>NC_090934.1:31829480-34329480 GCF_040938575.1 Ambystoma mexicanum
AGCGAATGAGTGTGGAGAGCGGATGAGTACGAAGAGCGGATGTGTCTGGAAAACGGATGAGTCTATGAAAACGGATGAATGTATAGAGCAGAAGAGTGTGTAGAACTGATGAGTGTGGACAAGTGTAGAGGATTAATGCGGTTGGCCGATGAGTGAGGAGGGCGGATGAGTGCGGAGAACGGATGAGTCTGGAAAGCGGATGAGTCTGGAAAGCGGATGAGTGTGGAGAAGCGGATGAGTGTAGAGGAGCGGATGAGTGTGGAGGAGCGGATGAGTGTGGAGAGCGGATGAGTGTGGAGAGCGGATGAGTGTGGAGAGCAGATGAGTGTGGAGAGCAGATGAGTGTGGAGAGTGGATGAATGTGGAAAGCGGATGAGCGTGAAGAGCATAGAGGACTAATGCGGTTGGCGGATGAGTGTGGAGGGCAGATGAGTGTGAAGGGCGGATGAGTGTGGAGAACGGACGAATATGGAGATCGAATGAATGGTGAGGGCAGATGAGTATAGAGAGCGGTTGAATATGGAGAGCGGTTGAGTGTGGAGAGCGGTTGAGTGTGGAGAGCTGAGGGGCGTGGAGAAAGGAGGAGCGATGAGAACGAAAAAGATCAGAGAACGGAGGAACCTGCAGAGCGGAGGAGAGTGCAAAGTGGATGAACGTGCAGAGCAGCCGAAGTGTGGAGAGCGGCTGAGTGTGGAGAGTGGCTGAGTGTGGAGAGCGGCTGAGTGTAGAGAGCGGCTGAGTGTGGAGAGCGGCTGAGTGTGGAGAGCGACTGAGTGTGGACGAGTGTAGAGGATTAATGCGGTTGGCGGCTGAGTGTGGAGGGCCCATGAATGTGTAGGGCCGATGAGTATGAAGAGCGGATGAGTGTAGAGAGCGGATGAGTGTAGAGAGCAGATGAGTACGAAGAGCGGATGAGTCTGGAAAACGGATACGTGTATAGAGCGGATGAGTGTGTAGAGCAGATGAGTGTGTATAGCGGATGAGGGTGTAGAGCGGATGAGTGTGGACGAGTGTAGAGGATTAATGCAGTTGGCGGACGAGTGTGGAGGACCGATGAGTGTAGAGGGCCGATGAGTGTATAAGGCCGATGACTGTGGAAGGCTGATGAGAATGGAGGGCTGATGAGTATGGAGAACAGGTAAGTATAGAAAGCGAATGTGTATGGAGAGCGGATGGGTGCGAAGAGCGGATGAATCTGGAATACGGATGAGTGTGGAGAGCGGAGGAGTGTGGAGAGCGGATTAGTGTGGAGAGATTGGAGGAGTGTGGAGAGCGGAGGAGTGTGGTGAGCGGATGAGTGTGGTGAGCGGATGAGTGTGGAGAGCGGATGAGGGTGGAGAGCGGATGAGGGTGGAGAGCGGATGAATGTGGAGAGCGGATGAGTGTGGAGAGCGGATGAGGGTGGAGGAGCGACCGAGTGTGGAGGAATATGTGAAGCGGATGAGTATGTGAAGCGGACGAGTCTGTGTTATAAGTGGAACAGCGCCGGTTCCTGGTGGCTAGACACAGTCCCAAGCCCCCAATCACTGCACCAGCGCTGTGTTATTAGTTGAACAGTGCCAGGTCCTGGTGGCCAGTCACAGTCCCAGGCCCCCAATCACTGCACCAGCGCTGTGTTGTTAGTGGAACAGCGCCAGGTCCTGGTGGCCAGTCACAGTCCAAGGCCCCCAATCACTGCACCAGTGCTGTGTTATTAGTGGAACAGCGCCAGGTCCTGGTGGCCAGTCACAGTCCCAGACCCCCAATCACTGCACCAGCGCTGTGTTATTACTGGAACAGCGCCAGGTCCTTCCTGTTGGCTAGACACAGTCCCAGGCCCCCAATCACTGCACAGTGCTGTGTTATTAGTGGAACAGCGCCAGGGTCCTGGTGGCCAGTCACAGTCCCAGGTCCCCAATCACTGCACCAGCGCTGTGTTATTAGTGGAACAGCACCGGGTCCTGGTGGCCAGTCACAGGCCCCCAATCACTGCACCAGCGCTGCATTATTAGTGGAACAGCGCCGGTTCCTGGTGGCCAGTCACAGTCCCAGACCCCCAATCACTGCACCAGTGCTGTGTTATTAGTGGAACAGCGCCGGGTCCTGGTGTCCGGTCACAGTCCCAGGCCCCCAATCACTGCACCAGGGCTGTGTTATTAGTGGAACAGCGCCGGGTCCTGTTGGCCGGTCACAGTCCCAGGCCCCCAATCACTGCACCAGCGTTGTGTTATTAGTGGAACAGCGCCGGGTCCTGGTGGCCGGTCACAGTCCCAGGCCCCCAATCACTGCACCAGCGCTGTATTATTAGTGGAACAGCGCCGGGTCCTGGTGGCCGGTCACAGTCCCAGGCCCCCAATCACTGCACCAGCTCTGTGTTATTAGTGGAACAGCGCCGGGTCCTGTTGGCCGGTCACAGTCCCAGGCCCCCAATCACTGCACCAGCGCTGTGTTATTGGTGGAACAGCGCCGGGTCCTGGTGGCCGGTCACAGTCCCAGGCCCCCAATCACTGCACCAGCGCTGTGTTATTAGTGGAACAGCGCCGGTTCCTGGTGGCCTGTCACAGTCCCAGGCCCCCAATCACTGCACCAGCGCTGTGTTATTAGTGGAACAGCGCCGGGTCCTGGTGACCAGTCACAGTCCCAGGCCCCCAATCACTGCACCAGCGCTGTGTTATTAGTGGAACAGCGCCAGGTCCTGGTGGCCATTCACAGTCCCAGGCCCCCAATCACTTCACCAGCGCTGTGTTATTAGTGGAACAGCGCCAGGTCCTGGTGGCCGGTCACAGTCCCAGACCCCCAATCACTGCACCAGCGCTGTGTTATTAGTTGAAAAGCGCCAGGTCCTGGTGGCTAGTCACAGTCCCAGGCCCCCAATCACTGCACCAGCGCAGTGTTATTAGTGGAACAGCGTCAGGTCCTGGTGGCCAGTCACAGTCCCAGGCCCCCAATCACTGCACCAGCGCTGTGTTATTAGTGGAACAGCACCAGGTCCTGGTGGCTAGTCACAGTCCCAAGCCCCCAATCACTGCGCCGGCGCTGTGTTATTAGTGGAACAGCGCCAGGTCCTGGTGGCCAGTCACAGTCCCAGGCCCCCAATCACTGCACAGCGCTGTGTTTTTAGTGGAACAGCGCCAGGTCCTGGTGGCCAGTCACACTCCCTGGCCCCCAATCACTGTGGAGAGCGGATGAGTGTGGAGAGCGGATGAGTGTGGAGAGCGGATGAGTGTGGAGAGTGGATAAGTGTGGAGAGCGGATGTAGAGGATTAATGCGGTTGGCGGATGATTGTGGAGAGCCCATGAGTGTGTATGGCCGATGAATGTGTAGGGCCGATGAGTGTGTAGGGCCGATGAGCGCGGAAGGCGGATGAGCGTGGAAGGCGGATGAGCGTGGAAGGCGGATGAGCGTGGAGGGCGGATGAGCATGGAGAGCGAATGAGTGTGGAGCGCGGATGAGTACGAAGAGCGGATGTGTCATGGAAAATGGATGAGTCTATGAAAACGTTTGAATGTATAGAGCAGAAGAGTGTGTAGAACTGATGAGTGTGGACAAGTGTAGAGGATTATTGCGGTTGGCCGATGAGTGCGGAGGGCGGATGAGTGCGGAGAACGGATGAGTCTGGAAAGCGGATGAGTCTGGAAAGCGGATGAGTGTGGAGAAGCGGAGGAGTGTGGAGGAGCGGATGAGTGTGGAGAGCGGATGAGTGTGGAGAGCGGATGAGTGTGGAGAGCAGATGAGTGTGGAGAGCAGATGAGTGTGGAGAGTGGATGAATGTGGAAAGCGGATGAGCATGGAGAGCATAGAGGACTAATGCGGTTGGCGGATGAGTGTGGAGGGCAGATGAGTGTGAAGGGCGGATGAGTGTGGAGAACAGACAAGTATGGAGATCGAATTAATGGTGAGGGCGGATGAGTATAGAGAGCGGTTGAATATGGAGAGCGGTTGAGTGTGGAGAGCTGAGAGGCGTGGAGAAAGGAGGAGCGATGAGAACGAAAAAGAGCGGAGAACTGAGGAACCTGCAGAGCGGAGGAGAGTGCAAAGTGGAGGAACGTGCAGAGCAGCCGAAGTGTGGAGAGCGGCTGAGTGTGGAGAGCGGCTGAGTGTGGAGAGCGGCTGAGTGTAGAGAGCGGCTGAGTGTGGAGAGCGGCTGAGTGTGGACGAGTGTAGAGGATTAATGCGGTTGGCGGCTGTGTGTGGAGGGCCCATGAGTGTGTAGGGCCGATGAGTATGAAGAGCGGATGAGTGTAGAGAGCAGATGAGTGTAGAGAGCAGATGAGTACGAAGAGCGGATCAGTCTGGAAAAAGGATAAGTGTGTAAAGCGGATGAGTATGTAGAGCAGATGAGTGTGTATAGCGGATGAGGGTGTAGAGCGGACGAGTGTGGACGAGTGTAGAGGATTAATGCGGTTGGCGGACGAGTGTGGAGGACCGATGAGTGTAGAGGGCCGATGAGTGTAGAAGGCCGATGACTGTGGAAGGCTGATGAGTATGGAGGGCTGATGAGTATGGAGAACAGGTAAGTATAGAAAGCGAATGTGTATGGAGAGCGGATGGGTGCGAAGAGCGGATGAATCTGGAAAACGGATGAGTGTGGAGAGCGGAGGAGTGTGGAGAGAGGAGGAGTGTGGTGAGCGGATGAGTGTGGTGAGCGGATGAGTGTGGAGAGCGGATGAGTGTGGAGAGCGGATGAGTGTGGAGAGCGGATGAGGGTGGAGAGCGGATGAGGGTGGAGAGCGGATAAATGTGGAGAGCGGATGAGTGTGGAGAGCGGATGAGGGTGGAGGAGCGACCGAGTGTGGAGGAATATGTGAACAGGATGAGTATGTGAAGCGGACGAGTCTGTGTTGTAAGTGGAACAGCGCCGGGTCCTGGTGGCTAGACACAGTCCCAAGCCCCTAATCACTGCACCAGCGCTGTGTTATTAGTGGAATAGTGCCAGGTCCTGGTGGCCAGTCACAGTCCCAGGCCCCCAATCACTGCACCAGCGCTGTGTTATTAGTGGAACAGTGGCAGGTCCTGGTGGCCAGTCACAGTCCCAGGCCCCCAATCACTGCACCAGTGCTTTGTTATTAGTGGAAGAGCGCCAGGTCCTGGTGGCCAGTCACAGTCCCAGACCCCCAATCACTGCACCAGCGCTGTGTTATTACTGGAACAGCACCAGGTCCTGCCTGTTGGCTAGACACAGTCCCAGGCCCCCAATCACTGCACAGTGCTGTGTTATTAGTGGAACAGCGCCGGGTCCTGGTGGCCAGTCACAGTCCCAGGTCTCCAATCACTGCACCAGCACTGCGTTATTAGTGGAACAGCACCGGGTCCTGGTGGCCAGTCACAGGCCCCCAATGACTGCACCAGCGCTGCGTTATTAGTGGAACAGCGCCAGGTCCTGGTGGCCGGTCACAGTCCCAGGCCCCCAATCACTGCACCAGCGCTGTGTTTTTAGTGGAACAGCACCAGGTCCTGGTGGCCAGTCACAGTCCCAGGCCCCCAATCACTGCACCAGCGCTGTGTTATTAGTGGAACAGCACCAGGTCCTGGTGGCTAGTCACAGGCCCAGGCCCCCATTCACTGCATCAGCGCTGTGTTATTAGTGGAACAGCGCCAGGTCCTGGTGGATAGTCACAGTCCCAGGCCCCCAATCACTGCACCAGCGCTGTGATATTAGTGGAACAGCGCCGGGTCCTGGTGGCCAGTCACAGTCCCAGGTCCCCAATCACTGCACCAGCGCTGCGTTATTAGTGGAACAGCACCGGGTCCTGGTGGCCGGTCACAGGCCCCCAATCACTGCACCAGCGCTGCGTTATTAGTGGAACAGCGCTGGTTCCTGGTGGCCGGTCACAGTCCCAGACCCCCAATCACTGCACCAGTGCTGCGTTATTAGTGCAACAGCGCCGGGTCCTGGTGGCCGGTCACAGTCCCAGACCCCCAATCACTGCACCAGCCATGCGTTATTAGTGGAACAGCGCCGGGTCCTGGTGGCCGGTCACAGTCCCAGGCCCCCAATCACTGCACCAGCGCTTTGTTATTAGTGGAACAGCGCCGGGTCCTGGTGGCCGGTCACAGCCCCAGGCCCCCAATAACTGCACCAGCGCTGTTTATTAGTGGAACAGCGCCGGGTCCTGGTGGCCGGTCACAGTCCCAGGCCCCCAATCACTGCACCAGGGCTGTGTTATTAGTGGAACAGCACCAGGTCCTGGTGGCCAGTCACAGTCCCAGGCCCCTAATCACTGCACCAGCGCTGTGTTATTAGTGGAACAGCACCAGATCCTGGTGGCCAGTTACAGTCCGAGGCCCCCAATCACTGCACCAGCGCTGTGTTATTAGTGGAACAGCGCGAGGTCCTGGTGGCCAGTCACAGTCCCAGGCCCCCAATCACTTCACCAGCGCTGTGTTATTAGAGGAACAGCGCCAGGTTCTGGTGGCCAGTCACAGTCCCAGGCCACCAATCACTGCACCAGCGCTGTGTTGTTAGTGGAACAGCACCAGGTCCTGGTGGCCAGTCACAGTCCCAGGCCCCCAATCACTGCACGAGCGCCAGGTCCTGGTGACCAGTCACAGTCCCAGGCCCCCAATCAATGCACCAGCGCTGTGTTATTAGTGGAACAGCGCCAGGTCCTGGTGGCCGGTCACAGTCCCAGGCCCCCAATCACTGCACCAGCGCTGTGTTATTAGTGGAACAGCACCAGGTCCTGGTGGCCAGTCACAGTCCCAGGCCCCCAATCACTGACCAGCGCTGTGTTATTAGTGGAACATCGCCAGGTCCTGGTGGCTAGTCACAGGCCCAGGCCCCCATTCACTGCATCAGCGCTGTGTTATTAGTGGAACAGCGCCAGGTCCTGGTGGCCAGTCACAGTCCCAGGCCCCCAATCACTGCACCATCGCTGCGTTATTAGTGGAACAGCGCCAGGTCCTGGTGGCCAGTCACAGTCCCAGGCCCCCAATCACTGCAACAGCGCTGTGTTATTAGTGGAACAGCGCCAGGTCCTGCCTGTTGGCTAGACACAGTCCCAGGCCCCCAATCACTGCACAGTGCTGTGTTATTAGTGGAACAGCGCTGGGTCCTGGTGGCCAGTCACAGTCCCAGGTCCCCAATCACTACACCAGCGCTGCGTTATTAGTGGAACAGCACCGGGTCCTGGTGGCCAGTCACAGGCCCCCAATCACTGCACCAGCGCTGCGTTATTAGTGGAACAGCGCCGGTTCCTGGTGGCCGGTCACAGTCCCAGACCCCCAATCACTGCACCAGTGCTGCGTTATTAGTGCAACAGCGCCGGGTCCTGGTGGCCGGTCACAGTCCCAGACCCCCAATCACTGCACCAGCGCTGTGTTATTAGTGGAACAGCGCCGGGTCCTGGTGGCCGGTCACAGTCCCAGGCCCCCAATCACTGCACCAGCGCTTTGTTATTAATGGAACAGCGCCGGATCCTGGTGGCCGGTCACAGTCCCAGGCCCCCAATCACTGCACCAGTGCTGTTTTATTAGTGGAACAGCGCCGGGTCCTGGTGGCCGGTCACAGTCCCAGGCCCCCGAACACTGCACCAGGGCTGTGTTATTAGTGAAACAGCGCCGGGTCCTGTTGGCCGGTCACAGTCCCAGGCCCCCAATCACTGCACCAGCGTTGTGTTATTAGTGGAACAGCGCCGGGTCCTGGTGGCCAGTCACAGTCCCAGGCCCCCAATCACTGCACCAGCACTGTGTCATTAGTGGAACAGCGCCGGGTCCCGGTGGCCGGTCACAGTCCCAGGCCCCCAATCACTGCACCAGCTCTGTGTTATTAGTGGAACAGCACCAGGTCCTGGTGGCCAGTCACAGTCCCAGGCCCCCAATCACTGCACCAGCGCTGTGTTATTAGTGGAACAGCGCCAGGTCCTGGTGGCCAGTCACAGGCCAAGGCCCCCATTCACTGCATCAGCGCTGTGTTATTAGTGGAACAGTGCCAGGTCCTGGTGGCTAGTCACAGTCCCAGGCCCCCAATCACTGCACCAGCGCTGTGATATTAGTGGAACAGCGCCAGGTCCTGGTGGCCAGTCACAGTCCCAGGCCCCCAATCACTGCACCAGCGCTGTGATATTAGTGGAACAGCGCCAGGTCTTGGTGGCCAGTCACAGTCCCAGGCCCCCAATCACTGCACCAGCGGTGTGTTATTAGTGGAACAGCGCCAGGTCCTGGTGGCCAGTCACAGTCCCAGGCCCCCAATCACTGCAACAGCGCTGTGCTATTAGTGGAACAGCGCCAGGTCCTGCCTGTTGGCTAGACACAGTCCCAGGCCCCCAATCACTGCACCAGCGCTGCGTTATTAGTGGAACAGCGCCGGTTCCTGGTGGCCAGTCACAGTCCCAGACCCCCAATCACTGCACCTGCGCTGTGTTATTAGAGCAACAGCGCCGGGTCCTGGTGGCCAGTCACAGGCCCCCAATCACTGCACCAGCGCTGTGTTATTAGAGCAACAGCGCCGGGTCCTGGTGGCCGGTCACAGTCCCAGACCCCCAATCACTGCACCAGCGCTGTGTTATTAGTGGAACAGCGCCGGGTCCTGGTGGCCGGTCACAGTCCCAGGCCCCCAATCACTGCACCAGCGCTGTTTTATTAGTGGAACAGCGCCGGGTCCTGGTGGCCGGTCACAGTCCCAGGCCCCCAATCACTGCACCAGCGTTGTGTTATTAGTGGAACAGCGCCGGGTCCTGGTGGCCGGTCACAGTCCCAGGCCCACAATCACTGCACCAGCACTGTGTTATTAGTGGAACAGCGCCGGGTCCTGGTGGCTGGTCACAGTCCCAGGCCCCCAATCACTGCACCAGCTCTGTGTTATTAGTGGAACAGCGCCGGTCCTGGTGGCCGGTCACAGTCCCAGGCCCCCAATCACTGCACCAGCGCTGTGTTATTGGTGGAACAGCGCCGGGTCTTGGTGGCCGGTCACAGTCCCAGGCCCCAATCACTGCACCAGCGCTGTGTTATTAGTGGAACAGCGCCGGGTCCTGGTGGCCGGTCACAGTCCCAGGCCCCCAATCACTGCACCAGCGCTGTGTTATTAGTGGAACAGCACCAGGTCCTTGTGGCCCGTCACAGTCCCAGGTCCCCAATCACTGCACCAGCGCCAGGTCCTGGTGGCCGGTCACAGTCCCAGGCCCCCAATCAATGCACCAGCGCTGTGTTATTAGTGGAACAGCGGCAGGTCCTGGTGGCCGGTCACAGTCCCAGGCCCCCAATCACTGCACCAGCGCTGTGTTATTAGTGGAACAGCACCAGGTCCTGGTGGCCAGTCACAGTCCAAGGCCCCCAATCACTGCACCAGCGCTCTGTTATTAGTGGAACAGCGCCAGGTCCTGGTGGCCAGTCACAGGCCCAGGCCCCCATTCACTGCATCAGCGCTGTGTTATTAGTGGAACAGCGCCAGGTCCTGGTGGATAGTCACAGTCCCAGGCCCCCAATCACTGCACCAGCGCTGTGATATTAGTGGAACAGCGCCAGGTCCTGGTGGATAGTCACAGTCCCAGGGCCCCAATCACTGCACCAGCGCTGTGATATTAGTGGAACAGCGCCGGGTCCTGGTGGCCAGTCACAGTCCCAGGCCACCAATCACTGCACCAGCGCTGTGTTATTAGTGGAAGAGCGCCGGGTCTTGGTGGCCAGTCACAGTCCCAGGCCCCCAATCACTGCACCAGTGCTGTGTTATTAGTGGAACAGCGCCGGGTCCTGGTGGCAAGTCACAGTCCCAGGACCCCAATCACTGCACCAGCGCTGCGTTATTAGTGGAACAGCGCCGGTTCCTGGTGGCCAGTCACAGTCCCAGACCCCCAATCACTGCACCTGCGCTGTGTTATTAGAGCAACAGCGCCGGGTCCTGGTGGCCAGTCACAGGCCCCCAATCACTGCACCAGCGCTGTGTTATTAGAGCAACAGCGCCGGGTCCTGGTGGCCGGTCACAGTCCCAGACCCCCAATCACTGCACCAGCGCTGTGTTATTAGTGGAACAGCGCCGGGTCCTGGTGGCCGGTCACAGTCCCAGGCACCCAATCACTGCACCAGCGCTGTTTTATTAGTGGAACAGCGCCGGGTCCTGGTGGCCGGTCACAGTCCCAGGCCCCCAATCACTGCACCAGCGTTGTGTTATTAGTGGAACAGCGCCGGGTCCTGGTGGCCGGTCACAGTCCCAGGCCCACAATCACTGCACCAGCACTGTGTTATTAGTGGAACAGCGCCGGGTCCTGGTGGCTGGTCACAGTCCCAGGCCCCCAATCACTGCACCAGCTCTGTGTTATTAGTGGAACAGCGCCGGTCCTGGTGGCCGGTCACAGTCCCAGGCCCCCAATCACTGCACCAGCGCTGTGTTATTGGTGGAACAGCGCCGGGTCTTGTTGGCCGGTCACAGTCCCAGGCCCCAATCACTGCACCAGCGCTGTGTTATTAGTGGAACAGCGCCGGGTCCTGGTGGCCGGTCACAGTCCCAGGCCCCCAATCACTGCACCAGCGCTGTGTTATTAGTGGAACAGCACCAGGTCCTGGTGGCCCGTCACAGTCCCAGGTCCCCAATCACTGCACCAGCGCCAGGTCCTTGTGGCCGGTCACAGTCCCAGGCCCCCAATCAATGCACCAGCGCTGTGTTATTAGTGGAACAGCGGCAGGTCCTGGTGGCCGGTCACAGTCCCAGGCCCCCAATCACTGCACCAGCGCTGTGTTATTAGTGGAACAGCACCAGGTCCTGGTGGCCCGTCACAGTCCCAGGTCCCCAATCACTGCACCAGCGCCAGGTCCTTGTGGCCGGTCACAGTCCCAGGCCCCCAATCAATGCACCAGCGCTGTGTTATTAGTGGAACAGCGGCAGGTTCTGGTGGCCGGCCACAGTCCCAGGCCCCCAATCACTGCACCAGCGCTGTGTTATTAGTGGAACAGCGCCAGGTCCTGGTGGCCAGTCACAGGCCCAGGCCCCCATTCACTCCATCAGCGCTGTGTTATTAGTGGAACAGCGCCAGGTCCTGGTGGATAGTCACAGTCCCAGGCCCCCAATCACTGCACCAGCGCTGTGATATTAGTGGAACAGCGCCAGGTCCTGGTGGCCAGTCACAGTCCCAGGCCACCAATCACTGCACCAGCGCTGTGTTATTAGTGGAAGAGCGCCGGGTCTTGGTGGCCAGTCACAGTCCCAGGCCCCCAATCACTGCACCAGCGCTGTGTTATTAGTGGAACAGCGCCGGGTCCTGGTGGCAAGTCACAGTCCCAGGCACCCAATCACTGCACCAGCGCTTTGTTATTAGTGGAACAGCGCCGGGTCCTGGTGGCCGGTCACAGTCCCAGGCCCCAAATCACTGCACCAGGGCTGTGTTATTAGTGGAACAGCGCCGGGTCCTGGTGGCCGGTCACAGTCCCAGGCCCCCAATCACTGCACCGGCTCTGTGTTATTAGTGGAACAGCGCCGGGTCCTGGTGGCCGGTCACAGTCCCAGCCCCCCAATCACTGCACCGGCGCTGTGTTATTGGTGGAACAGCGCCGGGTCCTGGTGGCCGGTCACAGTCCCAGGCCCCAATCACTGCACCGGCGCTGTGTTATTAGTGGAACAGCGCCGGGTCCTGGTGGCCGGTCACAGTCCCAGGCCCCCAATCACTGCACCGGCGCTGTGTTATTAGTGGAACAGCGCCGGGTCTTGGTGGCCGGTCACAGTCCCAGGCCCCCAATCACTGCACCGGCGCTGTGATATTAGTGGAACAGCGCCGGGTCCTGGTGGCCGGTCACAGTCCCAGGCCCCCAATCACTGCACCGGCTCTGTGTTATTAGTGGAACAGCGCCGGGTCCTGGTGGCCGGTCACAGTCCCAGGCCCCCAATCACTGCACTGGCGCTGTGTTATTAGTGGAACAGCGCCGGGTCCTGGTGGCCGGTCACAGTCCCAGGCCCCCAATCACTGCACCGGCGCTTTGTTATTAGTGGAACAGCGCCAGGTCCTGGTGGCCGGTCACAGTCCCAGGCCCCCAATCACTGCACCGGCGCTGTGTTATTAGTGGAACAGCGCCAGGTCCTGGTGGCCGGTCACAGGCCCAGGCCCCCAATCACTGCACCGGCGCTGTGTTATTAGTGGAACAGCGCCAGGTCCTGATGGGCGGTCACAGCCCCAGGCCCCCAATCACTGCACCGGTGCTGTGTTATTAGTGGAACAGCGCCAGGTCCTGGTGGCCGGTCACAGCCCCAGGCCCCCAATCACTGCACCGGTGCTGTGTTATTAGTGGAACAGCACCAGGTCCTGGTGGCCAGTCACAGTCTCAGGCCCCCAATCACTGCACCAGCACTGTGTTATTAGTGGAACAGCGCCGGGTCCTGGTGGTCACAGTCCCAGTCCCCCAATCACTGCACCAGCTCTGTGTTATTAGTGGAACAGCGCCGGCCCTGGTGGCCGATCACAGTCCCAGGCCCCCAATCACTGCACCAGCGCTGTGTTATTGGTGGAACAGCGCCGGGTCCTGGTGGCCGGTCACAGTCCCAGGCCCCAATCACTGCACCAGCGCTGTGTTATTAGTGGAACAGCGCCGGGTCCTGGTGGCCGGTCACAGTCCCAGGCCCCCAATCACTGCACCAGCGCTGTGTTATTAGTGGAACAGCACCAGGTCCTGGTGGCCAGTCACAGTCCCAGGCCCCCAATCACTGCACCAGCGCCAGGTCCTGGTGGCCAGTCACAGTCCCAGGCCCCCAATCAATGCACCAGCCCTGTGTTATTAGTGGAACAGCGGCAGGTCCTGGTGGCCGGTCACAGTCCCAGGCCCCCAATCACTGCACCAGCGCTGTGTTATTAGTGGAACAGCACCAGGTCCTGGTGGCCAGTCACCGTCCCAGGCCCCCAATCACTGCACCAGCGCTGTGTTATTAGTGGAACAGCGCAAGGTCATGGTGGCTAGTCACAGGCCCAGGCCCCCATTCACTGCATCAGCGCTGTGTTATTAGTGGAACAGCGCCAGGTCCTGGTGGATAGTCACAGTCCCAGGCCCCCAATCACTGCACCAGCGCTGTGATATTAGTGGAACAGCGCCAGGTCCTGGTGGCCAGTCACGGTCCCAGGCCACCAATCACTGCACCGGCACTGTGTTATTAGTGGAAGAGCGCCGGGTCTTGGTGGCCAGTCACAGTCCCAGGCCCCCAATCACTGCACCAGCGCTGTGTTATTAGTGGAACAGCACCGGGTCCTGGTGGCCGGTCACAGTCCCAGGCCCCAATCACTGCACCAGCGCTGTGTTATTAGTGGAACAGCGCCGGGTCCTGGTGGCTGGTCACAGTCCCAGGCCCCCAATCACTGCCCCAGCACTGTGTTATTAGTGGAACAGCACCAGGTCCTGGTGGCCAGTCACAGTCCCAGGCCCCCATTCACTGTACCAGCGCCAGGTCCTGGTGGCCAGTCACAGTCCCAGGCCCCCAATCAATGCACCAGCGCTGTGTTATTAGTGGAACAGCACCAGGTCCTGGTGGCCATTCACAGTCCCAGGCCCCCAATCACGGCACCAGCGCTGTGTTATTAGTGGAACAGCGCCAGGTCCTGGTGGCCAGTCACAGTCCCAAGCCACCAATCACTGCACCAGTGCTGTGTTATTAGTGGAACAGCGCCAGGTCCTGGTGGCCGGTCACAGTCCCAGGCCCCCAATCACTGCACCAGTGCTGTGTTATTAGTGGAACAGCACCAGGTCCTGGTGGCCATTCACAGTCCCAGGCCCCCAATCACGGCACCAGCGCTGTGTTATTAGTGGAACAGCGCCGGGTCCTGGTGGCCAGTCACAGTCCCAAGCCAGCAATCACTGCACCAGCGCTGTGTTATTAGTGGAAGAGCGCCGGGTCTTGGTGGCCAGTCACAGTCCCAGGCCTCCAATCACTGCACCAGCGCTGTGTTATTAGTGGAACAGCGCCGGGTCCTGGTGGCCAGTCATAGTCCTAGGACCCCAATCACTGCACCAGCGCAGTGTTATTAGTGGAACGGCGCAGGGTCCTGGTGGCTAATCACAGTCCCAGGCCCCCAATCACTGCACCAGCGCTGTGTTATTAATGGAACAGCGCCAGGTCCTGGTGGCTAGACACAGTCCCAGGCCCCCAATCACTGCACAGCGCTGTGTTATTAGTGGAACAGCGCCAGGTCCTGGTGGCTGGTCACAGTCCCAGGCCCCCAATCACTGAACCAGCGCTGTGTTATTAGTGGAACAGCGCCAGGTCCTGGTGGCCAGTCACAGTCCCAGGCCCCCAATCACTGCACCAGCGCTGTGTTATTAGTGGAACAGTGCCAGGTCCTGGTGGCCAGTCACACTCCCAGGCCGCCAATCACTGCCCCAGCGCTGTGTTATTAGTGGAACAGCGCAGGGTCCTGGTGGCCAGTCACAGAGTCCCAGGCCCCCAATCACTGCACCAGCGCTGTGTTAGTAGTGGAACAGCGCAGGGTCCTGGTGGCCAGTCACAGTCCCAGGCCCCCAATCACTGCACCAGCGCTGTGTTATTAGTGGAACAGTGCCGGGTCCTGGTGGCCAGTCACACTCCCAGGCCGCCAATCACTGCCCCAGCGCTGTGTTATTAGTGGAACAGCGCAGGGTCCTGGTGGCCAGTCACAGAGTCCCAGGCCCCCAATCACTGCACCAGCGCTGTGTTAGTAGTGGAACAGCGCAGGGTCCTGGTGGCCAGTCACAGTCCCAGGCCCCCAATCACTGCACCAGCGCTGTGTTATTAGTGGAACAGCACCAGGTCCTGGTGGCGAGTCACAGTCTCAGGCCCCCAATCACTGCACCAGCGCTGTGTTATTGGTGGAACAGCACCGGGTCCTGGTGGCCGGTCACAGTCCCAGGCCCCAATCACTGCACCAGCGCTGTGTTATTAGTGGAACAGCGCCGGGTCCTGGTGGTCACAGTCCCAGTCCCCCAATCACTGCACCAGCTCTGTGTTATTAGTGGAACAGCGCCGGCCCTGGTGGCCGATCACAGTCCCAGGCCCCCAATCACTGCACCAGCGCTGTGTTATTGGTGGAACAGCACCGGGTCCTGGTGGCCGGTCACAGTCCCAGGCCCCAATCACTGCACCAGCGCTGTGTTATTAGTGGAACAGCGCCGGGTCCTGGTGGCCGGTCACAGTCCCAGGGCCCCAATCACTGCACCAGCGCTGTGTTATTAGTGGAACAGCACCAGGTCCTGGTGGCCAGTCACAGTCCCAGGCCCCCAATCACTGCACCAGCGCCAGGTCCTGGTGGCCAGTCACAGTCCCAGGCCCCCAATCAATGCACCAGCCCTGTGTTATTAGTGGAACAGCGGCAGGTCCTGGTGGCCGGTCACAGTCCCAGGCCCCCAATCACTGCACCAGCGCTGTGTTATTAGTGGAACAGCACCAGGTCCTGGTGGCCAGTCACCGTCCCAGGCCCCCAATCACTGCACCAGCGCTGTGTTATTAGTGGAACAGCGCAAGGTCCTGGTGGCTGGTCACAGGCCCAGGCCCCCATTCACTGCATCAGCGCTGTGTTATTAGTGGAACAGCGCCAGGTCCTGGTGGATAGTCACAGTCCCAGGCCCCCAATCACTGCACCAGCGCTGTGATATTAGTGGAACAGCGCCAGGTCCTGGTGGCCAGTTACGGTCCCAGGCCACCAATCACTGCACCGGCACTGTGTTATTAGTGGAAGAGCGCCGGGTCTTGGTGGCCAGTCACAGTCGCAGGCCCCCAATCACTGCACCAGCGCTGTGTTATTAGTGGAACAGCACCGGGTCCTGGTGGCCGGTCACAGTCCCAGGCCCCAATCACTGCACCAGCGCTGTGTTATTAGTGGAACAGCGCCGGGTCCTGGTGGCCGGTCACAGTCCCAGGCCCCCAATCACTGCCCCAGCGCTGTGTTATTAGTGGAACAGCACCAGTTCCTGGTGGCCAGTCACAGTCCCAGGCCCCCATTCACTGTACCAGCGCCAGGTCCTGGTGGCCAGTCACAGTCCCAGGCCCCCAATCAATGCACCAGCGCTGTGTTATTAGTGGAACAGCGCCAGGTCCTGGTGGCCGGTCACAGTCCCAGGCCCCCAATCACTGCACCAGTGCTGTGTTATTAGTGGAACAGCACCAGGTCCTGGTGGCCATTCACAGTCCCAGGCCCCCAATCACGGCACCAGCGCTGTGTTATTAGTGGAACAGCGCCAGGTCCTGGTGGCCAGTCACAGTCCCAAGCCACCAATCACTGCACCAGCACTGTGTTATTAGTGGAAGAGCGCCGGGTCTTGGTGGCCAGTCACAGTCCCAGGCCCCCAATCACTGCACCAGCGCTGTGTTATTAGTGGAACAGCGCCGGGTCCTGGTGGCCAGTCATAGTCCTAGGACCCCAATCACTGCACCAGCGCGGTGTTATTAGTGGAACGGCGCAGGGTCCTGGTGGCTAATCATAGTCCCAGGCCCCCAATCACTGCACCAGCGCTGTGTTATTAATGGAACAGCGCCAGGTCCTGGTGGCTAGACACAGTCCCAGGCCCCCAATCACTGCACAGCGCTGTGTTATTAGTGGAACAGCGCCAGGTCCTGGTGGCTGGTCACAGTCCCAGGCCCCCAATCACTGAACCAGCGCTGTGTTATTAGTGGAACAGCACCAGGTCCTGGTGGCCAGTCACAGTCCCAGGCCCCCAATCACTGCACCAGCGCTGTGTTATTAGTGGAACAGTGCCAGGTCCTGGTGGCACTGTTCCACTAATAACACAGCGCTGGTGCAGTCACACTCCCAGGCCGCCAATCACTGCCCCAGCGCTGTGTTATTAGTGGAACTGCGCAGGGTCCTGGTGGCCAGTCACAGAGTCCCAGGCCCCCAATCACTGCACCAGCGCTGTGTTAGTAGTGGAACAGCGCAGGGTCCTGGTGGCCAGTCACAGTCCCAGGCCCCCAATCACTGCACCAGCGCTGTGTTATTAGTGGAACAGTGCCGGGTCCTGGTGGCCAGTCACAGTCCCAGGCCCCCAATCACTGCACCAGTGCTGTGTTATTAGTGGAACAACGGCGGGTCCTGGTGGCTAGTCACAGTCCTAGGCCCCCAATCACTGCACCAGCGCTGTGTTATTAGTGGAACAGCGCCAGGTCCTGGTGGCCAGTCACAGTCCCATGCCGCCAATCACTGAACCAGCGCTGTGTTATTAGTGGAACAGCGCCAGGTCCTGGTGGCCAGTCCCAGGCCCCCAATCACTGCACCAGCGCTGTGTTATTAGTGGAACAGCACCAGGTCAAGGTGGCCGGTCACAGTCCCAGGCCCCCAATCACTGCACCAGCGCTGTTTTATTAGTGGAACTGCACCAGGTCCTGGTGGCCAGTCACAGTCCCAGCGCTGTGTTATTAGTGGAACAGCACCAGGTCCTGCTGGCCAGTCAC
Organism: Ambystoma mexicanum; assembly: GCF_040938575.1. Taxonomy (NCBI): domain Eukaryota; kingdom Metazoa; phylum Chordata; class Amphibia; order Caudata; family Ambystomatidae; genus Ambystoma; species Ambystoma mexicanum. The sequence continues at coordinate 31,846,784 of NC_090934.1, forward strand.
AGGCCCCCAATCACTGCATCAGCGCTGTGTTATTAGTGGAACAGCACCAGGTCCTGGTGGCTAGTCACAGTTCCAGGCCCCCAATCACTGAACCAGCGCTGTGTTATTAGTGGAACAGCGCCAGGTCCTGTTGGTGGCTAGTCACAGTCCCAGGGCCCCAATAACTGCACCAGCGCAGTGTTATTAGTGGAACAGCGCCAGGTCCTGGTGGCCAGTCACAGTTCCAGACCCCCAATCACTGCACCGGCGCTGTGTTATTAGTGGAACAGCGCCAGGTCCTGGTGGCCAGTCACAGTCCCAGGCCCCAATCACTGCACAGCGCTGTGTTTTTAGTGGAACAGCGCCAGGTCCTGGTGGCCAGTCATACTCCCTGGCCCCCAATCACTGTGGAGAGCGGATGAGTGTGGAGAGCGGATGAGTGTGGAGAGCGGATGAGTGTGGAGAGTGGATGAGTGTGGAGAGCGGATGCAGAGGATTAATGCGGTTGGCAGATGATTGTGGAGAGCCCATGAGTGTGTATGGCCGATGAATGTGTAGGGCCGATGAGTGTGTAGGGCGGATGAGCGCGGAAGGCGGATGAGCGTGGAAGGCGGATGAGCGTGGAAGGCGGATGAGCGTGGAAGGCGGATGAGCGTGGAGGGCGGATGAGCATGGAGGGCGGATGAGCATGGAGAGCGAATGAGTGTGGAGCGCGGATGAGTACGAAGAGCGGATGTGTCTGGAAAAGAGATGAGTCTATGAAAACGGATGAATGTATAGAGCAGAAGAGTGTGTAGAACTGATGAGTGTGGACAAGTGTAGAGGATTAATGTGGTTGGCCGATGAGGGCGGATGAGTGCGGAGAACGGATGAGTCTGGAAAGCGGATGAGTCTGGAAAGCGGATGAGTGTGGAGAAGCGGATCAGTGTAGAGGAGCGGATGAGTGTGGAGGAGCGGATGAGTGTGGAGAGCGGATGAGTGTGGAGAACGGATGAGTGTGGAGAGCAGATGAGTGTGGAGAGCAGATGAGTGTGGAGAGTGGATGAATGTGGAAAGCGGATGAGCGTGGAGAGCATAGAGGACTAATGCGGTTGGCGGATGAGTGTGGAGGGCAGATGAGTGTGAAGGGCGGATGAGTGTGGAGAACGGCCGAGTATGGAGATCGAATGAATGGTGAGGGCGGATGAGTATAGAGAGCGGTTGAATATGGAGAGCGGTTGAGTGTGGAGAGCTGAGGGGCGTGGAGAAAGGAGGAGCGATGACAACGAAAAAGAGCGGAGAACGGAGGAACCTGCAGAGCAGAGGAGAGTGCAAAGTGGAGGAATGTGCAGAGCAGCCGAAGTGTGGAGAGCGGCTGAGTGTGGAGAGCGGCTGAGTGTAGAGAGCGGCTGAGTGTGGAGAGCGGCTGAGTGTGGACGAGTGTAGAGGATTAATGCGGTTGGCGGCTCAGTGTGGAGAGCCCATGAATGTGTAGGACCGATGAGTATGAAGAGCGGATGAGTGTAGAGAGCGGATGAGTGTAGAGAGCAGATGAGTACGAAGAGCGGATGAGTCTGGAAAATGGATAAGTGTGTAGAGCGGATGAGTGTGTAGAGCAGATGAGTGTGTATAGCGGATGAGGGTGTAGAGCGGACGAGTGTGGACGAGTGTAGAGGATTAATACGGTTGGCGGACGAGTGTGGAGGACTGATGAGTGTAGAGGGCCGATGAGTGTAGAAGGCCGATGACTGTGGAAGGCTGATGAGTATGGGGGGCTGATGAGTATGGAGAACAGGTAAGTATAGAAAGCGAATGTGTATGGAGAGCGGATGGGTGCGAAGAGCGGATGAATCTGGAAAACGGATGAGTGTGGAGAGCGGAGGAGTGTGGAGAGCGGAGGAGTGTGGAGAGAGGAGGAGTCTGGAGAGCGGAGGAGTTTGGTGAGCGGATGAGTGTGGTGAGCGGATGAGTGTGGAGAGCGGGTGAGTGTGGAGAGCGGATGAGTGTGTAGAGCAGATGAGGGTGGAGAGCGGATGAGGGTGGAGAGCGGATCAATGTGGAGAGCGGATGAGTGTGGAGAGCGGATGAGGGTGGAGGAGCGACCGAGTGTGGAGGAATATGTGAAGCGGATGAGTATGTGAAGCGGACGAGTCTGTGTTATAAGTGGAACAGCGCCGGGTCCTGGTGACTAGACACAGTCCCAAGCCCCCAATCACTGCACCAGCGCTGTGTTATTAGTGGAATAGCGCCAGGTCCTTGTGGCCAGTCACAGTCCCAGGCCCCCAATCACTGCACCAGCGCTGTGTTATTAGTGGAACAGCGCCAGGTCCTGGTGGCAAGTCACAGTCCCAGGCCCCCAATCACTGCACCAGTGCTGTGTTATTAGTGGAACAGCGCCAGGTCCTGGTGGCCAGTCACAGTCCCAGGTCCCCAATCACTGCACCAGCGCTGTGTTATTACTGGAACAGCGCCAGGTCCTGCCTGTTGGCTAGACACAGTCCCAGGCCCCCAATCACTGCACAGTGCTGTGTTATTAGTGGAACAGCGCCGGGTCCTGGTGGCCAGTCACAGTCCCAGGTCCCCAATCACTGCACCAGCGCTGCGTTATTAGTGTAACAGCACCGGGTCCTGGTGGCCAGTCACAGGTCCCCAATCACTGCACCAGCGCTGCGTTATTAGTGGAACAGCGCCGGTTCCTGGTGGCCGGTCACAGTCCCAGACCCCCAATCACTGCACCAGCGCTGTGTTATTAGTGCAACAGCGCCGGGTCCTGGTGGTCGGTCACAGTCCCAGACCCCCAATCACTGCACCAGCGCTGTGTTATTAGTGGAACAGCGCGGGGTCCTGGTGGCCGGTCACAGTCCGAGGCCCCCAATCACTGCACCAGGGCTGTGTTATTAGTGGAACAGCGCCGGGTCCTGGTGGCCGGTCACAGTCCCAGGCCCCAAATCACTGCACCAGGGCTGTGTTATTAGTGGAACAGCGCCAGGTCCTGATGGCCGGTCACAGTCCCAGGCCCCCAATCACTGCACCGGCTCTGTGTTATTAGTGGAACAGCGCCAGGTCCTGGTGGCCGGTCACAGTCCCAGGCCCCCAATCACTGCACCGGCTCTGTGTTATTAGTGGAACAGCGCCGGGTCCTGGTGGCCGGTCACAGTCCCAGGCCCCCAATCACTGCACCGGTGCTGTGTTATTAGTGGAACAGCGCCGGGTCTTGGTGGCCGGTCACAGTCCCAGGCCCCCAATCACTGCACCGGCGCTGTGTTATTAGTGGAACAGCGCCGGGTCCTGGTGGCCGGTCACAGTCCCAGGCCCCCAATCACTGCACCGGCTCTGTGTTATTAGTGGAACAGCGCCGGGTCCTGGTGGCCGGTCACAGTCCCAGCCCCCCAATCACTGCACCGGCGCTGTGTTATTGGTGGAACAGCGCTGGGTCCTGGTGGCCGGTCACAGTCCCAGGCCCCAATCACTGCACCGGCGCTGTGTTATTAGTGGAACAGCGCCGGGTCCTGGTGGCCGGTCACAGTCCCAGGCCCCCAATCACTGCACCGGCGCTGTGTTATTAGTGGAACAGCGCCGGGTCTTGGTGGCCGGTCACAGTCCTTGGCCCCCAATCACTGCACCGGCGCTGTGTTATTAGTGGAACAGCGCCGGGTCCTGGTGGCCGGTCACAGTCCCAGGCCCCCAATCACTGCACCGGCGCTTTGTTATTAGTGGAACAACGCCAGGTCCTGGTGGCCGGTCACAGTCCCAGGCCCCCAATCACTGCACCGGCGCTGTGTTATTAGTGGAACAGCGCCAGGTCCTGGTGGCCGGTCACAGCCCCAGGCCCCCAATCACTGCACCGGCGCTGTGTTATTAGTGGAACAGCGCCGGGTCCTGGTGGCCGGTCACAGTCCCAGGCACCCAATCACTGCACCAGCGCTTTCTTATTAGTGGAACAGCGGCGGGTCCTGGTGGCCGGTCACAGTCCCAGGCCCCCAATCACTGCACCAGGGCTGTGTTATTAGTGGAACAGCGCCGGGTCCTGGTGAACGGTCACAGTCCCAGGCCCCAAATCACTGCAACAGGGCTGTGTTATTAGTGGAACAGCACTGGGTCCTGGTGGCCGGTCACAGTCCCAGGCCCCCAATCACTGCACCGGCTCTGTGTTATTAGTGGAACAGCGCCGGGTCCTGGTGGCCGGTCACAGTCCCAGCCCCCCAATCACTGCACCGGCGCTGTGTTATTGGTGGAACAGCGCCGGGTCCTGGTGGCCGGTCACAGTTCCAGGCCCCAATCACTGCACCGGCGCTGTGTTATTAGTGGAACAGCGCCGGGTCCTGGTGGCCGGTCAAAGTCCCAGGCCCCCAATCACTGCACCGGCGCTGTGTTATTAGTGGAACAGCGCCGGGTCTTGGTGGCCGGTCACAGTCCCAGGCCCCCAATCACTGCACCGGCGCTGTGTTATTAGTGGAACAGCGCCGGGTCCTGGTGGCCGGTCACAGTCCCAGGCCCCCAATCACTGCACCAGCTCTGTGTTATTAGTGGAACAGCGCCGGGTCCTGGTGGCCGGTCACAGTCCCAGCTCCCCAATCACTGCACCGGCGCTGTGTTATTGCTGGAACAGCGCCGGGTCCTGGTGGCCGGTCACAGTCCCAGGCCCCAATCACTGCACCGGCGCTGTGTTATTAGTGGAACAGCGCCGGGTCCTGGTGGCCGGTCACAGTCCCAGGCCCCCAATCACTGCACCGGCGCTGTGTTATTAGTGGAACAGCGCCGGGTCTTGGTGGCCGGGCACAGTCCCAGGCCCCCAATCACTGCACCGGCGCTGTGTTATTAGTGGAACAGCGCCGGGTCCTGGTGGCCGGTCACAGTCCCAGGCCCCCAATCACTGCACCGGTGCTTTGTTATTAGTGGAACAGCGCCAGGTCCTGGTGGCCGGTCACAGTCCCAGGCCCCCAATCACTGCACCGGCGCTGTGTTATTAGTGGAACAGCGCCAGGTCCTGGTGGCCGGTCACAGCCCCAGGCCCCCAATCACTGCACCGGCGCTGTGTTATTAGTGGAACAGCGCCAGGTCCTGATGGGCGGTCACAGCCCCAGGCCCCCAATCACTGCACCGGCGCTGTGTTATTAGTGGAACAGCGCCAGGTCCTGGTGGCCGGTCACAGCCCCAGGCCCCCAATCACTGCACCGGTGCTGTGTTATTAGTGGAACAGCACCAGGTCCTGGTGGCCAGTCACAGTCTCAGGCCCCCAATCACTGCACCAGCACTGTGTTATTAGTGGAAAAGCGCCGGGTCCTGGTGGTCACAGTCCCAGGCCCCCAATCACTGCACGAGCTCTGTGTTATTAGTGGAACAGCGCCGGTCCTGGTGGCCGATCACAGTCCCAGGCCCCCAATCACTGCACCAGCGCTGTGTTATTGGTGGAACAGCGCCGGGTCCTGGTGGCCGGTCACAGTCCCAGGCCCCAATCACTGCACCAGCGCTGTGTTATTAGTGGAACAGCGCCGGGTCCTGGTGGCCGGTCACAGTCCCAGGCCCCCAATCACTGCACCAGTGCTGTGTTATTAGTGGAACAGCACCAGGTCCTGGTGGCCAGTCACAGTCCCAGGCCCCCAATCACTGCACCAGCGCCAGGTCCTGGTGGCCAGTCACAGTCCCAGGCCCCCAATCAATGCACCAGCGCTGTGTTATTAGTGGAACAGCACCAGGTCCTGGTGGCCGGTCACAGTCCCAGGCCCCCAATCACTGCACCAGCGCTGTGTTATTAGTGGAACAGCACCAGGTCCTGGTGGCCGGTCACAGTCCCAGGCCCCCAATCAATGCACCAGCGCTGTGTTATTAGTGGAACAGCGGGAGGTCCTGGTGGCCGGCCACAGTCCCAGGCCCCCAATCACTGCACCAGCGCTGTGTTATTAGTGGAACAGCACCAGGTCCTGGTGGCCATCACAGTCCCAGGCCCCCAATCACTGCACCAGCGCTGTGTTATTAGTGGAACAGCGCCAGGTCCTGGTGGCTAGTCACAGGCCCAGGCCCCCATTCACTGCATCAGCGCTGTGTTATTAGTGGAACAGCGCCAGGTCCTGGTGGATAGTCACAGTCCCAGGCCCCCAATCACTGCACCAGCGCTGTGATATTAGTGGAACAGCGCCAGGTCCTGGTGGCCAGTCACAGTCCCAGGCCACCAATCACTGCGCCAGCACTGTGTTATTAGTGGAAGAGCGCCGGGTCTTGGTGGCCAGTCACAGTCCCAGGCCCCCAATCACTGCACCAGCGCTGTGTTATTAGTGGAACAGCGCCGGGTCCTGGTGGCCAGTCACAGTCCCAGGCCCCCAATCACTGCACCAGCGCTGTGTTATTAGTGGAACAGCGCCAGGTCCTGGTGGCTAGTCACAGGCCCAGGCCCCCATTCACTGCATCAGCGCTGTGTTATTAGTGGAACAGCACCAGGTCCTGGTGGCCGGTCACAGTCCCAGGCCCCCAATCACTGCACCAGCGCTGTGTTATTAGTGGAACAGCACCAGGTCCTGGTGGCCAGTCACAGTCCCAGGCCCCCAATCACGGCACCAGCGCTGTGTTATTAGTGGAACAGCGCCAGGTCTTGGTGGCTAGTCACAGGCCTAGACCCCCATTCACTGCATCAGCGCTGTGTTATTAGTGGAACAGTGCCAGGTCCTGGTGGCCAGTCACAGTCCCAGGACCCCAATCACTGCACCAGCGCTGTGTTATTAGTGGAACAGCGCCAGGTCCTGGTGGATAGTCACAGGCCCAGGCCCCCATTCACTGCACCGGCGCTGTGTTATTAGTGGAACAGCGCCGGATCCTGGTGGCCGGTCACAGTCCCAGGCCACCAATCACTGCACCGGCACTGTGTTATTAGTGGAACAGCGCCAGGTCCTGGTGGCCGGTCACAGTCCCAGGCCCCCAATCATTGCACCGGCGCTGTGTTATTAGTAGAACAGCGCCAGGTCCTGGTGGCCGGTCACAGCCCCAGGCCCCCAATCACTGCACCGACGCTGTGTTATTAGTGGAACAGCGCCAGGTCCTGATGGGCGGTCACAGCCCCAGGTCCCCAATCACTGCACCGGCGCTGTGTTATTAGTGGAACAGCGCCAGGTCCTGGTGACCGGTCACAGCCCCAGGCCCCCAATCACTGCACCGGTGCTGTGTTATTAGTGGAACAGCACCAGGTCCTGGTGGCCAGTCACAGTCTCAGGCCCCCAATCACTGCACCAGCACTGTGTTATTAGTGGAACAGTGCCGGGTCCTGGTGGTCACAGTCCCAGGCCCCCAATCACTGCACCAGCTCTGTGTTATTAGTGGAACAGTGCCGGTCCTGGTGGCCGATCACAGTCCCAGGCCCCCAATCACTGCACCAGCGCTGTGTTATTGGTGGAACAGCGCCGGGTCCTGGTGGCCGGTCACAGTCCCAGGCCCCAATCACTGCACCAGCGCTGTGTTATTAGTGGAACAGCGCCGGGTCCTGGTGGCCGGTCACAGTCCCAGGCCCCCAATCACTGCACCAGCGCTGTGTTATTAGTGGAACAGCACCAGGTCCTGGTGGCCAGTCACAGTCCCAGGCCCCCAATCACTGCACCAGCGCCAGGTCCTGGTGGCCAGTCACAGTCCCAGGCCCCCAATCAATGCACCAGCGCTGTGTTATTAGTGGAACAGCGGGAGGTCCTGGTGGCCGGTCACAGTCCCAGGCCCCCAATCACTGCACCAGCGCTGTGTTATTAGTGGAACAGCGCCAGGTCCTGGTGGCCAGTCACAGTCCCAGGCCCCCAATCACTGCACCAGCGCTGTGTTATTAGTGGAACAGCGCCAGGTCCTGGTGGCTAGTCACAGTCCCAGGCCCCCAATCACTGCACCAGCGCCAGGTCCTGGTGGCCAGTCACAGTCCCAGGCCCCCAATCAATGCACCAGCGCTGTGTTATTAGTGGAACAGCACCAGGTCCTGGTGGCCGGTCACAGTCCCAGGCCCCCAATCACTGCACCAGCGCTGTGTTATTAGTGGAACAGCACCAGGTCCTGGTGGCCGGTCACAGTCCCAGGCCCCCAATCAATGCACCAGCGCTGTGTTATTAGTGGAACAGCGGGAGGTCCTGGTGGCCGGTCACAGTCCCAGGCCCCCAATCACTGCACCAGCGCTGTGTTATTAGTGGAACAGCACCAGGTCCTGGTGGCCATCACAGTCCCAGGCCCCCAATCACTGCACCAGCGCTGTGTTATTAGTGGAACAGCGCCAGGTCCTGGTGGCTAGTCACAGGCCCAGGCCCCCATTCACTGCATCAGCGCTGTGTTATTAGTGGAACAGCGCCAGGTCCTGGTGGATAGTCACAGTCCCAGGCCCCCAATCACTGCACCAGCGCTGTGATATTAGTGGAACAGCGCCAGGTCCTGGTGGCCAGTCACAGTCCCAGGCCACCAATCACTGCGCCAGCACTGTGTTATTAGTGGAAGAGCGCCCGCCGGGTCTTGGTGGCCAGTCACAGTCCCAGGCCCCCAATCACTGCACCAGCGCTGTGTTATTAGTGGAACAGCGCCGGGTCCTGGTGGCCAGTCACAGTCCCAGGCCCCCAATCACTGCACCAGCGCTGTGTTATTAGTGGAACAGCGCCAGGTCCTGGTGGCTAGTCACAGGCCCAGGCCCCCATTCACTGCATCAGCGCTGTGTTATTAGTGGAACAGCACCAGGTCCTGGTGGCCGGTCACAGTCCCAGGCCCCCAATCACTGCACCAGCGCTGTGTTATTAGTGGAACAGCACCAGGTCCTGGTGGCCAGTCACAGTCCCAGGCCCCCAATCACGGCACCAGCGCTGTGTTATTAGTGGAACAGCGCCAGGTCTTGGTGGCTAGTCACAGGCCTAGACCCCCATTCACTGCATCAGCGCTGTGTTATTAGTGGAACAGTGCCAGGTCCTGGTGGCCAGTCACAGTCCCAGGACCCCAATCACTGCACCAGCGCTGTGTTATTAGTGGAACAGCGCCAGGTCCTGGTGGATAGTCACAGGCCCAGGCCCCCATTCACTGCACCGGCGCTGTGTTATTAGTGGAACAGCGCCGGATCCTGGTGGCCGGTCACAGTCCCAGGCCACCAATCACTGCACCGGCACTGTGTTATTAGTGGAACAGCGCCAGGTCCTGGTGGCCGGTCACAGTCCCAGGCCCCCAATCATTGCACCGGCGCTGTGTTATTAGTAGAACAGCGCCAGGTCCTGGTGGCCGGTCACAGCCCCAGGCCCCCAATCACTGCACCGACGCTGTGTTATTAGTGGAACAGCGCCAGGTCCTGATGGGCGGTCACAGCCCCAGGTCCCCAATCACTGCACCGGCGCTGTGTTATTAGTGGAACAGCGCCAGGTCCTGGTGACCGGTCACAGCCCCAGGCCCCCAATCACTGCACCGGTGCTGTGTTATTAGTGGAACAGCACCAGGTCCTGGTGGCCAGTCACAGTCTCAGGCCCCCAATCACTGCACCAGCACTGTGTTATTAGTGGAACAGTGCCGGGTCCTGGTGGTCACAGTCCCAGGCCCCCAATCACTGCACCAGCTCTGTGTTATTAGTGGAACAGTGCCGGTCCTGGTGGCCGATCACAGTCCCAGGCCCCCAATCACTGCACCAGCGCTGTGTTATTGGTGGAACAGCGCCGGGTCCTGGTGGCCGGTCACAGTCCCAGGCCCCAATCACTGCACCAGCGCTGTGTTATTAGTGGAACAGCGCCGGGTCCTGGTGGCCGGTCACAGTCCCAGGCCCCCAATCACTGCACCAGCGCTGTGTTATTAGTGGAACAGCACCAGGTCCTGGTGGCCAGTCACAGTCCCAGGCCCCCAATCACTGCACCAGCGCCAGGTCCTGGTGGCCAGTCACAGTCCCAGGCCCCCAATCAATGCACCAGCGCTGTGTTATTAGTGGAACAGCGGGAGGTCCTGGTGGCCGGTCACAGTCCCAGGCCCCCAATCACTGCACCAGCGCTGTGTTATTAGTGGAACAGCGCCAGGTCCTGGTGGCCAGTCACAGTCCCAGGCCCCCAATCACTGCACCAGCGCTGTGTTATTAGTGGAACAGCGCCAGGTCCTGGTGGCTAGTCACAGGCCCAGGCCCCCATTCACTGCATCAGCACTGTGTTATTAGTGGAACAGCGCCAGGTCCTGGTGGATAGTCACAGTCCCAGGCCCCCAATCACTGCACCAGCGCTGTGATATTAGTGGAACAGCGCCAGGTCTTGGTGGCCAGTCACAGTCCCAGGCCACCAATCACTGCACCAGCACTGTGTTATTAGTGGAAGAGCGCCGGGTCTTGGTGGCCAGTCACAGTCCCAGGCCCCCAATCACTGCACCAGCGCTGTGTTATTAGTGGAAGAGCGCCGGGTCTTGGTGGCCAGTCACAGTCCCAGGCCCCCAATCACTGCACCAGCGCTGTGTTATTAGTGGAACAGCGCCGGGTCCTGGTGGCCAGTCACAGTCCCAGGCCCCCAATCACTGCACCAGCGCTGTGTTATTAGTGGAACAGCGCCAGGTCCTGGTGGCTGGTCACAGGCCCAGGCCCCCATTCACTGCATCAGCGCTGTGTTATTAGTGGAACAGCGCCGGGTCCTGGTGGCCGGTCACAGTCCCAGGCCCCCAATCACTGCACCAGCGCTGTGTTATTGGTGGAACAGCGCCGGGTCCTGGTGGCCGGTCACAGTCCCAGGTCACCATCACTGCACCAGCGCTGTGTTATTAATGGAACAGCGCCGGGTCCTGGTGGCCGGTCACAGTCCCAGGCCCCCAATCACTGCACCAGCGCTGTGTTATTAGTGGAACAGCACCAGGTCCTGGTGGCCAGTCACAGTCCCAGGCCCCCAATCACTGTACCAGCGCCAGGTCCTGGTGGCCAGTCACAGTCCCAGGCCCCCAATCAATGCACCAGCGCTGTGTTATTAGTGGAACAGCGCCAGGTCCTGGTGGCCGGTCACAGTCCCAGGCCCCCAATCACTGCACCAGCGCTGTGTTATTAGTGGAACAGCACCAGGTCCTGGTGGCCAGTCACAGTCCCAGGCCCCCAATCACGGCACCAGCGCTGTGTTATTAGTGGAACAGCGCCAGGTCTTGGTGGCTAGTCACAGGCCTAGGCCCCCATTCACTGCATCAGCGCTGTGTTATTAGTGGAACAGCGCCAGGTCCTGGTGGATAGTCACAGTCCCAGGACCCCAATCACTGCACCAGCGCAGTGTTATTAGTGGAACAGCGCCAGGTCCTGGTGGCTAGTCACAGGCCCAGGCCCCCATTCACTGCATCAGCGCTGTGTTATTAGTGGAACAGTGCCAGGTCCTGGTGGCCGGTCACAGTCCCAGGCCCCCAATCACTGCACCAGCGCTGTGTTATTGGTGGAACAGCGCCGGGTCCTGGTGGCCGGTCACAGTCCCAGGCCCCAATCACTGCACCAGCGCTGTGTTATTAGTGGAACAGCGCCGGGTCCTGGTGGCCGGTCACAGTCCCAGGCCCCCAATCACTGCACCAGCGCTGTGTTATTAGTGGAACAGCACCAGGTCCTGGTGGCCAGTCACAGTCCCAGCCCCCCAATCACTGTACCAGCGCCAGGTCCTGGTGGCCAGTCACAGTCCCAGGCCCCCAATCAATGCACCAGCGCTGTGTTATTAGTGGAACAGTGCCAGGTCCTGGTGGCCGGTCACAGTCCCAGGCCCCCAATCACTGCACCAGCGCTGTGTTATTAGTGGAACAGCTCCAGGTCCTGGTGGCCAGTCACAGTCCCAGGCCCCCAATCACGGCACCAGTGCTGTGTTATTAGTGGAACAGCGCCAGGTCCTGGTGGCTAGTCACAGGCCTAGGCCCCCATTTGCTGCATCAGCGCTGTGTTATTAGTGGAACAGCGCCAGGTCCTGGTGGATAGTCACAGTCCCAGGCCCCCAATCACTGCACCAGCGCTGTGATATTAGTGGAACAGCGCCAGGTCCTGGTGGCCAGTCACAGTCCCAGGCCACCAATCACTGCACCAGCACTGTGTTATTAGTGGAAGAGCGCCGGGTCTTGGTGGCCAGTCACAGTCCCAGGCCCCCAATCACTGCACCAGCGCTGTGTTATTAGTGGAACAGCGCCGGGGCCTGGTGGCCAGTCACAGTCCTAGGGCTCCAATCACTGCACCAGCGCGGTGTTATTAGTGGAACGGCGCAGGGTCCTGGTGGCTAATCACAGTCCCAGGCCCCCAATCACTGCACCAGCGCTGTGTTATTAATGGAACAGCGCCAGGTCCTGGTGGCTAGACACAGTCCCAGGCCCCCAATGACTGCACAGCGCTGTGTTATTAGTGGAACAGCGCCAGGTCCTGGTGGCTGGTCACAGTCCCAGGCCCCCAATCACTGAACCAGCGCTGTTTTATTAGTGGAACAGCACCAGGTCCTGGTGGCCAGTCACAGTCCCAGGCCCCCAATCACTGCACCAGCGCTGTGTTATTAGTGGAACAGTGCCAGGTCCTGGTGGCCGGTCACACTCCCAGGCCGCCAATCACTGCCCCAGCGCTGTGTTATTAGTGGAACAGCGCAGGGTCCTGGTGGCCAGTCACAGTCCCAGGCCCCCAATCACTGCACCAGTGCTGTGTTAGTAGTGGAACAGCGCAGGGTCCTGGTGGCCAGTCACAGTCCCAGGCCCCCAATCACTGCACCAGCGCTGTGTTATTAGTGGAACAGTGCCGGGGCCTGGTGGCCAGTCACAGTCCCAGGCCCCCAATCACTGCACCAGAGCTGTGTTATTAGTGGAACAACGGCGGGTCCTGGTGGCTAGTCACAGTCCTAGGCCCCCAATCACTGCACCAGCGCTGTGTTATTAGTGGAACAGCGCCAGGTCCTGGTGGCCAGTCACAGTCCCATGCCGCCAATCACTGAACCAGCGCTGTGTTATTAGTGGAACAGCGCCAGGTCCTGGTGGCCAGTCCCAGGCCCCCAATCACTGCACCAGAGCTGTGTTATTAGTGGAACAACGGCGGGTCCTGGTGGCTAGTCACAGTCCTAATCCCCCAATCACTGCACCAGCGCTGTGTTATTAGTGGAACAGCACCAGGTCAAGGTGGCCAGTCACAGTGCCAGGCCCCCAATCACTGCACCAGCGCTGTGTTATTAGTGGAACTGCACCAGGTCCTGGTGGCCAGACAAAGTCCCAGCGCTGTGTTATTAGTGGAACAGCACCAGGTCCTGCTGGCCAGTCACAGGCCCCCAATCACTGCACCAGCGCTGTGTTATTAGTGGAACAGCACCAGGTCCTGGTGGCTAGTCACAGTTCCAGGCCCCCAATCACTGCACCAGCGCTGTGTTATTAGTGGAACAGCGCCAGGTCCTGTTGGTGGCTAGTCACAGTCCCAGGCCCCCAATAACTGCACCAGCGCAGTGTTATTAGTGGAACAGCGCCTGGTCCTGGTGGCCAGTCACAGTCCCAGACCCCCAATCACTGCACCGGCGCTGTGTTATTAGTGGAACAGCGCCAGGTCCTGGTGGCCAGTCACAGTCCCAGGCCCCCAATCACTGCACAGTGCTGTGTTTGTAGTGGAACAGCGCCAGGTCCTGGTGGCCAGTCATACTCCCTGGCCCCCAATCACTGTGGAGAGCGGATGAGTGTGGAGAGCGGATGAGTGTGGAGAGCGGATGAGTGTGGAGAGTGGATGAGTGTGGAGAGCGGATGTAGAGGATTAATGCGGTTGGCAGATGATTGTGGAGAGCCCATGAGTGTGTATGGCCGATGAATGTGTAGGGCCGATGAGTGTGTAGGGCCGATGAGCGCGGAAGGCGGATGAGCGTGGAAGGCGGATGAGCGTGGAAGTCGGATGAGCGTGGAGGGCGGATGAGCGTGGAGGGCGGATGAGCATGGAGGGCGGATGAGCATGGAGAGCGAATGAGTGTGGAGCGCGGATGAGTACGAAGAGCGGATGTGTCTGGAAAACAGATGAGTCTATGAAAACGGATGAATGTATAGAGCAGAAGAGTGTGTAGAACTGATGAGTGTGGACAAGTGTAGAGGATTAATGCGTTTGGCCGATGAGTGCGGAGGGCGGATGAGTGCGGAGAACGGATGAGTCTGGAAAGCGGATGAGTCTGGAAAGCGGATGAGTGTGGAGAAGCGGATGAGTGTAGAGGAGCGGATGAGTGTGGAGGAGCGGATGAGTGTGGAGAGCGGATGAGTGTGGAGAGCGGATGAGTGTGGAGAGCAGATGAGTGTGGAGAGCAGATGAGTGTGGAGAGTGGATGAATGTGGAATGCGGATGAGCGTGGAGAGCATAGAGGACTAATGCGGTTGGCGGATGAGTGTGGAGGGCAGATGAGTGTGAAGGGCGGATGAGTGTGGAGAACGGACGAGTATGGAGATCGAATGAATGGTGAGGGCGGATGAGTATAGAGAGCGGTTGAATATGGAGAGCGGTTGAGTGTGGAGAGCTGAGGGGCGTGGAGAAAGGAGGAGCGATGACAACGAAAAAGAGCGGAGAACGAAGGAACCTGCAGAGCGGAGGAGAGTGCAAAGTGGAGGAATGTGCAGAGCAGCCGAAGTGTGGAGAGCGGCTGAGTGTGGAGAGCGGCTGAGTGTAGAGAGCGGCTGAGTGTGGAGAGCGGCTGAGTGTGGACGAGTGTAGAGGATTAATGCGGTTGGCGGCTGAGTGTGGAGGGCCCATGAATGTGTAGGGCCGAGGAGTATGAAGAGCGGATGAGTGTAGAGAGCGGATGAGTGTAGAGAGCAGATGAGTACGAAGAGCGGATTAGTCTGGAAAATGGATAAGTGTGTAGAGCGGATGAGTGTGTAGAGCAGATGAGTGTGTACAGCGGATGAGGGTGTAGAGCGGACGAGTGTGGACGAGTGTAGAGGATTAATACGGTTGGCGGACGAGTGTGGAGGACCGATGAGTGTAGAGGACCGTTGAGTGTAGAAGGCCGATGACTGTGGAAGGCTGATGAGTATGGAGGGCTGATGAGTATGGAGAACAGGTAAGTATAGAAAGCGAATGTGTATGGAGAGCGGATGGGTGCGAAGAGTGGATGAATCTGGAAAACGGATGAGTGTGGAGAGCGGAGGAGTGTGGAGAGCGGAGGAGTGTGGAGAGAGGAGGAGTGTGGAGAGCGGAGGAGTGTGGTGAGTGGATGAGTGTGGAGAGCGGATGAGTGTGGAGAGCGGATGAGTGTGGAGAGCAGATGAGGGTGGAGAGCAGATGAGGGTGGAGAGCGGATGAGGGTGGAGAGCGGATCAATGTGGAGAGCGGATGAGTGTGGAGAGCGGATGAGGGTGGAGGAGCGACCGAGTGTGGAGGAATATGTGAAGCGGATGAGTATGTGAAGCGGACGAGTCTGTGTTATAAGTGGAACAGCACCGGGTCCTGGTGGCTAGACACAGTCCCAAGCCCCCAATCACTGCACCAGCGCTGTGATATTAGTGGAATAGCGCCAGGTCCTGGTGGCCAGTCACAGTCCCAGGCCCCCAATCACTGCACCAGCGCTGTGTTATTAGTGGAACAGCGCCAGGTCCTGGTGGCCAGTCACAGTCCCAGGCCCCCAATCACTGCACCAGTGCTGTGTTATTAGTGGAACAGCGTCAGGTCCTGGTGGCCAGTCACAGTCCCAGGTCCCCAATCACTGCAGCAGCGCTGTGTTATTACTGGAACAGCGCCAGGTCCTGCCTGTTGGCTAGACACAGTCCCAGGCCCCCAATCACTGCACAGTGCTGTGTTATTAGTGGAACAGCGCCGGGTCCTGGTGGCCAGTCACAGTCCCAGGTCCCCAATCACTGCACCAGCGCTGCGTTATTAGTGGAACAGCACCGGGTCCTGGTGGCCAGTCACAGGCCCCCAATCACTGCACCAGCGCTGTGTTATTAGTGCAACAGCGCCGAGTCCTGGTGGTCGGTCACAGTCCCAGACCCCCAATCACTGCACCAGCGCTGTGTTATTAGTGGAACAGCGCCGGGTCCTGGTGGCCGGTCACAGTCCCAGACCCCCAATCAATGCACCAGCGCTTTGTTATTAGTGGAACAGCGGCGGGTCCTGGTGGCCGGTCACAGTCCCAGGCCCCCAATCACTGCACCAGGGCTGTGTTATTAGTGGAACAGCGCCGGGTCCTGGTGGCCGGTCACAGTCCCAGGCCCCCAATCACTGTACCAGCACTGTGTTATTAGTGGAACAGCGCCGGGTCCTGGTGGCCGGTCACAGTCCCAGGCCCCCAATCACTGCACCAGCTCTGTGTTATTAGTGGAACAGCACCAGGTCCTGGTGGCCAGTCCCAGGCCCCGAATCACTGCACCAGCGCTGTGTTATTAGTGGAACAGCACCAGGTCCTGGTGGCCAGTCACAGTCCCAGGCCCCCAATCACTGCACCAGCGCTGTGTTATTAGTGGAACAGCGCCAGGTCCTGGTGGCCAGTCACAGTCCCAGGCCCCCAATCACTTCACCAGCACTGTGTTATTAGAGGAACAGCGCCAGGTTCTGGTGGCTAGTCACAGTCCCAGGCCCCCAATCACTGCACCAGCGCTGTGTTATTAGTGGAACAGCACCAGGTCCTGGTGGCCAGTCACAGTCCCAGGCCCCCAATCACTGCACCAGCGCCAGGTCCTGGTGGCCAGTCACAGTCCCAGGCCCCCAATCAATGCACCAGCGCTGTGTTATTAGTGGAACAGCGCCAGGTCCTGGTGGCCGGTCACAGTCCCAGGCCCCCAATCATTGCACCAGCGCTGTGTTATTAGTGGAACAGCACCAGGTCCTGGTGGCCAGTCACAGTCCCAGGCCCCCAATCACTGTACCAGCGCTGTGTTATTAGTGGAACAGCGCCAGGTCCTGTTGGCTAGTCACAGGCCCAGGCCCCCATTCACTGCATCAGCGCTGTGTTATTAGTGGAACAGCGCCAGGTCCTGGTGGATAGTCACAGTCCCAGGCCCCCAATCACTGCACCAGCGCTGTGATATT
Organism: Ambystoma mexicanum; assembly: GCF_040938575.1. NCBI lineage: Eukaryota > Metazoa > Chordata > Amphibia > Caudata > Ambystomatidae > Ambystoma > Ambystoma mexicanum. The sequence goes on from NC_090934.1 coordinate 31,863,654, forward strand.
AGTGGAACAGCGCCAGGTTCTGGTGGCCAGTCACAGTCCCAGGCCCCCAATCACTGCACCAGCGCTGCGTTATTAGTGGAACAGCACCAGGTCCTGGTGGCCAGTCACAGGCCCCCAATCACTGCAACAGCACTGTGTTATTAGTTGAACAGCGCCAGGTGCTGGTGGCCATTCAAGTCCCATCGCTGTGTTATTAGTGGAACAGAACCAGGTCCTGCTGGCCAGTCCCAGGCCACCAATCACTGCACCAGCACTGTGTTATTAGTGGAAGAGCGCCGGGTCTTGGTGGCCAGTCACAGTCCCAGGCACCCAATCACTGCACCAGCACTGCGTTATTAGTGGAACAGCGCCAAGTCCTGGTGGCCAGTCACAGACCCAGGCCCCCATTCACTGCAACAGCACTGTGTTATTAGTGGAACAGCGCCAGGTGCTGGTGGCCATTCACACTCCCAGCGCTGTGTTATTAGTGGAACAGAACCAGGTCCTGCTGGCCAGTCCCAGGCCACCAATCACTGCACCAGCACTGTGTTATTAGTGGAAGAGCGCTGGGTCTTGGTGGCTAATCACAGTCCCAGGCCCCCAATCACTGCACCAGCACTGTGTTATTAATGGAACAGCACCAGGTCCTGGTGGCTAGACACAGCCCCAGGCCCCCAATCAATGCACAGCGCTGTGTTATTAGTGGAACAGCGCCAGGTCCTGGTGGCGGGTCACAGTCCTAGGCCCCCAATCACTGAACCAGCGCTGTGTTATTAGTGGAACAGCGCCAGGTCCTGGTGGCCGGTCACAGTCCCAGGCCCCCAATCACTGCACCAGCGCTGTGTGATTAGTGGAACAGCGCCAGGTCCTGGTGGCCGGTCACACTCCCAGGCCGCCGATCACTGCACCAGCGCTGTGTTATTAGTGGAACAGCGCAGGGTCCTGGTGGCCAGTCACAGTCCCAGGCCCCCAATCACTGCACCAGCGCTGTGTTAGTAGTGGAACAGCGCAGGGTCCTGGTGGCCAGTCACAGTCCCAGGCCCCCAATCACTGCACCAGCGCTGTGTTATTAGTGGAACAGCGCTGGGTCCTGGTGGCCAGTCACAGTCCCAGGCCCCCAATCACTGCACCAGAGCTGTGTTATTAGTGGAACAACGGCAGGTCCTGGTGGCTAGTCACAGTCCTAGGCCCCCAATCACTGCACCAGCGCTGTGTTATTAGTGTAACAGCGCCAGGTCCTGGTGGCCAGTCACAGTCCCATGCCGCCAATCACTGAACCAGCGCTGTGTTATTAGTGGAACAGCGTCAGGTCCTGGTGGCCAGTCCCAGGCCCCCAATCACTGCACCAGCGCTGTGTTATTAGTGGAACAGCACCAGGTCAAGGTGGCCAGTCACAGTCCCAGGCCCCCAATCACTGCACCAGCGCTGTGTTATTAGTGGAATTGTGGCAGGTCCTGGTGGCCAGTCACAGTCCCAGCGCTGTGTTATTAGTGGAACAGCACCAGGTCCTGCTGGCCAGTCACAGGCCCCCAATCACTGCACCAGCGCTGTGTTATTAGTGGAACAGCACCAGGTCCTGGTGGCTAGTCAGAGTTCCAGGCCCCCAATCACTGCACCAGCGCTGTGTTATTAGTGGAACAGCGCCAGGTCCTGTTGGTGGCTAGTCACAGTCCCAGGCCCCCAATCACTGCACCAGCGCAGTGTTATTAGTGGAACAGCACCAGGTCCTGGTGGCTAGTCACTGTCCCAGGCTCCCAATCACTGGCCCGGCACTGTGTTATTAGTGGAACAGCGCCAGGTCCTGGTGGCTAGTCACAGTCCCAGGCCCCCAATCACTGCACCGGTGCTGTGTTATTAGTGGAACAGCGCCAGGTCCTGGTGGCTAGTCACAGTCCCAGGCCCCCAATCACTGCACCAGCGCTGTGTTATTAGTGGAACAGCGCCAGGTCCTGGTGGCTAGACACAGTCCCAGGCCCCCAATCACTGCACCAGCACTGTGTTGTTAGTGGAACAGCACCAGGACCTGGTGGCCATTCACACTCCCAGGCCCCCAATCAATGCATCATGCTGTGTTATTAGTGGAACAGCCCCAGTTCCTGGTGGCCAGTCACAGTCCCAGGCCCCCACTCACTGCACCGGCGCTGTGTTATTAGTGGAACAGTGCCAGGTCCTGGTGGCTAGACACAGTGCCAGGCCCCCAATCACTGCACCAGCGCTGTGTTATTAGTGGAACAGCGCCAGGTCCTGGTGGCCAGTCACAGTCACAGGCGCCCTATCACTGCACCAGCGCTGTGTTATACGTGGAACAGCACCAGGTACTGGTGGCCAGTCACAGTCCCAGGCCCCCAATCACTGCACCAGTGCTGTGTTAATAGTGGAACAGCACCAGGTCCATATGGCCAGTCACAGGCCCCCAATCACTGCACCCGCGCTGTGTTATTAGTGGAACAGCGCCAGGTCCTTGTGGCCAGTCACAGCCCCAGGCCCCCAATCACTGCACCAGCGCTGTGTTATTAGTGGAACGGCGCCAGGTCCTGGTGGCCAGTCACAGTCCAAGGCCTCCAATCACTGCACCAGCGCTGTGTTATTAGTGGAACAGCGCCAGGTCCTGGTGGCCAGTCACAATCCCAGGCCCCCAATCACTGCACCAGCGCTGTGTTATTAGTGGAACAGCGCCAGGTCCTGGTGGCTAGACACTGTCCCAGGCCCCCAATCACTGCACCAGCGCTGTGTTATTAGTGGAGCAGCGCCAGGTCCTGGTGGCTAACCACAGTCCCAGGCCCCCAATCACTGCACCAGCGCTGTGTTATTAGTGGAACAGCGCCAGGTCCTGGTGGCTAGTCACAGTCCCAGGCCCCCAATCACTTCACCAGCTCTGTGTTATTAGTGGAACAGCGCCAGGTCCTGGTGGCTAGTCACAGTCCCAGACCCCCAATCACTGCACCAGCGCTGTGTTATTAGTGGAACAGCGCCAGGTCCTGGTGGCTAGTCACAGTCCCAGGCCCCCAATCACTGCACCAGCGCAGTGTTATTAGTGGAACAGCGCCAGGTCCTGTTGGCTAGTCACAGTCCCAGGCCCCCAATCACTGCACCAGCGCTGTGTTATTAGTGGAACAGCGCCAGGTCCTGGTGGCTAGTCACAGTCCCAAGCCCCCAATCACTGCACCAGCGCTGTGTTATTAGTGGAACAGCGCCAAGTCCTGGTGGCCGGTCACAGTCCCAGACCCCCAATCACTGCACCAGCGCTGTGTTATTAGTGGAACAGCGCCAGGTCCTGGTGGCCAGTCACAGTCCCAGGCCCCCAATCACTGCACTGCGCTGTGTTATTAGTGGAACAGCGCCAGGTCCTGATGGCCAGTCACACTCCCTGGCCCCCAATCACTGCACCAGCGCTGTCTTATTAGTGGAACAGCGCCAGGACCTGGTGGCCAGTCACAGTCCCAGGCCCCCAATCACTGCACCAGCGCTGTGTTATTAGTGGAACAGCGCCAGGTCCTGGTGGCCAGTCACAGTCCCAGACCCCCAATCACTGCACCAGCGCTGTGTTATTAGTGGAACAGCGCCAGGTCCTGGTGGCCAGTCACAGTCCCAGGCCCCCAATCACTGCACAGCGCTGTGTTATTAGTGGAACAGCGCCAGGTCCTGGTGGCCAGTCACACTCACAGGCCCCCAATCACTGCACCAGCGCTGTGTTGTTAGTGGAACAGCACCAGGACCTGGTGGCCAGTCACAGTCCCAGGCCCCCAATCACTGCACCAGCGCTGTGTTATTAGTGGAACAGCGCCAGGTCCTGGTGGCCAGTTACAGTCCCAGGCCCCCAATCACTGCACCAGCGCTGTGTTATTAATGGAACAGCGCCCGGACCTGGTGGCCAGACAAAGTCCCAGGCCCCCAATCACTGCACCAGCGCTGTGTTATTAGTGGAACAGCGCCAGGTCCTGGTGGCCAGACACAGTCCCAGGCCCCCAATCACTGCACCAGCGCTGTGTTATTAGTGGAACAGCGCCAGGTCCTGGTGGCCAGTCACAGTCCCAGGCCCCCAATCACTGCACCAGCGCTGTGTTATTAGTGGAACAGCGCCAGGTCCTGGTGGCCAGTCACAGTCCCAGACCCCCAATCACTGCACCAGCGCTGTGTTATTAGTTGAACAGCGCCAGGTCCTGGTGGCCAGTCACAGTCCCAGGCCCCCAATCATTGCACCAGCGCTGTGTTATTAATGGAACAGCGCCAGGACCTGGTGGCCAGACAAAGTCCCAGGCTCCCAATCACTGGCCCGGCACTGTGTTATTAGTGGAACAGCGCCAGGTCCTGGTGGCTAGTCACAGTCCCAGGCCCCCAATCACTGCACCAGCGCTGTGTTATTAGTGGAACAGCGCCAGGTCCTGGTGGCCAGACGCAGTCCCAGGCCCCCAATCACTGCACCAGCGCTGTGTTATTAGTGGAACAGCGCCAGGTCCTGGTGGCCAGTCCCAGTCCCAGGCCCCCAATCACTGCACCAGCGCTGTGTTATTAATAGAACAGCGCCAGGTCCTGGTGGCCAGTCACAGTCCCAGACCCCCAATCACTGCACCAGCGCTGTGTTATTAGTTGAACAGCGCCAGGTCCTGGTGGCCAGTCACAGTCCCAGGCCCCCAATCACTGCACCAGCACTGTGTTATTAAAGGAACAGCGCCAGGTCCTGGTGGCTAATCACAGTCCCAGGCCCCCAATCACTTCACCAGCGCTGTGTCATTAGTGGAACAGCGCCAGATCCTGGTGGCCAGTCCCAGGCCCCCAATCACTGCACCAGCGCTGTGTTGTTAGTGGAACAGCACCAGGTCAAGGTGGCCAGTCACAGTCCAAGGCCTCCAATCACTGCACCAGCGCTGTGTTATTAGTGGAACAGCGCCAGGTCCTGGTGGCCAGTCACAATCCCAGGCCCCCAATCACTGCACCAGCGCTGTGTTATTAGTGGAACAGCGCCGGTTCCTGGTGGCCGGTCACAGTCCCAGACTCCCAATCACTGCACCAGCGCTGTGTTATTAGTGCAACAGCGCCGGGTTCTGGTGGTCGGTCACAGTCCCAGACCCCCAATCACTGCACCAGCGCTGTGTTATTAGTGGAACAGCGCCGGGTCCTGGTGGCCGGTCACAGTCCCAGGCCCCCAATCACTGCACCAGCGCTTTGTTATTAGTGGAACAGCGGCGGGTCCTGGTGGCCGGTCACAGTCCCAGGCCCCCAATCACTGCACCAGGGCTGTGTTAATAGTGGAACAGCGCCGGGTCCTGGTGGCCGGTCACAGTCCCAGGCCCCCAATCACTGCACCAGCACTGTGTTATTAGTGGAACAGCGCCGGGTCCTGGTGGCTGGTCACAGTCCCAGGCCCCCAATCACTGCACCAGCTCTGTGTTATTAGTGGAACAGCACCAGGTCCTGGTGGCCAGTCCCAGGCCCCTAATCACTGCACCAGCGCTGTGTTATTAGTGGAACAGCACCAGGTCCTGGTGGCCAGTCACAGTCCCAGGCCCCCAATCACTGCACCAGCGCTGTGTTATTAGTGGAACAGCGCCAGGTCCTGGTGGCCAGTCACAGTCCCAGGCCCCCAATCACTTCACCAGCACTGTGTTATTAGAGGAACAGCGCCAGGTTCTGGTGGCTAGTCACAGTCCCAGGCCCCCAATCACTGCACCAGCGCTGTGTTATTAGTGGAACAGCACCAGGTCCTGGTGGCCAGTCACAGTCCCAGGCCCCCAATCACTGCACCAGCGCCAGGTCCTGGTGGCCAGTCACAGTACCAGGCCCCCAATCAATGCACCAGCGCTGTGTTATTAGTGGAACAGCGCCAGGTCCTGGTGGCCGGTCACAGTCCCAGGCCCCCAATCACTGCACCAGCGCTGTGTTATTAGTGGAACAGCACCAGGTCCTGGTAGCCAGTCACAGTCCCAGGCCCCTAATCACTGTACCAGCGCTGTGTTATTAGTGGAACAGCGCCAGGTCCTGTTGGCTAGTCACAGGCCCAGGCCCCCATTCACTGCATCAGCGCTGTGTTATTAGTGGAACAGCGCCAGGTCCTGGTGGATAGTCACAGTCCCAGGCCCCCAATCACTGCACCAGCGCTGTGATATTAGTGGAACAGCGCCAGGTTCTGGTGGCCAGTCACAGTCCCAGGCCCCCAATCACTGCACCAGCGCTGCGTTATTAGTGGAACAGCGCCAGGTCCTGGTGGCCAGTCACAGTCCCAGGCCCCCAATCACTGCAACAGCACTGTGTTATTAGTGGAACAGCGCCAGGTGCTGGTGGCCATTCACAGTCCCAGCGCTGTGTTATTAGTGGAACAGAACCAGGTCCTGCTGGCCAGTCCCAGGCCACCAATCACTGCACCAGCACTGTGTTATTAGTGGAAGAGCGCTGGGTCTTGGTGGCCAGTCACAGTCCCAGGCACCCAATCACTGCACCAGCGCTGCGTTATTAGTGGAACAGCGCCAAGTCCTGGTGGCCAGTCACAGTCCCAGGCCCCCAATCACTGCAACAGCACTGTGTTATTAGTGGAACAGCGCCAGGTGCTGGTGGCCATTCACACTCCCAGCGCTGTGTTATTAGTGGAACAGAACCAGGTCCTGCTGGCCAGTCCCAGGCCACCAATCACTGCACCAGCACTGTGTTATTAGTGGAAGAGCGCTGGGTCTTGGTGGCTAATCACAGTCCCTGGCCCCCAATCACTGCACCAGCACTGTGTTATTAATGGAACAGCGCCAGGTCCTGGTGGCTAGACACAGTCCCAGGCCCCCAATCACTGCACAGCGCTGTGTTATTAGTGGAACAGCGCCAGGTCCTGGTGGCGGGTCACAGTCCCAGGCCCCCAATCACTGAACCAGCGCTGTGTTATTAGTGGAACAGCGCCAGGTCCTGGTGGCCGGTCACAGTCCCAGGCCCCCAATCACTGCACCAGCGCTGTGTTATTAGTGGAACAGCGCCAGGTCCTGGTGGCCGGTCACACTCCCAGGCCGCCAATCACTGCACCAGCGCTGTGTTATTAGTGGAACAGCGCAGGGTCCTGGTGGCCAGTCACAGTCCCAGGCCCCCAATCACTGCACCAGCGCTGTGTTAGTAGTGGAACAGCGCAGGGTCCTGGTGGCCAGTCACAGTCCCAGGCCCCCAATCACTGCACCAGCGCTGTGTTATTAGTGGAACAGCGCTGGGTCCTGGTGGCCAGTCACAGTCCCAGGCCCCCAATCACTGCACCAGAGCTGTGTTATTAGTGGAACAACGGCAGGTCCTGGTGGCTAGTCACAGTCCTAGGCCCCCAATCACTGCACCAGCGCTGTGTTATTAGTGGAACAGCACCAGGTCAAGGTGGCCAGTCACAGTCCCAGGCCCCCAATCACTGCACCAGCGCTGTGTTATTAGTGGAACTGTGGCAGGTCCTGGTGGCCAGTCACAGTCCCAGCGCTGTGTTATTAGTGGAACAGCACCAGGTCAAGGTGGCCAGTCACAGTCCCAGGCCCCCAATCACTGCACCAGCGCTGTGTTATTAGTGGAACTGTGGCAGGTCCTGGTGGCCAGTCACAGTCCCAGCGCTGTGTTATTAGTGGAACAGCACCAGGTCCTGCTGGCCAGTCACAGGCCCCCAATCACTGCACCAGCGCTGTGTTATTAGTGGAACAGCACCAGGTCCTGGTGGCTAGTCACAGTTCCAGGCCCCCAATCACTGCGCCAGCGCTGTGTTATTAGTGGAACAGCGCCAGGTCCTGTTGGTGGCTAGTCACAGTCCCAGGCCCCCAATCACTGCACCAGCGCAGTGTTATTAGTGGAACAGCACCAGGTCCTGGTGGCTAGTCACTGTCCCAGGCTCCCAATCACTGGCCCGGCACTGTGTTATTAGTGGAACAGCGCCAGGTCCTGGTGGCTAGTCACAGTCCCAGGCCCCCAATCACTGCACCGGTGCTGTGTTATTAGTGGAACAGCGCCAGGTCCTGGTGGTTAGTCACAGTCCCAGGCCCCCAATCACTGCACCAGCGCTGTGTTATTAGTGGAACAGCGCCAGGTCCTGGTGGCTAGACACAGTCCCAGGCCCCCAATCACTGCACCAGCGCTGTGTTGTTAGTGGAACAGCACCAGGACCTGATGGCCATTCACACTCCCAGGCCCCCAATCAATGCATCATGCTGTGTTATTAGTGGAACAGCGCCAGTTCCTGGTGGCCAGTCACAGTCCCAGGCCCCCACTCACTGCACCGGGGCTGTGTTATTAGTGGAACAGTGCCAGGTCCTGGTGGCTAGACACAGTGCCAGGCCCCCAATCACTGCACCAGCGCTGTGTTATTAGTGGAACAGCGCCAGGTGCTGGTGGCCAGACACAGTCCCAGGCCCCCAATCACTGCACCAGCGCTGTGTTATTAGTGGAACAGCGCCAGGTCCTGGTGGCCAGTCACAGTCCCAGGCCCCCAATCACTGCACCAGCGCTGTGTTATTAGTGGAACAGCGCCAGGTCCTGGTGGCCAGTCACAGTCCCAGACCCCCAATCACTGCACCAGCGCTGTGTTATTAGTTGAACAGCGCCAGGTCCTGGTGGCCAGTCACAGTCCCAGGCCCCCAATCACTGCACCAGCGCTGTGTTATTAATGGAACAGCGCCAGGACCTGGTGGCCAGACAAAGTCCCAGGCCCCCAATCACTGCACCAGCGCTGTGTTATTAGTGGAACAGCGCCAGGTCCTGGTGGCCAGACGCAGTCCCAGGCCCCCAATCACTGCACCAGCGCTGTGTTATTAGTGGAACAGCGCCAGGTCCTGGTGGCCAGTCCCAGTCCCAGGCCCCCAATCACTGCACCAGCGCTGTGTTATTAATGGAACAGCGCCAGGTCCTGGTGGCCAGTCACAGTCCCAGACCCCCAATCACTGCACCAGCGCTGTGTTATTAGTTGAACAGCGCCAGGTCCTGGTGGCCAGTCACAGTCCCAGGCCCCCAATCACTGCACCAGCACTGTGTTATTAAAGGAACAGCGCCAGGTCCTGGTGGCTAATCACAGTCCCAGGCCCCCAATCACTTCACCAGCGCTGTGTCATTAGTGGAACAGCGCCAGATCCTGGTGGCCAGTCCCAGGCCCCCAATCACTGCACCAGCGCTGTGTTGTTAGTGGAACAGCACCAGGTCAAGGTGGCCAGTCACAGTCCAAGGCCTCCAATCACTGCACCAGCGCTGTGTTATTAGTGGAACAGCGCCAGGTCCTGGTGGCCAGTCACAATCCCAGGCCCCCAATCACTGCACCAGCGCTGTGTTATTAGTGGAACAGCGCCGGTTCCTGGTGGCCGGTCACAGTCCCAGACTCCCAATCACTGCACCAGCGCTGCGTTATTAGTGCAACAGCGCCGGGTTCTGGTGGTCGGTCACAGTCCCAGACCCCCAATCACTGCACCAGCGCTGTGTTATTAGTGGAACAGCGCCGGGTCCTGGTGGCCGGTCACAGTCCCAGGCCCCCAATCACTGCACCAGCGCTTTGTTATTAGTGGAACAGCGGCGGGTCCTGGTGGCCGGTCACAGTCCCAGGCCCCCAATCACTGCACCAGGGCTGTGTTAATAGTGGAACAGCGCCGGGTCCTGGTGGCCGGTCACAGTCCCAGGCCCCCAATCACTGCACCAGCACTGTGTTATTAGTGAAACAGCGCCGGGTCCTGGTGGCCGGTCACAGTCCCAGGCCCCCAATCACTGCACCAGCTCTGTGTTATTAGTGGAACAGCACCAGGTCCTGGTGGCCAGTCCCAGGCCCCTAATCACTGCACCAGCGCTGTGTTATTAGTGGAACAGCACCAGGTCCTGGTGGCCAGTCACAGTCCCAGGCCCCCAATCACTGCACCAGCGCTGTGTTATTAGTGGAACAGCGCCAGGTCCTGGTGGCCAGTCACAGTCCCAGGCCCCCAATCACTTCACCAGCACTGTGTTATTAGAGGAACAGCGCCAGGTTCTGGTGGCTAGTCACAGTCCCAGGCCCCCAATCACTGCACCAGCGCTGTGTTATTAGTGGAACAGCACCAGGTCCTGGTGGCCAGTCACAGTCCCAGGCCCCCAATCACTGCACCAGCGCCAGGTCCTGGTGGCCAGTCACAGTACCAGGCCCCCAATCAATGCACCAGCGCTGTGTTATTAGTGGAACAGCGCCAGGTCCTGGTGGCCGGTCACAGTCCCAGGCCCCCAATCACTGCACCAGCGCTGTGTTATTAGTGGAACAGCACCAGGTCCTGGTAGCCAGTCACAGTCCCAGGCCCCTAATCACTGTACCAGCGCTGTGTTATTAGTGGAACAGCACCAGGTCCTGTTGGCTAGTCACAGGCCCAGGCCCCCATTCACTGCATCAGCGCTGTGTTATTAGTGGAACAGCGCCAGGTCCTGGTGGATAGTCACAGTCCCAGGCCCCCAATCACTGCACCAGCGCTGTGATATTAGTGGAACAGCGCCAGGTTCTGGTGGCCAGTCACAGTCCCAGGCCCCCAATCACTGCACCAGCGCTGCGTTATTAGTGGAACAGCGCCAGGTCCTGGTGGCCAGTCACAGTCCCAGGCCCCCAATCACTGCAACAGCACTGTGTTATTAGTGGAACAGCGCCAGGTGCTGGTGGCCATTCACAGTCCCATCGCTGTGTTATTAGTGGAACAGAACCAGGTCCTGCTGGCCAGTCCCAGGCCACCAATCACTGCACCAGCACTGTGTTATTAGTGGAAGAGCGCCGGGTCTTGGTGGCCAGTCACAGTCCCAGGCACCCAATCACTGCACCAGCGCTGCGTTATTAGTGGAACAGCGCCAAGTCCTGGTGGCCAGTCACAGTCCCAGGCCCCCAATCACTGCAACAGCACTGTGTTATTAGTGGAACAGCGCCAGGTGCTGGTGGCCATTCACACTCCCAGCGCTGTGTTATTAGTGGAACAGAACCAGGTCCTGCTGGCCAGTCCCAGGCCACCAATCACTGCACCAGCACTGTGTTATTAGTGGAAGAGCGCTGGGTCTTGGTGGCTAATCACAGTCCCTGGCCCCCAATCACTGCACCAGCACTGTGTTATTAATGGAACAGCGCCAGGTCCTGGTGGCTAGACACAGTCCCAGGCCCCCAATCACTGCACAGCGCTGTGTTATTAGTGGAACAGCGCCAGGTCCTGGTGGCGGGTCACAGTCCCAGGCCCCCATATCACTGAACCAGCGCTGTGTTATTAGTGGAACAGCGCCAGGTCCTGGTGGCCGGTCACAGTCCCAGGCCCCCAATCACTGCACCAGCGCTGTGTTATTAGTGGAACAGCGCCAGGTCCTGGTGGCCGGTCACACTCCCAGGCCGCCAATCACTGCACCAGCGCTGTGTTATTAGTGGAACAGCGCAGGGTCCTGGTGGCCAGTCACAGTCCCAGGCCCCCAATCACTGCACCAGCGCTGTGTTAGTAGTGGAACAGCGCAGGGTCCTGGTGGCCAGTCACAGTCCCAGGCCCCCAATCACTGCACCAGCGCTGTGTTATTAGTGGAACAGCGCTGGGTCCTGGTGGCCAGTCACAGTCCCAGGCCCCCAATCACTGCACCAGAGCTGTGTTATTAGTGGAACAACGGCAGGTCCTGGTGGCTAGTCACAGTCCTAGGCCCCCAATCACTGCACCAGCACTGTGTTATTAGTGTAACAGCGCCAGGTCCTGGTGGCCAGTCACAGTCCCATGCCGCCAATCACTGAACCAGCGCTGTGTTATTAGTGGAACAGCACCAGGTCAAGGTGGCCAGTCACAGTCCCAGGCCCCCAATCACTGCACCAGCGCTGTGTTATTAGTGGAACTGTGGCAGGTCCTGGTGGCCAGTCACAGTCCCAGCGCTGTGTTATTAGTGGAACAGCACCAGGTCCTGCTGGCCAGTCACAGGCCCCCAATCACTGCACCAGCGCTGTGTTATTAGTGGAACAGCACCAGGTCCTGGTGGCTAGTCACAGTTCCAGGCCCCCAATCACTGCGCCAGCGCTGTGTTATTAGTGGAACAGCGCCAGGTCCTGTTGGTGGCTAGTCACAGTCCCAGGCCCCCAATCACTGCACCAGCGCAGTGTTATTAGTGGAACAGCACCAGGTCCTGGTGGCTAGTCACTGTCCCAGGCTCCCAATCACTGGCCCGGCAGTGTGTTATTAGTGGAACAGCGCCAGGTCCTGGTGGCTAGTCACAGTCCCAGGCCCCCAATCACTGCACCGGTGCTGTGTTATTAGTGGTACAGCGCCAGGTCCTGGTGGTTAGTCACAGTCCCAGGCCCCCAATCACTGCACCAGCGCTGTGTTATTAGTGGAACAGCGCCAGGTCCTGGTGGCTAGACACAGTCCCAGGCCCCCAATCACTGCACCAGCGCTGTGTTGTTAGTGGAACAGCACCAGGACCTGATGGCCATTCACACTCCCAGGCCCCCAATCAATGCATCATGCTGTGTTATTAGTGGAACAGCGCCAGTTCCTGGTGGCCAGTCACAGTCCCAGGCCCCCACTCACTGCACCGGGGCTGTGTTATTAGTGGAACAGTGCCAGGTCCTGGTGGCTAGACACAGTGCCAGGCCCCCAATCACTGCACCAGCGCTGTGTTATTAGTGGAACAGCGCCAGGTCCTGGTGGCCAGTCACACACACAGGCCCCCAATCACTGCACCAGCGCTGTGTTATTAGTGGAAGAGCGCCAGGTCCTGGTGGCCAGTCACAGTCACAGGCCCCCAATCACTGCACCAGCGCTGTGTTATACGTGGAACAGCACCAGGTACTGGTGGCCAGTCACAGTCCCAGGCCCCCAATCACTGCACCAGTGCTGTGTTATTAGTGGAACAGCACCAGGTCCATATGGCCAGTCACAGGCCCCCAATCACTGCACCTGCGCTGTGTTATTAGTGGAACAGCGCCAGGTCCTTGTGGCCAGTCACAGCCCCAGGCCCCCAATCACTGCACCAGCGCTGTGTTATTAGTGGAACAGCGCCAGGTCCTGGTGGCCAGTCACAGTCCAAGGCCTCCAATCACTGCACCAGCGCTGTGTTATTAGTGGAACAGCGCCAGGTCCTGGTGGCCAGTCACAATCCCAGGCCCCCAATCACTGCACCAGCGCTGTGTTATTAGTGGAACAGCGCCAGGTCCTGGTGGCTAGACACTGTCCCAGGCCCCCAATCACTGCACCAGCGCTGTGTTATTAGTGGAGCAGCGCCAGGTCCTGGTGGCTAATCACAGTCCCAAGCCCCCAATCACTGCACCAGCGCTGTGTTATTAGTGGAACAGCGCCAGGTCCTGTTGGCTAGTCACAGTCCCAGGCCCCCAATCACTTCACCAGCTCTGTGTTATTAGTGGAACAGCGCCAGGTCCTGGTGGCTAGTCACAGTCCCAGACCCCCAATCACTGCACCAGCGCTGTGTTATTAGTGGAACAGCGCCAGGTCCTGGTGGCTAGTCACAGTCCCAGGCCCCCAATCACTGCACCAGCGCAGTGTTATTAGTGGAACAGCGCCAGGTCCTGTTGGCTAGTCACAGTCCCAGGCCCCCAATCACTGCACCAGCGCTGTGTTATTAGTGGAACAGCACCAGGTCCTGGTGGCTAGTCACAGTCCCAAGCCCCCAATCACTGCACCAGCGCTGTGTTATTAGTGGAACAGCGCCAAGTCCTGGTGGCCGGTCACAGTCCCAGACCCCCAATCACTGCACCAGCGCTGTGTTATTAGTGGAACAGCGCCAGGTCCTGGTGGCCAGTCACAGTCCCAGGCCCCCAATCACTGCACTGCGCTGTGTTATTAGTGGAACAGCGCCAGGTCCTGGTGGCCAGTCACACTCCCTGGCCCCCAATCACTGCACCAGCGCTGTCTTATTAGTGGAACAGCGCCAGGACCTGGTGGCCAGTCACAGTCCCAGGCCCCCAATCACTGCACCAGCGCTGTGTTATTAGTGGAACAGCGCCAGGTCCTGGTGGCCAGTCACAGTCCCAGACCCCCAATCACTGCACCAGCGCTGTGTTATTAGTGGAACAGCACCAGGTCCTGGTGGCCAGTCACAGTCCCAGGCCCCCAATCACTGCACAGTGCTGTGTTATTAGTGGAACAGCGCCAGGTCCTGGTGGCCAGTCACACTCCCTGGCCCCCAATCACTGCACCAGCGCTGTGTTGTTAGTGGAACAGCACCAGGACCTGGTGGCCAGTCACAGTCCCAGGCCCCCAATCACTGCACCAGCGCTGTGTTATTAGTGGAACAGCGCCAGGTCCTGGTGGCCAGTCACAGTCCCAGGCCCCCAATCACTGCACCAGCGCTGTGTTATTAATGGAACAGCGCCCGGACCTGGTGGCCAGACAAAGTCCCAGGCCCCCAATCACTGCACCAGCGCTGTGTTATTAGTGGAACAGCGCCAGGTCCTGGTGGCCAGACACAGTCCCAGGCACCCAATCACTGCACCAGCGCTGTGTTATTAGTGGAACAGCGCCAGGTCCTGGTGGATAGTCACAGTCCCAGGCCCCCAATCACTGCACCAGCGCTGTGATATTAGTGGAACAGCGCCAGGTTCTGGTGGCCAGTCACAGTCCCAGGCCCCCAATCACTGCACCAGCGCTGCGTTATTAGTGGAACAGCGCCAGGTCCTGGTGGCCAGTCACAGTCCCAGGCCCCCAATCACTGCAACAGCACTGTGTTATTAGTGGAACAGCGCCAGGTGCTGGTGGCCATTCACAGTCCCATCGCTGTGTTATTAGTGGAACAGAACCAGGTCCTGCTGGCCAGTCCCAGGCCACCAATCACTGCACCAGCACTGTGTTATTAGTGGAAGAGCGCCGGGTCTTGGTGGCCAGTCACAGTCCCAGGCACCCAATCACTGCACCAGCGCTGCGTTATTAGTGGAACAGCGCCAAGTCCTGGTGGCCAGTCACAGTCCCAGGCCCCCAATCACTGCAACAGCACTGTGTTATTAGTGGAACAGCGCCAGGTGCTGGTGGCCATTCACACTCCCAGCGCTGTGTTATTAGTGGAACAGAACCAGGTCCTGCTGGCCAGTCCCAGGCCACCAATCACTGCACCAGCACTGTGTTATTAGTGGAAGAGCGCTGGGTCTTGGTGGCTAATCACAGTCCCTGGCCCCCAATCACTGCACCAGCACTGTGTTATTAATGGAACAGCGCCAGGTCCTGGTGGCCAGTCACAGTCCCAGGCCCCCAATCACTTCACCAGCACTGTGTTATTAGAGGAACAGCGCCAGGTTCTGGTGGCTAGTCACAGTCCCAGGCCCCCAATCACTGCACCAGCGCTGTGTTATTAGTGGAACAGCACCAGGTCCTGGTGGCCAGTCACAGTCCCAGGCCCCCAATCACTGCACCAGCGCCAGGTCCTGGTGGCCAGTCACAGTACCAGGCCCACAATCGATGCACCAGCGCTGTGTTATTAGTGGAACAGCGCCAGGTCCTGGTGGCCGGTCACAGTCCCAGGCCCCCAATCACTGCACCAGCGCTGTGTTATTAGTGGAACAGCACCAGGTCCTGGTAGCCAGTCACAGTCCCAGGCCCCTAATCACTGTACCAGCGCTGTGTTATTAGTGGAACAGCACCAGGTCCTGTTGGCTAGTCACAGGCCCAGGCCCCCATTCACTGCATCAGCGCTGTGTTATTAGTGGAACAGCGCCAGGTCCTGGTGGATAGTCACAGTCCCAGGCCCCCAATCACTGCACCAGCGCTGTGATATTAGTGGAACAGCGCCAGGTTCTGGTGGCCAGTCACAGTCCCAGGCCCCCAATCACTGCACCAGCGCTGCGTTATTAGTGGAACAGCGCCAGGTCCTGGTGGCCAGTCACAGTCCCAGGCCCCCAATCACTGCAACAGCACTGTGTTATTAGTGGAACAGCGCCAGGTGCTGGTGGCCATTCACAGTCCCATCGCTGTGTTATTAGTGGAACAGAACCAGGTCCTGCTGGCCAGTCCCAGGCCACCAATCACTGCACCAGCACTGTGTTATTAGTGGAAGAGCGCCGGGTCTTGGTGGCCAGTCACAGTCCCAGGCACCCAATCACTGCACCAGCGCTGCGTTATTAGTGGAACAGCGCCAAGTCCTGGTGGCCAGTCACAGTCCCAGGCCCCCAATCACTGCAACAGCACTGTGTTATTAGTGGAACAGCGCCAGGTGCTGGTGGCCATTCACACTCCCAGCGCTGTGTTATTAGTGGAACAGAACCAGGTCCTGCTGGCCAGTCCCAGGCCACCAATCACTGCACCAGCACTGTGTTATTAGTGGAAGAGCGCTGGGTCTTGGTGGCTAATCACAGTCCCTGGCCCCCAATCACTGCACCAGCACTGTGTTATTAATGGAACAGCGCCAGGTCCTGGTGGCTAGACACAGTCCCAGGCCCCCAATCACTGCACAGCGCTGTGTTATTAGTGGAACAGCGCCAGGTCCTGGTGGCGGGTCACAGTCCCAGGCCCCCATATCACTGAACCAGCGCTGTGTTATTAGTGGAACAGCGCCAGGTCCTGGTGGCCGGTCACAGTCCCAGGCCCCCAATCACTGCACCAGCGCTGTGTTATTAGTGGAACAGCGCCAGGTCCTGGTGGCCGGTCACACTCCCAGGCCGCCAATCACTGCACCAGCGCTGTGTTATTAGTGGAACAGCGCAGGGTCCTGGTGGCCAGTCACAGTCCCAGGCCCCCAATCACTGCACCAGCGCTGTGTTAGTAGTGGAACAGCGCAGGGTCCTGGTGGCCAGTCACAGTCCCAGGCCCCCAATCACTGCACCAGCGCTGTGTTATTAGTGGAACAGCGCTGGGTCCTGGTGGCCAGTCACAGTCCCAGGCCCCCAATCACTGCACCAGAGCTGTGTTATTAGTGGAACAACGGCAGGTCCTGGTGGCTAGTCACAGTCCTAGGCCCCCAATCACTGCACCAGCACTGTGTTATTAGTGTAACAGCGCCAGGTCCTGGTGGCCAGTCACAGTCCCATGCCGCCAATCACTGAACCAGCGCTGTGTTATTAGTGGAACAGCACCAGGTCAAGGTGGCCAGTCACAGTCCCAGGCCCCCAATCACTGCACCAGCGCTGTGTTATTAGTGGAACTGTGGCAGGTCCTGGTGGCCAGTCACAGTCCCAGCGCTGTGTTATTAGTGGAACAGCACCAGGTCCTGCTGGCCAGTCACAGGCCCCCAATCACTGCACCAGCGCTGTGTTATTAGTGGAACAGCACCAGGTCCTGGTGGCTAGTCACAGTTCCAGGCCCCCAATCACTGCGCCAGCGCTGTGTTATTAGTGGAACAGCGCCAGGTCCTGTTGGTGGCTAGTCACAGTCCCAGGCCCCCAATCACTGCACCAGCGCAGTGTTATTAGTGGAACAGCACCAGGTCCTGGTGGCTAGTCACTGTCCCAGGCTCCCAATCACTGGCCCGGCAGTGTGTTATTAGTGGAACAGCGCCAGGTCCTGGTGGCTAGTCACAGTCCCAGGCCCCCAATCACTGCACCAGCGCTGTGTTGTTAGTGGAACAGCACCAGGACCTGGTGGCCAGTCACAGTCCCAGGCCCCCAATCACTGCACCAGCACTGTGTTATTAGTGGAACAGCGCCAGGTGCTGGTGGCCATTCACAGTCCCATCGCTGTGTTATTAGTGGAACAGAACCAGGTCCTGCTGGCCAGTCCCAGGCCACCAATCACTGCACCAGCACTGTGTTATTAGTGGAAGAGCGCCAGTTCCTGGTGGCCAGTCACAGTCCCAGGCCCCCACTCACTGCACCGGGGCTGTGTTATTAGTGGAACAGTGCCAGGTCCTGGTGGCTAGACACAGTGCCAGGCCCCCAATCACTGCACCAGCGCTGTGTTATTAGTGGAACAGCGCCAGGTCCTGGTGGCCAGTCACACACACAGGCCCCCAATCACTGCACCAGCGCTGTGTTATTAGTGGAAGAGCGCCAGGTCCTGGTGGCCAGTCACAGTCACAGGCCCCCAATCACTGCACCAGCGCTGTGTTATACGTGGAACAGCACCAGGTACTGGTGGCCAGTCACAGTCCCAGGCCCCCAATCACTGCACCAGTGCTGTGTTATTAGTGGAACAGCACCAGGTCCATATGGCCAGTCACAGGCCCCCAATCACTGCACCTGCGCTGTGTTATTAGTGGAACAGCGCCAGGTCCTTGTGGCCAGTCACAGCCCCAGGCCCCCAATCACTGCACCAGCGCTGTGTTATTAGTGGAACAGCGCCAGGTCCTGGTGGCCAGTCACAGTCCAAGGCCTCCAATCACTGCACCAGCGCTGTGTTATTAGTGGAACAGCGCCAGGTCCTGGTGGCCAGTCACAATCCCAGGCCCCCAATCACTGCACCAGCGCTGTGTTATTAGTGGAACAGCGCCAGGTCCTGGTGGCTAGACACTGTCCCAGGCCCCCAATCACTGCACCAGCGCTGTGTTATTAGTGGAGCAGCGCCAGGTCCTGGTGGCTAATCACAGTCCCAAGCCCCCAATCACTGCACCAGCGCTGTGTTATTAGTGGAACAGCGCCAGGTCCTGGTGGCTAGTCACAGTCCCAGGCCCCCAATCACTTCACCAGCTCTGTGTTATTAGTGGAACAGCGCCAGGTCCTGGTGGCTAGTCACAGTCCCAGACCCCCAATCACTGCACCAGCGCTGTGTTATTAGTGGAACAGCGCCAGGTCCTGGTGGCTAGTCACAGTCCCAGGCCCCCAATCACTGCACCAGCGCAGTGTTATTAGTGGAACAGCGCCAGGTCCTGTTGGCTAGTCACAGTCCCAGGCCCCCAATCACTGCACCAGCGCTGTGTTATTAGTGGAACAGCACCAGGTCCTGGTGGCTAGTCACAGTCCCAAGCCCCCAATCACTGCACCAGCGCTGTGTTATTAGTGGAACAGCGCCAAGTCCTGGTGGCCGGTCACAGTCCCAGACCCCCAATCACTGCACCAGCGCTGTGTTATTAGTGGAACAGCGCCAGGTCCTGGTGGCCAGTCACAGTCCCAGGCCCCCAATCACTGCACTGCGCTGTGTTATTAGTGGAACAGCGCCAGGTCCTGGTGGCCAGTCACACTCCCTGGCCCCCAATCACTGCACCAGCGCTGTCTTATTAGTGGAACAGCGCCAGGACCTGGTGGCCAGTCACAGTCCCAGGCCCCCAATCACTGCACCAGCGCTGTGTTATTAGTGGAACAGCGCCAGGTCCTGGTGGCCAGTCACAGTCCCAGACCCCCAATCACTGCACCAGCGCTGTGTTATTAGTGGAACAGCACCAGGTCCTGGTGGCCAGTCACAGTCCCAGGCCCCCAATCACTGCACAGTGCTGTGTTATTAGTGGAACAGCGCCAGGTCCTGGTGGCCAGTCACACTCCCTGGCCCCCAATCACTGCACCAGCGCTGTGTTGTTAGTGGAACAGCACCAGGACCTGGTGGCCAGTCACAGTCCCAGGCCCCCAATCACTGCACCAGCGCTGTGTTATTAGTGGAACAGCGCCAGGTCCTGGTGGCCAGTCACAGTCCCAGGCCCCCAATCACTGCACCAGCGCTGTGTTATTAATGGAACAGCGCCCGGACCTGGTGGCCAGACAAAGTCCCAGGCCCCCAATCACTGCACCAGCGCTGTGTTATTAGTGGAACAGCGCCAGGTCCTGGTGGCCAGACACAGTCCCAGGCACCCAATCACTGCACCAGCGCTGTGTTATTAGTGGAACAGCGCCAGGTCCTGGTGGATAGTCACAGTCCCAGGCCCCCAATCACTGCACCAGCGCTGTGATATTAGTGGAACAGCGCCAGGTTCTGGTGGCCAGTCACAGTCCCAGGCCCCCAATCACTGCACCAGCGCTGCGTTATTAGTGGAACAGCGCCAGGTCCTGGTGGCCAGTCACAGTCCCAGGCCCCCAATCACTGCAACAGCACTGTGTTATTAGTGGAACAGCGCCAGGTGCTGGTGGCCATTCACAGTCCCATCGCTGTGTTATTAGTGGAACAGAACCAGGTCCTGCTGGCCAGTCCCAGGCCACCAATCACTGCACCAGCACTGTGTTATTAGTGGAAGAGCGCCGGGTCTTGGTGGCCAGTCACAGTCCCAGGCACCCAATCACTGCACCAGCGCTGCGTTATTAGTGGAACAGCGCCAAGTCCTGGTGGCCAGTCACAGTCCCAGGCCCCCAATCACTGCAACAGCACTGTGTTATTAGTGGAACAGCGCCAGGTGCTGGTGGCCATTCACACTCCCAGCGCTGTGTTATTAGTGGAACAGAACCAGGTCCTGCTGGCCAGTCCCAGGCCACCAATCACTGCACCAGCACTGTGTTATTAGTGGAAGAGCGCTGGGTCTTGGTGGCTAATCACAGTCCCTGGCCCCCAATCACTGCACCAGCACTGTGTTATTAATGGAACAGCGCCAGGTCCTGGTGGCTAGACACAGTCCCAGGCCCCCAATCACTGCACAGCGCTGTGTTATTAGTGGAACAGCGCCAGGTCCTGGTGGCGGGTCACAGTCCCAGGCCCCCAATCACTGAACCAGCGCTGTGTTATTAGTGGAACAGCGCCAGGTCCTGGTGGCCGGTCACAGTCCCAGGCCCCCAATCACTGCACCAGCGCTGTGTTATTAGTGGAACAGCGCCAGGTCCTGGTGGCCGGTCACACTCCCAGGCCGCCAATCACTGCACCAGCGCTGTGTTATTAGTGGAACAGCGCAGGGTCCTGGTGGCCAGTCACAGTCCCAGGCCCCCAATCACTGCACCAGCGCTGTGTTAGTAGTGGAACAGCGCAGGGTCCTGGTGGCCAGTCACAGTCCCTGGCCCCCAATCACTGCACCAGCGCTGTGTTATTAGTGGAACAGCGCTGGGTCCTGGTGGCCAGTCACAGTCCCAGGCCCCCAATCACTGCACCAGAGCTGTGTTATTAGTGGAACAACGGCAGGTCCTGGTGGCTAGTCACAGTCCTAGGCCCCCAATCACTGCACCAGCACTGTGTTATTAGTGTAACAGCGCCAGGTCCTGGTGGCCAGTCACAGTCCCATGCCGCCAATCACTGAACCAGCGCTGTGTTATTAGTGGAACAGCACCAGGTCAAGGTGGCCAGTCACAGTCCCAGGCCCCCAATCACTGCACCAGCGCTGTGTTATTAGTGGAACTGTGGCAGGTCCTGGTGGCCAGTCACAGTCCCAGCGCTGTGTTATTAGTGGAACAGCACCAGGTCCTGCTGGCCAGTCACAGGCCCCCAATCACTGCACCAGCGCTGTGTTATTAGTGGAACAGCACCAGGTCCTGGTGGCTAGTCACAGTTCCAGGCCCCCAATCACTGCGCCAGCGCTGTGTTATTAGTGGAACAGCGCCAGGTCCTGTTGGTGGCTAGTCACAGTCCCAGGCCCCCAATCACTGCACCAGCGCAGTGTTATTAGTGGAACAGCACCAGGTCCTGGTGGCTAGTCACTGTCCCAGGCTCCCAATCACTGGCCCGGCAGTGTGTTATTAGTGGAACAGCGCCAGGTCCTGGTGGCTAGTCACAGTCCCAGGCCCCCAATCACTGCACCGGTGCTGTGTTATTAGTGGAACAGCGCCAGGTCCTGGTGGTTAGTCACAGTCCCAGGCCCCCAATCACTGCACCAGCGCTGTGTTATTAGTGGAACAGCGCCAGGTCCTGGTGGCTAGACACAGTCCCAGGCCCCCAATCACTGCACCAGCGCTGTGTTGTTAGTGGAACAGCACCAGGACCTGATGGCCATTCACACTCCCAGGCCCCCAATCAATGCATCATGCTGTGTTATTAGTGGAACAGCGCCAGTTCCTGGTGGCCAGTCACAGTCCCAGGCCCCCACTCACTGCACCGGGGCTGTGTTATTAGTGGAACAGTGCCAGGTCCTGGTGGCTAGACACAGTGCCAGGCCCCCAATCACTGCACCAGCGCTGTGTTATTAGTGGAACAGCGCCAGGTCCTGGTGGCCAGTCACACACACAGGCCCCCAATCACTGCACCAGCGCTGTGTTATTAGTGGAAGAGCGCCAGGTCCTGGTGGCCAGTCACAGTCATAGGCCCCCAATCACTGCACCAGCGCTGTGTTATACGTGGAACAGCACCAGGTACTGGTGGCCAGTCACAGTCCCAGGCCCCCAATCACTGCACCAGTGCTGTGTTATTAGTGGAACAGCACCAGGTCCATATGGCCAGTCACAGGCCCCCAATCACTGCACCTGCGCTGTGTTATTAGTGGAACAGCGCCAGGTCCTTGTGGCCAGTCACAGCCCCAGGCCCCCAATCACTGCACCAGCGCTGTGTTATTAGTGGAACAGCGCCAGGTCCTGGTGGCCAGTCACAGTCCAAGGCCTCCAATCACTGCACCAGCGCTGTGTTATTAGTGGAACAGCGCCAGGTCCTGGTGGCCAGTCACAATCCCAGGCCCCCAATCACTGCACCAGCGCTGTGTTATTAGTGGAACAGCGCCAGGTCCTGGTGGCTAGACACTGTCCCAGGCCCCCAATCACTGCACCAGCGCTGTGTTATTAGTGGAGCAGCGCCAGGTCCTGGTGGCTAATCACAGTCCCAGGCCCCCAATCACTGCACCAGCGCTGTGTTATTAGTGGAACAGCGCCAGGTCCTGGTGGCTAGTCACAGTCCCAGGCCCCCAATCACTTCACCAGCTCTGTGTTATTAGTGGAACAGCACCAGGACCTGATGGCCATTCACACTCCCAGGCCCCCAATCAATGCATCATGCTGTGTTATTAGTGGAACAGCGCCAGTTCCTGGTGGCCAGTCACAGTCCCAGGCCCCCACTCACTGCACCGGGGCTGTGTTATTAGTGGAACAGTGCCAGGTCCTGGTGGCTAGACACAGTGCCAGGCCCCCAATCACTGCACCAGCGCTGTGTTATTAGTGGAACAGCGCCAGGTCCTGGTGGCCAGTCACACACACAGGCCCCCAATCACTGCACCAGCGCTGTGTTATTAGTGGAAGAGCGCCAGGTCCTGGTGGCCAGTCACAGTCATAGGCCCCCAATCACTGCACCAGCGCTGTGTTATACGTGGAACAGCACCAGGTACTGGTGGCCAGTCACAGTCCCAGGCCCCCAATCACTGCACCAGTGCTGTGTTATTAGTGGAACAGCACCAGGTCCATATGGCCAGTCACAGGCCCCCAATCACTGCACCTGCGCTGTGTTATTAGTGGAACAGCGCCAGGTCCTTGTGGCCAGTCACAGCCCCAGGCCCCCAATCACTGCACCAGCGCTGTGTTATTAGTGGAACAGCGCCAGGTCCTGGTGGCCAGTCACAGTCCAAGGCCTCCAATCACTGCACCAGCGCTGTGTTATTAGTGGAACAGCGCCAGGTCCTGGTGGCCAGTCACAATCCCAGGCCCCCAATCACTGCACCAGCGCTGTGTTATTAGTGGAACAGCGCCAGGTCCTGGTGGCTAGACACTGTCCCAGGCCCCCAATCACTGCACCAGCGCTGTGTTATTAGTGGAGCAGCGCCAGGTCCTGGTGGCTAATCACAGTCCCAGGCCCCCAATCACTGCACCAGCGCTGTGTTATTAGTGGAACAGCGCCAGGTCCTGGTGGCTAGTCACAGTCCCAGGCCCCCAATCACTTCACCAGCTCTGTGTTATTAGTGGAACAGCGCCAGGTCCTGGTGGCTAGTCACAGTCCCAGACCCCCAATCACTGCACCAGCGCTGTGTTATTAGTGGAACAGCGCCAGGTCCTGGTGGCTAGTCACAGTCCCAGGCCCCCAATCACTGCACCAGCGCAGTGTTATTAGTGGAACAGCGCCAGGTCCTGTTGGCTAGTCACAGTCCCAGGCCCCCAATCACTGCACCAGCGCTGTGTTATTAGTGGAACAGCACCAGGTCCTGGTGGCTAGTCACAGTCCCAAGCCCCCAATCACTGCACCAGCGCTGTGTTATTAGTGGAACAGCGCCAAGTCCTGGTGGCCGGTCACAGTCCCAGACCCCCAATCACTGCACCAGCGCTGTGTTATTAGTGGAACAGCGCCAGGTCCTGGTGGCCAGTCACAGTCCTAGGCCCCCAATCACTGCACTGCGCTGTGTTATTAGTGGAACAGCGCCAGGTCCTGGTGGCCAGTCACACTCCCTGGCCCCCAATCACTGCACCAGCGCTGTCTTATTAGTGGAACAGCGCCAGGACCTGGTGGCCAGTCACAGTCCCAGGCCCCCAATCACTGCACCAGCGCTGTGTTATTAGTGGAACAGCGCCAGGTCCTGGTGGCCAGTCACAGTCCCAGACCCCCAATCACTGCACCAGCGCTGTGTTATTAGTGGAACAGCACCAGGTCCTGGTGGCCAGTCACAGTCCCAGGCCCCCAATCACTGCACAGTGCTGTGTTATTAGTGGAACAGCGCCAGGTCCTGGTGGCCAGTCACACTCCCTGGCCCCCAATCACTGCACCAGCGCTGTGTTGTTAGTGGAACAGCACCAGGACCTGGTGGCCAGTCACAGTCCCAGGCCCCCAATCACTGCACCAGCGCTGTGTTATTAGTGGAACAGCGCCAGGTCCTGGTGGCCAGTCACAGTCCCAGGCCCCCAATCACTGCACCAGCGCTGTGTTATTAATGGAACAGCGCCCGGACCTGGTGGCCAGACAAAGTCCCAGGCCCCCAATCACTGCACCAGCGCTGTGTTATTAGTGGAACAGCGCCAGGTCCTGGTGGCCAGACACAGTCCCAGGCACCCAATCACTGCACCAGCGCTGTGTTATTAGTGGAACAGCGCCAGGTCCTGGTGGCCAGTCACAGTCCCAGTCCCCCAATCACTGCACCAGCGCTGTGTTATTAGTGGAACAGCGCCAGGTCCTGGTGGCCAGTCACAGTCCCAGGCCCCCAATCACTGCACCAGCGCTGTGTTATTAATGGAACAGCGCCAGGACCTGGTGGCCAGACAAAGTCCCAGGCCCCCAATCACTGCACCAGCGCTGTGTTATTAGTGGAACAGCGCCAGGTCCTGGTGGCCAGACACAGTCCCAGGCCCCCAATCACTGCACCAGCACTGTGTTACTAGTGGAACAGCGCCAGGTCCTGGTGGCCAGTCCCAGTCCCAGGCCCCCAATCACTGCACCAGCGCTGTGTTATTAATGGAACAGCGCCAGGTCCTGGTGGCCAGTCACAGTCCCAGACCCCCAATCACTGCACCAGCGCTGTGTTATTAGTTGAACAGCGCCAGGTCCTGGTGGCCAGTCACAGTCCCAGGCCCCCAATCACTGCACCTGCACTGTGTTATTAAAGGAACAGCGCCAGGTCCTGGTGGCTAATCACAGTCCCAGGCCCCCAATCACTTCACCAGCGCTGTGTCATTAGTGGAACAGCGCCAGATCATGGTGGCCAATCACAGTCCCAGGCCCCCAATCACTGCTCCAGCGATGTGTTATTAGTGGAACAGCGCCAGGTCCTGGTGGGTAGTCACAGTCCCAGGCCCCCAATCACTGCAAAAGCGCTGTGTTATTAGTGGAACAGTCTCGTGGCTAGTTAAAGTTACAGGCCGCCAATCACTGCACCAGCGCTGTTATTAGTAGAACAGCACCAGGTCCTGGTGGCTCGTCACAGTCCCAGGCCCCTAATCACTGCACCAACGCTGTGTTATTAGTGGAACAGCGCCAGGTCCTGGTGGCCAGTCACAGTCCCAGGCCCCCAATCAGTGCACCAGGGCTGTGTTATTAGTGGAACAGCGCCAGGTCCTGCAGGCTAGTCACAGTCCCAGGCCCCCAATCACTGCACCTGCGCTATGTTATTAGTGGAACAACGCCAGGTCCTGGTGGCTAGTCACAGTCCCAGGCCCCCAATCACTGCACAGCGCTGTGTTATTAGTGGAACAGCGCCAGGTCCTGGTGGCCAGTCACACTCCCTGGCCCCCAATCACTGCACCAGCGCTGTGTTGTTAGTGGAACAGCGCCAGGACCTGGTGGCCAGTCACAGTCCCAGGCCCCCAATCACTGCACCAGCGCTGTGTTATTAGTGGAACAGCGCCAGGTCCTGGTGGCCAGTCACAGTCCCAGGCCCCCAATCACTGCACCAGCGCTGTGTTATTAATGGAACAGCGCCAGGACCTGGTGGCCAGACAAAGTCCCAGGCCCCCAATCACTGCACCAGTGCTGTGTTATTAGTGGAACAGCGCCAGGTCCTGGTGGCCAGATACAGTCCCAGGTCCCCAATCACTGCACCAGTGCTGTTTTATTAGTGGAACAGCGCCAGGTCCTGGTGGCCAGACACAGTCCCAGGCCTCCAATCACTGCACCAGTGCTGTGTTATTAGTGGAACAGCGCCAGGTCCTGGTGGCCAGTCACAGTCCCAGGCCCCCAATCACTGCACCAGCGCTGTGTTATTAGTGGAACAGCGCCCGGTCCTGGTGGCCAGTCACAGTCCCAGGTCTCCCATCACTGCACCAGCGCTGTGTTATTACAGGAACAGCGCCAGGTCCTGGTGGCTAATCCTAGTCCCAGGCCCCCAATCACTTCACCAGCGATGTGTCATTAGTGGAACAGCGCCAGATCCTGGTGGCCAATCACAGTCCCAGGCCCCCAATCACTGCACCAGCGCTGTGTTATTAGTGGAACAGCGCCAGGTCCTGGTGGCTAGTCACAGTCCCAGGCCCCCAATCACTGCAAAAGCGCTCTGTTATTAGTGGAACAGTCTCGTGGCTAGTTAAAGTTACAGGCCGCCAATCACTGCACCAGCGCTGTTATTAGTGGAACAGCATCAGGTCCTGGTGGCCAGACACAGTCCCAGGCCCCCAATCACTGCACCAGCGCTGTGTTATTAGTGGAACAGCGCCAGGTCCTGGTGGCCAGTCACAGTCCCAGACCCCCAATCACTGCACCAGCGCTGTGTTATTAGTTGAAAAGCGCCAGGTCCTGGTGGCCAGTCACAGTCCCAGGCCCCCAATCACTGCACCAGCGCTGTGTTATTAGAGGAACAGCGCCAGGTCCTGGTGGCTAGTCACAGTCCCAGGCCCCCAATCACTGCAAAAGCGCTGTGTTATTAGTGGAACAGTCTCGTGGCTAGTTAAAGTTACAGGCCGCCAATCACTGCACCAGCGCTGTTATTAGTGGAACAGCACCAGGTCCTGGTGGCTAGTCACAGTCCCAGGCCCCCAATCACTGCACCAACGCTGTGTTATTAGTGGAACAGCGCCAGGTCCTGGTGGCCAGTCACAGTCCCAGGCCCCCAATCACTGCACCAGGGCTGTGTTATTAGTGGAACAGCGCCAGGTCCTGGTGGCTAATCACAGTCCCAGGCCCCCAATCACTTCACCAGCGCTGTGTCATTAGTGGAACAGCGCCAGATCCTGGTGGCCAATCACAGTCCCAGGCCCCCAATCACTGCACCAGCGCTGTGTTATTAGTGGAACAGCGCCAGGTCCTGGTGGCTAGTCACAGTCCCAGGCCCCCAATCACTGCAAAAGCGCTGTGTTATTAGTGGAACAGCGCCAGGTCCTGGTGGCTAGTCACAGTCCCAGGCCCCCAATCACTGCACCTGCGCTGTGTTATTAGTGGAACAACGCCAGGTCCTGGTGGCTAGTCACAGTCCCAGGCCCCCAATCACTGCACAGCGCTGTGTTATTAGTGGAACAGGGCCAGGTCCTGGTGGCTAGACACAGTCCCAGGCCCCCAATCACTTCACCAGCGCTGTGTCATTAGTGGAACAGCGCCAGATCCTGGTGGCCAATCACAGTCCCAGGCCCCCAATCACTGCACCAGCGCTTTGTTATTAGTGGAACAGCGCCAGGTCCTGGTGGCTAGTCACAGTCCCAGGCCCCCAATCACTGCAAAAGCGCTGTGTTATTAGTGGAACAGTCTTGTGGCTAGTCAAAGTCACAGGCCCCCAATACCTTCACCAGCGCTGTTATTAGTGGAACAGCACCAGGTCCTGGTGGCTAGTCACAGTCCCAGGCCCCCAATCACTGCACCAGGGCTGTGTTATTAGTGGAACAGCGCCAGGTCCTGGTGGCGGGTCACACTCCCAGGCCCCCATATCACTGAACCAGCGCTGTGTTATTAGTGGAACAGCGCCAGGTCCTGGTGGCCGGTCACAGTCCCAGGCCCCCAATCACTGCACCAGCGCTGTGTTATTAGTGGAACAGCGCCAGGTCCTGGTGGCCGGTCACACTCCCAGGCCGCCAATCACTGCACCAGCGCTGTGTTATTAGTGGAACAGCGCAGGGTCCTGGTGGCCAGTCACAGTCCCAGGCCCCCAATCACTGCACCAGCGCTGTGTTAGTAGTGGAACAGCGCAGGGTCCTGGTGGCCAGTCACAGTCCCAGGCCCCCAATCACTGCACCAGCGCTGTGTTATTAGTGGAACAGCGCTGGGTCCTGGTGGCCAGTCACAGTCCCAGGCCCCCAATCACTGCACCAGAGCTGTGTTATTAGTGGAACAACGGCAGGTCCTGGTGGCTAGTCACAGTCCTAGGCCCCCAATCACTGCACCAGCACTGTGTTATTAGTGTAACAGCGCCAGGTCCTGGTGGCCAGTCACAGTCCCATGCCGCCAATCACTGAACCAGCGCTGTGTTATTAGTGGAACAGCACCAGGTCAAGGTGGCCAGTCACAGTCCCAGGCCCCCAATCACTGCACCAGCGCTGTGTTATTAGTGGAACTGTGGCAGGTCCTGGTGGCCAGTCACAGTCCCAGCGCTGTGTTATTAGTGGAACAGCACCAGGTCCTGCTGGCCAGTCACAGGCCCCCAATCACTGCACCAGCGCTGTGTTATTAGTGGAACAGCACCAGGTCCTGGTGGCTAGTCACAGTTCCAGGCCCCCAATCACTGCGCCAGCGCTGTGTTATTAGTGGAACAGCGCCAGGTCCTGTTGGTGGCTAGTCACAGTCCCAGGCCCCCAATCACTGCACCAGCGCAGTGTTATTAGTGGAACAGCACCAGGTCCTGGTGGCTAGTCACTGTCCCAGGCTCCCAATCACTGGCCCGGCAGTGTGTTATTAGTGGAACAGCGCCAGGTCCTGGTGGCTAGTCACAGTCCCAGGCCCCCAATCACTGCACCAGCGCTGTGTTGTTAGTGGAACAGCACCAGGACCTGGTGGCCAGTCACAGTCCCAGGCCCCCAATCACTGCACCAGCACTGTGTTATTAGTGGAACAGCGCCAGGTGCTGGTGGCCATTCACAGTCCCATCGCTGTGTTATTAGTGGAACAGAACCAGGTCCTGCTGGCCAGTCCCAGGCCACCAATCACTGCACCAGCACTGTGTTATTAGTGGAAGAGCGCCAGTTCCTGGTGGCCAGTCACAGTCCCAGGCCCCCACTCACTGCACCGGGGCTGTGTTATTAGTGGAACAGTGCCAGGTCCTGGTGGCTAGACACAGTGCCAGGCCCCCAATCACTGCACCAGCGCTGTGTTATTAGTGGAACAGCGCCAGGTCCTGGTGGCCAGTCACACACACAGGCCCCCAATCACTGCACCAGCGCTGTGTTATTAGTGGAAGAGCGCCAGGTCCTGGTGGCCAGTCACAGTCACAGGCCCCCAATCACTGCACCAGCGCTGTGTTATACGTGGAACAGCACCAGGTACTGGTGGCCAGTCACAGTCCCAGGCCCCCAATCACTGCACCAGTGCTGTGTTATTAGTGGAACAGCACCAGGTCCATATGGCCAGTCACAGGCCCCCAATCACTGCACCTGCGCTGTGTTATTAGTGGAACAGCGCCAGGTCCTTGTGGCCAGTCACAGCCCCAGGCCCCCAATCACTGCACCAGCGCTGTGTTATTAGTGGAACAGCGCCAGGTCCTGGTGGCCAGTCACAGTCCAAGGCCTCCAATCACTGCACCAGCGCTGTGTTATTAGTGGAACAGCGCCAGGTCCTGGTGGCCAGTCACAATCCCAGGCCCCCAATCACTGCACCAGCGCTGTGTTATTAGTGGAACAGCGCCAGGTCCTGGTGGCTAGACACTGTCCCAGGCCCCCAATCACTGCACCAGCGCTGTGTTATTAGTGGAGCAGCGCCAGGTCCTGGTGGCTAATCACAGTCCCAAGCCCCCAATCACTGCACCAGCGCTGTGTTATTAGTGGAACAGCGCCAGGTCCTGGTGGCTAGTCACAGTCCCAGGCCCCCAATCACTTCACCAGCTCTGTGTTATTAGTGGAACAGCGCCAGGTCCTGGTGGCTAGTCACAGTCCCAGACCCCCAATCACTGCACCAGCGCTGTGTTATTAGTGGAACAGCGCCAGGTCCTGGTGGCTAGTCACAGTCCCAGGCCCCCAATCACTGCACCAGCGCAGTGTTATTAGTGGAACAGCGCCAGGTCCTGTTGGCTAGTCACAGTCCCAGGCCCCCAATCACTGCACCAGCGCTGTGTTATTAGTGGAACAGCACCAGGTCCTGGTGGCTAGTCACAGTCCCAAGCCCCCAATCACTGCACCAGCGCTGTGTTATTAGTGGAACAGCGCCAAGTCCTGGTGGCCGGTCACAGTCCCAGACCCCCAATCACTGCACCAGCGCTGTGTTATTAGTGGAACAGCGCCAGGTCCTGGTGGCCAGTCACAGTCCCAGGCCCCCAATCACTGCACTGCGCTGTGTTATTAGTGGAACAGCGCCAGGTCCTGGTGGCCAGTCACACTCCCTGGCCCCCAATCACTGCACCAGCGCTGTCTTATTAGTGGAACAGCGCCAGGACCTGGTGGCCAGTCACAGTCCCAGGCCCCCAATCACTGCACCAGCGCTGTGTTATTAGTGGAACAGCGCCAGGTCCTGGTGGCCAGTCACAGTCCCAGACCCCCAATCACTGCACCAGCGCTGTGTTATTAGTGGAACAGCACCAGGTCCTGGTGGCCAGTCACAGTCCCAGGCCCCCAATCACTGCACAGTGCTGTGTTATTAGTGGAACAGCGCCAGGTCCTGGTGGCCAGTCACACTCCCTGGCCCCCAATCACTGCACCAGCGCTGTGTTGTTAGTGGAACAGCACCAGGACCTGGTGGCCAGTCACAGTCCCAGGCCCCCAATCACTGCACCAGCGCTGTGTTATTAGTGGAACAGCGCCAGGTCCTGGTGGCCAGTCACAGTCCCAGGCCCCCAATCACTGCACCAGCGCTGTGTTATTAATGGAACAGCGCCCGGACCTGGTGGCCAGACAAAGTCCCAGGCCCCCAATCACTGCACCAGCGCTGTGTTATTAGTGGAACAGCGCCAGGTCCTGGTGGCCAGACACAGTCCCAGGCACCCAATCACTGCACCAGCGCTGTGTTATTAGTGGAACAGCGCCAGGTCCTGGTGGATAGTCACAGTCCCAGGCCCCCAATCACTGCACCAGCGCTGTGATATTAGTGGAACAGCGCCAGGTTCTGGTGGCCAGTCACAGTCCCAGGCCCCCAATCACTGCACCAGCGCTGCGTTATTAGTGGAACAGCGCCAGGTCCTGGTGGCCAGTCACAGTCCCAGGCCCCCAATCACTGCAACAGCACTGTGTTATTAGTGGAACAGCGCCAGGTGCTGGTGGCCATTCACAGTCCCATCGCTGTGTTATTAGTGGAACAGAACCAGGTCCTGCTGGCCAGTCCCAGGCCACCAATCACTGCACCAGCACTGTGTTATTAGTGGAAGAGCGCCGGGTCTTGGTGGCCAGTCACAGTCCCAGGCACCCAATCACTGCACCAGCGCTGCGTTATTAGTGGAACAGCGCCAAGTCCTGGTGGCCAGTCACAGTCCCAGGCCCCCAATCACTGCAACAGCACTGTGTTATTAGTGGAACAGCGCCAGGTGCTGGTGGCCATTCACACTCCCAGCGCTGTGTTATTAGTGGAACAGAACCAGGTCCTGCTGGCCAGTCCCAGGCCACCAATCACTGCACCAGCACTGTGTTATTAGTGGAAGAGCGCTGGGTCTTGGTGGCTAATCACAGTCCCTGGCCCCCAATCACTGCACCAGCACTGTGTTATTAATGGAACAGCGCCAGGTCCTGGTGGCTAGACACAGTCCCAGGCCCCCAATCACTGCACAGCGCTGTGTTATTAGTGGAACAGCGCCAGGTCCTGGTGGCGGGTCACAGTCCCAGGCCCCCAATCACTGAACCAGCGCTGTGTTATTAGTGGAACAGCGCCAGGTCCTGGTGGCCGGTCACAGTCCCAGGCCCCCAATCACTGCACCAGCGCTGTGTTATTAGTGGAACAGCGCCAGGTCCTGGTGGCCGGTCACACTCCCAGGCCGCCAATCACTGCACCAGCGCTGTGTTATTAGTGGAACAGCGCAGGGTCCTGGTGGCCAGTCACAGTCCCAGGCCCCCAATCACTGCACCAGCGCTGTGTTAGTAGTGGAACAGCGCAGGGTCCTGGTGGCCAGTCACAGTCCCTGGCCCCCAATCACTGCACCAGCGCTGTGTTATTAGTGGAACAGCGCTGGGTCCTGGTGGCCAGTCACAGTCCCAGGCCCCCAATCACTGCACCAGAGCTGTGTTATTAGTGGAACAACGGCAGGTCCTGGTGGCTAGTCACAGTCCTAGGCCCCCAATCACTGCACCAGCACTGTGTTATTAGTGTAACAGCGCCAGGTCCTGGTGGCCAGTCACAGTCCCATGCCGCCAATCACTGAACCAGCGCTGTGTTATTAGTGGAACAGCACCAGGTCAAGGTGGCCAGTCACAGTCCCAGGCCCCCAATCACTGCACCAGCGCTGTGTTATTAGTGGAACTGTGGCAGGTCCTGGTGGCCAGTCACAGTCCCAGCGCTGTGTTATTAGTGGAACAGCACCAGGTCCTGCTGGCCAGTCACAGGCCCCCAATCACTGCACCAGCGCTGTGTTATTAGTGGAACAGCACCAGGTCCTGGTGGCTAGTCACAGTTCCAGGCCCCCAATCACTGCGCCAGCGCTGTGTTATTAGTGGAACAGCGCCAGGTCCTGTTGGTGGCTAGTCACAGTCCCAGGCCCCCAATCACTGCACCAGCGCAGTGTTATTAGTGGAACAGCACCAGGTCCTGGTGGCTAGTCACTGTCCCAGGCTCCCAATCACTGGCCCGGCAGTGTGTTATTAGTGGAACAGCGCCAGGTCCTGGTGGCTAGTCACAGTCCCAGGCCCCCAATCACTGCACCGGTGCTGTGTTATTAGTGGAACAGCGCCAGGTCCTGGTGGTTAGTCACAGTCCCAGGCCCCCAATCACTGCACCAGCGCTGTGTTATTAGTGGAACAGCGCCAGGTCCTGGTGGCTAGACACAGTCCCAGGCCCCCAATCACTGCACCAGCGCTGTGTTGTTAGTGGAACAGCACCAGGACCTGATGGCCATTCACACTCCCAGGCCCCCAATCAATGCATCATGCTGTGTTATTAGTGGAACAGCGCCAGTTCCTGGTGGCCAGTCACAGTCCCAGGCCCCCACTCACTGCACCGGGGCTGTGTTATTAGTGGAACAGTGCCAGGTCCTGGTGGCTAGACACAGTGCCAGGCCCCCAATCACTGCACCAGCGCTGTGTTATTAGTGGAACAGCGCCAGGTCCTGGTGGCCAGTCACACACACAGGCCCCCAATCACTGCACCAGCGCTGTGTTATTAGTGGAAGAGCGCCAGGTCCTGGTGGCCAGTCACAGTCATAGGCCCCCAATCACTGCACCAGCGCTGTGTTATACGTGGAACAGCACCAGGTACTGGTGGCCAGTCACAGTCCCAGGCCCCCAATCACTGCACCAGTGCTGTGTTATTAGTGGAACAGCACCAGGTCCATATGGCCAGTCACAGGCCCCCAATCACTGCACCTGCGCTGTGTTATTAGTGGAACAGCGCCAGGTCCTTGTGGCCAGTCACAGCCCCAGGCCCCCAATCACTGCACCAGCGCTGTGTTATTAGTGGAACAGCGCCAGGTCCTGGTGGCCAGTCACAGTCCAAGGCCTCCAATCACTGCACCAGCGCTGTGTTATTAGTGGAACAGCGCCAGGTCCTGGTGGCCAGTCACAATCCCAGGCCCCCAATCACTGCACCAGCGCTGTGTTATTAGTGGAACAGCGCCAGGTCCTGGTGGCTAGACACTGTCCCAGGCCCCCAATCACTGCACCAGCGCTGTGTTATTAGTGGAGCAGCGCCAGGTCCTGGTGGCTAATCACAGTCCCAGGCCCCCAATCACTGCACCAGCGCTGTGTTATTAGTGGAACAGCGCCAGGTCCTGGTGGCTAGTCACAGTCCCAGGCCCCCAATCACTTCACCAGCTCTGTGTTATTAGTGGAACAGCACCAGGACCTGATGGCCATTCACACTCCCAGGCCCCCAATCAATGCATCATGCTGTGTTATTAGTGGAACAGCGCCAGTTCCTGGTGGCCAGTCACAGTCCCAGGCCCCCACTCACTGCACCGGGGCTGTGTTATTAGTGGAACAGTGCCAGGTCCTGGTGGCTAGACACAGTGCCAGGCCCCCAATCACTGCACCAGCGCTGTGTTATTAGTGGAACAGCGCCAGGTCCTGGTGGCCAGTCACACACACAGGCCCCCAATCACTGCACCAGCGCTGTGTTATTAGTGGAAGAGCGCCAGGTCCTGGTGGCCAGTCACAGTCATAGGCCCCCAATCACTGCACCAGCGCTGTGTTATACGTGGAACAGCACCAGGTACTGGTGGCCAGTCACAGTCCCAGGCCCCCAATCACTGCACCAGTGCTGTGTTATTAGTGGAACAGCACCAGGTCCATATGGCCAGTCACAGGCCCCCAATCACTGCACCTGCGCTGTGTTATTAGTGGAACAGCGCCAGGTCCTTGTGGCCAGTCACAGCCCCAGGCCCCCAATCACTGCACCAGCGCTGTGTTATTAGTGGAACAGCGCCAGGTCCTGGTGGCCAGTCACAGTCCAAGGCCTCCAATCACTGCACCAGCGCTGTGTTATTAGTGGAACAGCGCCAGGTCCTGGTGGCCAGTCACAATCCCAGGCCCCCAATCACTGCACCAGCGCTGTGTTATTAGTGGAACAGCGCCAGGTCCTGGTGGCTAGACACTGTCCCAGGCCCCCAATCACTGCACCAGCGCTGTGTTATTAGTGGAGCAGCGCCAGGTCCTGGTGGCTAATCACAGTCCCAGGCCCCCAATCACTGCACCAGCGCTGTGTTATTAGTGGAACAGCGCCAGGTCCTGGTGGCTAGTCACAGTCCCAGGCCCCCAATCACTTCACCAGCTCTGTGTTATTAGTGGAACAGCGCCAGGTCCTGGTGGCTAGTCACAGTCCCAGACCCCCAATCACTGCACCAGCGCTGTGTTATTAGTGGAACAGCGCCAGGTCCTGGTGGCTAGTCACAGTCCCAGGCCCCCAATCACTGCACCAGCGCAGTGTTATTAGTGGAACAGCGCCAGGTCCTGTTGGCTAGTCACAGTCCCAGGCCCCCAATCACTGCACCAGCGCTGTGTTATTAGTGGAACAGCACCAGGTCCTGGTGGCTAGTCACAGTCCCAAGCCCCCAATCACTGCACCAGCGCTGTGTTATTAGTGGAACAGCGCCAAGTCCTGGTGGCCGGTCACAGTCCCAGACCCCCAATCACTGCACCAGCGCTGTGTTATTAGTGGAACAGCGCCAGGTCCTGGTGGCCAGTCACAGTCCTAGGCCCCCAATCACTGCACTGCGCTGTGTTATTAGTGGAACAGCGCCAGGTCCTGGTGGCCAGTCACACTCCCTGGCCCCCAATCACTGCACCAGCGCTGTCTTATTAGTGGAACAGCGCCAGGACCTGGTGGCCAGTCACAGTCCCAGGCCCCCAATCACTGCACCAGCGCTGTGTTATTAGTGGAACAGCGCCAGGTCCTGGTGGCCAGTCACAGTCCCAGACCCCCAATCACTGCACCAGCGCTGTGTTATTAGTGGAACAGCACCAGGTCCTGGTGGCCAGTCACAGTCCCAGGCCCCCAATCACTGCACAGTGCTGTGTTATTAGTGGAACAGCGCCAGGTCCTGGTGGCCAGTCACACTCCCTGGCCCCCAATCACTGCACCAGCGCTGTGTTGTTAGTGGAACAGCACCAGGACCTGGTGGCCAGTCACAGTCCCAGGCCCCCAATCACTGCACCAGCGCTGTGTTATTAGTGGAACAGCGCCAGGTCCTGGTGGCCAGTCACAGTCCCAGGCCCCCAATCACTGCACCAGCGCTGTGTTATTAATGGAACAGCGCCCGGACCTGGTGGCCAGACAAAGTCCCAGGCCCCCAATCACTGCACCAGCGCTGTGTTATTAGTGGAACAGCGCCAGGTCCTGGTGGCCAGACACAGTCCCAGGCACCCAATCACTGCACCAGCGCTGTGTTATTAGTGGAACAGCGCCAGGTCCTGGTGGCCAGTCACAGTCCCAGTCCCCCAATCACTGCACCAGCGCTGTGTTATTAGTGGAACAGCGCCAGGTCCTGGTGGCCAGTCACAGTCCCAGGCCCCCAATCACTGCACCAGCGCTGTGTTATTAATGGAACAGCGCCAGGACCTGGTGGCCAGACAAAGTCCCAGGCCCCCAATCACTGCACCAGCGCTGTGTTATTAGTGGAACAGCGCCAGGTCCTGGTGGCCAGACACAGTCCCAGGCCCCCAATCACTGCACCAGCACTGTGTTACTAGTGGAACAGCGCCAGGTCCTGGTGGCCAGTCCCAGTCCCAGGCCCCCAATCACTGCACCAGCGCTGTGTTATTAATGGAACAGCGCCAGGTCCTGGTGGCCAGTCACAGTCCCAGACCCCCAATCACTGCACCAGCGCTGTGTTATTAGTTGAACAGCGCCAGGTCCTGGTGGCCAGTCACAGTCCCAGGCCCCCAATCACTGCACCTGCACTGTGTTATTAAAGGAACAGCGCCAGGTCCTGGTGGCTAATCACAGTCCCAGGCCCCCAATCACTTCACCAGCGCTGTGTCATTAGTGGAACAGCGCCAGATCATGGTGGCCAATCACAGTCCCAGGCCCCCAATCACTGCTCCAGCGATGTGTTATTAGTGGAACAGCGCCAGGTCCTGGTGGGTAGTCACAGTCCCAGGCCCCCAATCACTGCAAAAGCGCTGTGTTATTAGTGGAACAGTCTCGTGGCTAGTTAAAGTTACAGGCCGCCAATCACTGCACCAGCGCTGTTATTAGTAGAACAGCACCAGGTCCTGGTGGCTCGTCACAGTCCCAGGCCCCTAATCACTGCACCAACGCTGTGTTATTAGTGGAACAGCGCCAGGTCCTGGTGGCCAGTCACAGTCCCAGGCCCCCAATCAGTGCACCAGGGCTGTGTTATTAGTGGAACAGCGCCAGGTCCTGCAGGCTAGTCACAGTCCCAGGCCCCCAATCACTGCACCTGCGCTGTGTTATTAGTGGAACAACGCCAGGTCCTGGTGGCTAGTCACAGTCCCAGGCCCCCAATCACTGCACAGCGCTGTGTTATTAGTGGAACAGCGCCAGGTCCTGGTGGCCAGTCACACTCCCTGGCCCCCAATCACTGCACCAGCGCTGTGTTGTTAGTGGAACAGCGCCAGGACCTGGTGGCCAGTCACAGTCCCAGGCCCCCAATCACTGCACCAGCGCTGTGTTATTAGTGGAACAGCGCCAGGTCCTGGTGGCCAGTCACAGTCCCAGGCCCCCAATCACTGCACCAGCGCTGTGTTATTAATGGAACAGCGCCAGGACCTGGTGGCCAGACAAAGTCCCAGGCCCCCAATCACTGCACCAGTGCTGTGTTATTAGTGGAACAGCGCCAGGTCCTGGTGGCCAGATACAGTCCCAGGTCCCCAATCACTGCACCAGTGCTGTTTTATTAGTGGAACAGCGCCAGGTCCTGGTGGCCAGACACAGTCCCAGGCCTCCAATCACTGCACCAGTGCTGTGTTATTAGTGGAACAGCGCCAGGTCCTGGTGGCCAGTCACAGTCCCAGGCCCCCAATCACTGCACCAGCGCTGTGTTATTAGTGGAACAGCGCCCGGTCCTGGTGGCCAGTCACAGTCCCAGGTCTCCCATCACTGCACCAGCGCTGTGTTATTACAGGAACAGCGCCAGGTCCTGGTGGCTAATCCTAGTCCCAGGCCCCCAATCACTTCACCAGCGATGTGTCATTAGTGGAACAGCGCCAGATCCTGGTGGCCAATCACAGTCCCAGGCCCCCAATCACTGCACCAGCGCTGTGTTATTAGTGGAACAGCGCCAGGTCCTGGTGGCTAGTCACAGTCCCAGGCCCCCAATCACTGCAAAAGCGCTCTGTTATTAGTGGAACAGTCTCGTGGCTAGTTAAAGTTACAGGCCGCCAATCACTGCACCAGCGCTGTTATTAGTGGAACAGCATCAGGTCCTGGTGGCCAGACACAGTCCCAGGCCCCCAATCACTGCACCAGCGCTGTGTTATTAGTGGAACAGCGCCAGGTCCTGGTGGCCAGTCACAGTCCCAGACCCCCAATCACTGCACCAGCGCTGTGTTATTAGTTGAAAAGCGCCAGGTCCTGGTGGCCAGTCACAGTCCCAGGCCCCCAATCACTGCACCAGCGCTGTGTTATTAGAGGAACAGCGCCAGGTCCTGGTGGCTAGTCACAGTCCCAGGCCCCCAATCACTGCAAAAGCGCTGTGTTATTAGTGGAACAGTCTCGTGGCTAGTTAAAGTTACAGGCCGCCAATCACTGCACCAGCGCTGTTATTAGTGGAACAGCACCAGGTCCTGGTGGCTAGTCACAGTCCCAGGCCCCCAATCACTGCACCAACGCTGTGTTATTAGTGGAACAGCGCCAGGTCCTGGTGGCCAGTCACAGTCCCAGGCCCCCAATCACTGCACCAGGGCTGTGTTATTAGTGGAACAGCGCCAGGTCCTGGTGGCTAATCACAGTCCCAGGCCCCCAATCACTTCACCAGCGCTGTGTCATTAGTGGAACAGCGCCAGATCCTGGTGGCCAATCACAGTCCCAGGCCCCCAATCACTGCACCAGCGCTGTGTTATTAGTGGAACAGCGCCAGGTCCTGGTGGCTAGTCACAGTCCCAGGCCCCCAATCACTGCAAAAGCGCTGTGTTATTAGTGGAACAGCGCCAGGTCCTGGTGGCTAGTCACAGTCCCAGGCCCCCAATCACTGCACCTGCGCTGTGTTATTAGTGGAACAACGCCAGGTCCTGGTGGCTAGTCACAGTCCCAGGCCCCCAATCACTGCACAGCGCTGTGTTATTAGTGGAACAGGGCCAGGTCCTGGTGGCTAGACACAGTCCCAGGCCCCCAATCACTTCACCAGCGCTGTGTCATTAGTGGAACAGCGCCAGATCCTGGTGGCCAATCACAGTCCCAGGCCCCCAATCACTGCACCAGCGCTTTGTTATTAGTGGAACAGCGCCAGGTCCTGGTGGCTAGTCACAGTCCCAGGCCCCCAATCACTGCAAAAGCGCTGTGTTATTAGTGGAACAGTCTTGTGGCTAGTCAAAGTCACAGGCCCCCAATACCTTCACCAGCGCTGTTATTAGTGGAACAGCACCAGGTCCTGGTGGCTAGTCACAGTCCCAGGCCCCCAATCACTGCACCAGGGCTGTGTTATTAGTGGAACAGCGCCAGGTCCTGGTGGCTAGTCACAGTCCCAGGCCCCCAATCATTCCACCTGCGCTGTGTTATTAGTGGAACAACGCCAGGTCCTGGTGGCTAGTCACAGTCCCAGGCCCCCAATCACTGCACAGCGCTGTGTTGTTAGTGGAACAGCGCCAGGTCCTGGTGGCCAGTCACACTCCCTGGCCCCCAATCACTGCACCAGCGCTGTGTTGTTAGTGGAACAGCGCCAGGACCTGGTGGCCAGTCACAGTCCCAGGCCCCCAATCACTGCACCAGCGCTGTGTTATTAGTGGAACAGCGCCAGGTCCTGGTGGCCAGTCACAGTCCCAGGTCCCCAATCTCTGCACCAGCGCTGTGTTATTAATGGAACAGCGCCAGGACCTGGTGGCCAGACAAAGTCCCAGGCCCCCAATCACTGCACCAGCGCTGTGTTATTAGTGGAACAGCGCCAGGTCCTGGTGGCCAGACACAGTCCCAGGCCCCCAATCACTGCACCAGCGCTGTTTTATTAGTGGAACAGCGCCAGGTCCTGGTGGCCAGACACAGTCCCAGGCCCCCAATCACTGCACCAGCGCTGTGTTATTAGTGGAACAGCGCCAGGTCCTGGTGGCTAGTCACAGTCCCAGGCCCCCAATCACTGCAAAAGCGCTGTGTTATTAGTGGAACAGTCTTGTGGCTAGTTAAAGTTACAGGCCACCAATCACTGCACCAGTGCTGTTATTAGTGGAACAGCACCAGGTCGTGGTGGCTAGTCACAGTCCCAGGCCCCCAATCACTGCACCAACGCTGTGTTATTAGTGGAACAGCGCCAGGTCCTGGTGGCCAGTCACAGTCCCAGGCCCCCAATCACTGCACCAGGGCTGTGTTATTAGTGGAACAGCGCCAGGTCCTGGTGGCTAGTCACAGTCCCAGGCCCCCAATCACTGCACCTGCGCTGTGTTATTAGTGGAACAACGCCAGGTCCTGGTGGCTAGTCACAGTCCCAGGCCCCCAATCACTGCACGGCGCTGTGTTATTAGTGGAACAGGGCCAGGTCCTGGTGGCTAGACACAGTCCCAGGCCCCCAATCACTTCACCAGCGCTGTGTTATTAGTGGAACAGCACCAGATCATGGTGGCCAATCACAGTCCCAGGCCCCAAATCACTGCACCAGCGCTGTGTTATTAGTGGAACAGCGCCAGGTCCTGGTGGCTAGTCACAGTCCCAGGCCCCCAATCACTGCAAAAGCGCTGTGTTATTAGTGGAACAGTCTTGTGGCTAGTCAATGTCACAGGCCCCCAATCACTTCACCAGCGCTGTTATTAGTGGAACAGCACCAGGTCCTGGTGGCTAGTCACAGTCCCAGGCCCCCAATCACTGCACCAGCGCTGTGTTATTAGTGGAACAGCCCCAGGTCCTGGTGGCTAGTCACAGTCCCAGGCCCCCAATCACTGCACCAGCGCAGTGTTATTAGTGGAATAGCACCAGGTCCTGTTGGCTGGTCACAGTCCCAGGCCCCCAATCACTGCACCAGCGCTGTGTTATTAGTGGAACAGCGCCAGGTCCTGGTGGCTAGTCACAGTCCCAGGCCCCCAATCACTGGACCAGCGCTGTGTTATTAGTGGAACAGCGCCAGGTCCTGGTGGCTAGTCACAGTCCCAAGCCCCCAATCACTGCACCAGCGCTGTGTTATTAGTGGAACAGCGCCAGGTCCTGGTGGCCAGTCACAGTCCCAGACCCCCAATCATTGCACCAGCGCTGTGTTATTAGTGGAACAGCACCAGGTCCTGGTGGCTAGTCACAGTCCCAGGCCCCCAATCACTGCACAGCGCTGTGTTATTAGTGGAACAGGGGGCGTGGCCTGGAGCTCATGGCGGGAGGAGGGTGAGCTGCGGAGCTCCGACCGAGGCGCCGCTTCTAGATCCTTTTCGCCGTACTTAATCCTCACCCCCAGCGCTGGAAAATGGCTACGAGGGTAGCAGAAGCAATTCCCAGCAGACATCAGCAAACCCACTGAAGAATCGGACCCGTGGAACTCGTGAGGTCCCAAAAGAACGGGGACCCCCCCAACCTTCACCCGCATCCAAGATGGCGCCTAACTAGAGACACTCGAGTTGCCGGCAACAATAATCCTGCCCGGCCCCCTCCGCGCGATTCAACCGAGGCGATCCTTCTGAGGAAACCGCGGCTCAAAAGAACCTCTCCCTCCTGCCCAGAGACACGC
This sequence comes from Ambystoma mexicanum, assembly GCF_040938575.1. NCBI lineage: Eukaryota > Metazoa > Chordata > Amphibia > Caudata > Ambystomatidae > Ambystoma > Ambystoma mexicanum. Next base: position 31,905,192 of record NC_090934.1, read on the forward strand.
AGTCCTCTCAAGGGACACCCATTGACTGCGATCCAGCAGACGCGAATCGGCGGGGAGGTGCCCGCGCGGGAGCGAACCCCCCTCCTGCCTGAGGAAGCGGAGAGGCACGACAAAGCAAACAAGCTGCTCGCCGACGCTGGGAACGCAACTCCGTGCGATCCTCCCTATCTCTGCCGAACAAGTGAGCAAGCAGACGGTCGACGGGAACGGGGTCCCACCCAACCTCCGCACACAACCAAGATGGTGTCTGCCCAGTGACTCCAGGGCCGCCGGCACCAATAGCGCTGTGTAAAACACACGCGGCGAGGTCCTTGAGGCAGCTGCGGCCAGGAACTTCCTGCTCCCTCCCGCCCAGGGACACGTAAAACCGGGAGCCGACGACAACCACCGGCAGAGACCCAGCTGGACCCGCGAGCCGGTGGAGGGTGCCCGGAGGCAGCAATTCCGCCTCCCGCTTGAGGAGGGAGAACGGAACGCCTGCTGAGAAGCCTGCTGGGATGTTTGCGGCTGGAGCGGTACGGGAGAAGACGGAGCGAGAGACAACGCGCGGGGCAGCTGGCTGGGGGCGCCACTTTCCCCGCCCGGCCCCAGCGCCCGGCGGGCGGATGATACCAGAGGTGAGGAGATCCGTGGGGAGGGCACACCAACGGTAACGCACCACACATTCCACGGGAGGCAAAGCAGGAGCTTGAACCACCCAAACGGCTGAAGGCCCCCCCTAGGAGCTGGCTGCCGGGCCGCGATAATATGCCGGAGTGACACTGCACAATATAGTAACGCGCTGCCAACACACCTGGTACCACCCAAACACTTAACCATATCCCAGGGAAGACACGGAACGGACCCCCTCCCACACAGAAAGGCACAACAACTAACAACTGGAATACCCTGTTGGCTCAGAAACACCCCAGCCAGAACAACTGAACAGCGCCCCAGCAAAACCACAGTATGGCCAACAGAAACAAAGGGAAACCAACAACCCTGGACAATTATGTCTCTGCTAAGACAAGAAACCCCGCACAATCATCCCTTTCCACCCCAGAACTGCCACATACAAGGGCAGAGGAGCCCGCAGACAACCAATCACAGGTGTTAGAGGCCATTGCATCACTACGGACGTTCATAGATACAAGGATTGAAGAATTTAAATCTGAACTCCAACTAATGCGTCAGGATGCCCGAAACCTTACAGGGAGAGTAGCAAACACTGAGACGGCCATAAAAGAAACATCGGAAGACACAGGGGTCCTGAAGGCGAAGGTGTTGGACTTAGAAAAGAAAGTGTCGATGCTAGAGACAAGATCCGAGGAAGCTGAAGGACGGGCGAGGAGAGGTAATGTCCGAATACTTGGGGTGCCAGAAGGAAGTGAAGGCCCGAACCCAACTGCCTACATAGAGTCCCTGATACAACAAGAGGTGGGCGCCGGGAAACTAACACAAGGATTCTCAGTTGAAAGGGCACATAGATCCCTACAAAGGAGGCCCCCGCCTGGCTCACACCCTCGCCCCATAATTGCCAAAATACTCAACTTCCAAGATAGAGAAACCATCCTGAAGTACTCCAGGGAGGAAGGGCCGATAGAACGAGACAACTCCAAAATATCCATTTACCCAGACTACACCCAAAAAGTCCAAAGGGAAAGGAACTCCTTTGTACCAGTAAAAGCCAGACTCCGTCAGCTCAACCTAAAATACATGCTCCTCTACCCCTCGAGACTGAAAGTCATCTTTAAAGGTAGAGCGATATTTCTGGAGAACCCGGAAGCTGCCAACATGTGGCTGGAGGACAATAACCTCGCAGAAGGCAAAGACGCCCACCCAACGGATCCCACAGACACACCCAGCCCGGGTAAGGGAGGATCACAGCTACTCAAGCACTAACATGGCTGAAGCAAAAGACAGGGTGACCAGAAAATAAGCAGGTAATCCATACAACAGTTGGCTAAACAGAAGCAGCCCTCGCTCGGCCTCCCACCAGGCACAGGATGCTACCCCCACAGACAGTTCGACCCCGCTCGTGCCTGATACCTGGATGGGTCTGGAGGACACGAGAGCGCCCGAGCGCCGCAGGACGAATGCAGCCGCTGGGCGCACCAGTTCCAGTTTTGTTAATTGTTATGTTAGTTACACAGTCTTCGAACCACTAAAAACCAAAGAGGCGCAGGAAAGGATGAACTCAGGACCCGGGGTTAAAGAGATTCCTGAACCAACACCCGAAAACCCGCAGCGGGAAGGAGAACCACCCCGAGAAAACAGGGGGGCACCTGAGGGGACGGAACCCAGATACCTACCAAATGACATCCCAACTTAAAATCATGACATGGAATGTGAGGGGAATGGGCTCATACTTAAGGAGAAACTGGATCCTATCCTACCTCCGCAGAAAAAAGATCTCAATTGCAATGGTACAAGAGACCCACCTCACAGAAGAATCTACGTCCAAAATATCGGAGCGTTGGGGTGGCACTGGAAGGGGGGCGCACTATTCCAAATACACTAGAGGGGTATTCACCTGGGTGAGCCCGAATGTGCCATTTCAACTACAGGGCTTTGAAGCGGACAAAGAAGGCAGGTACCTAATTATGTGGGGAACCATAGAACACACGTCCATTTGCCTGGTAAACTCTTACTTCCCACAACACGGCATACCCGCACATCTCAAGGCCCTGTGCAAAAAAATGATACACCACAGGGATAGAACTTTTATATGGGGAGGAGACTTCAACTGCGTCAGGGACGAAACCATAGATAGGTCCGAACCTCCACACCAACTGCGAAATGCCGCAACCCAGTCGCTGAACAGTGCGCTCGAACATCTAAATCTGGTGGATGTTTGGAGAGAACAACACCCCACGGATCGGATATACTCCTATTACTCAGCCCCGCACAAGATCCACACTAGGATTGACCATTTGTTCATAGACCGGGAGCAAGTTTTGATGGCAGACTCAACAACATACCTTGGCAGAACAATTTCGGACCACTCCCCCCTACTCATGCAGTGGAAGGTTAGGGGACCTAGACCACCGATCCCAACGTGGAGAATGCCCACCGCAGCACTCACTGACCAAGAATTCAGAGAAAACCTGAACACAGCGCTGGAGGAATACATTAACAACAACAAAGGCTCAGTGGCAAGTTGGGGCACGGTATGGGAAGCCATGAAGGTGGTAACACGCGGGGAAGCCATAGCAAAAGCGGGAGGTATCCGCAAAAGACTGAAGGCTGAACTAGAAGGACTAGAAGAGGAAATAACGAAACTGGAAACGAACCCCAAAGCTGGCCCAGAGGGGGAAGTTAAACTGAGAGAAGTCCGAGAAGAATGTACCTCAGCCTGGGATAGGCTCGCTAAGTTTGATTTCGCAACCCACACCGCCAGAACGCATAAAGAAACCGACAAACCTGGAAGATTGCTGGCCTGGCTCTGCAAACGAGAGCACCCAAGACACCTCCCAACCGAAATCACAGATGACAATGGAACAACACATAGAACACAACAAGACATTAACGAGGCATTTGCGGTATTTTACGCCAAACTGTACGCCCACGACAAACAGGTGCCCAGGGACGAAATCAGAGACACCTTAGAAGAAATAGGACTCCCAAAACTTTCCGATGAACAAAGGGAATCCCTAGAAATGGAGATCACCCCGAAAGATGTGGCAGAAGCGATCAGATCCCTAGCGACATGCAAGACCCCCGAAGTGACGGCCTCCCACCCGAATTTTACAAAACATATGAAGCAACCCTCACCCCCATACTCTACGAGGTCTACCGAGAATCATATGAGAACGGGATCCTACCTAACTCAATGAAGGAAACGATAATAACCCCAATCCTCAAACCAAACAAACCCCACTCTGAATGCGACTCCTATCGCCCGATAGCGATGTTAAATTATGACAGTAAGATCCTCACCACCATCCTGGCCAAGAGACTAGCAAGAGTGGTGGGTTCTATAATCCATAACGACCAAAACGGCTTCGTCCCAGGACGCAACACAACAGCCAACCTCAGAAGGCTACAACACACCATGGCTGAGACATACTCGAGAGACGAAGACCTGGCAGTGTTGTCGCTCGACGCCATCAAGGCCTTCGACTCCATATTCTGGGAGTGGCTGATTGAAGTGCTGAGAGAATTTGGCTTCGGAGAGGGCTTTGTGAAATGGATCAAGGTACTTTATAATTCACCAGTGGCTAGAATATCTGAACCCTGGGACATACAAAGGGGTGCCAGACAGGGCTGCCCACTGTCACCAATGCTGTACATCTTGGGACTGGAGCCGATAGCCATATATTTCCGGAGACAGCTTTTCGATGCGGGCATAAGAATGGGAAACAAGTACACCATAATATCCCTATATGCAGACGACGTGCTCCTGTACATAAAAGACCCCCAACTTAATGCACAAGTGGCACTGGATGTACTGGACAACTACGCACACTACTCCGGAATCAAATTCAGCAGGCAGAAATCTTGTGCGTTTCCCCTGGCTAGGCTCAGGGACCGGAAAGAAACAGACCTGCCAAATGTGGGGATGAAATGGCAACCGGAAACATTTAGATACCTAGGTGTCAATGTGAGACACACCCCGGAACTAACGCATGAACACAATACTGAAGAAGTAATAAAGGGCCTCCGAAACTCTATGAAATTTTGGTCTAAATTGCCACTAGCAATGATGGGTAGGGCAGCAATTGTCAAAATGATAATCCTACCCCGCTTCTTGTACTACTTTATTAACATCAGTCACTATATCAGACCTCCATTTTTCAAAAAGCTTGAAGCAATAATCAGGGACTTTCTATGGGGACCAGCCAGACATAAACTGTCATTATCTACTCTCACACTACCGTACAAAGAAGGAGGAATACAACTACCTGATCTACAAACATACTACCTATCTGCACAGCTCGCCCATGTCACGAAATGGCTCTCAGATGACCCAACCCCCGAATCAGAGATGCTGGAACAAACACCCTCCAAGCTGTTCCCCAAAGAGACACTCTGGAACCCACTGAAGCAGACACAGAATGACCCAATGATTGTAAAACTGGGTAGGCAGATATGGTCTAGAACTTGCTTGATCCGACAAACGAAACACCCCTACTCCCCCAACATCCCCATCCTGGTGGACGCATGTAGAACCCAAACAGACCTCACGGTAGCAAGAAGCTGGGAAAGAGCCGGACTCTATGCCTGGGGAGATATGTTCGATGAAGACGAATTCAGGGAGTTCGAAACGCTTCAAGCAAGGGAAGGACTCACTAGCGGACAGTTCCTGTGGTATCACCGACTCAGACAAATAGCCAAGAAGAAATGGGACAGCTGGCCGGAAGAACCCACCCCGGACCCCCTCCTGCAGGAGATGTTTGACCTTACAGATGGCTGGAAACCAATAACTAGAATTTACAGTCGATTAATGGACAAGCCCAATCCGAAGAGTGCACCATTGAAAGAAAAATGGGAGGCGGATCTAAGAATCACACTAACAGACAACGAATGGGAAAGAGCGTTAACCTACCCCAAAGAGGTGTCAAGAAACGCCAGATTTAGACAAATTCAGCTATATGTATTGTATCGTACGTACATGACTCCACAGAGAGTGGCTGGTTTCAGCAATAACACATCTTCAAAGTGCCCCTGGTGCAGCACGGACGATGCAGACTTAATGCACATGTTCTGGACTTGCACCAGAACGAGAAAACTCTGGTCCAAAGCACAACAGACCTGAACGGACGCTGGGATGTCCAGATATGAATGGAGCCCGAAAGAATGCTTATTAGGCACATATCCCAGGATAAGCAAACACAAACATATAACCAAGCTGATGGACATTGCATGTATTCTTGCCAAAAGAACAATAGCAATGGCATGGAAGGCGCCAGGAGGGCCCAGGCAAGAGCGATGGATCAAAGAGTTGGAGAGATGGACAGAAGCTGAAACCAGAGCATGGCAGGAAGGAACTAATGCAGAAGAAGATGGCGGGAACGACACTCTTGAATCATGGAAAGCGCTCCTCCGAGACATAAACTTTGCCGCCGACCACAAGCCCCCCTAGGCAGACTGCCTACACCAGCGAGAAAGAGCAAAACACCACCCTAACGTCATGGATTCCTTGGATGGGTCACCCCTGGCGTCCCGAAACTCCAGCCTTCTAGACCACCGGCCCAACTGAACTTGAAAACCATATAACAAAAAATCGAAGACTGTTTAGGTTATTAGGTTAATTTGTTCTCATGGTTTTGTTTTTCTTTTCCTCCGTCACCATTTGTATGTAATGCAACAAAAGTTAATAAAATAGGTTTAAAAAAAAAATAAAAAATTAGTGGAACAGCACCAGGTCCTGGTGGCCAGTCACACTCTCTGGCCCCCAATCACTGCACCAGCGCTGTGTTATTAGTGGAACAGCGCCAGGTCCTGGTGGCCAGTCACAGTCCCAGACCCCCAATCACTGCACCAGCGCTGTGTTATTAGTGGAACAGCGCCTGGTCCTGGTGGCCAGTCACAGTCCCAGGCCCCCAATCACTGCACAGCGCTGTGTTGTTAGTGGAACAGCGCCAGGTCCTGGTGGCCAGTCACACTCCCTGGCCCCCAATCACTGCACCAGCGCTGTGTTGTTAGTGGAACAGCACCAGGACCTGGTGGCCAGTCACAGTCCCAGGCCCCCAATCACTGCACCAGTGCTGTGTTATTAGTGGAACAGCGCCAGGTCCTGGTGGCCAGTCACAGTCCCAGCCCCCCAATCACTGCACCAGCGCTGTGTTATTAATGGAACAGCGCAAGAACCTGGTGGCCAGACAAAGTCCCAGGCCCCCAATCACTGCACCAGCGCTGTGTTATTAGTGGAACAGCGCCAGGTCCTGGTGGCCAGACACAGTCCCAGGCCACCAATCACTGCACCAGCGCTGTGTTATTAGTGGAACAGCGCCAGGTCCTGGTCGCCAGTCACAGTCCCAGGCCCCCAATCACTGCACCAGCGCTGTGTTATTAGTGGAACAGCGCCAGGTCCTGGTGGCCAGTCACAGTCCCAGACCCCCAATCACTGCACCAGCGCTGTGTTATTAGTTGAACAGCGCCAGGTCCTGGTGGCCAGTCACAGTCCCAGGCCCCCAATCACTGCACCAGCGCTGTGTTATTACAGGAACAGCGCCAGGTCCTGGTGGCCAATCACAGTCCCAGGCCCCCAATCACTTCACCAGCGCTGTGTCATTAGTGGAACAGCGCCAGATCCTGGTGGCCAATCACAGTCCCAGGCCCCCAATCACTGCACCAGCGCTGTGTTATTAGTGGAACAGCGCCAGGTCCTGGTCGCCAGTCACAGTCCCAGGCCCCCAATCACTGCACCAGCGCTGTGTTATTAGTGGAACAGCGCCAGGTCCTGGTGGCCAGTCACAGTCCCAGACCCCCAATCACTGCACCAGCGCTGTGTTATTAGTTGAACAGCGCCAGGTCCTGGTGGCCAGTCACAGTCCCAGGCCCCCAATCACTGCACCAGCGCTGTGTTATTACAGGAACAGCGCCAGGTCCTGGTGGCTAATCACAGTCCCAGGCCCCCAATCACTTCACCAGCGCTGTGTCATTAGTGGAACAGTGCCAGATCCTGGTGGCCAATCACAGTCCCAGGCCCCCAATCACTGCACCAGCGCTGTGTTATTAGTGGAACAGCGCCAGGTCCTGGTGGCCAGTCACAGTCCCAGGCCCCCAATCACTGCAAAAGCGCTGTGTTATTAGTGGAACAGTCTCGTGGCTAGTTAAAGTTACAGGCTGCCAATCACTGCACCAGCGCTGTTATTAGTGGAACAGCACCAGGTCCTGGTGGCTAGTCACAGTCCCAGGCCCCCAATCACTGCACCAACGCTGTGTTATTAGTGGAACAGCGCCAGGTCCTGGTGGCCAGTCACAGTCCCAGGCCCCCAATCACTGCACCAGGGCTGTGTTATTAGTGGAACAGCGCCAGGTCCTGCAGGCTAGCCACAGTCCCAGGCCCCCAATCATTGCACCTGCGCTGTGTTATTAGTGGAACAACGCCAGGTCCTGGTGGCTAGTCACAGTCCCAGGCCCCCAATCACTGCACAGCGCTGTGTTATTAGTGGAACAGCGCCAGGTCCTGGTGGCCAGTCACACTCCCTGGCCCCCAATCACTGCACCAGCGCTGTGTTGTTAGTGGAACAGCACCAGGACCTGGTGGCCAGTCACAGTCCCAGGCCCCCAATCACTGCACCAGCGCTGTGTTATTAGTGGAACAGCGCCAGGTCCTGGTGGCCAGTCACAGTCCCAGGCCCCCAATCACTGCACCAGCGCTGTGTTATTAATCGAACAGCGCCAGGACCTGGTGGCCAGACAAAGACCCAGGCCCCCAATCACTGCACCAGCGCTGTGTTATTAGTGGAACAGCGCCAGGTCCTGGTGGCCAGACACAGTCCCAGGCCCCCAATCCCTGCACCAGCGCTGTTTTATTAGTGGAACAGCGCCAGGTCCTGGTGGCCAGACACAGTCCCAGGCCCCCAATCACTGCACCAGCGCTGTGTTATTAGTGGAACAGCGCCAGGTCCTGGTGGCCAGTCACAGTCCCAGGCCCCCAATCACTGCACCAGCGCTGTGTTATTAGTGGAACAGCGCCAGGTCCTGGTGGCCAGTCACAGTCCCAGACCCCCAATCACTGCACCAGCGCTGTGTTATTAGTTGAACAGCGCCAGGTCCTGGTGGCCAGTCACAGTCCCAGGCCCCCAATCACTGCACCAGCGCTGTGTTATTACAGGAACAGCGCCAGGTCCTGGTGGCCAATCACAGTCCCAGGCCCCCAATCACTTCACCAGCGCTGTGTCATTAGTGGAACAGCACCAGATCCTGGTGGCCAATCACAGTCCGAGGCCCCCAATCACTGCATCAGCGCTGTGTTATTAGTGGAACAGCGCCAGGTCCTGGTGGCTAGTCACAGTTCCAGACCCCCAATCACTGCAAAAGCGCTGTGTTATTAGTGGAACAGTCTTGTGGCTAGTTAAAGTTACAGGCCGCCAATCACTGCACCAGCGCTGTTATTAGTGGAACAGCACCAGGTCCTGGTGGCTAGTCACAGTCCCAGGCCCCCAATCACTGCACCAACGCTTGTTATTAGTGTAACAGCGCCAGGTCCTGGTGGCCAGTCACAGTCCCAGGCCCCCAATCACTGCACCAGGGCTGTGTTATTAGTGGAACAGCGCCAGGTCCTGGTGGCTATTCACAGTCCCAGGCCCCCAATCACTGCACCTGCGCTGTGTTATTAGTGGAACAACGCCAGGTCCTGGTGGCTAGTCACAGTCCCAGGCCCCCAATCACTGCACGGCGCTGTGTTATTAGTGGAACAGGGCCAGGTCCTGGTGGCTAGACACAGTCCCAGGCCCCCAATCACTGCACCAGCGCTGTGTTATTAGTGGAACAGCGCCAGGTCCTGGTGGCTAGTCACAGTCCCAGGCCCCCAATCACTGCAAAAGCGCTGTGTTATTAGTGGAATAGTCTTGTGGCTAGTCAAAGTCACAGACCCCAATCACTTCACCAGCGCTGTTATTAGTGGAACAGCACCAGGTCCTGGTGGCTAGTCACAGTCCCAGGCCCCCAATCACTGCACCAGCGCTGTGTTATTAGTGGAACAGCACCAGGTCCTGGTGGCCAGTCACAGTCCCAGGCCCCCAATCACGGCACCAGCGATGTATTATTAGTGGAACAGCGCCAGGTCCTGGTGGCCAGTCACAGTCCCAGGCCCCCAATCACTGCAGCAGCGCTGTGTTATTAGTGGAACAGCGCCAGGTCCTGGTGGCCAGTCACAGTCCCAGGCCCCCAATCACTGCACCAGCGATGTGTTATTAGTGGAACAGCGTCAGGTCCTTGTGGCCAGTCACAGTCCCAGGCCCCCAATCACTGCAGCAGCGCTGTGTTATTAGTGGAACAGCGCCAGGTCCTGTTGGCTAGACACAGTCCCAGGCCCCCAATCGCTGCACCAGCGCTGTGTTATTAGTGGAACAGCGCAGGTCCTGGTGGTCGGTCACAGTCACAGGTCCCCAATCGCTGCACCAGCGCTGTGTTATTAGTGGAACAGCGCCAGGTCCTGGTGGCCAGTCACAGTCCCAGGCCCCCGTTCACTGCACCAGCGCTGTGTTATTAGTGGAACAGCGCCAGGTCCTGCTGGCCAGTCACAGTCCCAGACCCCCAATCACTGCACCAGCGCTGTGTTATTAGTTGAACAGCGCCAGGTCCTGGTGGCCAGTCACAGTCCCAGGCCCCCAATCACTGCACCAGCGCTGTGTTATTACAGGAACAGCGCCAGGTCCTGGTGGCCAATCACAGTCCCAGGCCCCCAATCACTTCACCAGCGCTGTGTCATTAGTGGAACAGCACCAGATCCTGGTGGCCAATCACAGTCCGAGGCCCCCAATCACTGCATCAGCGCTGTGTTATTAGTGGAACAGCGCCAGGTCCTGGTGGCTAGTCACAGTTCCAGACCCCCAATCACTGCAAAAGCGCTGTGTTATTAGTGGAACAGTCTTGTGGCTAGTTAAAGTTACAGGCCGCCAATCACTGCACCAGCGCTGTTATTAGTGGAACAGCACCAGGTCCTGGTGGCTAGTCACAGTCCCAGGCCCCCAATCACTGCACCAACGCTTGTTATTAGTGTAACAGCGCCAGGTCCTGGTGGCCAGTCACAGTCCCAGGCCCCCAATCACTGCACCAGGGCTGTGTTATTAGTGGAACAGCGCCAGGTCCTGGTGGCTATTCACAGTCCCAGGCCCCCAATCACTGCACCTGCGCTGTGTTATTAGTGGAACAACGCCAGGTCCTGGTGGCTAGTCACAGTCCCAGGCCCCCAATCACTGCACGGCGCTGTGTTATTAGTGGAACAGGGCCAGGTCCTGGTGGCTAGACACAGTCCCAGGCCCCCAATCACTGCACCAGCGCTGTGTTATTAGTGGAACAGCGCCAGGTCCTGGTGGCTAGTCACAGTCCCAGGCCCCCAATCACTGCAAAAGCGCTGTGTTATTAGTGGAATAGTCTTGTGGCTAGTCAAAGTCACAGACCCCAATCACTTCACCAGCGCTGTTATTAGTGGAACAGCACCAGGTCCTGGTGGCTAGTCACAGTCCCAGGCCCCCAATCACTGCACCAGCGCTGTGTTATTAGTGGAACAGCACCAGGTCCTGGTGGCCAGTCACAGTCCCAGGCCCCCAATCACTGCACCAGCGATGTATTATTAGTGGAACAGCGCCAGGTCCTGGTGGCCAGTCACAGTCCCAGGCCCCCAATCACTGCAGCAGCGCTGTGTTATTAGTGGAACAGCGCCAGGTCCTGGTGGCCAGTCACAGTCCCAGGCCCCCAATCACTGCACCAGCGATGTGTTATTAGTGGAACAGCGTCAGGTCCTTGTGGCCAGTCACAGTCCCAGGCCCCCAATCACTGCAGCAGCGCTGTGTTATTAGTGGAACAGCGCCAGGTCCTGTTGGCTAGACACAGTCCCAGGCCCCCAATCGCTGCACCAGCGCTGTGTTATTAGTGGAACAGCGCAGATCCTGGTGGTCGGTCACAGTCACAGGTCCCCAATCGCTGCACCAGCGCTGTGTTATTAGTGGAACAGCGCCAGGTCCTGGTGGCCAGTCACAGTCCCAGGCCCCCGTTCACTGCACCAGCGCTGTGTTATTAGTGGAACAGCGCCAGGTCCTGCTGGCCAGTCACAGTCACAGGCCCCCAATCACTGCACCAGCGCTGTGTTATTAGTGGAACAGTGCCAGGTCCTGGTGGCCAGTCACAGTCCCAGGCCCCCAATCACTGCACCAGCACTGTGTTATTAGTGGAACAGCGCCAGGTCCTGGTGGCCAGTCACAGTCCCAGGCCCCCAATCACTGCACCAGCGCTGTGTTATTAGTGGAACAGCGCCAGGTCCTGGTGGTTAGTCACAGTCCCAGGCCCCAATCACTGCACCAGCGCTGTGTTATTAGTGGAACAGCATCAGGTCCTGGTGGCCAGTCACAGTCCCATGCCCCCAATCACTGCACCAGCGCTGTGTTATTAGTGGAACAGCGCCAGGTCTTGATGGCCAGTCACAGTCCCAGGCCCCCAATCACTGCACCAGCGCTGTGTTATTAGTGGAACAGCGCCAGGTCCTGGTGGCCAGTCACAGTCACAGGCCCACAATCACTGCACCAGCGCTGTGTTATTAGTGGAACAGCGCCAGGTCCTGGTGGCCAGTCACAGTCCCAGGCCCCCAATCACTGCACCAGCGCCAGGTCCTGGTGGCTAGTCACAGTCACAGGCCCCCAATCACTGCACCAGCGCTGTGTTATTAGTGGAACAGCGCCAGGTCCTGGTGGCTAGTCCCAGGCCCCCAATTACTTCACCAGCGCTGTGTTATTAGTGGAAGAGCGCCAGTTCCTGGTGGCTAGTCACAGTCCCAGGCCCCCAATCACTGCACCAGCGCTGTGTTATCAGTGGAACAGCGCCGGGTCCTGGTGGCCAGTCACAGTCCCAGGCCTCCAATCACTGCACCAGCGCTGTGTTATTAGTGGAACAGTGCCAGGTCCTGGTGGCCAGTCACAGACCCCCAATCACTGCACCAGTGCTGTGTTATTTGTGGAACAGCGCCAGGTCCTGGTGGCCAGTCACAGGCCCCCAATCACTGCACCAGCGCTGTGTTATTCGTGGAACAACGCCAGGTCCTGGTGGCCAGTCACAGGCCCCCAATCACTGCACCAGCGATGTGTTATTAGTGGAACAGCACCAGGTCCTGGTGGCCTGTCCATCGCCCCCAATCACTGCACCAGCGCTGTGTTATTAGTGGAACAGCGCCAGGTCCTGGTGGCCAATCACAGTCCCAGGCCCCAAATCACTGCGTTATTAGTGGAACAGCGCCAGGTCCTGGTGGCCAGTCACAGGCACAGGCCCCCAATCACTGCACCAACGCTGTGTTATTAGTGGAACAGCGCCAGGTCCTGGTGGCCAATCACAGTCCCAGGCCCCAAATCACTGCACCAGCGCTGTGTTATTAGCATGGCTCAAGTCGATGGTACACACCACTTTATTCAGAGGGTGGACTTAGTCCCGCCAGCTAAAATGAGCAACATTGAATGTGCTCTTTGAATTTCATCCAAACTCAGGGATCAAACCGCAGTAATCAGGTTTGTAGGCAGGACACTTCACCACTGCACTATGAAACCTGATGAAGAATAGCAAACAACTAAAGGTGAAAGGTCGCATGTCGGTACTGCAAGTCCCATGGAAAACATTTGTATTGGTTTTTGGAGTTTAAAATATGCACACTTTTTAACGCTTTCAAAAACACTATTAGAGGAAAATCTCCTCTCTTGGTTTTGTGTGTGTGTTGATTTTATGAAAGGCAAATGCCATTCGTCCTGTGCAATTTGGGTGGTTATGCAAAACCAATTTAATGAAATGTGCATATTTTACCTTGATATGATAATTTCTGGCTACGTCACATCCCACTTGTTTGTTGATGAGTCCCCTCACTTTAATTTTTAGGACTTGACCCCTGGTTATTAGTGGAACAGCGCCAGGTCCTGGTGGCTAGACACAGTCCCAGGCCCCCAATAACTGCACCAGCGGTGTGTTATTAGTGGAACAGCGCCAGGTCCTGGTGGCCAATCACAGTCCCAGGCCCCAAACCACTGCACCAGCGCTGTGTTATTAGTGGAACAGCGCCTGGTCCTGGTGGCTAGTCACAGTCCCAGGCCCCCAATCACTGCAAAAGCGCTGTGTTATTAGTGGAACAGTCTTGTGGCTAGTCAAAGTCACAGGCCCCCAATCACTTCACCAGCGCTGTTATTAGTGGAACAGCGCCAGGTCCTGGTGGCTAGTCACAGTCCCAGGCCCCCAATCACTGCACCAGCGCTGTGTTATTAGTGGAACAGCGCCGGGTCCTGGTGGCCAGTCACAGTCCCAGGCCCCCAATCACTGCACCAGCTCTGTGTTATTAGTGGAAGAGCGCCGGGTCTTGGTGGCCAGTCACAGTCCCAGGCCCCCAATCACTGCACCAGCGCTGTGTCATTAGTGGAACAGCGCCAGGTCCTGGTGGCCAGTCACAGTCCCAGGCCCCCAATCACTGCACCAGCGCTGTGTCATTAGTGGAACAGCGCCAGGTCCTGGTGGCCAGTCACAGTCCCAGGCCCCCAATCACTGCAGCAGCGCTGTGTTATTAGTGGAACAGCGCCAGGTCCTGGTGGCCAGTCACAGTCCCAGGCCCTCAATCACTGCACCAGCGCTGTGTTATTAGTGGAACAGCGCCAGGTCCTGGTGGCCAGTCACAGTCCCAGGCCCCCAATCACTGCACCAGCGCTGTGTTATTAGTGGAACAGCGCCAGGTCCTGGTGGCCAGTCACAGTCCCAGGCCCCCAATCACTGCACCAGCGCTGTGTCATTAAAGGAACAGCGCCAGGTCCTGGTGGACAGTCACAGTCCCAGGCCCCCAATCACTGCACCAGCGCTGTGTCATTAGTGGAACAGCGCCAGGTCCTGGTGGCCAGTCACAGTCCCAGGCCCCCAATCACTGCAGCAGCGCTGTGTCATTAGTGGAACAGCGCCAGGTCCTGGTGGCCAGTCACAGTCCCAGGCCCCCAATCACTGCACCAGCGCTGTGTTATTAGTGGAACAGCGCCAGGTCCTGGTGGCCAGTCACAGTCCCAGGCCCTCAATCACTGCACCAGCGATGTGTTATTAGTGGAACAGCGCCAGGTCCTGGTGGCCAGTCACAGTCCCAGGCCCTCAATCACTGCACCAGCGCTGTGTTATTAGTGGAACAGCGCCAGGTCCTCTTGGCTAGACACAGTCCCAGGCCCCCAATCACTGCAAATGTGGCCTTTCAGGGCTCGAGCCTTCGGGGGTGTCGATGAATACCTGCGCTATACCACTGCATTGACATTTCCCCATCTCTTGCCTATCGCACTCTGCGCATTATTGTACAACCGTGGTCCAGTCGAGTCCTTGCCACCAGGTTGGTAGGCAGCTAGAGGTCGACATTGAGGGGCGCTGGGAGCTATTCAGCTCCTCCTTGAAGCCGAGGAGAGCCAGGGGCTACTTTGGCCTCCGCAGGACAACTGATGCCGAATTTAACTCAATCTACAAAAAAAACATTAGGACGTGTCTGTGCGACATTTCAAGCAGAAGAGCGTTTACATTGGAAGCGTTTACATTGGAAACGTTTACATTGGAAGCTAGTGGGGCGCTGTGTACTAGCTCCCCCTTCCCCCGTAGGAGCTCCTGGCCACTGATTAATGCTGGACACCAGGGGCTGCTTTTAACTCCTGCTTATCCAATCTTAATTCCCATCCCTGAGTATGCCATGTTTTATTTTACGATACGTTTTATTAACCACTTTTCAATTATCTGTCACATCGTAGCGCCAAGAGATCACCGAAAGGGGAGAGGGTGTGCTCTACCAGAGGTGGCTACAGGAGCACTTCAGAAGACAGCATTGCCACTCCCTAGAGCCCTGTTGAGGGGTCCCCCTTCTCCGCCATTAACGCGGGGGCCAGGGGGTTAGCTGCAGAGGAGTGGGGAGAGCATGGGGGTTGTGTTATATGCAGATGAGTCCAAGAAGAGCTTAATCTGCCTTTACTCCACCAGTGGAACCCCAAAAGGAAGCTGACGGGCGGGGTACGGAGTGTTGCCAGCCTTTACAGTATGTGGGGCCTCAGCTGGCAACTTTGCAATCAGTGCCCACTTTCACTGAAGCGGGTCCTCGATACCAATGCAACAGTCAATGGGAAGGCAAACATCTTTCCCAAAGCCAAGGACTAGCGCAGTCCAGAGGTGGCTTGCCCTTTAATGAGGTAACCCGAACGTGCCCTTTCCTGGCTTCAATATGCCACAGTCTCTCAAAGAGCTTAGAAGCAGTTGAAAGGCGGCATGTTAGCGCTTTATGAAACACAAAAACGAAAGAGATAGCTTGGTGGGTTGTGTACCTGCTACGGGGTTTCATATGCCATCTGCACGTCACACGTTCGATATCTGAGATTGATACCAAGTATATTGAACGTTTGTTTAAGAAAACATCCCTCGCAGAAGCTACAGGAGGCAGGTCGCGTTGCAATGCTGTACTGGGTACGAGCCGTCATGGTAGAGGTATGTGACACTGCTTCTTGGTAAGGGTTTCTTGTCCCGTCAGCCCGGTGTGCTGCGGCGAGCTCATGTTCAGCGCTCTGATGTTCATGATTGGCGCATTATATAGCGCTTGGTGTCTGACTCTTCCCGCTTCTAAGCGACCCGGCACAGAATGTTGGCCCTGTCCCCATTACTCTTAGCAACATTTCCACAGAGCCCTGCTGGATGGAAAGGGAGATATAAAGACAGGGGCCGTTTACGCAGAGATTGGACAGTGGGGGAGAGGAGGGCAGACTTTTCATTTTGCGACATGTCATCGCAGGGCTAAGTGGGGGGATCTGGGGTGCAGAGAAGAATAGCAAGCCCCAGACAAAGGCAGAACAAGGGGCTGGGGTTAAGATGCCAGGGCACATGCTAACTGTTAACTCGGCAGTGAAAGTGTCCCCAGCTCCTCTGGCCTCCAGTGAGAGCAGGTCATTGTGTGTCCGCATTGTCCCCTTTGTGTGAGGGACAGCATAAATAATGGGGGCTCCGCAGGGTCCCACCACACTTGCCCAATGCCCAGTCAAGGAGGCGTGAGAGAAGAGAGGCCACATCAGAGCGAGGGAGAGAGAGCGAGAGAACCCCGCTCTCCAGACACACCTCCACGGACTCAGGGGCCAGAGAAGCACCCCAGGCACACGGGTGCCTTCCAGATACCGGGGAGCTGGGAGAGCGCGCAGCAACCCCATACAGACCACACATCAAGGGGCGAGAGGCGCAGCCCGCAGCACTCCAGATAAACCCCCCCGCCCCCCGCCTTGGGCAGACCAAGCAAGCCTGCAGCACTCCAGACAGAGGACCCGAAACTCCTGCACTCCAGACAGGGCCCGAGACTCCTGCACTGCAGACAGAGAACTCTACCAAAAGGCCAAGGGGTGACCCTGAGCCCACTGCACCCCAGACTTCTGAAATTGCTGCACTCCAGACAGAGGGCCCGAGACTCCTGCACTGCAGACAGAGGACCCTGAGACTCCTGCATTGCAGACGGAGGGCCCGAGATTCCTGCACTGCAGACAGCGGGCCCTGAGACTCCTGCACTCCAGACAGAGGACCCTGAGACTCCTGCACTGAAGACAGAGGGCCCTAGACTCCTGCACTGCAGACAGCGGGCCCTGAGACTCCTGCACTCCAGACAGAGGACCCTGAGACTCCTGCACTGCAGACAGAGGGCCCTAGACTCCTGCACTGCAGACAGCGGGCCCTGAGACTCCTGCACTCCAGACAGAGGACCCTGAGACTCCTGCATTGCAGACGGAGGGCCCGAGACTCCTGCACTCCAGACAGAGGACCCTGAGACTCCTGCACTGCAGACAGAGGGCCCTAGACTCCTGCACTGCAGACAGCGGGCCCTGAGACTCCTGCACTCCAGACAGAGGACCCTGAGACTCCTGCACTGCAGACAGCGGGCCCTGCGACTCCTGCACTCCAGACAGAGGACCCTGAGACTCCTGCACTGCAGACAGAGGGCCCTAGACTCCTGCACAGCAGACAGCGGGCCCTGAGACTCCTGCACTCCAGACAGAGGACCCTGAGACTCCTGCACTCCAGACAGAGGACCCTGAGACTCCTGCACTCCAGACAGAGGACCCTGAGACTCCTGCACTGAAGACAGAGGGCCCTAGACTCCTGCACTGCAGACAGCGGGCCCTGAGACTCCTGCACTCCAGACAGAGGACCCTGAGACTCCTGCACTGCAGACAGAGGGCCCGAGACTCCTGCACTGCAGACAGATAACTACATAGATAGACTCAGGAGAGACCCTGAGCCCAGTGGACCCCAGCCAGAGGGCTCTGCTCCTGTGGCCCCTGTGGCCCCTTGCCTTGAGAGGCCCTTCTGGAGCTCCGCCTTGAGGAGGTCCAGGCCATGGACTCCGACGTCAGCTCCTTGTCTAGCAGAGCATCGTCTCCTGAGATGGGGGACAGTGGGAGCCCCAAGTTCCTCCACAGCCAGATGCTGGAAGCCTTCTGCAAGGGGCCGAGGGGGCGGCGAGAGGAGCGTGCCGCGGAGAAGGCCCAGGCCGCGAGGGGGGACCTGGAGGAGAACGGGCAGGACCTGCGTCTAAAGGTGAACAGCCGGGAGAGGAGGCGCATGCAGGACCTGAACCAGGCCATGGACGGCCTGCGGGAGGTCATGCCCTACTCGCAGGGCCCCTCCGTGCGCAAACTCTCCAAGATCGCCACCCTCATGCTGGCGCGCAACTACATAGTCATGCTGTCCAGCTCCCTGGACGAGACGAAGAAGCTGCTGGCAGAGGTGTATGGGGGCCACCAGAAGTACACCCCCCACTGCCCACCTGCGCCCCTCCCCGGCCTGGTGGGCCCCTCGGCCGGCCCGGCCTGCCCGGGGGCCGCGGGGTACCTGACCTTCAGGCCCATCGCCCACGATGCCCACCCTGGCGCCCCCGTCCTCCTGGGCAACTCTTACCGACACTTCTCAGAGCTGCCCTGCCCCTGCGCGTCCTGCCCCCCTGCTGGGCAGCACCTGGGCAGAGCCCCGGCCCACCACCTCCCGTCCTTAGGCAGCAGCAAGTAAACAGCGCCGCAGAGGCTGATATGCGGATGATGGGCGACAGGGCAGGGTGAAATATCACAGCCTGGCACACGACATCATTGCAAGCGACACTGGACACCCTTCAGTGCCAGACCTCACTGCAAGAGACAATGTACTGCCTCCAGTGCCAGACCCCAATGCAGGTGGCACCGAATGCTTTCTAGTGCCGCACAAAGCGGGCACTCCTGTATCAGACTTCATAGTGCCAGACATCACTGCAAGAGACAATGTACTGCCTCCAGTGCCATACCCCAATGCAGGTGGCACCGAATGATTTCTAGTGCCGGACTCCAATGACAACGCGGGCCGCCTGTATCAGACATCACGCAAGATACACTGTACACTCTCCAGTGCCAGACATCACTGCAAGATACACTGTAAACCCTCCAGTGCCAGACCTCACTGCAAGAGACCCTGTACAGCCTCCAGTGCCAAACCCCAATCCAGGTGGCATCGAATGCTTTCTAGTGCCGGGCAAAGCAGGCACTCCAGTATCAGACACCTTTGCAAATGTACACCCTCCAGTGCCAGACATCACTACAAGAGACAATGTACTCCCTCCAGTGTACACCCTCCAGTGCCAGACATAACTGCAAGAGACAATGTACTCCCTCCGGTGACAGACATCCCTGTGGGTGGCATCGAATGCTTTCTTGTGCCGGACACCAATGACAAAGCGTGCCGCTTGTATCAGACATCATGCAAGATACACTCTACACTCTCCAGTGCCAGACATCACTGCAAGAGACACTGTACACCCTCCAGTGCCAGGCATCACTGCAAGAGATACTCCAGTGCCAGACCTCAATGCAGGTGGCACCGAATGCTTTATAGTGCCGGACACCAGGGACAAATCGGGCTGTATCAGATAGCACTGCAAGAGACACTGCTTCCTCCAATGCCAGACATCAATTCAAGTGACACTGAACGCCTCGTAGTGCTGGAGAATACATTTCTGTGTCATACATCACTGGATGAGACACCGTACACCCACCAGGCCAGCATCAGACAGTGCTGCAAGAGAACACGTACGCTTTCCATAGCCAGACATCACTGCATGTGATAATGTATGTCTTCCAGCTGTTAGAGAGTATTGCAACAACCCACTGCAGCCCCTGCTAGATGACGCACTGCAGGCCGCGGACCCTGTGAGATGCAGGACACCAGTGACTGTATGGCATGGCCCCGTGCCAGAGAATGCCGCACGTTTCAGAGACTGCATAGGACCAGGTGACGCGGTATGAAACATGCTAGTCTTCACCAGGGCAACCCATGACTTTATGCCAGAATTGCGTGCCAGATGTGGGAAAGAACCACGATGCCAGTGCTAATGCAGATGGTATGTTACTGTGAAGCACTGCAAAAGAGAGAGTATGGTTACCCCCTATCACTTCACTGCAATAGACACTGCATGAAAACTTCCAGTGCAATTTAGAACTGCAATAGAAAGAGTGAGATAACTCTCAGTGCCAGGAAGCACTGCAAATTGCCAGACTTTCTGTTCCCTATGGAAGCCGTGTCTGAAGCCAAACTCGGCGGCGAAGGAGTTGTTGCTCTGCGCATGCGCCCGCCAGAGACTTGTTTATGAAGTGAACATTTATCCAGATACTTCTGTAAGGATGCCTTGCTCTGCGCATGCGCGGGCACTTTGTTCTGTATGAAGTGAACGTTTATCCAGATCCTTCTGTACGAATTAAACACATTCACGCGTTTATTTGCAGACTCGGTGCCAGTTATTTTTAGGGGAAGCTCTGGAGTGTTGGTGGGGGAGGGGCGGGGAGAGGGTGAGATGGGGCAACAGCTGCAAGGCGAGGTGGAAAGGAATAATAATAAATCGGCGGGAGGGGAGAGTTATGCAGGGGTAGGGGGCGAGCCGGTGCGACATGATGGCAAGGATGGAGAGTGGGGGCGGTGGGGGGCAGCTTGGAGTGCTGACGGGGACGTTGAGAGGGGGGTGGGGGCAGTCCTGGTTTTGCACATTGCATGCTGGCACTTCTAGCAGGGGAATGTTACTTAAACACAGGAAACTGCCAGACTCCTCAAGATGCAGTTGTTATCTGTGGTTCCTCTTTCGTGACTGTTGTATGATCATGGTTGTTGCCAGATGTGTAGCATGGGTTTGTGTTAAGACATAAGTCAAGTATTTAATATTAATGTGGTGGCTGTCTTTAAAACCAAATGTGAGGGCACTTTTTACACACAAAACATTTAAAAAAAAACTAAACTATTGGAAAAACAAGAGAGGAGAATGAAACACTGTTGCTGCTACTCTAATACAGGGACATATGTTGCAGGGCACCTTAATGTTTGCAAATTGAGTTTTCCTCTGTGGGATGGTTTTCTCAAAATGAACTTAGGCAGCAGCAGTCATTATCCCCACGTCCATCGATCCATGTCCCAGTTCTATCATTGCGAGAACTGCTGCTCCTCCTCAGTAACAGAGGCAGCTTTTGGTGCTGGGGAACCGGGGATGGTGACGAGGCACTTCCATTATAAATGATACAAGGTTAGTGAAGGCTGTAGATTTTTTACTATAGGAGAGTGAATATTTTCCTTAAATGTGTGTGAATGGCCAAGAGTAACGTGGGAGCTTGAGGCAATGTTAGGGGGTTAGTGGGGGTCCCCCCCCACTAAGAATTGTTTTCGAAATAAGGAGTTAAAATGGTAAATTTCACATCAAGACATTTTTATTTAAAAACGGTGTAAAAAAAACACATACAATTTACAGTTGGTTCTGTGAAAAAAAATCGAATAAAAGAATGCCAGGTCATAAACAGTACATAGGAACACTGTATAACATTTCATGATGCCTGTGCCACAATATAGGCTGACATTGACACCGATGCAAGTGTTTTTGTGCCTATGTTTATGATATAGGCCACCTTTCCCTTGTAAAACACCCATGTCGCATGTTATCAATATATGCCAATATTGCCACTGTAAAACACTCTCATGATGCTGATCAGTCTGCAATATTCCCAGCACTGCTACTGTAAAGCACATTTTCATGATGCATGTGATAAATACCAGCACAAGCCTGTAAACATTTTTTCATGCTGCCTTTGCCAAAATATATGCCAGTATTATGACTGTAAAACACTAATGCTGGTGCATAGAGTATACTCCAGCATGCCAATGTAAATCCTATTCATGGCGTGGGTTCTTCACATTCATGGTGCCTGTGCCCTGCCCCCTCAATGCACATGTAGAAACCGAAACACACACTCATTAAAATTCTCTTGCGCTCCACACACACATTGCATTCACCACATGCAAACACACAAACAAATGTTTTCCCCTTTTTTCAAGTAAATGTACCTTTTCAGTGTGGTGAGAGATGGTCCTTGTTAACTTTGGTTGATGCGCCAGCCAGTCCAAACCAGTAAGGCAGGCAGTGGAAGCTGCAACATGCGACCAGGGGTGTGGGGTGAGTTAAAAAAATAACTGCATCTAGGTAATGTCCAGGTAGGTCTGCGGGTACAGATGCTATTGGGTATTTACAAAAAATAAATGGATGAAAATAAACGAGATTACTAGAGATTTTGCAGTTCGGCACCAATGTCCTTTAGGCTCCAGCCCCAATGGAAGTAAAGGGGGGCCTAGAGATCGGCAAATGCAAGGAGCAGGTCCTAAAGCCCCACTGACCATGAAGGGGGGGCCTAGAGATCGGCAAATGCAAGGAGCAGGTCCTAAAGCCCCACTGACCATGAAGGGGGGGCCTAGAGATCGGCAAATGCCAGGAGCAGGTCCTAAAGCACCACTGACCATGAAGGGGGGGGCCTAGAGATCGGCAAATGCCAGGAGCAGGTCCTAAAGCCCCACTGACCATGAAGGGGGTGCCTAGAGATCGGCAAATGCAAGGAGCAGGTCCTAAAGCCCCACTGACCATGAAGGGGGGCCTAGAGATCGGCAAATGCAAGGAGCAGGTCCTAAAGCCCCACTGACCATGAAGGGGGGGCCTAGAGATCGGCAAATGCAAGGAGCAGGTCCTAAAGCCCCACTGACCATGAAGGGGGGGCCTAGAGATCGGCAAATGCAAGGAGCAGGTCCTAAAGCCCCACTGACCATGAAGGGGGGCCTAGAGATCGGCAAAAGCCCCACTGACCATGAAGGGGGGGCCTAGAGATCGGCAAATGCAAGGAGCAGGTCCTAAAGCCCCACTGACCATGAAGGGGGGCCTAGAGATCGGCAAATGCAAGGAGCAGGTCCTAAAGCCCCACTGACCATGAAGGGGGGGCCTAGAGATCGGCAAATGCAAGGAGCAGGTCCTAAAGCCCCACTGACTATGAAGGGGGGGCCTAGAGATCGGCAAAAGCCCCACTGACCATGAAGGGGGGGCCTAGAGATCGGCAAATGCAAGGAGCAGGTCCTAAAGCCCCACTGACCATGAAGGGGGGGCCTAGAGATCGGCAAATGCAAGGAGCAGGTCCTAAAGCCCCCCTGACCATGAAGGGGGGCCTAGATAAAGCCCCACTAACCATGCTTGGTTTGCAGGTATTGTAGTGGGCAAAAGTGCCTGGGACTGTCCTGCATGTAATTGCAAACTTCAATGTCAAAGCAAGTCAGTATATATATATATATATATATATATATATATATATATATATATATATATATATATATGTATATATATATATATATATATATATTACATGGCCACGGTAGTGGCCATGTAGTTATGGTTAAGTTGCTGTTTCCATAGGAGGAGCACTTTTTGGGTGGCTTATAACTTCGCTCTCCCTGGACGGATCCTCACCAAACTTTGCAAAAAAAGTAGTTGGGTCACTCTGAATTTTTATGCAAAGTTTGGTGAGGATTCGTCCAGGGGGGGAAAAGTTATAGGGGGGGTCCCAAAACTTTTTTTTTTTCCCATAGACTGAATGGGAAAAAACTGCGCACGGCTACAGCCCGAACCACTGGACGGATTTACACCAAATTTGCGGCAGGAGCGGCGGCCTGGTCCCAAAAGCCTGCTTTTGTAAATTTGGTGTAAATCTGTCCAGTAGTTTTTTAAAAAATGACCAAAATGTAAGGCAAAAAAATTAGTGATATCTGTGTTCGCTTCGCGGACGGACTTCCCTGTTCGCTCCGCGGACAGCACCCCGATTGGCCCATGGCCTTGTGTCATGTCCGCGGACATGCGACGTGTTCTTTGATTGGACGGCGAGGGGCGTGAAGCGTGTCAGATTTTCTGTGGCGCCCGCCATCTTGTATTCGCAGTCGACCGCGTACAGCGCAGTGAAACGTGGATAAAAAATTGTATTTAGTGCCGTGTGTTGGTGTGTAAGAGTGTTTGGGGAGGGTGGGGGAGTATGAGATAGGTTCAATGTTTTGTTTTTTTATGTGCTAGACGTTTTTGTTGCGTTCGATTTGTCCACGGAGAACACGGCTGTTCTGACATTTTGTAAATAAACTAAATGGTGGGGTGTTTAGAGGACGGAGTATGTGTCATTTTTGTTCGCAAGGAAGGTAAAAATGAGCTATGAACACTCGCGGTGTACTTAATTGTTCGTAAATACACAAACTGGGGGTGTCCTCAGGACGCTGTCCGTATTGTAATCTGTCTAGTTGAATGTGTTCTAAGAACACTCGCAGTGTCCCGAAATGGTTGCAATTACACAAAATGGGGGTGTTCTGAGAACGTTGTTTGTATTGTTCGTTGTCAGGGTGAAAGTGTTTTAAGAGCACTCCTTTTGTCCGCTAATAGTACAATTTCCTAGGGGCGTCAACCGACTTTTTGTCCACTAAAGAAACGATAAATCCGGCTGGTGTGCGCCGACATTATGTGATAATCCTATGACTGGCGCTATTTACCTGGCTGACTTGCTTTTGCGACACTAAATCATATCTCCTGCCCCTAAGCCTGATATTATCAAAGCATTCATATTCCCCGCCTCTCTCCGTGACGTTACAGGGTGCGTAATCAAACGCGCCCAGTCGTCTCCAGTACTACGCAACTTTACACAGAACCCGGAAGACAACACACATTATGTCACAACACAGCGCGCCACAATTCGGAATATGAAACTGTGATTTAAAAGCAAACAGCAAGATTGTAAATGTTGTAAAGTACATTTATTTGACACCAAATGTTTAGAGAATATTCAGAAATTTGCATTTGTCTTTGTTGTCGATCCGCAAAAGTTCATGTTTAGATACGCGATGTTCCTTTGCGGTACAGAGAGTGTTAGATCAGCTTACAACTCAGTGCGCCACAATTCGGAATATGAAACTGTGGTTTAAAAGTAAACAGCAGGATTGTACATTTGGTAAAGTACATTTATTTCACATGAAATGTTTAGTGAATATTCAGCGATTTGCTATTGTCTCTGCTGTCGATCAGCAAAAGTTTATTTGGAGCCACGCGTTGTTCCTTTGCGGTAGATAGGCTGTTGGTTTATGATAAAAGCAGTAAATGGTTGCTCTGATAATCGGAAGGTTGCTCCAACAACGAGTCATTAGACCACCCTATTGGTTGGTATGTTGTTTGTAGCCGCTAGTACTGCGTAAGGGCATATTGGTCCTTGGCGATTGTCCCATAAAATGGTGAGGGTCATGAAGTTGCATATTTGGACCTGCACCTGGCAGTTGAAGACCCCATCCGCTGAAGTCTGTAAATCGTGACATAGGCAAAATGGACCCACATACCTGTTTTAAAAAACATAAATTAGTATCACCAGCCGATCTTCATTAAAAATCATCATTTTATTTATTAGGGCGTGAAAATATTTGCTATCGAAGATAGTGCAACAGAGTATGTTAATAATAAAATAATAATATTTTCCCATTCATATAACGCTAAGAACCGTGAGGTATCTAAGCGGTGCTTATTATTAACCACGGTGTGTGGTGCTCATTTATCGACCACGGAAGGATGAGTTTGGCCTTGCCGGGATTCAAACTTGCGTTAGCAAGCTGTGCACGGATGTCAAAGCGAGCGCTGTACTCGCTGTGCCACTTGACAGGCTACAGTGAAGTGGCACAGCGAGTAGAGCGCTTGACCGCCTATAGACCGGTTACATTATTTCTATTAACCCACCCTGTGTCGTCTGCCTTTTTCAGAGCCCTCTAAACGACAGGGGATCAATTCGGCGGTGATAGTGCGCGGTAGAAAACATTATGCCACTTTCAACGAACAAGCGGTCTTTAATGCTACACTATTGTAATTATATTTGGTATAAAGTAATCTAAAGGGTAACTTACAGTACAATTGCAATTTACATTGTCTACGAGTGGTGCAGTCCCAAAATACGACTCCGCGTGTGCCAACGATCTTTCGCATAGTGATATAATATATAAAAGTGGTTTCGTTTCAGAAATTTCATCTTTATCTTCTCTTACGTTTTAGCAACACTCCTTCAAGAGAAGTCTTTCATCACAATCTCTGTCAAGGTCAAAACACAATACAACCTTATAGTCCGCTTCGTGAGCCTCTCCGGGGCCCGAGAAAAAAATGGAAGCAGCTGACCGTCACTGTGAACAAGCATAAATTCTTACTTTGCAACATTCTGTGTAAAGCCATCTGTAGAAGTTGTGGAAGCAGCTGACCTTCACTGTGAACAAGCATAAATTCTTACTTTGCAACATTCTGTGTAAAGCCATCTGTAGAAGTTGGTTTTTGCATGCCATGTTTGTATATTGTTTGCGTGATATTAAAAAAAGTTTGTTTAAAGGACGTTATGGTTCTAAGTTCAGCCGAAAGACCCCTGAAAATCGCAAGTTATGGTAAGCTTTGAAAAATAACTGGCGCCACCATCGTGCACTGCTAAGACTAACACCCAGGACATTAAAGATGACATCGCAAATGTCATTGATGAAATCACTGATGACATCACGTGTGTATGTACTTTTCATGGAATTTGTGTACTAGGGATTTTTATTATAATGTTGCGAAAAAAGTGTCAAGGATATTGCAATAAATATCATACCGTTATTAGTGCTTTGAACGATGCATTGATATAAATAGCATTGTATTATGGGATTCTATCTAGTATACTGAGCTACTAATGGAGAAACATAGCATCGAGTGCAGAGTACAAGATGAAAGTATAATTTGTGTAATGTTAATATGTTGAATAATGAAATAATAATTGTCCTGAAATGTTCAAAAATTCACAAAATGGGGTTGTTCTGAGGACGTTATTCGTATTGTGTGATTGCTTAGCTGTATGCAATGAGGGAATGGCACAGAGAGTAAAGTGTACGCCGTCCGCGGACACCGCGGCTGTTCGTGGACAGGGCGTGCTACATCCGGGTTTTTCCAGGAAATCCAACATGGAAAGAAGACTGTACGGATCAGCCAATCAAATTTCGAGGTGGTGGATTTGTGTTGAAAGAGACTGTGTGTGGTGAAGATGGCAGAAGTGGAGAAAGTCAGGGTGTTGGTGCTCTGAGATATGTTTGTGCATGGTTTACAGCAGTACGCTGAATGCAGGCATGTTGCAAAGAACTTTGTTGTGAAAGGAGTGGAGGTGGTGTGGAGCAGTGTGCCTGATTGCAATGTACAGGGAATTGTACAAGTTTGTGAGGATATGGCCATGATGAACAGTCCGCATGTGGTAGTTTTGCACTATGGTGCTTTCCATTTGGGCAACGACAGTGCCCCTACTTTGTTGGCTGATTTGAAGATCCTTCCAAATGCAAAAGTAATTTTTTCTGGATTACTACCTAGGGCAATATGGGACAATAGTTCAGTTTTTTGTCCTCAGCAAAATATTGCTAGGTGTGTCATCAACAGAGGCATGTGTGCCTTCATGCTTAGAGCTGGTATGTTCTTCTGTAACAATGAGAATATTGATGCCAGTAATGCTGTTAATTTTAAAGAAGATGGCATTTCTTTATCTTTTACGGGAAATGCCTTTCTATTTTGGAATGTAAGGGTTGCTTTGGAGAAGGTTATGTGAAGATTTTAGGAGTAAAGTAAGAAAAAAAAACAAGAAAGAAAATACAAAATAACAGGTGTCTGTCAAGCATCTTAAAAAAAAAATGGCTCTTTTCAGAGCCAACTTCAAAGGGGAAATGGGACACACTTTTTAAATTTACATTCACCACGCTCAGATTTTCGATGTGTCCGCGGACATGGCGGTAGTCCGCGGACATGAAAATCACTACGAGGGGGTTAGTATGTTCTATGTTACATGTAAATGAAGTCAGGGATATTATGGTTAAGTTGTGCACTAAAAACCTATGAAATTCAGTGAAAAAACTTTGTTAAAGGGACGTTATGGTTAAGTTGCGCTACTAAAAACCTATGAAATTCAGTGAAAAAACTTTGTTAAAGGGACGTTATGGCTCAAAGTAAAACCGAAAAACCCTTGAAATTCGGCAGTTATGGTAACATAAGCAACCATAACTCGCGCCACCGTGCACTGCTAACACTAACACCCAGGACATCAAAGATGACATCACAAATGTCATTGATGACATCACTGATGACATCACATGGCTGGCTCTCCCTTTTTATCCTTTACTGACATATCGAAGCCACATAGTTTTCTTCAGTAACAGTCAGGAAGTAAAAATTGAAAAGGTACTATATTTGTAGACTTAGGGTCCAGTCACATCATATGAAACATATACATAGCGGAAGATACAGGCTTGAAAGAGAGCAATCCTTTCTGTGCATGAAGATAATCATTATGGTTATCAGCACTTTCTCATAGTTTTATTTTTTATTACTCTACCTTCCCTCTATATGCTCATATTTGTATACATTATACTCACTCTCCATAGAGTGAATGGGAAAACATTTTTGCTCGCGCCTACAGCCCAAACCGCTGGATGGATTTCCACCAAATTTGGACCAGGTGCAGCGGCTTGGTCCCGAAAGCGTGCTTTTGCAAATTTGGTGAAAATCCGTCCAGTAGTTTTTTTTAAAATGACCAAAAAGTAGGTAAAAAAATTAGTGATATCTGTGTTGGGTTTGCGGACACACTTCCCTGTTCGCTCCGCAGAAAGTGTCCTGATTGGCCAATCGTCTTGCGTGATGTTCGCGGACATGAAAGTGTTCGCTGATTGGACGGCGTGGAGCGTGAAGCGCGTCAGATTTTTCGGTAGCGCCCGCCATCTTGGATTCGCGGACGTCCCCGGACAGCACGGTGAAACTTTGTTCAAAATGTGTATTTTGTAGAGTGTGTTGGTGTGTAGGAGTGTTTGGGGAGGGTGGGAGTGTATGAGATAGGATGAAAGTTGTGTTTTTTATGTGTTAGATGTTCTTTTTGTGTTCGCTTTGTTTGCGGCCATCACGGGTGTTCTGAAATGTTCTAAATAAACTGACTAGGGGGTGTTCTAAGGAGTCAATATGTGTCCGTTTTGTTCGCAAGCAAAGTGAAACTGTTCTAAGAACACTCGCGGTGTCCGGGGAGTGTTCGTAGGGGGTGTCCTGAGGATGCTGTCCGTATTGTTTTCTGTCAAGTTGAATGTGTTCTAAGAACAAGCCCGGTGTCCTGAAATGTTCGCAAATAAACAAAATGGGGGTGTTCTGAAGACGCTTCTAAGAACACTCGCGGTGTCCGGGGAGTGTTCATAGGGGGTGTCCTGAGGACGCTGTCCGTATTGTTCTCTGTCAAGTTCAATGTGTCCTAAGAACACTCGCGGTGTCCCGAAATGTTCGCAAATAAACAAAATGGGGGTGTTCTGAAGACGCTTCTAAGAACACTCGCGGTGTCCGGGGAGTGTTCGTAGGGGTTGTCCTGAGGACGCTGTCCGTATTGTTCTCTGTCAAGTTGAATGTGTCCTAAGAACACTCACGGTGTACTGAAATGTTCGCAAATAAACAAGATGGTGGTGTTCTGAAGACGCTTCTAAGAACACTCGCGGTGTCCGGGGAGTGTTCGTAGGGGGTGTCCTGAGGACGCTGTCCGTATTGTTCTCTGTCAAGTTGAATGTGTCCTAAGAACACTCGCGGTGTCCTGAAATGTTCGCAAATAAACAAAATGGGGGTGTTCTGAAGACGCTTCTAAGAACACTCGCGGTGTCCGGGGAGTGTTCGTAGGGGGTGTCCTGAGGACGCTGTCCGTATTGTTCTCTGTCAAGTTGAATGTGTTCTAAGAACACCCGCGGTGTCCTGAAATGTTTGCAAATAAACAAAATGGGGGTGTTCTGAAGATGTTTTTGAGAACACTCCCGGTGTCCTGAAATGTTCGTAGGGGGTGTCCTGAGGACACTGTCCGTATTGTTCTCTGTCAAGTTGAATGTGTTCTAAGAACACCCGCGGTGTCCTGAAATGTTCGCAAATTAACAAAATGGGGGTGTTCTGAAGACGCTTCTAAGAACACTCGCGTGTCTGGGGAGTGTTCGTAGGGGGTGTCCTGAGGACGCTGTCCGTATTGTTCTCTGTCAAGTTGAATGTGTCCTAAGAACAGTCGCGGTGTCCTGAAATGTTCGCAAATAAACAAAATGGGGGTGGTCTGAAGACGCTTCTAAGAACATTCGCAGTGTCCGGGGAGTTTTCGTAGGGGGTGTCCTGAGGACGCTGTCCGTATTGTTCTCTGTCAAGTTGAATGTGTCCTAAGAACACTCGCGGTGTCCTGAAATGTTCGCAAATAAACAAGATGGTGGTGTTCTGAAGACGCTTCTAAGAACACTCCCGGTGTCCTGGAATGTTCGTAGGGGGTGTCCTGAGGACGCTGTCCGTATTGTTCTCTGTCAAGTTGAATGTGTTCTAAGAACACCCACGGTGTCCTGGAATGTTCGCAAATAAACAAAATGGGGGTGTTCTGAAGACGCTTCTAAGAACACTCGTGATGTCCGGGGAGTGTTCGTAGGGGGTGTTCTGAGGACGCTGTCCGTATTGTTCTCTGTCAAGTTGAATGTGTCCTAAGAACACTCGCGGTGTCCTGAAATGTTCGCAAATAAACAAGATGGTGGTGTTCTGAAGAAGCTTCTAAGAACACTCCCGGTGTCCTGGAATGTTCGTAGGGGGTGTCCTGAGGACGCTGTCCGTATTGTTCTCTGTCAAGTTGAATGTGTCCTAAGAACACTTGCGGTGTCCTGAAATGTTCGCAAATAAACAAGATGGTGGTGTTCTGAGGACGTTTCTAAGAACACTCGCAGTGTCCGGGGAGTGTTCGTAGGGGGTGTCCTGAGGACGCTGTCCGTATTGTTCGTTGTTAAGTTGAAAGTGTTCTAAGAACTATCGCGTTGTTCTGAAATGTTCGTAGGGGGTGTCCTGAAAACGGTGTCCGTATTGTTCGCTGGCAAGTTCAAAGTGTTCTAAGAACACTCACATTGTTCGCGGACATTAAAAGTTTCCCATAGATCATAGTTGAAATGTTTGACTCTATGGATGTCATATGCTGCGGTGGTTGTTGCCAGGGCATACAGTCTTGGGTGCATGGCCAAATGGCCATGCACCCAAGACTGTATGCCCTGGCAACAACCACCGCAGCATATGACATCCATATTTGCTTATAACTTTGGGTGAAAAACAAATGTATAAGGAACAAAGGTATTATATACTATGGATGTGATATGCTGCTATGGTTGTCATTATTATTGTATACTTACTGTTTAGTCTAGTAATGGGATTCCATGTTTTTCTTCTTCATTTCTGTGATAAAAGAAAATAGCATGTTAGTATTAGTATTTTGTAATGACTTATTACATTGTATAAGCAATATACTTTTATTTTTTTTCGACCCTCATATTTAGTAGAGTACAAATCAGAGTACTGTGCAATTTGCTCAGTTTCTGTATTTGTTGCTAAAATCATTGGGTCTGTGGGAGAAAAAAAAATCCATGTTGGATTAAAAAAAAAACCTTTTTCTGTTATGCTACAGTTTATTTGTTTGTTTGTTTTCAGTGTTCACTTGTTGTTTCTGGCTAATGCTTTATACTTTGCTTTGTTGTATTTTTTTTGGAGCAGTAACAGAGTCTTCATTTGTTTTGATATTATAAAATTTTGGAGCAGTTAGATACCAATTGGCGTATTCTAACTGTCTATTTTTTTTATATATTTTAGTGGTTTTGATTTATCTATTTGGATATTGTTAAATTTTGGGACAGTTAGATACCAATTGGCGTATTCTAACTGTGTATTTTTTGGCCTAATTTAGTGGTATTCATTTATCTCATTAGTTGTTGTAGAATCTTTGAGCTGTTAGATAGCTGTTGGAGTATTCTAACAGTTTATATTATTTTAACACAAATGTATAATTTTGGGACAGGTAGATACCAATTGGCGTATTCTAACTGTGTATTTTTTGGTCTAATTTAGTGGTATTCATTTATCTGATTAGTTGTTGTAGAATCTTTGAGCAGTTAGATAGCTTTTGGAGTATTCTAACAGTTTATATTTTTTTAACACAAATTTACTTAAAGGTTTAAATACAGTTTATTTATCAAATTTTGGTTTTAAGAACATCAAATAAGCGTTTGTAAGATTTGCTGGTAATCTCTGCTTTAGAGTAATGGTACTATCATTACATTCAAACCATCCACATTTCTTTTTTATATATGCCGTGTAGTGCCCTGAATTGGTTGTGGCTCCTGCGTGGTAGATTATACCTATT
The DNA here is from genome assembly GCF_040938575.1 of Ambystoma mexicanum. Classification (NCBI taxonomy): domain Eukaryota; kingdom Metazoa; phylum Chordata; class Amphibia; order Caudata; family Ambystomatidae; genus Ambystoma; species Ambystoma mexicanum. The sequence goes on from NC_090934.1 coordinate 31,937,378, forward strand.
GTTGTGAAGGTTTTCTTACCAAGTTATATTTGACTATGTGTGAATCCAGTCAGCTTGCAGTTGTTTTTCGTACCATCTGCATTGTAACGTAGAAGCATTAGTATTACGTATTTACTATGTGTTTGTATTACTAACGTGGATCGATTATCTGAATTGCAGGTAGAGCATAATCTACCATGGTTTGCATTTTGTACAAGTTGCTGAAATGGAATGGATTCACAATTTGGTATTGATATATAATTTATGACAGAGAAGGTGAGGCAGAAACAGAAACAAAAACAGGAGAATTTGGGGTTTCAACATGATTGGTATTAGGTGAAGAAGGGATGGAAGTCTCATCAAAACGTTTTGGATTATGGAGAGGGTTTGGGGATAATTGACTGGGATATGGTGAGGAGGGACAAGCACATGTGGGGCAATGGTACGAGGTTTTTGGTTTGAAATGATTTTCTACAAAAGTTTTTAAATTATTAAAATTAGACAACAATACATCCATTTTTTCTTCTATATTGTGAAGACTGTTATCCATAACACGGTTTTCTGAAGTTTTTTCTATTTTGGTATGCTCTGTACAAAAAAATAATATATATGTTAAATGTATATAAAAAAAATAATAAATAAATGGTTTATATTATAAAGTGTTTACCATTAGTTTCACTATCTTGTGACATTTCTTCATGTGGGAAATTGTCCTCTAGCCATTCCAGAGTACTAGACATTTCTGTGAGAAAAAAAAAAGATAATATATTTTTTAATCTAATACAGAAAGTTTATAAATATATGAGTAAAATGAAGTACACTTACTATTTCTGGTAAGATAAGTCCTATGTATTCAGTGGGTCTGGTCTTGTTCTCAGTTCTGTTGTGTCTGTGAGGTAATTATGTTGGAAGCCAATTTATCTTCTTGTGGTATATTCCATTTCAGAACATATTGTATTTAAATGAATGGTTAGTGTGTTACATATATGGGTTACATTTCTTATGTATTACTATATATAATGTGTTTGTGTGCTGCTTTTTGAATTTGTTAAATGTTCCTATATTATGATATAACAATCAAACATACCCCACCACCCCCCCCCCCCACAGTTTTTAGGTAGTGGTACTGTTCTCCGAACATGTCCGCGAACATTAAATAAGTTTGCGGACATCAAGTTCATAAGAAGAGATCTAGTCAGTTCCATATGACATGTATATAAAGTCAAAGTCATTATTGTTAAGTTGTGCTACTAAAAAACTATGAAATTCAGTGAAAAAACTTTGTTAAAGGGACGTTATGGTTAAGTTGCGCTACTAAAAACCTATGAAATTCAGTGAAAAAAACTTTGTTAAAGGGACGTTATGGTTAAGTTGCGCTACTAAAAACCTATGAAGTTCAGTGAAAAAACTTTGTTAAAGGGACGTTATGGTTCCAAGTAAAACCGAAAAACCCTTGAAATTCGCCAGTTATGGTAAGCTAAGCAACCATAACTCGTGCCCCCACCGTGCACTGCTAAGACTAACACCCAGGACATCAAATATGACATCACAAATGTCATTGATGACATCACTGATGACATCACATGTCTGGCTCACTATTTTTTCTTTTGCTGACATATCTAGGCCACATGGTTTTCTTCAGTAACAGTCAGAAACTAAGAATTTTACTTTATTTGTAGACATATCCTTCTAGTAGGTTCTTACAGTAATTCCCTTAGAGTACTGTCACATCTTATGAAACATATACATATGGGAAAACACAAGCTTGAAAGACAGCAATCCTTTTTGTGCATAAAGATAATCACTAGACTTACGAGCACTTTCTGATAGTTCTGTTGTTTTTTTTATGGCTGTACTTTCCCTGTATATGGTCATATTTGTATACATTGTACTCACACTACTTTCCTTAGGGTCCAATCACATCAAGTGATACATATACATAGGGTAAATAGCAGCTTTGATACAGAGCAATCATTTATTTGCATGAAACTAATCAGTTAAGTTATGAATTGTTTCTGCTACTACTTGTGCTTTTTTGCTAACTTCACTTTCCCTGTATATACCCATATTGGTATGTGTTCTTGTGTCTTTGTGATTTGTCTATAGTAATGCAATTATGTAATACATGGGTTTTATTAGCTACTTATTACATATTTCACAGTACACAAAAATCTATTAAGAAAACAATTATCATTTCATTATTCAACATATTAACATTACGAATATCATACCTTCATCTTGTACACTGCACACAAGGTTATGTTTCTGTATGAGTAGCTTAGTATACTAGATAGAACCCCATAATAGGATGCTATTTATATCAATGCATCGTTCAATGCACTTATTAGGGTATATTTCTTGCAATGATTCTTGACACTTTTTTCGCAACATAATAAGAATCCCTTCTACACATATTTCATGAGAAGTACATACACATGGGATGTCATCAGTGATGTCATCAATGACATTTGTGATGTCATCTTTGATGTCCTGGGTGTTAGTCTTAGCAGTGCACGGTGGTGGCACGAGTTATGGTTGCTTAGCTTACCATAACTGGCGAATTTCAAGGGTTTTTCGGTTTTACTCGGAACCATAACGTCCCTTTACAAACAAAGTTTTTTCACTGAATTTCATAGGTTTTTAGTAGCGCAACTTAACCATAACGTCCCTTTAACAAAGTTTTTTTCACTGATATATATATATATATATATACATATATATATACAGGGTTTGAAATTGGCAGGAGCTGTGAGCTATGAACTCATGCTTGTAGCCTAGAAGAGCCTGGTTGGCTTCATGCAAATAGCTACCAGGGGCTACGTTTGTCTCTCCAGGCTAGCTGGTGCCATTCAAACATATATTCCTGTCACCTTCTCTGTGTGTTTGGGAATGTTTATAAAGGAGCATTAAGACATTTAGGAGACATTGTAAAGGAAATTTTGTCATACAAAATGGACAAAAGGTTATAGTGTAGAAGTTAGATTTGCAGCTCGGCCAGTGCTTGCTCAGGTATCTCCTGCTTACTGGCTGATGTCCGATAGCCAGGAGCTACTTTTAGCTCCTGCTCATCTAACCCTTATTTCAACCCTTCTAATGGGTAGTGGAACCCAGATACCCTGCGCTCGAAATTATACAGATTCTGGTTTCCAGTAGGGTTTGTATTATTTCATTAATAATCTAAAGGGTCAGCCGACACGTGTTTCGACCCCTCCGGGTTCTTATCAATGCTGAAGTAGTTCATTTTCGGTTACCACATTTGGCAGATCAGGGTTAGTTCTCATTCGTCCATGTTGGGTTTCGGAGGGAGGTCCAATTCCGTCCCTACTGTCTGACAATGGGCTCGGGTTGTCTGGCCTGTTGGCTTGTGTGTGAAACCAACAGGTAGGTATGCCCTATTACCCACCAAACACTAGGGCTAATAATCATAATACTATCACTAAAGGTATGCCTAAGGTGGGCGATAAATGCACGACAATATAAATCCCCAAATGTTTTCTTTTTATCGAATAATATGTGATTCCCCAGACAATGAATTTCAGACATGTGGACACATTTACTTACAGAAAATTATGAACCACTTTGCCATTAGTAATTTGGAAATACTGAGTGCTCCCCTTGTAAAGTGAAGGAGGTAGCACCAAAAGAGACAATAGCATGGGACAATATATACATATAGAAACCTTGGTTCTTGATTTTTACAGACAATGGATGACAAGTACTTTTCACGAATGAATACAGACCTGGCTTTTTGCCATGTGGCGTGCACACCCCTGTGGACAATGAAAAGGCCTCAAGAGTGATAACTCAACGACCCTTGATATGATATGATATGGCATTTACAATGCGCCTACAGATAAGTGTTTCAAGGTGCGACGAGGTAAGGGAGGGGGAACAGAGGGAAGACAGAGACAGCAATCTTACTAGGCCAGGTGACATTGAGATCGCGCAAGTGCAGGGGAGGGGGGAGGAGGAAAGTGCGGGTGGTAAGGGGAAGGGGGCAGTACAGCACATAGGATAACAGTAAAATAGATTAAACAATAAATAAAAAAGTGCGGCCAGCTGGTGGCAAGGGTAAGTGCAGACATCAGGTGTCAAGTGCTGGTAGGGGGCTGTAGGGATACAGAAACAGCCCCCAAGTGCAAGGATTGCGAGGGGGGCAGTGCAGGTGTGCAACTGGCGGGAGGGGACCTGGGCCCGGGATCAGAGGGTAGCCAGGTAACCAGTGCAGTTTCAGTTTTGACCAGGAGATCAGCAGGGAGAGGAGGAGAGAAAGCAGAGGAAGGTCTTACGGTGCTTCCGGAACCGGAGATGGTTCTCCTCAAGTTTCAGAGAGGCAGAGAGGCTGTTCTAGAGGGAGGCCCCAGCTGAAGAAAGAGATCTACCACCAACTCGTTGCTTGGAGAAGCGACTGACCCTGAGGGAGTTGGAGGCAGTTGAGCGAAGAGTTCGAGAAGGAAAATATTTAGGAAGAGAGAGTTGAAGGTATTGGGGCCACAAGCCCCAGAAGGCCTTGTGGACAATGCAGAGGGTTTTGAACTTTATCCTCGCCCCCACTGGGAGCCAGTGCAGAGATTTCAGTCCTGGAGAGATACGATCCCTGTGCTTGAGGCCAAGGACAAGTCTCGCAGTCCTGTTTTGAATGAGTTGCAGAGGGCGGAGAGTAGAGGCAGAGGCAGATTTAGAAAGAGGCTGTTGCAGTAGTACAGCCTAGAGAGAACCAGAGCTCTGGAGACAGTGAGCTTCTGGGGGAAGGAGAAGAAAGGAAGAATACCTCTGCGGAGGTGCAGCTGCTAGTGTGACTTCTGGGAGACGTCAGAGATGTGAGGAGAGAATGAGAGTGTGGAGTCGAAGTGACTGAGAGTGTGGACGCAAGGTTTTTGGCCTCAGAGGTGGGAGCAGGAAGAGGGCCAAGAGAGGCCGGCCAGAGGGTGACAGGAAAGGAGGGAGCAGGTGTGCCGATGAGAAGAATCTCAGTCTTACTGGCATTAAGGCAGAGATCATTGGCGGTACACCACTCCTGGATAGCAGACAGACAGTCAGAGGTGAGAGAAGGAGAAGAGGTGGCAGAAGGGAGCCTGAAAATGAGTTGAGTGTCATCCGCATAGCACTGAAAGTTGGGGCAGAGAGCGGCAATGCGGTGGGCAAGCAGTGCCAGGTACTGGTTGAACAGCCAGGGAGAGAGGTCAGACCCCTGGGGAACACCACAGGTAGATATAGAGATAGGGAGAGGAGGGACCTAAGTTGGACCTGGGAGGGTCGATCGTAGAGGAAAGAAGTCAGCCAAGCCTGGGCCTGATTGGTGATACCCAGGTTATCACGGAGACGGTTGAGCAGGATGGCATGGCTGACCATATCAAAGGCAGAAGAGAGATCAAGTAGGATGAGGACACGGGGTGTTGGAATCGAGGTTGAATCGTGGCCTCTTACCTTCCATCGCCTGTTACCTTGATCTTCTCGAAGTCCTGGGAAGCCCTGACTATGTCCCCCTAACAAGGGCCTGCCAATGACTTGGTCAACACCTTTCTGTAATGAGGTTATCAGCATATTATCAGGGTAATGGGGCACCGCTGTCCCCTTACCAAGGGCCTGCCAATGACTTGGTCAACACTTTCCTGTTATCTGGCCCCATTAACCTGATAATATGCTGAAACCTGATAACAGGAAGGCGTTGACCAAGTCATTGGCAGGCCCTTTTTAAGGGGACAGCAGTGCCCCATTACCCTGATAATATGCTGATGACCTGATAACAGAAAGGTGTTGATCAAGTCATTGGCAGGCCCTTGTTAGGGGGACAGCGGTGCCCCATTAACCTGATAATATGCTGATGACCTGATAACAGAAAGGCGTAGACCAAGTCATTGGCAGGCCCTTGTTAAGGGGACAGAATGTGTGATTCTGGAAATGCATCGGAGGGACAGGGCCTCCATATCCTTGTCCTTTACTGCTTTTTATCGTGTGTTCCTGTCATGTTTTCTGCGCAGGAGTTCATGTGGGACTATACCCTTATGGCACCCATGAGAGGGGGTACAACCCTGTGCCCCTAGTGTATGTTTTTGGGCACCTGTGTGTGGTCCATAGAGCAGGGTACGGGCTGGTGGCAGCTCTGTGCTGAATTGACTGGTGCCCTGAGCTTCCTCCCTTTTGGGATGCCCAGGTCCTGTCATTGGAATTGGTAGATTCCTGACGGAGACAAGATGGCCCTCGTGGCCTCTTACCTTCCATCGCCTGTTACCTTGATCTTCTCGAAGTCCTGGGAAGCCCTGACTATGTCCCTTCCCCATGACTGGCTGTTGGGTGGAAGTTCCATATATGGTAGTGTGGGGAAGTGCTGACCAGACTGGTTGGAGCCTTCCCAACGACCGTATGTGGTGGGTACACCTGTGGGTGGGACCTGGGTGAATGGAGTGTGTGACCAATATGCACTTCTTGTTGTGGATGTCTGATTTCTGGTGTTTAACACAATGACTGAGACAGCCCTGCCCGAAACTGGTTTGAATGCAGTGTGTAGTGTTGAATGGTGTGGTACTTGTCCGAATCTACATTCTGTACATTCTGTGTTGTGAGTGTCTGGATGGAGAAGAATGGCCTGAATGCACTGTGTGCCTGAACGGCTGACAGACTGCTGAATGCCCTTCGTAGTGATTGGATGCTTAAGTGTGACCCAGCGGAATGAATGGGAGATCAACAGTATATCTGGGGGCCTCTCACTGCTAGGGATCGTGTTCAGCTGAAGTCCAAACTACGAAGAGTAACTGGAGTGAAACTGAAGCTTGACCTTGAAGCCCTGCTGGAAGAGAAGGACTGCTGTTGCTCTCCCTCAGCAATCTGAAAGCTGCTGTGTCTCCAAGGACTGACCCAGAGAGGACCTCGTAAGGCGCCCTGTTCCCGAGCTACGAGGGACCATCGTGCACCAGCTGATCTTTGCCAAACCTCCCTGGTAGACAGACCTATGACAGGCTGCCGACCGGAGACAAGGACTGCCACGGAATCCCAAAGAGAACGCCCGGACTGTTGTCCGCCACTGTCAACGCCCACCGTTGCCGACCGTAGCCGCTGTGCTCACGTTGCCTATGAACCTTCGATTCACTGATGCGCTTGTCCGCACCGCCGCCCGCCTTATCCCGCCGGAGAAGGCCAGGCCGTCGACGTGCCGATGAGCATCCGCCGGTGGGTTTCCCGCCACCCAAAGACCACAGAGACACCGACGACTCGACGCCCTTGCTGGGCCACAGTTCTTCAAACTCTTTGCGGTCCAGAACTATATATTTTTTTTATTTTTATTTTTTATTTGAAACTTCAGACTTAAATGCCTCAGTGCTCACACTATGGCATCAGACGTTTGTTACAGCATAAAGGTTTTTTGTTGAAATTCTTCGCTAAACATACAATTTAGTATTAGCAATGACACTTCAGCACCATGTCTAAAAGAAAAACAAGGAAGACAACAAACTTTCGATCAATAATCATATAAAAGCCTACAGCTCCAAAGAGTCTATAAAGTCCACCACAGCGCAACTTAATTTTACTGAACTGCGATCCATTGCATATGACCACCAGTCCAGAGATTCAGAATTCACTGGACTGAAGCTACCCAAGTGCAGAATCCGTTTTTGCATGGTCTGAGTACATTTTGTTAGTAGTTCTAAAGATTCAATTTCTTTCAGACAGAAGCGACACTTATTATCATTTACTTCTTTTGAGTGACGAAGCCACATCATCGCCCTGGTTTTTATTAAATTTAGACGAATACGCAGAAATTGCTCACGATGATGTCGGGTAGGACAATTTGTTAGGTAGCGGCATGGTACACCTAGCTTATGTGCTCCCAACCCAGAGTCTAAAGTCGTTGGCATCTTTAGGCGTTTGTCATTATTTTGAATTCAACATGAAAGTTCGAATTTTTTTTTCACGGATTGTGGTCTCATTACCAAGGCTTCTACTGTTAGATCGGCGTGTATTAGGATCTGCTCCATACATTGTTTCCACTCTTCAAGAAGATTTGATTTTCCCGTGCCTGGTCTGGCGGAAAAAACTTGATAAGCTGGTGGAATTGGCGTCGAGATCATTTTCCGCAGAGCCATCAAAGATTTCCACATGACACATGCATGAAGAGAATTCAGAGAGAGTTCATATCTTAGCTGCCTCATTGAAATATAAGCCGGTAGCTTCAAAACTCGCCGCCAAAAGATGCCTTCTAATTTCTGCCAAAAGGTGATGTCAATGTTCCATCCCGCTTCAGACCCAAAAGTTAAAGCCGGAACTACTTTTTGGGTATAAAATGTCATTACGGGGGTTAAGGTGAATTTTCCGTAGGTTTTATACAACAACTGAGCTTGGATACTCAACTGAATCATTCGATTTGTCAAGTGGCTCTTCCAATGCTGTTCGCACAATGAATTGTTAAATGAAATTCCCAGGTATCTTATTGAGTCTACCACATCCAGATGTTTCTTGTCAATTTTCCATCTAAATTGACGTTTATTTTTGGTATTTGTTCGACCAATGATGATAATCTTGGTTTTTTCAGTATTTAGTACCAAATCATTTTTATTAAGATAGTCATGTAGATTTGTTATTTGTCGTTGTAAACCTATTGGGGTCTTATCTAAGAGAACTACGTCATCAGCGTAAATAATACATCCGATTTCTGTGTTGTTTAAAGTAGGCAGAAAACATCTTATGTTTTTACGGTGAGCTGGAATATCAGCAATAAACAGTTTGAATAACTCGGCAGCCAATGGGCAGCCTTGCTTCATGGCCATATTTGTAGATATCTGGTTAGATAAGGTGCCTTGGTTATTTAATCTTATGCTGATGACGGTATTTGAATACAACGCTCTTATAAGTTCAATTAAGTTACTGGGACATTTCCAATTTTCCAATTTTTGCCACAATTTAGATCGATTGATGCTATCAAAGGCACCCCGTAAATCAATGAAAGCTACATACAATGGTGTTTTTGTTCTTAAACTTTCAAGTTTCAGAATAGTCATTAGTAGGAGGTTCACTTCGACACCAACACCTTTGGTAAAGCCTGTTTGCCGTATGTATGGAATTTGTTCCACTACAGACCATTGTACCAGCTTCTGGCGTAAGAAAGAAGCAGATATTTTCCCAATAGTATCTGACAGGGCAATCGGGCGATAGTTTGTTGGATCTGCCCGATTTCCCTTTTTATAAATGGGGACAATTATTGCTTCGCGCCAAGAGACCGGAATCGTCATTGTTACTGATAACCGTAGGAACAATGATTGCATGAACATTGCCCATTCCTCATCATGTTTTTTCAACATTACGTTGGTTATTAGATCTGGACCAGCGGCATGTGAATTTTTCAGGGTCCGTATTACAGCTTTATATCTTCGGCTGAAATTTGCATGTTCCATGATGATAGTTATGTTCAGCAGGTCTTATTTCTTCATGCTGTGGATTACTGAAGATTTTTGCGAAGTGAAGTTCCCATTGTAATGCATCGATCCCATTTGACAATGCAGAGTGATGTTTTGAGTTTCCTGTGTTCAGGATTGCCCAGATTTCTCGAGAATTCCCCTGGACTAACTGTTTCATTAGTAACTCTGCTTTGTCTTGTTCAATAATAATTTTTGGGGATTTTAACCAATTCCGATACAATTGTCAACGCTTTTTAATTGCAATTTTGATGGACCCTATTGCAATACACGATTTTTTAAATTTCCTCACATCACGTCGCATCGCCTTTTTGGTTAGCGTCAATAATGTTGATGACAGGTGTTTATGTTTTTGTCCCATGACAGAATTAGACGCTCTTTCAATGACGAAATCCGAAAGCAGGGGAACATAGTCAACCGACATTGATTTGTCATAAAGAAGTTTCTGATTAAGTATTTGTATTTTGGAACCATCTATCCTAAGGCGATTTCCGCCGGCATTCACAGAAACTGGTATATCGTGTATTCTTATTTCCATTCCACTGGGCAGGCCAACCGCAACAAATTATGGTCACTACTTGACATATGAGATATTATCAGTGACAAGTCCTTTTCAAATAGATTTTGGGAAACCCAAAAAAAGTCAATGATTGATTGAGCATTGTGATCCGACCACGTTTTCTTTGGCGGTTGATCACCAGGCACATGACCGTTGACCATTTTGCAGTTGCGATTTCCTAATGCATGGCTCCAATAGTGCCCTCGATTACTTACTTCATTGTTTGGTGATAGTTTAAACACCTGGTTAATTTGGTCGTATTTGAACCACATACAATTTAAGTCTCCAGCGCAAATTATTGAAAGGTTCTTATAATTCAATATTGCTTTGTCAATAAGATATTTTATTGAATCCAGAAACGATTTTGTGCTGATTTTTTTAGGGTTCCAATATCCGTTTAAAATGAGCAGGTGCTTCCTTATGTTCATATTTTTGTTATTTGTTTGAAGTAAGGCTCCTTGCACAAATGGATTAGGGCTAAATGAGTCAATGAGCCGCCACCACGTGTTTATCCTAATCATCATCAGCAAACCAGAGGAAGGACGCCCCTTTGCGTTTTTAATTGCGGGGTTTAAGAGAATCACAAATCCGTCTCTAGCTGGTGGATCACTTAACCATGTCTCTTGCAGGCAGATGACAAAAACCTTTTCTATCTCGACATCAAATTGGTTGAACAAATGAGTAAATCCTCTCGTATTCCAGGACAGAAATTCCCGAATACTTTCATTTTCAATCGCTGGTGGCTAGTGCCAACCATCTTTGTTGTTTTGTGTTTTATATTCGATGGCCTTCTTTGTGCATGATCTTTGAGAGTCTGACATTTGCATTGCTCGACGTAGATTAGCATATCTTTGTTCTGAGTTATTATGAGAGGTACTCTTCAAACTGGTCCTAGGAGTCTCTGAACCAGAACTAATTGGTTCAACTGATATATCAAATCCAAACATCAACAGTTCGTCAGAGGCATTCAGGATAGTATTGCGAACAGAAGCTGAGGAAATGTGCAATAGCACTTGGTCACAACACCACTCAGTTGCGTACTCCACAATTCTTATATCATCAGATGTGATTGTTCGAAGTGATGGGATGCAGGAAAGTAATTTCATCACATTATTGTGGTTTAAATTCAAATCAGCATCTTCTTGATGGAGATTTTGCAATCTCAATTTACAGTTTGAGGGTTTGTTATCTGATCTCAAGGATGTGGAAGCACGAGAAAGGTAATGAACTTGTTTATTGTTTTGAGTTCTTGTTTGTTTGGGGTTCAAAAGTGATGGTATTTTTTTCAAACTTTTCTCAGTCACCGTTGATCTGTACTCAGAACTCCTATCTTTGTGCATCTCAGATGTTAGAATTTGTGGTGGTCGAGCATGAGGGGTTTCAGGAACCAAACAAGGGTTTAAAGTTGGTCGATCACTTAAAATGTCATCCGAGTATGTAGAAAGATCAGAAAAATATATATCGAGGATCCTGAAGAGTGACTTCTGATACTTTCCGGTCCTGAGTCCACTCTTTGACGCTTGCTAAAGGAGCTGCAAATCGCACAGGGTCCTTTTTAGGATTCACTTCAGCATGTATAATATTAGGTGCACTTGATTTGGACGGCTCGGACCGACTGAACAAGCCTAACCTGGCGTCTCCGGGTACATTTCGAATAAAATTTCATGGTTTCTGAGACTGTACTTCCTTGTTAGTGACAGGCCTCCTTTTGCCTTGCACTGGTTTACGCTGGTTTTGCCGATTTTGCGTGCAGTCCACCTTCTTTATTGTAGTCTCGATTGACTTGGCTGATCCTTGAAAAATTCCAAAAGACATCGAGGGCATCACGGAGACTGCACTTTTGGTTTGGTCTTCCATTTGTTGGCTCATTATTTGCGCTGGAGCGGGAACAGTGCAGCAGATGTCAAGATTTATATTATTTGCTGGCAGGTCCACATCAGGGCATGGTATAGTTTGAGGAATCGTCATAGACGTCATTTCCACGTCTGTTCCATTTGAAGACTGCTCATGTGATTTATTCATACCTTCAGTTGAATTTTTTGATGTTGTTTTTGATACTGCATCACATTTTCCTGCAAGGGTTAATGCATTTTTTTGTAACTCGATATTAGAGTTCATCAATGCATCCATTTCACTGCGTCGAGCAAGCTATCAGATAAAGAGTCATTCTGACAATGGTGGCGTGCGGCCAGATCGCTTAGCCGCTCTTGCCAACGCAGTGTACGTTCAGCTTCCTGAGTCAGCTGAGCTTGCAGAAAATTTGTTGCCGAGTCAAAGCTATCCATCTTTTCCTTTAATGATATTATGAGTAAGGTCTGATCTTTATGGGCTTCATGAAGAGACTCATACATCTTCAAAAATGGCAGAAGAGCTGCAGATGAGGTCGCTAATACATTGTTGTATATCTGCATAGCAGCCGCCGAGGAAAGGCTAGGTTTCGACTCAGCACCAGTTTTATCTGCTGAACATGTGTGTAAATTATTTGTTGACTCTGAATTGGGATTACTTGTTGTTGACAAGTTCCCAATTTCGTTCGTCACAGGAACTTGCAGTGATTGCAATTGATTTGGTCGCAATCCACTCATTCTTGGTGAACTCTTTGAGGTTCTCATATGAAAATGAGTTCTAAGTTTGGTTGTAAATGTGCTCGTTTCTCGATCTACTTCATCGTTTAAATAACGATTGTCTCGTAAGAGTGGGCCAGTAATGTGGCATTTCCCCATCAAGGCAACATCATGCTTCACTCGAGATATTTTTGATGTTTCTACATCAAGGTTATGGACGTAGCAAGGTGAATCAGCTTGAGAGCTTTGATTTTCAAGTCCTGATGAGAAACGGCTCGATCGTTGCATTGCATCAACTTCATCGAATCGAAACCGTGAGTGCATAGAAATGCTTTGTGGTGATATTTGTGCAGTTGTTTTTGCATTGACCTCTCGTGTAGGTATTTCAAACTGATCTTTCATGTTCTAATGTAGAATGGTCTTTTTAGTCATGTTAATCACTGACGAAGAGCCAGCCAAAATTGTATCATCATTATCAACAGAATGAGTAATCGTTTCTGGTACTGCTGTACGCGTTGGTACTGGATTATTTGGTGTTTCATTTACATCCTCATCTTGGGAGGCTTCCATTAATTCAGCATCCGTTAGTTTGTGAGCGGTACAAAAAAAACATTGACTATTTCGGAGTGAATTGGAAGTGGTGAAACTATTCTTAAAGCACTCCGGTCGAGTAAAGGTAGGTTGAGCAAAGTTAATAGTGGTTTTTGTGGTGGAATGACAGCAGGGACAGCCGCTATATCCGTAGCATCAGAAGCGGCTGTAGCTTCAACTTCACCAACATTATCTGGTGCGCTATTGGACCTACTAAGATCTCCAGAGTTATTTGAGTGGATTCGCGCAGCATCAAAAGCTACAGGGGCAACAGAAGAGTTCTCGGCGACGTTTAAATCAGCCGGAACTTGTGTCGAAAGACTATTTAAGGTTTCCATTTCATCAGACGGGGCAAGAATGCTAGTTGACGTATCTTCGTCTCCGCCCCCAGCTTCTGCCCCAGCTTCATCAGTAGATAAATATACAAACGCTTTGGGTAAATGTTCCAAATCTTTGCTGATTATCAAGGGGGTTGTACAGTCTACTGAGATCAATGTGCTCAATAGGTTCTAATTTTAGACAAGAATCCACTAATTGTTTATATACACTTTTTCGTGATTTGGAGCTTACCTTGGATATCTCAAGACCAGAATCTGCTTTTAAAGCTGTCCAAGGATTCTGCATCCGCCGTTGTTGTATGGTCTTTCGTCTTGTTTGTGGGCCCGCCTGTCCCCCCGAGCCCGATTGTGCGGTCATGTTATTTGTGATGCTGCACCACTCTGCGCACAAACTACAGTTGGACGTGACCAGGCGTGCCCAAAGCCCGGGATCTAAGATCAGCAGCAGATCCAGTAAGTGCCAGGACAAGACCAGGACCCAGCGCCAAACAGCAGCAAAACAGTTCTTGCCGCCGAAAAATGCGCCGCCCTTTACTCCGCGGCCGGGCTTAACGCCGCAAGGGTGGATGAGGCTGCAATTTCAGGTGGAGAACACGGTCACGTGACTGCACACGTGAGCGCCGATGGGCTCCGCCTCCTCCAGGAAGCGAGCGCGGATTCTCGTGGCAAGAGTCTTCCAAGACTCGCAGTGCCAGTGGTAGAAATTGAAAGCACAAGTTCTTTCAGAGCAAAGCAGCTTCCTCAAACAAACAAACGCAGAACTATCGACATCGAGGTGCACCGCATGCCTCTTCCTTACAGTACGTTTATGCTTCCCCGTCGACGAACACAGCTAGGAAAGAAGCTGCCACTTCACCGTCATAGTTCACCCTGTTCTCCGTCGGACGTTCGACGACCCGTCACTCCAGCCTTAAAGGGAGAGCATTCAAGAACGGCCGTCGATTCCCTGACGAGGAACTCTACAACGCCATGTTCTTTGGGGTTGCTGAACTATTGGAAAGACTCTTGTGAACAATATATGGACTGGGCTTGTGATATATCTTTATTCTACAGGTTGCCCAGGTGGGGGGATCTCCACACAGAACTGTGTCTAGCAGTAGAGGCCAGTATTCTGCCAATTATTCTAACCAACTGCTTTCCTCTTATATCTATTGTTGGTTTCCTTTGCAAACTGATTTCTGTGCCATTTAACCTTACCGTTGATGCAATTCAAAGAGATCTAATAGTAATTGTGGTACCACGTAGACTTGTATATTTGCCATTATAGATAACCGAGTACAAAGTGAGTTATCGTGATATTGTACATAACCTTGAATATTAATCATATAAAGACTGTGTTTTAACTAATACAGTGTGCGGACATTTCTTTGTGGGGGCTTGGGCACTAAACTGCACTTAAGGACCAGCCTGCATCACCTCCGGAGAAGCGAGGCTTTGATTGCTCGACCACGTACCAATAATAGAGAATCTTGGCTGGGGTCCTCTGTGCCTCTCCTCTGCCATATAGAGAGCAGGAGTACAGACACCCCCCTCCGGCCTTTTACACGTTGACCAAGTCATTGGCAGGCCCTTGTTAAGGGGACAGCGGTGCCCCATTACCCTGATAATATGCTGATAACCTGATAGCAGAAAGGTATTCACCAAGCCATTGGCAGGCCCTTGTTAAGGGGACAGAGGTGCCCCATTAACCTGATAATATGCTGATAACCTGATAGCAGAAAGGTCTTCACCAAGCCATTGGCAGGCCCTTGTTAAGGGGACAGAAGTGCCCCATTAACCTGATAATATGCTGATAACCTGATAGCAGAAAGGTCTTCACCAAGCCATTGGCAGGCCCTTGTTAAGGGGACAGAAGTGCCCCATTAACCTGATAATATGCTGTTAACCTGATAGCAGAAAGGTCTTCACCAAGCCATTGGCAGGCCCTTGTTAAGGGGACAGAAATGCCCCATTAACCTGATAATATGCTGATAAGCTCATTACAGAAAGGTGTTGACCAAGTCATTGGCAGGCCCTTGTTAGGGGGACAGCGGTGCCCCATTAACCTGATAATAAGCTGATAACAGGAAGGTTTTCACCAAGTGATTTGCAGGACCTTGTAAAGGGGACAGCGGTGCCCCATTATCCTGATAATATGCTGATAACCTGATAACAAGAAAGCGTTGGCCAAGTCATTGACGGGCCCTTGTAAGGGGGACAGCGGTGCCCCATTAATCTGATAATATGCTGTTAACCTGATAGCAGAAAGGCGTTGATCAAGTCATTGGCAGGCCCTCTTTAGGGGGACAGCGGTGCCCCATTAACCTGATAATAAGCTGATAACAGGAAGGTCTTCACCAAGTCATTGGCAGGCCTTTGTTAAGGGGACAGCGGTGCCTCATTACCCTGATAATATGCTGATAACCTGATAACAGAAAGGCGTTGACCAAGTCATTGGCAGGTACTTGTTAGGGGGACAGTGGTGCCCCATTTACCTTATAACATGCTGATGACCCGATAACAGGAAAGCGTTTATCAAGTCATTGGCAGGCCTTTGTTAAGGGGACAGCGGTTCCCCATTACCCTGATAATAAGCTGATGACCTGATAACAGAAAGGCGTTGACCAAGTCATTGGCAGGCACTTGTTAGGGGGACAGTGGTGCCCCATTTACCTTATAACATGCTGATGACCCGATAACAGGAAAGCGTTTATCAAGTCATTGGCAGGCCTTTGTTAAGGGGACAGCGGTTCCCCATTACCCTGATAATAAGCTGATGACCTGATAACAGAAAGGTGTTGATCAAGTCATTGGCAGGCACTTGTTAGGGGGACAGCGGTGCCCCATTAACCTGATAATATGCTGATGACCTGATAACAGAAAGATGTTGATCAAGTCATTGGCAGCCCCTTGATAAGGGGACAGTGGTGCCCATTACCCTGATAATATGCTGATAACCTGATAACAGAAAGGTTTGACCAAGTCATTGGTAGGCCCTTGTTAAGGGGACAGCGGTGCCCCATTACCTTTATGATAACAGAAAGGTTTGACCAAGTCATTGGCAGGCCCTTGTTAAGGGGACAGCGGTGCCCCATTACCTTTATGATAACAGAAAGGTTTGACCAAGTCATTGGCAGGCCCTTTTTAAGGGGACAGCGGTGCCCCATTACCTTTATGATAACAGAAAGGTTTGACGAAGGCATTGGCAGGCCCTTGTTAAGGGGACAGGGGTGCCCCAGTTCCTGGTAGCCGCTGTTAATCATCGCCCTGGAGGCTGCAAGGTCGGGCTCTGTGGCGCGTTTTACAGCTCCTGCTGCCTCTACATATAGGCCGCGTATTTAGACCCACAAAGGGCCAGAATATAAGAGGCAACATGTGTTGCATCAGGAAGAGCGGGTAGTGGCTAAGTACATCCATGTAATACCTAACACGTTACATTCTCTCCAGTAGTAGTCATTTTGCTTTTCAGCTTCTTTCCCGTGGGAAAGAATATGTGAAAAAGTGCAGAGAAGGGAGAAAGATAGAAGAGAGGTGGGGAAGACAAAGGTATGGAGAGAACGGAAGTAGAAGGGGTAAATACAGGTGAAAGGCAGAGAAGAAAGAGCAAAAGGGGAGACATGTAAAAGAGGCGTGGTGGAAGGGAAAGGTAGGGACAGAAGGGAAATAGAGGGGATTGATAACAGTGAAAGGCACAAGAGAGCAGAGAGATGAGAATGATAGAAGAGAGGTGGGAAAGGTAGGGATAGAAGGGAAGTAGAGGCGAGTGATGAAGGTGAAAGGCAGAAGAGAGCGGAGTGAGCTGCCGAGTGAAGCTGCAGACTTTGGCAGACCCTGAGTCTTTTTGCAGTGGACACTGTTTTCCCAGCTCACCTGAATCTCACCTGATCCTTCAAAAAGCCACTCCAGCCGCGGAGCGGCCGCGGAGCGAGCTGCCGAGTGAAGTTGCAGACTTTGGCAGACCCTGAGTCTTTTTGCAGTGGACACTGTTTTCTCAGCTCACCTGAATCTCACCTGATCCTTCAAAAAGCCACTCCAGCCGCGGAGCGGCCGCGGAGTGAGCTGCCGAGTGAAGTTGCAGACTTTGGCAGACCCTGAGTCTTTTTGCAGTGGACACTGTTTTCCCAGCTCACCTGAATCTCACCTGATCCTTCAAAAACCCACTCCAGCCGCAGAGCGGCCGCGGAGTGAGCTGCCGAGTGAAGTTGCAGACTTTGGCAGACCCTGAGTCTTTTTGCAGTGGACACTGTTTTCCCAGCTCACCTGAATCTCAGCTGATCCTTCAAAAAGCCACTCCAGCCACGGAGCGGCCACGGAGTGAGCTGCCGAGTTAAGTTGCAGACTTTGGCAGACCGGGGCGTGACCGCGGCCGCGGCCACCCTGGACAAAACCGCTAACATGGACCTGCAGCCTCACGCTGACGAGACGGACAGGACGGCCTCCTCATTGGAGAAAGTGGCAAAAACAACAAGGGAAAACCCGCAGCCACCACTGCCTCCACCGTGCAGCCTCGGAACGGGCACAGGTATGGTGTTCCTTTCCCCCCCCGTTCCGGATGCTGTAGGCGCTGAAAAGTGTCCCCTTTTCCCCGTTTCCTCATCCTCCCTATCCCTCTCCCCCTTGCCCTCCTTACCCTTGTCCCACACCTCTCTCCCCGTACCCTCCCCACTCCCCCCCCTCCAATTCCCCCTTCCCTGCCATACCTGTTTGCCTGCTAGCTCAGAGGCCGAAACCACCCGTCGGGTTCTTCGACCGCTGAAAGAAACCCTAACAGGAAAACCGAACATCAAGAGGCGGGGCGAAAAGCCCTCGGCGCCTAAGCGGGTGCCGAAACGGACCATCTCCTCGGACCAGCCTGAACTGACAGCGGACTTTCAACCAAAAAATGCAAGGTTGTCGACAAACTTGCATAGCCGTGGTGAATCCATTTCTGAGGCTGTAACAGCTTTCGCCTTGGGACAGTCGTCGGGGACTCAGAGCGAGCACTTTAAATCAGAGACTCTGCCTACGACTCTCCCCGAGGCAGCTGGCTTGAATCCTCTGCTTGCGCGCATCCCCCCCTTAGAGGAGGGGCTTCAGCTCGCACTTGATCGGACCAGTTCTGAGAGTGCAGCCCCGCTTGCACTGAATACAGAGAAGCAGTCTGGGATCACCGACAAAGACGAAAGCACTACCGTGCTGTGCCCTCTGACGACCACTACCATCGAAGGTGTGGCGCACCAGCCTACAAGCGCTGATGAACATGAACAAAACCAAATGACATATCCAATGAAGGGCCCAGTGGAAATCGTATGTGCTGTCCAAATGCACAGTGCCCCAACGTTGGAAGAGCGGGAGAGTCCTACAGAGGAGGGTTCTACAAAACCACCCGCCTCTAACGGAAACAATGGAGAGCTACTGAAACGAAAAAGTCTCTATCGAAACCCAGCTGTACACAACCCCGCCCTCTGTAAACATAAAGACGTAATCGAATCTGCTACAGGACCTGGCACCTTGAGTGGGAACCCAGGAAACTCTGTAGTTGCCTGTCCGCAAATGGTAATTTTACCAACAAAAAAAAAGAAAAACAAGTAGCACAAAATGAGGACCAACACAAATCACTCCCAATGATGTCTACGAAAATCCAGCGATATAACCACAACAAGGTTAGAAGAAGACTGACCGCAAGACTCAAGGTCCCCCCAAACAAGAAAATGGCCCCAAAGAATGGACCAACCAAGCCCTTTACAGTGGCAGCCTTGAACGATTTCTTCAGGAAAAAAACGGAGACGCGCCTAAATCCCCAGCAGGAGATGTCGGATAGCGAAATTCTAGAGAGCCTCTCCCATGTAGAGGCAGATGTAACAACTTCGAGATGTCCCTCAGAGGAATCTATCACAAGCCCGGGACTTTTGGAGATCACCCCACTCATGACACCGGCAGCCACTGCGCCGCCACTTAGATGGCATTACTCAAACAAACCTACATCTACGGCTGAAAATGCTGAACCCCAGGATGGGATCGGGGAAAAGAGTAATCAAGAGAAACCTCTGGGTAAATCAATAATTGAAATTGCAGGCACTGAAGCTAGGTGGCTGAACCAACAGCTAACCTATAGCTTGCATGAAAATTCATCTAAACAATGCTGTCATGCCCCAGAGCTACGAAACGAAGAAATAAACAGTGCAGAGAGCCCTGGGCTGCAGGAAGTCTCAGTACAACCACCTATGACAAGAAACCCTGCATGGACAGACGAGTCTGATCCAAATAACTCTCAGAAGAACAAGGCCAATGAATTGACAAAAATACCTCAGTTGATCTACACTCCAATACCTATGCGTAGATTAAGCGGAATTCAACAGTCTTCTTCGCAACAATCTGTTCAACAGAAGCCGGACTTAACAACCATAATGTCCACAGTAACGATAGCACTGGCACCGTTTACCAAGCTGTATGAGAGTATCAACGACACGCTCAGTGACCAGGTGTCCAGGCTGGCCTCAATGCAGTCAAAATTGCAGTATCTGGAAGGTTATATTAAGGGGTCCTAAGGATCTGAGGCTGAAAGAAGAGCCTGTTGGACAAGGCCGGCTGAGTCCGGTCCCTTCCATCATCTCTCCGAACCATATGCATGTGTTGAAGAATGTACAAACCGACGGACGCAACATACCAATGCCCCCCCGGTAGTCCCGTCTGCTACCATACATGAGGCAGCTAGACCGACATTTCAACAGGACCGAGACCATGGTACTTTAGTATGCAAACAAGTGGACGGGCCTCTAGACGCCGTCATTGCTATATTAGAGGAGGAAGAAGAGCACCCAGCGTCCAGCCAGAGTGTGGCCACAGAAGCTGTTGAGAAACAAGTACCTAATCCCTTCTCCTACACAAAGACTGTAGAAGGTACGAAGAGACCAAATAAAGGCCTTGACACAAATCTCAAGATCTTCACATATGGTATATTCAGTCAGCAAAAATCGATAGTCAACCAACACTCTAAGAGGGATCACAACACGTTACAAGTTACATCGGGCTTGAAAGGCCAGAAGAGGCAGCCCAAGGCTGCTGCTAGAAGAGAAGGCCCCTCGTCTAACCCTAAGGAGATATCCAGCACGCACCAGAACCGTGCGAAGGAAAAACGAAACAACTGCATGAAGGAAACTGTTCCTGTCCTTGTCGTAGAGGAGCAGTCAGACTGGAGTATCTTGACAATTGATGAGATCGGGTTTGAAAATAACCCAAAGAAACCATCGAAGAGAAAAGCGAATGAAGTGACTACAGGCACCCCAAATAACGAACCACCAAACAAAGTACAAATCCACGAATTTTCTGTTTTGCTGTCAAAGACCCCAGAGAAAACCCAAAAACCTCAAAAAGTGGAGTTTGTTTATACTATAAAATCAAGGTCAAACGCTGCTGAAAAAAAAAGATCTGATCCGGTGCGTTAGAGC
Organism: Ambystoma mexicanum; assembly: GCF_040938575.1. NCBI lineage: Eukaryota > Metazoa > Chordata > Amphibia > Caudata > Ambystomatidae > Ambystoma > Ambystoma mexicanum. The sequence continues at coordinate 31,958,222 of NC_090934.1, forward strand.
AAGTACAAACATCTGGAAGAAGAATAAACCCTCGAATGTACCTGCCCACTCCCGGAAACAGGGGGAAAAAGACGACCAGAAAAAAAGTGCAAAGCCTAACAAGGAATCAGGCCAAAAGATTACAGATTCATATTCTCAACACATCTCTCCGGTGAATAAGAAGAGAAAAGATGATAGAAGACTGGAACCAGAAATTGACCAGAAACTGGAATCGAAGCAAATTGTGAGCAATTTCACTCTAAGGTTGAAAAAAACCAACTCAAAGCGTGATGGCCTGATTATGAAAAGAACCACCATCATCAAAAATTCAAATTCCAAGCCTGAAGCATATTCAAAATAAGGATCTCTGGATGGTGGAACCAAGTACGTCAGGCAGAACTGACTACTCTTACATACATCTCAACTCCAAAGCTATCAAGCTAAACTTACTGAAAGAATCTGAAAATCTGTTGGCAGTGGGTTTCGAACTATCGGAAATTAGACGCTCAAACAAACAAGCGGATACAGTAAAAAGATCGGACAGAGAAACAAGTAACCGAAAGGATCCTCCAACGACGCCCAGGGACAATCGCATCCGCTACATTAGCAGGATGACTCACGCTCGCCCTTCACAGAACGCTCAATCAACAAACAAACAAAGAACCTACAGATCTAACCAGGTGGAAAGAGAAATATCTGAGAAAAATGTACACACAGAAAGCTATCGGGAACAGAATTTCGCTCAGAGTAAAAGGTCCCAACACATTTTACAAAGCGACCAAGTACCAAGTAGCCACGGAACATCAGGTGCAAATCAAACTGAACTCTGGTCCTGGCCTAAAACTGACAGCAATCCTAGACAAAAGTATTAGCAACGATTACTGGGAAAGAAGAACCACCTACAGATACCCCAGGAAAAGGCCACCGACAAGAAAACATCCTCACTGAAACTATTAAAATGAGGTTGCTGGAACATGCAGGGTTTTGTGCACCTCACCAAAGAAACCGATGTCAACTTGGGCAACTTTGATGTTCTGTGCTTACAGGAGACCTGGCTGACCACCAAACCCCAGCTGGATGGGTACGAAATAATCTTTACGAGTACCAATAAAGGAGTAACAGGACGTCCCTCAGCCGGCCTCATAACTGCAATTAGAGCCGGATCAGGAGTGGACGTTTCTGAAATCCTAACGTCACCGCACTGGATCCAGGCTTCAAAACTCACGAGAAAACCTTCGCCTAGTGAACAAAAAGAGAGCACAGTTCTCCTAATAAACGTTTATTGGAACCCTGAGACGACAACGAATGAGGATTTCACTAATGAACTCCAAAATCTCCTAGATGATGCACAGAAAAAAAGGTCAGACTACAGCATTATCATAAATGGTGATTTCAACGCCATATGTGAAGGGATCGGTAATCGCTTGAAGCTACCAAACCAAAAGTCCCTAGCATGGGAAAGAGGGAAACTCCTCGACAAGATGATGTCTGATAGGGACATGCACAACCTCCACTGGCATCGTTCCAAATCAAACCTTCTGATTCCGTCGTGGCAAAGAGGTGACCAAAAAGGGACGATAGATCACATATTTGTCTCAAGAGAAATTCTGCCGGAGATCCAATCCTTTAGGATCAGACCTACAGCTTTCAGTGACCATAACATCCTAATTATAGAAGGCTGGTCGTCCAGAACACAAACGTTCTCGTGCTCTCTGCCACTTGAGATATCGGAGAGAGGCAAATGAGTGAAGATTTCCGAAAAAGGATTGCTTGAACTAGATGCCCAATACACACGATCCCAAAACAAGATCAAGACAAATGCAAAAAAGAACGGGATGGACCTGGACTATACACCCTTACTAACCAGATTCCTGATGGCTACAGTCAAAACACCTAAACCACAGAAAGGACACCTACACTCATACAACAAAGATCTGGTAGAGAAAAGGCTAGAGCACAGAAGGCTGAAGAAACTGTATCAAAAGGTACCTTCTCCCGAGAATCTGGCAAATTGGTCAACGGCAGTCCGAGATTACAGAAGCTGGCTGCTGCACTACCGCTACAAATTATACCTGAATGACTCAGAACAAATGCTGTCCACTATCTGTGGAAATAAGCCAAAGGAATTCTGGAACTTGATTAAGGGGACACAAAGTAACATCAATGATAACATCCAGAATAACGTGGGAGAGGCCCGTTGGATTGACCATTTTTCTAAACTATTTGCACCAATCCCGGACGAGAACACCATCAAACCTCTTAGCCGAGAAAGCCATAAAAATGATATCCTGTGGAACATTCCCAACGATAAAGAGTCAATCCTAAATAAACTGTCACATCGCGGCAGAGATGGCAGGTATGGAATCGCTGGCGCGGGATCGCTGGCGAGACAGTCCGTCATTGATTTTCTTGCTCGGCGATCCCTGCGCCGTCCTGGACGTTGCACACGTACGTGGCCGGAGGTATAAATTCCACCGCTTCTGGGTTGCGCACGCGTTGCAACGTTCCGGGTTCCTTCCTGTGTTGCTGCCGCTCCCGTTGTTGTTTCCACTAGCATTTTTCTCGTCTATTTTGCCTCTCCCTTGATTCTAGTTAGCTTTTTCCCTTCTTTCCTCTCTGTTTTGCTGCCTACCTTTCCTTTCCTTTCTTCCCTCCTCCTTTTTTCTGTCCTCTGCTGCTCTAGTCCTTTTTTACCCTATTACTTACCTATTTTCTTCCTTCTTCCTTGGCCGGCCTTTGCTACTCCCTTGTATCTTGTTGGATTTGCTGGTTTACTGACGCTGCCTGCTCACCGGACTGCCTCTGCTACTCCCTTGTTCCTTGTTGGATCTGCTGGTTTACTGACCCTGCCTGCTCTCCGGACTGCCTTTGCTACTCCCTTGTACCTAGCTGGATCTACTGTTTACAGTCCCGTGTTACCTACCGAACTGCCTTGGTGTTCCCCTGGTACCTCGCTGTGCTCCTGGTTCCAACCTGTGCCGGTTGGTTGGTCGACTCTTCCACCACCTACCATTCTCCAGCGCTTCAGTCTGCTTCGACAATTCTACCAGAAGGAAGACTTTAGGGTTTTTTTGTGCCTTTGGCTTTTTCCCTGGGTGGCGCTCCCGGTGGGAATGCCCCCGTTGCCCCTATCTTAGTGGCACGTGGCATCCTATCGAGGGCGTCCTTATCTTCATAAAAAAACAGAGAAGCCTTCAAGACACAAGGAAGGAAAACTTAAGAAGAAAGTGGAAGGTGAGGAGTTGGGGGAAGGGTGTGAATCTGCTTTCTCATCTGAAGAAGAAGATATAACCGACGTTAGTGACAGTTTGCAACGCCAACAAGAAACCGAGATGGCAACTCCACAGCAAGTACAGGAACTTGTAGCTGCCGTCCAAAACCTTAACCTGGAAGTTCAGAATCTTAAGGCCGCCAATGCAGCACTACAACAAAGAATGACTGATAGAGAACAACCTTCTTCAGATCTACCCTCGCTTCCTTTGGTGTCAGGCAAATTCGATGGTTCGCCTAAGCGAGTAAAGGAATTCCTCGATGCATGCAATCTGCACTTTTCCTTCCGTCCTCAGACATTCGCCTCAGATCATGCCAAAGTAGGATTCATGATTACCCACATGATGGGTAATGCCCTGGCTTGGGCCACTCCTTTGGTTAATCAACCCGATCCAGTACTACAGAATTATGATGATTTCAAGACTTTACTCCAACAGACCTTTTTGCGTACGGAAAGTACCTTCCTGGCCTCCGAAGATCTCTTGGACATCCGACAGGGCAACACAGACTTACTCTCCTATATTACCACCTTTAAGCAGATAGCCGCCGAAGCTTGCTGGCAGGAACAGGCTCAGTACGCCATTTTTCGTCGAGGGCTGAGAGAGGATCTCAAGGACGAGTTGGCACAAATAGACCGCCCAACATCTTTTTCGGATCTCATAACTGCCACTCTTCGGATTGATTTTCGACTGTCAGAATGGCGGTCTGAAAGAAAGAATACCAAATTCTTCAGTCACACTCCCCCTGAGACTCAGTCACCTTCCTCTGTACCGTCTTCTCGACAAGGCAAAGAGGAACCAATGTAAATAGGAACAGCTCGAGCCCCACTCACCCCGGAGGAACGTAAGAGGAGACGAGATGGCAATATGTGTATGTATTGTGGAGCCTCTAATCACTTGCTGCGTGACTGTCCAGATGTCCCACCAAGACGTTCGGGAAACGAGCGCCCTCGGTAAGTGTTAGGACGCACTCCCGAGGGGCCATCTCAAGTCCTTATGCAACTCTATCGGTGTCTTCTTCTAGTACTCCAGAGGATTCCCGGCTGATGGTTCTTACTGTTACCTTAACGTTGGGCAAGACTGAGATTTTAACCCAGGCCTTGCTCGATTGTGGCGCTGCCAGCAACTTCATCGACACATTGTGGGCAGAACAGAAGGGAATCAACCGCCTGGCTAAACAAGAGGACCAGAAGGTAGAGGGTGTTGACGGAGAACCTTTGAGTTCCGGCCTGATCACACACACACCACTGAAGAACTAAACCTACGCATTCAGCAGCATTCTGAAATTATCTCATTCGATATCATTCGCGCAGCTCATTTCCCTATCATACTGGGGATAGGGTGGCTCAGAAGACATAACCCTCACATAGACTGGACTAAGAACATACTGAGCTTTCAGTCCGCTTTCATTAAGGCCGAATGCCTTCCAGAGCCAAGGTTCGAGACTGTCCAGACCACCAGTGTCTACGACTCCACACTCATCCACTGTCTTCCTCATCACCTCCAGGAATACGCTGAAGTAGTGACTGAGAAATCTCCTAGCGAAATACCTCCTCACAGACCTGAAGAGTGCTGCTTAGACCTTGTCCCAGGAGCATTAGTCCCGTTTTGTAGGATGTTTCCTCTATCTCTCAGAGAGAGACACTTCCTCCGGGAATACCTGGATAACAATTTGGCCAATGGTCTCATAAGACCATCGAAATCTCCGGCAGGAGCTTCGCTGTTTTTCATCCCCAAGAAGGACTCACAGGAATTAAGACCCTGTATCGATTACAGGGGTCTGAACAAGGTGACCATTAAAGATAGATACCCAATGCCACTCATTTCCGAAATCATTCAAGCCATTCATGGCGCCACAGTTTTTACCAAGTTGGATCTCCGGAACGCATACCACCTTCTCCGGATTCAAAAGGGGGATGAATGGAAGACAGCGTTCAGGACTCCTTATGGGCTATACGAATACCAGGTGATGCCATTTGGATTAGTAAATGCCCCTTCAGTTTTCCAGCGCTTTATGGACAGACTATTTCAGATTTACTGTGCCAGACCACCATAGTCTACCTCGACGATATCCTAGTGTACTCCAGGACTACAGAAGAACATGAAGGCCATGTCAAAGAGGTTTTCCAGAGATTAAGAGACAACCATCTCTCGGTCAAGCTCGACAAATGCGTGTTTTCTGCAGCCTCTATTCCGTATCTGGGATTCATATTGTCGAGTCAGGGTATTGCCATGGACCCTCGTAAGGTATCCGCCATCCTGGAATGGCCCTCCCCTACCTCTATCAAGGAGGTACAAAGGTTCCTAGGATTGGCAAACTTTTACCGAAAATTCATCTCCAATTTCTCCCACAGGATAATACCCATTACCACCTTGCTCAAGAAATCTTCGAATCCGTTTTCCTGGTCTAACGAGGCTGAAGACAGCTTTCGCCAACTCAAGGAAGCCTTTTGTACCGCTCCCATCCTTCAACAGCCAGATCAAGACTAACCCTTCATTGTTGAGACAGACGCCTCCTCCTCTGCCATCGGGGCGGTTCTGTTACAAGAACATCAAGGAGTAGAACACCTGATTGCCTATTTCTCTAAAACCCTCAATGCCAGCCAAAAGAACTATTCCGTCATTGAGCGTGAACTATTGGCCATGAAGTCGGCCTGTTTGGAGTGGCGACATCTACTACAGGGAGGTAAACATCCATTTTCCCTCAGAACCGATCATAAGAACTTACAAGTACTGCGACAATTTGAGTGTTACAACACACGCCAAGCTCGATGGGCCCACTTTTTTGCCCAGTTTGATTTTGATATTACCTACATTCCAGGGCGTCAGAATCTTGTCGCTGACTCTCTGTCCCGCCGAGGAGACTACATGTCAGGATCTGATTATGCTCATGATCTGATGTTTCCTCTACCAAGACGAATAGGAGTACTAACCACGTTTCTGAGTCAAGTGAAAGAAGCTTCAGGAGGCAAATTTGAATTAGAGAAACACCCTCACAACATCCAATACGACATCAACGAGGGTCTCTACCTTGTGGAAGGCAAGTTGTATTTGCCTACTTCATATTTCCGGAAACTGGCTTTAAATTGGTGTCATGATTCCAAAATGGCTGGTCATAGGGGCACCACAGGCACTTTGGACTATCTGCAGAGACATTTCTACTGGCCGAATATGAAAAGAGATGCGAAACGTTATGTACAATCCTGTATGACCTGTCTTCATAGTAAGAGTACCCGTCTAAGACCAATAGGACTTTTGGAACCCAATGCCGTTCCTGATGGTCCTTGGAATGTCATCTCAACCGACTTCATCGTAGACTTACCTCCATCCCAAGGGTGCACATGCATCATGGTTGTGATCGATTATTTCACTAAGATGGCTCACTTCTCTCCTCTAACAAGTATCCCGACAGCAGCTGGCATGGCCAAAACGTTTATCAAGGATGTCTTCCGTCTCCATGGGGTACCTAAGAAGATCATCTCTGATTGGGGTAGCCAGTATACTTCTCAATTCTGGAAGAAGTTATGCGACCGATTGGGAGTAGAGAGAGCCTTGACGTCCGGATTCCACCCTCAATCCAATGGACAAACAGAACGCCTCAATGGTACCTTGGAGCAATACCTGCGATGCTATGTGAACCTTCAACAGGGTAATTGGGTCTCTCTACTACCCCTGGCCGAGTTCTCTTACAATAACTCTTTTCATTCTACTCTCGGTCTAACCCCTTTTTTCTGCAACTACGGTTATCACCCCCAGGCCCTACTGCCCGTCTCTAACATATCTACCAGCTTACCTACTGTAGATTCCACTCTCGCCATATTGCGGGACGTTCACCTGCAGGCCAAACAAAACCTTAGTGAACCCCAAAAGAGGTACAAGATTCAGGCCGACAAACATCGCAACCCAGTCCCTAGATGGGAGGTGGGTTCTCGTGTCATGTTATCCACGAGATACTTACCTCGATGGGCACACCCTTCCAAGCTTTCCCCTAGATATCTGGGTCCGTACGAAATTACACAAGTTATCAACCCGGTGGCCTTTAGATTAAAATGACCCAAAGGGCTGCACAGAGTCCACCCAGTGTTTCATGCTTCTCAACTGAAATGTTTTCATGAAGACACTTGGTCTCGTCAGCCCAAAAGAACCCTCTTGCCCACGAATTCTACCCAGGAGGAATTTGAGGTTGCCCAAATCTGTGATTCCCGTTATCGTCGGGGTAGGTTGGAATACCTGGTACGTTGGAAGGGTTATCACTGGTCCAAAAATTCATGGGAACCAGCCTCTCACGTCCATGCCCCACTTTTAGTCTGCAGATTCTATCATTTCCATCCTGGCAAACCTGGGGGAGGCCTCCCTAGGAGGGGGCATACTGTCACATCGCGGCAGAGATGGCGGGTATGGAATCGCTGGCGCGGGATCGCTGGCGAGACAGTCCGTCATTGATTTTCTTGCTCGGCGATCCCTGCGCCGTCCTGGACGTTGCGCGCGTACGTGGCCGGAGGTATAAATTCCACCACTTCCGGGTTGCGTGCGCGTTGCAACGTTCCGGGTTCCTTCCTGTGTTGCTGCCGCTCCCGTTGTTGTTTCCACTAGCATTTTTCTTGTCTATTTTGCCTTGCTAGGGTTACTCTGCCTCTCCCTTGATTCTAGTTAGCTTTTTCCCTTCTTTCCTCCCTGTTTTGCTGCCTACCTTTCCTTTCCTTTCTTCCCTCCTCCTTTTTTCTGTCCTCTGCTGCTCTAGTCCTTTTTTACCCTATTACTTACCTGTTTTCTTCCTTCTTCCTTTGCTACTCCCTTGTATCTTGTTGGATTTGCTGGTTTACTGACGCTGCCTGCTCTCCGGACTGCCTTTGCTACTCCCTTGTACCTAGCTGGATCTACTGTTTACAGTCCCGTGTTACCTACCGAACTGCCTTGGTGTTCCTCTGGTACCTCGCTGTGCTCCTGGTTCCAACCTGTGCCGGTTGGTTGGTCGACTCTTCCACCACCTACCATTCTCCAGCGCTTCAGTCTGCTTCGACAATTCTACCAGAAGGAAGACTTTAGGGGTTTTTTGTGCCTTTGGCTTTTTCCCCTGGGTGGCGCTCCCCGTGGGAACGCCCCCGTTGCCCCTATCTTAGTGGCACGGTGGCATCCTATCGAGGGCGTCCTTATCTTCATAAAAAAAAGGAGAAGCCTTCAAGACACAAGGAAGGAAAACTTAAGAAGAAAGTGGAAGGTGAGGAGTTGGGGGAAGGGTGTGAATCTGCTTTCTCATCTGAAGAAGAAGATATAACCGACGTTAGTGACATAAACTCAAGAAACTGAACAACTCAAGGGCTCCCGGTCCTGATGGTATCAGCAACTTGGAACTCAAAAAACATCCTGACTTGTGGGCCAACATCATGAGCAAGCTCTTCTCAAACTGCAATCAGACTAAGGAAATTCCACCTACCTGGAAAAAAGCAAATATCGTCCCAATCTTTAAGAGAGGCGCAACTGACGATCCAAACCAGTACAGGCCGATTGCCCTTTTAGACGTCATGGGGAAAGTCTTCTCATCCTTTGTACTGGACGCCTTCCAAAACTGGATTCGTGCTACTAATTTCATGGACCCCTTTCAGAATGGTTTCATCAGAAACTCAGGAACAACTACCAACATCTTGCTTATGGGCTCCCTGAAAGCTAAAGTTCTACAAGGAGGCCTCCCGATTTACGTTGTCTTCATTGACCTGGTCCAAGCCTTTGACCAGGTCAATAGGTAACGCCTCTGGGCGAAATTGGAAGCAAAAGGATGTCCGGACTGAATCTTAAACCCCATAAAGGCTCTAAATCTAGGGACCTCCATTCAAGTCCGCCTCAGTGCGGACGGACGCTTGTCTGAGGAGATCGGGACAGCACGAGGAGTTAAACAAGGTTGCCCTTTGGCTCCCTCCCTATACAACTCCTACATTGCAGATTATGGGGAGTCAAGCAATACGGTTAGGCACTTTCCACCTTCGTTGTGAGGGGAGAAGATCGACCGCTTATTGTATGCCTATGACATCATCCTGATGGATTTGACGCCAATTGGCCTTCAACGCCAACTGGACAATTTGGTATCATACATGTCAGAAAATAACCTACGGCTAAAAAACGAGAAAACCAAAGTGCTCATTTTGGATAGGCTCGCAAAGAAGAAACAAAAACCCTCTTGGCACTGCGACGGCAAGAAACTGGAAACAGTACATGCTTTCAAATATCTTGGAATCGCAATCAGTAATGACAGGGATGAAAAGACCATGCAAGAAACACTCTGGTTAAAACTAAAGAACCTCACAGTGCAAGCAAAGGCCGTGGACAAGAAGCATGGTCGTTTTTCGATTATCCCCATCTTGAGATTCTTCAAGTCAAAGGTGGTTCCTGCCTTGATATACGGCATGGACGCAATGCCACTGGCTCCGAACACCATATGGGAGAAATATGAAAGTTATTTCTGGCGAAATGTCCTAGGTGTGGCGACATCTACACCAATATCACTAATAAGGAGAGAACTTTGCATATCATCATTGTTAGCAACAAAAATAAGAGCCACCTTGATGCTATACCGCAAGGTCATCAACAAGCCAGAAGCACGAGTGCTAGATCTTAACCGAAAGGAAATCATAGACGGTGACAACTGGATGCTCGCGTAATGGGAACAAACTAATCTATCGATCTTGAAAGAATTGGATCTGACGGTGGAAACACTAATTCAAAATCCCAACAGAGTGGCGAAAAAACTGTTTGAAGCAGATTGGATCCACACGCAAGAAGTGGCCAATACCTATTCTTTGACAGCCAGTTTGCCAACTGCTCCGATGAAGCTCAATGCAGTACGAGGTTACCTCCATAAATTCACAGACAAGAGCCTAAGTCGCACGTTCTTACGATTTAAATTAAACCAACTGAAAACCAATGAGATTCTGGCAATCTGTAAGCAAGTGCAAACGAACACATGTCGCTTTTGCAAATCACAGGAAAACATAGAAACCACAAAGCACTTGATACTGGAGTGTCACAGCCTGGTGATGGAAAGACATCGCTTTCTTATGGACCCGCTGAAGTACTATTCAACCCTAGACTTGGAAAACCTTTGGTCACTGTTGACTAATGGGAACAACAAGCGATGTGTCATAGGAGTGGCTTTGTTTCTCAAATCATTGAACTTATAGTAGAAGAAACTTGCTCCGGGGAGGTCTTTCATCAATTGCGAACCCATTGAAGGTCCTCCCCTCTTGTATATTGGGACTTAGGATCAAAGACTAAGCTAAAGAAAGGATCTGTCTCATACAAGTTTGTAGACAGGAATCTATAAACGGTTTTCTGTTTTTGTAAAAATTGTCATGCAATTAAATAAAAAATAAAAAATAAAATAAAAAAGAAGAGAGCATGGGGGGAGCAAGGTAGAAGAGAGATAGGATAGGTAGGGATAAAAAGGGAAGCAGAGGAGAGCGATAAAGGTGAAAGGCAGAAGAAAAAATCAGATAGGGGAGAACGGTAAAAGAGAGATGGGAAAGATAGGGATAGAAGTGAAGTAGAGGGCAGAGATAAAGGTGAAAGGCAGAAGAGAGAGGAGAACGGTAGAAGAGAGGTGGGAAAGGTAGGGATAGAAGTGAAGTAGAGGGGAGCGATAAAGGTGAAAGGCAGAAGAGAGAGTAGAACAGTAGAAGAGAGGTGGGAAAGGTAGGAATAGAAGTGAAGTAGAGGGGAGCGATAAAGGTGAAAGGCAGCAGAGAGGGGAGAAAGATAGAAGAGAGGTGGGAAAGGTAGGGATAGAAGGGAAGTAGAGGGCAGTGATAAAGGGTGAAAGGCAGAAGAGAACGGCAGGATGAAAGAAGGGAAGGTAAGAAGGGGAAATAGGACAATAGATGAGGAATAGAGAAAAAGTAGAAATAAGAGCAGTGAGAGGAAGGTAGAAGCATCCAGGTGTCTGTGTCTCCTTGTGAGCCCACCGGCCTGCACCGGGGATCCACACAGCAACTGGCGGTGAGGCAGGCCAGGGCCCGCTGTGCCCTCCACCCCCCACGCATCCTTGGTCTGCAACGCTGACCGGGCGTCGGTGCCACAAAGCCTGTTGGGCCCTAGCTGGCGTCAAAGGTCCTCAACGGTGCGTGGCTGGATCCTCTGTGACTCCGTGCACAGAGCCTCGCCGATGCCCACAGCTTGGTGCATGGTGTGTAGACCGGCCTGAACGGCAGCGGCATGCTTCCTTCGCCCACACGCTCGGCTGAGTGTGTCAGAAACCTTGCTGCGTGGTGCAGCTAGATGCGGTGATGCCCACACACGCCCACCCCACCCCTTCTGTCGATTGGGCAGTTAAGACAGCCCGTCCTAGCCCCAAGGGTAGCAGGCAAGGGTGGCCCCGGCTTGCGGCACTACCAGTGTGCGTGTGCGGCTGGAAGGAGGGCAGGGGTGTAGCTAGGTCTGGAAAAGATCTGGGGCTAGGCTAATGTCGGGACTGTCGGGACTGGGGGCTAGCTAGCCTTCCGGTCGTAGCCCCTGAGCTTCTATCCAGGGCTACAACCAAAGGACCCAGGGCTATAGCCCATTCAGCCCCCCCAGCAACACCTCTAGAGGAGGGGGCATGTGCTGTGGTGTTATGCCCCACCTTGTTGTCACCATACAATGGAGTTATCACTGATCTCCCGGCTGTGACCTTCTCCCGTGTGGCGAGGGGGCAGGAGCGCTACCAGATCCTGACCCTGGGGGCGGCTACATGAGGTAGGAGACAACCTCGGGGAGATGCCACGGCTTCATTGGATGAGACATGGTATTCCCCATTTGCCCTTAAAGATAATCCTCCCATACCGAATACCCTCATGGCCTAGTGTCATACATCTAAACCTTCCCCTAGAAAAAGTAAAAACCTTTCCCCGAATGATATAGATCAAACCTCCAACTTTGTTCTACCTTGTGGAAATTGCAAGACCGCCGTCTCCAGTTCCATTTATCCATCATCCAGAAGTGAGTTACCATTTAGAACTATTAAAAGTGATCATACAAGCTTTCTTAACCAATCATCAACAATGGACTTCTTTTCCCAGAACCATCCAAATACTGTGGCGAGGAAGAGGGAAAGAGCAGTGCAGAGTGGAAGAAACAAGAAGCCCAGCAAGCACTCTATTTGTTTCGGCAGAACACCTGTGGCTGGGGAATTTAGAGAACAGAAGCAAAGAGCTAGAGTCTGCAGTTGGCACGAGACTGTTTCACCTCTCTGCAAGGCTTGAGGAACTGAGACGCTCAAGCAGGCATGGTGGAGCCTGGCGGTTCACCATCCAGGAAGATGGGGGACGCTGCAAGAACAGGACGTGCTGCAGAAATGCAGAGAGCCGGTGGAAGACTCCTGGGTGTTTTCAGACCATAGAAAGCAACACCTTACTTATCAGAACCTGGAGCGAAGCAGGTGTCTTGAAAAGACGCTGCGAGAGATGAGAAAATGTAGAGAAAGCAGTTATCAGAGGAAAGCGCGGTGTACCTTCACTGGTTAACCGTGAAATAGAACGTGAACAAGAGCTGGTGAGTCAACCGAAGACTAACAGGGACACCGGATCGTTTCGGCGAACAATAGTAAACAGCGCACCAGAAAGAAAGAAAGTGAAGAGACTAATTGTAAAAAGGGGACGTGAATTGCCACCAAGACCCTTACCAGTATGTGAATGCATGAAGTACAAATATATGGGGAATCCGAAACGAAGAATATATCAAGAGGATATATCTATGTGAGAAACCTAAGGGTGTTCTCACTTCTACTCCCCCTGGATCCTCTGCTCAGTTGGCCAGGGAAAGGCCATTGCTCTTGTATCACCTGGGTGGAGGTTCCATGGCGATTGGGTGTGGGGTGCACACAGGCAAGACATGGTATCCCCCTATCCCTATTGACAACCAACCTAACCCTCCCCAACCTTTATGGACTACTATAAGCAAGCTCCCCTCATTTCCCCACATGTGACTCTTGACAGTACTGAGACGAGGAAGAAGCAACTAAGAGTGATCAACACCATGCTATTTACCTGCACTTGCGCATTCCCAATGTCACTGGGCCTAGTAAGATCGTTGTTTTGACCTCCCTTGTACCCCTTCCGTGCCTCGTCATGCCTTAAAACACTTGGGTATGGGCGCAATATAAATAAAATATCATATATCATTTCCCCACTTTAGTACTGGGACGAGGAAGATGACTGCAAAGTGTTGTGAATGTCAGGCAGTTCCCCTTAATTATAGGAAGGTAAGCCCAATTAAGAATCTACACCTGCAATCTGTCAAGTGGTTGCAGGTGTATAAAAAAGCAGGCCAGAGAACAGTGCAGGTAGAGGAACAAGGAGGCCTGTGTGGAGGAGACCAGCATGGGACCCTTGTTAAGAGGAGGCAGCTGTGGTGGGACCGGAGAAGGAGCCAGGACACTGACAGATACTTGTGGGACCCAAATCAAGAGGGCTGTGTATTTGCCACAAGTCTAGGAGCCTTTGTGACACAGAGCGAGCAACAAGAACTGCAAACAAGCCAGGACAAAAGAGGTCATCACCCATGTCCATGAAGAAGCCTTCAAGTTGCCGGCATGCAGAGAGAAACACGTAGCAGGTGAGCGGGGCTCGTACTGGTGGACTTCTCGGCTCCAGATGCAGAGAGGAAGCAGCAGGAGCTGCCGGTAGGAGATGTAGAAAGCCAGTGAGTGTCGGGGAGGGGCCTCGAACACCCTATCGGACCGCAAATAAGTAATAGTCCTCGAAAATAAATACATATTGAATAACGAACTGAATGGAACCTTAAAATAAATCCACATGAATGCATATTGAACAACCAATTGACTAAAACCTCGAAGATAAACATATTCAATATTGAATGGAATAAAACTTTATAGGCAAAGCAAATAACAGAGTACTGCCAAAGTGCCCATGTGAAAACAAATTACAGGAAAAGGGTGCAAGTGTGGCAGAGCGCAATAAAAGGTGGGGTATGAACAGAACTCCCTCCCCCAAAGGGAACTTTTATGAATGAATGCAGTGCGGCAAGATCAAAGACTGGCAAGAGGTGTGTGACACGTGATGGTAGAGGCACGAGGCTGACAAAGATAAGCCAAAGGAGTGTAAATCTGCACATAAAGCCAAGAGGCTGATAAAGAGGAACTAAGTGAAGGCGACTTGGTGCACAGGAGGAAGTACCAACAAACCTGCCGGTCTTTGCATCAGGCAGTGCAGGCGGCTGCCTGATGTGCCAGGCTCTAGGGGGCGCCTGTCCAACTCTCCCAAAAGGGCTCCAACACCACCATCAGCTTTTCCGCTGCATCCATCAAACTTGCAATAATGTACAACAATGACTGTGAAAGAAAGGTTTATTTCGTTGAATAAAAAATAAAAGTTCCCATTTGCCAAATCCCTGCAGATTTCCTGTCCCTCGCTGAATGTGTGCCTACACCCTGCAACGCACGGGCACTTCTCCCTGTCACATGTTTGAAGTTATGCTGCTTTACTCCCCCCGTATCCTTCTTCTCACCGCTTGCCGGTGGCTTGCACCCTGCACACAGGGGATTGCTTTTCATCGGAGTCGACATAGGATTCATCTCCCCAGAGATTGTATTGCAGGGTGCAATCTCAGCGGGAGATTTTAGCCTGAAATGGAGGGGGGGCTGAGGGTATGCGTATCGGGGAGCATTCATTTCGCTATGCCAAGCGAGAGGTTTAGAGTGGAGTGTGTGCTTGTGAGAGGCAGTGTTCACATACTTGTGCTATCATTTCAATGTATTCCCAGAGGTACTTTTTGGTTACATACCAGACAGTCATCAATACGGTATCATTTTCACCCGGCAGCTGCATCCCTGGGGCCAGAGAACGAAAGGCCCCCACCCTTTTACCTGTCGCAAAGACACGTAGACACCTAAATGCGACAAGGCGTCTGTGGTGGGTCATCTTGGCACCCTACACAGACAGGAGAGTCAAGTAGCTTGATGTTAAAATCATCAGCAGCCATTGGTGGCTATGCTGACATTAAAGAGGTGCTAACAGAGAATGGACACAAAACCACCCTGTCTCTCTCATTGTCTTTAAAATGCAAAGCAAAAGGGCTGTCACTTGGCCAGGCTCGGACTGGCCTATAGGTCAATAGGCCCATGGCCGAACCAAAAACACGAAATTCTGGTGTGGGCTTCTTTTTCGGCCAATGTGGGCCAGTTTGATGAGTTACTTCACCATGCGTAATAGTTTTGACCACTAGTGTCGCTGAATAAATTTTCTTTAAAATGCATAATTTGCATCACATTTTATCAACAAAAAAACCCTTGGGAACTACTCAAACAGTCTGTCACTAAAGGAATGAATAGCCATTTGCAACTGTGGGCCACTTTTTCATTGGTCCCCGAGACACTTTTATGGCCCAGTCTGACCCTGCACTTGGCTGCCACAAAGTCTCCACTGCACTTCTCTCTCAGGTGGCTTTGTGTGATATGTTGTGGTCATTTTCTTGTAGTGTGGCCAATTTACCAACATTTTTGGTAACATTAGTGGCCGATGGCTTTTGAACACATACACAGCACACAAAAATAACAAATCAGTAGCACCATTGTACCATTATATATGCAGAAAACTCGCCTATTAGAGGTCTATCCAGGCCTTGTGTGGCATGCAACCCTCCCAATGCCTTGATACCAACAAAAGAGTCGTCACAGAAAAGGTCATCACACGTCGAATCTGATACAAATGCATGAAAAGGAATGAGAGGTAAGCACTTATCAGTAGAAGGAAAGTCAAGAAGCTCATCACCCAGAATGGCTTTACAGGTACTGTGAGCACCAAGCCCACATATAGGACAAGCAATTAATTGGTCAGTGAGCTGACACCCTTAATAATGTAGGGCAACTGAAAGACAATACTCAGGTGGACGAGAAACACCATCTAGGATGCCAGCGATGAACACAGACCCTGCTGATCAAACTGTGACCCCGAAAAGCCTGTAGCTGCAAAGGGAGGATAACTTATTTCTTTATTTTTTTATTTATTACGTTTTATTATACTCCCAAATCTGGGGGTATCACGGCGTAGGTTATGAGGTTACAGTGGAGCTTTATGGTTACAAGGGAGGAAGAAGTCAGATGACAATAATAACAATGGCAAGGTCGTTACAAAGCAAGTCAGGGTTAGCAGCAGCGTAAACGAGTTATTCAGCAACATGCGGTGATAAACAGGGCTAATGAAGGCAGACGGGTTAGAATGTGTTGAATAGCCAGGTTTTTAGCTGTTTCTTAAAGTGAGTGTGGGAAGGCTTGTTGCTTATGTTCGACGGGAGTGAGTTCCAGATTCTGGGAGCTGCCAGGGAAGCTGGAACCTCCTGTTCTTGCGTTCTTGAAGCGGTGGATGAGTAAGTGAGTGCTAGAGTTAGATCTGAGAGCTCTAGTCGACATTTTACGAGCAATGAATTGATTAAGATAATTGGGGGCGTTTTGGGTGATGCATTTGTGTGTGGTGGTGTTTTGTGTAATATTCTAGCTTGTATAGGTAGCCAGTGTACCTCTCTCCTAGTCTGTGAGATGTGATCCCTTTCTTTGATTCCAAATGCTGCTCTTACTGCTTTATTTTGCAATAATTGCAATTTGGCTAAATTTGTCTTAGTGCTACCTAGCAAGAGTATATTGCAATAATCGAATTTAGACAGAATAAGGGCTCTTGCTAGGGCGATGCAATTTTGTGCAGTGTGAAATTGTCGACTGTCAGGCAGAATCCTGTGCAGTTCCCTTAGGGAGCACTACAGAAGATTAAGACTACAGGTATGAGCAAGAAAAATCCCCGTTGGTATCAGTCTGTACCACAAAGATTTAGTTGGTAGCTGTGGCTAAGCAGTCAGACTTATCTCAAGAGGAGATGAGCAGTATTCAGGGTTTACACAATAGGTATTACAGTACTATGGCACAAGGAAACACTGACCAAAGCTTGGTATTAAAAAAAAAAAGGAATGCATAGATTTATTTTATACACATCTGGTTCAACACATAAATCACAGTTAATAAAGCAAGTTAAATTTAGTCAAGGAAAGTATACACAACTCCCTAGTCAATTGTAGACAAGTTTGCGGTAGATTGAAAACTGAGCAAAACGGCACAGTGAAAACAACTACAAATGGCACTCTAGCAATTTAGCGAAAGGGAGGGAAAGCACAAGTTAAACCGAAATATCTTCAGACACCCCCTAGCAACACTTCCCTGAGGTTTTGTGAACAAGAAATGCACAGTAGTACTTTAGCAAGAAGATAAGTAATTGAAAACTGAGCAAAATGGCACTTCACAAGTTAAAACAGTAGGAAGGAAGAGGTGTTTAGAAGAGTTAGGTGCATCAACACATTTCTAGATGAGAATCAATCTAGTGAGAGCAGATCTAACAAATCAGCCAGAGTCAATAGGCCTGAGCCAGAGTCAGTGGTACAGGACCAAGAGTTTAGGAGCAAAAATGTTCTTGTAGCTGCAGTCAAGTCTTTGATTAACCAATATTGAAAAGGTAGATGCAAGGCGAAAGACATTGTTAGACGAAAGGACGGCCAACCCAAAATGGAAGATAAAGGATTTAAAACACCCTTAGGGGTACCACACAGAAAGGGGGGCCTGGTGGAACAAAGTACCTTTAAATGGAGAAGTGGCTCCTGCGGTGGCGGTTGTTCCTGGTAGTTCCTGCAGTTTGGGGGATCCAGCAGGGGAAGAGAGGCTTTCGACCTGGAGGAAGGTCCGAATTACTGCACTACCCAGGGACGAAACCAGCCGCGGTGCTGCCAAATGAAAAAAGGTACGCTCCTTTAAATCGCAGTCCGTGTGGATGGCTGCCTGGCTATCCGGCCTCCAAGTGCTGGGCACTGGCGATAGGACCAAGGCAGGTCCGAGGAAGCGATTGGTGAACTGGTTGGTCCCACCAGCTCAAGGGAAGAAGGCTCTTGCGAAGAAGATCTCCTCTCATCGTTTGGAAGAAAAGTGGTGAGACACTGCAGCAGGGCTTCACCGGTGGAGCAGGTGCTGAAGATGTCTGTGGCTTCTCTCCCCTTCGGTTCCGTAGTTCCAGTGGTGACGTCTTGCTCTGTCATGATGCCTACCCCCGGAGCACCAGGCCAGGCCCAGCACCCCCGGGAGCAGGCATCACACCCCCGGGTAAAAGCCCAGCGGCCCTTTATAGGGGCTCTTTGGACTCTGTCCTGGCGCCGTTGGCGCCAGGCTCATGTTGGACATCAGTCCTGGCGCCATAGGCGCCAGGCTCAAAAGGGGAAGTGTTTGGTGCACTTACGTTGTTCTGCATCCCAGCAGCTGAAGGCTCACCGTGTCAGCTCCTGCACCTGGACTCCAGCCATGCCCGCCTCGAACCTGGAACACCTATAAGGAAAGAAGAGAAGAGAAAGGTGAAAACCAAGAACTTATTCAACCTTCTTACCTGCATCCGGAATCTTCACGCCAGCATTCCTGAAGGAAGACTTCCATTTAAAAGCACTGCGTTGCTCGTTGCAGCGCCGCGCTTCACTCACCTGTTCCCGAGGCGCCGCCCGGCTCCATCGCGGCTCTCAGCACCGGTCGCCACATCCCTGCACCTAGGGGAGAGAAGAAGAGACAAAAGGTGAGCAAAGGAACACAAGAGGAAAGCCGAATTTTCAGCCATATTACTTACCGGCTTTTCTTGGTGAACCATTCCACATCTCGGGTCGGCGCCGCATCTTTGGCAGGTACCGCACCCCGGCCCCTATGGGGAAAGGACAAAAGACATTACTGGGGAATTATAAAGACATTTAGAGGGGTCGCCCTCAGCACTAACTCACCTGATTTTACCACCGGCAATTTAACCCCTCAACGCATCGCCTTCGTTCTGCACCTGAAATAAAGGACAGATCACAGGTTAGGAAAAAACAACATAAAAGGAGGCTCACACTTGAACTTTTGCATCTTCATACTTACGGCGTATCGCTCATAAAAGTCAAGTGGATTTGCCAGCGCCATTCTGAAAACCAGTGAAGTAACTGGACGAACGCGCGCCCCTGCACCAGAAGCAGGATGGAGAGTTCACCCTTCCAAACCATAAGGTGAGCTTAAACCGGGGGTTTTGGAGGAAGTCAGAGAAGAACGAAGGGGGAAAAGGGGAAGCAAGCACACTATTAAGCAGACAGTTAATCCCCTTTCTCATCTGCAGAAGGATATTCCTACGGGCCAGACAAGCAAGATTTGGGGGTCCTGTTCAATCGGTGGTCCGAATTCTGCGCATCACGCTTGAAGAGGCCACAGCAACCCAGACCAGACCAGCGCCTCCGTGGGAGCCAGGTGAGCGTTACAGCTCTTCCAGTCCTCAGGACCCTGCTTTTATGCAAAAAGAACCCCATTCATACAGCTTAGCTGTCACTCACACAGTGGAGTAGTCATCTTGGCCGGAGACCCTCCAGCCTATCAGGACAGAGTGCGACATGGGTTGCGGAGGCAACCCTGTCCAGGGGTCCTACTCCCCCTCCCACACAAAGGACCCACCCCAGACTCAGTGGCACCGAAAGGAGGTCTTCTTGGCAGAAGACCGCCAAAAGGACGAACAAAGGATCCCCGACCTGGGTTAGGGGTTTAGAGTAAGACAGGAGAAAGAATTTATATTAATGTTCTGGCAAATAAAACCTACCGGAGTAAAGTTAATAATAAAATAAACCAGCGGTATGTTAGAGGCTGTCAGAAAAGGTGGCAGCCTCGAACAATGGGAAAATCCCATAGGAAAATATTTGCGGTCGAATATTTATGGTAGTAACCACTGCCACCAGCCAGAAACTTTAGAGAGAGGGACTTTACGGTACCCCCTCGAAAATGAACCTAAGGGAAAAACTATTAACCCTTTTCAGTACCTCCATAGTAAGATGGGTTGTACTGGTTTAGTTCATAAAAATTGACTAGTAAAGCCAATGGGGACTTTACATGCCCTGGGAGACAGTAGTCAGTCCCAGGGTATGGAGTCTATGTTTGGGGGTCGCTACGACACCCTGTGTCACTGCACAGAGGGAGCTGTGTAACACATGTGAATAAAGATGGTTCCTATGGGGGTGAGAAAATCCCATAGACATTAAACACCAAAATAGCCTAGAACACACTTAGCAAAAATGCTTAAGAATGGGAAAAAGAGTCTCACTCTTAGCAGGTAAAAAGAAACAAACACTTCAAATTCAGCAAAGCTGCTGGGGGACTCTATAGGTAAGGGAAATTAGCCATAGAATGAGAATTCTCCCTAACATCGACTAAGGGCAATGAGTTTGGCCGTGCAGGCGGTGGATGAGGCAAGTGAGTTAACATGTTGGTTCATGGTGAGGCTTGAGTATAGGTATACACCTAAGGTTTTGACTTGGTTTGAGATAGGAATAGGAGTCCCATCTATAACAATAGATGTATAGTCCTGGTGTAACCTTTTCAGTCGAGCAGGAGAGCCTACAATGAGGATCTCAGTCTTTTCGCCATTGAGGCAGAGACTGTTGCCATCCAATTTTGGATGAGAGAGTAGATTTTATTTATGAGACTAGAGTGTTGTTCTTGATTGCCTGTGTTCGGTGTAGAGGAGGTCCCAAATAAAGTCTGCACTCCAGTCACCCATTTTGAAGTATCAGGAACGTTCACACCGAGATCTGAGACGTATGATGAGAAAATAAACCAGCAGAGAGCCGCAGTGGGGCTCTGCCCAGTACCTATTAGAAAAACAGAACCTATTGACGTACCAATACCAAGAAAACCATGGACAGTAAGGTACCCATTGAGAAAACCTTCCCAACAAATGAAACGAAATGAAGATCGTCTGAGTACAGACCCTGAAGAAAACAAAAAGGCCTTAATGGAAGACGAATGGTCATGTCACGAGAGCCCGGACAGATTCTCAGATAGAAGAAATGATGACCCGAGAATGACACAAGGAGACGAAACGCCATGAATAAGGATATTGTGAACTTAAAGTAAAATAACAATGTCAAAATTGAAGAAGTTGAAAGCTGTAAGCAAGATGAAGATATTCGACCAGTTTACACCTGTAAATATGCTTGGAACCATAAGAAAGCTAAGAAAACAGTGCGGCTTGCTATGCTTAGTAGAAGAGTAGTGCGGCAAGCGCCATTATACATAATCTACCTCAAATGAAGCACAGTATTATAAGTATATTTCTACTTTGAACAAGAAGCAGAATCAACCCAGGTTACTAAAGGCCACACGAGAAAGCTTCATATTTAGCAAAAACGAGAAGAGACAGCTGAAACGAAACTCAGCAGATGCAACTCGTGCCAGGAAAGCCAAGGTCATACCAAAAGAGGAGGCGAACAGTAGCTACATTTAATTGAAACTAAGAACAGAATATCATGCCTCTGAAAGGTCGAGATAAGAAGGCGAAGGCAGGTGGAGGGTGAAACGAAAATCAAATACACAAATTGAGAGGAAAGAGTCAAATTTACGGTGTTGGAATCACGTGACCAGCCAAGCAAGAAGAAGCGAGGGTTCACACCTACACTTGGCACCTGACCAAGCAAAGATATCAGAAATTTTCCAGACAGAAGATGCAGTCTTGAGGCCAAACCACAGTGAAATAATTGACACATGGCTACTAATGATGATTGATTGTAACCATAATTGGAGGAAGGCCGGGTAACTAAGGGGCACCCGGCACCTGGCTGACCATTCTGCGTGCTGCTAAGTAAAGTAGAAAAGTATGCATGGGGTTGGTGCTAACCCAATCACAATGGACCAAATAATCTAGGGTCTTATAGTTAGTAGAACCAATAGGACGTTGTACTTTTAGTGACGTCCACAGTAGTCATTTTGAAGGAAGGGCTTAGAGGCCCACCTGACAGTGTTTACCCAATCCCCTCACTCTGTTACCATTTACAGATATAGTACCTATAGTAAAGTTACCTTTTCCTAACCAATAGAATTGTATGTTAACTTTGAGTGTTACACGTCAATGATGACGAGTTTCGTGTATAAATGTTACAACTTGTATGAAGTTCGTTGGAGTTGAAGCGAGAAGGACGATCGCATCACTGCTGATATCCATAATTCCCCGTTTTTTGTACTGGTCAATAAACGGTCTCCCTTTGCCAAACCATTGAGTTGTCCTTATTGATTGGTGTTGGAGCAGGGCCATCTTAAGCACTTTTGGGGCCCTGGGCATGGACATCTTTGGGGCCCCCCCTCCACCAAACCAAAGGAATTAAGGGATCAAGAATACTGGTCACGCCCCCCCACCCGTTGCGCTCAGAACCTATAGGTTGATATGCTGTCTCATAGCATAATAAGCAGGTTTACTCTCTTTAAGTCGCCTTAGCCTCTTCATTCAGAATGATAAACAAGTAGCATTTGAAGACCAACATTAGCAGTCTACGAAGAGGTTAGTGTTCTAGTACATACAAGATACTTTTTATCAATAACATCCAGGAAGGTATGCAGCCTGTAGTATTAATGCAGGACTATATAAAAGGTACACGTAACTCATAATAGACAGAGAACTGAATGCTGAGAACTGTGAGAAACCTGAAGGTGTCTCACCCGCTAGGCCCTGGGGGTCGGTCATCCTGGTGGCCAGGACACAACCATCACTTTTGGATCCAGTTCCTGGTGTTGGACCTGTGCGGGAGGCACTGGCGTAACAGGGGCCCCGCCAGCACATGTCCTGGGAGGGGCCCTACCTTGTAGAAAAAAAAAAAAACATTTTCTTTCACACAATAAATATATATTTTTTTCTTTTTGGATTCGCTTTGCATTCATAAAGACATTTTTTCTGTAACAGAAATAATTTCCTTTTTGAAGGCAGAGTGACTACAAAAAGAAACTTTGTTTTTGAAGTCCGAGGGCTGCGCCCTCCCCATGGCATGGAAGGCCGTAGGCTGGATGCCTCTATGTCATGGGGTCGGGGAGCCCTATGACTTAAAAAATAAATAGTTTCTTTTTGAAGTCACTCTGCCTTCACAAAGAAATTATTTCTGTTATGGTTCGGTCCTTAACGGAAATAATTTCTTTATGAAGTCAGAGTGACTTCAAAAAGAAACGATGGGCCTCATTACGGGTTTGACGGTAACCATGCCGGTGTTACCAGCAGGTTGCCGCTGGACCCGTAATTATTTACTGGCGCCCGACTTCCCGGTAACACCGGCGGATTACAACTTCGGTGGTCTGGGAAGTCAGGCGCCGGCAAATGCTAAGTCCCCACTTCCAGAAAGTCCTATTGGACTCTATGGGAATGGGGACCACAGAAGCACTGGCACCGTTAATAACGGTGCCAGTGCTTCCATGAAAAATATGCGGGTGGGTGCCGTTCAGCCCAGCAGGTCTGACCTGCCTGGCAGGACAGCAACCGCCCGCAGAGCTGTATTATGCCAACCCGGAAACAACGTTGCCAGTAAGCTTACCGGCACCATTATTTCCAGTCCGGCATAGTTGTAATGAGGCCCAATTTCTTTTTGAAGTGTTAGGGCTCCCCTCAACACCATGACATGTGAGTGTATGAGTGTATGTTGAAAGGGTGCACACTTAAATGTATAGGTGGCTGCCTTTGTGAGTGTATGGTGAAAGGGTGCACACTTTAATGTACAGGTGGCTGCCTGGGTGTGCCTGTATGGTGAAAGGGTGCACACTTAAATGTATAGGTGGCTACCTGTGTGAGTGTATGGTGAAAGGGTGCACGCTTAAATGTATAGGTGGCTGCCTGTGTGAGTGTATGGTGAAAGGGAGCACACTTTAATGTACAGGTGGCTGCCTGGGTGTGCCTGTATGGTGTAAGGGTGCACACCTAAATGTATAGGTGGCTACCTGTGTGAGTGTATGGTGAAAGGGTGCACACTTAAATGTATGGATGCTGGGTGTGCTTGTGTGTATATGGTGAATGGTGTGTGTGCTTGCGTTCAGGGGCGCAACAAAATCTACATTTCGGGGGCTAACCCTTCAAATGTTTGGAGAGGCTCTAACTTCATGGGCGGTGAGGGAGGAGAAAACGTATTTGTTTGGGGCATCTCATTTCTTTACGCATTTTAATGAGACTATTCTAACGCGGCTTCAATGTTACAAGCAGTTAACTCTCTCCTTTAAGGTTGAAACCACCCACTTATGGACTGCTGTGAGAATGAGTGGCCTCCTGTTCCCTCTCTACCCTTACAATCACTCCCCTGGCATGCAAATACTAAACCCACATCACGATTTCAATTCCCTAAAATATTTGGCCTTTGAATGCAGGTACTAACCGTGAAATGCTTTATGCTAGTAATTGCTGGGTTCTTGTTAAAAGCGAAACCCAGGTGCCATTTAACATCTGTGTCCTGTTCTGTCTGGCAACTGCTCTGAAGGTCAGCCAGGTCGAGCCACCATAGCCCAACATTTCAGGGGGGGGGGGGTGCTGAATCCCAGTCAACTCAATGGTGTTGCACCAATACTTGTGTTTAATGCATAGATTACTTATTGGCAATCTCCATTACTCCTAGCCCTATTCTTCCTCGTCCCAGTGTGTATGAGACAGTACTTGTGTATAGTACTTGTGTATAAGGCACTCTGCCTCATACACAAGTACTGGGATGAGGTAGAGGTACACGGAGGTAATGCCTGACATAGCTACCTGTAATCTTCATTACTCCTAGTCCCACCCTTCCTCATCCCAGTACTTACCAATGAGACAAGGTGCCTCAACTGTAAGCTCTGGGGCAAGGAAGAGGGGTTTGGAGGTAATTCTGGGCCAAGAAGCTGATTTTGGAGGTTGGGGTGGGAGGGAGAGGGTATGTGTGGGGGGCAGGTTTTTACGACAAATCATAATGGCTGTCCATCGCCAGGCTAAGCAGGCATGATATGTGGTATTAGTGGCTAGAGAGGCATTTTGGTGCAGCCAGTCTAGTCATTCCTCAGTTTGGTATGACTTTTTTTTAACTGGGCATTTCTGATAAAGCAGTCCTGCTAAGTGCTAGGCTGCCATTTAGGTGCTGCCAGTCTAGCCGTTTCTTACTGCGGCATTGTATATTTTTCTGGGCATATGTGATCAAATGATATGAAATAAATCATTTATAACGCGCTTGCACACAAGTGTTTCTAGGTGCGACAAGACAAGGGAAGGAAGATAGACGGTGGACAATACAAACGATCTTACTAGGCCTTGTGTCATTCAGATTGTGCAAGTGCGAGAACGAGAAGTGCAAAGGGAAAGGGAAGGGGGAAGTGCAAGAGAGAGGGGAGGGAAAAACAGGGCAGCAATGCTCTGAGTAAGTGCATCCAGGGCAGCGCGGCTCTGGGTAGTGCAAGGAGAACAAGGGACTGTAGGGTTACAGTTACAGCCCCTAAGTGCAAGGTAGGCCCAGAGGCAGTGCAAGGGTGTTATGGTAATACATGCACGGGTCTCTTCAGAACCTTGTGCATGTATGTTCCATTTTAGAGTGCCTCCACAGTTGGTGCTTCACTGCGATCTAGAGTTGGTGCTTCACTGTGCTTTACAGGTCATACAAAAAAGTGGTCTCACACTCAAATTGGAGAAGTGCAACATAAAATGCGACCGAGTTTCATACCTGGGCCATTCCATTGACGCCAACGGCATCAGCCCCAAGAGGAAACTCATGGACACCATATTGAATATCGCCGAGCCTCAAAATAAAGACCAATTAAGGAGTTTCCTCGGGATGACAGAATACTACTCCAAGTTTATAAGTAACTATGCTGATAAGACCAAAAGCATGAGGAACATCTTGAAGAAGGCAGCCAAATTCATATGGTCCACTGAATGCAAGAACGAATTTGAAGAAATCAAATTCCAAATCAACCAAGCCCCAGCCTTAGGAATGTTTGATTGTAAAGCCAAAACCATCATATCCGTAGATGCAAGTAAAACCGGACTGGGTGGTGTCCTGGAACAGCAACAAGATAAGAACACTGTGACGATCGCATTTGCATCGAGAGTACTGAGGGGAGCCGAACTAAACTATTCCACCATCGAGAGAGAAGCTCTAGGTGTGAGGTGGATTCTTCAGCATTTCAGGAACCTAATTTGGGGCTTACCCATCCTACTGAAAACAGACCATAAACCTCTAGTAAATGTCCTTCAGTCCAAAACCCCTCACCTTATATCACCGAGAATAAGACGTTGGTTCCTCGACATCATGCAATACAATCTCCAACTATGCTATACTCCTGGTCCACAAAACCAAGTAGCAGATTGCCTTTCCAGATTATCGACCAACCTTGACACTGAGATTGCATCTCCAGATGAGGACATCATAGCTGTCGTAAACCCTGCCATCTCGAGAGATGAATGGAAAATTAATGCCAATACCGATCCGGAACAGCGAGAAATCAGGGAAGCAATAGCCAATGACTGGGTAGAAACGGGAGAGGCTTTAACAAGTTTCATTCCCTTCAAGGAAGAAATATCCATAGACGATCAACACATCTTTAGAGGCGATCGAGTAATCCCACCCACCCAACTCAGGAAAAAACTACTCCAACTGGCACACGAAGGTCACCTAGGAAGGAGCTTGACGAAAAACAAGTTGAGAAACAACTATTGGTGGCCAGGAATGTGGAAAGAAGCAGAAGAACTGGTCAAAAATTGCTCCACGTGTGCCATGAGTGACAAGTCTAAGATCTTAAGAAAGACCCCCTAACAGCCTATTGAACCTCCCAAACATGTGTGGTCTAAACTGGCAATCGACATCATGGGTCCATTCGAGAACCTCGAAACAGTCAAAGTATATATCATAGTGCTTGTCGATTACACCTCTAAATGGACAGAATGGGGAATAGCTGAGGACAATGTGACCTCAAAGAAAGTTACGGACTTCCTGACAGAGATCTTCAACAGGGAGGGAGACCCCAAGGAATTGGTTTCGGACAACGGGTCTCAATTTATGTCTATGGAATTTGGTGATTTCCTCAAGAAAAGGTCCATCAGCCACATAACAACATCTTTGTACCATCCGATTTCCAACGGACTTGTGGAACGCATGAACAGACTCGTGAAGAGTGTGGTTCAACTGGCCACGGCCAACAATCTCCCGTGAGGAGAAACCCTCAAAGAAGCTTTGCATGCGTACAGAACAACCCCACACACCACCACAAACATAGAGCCCTTCACCCTCATGCGAGGTAGGGTTGCAACTAGCCGATTTAGACCGGCGTGGATGTTCTTACACACGGGAGAAGCAAGGGTGAACATGGATCTACTTCAAAAGACAGTAAGAGAAAAACAAGCAAAATACAAAAAACAATACGACTCCAGACATGGAGTAAAAGAGATGCTGGTTCGTGAAGGAGACTGGGTATGTGTCAAAGAACCGAAGAAAACTCTCAAGGGTGAATCCATCTTCAGACCTCCACAGAGAGTTGTGAGCTGCCATGGGAAGTCTGTCATCCTGGATGATGGAAAGAGATGGTCAGGAGATGATCTCATAAAAGTAACAAAAGACATCCAAAAAACCAGCATATCTAAGGACAACAGTCCTGACAGACCATCACAACACTCCTCACATTCCCTAAGAGAATCCCTCTGTGAACATGTGGACAATAATAGACCTCACTCTATTCATCAAGGAGTCCCCACTGGAAGAATGTCCAGAAGGAACCGCAAAATCATCCAAAACTTCAACAATGACTATGTCTATTACTAATGTACCCCGGTTTACCCGCCTTCCCTCTGCCTTCCCCCTTGACACCCCCCTTTCCCCCTTCACTTCCCCGTTTCCCCCCCCCTTTTTTTTCCCTCTTTTTTCTCTTTTGCCTCATGTGGGGGAGATGTTATGGTAATACATGCACGGGTCTCTTCAGAACCTCGTGCATGTATGTTCCATTTTAGAGTGCCTCCACAGTTGGTGCTTCACTGCGATCTAGAGTTGGTGCTTCACTGCGACAACCCCGGGGGCCTCGAATAAAGCTCTTACTCTTCTCCCTTACGGTGTGCCTCTTTATTACAAAGGGTGACTGAACAAGAATGAGTCTGGACTCAGTGAGACTCTGAGGGTAGCCAAGCAACCAGTCGGTACAGCAGACAGGTAGATCAGGTGGTTTATAGTGATCGCATCGAATGCCAAAGCATCAAATGCCTTAGCAACTAAAAAAAACAACAACAAAAAAAGCATCAAATGCATTTTTTTTCTTCATTTATTTCTTTAATGTGGGGGGACCCCCTCCCCCAACCCCTGTTTTTGTACCCCTCAAAACCCATTATAATTAAAATAAAACCTTTACCTTTGAAAAAAATGCATTCGATGCTTTTTTTCCGATGCATTTTTTCAATGCTTTTGGCATTCAATGCTTTGTATTCGATGCCATGACTGGATACCGGCAGGTAGGCCAGCAGGGCAGGGAGAGAGAGAAAGCAGAGGAGAAGAGGAACGTTTTGAGCTGATTCCAGAACTTCAGGTGGTCCGGCTCAAGTTTGAGAGGGGCAGGGAGGCTATTCCATAGGGAGGCACCTGCAGAGGAGAGAGATTTACCCCCCACTCTCTGCCTGGAGAAG
The DNA here is from genome assembly GCF_040938575.1 of Ambystoma mexicanum. NCBI lineage: Eukaryota > Metazoa > Chordata > Amphibia > Caudata > Ambystomatidae > Ambystoma > Ambystoma mexicanum. Next base: position 31,986,897 of record NC_090934.1, read on the forward strand.
CGTCTAACCCTTAGAGAGTTGTAGGTAGCTGAGCGAAGGGCTTGAGAAGGAAGATATTTTGGAAGCGAGCGTTGGATGTAGTGCGGGCCCCGGACCCAGAAAGCCTTGTGGACAATGCAAAGAGTCTTGAACTTGATACTTGCAGCAACTTGGAGCCATTGGAGATATTTCAGGGCTGGAGATATAAGATCCCTGGGCTTGAGGCCAAGGATAAGTCTTGCAGTCCTGTTCTGGATTAGTTGCAGAGGCTGGAGAGTAGAGGAAGGCAGACTGAGAAAGAGGCTGTTGCAGTAGTCCATCCTAGAGAGAAACAGGGCTCTGGAGACAGTGAGCTTCTGGGGAAAAGTGAAAAAGGGAAGAGTCCCTTTGAGGAGGAGCAGCTGGTAGTGGGACTTCTTGGCGACATCCGAGATGTGAGGAGAGAAAGAGAGAGTGGAGTCAAAGATGACACCAGGGTTGTTTGCCTCGCAGGAAGGCGAAGGAGGACGGCCCAAGGCGGGAGGCGAGAGAGGGAAAGCAGGAGCAGGAGTCCAAATGAGAAGGATCTCCATCTTGCTGACATTAAGGCAGACATCGTTGGAGGCACACCAATCCTGAATCGCGGATAGACAGTCGGGAATGCGCGAGAGAGGAGAGGAGTCTGAGGGGAGCCCGAAGGAAAGCGGAGTGTCATCAGCATAACACTGAAAGTTAGAGGAGAATGTAGAGATCAGGTGGGCCAAAGGGACCACGTAGAGGTTGAAAAACCAGAGTGAGAGGATGGAGCGGAGAGAAAGGGACCAAGTTGGACCTGGGAGGGGCAGTCCAAGAGGAAGGAGGTCAGCCACTCAAGGGCCTGATCCGTGATGCCCAGGTTCTCATGGAGTCGATTGATCAGGATTGATCAGGATGTCATGGTTGACCTGGTCGAAATCAGGGGAAAGATCAAGGAGGATGAGGACAGAAGGAATGCTGGAATCAAGGTTAGAAAGATCTTCACAGGTGTTCGGGGGAGCAGTTTCCGTGCTTCTGGCAGCTCTGAAGCCAGACTGATGGTCATGGAGACAACCAACAGATTCTGTGTGGACACTAAGCTGGGAGATGGGCAGCTTTTCCAACAGTTTGCCCAGTAAAGGGGTGATGGAGATTGGGTGATAGTTTGCCGGGCAGGCAGGATCGGAAGACAGCTTTTTGAGGAGTGGGTGCATAAGGGAGAGCTTAACAGGAGAGGGGAACGTTCCAGTGGCGAAAGAGTGATTACAGAAATCAGTCAAGACTGGAGCGAGGGTGTCAATATGGTTCTTGATGGTTCTGGTGGTGCAGGAGAGCACCTGTTTGGATGACACTTTCATAGATCGGACTTGTCTAGAAACCTCATCAGGTGTTGTCAGAAAGAAAGAGGAGATAGGAGGAAGAGAGGTAGAGATGGCCAAAGGGGGGGCGAGAGAGGCAGAGGGGGAGGGGGAGGAAGAGGAGATGGAGGACAGGATGTCCTGAGTTTTAGCTCAGAAGTGAGATGACAGCCATACAGAGGGCCTGGGAGGGAACCGGAGAGTTAAAGACTGCAACAGGATTGACCAGTTCTTTTCAGATTTTAAAGAGTTTGGACGTGTTATTAGAGGCCACAGAGACACAGGCTTGAATGTGTGTCCTCTTGTTGATGAGTGTTATTGCTTCGACTGCCGCTTTGGTGCAACCAGTCTAGATATGTCTACATGTGGCCTGGGAAGCTTTACTACATTGTTATTATGTGTCTACACTGGTCTACATTGTGCAGCCAGTTGGACATGTTTTCATTATGACATGGCATTTTTAATAGCAAAGCATTAATGTTCCTGGGCACTGTTGGCGACTTGCATCTATTGGATTGGTTTTGCCCTACAAAACAATTGCAAACACTCTGGCTTTTTTTTCTCAGAAAGTGTGCTGTATATTATATTAAAACACATATTTATATCTTTCTCCTAGTGCAGTGCGCGGCAGATCCCTTCAGCAGCACGTTCGTGCGTATTGCCGAAGTGTAATAATCTAGGCCGGCCCAGAGTGTGGCGCAACTCTTGATTTGTTGCTGAGTTGCGGGGGCCCCCTAAGCATGGCTCGCAGGGGGGGCCCACATTTTGTGTTATGCCACTGGCGGGAGGATCACCTGAATGGGGGCCTTCGGCTAGTGGAAGTGGGACACTGGATGGCAAGAAGCGGTATCCCCTTCCCTGTAACACCTTTACCCCATCCTACCAGGTAGGATACGTCGGGACTCAACCCCTCCCCCCCCCTTTTCCGACATGAGCACTGTCTCACGGACAGCTCGCTCTGAGGGAAAACAGAGTAACTCTTAGGTTTAGAGCTCACCTGTAGTTTGCTGGTGTTCTTGCTTTTGGTGTCGTGCAAGTAGAGACGGTCCTCTCTGGATGCCAGGACTCCCTAAAGTTACCCCTCAGACGGGAAAGAAACCTTGATTGGATGCTAGTGAAGCTGAAGATCCGGACTGACAAGAATAGGAGTAGCAGAGGACTCGAGGCTACTCGCAGGGGAACCAGGATGCAGAGTCTAAGGATAGACTAGATGGTGAGAAGGAAGAGGTTCCCGGGACAGAATGCTGCACAGCCGTTCCCAGCAAGCAGGTAAGAGGAGCGGTAGAAAAAGGAAAGACAGGATAAAAGCGAGCAGCGCCCCGATAAAGGCACCAGAAGGAAAAAGGGCAGAACTGTAACAGGGAAGAGGGTATAGCAACAAGTGTTTAGAAAGAAACAAAGTTGCAATGCGAGGAGCCGGCATTGTTCTCTGTTTTTGTTTGTGAAGTGGCAAGCCCCTCCTTTCATTGTGTAGAACATATGGTTGGCATGGTGTCCATCTTGGAGTTGGCTGATGTGGTCCCTGCAGTGCGGGCAGACATTGAATGGTTGGCAAAGTGCCGCTGGGCATTGGGAAGGCATTTGTCTTTTGCCTGGAGGCGCAGGAAGGACCATATGGGGCATCTGGATGTTACAGTATACCCCCTTCCAAGTCCGGTTCCGCCGGGTTTCCAGTGGTCCAGGCGGTGGAAACGTCTCACCAGAATGGGGGCATGCACCTGTCTCGCAGGTTCTCAGGTGTGATCCACAGGACGATAGTCCTTCCAGTCTATGAGGTATTGCAAGACCCCCCTATGATAGCGAGAGACAGATATGGCCTACCTCATATTCTGGTTCTTGTTTGATGTAAACAGGCAGTGGTTTGGCTACTTGACGTCTTCCTACAGAGGCCTTATGGGATTTCAACAGAAATGAGAGAAACACAGGATGTATCCTGTTCTACGAAGGGGGAAGCCGTAAACAAAATGTCACAGGATTAATCTGTTTAGACACCTTAAAGGGACTAAATATTTAGGTGCGAACTTCCCAGTTTTCAGACAAATTGGTAGATATTTAGCAGCCAACCAAACCTTGCCACCTATTTTGAAGTCGGATCTGGGTGTCTGTGTTTGTCTGCCTGTAGTTTACCCTGTTTACCGGTATTGCAGGGATGTTATACCGTCTGGTGTTGTATGGCTTGTAGATTTTGCACCATTTCTTCTACTGCTGGCATGTTAGAACTGGTTGAAAGTACTGAAGGTAACCATTTCGGATGGTATCATAGTTGCAGTACAAAGGTGTAGTGCCAATGGCCGAATGAAAGATGTTGTTATAGGAGAATTCGGAAGTTTGAAGTAGTGGAACCCAGTGTTAGGATAATGTCCCATGTATGTGTAATCTTCCCTCCAGTTGTGTACCCCCCAACCTTTTGCTGCTGCCTGACAAGCCTAGTCTGACTTTTGCCAGTGGAGCACAGCCTTCACAGGAAAGCTGAGTGAACGCGGTCACTGTGTCGCCCAGCCGTGGTGACAAACTTCGCAGTTGCCTTGCTGCTGTGCCCCTCTGTACCCTGAATCCTGCCTTAGTGAAACTGACCTGATCCCTACACCAGGAGCGGAGAAATCGCCACTGTCCTGCCACAGAATCATCACTTATCACAGCTGCTGAAAGCCACAGAGCCACACAATTGCCGCATTTGAACCTGCAACCGAAGTGGACTCAACTGCCGAAGTTTGGTCCGGAGTGCACCAGGGGTCGGTGAGTACTTGCAACCCTTACCGGTGGCCCCTAGCGCACCGATCCATTTTCACGCACAAGTGTCCCCTGAGAGCCACTCAACTTTCCACAGGTAGCCTGAGCTACCGCCCGATTCCCAACTCCTGGAACCTGTTCTGCCCTTTTGGGGAGATCGTCCTGGAATAGTGGGAACCTAGTCTTCATTGCCTCACCCACCTCTCTGAGCTGCTACAGCCCCAGCAAGAGGCCCTGGTTTTCACTCCTTTGCACCATCATGTGCACCAGCACCTGAAAGTACTTTTGAGCGCCAGGCTCCACTCTTCGTAGGCACTGGACTGCCTCTTAGTTAGGGATTGATTGATGAAGAACTGCCTAAAGACTATTTGCACTGCTTGCTCCCTTTCCTTTTAGGCTGTGGACCCATTCTGTGCACTCACCCTTTAGGCCACTTGGTACTGTGTATATATCTATAGTAGTGTTGTATTGGTTTGAAGTATTACTGTTGATAATTGCTTTGTGTTTGATTTCAAAGACCTTGAATAAATGTATATGTATGTTTAATATATACACCTGACTGGGTGCGATTTGTAGTGTTCTTTACTGTGTGTGCTCATTGTGGGCTTTCGGTCACCCTCACCCCTCCCGAGACCTAGTCTTGACCGCCGACAAGCTACCTTGATTGGTCTGGCTTGCCCAGAAGGTTACCCTGTTCCAAGAAACTAGGCTGGCCATCTGAACCTCTGCCCACCAGGTCAGAGTTCAGAAATCCATCTTAACAAATTGGTGTACAACGGTGGGATAGGACTGAAGGTACCCAGTGTTGCACACTGGTGAAGGCATTTCAGATTACCCCTAACCAGGACACATAGTGACCTTAGTAGTAAGTAACTGTAAAGGCCATAGACCTATCTATAAGTATGGAAACAAATACCAATATAACCTTGAATGCTTCAAAATCGGACACATTGAGAATGATGTGTGCTGAGAGAGGCTTACCTGCTCAAGGTACAGAGATTGAAATGATCCAAAGGATCATGGATTGGCAAGAGTTCCAACTCAAAGCCATTGCAGCAGATGACAGCGCAGAAGGAGGTGGGTCTGCTCTCACTGACAGAACAGACAGTTCTGTTGCTGCACTTGTCCATGGTGCCCATGATGACAGAGATGATGTGTTGTCCCAAGTTTCCTCTGCCAGATATGATGCTGATGCCATGCTGGAATTCAAGAAGCAAGAGCTGCTGTTTAAGCAGAAGGAGCTTGAATTCCACATGGCTAAGCTGAAGGTGGAGCAGGCAGAAAAACAAAAGGACAGGGATCACCAGTTGGAACTGGCCAAGCTTCAAGTTTCAAATGGATCCAAGGGAAATGGACATGGGTCTGGGTCCTCCTCTCATCCAAGATTTCCTAAAGATCGGCTTGTGAAACCGTAAATGCAATCGCATAGCCCGAATAGTATGAATAGTATGTTGGCCAGAAGCGAATCGCATCATGTGACAAACATTGCAAACCATGAAACCTGAATGCGACCATTGGGAGTCCATTTTGTAATTGCCTGCCATTTTCTTTTCTGTAACGCTTTGCAAATGTATTCTGTGCTTCAGATGCTCACACGGTGCGAGGCCACATCTTGCACTCTGAATGCTAACGTAGACAGGAATATGAAACTGCAGAAATACATTGTTTTTCTTATTCAGTAAAGCCTTGAAGCTGTGCAAAAGCTGCGACTAATCAGCAGCCCAGGTGCCAGCCTGTCTTGAAGGCACTGTTGTAAAAGGCAGTTAAATGAGAATTATATGCAACTAACAGTGCTCCTTCACGAAGGATGGTATTTTCTCTGCTTCAGAACTGTCTGACCCTTAGCCCATGAGCGTAGCGAACAGATAATGTTAGTTGGAATGTCTCCCTGCTAGAACATGATATCCTTCCCTGTGCTGATGCCCCATGTTCCCCAAAACAGAAAACTGTCTCTGCAGCCTTGGCTAGAAGTACTAATGTTTAGACTGAATGAAGTTACGTGCATATCTGTCAATTACCAAACCCTAGCTTGTATGTCACGTATAGGGGCGGACCAAATAATGCTGTAGAATGATGATGTATTATCTATATATATTACTGCTTTACCGCTGTTTGCTCTCTCTCATCTCACGGTGTCTGTGACCACATGTCGTGAGGCGTTAAGACGCTCTGAAAATAAACCAGACTTGTTTGGGAAATGAACCTCATGACTGGCGTGTCATTAGTATATGGTTATTGTGCCTTTATTCCATATATGGTATTACAAAAATGGCGTCCGAATAGGGACAATCCGTGTGATTCCCCATTGCGTACGTTGAAGGCAAGGACGAGTCGAGGACGAAGCTGTCGGACTGGGATCGGAAGGTGTTTGGGGCGCCACTGCAGAAGTGATTAGAGACTCCTCCGCAGATCTGTACACAGCCGATCCCTGATCGACGAGCGGCGCCCAGAGGGCATAAAGGCGAGGGTCCTGGAAGCGAGGCAAATTGTGCCAGACACGTGGTCATGATGATTCTTGGTTGCGCCTGTATACGGGCAAATTGCGCCCTGAGAGACAAATTGATTGATCAGGTGAGTCGTGCCCCGATTCTTAAACGTCCCGATATTGATTGAGTGTTGCACTTGCAAGTACAAACGCCCAGGTGAAAGAGGTAAGAGTTAACCATGCCTGGGGCATTGTCTTCCTGTCTAGTGAGATTTTTTCACTGCGGTAGACAGTCTTTGGAAACTGGGCAGGCCGCGCCACCCGAGGGGTCGCCGGCATACAAAATGTACATTAAATACGGTAAAGGGGCAATAGTGTTTAATGCAATTTGGCATAGGCAGACCAGATGTGGATCAGACCTTCAGTAGCCGAATAATGGAAGCTTCGAACTAGCGCGTATAGAACATTTGGAATCAGTGTTGCTACAGAAAAAGGTCAGACCTGCAGCGTTCGATGCTGTAAGGGACTGGAGGAAGGAAGCGAATCAACGCGTGAAAAGTAGAGAGAAACACGCACGTAGACATATGTCAAACATAGAGAAAGCGCTAGAGCATGATCTACAGAAGCAGACAGAAGCCATTAGGAACATGGATAGGGCCTTCCAATTAGACAAACAGAAAATATATCCTTCACAAGATTTGCATACATCAGACGAATTGATAAATAAGATACTGAAATGAGCGAAGGAATAATCATATAAGTACTGACCCAGTTGCACCGCCTCCCCTTGTATCTCCTCCTGCTGCTATTCCCACACTTGCATCTGCACCTGCAGTGACCGTCCCATCTGCGCCAATGACATCATTTCCTCCACCTCCTACAGAGCATGAGTTTTACGCTTTAGCTGGCAGTTCTGCATCAATGGGGCTTGAAAGAGGAAGTATTAGTATGAATCGTTGTACGATTAGTAAGGAACGAAAAGACAAACTAAAACAGTGGGCTAAGACGTATATTGATGATGGCAATCAAGTGGCTGTGCAAAGTTCCATATCTGATCTTAGAGGCCTTGGTGAACAACAGGTATTGTTAGAATATATGGGAGATTATCTTGTTAAAGTATGGAGTGACTTGACTGATACGGTGATACCGCAAGAGTTGCATGATTTGATTGTCCTTTGCAATTTACAAGATAATGCGGCAAAAATACGATAACATGTAGGGTGAATATTTGTGTTTAAGTGAGAACTTGATCGTTTGCATAGAGATATAATGAACAAGCATGAACCGCATATGTCAGATGTCCAGAAACAATTTCTTCCGCTGTTGAAACCTGTTAGTGAAGAGATGCGAATTTGTACACAAGATGAGCTTAGATAGATTACGGATGCTGCCATTTCCCCGATTGAAGTGCATGATACATTTAGTCAATACACACCAGAAATGCAGAGAAAGGTGTTACAGGTTATGGTGGAATATTTACAGGATAAATGCATGAAGAAGGATTGTTGTCCTGCTGATTTGATGACGATTTATAAAAGAGCGTTTTCGCCTGACACCAAAACTGCTCCTTTTTCCCTTGATTAGGCTTTGTTGCCTAATAGACGTACTGATGCAGAATCCCCTACTTTGCAATTACCTATGAGGGAGGTGCCTCCCACATTTGTTCCGAAAGTAGAAATTGCTGCCGTAGGACAAACTCCAGCACGAACGATAGAAGCATATTATATTGCAGAGTTTGTACATGTCCCCTATTCTAGACAAGAAGTGAATACTATACAAACAGACAGTCCCTGATATTAGGAAAAATCCTGCTGGTTTTTATAAGGAAGTTGAAGCCGTTCTAAATTCATCTGTTTTTACACTGAGTGACATTGATTTATTGTTCCCTGTGATTTTTCCTGCTGACATATGGAAACAAATTAGAGGTATAAATGATGTAGCGATGCTAAGCGATACATGAGAAACTTTGATCAGAGTTGATAGTGAGAGAAAGGCTGGGGAGAAACCTCTGCAAGTAATTTTAACTTTGCCCTCACGGATAGTAGCGAAATTGAAAACTTTAGTGCCTGAAAAGAGAATAGTTTGGGATAAATTGACCGCTTGCCTACAAGGCAAATCGGAAGGAGCGACAGATTTTTTTAACCGGTTAGAAGATGTATTTGCAGATTTTAGTGGTCAAGATCTAAGTACCGAACATGGGAGAGATTATTTGTTGATAAATTTGTGCAAGGATTGTTACCGGAAATTCTGACATTGATAATGACATCTGAAAGTGCATGGCAAGCAAAATCACAAGTATTACATATGGCCCAATATTATGAGAACTGAGTAAATTCAGAAAAGGATAAGGAAATAAGGAAGAAAGGCGGTTTGAAAACAAGAGTGCTAGTGCAGCAGGTAGCCAAAGGTAATAGAGGTGGTGGAAATGCACCCTCTAGTGTCCAATTTGCATTATCATCCAACATGCAAGGGGTTCCGATAGGTATAAGTCAATGTGCCTATTGCAGACAAGTAGGGCATTGGCGAGCACAGTGCGCGCAATTAAAGAGGTTAAATGGGACTATTTCGAGAAGACCATTTAGAGGTCGTCCAGGAATAGCGGGCCAGAACAGAAGTCAGATGCAGCCACAATTTCAGGATAATCAAGTTAATCAGAATCAACAACAGAACAACACCATGAATGGTGCAAATGTTTTTGATAATCCCTCCAATGCATATTACTCTGGAGACTTTACATCTGATGATGTATTGTTCCACTAGGACAGCCCGAAGCAGGGCTTGGTACCAGTGCCTACTCCCGTTGATCAGAATGGGCCCTACGTAGAAATGAAGGTTGGGAATAGGGAGCACATTATTCTAGTGTACACAGGTGCACCGAAATGTTCGATCGACCATCAGCAGGTTCCAAATATACCACTGCCAGGGCATAGAAATGTTTCAGTAGGGTTTTCAGGTACACCAGTAATTAGTCCAGTTTCACAACCAGTGCCAATCAAACTAGGTCCATTCACTGAATCTTGTCCATTTCTTTTGACGACAAACTGCGGCGAGAATTTGTTGGGATTGAATCTATTGAAGAAATTGAATGCAGTAATGTATTGTTCTCCTGATGGAGTGTACTTGACGATTTCGCCACAACATCCCGTATCGCAATTTGTGTCTCTGCCATTAGCGACTGAATTGAGTGAAGTACCAACTCTTATATGGACAGTAAATGATAACGATGTAGGATGTTTGAAATTTGAACCAGTAAAAATAGTTTTGAAAGAAGGAATTACGTTACCGCGTGTTCCGCAATACAAAATCTCGATTGACGGTGAGCACGCTTTGAAATGCATTGTGTCTGAGTTAATTTCCAGAAATGTAATTGAGGAGATTTCTGGTAGTATTGCAATAGCCCGATTCTTCCAGTATACAAGAAAGGAGGGAATGAAATCCCTTACCATTTTATAATTGATTTGCGCGAGTACAAAATTGTTGCTCCACAATTCCCACTGGTCCCCGATGTCACCACAATTTTGACTATGATTCCAACTTCTACATCACATTTTAGTGTAGTAGATTTGAAGAACGCATTTTTTTGTATTCCCGTTCATCCAGACAGTAGATATTTGTTTGCATTTACATTAGGAGGGCGCTCATTCACATTCACACGTATTCCACAAGGTTACACTGAAAGTCCAAGTATTTACAGTAGAGCATTAAAGGAGCAGCTAGATATGCTTGAGTTACCGACAGGCTGTATATTGTTGAAGTATATTGGCGATCTGCTTATAGCGGCAGATTCAGAAGACATTTGTAAAGAAAGCACTATCTTACTATTGACACATTTAGCGGCACACAGTCACAAGGCTTCGCTGAAGAAGTTCCAGTATTGTCAAGAGGAGGTGGCCTATTTGGGCTACCCCCTATCGAAGGAGGGAAGAAGATTGACACCAGAACATATAGAAAGCATCTCTGATATGCCTACTCCAAATACACAGAAGGAAGCCAGGGCTTTAATTGGCATGGCTTCATATTGTAGGCAGTGGATTCCGAATTTCTCCATGATTGTTAAAACCATAGTGGCATTGACAAGGAAGGATGTTACCTTACCTTTGCCATGGAACAAAAGTGTCAAAAAGCTTTTGACCTGCTCAGAGCTGCGTTATGCTCAGCTCTGGTTTTGGGCACGCCAAATTATGAGAAGGGTTTTATGCTGTTTGTACATGAGAATGATGGATGTGCTTTGGCTGTTTTGACTCAGCAACACGGGGGCAGAAATAGACCATGCAAATATTTTTCTTCCACGTTGGATCCTGTTGCATGTGCTTTGCCACGTTGCTTGCGAGCTGTTGCTGCTGCTGCCGCGTCAGTGAAACAAACCAAGGGGATGGTGTTAGGTCACTCTTTAACCGTGATGGTACCCCATTCAGTAGACGTTCTTTTAAATAGAACGCAGATGCAACATTTCACATCCGCCTGACTAACAAGGTATGAATTAATCCTATTTGCACCACATATTCAAATTAAGAGATGTTGCTCTTTGAATCCGGCCGAGTTATTGCCTCCTCCAAGTGAAAAAGGGAGGGAGGAAAAATGTATCACATGATTGCTTAATTATTACTGAGCAAGAGATGAAAGGAAGAATTGATTTAACCGATATACCCTTGAAAGAGCCAGATGGAGAATTGTATTGTGATGGCTCTTGTTTTAAATTACCGAATGGCTTATCAACTGATGCTTATGCCAATACTACAACTCAGCACAAGTTGCGGAAATAATAGCTTTAACCAGAGCATGTGAAATTTCTGAAAACCTTAGTGTGAACATGCACACTGACAGTCAATACGCTTTCGGGGTGGTCCACAATTTTGGCCGATTATGGGCTGAAAGGGGTTTTCTGATGTCACATGGAACTAAGATTCAACATGGCACTTTAATAGTGAGACTGTTGTCAGCACTTGCGCTTCCCAAGCGATTAGCAATAATGAAATACAACGCTCATAAAAAGATAACATGTAACATAGGAAAGGGAAACGCATCTGCGGACAGAATCACGAAACAAACTGCCATTGATTTGCACACAAAAATGTATGTCGAAACAACAGAGAGGGTGTCCTGCATGATAGAGGATGGAATTGGGACTGTTAAAGAAATACAAGCAGAGGCCACTCCTGAGAAAATAAAACAATGGTCCGAAGGTCCAGCAGAATTAGATCCCAAGGGTTGTTGCGTAGACAAAGAAAACAGAAGATGGATGTTGCCGAATGCATATGTTATGGAAATGGTTACTATGTCCCATGTCCAGCACATATATGTGCGAAAAAGATTTATCAGCACCTTGATTCTGTATGGTACAATGACAATATTTTGAAAACTGCTGAGAGATTGGTTAAAAATTGCATGACTTGTTTACAACACAACATTGGAAAGGGAACAGTGACAACAGTAGGAAGTTTTGGTCCTCCCTCAATGCCTTTTGAGGTCATTCATTTTGACTTCATAGAAATGGAGAGATGCCACAACTTTAAATATGTCCCTGTAGTGGTCTGTGCATTTAGCAAATGGGTGGAGGCCTATCCCCTGAAAGATAGATTGTTCAGCTATGTCAACAGCGAAATACATGTTAAAGGAATATTTTCCGAGATTTGGGCTACCTCGTGTCATATGGTCAGACAATGGCCCACATTTTATAGCGGCCGTGATATTACAGATTTGTGTAGGCCTCCAAATTGATAAACAATTCCATTCAGCCAGACATCCGATGAGTGCCCATCTTGTGGAACGGCAAAACGTATCTTGAAAAATAAGCTGGTGAAAATATGCGCCGATAGTAATTTGAAATGGCCCGATGCATTACCGCTAGCCTTACTGTCAATGCGTACGTCTGTGCATGCAGGGACTGGTCTCTCCCCCTATGAAATCATTATGGGAAGACCAGCCCTTGTATGGAATGTGCCACGTCCAAAAAGGTTGAAAGATATAGAGTATGCGCTACTTACTAAATATTGTAAACAGTTGACTCAAAACTTGTGTCTGCAACCGGGGGACTGGGTCCTAGTGAAGAACTTTGAGAGAAAATCTTTGCTTGCACCGCGGTGGAAGGGACCGTACAAGATACTCCAGGCCACACAGACAGTGGTTCGAGTAAATAGTCGAAAGCATTGGATTCATGCAACGCACACAAAAAGAATCCTGTTTCCTTTGCCACATGAGAAAGAGACAGAGGATCCTAACTTCCAGAGTAAACCAGCCTTGATTGATCACAAAGACATCGCCGAAATTCAGCCGGAACTACTTCCTGAGCCCGAGAAGGGGCCCGGGGAGATTACAACGAAATTTGAAACATCAGTGTTACCTCAAACATTTTTGTGTGCTGCCTCATCATCACCAATTGCATCACCGACTGGCACTGTTTCTGCATCTGCGGCAAACAACGATGGTGCATTGTTCATCGATCACACTGTACCTGGAGCTTTAAGGTACAATCTGCGTCCATGAATTCGGAAGTAATTGTAACAGCCTTTGTTTCTGGCCCACGGATGGGGATGAAAACGGAGGCCTAGGGAAAGGGAGCATATGAGCTGTATCGGATGAGAGCTCTGACACATGATTTCCCGGTGCTATCATTGAAAGAGAAGGGCTTTGCAACCTAGCGTGGACAAGTAGGGGTAAAGGTACCAACTCTATGAAAAATTGATATTGATTCTTGCTCCTGCCTTTCAGAGCTTTTTGAGGTAAACACCAGGTTGCTGCCATCTTAAGCAGGCCGAACTGAACTTGCTTGAACTCTGCTGATTAAACGTGTGTTGCCGTGGGAGACCTTTTTACGAGAGACGTTCAGAAACTTTTGAAATAAGCCTTTATAGATCATGCCTGTATTCGCTCCTGCTGCCGCTTGCGCTGATGAAGACATTAATAGAACTATAGACATTGACACTGAATCTGCTCCGAGAAAGACATGGCCTACGAAGACTAAATTGCTCCTGGTCATCATACCTATCTGTATCGTATTTACACTAACTCCAGTGTTTTGGTACTTGTTAGGCAGAATCCTGTGCAGTGCCTTTAGGGACCACTACACACAATTAAGACTACAGGTGGCAATACAAGCTTTACCTTTGGTACAAGCCTGTACTACTATGTCAGAGTGGTAGCAGTGGCGGAGCAGCCAGGCTTATCTCAAGAGTATATGAGCAGTAGCAGAGATTACACAAAGGGACCACAATTACTGTGACTCAATCAAACACTGACTCAAGGTTTCAGGTAGAAAAATATAAGTACATTTATTTTTAAACCATTTGTTATAGACATAACACTTCTATTAAACTTAAACAAAAACCACACGTTAAATATACTACAACTAACCAAGTCACTTTGTACAGTATGTCTCAAGGTAAGTACCTTGTGTTTGAATGAACAGGTATTATACACAAAACACGTTACCGCGAATACGATTGCGATCACTTTTTGACAGTTCGGTCTACTAACTAAACGCGTATCCGTGACATGAAATGCTACCGGGGCAAAAACACACTTAGCACCTGAGATACTCAGAGGGCGTTGGAGGCAAAAATCACAGGCAATATTTTGGTTAGGCAGACAGAATCGAGAAACACTCATAGACAAGAGTTTAAAAGTCAAAGGGCCGGAGCCAGGGTCAAGTGACACAGTCAGATAGTTCACGATTCAACTTAGCCAAGAGTACTTCGATAATGTCAATGTTCGGAAGCAAAAGTTATAAGAAGGAGGGAAGACAAGGGCAAGCCTTGGAAATGAAGAAAAGGGGGTTCACCCAGTTTCCTCAAGCAGAACACAGTACCTTATTCCAATGATGCAGCTGGTGCCCTGGCAGTTGTTCCTTTTGGTTTCCCGCAGACCCACGATTCCCGGAGCTTCGTTGTGAAGGAGGACGCCTGAAGGGGGTCTGCACCACACAGGGATGCAGCCGGCAGCAGCGACAACGAATTAAAAGTGCGCTCCTTAAAAAACACAGGAGAGGCTCTTCAAATGGCTATCCGGACCACTACAGCTGTGCGCAGCGATTTCGACCAAGGAAGAGGATCCTCTGGCTGTGGAAGACGAGCTGGTTATCCCCTGCATTCCATTTATTAGTCTGGTGAGGGTGTCTTGGATCTTCCATTTGATCTAAACCCAGACCACGACACTCGTCATACTTTCTACTTCCCACCTCGCTTTTCCTTCTATTATTTCCAAGATATCTCTCAGCTTCATGGGCAATGTGTGATCTATACCCCCCTTTTCCCACATCCCCCTCTTTCCATTCATCATAAAGTAATGCAAACGTTTCTGCCATCTTTTTATTCTCTTCTGTTATTCTATGATATAATGTACTGGCTGCTGTAGGGTTGGTTACCTGTGTGGGCGGGGTAGTGGGGGTTTTGTAAAGCCACGATATGACTGAAGGGTTGCGGTCATTTAGGCTGTGGGCATTGTAGTCAGAAACATTTGGCAGGGGAGTTATGCTAACATTCATTTCAGCACTGCTTTTCTTGGAGTGGTTGATTGTTTTGGGCGGTTTCGTGTTATACCCCCATACAAGCTGGTATCCGTTCCATACCAAAAAATCCCCTTCTTTTGCCCTTTCAGTTGTTATATTTTCGTTTGCAATATTACTTCTGTTTCCCCCTCCCCCTCATGCATCTCGACAGAGATGAATACTATGAACCAGTAAGTGCTTATGCCAAACAGTATCACAAAAAATAATACGATGCATACAGACAGTCCACATTCATACGAATATCTACAACTTTCTACTATAGCATCTCTACATCTCGATATTCTATTGCTATCCGTTGCGGGCCACCCGTTTGTTGCCATGGTTGTTCCTATTTAAGACATAAAAGTGCATTAAGTATATACACGTAAACATTTTCTTTTTGTACTGTATCCACCAGACACTTATAGTGTGAGATAGAGGGAGAGAGAGGGATGGGTGCAGAGAGAAAGAGAGAGAGAGAGAGAGAGAGAGAGAGAGAGAGAGAGAGAGAGAGAGAGAGGGAGAGAGAGAGAGAGAGAGAGAGAGAGAGAGATTTTCTCATTCATACTTGATCACTTTTTCCATTTTTCATTTCAATCATTAATCTTATTCATTTATCTTTTTCTTGTATCTGTAATTCAATTTCTTTGTTAGCATATTAATATACCTGATACACTTCTTTTTAACTGCACCTTTTGCATTCAATGTTTTCATTTGTTATCGTTTGCTTTTGTCTGTGCCTCCTCATTCAATTCCTCATGAACATAACTGTAGGCTCTCCGTACGTCTGTTAAATGTATCCAGTACCTTAGCCCTTTAACCTTGACTGCTGTGGGAGTACACAAAAAACTACCTCGTATAGGCCATGGAATCTTGGGGCACTCCATCTACGCACAAAACTTCTAACATAAATAAAATCCCCTGGCATCAATTGTCCTTGGGGATCCTGTTCCACAAATGACACATCTGGGTTTCCCTCTTCTCTTGTGAATGGCGGTGAGAGTTGTCTTGATATTGCACACGCTGCCCTAGTCAGTTTTTTCAGATAATCAGTAAACTCATCTCCTAATATCGTGGCGCTTCTATGTGCGTCTGAGTGTCTACGCAGCGGAGAATGTGCTGTGTGTATTCTTCTCCCCGTCACAATCTCGTGCAGGGACAAGTGGTGGTCCTTACTTGGCTGGTTTCTCAGTTCAAATAGTGCAAGAGGTAAACAATACACCCAGTTCTTTTTGAGTGAGAAGCATAGTTTAGACAATCTTCCTTTTAACAGGCCGTTGATCTTCTCGACAACGCCATTACTTTGAGGGTGATAAATCGAGCAAAGCTTATGTTTAACCCCAAACAATGCAGTAACTTCCTTGAACAGTTCGTCCACAAAATGAGTGCTGTTGTCTGAGCGAATCACATTGCAAATTCCCCAGCGCGGGAACACTTCTCTTACTAGGAACTTTGCGGCGCACTTAGCATCAGGGCGTGCACATGGACCAGCCTCAACCCATCTAGAGAATGGACATACAATTACTATCATGTAGCGTGCCCCATTACACCTTTCCCCCATGTCTGCGTAATCAATATGTAGTTCTCGGAAGGGCCCTGATGGTTTTGGAATTGTCCCTCTGAGTGTCCGTAATGTCATCCCAGAATTGTATATTTGACACGTTGTGCACTCCATCGCTAATCTTTATATATGTTCCTGGAGCCCTGGCACAAACCAATCTTCCTGTATCTCTGTTACTATGCGTTGTTTGGCATTGTGTGCTGGAAAGTGTAGTTGCTGGAATGCTATTTCCATCAGTTTAATGGGCATCACCACTTTACCTGTGTTATTTTGGCGCCATAGTAAATCTGTTGCTGACTGGCTGCAACCCCTTTTTTCCCAAAATGCTTTTTCTTCATTACTTGCTCCTTCCTGCAACTCTAGTATTTGCGATATGGGCATGGCATTGTACCCTTCTGGTAGTTCCTCACTCGCTTGTTGCTGCAATATGTACTCACCTGCAATTTCCTTTTGGAGATATGACGCCTCCTTGGCGGCAGCGTCAGCTGCCGCGTTTCCCAAAGATACAATATCTGTATTAGACGTATGGGCTTGGCACTTGACGATTGCCACCATTGTAGGTTCTTTCAGTGACTCAATTAATTCCTGTAGCAGTTCGACATGTTGTACGGGGGTCCCATCCGCCCTGCGAAACTCTCTCCGCCCCCACCGGGCCAGACCACTGTGTACCGTTGTAGTCATGTACGCTGAATCTGTGTATATTGTGACTGTGCATCCCTTGGCTGCACGTAATGCTTCAATTAGGGCAACAAGTTCTGCTGCTTGTGCGGAAAAGTGTAATGGCAGGCGATATTGTACTAGCACTTTGTACTCACCTTCTATTAATCTCACTACCGCCATTCCCACATGTTTTTCACCTGTATCCATGTCAATTGACGCTGATCCATCTACAAAGTACACTTCTCCTTCCGTTACGGCATTTTCACTTACCACCGAGCCCTCTCCCTGTTCTCCTGTGTATATTGCACAATCGTGCTCTTGCATGTCTTATATTGTACATGGTTCTGTGATGAATGTCGCTGGGTTTACTGTTCTGCACCTTACTATGTGGATGTTGGCGCTGGATAATATTATCTTGTACGCTGTTGCTCGCTGTGTTGTTAGTGTGCTTTTTGATCTTTCCAGTATTGCGAAAAGGGAGTGTTGCACATATAATGTAACGGAGCACCCATTACTATAGTGGCACTTTTCTCAATGGCAAACGCGGCGGCAGCGAGAGACTGTTCAAACACGAAGTGTCCTTGCATAACTGCGTCTAGTGTGCCACTGTAGTAAGCCAATGGCTTGTGTCCCATGGATGTGTTTTGTGTCAAAACAGCTGTCATAAGTGTTTCCTTGCAGTGGGAAAACAGGTATAATTTACGCTCATAGTCCGGGTTGGCGAGTACTGGAACGCTTGAAATTAGCTGTTTCAGTGACGCAAATGAGTCACTCATCTCTTTTGACCATTTTATTTCTTTATTCTCCCGCTGGGCCTCTTTTAGTGCTTGTAGTAAGGGTCTTGTGTATTCTGCATAGTCTAGTATCCATGCTCTGCTATAGTTGCACATTCCTAAAAACCTTTGCATTTCTTTTACCGTTTTTGGCTCTCTTACTGCTGTGATTGCTTCTACTCTGTCAGGTATTATCTTTTTGCCATCCTTTGATATCGGCTGTCCCAGGTATAATACTTCTGGTTGGCATTATTGTAGTTTCCCTATGTCCACTTTGTACCCTTTGTGGGCCAGCAGTGTTAGGAGGGTAACTGAGTCCTTCCTGCACTCTTCCTCGTTCTGTGCGCATATGAGCAAGTCATCTACGTACTGAATGATTGTGCTCTCAGCTGTCAAGTTTCCCAAATCTTCGTGGAGGATACGATTGAATATACTGGGGCTCTCACAGTAACCCTGTGGTAACCTGCAATGCTCATATCTTTTCCCCCCTAGTGTAAATGCTGTCAAGTAGCTGCTCTCTTCTGCCAGGGGAATAGAGAAAAATGCATTTTTCAAATCAACTACTGTGAAATGTGATGAGTTTTTTGGGATGCTGCAAAGTATCGATGCAGGTTTCGGGACTAGGGGAAACTCTTTTTGTATGACGTCATTTAATGGGCGTAGGTCCTGGATCATCCTCCATGCCCCTCCCTTTGCTTTTTTGATTGGATAAATGCAAGTATTACATGGGGTATTTGAGGGTATTATTATTCCCTGGGCCATTAGGGCACTTATCGTTTCTTTTATCCCTTCGTCAGCCTCACGGGACAATGGGTACTGTCTGACTTGGGGCAGGATTGCTCCTGGTTTTAGTTTTATCGTGACTGGGGTAACTTTGTGCAACAACCCTACATCATGGGGGCCTGTAGTCCACAGGTTGCGTGGCACTAATTTCATGTCGTCATCAAAAAAGGAAGGTGGTGCTCCCACCACAGCCATTAACTGTACAGGCACTTGTCTCATTTGTTTCAAGATGTCACATGGTATTGCTATTTCCATTATTATTTCTCCGTCACTTTCTGAGTCAGAAAAGAGATCCTCATCTGATAGATCATGTAAGGCAATATCAGCATTGATGCACAACACAGTGCGCCATTCACACCCATCTATGTCCATACCAATTACTGCAATTCTTTTGGCTGATATCAGTACCGCATGCATATCTAAAGATATCACTGACCCAGGTGTAATGTCTGTGCGTACTATTGGGCGGAAGATGAATTCTGCTGGTACCCTCCATTCTAATCTTTTTAGCTCAGGTACTGCTCGGGCTAGGGCTTTCAACCCTTCAATGAACACACTTTCGTCTACCGGCATGTCACGTATCTCTGGTGCTGTTGCTTGCACATGTACCACTAGAATTACACAGAGCGGGCGTATTCCTGGGGTGGAGCAAACTATCCCTCTTTCTGTGAAGGATATAGTCATATTGAGCTTGCTGAGAAGGTCCCTTCCGAGCAAGTTTATTGGGGACTGTTCGTAATAAAGTAGGGGCGTTTTCACTGTCTTACCCCCCACTGTCACATCCAAATCTTCTGTGTAAGGAACTTCAACGACAGCCCCAGAGAACCCCTGCGTCTCCAACCTACGGTTAGATAG
This sequence comes from Ambystoma mexicanum, assembly GCF_040938575.1. Classification (NCBI taxonomy): domain Eukaryota; kingdom Metazoa; phylum Chordata; class Amphibia; order Caudata; family Ambystomatidae; genus Ambystoma; species Ambystoma mexicanum. The sequence continues at coordinate 32,006,497 of NC_090934.1, forward strand.
CGGAAACCAACCTTCACGTATACATGATTTTTCGGCTCCCGAATCCACCATAAATATGAACTGCTTGTCTCCTATCTGTGCCCCCACTAATGGTTCCTCCGCTGCATTGTAGGTGGTAGATAGGATGGGACACGCAAGTGTTCCCTGTGGGCTGTCCTATGCTGGCTGCCTCATGGCTCCCCCTTGACTAAAGACATTGCTTGACACTACTGCTACACCGCTGTAGGGGGCTGGGGCAGGTGCCCCGTTCGCGACTGCTGCGAAAGGCTTTCCAGGTGTGTAGTGCATAGGTTCGTCGTTCTGTGGGTGACCCTGTATTCTATTGTGTTGAACTGGTCTTTGGTCTACGTACCCTTGCTCGTGTGGCCTCTGTTGTCTTCCCTGGGTGGGGGTTACCGTATTGCTCCATATCCTGAAATCCGTTGTTTGGTCTGTTCCTGCATTCTCGTGAGAAGTGCCCCCACCTTCCGCAGTTCCAGCAGCTCCCTTGTGCACCTCTGGGGCCTTGCCCCCCATACCCTCCATTGCCACCGTACCCCTGCCCACCTCCTCGGCGACCCCTGTACCCACCTCGTCCCCCTCGAGGGGCCCAATCTTGCCACTGCGGACCTCCGTACGGCTCCTGTCCGTTCCACTGTGGTTGTCCCGTTCCTGCACAATTCGCTGCCATCCTCCCCTGTATTGCTAACAGCCCCCACCCCTCCTCTTCTCCCTCCCTGTTATGTGGGAGCGCCGCTACTGCTGCAGCGACCTTCACCAGTTTCGTTTGTACTAACTTGGCCTCATCTGCCAATCTTTTTTGTGCTATTTCTTTTTCTCGTTCCTTTATTCTTTTGCAGTGGTGTACTATTATACTCTGTATTTCGGGCCACCCCTTCGCCTCGATCCCTGCAATTTTGTCAAGTGCTTTCTGTACCTCTTTAGGCAGGCCTCTCTTTATTATGAAATAAAATAATGATGTTGACTGGTACCAGGGCGTGCCCGTTTCCGCTCTCCACATCTCCTGTACCCGGAAAATGTAATCCATAGCATCTTCCCCTCATTCATTGTGCATTGCATAACTGACTGTAAGTCTGGTGTGTCTGGAAATGTTTCTCTTAATGCGTCCCACACTCGTGCTCGCACTGTGTTGAATGAGGCACCATCATGACGGTCACAATCTAGTGTTACCCCCAAGAAACCAGCGTTTACCCACACTCTATCTGCCTGGTCCCCAACCGCTGATACTAGTAGGCTTTTTACATCCCCTACCGCCAGTGGGACCCCAGCTGTGTGCTTCTCGAATGCATATATCCACTTACTTGCCCCTCCGGACAGTGGTGGTAATAACTTTAACATATTGGCCTTATCCATTTGAGCCCAGGGTATGTAGTTTGGTCTCCCTCCTCCCCTGTGTATCAATGGGAGTTGTAACTTCCCCTTTGTCGCTTTGCTTGTACTCACCTTCGTTCCCTTCTTTCCTAGTGGAGCCATTCTCCCCAGCCTATTTCTTAATCATCCTGTCCATTCCTCATCCATTGTTCTCCCCAGATGTGCACTATCCATCCTCCCACTCTCTCCTCCCATTGCCACACTTAATCTCCCACCTTCTTCTTCATCGTCCTCTACATCACACCACAAGTCCTCTCTTCCCCCTGTGACCAAAATCTCATCATCCGCATGTTCACTTGCCCCGTCTATTTTTATTATTCGCGTGGGCTCTTCTTGTATTCTGAACAATATTTCCCCCTTCTTCCACCCTTCCTCAATCGTCCTGTCATTGTTTTGTGCCCTCTGTGTTTGTTCTAACCGGGCAGCATTTGTCCCACTTTGCTCACAGATATTTTTAATTCTAGATAATTCCTCTCTTGCTAATGAGAGCCTGGAATCTAAGTCCTCTGTTAACTTCTCTATGTCTACTGCGGGTGTACTTATCTTTCCACGCTGTCTACGACTTTCATACGGCAGGGGTGCAGTCGGGCCATGTGTTGTTGTAGCTTGAGTTGGGGGAACATAGGTGGGGTCGCTATACCCCTCTGTGGGCACCGGTTTATTAAGTATAGGGTACAACCGTGTCACTTCACCTAACTTCTCTTCCCCAGTCATTTCTTTATCATTTTTGTGTATCATTAATGGGTTATCGGTGGTGGACGGCAAATTGGTTGTTGGCTCTTTCTTTTTGACAGGGGGCACCTCTTCAAACAATCGCCAGAGATCTAATATCTCCCTCCTATTGTGGAACTGTTTCCCCTTATATTTCATAAAGATGCAGGTAGCTACCATATCTAGAACATTTTTGTCAAACGATCCTCCTTCGGGCCATATTTGGGGCAGACCTTCTCCCTTTAACTCTGTGACCCACTGATCGTGGTATTTTCTAATGCGTTCAGCATACCCATGTAAGTTCTTACAGATATGGGCCAGGGGTGTCTCTGTCCCCATTGTGTACGTTTTAATATATATATATATATATATATATATATATATATATATATATATATATATATATATATATATATCTTTTAAAACCTTACATCCTTACGTGGTTTTAACACCTTGGCAATAAGGGAGTGTGTGAGTGTGTAGCTTATACTGAAAATAACTTAGGGGGCACATACAAGAGCAAACCACCTTTTACACACTACCAATATTTCCAGCACAAATATTCAATTCAAAAGAGACATCTTAATTCATTGGGCTTACCACCTTATAATGTTTCCTGGTCACACTTACCATGACCACACCATGACATTGCACATTTTACCATTCAGTAAAGTCATCATAACATGGCTCTCTTTCAACACATATAATGCATATCCAATGATAGTCAATACCCTATTGAAAGTTAACCTTTTAATCTTTTTCTTCCCTCCCTTGTTTCACCCCTTCTTTCTTTATTTGATATGAGGTCCCCCTTTTCTCGCGAATCTCTTTTTGTCTTTGCTCAGTGTTAACCTATTTTTATTTATAGACCCAGAAAGAATGAAAGATAAGCGTTTACTAATATGTTCACCGTGCCTCCTTTTTCTACCAGACACCTTTATCTTATTCTCCACTTGTTCATATATTCCCAGTACTAGTCAAGATAGCACTATGCAGCGCCGCCTTCTACCCCCTTGCAGAGCTAGGTTCCCGTCTCTTCATCTCTTTTCACCTTTTGATCCTAATTGCCATATGCAAAGAAAAAGGAAAGAAAGTATAGTATTGCTTCTAGTGATCCCAAACGTGTCCCCTTCTAAATGACCTCGTTTTTTTGTTTTTTTTAAAATCCTGTTCCCTTCCCCTACTCCCCTTATGATCACTCACACTTAATACTCACGTGCCCGTCTTGAACTGAGAGTCTCCGAACTGGGTTCGTCCAGGCGGTGCTGCCACACGCTCAACGGCCAGCCCCAGCTCCGGCGAGCGGTACTCAAAGGGGATTTTTTGAAACGGGATTCCGTACCCTTTCTCTAATTAGTGCGCACTTCTAAGCATACCAGTCCCGTAGGCGGGTAGCTTTCCGGAGCAGGCGTACCGTGCATCTCCCCTTTCGGCCGGAGATTTTCGTGCCAGTTGGGGGCGAAAGGGATATACTGGGAGTTGTAATCACGCAATCGGGGTCACCACTGAAGGCGAGCGTCCTCAGATAGCACGACCCTCCCCGCAATGAGAGGCAATAATGGACTCTCCCACGAATGGGAATAAGGCTAGGACCAAGTGCGGGTGAGCTCAAGGGAAGCTTTATCTAAGTCAAATAGGGCATGCAAAGAACTCTGCAAACTCCGAGAGCGCTCTGTCTGACAATCGTAAAGACAGGCGTTTATATTTACAAAAAGTGTCATAGGCACCTACAGACTATAGGGGGCACATGTACATGGGGATTGGGTGGCGTCGACTAACTATATGTGCAGCTGTGATGCGTCGCTCCGTGGTTGGTGGACACCGCCGGGTGCCAACGTGGGGTGGGCAGGTCAGCTGGGCTCATCCGGGAGGTGCTGTCCGGTCAGGCGTGGTCAGTGTCATTGATGGACGTCTTTCTTGGCTTTCTACCCTAAGGCCATGCACACCCCATTCATTCAATGCTGCAATGTAAGTTGTCCTGTAAATCCTACAATAGGTTATTCTACAGGTTAATAAAACACAGGAGGAATGCGCATTAGGTGGAGTATTTTGGCGATACATCAATACAGGGTTGCTGTTATCCTGTTGACTAGGTATTATAGGCCACAGGGTCGGGTCTCAGGACACGGGGTAAGCTGTTCGAGCTTTGGGTCTCGTTAGAAGTAATGACGGATGCTTTTACACAATGTTGGTGCAATATTAGGTGTCTTCTTTTACAAGCGTCATTAATCTGGGGTGAACTGGTGGGTCGTGGGACCTGTGAGGGGGCACCTCTGGCCTCTGGTTATGGCCGGATTTTGCTGCCGGCTGTAAATAATTCAGGTGGCTGTTCGTGGCCATGTGAGCTGCGGGGAAATCATGAATGCTTGAAGCGGCTCCAGCCGAATTGTGGGAGGTGATGCGGTGTAGCTCGGGCCCTTGCTTTCTTTGGCAGGCTTCAATGGGAAAGGAGGGGAGGTGGCCTTGGATATGCCCGCGATGATAGTCTTCTTGCAAGCTGCAAATTGTATTGAATTGCATTGAAGACGACGGGATTCGTATAATGTAATAATGTAAAATGTAAAATGGCTAAAGGGTTACACGTCTATAATATTTGCATCTGTACATAGTCATTTCAGAACACGTTAACTATATCGACAGTTCTATTAGTCACTACAGGGTAAGTATTTGCAAGATTAGCAGCTTTAGCATCTCGTTGTAAACACGATACGTGAGGTAGCATTAGGGTTGGTGGAGCACGCAGGAGCAACAGACCAATACGGTTGACAGCAGTAATACACGTTAAACTCGTACATTTACATTTGATGGCATTCTATGTACCTCATTAAACAATTTACATGAGCTCACAATACTGTCGCGCTTGTGTTCCTTTGCACTCTAGCAGCATCAGGGTAGTCATGGCATAAGGACTTGGTATCACTCTTTTTATATTACCCCTAGAGAAGCACATAGTAGGAGGCCAGGGGCACTGAGTGGGTGCACATAACTGGGGGGGTTTGAGTATCGTGACCATGTTGTCACACAATAACACATTCTTCTATTCATACAGGGTACGTACAGGGTTTGTAGATTATTGACACGGGGGTCGTGCAGAAGGGATATCATTGTAATGTAATATATATATATATATGTATATATGTATGAACAGTTTCTTGGTGTGAGATTGGGGCTTTTGTTTCATCGAGGGCAGTTTACAGTTATTTTCCAAGCCGGCCCCGCTACCTGGGTCACGCTGAGGATAATGATGCACTGCGGAAGGTGAAAGATACAGTGTTTGCTCTAACACTAGCTCATGCCCGACGGTTCGTGGGAACGGGCTTTCAGCGGATCTGCCAGGGAGCGGAGGCAACAGGGGCAGGCGAGGACTCTCTGAAGGTGGGGGCCGTGCTGCAGTGCACGAGGAATCATGTCTTAAGATGGCGTTCTGGTTTATAAAAATGGTTCCCTCGGTCTAACCTAATACAGTATGTTTGGTCCATGTGTCGGTCGGTGGTCCACCCACCACCTGGGCCTTGGTGGCAGGGGGTCCCCTGATGAGCCATAAACATCACAAGGAGGGGACTGCAGGGGAGGGGGGCCTCTTTGACCTATCCTCCCATACAGGGGTCTGTACCACACAGGGATGCAGCCGGCAGCAGCGACAACGAATAAAAGGTGCGCTCCTTACAAAACACAGGAGAGGCTCTTCAAATGGCTATCCAGACCACTACAGCTGTGTGCAGCGATTTCGACCAAGGAAGAGGATCCTCTGGCTGTGGAAGACGAGCTGGTTATCCCCACCAGGCTCAAGGGAAGAAGACTCCGGACTGGATCTCCTCTTAGTCATTGAAGGGCAGATAGATCAGGACTGCAGCAGGGCTTCACCGGGACAGGGTTGTTGCAGCAGCCGTTGTTCTCTCCGCTTCTCTTCGGTTCCATGTAGTTCCAGTGCCGACTCTCTGACTTCTAGCCCAAAAGACCTGACTTTTATTTGAAAAACCCCCATTCAGACAGCCTGGCTGTCAATCACCCAGCAGGGGGGTTGTGTAGCCCCGACAACTACCCTGGCCAATCATGACAAAGTGCGACTTGGGTTTCCTAGGATACCCTGTGCAGGGGATGACTACACCCCTCCCTCACATTCAGCCCAACTAGACACCCAGGCGCCTCGCGGAGGGCTTCTAGGTAGAAGCCCGCCAAAAGACAGTGAACAAAGAAGGCAAACCTAGTTTGCCGCGCAAAGTAAAACACAAGAAGGACTTTAACAAAAAGAAATGGCAGATAAACCCAACCGGAGCCAAGAGAAAAACAATTTGGTCAAGCAGGGTTTATGTTCGAGGCTAATAAAATAGCCAAGAACAATAACACGTTTATCTAATATAATCGCAGTAGAAAAGTTAGGGTAGATACCACTGCCACCAGCCAAGTCTAAATGTTAAAAGAGCGAAACAATGCTCTAAGAGGTACAGATGAAAAGAGTTAAGAGTTAACCCTTCCAGTACTCCATGTAAGATGGGGTGTACTGGATCTGTGGTTAGTTTTGACTAAGTAAAGGTAATGGTAACTTTACCCTTTTCTGGGGGACAGTAGTCACCTCAGAAATGGAGTTGGTGGGAAGTCTAAACGACAACCCTGTGCCACCGCACAGAAGGTGCTGTGTGACACACACAAAGAAGGGGGCTACTGAAGTGGTGTACTCTAGAGCCCACACGCCCAAAAACAGGTAGAAACACATAGGAAAATATAAGTAATAGTGGTGAAAAGCTCACACGCTTACCAAGTGGAAAGAAATAACTCCAGAGATCCAGCAAAGCTGCCGAGGGACTCACTAGGTGAGGGAAATTAGCCATGAAATGAGAATTCTCCCTAACAGTTATTAGAAACTGTACTTCTCCAGCATTGGATCTTTCATAGATTCAGATGCTTGAATATTCCCCGTCGTCAGACTGGGAATCCTCGGTGAAAAATTAAATAATAATAATAATAATTAAATGTTTTTTTTTATTTTATTTTATATACATACACTGCTACCTAGCAGTGCATGTACATAGCCCATTATAGCCTATGAGCCACTTCGTTGTGTAGCCCCTCCACCTCACTTTGGTCCTTTCTAGCCCCAGCCAATGAGGTGGCAGGGGTTAAGCTCCGCCCCCGGCAGCCATCTTCAGATTTTTCACCGAAGTCTATCAGACACAGGGAATCCTCAAGCTCTCTGAGCTTTTTCAAATTCTTTCTACTTTTGTGTGGAATATATTTTGTTCCCCTTCTTAGGGGCTTTCTTTCCAATTAACCTTGGTGGCAAAACTTGTTGTTTTCCTCTCAAAATCGTCGACTGAACTTCTCTTCAGAGATGGAGGCACCTCAGGCTGTCAGGAAGCCTTCCCTGTTCAGGGACTGCACGAGGTGCAAGAAGAAATTGGTTTACTACAAGGACCCCCACGAACATTGCATTTATTGTCTGTACCCACATGACATTAAAAAATGCGAGATTTGTAAACCTTTTTCCACCAAGACCCTTCATGACAGGCATAGAAGACTCCTTTCATACCTGGAATCCAGGGATCAATCTTCGGACGAAGAGTCTGTCAGAACAGCTCCTGTCCAATCCAGCACTCCATCTGAGAGGCAAACTTCAAAGAGAAGGGCCTCTTCAGTGGAAAGGAGTTCCTCTCCCAAATCCAAAAAGAGGAAGCTGGAATTGATACCCTTTCTGCCTCCAGTTGACCTATCAAGCCAGGAAAAGTCAGCAAAATCTGCCTCCAGAGGTAAGGAGGAGTTTGCAAAAAACGGGGGGGCAGTCGTCGGCGGGTAAACCGCCCACGAATGAAGGGAAAGGTAAAGGCCCGTCATCGGCCATACCGTCGACGAAACCAACATCGACGACGACGACGCTTAAGACATCGTCGACAGTTAGATCATCGTCATCGGACATGTCGACCGCGAAGCAATCGTCGACGAGCAAGAAACACCACTCGTCCACGAAGCATTCATCCATGACGCAGTCGTCCACGGAACACACTCCACATTCGTCAACGAAGCCCTCGTCGACGGGAAAATGTCAGTCATCGACGACGAATCCCTCGTCGACTGGAAAATCTCAGTCGTCGACTGGAAAATCTCAGTTGACAGCGAAGCCTTCGTCGACGGAATCTCAGTCGTCGACGGGAAAATCTCAGTCGGCGGCGAAGCCCTCGTCGACGGGAAAATCTCAGTCGTCGACGAGGATAACATCATCCATAACGCCTTCAGAGGCACCGCAAATTTCGGCAGTTACAGAGGAATTACTGCCTCTCACTCTTGAAGCTCCTGTCATTACAAGCAATATCATTGAGAAGAATACTGTAACTGAACCTCTGGTGCAGCAATTTTCACCTTTGGGGCACATGGCAGAACTTCCGGATATAATTCTTCAGGAAGAATTCTCTGATGCGGAAGTGGTGGAAGAGTCCATCGGTCCCTTACCGAAACAATACAGCCCTCCTTGGCACCCGTCCACGGGAGAATCCGAATATCCTCATGACCCGGTGCTCATGTTATCCGTGCAGAGGATTGTAGAAGAATTTTACAAACGGCAAAGGGAGAAGCAAATTCCGATTAATCCCATTCCTAGAGAGTCATCCCCGATTCCAGGCACATCGGGTTGCTCTCCTTACAGGAGTAGACCGCAAAAACGGATGAGATCACCTGCTCGAAGACCGAGGAGCAGCACCCACAGTGCTTCACCTACAAGAGTCCCGTCACCACAGTCATCGCACAGACCGCGATCTCCGGACGTAGATCCCACCATGGTACCGTCCACCATCTCGGTATCAGACTGGCAGGAGGATCCTTTTGGTGAATTTTCGGAACCAGAAGAAGGAGAAATAACTCAGGAGCCAGACGCACCCAGTGATTGGGATGACTACGTCGTCGAGAAGCCCAGGAGGAGAGACTCGCCGGGCAAGGCCTCACCACCGGATGATCTCGTCTCTTTCCACACCATAATAGGTAAAGCCGCAGAACTGTTTAAAATTCAGGTTTCTTCGGAGGAAAGGCAATCAGTGCTCTATGAGCACAGGGACAAACGAAGGAGGACAGTGACCACAATTCCCCTCCTCGATACCATCTGGGATTCCGGATCCAAGATCCTATCTACGCCCTTATCGACTCCGGCGTTGGTGTCCAGGCCAGAAAAGAAATATAAAGCTCCGGATTCGGCACCGCTTTGTTTAAGGGGTCATACGAAACCGGACTCAGTTATTACAGTGGCGGCCAGAAAGAAACTCGCCAACCCCTCCTCACCGTTGTCGGCACCACCGGATAAGGACGGACGTAAACTGGAAGCCATGGGCAGGAAAGTATCATCTTCTGCATCACTTACAATCAGAGCGGGTAATGCACTGGCCATGACCGCAAGATTCGATCGCGAGCTTTGGCTCCGCATGTCTAACTTGGCGAAACAATTACCACCGGAGCTCCAGGAGGAGGCAAAATCCATAATCGCGGATGGTGAAGCAACATCGGATCACATGATCGACGCAGCAGTTGATGTGGCCGAATCAGGCTTCAGGCAGATGGCGCACAGCACAGTGCTCAGAAGGCAGGCCTGGATGAAGGCTACTAACTTTAGACCTGAAGTTCAGGCGCAGATACTAGACATGCCGTTTGACGGCCAAGATCTCTTTGGAAAAAAGATAGACGACCATTTGAAGGCAATCAAGGCAGACACTGACACAGCCAGAGCCATCAGTTCTTTGAAGGACAAAAGTAAGGACCATCGGTCTTTTCGTTCCTTTAGGGGTTCATCCTCCAAGTTCAGAGGATACGGTCGTTCTTCCTATGGTCAAAAAGCACAAGGCGGCGCGTACCAAGACAATAAATATCAGTCTTCCAACAGATACGCCCATAGAGGCAGACGTGGCTCCGCCCAAGGGAAGTCGCAAGGCAAGCAAAACTGACGGCCAATTTCCCGCCCCCCTTCGCCACACCCCGGTGGGGGGAAGGGTGAGCCAGTTTTTCCAGCGCTGGCGATCAATTACATCGGACAAATAGGTGTTACAGGTGATCCGAAAGGGTCACACCTTGGAATTTCTGGACCAACCTCCTTCCCTGCCTCCAACTTCCCGCAGAGTGCATATGCTAAGACAGGTCATGTCCGAAGTGAAAAAACTGCTTCAGAAGGCAGCAGTAGAACCAGTACCTTATTCTCAGAGGGGAAAAGGTTTTTACTCCCGATTCTTCCTCGTCAGAAAGAAAAACGGTCAATGGAGACCCATCTTGGACCTGAGGGCGCTCAACAAGTTCATCAAGCGCATAACATTCAAGATGGTAGCTCTACAAGGGGTGCTACCTTGGTTAAACAAGCACGACTTCTTGGCCACTTTAGACTTGGAGGATGCATACTTCCACATTCCGATCCATCCAGCACACAGGCAGTTCCTCAGGTTCACAGTGGGAGGGCTCCACTTTCAGTTTCAAGTGCTCCCGTTCGGGCTAAAATCGGCGCCAAGAGTTTTCACGAAATGCCTGGCACCGGTAGCGGCAAGTCTCAGGAGAGCAGGAATGGACGTTTTTCCATACCTGGACGATTGGCTGATAAAGGCAAGTTCAGCTGCAAAGGCTCGTTCGGCAGTGTCGAGGACGGTCAACCTCCTAAAAGAGTTAGGTTTCTCCATCAACCAGACGAAGTCCTGCCTCGTTCCCAGCAAGGCTGCTCTCTTCCTGGGAGCCGAACTCGACACCAGCATTCCCAGAGTGAGACCATCCACAGAGAGGATAGCAGCGATTCTACGCTCTACTTCGAGCTTCCTTCAGAAGGAGACAACATCCGTACGCTCTTACAAATCCCTATTGGGCATGATGTCATCATGCATATTCCTCATACCGAACTGCAGGCTTCGCATGAGGCCGGTTCAGGAAGCTCTGGACCACCAATGGAAACAAGCTTTCGGATGCTGGGAAGACATTGTCCAGATCCCATCGACGTTGCACAAGGCCCTTCGATGGTGGAATGCTCCGAGGAATCTTCTGCAGGGAATGCCGTTTCAAGCACCGACATCGACCCTCCTGCTGCGGACAGACGCTTCCTTGTCAGGCTGGGGCGCTCATCTCGCGGACCTCCAGACCAAGGGATCTTGGTCGGCACAAGAGTCCCAGCTCCACATCAACGTGTTGGAGCTCAGGGCCGTAAGGTTGGCGTTGAAAGCCTTCCTACCGGTTATAGCTGGTCAAGTCCTTACAGTCCAGACAGACAACACGAACTCCATGCACTATACAAACAAGCAGGGAGGCACGAGGTCTCAGATTCTGTCGCAAGAAGCCCGACAACTATGGGCATGGGCCTTGCGCTACGGGATACAGATCAGGGCAGAGCACCTTCCAGGAGTGGACAATGTCCTAGCGGACAGATTAAGCAGAGAATACACAGCGTCTCACGAGTGGGAGTTGGACAACAGAGAAATCCAACGGATATTTGCCTTATGGGGCCATCCGCAGATCGACCTTTTTGCCACCAGGAACAACAAAAAATGCAAGAGATTTGCTTCAAGATACCCCGAGCACCAATCGCTGGGAGACGCGTTCTCAGTGGATTGGTCGGGGAAGCTTCTCTACGCCTTCCCACCCATTCCCCTCATGTCGAGGGTACTTCGCAGGGTGAAAGAACAGGATTGTTCCTTGATTCTTATTGCACCCGATTGGGCACGGCAAGTCTGGTACCCGACTCTGAGACATCTATCCTGCAAAACCCCGATTCGTCTCAAGTCACATCAATATCTACTGACACAACAGAACCAAAAGGTCCTCCACCACGACCCGAGGAGCCTGTCTCTCAAAGCATGGTTCCTGAACAGCGTAAAATGATGCACCTAAAGTTACCTTCAGAATGCTGGGATATCATCAGGGCCGCTAGAGCCCCATCCACACAACTCACCTACACCAGGAAATGGACCAGGTTTTCCAAATGGTGCGAGACCTCTGCGATCGATCCCCTCACGGCCTCGGTTGATCAGATCCTGCCTTACTTGTTGCACCTGGCTAAATCAGGGCTCTCACTGTCATCTATCAAAGTCCATCTGTCAGCCATAGCGGCCTACACAGTAACCGTGGAGACGCAAGCCTTACTCTCCTTACCAGCGATCAAGATCTTCTTGAAAGGTCTGATGCGTACTTATCCGCCTACGCCTACACCGGTTCCGGACTGGAGCCTCAACACCGTCTTAACAGCCCTCATGCAACCTCCTTTCGAGCCCATTCATAGATGCGATATGAAATTCTTGTCTTGGAAGACATCCTTCCTGGTAGCCATCACATCGGCCAGAAGGATCAGTGAGTTGCAAGCTTTGTCTTCGGGACCCCCGTTTACCTTGTTCCAGAAGGACCGCGTCATCTTAAGGCCTCACCCGAAGTTCCTCCCCAAGGTACTTTCGGAGATGTCGTTCACTGAGCGCATTGTTTTACCAACCTTCTTCCAGAATCACGCTTCGGAAGCGGAAAGGACATTACACTCTCTGGACGTTTCTAGGGTGTTGAAGTTTTACTTGCAAAGAACCAAGGAGTTCCGCTCCTCAAACCGGCTATTCATTTCCTTCTCTGGCCGTACCAAGGGCCAACATATATCTAAACAAAGTTTGGCACGCTGGGTATCGTCCTGCATCACCCACTGCCATTTTTTGAAAGGCGACCCTTTAGCTAGACCGCCGTCTGCGCACTCCACCAGAGGAAGGGCGGCGTCAACAGCATTCCACGCAGGGGTGGCTTTGAAGGACATATGCAGAGCTGCCACGTGGAGCACCCTGCATACCTTCGCGAAACACTACTGCCTGAATGAAGATACCAACAAAGAAACTGCAGTTGGACAGGCAGTACTCCGCCATCTCTTTGTATAAGGTAGGACCAGCCTCCTTTCCCACCTTTCCCGAAGTATGTAACCGTTGTGTTGCTGCATGGTAAAGGTTTGATCAGAAATATATTTTTTCTGTATTTATGCATATCTGTTTATAATGATGGCATGTTTTAACTGCTTGGTATTCTATTCAAGCATCTGAATCTATGAAAGATCCAATGCTGGAGAAGTCTTAGTTACTTACCTGTAACTGTATTTCTCCAGCATTGGTATCTTTCATAGATTCACATGCGCCCGCCCGCCTCCCCTGAGAGGCTGCTCCTATGCTCGGCATCCATCATACTGTAATCTCTACGGTTCAAAATCTGAAGATGGCTGCCGGGGGCGGAGCTTAACCCCTGCCACCTCATTGGCTGGGGCTAGAAAGGACCAAAGTGAGGTGGAGGGGCTACACAACGAAGTGACTCATAGGCTATAATGGGCTATGTACATGCACTGCTAGGTAGCAGTGTATGTATATAAAATAAAAAAAAAATAAAAATAAAAATAAAAATTTAATTATTATTATTTAATTTATCACCGAGGATTCCCAGTCTGACGACGGGGAATATTCAAGCATCTAAATCTATGAAAGATCCCATTGCTGGAGAAATACAGTTACAGGTAAGTAACTAAGATATCCCATGAACACCCTCTTGCCCACTGTCAATGCTCCCACTATGAAGACCCCAGCTCATGTGCTTTCTTACACTCTTCCTCCATGAGATGTTAAACACAGAAAAGGTTATGATAACAATACTCTATTACTGATTATGAATATGACACATGCAATTTTGAATCAATCCAATTGCTGGGTGTGTTTGCATTTACCCCAGCATGGGGAAAGAGGAATGGGTTGGTATATACATCCTCTACCTCTTAGTACTGCCTGTTATGCATCATTAAGAGCTCTATTTTTCAGGAGATGGAATGATAGTGTCACTGGAAACTTTGATGGAATGAACATAAATGAATTTGAAAGATTGGTATTGACACCTTTGGGTTGTTCCGTGTTTACGAATAGAAGCAAAATGAACACTGTAACGACCAGTCCCATTGATAGACTCTCTAGGCCTTACCAGTCCCTAATTACTTTCAAAATGGCTCCGCTAGGAAACAAAGATGCCATGCCTCCCTCCTACACTATCAACAATAGTCCACATTCTGTTCCATTTTGTTTGCGGAAAGAAGGTTCCCACCCGGTGGGAACATTTACCAGATGTATGAATACTGCTGCACTTGAGCACGAAGAGAAACCATTTGGTTGCAGGGACCAAGCTTATCCATGGTTACCTAGAAACTGGGAAGGTACCTGTTATTTAGGGATACTTTTACCTGGTGTATTCCTCGCCACAACCTCTGAAATAGCAAAAATATCCAGATCTCGGCCACGACGAGATGATAATGCTGGGCACATTTTTGGGGACATAGGTGAATCCTTTATTCCTTTTTGGGGACAGGCAATAAATTCATGGAATATAAGAAAACTGTCCAGGGTGTTAGAAAAAACAATTAATGGAACCACTGACATACTATACAACATGACACTGGAACAAAAGGCAATCAGGCTAGTTGCACTTCAGAATAGAATGGTTCTTGACATTATTTTGGCTGACCGTGGAGATGTATGCAAATTAGTGGGATCAGCGTGCTGTGTTTTTGTAAGTGACTCCTCCCCTACAATATTTGAAGCAATTAAGAAATTACACATCCTAAGTTCTGAACTCCATGTTCCCACAGGTGGCTGGAATCTAAATTTGAGTACATGGTTCTGGGAACAGATACGATCATGGGGATGGAAACTAGTTGCAATTTTGGTCATGATATTTAGGTATCCCCATATTCTGCTGTTGTTGCATCCAATGTTTGCCAGCCATTTGCTCCATAATTACAAATGAATGTGTACCGATAATTAGTACAAAAATCGTGACGCCCACACCTCATATGATAAATGGTGGTCTCAAACATGAAAATGAAACAATCAAGGAGTTTATGGCAATCAATATTTCTGATAATGATTATGATAGCGACATAGGTAGTTCGCAAAGTGACACTTGGTCTGACGAGGACGCAATGTTCGGATGATGATGCTATTGGCTTAAGGCCAAAAGGAGGGTTTGTGAAACCGTAAATGCAATCGTATAGCCCGAATAGAAAGAATAGTGAATAGTATGTTGGCCAGAAGCAAATCGCATCATGTGACAAACATTGCAAACCATGAAACCTGAATGTGACCATTGGGAGTCCATTTTGTAATTGCCTGCCATTTTCTTTTCTGTAACCCTTTGCAAATGTATTCTGTGATTCAGATCCACACACGGTGCGAGTCCATAGCTTGAACTCTGAAGGCTAACGTAGGCAGGAATGTGAAACTCTGCAGAAATACATTGGACCTCATTACGAGTATGGAGTTACTGAAAAAAGGAAGGCGGAATGGCATTACCGGCATCGTTAACGGATCCGGGCCTTTACAAGCCGACAACCCGCATATACCGCCACCCCCATACCGTGCCCCTTCTTACCGGTATGCATGCGTACACGCGCCCCTTCACAGTGCCAATACCGGGATGCCACTAACAGGAGGACATCACAAGTTACGCGGCATGCACTTACCGGCATCCCGATGGCGGTAATTAGGGGCTGTACGACGGCAGCAATACAGGCATCGCGGACCACCCGCAAATAGCAACCTGCAGTGCAGGCAACTGCCACAGGTGCACACAATCCCCACAGGTGGAGTCAATGGAGCCTGTCCCTGTACAAAAGGAGTACACACCACACCCTTTCCTACACAAAAATGATCCCACTAGCAGTTGCAATCATGGAGCTGGAGGACATGCCTGTACTGCTACAACAACAGCAACAACAGCTACAACAACAGGCAGCACAGAGGAGACGCAGGAAGAGAAGGAGGGTGAGACAGGCCCAGCAAGTTGCACCAGGGCAGCCAGTGGTACCAAGTATGCAGCCACCAATCCCTCGCATCAGACCCAGTCCATTCAATCTAACTCCTGAGCAGATCCACACCATGTACCGGTTGGACCGGGACACCATCATCACCATAGTGGACATGATACACGACAACATCGTCAGCCTGATAAAAATCCGCACTGCCATCCCCCCTCTACTAAAGGTGGTGTCTGTGCTCCACTTCCTGGCCACAGGAACCTACCAGAACACAGTGGGCCACCTGCATGGCATATCACAACCACTCTTGTCCCGCATGCTGACCCAAGTGCTTGATGCCCCCCTGAAGCATGCAAGCATCCACGTTTACCTACCACGGACTGGCCAGGAGCTCGCTGACACCAAAGTAGGCTTCCATGCACTGGCAGGCATGCCCAATAGCGTTGATGCCCTCGACTGCACCCATGTAGAATTGCTGGCCCCTCATGCCAATGAGGTGGTGTACCGCAATCGCAAGCAATACCACTCCGTCAATGTGCAGATGGTATGTGACT
This sequence comes from Ambystoma mexicanum, assembly GCF_040938575.1. Classification (NCBI taxonomy): domain Eukaryota; kingdom Metazoa; phylum Chordata; class Amphibia; order Caudata; family Ambystomatidae; genus Ambystoma; species Ambystoma mexicanum. The sequence continues at coordinate 32,022,880 of NC_090934.1, forward strand.
CCAGCAAGATCATCACACATTGTTGCGCCCAATATCCAGGATCTACACATGATGCCATGGTGCTGCGTAAGTCCATGCTACCCCGTTACATGGAGCGACATGCTGGACGACGTGCCTGGCTGCTTGGTGAGTTGCCTGACTGGCCCATGGCAGTGCATCAGAGTTGTGAGGTGGGGGGTGCATACTCCACCTGAGTGAGATTGGGGGGATGCATACTCCACCTTGGTGAGATTGGGAGGGATGCATACTCCACCTGGGTGGGATTGGGGGGGATGCATACTCCACCTGGGTGGGATTGGATGGGGTGCATACTCCACCTAGGTGCGATTGGGGGGGATGCATACTCCACCTAGGTGGGAATGGGCGGTGAGTGGACAATGTACTCATAGCTAAACACTGTTGACCTGAACATCCCAACCCGAACATGACACATCAATGCCATACATAAGACCAATGCCGTACATCAATGACAACATGCAAGACGCACAAGCAGGCCATATTGCAGTACACAATGCATCAAATCAATCTGTGTGCATACATACAGGGACATGTGCAAGTCAACACCAAATACCTGCGGCCATGGCCGTGAATCCTAAAGGTGTCAGCTCAGATTGACTCACACAAACCTCTTTGTGCTCACATGCAGGTGATGGAGGATATCCCTTGAAGCCGTGGCTCCTTACCCCTGTGAGGAACCCGCTTAACAGGCATGAAGAGGAGTACAATCGGGTTCATACCCGTACCCGTGTAGTGATTGAGCAGACCTTTGGCCTGTTGAAGGCATGGTTCCGCTGCCTAAGCAGGTCTGGTAGAGCACTCATTTATGGCCCTGAAAAGGTGGCAAAGTTCACCATGGTCTGTGTCGTGCTGCACAACATGTGCATCCGGAGAAATGTACCACTGCCACCTGACATTGACATGCATGCACCGGGTGAGGATGATGAGGATGATGATGGAGGAGAAGCAGCACCCCTGCCAGTACGTGATGCACAAGATGGTCGTGCTGTACGCCAATCACTGATTTACTGTTACTTCTGAACCACAAGGACATTGATGGTTATGTGTCAGTGCTACACTGATAACTGGGACCGTGTGGAAAAGGACACAGGGTGTGTGGGGAGTTGGGAACTGTGCGCTGTCATGAATTGAATGGACACACACAAAATGAACAATATCCAGGCATTAAATGATTTTGCACACAACGGGTGTATTAATGAAAATTACAAAATAGTGCTTCCTCTCTCCACCACTCACACACCCTCCCTCACCCCCCCAAAATCCCAAACCCCCAAATGCCCCCAAACACCACATAACCCCCAATAAACGCCCCATACCCCCCAATAAACACCCCCTTAATCCCCTCTACACCACCAACACCACCTCACCCATTGTCATTCCACACTATTTTTGGGATTTTTTCATGTCCGGGGGCAGCATTTCGGTCTGCCTTGCACTCCGCCTTGTCATCCACACAGGGCTGGAGGGAGCGGAGGATGCAGGTGTGGACGATGGGGTGGATGCAGATGGGATTTGCACCACCGGTGCAGGTTGTTGGCGCTGCATGTGTTGAAGCATGCTGGTTAGGACCTGCGTGACGGCCCCCAAACTGTCACGGATCATGGTTGCACTAGAATTAATGGCCGCAATGGTCCCAGTATTGGCCTCGCGGATCTCTCGGTGTGTTTCCTCGCCGTCAGCCACATATTGGCGCACCAGCTCGAGCATTGAGTCCTGCCGGGCCTCCACCCTTGACAGGTGTGCCTCCATGTCAGTGGGGGCTGTGGAGGTAGATGGTGCTGCGGCTGGGTGGGCCATTGCAGGGCTGGCCTCTGGGGTGTTTGTGAGTTCTGGACTGTGCAGTCAAACTGCAGAATCCAGCATGGGGCTGGACAGTGTGCCCTCAGTGGCGTGTTGGGGGGTGGGCGGGGCACTTGGGGTGTGGGGACATTCCACATGGATTGTTCCATCAAGGTCCATGTACTCCTCCACTTCCACATCCACATCACTGAGTGGGGCTGTGGCTGCTGTATCACCCACTGAACTTGTGGCAGCGGACTGGGTGCCATCAGCCTCCCATTCAGCTGTTGTTGGCAGCTCAGTAGCCGTAGTCTCGTCCACTGCTGTGGTTTCCTCATGTGCCTGCCTGCCCTGTGCAGGTGCCCTGGGTTGCCCCGGAGGCGGAATGGCCAGTGCCCTGTGGTCTGGCCCTGGATGTAGATGGCCTTGGGGCAGGATCCTGACTTTCACCTTCTGCATCAGTGCCTGTGGGGGAAGAAGAGATGCCTTCTTTCTCAGCTGGACCTCCCTTTTGAGGTTATTAGCAAAAACCTCGTCTGCATTGGCTGCAAGGAGGGTGTAAGCCAGCATGTTTAACTCCTCATCGGAGAAGCACTTCTTGCGCAGGCGGGGGATGATTTCGTGGGTAGCCTTTCAACATGTTGGATGCTGTGTTTTTAAAGATGGCCGCCGGCGCATTTCCCGTTTTGACGCGATGAGGTTACTTCCGGGTCCGGTATTACGAGCCCGGTATTAGCATGTTGTTATTACCGGGTCGATATTAAGGGGTTGCTCCTTGGCGGAGGTGGTATCGGCGGGTCCTGTGATAGCGCTATCGAGGGGTTGGAGGGCCTTTAGCGGCATGGCGGTGTAGCCATTACCGGCATGGGGGTTCGCGCGTGCTCGCCCACTCGTAATCAGCTGCTATTGGCGGCGTCAAGGATGCATGGACACGCTAATACCTCCATGCCGGTAATGACTCTGTTTTTAGCGGGCCTCTCGTAATGAGGCCCATTGTTTTTCTTGTTCGGTAAAGCCTTGAAGCTGTGCAAAAGCCGCGACTAATGAGCAGCCCAGGTGCCAGCCTGTCTTGAAGGCGGTGTTGTAAAATGCAGTAAAATGAAAATGATATGCAACTAACGGTGCTGCTTCACGGTATTTTCTCTGCTTCAGAACTGTCTGACCCTTAGCCCATGAGCGCAGCGAACAGATAACGTTAGTTGGAATGTCTCCCTGCTAGAACATGATATCCTTTCCTGTAGTGATGCCCAGTGTTCCCCATAACAGAAAACTGCCTCTGCAGCCTTGGCTAGAAATACTAATGTTTAGACTGAAGGAAGTTACATGCATAACTGTCAATTACCGAACCCTAGCTTGTATGTCACGTATAGGGGCAGACCGAATAATGCTGTAGAATGATGATGTATTATGCATATATATATTACTGCTTTACCCCTGTTCGCTCTCTCTCATCTCACGGTGTCTGTGAACACATGTCGTGAGGCGTTGAGACCCGGTCGGCCAACTGAGACACTCTGAAAATAAACCATACCTGTTTGGGAAACAAACCTCACGACTGGTGTCTCATTAGTATATGGTTATTGTGCCTTTATTTCATATATGGTCTTACATGCTCAGTGTGTATGATGAGAAGAATGACATTATGGACTGGTTGAATGCATTTGAGTCTGCATCTGAAGTTCAAGAGGTTGTGAATGCTGACAGAATTGCATGGGTCTGGCTGTAGTGCTATTATGGAGATGTCAAAAGCTGAAAGTGTAGATGTTGCAAAATTTAAAAAAACTCTCATCTTAAAGTTTGGGAAGACTTCTGCCCAATACATGAAGAGGTTTAGAAAGTACAACAAGAAAGAAGGTAACACTTGGGTGTCTTATGTTACTGATTCCTTAAAGAACTTGACTGGCTGGGTTGAAGGCTATAAGGTCTCCACCTTTGAGGGTATGATATGTCTTGTCATGCTTGAACATATTTTTGCATCTTGTTACCCTGAGCTTAAGCAGAATTTGGCAGATTCAAAGGAGATAGAGCCTAAGAAACCGACCATAGCAGCAGATTTGTGGGTGTCACATAGAGTGTCCCATAAAGACAAGACTCATCCTGGCAAGAAGAAGGAGGGGTAAAAGTCCAAGGATAAGAAGGGTGGGGGATATGATAAAGCGTCCTCCCAAAAGAGCCACAAAAAGAAATGTAAGGGTAAGTCCCAAGAGAATGTTCAGGGTAGTGGAAGTTATCCTTCCAAAAGAACTCTGGTTATAATAATGTCCCAAGAAACAGTGGATTTTGTGTGGCTTGTGGAGCAAAAGACCATGTGAAGGGGGACCCCAGATGTAAAGTCAAAACCCTGGGGGTCCACTCTGTGAGGCTGGCCTTCCCCTCCTATGAGGAGGAAGAGATCACAGGGGAATCCTTCTCCTCAGACTTTTTCCCCAGTGGGATAGAATCTGAGGTAGTCCCAGTTTCCCCCCTGGGTTCCTGGGAGCCTAAAGTCTCAGAGGCTTATGCTAGCATTCGAGATAACACCAAGCACTATTTCAAAGACAGTGTGCTGATCAATGGAGTTGACACCCCTGCCCTTAGGGATAGTTAGGGCCAGCAGAACAGTAGTGGATTCTACCTTGGCAGACCCAGAGGAACTTTCCAGAGCTCCTTTGATGCCCGCTAAGTTAGCTGTCAAACCCCCCCCCTCAAGTTCCCAGTAATACCGGTAAATCTTACTATAAATGGTACCGTGGTCAGGATTCCAGTGAGCATTCGAAGGATAGCAGGTGAGACACATAGATGGAATTGTAAAGGCTAGCATATGCCACACTTAGATGAAATTGTGAAGGATAGCATGTGCCACTCCTAGATGGAATTGTGAAGGATAGCATGTGCCACACCTAGATGGAATTGTGAAGGATAGCATGTGCCACACTTAGATGGAATTGTGAAGGACAGCATGTGCCACACTTAGATGGAATTGTGAAGGATAGCATTTGCTACACTTGGATGGAATTATGAATGATAGCATGTGCCACACTTGGATGGAATTGTGAAGGACAGCATGTGCCACACCTAGATGGAATTGGGAAGGACATCATTTGCCACACTTGGATGGAATTAAGAATGATAGCATGTGCCACACTTAGACAGAATTGTGAAGCATAGCATGTGCCACACTTAGATGGAATTGTAAAGGCTAGCATATGCCACACTTAGATGAAATTGTGAAGGATAGCATGAGCCACTCCTAGATGGAATTGTGAAGGATAGCATTTGCCACACTTGGATGGAATTATGAGTGATAGCATGTGCCACACTTGGATGGAATTGTAAAGGACAGCATGTGCCACACTTAGATGGAATTGTGATGGACAGCATGTGCCACACCTAGATGGAATTGGGAAGGACAGCATTTGCCACACTTGGATGGAATTATGAATGATAGCATGTGCCACACTTAGACGGAATTGTGAAGGATAGCATGTGCCACACTTAGATGGAATTGTGAAGGATAGCAGGTGCCACACATAGATGGAATTGTGAAGGACAGCATGTGCCAACCTAAGATCGAATTGTGAAGGATAGCCTGTGCCACACTTAGATGGAATCGTGAAGGGTAGCATATGCCACTCCTAGATGGAATTGTGAAGGACAGCATGTGCCACACTTAGATGGAATTGTGAAGGATAGCATTTGCCACACTTGGATGGAATTATGAATGATAGCATGTGCCACACTTAGACGGAATTGTGAAGGATAGCATGTGCCACACTTAGATGGAATTGTGAAGGATAGCAGGTGCCATACATAGATGGAATTGTGAAGGACAGCATGTGCCAACCTAAGATCGAATTGTGAAGGATAGCCTGTGCCACACTTAGATGGAATTGTGAAGGATAGCATATGCCACTCCTAGATGGAATTGTGAAGGATAGATGTGCCACGCCTAGATGGAATTGTGCAGGATAGCATGTGCCACACTTGGATGGAATTATGAATGATAGCATGTTCCACACTTAGATGGAATTGTGAAGGATAGCATGTGCCACACTTAGATGCAATTGTGAAGGACAGCATGTGCCACACTTAGATGGAATTGTGAAGGACAGCATGTGCCACACCTAGATGGAATTGGGAAGGACAGCATTTGCCACACTTGGATGGAATTATGAATGATAGCATGTGCCACACTTAGACGGAATTGTGAAGAATAGCATGTGCCACATTAAGATGGAATTGTGAAGGATAGCATATGCCACACCTAGATGGAATTGGGAAGGATAGCATTTGCCACACTTGGATGGAATTATGAATGAAAGCATGTGCCACACTTAGATGAAATTGTGAAGGAGAGCATATGCCGCAACTTGATGGAATTGTGAAGGATAGCATGTGCCACACTTAGAGGCTATACCAGTGGAGACGACCTCCGGGCCTAGAGTTTCCTTGCCACCACGGAGGGAATCCTCTTTTCAGCCTATCGATAAGACCCATGTGAAACCCCAGGCGGAGAAAGAGGGGGCACGGTAGACATTACGGACACAGATACCACCTCTGAAGATGAGCTGGCTGGCGTTGCAAAGATCCTGGACAAGAAGTTCGAGGAGGTCCATTCCTTCGGGAGGGATCCCAATGAGGAGCCGCGGACTGTGGTGGAGACAGAGCCTACCCCCCAACCGTCGCAACCGGTGCCTATGCCACAAGACAACTCAGGAGCGATCTTGATGGCTTTTCAGGCCTTGTATACGGAGATAAGGACAAGGTTGCCCTTATCCCCAGTGGACGATCCAGCGGAGCCTGGACCGTCAGAAAGCCCACCGAGCAAGCGGAGGCGAACACATCCCCCTCCTCTCTTCCAGCCTTCACAGCCTTCTCAGCCTTCACCTCCTTCCCCTCCACCGAGGGATGAGACGGGAACGGAGACGGCAACGACGGGGACGGACGACGACGGTGGTGACGACGGAATGGACCTCACATCACCACCCGCTTGGGCCCCCCCGACGAAATTGGCTCCTTTCACGCCATGATCGCCAGGGCATATGAGCTCTTCCAGCTCTGCCCCGAAGAACAGAAGAAGGAGGGCTTCCTCTACCAACGGCGGGAGACCAAGAGGAAGACTGTTCTCGCAGTCCTGTTACTGGACGACATCTGGGACGAGGGGCTGGTGCTCCTGAAGAAATGTCCACGGCCCCTGCTAAGAGAGACTGGTACGAGAAAAAGTACTAGGTCCCGGACTCCACCCCTATGTGCCTCAGGGCACAAACGTCCTCGGATTCAGTGGTCTCTGCGGCGGCCAAGAAGGAAGCGGCGGGGCGACGGCTTCAACTTCAATATCCCCGCCGGACGGCGAGGGGAAGAAGCTGGATGCCATGGGACGACGTGACATCTCGTCGGCGGCGGCGGCGACGACTATTAAAGCGGCCAACGCCCTCGCGATTGTGGCACGCTACGACAGGGAGCTGTGGTTCAAGATCGCTCCCCTGCTGGACTTCCTCCCGGACGACAAGAGGGCTGAGGCCCTAGAAATCCTACAGGAAGGCGAGGTGGCTTCGGACCACGCCATTACGGTGGCCATGGACATGGCCAACACCGGCTTTCGGCAGATGGTCAACAGCGTTTGCCTTCACTGGCGCGGTTGGCTTAAGGCTACCGACTTCCGCCAGGACGTGCAGACCAGTGTTCTTGACATGCCCTTCGACGGAAACAAGCTGTTCGGCAAGACACTGGACAAGTCACTGCAGGCCATCAAGGCAGACACCGAGACGGCTCGGGCCCTGGGTGTTCTTCAACAACGATGACCGTCCTTTCGGAACTCCAGAGGCAAGCAAGGTGCCTCCAAAGGATTCGACAGCGGTTCCTCGTCATACCACCAAGCGGCCCACTCCTCATCGCAGGAGGCCTGCAGAGGATGCGGCAAGACAGTAGGATTGCGTCATCGTCACCAAGGAGGCCAAGGCGGCAAAGCCGTGACGAAACAGGACTGAACCGGCCGTGGCGTCGGGCCCCCACCCAAGCACCCCGGTGGGAGGCCGGCTGGCGAAATCTGTCAGTGTGTGGGAGTCCATCTCCACCGACCGTTGGGTGCTGGATGCCCTGGCCCACGGGCACTCCCTGGAATTTCAGAGAAGGTGTCCCTGCCACCCGTGGCAAGGAAGGAAAACCACATCCCACAACTACTTCTGGAGGTACGAGCAATGCTAAGAAACCGAGCCATAGAACTTGTCCCAAAAAGGCTCCGGGGTGTACTCACGGTACTTCCTCGTCCAGAAGAAGACCGGCGGTTGGCGTCCCATCCTGGACCTTTGTCGTCTCAACAAGTACATCAAGTCTCGGAAATTCCAGATGGTCACCCTCCAGCACGTGCTGGGACAGCTGGAGGAAGGCGATTTCCTATCGTCGCTGGACTTGGAGGATGCCTACTTCCACATCCCCATTCTAAAGGGACATCGCAAATTCCTACGATTCGTGGTCCAGGGGCGGCACTATCAGTTCAAGTCCCTCCCCTTTAGATTGAAGTCGGCGCCCAGGGTGTTCACCAAGTGCCTGGCACCGGTGGCAGCACGGCTGCTCCTGCAGGGGGTCCACGTCTACCCCTACCTGGACGGCTGGCGCATCCGAGCAAAATCAAGGGAGCTCACCGTTGATCACACAGCGAAGACCGTCCAACTGCTCACGGATCTGGGATTCTCAATCAACTTCGCGAAATCCCACTTGGTACCGTCGCAAGTCACCCTGTTCCTGGGAGCCAGACTCGACACATTAGACTTCACCGTCGGAGGAGGACGAAGGCCATCCTGGGCAAGGTACAACGGCTGTTGACCATGGACGCAGCCAGGGTGAGATCCATCAAGTCCCTACTCGGCATGATGTCCTCGTGCATCTACCTCGTGCGTCTGTGCAGGCTGCGGATGTGACCACTGCAAGAGTTCCTCTATGCCTGTTGGATGCAAGTGGCGGGCAGTTTCGAAGACAGGATCTCACTCAACAAGACTTTCCGCCAAGCGATCTGGTGGTGGGGCACCCGTGCGCATCTTGCGGCGAGCATTCGACTTCCAGACCCCGGCACATCAGGAGACAGTGACGACGGACGCCTTCCTGGAGGGATGGGGAATGCACACCGGAGATCTCCATGTAAGAGGCCTTTGGCTCCCGGGGGAGAGGTCACTATACATGAATGTCCTGGAGCTCCGAGCCGTGTTTTGGGCCCTCAGGTCATTCCTTCCGTCCCTCAAGGGCAAGGTGGTAAGGGTCTTCACTGACAACACCACCACGATGTTCTACATCCAGAAGCAGGGGGGCACCAGATCCCCAGCCCTATCCAAGGAAGCGCAGGATCTGTGGCACTAGGCCGTCGCCCAAGGGATGTTTCTGGTGCCTTTCCATCTGGCAGGAATAAAGAACACCACCGCAGACTCGCTCAGCAGGGAGCTGCACTCGTGCCACGAGTGGGAGCTGCGGCAGGATCAAGTGGATCCCCTATTCCGGCGATGGGGCAGTCCCCAGATTGACCTATTTGCGACGGCGATGAACGCCAAGTGCCGGAGGTGCGCCAGCAGGTTTCCCCAGCCGGGGAGCATAGGCATTGCTTTCTCATTCCCCTGGTACGGCCTGTTCCTGTATGCGTTCCCTCCGTTGCCATTGCTACTGCGGCTCATCAGTCAACTCAGATGGTCCCAGTGCATGATGATCCTCGTCGCACCGGCGTGGCCAAGGCAGATTTGGTTCCCGGACCTTCTGGACATGTGAGCATCCACCCCAGTCAAACTGCCGACGGACGCAGACCTTCTTGCCAGAGAAGGAGGCGCCATCATCCATCACGACCCAGGATCGCTGAACCTGCAGGCCTGGCTCCTGCAGCACTAGAGTTCGGAGGGTACGATCTCCCGGCGGACTGCAAGGAGGTGCTTGCAAAGGCCAGGGCGTTCTCGACTCTCAAGTGCTAGGGACACAAATGGAAGAGGTTCTCTGTCTGGTGCTGTGCACAGAAGATTAACCCTCTGCGGATTACCGCCCCCCAAGTGCTGCCATACTTGCTGTCACTGGCCAAGGCGGGGCTGGCTCATACCTCCATCAAGATCCATCTGGTGGCTATCTCCCGCTACACCAGAACTCTGGGGCGATCGTCTCTGTGGGCCCATCGCCTGGTGAAGGAGTTCATGAAAGGACTGTTCCGATCATTCCCACTGGTGAAGGCCCCGGCCCTGGCGTGGGAACTCAACATGGTGCTGACCAGGCTCATGGGGCCGCCATTCGAGCCGCTGCATTCGGCACTGTTCGGCATTCGGCCTTTGTCGTGGAAGGGAGCGTTTCTTGTGGCCATCACCTCCGCACGATGAGTGGGAGAGATCCAAGCCCTCTCCTGTAAACCTCCATACCTGACATTCCACAAGACGAGGATGGTGCTGAGGATACACCCCTCTTTCATGCCCAAGGTGCTGTCGGACTTCCATCTCAACAAGCCCTTGGTGTTACCTGTTTTCTTCCCGTCACCTTCGTCGTCGCTGCGAGGACTTTGCACTCGCTAGATGTGGCTAGAGCGCTGAAGTTCTACGTGGACCGCATGAAGAGCCTGCGGAAGACATCACAGCTGTTTGTGAACTTTGGACCTGTGAATCAAGAGAAGGCCCTCTTGAAGGCTTCCATTTACAGATGGCTCTCCGGCTGCATTATACACTGTCACTGGTTGGCAAACCGACCCTTGCCCGGCCGTCCGAGAGCCCATTCGACCAGAACAATCGCTGCTACCACAGCGTTCCTGTCTGGTGTGCCCCTGCTGGACATCTGCAGGTCTGCTACGTGGAGGTCGACGCACACCAGTGGGCCTGGTGAGGAGGTAAGAGATGCTTAATGTTGAGTTGATGAAATGCTTAATGCTGAGCCTTGCCACCTCCCGTGGTTGTGCATGTGTGTACTGCTATGTATTCTTGTATTCATGAGCATGTGAATTCATACCAGACCCCATCCTGGAGAAGGAACAAGTTACCACCTGTAACTGTTGTTCTCCAGCATGGGTCTGGCATGGATTCACATGCGAACCCTCCCTCCTACTCCTCTGCGGCTCTTCTCTTGGTCCTACTGCCACTTTACGTGCTACCAAATCTGAAGATGGCTGCCAGATGAGGGGCTTAGGTAGAGGGCAGTCATTGGCTGGGGGCAGTATGACCCAGAGACCAGTGATTGGTTATTAGGAAAAAGACAGTTCAGAAACAAAACTGAAACTGATTTTTTCTTTACCGAGGATTCCCAGCCTGACGACGGGGAATATTCATGAGCATTTGAATCCATGCCAGACCCATGCTGGAGAACAACAGTTACAGGTAAGTAACTTGTTCTATATACCACACGTAGATGGAATTGTGAAGGATAGCATATGCCACACCTAGATGGAATTGTGAAGGATAGCATGTGCCACACCTAGATGGAATTGTGAAGTATAGCATATGCCACACCTAGATGGAATTGTGAAGGATAGCATGTGCCACACTTAGATGGAATTGTGAAGGATAGCATATGCCACACCTAGATGGAATTGTGAAGGATAGCATGTGCCACACCTTGATGGAATTGTGAAGGATAGCATGTGCCACACTGTGGGGATGGAGTTATGGAGGGGAGCACTGGAGCCGCCAGTGGTGCAGGGCCTGGGGAAGGGCGGAGGGCTGTGAGAGAGACCATGGCGTGCTGAAATACCTATACGCTATATACACTGGGACGTAAAGCCTACCCCATGAAAACTGTAAGACTAGAAGTAGGCCCTAACATTACAGAGCTGCGAGCTGTCGTCCTACCTTCCTAACCCGCCCCCGTTGTCATTGGGACCGATCTACCCCTCTTCCACCAGGCAATAAATGCCCTGGACCACAACTGGTGGGGTGAAGCACCATTCGCCCAAGAACCAATGCAACCAGGTACCAAGGGTCATTAAAAAAACAGTACTGGAAGAAGGGAAAACCGTCTTGCACGGTCTGAGTCCATGTATGCCACCCAAAGAATAGCCTGGAATCCCGAGGATCATGAGGAATCCATCCGGAGAGAGACCGTGATGGACCCCTCCCTTAGAGTAGCCCGAGAAGGGCTTTGCAAGAGAAGGATCCCAACCTAACTAAGGGACCAGGTTTCACCTCTAGACAGGGTTTACTATACCGAGTATACCTGACTGAGGAAGGTATCCGAAGAGAACAATTGCTTCTACCCAAACCCCATCGCATGATTATACTCCAACTCGCCCACAACCACCCGTGCGGGGGCCATATGGCCTCCTTGAAAACCCAACAAAACATCTTAAAGAGATTCTATTGGCCAGGGATTTATGGAGACATAGCCAAATTTTGCAAAGAATGCGGAACTTGTCAGCTGACAAGCGGAGAGAAACCGGCTAAGGCTCCATTACAACGCATGCATTTGATTACCATACCCTTCCAGCGCATCAGTATGGATTTGGTAGGACCACTGGAGCTGGCAATTAGGGGGTACAAGTACTTGCTGGTTATCGTGTATTATTGTCAAGGATGGCACTCTGTCAAGAGTGGCAACGGGCACCCAGGTAGGTTTTGGGTGGCTGTACTGATGGAAGGTGACAGATAAGCACACACAGCAGGAAGCTCAACAAGAAAGAAGAAGAGGTAGCAGTAGCTGTGAACAAAAAAGGGGCAGGGAATACAAAGGTACAAACAAACTGGATTCCCTCTTGGGGTGTATGCTGAAATGGGAAAGAGTGTTCCACAGACCTTTGGAAACTCCAGCCTTCTGCACAGATTGCTATTACAGGAGCCCACTCTGTATGCTCATGGCTGGGAACAACAGCTGTGGGTGTCTGTACAGAAACAGTATAACTGAAATGGATAACCTAAGGGGAGGACAGAAGAGTCAAGGATGAGAAGGACAGGGATCAAGAACAAGGGGTTGCAAACAAGAAAGAGAGTAAGGGAGCAGTGGCCAGGAAACAGGGGGCTGCAAACAAGGAAGCAGGGCTGGAGTAACTGATGGCACAAGGTTCAGGCAAACTGTTGAGGACTACAGAGGACTGTAGTAGGCTGCAAGGCAGGGAGTCCAGAGGAGCAGGACAGAGAGCTCTAGTAGGCTGCGGACAGAGAGCCCAGAGGAGCAGGACAGCAAAGGAGTGAGCCCAGAGGAGCAGGACAGCAAGGCAGGGAGCCCAGAGGAGCAGGACAGAGAGCTCTAGTAGGCTGCGGACAGAGAGCCCAGAGGAGCAGGACAGCAAAGGAGTGAGCCCAGAGGAGCAGGGCAGCAAGGCAGGGAGCCCAGAGGAGCAGGGCAGAGAGCTGTAGTAGGCTGCAGACAGAGAGCCCAGAGGAGCAGGGCACCAAGGAGTGAGCCCAGAGGAGCAGGGCAGCAAGGCAGGGAACCCAGAGGACCAGGGCTGCAGGCAGAGGAGTGTAGCGGGCTGCAAGGCAGGGAGCCCATTGGAGCAGGGCTGCAGGCAGAGGAGTGTAGCAGGCTGCAAGGCAGGAAGCCCAGAGGAGCAGGGCAGCGAGGCAGGAAGCCCAGAGGACCAGGACTGCAGGCAGAGGAGTGTAGCAGGCTGCAAGGCAGGGAGCCCAGATGAGCCGGCAAAGGGCACTGGATCAGAAGCAGAATAATACAGCAACAGGAACAGCATACAATTCGTGGCTCAAGGCACAAAGGTGCTGGGAGAACTCTTAATGCAAGAGACTGAGCTCCTGCAGGCAGCTGCTTAAATACAGCCCTGCCCTGAACTGAGGCAGGCTAATTGGCAGCACCTGGAGCAGCACACCTGAAGGTAATCTGCCTCCTCCCTCTCTGGTCCTGAGATGGTGGAAGCAGCACTGATCGCTAGGGTTTCTGGGGATTGTGGTTCCAATACTGATGAATGGGAATAGCCAGGAATGGATAACTGTAGCAAGGTGCATTATGGTACATGTAGTTCGCTGAATTAAATAAGAAAGTACCAAAGTCGTGCAAATGGAAATTAAGGACCAAAGTGTGAATAGGGGTTGTTCAAAGAGTATTATGAAGATAAATGAGTACCAAATAGTCCATGATGGTTGCCAATGTGTGCGCCAGTGGCACAGGCATGACAATTATGCCACTAGGTACCCTGAGGCCTTTCCCCTAAAGGGGACGTCAGCAAAACAAATATGCGATCAGCTAATCCCTTTTTTTCACGGGTAGGCCTGCCTATCGAGATCCTGACAGATCAAGGAACAAACTTTATGTCAACCATCATACGACAGGTCTGTGAAAGATTACAGATAAAACAATTACACAACTCGGTCTACCATCCCCAGACGGATGGATTGGTGGAAAGGTATAACAAGACCATAAAGAAAATGCTAAGGAGGGTGACGGGACCTGAAGGAAGAGACTGAGACCGAGCGATACCCTTGATCCTAATGGTGCTGAGAGACACGCCCCAGTCCTCCACTGGGTTCTCACCTTTTGAGTTATTATTTGGGAGACAGGCTCGGACGATTCTGGATCTAGTCAAAGAAGACTGGGAAAACAATCCAGAAACCTCCTTAACCGAATACGCTGAACAACTAAGGGAACACCTAACCACCCTGAGAACCATGGCCGAAGCCAATCTAGGGCTCGCACAAGACAACCAAGAGAGAGCATATAACAAAGGGAGCCGTTTAAGGAAGTTACAACCAGGGGAGTGGGTACTAGTCTTGTTATCCACCAGCACAAACAAACTATTAGCACGGTGGAGAGGGCCATATGTAGTGAAAGACGTCCTGGGACCAGTAAACTATCGAATACATCAACCTGACCGGACTCCCTCTGATTAAGTATATCATATTAACCTCTTAAAAAAATAGACGGAATCGCCCCGGTAGCCATCATGCCCTCTTATGGGATAAATGGGGAACCAACACAGGCAACACCGCCACACAGGCACATAGAAGCAGTACAATGGGGTGCAACCCTGACGGACCTAATGAAGAACGAAATCCGGGAAACACTCAAACCCCATTTAGAAACATTCTCTCCTCTACCTGGCAGAACCAGGGTTATAGAGCACCAGATTGAGACCCTACCCGGAAAAACGGTGCGACTCCGGCCATACAGGATTCCAGAGGCCTGAAGACGGGTCATAAAGAAGGAAGTAGCAGAAATGGTCCGGTTAGACATTATAGAACCATCAACTAGCGCTTGGTGTTCACCAATCGTACTTGTGCCCAAACCGGACGGATCAATCCGGTTTTGCATGGATTACAGACAGCTCAATACGATTTCACAATACAAAGCCTAACCCATGCCTAGGATGGACAAACTTCTTGAAAGGCTAGGTTCTGCCCGTTACCTTAGCACCTTAGACCTCACCAAGGGATACTGGCAGCTCCCACTCCGAAAATCAAAGAGAAAACCGCCTTCTCAACTCCTCAGGGGTTCTTCCAATACAAGGTATTACCCTTCGGGTTGCATGGGGCCCCGGCCACATTTCAGAAATTGATGGACATCCTTCTGCAGCCACATGACAACTACGCAGCGCATACCTGGATGATATTGTGGTATATAGTGCATCATGGAGAGAGCATCTGGTTCATCTCCAAGAAGTGGTTGGCACCTTAACCCGTGCCGGTCTACACATCAATCCTAAAAAAACAGTCCTAGGGGCCCAGGAAACCAAATACCTGGGTCATACTATGGGTGGGGGTGTCATCAGGCCCCAGTATCCAAAATCGAGGCGATACAAACTATACCAGATCCAACCACCAGGAAGCAAATAAGGGCATTCTTGGGGTTTATTGGATATTATAGACACTTCATACTAAACTTCTCAACCCTGGCTGCTCCTTTGACCGACGCTCTAAAGAATGGAGGTTCTCCTGACCTGTCCAGCAACACTGCTGCACTAGTGGCCATTGAAGGACTAAAACACAGCATATCCTCGCACCCTGTGTTAATATGTCCTGACTTCCTGAGACATTTCTACTTGAAGACTGATGCCTCAGGCCAGGGGTTGGGTGTGGTCCTATCGCAGGAGATTGAGGGCTTCCTGCGGCACCTCTGTTTTGTGAGCCGTAAGCTCCTGCCACATGAGGTTGTATACTCGACAATTGAAAAAGAGTGCTTGGCCATAAAATGGGCAGTTGACACCTTGCGTTACTATTTACTGGGGAGGAGGTTCCCGCTGTACACCGATCACGCCCCCTTGCAATGGCTGGCCAGACACAAGGACACCAACCAGCGGGTGTTGGGTTGGTTCTTGTCCCTCCAGCCCTTTGACTTTGTTACCCTGCATAGACCTGCCAGGTTTCAGTTGGTGGATGACTACGTGTCCAGGTGCTCGAACCAGCCTGACTGGCCTGGATCCGTGGTGGGGGTATGTGGGGATGGGGGTATGGAGGGGAGCACCGGAGCCGGCAGTGGTGCGGGCCTGGGGAATAGCGGGGGGCTGTGAGAGAGACCTTGGCGTGCTGTCGGGTGCTGAGGACACTCTTCTGCGCACCACCGCCTGGGCCGCCTGCACTGCCGCAGCACCGCCCACTCTCAGGTTGGTCCGGTTTGCCGATGCTGCGGCAGAGCGGGACAGGCTCAGGGACCTATGGTGCGCAGGCCGACCCCTTCCCCTCCGACATTGGTTGGCGGCCAGCCTCAAGAACACAAAACACATGCATGGACTGGCCGCCCGACGTCGGATGGAAGCGTATGACCCGGCGACCCACCGCCATGGGCCACAAGCAGCTCTCCTTACCTGCACAGCCAGCGGGCCCCAGACATGCCGCTCGGTGATCCAGCCGAGGGGAAAACACCAAGACGCCATATGCAGGGGGCGGAGCCTACCTAAGGCTTACACGCCGTGCTGCACACGTGGACAGCAGCAGCAAGCAGGAGACTGGGAGCTTGGTGGGAGGTCCCATTGCAACCAACGGGACAAAGGGAACAGGAAGGGGGAAGGCAGCTCTTTTTCTAGGGGCAGGGCCCCCAGGGTATCAACCAATCAATGGAGGGGGGAGAGGACTGGTCCCTGATTGGCCCTCATACACGCCTATGACTGAGTATAAAAGGGACTGGCCTAATGACATTGTTCTTGCTCATTGCAGGGAGAAGGAGAGGAGAGTGGAAGCGACTGGTGGGCCTATCCGGGCTCCAGTGAGTAGGAGAAGCCTTCCAAGGAGCATTTACCCCAGACTTTAAAGTGCCACAGTGAAGCAACTGGGCAAAAGCCTGTGGTCTTTTGTTCGATTCTTGAACATTTCCAGTGCCTTGAATAAAGTATTCTTCAGCATCCATACCGGCTCCTGTCCTGATTATCACACAAACGTAGACGGAATTGTGAATGTTAGCATGCCCCACACTTAGATGGAAATGTGAAGGAAAGCATGTGCCACACTTAGAAGGAATTGTTAAGGATAGCATGTGCCACACTTAGAAGGAATTGTTAAGGATAGCATGTGCCACACTTAGAAGGAATTGTTAAGGATAGCATGTGCCACACTTAGATGGAATTGTGAAGGATGTCATGTGCCACACTTGGGTGGAATTATGAATGATAGCATGTGCCACACTTAGATTGAATTATGAATGATAGCATGTGCAATACAAACCTGAAATTGTGAATGATAGCATGTCATACACTTGGATGAAACTGTTAATGATAGCATGTGCCACACTTAGATTGAATTATGAATGATAGCATGTGCCACATCTTGATGGAATTGTGAAGGATAGCATGTGCCACACTTAGACAGAATTGTGAATTTTAACATGCCCCACACTAAGATGGAATTGTGAAGGATAGCATGTGACACACTTAGACGGAATTGTGAAGGATAGCATGTGCCACACCTAGATGGAATTGTGAAGGATAGCATATGCCACATCTTGATGGAATTGTGAAGGATAGCATGTGACACACTTAGATGGAATTGTGAAGGATACCATATGCCACATCTTGATGGAATTGTGAAGGATAGCATGTGCCACACTTAGACAGAATTGTGAATGTTAGCATGCCCCACACTTAGACGGAATTGTGAATTTTAACATGCCCCACACTTAGATGGAATTGTGAAGGATAGCATGTGCCACACCTAGATGGAATTGTGAAGGATAGCATATGCCACATCTTGATGGAATTGTGAAGGATAGCATGTGACACACTTAGATGGAATTGTGAAGGATAGCATGTGCCACACCTAGATGGAATTGTGAAGGATAGCATATGCCACATCTTGATGGAATTGTGAAGGATAGCATGTGACACACTTAGATGGAATTGTGAAGGATACCATATGCCACATCTTGATGGAATTGTGAAGGATAGCATGTGCCACACTTAGACAGAATTGTGAATGTTAGCATGCCCCACACTTAGACGGAATTGTGAATTTTAACATGCCCCACACTTAGATGGAATTGTGAAGGATAGCATGTGACACACTTAGATGGAATTGTGAAGGATAGCATGTGCCACACCTAGATGGAATTGTGAAGGCTAGCATATGCCACATCTTGATGGAATTGTGAAGGATAGCATGTGACACACTTAGATGGAATTGTGAAGGATACCATATGCCACATCTTGATGGAATTGTGAAGGATAGCATGTGCCACACTTAGACAGAATTGTGAATTTTAACATGCCCCACACTTAGATGGAATTGTGAAGGATAGCATGTGACACACTTAGATGGAATTGTGAAGGATAGCATGTGCCACACTTAGACGGAATTGTGAATTTTAACATGCCCCACACTTAGATGGAATTGTGAAGGATAGCATGTGACACACTTAGATGGAATTGTGAAGGATAGCATGTGCCACACTTAGGCAGAATTGTGAATGTTAGCATGCCCCACACTTAGACGGAATTGTGAATTTTAACATGCCCCACACTTAGACGGAATTGTGAATTTTAACATGCCCCACACTTAGATGGAATTGTGAAGGATAGCATGTGACACACTTAGACGGAATTGTGAAGGATAGCATGTGCCACACTGGTGCTCTCAGTGAAACTATGTAACGACCATGCAGACCACTTCAAAAACAAAATCAGTGTCATCCACCAAATCATACAAAGCAGTACAGGCAACCAAAATACACAAACCACCCCCCCAACCGAGGATCCCCAAAACAAACTCCAAAGCTTCCCCCAAATATCAGTAGAGACTTACATCAAGCTGGTAAGATAGAGAAAAAAAGCAGGCTCCCCCATGTACCCCTGCCCTACAGACATATCAATCCTCACACAGGGAACACCCTTGGAATGTTACAGAATCCTCTTCAACCAATCACTCGCACCAGAGAAAGTGCTGCGATCTTTCAAATCGGTGTACATCAAACCACTGCTCAAGAACATGGCAGGCAACGTGGAAGACCTCTCCAACTACAGACCTATCTTAAACATCCCATACCCAGCAAAACTACTTGAAACCTACCTCTATGGACTAACAAAGGAACATCTAAAAAAACACTAACTGCTGGGCCAGGCACAAGTCGGATTTAGACCTAAGAGAGTAACTGAAATGGCACTCCTCTCAATCTGGGAGGATCTAAAGACTCCAACACAAGTTCATCTCTGACACTTTTGGACCTCTCTGCAGCGTTCGACACAGTCAGCCATGACATCCTCATCAAGAGACTAGAAGAAATAGGAATCACAGACCTGGCCATACTCTGGAATAAATCATTCCTAGGAGACAGAAAGGAAACCATCTGGATTAAGCCTTTCAAATCCACTCCAAGAGACACCAACCGTGCAGTACCACAAGGATCATCCCTATCCCCACAGCTCTTCAATATCTACCTGACTCCACTAAACAAGCTCATTAAAGAACACAGATTTACATGCTACAACTGTGCAGGCGACACACAAATCATCTACAAAATAAAAGACACACAAGAAGAAAACACAGTGATGGATGGCTGTCTACAAGAACTCTATGAATGGATGAACACACGGCCAAGGAGCAGAATTCCTACAAAAGAAAATAACCATCTACCGACCGGCAATACCGCTCAAATCAAGCAACAACACTCGCCTAGAACCAAAGCCATACCAAAAAAGAGAACTTGGGTGGTTGTATTTCACCCACCCAGCAGCAAAAATGTGGAATTGCCCCCAAAAAGACATACGCAATACAAAGGATCATCATCCCTTAGCCATCTCCAACCTGGCAGTGCTGGGAGGCCTGCACAACCACATGCCCACAAACCACAAGACAATTCCAGAGGAAAGCCACCACCATGTGCAATACATGGGGAACAAACCACTACACATCACCCAACATACAGCATGGACAGAGACGATGAGCACAGAAGTCCAAAGCAACAAGGTAAGAATAACACTGACTAACTCAACCCTAAAACCCTCAAGCTCGGCATAAACTCTTCAAACGCAAAACAGAACAACCACCTCTCTGCATAGCAATCCAGATGCACTTCACCACACTGCAACGACAAACAAACCTCACATAGCCCTGCACAACAGCACACAGGAATCTACTGCGCTGTTAATCGCACCCAAGCTCAGCAACAGTGCAAACCAAACTGAAGCTGTCAACAGGACATCACAACCCTAGCCCCACCTTTTCCATATATACCCTACTAAGCCGCCCCCACCCCCCACTCTTACCTTTCAGATGCGCCAGAGTGCCAGGGGACCTCCTCGCTGGTGATAGTGCACAGTGCAAATGATCTTTAACATTAACATTAACATAAAATGAAACCCAATCTTCCTCAGTTACTACATTTATTAGGACGGCCTCCTGAATAGAGGTCTGGTTATTAATCATCTGCCTTGTTTGTCGCCAGTCTTTGTCCCTGATGGCTTTTAACATCGTCTCAGAGCCAGACTGTAACATTTGAGCATTGTGAAGTGACAGCCAGTTCTTATACTGTCGCTTCCTCTTTCTAAGCCATTCAAGTCTTTTATTACTCTTGGAAAGTTGGCTCATCCGAAGGTCCTTCTGCAACTGCCTTTTTTCTAGGACTATCAGCTTGCCATAACAGTGTTTAGGCTAAAAATACAATCTAGTTCCTCTCTTGTCACTTACCCTAAAATTCCGGAGGA
This sequence comes from Ambystoma mexicanum, assembly GCF_040938575.1. Lineage (NCBI taxonomy): Eukaryota > Metazoa > Chordata > Amphibia > Caudata > Ambystomatidae > Ambystoma > Ambystoma mexicanum. The sequence continues at coordinate 32,043,665 of NC_090934.1, forward strand.
GTGGAGTATAATTTCCCTTGTGTTACTCTGTAATTGCCTAGTACATTTTGTCAGGGGATTGTCGACCTCCTGCGGTTTCATACATAGGTGATTCCTTCCCAGAGATATGTCCACATTTGGCCATCAGGTTATATTTGTTTGTTGAAAACCTGTAGCCCAATTCATTTCCGGCAATGCATGGTCATTTTGGCCATGGATGTCACCTGAAGGTTTTTATGGTATTTAACCCATTCCTTGAAACAAAGAAATAATCAAAACCTCTTGAGTGATTCCCACTGGACCAAGTGGGCTTACCTGGAATGTCACCAGCTGTTTGGACATTACGCATGTAAAGATCCCTAGTGTTCATTTCATTACACCATGTAATCTCTTGGTTCCAATCTCGTGTGTCCCTTGTTCACCAAGCTAGCAGCATCATTAGTGAACATACCATTTGTATCGTAACAAGAAATGTTCAAGTCCCCACAAATAATCATGAATAAGTTATTAAATCTGATATTAAAAGTATCAATAATGTCTGTTAAAGAGTCCACCAGTACATCTGAAGCAACGGCTTAGAGTTCCAATACACATTGAAAATCAGGTACCAGCTTGTAGTTTTCGAAGACTCTTGGGTGATTTTACAAAGGTTAAGAAGGGTATCTGTGGGCGGACTGCGCATGCGCGCCCGATGCATGCGGACCTAACTATCTCGGCTCCCGGTGGCCGCTACAATTATCCTCCAAGAACTCCCGTTAAAGAGTACTATTCCCACCCCAGCTGCGCCCCGTGGGTAGCGGATGCAGCAGAGAACCAGTGCCCGCAACCCTGAAGAAAATCGGAGTAGGAGACGCGAGATCCTCCCCGAAGTCTGCAGACGGACGAGGTGTGGCCGCTGAGGCCCTGGCGTAGCGCCCGCCCCTCCACGACACGTCGAGCGTGGGGACCCCTCCTTGAGAAGGCCTCCTCCCCCCAATCGGCGAGACAACAGCACCCGGGGTCGAGCTGCAGCAGGACAAGGAGAACCGTGTCCTGCGCTCCCCCGTGGACCGGAGATACGCTACCAACGAACTTTATTAAGACGCAGCCAGCACGCGGACATACGTTGCTTGGATACACCCGCCTGGCACACACCAGCCCTTTTCCAAACCCTACATCCACCCCTTGGGTGACTACGTGCAGCAGCCGGACCCCCATTACACAGGGCCGATCATCCGCGACATGGGAAAGGAAAAGACCAAGCGGCAAACACTGCAAAGCAAAATGGATCTCTACACCGTGGAGGCCCCTCCAAGCCGCGGACCTCGGCCCCCAGAAGACGATGGGGCCGGCGACGAGCCTCAGGACTCCCCAATCTCCTTGACGGACCTCATGAAAGCGATTGGGGACTCGAGGACATCACTGGAACTCAAAATAGGTGGCATATCCATCGAGGTGTCCCTTATACACCAAGACCATCGCAATCTATCGGCCAGGGTTGGTGATGCGGAACAGAGAGTGTCGGACACAGAAGACACGGTGCACCGCTTGGAACAACAACTTGCTGTGATCACCCAAAAAATTGCCCAACTGGAATACCGTGCTGAGGACAACGAAGGGAGAGCGCGGCGAAATAACCTCAGGATCCTCGGAATACCGGAGAAGGAGGAAGGCCCCAGCGCTGAACTTTTCCTGGAAGATTGGCTAACTCATGTCTTCGCCCCTAAAAAACTATCCAAATTCTTCTGCATAGAAAGGGCGCACAGAGTCCCCACCGGCCCACCTACCCCGGGCGCCCCGCCTAGAACGATAATCGCGCGCCTGCTGAAATACCGCGATCGAGATGTGATCCTACAAATGGCAAGGGCCTCTGGCCCGATTACATACAAGAGCTATAGGGTCGGGTTCTACCCCGACTACACCAAGGAAGTCCAAAAAGCCTGCCAATCTTTTGACTCGGTCAAGAAGAAGTTTCAGTCACTTTCTATCAAATATGCTTTATTTTTCCCGGCATCGCTCAAAGTCCACTATGAGGGCACCACTCATCTATTCTACACTCCCAAAGAAGCATGGGACTGGCTGGAAACCCAAGTTCTCACGGATTCCAGAGCGAGGCGCACACCACCGGGCCCACCCGCACAGAGGCCCCGGCCCGAGCGGCCCTCGCCCCCTCGATCTCCGGCCAATGCAGACAACGACGTGACGGGGACCCCCACGGAAAAGGGGTAAGGCTCACGCAATGGGGGGACCAATCTGCAACGGAATAACATGGAAGCGCTCATCTAGCGGCCGCCGCTCTTAATGTGGCGCGGGCGGTATCGCAGTCAGGGTTATCCCGAGGAAGTTTACCAAGTTATAAGTTTAATGTTTGGGTGACAGGTGCTCCCAGTTGGGGAGGAAGTACAGGGTGGGGGGAGTTTTGGGGACTTAAGGAAATGGAATCATGGGACAAGAAGGCTTGAAGCCGACAAACGCAGGCAAGGAAAGCAAGCACGGTCTTTGGCCAGGACCGTGGACGCAATTATCAGCCAGTCTGCAGGCACTTCAAGGCGAGGCAACCCTCGGATGTCTCCCCTGAAAGGAAACCGCCATATGTCCCCGGAAAAAGTGCGACTGCCACTAATCCTCCCAGACGTCCCAACAAGAAGACTCACACAGATAGAATGAACTCCAACAAGGTAACCATACTGTCCTGGAACGTCAATGGCCTCGGCTCCAGCATAAAGCGAAGATTGGTGCTCCAGTACCTAAACCGACACTCGCCAGACATTGCCCTTCTAAATGAAACGCACTTGATAGGCACAAACACCAACTTTTTCAAAAGATCCAATTATTCGCATACCTACCATGCTGGATTCACGAAAGGTGCCAGGGGCACGATGATACTCGTCCACAAGCGAGTTCCCCTCCAGGTCAGGAAGATCAGGACTGACCCCCGGGGGCGCTATGTACTGTTGCTAGCTGACATCTGGGGCGAGAAATGGGGCCTGGCAGCAATCTATGCCCCCCCACACTGGCGAAAGAACTACTCTCCGAACTACAGAGCTTGCTCCTGGAAGAAGAGGCTGAAGCGTGGGTGATTGGGGGGGACTATAATAAAGTAATGGACACCGCAGTCGATTGATCCCATAGGAGATCTGGAACCCACCCCACCTCCACACCGCTCGCTGCGTTCGCCGAGGCCTTGGGACTGACGGACACTTGGCGATCGCTTCACAACGACGAGGCTGGTTTTTCCTTCTATTCGGCGTCCACAAATCGTTCTCCAGGATCGATTATGCCTTTATCCCTCGCAACATAAATCACAGGCTTCTCGACGCTGTATTCCTCGCAAGAGGAATTTCGGACCACTCTCCGCTCCTCCTAACCATGAAAAACTCCTGTCGCCGCCCAGACCGTAACTGGTGCCTAAACGCATACCATCTTCGTCTCCCCGAAATCGCTGAGGAGCTTGAAAAAAAGACAGCAGAATATTTCGAACTCAATGAAGGCTCCGTGTACTGCCTGATCTTGAGCTGGGAGGCGTACAGGACAGTCCTCCGGGGGGAAGCTATCTCAGCGGTCTCAGCCTACCAACAACGTCAAGTCCAGAAGGTCAGAGAAGCAGAAACACGAGTCTTGGAGTGTGAACGGCAAGTCCTAGTACACGGCACCCAAGAGGCAAAAGAGGCAATGCTCACGGCGCAGGACACCCATAGCAACCTATCTCTAGATAACGCTTGAACTGCCCACCAATTAGTCCGGAGCCAAATATACGAGCGGGGCGACAAAGCCAACAAGACTCTGGCCTGATTAGAGAGACACGAACAAAGCAGGGGACATGTACGGGCCATTAGGTCTCCAGATGGAACACTGCTGACAGAAGACTCTGACATTGTCGAGGCATTCGCCGCCTACTACAAAAATCTTTATACCCCACCCACTGAGAACCTGCCAGTTGAGCCCTCACGCTACCTCGACCGAATCGAGATTCCGATACTCCCACAGCACCAATCAGATCTCCTGAATGCTGACATCACCGACATTGAGGTGCAAGAAGCGCTGGCACAGCTCCAACCCGGGAAAACTCCGGACCCCAACGGGTTCCCAACAGAAACATGGAAATGCCTCGGTGACACACTATCTACCCACATGCACTGCATGTTCTTACGCAGCAGAGAACTAGGAGCACTCCCCCCAGACCTCAGGAAGGCATGCACAGTAGTCATACACAAGCCTGGGAAACCCCCAGAGGAATGTGCCTCCTATCGTCTGATATCCCTGATCAGCGGCGAAGCCAAGGTCCTCGCCAGAACACTTGCCAACAGACTACTGCAGGTGATTGAGACCCTCGTCCACCCGGACCAATGTGGATTCATGCCCAATAAATCAACTCGAATGAACTGACGCAGAGTCCAATTGGCGCTGAGCAGAGCAAAGGAAATACCAGCCCCACTCGCCCTCCTGGCGGTGGACTTCGAAAAGGCGTTTGACTCTGTGGGGTGGGATGCTCTGTGTGCGATCATGGCTAGGATGAACCTGGGACAGACATTTATATCATGGGTAAAACTTCTCTATGCATCCCCGGAGTACACGGTGAGGGTGAATGGCAGGTCCTCCAAATCATTTCCCTTAGGTCGGGGCACGAGGCAGGGATGCCCACTATCTCCACTCCTCTTCCTCCTGGCCATTGAACCGCTAGCAATTGAGCTTAGAGCTAATACCAACTGGACTGGTTTTGTATGGCCGGAAGGAGGAGAAGACCGCCTTTCGCTCTATGCGGATGACTTCCTCATATACCTCAGTAATCCATGCATCTCATGCCCGGCTGTCTCCCTTATTCTCAGGGAATACCAGGACTTTGCAGGCCTAAAGGTTAATGATGCCAAAACCATCTTCTTCCCGATTCAGGGTGGCGAGTCTGCAATCCCGGAGACCTGCCCATACCATGTCTCTATTAAGGAATTTAAATACCTGGGTATACGGCTTGACCCGACACTTGATGAGTTCCTCCGACTTAATCTACAACCAGTAATTGAGCGGTTCAACAGAGACATCCCCCATTGGCAATCCCTTCCCCTATCGCTAATGGGTAGAGCCGCGCTATTCAAAATGATGACCCTCGACAGACTGTTGTATGTTCTCCAGAACGCCCCATTCCTCATCCCCCGAGAAACCTTTGCACTTATTGACAAGAACCTACGCACACTGCTATGGGGTGGGAAACAACCCAGGATCGCCCTTGACACGCTCCAGAGATCAGTATGGGAGGGAGGCATCGGTTTACCCTGCATACACACCTATTACCTAGCGACACAGATAGGAGTGGTAAATGACTGGATGCACGCAGATCCCACACTGCCACACACCCGTATCGAACTGGAGAGCATGGCCCCGCTAACACCGCTGCAAATCCTGTATGCCACCCACGACCAACTTCCGGCGCTGCCCAAAATGACCCACCCTATCCGTAGCGCCTGGCGAGACGCACACAAACTAGTCAGCTGGAAAGGACAGCCAACATTATCACAACCCATATGGCACAATGCGCTCCTCCCGGAAATAGTGAAAATGGGCTCCTTTGGTCACTGGCATGCAAAAGGAATACACATATTAGCACATGTGATACAAGGGGGTCACCTCCTGGGCTTTGAGACCATCCGAGAACAATTCGACCTGGCACCCATGGACCAGTTTCGGCATGCGCAGCTGACCCACGCCATCCGTACCCAATTCCCTGACACGACAATCATACCCCCTGCTCCCCCATCGAGACCAATATCCTCCCGCAACGCATCTCCTCTAAGGTCATCTCCACTCTCTACCAGGCCCTTAACTCCTTCGGGGCTACACAGCTAGACGGGCTCAATGCAAAGTGGGAAAGGGATGTAGGTCACCTGGAACCTGAAGACTGGGTTGATGCATTAATGTCCCCCAGAGAAATTGGTATAGAATCCAAGCTTAGGCTAATACAGTTGAGAATCCTTCATCGCTCATACCACTCACGTGCTGTAATGGCCAGATGGGGAGGACTAGAAGACGGGACATGCGTCTGATGCAAAAATGCACCTGCCACCTTCTACCATATGATATGGGACTGTCGGGTGTTACGGGTCTTCTGGGAGGACTGTATTAGTACAATCTCTGCCGCCCTGGCGACACCAATCCCCAGGGATCCCAAAATGGTACTTTTAGGCATCTGGGGTGAAGTAGACCTGTCAAAATATGAGAAAATGTTTCTGGCAATAGCATTGGGGGCAGGCAAAAGACTTATTGCAGCTAACTGGGGATCTGCCGACCCACTGTGCCTGAACCGTTGGAGTAACGAGCTGGACAGGTGCGCAGCTTCAGAGCGCCGGATTTATAATGCACGGGGCTGCCCCCGTAAATTCGAAGAAAAATATGGGGTAAATAACTAGATGCCCACTGAGATCTGCTGGTGGGGGTGGATCAATATCACTGTTCGCATTGAATGCCTGTTTTGTCTTATTACTGTCTTACGGTCCTTGGCCCTGTGGGCCCCTTCTAGCTGTTATTAATGCTATGCTACCTTCATACTGTGTATGCCGATGGTCCATGTTTGTTTCTCCATGTTGTGTTGTTCAAACTCAATAAACAGAGTTATAAAAAAAGAAAAGAAGGGCATCTGTGCATTCAGACTAAGTACACACAACTACTGGGGCTCAGGTTTTTCTCCAACACGTCCACAGTCCCCCACCACAGCAGCTGCTCCACTATAGCAGTCATTGGTAAAAGTGAATTGTCTTTGTTTAATGTCCTCAATCTTTGACCTCAACAATTTCATTCCTCAGCATACCCTTGTTTTTATTTCCCAGTATCATCCCATGGGTCTGGGCTTTGGCATTTCTTTGTCCTGTAGACTGTAGTGTGTGTCTACGGGGAGGCATAACTAAACAGAATCCAAAGGCATATAAAGCAATGCCAGGACTGGCGTTCTTAAACCCTCCATGGGAGTACGTACCTAACTCGAGGGGCAGTTCACCCTATTGACACCATAAATAGTCTGTCGTTAGCACAGCAGGGTTTGGTTGAACTATCCAAAGGGCAGTTCAAGAGACCAATTTGTTTCTACCCCAACCCCTCAGTGGTAATTTCTGTTATGTTAAGTCTGTCCACTCACTGGCCATGTGTGTCTAAAGCTCACCTTGGGCTATGCTATCCCTGATGCAGAAACACTCCACCTCTTCAAGGACTTTCCTCATGAATGAATGAGCCATACAAACATTACATATTGGCACCAATAGTGCTATGTAAGGGGCTCCCCTCTACCATTCCTAAATGTGGTGCATCCCCTGAAATGTAGAACTAACACAATACCTCGTGCTTGAATATAGGTCTGGGGCCTCTTTCCAGAACTTCTACCTGAGCTTTCTGTTCACTTCTGCACTGAAACAAGCCATGACAGAACAAACCTGCAAAATAATGTGCTCTGATAGGTCACTGCAGCTGTCCATCAGCCTCCCAGGGTAGGTGATGACAGCAGGCAAAGCTCTGCAATCACAGTTGCCTACGTATTCTCTGAATAATCCACCCACCCCACTGGGCTTCATGTGCTCTACCCACAGGGCTCCAAAATCCAAACCCTAACCCACATTTTCTAGAACTGGAGTTGAAATAGTACATTATATCCTCCTAGAATATTCAAGGGGAAAAGGACACACATAGCTATCTATCTATCTAAGGATTTTTTGTGTAGCACCGCTCGCCCAAAGGCTTCTCAAGCAGTTTTAATTTAGACTTCTTACTTGATATGATATGATATGGCATTTATAACGCGCCTATACACAAGTGTTTCAAGGTGCAACGAGGCAAGGGGGGGAACAGTGGGAGGACAGAGACAACGATCTTACTAGGCCAGGTGACATTGGGATCTCGCAAGTGCAGGTGGGGGGTGTGAAGGGAAAAGGGGGGAGGGGAAGTGCGGTACATAGGATAAGCAGTAAATAAATAAAAACAATAAATAAGAAATATAAGAAGTGCGGCCAGCTTGTGTCAGGGGTAGGTGCAGAAATCAGGTGTAAAGTGCTGGTAGGGTCTGTAGGGATACAGTATCAGCCCCAGATTGCATGGGTTGCCGGGGGGAGGGGCAAAGCAGGTGTGCAGCTGTACGGGAGGGGACCTGGGACTACAAACAGAGGGTAGCCAGGTGACCAGTGCAGTTTCAGCCAGGAATTCAGCAGGGGAGAGGAGGAGAGAAAACAGAAGCAACAAGGAAAGTCTTGAGGTTCTTCCAGAACCGGAGTTGGTTCCCCTCAATTTTCAGAAAGGCAGGGAGGCTGTTCCAGAGGGAGGCCCCAGCCGAAGAAAGAGATAAACCACTAACTCGTTGCTTGGAGAAGCGACTGAGCCTGAGTGAGTTGGGGGCAGATGAGCGAAGAGCTCGAGAAGGAAGACATTTAGGAAGAGAGAGTTGAAGGTATTAAGGACCTAGGCCCCAGAAGGCATTGTGGACAATGCAAAGGTTCTTGAACTTAATCCTCACAGCCACTGGGAGCCAGTGCAGAGATTTCAGTCCTGTAGAGATACGATCCCCGGGCTTGAGTCCAAGGACAAGTCTCGCAGTCCTGTTTTGGATGAGTTGCAGAGGGCAGAGAGTAGAGGCAGGCAGATTTAGAAAGAGGCTATTGCAGTAGTCCAGCCTAGAAAGAACCAGAGCTCTGGAGACAGTGAGCTTCTGGGGGAAGGAGATCAAAGGAAGAATACCTCTGAGGAGGTGCAGCTGGTAGTGTGACTTCTTAGAGACATCAGAGATGTGAGGAGAGAAGGAGCGTGAGGAGTTGAAGATGACCCCAAGGGTTTAGCCGCAAAGGTGGGAGCAGGAGGAGGGCCAAGAGAGGCCGGCCAGAGAATGACAGGAAAGGAGGGAGCGGGTGTGCCAATTAGGAGAAGCTCAGTCTTACTGGCATTAAGGCAGAGATCATTGGCGGCACACAACTCCTGGATAGCAGACAGACAGTCAGAGATGAGAGAAGGAGAAGAGGTGGTTGAAGGGAACCTGAAAATGAGCTGAGTGTCATCTGCATAGCACTGACAGTTAGGGCAGAGAGCAACAATGTAGTAGGCAAGAAGTGGCAGGTATTGGTTGCACAGCCAGGGAGAGAGGTCAGACCCCTGGGGAACACCGCAGGTAGAGATAGAGATAGAGGAGAGGAAGGACTCAAGTTGGACCTGGGAGGGTCGATCAGAGGGGAAAGAAGTCAGCCATGCCAGGGCCTGGTCGGTGATACCTAGGTTATCATGGAGATGGTTGAGCAGGATGGCATGGTTGACTGTGTCAAAGGCAGAAGAGAGATCAAGTAAGATGAGGACACAGGGGGTGTTGAGTCAATATTAGAGAGCAGGTCTTCACTTATGTTCAGGAGAGCAGTTTCCATGCTTCTGGCAGGCTCTGAAGCCAGACTGATGGTCATGGAGCCAACCAAAAGATTCAGTGTGAAGATTAAGCTGTGAGTTGGGCAGCTTTTCCAGGAGTTTTCCCAGGAAAGGAGTGATGGAGATTGGGCAATAGTTAGCCAGGCAGGACGGGTCGGCAGAGGGTTTCTTAAGAAGAGGATGCACAAAGGAGTGCTTCAGGGGGAAGGGAAGACTCCAGTGGCAAAGTAGTGGTTGCAAAAGTCAGCCAGAGCAGGAGCCAGGGTGTCAATGTGTTCCATGATGGTTTTGGAGGAACAAGGGTGAACCTGTTTTGATGAGACTTTCATAGATCAGACTTGTCTACAAACCTCATCTGGGGAGAACAGTGGAAAGGCACATAAGGAGGGAGGAGAGGTGGTCGAAGAAGGGCCAGAGGAAGAGCAGGGAGTAGAGAGGGGAGGGGGAGAGGAAGAGAGAGAGGACAGAATATTCTGAGTTTTTAGAGATGAAGTGAGAAGCCAGAGCCGTGCAGAGGGCCTGGGAAGTGACAGGAGAGGTAGAGACTGCAGCAGGATTGGCCAGTTCCTTGCAGATTTTAAAGAGTTCAGCCGAGTTATTAGATGCTGCAGAGACACAGGCTCGGATGTGAGCTCTCTTCTTAGTGCGAACAGGGAGCCGGTATTGCCTTTGGAGCAGGCGGCAGGCCAGTTTGTCAGAGGAAGCACACCATTTCCTCTCAGCCACCCTGCACTTGGGTTTGAGGGTGACGAGGTCAGAGATGTACCAGAAGTTGCACTTGGCTTTGGGCTTCAAGCGGATCCTCATGACAGGGACAAGAACATCAAGAGTATCAGATATAGCAGAGTGGAGCATAGAGAGGGCTGCGTCAAGATGTGAGTCAGTCAAAGGGGGAGGAAGGGGTGAGAAAGTGGCGGCAAAAGCCTCAACTGACACACGCTTCATGGGTTGGATAACCAAGAAGATAAGTGGCAGTACTGGAGGCGTTTTGGCCTGAGGGGTAGAGAGGGTGAGCTGGGAGGAAAGGAGAAAGTGATCACTTCAGGAGAGAGGGGTTGTGAGAGGGATAGAAAGGGGAAGGTCTGAAGAGATCAGAGCATCCAAAGTGTGCCCTGTAGAGGGAGACAAGCCATAGGGGAGAATAGAGAGTGAGAGAAAGTCACAAAGGTCATGAAAGAGTCCAGAGGAGGGACAGGTAGGATCCAGGTGGTTTGTAAAGTCTCCAAGAAGGAGGAGTTGAGTGGTGGAGACCAGGAGGCAGTGGTCGAAGTGTAAGAAAAGAAGCAGTGGAACTATGTTCCCTGCTAGCCTGCCCCGCCCCTCACATACCCCATCGCCCTGCCCCCTCCCACACACAATACAAACCCCCAACCACATTTGCCTGCAGTTTAAGGGAATGTTCAGTGCAGTGCACTGAAAGTGCAAGTTTCAACCTCTTCCTGCACTGTTATTTTTAAACGAAACCGTTCCGGAACGGTTTCGTTTTAAAATAAAAGTATAGGAGCTGTAAAACTTAATTTAAAAAAGTATAGGAGCACCACTCCCGTCCGCTCCCGCTCACTTTGACCACTGCCAGGAGGGAAGAGGAGAGGTCTGCCTACTCAGAGAGGAAGGAGGAGATCTGACCAGGTGGCTGATGGATGGTAGCCATAGTGAGGGAATGTCCAGGAGTGAGAGAGAGAGAGCCTGCAGACGCGGCATTCTAAAGAGGAGTAGGCCTGCGTAGGAATGACAGAAGCAGGGATCCACTCAGGAAAGATCAGGGCTATACTCCCTCCGAAACAGTTGGATCTGGGCACAGAGAGGATCCTGTAGCCATCAGGCAGGAGAGTGTCAAAGCTCGAGACAGAGCTGACCGTGAATATCATGAACACTGCCTCATCCTCTCTAAAACTTTCCTGTGGGATAACTGTGTCCCGGTCCCGCCCCCTCCATCATAAATTCACCACAGTATCCTACGGGCGCCGAGCCGCTCACCTGCAGCATCAAAGATTTGGCAGATTACGCCTACCTTCCCAGACAGCGGCTCGCCTGTGGCAACTCCCATGGCGTTGGTACCCACGAGGGGCAATCCGGCGGGGGGCCCATCCGACAAGGTTCATTGGGAGCACCAGCCCAGGCAACGGAATTATGGACATGCTGCCGCAGAAAGCCCGCCCTCCACGTCCACTCCCATGGAAACAATCCATGCTACCATCACGTGACGCACAGACCGTAATCACGTGACCGCAGCAACAGGCATTTAAACGCCGGTTCTTGAACAATCATTGCTTCTCAGCTGGTTATCACAGCGTTTGGCTTGTGACCTTGTTGGACCTTGTGTCTTGTTGTGCTGACCACGGACTTCGTTTACCTGGATTGATTTGCCACTCCCTTCTGGTTACGTTTGCTTTCGGACCGAACTGCTTTCTTCTGACTCTGACCACGGATTCTCGCTCTGGACTGCAACTGCCTATCCCTTCTGGCTCCTCAGGATTCTGTTTTTGTCTTCAACCACGGACTGTTTCCACGAATTGCTTTTGGATTTCCATTGACTTGCTGAACTGCTGTTCGATTCCTCGAGCCGCAGTAATCACGCTCTTTCAGATTGCTGCTGCATCTCCTTTAGGAGCCCACCAATTAACAGGAACCATAGTGGGGACACCCTATTCATCACTTCATGTACAGCAATTCAGTGTCCATCCTCCGCTAGGTGCTTTGTGTCAGTTCAGATTCTGGTTGTAGAGAAATTAAATCTTGCCCTAACCTGCTCATTTTCCTTTCAGCAGCCATCTGGAGGACCCAGTGTTCCTGTTTTCTTCACCTGTGGCCCTAATCCTCGAACAGCAAGTATCTTGTATCTCGCTGTTGGTGGCTTGGGGACAGAGGTATTCATATTCCTCGCTACAATCAAGTCTTGACAGTGAACCATGTCTCGGTAACCAAGAACATCAAGGTCAAGTTCTTCCAGGAGGTGGCAGATGTCAGAGGAGTGTTTGGCAGCAGAGAAAGAGTTGAGAGTGGCAATATGGTGAATGTTGCTGTCCTTGAAAGACTTCCGGGGAGGGACACAAATCAGATGTACGCCCTGCGGAGGTGGGGAAGAAGCCTGAGGGGGGGGGCAGAAGAGGAAGGGGGAGAGGGTAAGGTAGCCAAGGAGGGGACAGTAGGGGGAGGCAAGGAAGTCATGGGGGAAGAGAGGGGATAGCAGGAGAAGGAAGGAAATTGATGAGACGCAGGAGGCATCTATCAAAGAGGAGAAGGTTGGCTTGAGGGCCTTGGACCAAGAAGGTGCCATTCAAGTAAACATTAACAATGACCTTAGAGAGTTCACACCGATGCAGAGATTGCAGAACGCTTTGCCGAGTTCTATGAGGACCTGTACAAACCCCCCAGCATTGTCATAGATACTACTATACTAACCAATATTGCCCTCCCAACACTCACCACAGAACAAATCTCCGCTCTAGACAGCAAAATCACTACGACTGAAATATCAACTGCCATAGGACAACTCCAAGCTGGTAAAACCCTGGCCCGAACGGGTTCCCAGTTGATATCTGGAAAAAGCTAAACCATCTGAATATACCCCCTCACCTGCTCAATATGTTTGAATACTCCCTACAACATGGTGAGCTCCCAACAGATCTCCGCAAGGCCACCATCATAGTAATTCCCAAAAAGGATAAGCCCCCAGAAGAATGCACCTCCTATCGACCCATACCCCTCATTAATAGTGAAGCTAAAATACTAGCTAAAATATTAGCCAATAGATTACAAGTAGTTATTACATCTTTGATCCATCCAGACCAATGTGGCTTCATGCCCCAGAGGTCAACCAGAATGAACATTCGTAGATTGCACCTCGCACTGGAGAGAGCACCAGCCCTACAACACTCCCTGGCCCTGTTGGCCATAGACTTTGAGAAAGCATTCGATTCTGTTCATTGGGAAGCGCTGTGGGCCATAATGCGTAAGATGCAATTCGGGGAACCGTTCATACGATGGGTGGAACTCCTATATAATAACCCACTGGCCGAAGTTAGAGTAAATGGATGGCCATCGCGCATTTTCCGATTAGGCAAGGGAACCAGACAAGGTTGCCCAGTTTCGACAATGCTTTTCGCACTAATAATAGAACCATTAGCAGTCCTCCTGCGAGCCACCAACACGTGGTCTGACTTCAGATGGGGCCCGAATTGGGAAGATAGAGTATCCCTCTATGCAGAAAATCTCCTAATTTACCTGGGCGACCCAGCGTCCTCCTGCTCTGTGGTCACACAACTCCTAACAGAGTACGGACTCTTTAGCGGACTCTAAGTAAATTGGTCTAAATCCATATTGTTCCCAGTTAAAGGGGTGGACTGCATACCAGCATCCGGCTCCCCATATAAGGTTGAAACCAAACAGTTCCGATACTTGGGCATTCTAATAACCAATGGGCTGGATAGCTATATAAAGCAAAACCTACATCCAGTTATTAAAAGATATGAGCAAGACGTAGTCCACTGGCATGCGCTACCACTGACACTGCTCGGAAGGGCGGCACTCTTCAAGGTGTTGACCATACCCCGCTTCTTATACATTCTCCAGAATGCCCCCCTACATGTTCCCACTGCGGAATTCTACAGAATAGATACCACAACACGGACACTCCTGTGGGGTGGGAAAAGCCCGAGAATTGCCCTCTCAACTCTCCAGCGCTCGGTTTGGGAGGGGGGAATTGGACTCCCGAATATCCAGATCTATTATTGGGCGACGCAGATGGCAACAGTCAATGACATATTACACGGAGACCCGACCACCCCACACATAAGAGCAGAGCTAGCAGCGAGACACGGTATGTCCCCTCTCGAAAGCCTCTACTGCAAACAAACCCGCCCGCCCGAATGCACGATAGCAGTACACACAGCCTTGGTATGGAAGCAGGTACATAAACACTTAGGTTGGGACAACACAATTACCCCAGTCCAACCCATATGGAACAATGCGCGGCTCCCGAACCTTGTTGATCTCCGGAAATGGCCAAACTGGGCCGCAGCTGAAATACAGACAATCCAACAGATAATCGTGAATGACCGATTGAGAGAATTTCCTGAGCTCGCTACCGCACATGGCCTCCCGGAGACTGAACAATACCACTATGGGCAACTGCAGCATGCACTTGCTTTGCACAGGACCCAACTTGTGGACATGCCAGAATGCACGCCAATAGAAAGAAATATAGTTGTTGATAGCGTGAGTAATAAAGTTACATCTACCATGTACAATGCTATTTCTTCATTTGCCACAAAGGAACTATTGAATCTGAAGGCGAAATGGGAAATTGATGTTGGCCCCATATTGCCTGAGGACTGGATTGAAATCCTGATGTATCCTAGAGAATGCGCAATCTCAGCACGCATTAGATTAGTACAACTTAAGATTCTCCACAGGATATACTATCCTCGAATAGCCCTCTTCAAATGGGGCAGAACATCCGATCCCAATTGCCTACGTTGTAGACAAGAAGAAGGATCCTTCTACCATATCCTCTGGCAATGCCCACGCATACAACGCTTCTGGCATAAATGCAGCGCGAGACTCTCCAGGGCCATATGCCGCCCGATTCCAACGGAGCCCAAACTCCTGCTATTGGGCATCACTGATACAGTAGAATTGTCACGATTTTAAAAAATACTTGTTTCAACAGCCATAGGAATTGCTAAAAGGAACATTGCACAGTTGTGGGGCTCAGAAAACACCCCAAAATACGATCACTGGATAACGGACGTGGACGCAGCCATCCTGATGGAGCGCCGAGTCTACCAAGCTAGAGGCTGCCCGAGCAAGGCAGATAAGATCTGGGGAAAATGGGAACAGACTATATAACTCTGGTATAATATCGCCAAACTGTATTGTTGTAAAATGTACAAGGCCTACACCCGCCAATATCATCCGCTGTGGGGTCTTGAACTATACCACGTTGCACTACCTACCAGCTATCTTACCGTCCAATATATTATCAGTATTGGTATCTCTACGGTTGTTTATATCCAAATACTCTTATCCGTGCTACTCTGTTACCTGTATGCAAAGTCTTATAACTAAGGTTTGGTATGTTGTTGTTCTATTGCACAAAATGTAATAAAATGTGTTATCAAAAACAATGACCTTAGAGGAATGGAAGTGGGATAGGAGGGCCGCCCACTGGGTACGCACAGAGACCATATAAGGAGTCCATAGGTCTGGCGAGGGAACAACAAAAAGGATGTCAGTGAGGGTTTGCCTGAAGGAGGCGCTGGTATAGGTGTCAGCGATAGGGAGGTCTGGGTTGGAGACCAGGATGTCCTTTTCAAACTACTTCCCACCAGATGTAGTGAGTAGAGTAGGATAGTCAATAAAGAAGCAGTTAGAAAAGATGGGAGAAACAGAGAGCACTATAGAGTAGGTAGGGAGAGGAGAGAAGAAGAAGGGGCGGGGAGCGCACTAGGGAAGGACACAGAGAGGGGTGCGAGCGGACGAGCTAGTGAGAGACAAGACAATAGTAGACAATTGGACACGATGACAGGAGCTCAGATAATAGTAGAAAAGTTCCTAGATAATGCTTTGCTGAGAAGGCTTAACCACAGAACGGCACTACTATCACAATACATTTTAAATACCGGAGAAAACACAGAGTCCTGCTTAGTGGGGAAAAAGCCTAGGTTGCACAGCATAATTTTCTTTTTATAAATACTTCCACAATGAATGTTAAATACCTGAGAAAACACAGCCATGTCTGAGAGTCCTGTTTAGTGGGGAAAAGGCCTAGGTTGCACAACGTAATTTTCTTTTTATAAATACTTCCACAATTAATGTTAAATACCGGAGAAAACACACCTGTGTCTGAGAGTCTGCTAAGTTACAGGGTATTCAGGGTAGAGTGAAACCTGCACACTCCTACCTTACTTAGTAGCTGCGGGTTGACGGCTGGCCACAGGATTCCCCTGCTGACACCTGCAGACACTAGCTGGAGCCGCCTCTGTAGGAGCCGTCCTTTGCCAGGGGGCCCTTAGCCACAGGGGCTGCACAGGCAGAGGGCTGCCCTGGGAAGGTCAGTTAAGAACAAAAACTATCCACCAATCAGGGGTGGGGCGGGCTGGGAGGCGGGAGGAGGAGGGGAGGACAACAGAGATGGAACCAGGGGAGAGGGAGGACAATCAACGGCACAGAGGCCCAGTAACTTAATTTAAGCAAAACCGCAGGTGGAGTGGAGCGCAGGGAACATGGCACAAAGCACCTACCTCACACAGCAGCCAGATGGAATGGCAGCAGCTGCGGGAACACGGGCCTAGGTAGGCACAGAACTATCCACCAATCAAGGGTGGGGGCGGGCTAGAAGGCGGGAGGGGCAAAGGAGAACAACACAGAAGGAACCAGGGGAGAGGGAGGACAATCAACGGCACAGAGGCCCACTAACTTAATTTAAGCAAAACCGCAGGTGCAGCGGAGCGCGGGGAACAGGGCACAAAGCATCTACCTCACGCAGCAGCCAGATGGGATGGAGGCAGCTGCAGGGACATGGGCCTAGACAGGCACATTTCAAAATGTGGCTGCAATATGCCCCCATGGTACCAAGTCCCCCAGGGGCGCTAGTAAGAGAGCACTTGGTACTGTCCCTCTGCCATCTGCAGGGATGATGTTTCACCTTTCTCTCAGCTGAGCAACGAGACTGACCACTGCTTAGCTCTAAGAAGCACAAAGAGGAAACACTTGAAAGAAAAACATATATTGTTATGTCCTATCCCCTTGACTCATCGGGCTACATAATGAAGGTATTCCCAGACAGATAACCACAAAATGACGAGTGCTGTGCTGTTATGTGCTGTTATGGAGGCTCCTAGCTCATCACACACCCCACACGTTGGGCCATACTCTTGTGGACCCCTTGAGGGTTAGAAAGTGGGGATATGAGAAAATAACACACCATATCTGGTACAAGCCCCGCTGTTGTGGGAGGTCCAGAGATGCATGTGATAATCATGTGCCCTGTGGCTTTTTTCCTGCAGAGCAGTACGCAGGGGATGACAGTCCGCTCTCATCCGAGGTAGTCGTGGTAACACTGCAAACTGCATGACAATCAGCTTCCTTTTTTCAGGAAGACACCTCATTTTGTTTTTCAAAGTGGTATCGAACCCTAAATGTCACCATATGTCCCAAACAGCACCCCAACATGTAGCACTCCAACATATATTTTCCTTGCCCCAAATCACACAAAAACACAGGCGTGGTTAACGCCGGAGTCTGTGTTGCAGGTCAGAAGGAAGAAATAAGCTGAATGCCCCTTCAAAACAAGCCCAAAACAAGCTGACTCCAAAACAAATAAGCTGAAAAAACATACCTCTAAAACAATGTGGATAGGTCTCAAAAGTAAGAAAAATAACAATAATGCAAATATAGAGAGAACTCAAACATAATATCTTAGAACAAAAGGCATTTATTAAAATTGCAATTTATTTTTCCAACAATTATTGTCTATTTGTATTTCTTGTGTGTGTGATTTATAAAAGCACATCATTGGCTTTTTGGATCCTGGGCTTCTCTGGTCCATCGTCCAACTGGTCCTCAATTCGTTGCTCTCCTCCGGTCCTTGGTTCCCTTGCATACCTGCCAGGTAGCCCCATGTCCTTTGTGACACTGAGCCAGCCCAGGCCTTTCCTGTTAAATGCTAGGACTGGTATTTTTGTTCTTTCCATTATAAGTATGGGCCTACAAGAACCACCATGAAAGTGAAAATCCAGGACTGACTCATGGGGTCACACATGATATGGGCCCCCCACTTGGCAGCAATGCCTTTGTCAGTTGCTCCTCTTTTCTGTTGCCCCTCTGGTCCTTTTCACCTTGTGAGTCACTCTCCTCTGGTCAGTCACCCTTCTGGTCTTGAACGACCTGGTTGATCGCTCTCCTCTGGTCCTTGGTTCATATGGTCCATCGCCCCTCTGGTCAATGGCTCCCTAATGAGTTGCTCCTCTAGTCCATCACTCCTTACATTTTGATGTAATCATAAAATACCCCAGTGGTTACAGAGGATCGTTTTTGGTGAAATAGAGAAAGAATAGCTATGCATAAGGTTTACAACGCGTCCACTTGTACTCCCCAAGTGAACTAGCCAAGTGACAATTGCAGTACTAGCGAAAAGACTCAATCATCTGGTTAATCCTAGAGTTGGCCCGTCAATGTACTGCAAAAGAAGGAAAATTAAAACTACAGGAAAAATAACAACAAATGAACAAAAGCACACACAAGAAGACAGAATCATACATATCCAATAGAATAAGAATTGTCAATAGTCCTGTTTTTATAATATGCTGTATGTACATGTGTGTGCCTGTAGAGCCTAGTATGACAGATATTGCCTTTGCACTGGCATCTTACACCAGAACACTGGCAAATATCCAGCCATAGCCACTACACAAAGAGGTACAGATATTATATGGCTCTTGTATGGTTGGATATTTCCATCAAATGTCCAAGTGCAGCCCATGGTTACATAAGTAAGCACAGGTTCTACTACCATATACCCTGTTACAGCATCACAAGCTCAGGCTTTGCCATCATGTGTCTGGTACTGGTTCACATGCTAGTGAAATCTTTATATCCCTACGTGCGGTCATAATGTAGCTACATCCCTTATATGCCTATGTAAAGCTACCCTCCTCAATCCCCCCTTAGCCTCCTCAGCTTAAAAGGGAACTGTCCTTTTTAGTTTAGGTTATTATAAGCCAAACCTATTGCATTAGAGTACAGATAAGAAGAAATGGCATACGAGGGACACGCAGCTTGTAGTTGTTGTTTGGTTAATAGGCCACCTATTGACCTCCCATTGACATGCAGATCCATATGGCCATTCCCAGCCAGTTCCTGCCAAAAACCCCTGCTCATGGGAACTCTTTGAGATCCAGTTAATCAAGCCTTAGTACCAAACTTTGCACTCGAAGTGCGTGCCAGGTTTGTTTTTTAAAGCAGTCCTCTGCGAGTTAATGACTTAATTTGAGCTGTAACGCTACTGGTGTTGTACAGGTCTGCCTTCAGCCAATCAATACATATAAGCACTGTGCATGTCCTTCAGTGAAGTCCTGTTAAAGCATTGGCCAGCAGTGTATGTGTATTAAGCATTTGCAAGGCTAATAGATGGCCAGAATCAGATATAAGCTTGTCCAGTAGTGCTTTCTCTGCACTTTCCCCAGTTCCCTTTCCTATTCTTCCTTTAAAGGAAGACTGACCTGCCCAGTGATTTATAGCCTGGCATTGTCAATACATGATCAAATAGAAACTGTATACATCATTTTCAAAACAATCACTGCAAAAGTTGCTGTCGCCATTTAAATGTCACTGTGTCTAGAAAATGCAGCAGTTGACCCAATGTGCTGTGTGCAATAGAATATGCATGCAGTATTTTTAAATGTATACTATATTTATATAGCACTTATCTAGCACTTCTATATACTTAGCAGCAGGTGTCAGTGCTGCAGCTGTGAAGTGAAGAAGCGCAGCACTAACCCACCGGAAAGCTAACTCCTAGAACATGACTGAAATAGGAGTTAACTTCCGTGTGGCTAAATTGTTGTGCTTCTTCACTTCACCTGTGGTGCTGACCCCTGCTGCTAAGTTTCATTAGAAATTATATACTTGGCAGCAAGGACCGGTGCAGCAACGGTAACACAACTTACCTGTGGCTTATTGTTGGCTTCTTTACTTGACTTCACCAGCTCTGCAGCACCGACCCCTGCAGCTAAATTAGAACTCCTATTTCAATCATGTTCTAAATTTGAACATGATTGAAATATGAGTTAACTTCCCTGTGGCTTATTGCTGCTTCTTTGCTTCACTGCTGCGGCCAATGGAATTTATCAGCAGCGGTTACGGAGCCCCATAAGAGGGGAACATGAATAAAATGGGTGATTTAACATTGGAAAAGAAAAGGGAATGGTAAAGTATGGTGTAAGGAACGCATGATTTCGAACAGTAAGACAGACTCAAGTGATCACTGTTTAAGGTTGTTTTTTTAACTTCAAATGGGTTTGAAAAATGCCTTTCGAGTGGATTGTGTCCTCCGACGTATTTCTCATCTTAGATGTATTCCATCCAGCTTTGCTGCTCTTCGGAAATTCTTTCAGCAGAGGGCGCCATGCGTCGATGTCGTCGAGTCGATGGTCCCTCGAAGGCCTCCGTTGAGGGTGACATCATCGGGTATATAAATAGCACGCGCGGTGCCCGTGGGCCTCAGTTCCGTTTTTCCGCAGTATACGTTGATTCAGATATTCGGCGCGCTTCGAGTTCTGTGACGATAGTAAATAAACAAATATGTCCTCATCATCGACGCCGACCACGACACGGAGATCGGGTTTCAAAAAGTGCATGTCGTGCGGTTCAAAAATGTCGATCACAGACCCGCACCGAGAGTGTTTGTGGTGCCTCAGAGAAGGCCACGACATGGAGGCCTGTACGAAGTGTCAGGCGGTGACGGGGAAGGCCTTGCGAGAAAGGAGGGGAAAACTACAGGTAGGTCGCAAACCCGACCGTAAAGCCTCTAGTGTCGAGGTCCCGTGAGGAGAAATCTCCTCGACGCGAAAGGCATCGGTCCAGGTACCGAAGCGATTCCCATTGCTCGTCGTCTGTGACGACAAAAATTGGAGAAACAACGCCACAGGTCCCCCTCCACCTCGTCCTCAGACGAGTCACCAAAAAGGATGAAATGCCCCACGAAACATTCGTCCTCCGAAGAGTGGGAAGCATTCAGGGTCAAAATGATGGAGGTGTTTGAGAAAGCGAAGCCTCGCTCTGCTCCTTCTTCGGAAGCCAGCCGGGAGCGTCATCGCTCTGACACTCGCGCGCCCTCGAGTCCGGGTGATCGAAAAAGGAAGGGTAGAGATCCTTCCAGGACGCCGAGCGAAAAGGACCGCTCGAGTCGAGTCGATCGCTCGAGGTCACTGACGCCGTCCGAGACCCAATGCACCTCGAAGGGCAAATCTTCGAAGAGTGCCTCGACGCCCTCGAAGCAGGCTCTGTCGACGACCACTATTTCGTCGATGCCATCGATGCCTTTGTCGACCCCGAAGCCCTCGGCGCCAAAGGCTCCAGCCAAGCCAGGCCAGCCAGAAAAAGGGAAAGACAGGGTTACAAGACCTGTAATACCCTCAGAGCCTGTAATACACCTCTTCCTCCTCCTCTCCCAGAGAAGGTTTTCAAGCCTCTCCCTAGGAAGGAGTTTTTCAAGTCCCTGACCTCAATTTTTGAGGAACAGGAAAGATCTGATGAGGAGAATGTACCTTTTGGGCTAGAATATGGCACCCCAAATGACCCAGAATGCCTGATTTCAGAAGAAAGCAGAATGAGGGACTTGGTGGAATCATTACACAATGCAAGTGGCATTGACACATCTCCTGAAAATGACTTTGGCAGACCAGAACCAGGAGAGCATGCCAGTCCATCATACCGTCAGTTAATGACGAAGGTAGTAGATTACTTAGGATGAGCTAGACCATCAGCCCAATTCATCCAGGGTGATTTGACAGATATATTGGACCATGGTCCCACCGAAGACCCAGTACTACCCTTTCATGTAGCCCTGCAAAATAGGGTGGCCAAGAATTGGGAAACTCCGGATTCTATTCCTCCGGTAAATAAATCCCTCACCTCAAAATACCACCCTGCCAGTAGCGACCCCGGCTATCTTTCCAAATATCCCACTCCCGAGAGTCTGGTCATACAGGCAGCCGCATCTTCTAACAAACTTGCATACCCTTCTATCCCTCCAGACAGGGACGATAAGCGTGTGGATGGCTGGGCACGGAAGGTATTTTCAGCTGGGAGTATGGCTTTAAAATCTGCCAATTCCATATGTGCCTTGGCAAAGTTTTCGTACACTGTGGGAGTGCATCGCAATGGCGGCAGAGCACATACCAGAAGGGGACGAAAGGGAAGGGTTCCTAGCCATCGTTAGAGATGGAAAGGAAGCCATGCAGGAATCCCTTCAATCTGGATTGGACACTGCGGATAGTGTAGGCAGGTCCATGGGCACTAGCACGGTAATGCACAGATTTGCGTGGTTACAGAAGTCGGGTTTCGCACCGGTCTTACAGAAACACCTTATGAACATGCCCTTTGACGGGTCTCACCCTTTTGGCAGCAAGGCTGACAAGAGCCTTCAGAGGTTGCAGACCTCAGAAGCAGCTGCCAAATCTTTAGGGGCTGCTATTAGGCAACCTCAGCCTTTTAGTGCGCCTGGACAATCGTGGAGGGGACGATCCTATTGTTACTACTCCTCATATGGAAAAGCGAGAGGAATGGCCAGTCAAAGGGGCCAGAGAAAGGCCACTCGCGGTGGACGAGCAAAACGTGAAAAGCCAGCTCCAGCTGCAGCCTCTTTGCCATCAACGGATGCAACAACCGCCACAAAACCACTTTGAGGACTTGCATCACAAGACACCAGTGGGAGGCAGGCTGTCACAGCATCTGCAAGAATGGCGAGCCATTACTTCAGATGTTTGGGCTCTAGAAATAATACCCCATGGTTACTGCCTTCCTTTTCTAACACAACCTCAAAGCAATCCACCAGGGAGACACCCTTTGAAGTTTTCAGACCTGCTCCTACAGCAGGAAGTTCTAACCCTGCTGGAGAAAGGTGCTATAGAACCAGTACCTGCAGCGGAGAAGAACAAGGGATCGTACTCCCCGTATTTTTTGATCCCCAAAAAGGACGGAGGACTGAGACCCATCTTGGACTTAAGAGACTTGAAAAAGTTCCTCAGGAAGGACAAGTTCAAGATGGTTACCCTTTCTCAGATCCTTCAGGGCTCTTCAACTTCAGGACTGGTTGGTGTCATTGGACCTCCAGGATGCTTATTTTCATGTGCCAATCCATCTCAAGCACAGAAAATACCTGAGGTTCGTAGTTAGCGACTCACAGTATTAGTTTTGAGTCCTTCCATTCGGATTGACCTCCGCCCAGAGGGTCTTCACCAAGTTAATGGTAGTGGTGGCAGCGCACCTCAGGAGAGGGGGATTCATGTCTACCCCTATCTGGACGATTGGTTGATCAGGGCACGTTCTGCCGAACAAGCACTGGATCATCTGAAAGTCACCTGCCACTTCCTCCACAGACTGGGCTTCTCCCTCAATTTCAAGAAGTCGCAAATGACACCTTCCCAACAGCTCCAGTACATAGGAACTGTATAAAGCACATCCTTGGGAAAGAGCTTGCCTCCCAAGTCGAGGGCTCAAGACTTTCTTCAGATGGTTTCCAAATTCCAAAATGCCCAAAATCTCCAGGCTTACGACTTTTTAAGATTGCTCGGCCTCATGGCATCCTGCATCTTCCTGGTGCCAGAGGCACGCTTGAGGATGAGATCTCTTCAATGGGCTCTAAAGACTCAGTGGTCCCAGTTCTTAGGTCAAATGACGGATCTTCTCCAGATTCCGAACAAGGTCCGACAAGATCTTCTATGGTGGACTTGTACAGAGAACATCCTAAAGGGAGAACCTTTTTGGCAACCATGGCAGGAGATCACAGTAGTGACGGACGCCTCACTCATGGGGTGGGGAGCTCATGCCAACGATCTGACAATCAGCGGCCGTTGGTCTCCATCGGAGTCCAAACTACAAATCAACCTTTTAGAGCTGAGAGCAATCAGACTAACACTGAAAGCTTTCCTGCCATCTGTCAGGGGAAAGAATGTCCTGATAATGACGGACAACACAGTGGCCATGCATTATCTAAACAAAAGAGGATGTGTGGGGTCACTACCTCTGTGCAGAGAGGCAATGCAGCTCTGGTATTGGGCAATTCAAGAAGGAATTTCTTTAACGGCAGTTCATCTAGCCGGGAAGGAGAATATGACGGCAGATGCTCTGAGCAGGCAGAGCACGGTGTCCCACGAATGGGAACTGGCTCAGGAAGTCATTCAAGAGATCTTCGCCCTTTGGGGAACCCCTCAAGTAGACCTATTTGCGACCGGAATCAACCGGAAGTGCGAAAGGTATTGCTCAAGGGAATTTCCTCCAAGAGGAGCCCTGGGAGACGCGTTCATGTGGAGTGTAATTTCCGACTATTGTACGCGTTCCCTCCGATTCCTGTCATTCCTCAGGTCATCAGGAGACTGAGACGGTTCGGGAACCAATTATCCTAATTGCCCCGGATTGGGCCAGGAGAACGTGGTATTCGGACCTTCTAGACATGTTCATCTTCCCCCAGTACGTCTTCCTCAGAGAGAGGACCTTCTCTCACAAATGGAGGGTCAGGTTCTCCACCCAGAGGTCAAAACTCTCAACCTTCACACTTTGTATCTGAAAGGCTGAGATACAAGGATTGAGACCTTCCAGATGACGTCATGGAGATGTTGCTTTCGGCAAGAAGGCCAGCAACAAAATCTCTATACCATTGCCGTTGGAGGAAGTTTTGTAACTGGTGCAGAGAAAAGAATGTCAATCCTTTTCTATGTTCTATTCCGGAAGCACTGTCCTCCCTCTTGTCCCTAGTGCATAGAGGTCTAAATGTTGGTATCATTAAAGGTTATCTTGCAGCGCTTTCCATCTTCAAACGCTCGTCGGAAGAATGCTCCTATTTCAAAATTCCTTTGGTAGTGCAATTGTTAAAGGGACTCACTAATGTGTTTCCTCCTTACCCATTCCAAGTGCCAATTTGGGATCTCAATCTGGTTCTAAAATTCTTAATGCGTGCTCCTTTTGAGCCTTTGAAAACTTGTCCATTAAGATTACTGACATGGAAAACTGCTTTCCTAGTTGCTTTAACATCTGCAAGAAAAGTGAGCGAATTGCAGGCACTGTCTTCTGGGCCACCCTATACTGTGTTCCATAAGGACAGAGTTGTGTTGAGGGTTAAACCCTCATTTTTCCCTAAAGTAGCATCTGATTTTCATTTAAGTCAGAAAATTGTTTTACCCGCATTCTATCCTCCACCTCATCTTAGTAAGGAGGTGGAAAGATTACACAGATTGGATCCAAGAAGAGCTTTAAGCTTTTACATCTCTAGGCTTTCCAACTTAGAGTGGACAACCAACTGTTTATCGGCTACACCGGAAGAAAATTGGTTCAATCAGTAACAAAACAGACAATATCATGCTGTATTGTGCTTTGCATTTCAGAATGCTACAGATTAGCACAAAAAGACCCACCAGAAGGCTTAAGGGCTCATTCCACCAGAAGCATCGCCTCTTCGACTGCCCTTCAAAGAGGTGTTACAGTAAGGTCCATTTGTGAAGCAGCAACTTGGTCTTCACTGCACACATTTTCAAAATTCTATAGTCTGGATGCTTCACCGTCTAAGGAGCTGAATTTTGGTAAAGCAGTACTATATTCAGCCATCTAAGGGCATTGAAAATTCTAACCCCTCTTCCAGAGAAATTATCCGTACTGCTTTGGAAGTCTATCTAAGATGAGGAATACGTTAGAGGACACAATCCACTCGAAGAACAAGTTACTTGCCAACTGGTAACGTTCTTTCGATTGGATGTTCCTCCAACGTATTCATCATCGCCCTCCCAGCCTACCCCTCTATAGATTTTTCTGGGTTATTGCCAACTCAACTCTCGCAAGGCTGATACCTGTCTACCAGCACAATCTACAAAGTACAAAATCAAAGGTGAAAAGGGAAAAACAGAACTGAGGCCAACGGGCGCCGCGCGTGCTACTTATATCCCCGATGACGTCACCCTCGACGGAAGCCTTCGAGGGACCATCGACTCGACGACATTGACGCACGGCACCCTCTGCCGAAAAAATTTCCGAAGAGCAACAAAGCTGGATGGAATACATCTAAGATGAGGAATACGTTGGAGGAACATCCAATCGAAAGAATGTTACCAGTTGGTAAGTAACTTGTTCATCTAACCCTAAAGCTAAAGATGAGGGCAAGCTATGACCATCAAATAATAATTACACGGTCCTAGTGGTGTCTTGTCAATATAAAAGGGCCTACACTAGTAACCCTATTGTCAATTCTTACTTCTAAATACAAATAGTGTGGGAAACAATGTTATGCAAAAGAAAAGTGTTCAAGAAATGATATGTCAGGATAGTCAAGGCGTTGGCTTCCCTTCCCCACATTTTCAGCATGAGACAAGGGTACACTCTCGAGCTTAGCAAAGTTTCTCTACCACGAGGGTGCAGTTCAAAACTTCAACATCATTGCCTTCTGGGCCAAAGTTTCTTTGCCATTCAAAGTCTCTTTTCCAGATGGTCTGATGCAATACGACAAACAAAGTTCCTTCCTCCTTAGGGTTTCACATGTACACATTCTGAGGTGATTTTCTGTTTACCCCGGATCCCCCGCCGGGCTCAGACCCACTTCAACACAAAATCTTCTCGGGTGATTTTCGCTTCACCCCGGGTCCCCCTCAGTCGGCTACGACCCACTTCAACACAAAGCTTTCAATTGATCTCCCTCTGCCTGGCTCAGACCAACTTTATGAACTTTGCCACAAATGTTCTTTACTGTATCAGCATCCAAGTCTTTCAATTGTGCACAGGGTTTTGCTTGACCCGTCACAGCACCACTTTGATCCATGATTCTCTACAACTTTTTCACTTTTCAGCTGGATAGCTTACAGACACCTTCGATTGAGCACCCACGTGGTGCCAGACCAATCTGTAAAAGGTATCTTATCTTTGTTTCAAAGGTCAATCACTCATTAGCAATTCAACTTTACTTGCGTCTTTCATTACACATATTTAAAACAATGTTTATTCCAGTGCTCGCCATTCAATGTTCCCGTTTGCAACCTTGGCTTAAACACAGACCAGTCTTGTATCGGTCTCCCCAACTCACCGGCTGTGTTGACTTCACTGACGCTGCTTTGTTTTTGGAGCCAAGGAGTTTACCACGGCAGGTAATTCTCCCGCATTGATTCTTGACACGGGACGGTCTCGGGTACTTCTGATACACAATGTAGGATTCTTCAGCCTGGTTTCCTGGTTTTACGCTTTCCAATCTTGAGGGCTCATGAAAGCAACGGTCCCTTGTCGAAAAAGGTCAAGGGAACTTCCCTCCATGCAATACCCTTCTGTTTCGTTGTATTTCTCCTCTTGTTAAACTGCCATCTTGAAACTGATGTTTCCTCGTGTGCTTTGCCTTGCTCAGAGCGTGCTCTCATGCTCTGTCTTTTATCCATGTAGGGAAGCTTAATGGAAGTCAAGTGTGTGTGATGATCAGTACCTGCCTGACCATGCCTGACCATTGTATTGGGACACATCAGGTATTTGACTCGGGTGTTAGTCAGTTTTCTCTCATAGCCGGCTGTCTGTGAGAAAGTGTTGGTGTTGTAAGGGGGGTGGGTGGTTGGAGTTCCTAAATATCCTACTTGGTAGGATGGGGTAAATGTGTTACAAAGAAGGGGATACAGAGTCTCACCATCCGGTGTCCCAATCACACTCTCCGAAGAGACCTCAGCCAGATGATCCTCCCGCACTGGTCCACCCCCAGGAACTGGATCCCAAAGTGATGGCCGTGTGGTGGTCACCTGGATGACAGATCCCAGGGGACTACTGGGTGAGCCACCTTCTGGCTTCTCACAATAGGGAGTTAATAAGGGTAGTGGAAACCCACATTTACAAATACAATTGTCAGCAAAGGGGCTAATTTTCACATTTTAGGGTGTTTGTAAAGACCTAGAAATCACCAAAGTCTCAAGCAACGCTGTGGACAGACAAAATTTCTGGGTGTTTTCACAACAGCCGTTCAAATTAGACGATTGTAGTTTAGACTTTAGTATAGGAACATTTTAAAATAAACATCAGCACTAGATATTTGCCAGTGACGACACCAATAAAAACTTTTAGATCGTTTCTACATCTAAACTTCGGTGGCATACTGCAGTGGACTGTAAAGGACCTACAAAAGTTGGTAAACCGGGAGGACTGTCTCTGAGGTAGGGTCTGAGAGCCCTAAAGCAGCCCAGCACACTGCCATGTTTACCGTGCTGATGGACTTGGGCAGGAAGAGATGGGGTGTATGTAGTCTCTGAGGATATTTCAAGGCTAAGCAGGGTCCTGTCAATGGACTGTTGAAAGGTGCAAAACGCTGAGTTGTGCTCCTGTAGAATCTGCTTGTTGTGGTTTTTGTCCTCTTGAACTGAACAAGTACAACCATACGTTCTTACAAAAACCACGACAAGCAACCTGCAAAAATGATAACTGACTTTGGCAAAAAGAAGCCCAAAGTCACTTATAATAAGCGGACCTTTAGTGAAAGAAGATAATCAGCCATTCCCAGTGACAGAGCTGTTGGTCAGGGTCTATCCGCGTGGCCACGCTGTATTTTAATTTCCATGCTGTATTTATGGCTCTAAGCATCTGTGGCTGGGTGGGGCTACCCTGTTACCCTATAGGCCAGTCCGAGCCTGGTCCCTGTCTGCAGCAGAAAGTGGTTTACCATTCAACATTGTCCGGAAGGCGAATTGCAGAACCGCTGGATTCCAGTCATGGTGGAATGTGCTCCCTTGCCAGCTGTAGTTTGGGAGTGAAGGTGGGGTACAGCAGGCGAGCCCAGGGCTTTGGATGCCATGCGCTGCAAGGCACACTTGTTCGCACAGCAGGATTTCTTTTTCCCATGTGAACTTCTGTCTGGCTGCTTGTAAGCTACTTTCATTGTCACACTATCATCTAGGGTTGCGCATTAAAGGGAGTTTTCTTTGGATTCCAACCACTTTTTGGGAAAGAAGTTCGCCAAGGGCAAGGTTTAATCCTATTAGGGAGAATTCTCATTCTATGGCTAATTTCCCTTACCTAGTGAGTCCCTCAGCAGCTTTGCTGGATTTCTGGATTTTATTCTTTGCACTTGGTAAGAGTGTGAGCTTTTCCCCCACTCTTACTTGTGTTTTGCCATGTGTATTTCATCTGTTTTTGTGATTGTGGACTCTGGAGTACACCACTTCAGTAGCCCCACTCTTTTGTGTGTTACACAGCACCTTCAGTGTAGTGACACAGGGTTGTCATTTTGACTTCCCACCGACTCCATTTCTGGGGCTGACTACTGTCCCCCGGAAAAGGGTGAAGTTGCCATTAACTTTACATAGTCATTTAACCACAGATCCAGTACACCCCATCTTATATAGAGTATTGGAAAGGGTTAATTCTTACCCCTTTTTATCTGTACCTCTTGGAGCATTGTTTCGCTCCCTTAACATTAAGACTTGGCTGGTGGCAGTGGTATCTACCCTTCAGTTAGAGAATCCTCTCCTGGGTCGAAATCACTGCTGTGCTGTAGTGGTCCAGATAGCCACCAGAAGAGCCCTCTCCTGATTTAAAGGAGTGCACCTTTTATTCATTGTTGTCTTTCTCGCTGCTGCTGGCCTCATCCCTGTGTAGCGCAGATCACTCCAGACGTCCTCCTTCTTATCCCCCCGACTGAAGCCGCAGGAACCATGAGTCTGCAGGAACTACCAGGAACAACTACCGTGGCACCAGCTCTTCTCCAACAGAATAAGGTACTGTGCACACTTGTCTTTCTCTCCGTCTGACCAGCCGGAATCGGGGTGAACCCTTTTCCTCCACGAAGATTTGTTCTTTCTTCCCTCCTTCTTATAACTTTTCCTTCCATCTGACAATCTTTACGAACTCTTGGCATCTCGAATCTCGAACTGTTCAACGTATGATCCTCGACAACTGAGCCTCTGCTCCATTGAAACTGGCGTAGGCCTATTGACTTTAATCTGTATCTTTGAACTGGTCCTTGAGTCTCCTTGCCTTGAAAAAGTTTTGCCTTTGGTTTTTATTCACTTTTCCCTTGTTTTAAATTCTTAAGTACAAAGTGTTGTTTAACTTCGTGAGCATTTCTATCCGCGAGTACACGTTAGTATCGCAACACCGGTCTGTCAAATCCTAATGTACTTACCTTGAATTTACTGGCACAAGTGGAATTGGTTGTGTGTGGTGTATTTTTCGTGTGGTTTCAAATCTATAGAAGGGAAATGTTTTATAACAGATGATTTAAAAATGAATGTACTTTTTTACTTGAAACCTTGAGTCAGTGTTTGCTTGAGTCACAGTGATTGTGGTTCCTTTGTGTAATCTCTGCTACTGCTCATATACTCTTGAGATAAGTCTGGCTGCTCCGTTACTGCTACCACTTTAACATAGTGGTACAGGCTTGTACCAAAGGTGAACTTGTATTACCTCTTGTAGTCTTAATTGTGTGTAGTGGTCCCTAAGGGCACTGCACAGGATTCTGCCTAACAAACCCTTAGGCCAGAAGCCTGTAAATGAAATCTTGTTAAAAAGGCACGCAGGACTGACATGATATGATATATGTTGCACTGTTCTTATTAAACTTGCTGCATGTGGCTAGTAAAGCGCACAGGATATGTGTGTGCTCTGTTACATGTGTAGAATGCATTTTAAAATGATGGAAACCGGATTCCCGTGGGGGTGAGGACCACAAGTAAGCTGTGCAGTCCCCATATTTGAGTCCTTCGAACAGCGGAGTTGTACAGGGGCGCTATGAAACCTACATTTCGGGGTGGGCTAAGTGGTGATGGGAGGGGCCACTTCAGAAAATAGGTGGGGCAAACTTGGAGGCTCCGTCCCCACTGTGCTACCCCCACACTCCCCATGGTCTGGTGTGGGGACCAACTATCAAATAGTATATTTTAAAGCGCAATATGCAAAGAGGTGACAGAAGTCTTTCTTGAAAGTGTCAGCTTTAAAGTTTTACTGCGTTTGTTGAAGTACATTTTTCTGAACAAATACAGTAACACTTTAACACTGTCAGTTTCGGGAAAGGCTTCCCTCACCTTGCTGCCTAACAAAATGCAAGTGCGCACATCCAGGGGTGCACTGAGGCTAAAATTTAGGCTGGGGCTAACAATACAAATGTTGGGAGAGGCGCTAACTTCATAGACAGTTGAGGAGTGACAAACATACTTGTGTAGGGGCAACTAACTTCATTACTCATTGTAATGAGACTATTCTAATGCAGCTTAAATGTGACAGTCAGTTAACTCTCTCCTTTAAGTCTGAAAACATCCACTTTTTGCAGATACTGAAGGTACTATAAAGTGTGAAAATGGCAGATGGTGTGCAATGAAAGACTCAATATCATAGCATAACATGACATAGCAGAGTGTGGGGCAGTACTCTGGATAGCCCATGAAACTTGAGTGGCTTGGAGCAACAGGGGAGAAAATGTAATGTTGGTTCTACCACAGTTAGTGCGCTGGACTAGAATCTCTGGTGCACTGACTGGATGGTGAGACTATGTCTGCTTTTCAAATCAAGTGTTAAGAGAGTGGTGCACGGCCAGTGCTGCAATAATGCAATTCTTTGTGAGAGTATTGGAACCACTAGCAGAGGAGAACCAGCGTACACTAATTTTGCACTAGACTCATAAAAACTGTCCCATTGTTCGGGTGTAAACATAATCACTTATAAGCACTCCAATTTTTGCAGCTGAAAGTCAGCATGAGATTACATTATTTGCATGGGATCACACACTTGCGCTAAACAGCGAAGCAGGGATTTTAACACACTCTGCAATTTGGGCACAGCCACCTTCTTCCACGCTTTACTTGGAACAAATATTTATGTTTTTGGTGTCAAGACCTACAATAATACTGTCCAATAGAGTTTATTTGCAAAATCCACAAATTGCACAATAAGGCATCGTGACAACATGTAACTACTTATAGCAGCAGCATGTTGGGCTAAAATAATATCAGTGTACCTTTATTTTCCACATTCTGAATGGAAAAATATAAAATTGCGAAAGGCAAAATATCAATATACCAACTATTTTCAGCACTTTAAGACACACAATAAAAGAGGTGTAAAAACTCACATAGGTTTGGAGATTTGTTGTTATGTGTGGATTTAAGAACATTCAACTAAGGACATCAAAACACATTTTCAATGGGTGCTTTATTGTGTTGCTCGCTTTAACTGTTGCATATTTGCAGGGTGACTGGAAAGGGATGACAAAGGAAACGAGTTGTCAAGTTAATTGCAGCCTGAGTTTCCCATGGGGGCTGTGAATCGGGGAGGGAAATGTGTAGTGCTTGATGAGCCGAGCATATAGCAGAATTGCCTGGAAGAAACAAAATGTGCCAAGAAGCATGTTCCTTTGAACTGCTAAAGAGTTCAGGGGCAAGGAAGCCCCCTTTCGCTCCTGGCTTCCATGATATTTTGCATCCCCCACAAATGAGGGAATGGGCAGGGGCAGAGCTACAAAGACATCACTGGCCAATCCCAGGAAGAGAGCTGTGCGAGGGCAGGGCTATCAAGCTGTATTTCCATGTTCTTATTTTTACGCTGTTGTATGGCTGTAGCCATCTGTGGGTGGGCGGGATATCCAAGTGGGCGTGGCTCCGGAGATTGCCAAACACTGCCTCCCACAAGCTGCCATGAGGATGCAGGATAGCATACAACACCCGTACAACCCTTAGGTGAACCAGCAGTGAAAGCAAGTGGCAGAGTGTAACCATAGCTCTCAACTCACACGCTATTAGCGGGTGTCACCCGCCTTATAAACAGCTGACTCACCCGCCAAGCCGCCTGCATGCCCATTTGTTTCAATGGGCCTCTCACCAGCCAAAAATAAAATCGGGTGTTTTCACCCGCCTTTGCGACATAAATGGTTGAGAGCTATGGTGTAACACCATCGCCAAGCTGCCATGGGGCTGCAGGATAGCATACAACACCCGTACAGCCCTTAGGTGAACCAGCAGTGAAGGCAAATGGCAGAGTGGTACACCAGTGCCAAGCTGCCGTGGGGATGCAGGATAGTATACAACACTGGTACAAGCCTCAGTTGAACCAGCAGTGAAAGCAAGTGGCAGAGTGTAACACCATCGCCAGGCTTCCGTGGGGATGCAGGATAGCATACAACACCCGTACAACTCTCAGGTGAACCAGCAGTGAAAGCAAGTGGCGGAGTGTAAAACCATCGCCAAGCTGCCGTGGGGATGCAGGATAGCATACAACACCTGTATAACCCTTAGGTGAACCAGCAGTGAAAGAAAGTGGCAGAGTGTAACACCATTGCCAAGCTGCCGTGGGGATGCAGGATAGCATACAACACCCGTACAACCCTTAGGTGAACCAGCAGTGAAAGCAAGTGGCAGAGTGTAACACCATCGCCAAGCTGTCATGGGGATGCAGGATAGTATATAACACCCGTACAACCCTTAGGTGAAGCAGCAGTGAAGACAAGTGGCAGAGTGTAACACCATCGCCAAGCTGCCATGGGGATGGAGGATACCATACAACACCCGTACAACCCTCAGGTGAACCAGCAGTGAAAGCAAGTGGCAGAGTGTAAGACCATCGCCAACTGCCGTGGGGATGCAGGATAGCATACAACACCCGTACAACCCTCAGATGAACCAGCAGTGAAGGCATTAGAAAACCATCACACAGCATCTGCCCACAATTTGGTGTTAGTAGTCAGAATCAGGGACGTCATTTAGGGGTCGCCAGAGGTCGCAACTGCGACCTCTGAGGTCTCCCTTGCGACCTCTGTGGTCTGCCTTGCGACCTCTAAAAAAAAAGAAACCACAAAATAAACGTTTTTTTTTGTGTGTAATGCAAGCTCCTGGGCTGTGGCCAGCACTATGTGGCTCTTTACTTCTGGAGTGGCTGGAAAATAAGACCAGGAGTGCGACAAGTCTAACACTTTCGGCACTGACCCTAAATAAGAAAGACTAGGAATACTAAATAATGTGTCTTCTGGAATTCTATACAATAATTGCTAGACTCATTAAAGGTTTATTTCAGGCACACTTCAGGGGGTGAGTCACTGATTTAGTCTGTTCTTAAACACCTCAACTCAGCCTTTCATCCTTCTGAGGTTGATAAATGAGTACTAACACAGGTTGGGTGATATTGGGTGTATATGACACATCATTATCATTTGGTTATGGAGGTCTGCTTGCATTTACAGTAATTTGACAATATGGGCCTATACACACTGATCTTAACGATAGATAAGGCGATATTTTTTGTAGTGTACAATGCTATGTGATGCCACCTCCTGTTTTGTCAAAGGGTGAAAGGTTGCGTTCCATCTTTCTGCAATATCACTTCAGGGTGGGGTCAAATGACATCACTTCCTGTGATGTCATCAGGGGGGTCAAGGGGTGTGTGATGTCACTTCTGCTACACCTGGCATTTTGGTGAAATGACTCCCTGATCAGAATGATACATCTTTAACATGTGCTGTTTGTATGTTTTGTATTTTCCTGTGACGTCATTGTTATGGGAATTATTATTTTTCAAACTTGAAAAATCCTACATCTTTTTGGTCACAGAATGTTGCCAAGTATGCATATCTATCACTTTTAGCTAACTTCCTCATTCCATGTCCCTCCCCCCCCAATCTTCTCCCTCGGTATATTATCTCTATGTACGCCTCTCTTTTAGCCCCGCCATCCCCCTCTGACTCCGCCCCCGCCCCTCTCCCCTCCTACAGGGTTTCAAGCGAATCCCTCCGTCCCAACCCAAGATGGCGCCTTGCCTAGTCTCTCGTCTCTGTCTATGATGACACGCATCCCAGCTCGGCGGGTCAAAGTTGAGTAAATATTGTGATGTCACGCTGGCAAGATGGCGGAAGGGTGAGAGGAGCTGAACTGGGGGGACCCCGGCGGGCGTCACCCTAAGAGGGGGCGGGGCAGTAGGCACCACCCAGCCTGGAAGGGGTGCCGCTGGTGATACGCACTGTGCCCAGGCCACGCTGGATGCAGAGGGGCAAAGACTGTTACCCACAAGGGGGCGCGGGGGGGGGGTAACAGCCACTGGACGCGGAGGGCAACGGCTGTCACCAGAGAGATGGGGCTGCAGACTGGGAGTGGGGGTAGCAGCTACTGGAGGAGAGTGGGAGCGCCAGCTGTCAGTCACCAGCCAGCGTGGGGGATCAGCCACCTGAGGAAGGGGTGGGGGCTGCAGCTGTCATCCACTGGATGGGGCGGGGCAGGGTCTTTCAGCCACAGGGGAGAAGTGCCATCAGCCACAGGATGAGAGGGGGGGGGGGGTGCAGCAGCTGCTGCCAGCCTCTGGATGGAGAGACAGTCAGCCATCTGGGACAGGGAGTTACTGGATGATGACTGTGGGGGTAGCAGCCACTGGAGGAGAGTAGGAACGTCACCTGTCAGTCACCAGCGTGGGGTATCAGCCACCTGAGGAAGGGGTGGGGGCTGGAGCTGTCATCCACTGGATGGGGCGGGGCAGGGTCTTTCAGCCACAGGGGAGAAGTGCCATCAGCCACAGGATGAGAGGGGGGTGCAGCAGCTGCTGCCAGCCTCTGGATGGAGAGACAGTCAGCCATCTGGCACAGGGAGTTACTGGATGATGACTGTGGGGTAGCAGCCACTGGAGGAGAGTGGGAGCGCCATCTGTCAGTCACCAGCGTGGGGTATCAGCCACCTGAGGAAGGGATGGGGGCTGGAGCTGTCATCCACTGGATGGGGCGGGGCAGGGTCTTTCAGCCACAGGGGAGAAGTGCCATCAGCCACAGGATGAGAGGGGGGTGCAGCAGCAGCTGCTGCCAGCCTCTGGATGGAGAGACAGTCAGCCATCTGGCACAGGGAGTTACTGGATGACTGTGGGGTAGCAGCCACTGGAGGAGAGTGGGAGCGTCACCTGTCAGTCACCAGCGTGGGGTATCAGCCACCTGAGGAAGGGGTGGGGGCTGGAGCTGTCATCCACTGGATGGGGCGGGCAGGGTCTTTCAGCCACAGGGGAGAAGTGCCATCAGCCACAGGATGAGAGGGGAGGGGGGTGCAGCAGCTGCTGCCAGCCTCTGGATGGAGAGACAGTCAGCCATCTGGGACAGGGAGTTACTGGATGATGACTGTGGGGGTAGCAGCCACTGGAGGAGAGTAGGAACGCCACCTGTCAGTCACCAGCGTGGGGTATCAGCCACCTGAGGAAGGGGTGGGGGCTGGAGCTGTCATCCACTGGATGGGGCGGGGCGGGCTCATTCAGCCACAGGGGAGAAGTGCCATCAGCCACAGGATGAGAGGGGGGTGCAGCGGCTGCTGCCAGCCTCTGGATGGAGAGACAGTCAGCCATCTGGCACAGGGAGTTACTGGATGATGACTGTGGGGTAGCAGCCACTGGAGGAGAGTGGGAGCGCCAGCTGTCAGTCACCAGCCAGCGTGGGGTATCAGCCACCTGAGGAAGGGGTGGGGGCTGCAGCTTTCATCCACAGGGGAGTGGTGCTATCAGCCACGGGATGAGGGGGAGGGGAATGCAGCAGCTGCCAGCCTCTGGATGGAGAGACAGTCAGCCATCTGGGACAGGGAGTTACTGGATGATGACTGTGGGGGTAGCAGCCACTGGAGGAGAGTGGGAGCGCCAGCTGTCAGTCACCAGCCAACGTGGGGTATCAGCCACCTGAGGCTGCAGCTGTCATCCAGAGGGGAGCGGTGCTATCAGCCACGGGATGAGGGGGGGAGGGGTGCAGCAGCTGCTGCCAGCCTCTGGATGGAGACTCTCTCAGCCATCTGGGACAGGGAGTTACTGGATGATGACTGTGGGGGTAGCAGCCACTGGAGGAGAGTGGGAGCGCCAGCTGTCAGTCACCAGCGTGGGGTTTCAGCCACCTGAGGAAGGGGTGGGGGCTGCAGCTGTCATCCACAGGGGAGCGGTGCTATCAGGCACGGGATGGGGGGGGGAATGCAGCAGCAGCTGCTGCCAGCCTCTGAATGGAGAGACAGTCAGCCATCTGAGACAGGTAGTTACTGGATAATGATTGTGAGAGTATCGGCCATTAGAGGAGAGTGGAAGCGCCACCTGTCAGTCCAGAGTGGGGTATGGGCCACCCCAGGAAGGGGTGGGGGCTGGAGCTGTCAGCCACTTCCTGGGGCGTGGTAGGGTCTGTCAGCCACAGGGGAGAGGTGCTATCAGCCACTGGATGGGGGTGGGGGGCAGCATTTGGCAGCCTCTGGATGGAGAGACTGTTAGCCATCTGGGACATTGCGTTACTGGATGATGACTGTGGGGTTATTGGCCATTAGAGGGGAGTGGGAGCGCCACCTGTCAATCACCGAGTGGGGTATCACCCGCTTGATGAAGGGGAGCGGCCGGGATCAAAATTAAGATGAGATGAGCAGGAGGTAAAATCAGCTCCTGGGTATCCAGCATTAGCCAGTGAGCAGGGGGAACGAGGAGCTAGTACATAGTGTCCGCATATCAAACTTGAACTCTTCACATTGCGTACTTTATGACCCATTGGCCCAGGGTTCTGCAATGTTGGGCTCTCCGGATGTTTTTGACTACAACTCCCATCAGCCCTAGCCACATTAGTCAATGGCAAAGGATCCTGTGAGTTTTAGTCCAAAACATGTGGCCAGCCGCAGGTTCAAGATTCCTGCCTTATGCTTTCCATGTCATGTAGATGGGCCGTATTGCTTATTTATAGATTGTCCCAAACCAACAAAGCTAATGTTTATCCAGCATAAATTGACCTGGGGAACCAAAAGTAGCGTCTGGTAGCTATTGGGGTCAAGCAAACCACGCGCATCTGGGCCATAAACAGGTGTTAAATAGCTCCCAGCTCCCCTCAATTTCGAACCCTGTGGGTGCGGGAGCTGCTAGCTATTAGATGTGGAGGGGCTACTTATTTCATCCACTGGTGAGAGGGAGGTGCCAATGCATGGAGGAAGGGATCGGGGCAGGAGCTGCCAGCCACTGGTTGGTAAGATGGCAGAGGCTGGCAGCCACCAGGAAGAGGTGGAGGTTTTGGCCACTGGATGAAGTGGTGGGGGCCAGAAGCTGCCAGCCTCGAGGATGGGGAGGGGGCATAGGCTTCTTCACATAGGGAGATGTCCACAGTCTGTACTGGGGGTTGTCCGTGTACACTCCAGTTTATTCATCCCTTTTCCTTTCTGTTTCGGTTTTCAGTTTGAGTCTGTGGTGTTCAAGAGCCAGATTTTTAGTAATTTCCTAAATTTTAGGTGATTTTTGGTGTTTCTTATATCTTTTGGGATGTTGTTCCAAGTGTTTGTGGCTAAGTGGTAGAAGGAGGTGCCTCCTAGTTTCTTCTTGAGGTATGGTTTAGGTTCCAGGCGGATTTCGTTGCTTGACCTGAGGGGTCTTGTTGGCTTGTAGATTATTTTCTTTTGCAGGAATTCTGCTCCCTGTCC
Organism: Ambystoma mexicanum; assembly: GCF_040938575.1. Lineage (NCBI taxonomy): Eukaryota > Metazoa > Chordata > Amphibia > Caudata > Ambystomatidae > Ambystoma > Ambystoma mexicanum. Next base: position 32,082,085 of record NC_090934.1, read on the forward strand.
ACTGATTGCCCTGTGCGTTATGCATATTGTTTTGAAGGTGATGCAATGTTTTACTGGGAGCCAGTGTAGCGTTTTTAGGGCAGGAGTGATGTGTTCTCTTCTTGATAGTTTGAGGAGTGGTCTGGCTGCTGCATTTGGGATCCGTTGTAGTTCCTTCAGGAGGTATTCTGGAATTCCGAAGTAGAGGCTGTTTGCGTAGTCGATACTTGACATGATGAGGGCGACGATAGTGAGTGTTTTGTGTTTTGTGAGTGAAGGAGAGGAAGGTAGGATTCTTCTTGCCGTGTGGAGGAGGAAAAAACATTTCTTGACTGTTGCATTTACTTGTGGTTCTAAGATTAGGGTGTTGTACATCAGGACTCCCAGATTTTTTACTACCTTAGATGGTGATGGTGCGGTTCCCATTTCCATTGGCCATGAGATGGCGGTTTCGTTCTCTTGGTCTTTGGATATGATCATGATTTCATTCTTTACTGGATTGATTTTCAGGTTGTTGGCGGTCATCCAGTTAACGACTTCTTTTAGAAACTTGATTAGGGTTGAATGATCAGCTTGGGCGTCATCGATTTTGTAGATGATTTGGGTATCATCTGCGTAGTTGTAGCATGTGATGCTGTACCTTTTTGAAGATTCGGATAACCAGAGTCTGGTAGATGTTGAAGTACACTGGTGATAGTGAGGCTCCTTGTGGCACTCCACAGTCATTAACTCTTGGAGTGGATTTGAAGGGTTTAATCCATACGGTTTCTGTTCTGTCTGCTAGGAATGATTTAGTCCAGAGTAGTGCTGTTTCTGTTATGCCTATGTCTTCTAGTCTTTGGTTAGGGTGTCATAACTAACTGTGTCAAAGGCTGCGGAGAGGTCGAGTAGAATGAGGGCTGAGGTTGTGTTTGAGTCTGTTTGTTTGTTTATTTTATTTGTCGCGCGTGCCAGACCCGAAGGTATCGGGGCGCGGAGACAAAGGATATTTTCGGCTTACAAGTTTACATAATGTGGTACAGTAGAATATACAAATTTACATCTTACAGTATTTACATTTTACAAAATGTTCATCTTACATGTTAAGGTGTGTGGCTAACAAAGATTCATGGTATAGTACAGATGAGTTTGCAGGAATGCAAATTTACATATTGCAAGTTGCTGAAGAGGGCTTTCAAGGTTACATAGTAAGACATAGAGGAGTTCACAGCATTACATATTCCCGGTATGGCATATCGGATTTGCCTGGAATATCTAAAAAGTGAGGTGAGAATCATGAGGTAAGGGCTGTTGGGAGGGGTGAGAGGCCCTTAATCCCTTGCCCGGATTTAGATATCGTTTGATTTAAGCCAGTTAATAGTTGTTGGTTTTTAGGTCATCCCAGATGGATAGTAGTGCTGTTTCTGTTCCTCTTGCGGGTCTGAAACCGACTTGAGCTTAGTCTGGCAGGTGGTGTTTTTCTACGTATTCTTGGGTTAGTTTTCCAGGAGTTTTGCCAAGTAGGGAATGTTTGAAATCGGCCTGTAGTTGGAGATATCTTCTGCGTCACCACTTGTGTTTTTCTGAAGTGGTTTGATATATGTTGATTTGGAGGTCTTTGGTACAGTTCCTGTTGCTCAAGAAAGGTTCATAAGGTTTCTATAGTATTCTGCTGGCGTTCCTTGTGCAAGGATTGATTTGTAGATGACCGGGGGACAGTGATCCATGGGTGATCCAGCTTTCTTGCTGTGTTTTACCAGTAATGCGAATGCCTCTGCTGATATTTCAGGAAAGTTTTTGACTTTGTGCTGAGGTTCTGTGATGGGGTCGCTTTGTAGTATGGTGTGGTCGGTTGGTATGTTTTGAATGGATTGTCGTGTGTCGTAGATTTTTTTTCTTGAAGCTCTCTGCCAGGTCGTTGCATAGTTTCTCCGAGGGGTTTGGGTTGTTGCAGCCTGGTGGGTTTCTCATCTCTTTAATGTTAAACATTTCTTTTTGTGTGTTGGCGGCATTGGTGATTCTGTTATCATAATGCCTTCTCTTCGTCTTTTGAATTTCCTTCTTGTATACACGGATTTGTCTCAGGAACAGTTTTTTCTTGTTTTTTTTCGGGTTGTATTCTTTTCTCCATTCCAGTTAAATTTTTTTGTTTTCCTTTTTCATGTTGCTTAATTGTGGGGTGAACCATTTTGCCATTGCTCCTTTTTTTTGTTGATGGGGTGAATGGTTTTTCTGGGGCGATCTTGTTGATTGCGCCTGTGATCCATTTGTGTAGAAGCGCCGCTTTCCTATCTAGGTCAGTTGGCTCCAGTTCTGTAGTTGAGGGTTTGGTAGTTGCTCTTTGACGTGTTTCCAGTTTCTTTTTGGGGTGGTTGTGAGTTTTGGGGGTTGGATGCAGACTTGAGTAGGCAGAGTGATCACGAATGGGATGATGAGATGGTCACTCCCCAGTATTTGTATCGGCGGTGCCGTGGTGATGAGTTTTTCCTCTGTGAAAATTGCGTCGAGGGTGTGTCCTGCTGAGTGTGTTGCCCCTTTGACTAGTTGCCGTAGTTTCATGGTAGTGAGTTGTTTAGGGAGTTGACGTGACTGTCTTCAAACCAGATGTTGAAGTCCCCCAGGATGACTGGGTGTTCATGGTTGATGGCTATGTTGGTGATGGCTTCTATGAAGTTGTCGACGAAGGTTGCATCATATGTTGGTGGTCTGTACACCAGGATGAATGCGACGTTGGTTTTTGGGCTTGCTGTTAGGTGTATTACCATGATTTCACAGTTGGGGATGTTGAGCGGTTTGTTTGTTTTTTATTTTCAGGTGTCCTTTGAATGCTATTGCATTGCCTCCTCCTTTTTTGATTTTCCTGTTTATTTGAAGTTGGTTGGAAGGCAGCTTTGGAGTGTGATTTTGTAGTTGTCGTGCAGCCATGTTTCTGTGATGAACAGGATGTCAATGCCGTTGTCATCGAGTAGGTCGAAGATCTCTTTAGAGTGTTTTGACATGGATCTTGCGTTTATAAGATTGCAGTAGAGTTTGGAGGTGTCGTTTGGCTTGGACTTTCTTGTTGAGGTCGTCTTCTGATCGGTTTTGGGGTTTCCTTCCTGTCAATCTCTTGCTGAGGTGTGGGTTTTGGGGTGTCAGCGTCTTGGAAAAGTTCTTCGATCAGTAATAACAGTAGTTTCTTCCCCTGGCGCTGTGTGTACTACTGGTCCAAACATTTCCAGAGCCGGGGAATGGGCCCTTGTGTCTATTCCTATTTTGTTGGGAGTGTTTTTATTCTCTATTTTTTTAGGAGTATTTGCATGTTTTTAGGGAATAAAAGTGGCCGATACACCCTTTATCTGTAGAGCTCGCAGTAGAGCTTAGGAGACTTTGTTTGTTTGTTTGTTTGTTTGTTTATTTATATAGCGCTCCGGAACCGGGAGTAAAAGGGCGCTAGTACAAGTCACAAGGCACAGTACATGATAATTAGCAGCAATACTTTAACATGGGTTATATACAGCAAGTACAGGCAATGATGGTAAAGAACATCCAGTAGTGACATAAGTGCATGTACAAAATATGCAGAATATAACTAGGTCTGGCTTAAAGGTAGACTTTTAGTCAATAGCCATCCAATGGCAAGTTTCCTGAAAGACTAGAAGGATTTGGCCGACTTGATGTTCAGTGGCAGGGAGTTCCAAAGTTGGGAGGCGAGGACAGTGAAGCTCGAGCCCCCGGCTCTTTTGGAGGTGAATCTGGGCACCGTGAGATATAAAGTGTTGGAAGATCTAGTAGTTCTGATGGAAGGCTTCCTAGTGAATTTGTTAGTGAGGTAAGAGGGGGGGGGGCTAGGTAGTTGATGGATTTATAAGTGAGGCAAGAGAGTTTTTAGATCTATTTATTTATTTTTAAAAATTTTTTTTTGAATGGATAGCCATTTGCATGTGATTCTGGTGGCAGAGATATGCTCTCGCCTTGGGATGTTTAGTCTGCTTGTAGCGCATTGTTTTGAAGGACTTGGAGTTTGCTGGTAATAGCTTGGTTGGCCCTTAGGTAAAGGCTATTGCAGTAGTCTAACTTAGATTGTATGAGAGCTCTAGCTAACGTAATGCAGCTGTCAGTAGATAGAAATGGTCTGCAGGCTCTAATTAATTTTCCTGTATAGGCGGTGGCTGAGGCGGTCGAATTGACTTGTTTAGTGAGGTTGATATTGTCATCGAGATAAAAGCCAAGTGTTTTTACATTTTTGGCGACAGTGATGGTGTTGCCATCAATGATGATTTTGGAATAGTTAGGGCTCAGTTTTTGTAAGTTATTCGGTGAACCAACAATGAGCAATTCAGTCTTCTCGTCATTCAGGCAGAGGCCATGTGTGGCCATCCATGCCTGAATGATAGAGATTATTTCATTGATCCTGTTAACATTAATGTTGTAATTGCCGGAGATGGTAAGGAGTATCTGGGTGTCATCCGCGTAGTTTGTGTAGGTGACACCCAGACGATCCAGTTGATCAAAGAGAGGCTTTGTAAAGATATTATATAGGGTAGGGGAAACACATGAGCCTTGTAGAACACCACAAGTGATGGGGATGGGGTCTGCTGCTGCGACAGGGGAGAAGACCCTCATGGTTCTGTTGGTCAAGAAGGACTGTATCCACGTGACAGCAGAGGGGGAGAAATGGGCGGCAGAAGAGAGGTGGTTACAGAGTATTTTATGGTCGACCAGGTCAAGGCTGCTGAGAGGTCTAGGAGGAGTAGGATGGCAGCCTTACCCTTGTCTTTAATGTCGTCAATCTGACTTTTGAGGTCAACAAGGGCAGTTTCTGTTCCATGTTGAGGTCGAAAGCCAGATTGACGCAGACCGAGAAGTTGGTTGGACTCTAAGTAATTCTGAATTTGCACGTAAGCAACTCTGTCAAGGATTTTTAGCAGGAAGGGAACAGTGGTAATGGGCTGTAATTAGTAGGAATGGCTGGGTCCAGGGTCTGTTTTTTCAGGAGAGGGAGCACCCATGACTGTTTCAAGTTGTTGGGTACTGAGTTAGTGGTGAATGATACGTTTATAAGTTTGGAAATGAATGGGCAGAGGTCTCTAGCTGCATCTTTTATAATCCATGCTCTGCAGCTATCCCCTTTGCAATTTGACGGTTTGAGATAAGTTATAATTTTTTGCACTTCAAGTGCCGTTACCTTTTTAAAGGTGAAGCCAAGGTTAGTATTGGCGGTAGTGGGTAAGCTGGGGATGGGGGTGTTACTATTGGAGAGTTGTAGTCTTTTGTTTTCAATTTTCGTATGCAGGCTGGTGATTTTGTTTGCAAGGGCATTTTGGATGTTTGTGCACCATAGATGTTCCTTCACGGACGTGTCTGTCGGTGGATTGGGGTTTTCTAACTCCTTCAGGATGGTGAATAGTTCTTTAGCACTGGAACTAGCATTACTTATTCTTACATTGTAGGCTTCCTTTTTTGTACAAATTATTTCTTTTTTATATAGGGTGGATGCATTCATAAGATTAATTTTATGTTCCTCCTAGGGATTCGTTTTCCAAAGGGTTTCCATTTTCATTTTCTTGTTTCTTTGTATTTTAAGTTCTGGTGTGTACCACAAATTAAGATGGGCTCTAGGTTTACCTCTACGTAGTTTAAGGGGGGCAACAGTGTCCATAGCTTTAGACAAAGCATCGTTGTAGGTGTCTACTAGTAGGTTAGGGTCCGATGTGTCAGGGATCGAGTTAAGGGTAGGTAGAACCAATGGAATGAGGGCTTCTACAGTAATGTTGCGCTTATTTCTAGTCAGACATGCTGGTGTAGGGGGGCAGTGTATGTAGTGCGGATTGTTGGTGCTAATGTCAAATACTAGTAGGTGGTGGTCGGTCCATATCAGTGGTTGGGGGTCTTTGCAGATGATGTTGCAATTATGTGCAACGAGCCAGTCTAAGGTTCTGCCTTTCTGATGTGTAGGTAAGGTGTTCAGTTGAGTGTAGTTGTGTTTGCAGAGGGCGTTGGCAAGGGAGGATGCAGGAGTGTCGTGAGGGTCATTGTATCCCAAGTTGAAATCACCGAGAATAATATTTTGTGAGAGAGATTTGGATTTCTCTGCTATGAGGGAGGTTATATCTTCCTCAAAGGTACCTGTGGGTCCAGGGGGTCTGTATATTAGTTCCAAGGTGATAGTATTCTTAGGGGTAGTTTGTATTTTAATGGAAAGGCGTTTGCATGAGTAATAGTAGAGGGGAGGTAACAGATCTAATGTCAAGCGAGGATTTAAATATGAGAGCTACACCTCCTCCGCGAGCATTATGTCTGTCGGCCCTGAGGATGGAATAGTTGTCAGGGTTAGATGGGGACCTTCTGCAGCGTGAAGCCAAGTTTCTGTGGTGGCAAGGAAGTCCAGATCTTCTGAGCAGATGTCAGCGATTTCAGTGGGGTGAGCAACAAGGGATCTGACATTGAGTAGGGTTCCTTTGAGTGACCCGGTGTTTACATTAGTCTTTTTATTGGTGTCTTTGATCGTGGGAGTGGTAGGTATTTTACTAGGTAGGGTGAGAAGTCTGCAACCTAGTCTATTGTTACGGGTAATGATGTTAGGGTATGCTGTGGGGTGATGTTCTGTTGTTTTGAGTGAGTTCTGGTTGGTGTCAGGGTAGGCCTCTGTGGTGAGGATAACGCGGTTGGGTGGTAGGTTACCTGGAATGACGCTAGTTCTAGCAGTGTGGTCTGTAAGGGCACTGTGGGAGAAGGGGGGGTAGGGTGGGCAGGAAGGGCGTGGGGCAGGGAATAGGGTGGCGTCTGGGGCAGCCAAGCTTAGCTAGACCATTACTAAATGGGATGTAGCTGTTTCTACTGCATGGCGTGCAAATGGGCATGACACAGAAGGAGAGCATGATGAGGATGAGCCAGGCTGACATAATCCAGAGGCAATGTTTGGGCGTGAGTACACCAGCTAGGTTCTAGAGTTTTGTGTAAACTTGCAAAATCGCTTATGGATGGGACAGTCAACAGGCGAGTTAAGGTAACGGCTAGATTCGAATTTTGTGCAATCTGGCAAAGTGACTTGTAAATGGATCGATCAGCAAGCTAGTTAAAGTAACAGCTAAACGCAGCACAATTGCACAGTGGTCTGTGAGCGACCTTAAGGCACAACCCTATTTCACAGTGGTCTCCAAGCGACCATAAGGCACAATACAATTACAGAGTGGTCTCTAAGCGACCATAAGGCACAACACAATTGCACATGGGTCAGTGAGCGACCATGAGGCACAACACAATTGCACAGTGAACCATGAGCAGCCGTAGGGGGGCACCTGAATTAAATGATTTCCAGTGAGGGCTTGCATAGCATTTTCAGTCAGATGTCTCAATGGACTGGGCCACCTAGATTCGAAGGTTCACAGTGAAGGCTAAAGTGGCAATTTTTCAAACTTATGCAGATGTTCCCCTAGGTACCTACGTTGCAAGAAGAGGACTAGAATGCAGTATACAGACAGTAGTTCCATGCGACATGAGGGCACAGCTAGCATGTATGTGAGTTTAATGGTAGTTCTTATTGGAAGAGAGTGCCGTTTTGCAGTGCCTATAATCCTAAGTGAGGTAGAGGTGCAAACCAGAGCGGCATCCTGTCTTAAACCAAACCAAGTGACGGTATTTCTGTATGGTTTCAAGACCCTATAAACGTGCATATTGCTGCAGCTGTTTAAAAAAAAAAAAAAGTGTGCCAATTTTGTGATTTCAGATTTTTCACATATTTCATAGTCTGTGATGGTGATTTTAAACAAATGTTTTATTTGTCCTGCTAATGTTTTTTGTTTTACTCAAGTATAAAACGACCCTATCGAGATGATCATTACAAATTAGAGGTATCTCTTTGCGGACTAGTTGTGATTCATGCCGGTTGGTCTATTTACCGCGCAAAGAGCTTATGCCACCAGCTATGTGTTGGTTAGCTTCCAGGTACGCTGGTGTGCTACTTGTGACTGCTTTGTAGATGATACTTGAAGAGCCTCCTGGTCTGGAGCGGAAGCCAAAGTTGTTCACGTAGAATGGAGGTGATTCAGTCACATTTCGGCACACCCATAATAAGACGTGCTGCAGCATGGTGGACTGATTTTAGGGGATTGAAGTGAGCGTCAGGGAGCCCTGTCAGGAGGGCTTTTCCCCCCCCATCGATGAGTGAGACTACAAGGGTCTGCACTACGGTCTGGTAGTCCCGCAGCAGGATGAAGAGCTTGGTTTTGTAAGGCAGGGAGATTTGGAGCGAGGCTGTTTGACCCTTCTTGGCTATGTGTTTGTGCAAGTAAAGGCTGCTGTCAACGGTGAAGCCTACAGATTTTGCTCAATCCGAGAGTTGCTGATTGAATCCTTCTATGCTCATTTCCTTTTATCCTAATGTGATGCTGGAAATGTATCGGGGGGGGGGGGGCAGGGCCTCCTAATCCTTGTCCTTAGTGCTTTTTATCTTGTGTTCTGTTGTGTTTTCCGCACAGAAGTTCATGTGGGACTCCTGGCGGTGCAGCTCTCTCCTTTGGTTTTGGTGAACAGACCCATAGGCTATCCTTATGGCACCCATGGGTAGGGGTGTAACCCTGTGCCCCTAGTGTATGTTTTTGGGCACCTGTGGGTGACCCACAGAGCAGGGTACGGGCTGGTGGCAGCTACGTGCTGAATTGACTGGTGCCCTGAGCGTCCTCCATTTTGGGATGCCCAGGCCCTGTCATTGGAATCGGTAGATTCCTGATGGAGATATAATGGCTCCCATGGCCTCTTGCCTTCCATCACCTGTTACCTTGATCTTCCCGAAGTCCTGGGAAGCCCTGACTCTGTCCCTTCCCCCTGACTGGCTGTTGGGTGTAAGTGCCATATATGGTAGTGTGGGGAAGTGCTGACCAGACTGGCCCGAGCCTTCCCAACGACTGTATGTTGTGGGTACGCCTGTGGGTGGGACCTGGTGAATGGAGTGTGTGACGAATACGCATTCCATGTTGTGGGTGTCTAGTATCTGGTGGTTGACACAATGACTGAGACAGCCCTTCCCGGAACCGGTATGAATGCAGTGTGGAGTGTTGAATGGCTTGGTACTTGTCCCAATACACATAACTTGTTGTGAGTGTCTGGAAAGAAGTGAATGGCCTGAATGCACTGTGTGCCTGATTGGCTGGCTGCCTGCATGCATGCATGCATGCCCTTCGCCGTGATTGGATGCTTGAGTATGACCCAGCGGAATTAATGGGAGACCAACAGTATATCTGGGGACCTCTCGCTGCTAGGAATCGTGTTCAGAAGCTGAAGTCCACTACGACGAGTAACTGAAGCTTGACCTTGAAGCCCTGCTGGACGAGAAGAATTGCTGTTGCTCTCCTTCACAATCTGAAAGCTGCTGTGCCTCCAAGGACTGACCCAGAGAGGACCTGGTAAGGCGCCCTCTTCCCAAGCTACTAGGGACCATCGTGCACCAGCAGATCTTTGCCAAAGCTCCCTGGTATACGGACCTTCGACAGGCTGCCGACCCGAGATGGGGACCGCCGCGGAATCCCAAAGAGAAGCACACGGACTGTTGTCTGCCACTGTTGACGACCGCCGTCGCCGACTGGAGCCACCGTGGTCCCGTTTTGTCTAAGAACTTCATTTGATCCAAGGACGCTCTCGTCTGCATCGCCGCCCGCTTTATCCCGCTGGAGAAGGCCCGACCGTCGACGCTCCGAGGAGCATCCGCCGGTGGGTTTCCTGCCACCTAACGACCACAGAGACGCAGACGACTCGACGCCCTTGCTGGGCCACAGTTCTTCATCATCTCTTTGCGGTCCAGAACTATTGCCACCGAGGTCCCCCGCACGCCTCTTCATTGCAGGACGCCAACGCTTCGTTGTGGATGAGCACCGCTAGGAATGAAGCTGCCACTTCACCGCCGTAGTTCACCCTGTTCTCCATCGGACGTTCGACCCGTGACTCCTGCCTTATTTCCCGACGACGAACGCTACAATTCCAGGTACATTGGGGCTGCAGAACTATTGTAGAAGGAAATAAGACTCATAGAACAATATATGGACTGGGCTTGTGCCATATCTTGATCTTACAGGTTGCCCAAGTGGGAGGATCTCCACACAGAGCTGTGTTTAACGGTAGTGACCGGTATTCTGCCAATTGTTCAACCATCTTGCTTTCCTTCCTCTCTCGCTACTTCTGGTTTCCTCTTTATTGATCTGTGTGACATTCTGACAGCAGTATAGTTGATGCACTTTAATGAGATCTGATAATATTTGTGGTACCACTTTAGAACTGTATATATTTACCATTATTGATTTTCTGAGCACAAAGTGAGTTATTGTGATAGTGTACATAACCTTGAATATTAATTATATAAAGACTGTGTTTTAACTAATACAGTGTGCGGACATTCCCTTGTGAGGGCTTGTGGACTACACTGTACTTAAGAACCAGCCTGCATCACCTCCTGAGAAGCTAGGCCTTGATTGTTCGTCCATTGCTACCACAATAGAGAATCTTGGCTGGGGTCCTCTGTGCCTCTCATCTACCATATAGAGAGTGGAAGTACAGACCACCCCTTCAGTCTTCACACCTATGATAAGTTGTTGTTCGGGGGTCTAGCCTTCAGTAACTCAGTTTCATCCCTACGACTTGCGGCATACTCACCCTGGATCCAAAGTCCTCTTGTTACAGTTGAGCTTTAACAAATATATTTTGAATAATCACAACCTCCCTATGCCATATATGACCGCCTTCAAGATAGGTATTGGTTATAACCCTAGCCATAAGAAAGGGTGTTGGTAGATGCTATTCAGGTCTAGTCTGTATGGCAACACCATGGTAGAACTGTGAATATTAGAATGTCCACACTTAGATAGCATTGTGAACGTTAGCATGTCCACACCTAGATAGAATTGTGAACATTAGCCTGCGTCGCATCTAGATAGAATTGTGGATATTAGCATGTCCACACTTAGATAGAATTGTGAATATTAGCATTTCCACACTTGGGTAGAACTGTGAACATTAGCATGTCCACACCTAGATAGAATTCTGAACAGTGGCCTGCGCCGTAGCTAGATAGGATTATGAAGGCCAACAAGTGCCACACTTAGACAATACTGTGCATGTTAGCATGCTAAAGGTCAGGTAACCCACTAACCAATATAACCTCAAACTCTGCATACTTATCTCACTCAAAAACTCACACAACCATCTCTCGCACCACAAGCCGCACGCACTTAACAACACATAAGCCGGAGCAACAGCACACGCGGACTGACACCGATCCAATACCCGCACCTAAGCTCAGCATCCGGTGTATACCGAGTTGAAGCTGCCAACAGAACACCACTCCTCTCATTATCCTACTCCCTCTTCACCTTACTAACCCACCCCCCCCTTATCGTTTACAGATCCGCCAGAGCGCATGGGGACCAATTCCGTTGGTGACGGTGCGCGGTACAAATACCTTTTAACATTTAACATGGGTCCCCTGAGCAGTTACAAGAACATCTGAAAGAAGTGCTCATTCTCTTTCTGGAAAATGATTGGTGACTTTGTCCAAGCTTTAGTCCTCAAACTGGTATTGCCTTAGCCCCTGAGGTAGTCCTTGGTATGATGGGCAAGCTTTTTTATTTTATGAAAACCTTTTTATTTCAGGAACCTTCCCATGAACTCAACTCTACAGGTAAGGGGTGTATCAGCCACTTTTACTCCCTAAAAATGGCAAATAACCCCAAAGAAAGAATTGAGAGTAAAAATACTTCCAACAAAATATAGAAAACGGGCACATAGAATCTTGTGCCCCCGTTTTCACTCAAGCAGCTCCATGGATATGCTTGGACCAGTAGTGCACGTACTACCACTAGAACACACTACTATTATATGTGCCTGATTGAAAGAAGCAAACTTGTATCTTTTAATGAGCCTGAAGAACTTGGTGCAAATAAAACATTATTACAAAAACATTTCCGTTTTTCCAGTTGAAACATATTTGTACACTTTTATATAAAATACTCCCATTGGGAATTGGACTTATATCTTTACTCCCATAAAAATCTTTTTATTCCAAACTTTAAAAAATAGGGAGCAAAATACCCCTACTTCCAAATCTTATCTGGAGTACTGCATGAACTAAATATATCTACAGTGGTTTCGGGTGAATTTACCTATTTACACAGATTAAAAGGCAGATTTAAAAACACATCTAAAAGAGAATCTGAATTAATAAAACAATTGGAAATATGAAGGTTTTTAACTGGCGTTTGAGCTATCGAGAGCTCAAGGCTACAGGTCCATGAACTCATAGGCTCTGATCGTGTGATCCTGCAGACTTTATCCCTCACACCGTAGGTTCCCTGGTTTTTAATCCCAGGCCACAATAGGTTCATTGTGTTTTCTGACTGGTTACATGGGTGCAATATTAACATTCAATTCACTAAGAAACGGGGGCATTCCATTATCAGTTTCTTGGACGTCTCAAACATCAGAATGGCCTTCTGCTGTGTGAATTATATAGAAAACCAACTGACGGGAACAGGCTATTGCAGTACAGTATAGTACAGTATTTCTCTGACGAGTGACCTTTGAATAATTGTGATAATTGTTATGACCCCTTAATCTATCAAGTTAAACATATGATATCTGGATGGTTGGCCATACAAGTAACTGTATAAATGATTAAGTCTGTTAAATGGATCTGACTACAAGGATTATTGTAAATGGATAATGTACACTTGGGGTTATTTGGCACGTCTATTAATTTATTATGTGTATGAATAGTGAACGTTAAAGGGGAATTTTGCTCAGAAATTTGTTTGGTCCAATGGATGGGGCATGTATGTTTTTTTGTGTGGTTTATTTTAGCATATTTCGATCGATCGGAAAAAAATTTCCTATGCGTCATACCTTAGATTTTCTCACATTTACACATGTGAAACGTGCGCGTTGGATGCCGCCATCATGTGCTAATCTTATCCGTTGCTCTGTTGGCCTAGTTTAAGTGCCCTTGCGGAAGTAAATCATAAGACGGCCCCTAAAGCTGACATCATTGGAAGCTTATGCCCCTTGTCTCAAGGCCAGTGCATGTCTCATGTCTCCCATCCACAAACCAACCAAGGCTGATCCTGCTTAACTTCACGTGGCGACAGGGTCGAGCTCATACAGGCTGTAAAGCCGAATACAAGCAGTGCTTCATCCTAGGACCCAGAATGCTACTAATTTGCCAACCCTGCCCTGTGAAGCTAAGCAGGATCACCCTCAGTTGGTTTACAGATTGGAGGCACCATGGTAATATACATTTTTATCATGCCCAACATTTTTAAATCGTAACATTTTTGATTGAACTTAATGAAACATGCACCCTGCCCCTGATAAATCCGGCGAAGCAAAGCCGGATCAGCCTGGGTTGGTTTGCGGATGGGAGACTGCAGGGAAATACCAAGCTTAGTGATGCTGCACATGGATTGTGTTTATACTTTTTCATTTAATTTGATCACGGCTTTCTCGAGATACCCACTAGCTGATTGGTTAGAGCCTGGGCAGGTACAGGATGCAGGTTTCAGTAAGTTCAATCAAATATTTTATGATTTGAAAATGTGGCCATAATAAAAAATATATATTACCATGTCTCCCATTCATAAACCAACTGCGAGTGATCCTGCTTAGCTGCACGGGACAGGGTCGGCAAGTGATTAGTAGCATTCAGGATGCTAGGATGAAGCTCTGATTGTTATTTCAAGTGTTGAATTGATTAAATGGCAAAATCCAATCCAATGTATTGTTGCATGAACTTTATTTTTTTTTCATTAGTCTGTGTTGTCAATAGAAGAACAAGGGCCAATGTAATTGGCACTGATAGGCATTCCAACTAGGACACCCCCTTTTTTGAGAATACCCAAGTCCTTATTTGTAGTATGGGTCCCCCTATGTACATCATGATCGCAGGGCCACCACATTGCGACTCATCAGTGCTGTGCTTTGGACTCCCCTTGTGGCTGTTTGTCAACATGTGCCCCTTGTCCACTGCACCGCTCTGCGCCATAATGTGGGGCAGATGGATCAGCACCAGTATTGGTAACACCGAGTAGTGTTCACTACCGCAGTTCAATACATTAATGAATACATAAGTCTGGATGTTTAATTTTAGTGTCTTTTATTGGTGCGTCCTTTCACCATTACTTGAGTGGCAGAACCTCATGCCAATGCATTTCAGTGTCTGTCCATCGTCGGGGCTGATTCTACAATCGATGTAAACAAAAAAATTCCATAATCTAAGGATACCATTATAAGTCTAAGACATCTCATGCATACCTATCAACGGTAAAAACAATGGCTCTGGTGAACGCACCAAGGGATAAAATTAAATGCATGTATGTATAAAGCCTACTAGCACTTGTTTGCTCATGTGCAAAACATCCATGATTCTCAATTTGCAGTCAAAAATTAAAAAGTACCTGCATTGTGGTAGTGAACACTTCTAAGGTGACTCCTGAAACAGTACAATTCAGGTCTGTGGGATACACCAAATACTTATCAGGATTTACACTTAAACATATTTTGAACTATTTGTGCCCACTGAACACATTGTTATTGAGCAGATGGTGTTGACCTTTGGTGTTGGAAGGAGGATGGATATGGTTTTAGCTCAAGTTGCAGGCATGCTATTGAGGTATTGGTTCTTGGTCGTCCACTCCTGGTGCGGGTGATTGGTATCAGCCCTTGTAATGCTGGCCCGGTATAGGGAAGTGTGCAGTCTCTCATTATGGCGAGAGGAAGATAAGTCATGATAGGCAGGAGGTGGTGGTTCTTAGATTATGGAAGGACATACTGCCATTCCTGCTAACACTCTACCTTCCTCTGCAGGGAGGATGGCGGCTGGTGGAGGAGCTGGCTGCAGCACAGCTACCAGAATGTGCGCGAGAAGGTGAGAGAAGGTGTTGCCCTTGCTCCTCAATTGGTGTGTGGTCTGCTTTCTGTGCAGTTGTGTTGGACACAAGCTTCCTTTATCCACGTACCCAGTTAATGCAGCTGTTTCCTGCATGACCTTATCTGGAAACTACCCTTTTGTCTTTGCTTAGCCCCATCATAGTTTTTGGGCACCCCACCTTGCCTCTTGATTCCCAAGAACAGATATACTGCTCTAGCCCCATAATGTGTGTACTTCACCTACAGCAGTGCCATGCTCTCCTCCTATTTAACTTTGAAGGACGAGTTGACCTGCTGGAATTTGAGTATTTCACTGCATTTTACCTACAGATCTTAGCAGTGAGCACTCCGTCCAATAAGATATACTACTGGCTAAGTAACTGACCAGTTCTGTGGGAGTCGCTTATCAAGTTGCCAACAGAAGCACACCAGGGTACAGTATTACCATCTTTTCTGACAGCTGGAAAGGCCCCCAG
The DNA here is from genome assembly GCF_040938575.1 of Ambystoma mexicanum. Lineage (NCBI taxonomy): Eukaryota > Metazoa > Chordata > Amphibia > Caudata > Ambystomatidae > Ambystoma > Ambystoma mexicanum. Next base: position 32,097,405 of record NC_090934.1, read on the forward strand.
GACTTGTCGACTCATGTCGGGGGAATTTTGTGAACACTTGCGTTGGAGTACATACACCTCCCTGCCCCTCCCGTCCCCAAGTCCTTTCACAATACAAGTCGACAGAACCTGATAGGCTGCCTAGTTTGTGCCAGTCATGGACTCTGCAACCTTACTGATTGATCACAAGCTTAGATGTTTCTATTATTTTTCAGTCTGTTGAAGCTTTCGAGTTCATCAAAAGAGACCTGACTGAGTTTTCACAGGTGGTGCAGCATGACACGGCTTGCACCATCGCTGCCACTGCAAGTGTGGTGAAGGAGAAACTGGCTGTGAGTATTTGGGACCAAGAGGGACCCAAGGTATGTGGGAGACTGCGTGCCTGTTGACCTGTTTTAAAGCCGTCTGCCCATAACGCAGGGCTTTGTGCAATAGAGTGATCTGGTAAGTATGTCAAACGAGCGAGGTGCGATAGCTCGAGGTTTGCAGACTCCTGCTATTATTGTTTTGTGCCTTCTGAGGGGGGCCTTGTAGTTTGGCTTTTGGGGTGGCTACTAGTTGGGTTTCTAGCAGGCTTGTAACTACTTCCTTTGAGATCTTAAAATCTGAACGTTCAGTGTGCTGCAAGGTTTCTGCAGGGTTTGTTGCAGCAAATGATGTGTCACTATCTGCCTTGAATTCTGTGAGGGATGTGATGAATCCTACGGACTCCTCACTGATCCCCCGCCTAAAGTCTCCTCCCAGGTGCCCAGGCAAAGGCAGATGCTTTCTGATCCTGACCTTGTTCCTCACTGATCCCCCGCCTAAAGTCTCCTCCTAGGTGCCCAGGCAAAGGCAGATGCTTTCTGATCCTGACCTTGTTCCTCACTGATCCCCCGCCTAAAGTCTCCTCCCAGGTGCCCAGGCAAAGGCAGATGCTTTCTGATCCTGACCTTGTTCCTCACTGATCCCCCGCCTAAAGTCTCCTCCCAGGTGCCCAGGCAAAGGCAGATGCTTTCTGATCCTGACCTTGTTCCTCACTGATCCCCCGCCTAAAGTCTCCTCCCAGGTGCCCCGGCAAAGGCAGATGCTTTCTGATCCTGACCTTGTTCCTCACTGATCCCCCGCCTAAAGTCTCCTCCCAGGTGCCCAGGCAAAGGCAGATGCTTTCTGATCCTGACCTTGTTCCTCACTGATCCCCGCCTAAAGTCTCCTCCCAGGTGCCCAGGCAAAGGCAGATGCTTTCTGATCCTGACCTTGTTCCTCACTGATCCCCCGCCTAAAGTCTCCTCTCAGGTGCCCAGGCAAAGGCAGATGCTTTCTGATCCTGACCTTGTTCCTCACTGATCCCCCGCCTAAAGTCTCCTCTCAGGTGCCCAGGCAAAGGCAGATGCTTTCTGATCCTGACCTTGTTCCTCACTGATCCCCCGCCTAAAGTGAGTAGAAGTGATCGACAAAGGCAATTACTGTTGCTATTAATGAACTGAGAAATACATTCTTGATGCAAAGAGGATAATTCAGAATCTTACTCTTGCTCAAGAAAGAAAAAAGTTTTATTTTCTTTGTTGAATCACTGGATTTGTGGAACTTTCTGTTATCAAGTTGGAGTTACAAAGAACTGTGTTGGACCTCTGTTGCAAACCAGAATTTCTTTTGGAACCGTGGAACAGAATTCTACTTGAATCTGGGGAAGGGTAATCGCCAAGATTATAAGGAGAGACTGTTGTCCTATTTCAGATAAAATTCTTATATTTTTATTGCCTTTGAAATGCCATGCATTACCTTACTGAATTACTGTATCTGAGTGTGAGGGACAGATCTCTTTTGTTGAAGTGTTTCCTTTAGTTAATTTTAGACTGGGAAATCCTCGCCAGGGTAGGAATAGTGAGGCGTTTATCCAAACTTTTCATTTAATAAAATGGCATCTTTTGAAAAACCTTCCCAAAGTGGTCCGCCTCACATTTCTGACCCCTCACAGGGATCTGTATTGATGTTCCTCTGTATGGTCATTACATGTGCCCTCTGCTTTGTGAGGGAAATTGTAGCCGTTTTATTTTGCTAGTCCCATATATTGGCCAGTGGGCCCTCAAGCCTGTGAAACGGTCGTTAGCAGTTCTTTAGTGACTGTTTTGTAGTATGGCCAACGTGTATTCATCTTGACCAATATGTGTGGTCTCATACTATGGCCTGTAGCATCTCTGTGAGATGGTCTGTAACAATGTCCGTTCTATTGGTCCTAGTATGTACAGTGTGCCTCAGAGTTGCGTGTGGCATAGCAGTTCTGTTGCAGTGGTCTCACAGTATGGACCTCCATGCTTTTAGGTTTGTGTGGTGTTCGTTGCATTTTCTGTAGTGACGTTTGAAGGCAAGCGTCCCCAACCAGCACGATCCTCCCCGCAATGAGAGACAGTGATGGACTCTCCCAGAGTATGAATAAGGCTAAGACAAAGTGCGGGTGAGCGTAAATGGGAGTTTATCAATCAGAATAGGGCATGCAAAGAACTCTGCAAACTCCGAGAGCGCTCTGCCTGATAATAGCAAAGACAGGCGTATATATTTACAAAAACGTCATCAAAACCTACACACTATAGGGGGCACAAGTTCAATGGGATTGGGTGGCGACGACTAGCTATAGGTGCTGCTGTGATGTGGTTGGTCTTGGCTGGAGGACGTCACTGGTCAGCCTCGTGGGATGGGCTGGGCCTGGCGGGTCAGCTGGGTTCATCTGGGCGGTGTCGTTGTGCCACTGTGGCCAGTTTCAGAGATGAATGTCTTTTCCTGACTTCTTTGCCCTAGGCCATGCACACCGCAGTCATTCAGTCATTTGCAATATTATTCTCTTTAGTAAATCTCCCAATAGGTTATACTACAGGTTAATGCAACACAGGAGGAATGCACCTTGAGAGGGGTTTGGTGGCGATTCATCAGTACATGGTTACCAGTGTCCTGTTGACCGGGTACCATAGGTCGTGGGGCTGGGTCTCAGGGCATGGGACAGACGGTACATGTCCTCCTGTCTTGTTAGAAGTCGTTATGAATGTGTTGCTGTAATGTTACCATAATATTGGGTGTCCTAATTTTACAGGGGCCATTAACCTAAGGTGATCCGGTGGGTTGTGGGGTGTAAGTTGTGTATTCAGGCGGAGGTTTACTGCTGGGCTGTAAATAATGCAGGTGGCGGGTCGTGGCCTTGGGTGCTGCAGAGGGAACTACAAATCTTTGAAGCGACTCCAGCCTAGTTGGGGGAGGCGGAGATGTGCGGAGCTGGCCTCTGCTCTCTCGTCTGGCAGGCTTCTCAGGGAGGGAGGGGGAATGGCCTTGCACACATTCACAAAGGTATCTTCCTCGTGTGTTGCCGATTTTAGGTGAAAGCATCATAAACATTTGAATACTATACAATACTCATTGAATCATTCCAAAGCTTACATTTTAACTTTGCTAAATGCCTCTCAAATATAGCCAGTCCGAGCACATTATTTGTACACTATGTTTTAACAACTACAACATTTTGGTATATGCATATACATTTGCAGTAAGTGAGGTAGTAGTGAGGTTGGTGGAGCGCATAGAAAACGACTCGCCACCGTACGTGACGGTAGTGGCACATAAGGGGCTTGGACATACACACATGAAGGGTGCATTCTCGCACGTCCTTCACACGAGCCCTCAGTATGGTTGCATTTGTCTTTCTTTGCACTCTAGCAGCATTAGTTCGGTTATGGCGCGGGACCGTGGGGTGTAAACTTTTCAATGATACGCATAACAAATAACCCCCGGGACGCTTCTACTATTTGTACATAACTGCAGTGGTGTGGGTGCTTCATTGCTAATGCCATGTGAACATGTATTCTGTCATATCTATACGTTTTACAGGTTTTCTAATCAAAGAGGTTTGTGGAGAAAATGCGCCCATCGCAGGTAGTTTTGGCATTAGTATTTGGGAACTTTTGCTTTTATCCGAGGGCCATTTTACAGTTCTTTTTCCACCCAGGCTCTGCTGGCCGGGTCATGTTGGGAGCAGTGATGCACTGCGGAAGGTGAAATGTTACAGTGTTGGTATCTTACACTAGCTCATGTCCGTCTTGTTCGTGGGAACGGGCTCACAGCGGATCTGCCAGGGAGCTGTGGCCACAGGGATAATTGAAACTCTCCAAAGGTGGGGGGCGCGCTGCAGTGCGCCGAGCTCACACCATCTTTATTAGACAAAATGGTTCCTGAGGCCTAGCTAAATTCAATATGTTTGGGCAATGTTTTCAGCAGGTGAGCCATCCACCACCTGGGCCCTGGTGGTAAGGAGGGGACGCCTGATGAGCCATGGCCCTCACCGGGGGAGGAGATGTAGGCAAGGGGGGGTCTTTTTGGACCAATCCTCCCCTACATTTCCCCCCTTTCGTTACTTAAGTAACAAATTCTTTATATCCTCCAATCTCCTGCACTCTTCCTCGTCCATTATTGCGTCATCCCATGCAGGTGTGCCTTTTATGGGCATCCATGCTCTGCATACCCCCCTAAAGCTCACACCTCTCCTAGCATATTCATCTGGGGTACAAGTGAGATATATACATCCGCTCTCTCCTTCCAAGTCTACCCGTACCTCCTTGTACCATTCTAGTATACGGGGCTCTCTAATGGTGGTGTGCCATAATTTATCTACTATATCCTTGTCGTGATACCTAGGCACTAGCTGATATCTTAGTGTGTCATCTGTTCCTGTTTGTACCTGCACTTCCTGCATAGCTTGTATTGTACCACGGGTGTTGCCCATTGTCACCATCATCATTGCACCATTCGGTACTGCGTTAGCACAACATCGAAGACCCACCTGGCACAGGCAAAAAATAAAGAGGAGGAACACCACAACCGGCATCAAAAATTTCACAGTCATTCCCAGCCATGATGGAACCCAGGAGAAAATATTGTCGAACCAAGTGCTTTCTTCCGCTCCACCTTCCATTCTCATTCTTTCTCCTAGATTATGTACTGCTTCTATCACATGGGACAGGGAGCCGTTGTCTGCGTCTTCGGAAGGTACGGAAGTGCAGCAGGCACTTCCGATTTTTCGGCAAACACCTCCATCCATCGCTGTCAACAGGTCCAAGACATACCTGTTTTGCATGGTCATCAGCCGTAATGCTCTTAGTTCCACTTTTATTACGTTGAACCCTTCTTCAGTGTCATTTGCCAGCTGGATCAGTTCCCAACGTGTTATCTGGAGCCATTTTGCGTTTGCTCTTGCCTGGATACTTGGGATGAGTGAGGCGAAGAATGTTTCTGCCGAGCTGAATAATCGATATCTGTCTGGGATCTGTGCCAGCAACTCTGACGATGCCTTTGATATGTAGTTTGATGCTCGTCTGTTTCGGGACAGCACCTCTTCCTTGTTCCCGGATGACAGGACATAGATTTGTGACTCTGCAGTTGGCTGGGCCGCGCTCTGTTGGGTGTTTTCTCGCGTCCTTTTGCTCCCATCAATGTGGCTTTCTGGGATTACCATTAGTGCTGAGTGCAGAGTGGCCATTGAGCAGCTGCCACTCCATGATTGTGGGAGGTGCAGGTATGCCTGGTTGCCACATACCCAATACGTGTCCATCAGGGCCGCTGTCCCTTTTCGTAAGTCTGGGATGGTGAGGGTCTTGTTACAGTTCTTGTTTGTCCCCATGGAGGCTTTCCCCTCTCCTTTTTAAAACACAGTTCATAGTCTATTTCTTTCTGCAGCTTGAAGTGTTTTTCAATGGCTGTTACCCAAGTTAGTTTTGAAATGTGTTCCTTCCACACTGGTGTGCACGTTTCTTCTATCCATTGCAATTTCTCTGGTGCCACACCCCTCAGTGCTTCAGCTTTACACATTACTTCTTCGTCCTTCCACTTGTTGTTTGAAAAAAGTGTCCCTTGTATTATAAAAAATGGTTCTTCCAGACATACCACTCCTACTGTCTTTGGATAGCAAGTTTTCTCGTTCTGCAGCATCCTAAAAGTAACTTCATGTGCCTGGAAGGTGTTCTTAATTCTGCACAACGTGAGATGAAGGAGACATTGGGCATCTACAATAGGTAACTCTTTGGGTAACAATACTTTGGGCGTGCCTGAAGCATGGGGAATGAGGGAGCAGACATAACAGCTTTCATTTGTTGTTTGTTTAGCTGTTGCACTCATGTCTGCATACCATTTATTAGTCTGGTGGGGGTGTCGCGGGTCTTCCATTTTATCTAGTCCTAACCCATAATACTCATCATACTTCCTCCTTCCCGTCTCCCTTTTTCATCTGTTATTTTTGTTCCTAATGTACTTCCCAACTTCATGGGCGATGGACAAAGTGGGCCCCCCTTTCTCCTTCCCGCCCCCCTTTGCCCAATCATCATATAATATTTCATGTGTTGCTGTCATTCTTTCATTTTCCCCCTTCATGTTATCTGACAGTGTGTTTTTGGCTATGGGGGCAGGCTGGCTGGTGGGGGTGTTATACAACCAGGATATGGCGGAGGGGTTTCGGTCATTTAAACTGCGGGCATTGTTATTAGATACTTTTGGCGGAGACACTGTGTTGTTTTGCATTTCTCCCTGTAGCCCTTCATTTTTCGAGATGACGGCATTGGATGGTGTGGTGTAATATCCCCATACAAGTTTAGTTCCGTCCCATACCAAAAAATCACCTTCTTTAGTATTTACACTTGCTGTTGCATTGGTCACATTAGTGCTGTTAATCCCTCCCCCCTCGTTCATCTCGATAGAGATGAACGCTATGAACCAATATGTAACCAGGCCAAACATTATTGTGAAAAACAATGTAATGCACACAGACAATCCACACTCATACGAATATCTGCATCTCTCAGCTAACAATTCTCTATATCTAATAAATATATCCGTTGCAGGCTGCCCGTTAGATGCCATGGTAGCTCCTGTTTGAGATATATAAGTGCATTAAGTGCATGAATGTAAACATTTTGTTGGCAATACCAGTGCCAGTATATACTGAAAGGGAATGGAAGCGGGTAGGGCAGTAGGGTTGGGGATTCACAGACAAGGGAGTCGACACTACGTACTTTTATCACATCATTATTTACATATAAGTTCATAACATTATTATTCTTTTTTTTTTTTTTAAATACTCTTAAATGTAATTATACTTGTCAGCAACTTTCTCAATCAGGTGCATTTCTGTCACACACAAGTTCATATTCACACATTCTTTTCATTTGCATTGTTTGCTGTTGTCTGTGCCCCCTCATCCACCTCTTCCTGCACATTATTATATGCTCTTCGTACATCCGTCAAATGTATCCAATACTTGAGGCCCTTCACTTTTACAGCCGTAGGGGTGCAAAACACCACTTCGTATGGGCCATGGAACCGTGGTGCATTCCACCGGCGCACAAAGCTCCGGACATAAATGAATTCACCCGGCGTCAGTTGTACCTGGGCTTCAGGCTCTGTAACTGACCCTGTTGTGTTCCCCTCTTCTCTCGTGAACGGTGGTGAAAGCTGCTTTGATATTGCGCGCGCTGCCCTTGTTAATTTTTTCAAGTAGTCCGTGAACTCATCTCCCAATATCGCAGCGCTTCTGTATGCATCCGAGTGTTGGCGCAGTGGGGAGTGTGCTGTGTGCATTCGTCTCCCAGTCACAATTTCGTGCGGGGACAAATGGTGGTCCTTTCTTGGCTGATTCCTCAGCTCAAACAGTGCAAGGGGTAAACAGTAAATCCAGTTCTTTTTTTAATGAAAAGCATAGTTTCGATAATCTTCCTTTTAACAGGCCGTTCATCTTTTCTACCACGCCATTACTTTGAGGATGATAAATGGAGCACAACTTATGCTTTATTCCCAATAGCGTTGTTACTTCCTTGAAGAGTTCGTTTACAAAGTGAGTGCCGTTGTCTGAGCGAATCACGTCACAAATTCCCCAGCGCGGAAATACTTCTCTCACTAGGAATTTCACAGCGCTTTTAGCATCAGGTCGTGCACATGGGCCTGCTTCCACCCATCTTGAAAATGGGCACACAACCACAATCATGTAACGTGCCCCATTACACCTCTCTCCCATGTCCGCATAATCAATATGTAGCTCTCTGAATGGCCCAATCGGTTTTGGAATTGTTCCTCTTAGTGTACGTAATGTCATTCCTGAACTGTATATCTGGCATGTTGTGCACTCCAATGTCAATCTAGATACGTGCTCCTGAAGACAGGGCACGAACCACTCTTCCTGTATCTCTGCTGCAATGTGTTGTTTCGCGTTGTGTGCTTGGAAGTGTAGTTGTTGAAACGCTATTTCTAATAATTTTACTGGCATTACCACTTTTCCTGAATTATTTTGTCGCCACAGCAAGTCTGTTGCTGATTGGCTGCACCCTCGTTTTACCCACATCGCCTTTTCATCTGCACTTGCTCCTTCCTGCAACTCTAGTATTTGTGATATAGGCATTGTATTGTACCCTTCTGGAAGCTCCTCGTTTGTCTTCTGCTGTAGCATGTACTCACCTGCTTCACATTTCTCAAAGTATGAGGCTTCTTTGGCAGCCGCGTCCGCTGCCGCTTTTCCCAAAGACACAACATCTGTGTTGGACGTATGTGCTTGGCACTTCACTATTGCTACCATGGTGGGATCTCGTAGGGCTTCAATTAACTCCTTCAGTAATTCTGCATGTTGCACTGGAGTCCCATCTGCTCGTCGAAACCCCCTCCGCCCCCATCTTGCCAGACCTCCATGTACTGTTGTCATATAAGCTGAATCCGTGTAAATTGTCACTGCGCACCCTTTAGCTGCGTGCAAGGCTTCTATTAGGGCAATGAGTTCTGCTGCTTGTGCTGAGAAATGTGATGGAAGGCGGTACTGCACTAGTGTCTCATACTCACCGTCTTCTAATCTCACCACTGCCAGTCCCACATGTTTTTCTCCTGTGTCCACATCAATTGATGCTGATACGTCTACAAAGTACACTTCCCCCTCCGTCAGGGCATTCTCGCACACCACTGTGTCCTCCCCTCTTTCTCCTGTGTAAGTTGCACAATCGTGTTCCTGCATGTCCTCCAGTGTGCATGCTTCTGTAATGAATGTTGCCGGATTCACTGTCCTGCATCGCACCACATGGATATTGGCGCTGGACAATATTATTTCATAGGCGGTTGCCCACTGTGTGGTCAGTGTACTCTTTGACCTTTCGAGTATTGCAAATAATGAATGCTCCACAAACAATGTCACAGGGCATCCCATTACTATTGTGGCACTTTTCTCAATTGCGAACGCGGCTGCAGCGAGCGAATGCTCGCACGCGAAGTGTCCTTCCATCACAGCATCCAAAGTGCCACTATAGTAAGCCAACGGTTTGTGTCCTAGGGATGTCTTTTGTGTCAGCACAGCTGTCATGAGTGTCCCCTTGCAGTGTGAGAACAGGTAAAATTCGTGCCCATAATCAGGATTTGCGAGCACTGGAGCGCTTGAAATCAACTCTTTTAATGATTTGAAGGAGGTGCTCATTTCTTCTGACCATTCTATTTTCTTGTTCTCCTGTTGGGCCTCCTTGAGCGCTTGCAGTAAGGGTCTGGTGTATGCTGCATAATCTAATATCCATGCTCGGCAATAGTTGCACATTCCCAAGAATTTCTGCATCTCCTTCACTGTTGTGGGTTCTCTTACTGATCTTATTGCTTCTACCCTGTCGGGGATTATTCTTTTTCCATCTTTTGATATTAGCTGTCCCAAGTATAGCACTTCTGTCAGACAATATTGTAGCTTTTCCTTGTCTACTTTGTACCCCTTATTGGCCAACAGGGTTAGGAGTGTTATTGAATCTTTTCTGCATGTTTCTTCATCCTGTGCACAGACCAGTAAATCGTCTACGTACTGAATAATTGTGCTTTCAACTGATAAGTTTCCTAAGTCTTCATGTAGTATGCGGTTGAATATGCTCGGGCTCTCACAGTATCCCTGTGGTAATCTGCAATGTTCATATCTCTACCCCCCTAGTGTAAATGCTGTCAGGTATCTGCTCTCTTCAGCCAACGGGATGGAGAAAAATGCGTTTTTCAAATCGACCACCGTGAAATGTGATGCCGTTTTTGGGATGCTGCATAATATTGATGCAGGGTTCGGGACCAAAGGGAACTCTTTCTGTATTACATCATTTAGGGGGCGTAAATCCTGGATCATCCTCCAAGACCCTCCCTTTGCTTTTTTAATTGGGTAAATGCATGTGTTACATGGGAAGTTTGAAGGCACTATTCTCCCTTGTGCTAGTAGTGCATTTATTGTCTCTTTTATCCCTTCTTCAGCTTCACGGTACAATGGATATTGTTTCACTCTGGGTAGAATCGCTCCTTGTTTGAGCTTTATTATCACTGGTTGCACTCCATGCAATAACCCTACGTCATGGGGGCCTGTTGTCCACAAATTATTTGGTACTAGCCTCATGTCATCATTGAAGAATGACGGTGGTGCTCCCACCACTGCCATCAGCTGGACAGGGATTTCTCTAGCCTGAATCAAAATGTCACAGGGCATTGCTATTTCCATTACTATTTCACCATCCCCTTCCGAATCTGAAAAGAGATCCTCATCAGTTAAGTCTCTCAGGGCAATATTGGCATTGGTACACAGTACTGTACGCCACTCACACCCTTCTATATCCATTCCCATCACCAAGATCCTTTTCGCAGATACCTGTACAGCCTGCAAGTCTAATGATACTACTGATCCTGGTGCTATGTCAGGGTGCACTATTGGGCGGAAGAGGAACTCCGCTGGTATTCTCCAATCCATTCTTTTTAGCTCAGGAACTATGAGGGCCAGCGTCTTTAGTCCTTCAATAAACATTCTCTCGTCCACTGGCAAACCACGTATTTCTTGTGCGGTTGTGTGAGCCTGTACTACCAGCATTACATGTAATGAGCATATTCCTGGTGTTGAACACACTATACCTCTCTCAGTGAATGATATTGTCATATTGAGTTTGCTAAGAAGATCCCTTCCTAGTAAATTTATTGGCGAATGTTCATAATACAGTAAGGGTGTTTTTACAGTTTTACCCCCTACCGTTACATCCAATGCTTCTGTATAAGGAACTTCAATTACAGCCCCAGAGAACCCCTGCGTCTCTAACTTCCGGATAGATGACGGGAACCGGCCCTCCCTAATACATGATTTCTCCGCTCCCGAATCCACCATGAATATGAACTGCTTGTCTCCTATCTGCGCCCCTACCAATGGTTCCTCTGCTGCATCGTAGGTGGTAGATAGAACTGGACACGCAAGTGTTCTCTGTGGGCTGTCCTATGCGGTGTGTCTCATTGACCCCCTTGGTTGAACACGCTCCCTGAAACCACTGATAGGCCATTATAGGGGGCTGGTGCTGGGGCTCCGTTGGCTGTTGTCGCGAAAGGGTTGCCTGGCGTGTAGTGCATGGTGTCATTGTTTTGTGGGTGATTTTGTGTTCTGCATTGATGTCCCTGTTGTTGCTCATTGTACCCCTGCCCTGCGTTTCTTTGTTGTTGTCCCATGGGGAGACCATATGGGTTCCCCGGATGGGGATGGCCATAATGTTCTACCTCTGGAAATCCGCTGTTTGGTCTGCTTCTGCACTCCCTAGAGTAATGTCCCCACCTCCCGCAGTTCCAACAACTCCCTTGCGCGCCTCTGGGACCCTGCCATCCATTTCCTCCCATTCCCCCGTATCCTTGTCCACCTCCTCTTCGGCCCCTGTACCCACCTCGTCCCCCTCGAGGGGCCCACTCTTGCCACTGCGGAACTCCGCCCTGCTCCTGCTCGTTCCACTGCCGCTGTCCTGCTCCTGCCCAATTAGTTGCCATCCTTCCTTGTATTGCTACCAGCCCCTCCTCTTCTTCATCTCCCTCCCTGCTGTGTGGGAGTGCGGCTACTGCTGCTGCGACCATCACCAACTTTGTTTGCACTAGTTTCGCTTCGTCTGCCAATCTTTTCTGCGCCACCTCCTTCTCCCTTTCTTTTATTCGCTTACAGTGGTGCATTATTATGCTCTGAATTTCAGGCCATCCTTTCGCCTCAATACCTGCTATCTTGTCGAGCGCTTTTTGCACCTCTTTTGGGAGCCCCCCTCTTTATAATAAAGTAAAATAACGATGTCGATTGATACCAGGGCGTGCCCGTTTCTGCTCTCCACATCTCTTGGACCCGAAAAATGTAATCCATAGCATCTTCCCCCGTCATTCATTGTACACTGCATTACTGACTGTAAGTCTGGGGTATCTGGAAACTTTTCCCGCAAAGCATCCCACACCCTTGCACGCACTGTGTTAAAGGAGGCCCCATCATGGCGATCGCAGTTTAATGTTACTCCCGGGAAACCAGCCTTGACCCATACTCTGTCGGCCTGATTCCCCCACTGCTGATACAAGCAAGCTCTTCACATCCCCTATTGCTAGGGGTACCCCGGCAGTGTGTTTCTCAAAGGCGTATATCCACTTGCTCGCCCTTCCGGATAACGGGGGGCAATAACTTTAGTAAGTTGGCCTTATCCATCTGAGCCCAGGCTATGTAATTCGGCCTCCCTCCTCCCCTATGTATTAGCGGGAGCTGCAACTTTCCCTTCGTTGTCGTATCTGTACCCGTCTTCACTCCTGATTTTCCTAATGATGCCATTTTCCCCACCCGGTTCCTTAATCGCCCCGTCCACTCATCATCCAGTGTCCTCATTGAGCATGCACCATCAACCCCTTCGCTTCCCCCTCCCATTGCCATACTCAACCTGTCGCTTTCTTCCAAATCATCCCTTATATCACATAGTAGCTCCTCCCTGTCTCCTGTAGGCCTCTCTTTATTTTCAGTACATCCCTCTCTTGCCTCGAGTTCAATTTTACGTGTTGGTTCTTCCTGGATTCTGAACAGTATCTCGCCTTTTTTCCACCCTTCTTCAAATGTTCTACCCTCGCTCTGTGCTCTAGACGCGTGCTCTGATCTGGCTGTATTAAGTGCGGTCTGCTCACATATGCTTTTTATCCTCGAGAGCTCGTCTTTCGCTATGGAGAGCCTTGATTCTAGATCGTCTCTTAGTTTTTCTATGTTCACCCTTGGTGTGCTCACCTGAGCTCGGTCCCTATGACTCTCGTATGGAGGGAGTGCTGTTGGCCCTTGCGTTGTGATAGTTGTCTGTGGGGGCACATAAGTCGGGTCACTGTATCCCTCTGCGGGCACTGGCTTGTTTAGTATTGGGTACAACCTGGTTACTTCTATCGGTGGCTCTTCCTCTGGCAATACCTTATCATCTTTTTGTATCATTAACGGATTGTCAGTGGTAGATGGTAGATCAGGATCTAATTCCCTTACCTTAGGCAGCGGTATTTCTTCAAACAGTCTCCAGAGGTCTAATATTTCTCTCCTATTATGCAACTGCTTCCCCTTGTATTTCAAACAAAGGCATGTGGCTACCACATCGAGGACACTCTTGTCAAATGAACCCCCTTCGGGCCATATCTGAGGCAACCCCTCTCCCTTCAACTCTGTGATCCATTGGTCATGATATTTCTTAATCCGTTCCGCGTACCCAGGTAGGTTCTTGCAAATATGTGATAAGGGTATTTCTGCCCCCATACCTTGTGCCCACCTGGTACTTGTGTATCTCTATGTATCTCGATATGTCAATACAAACGTATCACCATGTGAGTTGGTGTATTTTATGTCTTACTGAATCGTGGGGGCCTTCGTGTTCCTCCCTCCGCCTGCACACCATGAGATTGGCTGCGCACAGTCTCTATTCTGTTCTCTTTGGGGGGCACGTACAAGAGCAAACCATCAGTAATCTCAACAATGTTAACCCAAAAATCAGAAAGGTACACACTCACTTCACCTTATTACTCTTGTCTTTATAATGCTTTGTCTGGTCACACTTACCATGACCACTCAATGGCTATACATTTGTGACCATTTTTACACCACCATTACACCAAATTATCTCCTGACACATACTCTATTCACAGCTCAATTTGTCCTCCCTTTCCTCCCTGGCCGGCTGTCCCTGTCCGTCTTATGCAGATATATGTGTGTGTATATATATATATATAGCTTTGATCTTCAATTTTAGAGTAAAACTCTGTCTCTTTACTTTGTCTCTTTGGTTTTGTACTGACCCACTTTTATTTTTCCCGTAACCCTAAAGAAAAGAATAGAAAGAATAGCAGTCACTAATATATTCTCCGTGTCTCCCTTTGCCAGACACTTTTTTATCTTATTTTTCACTTCTTCATATATTCCCAGTACTAGTCGAGATAGCACTATGCCGCGCCGCCTTCCACCCCCTCTCGGAGCTAGGTTAACGTCACTTTTATCTCTTAATCACCTCTTAATCCTAATGGCCATATGCAAAGAAAAAGCAAAGAAAGTTTAAGATGGTCTTTAGTAGACCCAACGTGTCCCTTTTTACCCCGCCTCGTTCCCTGTCCTAAATCTCCTCCTCTACTCCCTTTATGATCGCTCGCACTCAATACTCATGTGCCCGTCTTGAACCGAGAGTCTCCGAAAACTGGGTCCGTTCAGGCAGTGTTGCCGTACGCTCAACAGTCAGCCCCGGCTCCGGCGAGCGGTACTCAAAGGGGATTTTTCAACCGGGATCCCGTACCCTCTCTCTGTTGAGTGCGCACTTCTGAGCGTACCGGTCGGCGTTGGCGGGCAGCCTCCCGGAGCCGGCGCACCGTGCGTATCCCTTTTCGACCAGAGATTTTCATGCCAAAAGGGGACAGTAGGGATATGTTGGGGAAAAAAATAATAATCACGCTTTCGGGGTCACCACTGAAGGCAAGCGTCCCCAACCAGCACGATCCTCCCCGCAATGAGAGACAGTGATGGACTCTCCCAGAGTGGGAATAAGGCTAAGACAAAGTGCGGGTGAGCGTAAATGGGAGTTTATCAATCAGAATAGGGCATGCAAAGAACTCTGCAAACTCCGAGAGCGCTCTGCCTGATAATAGCAAAGACAGGCGTATATATTTACAAAAACGTCATCAAAACCTACACACTATAGGGGGCACAAGTTCAATGGGATTGGGTGGCGACGACTAGCTATAGGTGCTGCTGTGATGTGGTTGGTCTTGGCTGGAGGACGTCACTGGTCAGCCTCGTGGGATGGGCTGGGCCTGGCGGGTCAGCTGGGTTCATCTGGGCGGTGTCGTTGTGCCACTGTGGCCAGTTTCAGAGATGAATGTCTTTTCCTGACTTCTTTGCCCTAGGCCATGCACACCGCAGTCATTCAGTCATTTGCAATATTATTCTCTTTAGTAAATCTCCCAATAGGTTATACTACAGGTTAATGCAACACAGGAGGAATGCACCTTGAGAGGGGTTTGGTGGCGATTCATCAGTACATGGTTACCAGTGTCCTGTTGACCGGGTACCATAGGTCGTGGGGCTGGGTCTCAGGGCATGGGACAGACGGTACATGTCCTCCTGTCTTGTTAGAAGTCGTTATGAATGTGTTGCTGTAATGTTACCATAATATTGGGTGTCCTAATTTTACAGGGGCCATTAACCTAAGGTGATCCGGTGGGTTGTGGGGTGTAAGTTGTGTATTCAGGCGGAGGTTTACTGCTGGGCTGTAAATAATGCAGGTGGCGGGTCGTGGCCTTGGGTGCTGCAGAGGGAACTACAAATCTTTGAAGCGACTCCAGCCTAGTTGGGGGAGGCGGAGATGTGCGGAGCTGGCCTCTGCTCTCTCGTCTGGCAGGCTTCTCAGGGAGGGAGGGGGAATGGCCTTGCACACATTCACAAAGGTATCTTCCTCGTGTGTTGCCGATTTTAGGTGAAAGCATCATAAACATTTGAATACTATACAATACTCATTGAATCATTCCAAAGCTTACATTTTAACTTTGCTAAATGCCTCTCAAATATAGCCAGTCCGAGCACATTATTTGTACACTATGTTTTAACAACTACAACATTTTGGTATATGCATATACATTTGCAGTAAGTGAGGTAGTAGTGAGGTTGGTGGAGCGCATAGAAAACGACTCGCCACCGTACGTGACGGTAGTGGCACATAAGGGGCTTGGACATACACACATGAAGGGTGCATTCTCGCACGTCCTTCACACGAGCCCTCAGTATGGTTGCATTTGTCTTTCTTTGCACTCTAGCAGCATTAGTTCGGTTATGGCGCGGGACCGTGGGGTGTAAACCTTTCAATGATACGCATAACAAATAACCCCCGGGACGCTTCTACTATTTGTACATAACTGTAGTGGTGTGGGTGCTTCATTGCTAATGCCATGTGAACATGCATTCTGTCATATCTATACGTTTTACAGGTTTTCTAATCAAAGAGGTTTGTGGAGAAAAAGCGCCCATTCGCAGGTAGTTTTGGCATTAGTATTTGGGAACTTTTGCTTTTATCCGAGGGCCATTTTACAGTTCTTTTACCACCCAGGCTCTGCTGGCAGGGTCATGTTGGGAGCAGTGATACACTGCGGAAGGTGAAATGTTACAGTGTTGGTATCTTACACTAGCTCATGTCCGTCTTGTTCGTGGGAACGGGCTCACAGCGGATCTGCCAGGGAGCTGTGGCCACAGGGATAATTGAAACTCTCCAAAGGTGGGGGCCGCGCTGCAGTGCGCCGAGCTCACACCATCTTTATTAGACAACATGTTCGTGAGGCCTAGCTAAATTCAATATGTTTGGGCAATGTTTTCAGCAGGTGAGCCATCCACCACCTGGGCCCTGGTGGTAAGGAGGGGACGCCCGATGAGCCATGGCCCTCACCGGGGTAGGGGATGTAGGCAAGGGGGGTCTTTTTGGACCAATCCTCCCCTACACGTTCTTGAAGTATGGATGTTGTCTTTTTATTTGTGGTATGGTCTGTAGTGGCTTTATTTCGTCTAGAAGGCGACTGAAGAGGGTTTTGTACTCTTGATAGATTCTGTGTTGGACAGATGATCTTGCTGTCCTTTCACTTGGGACCTTGCCAATCGATAATTACTTTTGTACACCATTCAATAAATCCATCTTGTTTTCACTTTTTTTCTAAAGGTGGAGAACTCTGCTGGCCCGACAGAGAAAGTGAAGAAAGGCCTCTCCGACTTCCTTGGTGCCATCTCCGACACATTTGCCCCTTCGCCTGACAAAACGATTGACTGTGATGTTATAACTTTGATGGCTACACCTTCTGGCACGACAGAGCCCTACGACAGCACCAAGGTAGGCCCCCTCCAGGGATCCAAAGTAAGATTTGATGAGCAGGAGCAGCTCCTTAGTATCGGCCATCACCTAGTAGAGAGGAGCTGGCCCGAGAGCACCAGGAGCTAGTTCATAGCGTGAAGCAAATCTAACTTTTTGCGTGAGATGCAACTTGAAATTTTTGTCAATTATATACAATACCATGCTTTTTATGCTGGATGTCTCTAATGGTTCTTTATACGATTTCCAGATACAGAAAGTAAATGACTCGTAGGTATGTTTGTGTGGCACCGATTTGCCTCAGGATCCAAAGTAGATCCTCGTAGCTGTTGGCCTCACAGCAATTTCAAACCCCCTCCTTGCGACAGCTACTACCCCAAGTGTCCCCTTTTTGTGGCATTAATTATGTCCCTGAATGATGTCTGCCTCACCATCAGACTGGGAATTTCAGTTTCTGTTCCTTTCTTTTCTAATGCAGGCGCGTCTGTACAGTCTTCAGTCTGACCCGGCCACTTACTGCAACGAACCAGATGGTAAGGCAAGCTCAGGGTGTGCCTTCTCATTTACACATTGGGATGGGGAGAGAGCTTGTGAAGTGGAGTTAAGTGGGAAAGAGGGTTCTACTCTAGCATCTATGGTGTTCATGTTTCCAGTATTGTGAGTTGCATGCATTGTTGTCCATTAAGCAGTTTATTTCAACGACTGTCACTCTGTGCACTGATCGAGCTGGCACACATCCTGGGGACACCTACTGTAAACAGTGCTTGATGTACACTGTTTGCAGTGAATGCTCAGTGTACACACTGAGCGCTGTTTGCATCGAGCCTTGGTGCAGTGTGCTGCAACTGTCACCCTGGCCACTGATAAGAGGTTGCTCTAATTGTCTCAAGTTATTGTTTCCTTGTTTCTTTGAGTGTCTCTGCACTCTAGGTGGGTTACTGTCAGCGGTTCCGGTCACTGGAGCAGGATTGCTTTGCATTTCTGACATTCTGTGTTGCGTTTGATGTCTGTGGAGGAAAGCTGCGTGTTGCTCCCAATGTTTGGGTGCCAAGACTGGGATTCCCTGAGCATTCCTGGAAACTGTTTCTGGGTTGCAGTTAATGTATATGCAGAAAGGAAGGATGCTCTGCAGGCCAAGACTGGGATTCCCTGAGCATTCTTGGAAACCGATTCTGGGTTGCAGTTAATGTATATGCAGAAAGGATGGTCTGCAGGCCCAGAGTGGGATTCCCTGAGCATTCCTGGAAACCGATTCTGGGTTGCAGTTAATGTATATGCAGAAAGGAAGGATGCTCTGCAGGCCAAGACTGGGATTCCCTGAGCATTCCTGGAAACTGATTCTGGGTTGCAGTTAATGTATATGCAGAAAGGATGGTCTGCAGTACCTGCCTGGGATTCCCTGAGCATTCCTGGAAACTGATTCTGGGTTGCAGTTAATGTATATGCAGAAAGGATGGTCTGTAGACCCTGACTGGTATACTCTGCGTCTTCATGGGCCTGGCCCCATGGTTTTGCTCCTTGGCAAAAGCAGCAAGTTGTCTTGAATTAACGGTGGTTGCTCTGTGTGTGCCCTGACTCTGTGTGTTTGTGAGTGTGCGCGCATGCCCAGACATGGGTAGTGAGTTGGGTTGATGTGTGTTGATTCACAGACACTGGTGCTGGGTTGGTGTATGTGCGTGCCCAGCCACTGATGGTGGGCAGCAGTATGTGCTGTAATAGCCCCCTTCATGATTTTGGGCACTGGAACCGATGGCCTGTCCATGTCGGTGGATAATTTCCCCTGGGGGCGGTATGGAGGAGATCCTTTAGCGCTCGATATGCGGCTGGGGACAGTCGCGCCACCTTAGACCCTCCTTATACCCCTAGATCTTCCAGAGGACCCTGTGGAGACTATGACAGGGAGTTATTCAGCTCGCAGAAGCGGGCACAGAAAATCTCAGCTTCTCCCCTGGGGACCTCAGGCGAGCTACAAATGCATATATAATTTCCCTGCAGAGGATCTTCACAGAGCTCAAATAGCCTGTGGAAGCAAATAACGAAAATGTGCACGATTCTCCTGGAGACCACCGACTAGTCCTGGGTGCACCCAGGTAACTGGCTGGACTCTGGGACCTCGCGAAACCCAAAGGGTCGCAAACGTCCCACCCCGAAAAGTCAACGTGGGCGGGAACTAAACGGTTAGAGCTTCCTTTTTATTTTGTGAGAAGTCACCCATTGTTTCCTCACATTTTGGCCTCTCTGGCAGAATTCCTGGATGGTGGAAGGTCACTCTGTTTTTTAAAAGCATCCTACCTCGCTAGGATTTCAACCTGGGTCCTGCAGGCAATCTACTGGTGAATGGCTTGCTGAGCTATCGATGGCCTGCTTTGGATATAAAGCCTGTATCGAATCACCACACCAAAACCTCTCTCGAGGTGAGCAGCAATTAAACACGATTAGTATTGGATTGCTGCAGGCACAGCTGTTTCTGGGTATTTGACCCTAATTCAGCAATACACCTGCCAGCAAACCCTCACAGAGAGGCGGCTAACCATCTGTATACAAGCTCTGATGCTCATTCCATCAGTATGGGTTGTTTGAAATTGGTGAGGGAGAGTGGAGGTTGGGGGGTGAGAGGAGTAGAGCGGGAGCGACTGTTGGTGAGCGAGTTTGGAGGAGGGACACTAGTATTGAGGAAGATGTGGTAACTATCAGAGGCAGAAGTGCTAATGAGGAGGTGGTAACATGTGAAGGTGGCATCGAGAAGGTGGCAATGTCAGTACATTAAGGTGGTATTGAAGAGTTGGAAGGTCAGGAAGTGAAGGTGGTATGGAGGAGATGCTGTCTACAGGAAGTGAAGGTGGTATTGAAGAGGAAATGGGACATAAGGATGTGAAGGTGGTGTTTAGGAAGAAGGGGGTAACAGCTGGGAGAAGAACTTCACAGAGAGGAAGATGGAAGCAGTCCCTCAAAGAGAGGCAGGATTGTCAGTGGGTGCAGAAGGACAAGCGAGTAGTAATGAGCCCCAGGAGGTGCTGACAAACTACAACAGACTAGCCAGTCGTCTGGATCGGAAGGTTCTGGCTGGTCAAGTTAGCCCTAAGAAGGCCCGAAGAAGGGCGGGAGGGAAGCACCAGTGGGACAGGGCGACTATGTTAGAGGTTGAGAAAGCAATTCTACTCCAGTACCAAGAACTACTCCCCATAAACACCAAGAGTGTGCAGACACAGAGTGGCTAAGAGGAAGAAGCAAAAGGGGCCCACGATAAGGCAGAACCAAAGGAACTTCTTTCCGCCTGTCCCCGAGTCTTTCTGGGAAGACTATATGCTGGTGTTGATATTGATATTTTATTTCTATTGTGCTCGTACACACGTGTTTCATAGCGCATCAAGGCAAGGGAGGGGAACAGGGGAGAACAAAACGAGGATCTTACTAGGCCCAGTAACATTGAGAACCGCAAGTGCATGGGAAAGGGGAGGGGAAAAGTGCATGGAAGGGGGGAGAAGTGGAAAGTGCAAAGCAAAGGAGAAACAGATAAATAATAATAAATCAATAAATAATAAAGGCAACAAACAGGGGTAGTGCAGCCAGCCAGTGGCAAGTGCTAGGTTTAAGACGGCAGACTGGGAAGGTCTGAGGAAAAAAGGGGGGGGCTGTATGGGTAAAGATACAGACCCCAGTGCAAGGGGTGGCCCGGAGGCAGTGCGGGATGGTGGCAGGGTGAGCAGGTACCTGGGCCAGGATGACAGAGGGTGGCTGGGTGCACGGTGCAGAGAGAGAGCAGATCAGCAGCAGAGAGGGGGAGCGAAGGCAGAAGAAAAGAGGAAGGCCTTGAGGTGCTTCCGGAACCGGAGATGGTTCTCCTCAAGTTTTAGAGTGGCAGGGAGGCTGTTGCAGAGGGAGGACCCAGCTGAAGACAGAGATCTACCCCCAGCTTGTTTCTTTGAAAAACGACTGACACGACTGACCCGGAGTGAGTTAGAGGACCGAAGAGCTCGAGAGGGGAGGTATTTGTGGAGGGATAGCTGAAGGTATTTTGGACCCAGGCCCCAGAAAGCCTTGTGGACAATGCAGAGGGTTTTGAATTTAATCCGTGCATTCACTGGGAGCCAATGGAAGGATTTCAGAGCTGGAGAGATACGATCCCAGGGAGTGGGGGAGGTGGGGGGGAGGAGAGAGGAGAGAACACACACCAAAGAACCAATGTTATTTTGATATCTATCATCCTGTTTAGTTTAACCCTAATAAACCAATTGAAAGGAATATGTTGATCTTGGCCCCAGTCACCTTTTGATAGCGCCCAGTCACTGGGGGTTGGCTGCTGTGCCTGTGCCCTTGGACAATGGTGGTGGGTTGTCTTGCGCCCCCCCCCCACCCCCGTACATTAGTGGCAAGTTGTGGTGTGGGTTGCTTTGTGTGCTAAAGACTGTAAAGTGGCTAAGCACACCACATCTCAATAACAAAAGTAAAGGTCAAAGTACAAGGGACTCCATTCCCAACAAGGAAGCCTTAAGCATGTTTAGCGTGCACGGGAGAAATGTGTGGCTCTGGCATCAGAAGTCACTACATAAACTACAAAACAAGTAGGCGTCCATAACTTCTGGACACTCCTGTCCCATGCACGCCTCTATATACTGACATTTCAGTCAATATTTAGGTCTTATTAATGTGTATTCAGGACATTTATGACCAAGATATTTCTACACGAATGTGCTTTACACACTCTCACTTAATGTGTTTCATCGTTAGTATGCTTAATGTACACATGAACGACTGGCCAACTCAGTAAAGTCTCATGTATACATAAATCACAACAATATAAAAAAAGACAAGCCATTAACAAGAATATTCACGCAATACATTTCTCACAGCAGTTCTTTAAAATAAGAGCTCAATGCGTTTCGAGAACTGATTCTCTTCTTTAGGAGCAAAATTACATTTTGTCTCCAATTTTCACTTTGCAACAACATTTCTACAAAATAAATAAATTCACAATATAGATGTCAGGAGTATTGTATCAGTTAATTAAGATCAATGCCTCGAAGGTCAAGGAGTGTGAGATTTTAAGTCTTAATACTTCACCTAGATTTACGGGTCACAGTGGATGGCCTTGGAGCTCTGCATACGTTTCCTTTTATTCACAGGAGGTTTGGGGGAGATTATTAGATGTTTTTCTTTTCATTAGTAGCAGTGGCTTTGGTCTACTGTGGTTTAATCTGGCTACTGGCATTGCTATGCTGCGTCTCCTCTGGCAATTGAAGTGTCTTCAGACGCTGGTGGTGAGCTGCTGTGTGGGTGCTAGTTGCTGTTGACAGGTTGCTCTATATTCCTGGATGCCGGGGCCATGTTATTGTGAGTTTCCACCGTTGTTGACAGTTAGGCATTCTTAGGGTGTTAAGTCAAAGCATACTTTCCACCTTGCAGGGACGTTTGTGCTTTGAAATGTATATCTTGGTTTCTGTCTGCGCACTACAGCCCTGATGTTGCCCTTGACTTTTTGTTGCTCAGGCCCTTCGGAGCTGTTTGAATCCTGGCTTTCTCAGTGGAGACTGCAAGACGTGAAAGGAGAGATATCCGAGTTGCTGGTTAACAGCCCTTCCATCCGCGCCCTTTACACCAAGATGGTAATGAACTGGCTATTTGCTCTTCACAGCATCTCTTTTTCCCTGCAGTGTATCACAGGCATTGGGGTGGAGTGTGCTGGTTCTGCCTGTAGAAGAGAAATGGTGATCTGGCCTACTTGGCAAAAGCCTGCATGGGAAAGTATTTGGTGACGTTACTAACCCATCCTCTTATGCCTGTCTGCTATTCGTTGGTCTGTTGGTACAGGCGCCCAACTGAATGGCACCCTGCCATGTGCCACAAATCAGATACATGGCATATTTATCCTGGCCACTCATGTGTGTATGGGATGTCTAACAATGTGAAGAGTGGATGACTGCACAGATATTTCTCCCATCTCCAGACAGTCCTCGTTTTGGGGTAAATAAGAAACCAAGTGCAGTCTCAGGCAACATAGTCTGGGATGAACCCCACTGCCCCACCCCACCAGTGCTTTCTGCTTGCATTCAGAACAGGGGGGATGGACTTGTTTGTATTTGTCTAGACCCCAAGTTAAAGTACAGGAAGATCACTCCACACCTCGGATGCAGGGGTGCTCAGTATATTGCCTTGATCTCCCTGGGGTAAGAGTGGCTAAGCAGTCAAGGCTATCGTCTCAAGAGGGGGAGCAGGATGGAGACCAGGTACAGGGTACCATACAACAATGCTCAATAAGTGTACATATGTTTAGCGAAAGCATGTGTTTAATGTGTTACAGGTGAGTTGCTTTTTAGGAGGTTTTTTTGAAGGTAGTGACTTCTGCAGGAGTCCTTAAATGTTCAGGAAACCGTTCAGCATTTGAGTTTGTGGTGTTATTTAGGTAGTTGAAGAACTCCCCAGAAATTCAATGTAATTCAATGGTAGGAACCCCAAAATAATCGTGTGGTTATAGTGAAAAGGGGATGCCAAACTGTAAGCCAAGTCTGCACTATTTATGATTGTTCTCGGTTTGCACCTTGTACTTTTCTATAGGCCCAGTGCCACTCCGTGACAAAGTCCAGCGGCAAGCCTCTGGTTAGGGGGGAAGCAAGGGCCTTCCTCTGGGAGATGTCTGTTTAAATCGTAGGCCATGTCATGCCTGTTTTGGAAAAACATATATGCACTGAAGACCTAGGACATCTTACTTACACATTGCATTATCTAGATTATTACACGTTGCATTATCTGCAGTTATTACATAATTACGAATATGGTTTACCTCAGTTGCTGACTGTATCCAAGGGTTAATATTTGATGTTCCTGTTCCTAGTGTTCGCCTAACCTTCAATCGTTCAGGGTGGACCTGTGGGTAAAAGATTAAACGCCATACTGGTTTCCCCACAGAGAATCTCACAACAGTGACTGCTGTTTGTCAAAATAAGGGGTAGTTGGACCTCAATATGTTTTCTATGTTGAACCTGCATCGCTTAGTTTGTCTCGTCACCCACAGGTCCACTCTGAATTATTCAAGAGTAGGCGAACACTAGGGCAAATGATCCCAATACTAACCATCGTGCACATAAGTCAGTAGCGAAGGTAAACTCTTCTCGTAATTATGCAAAGTACAGATCATGCAACTTGTAAGTAAGGTGGCCTATGTCTCTTATATTTATCAGCTTTTCTCTGTGTTTTCCACACGGGCATGGGGTGACCACCCACTTGCATACAAATCCCCAAAAGGAATGCCTGGTGACTGGCATTGAGTCGAAACATGTTGGAGAGCTGTTTCACACTACAGATATAAGAGGGCACACACTTAATGAAATATGAAATTAAACCAATGTAAAATCTTATTTGACCCACATGTGCACCCAAATATGAATGTAGTTTTAGAGAGGGTCAGTACACTCATTTACACTCTATATTATACATACAGGATCTGCATCAATGATATCTTGCATATATGTGTTGAATCTATGAGCACAACTATAGACTGGATATGTGAGACTAGAGGGTTTGGTGTTTGGAGGTATTGAAAAATCTGCAAGACCAACACCTGAAAAAGGCCATCTTTGTATTTCATTTATGTCAGTGGGATGTCCCATTATTCGTGAGGTCAGGTCCCTTGTGTTCAAGTGCGCTCATTGACTAGTCCAGTCTTTTTAGCTGGTGTGAAGAAGGAGCTAGTGAATGAAGGGTTTGCGTACGCTATGGGGAGGATCTCAGTTAGTCCTCACTTAGTCCCTGCCAGTGGGCACAGGCCTGCCACATGTTTCATTAAAATGCTACTAAACCGTTAAAAGATGTACATTTGCTTGGGATGGGTCTGTGGTTCCCATGTACACTCATAAACTGCCCCGCAAAGCAGTATGCTCGTGCAGAGAAAGCACACAATACTGCTAACCAGTGTCCTGTGTGCATTGAAAGACGGGATTTGACTGCATCTTTCCAAAAGATAGTGTCAGAGAACCTTCACCACACATAGAGAAGCAGATGCAGCTCCACTACTGGGAGCCGAATACTTGCACGTATGCACGGAAACATTCACTGCTGCGGTCCACATAGCAATACAGGAACGCGATCAAACCTGATCTAAGAATCGTAATTCAGGGAAGCCAATTCAAATCCCTGCACAACCCGGCTGCTCATCTACACACACCCGATCCAAGCCGAATCTAGGGTCAGGGGGGGCTTCAAGCTATTTAGAGCTTGACCAGTAGAGTGGTGTGGGTCTTTGCTGAAGTGAGAGAAGAATGCCAAAGGAAGAGGGGAAGAAGCAGAGAGTTTGCCGGTGTCGGGAGGAGAACATCAGGAGGTGTCTAGGGGGAGATGGCCGCAGAGGAGAATCGGGTGGTGTCCGATGGAGAGCACATCGGGGGGTGTCTGAGGGAGAGCACATCGGGGGGTGTCTGAGGGAGAGCACATCGGGGGGTGTCTGAGGGAGAGCACATCGGGGGGTGTCTGAGGGAGAGCACATCGGGGGGTGTCGGAGGGAGAGCACATTGGGGTGTGTCGGAAGGAGAGCCCATCGGCGGGTGTCGGAGAGAGAGCCCATCGGGAGGGGGGTGTCGGAGGGAGAGCCCATTGGGGGGGGGTCGGAGGGAGAGTGTTTGGGAGATGTATCATTTTTATGTTTCATCCCCTCTCCTAGTGAGACCCCCAACACATTTTGCTGGACGTCTGGACCTTTTTTCTTTCAACCCTGAATGAGTGGAGCCTTTTTCTCTCATTCATTCCTGTGGGCTCAGTCCTTTGGAACTTTATTCTTTGTATCCTACCTGTAACTATGGAGTCTGTCTGATTCATAGCTCTTAAAGGCATCTGCGTTTTTACTACTGCAGCACACAGCTCCTTATGGACAGTGTTGCTGTGGACCCTTAGGATCCTCCTTTTAAGATTATTTTTCTATATCCTCGAGCAACTACAGTTCTCAAGGATAGACATATAATTAGTATCTCCCCCACAACTCTATAGTCTGAGATTGGCACACACCACCTTCAGTGGAGTGCCAAAGGGATACCTAGTATCCCCCTTCCCTCTGCTCCTGTGACTTTTTACTCACATAGACAATATCCTAGTTACAGCTGGTGGCAGTGTATGTGCTCTTCAACTGTTGTGTAGTTTCTATTCCACAGGCTATGTCCATAGCCCCGGTGGTGCATAGTAAGGGCACCCAATTGCCAACTTGGGACCCTCCTTTCTTTTTTTTTTTGCCAATTCTAGTGTGGTTCTTCTTTGTTAGCCCTTCTTCTACCATTCCGGGAGGGGGGAGTTCAGTGTGTGTGTTTT
Organism: Ambystoma mexicanum; assembly: GCF_040938575.1. Lineage (NCBI taxonomy): Eukaryota > Metazoa > Chordata > Amphibia > Caudata > Ambystomatidae > Ambystoma > Ambystoma mexicanum. Next base: position 32,123,783 of record NC_090934.1, read on the forward strand.
GCCTTTGGCAGGAACTCTTTGGTATACCCGCCTAGGCTCCACAGTGTCTGGGTAAGCAGGAAGTGGGGAACCAGCTCCCACAGGGGGACTGGCTATCTTGATTGGACAGCCAAATGCCACTTTCTGTAAAATGCTGATAGAGATTGCAGAGGAGTGTGTGCTGGAACTGTATAAAAGGCGAGACTGCTGGAGAGAAAACAAGTCGACCACTGGAAGCTGAAGTAACTGAAGAAGACGATGACCAGAGACGCCTGCAGACCCTTTGAAACACTGAAGCGACCACTGCTGTCCTCGACCCCGTTTTCTGTGTGACAGAGGAGCTCTGAAGAGGACGACTCTTTCCCTTTGGCTGGTGGGAGCAGCCGTCCCAAGGCAAACTTTGAATTGAGCCATCTGCCGAGGTCTTAGGAGTTTCCAGAGCTGTGGAACCTCAATACCAGGAGGCCTGCTGCCCATTTCAAGTGCATTGTGGTGGAAAGGCCAAATCCATCCAAATCTTTGCCGAAACCGTGGACACTCCAGAGATCCAATCCAACTCACCCAGACCACCTCATCAGTGTGGGACTCCAGGAAGCCAATAAGATTGACCGGGCGATCTGTGTCCTTTGTTGGTGCTGCAGAAACCGCGGCAAAACCGCAGAATGAACCAAGAAGTTGCTGAAAGTCGTGCCCCATGTCCTCCCTCGAGACTGCTGCTGAGAAATTCCGTCCATTGTCAAGCTTTCCGTGATCAGACCAAGGAATCCGGTGGTCGGGTCCTAAGCTGCAACATCGCAGAGCAACCAGCACAAACATTTTCTTCTAACCTAAGGTACTGTGGGTAAAAGGGATATTGCTTACCTGATTCCAAGAAGTCGCTCCAGAGTGTTGGAGTGCACCTAGAGGTGTCCAGGGTCATCCTCTCTTACCTCCGACTCAGGCTGCTGCTTGTGTCCCTTCATCAAGTCCTTAACAGATCTCTCTCGTTAGTTGTTATCTTGCTACTTCTATAACACTAGAGACTGGAAGAAATCCACAGGAACTCTCTGTATTCTGCTGCTTGTAAAGACTTTGAGCCCTCTCTGAACTGCCTTTAGCTAGGGTTGCATTTTAGGACTTAAAAGACTTACTGGGCGAAGAAACCCTCTCTAGAACCTTGAACCAAGCTAATGTTACTCTAAGTAAATATTTTCCTCCCTTTAAGTGACTTTACTATGTGTTTGCAGAGAAAATGTATTGCGGTATGAACTGTTAGAATCCGCAGGTGCGCGTAATAACCGATACTACGATAACATTGCCTTTTCCCTTTCTAACTTTGCTACAAATGTAACTGTGAGCAAACACAAAAGCGAAAGTGCCCTTTGAAGTGTATTCTCAAGTATTCCGAAGTGTTCTTGTATAAAAGTCTAAAGTATTTAAAGTGATCACATCTTCCTCTTCAGATGAGCCTGGCTGCTCTGCCACTCTACCAAGGTCCTGAGTTCGTAGACTGATACTAAAAGTTGCAGATCTACAAACCACTGTGATGGCTTATTAAAGTCTTACTTACCAGTAGGCCTTTAGGAAAACTTCCCCTAACAGAGAGCACTTCAGGAGGTGTCCGAGGGAGAGCGCATCGGGCGGTGTCCGAGGGAGAGCGCATCGGGCGGTGTCCGAGGGAGAGCACATCGGGTGGTGGACAGAGGGGAGGTGGCCACAGAGGAGAATTGGGTGGTGGAAGGAGAGCACTTTGGGGGTGGCAGAGGAGAGCGCACCAGGAGGCGGAATGGGGAGAGACAGTAGTGGTAGGAAAAAAGGCAAGGGGATTCCTCCACTAGTGATCCACTCGATGGATCCATCCAGAAAAGTTTGTACTGTGTCTATGGTTTGCCAGAGAACCTACAGAGAAGAGCTTTATATTCCAACGTCCAAAAGAACCAAAAAGACTTTGTCAGGGAGGAACCCCATTTTTGGTGAGACCGGACAAAGGGCTGACCAGAGACTAACGTTGTAAGTTGTGAAGTAGGACATTTTATTGTTTTCAAAAGGGGGATGTGGCTGAAGCAAAATCAAAGGATTATCTCAGGAGGAGTATGTGTAGTTTGGAGTTCTACTCAATTACTACAGTTCTATTTTGTACTGTCTAGTAATTGGTAGAAAAGCTCAAATATGTTCTTAAAATTACCCTTCCGACACCATTTCTCTGTGGCTGGACACTGGTAAATGTTATATAGTTGAATCTTTAAGATTCTATCACTTTACAGAGAAGTTATATTTACATAAATGCTTTGTTGTTAACTTATAGTTTATCAGTGCATTGTTATAGGTATGTCACAGGTGCAGTGCACAGTAGCTTAGTCAGATAGGGAACCCATACATGCTACCTAAAGAGGCAACATTCTATATGATTGTGATGTACCCGTTTATGTTCATCTAAGATACCACGTTTGTTTGTTGCTGGATTGAGATGTACATGGTAGCAGCTTTATAGCTGGAGGTCCTTGTTTATACTGTTATGCTTAAATAAATACTTCATATCGTTTCCTAAGATGACTGAAGAGTGTCACTTAACATTGGCGATGAGGATCTGCGTTGTCCGAGGACCTCCAGCAGGCAACATTGCCTGAAGCGGCCGTTCCGTTCCGCGGAACGTAGTAGCGACCGGGAAGTAAGTCCTGAGCCTGCCCTGTCCGTTGCGCTTTGATCCCGTGTCCCTTCTCGTCCTTTTCAGCGCTGCTTTGGGTTTTCTTGTTCCCGAAACTTTGAGCGCAGCTGAAGTCCCCTCCTCCCTTGTGCGAACGCTTTTTGTTAAGGAGTTGTGTCCCTGCTGCCTGCTCTGAAGGAGCTACCGTACTCATACTGATACGGGCGCAAGCTAAAATGGCTTCTCCAACACGTGCAAGCTATCAGTGAGGTTACCATTTACGAGAGGAGGGGTGAAGTTTACCAAGGTACGGGAGGACAGATGCTGAACATAAGGCAGTGAAGGAAACATTCTGAACTGTAACAGAGAGTCTGCAGTGGGGCACCAAGCGGCATATGGAACGCTTATGAGGTAGTGGGCTGTAAGAGCGCAAGGACAATATTTGAAGCTGCAAAGGAGAAAATAAGGAGATTGAAGCAACCGTGTGAGGAGGAAGACACTTGTCAAGAGGAGTTTTGCATAAACCCTGAACATTTGAGCTGTATAAAATGGCTATGTCAAACCTCAGTGGTCCTCCCATGTTTATGGCGATTCCAGGCCCAGCAAAAAATCAAATGGGCCCAATGGAAATAAGGATTCTTGCATTACCTAAAGGCAGTCGGGGGGAAATATCATTTTCCGCTGACAGGAAACTTGCTGTGCTGATGCATCATTTGGGCTATGAGGGTCAGAGAATTTGTTAAACCCTTCCGCAGTTGGCGAGTGTGGGTGAAGGAGACGAGATGTCTGAATTGGGGAGTACTTTGGCTAGATTGGATTTACATTTTAATCCGAAAACTAATATTGACCTCTAGAGAGATAATTTCCGCATGAGGATTCAGGAACCAGGTGAATCAGTGGAAGAATATATCACCGCTCTTCGTCAATTAGCATCACATGCAAATTTCAGGGTTCGCATGATGAACATTTACGTGATCAGTTTATGACGCACTGTAGTGCCGACCGCATACGCGAAGAAATATGGTTAAAGGACGAACCTAGTTTGGATGAGGTGTTAGTTATCACCCGCAGGGTGGAACATTCTTTGGCATGCATTGCTAAATTGGCTAAAAAGGAGTTAACTGATGCGAAAGTCGGATATTGTAAACGTCAATGAGCATAAGAAAAAGAAAAAAGGGTAAAGAGAAAGAGAAGAAGTCGCAGTTAAGGCGGCGATAACAGGTCATGGAAACAGAAGAGTGAAGAAAAAGGAGAGAAGGGAGAAAAGGAGGAACGTTTATGCTACCGATGTGCAAGCAATTCTAATTTTGCTGCGTCTATGGTTTGTCCTGGGAGGAGAGTGATTTGTAATAAATGCAAAAGATGCAGACATTTTGCGAACTGCTGCCAAAACTACCAGAGTAGCCTGAAAAAAGTCCTATATGTGAATGAAGAGGAAGGAAGGAAATCTTCGGATGATGAAAATGAATTTTCTTTAGAAAATGTCATTGTGAACACTATAACTAATGTTGTGGGTGATGTGGACGATGAATGTGAACGCCCGTATGCTGATATTACAGTAAATGGGAGGCAAGTGCGTATGATGGCTGATTCAGGGTCAAAGATTACCTTAATGTCAAAGGATGTATATGAAAAGGAGGTGAAGGGTGACATTCGCAATCTGAGCAAACCTGACATCAGTCCAGGAGTTTATAACCAAGAGCCCATTGAGTTGTTGGGATATAGCATAAATAAGTTTGAATTTAAGAATCAAATGTGTGAAGGAAAAATATATGTTGCTAAGAAAGGTCTCACTTTGTTGGGGGGGAGGGAACAAAAGAAACTTAAAATCAAACTTGACCCAAACGCATGTGAGCAGGTTTTGCAAGTTAGTGATTCTATCATAAGCAAACACCCCAAAGTTTTCAAGAAAGGGATTGGAAAAATTAAAGGTATCCAACATCAAATCGTGTTGAGAAAAGGAAGCATGCCTGTAGCGGCAAAGCTAAGGCCTGTGCCACTGGCAGTAAGAGAAAGGGTTAAAGAGGAGCTTTCCAAGATATTGTCTGATGGTGTTATTGAAAAAGCAGGAGGTGTAGATTGGGTATCGTCATTAGTGGTAGTGAAAAAGAGTTCAGGGGATCTTCGATTGTGTGTGGATCTACGACAACTAAATAAATGTGTGATGGTGGACCGGCATCCGTTACCCAACATGGCAAAAATGCTATCGAGGATTGGTCAGGGCAGAATTTTTTCTAAGTTGGATATGGCATCTGCATACCACCAAGTAAAACTAGAGGAGTGATGCCGCAAATTGACAGGTTTTATATCGCATGAAGGAGTTCTCCAATTCAGGCGTATGCCATTTGGTCTAGTGTCTGCTTCAGCTGTTTTTCAAAAGATTATGCATAGACTTTTGGGTCACATTGACGGTGTGTACTGTTTCCAGGATGATGTGTTAGTATGTGGGGAAAAGTGTCGAGGAGCATGACTGAATTTTGGATAGAGTACTCAAAACATAATGGAATTGGACTGAAAGAGGAGAAATGTAAGTTGGGTGTTGAGAAAGTTGAATAATTAGGACATGAGATAACAGCCGAAGGGGTAAGACCAAAGGAAAGCCTTGCGGATGCCATAAGAAAAATTAAGAGTCCAGAGAATGAAGCCCAGTTAAGGTTATTTTTGGGAATGACCGAATTCTATCAGAAGTTTGTACGGAATTATTTCGAAAAGGTGATTGAGTTAAGAAAAATGTTAAAGAAAGGATGTGATTTTGTTTGGAATCTTGAATGTGAGAAGGAATTTAAGAATTTTAAGTAGGAAATAAACTTAGCCCAACCATTAGGACATTTTAATACATGTCGCCAAAGTAAACTTACAGTTGATGCGTCTGAGATGGGGATTGGTGCAGTGTTATCCCAAGTGGATGATGAAGGGAAGGAGCACATCGTAGCTCATGCGTCGCGAGGCCGGAGAGGGGCAGAATATCGCTACTCTGTACTGGAAAAGGAGGTGTTAGCGTGCCATTGGGCCATAGATTTAGGAATTTTATTTGGGGCACGCATGTTGTGTTGTGTACGGATCATAAACCATTAAAAGAAATCCTAGAAAACAAAGGTTTGGATAAGGTTTCCAGAAGAGTTGCGGGTTGGATTACTCGAATGCAAGGTCACGAATTTTCAGTCAAGGTGATACCTGGAAAAGAAAATGTGTTGGCAGATTGTCAAGATTAAGAAGTGAGGAAGGAGTGGAATCGAGCTTTGAGAGTAATGAAATGGAAATGGTGTTTGTCAACATAGATGGCTGACTGAAGAGTGGCACATTGGCGACGAGGATCTGCGTTGTCGGAGGACCTCCAGCAGCCAGCATTGCCTGAAGCGGCCGCTCCATTCCACGGAACGTAGATGGCTGGATGAGTTGTGCAAGGATGAAAAGTTAACATTGGTGAAAACATATGTTCAGTCAGGTGTATGGCCCAGAAAAGCGGAAATAGAGAATGGTACAGAACCATTTTGGGAAGTAAGGAATGAACTCTGTGTGGTGGATAGTATTTTATTCAGATGGGAGCGGGCTGTTGTACCGAAGTCTTTGCGCAATAGGGTTGTTGATCTAGCACATGTGGGACACATAGGCATCACCAAAACAAAGGGAGTCTTAAGAAATGATTACTGGTGGCCAGGATTCGAGAAGGCTATTGGAATTTGTTATGTGCAGGAAAGATGGAAAAGGAGAGATTGCCAAACAACAACCAACGGTGGAAGTTAAGGTACCTAATGGAGTATGGAAGGATGTTGCCATGGATATCTTGGGTCCGGTCGAGTTGGGATGTGGACGAGTAAAATTTGTTGTAGTAATCGTAGACTTATTTTCACGGTGCTGTGAATTCGATGTGGTTAGAGACACATCGAGGGGAAGCTATGGTGAAATTTATGCAGAAAATAGTTTCAAGGGATGGTGTTCCCGAAGGTGTGATGGATAATGGACCGCAATTTACCAGTGAATGTTTCAAGAGATATTTGAGAGTGTGTGGAATCAATCACAAGAGGACATCGTTGTATCATCCAGAGTCGAATGGTTGTGTAGAGAGAATGAATAGGTGTATTATGGAAAGCATTTGAATGGCGAATGAGACAGGTTGTGATAAGAAGGTTGCCTTTCAGGACAGGATATTCGGTCTTTGCATGTCACCACACTCTGTTACAGGCATATCACCTTTCAAACTGATGAGAGGTCGTAAACCCAATACAGTGGTTAGCCCACCTTGGCTGGCTAGAAGTAGAGAGAGTGAGTATGTAATGGATGGTGTGAGAAGAGAAATGAAAGGAAAGAAGAAGTGGATGGAACGGGTGAATGCGAGGAGTGAAAAGAAACCTTTAAGTATTAAACGTGGAGATCTAGTCAGAATAAAGAAAGGTGTTTTAAAGAAGAAGGGAGAACCTCTCTATTCTGATCCTGTGAGAGTGGTGTCTGTTTTACCAGGTGCGATACGGGTAACTGGAGGACAAGTATGGAATCTGAATCGTGTTGCTATGGTGAGGAAGCTTAAACAGTAAATGGAATGAAGAAGAAAGGAGGGGGATGTTATATAGTTGAATCTTTAAGATTCTATCACTTTACAGAGAAGTTTATATTTACATAAATGCTTTGTTAACTTATAGTTTATCAGTGCATTGTTATAGGTATGTCACAGGTGCAGTTCACAGTAGCTTAGTCAGATAGGGAACCCATACATGCTACCTAAAGAAGCAACATTTATATATGATTGTGATGTACCTGTTTATGTTCATCTAAGATTCCAAGTTTGTTGCTGGATTGAGATGTACATGGAAGCAGTTTTATAGCTGGAGGTCCTTGTTTATACTGTTATGCTTAAATAATTACTTCGTATCGTTTCCTAAGCTGAGTGAAGAGTGTCACTTAACAGTAAAGTTGTACCCTCTCACTCGACCCCCCCCCCCCCAGCCCCCAACCCCTGTTCCTCTAACTAGTGTCTTTTGTATGTCACTTGGTCTATGTGTAAGCAGAGAGGAAATCCCTGTTTCTCTAACCAGTGTCTCCTGCTCTATGTGTAAGGTGTAAGCAGAGAGGGAATCCCTATTCCTGTAACAGTGTCTCTTCACTGTCACTTCTGGGTGTAAGCAGAACAGGAATCCCTGTTCCTGTAATCGGTGTCTATTGACTGTCACTTGCTCTCCTTGTAAGCAGAGAGGTGATGGGAGCGTTCCTGTTCAAGGCTATTGCTTATGGAATACCCTTCCTCCGAACATCCAAATTCTTTTGGCCCTAGCAAGGCAGCGGACAAGGTAGCTCTTGCTCTTAGACCTCTTCCTCTGTTGACTGCTGCTTCACAACTACATTTATTGTTAACACAGTACTTGTGCCTAGATGCAATTTAGTTTGTGGTTTTGAGCATGTAGTGCTCTGAGGCTGGTGAGTGAGTGGAGCACTTAAAATATCCCCAAGCAAATAAATATTATAGTACCCAAACTATTGCCAGGTTCCATCTCATACAGCAGACATTTTAAGTCTCACTCGACGAGGTTCGAGGCTCACACCTTGGAGTTCAGAGTGTCTCTAGATTTCCACATACAAATTAAACCTTTTTTGAGCTAATTACCCTAATAATGCTATAGTATGCTTGCAAGAAACCAGATTAGTATAATAATGCCCGCCCAAATAATTAAGAGCTGACTGAGACAAAGTTCCATTTTTTGAGGTTGCAAAGTGGGTTTAGAAAGGTTTAGCAATGGTTGGAGTTAAGTTGTCGGGACTCCCTCTCTCCTGCGCACCTGCTTGTTGCTTTTTACTAGATCTACCTGCAGCATTAATCCTGGTTTGTCTAGGGACCAACTCCAAGGTTCCTGTTTGGTTAGATGCTTTGTGGGGATGACAAATCCATGGATCGGTTTGGCGCTGGTTGGATATGTTAGTCCATAGTGTCCCAGTTTGTGCGAGTTCGTAGAATCAATGATTACGTCTTATTGTTTCGTCATTACAAGCTTTGTTTATTTCTTGGTTGGTTGGCACCAAAAAGAACATCATTGTATTAATGAATGACAATTTTTTGACATGGTGAAAAAACAACAACACAGCCGACGCGCGTTTCAACCTTAGTCTTTTTCAAGGCCAATTAAGTTTGAAGGTGACTTCTGAAAAAGTTGAGGGCTGATCCTCCCAGGTAAGGGCGTCAGGGTGGCTGGATAGCCAGACGGTGCCGAGTTCGGCCTGAGCTTCTTAGACGGGGTCTAGGGACTAAGGTTGAAACGCGCGTCGGCTGTGTTGTTGTTTTTTCACCATGTCAAAAAATGTGTTTGTGATTAGGGATTCTTCGACTAGAACTAGAGTGGGGGCAGGGAAATGTTACAAGTCAATCCTTGAGGCCAATCCTTGAGCTTCTGAAGCTGTGCCTGAGCCACCACTTAGCAACACTTCAACCCATGGGTCAGGATATAAAAGCAGGCCAAACTTGGGTTTGGCGAGGGAGTTTGGAGGGGTGTGCAAGATTGGAGTGGGTAGAGGGAACATTTGAGAAACGCATAATCTGCAGTAAAGAGTAGAGAAATTAGGAGGAGTGGAGGAAGACTAGAAAACCATCACGATAAATGAGGCAGTGAAGACCAGTTAAAGGTAGAGACTGTGAGGAAGGAAGGCAACCAGAGAGGAGGAAGAGCACTAGTGCCATCAGGAGCGGGTGGGTGGATAAAGCAGTTGGCTGTAAGGTTAGGAGATGGGTGGAGTCAGAGGAACTGAAGGTGGAGAGAAGCCAAGGCAGCTGGGTGAAAGTCTTATTGGTCTGCGGGCCAGAGCTTGCAGAACGCCGACCTAAACTACCTTGAACAAGCGAGGCAAGCGTAAGGCTACCCTATAGCTATAGACGCGATCTGGTGTCATTGGCAATTCCACAACCAACACAAAACCACACTTGGCCAACAACTGCTAATCCTGAGGCTTCTTTGGGTTTTTGAGACCAATGGGTATTTCAGAGGTGTTGAACCCAGAACAAAAGACCGAATGGCGAACCGTCCCTGTGAAGGGATCCTAAGACCAAGAAGAAATGGCCTTTCCACACCAAAGTGACATCCACTGCCCCTGTGGATGCTTTTATAGGGTTTATTTGAAAAAGTTTGTAAACAACTTTCATTATTGTGTGTGTTTTTATATTGCGCACTGATCCCCAACGTGTATCTCGTGTCACCCTCCAGAGATCCACATGCTGTTGAATATTTGTCGACTTATTGTGTAGGTACCCGTGCAGTGGACCAAAATGCAAGGGTTAGAAGTTGCAGATGTACTAGAACATAGAACCCATGTTCTTGTTTATCACATTAGGTGGTTGGGTAGTCTTATGGGGGTGGGTGGAGTCATTGTAGGTGCATCTTGAGGCTTCAGAGGGCCCCATGAGGACCATCGCTATTGATATCTGAAGCAACATCCATCTCTTGCATCACCCACACTACCTGGGCTGTGGGGGTGTGCAATGCACATGCAAATAGTGAGGGGTGAATGAATAGAACCCGAGAACAGAAATCGGGCCTGCTTGGCAAGCCTAGTGAAGTCTCTACGCCTGTTGCTCTAATTGGCAGTAAACCACCCAGTGGTCACCTGTGCCAAATCTCTTGGGTTCGATATTGACACCTCTCCTTCAAACAGCACTTGGAAGACACCCCCTGGGCCTGGTGCGCTATAGAAATAAATAAAATACTAAAATACTAAATACTAAAATACAAACGGTGTGGAACCAACATTCTCTCCAGCGCAAAATCAAGCCCTTCATCCTAGAAAACAACTTCAGATCGGCTGTCCAAGATTTGCTCCTTCCATCTCAATCGTGGCAATCCCCTTTGGAAGGCCTTCTGATGACTACCCTGGCACCCTTGTGATGTGTTCGAATGGTGCAGCATGACGATCAAAGCCTCCACAAATTCGACCACCTTATCCCGACCCTCATCGAACTACGCTGGGCCCCACTGCAAGCATGTATCCTCATCAAACCTGCTTCATCACCTACAAGGCTGTCTCTCTGAAGACCCGAAGCTACCTTACTGAGAAACTCCTCACCAGAGGCCTACAATCCGCTAGACGTAAGGACACGTGCAGACTTGAACTCTGCCGGTGCAGGAATGAAAGACACAGAAGACCAGCGTTTCGGTCTACGGCCCCAAACTCATGAACCTCCTCCCCATCAACATCAGGCCCTTCCCCTCGGTTTTACATTTCAGGAAGGAACTCCAGTCCCTCCTCTTCAAGGAATGCCTCTCCCAAACGCATGGAACCCCACACCCTCCTCTCCCCACCCAACCAGAGACTGAGTGATTTGCTCCACGCCGTTTCCTCTCCTTGTTGCTTGAAGAACGTTTGCTGCCAAATTTCCTGTCCTTCCCCTCCTCTTCCCCCGTTGTTAGTTCCCCGCTGCCTTGTATCTGCTTCTTTCAATGTGCCCTTCCCCCTGTGATGGGTAAAGCACTCTGTTGCTTCCTCAATAAATACCCTAAGAATAATAAAACTGGCTGGAGTAGTTATGTAGACACTGCTGTGTATATATATATATATATATATATATATATATATTTTATTTATTTGAACTTTTACTTATTTACAATAAGTTTTATCAAAATTTCGCCTCATCTTCAGCGAAAGAAAAGAGATAAAGCTTCACCAACTACATAAACATCCCACACTAACTGGTATGTAGCCGTGGCTGTTATATGAGAACAAGGAACTAAGACATAGCCTTTGAAATTGACGCCCTACGCCACACCACCCTTGGGCCCTTGGCGATTTATCTGTTCGAATGCGAGTTCGAGTAGTTTGACCAGTGCAATGGTCCATCTTGTTTTTTCGCCAGAGATCAGTCTGTTCCACAAATCGTATCCATAGGTTTTCCACCAGCGATGGGAGGTAGATGTTTCTGTTTGCGTTGGTTTTAGAACAGTCACTCACCATGTGTTTAAGTGTTTCAACAGATAAATCCTCCTTACATAGGCAACATCTCTTGCCGGTTGTGGTTCCTCGAGTTGCTATGATATCTCGGGTCAACAAAAGGTTCAATCTCGCTTTCATAGCATATATTCTCATCTTCTTGTCTGGAAATTTTTGGCAGTAGATCATCAGTGTTCTCAGTTTATTAAAAGCCGGTGGCAGGTGGCTTAAGAGTTTGTTCCCCACCGCTTTCTCTATTGTCAGGATCCAGTCCATCTCTTCCATTTTTCTTTTGATTCGATCTGGGTTTTCCTTCAGCTCTACTTCTGTGCATGCTATTAGTGCTAGATCGGCCTTTCTGGCCTTGACCCATTTTTTGAAAACCTCACAATTGCCTGTTTCGATTTCCTTCTTCATGAAGTTAAAAATGGGTAAAGTATCCAACATGATTATTCTCCTGTACAGTCTCATGGCGCTTTGATCTACCATCGACGCTAGTGAGACTAGCCCCAGCTCTCTCCTAATGGCCGGCATGCCAGTTGATTTCGGAAGGCCCAAAAGTGTTTTCCAAACATAGCCCTCTAGTTTGCTCCAGAGATGGCGTGGTATATACAGAGAGGCTTCCATTCCATATGTCATCGCGGGAATAACTTTAGCCTTGTAGAAGGTTATCGCTGGTACTAAGGAGACCTTTCCAAACTTGGAGTCAACCGCTCTTGTCTGGGAGGTTAGACATCTCACTTTTTCCCACAGTTGGTTTTGCGCACTCATGTCTGTTCTTGAACTGTCCATCTGGACCCCTAGATATTTGATATTTTTGTCAATTTCAATTTTGGTCTTGTCGAGAAACCAATTTAGTTTTTTCGTTGCTTTGTTGGTTACTTTTTCAATTCCCAAAATTTTGGTTGTTGTTTTATTTATCTCCAATTGGTTTTCAGCGATGTATTTCTCCAGGTTTGCTAGTTTTCTTTGAAGCCCCACTTTGGTCTGATCTATTTAGATGACGTCATCGGCATACAGAAGACGTGGAATTTCCATTTTCCTGATTTTTGGAGGAAAAGCTCTTATTTTACTTTCAGAGAGCTGGTAATCGCCTAGAAACGCTATGAACAAGGCCGGGGCCAAAGGGCACCCCTGCTTGACCCCTCTGTTCACCACTATCTCCTCGGAAAGTGCGCCTTGGAGGTTTAGTTTAACTCAGATTTTTGTGTGCGAGTGAAGAGCTTTTATGGGGTCGAGTATTTTTTTCGGACAATTCCAACCTTGAAGTTTCAACCACAATCTGTTCCTGTTGATCCTATCAAAAGCTTTCGAAAGGTCAACAAAAGCCACGTAGATCTTTGGTGCACCTTCTTTGACTTTGGCTTTCAAGATGTTTATTATCATTAGGTTGATTGTTGTACAGCCATTTTTTTGAAAGCCAGTTTGTTGATGGTCTTTTGAAGGGCCTTCTTTTTCCCAAATTCTGAAGCGAGCTAGCAGGAGGGTTGCATAGATTTATCCCTATTATGTCCAATAGGGCTATTGGCCTGTAGTTCTCCGGTTCGTTTCTAGCTCCTTTTTTGTAAATCGGGACTATCACCGCTTTCTGCCATGACTCGGGGATCCTCTTTGTTCTACCGCATTCGACGAAAATCTTGCTGATCATTTCCGACCATTGTGTTGGGAACATTTTTAAGTCCACATTCGTCAACCCATCAGGACCTGGGGCTCTCAATGTTTTAAGTTTCCTTATGGCTGCTTCGATGTTTTCTGCATTCGAGAGGTCTTCCCAGGGTGTGTTGAAAACCTGGTTGATCATTGCTGGGCCTTGATTTACGCCTTCGAATTTCATTGTAAAATAGTTGATCCACCTTACTTCCGCCACGGCATTACACTGGGCTGCACTTTGAGGGCTATTCTTTGCTTTTATCAGAGTCCAAAATTTGTTGGATTTTTGTGTTTGAAGTTTGCTCATCATGTTCTCGGCATCGTTTTGATATTGAGCTGCTCTGCGTGGTTTGCGCCAGGTGTTATAGCTTTTCATTTCCAGTTGCCATTTTTCCCAATCCTCAGGGGCATTTGATTTCTTCGCTATTCTTTTCAATCTGCGGCCCACCTTTCTTTTCACAACCAAGTCTTTGTCATAGGTATGGTTCGTATGCTCAGGTTTCGTTAATTTCTTCTTGCCCCTTACTTGGAATGACAATAGTAGAGGCAGGTAGTTCGGTCTATCCTTCGTTGCGTTCAAGACGTCGCCGTTGACCCTCTGCTCCCAGGCCTGTTTAATTTGCACGATATCTTGTTCAGTCAATCGTAGCCGGGTCTGTTGGAGATTTGTTTCAATGGCCAGATCGTAAGAGCTTGGCTTCAAAATTCCTGTTTGCCATGTACACATCAATAAGTTATGATCACTGTGCACCGTTTTTTGCACCTCGAAGCCCATCCGGTCTTGAATCAACCCATTAGAGACAAAAATATAATCAAGAGTTGCTTTTGAAGAATCACGCTCCCATGTCGGTATGTTCACTTGGTTTGGGAACAAGGAGGCGGCGTTTTGGATGTTTCTTGAGGCAATAACTCGTTCCACGCCTTGCCTCTCTCGATGGTACGATCAGAGCCTCCCAGTGGTTGGACGGGTCTTTGTTGGTCGACCGCCGTCACCGAGCATTTGGCGTTGAAATCACCACAGATGATAAGCTCAATTTTGTAAAATTCAACGTAAAGCTGGTCTATCATTGCACTCATGTTGGAACAGAATGTTTTTATCGACATCCGCTGTGGATTCCAATAGCAATTAGCTATAGCCAAGGGATTTCGCAGACCATTTTGGTTCTTGTCATTCAATTCTGGCCGCGAGGTCAGAATGACCAGCATTTCATAGGACTCTTTCCACTTTATGGGTTCACTCAGACCTGTTCCTGTTTTGAAGGCAGTTAAAAGACCCGATGATGGTCTACCTAACAGGCCTTTCAATGCTGGTGATATCGTCACTGTGAAGCCATCGAGAGCCGATGGGTTCAGCAACCAGGTCTCTTGCAGGTCTCTTGCAGACAAACTGTCAAAGACCCAGATTGACGTCTCCAGCTGTTGTGAGATGAACATGTCCACGCTTCATTACAAGTTTCACCTAGCCTGGGGCCTGCTAACCCCAGACATGATTGCACTTGGTTTACAAGGAAACTTCAAACAATATGGGGAGAGGGAGAATAAACAAGTTTCCTTTGAACTGATGATAATTCTCACCCGCCCAAATTTGCTGCCATCCTTGTTTCACCATAATCTAAACGACTACCAATTCATCACACATTGCCTCCAGTCGCAATCTGAGCAAATTATTGAAATCCATAAAGTAACGGTCAATTGCCCTTAGGTGTCGCTTCGCCCCAGGTGTATTACTCAGCTGCGAACAGATGACCGAATTCTCCTGGCCAATAAATAAAACCTCCCATGCACTTAAAAAGATTGCATCTCCTTTCCACAATCCTGCCAAGTCCTATAAACCCAGTTTAGCTGTAATGGACCATCTGGTAATGGTGTTGCCTTCCCCCAAATTCCAACCTTGAAGAAATAATGTTTTTCCCAGTCACACACAGTTTACCTCGCAAACCCTGACTGCAAGGCTTGGCCAAACTAGAACAACACATGGCATACAGATCTGTACATTCCCCATGTACCCCAAACTGTCTTCAACATGTATCCCTTGAGACCCCCATGTATGTATGTTGGTACATGCATGTTTTAAAACTACTGCGTCCCCTTCACAGTGGTTCCTTCATGACAAATCGCCTTTCTCGCATGCGCATTATGAAGCTTCTTGCCCAGTTTCTAGGTGCTTCGTGGCACACCATATCCATATTGTATTTTACAGACGATTTGATATTTATCTTGCTGCGCGCGGGAAATCTAAAATGTATCAACTTAAACACAAAGAATCAATAAAGTAACACAGATCCATTCACATTAACTATGCTAGATGCATATAAAATTCCACCGCTCACTCGGTCACCAATATGGCACGCACAACGTGAACCCATCTTTCTCATTGTGACCTTTGCTGACCACCCCAGCATATGCTTCTGAACTCTTTTTACTGGCCTCGTGTCTCACAAATTGCATGTTTAAGGACTGGAGGGGGGAGTATCGTTGCTTCTGCCTCCTATATGGTAGGTTAAAGGCACAGAACAACCCCAGCAGACCTCTCAATGTGGTAGCTATGGATGAGCAGGCCAGCCTTAACCTTTCAGGAGGTGATGCAGGCAGCTTCTTAAGTACAGTGTTTCGCCAAAGCCCCCACAAAGGCATGTCTACACACTGTTGGGTGATAACACAGCTTTGTTATATAAAATAAGGTTGCTATCTCTACCAACGGTATACACATATAAATAATAACACTTTGTACATGGAACGACTTATTCAGAGAATGCTAAATATATACACTCTATGTAGTAACACACACAATTCAGTAAGAACTGCACTAATTGCAGACAGTTTTAAATGGCAGGTGAATTCTTAAATAAGGTGTAACCAGCATAGACTAGGAAAGAAAGGCAGAATTATTCTGAACAGTGGCAGAATGTTATCTTTAGACAAGACGAGTAATTCTGAGTGAGGATCCTCCCCCACCTGGACAACCTGTAATGGAAAAGTTTAGGAGTAACTTAAGTTGTCTTTTCCAGCCCAGTTCAATACCGTTTGTACCTTCTCTTAAAAAAGTTTGTATCACCCCATAGTACCTGAGAGGCCACAGGAAAACGTGATCCAAGACGAATCTAGGACCCCTGAACGACTCCTGAGGCTAGAAGATGCTCTTCCTCGTCCTTTGGTGCCTTGGCAGGTGAAGTGGCAAAGTTTCTTGGCTTTACTCGACGATTCCCTCTGAGGATGGGACTCCCTTTGGAAGAAGAAGCCTCTGGGATGCAGAGTCCAAGAACAAAAAGGAACTAGTCTTTCACAATGGCAGAAGTATGGCTCTTTGCAGTGCTCTCCTTTGGTCGACGATTTCTCTGACTGTAGAAGGCCTGTGAAGAAGAAAGCTGCGGTGTTCTCCTTAAAGGCTTGGTGGATGAAGATGAGACCCCTGTGACCCTTCGATGACTTCGGGCGGCGATGGTTGCATAGGTCACTTTTGGTGTCGGGTTTCTAAATATCGCGGTGGTTCGACTTTTGGTTCTTCGGTGCTGCAGCGGCAACATGGACCTCTGGATGGCTTCTGGCGACCTGGACTCCACCACTGGAGTGGACCGCGGACCTTGCTAAGTATGGACCCTTGGGACGACTTTGTTAGCTTCTGGTGGCGGGAAACCCACCGGTGGACCTTCCACGGCACTCCACAACTCTGGGCTTTCTTCGGCGGGAAAAAGTGGTCAGTGGTTACTGCAAGGATGTCCTTTCAAATGTTCCTAGGCAGTGTGGAACTTTCACAGCTCTGGGTGTCCAGCAGCACCAAGCCAGGTTACCCCCTCTTCTGGACGGTAGACAGCAGAGACTTCCAGCAGTCACGAAACACACCTTTAGACCCCAGGCAACACCAATGGACTGCTCTGGCTCAAGATGTCCGGCACTCCTCTTCTGGACTTCGAAGACCCCATTCTCCGGGTTTGCAGGCACACAGGACTGGCTTCCAGGATACTTCAATGAAGAGTAGCAGTTTTGCACGATGGTCCCTTGTAGCTCGGGTGGAGGTCCTCTCTGGATTAGTCCTTGGGAGACACGACAGCTCTCATATTGGTGAAGAAATGCAGCAGCAGACTATTCTTCCAGCTGGGCTTCAAGGAGCAGCTTCTTCTTGCTAAGCTTCAAATTCAGCTACTGAACAAATTGCTGGCCTTCCATCAACTGAGGCCATTGACCCTGAGGCCGTTCACCCTATTGACCGTATTATTGCTAACTAGGAAATCTGCATAGAAAACATCATGATTTGCACATAGGCCAAACCCGCTGACTGTTTGCGTGTCGGTATTGCCCGCAATAAATTACATCGCCATTACTTCGATAAGTTTATTAAGGTAAAGAAAAGTGCTATGCGCAAAGAATTACAGAGGCTTGCACCAGTGGAATCGCATGCGACTGGGTATGCTCTTGGGGTTAAGGACACTAAAAATGCCTACTGTAAATGGTTGAAGTGGCACAAGTATCCAATCCAGTGTGCTCACAGGCGGGCCTTAGTACATCATCCCTTGTTAATGACACCAACAAGTTTTGGAGTGTTATTAACGGAACTCAATCACAAGCTAGTGACGTGCATGGGGTCTCTGAACAGGATCGGAATTCTTATATTGAACTTACAATTTGGGTTTGGGGGATGGGGGTTGAAACTGGGGACGTAGAGGCTGAAAACCTAACAGTGGCCTGATCTTTTTAAAAATATTCCAACTTCTTGGTGGGATTGAATTATTGTCCCTGTCCACAAAAAGGGTAGTCGCACAGAACCACGTAACTATCGAATGTTGACTATGCCTGATGTTCCAGCCAAGATCTTTATTATAAGAAACTGGAGTATGGGCTGAGAGCAAGAATGTCATTCCGTACAATCAAACTGGGTTCCGTAAAGGACTAGATACCACCACTAATGCCTTGGTCACTATTAGCCAAAAGGCTTCGCTCATGCATAAGATACCCGTCTACGTGGTGTACATCGATTTTTAGCGCTGCTTTTGATACCGTAGACAGGGGCAGGCTATGGGGGGAAACTTCACTCAAGAGACATCCCCCCCCTTGGTCTGCTAAAAATGATCATTGCCTTACATCAGCAAACTCGGATCAAAGTTTGCATAGACCAACGTGGCCTGGCCAGCTGGCTTCCAACTCGGAAGGGGGTTAAGCTGGCACCAATGCGTTTTAACCTTTATTGGATTTGGGCGGAGCCCTTGCTAACATCTCCTCTTTAGCACCTAAGTTAGGAGTTTCAATACAATGGATGGGTTATGCAGATAACCTCGTCCTCTTTGATCTTTCACCTGGTGGGTTGCAATCCTCATTGAGTGCCTTACGAACATACTCCAAAGTAAATTCCCTTAAAGTGAACATCGACAAAACCACGATAATGATCTTCAGTCCACCCAATAAGAGGTCAAAGGGATTTGAGTGGCAGATGGCTGGGAATGTAGTCGCGGTAGTCAATGACTACAAATATCTGGGTTAGAATTCCAAATTGCGTGTTGACATACATTTCGACCGCACTAAGACTAAGGCTAGCCAAATAGCTGGAGCCATCGACTCATTTGCTTATAAGGGAGGTGGATATGCTGTTGGAGCCCTATACAAACTACCAAACGACAATCCTGCCCATTATGTTATATGGCTCTGTGATCTGGGCCCACCTGAATGCGATTGAGCTCTCTAAATTGGAATCCCTCATCCTAAAAAGATTGCTGAGGCTGCCTTCCTATACTGGAATTTGAGCTTGTGCCAATTCTTGTTCGCTACCATTTGATTGTTCTTATAACTTACTGGAAGCTTGTAAACTCCCCAGCTGCTTTGTTGAACAACATAATGCATGGTGTATCATTGCCCAGAGCAAGTCCTGTCTGCCAGTTCATTCTGAACATCAGGTTCACGGCAGCTAGGTGGCTTGGGATGGCTCCGGAAAATGCACATACTATGTCACTGAGCCAGTTTAAGAACACAATGAAAGCAATTTGTTATCCACTAACTAACTTGGCCTGTAAGGGCAATGCTGCTGTCTTTATGGAATATATCCAGGCAAGGAGTGTCTCTCCAAGTTACATTAATCTTTTCCTGGGCAACTCACTGCTGTGGGATTACCTTAAAATCAAATTTAACGTTGTCAAGTCTTGGGGAAATTATGGGAGCTTGGGAAAACATTCCAAGGAGCTCCCGATATTGTCGATTGTGTGGGGAGATGGCTTTGGAATCTGCTAAGCATTATTTAATGGCATGTCCCTCTGTTTGAATGTTACGACAATCCGCGATGAGGTCGGCAGGTATGGATTTGAATTTCTCGGATGAGGCAGTATGGACGGTTTTTATGAATGGGCGAGACCAAGCCTGTATTGTCTGTTTCATTCTTTTATGGAAAAAGATTGCTAATGTTATGGCCATGTTGACTAATTGATCCTGTTGACTTGCTGTAATGTATGGGGGCGGGGGCATGCAGGATGTAGCACTGCAATGAGTTTAATTATGATCTGCATATACCTTTACTGGTACATGTAAGGAATAGGTTGGTGGTAGCTAGGGTGCAAGGGATTGTACTGCATTGGTGGCCCAATAAAGCTTTCTGGTGGCCATTGGAGTACCAATAGGTTTTATTTAAACCCTGCTCCTGGCCATTTTGTTTTTTAGCACTTCCTTTTGTCTAGGTGACCACGTGGTGGCTTCAAAATGACCGTACTGACCATGTGGGATCTTTGTGAGCTCATTGTGGCTGCCTCAATATTGGTCCTAATTGTTTTAGGCTTGTAGTGACACCTAAACTATCCCTACACATTTCTGTTGGGGTGGCTTTGGCTGAGTGGCAGTCCCAGTGACCAACCAGAATGGTTGGTCACCTGAGCCTCCGCCCCTTTTTGTGATTGGCTCGCTAGCCTGAGCCCATGCCCTCTTCACTGGTGGTATTTAAGTTCTGCTCTGTCCCCAACTCGCTCTTTTTTTGCTGATTTGTCCTTGTAACTTGGAGGTGGCTGGTCTGCCGACCTGCTGGGGGAGTTTTCCCACAGATTCCCACCATTTTGGCCGTTTTTAAAGCCCTCACTTGGCGATATTTGCTCAGTACAGTGGCTGGGCCTTTTTCAGTTTGTGTTTTATGCAGCCAGAAGTCCAGTCCGGATTTCTTGAAGACTCCAGGTGACTCCCCACATCTGTTGGTTTACGTCCTTCACTTTGGGGACCATTTCTGGGCCCTTTTAACACTGGGATATTCTGCTTGGCTGCGGGGTGCTGTGGGCGCTCAGAGAATGCAAATTCATTTTTGTGTTGGATCATCGGTCTGGGCCTTCTGAGAGTGCCACTAGCCATTGTCCTCGTCCTGGGTCTGTTGCTTTCATACTGCTGCCTTTGTTCCCTGTTCTCCAAGGGGACTGCCTCGCCCGATCTTTCACTCCTGGCTTGCAGGTAGAGACCCTGGGAGGAGCTTCTGCATTGCAGAGGCTTTCGTTGGCTGAGGATTCAAGTCCTCGTGAGGCAAATCCTACACACCGCACCAGTGGAGAAGAGCTGCCTGCTTATGGGGTTGTTTTGGGTCCCTAGAGCACTTTCCGCCAAAACTGCTGTCTTGAGTACTTACCTTTGGGTCGTAAGAAGGGCGATTATTCCCGATACTCAATGCTTGGCCTCCAGCTGGCCTGTGGTAGGCACTCCTGGGAGGTGAGTCCTAGCCGCTATTCCCTATAGACTTGATTTGGGGGTGGGGGATCCTCCTGATCTGCGTCTTCTTTATTTGGTGTCCCTCTTCTGACTTTTGGAGCACTTCCTGGGGTTTGATTGTTGTAGCCTCTGCACCTGTGGGGTAGAAATGTACTTCCTTCAGTGTGGATGGTCCTTTAATCTTTACCATTCTCTCTTATGGAAGTTTGAGCTCGACTGTAACTCTCCTTTAAAGTGACTCTGGTGTACTAACTGCTCCTGGACATTTACTGGATCCCCCAGGGGTTAATTGAGCTCTAGAGTAAAACTCACAATTTCAATACATGCCTTTTGATTTTCTATCCATGTTTAAAGTCCTCCCTTGCATTTCTGCACTGGTAAATGTATCTGAAACACTGTAACTGGTAAAACTGAGTATATTTTTCCAGGCTATATAGAGGTAACTTTAGTTGAAATGTTAATTTAAGCTTAGTAGCTTTAGGTAATGTTCACTTCTGTTTCATCCTCTCTGAGGCCTTAAAGTATTGTACTGGGCATTAATACTGTAATAAATCTTCTTAGCCTTCAAGTAGTTGGAAAACAATGCGGTCAGAACAATGTGCAATCTGGGCCTGTGCAACCATGACACTCAGTCAAGATGAGAATTGCACTGGCTGCCTATTTGCCATCACATTTCTCATAAAGTTTTGACTTGGTCATATAAATGCCTTACCAACCATGCCCCCAGCTACCTAGCTAACGCTACTACACGCATTCTGAGGTCCAGCGAGCAATTTAGACTGTCTGTCCCCTCCCATAAAATGAAACATTTTAGTGGCCAGTGTTTTTTCCGTTCAGACCCTGCTCCTTTGGAACTCTTGCAGGCTTCCGAAAGGCTGTGAAGACGTTATTTTTTAATTCTAATGATTAGATTGGCATTGCTTTTGGTTTTCTGTGCTGGTCCTGACCCCTAGTAGTGGCCCTCTTTCTTGCAGCGCACTGAGTCCTTTGGGCATGTTGCGCCTTATACAAATTCAATAACATAACATAACATAACATAGGAGGTTTAAATTAATGGTGTTGTGTTTTGGGCCTATGGATTGTGAATCTATTTTTCCTTTGGGTTGAATTGTTTCCCTTTTAAATCCCACCCCCTGCTCGGTGTTGGGTGCTGGCTACCAGGCCTTGGGCCTTTCACACCTGCTAGGTGTTGGGAGATTTTACCAAAGTACTGCCTGGGGCAGGACTTGGGAAAGCCCACCTTGGGTGAACAGGGTTATACCTCTCAGCTTTGATCTGAACTACTCAACAGTGGGCTTCCCTAAATTCTGCCAAAGGCAGTACTTTGGTAAAATCCCCGAACAAGTGGGGTTACACCGTTGGGGTCACATTGAGGCTTTGGGACACCAGTGTTCAAGAAAGATATCTTCTATTTGTATTTATTTATTGGACATTTGTATGGCGTGTATACAACAAAGTGCTTCCAAGACAAAATGAGGGGGTGAACAGGGGAGGATAAAACAAGAAAACGGTCCTCCTAGACCTTGTGACATTCGGATCGTGCAAGTGCAGTAAGTGAGGGCATGGGGGGGGGGGAGAGGAGGCCCTGGGGTTGAGGCAGGGTTAGTGCCAAGGGAGCCCATGGAGGACGAGTGTGCAGGGAGGCAGTGTTAAGGGTAAAGCGTGAGGAAAAGGGAAGGACCAATCTCTAGGTAGGCTGTTTAGGGCGAGGTGCCTGAAGGCAAGTGCAGGTAGTGGGGTACTACAGAAGATTGGTAGATTGGTAGGAGTAGGACCCGATCACCCTAATGCTGGTTGAAGAAAGTTTGTAAGTGTAAAATAAAACTTAACAAAACAGTGTGGAAAACTATAAGCAAGGAGGCCCTTGTTCAACTCCAGTTAGAAACACTTAAAGAATTGTGTAAAAAGAAAGGCCTCCCTTGTAAAGGTAACAAATCAGAATTGATTTAATTGTTAATGGACTTTCGGAAATCCCCAAGTAAATCTATATCCACTAGATCCAACATTGACTTCGATGAGGACTTTGAGGAAGATTGTGAAATGAATCTTGATCTGGAGGATGAGGATATAGACTTGGATGTAGATGCAGCACCAGCTGGAAATGTACCTCCAACCTGTGACCTCACAAGCCATTCCTCCTGAAATACGTTTGGAACTGGAGAAACAAAAAGCCAGGATTATTTATTTATTTATTATTATTATTATTATGCTTGTATTTGAGCATGGAACGAGCTTCGAGAAGCAACAGAGCGCTTTAGAGGTATACGCCAATACAGATACATAACTATGCTTTACAGAGATGTACAATATTACAGATGCATAACCGAGTGCTTTTCAGTGGTAATAGCTGAACAGGTATCCAGCTGGGGGTAGGATACAGAGGAGGACAAGGAGGGGTACCGCTGTACCGGAGAGGAGGCGGGCGGGCAGTATCTAACAAGTCAGGGGGCGCGCAGGTTGACGTGATGGCCTAGGTGTTGAGCAGAAGACTCCTTGAAGAGATTGGTCGTGAGTTAATTTCTGAATTGTAGGAGCGTGGGGCCGAGTCTGATGGGGTGTAGACAGAGAAGGCTTGTTTTCTGGTACTTTCCTTTTTGCAGCAGCGGATTTCAAGTCTACATGTCCTGGCTTATGATGGTGCGCTGTCCGCCGGAGATGTAGAGTTTCTCCGCGAGGTAGCTGGGTGACTTGACGGCAACTGCCTTATAGATGATGCTGCAAGACTTGAAGGTGATTTGTGCATGCAGTTGGAGCCAGTGAAGGTCGATGAGGGCCGGGGTGATGTTGTCGTATCTGCGTAGTCCCTTGATGAGGCGTGCAGCCACGTTTAGGACACTTCTCAGGGGCACAAGGGAGGATGACTGGAGGCATTCGAGGAGTGCGTTGCCCCCATCCAGGTGGCATAGGACCAGTGCTTGAATGGTGTATCTAAAGCTATCTGGAGGGAGGAACGACTTGACTTTTCACAGGAGGGAGATCTGATAGCTATATTTGTCTTGAAGGAGAGGTGTTTTGTTGATGTGAAACCTGAGGGACTTGGCGCAAGAGGTGAGCTCGGGTGTGAAGCCAGAGTTCATGGTTGATGGCCAGGTCTGTATGTCTGGGTGTTCGGTGTTGTTGGTGAGGAGTAGGAATTCGGTCTTGGAGGGGTTGAGCTTCAGGTATGCACTCGACATCCAAGAAAGGATTAGCAAGAGGCACGTTTTGAGCCTTTGGAGGTCCTTGATGGAATCGATATTGCGGTATAACTTTGTGTCGTCTGTGTATTGGTGGATGTTGATGTTGTGTGTGGCAAGGATGGCTCCCAGCGGCTCCATGCATAGATTTAAGATCACTGGGCAGAGGATGGAACCCTGCAGGACTCCACAGGTGGTGGGTAGCATTGGTGATCTGGTGTAGGCCATCTGAACAAACTGCTTACGGTTGGCGAAGGAGGTCTTGAACCAGTGTAGGATAAGGTTGCTGATCCCCATTCACTTATCTATGGTGTCCGTAAACGCCTGGTGGTCTACTGTGTCAAAGGCAGCCTAGAGGTCTAGTAGAACCAGGATGCAGGGGTGGCCGCCGTCCAGGATGTCGAGAATATCATCGACCACCTGTATGGTTGCTGTCGCTGTGCTGCATCTGGGACTGAATCCGGATTGGTAGGTTTGGAGGAGATTGTTGGTGTTGATGTGTTGCTGCAGTTGTGCGGCTACCGCTTTCTCAATGACTTTACCTAGGAAGGGAAGATCGGTGACGGGGCGATAGTTACATAGGTAGTCTGGATCCAGAGTGGGTTTCTTTAGTAGAGGGAGGATTTGTCCTGTTTTTAGGGTCACTGGGAAGGTGCCTTGAGTTGGGGTGCTGTTGATGATCTCTGGTTAGGGAGACGGGTAGTATAAGATTTTACAGATTAAATTGTAATTGGTGTATAAGAAGCCGGAACTTGGAGGAAAAGAAATGAAACATGAGAAAGAGATAAGAAAGATGTCTTGTGTTAACTTTTCTTCAGTTTCAGGGTCCTCTAGTGTGGATGCTTCTAGAAACAAGTTTAGTGAAACCTCTGTTGCCGATCCTGAGGGAGGTTACCAAAACCCCTGTTCCAAAAAAACATTTGGCAAGTATGTGGTTTGTGGGTTTGGTGTCCATGTGAAAGGGGATCGCAGATGTACGGGCAAATCCTTGTGTATCCCTTCTGTCTCCTTAACCTTCACACACGAGGGAGAAACTCCTATGACTGTTGCAGTCTTTCGCCTTCTAGCTCAACCCATTGGCGTTCAGGCTAGAGTTACTTTAGTGTTGCTTGGTTGGTTACTAGGAACATAATCAATTCCATCGCTGCTAACACCTAGTGTTCTATTAAGGACAGTGCTCTCGTAAATGGTCAGGAAACGTCTGTCATTAGAGACACTCGGGCCAGCATCACAGTGGTTGATGAGTCTGTACTCATAATGCCCGTCATCCTTAAATGCAATGATATGACTGTCAGGATTCCTGTCAGTATCTAGGCAGGTGGGCAATGACCTAAAGAGCATAGGTGCTGTCTGAAACACAGTAGAGCCCCATTCCCACGTCGAAAGACAAGGGCTCAAACTAGAAGGGCTTGAGAGGCCACCTTACAGGACCTCTCCAAAGAGACCAAGAAGAAATTCAGTGTGTCTCAAAGGCAAAAGGCCCCAAGCCCAAAACCTCCAGTAGCAAAGCTTAAGGTGATCCTACCTCCAGCTCAGGCTGAGGCCACTAAATCCCCAGAAGACCCACCTACTGGTGACACAGAGGTGGTGGAGGTTCAACCTTGTTTGGAAGATCTGGATCCTAGAGACCATGCTGACCTGCAGACTCTGCTTGGAGAAGCTGGACCCTCTAGGGCAGACTTCAGCAAGGGACAGAGTGTCCCTCTCTTGAAGGCTTGTGCAGGCAAGTTGCTTCCCAACTTGATGGCCAAGATCGTGGGAAGCACAGGCTCTGTTAGGAGGACGGTCTCCTATATAGTGAACCTTTAGAATCTACTCCAGGGGACAAGACACTGGTTGTTCCCAAGGCAGTAAGACCTCTGCTTTTGTAGTTGGCTTGTGAGGTGCCTCTCTCCATTTACTTGAGTACACCAAGACTGGCAAGGGAAGTCTCTCTTTGTATTTCTATTGGCCCCAGACGGGTGCAGCAGTAGACACACACTGCAGAAGCTGCCACACTTGGCAGTTGTCTGGCGAAAGTGGTTGCCACTCCCAGTTGTGGGAACTCCTTTTGAGACGGTTGGGTCTGACATTGTTGGTCCCATTGAACCTCCCACTTTCTCGGGTAACAGATGTATTCTTGTTGGAATGTACCATGTCACTAGAAACCCTGAAGCAATTCCCATGAGAACTGTTCCTGCTCAAGCAGTAGCAAAGGCCCAACTAGATCTTTTTTTTTACCAGAGTAGGATTTCCCAAGGACGAGATCTCTGACAGGGAGACCAACTTTGTCCCATTGCATGCAAGCATGTGGAAAACCTGTGGTATAACCTAGAAGTTCTCAACAGCTTACCATCCTCAGACCAATGGGTTTGTAGAGAGGTTTAACCAAACTCTGAAGAGCATGATGGGAGCTTTAGAAGAACCCCTTTGCAGGAAATGAGACCTTCTACTGCCATGGCTACTATTTACTTATAGAGAAATAACTCCAGCAGGAGTGACCTTAAGCCCCTTTTGAGCTTGATAAAGGTGGGACTGGAGATTCTTGCACCTTCCAAACCAGTGAACATCACTATGTGCTAGACCTGAGAAGGAGGATGGCACATATGATGTCTGAAGCAACAGAGAACCTGAAAGCAGAACAAGCCCTGGTGAAACCCTGGTATGACCAGAAGGCTAACATGGTTGAGTTTACTCCAGATAAGCAAAGCCTTACAAGATAAGTGGACTGGACCATTCATTGTTGTAGGCGAACTTGGAGAGGTGAATTATTTGGTGGACTTGGGCAACCCCAAGGAGGCCCCTAGGGTCTTCCACACCAACCGTCTGAAGGCATTTGTCCCCACGGCAGAAATGGGTGCTTTGCTGGGCCGGGTTGGGGGAGGAGGGGCTATATAAAGGTGAAAACAATGCTTGACCTTGGAGTAATTGCACACTCCAATATGCTACGGTCTATCCCAGTGGTGCTAGTACCAAAGGCAGGAACTAAGGGGCTTAGATTTGGTGTGGACTACAAGGCCTTAAACGCAGTCACCAAGTCTGATCCCCATCCTTTACCCAGAACAGATGAGCTAGTGGATAAGTTGGGTTCGGCTAAATTACTCAGCACATTTGGTCTGACATCAGGCTATTGACAAATGGCTCTGACTGACCATACCAAGGAGAAGACAGCATTTCCTGCTCCAGAAGGCCTCTTTCAATTTAGCTTGATGCCTTTTGGGTGGAAGAATACTCCAGCCATCTTCCAGAGGCTTGTAAATCATGTCCTGAATGGGTTAGAGAACATCTGCACGGCATAACTGGATGACATTGCAGTGTTCATCCCCAGTTGTGAAGAGCATCTTTCACACCTCAGCCAGGTGTTGCAGGCTCTTCAGTAGGCCAATCTGACCATCAAAGTCAGCAAGTGTCAAGTTGGTCAGAGTTCTATGGTCTATCTTGGACATGAAGTAGAAGGGAGTGAAATAAAGCCCTTGCTTTGTAAAGTACAAACTGTACAGGACTAGGAAACACCCCCTACTCAGAGCCAAGTGAGATCCTTCTTGGGACTCTCTGGATAGTCTAGGAACTTCGTTGCTGACTGTGGAACACTAGCAGCAGCCCTGATCTCTGTATCCACTCCAAGTAGATGAAATGGACTGAGGAGTGTCAGTATGCCTTCCAATGTCTAAAAGATGCCCTATGCAAAGCTCCAGACAAATCGCAAGCTTTCCTTCTACAAACTGATGCACAAGGTACAGGAATTGGGGCTGTTTTAAGTCTGATTGATGACAAAGGCAGAGCACCCCATCTGTTTCATCAGCAAGAACTTAAAAGATAGAGAAATGAGGTGGGCAACCATTGAGCGCGAATGTTTTGCCATTGTGTGGTGACTGAAGAAGTTTAGACCATACTTGTATGGATCTACTTTCAATATTAAGAAAGACTGACCACCAACCTCTTAGATGGCTGATGCACATGAAGGGGTAAAATCCCAAACTGCTCAGGTGGTCTATAAGTTTGCAAGGGCTTGACTTCACCATGGAGCATAGGTCAGGGTCACACCACCAGAATGCTGGTGGATCCTCCAGAAGGTATAACCTACTGGAACAAGAGATTCATCCAGGAGTAGATTAGATCCCCCAGACTAAGGGACAGGAGGAGCCGGCGAGTGTTAGGGAACATTTCTTTCTTGTATGAAATCTCCACTCTTTGCGAGTCCCCCAGCACTGTTTTGCTGAACACCTGTTTTTTTGGTGCAAATTCTCCTGAGTGAGTGGTAACCTTTTTTTCCCCACCCACGCGCTCCCCTTTTTACTGTGTTATATGAACCGTTTTAACCACGTTTTGGTATTTCTGTTTGGAGGCCTGCTTTCCTCCATCTTTTTGGCATGTACAATTTCCTAAAGGAGCACACAGTGTTGCTGGGAGCTCATAGAGCTTTTACTTTGTTTATTTATTCTCCGGGCTCACTCTCGCAGTTACCAGGGGAGGAGGTTCCTTTTTATCTTACCTGTGCTTTATTTTGCGTGATCAGCATACCCCACCTTATGCGAAGTTCTAAGGGCAAACATTATCCCTTTTCTCACCTCGAACCTTTTGGCTACTGTGACAAGCCTGCTGTTCAGTGTACCTTTTTGCACAACTTTCTGTGGACTTTGGTCGCAGGCTGTCTTTGCAGCTGCGCTAGGCAACACAAGAGACACCATTAACCAAAATGGTGAATTTACTTTACTAGGCCCTGAACATGATGACTTGCCCTTTCTGGGTCCATCTTCTATCTATGTGGGTGGGGGAGGATTCTCTGGTCCCTTTGTCTTCGGTGAGCTTCCCAAGGAAAGCCTGCACAGCTTCTCTGAGTGACTGGCAGGACAGGAAGTGGGGGAGGTGACCAAAACTCACCTGGCCTGTGAGGGTGCAGAAGGAGGAGACTGACACAGGGGGCATAGTGGTAGCTATAGGCTTTTATTTGCAATGAAAACCAAAGAGAACACCTACCTCTCCCTGCATTGAGGTGTTTCCCTGCCTCAAATAAAATACTAATGAAACTGTCAATAAGAGTCCACTTGAAACACTTGTGTTTACACAAGTGATTTCGCGCCTTGAAACACTTGTCTATAGGCGCGTTATAAATGCCATATATCACTGCCTGGTGTCAAACATGTCCCCATCTCTGTCCCTTACACTTGTAAGTAAACAGTTGTACCCAAGTTCTTGGTCCAGGAGAATTACTTCCACCTCCTGGACTGAGTGGCACAGTTCTGGCTGAAAGTTCTCCAGCAGGGGCAATGGCTCCCTTCCCATGGTTACAGTACTATAAAAAGGACGCATATCCTTCAACACTGCATCACAAAGTTCAAGACTTTATATACCAGGGGGAAGGACTCCCTTCCCTTGGGTGCTTTGGTGTTCCTTGCAGGGTGGTTTGCCAGGAGAGTGACTCCCTTCTCCTGGTCCTTGTTAGTTATGTTTCCCAGCTTGCAATGCCAGAAGCAATGCCTCCCTTCCCCTGTCTTCTTTAGACTCTATTTCCCAGCTCACAACACCAGGCGGAAATGACTCCCTTCCTATGGCCTTTCTTAGGCTTTTTTTCACAGTTCACACCAGGGGCAATGACTCCCTTCTTATGGCCTTTCTTAGGCTTTTTTTCACAGTTCACACCAGAGACGACCCCCCCCCCTTCCTATGGCCTTTCTTAGGCGTTTTTTCAGAGTTCACACTAGGGGCAATGACTCCCTTCCTATTGCTTTCTTAGGTTTTTTTCACAGTTCACACCAGGGGCAATGCCTTCCTTCCCCTGGCCTTTCTTAGCAAACAAAGACCCAATTGTACTGCGGGTCCCTGACCTTGGTTTCTTTCTCCAGTTGCACTTTGTATGCTTTTCTGCCAAGTACTACGACACGAAAAGTGGTCTGTAACCTTTTCTTGTGGGTGTAGGTCCCAGACCTGTTCTTATTTATGACTTGCTTTTGGCAGACCTGGTTCACTCTTCTGCCAGGTAGTAGCACAAAGAAAACTTCCAGTGTACTGTCTTTCGCTATTTACTTTGGGAGTGTTTTGTGACCAACCACTGTGCCGAGGAAGATTCTTCCTGATGCGCACTTTCCCATTCTTAACTGGGATTCTCGCACCAGGCCCCCATCCAGACTCAACTCATCTCCCGCTACCCGCTTCTCGCAAGCTCTTCACCGGATCTCTGCGGGGCAGTAGGTCTTCATTCTCACTGCTCTTCTCTCGGTGATCCTGCACGACTCTGCGGTAGGGCCCTGTTTGCTCTGTGTCACGCTCCTGTCTTTCCAGCCCCAATTGTTTGTTGTAGCTTCACACCACCGGGACAAAGATTTCATGCTCTCAGCTTGGGGAGCGGGTTACTCGCGGCTTCCTTGATGTTCTGATGTTGACCTTCACGGGCTGGGCTGCCTCTTCTGCAGGATGGCTGCGTCCTTTCATGGAGTCCTTCCTCTATTTTTATATTCGCTGGTTGGCATAATATCTTAAATCCATTTTTAGTGTCTTTGGTCTTTCGACTGTTATTCCTCCGTCTCTCCTCCTCATCCCAGTACTTGTTATAGTTCTTCCTTTGGTAAACCATGTTATTCCTCGCCTCAGTGGAAGCCACGTCTTTGGTCCTACAGAAATACATGAATTGGATTGGGACAGGACTGGGATTTACAAGGTGGGGAGGTGTATATGGTGGTGGGTGAGCGTTATTGTACCACGTCTCCCTTGGATGTTCGTCCCTGTCCCTAGAGTTGGAGTCTCTCCCCATGAGATCCTTCTGCTGAGTAACCCCCAGGGGGCACAATCGGTAGCGGCCTCACCTACCTGGCCTCATGTGAAGGGGCTCCCCATCGGGTAGAAGTGATGACATCCAAGGACTCGTCGCACTTTTGCCCTTTAGTGTGCCTGACTGAAAGCAGTTCAGACTGAGGCTGGCTGTCCCCATTGGCCAACTACCCCCCCCCCCCAAGTTTGAATGGTGCATGCATCATGATTGGTGGGTGCAGCTGGTGTTCCTGGATACATTTCGAGTTCCTGGAGCTGAAAGTCAGTCGGCCACTGTAACCAAAGTATCTGATGAGGACGAAGGACACCGCCACAACTTCCAACACCCACCAGAGCCTGTTGCAAAACCGCTGCTGCCTGACCTCGACTTCCAAGCGACAGGAAAGATCTCAAGGAGACAACTGCCTCCCATAGAGTGACGGGCATAACCAGACTAGCTACAATTTGCCTGGAAGAGCTGTGACTTCCAAGGCCTGTAATTCGCCAATACCATGGGATCCTGTGTGCATGGCTGTGGATCGTCTGCAGAAGCGCAGTTTCGCCTTAAACTCTGTGGGCACCCTACTAAGCCTGCAGCAACTCGAGCCAGCTCCAGAAAGTTCCCTCTGCAGAGGCGAGAAACGGAGAAGAGTTGACTGCTGTGACAACCGTTGCTCCACCGAGCCTGAAAAAGGCACCAACCAGCCAGAACCATGAAGATCCTTTGCTGGGCAACTGTCTGCACGAGAGCTGTCGCCAGATCCACTGAAGTCCCCTTCTTCTGTTGCCAAGACATAGAAATCTGTGACTGGGTTTGCTTTCGCCTCGCAGCGGGTACCGTCCTGCAACAACAGCTTCTTCACTTGAAGGTATTGTCGTTCTCCTAGTAAACCTGCTTGGAGCTTGCTTGCTTGATCCTGATACTCGGGGGGGGGGGGGGGAGTGGGGGGGGGCTGCAGATAGTTTGTATCTTGCACCCCTCTAGGTCTCTCTAGAGTTAGATTGAGGGGACAACAACCCATTGTGCTCTAGTGAGAAGTCCACCTGCCCTGGGACACTGCACATTGGGGGGGCGTTCCTTCAGGGGGGTCCTCCTAACCTCCCTGAGCCTGTGAAACCAACCGTTGTTACTTACCTGCAACTGTAGGGAATCCAGAGGGATCCTACCGCTCTTCAGTGTACTTTACTTTTCCTGCCTTTTCTGCCAAACCGCTGGTCACTGGTGTCAGGCGGGTTGGATACAAAGTTACAAGAGTTTGGAACAGTTTGCATAAATGTTTCAGGTGGTTTTATTATGTGAATTGTTTACCCTACAAGTAATTCTGAACATACTTAACCTATGAATGTCCTTGGCTTATCTGTGTTAAGAATATTGCAAGTACTCTTACTGTGAATATGTTTCTGTACTTGAATGAACTTAGAATTCTAACAGTGTGCCTTAGTGTGTATAAAACATATATATTTCTTTTTACTTTACAGTGAATTTTTCCTGTTCTGAGTTCTGTACTACATCCCTCCTCCCTCCTTAGACCAAGCCTGGCTGCTCGTCCATTTCTACCAAGCCTTTGGATAGTTCAGGCCAGACCTGAGAAGTGTAACCCTGTTCACCAAAGGTGGGATTTCCTAAGTTCTGCCAGAGGCAGTACTTTGGTAAATTCCCCTAACACTACGGTTGGGATGTGTCTTTAGGACACTGCACTTAGTTGTGCAGGCTACATGGTACTTACCTACTCGTGAGTTGTATAGAATCCTGGTTCTCCACATCCCCTGGTTATTTTATTATGGGTGCGGGTCCTTTGCAAAGGACCCTTGTATAGAAATTGGGGTTGGGAGAGTCCTTGAATAGGCATTCGTGTTTTGATACATATACTTGGTGTCTTTTTAAATACTGTGCATTCATGTTTAAAGTACTTATTGGAACTAATAGTTTTATCTGTGTGACTCTATTAAAGTATATATTTTTCAGTTTATCGGTTTCTCCACCATTTTGCCCCCATTCTTGTCTTTCTACTATTCTGATTTTCATGTTTTCTTGTACCTCTTGTCGTGCTCTTCTTTCTCACAGGTGCCAGCTGCAGTTTCACACTCTGAGTTTTGGCAGCGCTATTTCTACAAAGTGCACACCTTGGAGCAGGTGGGTTTTCATGTCACCCCTGTATAGCCAGTGTGAGTAAGTGTGGCAGATGTCAGCCGGCCCTTCTCTGAAGCGCGTTTCCCTTGGGAGAGCATTCCTTTACCTTGTGCCGCCTGCTCTGGCGAGTCTCTGGTTTTATCTGGTGGTTATCGTTTCAGGATGAGGCACGGAGGTGCGCCCTGAAGCAAAGAGCCGAGCAGAGCGCCCAGGAGGAGCATTGTCGCTGGGAGGAGGATGATGGTAAGCGACCACCCCCTTTCTGCTGTAACAGGTGTACTATTGAGCCCCTCCCCCTTTCTCTCATGGTGTAGGATGAGTTGTGAGCCTCATGGTGCTGTTATGGTGGGATGCTGCTCAGCTTAGGTCACCCACAGCCCCTTCCCACACGCTTGTGCAATGTCTGGCCTGCAGCACAGGGCACTGGTGGGGCGCCATGGGATGCAAACAGAAGGACGTGTGAGAGAACAGGAGAAAGCGAGAGGAAGAGAGTGAGGGGCGATACAAAGGAGGGTCTTGAGAATGGGGAGGAGGGGACTAGAAACTGGGGAAGAATGGAGGGTGAGAGCATCAAAGCGGGGGGGGGGGTGAGAGGTGATAAAACCTGAAGAGCGGAGAGGGACCGAAATGGAGGTAGAGAAGAGGGCGGGACAGTAGTGGTGGGGGGGTGGGGGAGACAACCAGAGACAGGACTGGGAACGAGCTTAAAGCAGGAATGAAAACGTCCAGAAAACTTTATTTCAGCAGAGTTTATTGGGACAAAAGGCAGTGGAAGGGTTAAGTAAGAGGAAGCTGAGGGGGAGATGAAGGAATGCAGAGAGAACTGCAGGGCGAGAAAGCAAAAGAGACAGATCAACGGTGATTGAGAGCAAAAGACGGAGCAGGAGGGGGCCAGACCGACAGAGAGAAACGTCACTTGGAAGGCTAGGAAGGAAGATGTAGAGAGGGCGGCTGAGAGAACCGTGAAAGAGTCTGTTTGGGGGAGGAAAGAGGGAGCCCTTGGGGCCCTGTCCTCCCCAGTGCTCGAAGTGTACGAAAAGTAGCAATGGAACTATGTCCCCTGTTAGCCTGCACCCACTCCCCAAAAGCCCATCAACACACCGCCTCCCACACACAATAAAAAACCCAAACACTTGCACCTGCTGTTTAAGAGAACGTGCAGTGCACTGCACTGAAATGCAAGTTTCTACTTTTTCCTACCCTGTTGTTTTAAAACGAAACCGTTCCGGAACGGTTTCTTTTTAAAATAAAAGTATAGGAGCTGTAAAACTTAATTTAAAAAAAGTAGAGGACAGGGCTCAAGTCGAGGGTACACTGGGGTGGGGGGGCGGAGTCCACCCACTTTTTCAGAGGGTGGTCTCAGCAACATCCCTCCGTCCCCCCAGCTAAAATGAGAAACGAAACATTGAATGTCCTCTTTGAATTTATGAAATAAAGCCATCAAGTTTGCAGGCCGGACATGTCACCCTGCACTGTATAATCTGATGAAAAATAGCAAACAACTAAAGGTGAAAGGTCGCATTTCGGTACTGCAAGTTCCAGGGAAAACATTTGTATTGGTTCTTGAAGTTTAAACCATGCACACCTTTTAACGTTTTCAAAAACACTATTGAAAGAAAATCTCCTCTCTTGGTTTTGTGCGTGTGTTGATTTTTTGAAAGGCAAATGCCATTATCCTTTGCAATTTGGGTGGTCATGCAAAGCCAGTTTAATGAAATGTGCATATTTCACCTAGATATGCTAATTTCTGAGACGCCACATGCCTTTGCATTTGTTGATCAGTCCCCTCACTTCTCTTGGTCCTCACCCATGAGCACGGGAGCACCTACCCCATCCCCGCTCCATCCTGCACACTCACAAGGCATAGTAGGTTTGTCTCCCCTCCCCCACTGCATTTTAATATTTCTTTATGTATTTAGTTTTGTATTCATTGTTTCACATCCCCCCTTGTCCCCTCCCTGTTGCCTTGCGGGCGCTTTGAAACAGGATGTACTTCCTGTATAAACGCTTAACACGCAAACAATAAATAAATGGAACTGGCGCAAGATTGTACAATTGCAAGAAAAAGAACGAACATGGGAGATGGTGTGAAGCAAATGTGGGTGAGGAGAGGGGGGAGGGGGTAATAAACAAGGGATCAGTGACAGGGAATTCTAAATGGGAGATAATTATGAGGGTGTGCCGCTTTGCTACAGTGGAAATCCCATCCTTTGTGCCTAACCTTTTGAAGCAGTCTGCTCGGGGCTGTGGGGTGCGAGTCTGCTGGAACAGACCTCTGCCTCAATCCGACACACACGCACACACACGCACACGCGCGCACACACACACACACACACGCACACGCAGTTCTTGGACTCATTTTACTGCGCCTCTATCAAAGTGCCTCACATTGACTTTAATGGGGGACCACTTTCAAAGCCATCAGATTTCACTCCGCTTGGTGACTAACAGGTCTAACATGTTGAGGGGGGGATAGCTCTCGAATAAAGCACTGGTTTTGATAACTGGGAAGCCTGAACTTTGAAAGTTGAATCCCGCAGTAGGGCTGAGATAGCCTTTCTTCCTCCTAAAGCCGATAAATCGATAATCGGAACATCAGCTAATAACATCTGTTATTACAGGGCTTTAAAGCGGGAGAAATCTGACATGAAGCGCTATATAAGAACACAAATTATTATGTTTGAGAGGGTGGCCCTATTCGTCACTTGGCATGCCAACAGCTTCTCCCAGTGACTATAGGGATGGTGTTTTTGGGCCGCTGTGCCCACCCCCCGTGCCCCCTTCCCCGACCATCCTTCCAGTGACCTCGATGACCAGTGAGCCCAATGTGACATTTTTTTAATGGGGGCTGGGCAAAACAAAATGTGAAGGCCACTGGTGTAAAGTGCTGGATTGTCCCCTTTAGGGGATACCTATTTATTTTGTATGTTATTGAATTTATAAAGCGCTATACGCCAAAGCGCTGTAACAAAACCAAACCGTACAAGTAACATTGGATAGATTAGAAGTGCCTTTAATGTGAGTGCGAAAGAGGGCGAGTGAGGAAGAACGAATATCAAGAAGGACCTTACTGCAAAATGTAGGTGCTAATGCAGAAAAGCAGGGAAATCGGGGGGGGGGGAGCACAAGAGGGTTGAGGAAAAGAGAGAAGAAATTGGGAATGGAGTGAGCGGGAAGGAAAGTAGAAGGGGATTAAGGGGGAGAGCTATGGGGGAGCCTGTCCGTGAAGTCAGTAAACAGAACTCATAAAATCAAATGGTAAACTGGATTTGAAGGAAAGCCATTGCAGGAGAAATAGTTGTGAGGGGAAGAGAAGAGAAGGCATATAGAAGAGCAAGCTGATAAGCAGGGACCAAAATTAAAATGCGATGAACAGGAGCTAAAAGGCAGTTCCTGCGATCCATTATCAACCAGTGACCAGGAGCTACTACCACTGGGGAACCAGGAGCTAGTACTTGACGTTCTGCAAATCTAACTTCCACATAAGACGCAGACATATCACTTTATGTATTATTTATGACCCCTTATGCTTTAAATGTAGCATAGATTTATCCTAATGCTTATTTATAGATTGTCCCAAATGCACATTTAAATCCACATAGGTGTTTGTTCGGCCTCATTTGGCCTGGGGAGCCAAAAGTAGCTCCTGGTAAAGCTGACCAGGCTCTTCTAGGCCAGAAGCAGGAGCCAAATAGCTCCTGCTCCCCTCGATTTCAAACCCTGGGAGACCAGGCAGAAGTTAAGAGCAGTAGAATAGACCAGAACAAATAAGGGAATGAGGATTTTAGAGCCAAGAAAGGACCAAAAAGGACTGGCTAGACGGATACTACGAGGACTGTTAGGGGAGTTTTTGAAGGCACCCACTCATACATGTGTCCTCATAAAAATGCAAAAGTAAAGATAAGACACCCCTTCAGGGAATGAGACCAACAGATGAGTTGCAAGGATGACAAAGTTTATATAAAGAACTCGGCTGCCCGGGCAGCACATTATAAGAAACTATTTGATCATGGGTTACTTCACTGCATATAGTAACGAGTCACAATGCTGATTGGAGGGGCCGTATGGCGCAGCCTGCTCTATAGGGGATGCCAGGCTGCTGCTTGCCAGTCGATCTTGTGGCACGTGGTTCAGCTGGGCTCATCTCCGCAGTGAAGGTCGGGCGAACAGGCGATACACAGCTAAACAACAAACTGATAATACAAGAATAATGGCGAACATCAAATCCTTGCATTTACTTAGTGAGGATGGACTCATATATTGGCATTACGACCTCTAAATTCAGGGTTTCAACGATACTGAGGTTCCCGCGCCCAAGTGTCTCCGCCTGGGGGTTTGATCTACTGTTTACTGTCCCTTGTGCCTCATGATACGAGCAGACATGTTGCTTTAGGGAGAATATACTGCTAGGCGGGATTAGAGTTGTGGTGGGTGTCCTGGACTGGTCAAGGCAAGGGGGTAAGATTTGTATCATCATGAAAGAGATTGGGGGGTCGGGGCTGATGGACCCTGGTCTGGTGGGGTGGGGGTTGAGAGGGCACAGACAAGTTTGGTGGAGACAGATAAGTGCTGGGGTCTGCTCCGGTCTCGCGCTCTGCAGCGAACACATTCTACGGAAACAATATTAAACATTTGCAACAATAAACGGCTGGACTTCAGTGAGAACAAGGCTCGTGCGGAGCAGGTCTGGGGTGGCGTTGGCTTGGGTCTTCTGTGCGAGAAGCTGGGGTGGGGAGGGCTACGAGCAGCAGAGGGATAGCTTTTCGGGCCTAGTAATAGATGGCATCGGCTCTAATACAAAATGGTGTCTGTTCTCGGGAATATGAGCTACGTTATTTGTATAAGTCTCTGTTG
Organism: Ambystoma mexicanum; assembly: GCF_040938575.1. Classification (NCBI taxonomy): domain Eukaryota; kingdom Metazoa; phylum Chordata; class Amphibia; order Caudata; family Ambystomatidae; genus Ambystoma; species Ambystoma mexicanum. Next base: position 32,161,473 of record NC_090934.1, read on the forward strand.
TATCCTAAGGGGACGCACCTTGGGGGTGGGTGGCTCTCACCCCTTCGCTTACACGTAATTTATTTACAGCGGGAAAGGTGAGGGGGGATAGGACCATCTCCTTCCCAAATTTTCTCTAAAGTCCTACTTGCAGTAAGACTTTAAGCTATCCCAGTGGCTTGTAGATCCCCAACTCTGTCTGTACTAGCTTAGGACCTTGGTAGTGTGGCAGAGCAGTCGGGCTCATCGTAAGAGGAAGATGTGAGCTGCAGGTAAGTACTCCGAATCTTAGCTAGACGGGCACAGCAAAGAAACACTTACACATATTTTTATATAAAAGATATATATTTATTATAGTTACACCGGAATCACTTTTAATACTTTAGACGGTAACTGTAGAACACTTAGGAATACTATATAATACACTTCAAAGGTGTCAAGTAGTCCCCCCCCCCTTCTGTCCGTTGTTTGCCGGTGTCTTCGATCGCTGCCTTCTTGCAAACGGACCTGGTCTTGAACAGTGCTGCTCGAGTCTCGTCTGGTTCCAGGTTGCGTTTAGTTCCGGGAACGCAGAGTCCAGGAATCCGGGAGTCTGGGAAATGCTAGTAAGGCTCGGAATCAGGAAGGGGGATGTTAGGGAGAATTCTCTGTTTAGGCTGAATTTCCCTACCTAGTGAGTCCCCCAGCAGCTTTGCTGGATTTCTGGGGTTTATTTTTTTTTCTCCTGCCAAGAGTGAGACTCTTTTACCCTCACTCTTGGGCATGTTGAAGTGTGTTTTCTTGGTTAAACCTTGTGTTGAATGGGCTATGGGGTCTTTTACTCCATAGGGCCTCATGTATTTTTTGGATGTGGGTTACCCCGGATGCCTAAAGAATTGGTTGGTATGTATGAGCCTAAGTTGGATGTGTTGGATTGGTTGTCTCTGTTTGAATATAATCATGGGCTCCAGAACATCACAGGAAATGACTTACTCACCTGGTTGTTCTCTAGGCTTCCCCCTGTTGCAACTGATGTGGTAATGGAGATGGGGGAGGAGGATAGGAAGGATTATCAATGTGTGAAACTAGCTTTGATAGCTAGGTTTGGGAAGACCCCTTCCCAGTATCTTAAGAGGTTTAGAAGCCTCAAAAAGCATGATGGTACCCCTTGGGCTACCTGGGTGAGTGAAGGGTTGAAAAACTTAGAGGGATGGGTTAAGGGTTACAAGGTGAACACTTATGAAGGTATGAAGAATTTGTTTATGTTGGAGACTATTTATGATGCCTGCTCTCCTGAGCTCAGACAACACTTGGCTGATTCCAGGGAATTAGATTCCCGGAAACTAGCTAAGGCTGCTGACTTGTGGGTTGCCAACAGGGCCACTCACAAGGATTCTGGGGTCACTCAGAAAAAGGATGAGGGAAAGCAGCCACCCAAAGTGAATCCAGAGAATTCTAATACCTCCCATACCAAAGAGGGCCACAAACAACCAAATAACCAGGGTAAACCCCAGGGTAAACCACAACAGGCTAGTGTACCTTCTGGCCAAAAACCAGAAGGGGGTCAGGACAAGCCACCCTTTCAGAGAGCATTTGGACAATGCTATATCTGTAAGGCTACTGACCATATCAAAGGGGATCCCAGGTGCAAGGGTAAACCTGCAGGGATCAGCACAGTCTCCTTAGCCTTTACTCCAGGGGATGAAGTACAGATGGCTAGTGCCCACTTTGAACTCTTTGCTGAAGAACCCTTGGGTCTTCAAGCAACTGTAAACTTAGAGCCTAGGGGTCTGGTTAGTCCCCAGAATAGGGTTGTGTATAACTCCCTACCTGGTAACTCTAAGGTGTATTATGTGGACAGTGTTCTTGTCAATGGCCAGGATACTCCTGCCAGGAGAGACACTGGGGCCAGCAGAACCGTAGTGGATGAAAGCTTCTTTCGACCTGAGGATGTGGCTAAAGCACCCAAAGGTCCCACTAAGATGTCTGGAGGCCCTGTCCAAATGGTTCCTATTCTAACAGCCCTCATTCAGTGTAACAACATGACAGTGAGGATCCCTGTCAGTGTTCAGACTGAGGTACCTGGGAAGGTCCTGTTGGGGAATGACCTAAGAACTCTAGGAGTAGTGTCACATACCCCCAGGCCTCCCAGTATGGAGAAGCAGAACTTAACCAAATTGGCTAGGAAGACTACCTTGAAGGACCCTTCTAAGCCTGTGGGACCCTCTACTGAGAACCCCACTACAAGCCCTGGTTTTAGTAAGTTGACCTCTAACCCAGGCACATTTCAGGATAGTATGCTAGGAACATGGGAGCCCCAACCAAGCTCCACCCTTGTTCCCCTAGTTTCAGAGTCTCCGACTCCCCCTGCTTCTGAGGAAGAGGTGGATAGACCAACTAGGCCCCTATCTGAACCTGAGAGAACTGGTAATTCTCAGTGCTGGTGGAAAACCAGAAAAGAAAAGTCTAAGGCCAGAAACCTTCAGACTGTTGGATCTTCTACTGAAGACCCCAACTCAAATCCTAATATTAAGGGGGAAACTCCTAAAATAGGTAAGGGTAGATCTAAGAGGAAGGGGAAGCAGGCACATTGCCTAACCCCAACCCCTCCAACCAAGAGGCCTAAGACCCAACCTGCTCCCACAAGAGAGGTGGTGAGGAACCTTGGAGGCCCCTCTAGATCTAAGGGAATCCTTTATAAGGACCCCTTGAAAAAGCCTAACATAGGTTCAGAAGTTGTACCAACTTCTGAGGGACTGGTCAACCAGATCCCCTATAATACCAAAAAGACTAATGTTCCTCAAAGGGTTTGTAGGTCCTTTAGCTTGCAAAAGAAAACCTTTGAGTTCTCCCTTAAACATAGGTCAGGGTGTCACCATCAAAATGCTGATGGACTCTCTAGGATGTATATCATCGACTAGAGGTATGAGGTTCATCCAGGAGTGGATTAAATCCTCCTGTCCCTTAGTCTGGGGGGGGCGAGTGTTAGGGAGAATTCTCTGTTTAGGCTGAATTTCCCTACCTAGTGAGTCCCCCAGCAGCTTTGCTGGATTTCTGGGGTTTATTTTTTTTCTCCTGCCAAGAGTGAGACTCTTTTACCCTCACTCTTGGGCATGTTGAAGTGTGTTTTCTTGGTTAAACCTTGTATTGAATGGGCTATGGGGTCTTTTACTCCATAGGGCCTCATGTATTTTTTGGATGTGGGTTACACAGCACCCTCTGTGCCGTACCCCAGGGGTGTCCTAGGGACTCCCCAACATAGACTCCATACCCTGGGACTAACTACTGTCTCCCAGGGCATGTAAAGTCACCAAAGACTTTACAAGTCTTAAATCCTGAACAGAACCAGTACAAACCATCATATTGTGGACGTACTGGCTGGGGCAATTCGATTGCCCCAGGGTCTGTTAGTCGAGGGGGCACGTCTCCGTCCCCCCTGATCGAGTTTTGGCTGGTGGCAGTGGAAACTACTTTTTATATTCGACCGCGAATATTTTCCTATGGGATTTCCCATTGTTTTAGGCTAACACATTTAATTATTTATTTACGGTAGCCTTAAACATACCGCCGGTTTATATATTTATTATTATAACTCCGGTTGGGATTTTTTGCCAAAACTTGATACTAAAATGGCGTTGGCGTTCGCCTCTGTAACTCTGACCCAAAGTGGAGCCCTTTGTCACACTTTTGGCGGGCTTCTCCACAGAAGCCCTCCAAAGTGGTGCCACTCTGTCTGGGGTACTTAGGAGGGGTGGAGGGGGATTTAGGCACCCTGGACTGAGTTACCTAGGTAACTCAAGTCGCACTCCGTCCTGATTGGCCCAAGTGGTGAGCCGGCCGGCTCACCACTTAGCATGGTTGAGTGACAGCTAGGCTGGGTGAATGGGGGTTTGCTGCATAAAAGCAGGGCTTTGGGGACTGGAACTTCAGAAGTCGCCACAGGACCTAAGAATCCAACGAGGGACGAGCTGAGCTGATCTGCTACGACGACACCGCCGATGGAGCCCTGCTGAACCATCTCACCACTTTTCCCGACGACCGAGGAGAACTCTTAACGGAGTGGCTCCTTCCCTTGACTGGTGGGGACAACCAGTTTTCACCTTCTTTCCGTTCTTCGAGGTATCCCGTGGCCGCCTTGCCAGTGCCAAGCACCCCGGCAACCGGAACCCCACCACTTTTACCCCAACCGCGAAAGTCGGTACAACCCTTTAACCGGAGGACTCCGCGCCTGGTTTCTTCCCGGGCAGTGCAACGACCTTCTTCTTCAGCGAGATCTTCTTCTCCCCTGACCGACGTCGAGCCTTGCTGCCACTGCCTGGAACAACTGCCCCCGCTGGAGGATCCTTTCCATTAAGGTACCGTGTTCCGCCTGGCTCCCTTGCCACCGACTGTACGAGGTAGTTTTAGCCCTCGGCTTTCGATCCTGGGATTGCCTGGGACACTTTGGCTAAACTTTCTGAGCCTCTCTAACTCTTTTCCGAACTCTTTTGCAAGACTCTGAATCCCTACCAACTGTGTGATCTTGGGCACGTTTTCGCTCTGTCTGCTCTAAGAGTGGGCCCTGCTTAGTGACTTTTGCTCACCTGTGACTTTGTGCTTCTTTGAGCTTACCAAAAGTGTTCTTGACCTTAGAGTGGTGTGTTTATCCTAATTCTGCTCTTTTTCCCTCCCTTCTTTAACCTACTAGAGTGTCATCTAACGTTAAGCGCTCACCTCTGTTTTAATTATGTGGTGTTAACCTAGAGTTGTCTAGATAGGAATAAGGATTGGGACTGCTTTCCATATAACTGTGTTTGGAGTGTTTTATTATATTTTGCTAGAGTGTTTTCAATTTGTGTGTTCTTAAAAATAAATAACTATATACTTTTGAAACCAAGCTCTGGTCAGTGTTTGCTTGTGCTATTGTGCCTGAGTACATATTGTGTATACTTTGCATACTGCCTAACTCTTCTTGAAGGAAGTCTGACTGCTCAGCCACAGCTACCAGGTAAATCTGGGTGGTACAGACTGCTACCAAGTGGGTTTACTGCTATACCTGTAGTCTTAAATCTTTTGCAGTGTTCCCCAAGGGAACTGCACAGGTTTCTGCCTAACACTGGTGTACAGCGGTGGGATTTGTATTGAGTATACATTTTATTGTGCTCTAGATACCTTAGTGCAACTAACCACAAAGCTTAGCACTGTAAAAATAATCCTCTAACATGTCAGTTATAGAAAGCTATAGTCAAGAGTCCCTTGCAGACAAAACTGCTGATTGTTTAAGAATGCTCTGTAAACATAAGGATCTCCTGACTAAGGGCAAGAAAATGGAGCTGATTGAAAGATTGTTAGCTAACCAAAGTCTGGGTGATGGTTCAGAGGAACCTACCACTCCAGCAACTGTAGATGACAGTATTGAAATTAACATGGAGCAAAATGTTGATGATTCTGAGGAAGAGTCAGAAGAGGAGGGTGAGGCTGTTGTGACTGTCCCCCCTAGGCCTCTGCCTGCTCTACCTGCTGTACCTACTGGACCTTTACCAGGTCCCACATTTAGTCCTCAGTACTTTGAACTGGAGAAAATGAAACTAGAATTGGAGTATAAGAAACTTAATGCTCAAACTGACAAAGAACTAAGGCTAAGGGAAATGGAGCTCAAGTATGACTTAGAAATGAAGAAATTATCTGTTGAAAATGCTTCTCTCTCTGGCTCATCTAGAAGTTCCAGTCCTAAAAGACCCCGGATGCCTAAAGAATTGGTTGGTATGTATGAGCCTAAGTTGGATGTGTTGGATTGGTTGTCTCTGTTTGAATATAATCATGGGCTCCAGAACAGCACAGGAAATGACTTACTCACCTGGTTGTTCTCTAGGCTTCCCCCTGTTGCAACTGATGTGGTAATGGAGATGGGGGAGGAGGATAGGAAGGATTATGAATGTGTGAAACTAGCTTTGATAGCTAGGTTTGGGAAGACCCCTTCCCAGTATCTTAAGAGGTTTAGAAGCCTCAAAAAGCATGATGGTACCCCTTGGGCTACCTGGGTGAGTGAAGGGTTGAAAAACTTAGAGGGATGGGTTAAGGGTTACAAGGTGAACACTTATGAAGGTATGAAGAATTTGTTTATGTTGGAGACTATTTATGATGCCTGCTCTCCTGAGCTCAGACAACACTTGGCTGATTCCAGGGAATTAGATTCCCGGAAACTAGCTAAGACTGCTGACTTGTGGGTTGCCAACAGGGCCACTCACAAGGATTCTGGGGTCACTCAGAAAAAGGATGAGGGAAAGCAGCCACCCAAAGTGAATCCAGAGAATTCTAATACCTCCCATACCAAAGAGGGCCACAAACAACCAAATAACCAGGGTAAACCCCAGGGTAAACCACAACAGGCTAGTGTACCTTCTGGCCAAAAACCAGAAGGGGGTCAGGACAAGCCACCGTTTCAGAGAGCATTTGGACAATGCTATATCTGTAAGGCTACTGACCATATCAAAGGGGATCCCAGGTGCAAGGGTAAACCTGCAGGGATCAGCACAGTCTCCTTAGCCTTTACTCCAGGGGATGAAGTACAGATGGCTAGTGCCCACTTTGAACTCTTTGCTGAAGAACCCTTGGGTCTTCAAGCAACTGTAAACTTAGAGCCTAGGGGTCTGGTTAGTCCCCAGAATAGGGTTGTGTATAACTCCCTACCTGGTAACTCTAAGGTGTATTATGTGGACAGTGTTCTTGTCAATGGCCAGGATACTCCTGCCAGGAGAGACACTGGGGCCAGCAGAACCGTAGTGGATGAAAGCTTCTTTCGACCTGAGGATGTGGCTAAAGCACCCAAAGGTCCCACTAAGATGTCTGGAGGCCCTGTCCAAATGGTTCCTATTCTAACAGCCCTCATTCAGTGTAACAACATGACAGTGAGGATCCCTGTCAGTGTTCAGACTGAGGTACCTGGGAAGGTCCTGTTGGGGAATGACCTAAGAACTCTAGGAGTAGTGTCACATACCCCCAGGCCTCCCAGTATGGAGAAGCAGAACTTAACCAAATTGGCTAGGAAGACTACCTTGAAGGACCCTTCTAAGCCTGTGGGACCCTCTACTGAGAACCCCACTACAAGCCCTGGTTTTAGTAAGTTGACCTCTAACCCAGGCACATTTCAGGATAGTATGCTAGGAACATGGGAGCCCCAACCAAGCTCCACCCTTGTTCCCCTAGTTTCAGAGTCTCTGACTCCCCCTGCTTCTGAGGAAGAGGTGGATAGACCAACTAGGCCCCTATCTGAACCTGAGAGAACTGGTAATTCTCAGTGCTGGTGGAAAACCAGAAAAGAAAAGTCTAAGGCCAGAAACCTTCAGACTGTTGGATCTTCTACTGAAGACCCCAACTCAAATCCTAATATTAAGGGGGAAACTCCTAAAATAGGTAAGGGTAGATCTAAGAGGAAGGGGAAGCAGGCACATTGCCTAACCCCAACCCCTCCAACCAAGAGGCCTAAGACCCAACCTGCTCCCACAAGAGAGCGGTGGTGTGGAACCTTGGAGGCCCCTCTAGATCTAAGGGAATCCTTTATAAGGACCCCTTGAAAAAGCCTAACATAGGTTCAGAAGTTGTACCAACTTCTGAGGGACTGGTCAACCAGATCCCCTATAATACCAAAAAGACTAATGTTCCTCAAAGGGTTTGTAGGTCCTTTAGCTTGCAAAAGAAAACCTTTGAGTTCTCCCTTAAACATAGGTCAGGGTGTCACCATCAAAATGCTGATGGACTCTCTAGGATGTATATCATCGACTAGAGGTATGAGGTTCATCCAGGAGTGGATTAAATCCTCCTGTCCCTTAGTCTGGGGGGGGCGAGTGTTAGGGAGAATTCTCTGTTTAGGCTGAATTTCCCTACCTAGTGAGTCCCCCAGCAGCTTTGCTGGATTTCTGGGGTTTATTTTTTTTTCTCCTGCCAAGAGTGAGACTCTTTTACCCTCACTCTTGGGCATGTTGAAGTGTGTTTTCTTGGTTAAACCTTGTGTTGAATGGGCTATGGGGTCTTTTACTCCATAGGGCCTCATGTATTTTTTGGATGTGGGTTACACAGCACCCTCTGTGCCATACCCCAGGGGTGTCCTAGGGACTCCCCAACATAGACTCCATACCCTGGGACTAACTACTGTCTCCCAGGGCATGTAAAGTCACCAAAGACTTTACTAGTCTTAAATCCTGAACAGAACCAGTACAAACCATCATATTGTGGACGTACTGGCTGGGGCAATTCGATTGCCCCAGGGTCTGTTAGTCGAGGGGGCACGTCTCCGTCCCCCCTGATCGAGTTTTGGCTGGTGGCAGTGGAAACTACTTTTTATATTCGACCGCGAATATTTTCCTATGGGATTTCCCATTGTTTTAGGCTAACACATTTAATTATTTATTTACGGTAGCCTTAAACATACCGCCGGTTTATATATTTATTATTATAACTCCGGTTGGGATTTTTTGCCAAAACTTGATACTAAAATGGCGTTGGCGTTCGCCTCTGTAACTCTGACCCAAAGTGGAGCCCTTTGTCCCACTTTTGGCGGGCTTCTCCTCAGAAGCCCTCCAAAGTGGTGCCACTCTGTCTGGGGTACTTAGGAGGGGTGGAGGGGGATTTTGGCACCCTGGACTGAGTTACCTAGGTAACTTAAGTCGCACTCCGTCCTGATTGGCCCAAGTGGTGAGCCGGCCGGCTCACCACTTAGCATGGTTGAGTGACAGCTAGGCTGGGTGAATGGGGGTTTGCTGCATAAAAGCAGGGCTTTGGGGACTGGAACTTCAGAAGTCGCCACAGGACCTAAGAATCCAACGAGGGACGAGCTGAGCTGATCTGCTACGACGACACCGCCGGTGGAGCCCTGCTGAACCATCTCACCACTTTTCCCGACGACCGAGGAGAACTCTTAACGGAGTGGCTCCTTCCCTTGACTGGTGGGGACAACCAGTTTTCACCTTCTTTCCGTTCTTCGAGGTATCCCGTGGCCGCCTTGCCAGTGCCAAGCACCCCGGCAACCGGAACCCCACCACTTTTACCCCAACCGCGAAAGTCGGTACAACCCTTTAACCGGAGGACTCTGCGGCTGGTTTCTTCCCAGGCAGTGCAACGACCTTCTTCTTCTGCTCTTCAGCGAGATCTTCTTCTCCCCTGACCGACGTCGAGCCTTGCTGCCACTGCCTGGAACAACTGCCCCCGCTGGAGGATCCTTTCCGTTAAGGTACCGTGTTCCGCCTGGCTCCCTTGCCACCGACTGTACGAGGTAGTTTTAGCCCTCGGCTTTCGATCCTGGGATTGCCTGGGACACTTTGGCTAAACTTTCTGAGCCTCTCTAACTCTTTTCCGAACTCTTTTGCAAGACTCTGAATCCCTACCAAAGGTGTGATCTTGGGCACGTTTTCGCTCTGTCTGCTCTAAGAGTGGGCCCTGCTTAGTGACTTTTGCTCACCTGTGACTTTGTGCTTCTTTGAGCTTACCAAAAGTGTTCTTGACCTTAGAGTGGTGTGTTTATCCTAATTCTGCTCTTTTTCCCTCCCTTCTTTAACCTACTAGAGTGTCATCTAACGTTAAGCGCTCACCTCTGTTTTAATTATGTGGTGTTAACCTAGGGTTGTCTAGATAGGAATAAGGATTGGGACTGCTTTCCATATAACTGTGTTTGGAGTGTTTTATTATATTTTGCTAGAGTGTTTTCAATTTGTGTGTTCTTAAAAATAAATAACTATATACTTTTGAAACCAAGCTCTGGTCAGTGTTTGCTTGTGCTATTGTGCCTGAGTACATATTGTGTATACTTTGCATACTGCCTAACTCTTCTTGAGGGAAGTCTGACTGCTCAGCCACAGCTACCAGGTAAATCTGGGTGGTACAGACTGCTACCAAGTGGGTTTACTGCTATACCTGTAGTCTTAAATCTTTTGCAGTGTTCCCCAAGGGAACTGCACAGGTTTCTGCCTAACAGGGGAAAAGGGTCAGGAGTGGGTAATAGCACTGGGACAAAGGAAACAATACCGCAAGCTACGAACACACGTCTGAGGGCTACTTTGCAATAGCATTGAGACGCGCGGAGCCACGGAAGGTGTGGTCTATAAATAGATCACGCCACGTTCAGCGCATGGAGCAAGCAAGGGCTTCAGCTCTGGACGGCCATGTTGGAAGTAGTACGGAATCTAAGCCCCATTGAGACAAGGGCGAGGAGGTCCAAAAGGGACGTGATCTGAAGTTCATGACAGCATGCCTCCTCCGAAGGCTTTTTCCTCCAGGTTTGCCCCGGGTGTATTAGGTGAAATCTTCTGAGCAACCGAGGAGCCTTGATATTTGAAACAGGTTCCCAGGTCCTTTCGCTAGGAGGATAGCCTTTCCACTCCACTTTGTATTGAAGATGGCCCCGCTTATACCTGGAGTCACAAATCCGGGACACCTCGTATTCCAGTTGGTTGTCAACCAGTAGAGGAGGAGGTCTACTGGATTTTCGAGAGGATTGGATGTAGGGCTTCAATAGGGATGTGTGAAAAACTGGATGAATTCTTTATCAGGAGTCGGGTAGCTTGATTCGATATGAGACAGGATTGATGATAATCTTGATGGGGAAATGGACCATAGTAGCGGGGAGCCAGCTTGTTTGGTCGCAAGTGTCAGGGGAGTAGCTTTGATGACAACCACACTCGGTCACTGACCGTATAGGAAGGACCTGGTCTTCTCTTGGAATCCGCATACCTCTTGGTCTGTAATCTGGCTTTCTTTAAGTGTTCTTTAGCCTCCCGGTGAATGTTGATAAGAGTTTCGATCCAGGAGTCAACAGTAGGTACTGGTGTAGGGTAAGGAAGAACTGAGGGTAAAACCGATGGATGGAACCCCTGACTACAATAAAAAGGGCTGGTCTGTAGCGGTGAGTGTTCAGAGTTGTTGTAAGCGAATTCCGCAATGGGTATCAGGAGAGACCAGTCATCCTGGACCTTGGTGGCGAAACATCGGAGATATTGTTCCAGGGTCTGATTTGCACGTTCTGTGGCTCCGTTGGTTTGGGGATGATATCCTGAAGAGAGGGCACGTTGGATTCCTAAAATCCGACAGAGGTGTTTCCAGAATTGTGAAATGTATTGGGGACCCCGGTCAGATATGATCTTGGAAGGAAGCTCATGTAGTCGGAATATGTGTTCCAGAAATATTCCAGCTAGCTCTGAAGAGGAGGGTAGTTTCATCAGTGGCGTAAAATGGGCCATATGGGTGAACAAATCTATGGTGACCATGATGGTAGTATATCCTCGGGAAGGTGGTAACTCCACTATGAAGTCTGTAGCGATGATTTCCCATGGTTTAGTGGGCTGCAGAAGAAGACCCGCCGGTCTTTTGTTATGTTTATTTTGGGCACAGATCACACAAGCCTGGATGTATTGCTGTACGCCAGACTTCATTTTAGGCCACCAGAACTGTCTCTGTATGAGACGGAGGGTGTTGGTGATACCTCGGTGCCCGGAATGGAGTGTGTCATGACAAAGGTTTATTATTTTCTGCTGTAACTTCCGTGTAGGAATGAGCAGTGCATTGTCCTTGAATAAGTAGCCTTGCTTGGCTCTTAATTTCCACTGGTTTCTTCTCGAAATGTCCTTCCATATTTCCGAGGATTGGGTTTGCGATCAGACATCTTCCAGGAGGTTAACTGCTTGGGCTACGAAGATCGTGGGAGAAAACATTTTAGGATATGCCTTATCTTCAGTGGTCACGTAGTCAGGACGATGAGACAAGGCATCGGCGATCAGATTCTGTGATCCAGGGACATTAGTGATGTGGAACTGATACTGGGCGAAAAAGTAGGCCCAACGTGCCCGACGACTGTTCCTGCACTCCAGTGACTGTAGAATCTGAAGGTTTCGATGATCAGTACGGACTTGGACAGGATATCTAGCTCCCAGAAGTAGGTGTCGCCATTCAGTGAAGGCTTGGCGAATGGCTAACAGTTCCTTTTCCAGGACGGAATAGTGTGTTTCACTCAGAGTTAAGGTTCTTGAAAGATAAGCAACGGGGTGTTCCAAGTCGTCCTCCATTTTCTGCTTCAACACTGCTCCTATAGCGTAATTAGAGGCATCCGTTTCCACTAAAAAGGCTCGACTTGTATCGGGTTGAGCCAAAATAGGAGCTTGTGTAAACTCGGTCTTCAAACGCTGGAATGCAGTTTCTTGTAATGTTGACCAGACAAAAGGGGTATCCTTCTTTAGCAGAGCCACTATAGGTTGTACAATCTCGGAAAAGGTGGCGATGAACTTTCGGTAGAAATTGGCTAGTCCTAGGAAGGATTGGACTTGTTTCACGGACATGGGAGTAGGCCATGCGAGAATGGCTTTTACTTTTGAAGGATCCATGCCAATCCCCTCTGGACTAAGGATAAATCCCAGATAGTGCACAGAGGTAACGTGAAACAAACATTTTTCAGGCTTGGCTAAGAGGCGATGTTCCCAGGGTCTTTGTAGAACTGCCTTTACATGTCCTTCATGCTTCAGAAGATCCTTGGAAAAAATCAATATGTCGTCCAGATAGACAATGACGAAGAGAAACAACATGTCAGAGAACACCCTATCCATAAAACGTTGGAATACTGCTGGGGCGTTGGCTAGTCCAAAGGGCATGACCAGGTACTCGTAATGGCCAAAGGGTGTTCTAAAGGCGGTCTTCCACTCGTCTCCTTCCCGGATACGGATCAAATGGTAGGCACCCCTGAGATCCAATTTGGTGAATATTACTGCACCTCTCACGGCTTCCAGGATATCCGATATCAAGGGTAGTGGGTATCGGTCCTTAAGAGTGCATTGATTTAGGCCACGATAATCGAGGCAAGGTCGGAGTTCCTGGGTATCTTTCTTAGGAACAATGAACAACGATGCGCCTGCTGGTGATTTTGAAGGTCTTATGGTACCGTTTTCAAGGTTTGTATCCAGATATTCTTTGAGGGCCTTTTTCTCGGGTTCGGAAAGGATAAACATCCTACCGAAAGGGATCACTGCCGAGGGTTCCTTTTCAATTGCGCAGTCTTCGGGTCTGTGTGGAGGTAAGGCCTGGACAAAAGGGCACTCTCGCTTTTGTGTTTGTTCGCGGTTACATTTGTAGTAATGTTAGAAAGGGAAAAAGACAAGGTTATCGTATCATCGGTAATTGCACTTTCATCCGGTTTTCAACAGGCTACACAGTAATGCATTTACTCTGCAAACATATAGAAAAGTCACTTGAAGGGTGGAAAATATGTGGTTAGTGCAACATGAGCTTAGTACAAGGTTCTATAGACTGTTTCTTTGCCTAGCAAGTCTGTTAAGTCCAAAAACCCTAGCTAAAGGCAATTCGGAGAAGGCTTCTCCGCAGTTCCTGCAGATTTCTTCCAGTGTCTAAAGTTTAATGAAACTGCAAGTTAACAACTAACAAAGGAGACCAAAACAACTGACTCGTAAAGGAGACACAAGCAGCAGCTTGGGTCAGCGGTAAGAGGGGGTTACCCTGGACACATCTATGTGCACTCCAACATTCTGGAGTGACTTCTTGGAATCAGGTAAGCAATACATTTTTCCACACAGTACCTTGAGTTTGAAGAAAGTGCTTGTGTTGGCTCCTCTGCAATGTGACTCCATAGTACAGGCTTATTATAAAGAATAGAGTTCCAAAAGACAGAGCCCACAAGAATGAATGAGTGGAAAAAGGCTCAACTCTTTCAGGATTTAAAGAAAAGGTTCCAGAAGTGCAGCAAAAAGTGCTGGGGGCCTCACTAGGAGGGTGGATTAATTACAATAAATGATAAATCTTCCTAACAACGACAAGCACAGGACACTGAAGACATTTGAGGGGGAAAAGGGTAGTCAGGAGTCTAAGAGGACTCTGAGATTGCGAGCTGAAGAGAACAAAAATAGGAAGAGAATGTGGAATAAAAGAGATGAACAAAGGAGGGAGCGACAAAGGGATTCTAGTGGCATGAAAGAAAAGAACCGCAGTCTTGGATGCATTAAGATGAATGTAGTAATTTGATAGTCAGAAGACATGAAGACAGTGTCGATTTAATTGTGTCTGAGTAGGAGGAAAAGAAAAAAATGGTTTGAGTCCCCATAGAAGTAATGTGAGAGACCGTGAGAAAAAATTGTGGCGGGAGGAGTTGTTAAATGAAAAAAGGGGGGGACCAAGACCAGAATCTTGCGGGATGTCAAAGTGAAGGGAAGGAGGACCAGCACAAGCAACAGAGTGCGATCAGTCACATAAGAGCAGAACCAATTGTTTACAGACCCCTGGATCCCAGGAGAAGGAAGAGAATCAACTGGAATGGAATACAGTGAAAGGATCAGAGGGGTCCGCAGTAGGATGAGCTTTAGAAAGCAAGTCTAAAGGTTTAGTATGAATGGAGGATAATGGTGGTAGAAACTACAGAGGGGCTAGAATCCGATTCACAAGATAAGGTAGATGAAATGGAGGAGCGAAGAAGAGTTACCTTTGAGTCAAAGTAGGTGGCGAAATCAGCAATGCAGAGACAAGAAGAAATGGACGTATCAGCAGGGAGAAGAAATACTGTTAAGAACTTGGAACATGTGCCGTGTGTGAGAAGAAGAGGAGGAATTTAAGAGATCAGGAAAGTACTTTTGCTTGGCTAGAAATAGAGTAGAGTCAGAAGTGTGTAAGGAGGGTAGTATAGCAAGATCCAAAAGGGAGAATGATTTCCTCCAGCGATGATCGGCCTGTCATAGTCGACGGAAAGGCACATAGCGCAGGGAATAACAAGGTTCTGGTGGCTTACCAGTTTGAGAGAAAGGGTAGGAAGAGTGGAGAGAGTCCAGTGTGTCTTGCAGACACCCAGTCAGTAGTGATGCTATACTGTCAGCGGGAAGAGAAAGCGAGCAAGATGAAAGATGGAAGGGATGAGGCAAGGGCAGAGATAAATGCAGAAGAATCAAAGCGTTCGAGGTGTGACAATGAAAAGTCATAATAGGACTGGAGGTAGGAGGAGGAGGCGGTAGCAACAGATGGTCATAGGAATAAACAGCAAGGGAACAAACAGAAAAACTAGATGGCGTGATAGAAAAGACGAGATCAAGAGCGGATCCGGAACATGGGAAGGGGGGAGTAGGAGACTGAAAAAGATGATCTAGAATAGAACAGACTGGAATAGTAGAATGCGTAGAGGAGAGGTGCAGATAGAAATCACCAAGGAGGATCAAAGGCAAAGTGGAGGCAAGATTAAGGATAGAAGAGTGTTGAGGTCTTTGCAGAAGGACTTTGCAGGGCCCGGGGGACGGTAGATGACTTGAAAGGCACAGAATGTGGTTTGAGACGTGGTACTCCGAAGGGCAGATGTGCTCAGTGCTGTTGCCAGCTGTGACAACTGGTTGGGCAGTGAGGTTGCTTTGCAGCTTGTTACTTCGATTTTAAGCTTATGCGTAGCGCTCTCCCTCATGTTAATTGTCCACTGTGCTCGATGTCAAAAGTGCTAGAGAACGTATACATTTATTTAAAATTTGGACTGAACCTTTCATATACCTTGTTGAAATTATAAAGCCTGCCTAATGAAATATTGACTACTCTCATGAAGAAAGGAGTGTGCTGAGTGAGTGATCCTGTGTGTGCCTCTTTTCTATGTTTCTCCTACCCATGCACCATTGCCTTAGGTAGGCGATTACTGACGGGCAGGCGGTTTAATGTGGCTGGGGAAATGATTGTGAAGCTCAGGTGGCTTATGCTGCATCCTTCTCCGGTATATTAACAGGTGGTGCCATGCTATCCTCTTAAGGAGAGTTTTGATAGGTAGGGTAGTTAAGGGCTTATGTGTAATCATGGTATCCCCCTCACTTTCACAGCTAAACGTGTCCATCTTGCTAACACAAGTGTTAAGGTGGGGCTTGCTGGCAGAGCTTACATTTTCAGTTCACCGTGTGATACTAGAACAGTTTCAGGATCCTCATTGTTTAGCAAGCTGGAGAAGGGCTCTGTGCCCACTCTATACTGCGTGTGGATGCTGGACGGGGACAGGGTTGAAAGATTCCTTTTCCAGGCCTTTCTGGTTGGAGGAGTCTCCTCCTTGGGAGGTAACTGCTTCAGTGTGTTGTGCTTTTGTTATTTTCCACCTTTTATGAGCTGCTGGAAAAATAACCTTTCTCTTTTTTTCTACAGAGGAGTTTGTGGGTGTCGCGCCACCATCTCATCTGGATTTAGCACATCCTGGAAAAGAAGCAGCTCCTGTTTCAGCAAGCAAGGTGTCCATGTCCCCTGTGAGCTCCACTGCTGGACTAGAGGAGCAGGAAGTGCTGCATGCAGACCCCACAGCCAACGTCACCAGCCCTTCTGAGAGCACTGAGAGCACCATTTCGCCTGTCACTCAAATCGCCAACCCAAATCTGGTAGCTGCTCCAGCACATATTAGCACTGGACCAGTGGCAGGTGCCGATCTGCCCCAGAGGCTGCAGAAAGACTGTCCTGAAGACCCTGCCTTGAGAGTGTCGCAGCCTGGATGCTCCCCTGCAGAGCTGGCACAACCCATGGTGCAGTCTGAGGCCAAAGCTGGTGCAGCAAAAGCCACGGCGAAAGAGGGTGATTTACGGGTCTTTGAGCTGAACTCTGATAGTGGCAAATCCACTCCTTCCAACAACGGCAAGAAAGGTTGGTGTGCAGAAGGGCAAGGGAAGGAGGGAGTGGTGTGAGGGTTAACTGATGGGATACCTGAAAGAGAGGCCAAGGGTGCTATATCCAGGTGTAGGCTGGAGCCAAAGGACCGCAGAGCATAGTTTATAATGGCACAGGTACAGTTGAGGGTTCTAGGAGCACTGCCTGCAGCAGAATAAGCACATGCGAGAGCCCCTTCATCGCTTCCTATAACACTGCGTACAGATGCCCTCTGTGCCCCTCTTCAAAGGTACCGGTGCCTCTGCTCTGGTATCTGTTTGTTGTGCAGGTAATTGTGTAGGCAGCTCTTTGCCTACAACACCAGGGGTACAGATGTCACCAATGCTGGGGATACTTTGTATATCTACCTGTACTTCCTTTTTTGTGAGATCAGCACACCCCACCTTATGTGGTGTGCTGAGGTGAAACATTGTATCCCTTTTCTCACTTCGCCAATAACTTTTCTAGGCATTGTCCCGTTTCCAAGACGAGCATGTTCCCCCCCGAGCTATCCTCCTGGCCTCTGTTTAGAGTGAGAGAAGAGTTGGTGTGTAAGGCAGCCAGGATATTAGTGACTAGCTGAGGACTGTCGGAGTGGGAGTTAGTGCAAAACAAACGAATTGGTGATGAATGGATTTATGTTATTACAAATGGGGTGGGCATTCCAGAGCTCGAGTGTGGGAGCGGGTGGAGTGTGGGGTAAGGAGCACTGGTAGGGAGTTGAGAAGGATAAATAAGATTAGACAGCGAAGTTGGCCTGGAGAGCTTTTGAGGAGGGGGGGAAGAGGTGGGAAACATTGAGGAAGAGGTGAGGGTAGTGGGATACAATGATGAACTGTAGGCAAAGTAGTGAGGAGAACGAGGGTGCAGAGTGGTGCGCAGCGAAACAAGTGTTGTGTCGTGGGGAATCTAATGGCTAGGAAAGGTTTCAGAAAGGCAGAGGGACTAGGGTAAACAAGGGAGCAAGTCCACTTTTAAAATGCAGGCCTGCCGTAAGTGCAATTCCTAATTAGGCTTAAGAAGGGCACGTTGTACTGCTGTGTACACTAAAACCTCAAGTCAGACGTCAATGTTTGGTAGCCGCTTTGCAGTGTTCAGTTAATTAAGCTTACTAGCTTGCATATGGTGTGACACAGGCAAATATCTGTGACTAAAGTTTGAAAGGTCTAGTGCCCTCTGTTATCTTCCTAGGCCGCATGCCTGAGAGAGGGTGGCAATAATTTGGGCTTAGCCGTGCCATTGTTGCTGTCTTGCCCATTCCATTAGGGATTTTAAACCGTATTGTCCCACAGCTGATGTATGCATGTATCAGTATTTCTAACGCGTGAACTATCGCCGAAAGGCATCTAGACTCTCAAAAAGAAAAAAACAGAAAGAACAATGTTCAGATTTCATGGGCCACTAAAACAAATAAGTCTTCACAGCTTTGCTAAAGCTCAAGTGTTCTGAGATCTCTCGAAGCTGAGAAGGAAGTGTTCCACAATGCAGAAGCGAGAACGACCACCTGAATGGGTTTCACGAAACCCCAGGATCCTCAATAGAAGCTGGGAGGTCTCAAAGGGATATAGCGCGTCAATTTAAATTGGCCTGATTGATGAATCGCATGATGTACGATACACAAAACTTTAAAGTCAGTATGACATTTCACAGGAAGTTAATGAAGTTGTTGGAGTAAAAAGGAAGAGTGAGTTAGCCTTGCTGCTCCCAGGGCTAGGCGTGCTGCAGAGTTCAGTAGAATCGGGAGACGCTGTAACAAAAAATGTGGCTGGCCTACATAGAATCTTTTTCAGTAATCCAGAGAACCCATAATGAAAGATATCACAACTGTAGAGCGAAGCAGGTTTGTCATCTCGCCCTGTTGGTTTATGTTATGTTAGCGGTACTTGTATAGCACACCGTCGCCAACGGAATTGGTCCCCAGGCGCTCTGGCGGATCTGTAAACAAGAAGGGTGTGGTAGGGTTAGTCGGGAGGAGGGGAGAAGGAGAGAAGGAGAGTGGGAGAAGTTGTGTGCTGTTGGCAGCTTCAGCTCGGTATACACCGAGGTCTGGGCTTTGGTGCTAGTATCGGATCGGAAGAAGGCCTCGAGTGCTGTGGGTGAAGTTTGTGTTGATGCAGTGTGGTAAAGTGCGTGCGGATTGCTGGGAGAGAGATGGTTGTGTGGTTTTGTGTGGGTTTAAGTATGCAGAAGATTGAGGGTTGGGTTAGTGGAGTCTGTATCCTGGTTCAGGTACTTATGATTCTGTTAGAGTTGTATACCTGTGGGTTCGGATGTTGCTGGTTTCTCATGGGTCGACTTGATTTGGTGATGTTGCGCTGATCCAACTTATTGAGTATAGTTGGATTGGTGGGTGCGTCTGAACCTAATCTTCAGGTGGGGGACTGGGTGGGTAATATCTATTCTCAGGCAATCTAGTGTGACCCTGGTCGGATAAGGCTTTGAGTGGTTCAGGGTCAGGGTCGTGTTGAAGTGTTGTCCTAGTGGATCCTTCTTGGTGAGCGTGTGTATTCAGACGTTCGTATCCTTCTGTCCTGACTGGTTCATTGATTTCCGTGGGGTGAACTTCCTTGGGACTGTTTAGTTGTAATTTTGTATGGTCGGGCATTGTGCTACCTGCTTTGTATTGGTGGACCGTGTGAAGTGATGAAACATTCTGTTTCTCACCCATTGCATTGGGCCCGTGATGCAGTGCTTCCTTTCCCTCTCTGTTTTGTTCTTAGGGGTTTTGGGGAAGGCCATAGTTAGGCCCTGGTCTTCTTGATGATTCGTTCTAGTCTTTTTGTCTTGGTTTGCTAGGTTTACTGTCTCTGGTCGTATTGCGACTGTCTCCTGTTTGGTCCTTTAGTATGCCGTGGGATATTTACCTCAGATTTTCCCATTGATTTATCGGTGCGTATCGCGGTGGCTCTTCGTTCATTGATGTTTTTAGTTATGTCGGTGCCCCTGTGGCCAGTATTTCTAGTTATGACATGAAGAGCCAGGTTTTGTGTAATTTCCTGAATAATAGGTGGTTTCTTGTGTTACGTATGTGCTTTGGAAGGTCGTTCCAGGTTTTCGGGGCTTGGTGAGAGAAGGAGGATCCTCCAAGTTTTCTTTTGTTGTAGGGCTTCGGTTCCAGGCGGATGTCCATGCTTGATCTGAGCGTTTTTGTTGGTTGATGTAGGCGCAGTTTGTCTCTTAGGAATTCAGCGCCTTCGTTGTGTACTGCTCTGTGCGTAATGCACATTGTTTTGAATTTTATTTGTTGTTTTATTGGTAGCCAATGTAGTGTTTTCAGCGCTGGTGCGGTGTGTTCTCTTCGGGGTAGTTTCAGAAGTAGTCTGGCTGCCGCGTTTTGAATGCGTTGTAGTTTTTTTAGGAGTCGTTCAGGCATGCCTAGGTATAGTTGCCTTAATGGTCCCAGATTAAAAGTTGGCCATAGTGTGTCATGAATTCTATGTCGAAGGTTCAGACCTGTGGTTTTCAAGTTTAACATTTTCAGGTACTCAAGCTCCCATGTTGTCCTTTGTGTGCTATTTGAGAGGCCACCTTTCAGTACCATCACAACCTCTCGAAGTGTTGACCCACTGTTTGTTTTGTGATTTTGAGATGGTGTCTATGATATATGATATGTCATTTATAATGCGCCTGCACACAAGTGTTTCTAGACGTGACAAGACAATGGAGGGAAGAGAGAGGAAGGACAAGAAAAACGATCTTACTAGGCCATGTGACATTCAGATTGTGCAAGTGCAACGCAAAATGCAGGGTGGAAGGGAGAGAGAGAGAGGGAGGGAGGGGGTGGGAGTGAAATCGGGGCAGCATTACTCCGAGTAAGTGCAGCCAGGGCAGCACAGCTCTGGGTAAGTGCAGGGAGGTAGGTGACTGTAGGGGTTACAGTTACAGCCCCCAAGTGACCCAAATATACTATCAGCTATCTTCAATGATACTCTCACCAATGCCATAAACCCCAATTGAAAGCAAGAAGGAAACAAAATCATTTCACTGCAACTCTTGGTTCTCGGAAGAACTCCAAACCCTCCGAGCTCAAAAGCGCGAGTCGCTTAAAAACTGGCAAACGGATCAGAGTGATCTAAATAAGAGCCTCTTCAAACAAATAGCCCTCCAATATAAAAAAGCCATTTTAGCAGAAAAATCCAACTCCTTCAATGATAGGATCTCAAAGGCCAACTCCCAAGCTAAAGAACTATTCGCAATCTTTAATGAATTAGTCACTCCTCTGGGTACCACTGACGAGATAACTAAAGACAAAGCCTGGTGTGCCAGCATTCAGTCCGCCATGCTCAAAATAAAACTCCTCCAGAACAAAATCCCAAACCACTGCGAAGCCCTCCCAAACCAAAAAACCAACCGCCCTACACAAGACGAGCGTAGTAATCTCAATCACGCTCAATTCTCCTTCAGAGACGTCACTGAACCTGAGATCCTTAATCTTATCAAAAACCTCAAACCATCCCTCTGCAAAGCAGACATTTGCCCTCCCTAAATCATCAAGGAATGCGCCAATGACCTAGCACCCCTGATTACTACCTTCATTAACGCATCTTTCCAAACAGGAACTGTCCCAAACAATATCAAGGAAGCCTGTGTGCGGCCACTTCTAAAAAAAGGCCACACTTGACCCAGCGCAACCCAACAACTGCAGACCGATAACGACAGTCCCGTTACTCCTAAAACTCCTGGACAAAGCAGCTCACATCCATATCCAATCATACATAGAAGCTAACTCCATACTAGGCAAAAGACAATCTGGCTTCCGTGTCGGGCATGGAACAGAACCCGCCTTATTAGACCTAAAAAATCAAATCTCACAGATCATGGACAAATGCAAACCTGCCTTGCTCCTCCTCCTCGATCTATCAGCTGCTTTTGACCTGGTAGATCACCAAACCCTCACCACCCACCTCACCCATTCAGCCCATTTCTCTAATCAAGCAGCATCCTGGATCACTTCCTTCCTTGAAGGAAGAGCCATGAAGGTCTACTCCGACACAGCTAACGCAGATCCTACCACTATAAACTGCGGTGTCCCCCAAGGATCTTGTACAGCCCCCACCCTCTATAACCTCTTCACAAAACCCCTCTTCGACCTACTTGACTCCATGGGTGTTGCATATACAAACTATGTAGACGACACTCAAGTACTTTTACCCCTATCTGGACTCTATCACCAAGCCGCCACGGCCCTTCACAACATCTATGCCACTATCAAAGCTTGGATGGCAATCAATGGCCTCTGTCTTAACGGGGAGAAGACTGAAATTCTCATCCTGGGCCAGACAAACACATTATCGAAACTAATCCCCCAATACAACAACTTCAACATAGACAACTCAACCATCTCCGTATCATCCTCTGTCAACACTCTAGGTGTTCACATTGATGCAAATCTATCAATGAACAAACAAGTCAGCGCCATAGCCTCTGCATCAGCGTTCAGCACCAAACTCATCAATGCCATTAAACCCTACTTATCCACCCCCAACCTCTTGGCCATAGCTAGAGCAACTATAGGAGCCAAACTCGATTATTGCAACACCCTTCTAGCTGGTACCTCCGCCAAAAACATTCACAGACTGCAAACCACACAAAACAATGCCCTCAGAGCCGCCATGAGCATCCCTAGAAGAGACCATATATCCCGCGCCAGACGTGAAGCACGGTGGCTCCGGGTCAAAGACCGTATTACTCTGAAAATCCTCACCATCACTCACAGGTGCATCAACAAATCCGCTCCAGCATACCTATCTGAAGCAATATCAAGGACCCCATCCACTCGCCCCACCAGAGCTCAGTACACCAACCATCTACACATACCACGCATAAAGAGAGCCACAGCGGGAGGTCTAGGCTTCTCCTATGTTGCACCGGAACTCTGGAACTCACTCCCTGCCACCCTAGGAGCTGAAACTTTATTTATTTTTTATTTTACATTTTTAAAGCGCTCACACAGCCCACGGGCATCGAGGCGCTGTTACAGGAATTGTTTGTTTTTTTTAGTTGCGTAATTGTTTTTTTTGGTCTTAATTACGTATTTATAACGCGCTTAAAAACCCAGAGGTTTCTAAACGCGGACCCGGGGATCGAACCTGTGTTGCTTCGTGTCGTCTTGCTTCCAAGACGCGCACGTTGCCACTGAGCTAACTTCCATCTCTGTCTTCCGCAACAACCTCAAGGCCACTCTCCTCAACTAGCAAGTGGAGGACTGCCTCCTCCACTTCTGCCATGTATATTGTAATATAACACAAATGTAATATAACTATATTGTAACCTGTGTATATATACTGCTAATGACCATGTAACTAAGTAACTAAGCTTTGTACTGTAACAAGTGCCACGATATCCTCGGGCTGTTGTGCACTATCTAAATACGAATAAAACAAAACAAAGTGCGCGGTAGTCCCGGAGGAAGTGTAGATGACACTGCTCATGGAGGAGCCTGGTACCCAGTGAGACTGAGGATAGCCAGGCCACCTGCATTGCAGCAAGTAGGAAATTCAGTTGGGGAGGCAGAGGAGAAAAGGAAGGTCTTGAGCTGCTTCCGGCACTTCAGGCGGTCCGGCTCAAGTTTGAGAGTGGCAGAGAGGCCATTTCAGAGGAATGCAAATGCAGAGGAGAGAGATCTACCCCCTACTGCCTGCTTGGAAAAGTGCCTGGCCTGCAGGAAATTAGAACTAGAAGACTAAAGGGCTCTAGCAGGGAGATATTTCGGGAGAGGGAGTTGGCTGTAGTGCTGGCCGGGCCCCAGAACGCCTTGTGGACGATGCAGATGGTCTTGAACTTTATCCTTGCAGCCACCAGGAGCCAGTGGAGAGATTTCGGGGCTGGAGTGATACAGTCCCCGAGCTTGCGGCCACGGATAAGTCTTGCAGTCCTGTTCTTTATTAGTTGCAGAGGGCGCAGAGTAGCGGAAGGTAGATTGAGAAAGAGGCTGTTGGAGTAGTCCAACCTATAAAGCTTTGTCCTTCCACTTAGTCCTGGCAAGTCTCAAATACATACTTTCCTTGCTGACTTTTCTTGCATTGGATGAGACCTGCAACTTGGAATGATTTGCATTTCTGTGTCCCTTCTGTCCTTTTTTGGTTTTGTGGAGTTATGGGTTATTCAGTGCAGATTTATTGGCATGTTTTGCAACTTCTAAAATTGCATGGGTATGTACCAGGTCTCGTTTGTTCTTGATATGGTGGAAAAGCACTTCTGATCAGGGATGTTTCCCATTGCTTGTATGCAATTGTGGGTGTTTTCTTGAAAATGTCTTGAAGCTAGTCATCCCAGGATGTGTGGTTCCCTAACATTTGTATTGATTTATGTTAGTGCTGGATTATAAGTAAGCACAAAGGGTAATTGTTCTTTATTTCCACCGTCTCTGTATCGTAGCAGATTGTCTGTGGGTATTTTCAATGCACAAATAAATTACCTTTCAGTTGGTCTGGCTGTTTTACCTATTTGCAAGAAAGATATGTGTAGATTGTGGTCAGTTTATTTTTGAGTTCTATAATGTGCTAACTCGCGGGGGTGCCGCTTTAAAGCACCGGGGGGAAATGAAGCAGAACATGGAGTACAATATAAAGACGTGACAAACATACAGGCAATAGGTACATGCAATGAGATTACACGTCCAATTAGTCTGCTTAGTTACAGTTTCTATCGGATATGAGCTGCCAGTTGGGAGGGGGTACACTGTGTGGTTGATGCTTTTGCTAAGGCACCATTGGTTACAGAAACACTGGTGCTTTCGGTTCATTCATATTACAACAAACCCAAAACAAGTGGATGTAGGTTAAGCTTTCGCAGTCCCAAGGCAGGCAAATTCAAGCTTGTCATAATGTCTAAATGAGGCCCTGCAGCAGAATTTCTAGTCGTAAAGTAGAAATGGTTTAGAGTCTAGAATAAGGGTAATTGAGGGTAGGGATGATGTTTTGGTCATTCTATTCGGCATCTTAGTTGGAAGAAGTTCATGGAGCCAGGCTTTCACGTTCTTTTTGAAGATGCATTCTGCTTTCAGGGTTGTTAGGAGGTAGGTCCGAAATTCTGGATCAAATGCTGTGCTCGATATATCTGTTTGTGTTTTGAACCTGGGCGTGGGTAGGTTGTAAACCTTGTATCTTAACAGTCTTGCATGTATATTTGTTTTCGTAAGACTTCAGGTATTTTGGCGCACTGTTAATGGAGCATTTAGAAAGTAATACAGTTGATTTTGTGTGCTATTCTCTTTGCAACGAGGAGCCCGTTGAGTCTTTTTAGGCCTCGTGAGATATGCTTCTATGTCTTGGGTCGCAAATTAAGTCAAGCTGCTTTATTTTGTAGGAGTTTTAGTTGTTTTTTGTTTTAGACCTAGATTGAGACTGTTACAATATTCTAGATGAGCGAGGAAAACGGTTCTGGTCACTGTGATGCTGCAAATGCATCGGAGGGACAGGGCCTCCGTATCCTTGTCCTTTACTGCTTTTTATCGTGTGTTCTGTCGTGTTTTCCACGCAGGAGTTCATGTGGGACTCCTGGCAGTGCAGCTCTCTTTTGGTTTGGTGAACAGACCTATGGGATACCCTTATAGCACCCATGGGTAGGGGTGCAACCCTGTGCCCCTAGTGAATGTTTTTGGGCACCTGTGTGTGACCCACAGAGCAGGGTACGGGCTGGTGGCAGCTCCGTGCTGAAATGCCTGGTGCCCTGAGTGTCCTCCATTTTGGATGCCCAGTCCCTGTCATTTGGAGTAGTAAATTTCGGATGGAGACAAAATGGCCCCCATGTCATCTTGCCTTCCATCACCTGTTACCTTGATCTTCCCGAAGTCCCGGGAAGCCCTGCCTCTGTCCCTTCCCCCTGACTTGCTTTTGGGTGGAAGTTCCATATATGGTAGTGTGGGGGAAGTGCCGGCCAGACTGGCTGGAGCCTTCTCAACGACTGTATGTTGTGGGTACGCCTGTGGGTTGGAACTGGGTGAATGGAGTGTGTGACGAATATGCATTCTATGTTGTGGCTGTCTAGTATCTGGTGGTTGACACAATGGTTGAGACAGCCCTGCCCGAAACCGGTATGAATGCAGTTTGGGGTGTTGAATGGCTCGGTACTTGTCCCAATACACATAACTTGTTGTGAGTGTCTGGAGAGAAGTGAATGGCCTGAATGCCCTGATTGGCTGCCTGCCTGCATGAATGAGCATAGTCGTGATTGGATGCTTGAGTGTGACCCAGCGGAATGAATGGGAGATCAACAGTATATCTGGGAACCTCTCACGGCTAGGAATCGTGTTCAGAAGCTGAAGTCCACTACAACGAGTAACTGGAGTACCTGAAGCTTGATCTTGAAACCCTGCTGGACGAGAAGAATTGCTGTTGCTCTCCTTCACAATCTGAAAGCTGCTGTGCTTCAAGAACTTACTCAGAGAGGACCTGGTAAGGCGCCCTCTTCCCGAGCTACGAGGGACCATCGTGCACAGCGGATCTTTGCCTAAGCTCCCGGTAGACAGACCTTCGACAGGCTGCCGACCCAATACGTGGATTGCTGTGGAACTCCAAGGAGAAGCGCGCGGACTGTTGTCCGCCACTGTCGACGACCGCCGTAGCCGACTGGAGTCGCCGTGCTCCCGTTGCCTAAGAACTTCATTGATCCAAAGACGCTGTCGTCCACATCGTCGCTGCTGTATCCTGCTGGAGAAGGCCTGACTGTCGACGCGCCGAGGAGCATCCACCGGTGGGTTTCCCGCCACCAAAAGACCACAGAGACGCCTACGACTCGACGCCCTTGCTGGGCCACAATTCTTCAACTCTTTGCGGTCCAGAACTATCAACACCGAGGTGCCCCGCACGCCTCTTCTTGACAGGACGTTTACGCTTCCCCGTCAACGAGCACCGCTAGGAACGACGCAGCCACTTCACCATCGTAGCTCGACCTGTTCTCAGTCGGACGTTCGACGACCCGCGACTCCTGCCTTAAAGGGAGGGCACTCAAGAAGGGTTGTCGATTTCCCCGACGAGGATCGCTACAACGCCAGGTACTTTGGGGGTGCAGACCTATTGGAAAGTCTAGTGGGAATAATATATGGACTGGGCTTGTATCTTTCTTCTACAGGTTGGCCAGGTGGGGGAGGGGGGATCTCCACCCAGATCTGTGTTTAACGGTAGTTACCAGTATTCTGCCTATTGCTCAACCATCTTGCTTTCCTTCCTCTCTCTACTGCTGGTTTCCTCTTTAT
The DNA here is from genome assembly GCF_040938575.1 of Ambystoma mexicanum. Classification (NCBI taxonomy): domain Eukaryota; kingdom Metazoa; phylum Chordata; class Amphibia; order Caudata; family Ambystomatidae; genus Ambystoma; species Ambystoma mexicanum. The sequence goes on from NC_090934.1 coordinate 32,188,231, forward strand.
TTTGATCTGTGTGTCATTCTGACCATGCGCACTTTAATGAGATCTAATAACGTTAGTGGTACCACTTTAGAATTGTACATATTTACCATTGTTGATTTCCGAAGTACAAAGTGAGTTATCGTGATCGTGTATATGACTTTGAATATTAATTATATAAAGACTGTGTTTCAAACCATTACAGTGTGTGGACATTCCTTCGTCTACCAATACTAGAGAATCTTGGCAGGGGTCGCTGTGTCTCCCCTCTACCGTATAGAGAGCGGAAGTACAGACTCCCCCTCCGGTCTTTACAGTCACCACAGTTACCCGTGTCATTTCCTAGTAGGTGACAGTTCTCTTAAGGACGTAGAGCTGGAAATGCATGTTTTTGGGATCTAGTGATTCCCTATTTTTGTTCTTGTGATAGTTGGTCAAAAACAATACCTAGTGTCTTCGCCCAGTCCGACAATGTGGGTGCAATGCCCATGCGGTGGCCTTTTGAAAGGTAGTGTGGCCAGGATTGGGATACCAAAGAAGTTAGTTTCTATCGGAGAATAATTGGAAAGATTTTAAGAAGAGTCTGATCACGTCAGCTAAGCTTTTAATGCAAACATTATGTAATCATGAGGATTAGATTATCCTTGTAGGGAAGGGGAACATTGCGCTCAAGTCTCCCCTTTTATTCCCCTTTTACGATCATCAAGGTAGTTGGTGGTCCACTTCAAGACCGCATCTATTCACAGCTGAGCTTCTAAACTTTGTGTCACTCTCTGATGGTGCACTGTATCGTAGGCAGCAGATAGATCAAGGAGTACTAGGGCTGTTGGTGTATTGTTGTCAAATTCGACCGCATCACCCCGACACTGCATCGATCTGCGCTAGCTTCCGCTGTAAGCACGCATCGCCTTTATATCCTGCTGCATCACCCTCAAGTCCCCAAGCTACATTGCTGAGGAACTCAGCATTTCTAGAGGCCTATCCACCAGAAGCAAGCACATTTGCAGACTTTAACTCTGCCGGTGTAGAAAGGAAAGAGCCATAATACCACCCTTCTCTGTCTTTTCTGGAAGACTCCGAAACCTCCTTCCCATCAACACCAGACGGGTCCACACTTCCTCCTCTCCCTGCTGTCTCAGATGGCAAAAGAATCACTCTGCGCCTCAAGGATGTTTCAATGGTTTTTAATGGAATTTTTGTGGGCCCTGTGGTCGTGCCTTGCTCTTGTCTAGTGTCGACCCTCCTCTCTAACCCAGGCATTCGTAAACCTGGTTAATGCTACTGAAGTTGACTTCTACGGTCTGAAAAAGACTTGTACTACTGGTGATGAGCTAAAAGTTGTCGGTCTAGACTCAGGGATTTCCTAAATACCCCTACTCTACCCAGTTGTTTCTGATTTAATGGGGTTTGGATAATTCCTTACAATGACTCAGATAGATTCTTACACGCTCACTCACACCTCTCCCTGTACTACCCTTTCTTCTGTTCTACTCCATCTCACTCCTCCCACCGCTCTTCTGTCCCTGCAATGTTCTTACCTTTCCTAAATACTGCCTCCACCCTTTGATGTGACGCTTCCTTGAACTCATCCTCCTCCCTCTCTTACTCTAAAACTCCCTCCTCTGCACTACCACTACTCCCTAGCTTCTGGTAACCGATAAGGTTTGAGATGGATGACCCTTCCAGTTAGTGGACTATGCCTTGGACTCTCCCAGGGTTGGTCGAGAAAACATCTGAGACGGCATTGAGCCATGAGGCGAGTTATTGGTTCTCTGATGCTTAGCCCCAGCGGTTTGAAAACAATCCGTACTTCCCGTGGTAGGGGATGGTTCAGAGTAATTTGCATACCGCACCAGCAAATGCGGATTACTATTCTCTTGCCACTCCTTGAGCTTGGTTTATGGTAAAGTTGACAAGACTTCCGTTGGTCAGCCTGTTACACTTATATGGCCCATGCACCTGATAGTTTGAGTGGTGGCTGTTGGGGAGAATTCTCATAAATGTGCTAATTCCCCTCTACCTTAGAGCCCTCCAGCTCTTTTGCTAAACTTTGGGGCTTTGAACTTTTTTTATTCTGTTAGTTTTCTGTGTTTATTTCTTTTGGTTATGGAATTTTAGACCGCTCCATAGGCATCTTTACGCATGTCACACAGCACCCTCGGTGCAGTGACACAGGGATGTCATTTAGATTCCAAAAGTTTTAAATACCTTCTCTGGGATGAACTCCTGTTTCCCGGAGAATGTTAAGTTAAATTGACTTTATCGAAATGGCTGGTGGCAGTGGTTTTACAACGAACTACCATGATTTTTCCCAACCGCGAACACCGGTAGCTAAAAATCACAGGAGCCATGTTTTTCAAGATGGCGCCTTAAGCTCCTTTGTTTAAACAGGTCACGGTCCTCTTTTTTCACCATTTCTTTTTGTAAAATTCCTTCTAGTGTTTGTCTCTGCGTGCCAAACCAGGTTTGGTTCCTTTGTTTCTATGCCTTTGGCGGGCTTCAGGACTGAAGACTGTCTCTGGTGCCTGAGTGTCTGTGATTGGGCAAGAAGTGAGGGAGGTGCCCGGAACTCCCTGTGCTTAGTCTCCTAGGAGACCCAAATGCACTCGGGAGTGAATGGCTGGCTGACTGTCCGGCAAGGACAGCCACCCTGCTGGGTGAGTGGCAGCTAGGCTGGAATGAAAGGGAGAAAACTGTTTAAAAGGCGAGTCTCTTGGACAGGAAAGCAGAGTCGAACACTGGAACGAAAGAACCGAAGACGAGCTGGAAGAGGACGGCTGCCGCAACTCCTGGACCGTTGGTTTGCCCGGTGAGGCCCTGCTGCAGGTCCGAATTGCCAAGTTCATCTCGACAGAGAAGCCCCTTCAAGGATGACTTCTCCCTTGGAGTTGGTGGGAGCAATCAATTTATAAGCCACCTGGATTACATTCTCGGAGCTGGTTAGGATTAACAAGGGGGAAGGACACCAGCTTGTGTGCTTGACAACAGCTACTTGAACCGAAGATCTGCCATTTGCCGGCTTGTTTGACCCGTCCCGTGCAGTGCAGTAGTCCCCCAACGCCCTCCCTCTTGTCTCCACGACTGAAGCTCAGGAACTGCGAGATCTGCAGGAACTGCCAACTGCGTAACCTTGGCCAGGACCCTTGTACTATCCAAGGTCGACTACTGTAATGCCCTCTATCTAGGTACTAATCTCTGCAACTTAAACAAGCTACAAATTGTCCAAAACAATGCGATCAGAGCGGCCCTTAACATTCCTAGGCGCCAGCATATATCTGACACCAGGCGCAACCTGCACTGGCTCTCTATCCCACAGCGCATCTCCTTGAAGTCCTTGGCTCTCACACACAAATGCCTCCACAACCAAGCCCCTCGCTACCTGGCAAACAGATTCTCTTTCCACAATTCCACCAGACCTCGCAGAGCGGCCCAAGCCAACTGCCTTGACATCCCGCGTTTTAATCTCCAAAGATCTGGTGGAACCAGCTTCCCCATCCTGGCAGCCAAACTTTGGAACTCACTCCCCAATGACCTTAGAGCAGAACCTTCCTTCCTGAAATTCAAATACCTTACCAAAGCATGGCTATCCGCCCAAGACTGCTAACACCAGCTTACTGCCCTACTTGCACTTTGACTTACTCTGCATCCCTTATTAACTATCCTGTAAATCACTGCCTTATCGATATTCATTTGAATGTATATTTTGTAAATTTTGTAAATCTTCCTGTAATAATCTTGTAATACTCTGTCACATTGCCTTGTCATGCTTTCATCTTGTTGTAACTAAGTTAAGCGCCCGGTTGCCCCTGGGCCTGGTGCGCTATAGAAATAAATAAAATACTAAATACTAAACTGTCAGGAACCAACGTCTTCAGCTGCATCTTTTCTTCTTATTAACGTACTGTGCCAACCCGATTGAGAGAACGTACCTCTCGCAGTGAAAGTTTGTGAAACTTTCCCAACTTGCAGGCCTAATCAGCTTGTGACCCAACATATGATTCTTTTTCGTACAAGCTACTTCTGAGAACTTTTGGAAAGACTTTAACGTTTACTACAAGAACTGCTCTTTCCTATCCAAGACACTAGTCCATTGACTTTGGCCTAGGCCTATTGAACTGAATCGAGTCCTCTAGTGAACTGAAACTTTTTGCACTGCCTAAGAAAGTATTTGTGATCTATTCTATTAACTTGTGCCTTTTTACTCCCATTCAAAGTAACTGAAATGCTATTTTTCTCCTATTTCAGGGGAGCCTGATTTACTCAGAAACGTATTGGTTTGGTATTGAAGTATATTTGAGTATGATATTAAGTTGCCTCCTTCTAGTGCATGTTTTCTAAATGACTGTGTAATAAATTAATACACGTTTTACCAAGAAACCTTGAGTGCAAGTGTCTACTTGAACCACTGTGATTGTAAGACCTCTGTGTAACCTCTGTTACTGCTCACATTCCCTCTTGAGATAAGCCTGGCTGCTCGGCTTGCTACCACAAACTGTGTAGTACAGACTTATACCAAAGGTTGGCTTTGCTTACACCTGTAGTCCTAATTGTATGTGGTGGTCCCAGAGGGTACTGCATGCAATTCTGCCTAACAGTGGCAGTAGGACTATCACTTGTTCTCCCTAGTTTCCCAATTGTAGTTTTTTTTGTTTGCTTGTGTCCTACTCCATATGAGTTCTCACCATGTGTCAGACCACACCTCCATCTCTTCCATGGTATTCCTGATCATGGGGTGATCACTGGTTTGGCAACTGTTTGGACCATCCCACTCCACTTGCAAGATATCTACGACATCCCTGGGATTTTGCCCAAAGACCAGTTCAAACAGGGAAAATCCTGTTGAAGCTTGAGAGGGGTTTCCTCACTGGGAGGAGGGCCCAGAGAATAAAGTGATTCCATTCATATCTGTCTTTGGAAACTAATTTTCTTAGCAGGTCTGGGGATTGTAACCGGAGGTTCGTAAGGTTTTGATCTTCATCAGAACCTTCGTTTTGGTCCTCAACCTTGACATGAAGCTACTTCCTTTGTCACAATTTTGGTGTGGACCCCCACTAGTAAAGGGAGTGAATAAGTACCTTCAGTATAGCCTTGGAGGTGTTGCTTCGCACGGGAAATGCTTCCCGGTATCCGGTTGTGTAGTAGACTATGAACAGGATATAGCGGTTTCATGATTTAGAGGTATCTGGCCGCCACACTCCATGTATACTGATCCAGTGAATCAGCACCTCCTATTCTTCGTAATGGCTGTAGGGGTACCCTGGATGCCTCATCCGGTGAAGTCTTCTGGCAAATAGCACAGCAGGTATAAAACTATTTTGTCTCTACATATATTCCCAGCCAATACAACTGGCTGAGCAGTGGGCTAGTCTTGCTTATGTAACAAATCTAAGGGTTCATTTCACACATATAATATTCAAAAAACAATTTGACATTAAACACTCAAATTAATTTTTCTTTGTTTCCAAGATAAAAATATATTTACTTTTCAAATGGCCCAACGTGTTTCGAGTATGTCACTCTTCATCAGGGGCGAGAGGAATTTCAAAATTGATTCTGCAAAAAATATTAGAAAATATTGGTAAACAAACTCGGTTTGATGTACAGTTTTCAATCAACATTCAGTTGTGTATGCTAATGTTTCTAGATATGTTATTGTTGAAGTCACAAACAATATTTGACATCTTATTTACATGCTGTATTTCAGCATACTGTTGTACGAGTCTTTTGTTAAATATAGAGTGATCAAACTCTTCAGAAGAGTGTAAGACCTCCTTTAACACAAATTCCACTGACTAACGAGTGTATCATAGCATTTGTTTTTTAGTGATCCAATCATTTCAATAGTAGATCTAAATATTACATTAATAGATCCTAAACAAAGTTCAAGTTGGCATTCTACCTAGGGACATAATACACTATTTTTGACCCGTTGTTGTGCTATTACTCCTCCTTAGCGACGGGCTAGGAAGCGACTATTAATATTACTAATGGTTTTGGACTAAACATATTTCTTTCAAAAGTCGAACAAGAAGAGCCTAGAGACCATAGGGGTGCTGTGGTTTGGACTAATATGGATAATCAGAAAATCTAACCAACCTTGTTGTCGGTTTGAAGATGGAGTAAAAGTGGTCCAAACTTCCAAGTGCTGTTAGTTAAGTAAAATCCTTAACTTCGAAGGAGATTGTGAATACCTACGTAACAATTGTTTCTGTAAAAAGTAATGGGCTCAAATTAGTAGGCCATTTGTGCAACAATGTTCATGGTGTTTGGATGTAGCCCCAATTGCGCTTATCTCGGGAGGATAGGTCAGCGGCAACGTGCTTGCCTTGGAAGCAAGACGACACGGAGCAGCACAGGTCCGAGCTTAGACACCTTTTGATGTGTCCTGAAAAACATTTGTAGTCTTAATCAGCATTAATTGTTTTCTTAAAATAAGAAGTGGTGCCTAATATGTAGCTGATTCTTACCTAAGTTTGGCGGTAGTGTTCTTCAGGTAACAACGAGCCTCCAGATCGTAAGCCAATTGCCTCACTTGTTGAGGGGCTTGATGAAGGTGTCTTTATTCTAAAAACACATACGCGCTTGTTGAAACAACACTTAGATTGCCAGAGATGCGAAAACAATAAAAATGTCTTAAATAAGCATGTGTCTTGCCCCGATTTTCTAGACGAGGTGGTATCTGGCTTGTAGCACTTGGCTATGGGCCTCTTGGGTCTGTGTTCCATCAAATAGTCCCATGGAGCTCGAAATACATCTAAAAAGTACAGGACAGTTAGCCTAGAGCGTGGAACACACAGAGCGAAGCTACATTATTTAAATGCAGTAAAATAGACTTACTTTTGTCTCCATATCTCACTGTGAGGATTTCCTGCGTAGCTAACGGCTGCCGAAGTATCACTGCAGTCATTTTGCAAGAAGATCGGAAATGTATGTACCAGCGAGGTAGTTCCGCTCATGCGCGAATGCCGTCACTGTACTGTACCTAAATGTAACCTGGTATTCGAACCCTATTTTTATGGGTATACCATATTGTTACGGTATCTTGGTATCCTAGGAGCCACTGGAAATGTACATGTAGTCCTTTCCAAAGTAATATGGCAGTTTGTGTATTGGTGACGTCATGTGTGAAATGTCGTCACTGATAAACAGCATTGTAAACAGTGTGTAGCCCTCCAATGTATTGGAAGTTACCGTGACTATATCTCCATGTTATTACTATAGATGGGCACTTCTCTCAATTAAAAGAGAAACAAGTACAAGTTGGTAGTTAGTGCAAGCCGGTATGTTTGACATAATAGCGCAGTAACAACAATGGGAGTCGAAAGGTAATCACCTTCTGTCTATACCACAATTTTTTATCACAAACTTTGTTGCCATAGAGAATATCCAAAATAGAAGTATTCGTCCTGAAGAAAGCGGCTAATAGCTGAATCCCGCTGAAACCGGTTGACCGATCCTGAAGTGGCACTGGATTTATGATCCAGACCCCGATACCCCATATATAGAAACATAGGGGACGTTTTAGAAGCAAATACAATCAAGATTTTCTACCTAACTTAGGGGTAGATGAATAGGAATATACCTTTTTAATATCCCTCTGACTAGAGATCAAAGGGAACTGATATTGTTTTATTGTAATTCCCTGCACGTTATAAGCCATACAGACTGGAGGCGGCAATATTAAAGGCAGAGACCGACCCCCACTACGTATGCACTTACTTTTAGAAGATAGGAAAGTGAGGAGAGGGAGAGGACCTCTACATCCCATTTGTAGTCGGCACATCACCTTGTGCTAGGGCTTACGGAATGGGCTATGAGGTGACTTACCCGTAGGGCTATTTTAGTCATTGCTAAGGACCTAGCTTGAGGAATAACTTTTTAACAAATATCCTTCTGACATAATAGCGCGCCTGTGTGCGATACCATTGTAGACAATGTATTATAAAAGTAATGTGATTAGCGTATTTTATCTGTGTGTAGTTCAGGTATTGTACAATGGTAAGACCGGTAATAATAGATGGCCGCTAATAGGTTTTGGAGTTTAAGACCTTCAAGAAGTCTCGTCACAGTGAACATGCATCTGTGATACTAAATTGTTGTTTTATGTCAAAGGCAAAGCTGTGTCCAAAGATGTATAAAACCGTACCTAGTCGAGGACTTTTGATACAAGGTATCCAGGATGGCATTGAAAGCAAGCGTCCCCAAAAGGCATTACCCTCCCCGCAATGAAGGGCAATAATGGACACCCCCTGTGAGGGAATGAGGCCAAGACCAAGTGCGGGTAAATGTAAAAAGTTCTTTATCTAATCAAATAATAATGCAAAGGACTCTTCAAGCTCCGAGAGCGCTCTGTCTGACGATAGCAAAGACAGTCTTATTTATTACAAAACTTCGTCATGAAACCTACACACTATGGAGGGCACATAGTCTTGGGGATTGGGTGGCGTCGACTAACTATAGGCGCAGTAGTGACAAGCAGCTCCATGATTGGTGGACATCAGCAAGGTGCCAAGGTGGGGCGGATGGGTCAGCTGGGCTCATCGGGGTGGGGCGGGCAGGCCAGGCACGGTCAGTGTCGTTGATGGATGATTGCCCTAACTTTCTGCCCTTGTGGCCACACACACAACATTCATCCGTTTTGACGATTCCAGTTGTCCTGTAAATCCTGCATTGTGTTATTCTAAGGGACAATGGGACACAGGAGAAATGCATATAATGTGAAGCTGTACCAATACATCGGGTGTCATACACTTGGGTACCGGGTCGGAGGGCACAAGGTGAGCTGCCTTGTCATTCGTGTCTCGTTAGATGTAATTAAGAATTACTTTATGATATGTTAGTACAGGGTTGAATATCTGCTCCCCAAGGCCCATTAACTTGGGGTGAACCGGAGTACCACTGGATCAACGAGGGTGTACCTCTGGCCCCTTGGGGCGGTGGGGTTTAGGACCGGGTTGTAAATAATTCATTTGGCCTACCATGGCGGTCTCGGACATGGGGGAGGTGAATACTTGAAGCGGGTCCAGCAGAATGAGGGGAGGTGAGGCTGTGCTTCTCGTGCACCAGCTAGTCCTGGCGGGCCTTGGCGGGAGGGGAGGGGAGATGGCCTTGGGTGTTTGTGTGTGTGAGCCATTCTCCGTGTCTGGGCTGCACACTATGCGAAACGAGGAGACGATTAATAAAGTTAGTAATAGTAGAATGATCACACATGTCTAATATCTATGCATTTGTGTACTATTTCATATATGACTAGGTCTCCTGGACCTATCCTCCCATACAGCATGTATTTCTAGAAGATTAAATGAAAAAGTCGTTTTAGGGAGTGATAAATAGGTTGACTTCCAGGTAGTCATGACGGCTATTGATTGGATGGCTATTACCATAATCTGATGAAAGAGGTAAACTACAAGATGGTCATGACCGATGTCCATTGAATGACAACCTCCATAGGGTGTTAGGTCACTGTTTACCCTTTAACAACAACGGTGCCCCGCTTATTGAAGGGAGAAGAATTCTATTTGTGTGCCAGTATGTAGAGATCGACTTACTAAATGTATGTGAATCACATATCGGCTTACTTGTTTGCGGCCCCTGTACTGTTGTTGTAGGGGATGCTCATGGATATTCTAGATTTAGAATATTTATTGTGCTTTATATTTAGAGCAATATCATTGTGGCGGGTGGTTCGCTGCAGCCGAGGGCGTCCCCACAGGATGAGGTGGGGTGGTTCCATTCCATGATCGCCAAAGCTTCCGAACCTTTCCAGCTTACGCCCGAGCAGACCAAGAAGGAGGGTTTCCTGTACCAGATGCTTGAGACAAAAAGGAAGGCCAACATGGCAGTACCCCTGCTGGACGACTTGTGGGAGGAGGGCCTGGCTCTCTTGAAGAACCCATGCACGGCCCGGTCAAGCGGGACAGGCTGGAGAAAAAGTACTGAGCCCGCACCCAAGTGCCTATGGTCACAACCATCACCGAACTTGGTGGTGTCGGCGACTACGAGGAAAACGTCATCGAATCCTTCATCGTCATCAGTTCCTCCGGACTCCATGGGATGGGAGATTCTCCAGCATGAGGTCTGGCATGGATTCACAAGCTCATGACTATTCCCAATTGTCAGTCCAGGAATCCTCAGTAAAAGAAAAATCAATTTCACTTTCACTTACAAACTGTCTTTCGAATGGATTGTGTCCTCCCACGTATTCCTCATCTAAGATATATCCTTACCTTTAGGTTTCGCCTCGGAAAACTTTTCCTCTCTCCAGCAGAGGGTGCTCCACTCGAGGCGTTGACGTCGATGCCCCTCGGCGGCCTCTGTCGAGTGTCGACGTCATCCGTAGTATACTTGCCTCGAGCGCGCCCGTTGGCCTCAGTTCCGTTTTTCCGTTAGCTTCGCTTCGGATCGAAATAAAACGGCGCTTCAGTCAGAATTATGTCGTCGTCTTCGAACCTGTCTACTCCGAAAATGGGTTTTAAGAAATGTCTAAGGTGCGGAAGAAAAATGTCGCTGACCGACCCTCACCGTAACTGTCTCTGGTGCCTCGGGTCCGAATATCGGATCGTCGACTGCGGTTCGTGCCAATCTGTGACCCATAAGGCCTTGAAAGAAAGACGAGGTAAACTGGCGGTGGGGGAGGAATCCTCGAAGTTTTCTTCGAGAGGGAAGAAAGACTCGGCTGAGTCTTCGGCAAAACGCCATAAAAAAATCCAGATCGAGGAGTAAATCAAGGCAGTCCTCTTCTTCTTTGTCCAAAAAGGCGAAGAAGAGACAACACCGATCTCCCTCTTCTTCGACTTCGGAGGAAGTTATTGTCCAACTAAACATGACTCCCCTAAAAAGTGGGAAGCATTTCGAGAGTCGATGATAAAAATATTTGAGAACGCGGCCCAGACCCCCTCAAAAACGTCTGTTGAAGTTCATGCCTCTACTCACAAAAGAAGTGACAGAGGAAGGTCTAAAACTAGAAAATCCGACCAGAAATTGTCGAGGGTGTCTTCTAGGGACTCTTCCCAGACACCTAAAAAGACAGACCTTAAGAAAAAGACCCTAGATGTTGATACGTCTTTAAAGACCTCGACTAAAACATCTTCGAAGCCTCTGTCGAAGGCTGTCGAGTATAAAGGGTCAACGACCCAGCAGAAAAAAGTCACGTCGAGTGCTTTATCGACGACCTCGAAGGCTCCTTCGACAACGTCGACTGCCTCGAAGATTCCTTTGACAGCATTCGTAGTGCCTTCGAAAACATCGAAGAATACCTCGATAACATCGAAGGTAACGGCCACGACTTCGACACCATCAACGCTTCTGTCGACGTCGACGCCAATTACAGGGTTGAAACCTATTCCACCCAGAAAGCAGACATGATTTTATCCAGACGGTGTCGGCTGTATATGGAGAAATGTCCTCAGAAAATGAGGAGGATGAAGAATATAATGAACCTGAAGTTTCATCAGCAGGAGTAAAATATGGTACAATAGAAGTTCCTGAGGAATTAATCAATCCTCAATCAAAAATGCAGGACTTGTATGAATGTTTACAGTCTGCAAGTGGACTAGATACGACGTCCCCTGAATACGAATTTGAAAGACCAGATCCAGCAGAACATGCTGATTTGGGTTACAGAAAACTTATGAATAAAGAAACAGAGTTTATGGTATGGGGTAGGAATTCACCTGTATACCAAGATGATGATATGACAGATATTTTGTCAGGAGGTCCTCGACCAGATCCCATACTTCCCTTTCAGATTGCCCTGCAAAGGAGAGTAAATGCTGCTTGGGAAAGACCGGAATCTATTCCAGCAGTAAATAAAAATCTGTGGCAAAATACAGACCTTGTAACTCTGATCCAGAGTATTTGAGTAAGCATCCTTCTCCGGAGAGTCTGGTAGTGCAGGCAGCCACATCAACAAAAAATGCTGCATACCTACAATTCCCCCTGATAGGGATGACAAGAAGATAGATACATGGTCAAAAAAAGGTCTTTACAACAGGGAGCATGGCTCTAAAGTCCACCAATGTATCTTGTACGCTGGGTAGATTCAATTATACTCTGGGACTGCATGTCAGCGGCAGCTCAACACATCGCGGAAGGAGAGGAACGTGATGGTTTCCTGTCCATAATTAAGGATGGTAAGGAGGCTTCGGGAGAATGCCTTCAAGCAGGTTTGGACACTGCTGACAGTATCAGCAGGCAAATGGCGTCTAGTGCAGTGCGACGCAGATTTGCGTGGCTAAGGAAGTCAGGTTTCGCACCAGATGTTCAATCTAGACTTCTTAATATGCCATTTGACGGCTCGAGGTTGTTTGGCAGCAAGGCGGAGGAAAGTTTGGAGAAGCTGCAGACCTCCAAGGCAGCGGCAAATTCACTCAGTGCCGCTATAAGACAACTTCAGCAACGCCCCTACACAGGCTCATCTTCCTGGAGGGGTCGTCCTTTTCGTTATTATTCCTCAATTGGAAGAGGAAGGGGACAGGCCAGTCAAAGAGGGCAAAGGAAATTTCTTCGGGGGCGAGGAAGAGGTGCTAGATCTGCCCCGGCAGTGGCATCTGCCCCTCAGCCGCTGCTGGAGCTGCCGCAAAACCACTCTGAGGTTTTGACTCGCAAGACCCCAGTGGGAGGCAGAATCTCACAGCATTTGAAAGAATGGCGACGCATTACTTCAGATGCTTAAGCACTGGAAACAGTATCCCAAGGTTACTGCCTTCCCTTTCTAAAGAAACCTCAGAATCACCCACCGGAATACAACCCTACCAAAAACCCAGATCCGCTCCTGTTGCAGGAAGTTTTGACCCTGCTACAGAAAGGTGCAATGGAACATGTACCTGTAGCTGAAAGGAACAAGGGTTGGCATTCTCCATACTTCCTCATTCCAAAGAAGGACGGAGGACTGAGACCCATCTTGGACTTGAGAAACTTGAACAAGTTCCTCAGGAAGGACAAGTTCAAGATGGTCACTTTTAGATCCTTCAGGCTCTCCAACTTCAAGACTGGTTGGTATCATTGGACCTTCAGGATGCTTACTTTCATGTGCCAATCCATCTCAAGCACAGAAAGTACCTGAGGTTCGCGATTGGCAACTCTCACTATCAGTTTCGAGTTCTGCCATTCGGGTTGACCTCCGTCCCAAGAGTTTTCACCAAGTTGATGGCAGTAGTGGCAGCAAGTCTCAGAAGAGGGGGGATTCACATCTACCCCTATTTGGACGATTGGATGATCAGGGCACGTTCTCCAGAACAAGCCCAGGATCATCTATCCAAGACTTGCCACTTCCTACACAAACTAGGGTTTTCTCTGAATTTAAAAAAGTCAAAAATGATACCATCACAGAAGCTCCAGTTTATAGGAGCAGTCTTGGATATTTGTTCGGGCAAAGCCTTGCCGCCCGAAGAGAGAGCTCACCACATTCTGCAGATGGTGACAAAATCCAGAATGCCCAGTATCTACCGGCCTTCGATTTTCTCAGGTTGCGCGGCCTCATGGCATCCTGCATTTTTCTGGTGCCAGAAGCCAGATTGAGGATGAGATTCCTTCAGTGGGCCCTCAGGACTCAATTGTCCCAATTTTCAGGGGAAATGACAGATCTTTTACAAGTTCCAACCAGGGTAGCACAGGATCTACAATGGTGGGCTTGCAAGAAACCTATCCTAAAGGGAGAATCTTTTTGGCAACCCTGGCTGGAGATAACAGTAGCAACGGACGCCTCACTCACGGGGTGGGGAGCTCACACCAATGAGCTGACAATCGGCGGTCATTGGTCTCCATCGGAGTTCAGACTACACATCAACCTATTAGAGCTGAGGGCGATCAGACTAGCTCTGAAGGCCTTCCTGCCCTCTGTACGGGGAAAGAATGTCCTCATGATGATGGACAACACAGTGGCCATGTACTACCTCAACAAGAGAGGAGGAGTGGGGTCACTGCCACTGTGCAGAGAGGCAATGCAGCTCTGGTTCTGGGCAATACAAGAAGGGATCTCTCTAGCTGCCATTCACCTAGCAGGACAGCAAAACACAGCGGCAGACGCTCTGAGCAGGCAGAGCTCAGTTTCCCACGAGTGGGAACTAGCTCAGGAAGTCCTTCAAGAGATCTTCACCCTTTGGGGAACCCCTCAAGTGGATCTGTTCGCGACCATTGTCAACAGGAAGTGCGAACTGTATTGCTCAAGGGAATTTCCCCCAAGAGGAGCTCTAGGAGACACATTCGTAGTGGAGTGGGAGTTTCCTCTTCTATATGCGTTCCCTCCAGTCCCTGTGATCCCTCAGGTAATCAGGAGGTTGAGAAAGTTCAGGAAAACCATGATCCTAATTGCTCCGGATTGGGCCAGGAGAACGTGGTACCCGGACCTTCTCGACATGTCCATCTGCCCTCCAATACGTCTTCCAAAAAGAGAGGATCTTCACTCGCAAGAGGGAGGACACATTCTCCATCCAGAGGTCAACACACTCGACCTTCACACATGGCTTCTGAGAGGTTGAGATACAAGGACCTTCCGGATGTTACAGAGGTTTTGCTTTCGGCCAGAAGGCCAGCAACAAAATCTTTGTACCAGTGTCGTAGGAACAAGTTCAGTAACTGGTGCAGGGATAAGAAGGTGGATCCCTTTGAATGTGATATTCCAATGGTGGTATCTCTTCTGTTACATTTAGCTAATCTGGGGCTCCAGGTTAAGACAATAAAAGGATACGTAGCAGCGCTATCTATCTTCAAGCGCTCGTCAGAAGAAAAGTCTTATTTTAAGATACCTTTTTAATAATACAATTTCTAAAAGTTTTAAACAATGTTTTTCCACCAATACCTTTTCATGTTCCTGTGTGGGATTTAAATGTGGTACTTAAATTTCTGACATGTGCACCCTTTGAGCCTTTACATGCTTGCCTGTTAAGGCTGCTTACGTTAAAAACTATGCTTCTAATTGCATTGACATCAGCCCACAGAGTAAGTGAGTTGCAGGCACTTTCGAGTGGTCCTCCTCACACCATCTTTCATAAAGACAAAGTTGTCCTTCGAGTCAAACCCTCTTTTCTACCTTAAATAGTTTGACTTTCATCTGTCACAGAAAATAATTCTACCTGTGTTCTACCCTCCTCCTCACACAAGTAGGGAAGAGGAAAGACTACATAGGCTAGATCCCAGAAGGGCTCTTAGCTTTTACATCTCAAGATTGTCAAAAATACGTCGGTGTGAGCAATTATTTTTGGGATACACTGGCCGTAAATTAGGATTAGCTGTAACCAAACAAACATTATCAAGATGGATAATCTTAGCCATAACAGTGTGTTATAGGCTAGCTGGAAAAGATCCCCCTGAGGGTTTAAGAGCTCATTCAACTAGGGGCATAGCAACTTCAACAGCACATAAGAGGGGTGTCCCTGTATAAGACATTTGTGCAGCAGCCACATGGTCATCCATGCATACTTTCATCAAACATTATGCTTTGGACTCAACTACCTCTCAAGGAGGTCTATTTGCCAAATCTGTACTACATTCGGTACATGACTAAAAAGACATCTGTACTCCTGCCTCCAATAGAAAACTGCTTTGGGAGTCTATCTAAGATGAGGAATACGTGGGAGGACACAATCCATTCGAAGAACAAGTTAGTTACCAACTGTAACGTTCTTTCGATTGGATGTTCCTCCCACGTATTCCTCATCAACGCCCCCCCCCCCACCCATCCTACCCCACAGTACAGTTTACGTGGTTTACACTCTAAATTCTTTTAAGGCTTGGGTCAATAAGAGGCACACTTTTGTTTATAACGCATGGGCTCTGATACACGAAAAAAACAGAACTGAGGCCAATGGGCGCGCTCGAGGCAATTATACTACGGAGGCCGCCAAGGGACATCGACGTCACCGCCTCGAGTGGAGCACCCTCTGCTGGAGAGAGGAAAAATGTTCCAAGGGGAAACCTAAAGGTAAGGATATATCTAAGATGAGGAATATCTGGGAGGAACATCCAATCGAAAGAACGTCACAGTTGGTAAGTAACTTGTTCTTCTCCTCTAAAGCAATCGTTGAGCTCTGGGTCATACTGCCCCCAGCCAATAACTGCATCCGACCTAACCGTGAAGGCCCAGGTGATCCAGGCTAAATCATCCTCAACTATCGAGTTGGTGGCGGCCACCCTTTTAAAGGCGAAAGGGGCTGACCCATCCAGCCTCGATGGCAGCCAGAGTGGCTATTCCTCCCAGGTGGAAGGTTTCGGCCAAACCGGTGGAAAAGACCCCAGAGAAGAGGATGCTGTCCCTAAACCCGAGACCGATCCCTCAGGACACAAAAAGGGGTGGGGGCAGGGGGTGTGGATGTGCTCCAGGGCATGGATATTTCTTCTTCCGATAAAGAGGACGTGGTTTCCGTCCACACGAACCCGGAGGACGTTGGTGATGACGACGTAAACGTCAAGGAGGAGGAAGTCGCAGAAAGTGGTGACGGCGTGAACGCTGACAGGGATGGCGTAGGCGATGGGCCCAGCAAGCCTGATCCCCCGACACCTCCCAGAGATTTGACACAGGACATTCTTTCGACTCTCCACAAGCTTGTGTCAGATGCAGAAGAGGATTCCGACGTTGACACCGGGCCCACCACCGCCAAAGAAATGGAAGCAGCACCCTACGCTGCCTCACCAGCCGCCGCACGTGCCTTCCTCCCCTCCTAGGGATATGGGGGTGGACACGGTGACGACTGACACCGACGGCGACATCTCCCCTGCTTCTCCAGCGGACAAAGTGGATTTGTTCCACGCCATGGTCGCCCGCACATCAGAACTGGACGATGTCTGGGATGAGGGCTTGGCACTGCTGAAAAACCCTGCCTCAGTCCCAGCGAAAAGAGACCGGCTAGAGAAGAAAAAGTGGGTGCCAGAGTCTGCACCCAAGTGTCTGCGGTTGCAGCCATCACCAGACGCGGTGGTCTTGGCGGCTGCGCGGAAGAAGTCATCCTCGGTCTCTGTTTCCCCGGACAGGGAAGAATTTGGATGCTGTCAGGTAGGAAGGACATCTACTCAGTGACTACGATGGACAAGGCGGCAAACGCTTTAGCTACCCTGTCGAGATATGACCAGGAGTTATGGTACAAGATGGCCCCGCTACTGGAATTCATCCCCAAGGACAAACGGGTCAAGGCGCTGGAGATCCTCCAGGAGGGCGAGGTGGCATCAGACCACGCCATCATCGTAGTCCTGGTCATTGCAGACACAGGGTTCCGCCAAATAGGGAACGGGATCTGCCTCAGTCATCTTGGCTGGTTGAAGGCCACCAACTTTAGGCATGAAGTTCAGACGAAGGTCCTGGACATCCCGTTCGACGGGGACCATCTCTTTGCAAAGGCAGTCGGTGAATCGCTGCAGGCCATCAAGACCGGCACAGAGACGGCCCATGCTCTGGGCACGCTGCAACAGCACCATCTGTACTTTCGTGCCTCAGCAGGAAAGTCTGGCAGATTATTGAAGGGTTTTGGTGGAGGATTTTCCTTGTACCGCCAACCCTCCCGTTCCACGACCCAGGAGGTTTACAGGGGTCGTTCCAAGGCCTTCGGAGGTGGCCGTCGTAGCTCCCAAGGCGGCACACAGGCCCCAAAGCAGGATTGAACTGGCCAAGAAGTGTGGCCCCCACCCATGCACCCCAGTGGCAAGCCGGCTGGCGAGTTTCGTTAGCGTGTGGAAAAATATCTCCACTGATCGAAGGGTGCTAGATGCTCTCGCCCATGGACACACTTTGGAGTTTCAGCAAAAGTGTCTGCATATACCACCCATGGCTCGGCAGGAACAACACACCCCTTAGCTGCGGCTGGAGGTTTGGGCCATGTTAAGAAAGGGGGCGATAGAGCTGGTCCCAAAGCGGCTCCGGGGCTCTGGAGTTTACTCCAGACCGGCGCCTGGAGGCCCATTCTCGACATATGACGACTCAACAAGTGCATCAAGTCCCAAAAATTCAGGATAGTCATGTTGCAGCACGTGCTCGGCCAACTAGAGGAGGGAGACCTCTGTCGTCGCTGGATCTAGAGGACACGTACTTCCACATTCACAAAAAACATTGCAAGTTCTTACGCTTCGCCGACGGGGAAAGCACTACCAGTTCAAGGCCCTTCCCTTCGGACTGAAGTCGGCCCTGAGTGTTTCCGATGTGCCTGTCACCAGTCTCAGCCCATTTGTGCCTACACGGGATATATGTGTAGTGTAACCATACCTCGACAACTGGCTCATCTGTGCCAAGTCCAGGGAGATCGCCGTCGATCACACAGAAAGGACCGTCTAGCTGCTGATGGATCTGGGGTTCTCCGTAAACTATCCGAAGTCCCGCTCTGTTCCTGGCGTCCAGGCTCAACATGGTCTCAGGATAGCATCCATTCTGGGCTGGGTGCAACGGCTGTTACCACTGAAGATCGTCACAGTGAGGACCAACAGGTCGTTGCTCGGCATGTTGTTGTGTATCTACCTGATCAGACTCTGCAAGTTGCGGATGCGACACCTTCAGGAGTTCCTGGATGCTCGTTGGATCCAGGTGTCTGGAAGCTTCGCAGGCAAGATTGTCCTCGACGTGGAGCTCCGTCGAGTGATAAGGTGGTGGGGTGTGCGCTCCATCATCCCCGGGGGCACAGATTTCCAGAGCTCTCCTTGCCAGGAGACGGTCACCACGGACGCCCTGGAGGGCTGGGCAGCACACACCGGACGTCTCCATGCTAGAGGCCTGGAAGAGAGGGATCGCCACATCCGATACTGCAGACTTGGATGCCACAGTCACAGCACAACCCCAGCAGGATATAAAGCAGGGCAGGAGCCGGAGGAAGAAACTGGGATGCGAGAGCCTAGGCGTGACCCCATCGCGATAAACTAGCATAACAGGAGCCCGGGGAATGCGATGGCGAGACCACGGAAGACCCATGGTGGACAGCCAGTCTGACAACCATCGCTGATACCACTGTGCATAGTGAACTGCAGGGTGACTGGCCCCTCGTCGGAAGACCGGGACACCGGAGAGAGAAGAGAGACTGTAAGGAGGAGCACACCGACGAAGGCAAGGTGATGATGGCCCGAACCCTGAGGGAAGGTCACAGAGGAACAAGTCTCCCGAAGGTGTTCTCCTTCATAATAGAAGGTAACGGGGAAAACGGGAATAAGGGGAGGCAGAAAAGGGATCATTATATCCCACAAATAACTTGTCTCAGTAGAAGTCATGAGACAAAGTTACCCTTGAATCAAATGAGCCTAAACTGTTGGGTATCAACAGAAAGAAGGAATATTAAGATTAAAGAACAGTGGATGACAATACCCTGGGGGATAAAAGGGGAAAGCCACTGGATATTTTGTATAAGAAGAAGAAAACATCAAAAGGGGAGAATATTTTGAGTGAGAGCTCAGAGAAATTAGACAATTGACCCAATTAAAGAATCAAGTAGGCGAAAGCAAGCTGAGTTTTAATTGGCCTCGAGAGAAAGACTTTCTGAATAATAGTGTCTTCCCAGGAGATGCTGGAGGCAGCAACCAGAAATCTATAGCTTGTAAAAGATTCCCAAGAGGAACCATCATTGGAAGAGTTACAGAGACTGATCCAAGAAATCATGAGACACTATTTGAGGGTTATAATATCATAAACGAATCCTACATACTGGTACTAGAAGTACCTTTAGGGGAAGGTAGTCATTCTCCGGATAAAAGCTTGTTTTCATAGCGGTACGGTCAGTTAGGGTAGTTGGACAGTGTACTTTTTCCTTTTGGACATTGACGACTGACTGACGAGCACCTTAGTTTAGAAATCTAGACAAGGACCACCCATAGAAATGGAGCAAGTTGAGTCATAAGCTCATGAACCTTATCCACAAAGAGTTTGCGTCCTTCTGACTCGCCACAACCCTCATGCAAACTGTTAGGATGGCCATCAGTGCAGGCCGAAGTTGTAAGGAAGCATTAAGGAGGAGGGTGTGTGCCTACACGTTACCCTGCATTCCACCACAGGGTTAGTTATTTTCAAAATGCTGTGAAGACGGAAACCTCACACTGGCGCGTGCCTCATGTGTTTAGGCTGAGCACGCTTTGTGGAGTGGGTCAAACAGACGAAGGAAAGCCATGGCGAGCAAGCCACCGGAGATGTAGGAATGGTATTACCTACTTAAGAAAGCCATTAGGGAGGATTTTAATGAAGGGAAGCTAGTGTGTTTTTAAGAAAGGGATTACGATTCCCCATGGTGTGAGATTTTGGGGGGAGTATTTGAAGATGGCAATGTATGGCACAAGAGAAGGCCAGCTGAAAAGACATGCAAAAAAGAGATTTGTGTTGAGTCGGGTATGGAGGGGAAGTTGTTATGGGTTACTTAGTCTTGCTTTCACCTGCGTGAGGTTACTGTGGATAGTGAGGAGAGGACATGATTCTGGAAGCATTATGGGGTCCAGGCTTGGCATTTGGAGAAAAAGCAAGGGGTGTATTGAGTCGGTTCCTGGGGGCCTTATTTTCTTAGCTGGTAAAGATTATTTTAGGATAATCCTCAGTGTGGGCCTCTTAACTTGATGTAACAAAAGTGTGCCTATTCCAATGTGCCTCCTGAGGTCTTGGAATGTGGGTGTTAGAATTTACTAGACTACAATATGCTTATGCTGGCCGAAACCAGGCTGGTTTCCACAAGTAAATGTGAACTTTGTTTTATCTGTGGTGTCAAGCAAAGGGCATGCCACTTTCTGTGTTACGGGAGTATCTGCAATCCTGCTTTGGTCCATGAAGTATATGCTGCTATTTGTGTAATGGACCTAAGTAACATTTGTAGCAACCTGTAGTGTAGGAACCGTCATAAGTCTAGTTTCTGTTTGTACATACAAAAGTGGAGGCGGGAGGAGGGGCTTGAAAAGGGTGTAGGTGTTACCACCAGTGACGGAACCTGATCTTTACTGGAACCCCAAAGCTGTAATGCCTAAAGAAATTCTTGGCCTCTCAAATAGATTTCTTAATGGGGATGTAGTGTTCCTTGGACCGGTCTTTTCTGTTCATAGGGTTGTGCATGGAGCATTCAATGGGCCTCGTTACGACCCTGCCGGTCCCGAAAGAACGGTGGCGGTAAAACCACTGCCACCGTTGTTTTCGGACTGGCTGCTAGAGAGTCCTGCAGGCGGGAGGTGTCACTCCCGCCAGGTCTGACCTGGCGGGTTTAACACCACCCGCATGCAGGCGGACATGGAAACACTGGCTCCGTCATAGACGGAACTGGTGTTTCCATGGTCCCCATCCCCATGGAGTCCTATGGACCTCCATGGGAATGGGGATTTACAGAATTCCGCCTCCGGAATTACCGGGTCACTGGGGTTGTAATGCCCTGGTGATTCTGGCAATCACGGAGGCGGAATGGTAATACGAGTCCAGCGGCAGCCTGCTGGTTTTTCCAGCACGGCTACCGCCGGACACGTAATGAGGCCCAATGTGTCCTAGAGTGTAGTCTCTGGAGACGTCTGTCCTTTGTACCCAAGTTCATGTCCTGTTTGATTTGATTTAAAATTTGTGTTGCACGTATCCCCAATGGAAAACCAAGCAGCGAGCCGCATCTAGGCACAGATCTTAAGTACAGTTAATGAACACCCATAACCATTCACAAGGCAATATTCAAACAGATATGTTTTAGATGTTTTCTGAAGGCTGTCAGAGATTCAATCTTGCTTAGATGTTGTGGTAAACCATTCCATGTGCGGGCACCATCCACTGAAAACCTTCTATCCCCCAGTGGACAAATCTAGAGGTGGAAACTACCGATTGATTTAGAGCCATCGATCTCAAGGATCAGCTGGGGGTATAGATTTTAATTGTTGACACGAAGAAGGTGCAAGGTTGTGTTATGCACTTAAAGATCAAGCAGTCATTTAAGTTGGATTTGTTGGTGGACCGGAAGCCAATGTAGTTTCTTCCTGGATTCTGAAACTGATTTATTCCACGGTAGTGCAAACACTACACGCACGGCAGCATTCTGCGCTACTACAAGATGTTGCAACAGGTATTTAGGGCATCCATCCAACCAGGAAGCCATTACAATAGTCCAGCCTGGCATTAACCAGTGAGACCACCACCTTTGCTCGATTGCCTTCTGAAATGAGGGGGGGAGTGGTTTCAGTAGTTTCAGCTGAAAATAAACTGATTTAACCATTCGGTTCACCTGCCGATTGTAACTCATGTCTGTCTGCCAAATGCAGCCCAGATTCTTAACAAAATGTGTATACACTTCGGTGTTACCAAATATCGGTGGGCATGGAAGCATCTGGGCAGTGCTACCGAGATGCTTTTCAGATCCAAAGATAATTAGCTTGGTCTTATTGGGGTTCAGCTGGAACTTGTTCTTTATCATCCACCCTCAGACTGCCTCTGCACATTTCAGAATATTGGGGCTCATTACGAGTCTGGCGGTAGCCGTTCCAGTAAAACCAGCAGGCTGCCGCCGGACTCGTGTGGATTTACTGGCTCTGGACTTGCCGGAAATTACTGTGGCATTACAGCCACGGTGATCCGGCATTCTGTAAATCCCCATTCCCGTGGAGTCCTATGGGACTCCACGGGAATGGGGAAGTGGAAACATGGCACCATGTGGTTAATGGTGCCGGTGTTTCTGCCTCCGTCTGCGGCCAGTGGTTATGCCCGCCAGGTCAGACACGTTCACAGAACTTGTATTTAGCCGGTCTGGAGAACTGTGCCGGTGCGGTTTTACCGGCACCGTTAAATCAGGACAGGCTAACATGTAATGCGGCCCATTGTCCACTGCCTCCATTGGCTGTTTAAAGGCTCAAATAGATCTGCGTGTCATCCGCATAGGGATGATGCTGCAGGTTAGACTGTGGTGAATATAAAGATTAAAAAGAACCAAAGGTAGTGAGGCGCCCTGAGGGACTCCGCAGATTGTGGTCCCATGTCAACCTGCTGTGTGCGAGCGCTCATAAAGGAGTTGAGCCATCTCATTGCCTCCTGAGAGACATGTGCTAGTTCCATCAGTCTAGCAGGACGCTGCCGACAAATGCAACATAATGAGCATGCTGACATTAGCGCAGTATGTCATCCCATACTTTAATCAGCGCTGTCTCTGTTCCATGTCCAGGCCTAAAACCGGACTGGAATGTGTCAAGAATTTCGTTTGCTTCCATATGTTTTTGTAGTTGCTGAGTCACAACCTTTTCAAGAATTTTCGTTGGCCACACCAACACAGCAATTGGGCGATAGGTGTCCAATTCATGGGGATTCAAGCTGTGCTTCTCTAGAAGTGGCATCAGGTAAGACCTTTTTTAAGTCCTATGGCACCCATGCCTGAGCCAACGAGGCATAAACAAAGCTTTGCATATGTCCACTCAGGGCTTCAATATGTTTCTGCGCTAAGTACGCCGGAATTGTTTTAACTATGATTTGTTGGTTTTAACGCTTCAATTAATTTTTTGATAGTCTCTTTCTCTACTGGAGAGAAATTAAACTCCACAATTGGGGATATTCCCCCTACCTTATGCTTTGTTATGACGGGACTATTTCCCCTTGAGGGTTGACTAACCAAGTTTACTCTTATCTGTTCCACTTTGTTAAAGAAGTTATTAAAACGGTTGACCATTTTCACGCTGGGTTGTCCAGCTTCACCAGATTTCCAATGACCATAAAAAGTTCCTTGGGTCTATTTTGCGCTATGTCGGTCTGATTTTGTAGGCTTAATGCCTTTTTCTGTCGGATCTCCTCTTTGTAGCTTTTTAATACTGATTTGGCTTCCCTAGACTGGGTTAAACACCATCTTTTTTCGGCTGATATTTTCTCTGAAATTCTTTTGCACTTTCAACGATAGGAGGTGAGAATTGAGGTGCTGGTTCACAGAACAGGATGAGTTTAGAGCCAGCCTGCAGATATGCATGCCAATTGGACCCATTGCCCATGGTAAGGCTGTGCTAAAATGAAGCATCTCGAAAGTATTTAGTGGCATGCTTAAAAAAACGTCCCTACAAACCTGGACACGTGCAGTGCGAAAGGGAGAAAGCTGCTGTACTCGTTGAAAGCATTCCACTAGCTGGCATTTGCATTGCGGCATCATGGCGCTCGGTACATACATTCACAAGACACCGCTGCTTGTAGATCCTGGCGGACATAAGGAAAACGCGAATCTTCGTATTGTAGACCACACGGCTCATATAAAAAGAACACGAAATGTCCTGTAACCGTGTGACGCAATAATCCATTCATTTGAATGTAAGGAAATAGATATGACCATAACAATAAAAACACTGAATTACATGTCATCTAAAGACATGGCACTCAGCAAATCTGTAAAGTGCAACAGTGCATTATATCGTGCATTTAGAGAAACTGTGCATATCTAATTGCACAGACGGCAAATGGCAGAAATAGTGTGCAATCACAAGGCTGGCACTACTGTAGGACCATGGACCTGGGGTAGGCCGGAGGAAGCTGCATCCCTCTAGATTTCCACTGCCCCCCCCCCCCCACCCTCGTAGTAATGCGGTATGCACTGCCTAAGTCCTTTGTAATCTGCTCTACTGGGTAGGGCCTCGTCGCACGCATTGAGCTGGGATTTCCGGAGGACTCTGCATGACGCCATACTTTGGAGGCTGACCCAAAGGACAGCAATCACAGGCTTGGGCCGCACAGGGATTGGCCGGTCCGATAGCACAGCGAGTAGAGCGCTCGCTTTGACATCTGTGCAGAGCCTGCTGACGCAGGATGGAATCCCAGGCAGGCCAAACTCAGCCTTTCATCCTTCCGAGGTCCATACATGAGCACCACACACCGTGGGTAATATTAAGCAGCGCTCAGATACCTGAGGGTTCGTAGCTCTATATAAATGCTAAATTAGCAAGATTGTGCATAATCACTTTCAATACCTAGCAAGGCGATGGCAGTGTCCCCCGCAGTCTTCAGGCACAGTACTGATGCAGGAGGCACGGTGCGTGCTCGCAGGCTGGTGTGTGGGATCGCTACGTCACTCCTTATGGCTGCATGACCTGTGGGAGGCAATCGGGTGGTGCAGTTAAAGCATGCAGGTTAGTTGTGAGTGACGCTAGAGAGCCCCTCATCTAGCTAAATATACCGTGGGTAAAGAATTTACAGGCATCAAAGTATCTACTGTGTTTGGATGTATTGTATAAAAAGTGTCATTTCATATTTGCATCCATCCATTGAAGGGCAGAACATTTGTGAGCTCAAAAATATTTGCAGTATTGCACAACAAATGCAGTTTCATGCCTGCATTAAAGACTGATAGACATTTTAGCAATTGTGCATGACACCGATTTGGGCAAGTTGTGTGATACACTGTGATATTGCAGCACTGTATTCAATTATTTCTCCTCTGGATTCGAGCTTTACACTCCTCATTGTCTCCCCACTTGGGTCTGCATGGTGCCATCGCTCCTAGGCTCGGGGCGCGTCTTCTCAGTTCTGCACTGACCTTAATTTATTGAGCATTTGTTTGGCGCCTATACAACAGAATGGTGTTTCCAGGCGCCACAAGGAAACAGTGGGGATACTTAGTGATTGTGCCAAGGGGAAAGTGAAGGCAAAGTGTTACCTGGCAGTTAGGCAGCAGACCCTGCTGCTTGGAGAAAGCGGCTTGTTTTTATGCAATCTACTACTCAAGCCTGGGAGCTCGGCATGGGTAGTCTGTTTCAACTTCCCCATAAAACTTTCAACAAACCGGAACGTGGAGGCAAACTGGCTGTTGGGCACTAAATTCGGAAGTGGGTGAGGCTCCCCTATATATTGATACTGAGTTGGCAGCAGGTGCACTGCTGGCTGCCTCTGCCACTTTTCGCCTACAGGCACTTTGGAGCCGTGGTGTTTTTATTTGTACGTTTTAACGTCAGTCCATTGGTTGGCTACTTTTAAATGTACTACTCTTTGGAGCAACGCCAAGGCTTTGGTTAAGCTGAACTGAACTGTGGAAGATTCCCTATGGAATTGCTGCACGTGCATTTGGTAGAGACAACTGCTGATCCTGCCTCTTTCAGAGGATCTGTAAACATGGATGAAAGAACTTTAAACTGTTCCTCTGGAACGCCATCTATGGAACCGTCCCTGACGGACACTCCCATTTTAAATATGGGCTGTTTAAATAGGGACTCTTTGGACCTGGATGCCTAGATGTTCTTAATCAGGCCACACATTTTGGCGGGTCTCAAGAAGCCTGTTGCATATCTTTTTCCCCATGGGTCTGTATTATTCCAGATACAAATTTGTCACAATCGCCTCCATTATACATGCCTGATTCTCCTAAATCAGAGGCTGCAGTTGGCTCTTTACTAGACTTGTATTCTCAGGCCTCGCTTTTAAATATAGGTTTTTGCTCGACGATGGGTACCCTTCTACATGAGACCCCGAATATTCCCAGAACGGCTCTTCATGCTTTAAGTTTGACATTGGCTCAGCTGGCCAAAACCTCTGACGCTACTGCAGATGAATTTCGGGAACAACGTGAGACAATCGATATAATGACCTCCAAAATGGCATTCTCATAGGACTTCACGGCTGCATTCCTACAAGCCCAGCACAAACTTTACAAGGGAAGCCGTCCGTCACTTTCAATTATGATGCCTCAAGGCTCCCCTGTCTTGAAAATAACTTTGCATCAGGTCTCGCAGTTGCATCTAATTGATAATTTGGGAACAAACCATATGACTGAATTTAATAACCAGGTACGATCATTGCCTATGTATGATCTTCCGGTGTTGAAGGCTTTGGTGCAGTACAAGTCCTCATCAAATGAGAATGTTGAAGCTACTCATTTTGCGATACAACCTACAGTCACTCCTGTCATTGCATCACATGGGGTCTTGGGAAAGGCCTCAGTAACGCGTGTGGGCACCATTTGTCCTAACATGAGCGACATAGCTACCAACACGGTTGCCGTTTTATATTTTACTTGGAAACAATAATAATATGAAGACCCTCCCTAAACCACGTAATACAGGGTCCCACCAATTCCTTCAGAATCTGGGGCGGGCTGGTATCCTGAGCCCTACCCAAGAAGACAGTAGCTTTGTGGTCGTGGAGGGTACTGCACCTTCGAAGGAGAAGGATATAACCGAGTCACGGGAAGTCTATGCGCAATCTGTTTCATCACCAAAGAAAGTTAAACACAAACAAAAACACCTTGAAAATATTGAATTAATGCAGGATCAAAAAATATCTAAAGCCATTGTCAGATGTATCTGTTGCCCGAAACTTGAGTGCTGTAACAGTAGAAGAGTTTTGGGGAACCTGCTGATACCTTTCTGGGTGCCTTGGAGGAAACGTCTCCCTTATCTGACTTGATAAACGAGCTGTGAATATCAATATGAGAAAGACTGGATGTCGCTACCATGAGTTCACATGCCCCCTTACCTGCAAAGCTAAAACCTTTGCCCAGGGCCACTGGTGCTTTAAAAACGTCTAATTTAAAAACGTCTAATTTAAAAGAAGGCTAATCTCCAAAGGCTAGCCAAACCTCTGAAGTGGTTTCATTGAATACACAGTGTGTGATGGCCAGCCATGCATCAGAACAGAAGCCCATGGCAGTCTCACCTCTTTCTGATGTAAAGGGTTTGTCGTCAAACCAACGCGTCACTTTTGCCCAAGTCTTTTCCACATTGGAAGATAAAAGGAAGAAGTGATGTGACTCTCTATCCTCATCTCAAATGGAGGTCTTAACATCAAAGCCTCAAATATGTTTGAAGGTACCTTTTTATGACGTTGGAGGAAAAGAGGTCCCCTCTGAGTGGGAACACTTCTAGCTTCCCAAAGAGGTGGGCTAAAGCTCTTTCCCCCATAGACCCATGTTCTGGGCACAATCTTATCCAAAAAGTGATGAGGAAGGAGGGTGATATCAAACAGGGCCCTCGGTCAACCATCAAAATGCAACAAGTTACTTACCCGTAACTGTTCTCCAGCATGGGGTCTGGCATGGATTCACATGCTCATGAATATTCCCCGTCGTCAGGCCGGGAATCCTCGGTAAAAGAAATGGTTTCACTTTCAAACTGTCTCTCCCATAAACCAATCACTGAGCTCTGGGTCATACTGCCCCCAGCCAATGACTGCCCTCTCCCTAAGCCCCTCCTCTGGCATACATTCTCTGATTTGGTAGCATGTAAAGTGGCAGTATGCCCAAGAAGAGCCACAGAGGGGCAGGAGGAAGGGTTCGCATGTGAACCCATGCACGACCCAAGCTGGAGAACAGTTACAGGTAAGTAACTTGTTCCTTCTCCTGCATGGGGTCTGGCATGGATTCGCATGCTCATGAATAAAGAATACATACAAACACAACCACAGGAGGTAGCAAGTGTTAGGGAGAATTCTCTGAAATGTGCTAATTCCTCTATATCCCCCAGCACCTTCGCTGGATTTTGAGGATTTTAATTCTTTTACCTGGAGAGAGGTGGACCATTTTTCCCACTCTGTCATGTATTTTTGCTATTACTTGAGCACTGTTTCTTTTGGTTTTGGAGTCTGACAAACTCCATAGGCATCATCTTTACATTGTGTCACACAGCACCTTCAGTGCAGTGACACAGGGAAGTCTTTCAGATTTCCCAAAGGTTTACAGAACAGTGAGGTGAAATTGACTTTACTTACATTGTAGCTTTCTAGACCCAGCACATACTATTTTACAATAGGGTGCTGGAGAGGTTACTTAGTGTACCCTTCGTCTAGTTTCTAATGTAACATTTTTATGTTGCCCATTCCTCGATGAATGGCTGGTGGCAGTGGTTTACTTTTAACTACCGTGGTGTGCTTTTACCGTGGGCTGCGTTCCATTTGTTGTCAAAGTGGCCCCGGTCTTCTTTTTTTCTCCATTTCTTTGTGGAAATGACCTTCCTGAGATTTACTCTGTGCGCTAAACCTGTTTGTGTCCCTTTGTTCATTTAGTCTTTGGCGGGATTCACAAGTGAAGCCCGCCTCTGGCTCCAGTATGTCTGGCGGGGGCTGGAAGGGAGGGAGGTGCCCGACACTCCCTGTGCTTAATCCCCTTGGTTACAGGAACGGACTCAAATGTGATTGGCCGGCTGGCTGTCCAGCAAGGACAGCCACCCTGCTGTGTGATTGACAGCTAGTCTGGAATGAATGGGAGAAACCTGCATAAAAGGCAAGGCTTTTTGGCTTGGAAGGCAGAGTCAACCACTGGACGAAGGAATCTGAAGAAGAACTTGGAAGAGACGCCTGCTGCAACTCCTGGACCGTTGGTTTTCCCAATGAAGCCCTGCTGCTGTGCTGAAGCTCCACATTTGCTGCGACTAGAGAAGCCCTGCAAGGATGACTTCTCCCTTTGAGTTGGTGGGACCAATCAACTCCAAAGTAAGCCTCTCCGGATATCCTCTTGAAGCTGGTTGTATTTCCACGCAGTTGCTGGAACCGAAGAGCCAGGGAGAGGAACACCAGATAGTGTGCGTTGCTTTTAAGTTGGCCAAGAGCTTCAGGAAGATCCTCCGGACTCACAGGAAGCAGGACTGTCCGAGCCTGAGCCACCTCACAGAGTGCTGGACCCCAGATGCAAGGAAAGCCCATCTCAACGGCCAAGAGTCTGCAGTAGTGGTATTTGCTGAGATGCGAGGAGCTGAAACCGTGAAGTGCCACTGTTGCGCTCACCTGATATCCACGGGGATGCCACCCAGCTTTGGTTGGATGATTTGCGCACTCGAACCCTCTCCTGGTCCCTTGGTAAGGCCTCTGGTTAAAGATGCGTCTGCAATATAGGAGAGCTGGAGTCAATACCAGATTGACTTCACTGGTGCAAGCCTCCCTGTGGGAATCTAGGTCTACTGCGACTCCGTAGGTTTGCTGTTAGTCTTTATATGCAGTTCTTATGTTCCTCTTAGTTCAAATAATAATGTCTTGCTTCTTTCCTTTTAGGTATGGAAAGGTATTTTGGTGTTGTCATGCAGTTTGAAGATGAGCATGGGACGGTTGGCGAACGGGCAGTGTGCGCGATGCAGTCCGGTGAGTAATGCACGGCGCTGTTTCGCCTTTTATATTGCTAACCTGTCTCTTTTCTCTCCTTGCAGGTTGCGATGTTCCTCGCCGAGCGCCGTAATGTTACAGCAATGATACTGACCAGGAGATGACTAACCAGGTAAGAATTGTGTGGCTTTCTTCATTCGGTAGGAAACGCGAGTAAACACTTACTAATGCTGTCTTTCTTTCTCCTCTTTCCAGGTTATGGTATTCCAGGATGCATGCGGTGCTGGATGATGGAGTTCGTACCTTCAGGTGAGTGGAACTGAAGTCGGCGATGGTTTGAAGACAGGATACTGTTCCAGGCAAGTTTCGTAGTGTTCTTTCTCTCTCTGCAGGTCCTTGGTTTCAGGTAAGATGGCATCAAAGAACTGGACACGTTGAACGTTGCGCCGCCCACAGCAGAATAACACAAAGCATGTTCTGCTGTTTGGGTGCGGTTTAAATAGTCTCAGGTAAAGTAGTCCAGGTAAGATAGTCCCAGGCATGCCACACCCAAAGTAGTCCAGGTAAAGTAGTCCCAGGCCTGCCACACCCAAAAGACTAGACCGCATAGCTCAGCTCCTTGTAACTGAGCTATGTGTGTGCCTCCATGTTGGCTGAATTTCCGCCCCTCCCCCCCAAGTTAAATAATCCCAAGTAAATAGTCCCATTCTAATGTTGGTCTTCATGATGGTTATGAGCCTGGCGCCAAAGGCGCCAGGACTGACTCCAGGAGAGTCTTGGATGAGGTTTTAAGGCCTTTGACCTTTCTCTAACTGGAAGGCTGACTTGCCAGTGAGGGCCAGGGCAAGAGTCATGACAGCCACTGAATAGAAGTTGGTCCTTTTTCTTTCGCCGACCATCCCGTTTCAGTACATGAGTCCTCCAGACGTCCTCCCACTTGTCCCCACGATTGAGGTCCAGGAACACAGGATCTGCAGAGCTGCACAGGAACAGAAGCCAGCTGGAACCATTTCTTCTAACCAAAGGTACTGCACAGTCTAAGATAACTTACCTCCTTGTTGTGTAGCCTCACTTGCTCTCAGTGGAGACTTGTCTTGGTTGCTTCTGTAGAGTTGTTAACAGCTTCTTTACCTCACAAGCCTAATCAGCTTATGGCCCTACTTTTTTTTTAAATTATTTTTTTTATTTGTAATGCGCCGGTAACTCGCGAGTTTCGGGGCGCAGAAACATGGACACGAAGACAAACGAAAAAGGGATGAGACCGTTCCTAATGAAGTCCAAGGTTTAGTGGGTCAAGGAAGGCGAGGTCAATTAAAGAGAGATGTTTTCACTTACTTACGAAAGCGTAAGTAGTTGGGTGCTTTCCTTATGTTTGGTTTATTACTTTGGTTTCTTCTTTTCTACAAAGACTTCTAAAACATTGTACAAGACTTTTACCTACCTGCAAGAATTGCTTCAGCTCACCTAGACTTTTGTCCAATTGACTTTGGCCTGGACTGGCTCCCTTAATGACTGTTCTTCCCTCTGACTTTCTGTTTGGTCTTCCTTCCAGGAAGAGGGAGGGTAACTTACTTTGCATTGGCGGTTACCGAAAGAACTTACCTGCTTCAGAATATTTGTGAGAGCTCTTGTTTTATTCTAATAACCTTTTTCTTTTATGCTCCCGAGTATTGCTCTAAATGCAACATTGATATATTAATGTCCACAGTGTGCTAGCTATTGTCACCTGAGGGTGTATGAAGTGTCTGTGTGCCATCCTAAATGGGTATTTGCTGATTTAGAGAAACTAAGAGTGTGTATTTTGGAGTGTATTTGTATGTTACTATTATATTGCCCCTTCTGAAGAAGGCTCACTCAAACTGACTGTTAAATACATTAATAATTGTTTAATCTAGAAACCTTGGAGTTTATTTGAATACTTGTCACTGTGAATCTCTGTGTAACTCCCCTACTGCTCACATTGACCCCTCTTGAGATTAGCCTGGCTGCTCATCACGCTACCAACCTGTGTAGTACAGACTTATCCCAAAGGTTGGGTTCCTATTGCCAGGAGGTCACGGTTGTTGTAGTGCACCCAAAGGGTACTGCATATGGTCTTGCCTAACAGCAAGGCTCAAAAGAAGTAATTACTCTTACCTCCGAACCAGGCTCACCTTCAAGAGAACGGGTTGCGTAGCACTGCTTGGCCGACGCTGGACTCCTCTGGAATCCCAGACGACAAAGTAGAATCTCGTAAAGTCGTGCATAGACCTCCAAGTAGCAGCCCTGTAGATGTCCAGCAGGTGCACACCAGACAGGAATGCTGTCTTTGCAGCGATCGCTCTGGTGGAGTGAGCTCTTGGACGGCCAGGCAGCAGTGTTTTCACAGGACCAAAGTTCCCAAAGTTGTGACGTTTTCTGGAAACTCTTGGCAAGAGAGCAGCTCCCTGCTGAGTGAGTAGGCAACAGTGATTTTGACGCCTGCCAGGTGAAACGGAATGAGAAACCTCCTCTGGGCGATGGCCCAGTGCCACAAGTCCTGTGCCTCTCTTGTGAGCGCTGTGCATCAGGCTCTCCTCTATTTTCTGATGTAGAACATTGTATTGGTATTGTCCGTGAAGACCCTCCCCACTTTGCCCTTGAGGGACGGAAGCAAAGACTTGAGGCCCAGAGCACTGCCCGCATTTCCAGGACATTGATGTGTAGATCCCTCTCCTCCGGTAGCCACTGGCCTCTGGCATGGAGACGTCCGGTGTGAGCTCCCCAGCCCTCCAGGGAAGCATCCGTGGTGACTGTCTCCTGGTATGGGGGGCTCTGGAAATCCATGCCCCCAGCAATGTTGGAGCGGACGCCCCACCACTTTATCGCTCAACAATATTACTCGTCGAGGACTATCTTGTTGATGAAGCTTCCGGACAACTGGATCCTGCGAGCATCCAGGAACTCCTGAAGGGGTTGCATCCGCAACCTGCACAGTCTGATCAGGTAGATCCATGACATCATGCCGAGCAGCGACTTGTTGGTCCTCACTGTGGCGATCTTCAGTGCCAACCCGGCGTGTCACTTTACCCAGTATGCACGCTATCCTGTCCTCCGACGGAGTCGCTAGGCAAGAGACCGTGTTCAGCCTGGACCCCAGGAACAGAGCATCTTGCGATAGAATCAAGCAGGACTTCGGAAAGTTTACGGAGAACCCCAGATCCATGAGCAGCCGGATGGTCCTCTCTGTGTGATTGACGGCGATCTCCCTTGACTTTGCACGGATGAGCCAGTCATTTAGGTATGGGTACACATGTATCCATTGTAGTTGTAGATGGGCCGCCACTGATGCCAGCCACTTCGTAAAGACTGGTTGCAGACTTCAGTCCGAAGGGGAGGGCCTTGAACTGGTAGTGCTTCCCCTGTGCGGCAAAGCATAGGAACTTGTGATGTTTTTCACGAATGAGGACGTGGAAGTACGCATCCTCTAGATTGAGTGATGACAGAGTCTCCCTCCTCCAGTTGACTGAGCACGTGCTGCAGTGTGACCATCCTGAATTTTTGGGACTTAATGTACTTGTTGAGTCGTCGTAGATCGAGAATGGGCCTTCAGCCCCTGTTCTTCTTAGTAGAAAAAGTATCTGGGGTAAACTCTGGAGCCCAGGAGTCGCTTTGGAACCAGCTCTATCGCCCCCTTTTTTAACATGGCCCGCACCTCCAGCCGCAGCTGAGGGATGTGCTGTTCCTGTCGGCCAACCGGTGGCATCTGCGGACACTTTCGCTGAAACTCCAAAGTGTGTCTGTGGGCGAGAGCGTCCAGCACCCATCGATCGGTGGAGATGTTTTCCCACATGCTGAAGTTTGCCAGCCGGCCTCCCACTTGGGTGCTGGGGTGGGGGCCCGACATCTTGGCCGGTTCAATCCTGCTTGGAGACAGGCGCGCCGCCTTGGGAGCCTTGACAATGCTGGCCACCTCGTAAGGCCTTGGAAACGACCCCTGTAGGCCTTCTGGCTCGTGGAACGGGAGGGCTGGCGGTACAAGGATGTTCGTCTGCCCATATCTTTCTATGATTTGCCCGACTTCCCTCAGGATGAACGAAAGGATGGACGGTGCTGCTGCAGCGTGTCTAGGGCACGGCCGCCTCTGTGTGGGTCTTGATGGCCTGTAGTAGTTCGACAGCCTTTCCAAAGAGATTGTCCCTGTTGAACGGCATGTCCAGGACCCTCGTCTGAACAGCCTGCCTAAAGTTGGTGGCCTTCAACTAATCACGACGATGGCGGCAAATCCCTGTTCCCCATCTGGCGGAACCTCATGTCTGCAATGTCCAGGGCCATGGTGATGGCGTGGTCATACGCCACCTCGGCCTCCTGGAGGATCTCCAACGCCTCGACCCGCTTGTCCTCGGGGAGGAATTCCAGTAGCGGGACCATCTTGTACCATAACTCCCGGTTGTACCTGGCCAGGATCGCTAAAGCGCATGCCGCCTTGACCGTCATAGCCGCTGAGTTGATGACCTTCCTACGCATAGCATCCAACTTCTTCCCTTCGCTGTCCTGGGGAACAAAGGTAGATGATGACGGGTTGGATGACGACTTCTGCGTGGCCGCCGAGACCTCGTGTCTGGTGATAGCTGTGACCGTAGACACTTGGGTGCAGACTCTGACAGCTGGTCTCTTTTCGCTGTGGGTGAGGCAGGTTTTTTTCAGTAGGCCAGGCCCTCATCCCAGACGTCATCAAGGAGAGGCACTGCCAGGAGGTTTTCCGTTTCGCCTCCTGGTGTTGATTAAAGGAAGCCCTCCTTCTTCGTCTCCTCTGGTGTGAGCTGGAAGAGTGCTGATGCGCTGGTGACCATCGAGTGGCATGAACCCACTTTGCCCAGGGGAGAAGCCCTTGGAGGCGGAGAGATGCCGCCGCCGGTCTGTCGTTGCTGTGTCAGTTGCCGTATCCCTAGGGGGTGTGGGGGAAGGTACTTGTGGCGGCTTGTGACGCGGCGTAGGGTGCTGCTTCCTTGGCTTCGGTGAGCCCAGTGCTGGTGGTGCCGTTGGCATCCTCTTTTGTATCTTCGACACAAGCATTTGGAGATTCGAAAGAATGCCCTGAGACAAATCTGTGGGTGGTGCCGGGGGAGCAGGCTTGCTGGGCCCAGCACCTATGGCGTCCTCGTCATCTTCGGTGATTTCCTCCTCGATGTTCCCGTCGTCCCCAACGTCCTCTGGTACTGTGTGGACGGAAACCATGTCCTCTTCATCGGAAGAAAAATTATCTGTGCCCTGGAGTTCTTCCTCTGCCCCCCCCCTCCCCAGCACCCCTTCCCTCTTTTGGTGTCCTGAGGGTTCAGTCTCGTGCTTAGGGACGGCACCCTCTTCTCTGGGGTCTTTTCCACTGGTTTGACCAAAGCCTCCTGCCTGAGCGGGAGAGCCACTCTGGCCACCCCTGGGGCACCCTGAACTGGGTCAGCCCCTTTCGCCTTGAAAAGGGCGGCCGCCACCAACTCGATAGTTGCGGACGATTTAGCTTCGATCACCTGAGCCTTCACGGGCAGGTTGGACACCTTGCCATGTGGCTTGGCCTTCTCCGGTTTCTCCCGCAGCTTCCCCGGGGTAGCTGACTTCCTCTTCGACGAAGAACTGGAGCGATGGCTGGAGACAGAGGCCGATGGAGAAGAGGAGCACGCCCTGCCCGCCACAAAACCCGCTTGCGCAACGACCCCGTTGGAAACAGACTCGCAGTGCTTGGCCTTGTCTTGGACCCCCATGGATGAAGCGCTCTCAAAGGACTTAGAAGCCTGCTCAGACTGGCCGGATCTGGGTGAGGCATGCCATTTTGAACCACACGGGGTAGAGGCCTTGGTTGAGCCACGCCGCCAATCTGCTCTGCCGATCCTTGATGGTGCACATGGTAAAACCATGACAGATCTCGCAATCCTCCTCCTTGTGCGTCGGATGAATACAATAAAGGCACTGGGAATTCCTCAAACCGCAGCTGGTGGAGGGATCGAATCGGGAACCCCCGTCCTTCTCCTCTGACATGACCCGGCGTACAGTGTAGGCTCGATGGCCTTCTGGAATCTTTGAAGAAAAAACACTCAATGATTCTGCCTTTGAGGGGCATTGAAAGACACTGACCAACGGATTCTTGTTAGCCGGATGAAGCAACCAAAGGGCACACGGGCTCCATCGAACAAAAATAGGAATTTCCTAGCAAAAAAGCACAAATGCAGAAAAGCTCTAAGAGCAAAACATGAGGAATCCCAACACTTGGATGTGCAGTAAAAATCTGGGGATGGCTGCCAGAGGATGTGCTTCAGGAGAGGGCAGGCATTGGCTGGGGGCAGTATGACCAAGAGCTCAGTGATTGGTTTATGGGAGAAAGTCAGTTTGTAAGTGAAAGTTTACTGAGCATTCCTGGCCTGACCACAGGGAATATTCTTAACCATGTGAATCCATGCCAGACCCATGCTGGCGAAGGGAGTGATGGGTTTACGGGCTTCTTTTTTTAATTTTTCTGATCATACTCTAATTTTGAAACGGGTATTAATGGATCGGTCAACGCCCACTCCTCCTCCCCTAAGTCGCTGTCACATCATGGCTGTGTTTTCAGAGATTCCTAATCTTTGATTAATATCAAGTGACATGGCCCAGGTGGAAAGACTTAACCTTGTAAAATTTTACTCCTTCTGGTGTTTGGTAAGAAATCTGGTGTTGTTAGAGTTAGTCCTTCCTGACATTGGGTTACGATGTAATGCAGAATCTAGAGGAGAAAGTTGTTTGGGGGGGATCTTTGCAACCTGACTTTACCTTCTCATGCAAATTAGCCTGAATTGGCTTCACGTTACCCTTTGTCGATGAGTGTAAATTCCGATGTGGAAGGAGTACGTTGTTTATTTGACCAAAACTTGTTGTAAGTGCGCCCGACATACGATTGGGACTCTATTCTATCGCCTACATGGGGGCAGGTCTGGTACCTCCTAGTTTGATTGGAAGACCTCGTTTACTTTGGCCTCATGGACAGTACGTGCCATGCGTGGCCTCATGGGATAGTAGAGGCCATGCTTATCTGACAACAGACTTTGCATTTTTAAGATCTTACTACTTTTTGTCTCTACAGCAGACTTGGCAAACGTCCCTTCCCTTAGTGAATGGGTTTAGTGTTCTTACTGTGCATGCATCAGAGGGCCCCTGTGGACGTCCGTCGGGAGGTCTAATGTGTGAACTGAATTATATGGTTCTTTCAGTGAATAAAGTTGAAACTAATAGAAAAGATATCCAGTTGGCTAGGCTCAACCATTTTCATGGTGTGGTCGCTGGGGTAGTTGTTACATTTTTAACATATATTTTAACCCAGAGTCTGGGGATATAGTGCCTTTCCTAGATGCCTTGTCTGATCTCATATCAAATGTACTGGACGAGTCTCCAACTGGTGTGGTCATTTCAGGTGATTTTATTAGTGAATGCTTAGACTCCCATCACTATAGGTTGAAGGACAGAGTAAGTGCATCTTTACTGGCAAAGGAAAGGGGTAAACTCACTAGGGCTGTGCTGAAAGATTGGGACTTGACTTTGCTAAATTGTTATATAATGGGGGATTATCCTCATCATTTTACATGGAGAAATGGTTCCTTAAAATCAACTTTGGACTATGTTTATATCTGACGGTTTAAAGCCAGGACTTAAACTTCCAGCTAAAGACAGCAAGAGTAGAGGAAGAACTTGAATCAAGGTGGAAGGAATTCCAATGGCCCGATAATGGCCCATGGTTATCAACCTACTCTTCTTGACCGGCGCCTGCCTTCTCATTAACTTCCTCCATTCTCCTGCTACGCCTCCTCGCTAACCTCTCCACCACCACCGACGAGAGTACTATGCCCCTGTACCACTCATCAGAAAACTTTCAAAAGGTGGTAATCAGCTTCACTTAGCTACTTTGAACGCTCGTTCTGCTGTCAAACACTCCTCTGACATATGTCTCCTTCCTGAAGACTTGGACTTCAATGTCCTCGCAGTTACTGAGACATGGTTCAAAGCCAGCTCCGTTACTGCTCTCGACACTCTGCTTCTTGAGGGCTACAAACTACTCTCCAAACCACACCCAGCCTGGAGGTGGAGTGGCCTTGAATTTCCCAGAGTGGGTTCCTGCTTCTATTATACCTACTCAATCCTACACCTCTTTTAAATGCCTTGTCTGAAGGCTTGGGGTCTCACCTATTCTCTCACTCACCTATCCCTAGGCCTCTCTTCCTCTCTGAATGGGCTGACCTCATCTCCTCCCTGTTGACCACTACTTCCAAACTCCTCCTCCTCAGTGACTTCAATATCCACCTCGACTCACCTGAATAAGCAACCTCACGGTTCTGTGACCTCTGTGATATATAAGTCTCTTACTATTCTTCCTTCTGGTCTGACCCACTCAGCCGGACACACTCTGGATCCCTTCATCTCCGGCGACATCCCCATCTCTAACCCGGTTACCATCCCCCCCTCTCCTGGTCTGACCACACTCTCCTCCCACTTGGGGCCCCCTGTCCTGGCCGCCTCCCGCACTGCCAGCCTCCTTCACAGTTAGTCGACTGATGAAGCGAGTGTCAGTCACTGCTTTTGCCTCTACTTTCAGCCCCCATTCCACCCCTGCTTCTGATTCTCCCTCTGTCCTTACTAACCTTTACCTCTCTATCTCTAACACCCTTGACATCCTTGCCCTGTCATGAGGATCCGCCTGAAGCCTGCCTCCAAGAGCAACGGATGGTAGAACTTAAATGTAGCTTCTCTGAAACAAAAGTGCAGAGTTGCTGAACGGAAGGGGCAGATCTTGGGTTCACCCTCCGACAAACTGGTCTGTCTGCTCCAAAGGCAATATTGTTTTTTGAGAAGAAAAGGGCCCACATCCAAGTCTGCATCTCTGGAGCCACTAATAACACGGCTGAACTTTTCCAAATCTACAAGGAACTCACCAATCCAACTGTAGTCTCCACCTCTTTCATTGTTCCCAGGCTCTCTGCACCACTTTGGCCTCCCATTTCACCTCCAAAACTCAGGACATCCTGTCCTCACTCTCCACTACTCCCATCTCCACTCCTGCGTCTGCCTCCCTTGGCCCCCCTCCAACTGCCCCCCACACTCTCCTCCCTCCTGCCATAGCACCCTAAAGCTATCTGCTCTATGGAGGTCTCATCCAAACAGGTGCCTCCCTGCTCTTCTAGAACCATTAAGGACAACATCGATCTCGCCGCAGCTCTTACCGCTTACCGATTTCTTACCGATTTCTGGTACCACTCCTTCGCCACTTGCTCTTTTTCTATATCCCTCAAGCCCTCCCTTGTGCACCCTCTTATCGCCCTACCTCCACTACCCATTCCTGGGTAAATTCTTGGAGAAGTTGGTCCTCCCCAATTGATCTTACTACTGAACTTGTTGGTTGCCTCCATGACCATCAATCTAGATTCCGGGCATCCAGAGGCACTGAAACTGCACTCCTGAACACCCGTGAAGACATGCTTGAAAATCTTGACTAATTCTCCTGCTGTTCTCATTCTCCTCGAACCTCTCCTATGCCTTTGACACAGTCGACCATTCTCTTCTCATAAAACTGCTCCATGATACCCT
Source organism: Ambystoma mexicanum (assembly GCF_040938575.1). Taxonomy (NCBI): domain Eukaryota; kingdom Metazoa; phylum Chordata; class Amphibia; order Caudata; family Ambystomatidae; genus Ambystoma; species Ambystoma mexicanum. The sequence continues at coordinate 32,227,646 of NC_090934.1, forward strand.
CAGCATCATGGACCGGGCACTAGATTGGCTGGCTTCTTTCCTCACTAACTGCCCTTCCCAGTTGTAACTGAGCTCTTTCTCCTCCACCACCTCACTCTCTACCTGCGGTGTCCCCCAGGGCTCTATCCTATCGCCGTGGCTTTTCAATGTCTTTCTTGCCCCTGTTGCTCACCCGATCTCCTCCTCTCATTGCCAGTGTTGTGCTGAGGAGACCCAGATTTCCTTCAAACCTCACTCTACTACCTCTTCTTCCTCCTCTCTCATCCCGATTGTCTGACCACCATCCAGGCATGGTGTACGGCTAACGATCTACAATTAAGACAGAGATCCTTCTCTTTGGGGCAGCTGCACCCTGTTTCCCCCCCTTGGGCCTCTACCCTCACCATCCTGTGAGGCCAAAAACCTTGGGGTGATCTTTGACTCTGCTCTCTTTCACCCCTCACACTGTGGACCGTGTCAAAAAGGCTGTTAGGCAAAATTTGAATGCAGTACCCTCTGGGAACACTACAAACAACTATGACTACAGGTATAGACAACCCAACCTTTGGTATAGGCTTGTACTACACAGTTTTGGTAGCGTGTTAAGCAGCCAGGCTTATCTCAAGAGGGGAAATGTGAGCTTTGGAGACCTATGACAGTTGGATCGAACAAAACAACACCTGCAGAGGTCAAGATATTAATTTGGAGGTTACCCAATTTCGGTAGATTATTTTATTAAAGATATCACCTAGGTCACCAATATATATATCTATATAATACAAAATATGCTAAAAAGGCAACCTTGGCGCAAACCCTGCTGGGTTTTAATCCACGTAGTTGAGTTACAATTTTGGTCTAGACAAACCTTCACTTCAGTAGCTGATCATGCCAAAGGGACAGCCCAATTGAATACATTTTTCCCAAAGTAGAGTCCTGTTAAAAGCCTGCGTGATATCCAATGTTAAAAGCCTGCGTGATATCCAAAAAGACTCTTTCGCGGTTGGCCTGGACTTGCAAAAGATGTATAGCCAAGCAGTTTTGTGCTGTACTCATAGCAGGTCTGAAGCCTGATTGAAATTTGTCTCAGCAGCCTATAGAGGCTGCCCACTGCTGCGATTCCCTTAAAATAGGTGCCCCAAAGATTTTACTAGAGGTGTCCAAAAGAGATATTGGACGATAATTCCTAGGGATTCATCCATCAACTTTTTTGGAAATGACAAAGCTTTTTTCCACGATGCAGGCAGCAGACTTGCCTTCAAAATGTTCTGAAATGAGCCCCATAGTATTGCTGCCCATAAGTTGGCGTTTGATTGTAGGTAGCATTAGCTAACCCGTCTGGGCCAAGGTCAGTGGATGCTTTACTATAATGGCTGAACCACCTCTACGTCCAGTCAAACTTGGACCAACACATGTCCATGCTCATTCCAAATATCCCCCTTCCCCCGCCCCCCAACTACAGGCCCCTGCTCGGAGTAGAGCTCAGTATGGACTCGTATGGAAGGAAGCATTGAAGGGCGGGTTCCCTAATCAACCACCAAAAGGAGCGAGCATCTTTTCGAGTAATCGTACCAAGAATAGCCTCAGCATCCGCAATGTATTGACCAATGCAATGATTCTTTAGACTTTTTTTATAATTTTGTTTTAGAGCGTTGGCCGCCAAATTGTAACTATTAAGATGTCTTGGGGTTCTTTATGATATGAGATGGCATTTATAATGTGCCTATACACAAGTGTTTCAAGGCGCGCCGAGGCAAGGGAGGGGGAACAGATGGAAGACAAACAGCGATCCTACTAGGCCAGGTGTCATTCAGATTGCGCAAGTGCATGGGAAGGGGAAAGGGGGAGAGGGGGAGGGAGAGGGGGAGGGGCGAGTGCAAGGGAGAGGTGAAGGGGAGAGTGCAGTACAAGGGATAATAGACTAATAACATAGTAAGTATGGCCAGCTGGTGGCAAGTGCAAGGGTAAGTGCAGACATCCGGTGTCAAGTGCTGATAGAGGGACTGAAGGGGATACAGGGACAGTCCAGAGTGCGGGGGTTGCCAAGAAGGCAGTGCAGGTGTGCGACTGGCGGTGGAGGGGACCTGGGCCCGAGATCAGCGGGTGGCCAAGAAACCAGTGCAGTTTCAGCTAGGGGTTCAGCAGGGGAGAGGAGGAGAAAAAGCAGAAGCAAACAGAAAGGTTTTGAGTTGCTTCCGGAACCGGAGATGGTTTTCCTCAAGTTTGAGGAGGCTGTTCCAGAGGGAGGCTCCACCCGAAGAGAGAGAGCTACCGCCAACTCGTTGCTTGGAGAAGCGACTGAGCCTGAGAGAGTTGGAGGAGGAAGAGCGAAGAGCTCGAGAAGGAAGATATTTAGGAAGAGAGAGTTGAAGGTATTGAGGCCCCAGAAGGCCTTGTGTGCAATGCTGAGGGTTTTTAACTTAATCCTTGCAGTCACTGGGAGCCAGTGCAGGGATTACAGTCCTGGAGAGATATGATCCCTGGGCTTGAGGCCAAGAACATGTCTTGCAGTCCTGTTCTGAATAAGTTGCAGAGGGTGGAGAGTAGAGGTAGGCAGATTTAGTAGGAGGATGTTGTTGTAGTCCAGCCTAGAGAGAACCGGAGCTCTGGAGACAGTGAGCTTCTGGGGGAAGGAGAGGAAAGGAAGAATACCTCTGAGGAGGTGTAGCTGGTAGTGTGACTTCTTAGAGACGTCAGAGATGTGAGGAGAGAAGGAGAGTGTGGACTCGAAGATAACCCCACGGTTTTTGACCTCGCAGGGGGGTGCAGGAGGAGGGCCAAGAGAGGCCGGCCAGAGAGAGACAGGGAAGGACGGGGCGGGTGTGCCGATGAGGAGAATCTCAGTCTTACTGGCATTAAGGCGGAGCTCGAGGGACCGACAGAGATTAGAAAGGGAGAATAGTTGGCTGAGGGTAGCCTGAAAATGAGCTGAGTATCATCCGCATAGCACTGGAAGTTGGGGCAGAGTACTGCAATGCGGTGGGCAAGAAGTGCCAGGTATTGGTTAAAGGAATGTTTCCTCTCAGAAAGTATGTGTTTGTGCATGCTTCCCCTGGTCGAGTGGGGAAACCACCCTTCAGGAGCATACAAATTATGTGAAGCTTTTTGGACTACTCCATCATACACAGGCAAGTTTAACAACAAATCTTTATCTACTCCCGAAATTGGCAAAATATTTTCATTAAAGTGCTTTGCCAGGAGTGATTTCTTGTGTAAAAGTCAACAAAGACATTGGCCATATAATGGTCAATCTCCTCAACATTTAAGTCCAGGGACAGAGATGGTAAACAGTGGTTACTTGAAGTCCTATTAATCGCCTCCATGTTGGTACATTTCCAATACAAATCATCAGATATAAACACATAGCTTTGCCAGGCTTTTGATAATTGACTGTCTGCTTTTGCTTTGTTCCAGTATCATTGGCCATTTGGGTTGGCTCAGCGACAGTAAACCACACTGTTGTGTATTTGCACTTTACAAAAGTCCCATAACATGACCTGCCCAAGAGGCACGATTTCTACAGAAGCCCACCCATCGCCAAACTATCTCATCAGAGAATGGCGGCCAGGACCCAGCTGCACTTCGGACCCCTGAACCTAACCCACCTGCTCTCCTCTGTGTGCCCTACTCAACACTGGATCCCTGATCGCACATGTACATGATATCTTCGACATGATCACCACTAATAACCTGGACATCCTAGTGCTTTCGGACACCTGGCTGACGCTCCCACCTCTGGCCCAGCAGGGTCACTGACAGTCCCAAATGGCTACGCCCTAATCCACGCTGACAGAGCCCTGCGAAAAGGGTGTGGGGTAGCCATTCTCTGCAAGGACACTAACCCCCTCCACACCATAAACTCCTCCCAAATACCCAACTGTGAATCAATTTCTGCCAAAATTAAACATGCGCATAACTGCTCACTGACTATCCACCTCATCTACTGGCCTCCCGGTCCTCCCGCTTCCTTCGAAGACAGACGACAGCCTCAACCGACCTAAAGCCCACCACCCAGGTACTAATCTTATGTGACTTTAATCTGAGATATAACAACCCCTCAGGCACAGAGTCCACCGCACTGGCCAGCGCTGTAGCGGCTTTAGATTTCTCACAACGTGTCACCAACCCTACCCATGCTCTTGGCCGCACACCTAGACCACAATTGCAATACAGCCATCCTCTCCAACCTCCAATGTTCTTGTTCGGACCACAATTCCATTACTTTCACCATCCCTCCCCCCTCCCACACAGACCAGCCTGCTCGTAAAAGGCAACTACCTCAACGACTACCACTGTCATGGCACGCACCACTCAGAACCGTACCAGCACCTGCATCATTCCACTCCTTTTGCTTCCTGAACCATTCGCCAAGAACTCCTCCTTGTTTAATGACCAATACAACAGTCTGCTCAGCATGACTTTAGACCACCTCACTCCTCTCAAAGCCCGAAAGCTCAGGAACCACAAACCCCTGAACACCTGGTTCACTCCCGAGCTTGGAGCCTCCCGAGCTATGAAAAGAGTGGCAGAGGCCGCATGGCACAAAAACCCAACCATGGCAAACAAAAAGCGATTCACCAACGCTTCCAAAGACTACAGACAAGAAATTCACATTTCCAAAGCAGCCATCTACAACAATAGGATCTCCAAAGCACACTCTGGCTCACGCAAGTTGTTTGCCATCCTCAGAGAACTCGAGACTCCCTGCACCCCCCCCCCCCATCCTCAAAGACCATTCCTGGTGCAAAATTGGCCAAGATACCTTTAATAACAAAATCACATGTCTACGGGAGAAGATCACCATCAAACGATCTACCATCTCTTCTGCAACCTGTCCCTTCCCACACTTGGAAGGTCTTAGTAACCCCCTGGCCGAATCTTACCCATCATTTCAGTTTCTATCCATCAGCACCACCGCACTCAGCCACATCATCAAAAGCCTTAAACCCTCCTGGTGTAAAGGCGATACATGCCCAGCCCCTGTAATAAAAGAATGTGCTGAGCCAATACTCCTGTTCATAACCACCGTCAACTCCTCCTTCGCCTCTTGTGGTTTTCCCCAAGCACTAGAGTCCTGGATTTCCCCACTATTAAAAGAAACTTCCTTCAACCCAGCCATCCCCACCAACTACCGACCCATTGCCACCGTCCCATTCCTGTTAAAAATCATTGATTTTTTTGTTTACTTACAAATCCAGGAACACCTAGACTTCCATCAGATACTAGGCAACCGGCAATCCGGTTTTCACCACAAGCACGGAACAGAGACCTCCCTACTGGAGCTGAAAAATTAACTGGGTACATCCCTCGACCAGGGTAACCTCACGCATCTTATGCTTCTAGACCTGTGCGCAGCCTTTGACTTGGTTGATCACTTGACGCTCTGCTGCCACTTCTCCAACGACGCAACCCGCTGTATTGCCTCCTTCCTAGCCAACAGAACCTCACAAGTGTTCGCCAGCGAGGCTGCCGCCATTCCCACAGCCAACTCCTGCGGATACCACAAGGATCCTTTGTCTTCCCCAACCTTACACCAAACCCCTCTTTGATCTCTTCGACTTGTTACTCATATCGTACACCAACTATGCTGACGACACACGGATCCTCATCCCCCTCACAGGTGTTTACACACAGGACACGCTCAAGATTAACTCTACCTACGAAACCATCCAGACCTGGATAGATGGCCACGCATAGCTTGTGCTTGAACGATGAAAAAACACTGCACCTCCTTGTTGGCTCCCCATTGCGCCTAGCCAAACTTCGCCAGTCGTACAAAACCTTCACCATTGATGGGCTTTCTATTCTCGTTGCCACCTCTGTAAAATGTCTAGGCGTTTATCTGGATTCTTCCTTCAACATGACACAGCAGGTCAATCACATAGCATCACCATCTGCCTAAGCCACAAAGCTCATTACCGCCAGTAGACCTTTCCTGTTCAGCAACAACTGGCTCGAAGATGCGCGTGCCCTTATCTGCTCTAAATTGGACTACTGCAACTTACTGCTTAGTGGCACCTGCACTACAATTTGTAGTCAGTACAGAGCAATGCGCTGCGAGCCACACTTGACATTGGAAAGCGTGACCATATCACAGAGGCGTGAAGATCCGCTCAGTTGCTCTCAGTCAAGGACCGAATCAACTTTAAGATCCTGTCAATTATGCATCGATGCCTCTTGAACAACGCTACCTCCTAGCTGGCTAACAAAATAGAAAGACACTCTCTAGCCAGGCCCCTGAGATCAGCCTCCAAACATTGTTTCTCCGCCCCAAGATTCAACCGTAAGAGAGCGAGAGGTTGTAGCTTCCCAGTCCGTGCTTCCATTATCTGGAGCGATCTCCCCTTTCACCTGCGAGACAAACCATCCTACAGCATCTTCAGGAGAAAGCTAAAAATGTACTTATTTAACTGACTGCATCTTTGCCCCTCTGAATCCCCCACTGCCCCTCTGCCTGAATGTCTTCTGAAATGGCTATCTTCTTACCTCTCTTCTCGTTCCTTTGCTTTCTCATGGGGATGCCAGACCTCTCCTTCCTTCCCTCTCATCTACGGAGTTCCTCAACGCTCTGTACTTGGTCCTTTCCTCTTCTCTCTTTACACCTCCCTCATTGCTCCTGTTATCTCCTCCTTTGGTATCTCATCACTTCTATGCCGATGATACCCAACTCTTTCTCTCTTGCTCCTCCTTCACACCTGACCTCCACCTTAAACTCTCCTCTTGTCTCACAGCCATCAAGAACTGGATGTCCTCCCGCTTCCTCTCTTAACACTGATAAAACTGAAGTCCTTTTCTTCCCTTCTAACACTCTTCCTCCTCCCTCTCCTCCCCCTTTCATCCACTTTCCTCCCTCCAATCCCCCTAGCTCCTCCCATGCTCGTAATCTAGGTGTTCTATTTGACTTTTCTCTTACCTTCTCACAACACATTTCACTCACCTCCTGCACCTGCCGATACCACCTCTACAATATTCGCAAAATCCGTCCCTCTCTCACATTCCACGCTACCAAACTCCTTATTTCCCCTCTCATCTTTTCCCGCCTCTTCTACTGCTCCTCCTTAATCTTTGGACTTCCTGCATCTCAACTTGCCCCCCTTAAATCCATTTACCACTCCGCTGTTCGTACCCTTTGTCTCCTTACCTCCCGTGACGCCATGTCCTCTTCGCTCTCTCACCTTCGCTGGCTACCTTTCCACTTACAGCTAAAATTTTGCTTTCTCTGCCTTGTTTTCAAATCCCTACATGGTCTTGCTCCTCCTTATCTCTCTTCCCTTCTCACCTTTTACTCCACCTCTCGCTCCTTTCGTTCCGCTGACCATTTCCTCCTCACTGTACCTCCTTCCCCCTGTGCTTCCTCCCGGTTCCGCTCCTTTCAATTCCTTGCTCCTCTGCGCTGGAACTCACTCCCCCTATCAATCTGCTCTTCCCCGACCGTCCCCTCCTTTCGCACTTCCCTTAAATCCGTCCTCCATTCTCTACCTTGAAAGCCCCCCGCCCTCTCTTCTCCCCCCCTTCTTTCCCTCTTCTTATTCCTCTCTCTCCTCTCCTATTTCACACTCTCTCCCCTCCATTTTCACTCGTTCTATCCTTCTCCTGCCCCCCTCACCAATCCTATTCCCACTCCTCTTCCCCTCCCCCTCAGTTAATTGCTCTTTGCACTGTTTTGTTGTAGAATGATTCAAGATGTAATTTTTGCTCCAAATGTTTTTTGTTGTTGTTCTTTGTATTAAGTTGTTCCATTGTACAGCGCCTTGGTGTAAGGCGCTCTATAAATAAATCAATCAATGTAAGCAGTGCCTAGATGCCCACGGGCCAGGTGTGCTTATACAAATCTCAAATTAAAAAAATGAAGGAAAGATGGCACCATGAGCTGTTTGTGCATGCAGATTGTGCCGTTGTGTTGGTGTGGGTGGATAGCTCAGGGGCAAAGCTTTCATCTTCGAAGCAAGACCACACTAGGCAGCACAGGTTCGATACCCTGTTTAGAGGCCGGACTCCTGCATGAAATGTGATATAAAAAACTTTTATTTTTTGGCAAGTTACCGGGTGGCTGTCTTGTGTGGTTCTTTGAAATATTCCCTATGACTGTTGATGGGTCGGGGGGGTGAGTGCCGGAGTGGACTGTTTTGTGGTGGGTTAGTGGGAGATGCAAGTTTCCATGATAATGTATGTTAACCAGGAAGGTGTGTCGGAGCAGGTGTTCGGCTGCAAGGTGCATGTCTGGCTACCTGTGTGGGAGTGTGGCTGGTTGTGTGTGTCTGTGTGAGGTGTAAGGTGAAAGGACGATGAATGAACGGATTAGTGAGTGGCAGTTGGATAAAAGGTAGTCCATGTCTGTTGCACCTTGACTTGCCAGAAGGTCTTCGTTTCTATTGAATCCTGTTACTAGTTAGTCATGATGGAGAATTCTCAGAAATGTGCTAATTCCCTCTACCTTAGAGACCCCCAGCAACTTTGCTGGATTTTGAGGACTTGATTTTATTTTTTTTACCTGGACAGAGTGAGACCCTTTTTCCCACTCTCTCATGTATTTTAATGTGATTTTGAACTCTGTGTTTCTTTTGGTTGTGGAGTTTGACAAACTCCATAGGCATCATCTTTTACATTGTGTCACACAGCACCTTCAGTGCAGTGACACAGGGAAGTCTTTCAGATTTCCCGAAGGTTTAAATATCTTCTCTGGGATAAACTACTATTTCCAAGAGCAGTAAAATGAAATTGACTTTACTTCCATTTGTAACTTTCTAGACCCAGCACACACTATCTTACAATAGGGTGCTGGAGGGGTTACTTAGTGTCCCCGTTGTCTAGCTTCTCACGTTATTTCCTCACTGAATGGCTGGTGGAAGTGGTTTACTTTTAACTACCGTTGTGTGCATTTACCGCAAGCTGCGTTCGAAGCTGCAGTAAAGCACCCAAGGGTGCCATTTTTGTCAAAATGCCCCTGGTCGTCTTTTTTTGCCATTTCATTGTGAAAAGGTCCTTCTTGAGATTTACTCTCCGGCGCCAAACCATGTTTAGTCCATTTGTTCATTTTGACTTTGACGGGATTCACGAGTGAACCCCGCCTCTGGCTCCAGGGTGTCTGGCGGGGGCAGGAAGCAAGGGAGGTGCCCGAAACTCCCTGTGCTTAGTCTCCTGGGAGACAGGAATGCACTGTTGGGTGATTGGCCAGCTGGCTGTCCTGCAAGGACAGCTACACTGCTGGGTGACTGACAGCTAGGCTGGGATGAATGGGAGCAAGCTGCATAAAAGGCCAGGCTTTTTGGCTTGGAAGGAGAGTCGACTACTGGGCGAAGGAATCCGAAGAAGAACTTGGAAGAGATGCTGCTGCAACTCCTGCACCATTGGTTTGCCCCTGTGAAGCCCTGTTGCTGTGCTGAAACTTAAATTTGTATCGACAGAGAAGCCCCTGCGAGGACCACTTCTCCCTTTCAGTTGGTGGGACCAATTCACTCCAAAGTAAGCCACCTGGACATCCTCTCGAAGCTGGTCGAGTTTCCACTGCAGTCGCTGCTGGAACCGGATAGCCAGGGAGAGGAACAACAGTTTGTGTGCGTTGCTTTTAAGCTTGCCAAGAGCTCCAGGAAGATCCTACGGACTCCCAGTAAGCAGGACTGACCGAGCCTGAGCCCCCTCAACAGAGTGCGGGAACCCAGATTCAAGGAAAGCCCATCTCGACAGCCAGGAACCGCAGTGTTGCTGTTTGCGGTAGACGCAAGGAGCTGAAACACTGAAGTGCCACTTGTTTGAAGATTGCCGGTTGCAAGCGGTGACCATCCCATTGTAGTGCAGGAGTCCCCCAAAGTCCTCCCTCGTGTCCCCACGACTGAGGCTCCGGAACAGCAAGATCTGCAGAGCTGCACAGGAACAGAAGTCCTCTGCTGCACTTTTTCTTCAACCTAAAGGTACTGTAAAGTCTAAGAAAACTTACCTCTTGTTATGTAGACACTTGTCCTCGTTGCAGACTTGCTTGGTTGCATCTGTAGAGTTGCCATCAGCTTCTTTAATGCACAAGCCTAATCAGCTTGTGGCGCTACTTTGATTTCTTCTATATCTTCTATTCTACCAAGACCTTTAAAACATTGTGAAAGACTTTCTACTTACCTGCAAGAAGTGCTTCAGTTCACCTTGACATTTGCTAACTTAAACATTGGCTGGCCTGGCTCCCCGAATGACTCTTCTCTCCTCTAAGTGTTTTTGCCTTCCTTACAGGAAAGGGTTAACTGACTTTGTATCGGGGGGGTTATTGAAAGTACATACCTGCTTGAGAATCATTGTGTGAATACTTGTTTTACTTTTCTTTGACACTCTCCTAAGAACGTCTGAATGCAAACAGTGATATATTAATGTCCACAGCTCCCTAGCAATTGATGTCACCTGAGGGTGTAGGTAGTGGCTGTGAGCCATCCCAAATGGGTATCTGCTGATTCAGAAAACTAAGAGTGTGTTTTATGTTTGAAGTGTATTTGTGTGTTGTTTAACATTGCTCCCTTCTCAAGAAGGCTTACTATAACTGACTGGTAAATAAATTAATAATTGTTTACTCAAGACATCTTGTGTGTAAGAGTGTATTTGAATATTTGTCTCTGTGAATCGCCGTGTAACTCCCCTACAGTTCAAATTCGACCCCTCTTGAGATAAGCCTGGCTACTCGACCACACAACCAACCTGTGTAGTACAGAGTTGTACCAAAGGTTGGGTTCCTATTGCCAGGAGGTCAGGATTGTTGTAGTGCACCCAAAGGGTACTGCATACAACATGCCTAACAATGACAAATGCTATCCTGGAGCCAAGGTGATATTAGGGTGTCGGGTTTTCCTGCTGTATTTGGGGTGTCTCGGAGTCTTTGTTAGTTTGTTCTGCCCTCTGGCAGGGTATGTGTGAACGCTGCCCCTGTTTTGTGTAAATTTCAGCAAGTATGGTGGACCTACACAGCACTGCAAAGTTGCCATGGTACAGAACCGCCACCAATGCTGACTTGCTCCATTGGAGTGTTTTGCTTAGCAAGTAATAGAATGTGTTGGTTGTGATTTCTGGGCTCCTATCATGGAAGGCTTTTGGCCAATAGAGGGTCTTTAATTGGAAACTACATTTGACTGGGAACCCGTGGTGTGTCCCGGCTGATGATACCTTTCCAGGCTCCGCAGGAGTCTGGCTGCTCTGAGTATTTGCCAAGGTTCTCTGTGGGAAAGACCTTGCATGATTTATCAGATTGACCTTCTGACCATTGCTTTGACATGTTGTTCCATGATAAGGGCGTTGCCCATAACAAAGCTGAGGTCAAGGGTCAAAAGTAGGGATTAAATTATTATTTCTTTAAAAACCTAAATGACCTACAAAATGACAATTTTATTATATTTCGTTATAACTAACCATCAGTTATTAACATGTTCATATTTATTGTATTTATTTAATAGCCGTTCCATCATTTGAAATTTCACTTTTGGCTTCGAGAATGTTTTACTTTTACGTCTTTTCTTTTATTCAAGATTGTTCGCATAGAGCCTTCCTTACTCCATACTGTGCTCCTCAAGCGTCTTAATCCCTCAAAAGATTCTAGCCACAATTCCTCCTCACCATTGCCCTCTTCACCCACCTTACCCCTTTTCAGGCTTTGTCCTCTGTGACCTCTTAGGTTGCAGCCACTGCAGACCCCTCCTCTTCCTTTCCTTTCTACCTTTCATTAGGGCACCTCTAATACCTCCACAGTGAACAATGTAGCTAACTTCTGACCCTTGGTGTGAGAGTAACACCAACCTGCATTGCTGTGAACCTGCCTGCGCCCTCTTCTCACTGTTGCTCCTCTGTATTAGTGATCTCATCATGTGCTTTTTTTTCCATCCGTGTTAGGGAGAATTTTCATTTCTGTGCTAATTCCCTTCACCTTTAGAGACTCCAGCTCTTTTGCTGGACTTGGGACTCTTTAATTCTTACCCTGGAGTGAGTGAGACCTTTTTCTCACACTCTCGTGTTTTTACCTAATTTCATTTTGAGTTTCACTGTTTTTGGAGTCTGAGAAACTCCATAGGCATCTGCTTTTTTTATGCTGACACTCAGCATCTTCAGTGCGTTTGTCACAGAGAAATCCTTTAGATTTCTCATAAGGTCTAAATGCCTTTTATTGTGTGAACTACTGTTCCCAAGAATAGTAAAGTGGAAATTGATTTTACTTGCACTTTCTCTTTGTGGTCCCAGCACACACCATCTTATGTGGAGTGCTGGCGGGTTACTTAGAAGCCCCATAGTCATGTAACATGTTTTTATGTTATCCTCACTACTTTAAATGGATCCAGAGTGCAGGACCGAGGGAGCAAGGAAAGCCCAACCGGTATCTGTTCCGCATCAGCGCTGTTTGCTAAACGCTAAACCACAAAGTGCCGCTGAACCGAAAAGAGGCCTTAGCTGCTGACGGCCTTCCTGAGTACTGCCGCAGACATCCTCCCTCTTGTCCCTATGACTGAAGTTCAGGAACAGGTGTCGCATCGCTGTTGCAAGACGGAATCCAGCTTGACCACTCTTCTAACCAGAGATGCTGTTTAGGCTTAGGGTACTTACCTTATTACCTTTAGCCACGCTTTTCTCACTTGGGAATTGCCTTGGCTTACCTTTTTCGAGTTGATTTCAACTCTCTTCTCACAGGCTTAACAGCTTGTGACCCTACAAGTGATTTTTCTAAACTCTCTAACTTTGTGCAAGACTTTTTGTCAAAGAAGTGCATCAGATCTGTAAACTGTGTCCAAATGACTTTGGCTGTCCTGGCTCCCTAAAGGCACTCTTCTAAATCCATTGACTTTGATATGGTTTGGCCCGCATAGGTGGTAGTTTGTGTTATGCTGGTAATGCTGGGAAAGACTTATCTAGACTTCATTGGAGGATTCAGTTGTCTTCACAATTGCTGAGAAATTGTTCTAACCTTTTTACTTCCCTAAACCTATCCTTTTTGCAATTCAGTGTCTACAAAAGTGTATTGGTGCGATATATAAATGCAAATGCTATCCTTGTGATTGAAGTCACCTCCGGGTGTAGGAGTAGTGTATCAAGCATATCTAAAGATTATTCACTGGCTTTATTGATTCTGAAAAGTAATTTTATTTAAGTGTATTTGAATTGTTACACTATTTAAAACTGACTTTAAATAAATAACTATTTATAACTGAAACCTTGAGTGAGTGTTACTTGGCTATTTGTGTTTACGGATTTCAATTATACAGGTCTAGAGCTTACATTTACGCCTCTTGAGATAGGCCTGGCTGCTCAGTCACCCTACCAACTTGTGTAGTACAGACCTACACCAAAAGGTGAGTTACCTAATACAAAGCAGATAAGTGTTGTGTACTCTCATCCAGTGTGACTGCACCAATTCTTACCGAACTGCTGCTGATCACTTTGCCCTCTGGATGACAGAGAAGGTCAAAACAATCGGGGTATACAGGCAGGTAGCAAATGAGGATTAAGAATGGCATAGAAGAGTTTCGGATATAAAGCAGGCCGCGCAGTTGTGTACTAGCACCCTGCATAATCTGTTTTACCTATGCACTTATGTCATGTGCCCCCTGTACTTTTAGGCTCCAGCACCGATGTCAGCGAAGACTGGGAGAAGGAGTTTGACTTGGACATGACAGAGGAGGAAGTCCAGCTGGCCCTGTCGAAGGTGGATGTAGCTGAGGAGGTAGGTGGCCTCTGAGATTTGTGACCTTCCTGACAGCGTAGTCTTCAAAGCAGTGCAAATGATACTTCACCATGTATTACTAATTGGTTTGTGGCATTATGAGAGATCTGCATTGCCCCTGTGCATCGCTCCTTGTTGAAGCTACCATATACAATTAGCATGTATATACAATTAGCATCTATTTCACTGCGACCATTCCATTTGGTAAAAAATAAATGAATATGAAGTACACATGAAGTGTGTCTGGTAGACATTGTGAGAAAAAGGTGGCTATTGTGAGTAAACCGTGTCGGGCCTGCAAAGACCAGTGTGCAATTGCATGGTGTGATGTCAGTCAGCAAGGAAAGGCTTTGATTGAACCATGGTGGGTGGAGCTGTGGCTGCGCCTGGTTCTGTCGCTCACCGTTTCATGCCAGAAGCCATTGTTTCGATGAGTCCCTGGGACTGTATCCTCGGAATGGAAAGCCTCAACATTCCAGGCGAAATCGTGCACCTATCGGAGAGATTACACATTTACAAATCCGGGCAGCTAGGTATGCCAATTTAGAAGAAATATCTCTATTCTGCAGAGAAAGCACCATACGAACCAGGTGAGTTCCAAGAAGGATTAACTATTTTGAGTCAATTTGAGTATAGCAGGATGTGTCTAATGTGAAAACTGCAAATGAGCTTTGCCTAAGGCAAGCTGTCATCTTCCGAGCGCAGGAGCCTGCGTCGGGGGCACCCGTTTCCCTGAGGTGTGGGAGCGGTGCCCTTTGCTTACTCCATATGATTCTGGGTCTAATGTGACATTGAAGCCCGAGTGAGGCACTGTAGAAAAATGCTAGCACTGACTTGTGGGACAGAGAAACTGTCTGCCTGGTGTCTTCAGTTTCTGAAATCCTTGATCTCACTACTTCATCTGCACGACTTCTCTGATCATGAAGGAGACAAGTCATAGGGGGATGCTGGAGTGACACAAATTCTTGATGTTCTCCAAATCAAGGTAAGTCATTTGGTCTTAATGGCTTGGTATGGATCCCTAAAATCCCTTTTAGTAGACCTCTTGGCGGATGTCTCCACATGACCAATGAAGTGGAGGCGTATGCAAGCCTGTAAATCTGTCTCACCTGCCCTGTGCGGGCAAGTCCCCACCATGACTGAGTGCCTCTGGCCTCCCCACCATGACTGAGCGCCTCTGGCCGTTTTGTTGGATTAGCAAAACAAGTTTGTCCTGCTGACTTTGTAGTTTGGTCGCTCAGCAGTCTCGATATGACCAAGTCCTTCCTTGTGTTCCAACCATGAGCATCATTTATCCTACAATGGCAACATCGCCGCAGCCTGTTGATGACTCCTATTTCAATAAAAGTACTAAAAAATGAAAGTGTTGGGTATACCCCATTTCGCCAATGTGTACAATGGGGAAGGTTAAGAGTGGCTTCTATGGTAGACCGGGTGTACGCTATATTTGTATATGTCTTTCACCCTTTTCATGTCTCCATGACCTACTCTACCCTAGCACATTCACCTCCAACCACATATTCACTACAGCTTTGAAGAGGCACTCACAAAAGGGGCTCTCTACCAAAGACATGCAAATAAAATCCAACTCTAGTGGGTGCTCCTAGTATTTTTTTGCTTATTTGAGGTGCTTGTAATAGGCATCGAGATGGATGGATCCGCTATGCTACCTTTGTCTGAATGTTCTGTGCTACCCACAGTGCTGCCCTGTACAGAAGCCATCTTTAGATTTTTTTCCCCTCCCATTGGTTAGATCCCTCAGGAAGATTGCATAAGGGGAGCCTCAATACATGTAGGAAACTAAAATAGAACTGGAGTTGTGGAGGTTTTCCTAATAGTCCAAGGGCAGGTTATTTCAAAAAGCAGCCTATGCAGCTTTAGTGTTTCTGGCCCATGGACGTATCTCTAATTCTTTGTTGTTGCCCTGATTGTAATCCTTTCTTTCCATATTTTAGGGAGTTTTACACAAGTTTCTATCCGCGACAGAACTTGGAAAAGCCCACCTTAGATGAACAGGGTTACACCTCTTAGTTTAGGCCTCAGCCACAAAAAGGTTTGGTAGAATGCTGAGCAGCCAGGCTTATTCTAAGGAGGGAGGAGGGCTGTAGTGAGATACAAAGAACCCCAAACACACACTTACTTCAAGAAAACACTAATACACTTAGACATTTATTATATACACAGAGGCAGAGGTGATAATTCACAAGTCAAGTAAGTACTTTAAAACAGTAAGGTAATACACAATCACTTATTCCAGCCGGTCCTAATGAGTCCAACCCTATCTAATGCGAGTCTCTGTGTTCAGCTGGGTCACTGGGCCACCAGTGGCCAGGGGTGGAGCAGGAAAGACAGGAGAGCAGGGTCAAAGGTCCAGAATGGCTGAGCCCTGCAGGCGTCTTTCAGTATTGCAGGCAAGTAAAGTTAGTTTTACACCCATAAGGGAATCGGGGTTTTCCTTTGTAGGAGTTCCCCAAGGAGCAGTGTCCCAAGCAGGGTTAGAGTGTGATGAGTAGTCCACCCCAGTGTAACTCTATGGGTGACCTTGAGGGGTGCAAGATAAAGCTATATGCAGCCCCCAGGATCAAGCAATCAACCCTTGGGTATGTTATACCATGGCTAGGTCAGTACCTTAGTTAAAGAAACGGCTGCTGCAGGACAGTTCCAGTGGTGAGGTGACTGCAGGTTTTTAAGTCTTGGCGACAGGAAATGGGGGCTTCAGTGGATTTGGCAACAGATTTCATTCAGACGGACGCCCAGCAAAGGATCTTCTTGGTTATCCAGCATGGGGTCTGGCATGGATTCACATGCTCATGAATAGTCCTAGTCGTCAGGCTGGGAATCCTCGGTAAAAGAAAAACCGTTTCACTTTCACTTACAAACTATATTTCTCCTTTAAAGCAATCACTGTCCTCTGGGCCATACTGCCCCCATCCAATGACAGTCCTCTCCTCAAACCCCTCCTTTGGCAGCCATCTTCAGATTTTTTAGACGGAACATGTTTCTATTTTTGTTCCAAAAGAGCCTGTGTGCTTTTTTCTCCATCTGCTGACAGCAGGGTTCAGCTGTCGGTGAATTTCAGCACCCCTCCAGGGCGAAGATCATCAAAGTTTCCAGAAGGCAATCGTGCCTACTTTGTGCCCTCAAACCATGACGCAGGAAAAGGAAGGAAGATCCCTATTAGGCCCTGCATCAAGTGCGGTCTATGGAATGTGTTTGCTGAAGTGAAACGCCTGCAGTGCCTCTGTCTGCATCCAGACCACAAGGAAGGAGAATGCGAGATATGCCTTGGTTTCTCCAAGAAAACAACAAAGGACAGACACAGTAGACTGGCGTGTGGCTGAGCGCCAAGGCCAATGCCCCATGCTCCAATCAGTATCATGCCTCACCCTGGACCGGCTGGTCCGAGGAGTGGTCTTCTTAGTCTTTTGAGGGCGCCTCATCCGTGGGAGCCCAAGACAAGGCCAAGAACCGCCAGTCCGGATCCACCAGGGTCGCAGCAGAAGCGGTTCCCACAGTGGCCAGAGCGTGTTTGACATCGCCATCCGTCTTCATTGCCAGATGGCAATCGAGCTCCTCCTCCAAAAGGAAATGTCCAACCCGGCTAAGCTGCAGGAGATGCTTGAGAAGCCACGGACGGAGGAGAAGGCGGCGGAACTGCCCAAGTAGGTCCAATCGGCGCAGGATAAGTCTTTGTCGATGATGGAGCTGGTGGTGGCAGATGCTCTTACGAAGGTGAAGGGGGCTGACTCCGTGAAGGTATCCCCCACAGGGCAGATGGTGTCCCTGCCCCTGAGGCGTGAAACCGCCGCAGTGACTTTGGTGAAGTCGGCTGGCACACCGGAGAAGGTGATGCCGTTTCTGAACCCGGTTCCAACCCTTCGGTGGGAAAAAAAGGGGTGGTGGCAAGGAGGACCAGCCCCAGGCCACGTCCCAGGCCATGGAAGTTTCATCCACGGACAAGGACCTGGTGTCCTTACACATGGTCCACAAGGACGTGGAAGAGGACGATGACTGTGGCGCAGGGCCTAGTGTTCTGATCACGCCAGTTCAGCCGAAGGATGAGTCTCGGGACATTCTGTCAACCCTCCACACCTTGGTGTCGGAGATTCAGAAGAGGATGCCTCAAGGCCCGGTCCCAATGTTCCCCCAGTCTCCAGACCCGCCGCCAGCAAAGAAGGTGCAATCTGACACCCCCATTTCAGCCTCCACATCAGGCTCTCTTCCCCCAGTGGACACGGGGATGGATACGGCCACGACAGCGACGGACGACGAGATAGTCGCGGCGGGTCTCTGCAGCCTCTGGTGTCCCCAGTGGATGAGATGGGCTCCAACAGGCTCCAAATAGTACAAAATGACGCGCTCCACGCCGCCCTACACATTCCCAAAAGTGACCATATATCTCAGCCCAGACGTGGTGCCCACTGGCTCCCAGTCAAGTAAAGGATCAACTTCAAATCCTCACCCTTACGCATAAATGTATCAATCTCTCTGCCCCACCCTACCTATCAGAAACCATAACCAAGAACATCTCTGCCCTCCCCAAAAGGAGCCACCATGCAAACAAACTCGGCGTACCTCCATAAAAAGAGCCTACGCCGACTGCATTCGCTTACCCCCCCACATAGCACCCAAACTCTGGAATGCCCTACCCAACGCACTCAAGAGCAGAACCCTCTCTGTACTATTTTTGCAAATCCCTCAAAACCATGCTATTCATATAGCCCTACACAACACCCTAGGACCCCAAGCTCTCCTTGTCCTTCGAAACTCTAAGCTGAACTGTAAATGCAATTTCTATGTATCTCTAAGATTAAGCCTGCCTCCCTCTGTAACCAGCAATGAATATCTGTAACAGCGCCACAATGCCCTTGGGCTGATGTGCGCTCTACAAATACAAATAAATAAATTGGGTTGTTCCATTACATGTTTGCCAGAGCCTCCAAGCTGTTCCAGCTTGTGCCTGAAGAAACCAAGAAGGAGGGTTTCTTGTATCAGAGGTGCAAGGCCAAGAGGCAGACGACCATGGTGGTTCCCCTTTCGGATGACATGTGGGAGGAAGGCCTGGCCTGCTTGAAGAACCCTTGCACGGCTCCGGCCAAATGGAACAGGCTGGAGAAGGAGTACCGGGTGCTGGAATCCACACCCGAATGCCTGAGGTTGCAACCATCGCCGGATTCGGTGGTTTCAGTGGCTGCGAAGAAACAGTTGGCTAACCCGTCATCGTCTTCAGTTCCTCCTGATAGTGAGGGGAAGAAAATGGGCGCCATGGGAAGGAAGGTGATTTACACTGCAGCGTCCACCATCCAGGCGGCCAATGCTCTGGCGATCCTCGCCAGGTACGACGGGGACCTATGGTACAAGCTGGGTCAAATATTTGAGTTCCTCCCTGACAACAAGAGGATGGAGGCAATCGCTCTCTTCCAGAAGGGAGAGGTTGCATCGGATCACGCCATTACTGTGGTGCTGGACCTTGCCGACACAGGGTTCCGACAGATGAGGAACCGTGTTTGCCTTTGTTGTCAAGGCTGGTTGAGGCCACAAATGTCTGCTAGGAGGTCCAGGCTAAGGTACTGGACATGCCTTTCGACATGGATAACCTTTTTTGGAAGGTTGTCAACAAGTCCATGCAGACCATCATAGCGGATACAGAGACGACCCGCTCCCTGGGCACACTCCAGCAGCAGCGCTGCTTTCGCTCTTCCAGAGGAAAGTCGAGCAGGCCGTCAAAAGGTTTCTCCTCATCGTACCGACAGCCTTCCAGATCTACGAGTCAGGAAACCTACAGAAGCCGTTCTCAGGCCTACGTGGAGGAGGACAGCGCTGCCATCGCCTGCAAGGCAGGACGCCAAGGCTGAAGAAAGCCTGAACCGGCCAGGACATCGGGCCCCCACTCGTGCACCCTGGCGGAAGGCCGGCTGACTAGGTTTGTCGCAGAGTGGGAAAAGAATGGGAAAAGATCACCGACAGATGGGTGCTGGAGGCTCTCGTCCAAGGACATACCCTGGAGTTTTAGCGCAAGTGTCCGCAGATCCTTCTGGTGGCCCGTCGGGAGCAGCACATCCCTCAGCTCTTGGAGGAGGCACCAGCCATGCTGCATAAAGGGGCGATGGAGCTAGTCCTCCAGTGACTCTGGGGCTACAGAGACTATTCCAGATACTTTTTTTGTCAGAAAGAAGACAGGGAGCTGTTGGCCCAGTCTGAACAAGTACCTCATGTCTCAAAAATTCAGGATGGTCATGTTGCAGCACATGCTCTGTTAACTAGAAAGGGGAAACTTCTTTGCGTTGTTTGACCTAGAGGACGCCTACTTCCACGTCCCCATTCACAAGAAGCACCAAAAGTTTCTGTGCTTTGTAGTGCAGGGACAGCACTACCAGTTCAAGGCACTACCTTTTGGTTGGAAGTCGGCCCCAAAGCGATCACGAAGTGCCTGGCCAACCTGCGTCTAAGGGGGATACACGTATATACCTTGACGACTGGCTCATCCGGCCCCGTTTGCGAGAGTTGGCCGTCAGACACACAGAGGCGACTGCCAAGCTGCTGATGGATCTGGGATTCTCCATCAATTAGCCAAAGTCCTGCTTGACACCATCGCAGAACGTACGGTTCCTAGGAGCCAGACTTAATACAGTGTCATGCCATTCAAGGGATGGTGCAGCGGCTATTGTCGACGAGGACGGCCATGCTGCGAACCATCAAGTCGTTTCTCTGCATGTTGTCGTCCTGCATCTACCGCATCTGGCTCTACAGGTGGCAGATGCACCCTCTTCAGGACCTCCTAGACGCCTGCTTGATACAGGTCCAGAAGCTACGCAGACAAGATCACACTGGACGACGAGTTCCGTCAGTCGATAAGAACCCTCCTTTCCAGGAAACGGTCACCACTGACCCTTTCCTGGAAGGCTGGGGAGCCCACACCGGGCGTCTGCACGCCAGAGGCCGGTGGCTGCCAGAGAAGGATTTCCATGTCAACATCCTGGAGCTATGGGCAGTGTTATGGGCCCTCCAGTCATTCTTTCCATCTCTGAGGGACAAGGTGGTGAGAATCTTCACGGACAACACCACCACAATGTTCGACATCAGGAAACGGGGGCACTCGATCCCCAGCCCTCTCCAGGGTAGCGCAGGATTTGTGGTGGTGGGCCGTCGTACAAGAGATGTTACTCGTCCCTCTTCACCTAGTTCGAGTCAAGAACACCATTGTGGACTCCCTCAGCAGGGAGTTGCGCTCCTGCCACGAGTGGGAACTTCAGCAGGGCCAGGTGGACCACATCTTCGCCAAGTGGGGCAGGCCCCAGATCGAACCGTTGGCTTTGGCGGCGAACTCCAAATGCCAGATGTTTGCCAGATTCCACCAACCAAGGAGCATGGGGAACGCATTCTCCTTCGGTGGGAAGGCCTGTTTCTGTATGCGTTTCCTCCGTTGCCTCTCCTGCTACGAGTCATCAACACACTCGCAGTGCCAATGCAGGATAACACTCATTGCCCCAGCGTGGCCACGGCAGATTTGATACCCAAACCTTCTCAGCCTGTCAGCGTCATCCCCGGTCAAGCTGCTGGTAGTCCCGGATTATCTTGCCAGAGAAGGTGGCTCAATACTGCATCAAAACCCAGGGTCACTGAACCTGAAGGCTTGGCTCCTGCAGCCCTAGAGTTTAGTGGATACGAGTTCCCTGCAGACTGCAGGAAGATCCTTGCCAAGGCGCTGTCAACTTAAGTGCTACGGTCACAAGTCGAAGCGTTTTGCGATGTGGTGCCGTTTGCAGAAGATTACCCCGCTGAGGGTCATAGACCAGCAACTTCTTCCATAATTGCTCTCCTTGGCGAAAAGCCGGTCTGGCACACGCTTCTATCAAAGTTCATCTGGCGGCTATCTCCCTCTACACCAGGTCTCCAGGAAGATCTTTGCTTTGGCCTCATCGACTCATCAAGGAGTTCCTCGAACACATTTTTTTTATCTTTACCGTCCGTGAAGGCTCCTGCCCTGTCGTAGGAACTCAACGTGATACTGACAAGGATCATGGGAGCCCTGTTCGAGCCTTTGCATCAGGGCCCTCTCAAGTTCCTCTCATGGAAAATGGCTTTCTTTGTGGCCATCACCTCTGCCAGGAGGGTAGGGGGAAGTCCAGGCCCTATCCTGAAAACAGCCCTACCCGACTTTCCACAAATCGAGGTTGGGGCTGCAGACGCACCCCTCTTTTATGCTGGAGGTTCCGTCGGAATTACACCTCAACGGGTCTTTGGTGTTATCAGTTTTTTCCCCAAAGTCTTTGTCACCGGTGAAAAGTGCCTTGCACTTGCTGGACGTTGCTCGTGCCCTGAAATTGTACTTGACATGCACAAAGAGTTTTCGGAAGACTTCCCAACTGTTTGTGAACTTTGGACCTATAAACCATGGGAAGGCCTTGTCCAAGGCTTCTCAAGGTGGCTCTCCGGGTGCCTCATGCATTGTCATCGATTGGCAAACCAACCGATGTCTGGCTGTCCGAGAGTCCACTCCACCAGAGCGATCGCTGCAACAACAGCGTTCCTGGCTGGTGTGCCCCTGCTGGACATCTGCAGGGCTGCTACGTTGAGGTCCACATACACCCTTGCAACGTTTTACTGCGTTGACCGGGATTCCAGGGAGGAGTCAAGAGTTGGCCAAGCAGTGCTACTCAACCTGTTTGCTTGAGGAGAGTCTGTTGCAGAGGTAAGAGTTCATTACTTCTTTGAGCCTTGCCACTTCCCGTGGTTGTGTAATGTTGTACGGCTGTGTGTTCGTTATTCATGAGCATGTGAATCGTGCAAGACCCCATGCTGGAGAAGGAACAAGTTACGTACCCATAACTATTGTTCTCCAGCATGGGTCTGGGTTCCTTCAAAAGACCAAGCCGATCATAAAGAAAGATAGTTTCTTTGTGTTTGTAGCCGCTGGAAGAGAAGGGGACACTATCTCTAAAGCAGTGATTTCCAAATGGATTGTCAACTGCATCCAACTCAGTTACTCTCTTGTCAAGAGAACATTGCCCTTTAAGCCGAGAGCAAACTCAATTCAGGCTATGGGGCAACTTTAGCCTTCATAGCAAATATGCCTTTAGATGTAATTTGCAAGGCTGCCAATTAGAGTTCTGTACACACCTTCACCCAACATTATCTGGACATACATTCTAGGGGTGATGCACAGGTGGGACAAGCAGTGCTGAAACATCTCTTTGCAGCGCCAACCCACCTCCTTCTATAAGTACTGCTTCCTAATCTATGCAAAGCATGTGGTTCTAAGCAGATCCACAAGCCTCGGAATGGATACATTACTCACCGTAATCGTATTTCTGATGCTTTTTTTCTGCTCAGATTTACATGCGCCCCTCACCCCCTTCCTCCTCTCTTGGAGAAGAAGATGCCTGGAAAAAAGTAAAAAGCATAGATGTTTCAAACATCAGGGTCTCTACTTAACACTTCACGACTCCCTCTTGTCAGAAACAAATAATCGAAGGGACCTCAATGCGTGAGGGATCATAGGTCCAGGGTACGTCATACTAGGGATAGTATTAGTCACACCCTGTCAACGTCGCTTTTCGAACTACAAAAACGTAATTTGTTATACGCTGCAACTTCCAGTAGATGTCGGCCTATGCAAAGCATGTGAATCTAAGCTGATACAAGCATCAGAAATAACGATTACGTTGAGTAATGTATCCCATATATCTGCTTAGATCACATAGGCCGACATCTAGTGGTAGTCTCGGAGAATTACATGATTTGTTTCTGAAACTCAAAAAGGGACGTTGACTGGGCGTGTTAGTAATATTATCCCTATTGTGGCGTCTACTGTACCCATGGTCCTTCACACTTCGAGGTCCCTCAGGTTGTTTTTTTCCGACATGGTGGTCAGTCGCTAGTTGCAGAGTTCCTTTGTGGCTAACGCCTTTCATTAGACAGTTTCCATTTTTAGACTATCTTTCTATCCTTAAACTGCCTGCTTCACTACAAACTGTTCCGGCCTCTTTTGACGGATGGCCCCATCGTCGACGACGTTGAACTGCCTCGACGAAAGAAGACCGCGGCCTCCACAGGCCTCACTGAGCCTCGGCCCATCAGAGTAGGGGGGAGTAGGAGGAGGCCATATACTTCATAACCTTTTAGAGAATGTCTTTTCTGATCCCTTATCTTTCCCTTTGTCACGCTGCCCTCTCCTTTAAATGTTGCCCTTCCTGCAACCGGAAGTTTCCTTGGAAGGACACGCACAGGGTGTGCAACCACTGTCTGCCAAGGGACCACCTTTAGAAAAGCTGCAAGTCTTACAAACCTTTCCGCCCAAAAACATAAGGACTGCTGAACCAAACGCTGGGCCGGCCACGCCATGCAGGCTGAGGCCTCCATAGACGAGGCGGCAGAATCCAGCGTGGGCAGCATCGATGTCCTTGGTGACGCCAAAGGCGGCCGAAGGTTCGATGGAGCCACTTGTGCGGGACCCCGGCTTCCAATGACCAGGCCAGCAGCTCTGTGGTGGAGACACCACCCGGCAGCTCGGGCACACACACTTCCTGCTGCATAAAGCACATACCTCACGGCCGACCATCGACCTCCGAAAGCCACGCAGTGTCAAATGTAAGGGAGGCATTTTATCACAAGTATGACACTGACACAAAAGTTACAATTTGTAAAACCTTCATTGAAGTTTCAATGGGGTTGGAGAAACTCCCACTTTGCACTGTTTGTTTGTTTATAGCGAAGATGGGAGTAGCCTTGACCATCAAATAATAAATTAAACAGTCCTAGTTGAGTCCATCAAGTCAAAATGGCCTACACTGACAAATACCTAACGCCTTCCCTATATCTTGTACACAAAGGAGAATATGTATGCAAAGGAAAGTCGGTGTTCAAATATAAAGAATAACTGTGGCTGAGTCAGCTCTCCTCCACATGTTAGACAGCACGGATTAATGCGGTCCCTGTAGGCAAGATGACACACTTTGGCTCTTAACACAAAGGCAGTTCAAGACGTGGATCGAGGCCCGTCTGGCCTTCCACGTTAAAGCCTTACTTTCCAATTTTCAAAACACAGTTCACCAAGTGTTCACGTCGGTCCCCCTCTGTCGGGCTCAGACCTCTTACAGCAAAACAAAGCAGTTACAGGGGTTCCCTTCACCAAGCTTATTACACCTTCGGTCTCCCTCAGTCGGTCTCGGACCGTTTCCTGATGTCGAAGTCTTTTGAATGTGCATGGCTTTTTTAGACAGACCTCCGCAGGACTACTACGACTTTCCAGCTTTCAATTCACACTCCTATGTTATCTGTCCCAGTGCTTCCTGGTCTTGGTAGTTCACTGTATTATGCACAAGTTCAACGTTCACCTTTATACTCTCCCCTTTTCTCAGGGTCAATTTCAATCACCCTCGCTTTTACAGTTCATTCATTTTATCGCTACAAACTTTTCCCTTTTCACAGAGACCTTCGAGTGGGATACTTCCTCTCGCCGGACCTCTCTGTTACTCAGTATCGCTGACTTTACAGCTATCGTTATTTCAAACTTCATTTGCGGGTCTGCCTTTCTTCGCGTCTCATCCACACGTGTGCAGCTTTCAGTTATGCGATATAATGTTGTACTTCAATCTTTCTTCAGCAAGCACCAGTCTCTTGCGACGCTTTCCAACTCACCGGCTGTGTGCGGTTCTTTCTTGTCTTTACTCTCTTCCAGTTTACGAGTTAAGGTTAGTACCACAGTCTTGGCCTCGCCTCCCCAACTCTGCCGTTCACCTGGGAGGGTCGCTGGCGTCCTTGAAACACAATGCAGCGTTCTTGTTTGGGATTCGTCCTTCTCCACATGTCTTATGCAGCCTTTTGGAGGCAAGGACCTCCTGCAGGGAACTCCTGGGGTTCTCCACCCGTGGCTCTCGTCCCCTGGTCTGTTGCTCTGCTGTAGTAGGTTCGCCTTCTCCCTGGAGGTTCTGCTCTTACTAGTGTTCCACCTTGCGCAGGGTGTGTCTCTACATTCCGCCTTTTATCCGTGTGAGGGGAGCTAATTGGCATCTGATGTATGCTCTTAGAGTCAAGTGCCTGACCCATTTAGCGTTTCATGTCCAATGCAATGTGTAAGAGTTAGCATTATTACTCTGCCACGCTCTTCCTCAGCCAGTGTTTGTGTGGAAAGGGGGGGGTTGGGACATTGTAGGATCCTATGAAATAGGATGAATCATGGATAAGAAAAAGGGAGGAATACCATGCTTCGCCGCCCCCACTCCCGGAAGACGTCTCACCCAGGTGATCCTCCTGCACTGGTCCACCCCCAGGGTCTGGATCCAAAGGCGATGGCCGTGCCCTGGCCACTTGAGAGAAAGTTCCCGGGGGGGCCAGCAGGTGCAGCAGCCTTTGGTTTCTCACACAAAGGAGAGTAAGTTATCCCTGTCTTCTCTCCATCACAATCTCATTCGATGCAGGACAGGCCTCCGAAACAGGTGCAAAAAGCTGCTTCAGACACTGTGGCTAGAAATGCCCTCCTTTCACGTGCCGAAGGGCATGTGTCGAAAGGCGCTTTGGCGTTCCCCGTCCCCCTCATCAAAATTGAGCAAACTGATCAAGAAACGTGCCCAACCACCCTTTTGAAGGTGAAAACATTGAAAACAACCAAATCTTTGACGCCTCTATGGTCCACGCCCCCTTCCTGCATAGATGGCGGCCCTGCCACTTCCATAGACACCCTTACAGGGGCCATGCACCACGAAGTTCAGGCTCCCTTACACGATTATGATATCACCAGCTTCAGTATAATGAGCTTCTCCTGAAGGCTGCTCAACATTTTAAAATATACACCCAGGAGGCCCAAATCAACAAGCACTTTGTGGAGGACATCCTTTGTGACAAGAGATCCGCCACTCAATTTATCTCCCTCTTACAATCCATTCAGAGGCATACCCAACCTTCTCTTCTCACTCCAAACCTTACAAGGGCAGCACACCCTCATATTGAAAAACTGTTCAGACCAGCACCTACAAGACCCCTTAGTAATTACACCTATATAGAAAGGGCAGTCACCCCGCTGGCCTCCACGGAGGCCCCCCCAGATAAAGAGAGTAAAAAGATCTACACCTTTGGCAGAAAGGTGGCTTCCTCGGCTGCCTACCAAACTAGGATAGCCAACAATACTACCCTCCTGTCTAGCTATGGATGCCATAAATGGGTCGAACTGGAACAACAGATCGAAGCAGTCCCTGAACCCCTGAAGTCTCCACCACTTAAAACTGTATCTGAGTGCAATATGAATAACCTAGAAGCCGCAGACAACGCAGGTTGCATCATAGCTGAGGGCACCCTAATCCAGCGCCATGCCTGGCTTAGGCAGTCCCGTTTCAAATTGTAAACACAGGCCATGTTCCTCAACATGCCCAGCTTGCCTAATGCCCTGTTCGGCAAGGCAGTGGAAGACGCCCTGAAAAGTGCCAAGGAAGAATGATACCCACAAATCTCTTGGTCAACTTACCAACAATCCGTTTGGCCATAGGGCGTCTTCCAACGCAAGAAGGCTTTGTGGACAGGGCGCTCAACGCTCCTCTGGTTATAGCCAGGGTAACTAGTCCTCTTCCCGGGGAAGCTCACAGGGACAATCCTCCTCCTCAAATTTTCAAAGAGGCTATAAAAGGTCCAGAAGCAGAGGTAGAGCCTCCTCAGCCAGGAGCTCCACCCCACCCAAACAATGACACCCGCTCCAGGTCCCCTCGCATGCCACTCCAGTAGAAGGTCGCATCTCCCAATTCACTCATGTATGGGAGGAGATCATATCGGGGTGTTGTCCACTGTTGGTGTGAAGATATTTTATAGAACTTCTACAAACACCACCTGCCAAAACACAGGAAAATGACACTGGAAGAAGGGTGCATATTATTGGAGGAAGTAAAAGCCCTGCTGAAGAAAGACGCCATAGAGTTTGTCCCAGCAAACCAGGTAAACAGGCTATTTATTCAACGTACTTCCTTGTACCAAAGAAAGACCCAACTATAAAGACCCAGACCTGTGCCCAGCGAACACGTATGTGAAGCCTCAAACATTTTGCATGACAACGCTTCATGAGGTAATCCCCTCCTAAAACAGCGTGATTACATGGCAACATTGGACATGGCATATGCGTACTTTCATATTTCAATGTTCCCAGCGCGCAGAAAGTATCTGAGCTTCCAAATAGCAGCGG
The DNA here is from genome assembly GCF_040938575.1 of Ambystoma mexicanum. NCBI lineage: Eukaryota > Metazoa > Chordata > Amphibia > Caudata > Ambystomatidae > Ambystoma > Ambystoma mexicanum. The sequence continues at coordinate 32,255,458 of NC_090934.1, forward strand.
AACACTACCAGGTCAAGGTGCTCCCTTTTTGGCGTAGCCTCAGCCCAGAGGGTATTCACAAAAGTACTATCAGTGGTAGCGGCGCACCTACGCAGACAGTCAATTCCAGTGTACCCTTATTTGGACGACTGGCTAATAATAACAGGGGAGTCGCCTCAAATTTGCAAATAGTACACCCAAAGAACAATCGACCTTCTGTACCAATTGGGATTCTCCATTGATGAATAAATCAAGTCTTACACCCAGTCAAACAAAACCATTTCTGGGAGCAATTATGAAGACAAAGGAGGGGCTTGTCTCCCCCTCAAACGACAGAGTACAAACCATACTGTCGCATACCTCATCACCTAGCCGGTTGCTAGATACCCGTAGGCAAAGCAAGTGCGCCTGCTGGGAATGATGGCTTCATGCATTTATCTATCATTATTTATTTGTTTTGGTTAATAGAAAAACCTTTACAAAATGCAATTCATAACAAATCAATAAGAGTTCATTACTTAAAACTATTACACAGATCATTCCTCTAGAATATTTAACATATTCAAGAAATACGTGATTCATTTAGCTGGTTTTACAAACCAATTTTAAAAACCTAAGTACCGTCAGGATTAATGACTGATTTTCCATGCAAGATATTCATCTAAAATGCAACGAGAGGAATCCATTCAGTATTCGATACATATTTGCTAGAATGATCAATTCTTGGACTTCTCAATACAGGACCTAAAAGCAACAGATGATACCGCGTTTTTACTTCCTCTTTATTTTGACAATGTCTACAGCTTGATTTGATTTCCCTAACAAGACTTCTCATATTTAAAATGTTGTTTGTTAAAAAAACATGAAACCTAAAAAGCATAAATCATTCCGCGGTCTTCTGCTAAGAAAACATTTCAAATGTGGTTCCATCAGACATGGCTCTTTATAGGTAGACACAACCTGTATATAAAGACTCGTACTTAATATTCCCACAGTGTTGGCCCAATCTCTCAGTTGTAAAATGTTCTTAACCTTTAAAGGCCTAGTCAAAAGTAGGTCCAGTGATACTCCTGCTGTATACAGTGTATGCAGACTCTCCTTATGTAATTTATAAGTGTATTCTTTTTGAAAGTTTCCTGTTTTAACGTCCCTACTCATTAAATGATTTAATGTACATTCAGAATGTACATATAGTTTCTGCATTAGATTGAGTCTCTTCCAGACACCGATACTCTGAATTGAATATAAGCCCAATTCATAGCAGAGAACTGCGTAAGCTAGATGTTTAGGTATATAATATAAAACAGACCTCCAAATCAAGGCCTCATGGTAGTTGAGTTCAGCCACAATCCAAGAAGGAACAAACTCCAATCCGTAACGAAATCTAGGCAATCCTTTTTGCAGTATAGAATTGACAGTCTACCATAGAAAACTTTCCATATCTCTTGTCTACATATCTCAGTTGAATAGCAAGTTTTCTAGCCTTTGCCCTTAAATAATTTCTATAAAAGCTCTTCAAGGGATTTGTAATAATCGGGTAGCCCAGATGCATCATATTAGATTTTACTTCCAGCTTGATTCCATCAAGATACCAAATATTTTTGTTTTTGAGTTGCTTAGAATTTGACAATTTTAGGATAATAGTTTTATTAGGATTTATTTTTAGTTATTTAGAGACCTATATTGATCAAATGCCCTAATCAATCTTTCTAACCCAATAGGGGTAAGATCAAATAATACAAAGTCGTCTGCATAGACAGTCCATGCTATTTGTAGGGTTCCAATCTTTGGTGGAACAAGAGAGGCTTCCTCTAGAGCTCTACCTACAGCGGCCACATACAAATTAAATAGAGTTGGTGCTAATATGCAACCTTGTCTTAATCCAACAATCTGAGGGACCTCGATGCGTGAGGGATTGTGGGTACACCGCACGTCACTATAGGGATAGTATTACAGACACGCCTTGTCGATGTCCCCTTTTCGACTACGAAAAACAAAATGCAATACTCCGCAGTGACCACTGGATGTCGGACCTATGCACAGCATGTGAATCTAAGTAGATACAACCATCAGAAATGCTTTTACGGTAAGTAATGCATTGTCATACTTAACAGACCTCCTGGTATGCCTAGTTTATCTAATTTTTGCTATATTTGGTAATCCACACTATCAAACGCCATGGATAAATCCATGGATGCAACATAGACGGGCTTGGAGTTAGTTTCCCAGGCCATTCCCCGTAGACTACACATCAAAGGACCACCACAGTCTGTCCCCACGGACCTTCTAAATCCAATTTGATGATAATCAAGGATTTTATTCTCAGTACACCAAACTTAGATATGCTTGAACAGTATTGAGGGGAAGATCTTGGAATCAGCGTCCATGATTGCTATTGATCTCTAGTTTACAGGGTTAGTTCTTATCCCTTTTTTGTAGATCGTTATCACATAGGTCTTCCAACTCTCTGGCATTTCCTTTGACACCAAAATGTCAGCAAATAATATGTATAAAGCTTAAGACCATATGTCCACATTTTGTTTTAAGAGGGCATTAGTTATTTGGTTAGGACCCCCTGCCCTAGAGGAACTCACCTTCAGAATCCTCCTCCCAATAGATACAGTCGAAATACTACAGTTCCAGGGTTTGTCTTTGCTCTCCTTCAAACTGTAGCAGGATATCCCCTCACACACTGTTAAAGCAATTTATCCAGGTCTGCTCGGGGATAGGGTTTGTTTGCCTGGAGCATTGGTTAGTCTCAAATTGGTTTTGTTCACTCCAGAGTCAAGAACCAATTCAGTCTCCGGAGAGCCCATGGTCCCATCCATTCTTGCAGCAAGATTTCGTAATGGTTCAAAGCGCTCTTCAATATTCGTGTTAACACTCGCACCAATATTAAATTGGATATTAGATGTCGCCTGCGTCCTCTCAGATCAACCATCCCAGGTCCAACTTGGGTCCTTCCTTTCCTCCATCTCCCTCTCTACCTGCAGTGTTTCCTATGGGTCTAACCTCTCACCCTGGCTTTTCAACCAATACCTGGCAACTCTCGCCCATCGGAAGGCCATTTTCTGCTCCAGTTTTCAGTGCTATGCTGATGACACTCATTTTCAGGCTTCCCTCGGCCACATCTTCTCCTTCTCTCATCTCTGATTGCTTGTCTACCATTCAGGAGTGTTGTGCCGCCAATGATCTCTGCCTGAATGCCAGCAAGATGGAGATCCTCCTCATCGGCACACCTTCACCCTCCCTTTCCTGTCACTCTCTGGCTGGCCTCCCTTGGCTCTCCGCCTACCCCCACTTGCGGGGCCAAGAACCTCTGGGTCATCTTCGACTTTCCTTTTCTGCCCATATCTCTGATGTCTCCAAAAAGTCAAACTTCCAACTGCACCTCCTCGGAGGTATTCTGCCTTTCCTTTCCTTCCCCCAGAAGCTCACTGTCTCTCCAGCCCTGGTTCTCTCTAGGTTGGTGTTTGGGAGAATTCTCAGAAATGTGTTAATTCCCTTCTACCTTCGCGACCCCCAGCTCTCATGTAATTTTAATGTGATTACATTTCTAATTTCTTTTTAACTTTGGAGGCAGACAAACTCCATAGGCATCATCTTTACGTTGTGTCAAACAGCACCTTCAGTGCAGTGGCACAGGGAAGTCTTAGATTTCCCAAAGGTTTAAATACTTCTCTTGGTGAAACTACTGTTTCCAAGAGCAGTGAAGTGAAATTGACTTCACTTACATATTGTAACTTTCTAGACCCACCACACACTATCTTACCATAGGGTGCTGGAGGGGTTACTTGGTATCCCCTTTGTCTAGTTTCTCATGTGACATTTGTATGTTTATTTCTTAACACCATTTAGACAGACAATGTATTCAAATTACTTAATCCTATGGTCCGAGTCCCCATGTCTAACTAAATGTCCCTATATTCCCTAATTGGCCCTCTCTACAGGTAAGGGGCTTGCCCTCGGGGTTACTAATATTACACCTGTCAAGGGTACATGTTAGGCGGAAACCTGTGCAGTTCCCTCTGGGACCACTGCAAAAGATTTAGGACTACAGGTGTTTGGCAGTAAACCCACTTGGTAGCAGTCTGTACCACACAGATTCACTTGGTAGCTGTGGCTGAGCAGTCAGACTTCCCTCAAGAAGAGTTAAGCAGTATGTGGAGTATACAATATAGGGCAATTCTTCACAGTAAGACAAGCAAACACGCAACGAGACTCAGTGTAAAGATATTAAGGTATTTATTTATAACGGAACATCTATGGAAAACACTATGGCACTATCACGGCAAACACTTCAATTACAATTACTCTACGAAGAAGAAACGATCAATCCCCCTAACAATATTTCGACAAGTCTAGGTTCTACCAGCATCACTTATTTGCAGACAGAGGTGTATGCCTCAACCTAGATGGCACTTTAATATTAGATAGGACGGGAGAGAAAAATAAGCAGGTTACGAAATCAACACAGTTCAATACTTCACAGGAAAAATGCAAGGTAAGAAGGCAAGAACCACAATAGATCATAAAGTTCAGAGGCCAGGCCCACTCGGAGAGAGGCAAGGCGATATGTTCCAAAAAGTCTCTTAGTGGAAATGCGTTCGAGTCTTTGTAGCAAATTGTTATCGGCAGATTGAACCAGTTCAGAACAACACGCTAGAGAAAGCTTGGAGGCGACCCAACGGAAAGGCGAGGATTAAGACACCTCACTCGAACCGGTCGAAAGGGAAGCCAGGCGGACACAGTACCTTGTTTGTGGAGAGACAGCTCCGGCGGGGGCAGTTGTTCCTGGTGGTGGATGCACGTCGGGTCTTTGCCAAGAGTAGAGATGATCTCGTCGCCGAAGAAAGTGAAGTCCGGTGCACCACCAGGGAAGAGACCAGCCGCGGAGTGCTCCGTCACAAGGCACCACCTTTTGGTCGCGGTACAGGGGTAGTGGCTATCCGGTTGCCGAGGTGCTCTGCACGGGCAATTTGACCACTGCGTCCTGAGGCGAAGAAAAAGCAAAGGGGACTGGTTGTTCCCACCAGTCAGGGGAAGAGACTCTCCGGCAGGGAGATCTCCTCTGTCGTCGGGAAGTGGTGAGTCGGTTCCGCAAGGCTCCACCGGAGGTGTCGTTGTGCAGGTCGGCTCAGCGTTACCCTCGTCGGATTCTTAGGTCCTGTGGCCACTTCTGAAGATCCAGTCCCAAAAGCCCTGCTTTTATGCAGAAAACCCCCATTCATTCAGCCTAGCTGTCACTCAACACACGCTAAGTGGTGAGCGGGGAGGCTCACCACTTGGGCCAATCACACCAGAGTGCGACCGGAGTTGGCAAGGCAACTCGGTCCAGGGTGCCTAAACCCCCTCCCACATCCCTGTGGTAAACCAGACAGAATGGCACCACTTTGGAGGGTCTCTGTACAGAGGCCCGCCAAAAGTGGAACAAAGGGCTCAACCTTTGGTTTAGGAGTCACAGAGACGAACACAGACGCCATTTTAAAAACGGAGTTCTGGCAGAAAATACCATCCGATAAACTTATTTAAGATAAGTAGACCGGTGGTACGTTAGAGATTAACGAGGAAAAGTATCAATCTCTAACAATGGGACGAATCCCATAGGGTTATGTTCGGGGTCGAACATAACAAGTAGTTTCCACTGCCACCAGCCAAAACTCGACGAGGGGGGACGGGACAGTGCCCCCTCGAGTAACAGACCTAGGAGTAGTCGAATTACCCCTACTAGCACGTCCACAATAAGATGGTTGGTACTAGTTCTGTTAGTAAATTTAGGTCTAGTAAAGCCAATGGTGACTTTACATGCCCGGGGAGACAGTAGTCAGTCCCCGGGTATGTAGTCTATGGTGGAGGTCCGCTAGGACGCCCCAGTGTTACGGCACGTAGGGTGCGGTGTAACACACATAGAAAAAACATATGAGACCCTATGGAGGAAAAGACCCCATAGCCCATAGAACACATTGACATTCAAAGGAATTACACACATTCATGTCCAAGAGTGGGAGGAAAAGAGTCTCACTCTTGGCAGGATGGAAAAAACAAACTCCAGAAATCCAGCAAAGCTGCTGGGGGACTCACTAGGTTAGGAAATTCAGCCTAAACAGAGAATTCTCCCTAACAGTACACAAAAGGAGGTGAAGTCTATCCCTATCCTTGCTCACTACTTTCCTGTCTGCTCAAATGTTGCACACATCATCAAGGTCGACATTTTTACTTTGTCATCTCCTTGGATCTGTGTGGCTTACAGTACTCAAAGCCTTGATTTTACTAATCAAGAAATTTCTAAAACCAAAAAACGGCTACCAATCTTGTTGGGGCTGCTTATCTTAAAAAGGTGCTACTATGTCTGTACCGTGTCTACCACTTCCGTTTGTATCGAACACGGGATCTAGGTCATCACTCCTGGATCTGTTGTCTACCGGTTTCAGCGGTATCTCATTACTTCCCGCTTTCTTCAGGACATATACTGATTTTAGCGTTACTGGTCTCAATTATTAATAACAGAACAGCAGAGCAGAAAAACAACAACAACAAGAATGGTGACTATTCTTGTCCTGTGTGGCCACATTTATAGCTTGTGGATCCTTTTCCCCAATTTTCTGTAGGCTGTGGCATTCTGGTCACGTGCCCTAAAGGGAAAGGGAAAGAGAAAAGGGGGTGAGGGGTGTTTGTTTTTAATCTAGTGTATGTGAATTAATACCACATATGGTTGCGTATCAGGGAGGATTTCTCACCCGTCTTCTCTTCTCTTTTGTACAGATGATCTTATGTGTGCTTTTTCCCAAACGTGTAATTCCGGTATCTGTAAAACATTCATATATTTGTTTTATATTTATTTTTTTATATAGGAATATCCCTTTTTGTCTCACCACTGCTTACATGGTGTGTACCTGTATCTTCTAGGGTCTGTAATTTCCTATTCTCCAGTTCTTTTCATCTCCCCACCCGTGTGCGTGGTTATAGATAAGCCAGGCTACTGCCTTCTCGCCGTGCTTCCCACTGACTAGAGACAAGGGAGAAACACATTGCTTCTATTATGTGTATGCCCGGCTTCTGCATATAATTATAGCGCCAGCTCTATATTTATCCACCATTCTTGTAGCCTATGCCCAATCCCACTATATTTCTTTTCTGTTGTTCTTACCTAGCGTTCAAGTTCCACAGGCACTACTCTGCTGTCTCTAGGGCAGCCGCCATTTTGGAAAAGCTCCTATTTATATACACAGTGGTCTCGTAATCACGGGTCACTCTGTTTTGTATCGCTATGAATCTAGGTAATTTGTTCTCTCAAGTAATGCCTCTGATTCCTACTTCTAAAGGTTTGACCTCTACATCACATTGTCCTGTTTTTCGCATAGTTTGCGGTGTTCGTGTCAGCTAGGTTTATGAACTACTGCTGACTCTAGGTGTCATGGGAAATGTAGTTTTTGGCAATGGCTATTTCGTTTTTTATCTGTTAGTGCCAAGGATCACCTCTTAGCTAATTGGTGCAATTCCAACACTTGAAAGCCCCTATCCTTAATTTCCATCACGTTGTCCTGTTTTTCGCCTCGTTTGCGGTGTTCGTGTCAGCTAGACTTTTGAATTACTGCTGACTCTAGGTTTCATGGGAAATGCAGTTTGTAATTTGTATGTTACCCTTTCTACAATTAATGGCTGGTGGCAGTGGTTTACTTTTTACTACCATAGTGTGTTTTTACCGCGGGCTGCATTAGCAGCCAGGGTAAGGCAGCCAGGGTAAGGCACCCATGGGTGCCCATTTCGTCAAAATTGCCCTGGTCTTCTTTTTTCGCCATTTCTTCTAAGGAAGGTCCTTCTTGAGATTTACTGTACGCACCAAACCAGGTTTGGTCTCTTTGTTCGTTTTGTCTTTGGCGGGATTCACGAGTGAAACCCGCCTCTGGCTCCAGTATGTCTGGCAGGGGCAGGAAGTGAGGGAGGTGTCCGGAACTCCCTGTACTTAATCCCCTTGGTAACAGGAATGCACCCAAAGGCGATTGGCTGGCTGACTGTCCGGCAACGACAGCCACCTTGCTGTGTGATTGACAGCTAGTCTGGAATGAATGGGAGAAACCTGCATAAAAGGCGAGGCTTTTTGGCTTGGAAGGCAGAGTCTACCACTGGACGAAGGAATCTGAAGAAGAACTTGGAAGAGACGCCTGCTGCAACTCCTGGACCCTTGGTTTTCCCAATGAAGCCCTGCTGCTGTGCTGGAGCTCCAAATTCGCCCCCGAATAGAGAAGCCCTGCAAGGACGACTTCTCCCTTTTGACCTGGTGGGACCAATAAACTCTAAAGTAAGCCATTCTGGACATCCTCTCAAAGCTGGTTGCATTTCCACTGCTGCTGGAACCGAAGAGCCAGGGAGAGGAACACCAGATTGTGTGCGTTGCTTTTAAGTCAGACCCGAGCGCTAGGAAGTTCCTCCAGACTTCCCTAATGCAGGACTGACCAAGCCTGAGCCACCTCCACAGAGTGCTGGACCCCAGATGTGAGGAAAGTCTGAAGTGGTGTCCGAGAACCGCAGTGTTGCTATCCGCTGTCAGATGCGAGGAGCTGAAACACTGAAGAACCGCTGAATTGAAGTTTGCCCATTGCTGTCCGTGACCTTCCCATTGCAGAGCAGGAGACCCCCGGACGTCGTCCCTCTTGTCCCCACGACTGAAACTCAGGAACAACAGGATATACAGAGCTGTAAGGGAACAGAAGCTAGTTGGAACCATTTCTTCTAACCAGAGGTACTGTAAAGTCTAAGAGAACTTACCTCTTGTTGCGTAGCCTTACTTGCTCTCAGTTGAGACCTGTCTTGGTTACTTTGCAGAGTTTCTTAAGCTTTGCCCCTCACAAGCCTCTCAGCTTGTGGCCCTTCAAGTGTTCTATTTTCTACAAACATTTCTAAAAACATTGTGCAAGACTTTTTACCTACCTGCAAAGAAGATCTCCAGCTCCCCTTGACATTTTACACTTAACATTGGCTGTCCTGACTCCCTGTGAGGCTCTTCATACCTATGACTTTGTGCTCTGGAAGGTGTTTAACACTACTTACCTATGAATCATTCGTTAACATTTGTTTTATTTCTCTATTCTATCTTTTACACCTAACGCAGTATTGCTCTAAATGTACCAGTGATAAATCAATGTCCACAGTGTCCTAGCTATTTAAATCACCTGAGGGTGTAGGAAGTGTCTGTGTGACATCCACAATGGGTCATCTGATTTGGAGAAACTGAGTGTGTTTTAAAGTATATTTAAGTGTTACATGTTTTGCTCCATTTCTGAAGAAGGCTTATATAACTGACTGTGAAATAAATGAATTGTTTTATCAAGAAACCTTGAGTGCAAGTGTTTATTTGGATAACTGTATTTGTTAAACTCTGTATCACAACATTACGGCTCACATTGTTCCCTATTGAGCTAAGCCTGGCTGCTCGACCACACTACCAAGCTGAGTAGTTCAGACTTAAACCAAAGGTTGGGTCCCTATTGCCAGGAGGTCAAAGTTATTGTAGTGCACCGAAAGGGTACTGCATACAATCTTGCCAAACAGTTGGATTACTGCAACAGCCTCTTTCTAAATCTACCTGCTGCTACTCTCCGCCCTTCGCAACTCATCCAGAACAGCACTGCAAGACTTGTCCTTGACCTCAAGCACTGGGCTCATATCTCTCCAGCCCTGAAATCTCTTTATTGGCTCCCAGTGGCTGCAAGGATAAAATTCAAGACCTTCTGCATTGTCCACAAGGCTTTCTGGGGCCTGGTTCTAAAATACCTTCAACTCTTCCTCTGTAAATCCCTTTTCTCTCGAGCTCTTCGCTCCTCCACCTCCCAACTCCCTCAGGGCCAGTCGTTTCTCAAAGAAACGAGCTGGGGTAGATCTCTGTCTTGGCTGGGGCCTCCCTCTGCCTCCCTGCCACTCTGAAACTTGGGGAGAACCATCTCCGGTTCTGGAAGCAACTCAGGACCCTTCCTCTTTGCTTCTGCCTTCGCTCCTCCTCTCCCCTGCTGGTCTGTTATGCTTCGGCATTGTGCACCTGGTTACCCTCCGATTTCAGACCCAGGTACTTGCTCACTTTGCCACGCACCCACACTGCCTCCTTGCAACCCTTGCACTTGGGTCTGTATCTGTAACGCTTCATCCCCCCACTCTTCTTTTCTGCACTTATCAGACACCCCCTGTCTGTGCCTTTAACCTAGCACTTGCTGGCTGCACTACCACTTTTGTTGTTTTATTCCTTTGCTCAGCACTTTCCACCGCTTCCCTTCCCCTGCACTTTCCCCCTTCCCTGTCCCCTGAATTCGTGCATTCTCAATGTCACTGGGCCTAGTAAGATCATTGTTTTTTTTTCTCCCTTGTTCCCCTCCCTTGCCTCGTCGTGCTCTGAAACACTTGTGTATGAGCGTGATACAAATATAATATCAATATCAATAAGTCTTTCTCCCTAGCTTTATTAGCTAGGGCGAAAGCTCAGGGATGAAGAGATCTCTCTTCGTAGGAGGTATGTCATTTAAAATATTTATGTAGACTGTCATGTAAGACTGTCGGAAGTGCTAGTGCGCGGGTCAAACTATCGCACCTTTTAGTGAACACCAACGGCCCTAAAATAGTCTTTTCTAAGAGCCATGGTCCGTTCTCTCCCTTTCATGGTTGGGTCCAACAAGTATACTGTACAATTCCACATTCAATGATAATAGACCTCTTAACCACATCCAGCACAACAAATCTAGATAATACACCCACAATTCCTGTTCTTGTCATGCTGGGCAAAGTGTATGCCTACCGCTCCTCAAGTCACTTTGCCGGCAACCCAGCAAACAGCCAACAGCACTTATGAAGCACTCCGGAATGCACGTGCGCGAGGCTTGGAAATTAAATGCTGGTTCGTTTGTGCTTGCGAGCGGGCTTAGATCGTGCACAAATTAAACATTAAATAACATATTGTTAGAGATAATCGCTGTCCATAAGGTTTTACATAAACATGCAGGGAGGCACACACTCTCAAGTCTATCCAGGCTATCTCCAAAAATGTTAGTGGGCACTCAAGCAGTACATGTTCCTAGTCTCACAACAAGTTCTAGGGGAACTCAGTGCTCTAGCAGACTCTTTAAGCAGAAACCCCCTGCCAGAGGAACACGAGGCAAATCAACAGAGGTATTATAGACAAAATCCTTTCCCAGTAGGGTTATCCTCCCTTAGAACTGTTCGCCACAGGCCAAAACGAACAATGCCCAGACTTCCGTCCAGGTTTCCCCAACCAGGATCCAAGAAGGATGCCCTGTGGATGTATTGGTCAGGGAAGTTTGCCTGCGCTTTTCCACTGACCCCACTCCCGAACAGGAAGGTGCCCAAGATGCACCAGGAAGAAGTCACTCTAATCCTGATCTCTCCTATGTGGGCAAGACCACCTTGGTTTCCACATATGTGCAATCCAGTCAAACTCCCGTGCACCTCCATGCTGTCCCAACACGAGGGGACAACACTCCATCCACATCCTCAGTCTATGAACTTGGCAGCCTGGTTCCTGAAGTCATAGTTTGGTCCCTTAAATCTTCCTCAAAGGTGTATGGATATTGTAAAGGAGGCACAAAAACCCAACACCAGACACTATTACTTCAGCAAGTGGGAAAGGTTTGTGGGATGGTGCAGATCAGTCCTTAAATTCAATTGAATGTTCACCATCCAACATTCTACACTGCATGCTCTATCTGCTAGACTCAAACCTAGTATTCAATTCTATCAAAGTACACCTAACGGCATTGTCCGCATACACCCCCTCGCAAAACAAGTTTTCTTGGTGTAAAATGCCTGTTATCAAGGCTTTCATGGAGGGAGTAAAGAGATTATACTCTCCCATGTCTAACCCTCCACCTGGTTGGGACCTTAATGTGATACTCTCAAAACTCATGGGTCCGCCCTTCGAGCCTATGCGCACAAGGCCAGGCTGAAACATTTAACATACAAAACTGCTTTTCTAGTAGCCATCACCTCAATAAGACGAGCCTGTGAGCTACAGGCATTATCTGTACAAGACCCTTTCATGATAATACACAAGGACAAGATAGGTTTTCACCTAAATTCATCTCCAGGTTCTATGTTGGCCAATCCATTGAACTACCTACTTTTTTCTCCAAAATCCATCTAACTCAGTTGAAAGTAGCCTCCACACATTAGATGCAAGGAAGGTGGTCTTGTACTATGTAAACAAAACAAAGCCTCTAAGGAAAACAGATCAGCTCTTTGTTTCCACAGCTCCAGACAGAGAAGGTCATCACATCTCTAAGAATACCTTTGCCTGATGGATAGCCAAATGTATACAGCTCTGCTATTCACTTTACAAAAATACCCTACCTTTCACTCCTAGAGCTCACTCTAGCATTTATTGTAAATGTCCCCCCAGACGCTATTTGCAAAGTAGCTGCTTGGAGTTCCATTCATACGTTTACACAGCATTAGTGCATTGACATGCACTCTAAAGCAGATTCACAGGTGGGACAAACGGGGCACAGGTGGGGCACCTTTTAAGAACCCACTTCCTTCTCTAGTTATTGCTTGCTAATCTATGCATAGCATGTGATCTAAGCAGATCCACAAGCCTCAGAAGGCATACATTACTCACCGTAATCGTGTTTCTGCTGCTTGTATCTGCTTAGATTCACATGCGCCCACCCTTCCTCCCCTCTTGGATTTGAAAGTGCATAGATGTTTCTTGCTCTGTCGCTATTTTCTGCGTACCACGAGTGCTACACTTCATGCAACCTCATGTCAGAAACAAAACAATCTGAGGGACCTCAACGCGTGACGGAGCATGGGTACAGTAAACTTCTCACATGGGATAGTATTACTAACACACCCAGTCAATGTCCCTTTTTGAGTCTCGAAAACAAATCATTTAATACTCTGCGACTACTTCTAGATGTCGGTATATGTATAGTATGTGAATCTAAGCTTCAAAAATATGATTATGGTATGTAATGATTGCTATATGTACATAGTAAACGATCATTGCAGTAGAACCATCAAATGTTTTTCCTAGTAGCCAAAACTTTTTTACATTTTCCCTTTATAGAATCACTGACTTTATTGCAAAACTTTGATGGGTCAGTTCCTTGTGTTCCCTGAGGGGGGGATATATGGGGGTGGCATGATCCTCCGATTGCCCTTCTGTTGAACAGGAGGACATATGGCCTTCACTTGCTACCTTTTTGAGAACTAACTTCAAATCCTCTTGGTGTAACAAAATTTGCTTTCGCAAGACATGTTTTCATAAATGACAGTAAGACCACTATCATTTAAAAAAAAATGCTAGTTGCACCTATGTTTATACTTCTGGCAACCTAGTCTCTTCTGTGCAATTTATCACTTCCAAGACAAAGTACAAAAAAAGAGTTAAAATAGGCGAATTCTTCCCTCCACCACATTTTGCAAAAAGTGTAAATATCTCTCATAATTTGCAATGGATTCCTATGAATCCATTTGCTTGTAAAAAGTCCTAAAACAACTGACTCTATAGGAATCTACAAGTTTTATGCCAGCATGAAAATATGCTGGTGTAAACCTAAATGTATTTGCCAGTGGATTGGAATGAATACAGATGATCAAAGTCGACAAGACGAGGACCTACATGAAGGGGGCAAAGATATGAATACAGTCTTCAACCTGCATATGAATGGAAACTTGAAACTATCCCTTTGACAAATCTACAGGAATGACGAGCCTAAATTGGCCTTGCCATTCTGAGTTTGATGATTCGTGGCATACCATAGTAGTCAAACTCAGATGTCCTTAACTTTTTGAAAGCCTTTGCAGAAATAACCCATCTAGTTTTGAGGCGAGAACAGCAAGGGAGGCCCACTCGGTAGACCAGGGGTCTACAGCCTTTGTCTCTCCCTTATGGTTTGGACGACTCCCCCCTCCCATCATCCCTAACCAGCATAATCAATATCCAGATATCATGGGAATTGCAGTCCAAACCATCTGGTGATCCAAAGGTTGCAGACCCCTCTGCAAGGCAATTCTTCTATTAGCCCCCTTTTCACAATATTTTCCACCACCTGCTATACTATCGACTTATCTTTGCGAGGAGGAGCTCTTAATCTGTGTTAGCAAATGTGAACACCCACCAGGATGACCAAACATGGAATTTGAAATTCCAAAATGTTCATACTTTTTCTTGGAGCTGATCCCCGTTCCACTGAGTGTTTCAGGTAACTGCAGATGTCTTTTTATTTTTCTCTTGGGTACCCATCATTTTTTCTGCTGCTGCTTATTGTTTGTTACCTAGTCACTGGGAAGGTTGTCTTTGTCTCAGTCTCTATAGCCTTTCAGCCAATTAGTATGGTTCCTTTGATTTATCTTTGCTGTCTCGTTGGTACACCCTGTAACTCAAGTTGCCTATGCGTTTCGTTGTCTGATATGGTCTGCGCCACTGAGCCAGTAATCTGCTCTCATGTTTGGGCTTTCGCACAAGAACTGTGGGATATCTTTGAATGTCTGTAAGACGGTCTTCTTATCAGACCAATTATTTTGTCTTGTGCTTTCTCCTCGTTTTCTCACACTGATTTTAATATGTATAACGTACAAAATGACCACTTACGGGATGGAAATGTACTTCTACTAATTTAGACGAACTAGCCTGCACATTTTAAAAAAAAGAATTTATATACATCTCTTGATATGCCTGGCAGTATAACTTGGTTAATTTAGATATATAGCAGTGCATACATGGAAATGTACTTGGATTATCTAGAACAACCGAAGACTGTCCATCAGGAGAATTGTTATCAATAACATATTACAATGTGTGTGTGTGTACTAGATGAAAATATCTTCCTGTTAATTGCAGAACCCACAACTGCAATCAGTTGCTTCATGATAGTCTGGTCTCAGCTCACTTTCCTCGCTCAACCTTTTAGAGCAGAGTCACTATAATAGTGGTCAGAGCCCAGCAGATAAAAGTAGCTTCTCATGCCAGCAAACGCGTATTCACTGACATAGTCAAACAGTCTCCAACCAACACATAACTATTAAAGATATTACAGTAATAGTCCTCTATGCCAAAGACATTTTTGCCTTACAATCTAATGTACAATTTTCCGTAGAAGTTGCACACTGTCTACTGAATTCCCAGACAGCTCACACAGATTTGTTCACCACGTGCAAGAACTAAAGATACCTAAACCGCCAATCTGGCACCTACGGAGGATCATGGGGCAGTGTGTTGTTGGACTGGTGCGGGATAGTTCCTGCTTCTTTTTCCTTGAATCTGATGATTGATCATCTAGAAAGTGAGAGCGGCAAGCATGACTCTAATACTAATGGGCATGACTGCTAGTAAGGCGCACTCGCCTACAAATCATGCCAATAGCACCATACGCCCAGTTGCATGTTTTTCAAATACTTCACTCGCTATCAAGGAAAGATGACTCAACTGATTCAAGGAATATGAATTTAGCACATTGGTTCCAGAAGTCCTAGAATGTGGTCTATTAAATATGCCTCCGACATGCTTCTACATTTTAAAGGAATTCCGTAAACCCAAATATACATTTATTTTGTTAGTGTAACAAATGGAAACGTTTTGTGGTATAGTGCAAAATATAATCTTTTACTTCTTATATTATTCATATTATATTCCAGCGGTTTTTCACAAAAGATTTTTTTCTTAGTGGCAGCATACAATACATCAAAACATATGTGACGGGAAGTGCCATGGATCTAGAGAAGCGATTACACACCTCAGTGGCCAGAATTGCCTCCAGATTCGATCATAATTTCCTACTGCATTGGCTAATCCTCTTATTTTGAGTTCATACACAAATGCAAAATTACATTTGCATTAAAGTTGACCTTCTTAATGGCTATTATTTCAATAGGACGCGTTAGAGAATTATAGCTCTGCTTAAAGAAGCACCTCATTTATCTATACAGATGAGCACATACTTGTCACCTGAGGTCATAACATCATGTTTGTTACTGATGTTAATGTTACAGCTTAATACAACCTGTACTGCTTAATCCAGAAGCACATTCTATACGGTCTACTGGAGCAATGCTTGTGTTCCTAGCCAAAATACAATTGCCTAACATGCACATTTTCAGCATGGGCATCAGTGCATACGTTCAGTACTGTATGGGCGTTCAGTCAAGGGCAGACAACCAGGCATGACCAGTAGTACTACTAACCTTTTGTAATGCTGTCCCAAATAACTATCGACCCACCACTCACCTGACTATAAGACCTCTCTGCAGCCAATGGAGCTTGCAAATCGAAAGGTTATGTGCCGCAAAAGGAAACCATGACTTCCTGAAGCAGTATTTCTGCCGCTTGCATCTGTTTTAGATTCACATGCACCCCACCCTCCCTTGACATTGGTACAGTATGTAAACAAAGTTTAAATTGCCTACACGCCCTGGCTAAGTCGCTTTTTGAAATTGAAACATAGTCATGTAATACTCATGTATGTAATGTTTGTTATACATATTTATGCTCTTGAGAGACATATTGGTATAGATGTGGTTTTAACGACATAGATCACATTTACTTCAATGTGCTACACAAAAGGTGCAAAAACAATGATTCTAAAGATGGCTATGGCGCAAAAATGCATTGTGGGTTGTTTGACCTCATACAGTGATCCTCTTATCGACGCCAATTACTAAAACATTCATTAAACAAACTGAAATACACCGGATCACTCGCTTGAAGGCAGACTATGCATGGCATGTTTATCTAATACTGCTACGAGCTGCTAACATATTAAGAAGGCAACATTGATCTTCTTTATCATATTTTCGTGTGCCCTATGAACTTGTTGATTAGAGGCTTACAACATCACTAGGGATACCATTGGGTATATTAAAGTATATGTCAACTTTTCTCAAACTTAACCATATGTGGAAACTGTGTTTGTGCTTTGTCCGTTCCTGTGTGAGGGTGTCTGCATTTTGTGGAAACTGTTTGCATGAGCGTTTGAAATCAGCCTGCATATTGTGCATTCCCCTGCGGCAATTGCACCTTGAAATATTTCAGTTAGCACAGCTAGATTGAACTTTGTAGTCAGCTTAGTCAGACGCTTTTTAGGCCATTTGTATCCTTGCAGCCGGTTTTGTTATACCCTTAGCTGCTCTCTGCCAATCGTAAGCTGCTTGTATTGATTTATTTATTTTAATTTGTAAAGCGCACTACAGCCCAAGGCCATCGAGGTGCTGTTGCAGAAAGTGTCTTAGTCGCAGGTAGTAGGCTTTGCTCATGGTTACAGGGAGCAAAAGCCTTACGGGGTGCAGTGACGCAAGTATATAAGTGATTGTGTTTTCATAAATAATACATTAGCAGAGCAGGTTACATAGCATGGCTAAGGTAGCTCACAGTGGTCAGAGGCAACCAAGCCAGTTGGGTCAATTTATACAAACAATAGTGTTTTGATGGCTTTCCTAAAGGCTGTGTGCGAGTCAATACTGCTCAAGTGCGGTGGAAGGGAGTTCCAGTTGGTTGCAGCAATGAAAGGGAAGCTTGACCCTCCTGTGCGAGTCCTCAGGGTCTTAGGAATGGTGATACGGTTTGTGTATGCAGTTCTAGTAGGTCGGTCTGTGGAAGGTTTGGCAATTCTCTGTGAGAGGTAAAGAGGGGCAGTGTTATGGAACTATTTGTCGGTGAGGTCAAGGGTTTTAAAAATGATACATTCCTTGATGGGGAGCCAATGGACCATTTTCCTGGTTGCTGAGATGTCCCTTTTGGATATGCCGGTGGCCGCCCTCAGTGCATTGTTTTGTATAGTTTGTAGTTTTCAAATCTGTTTTGCAGATGTGCCTGCCAGGAGGGCGTTGCACTAATCAAGCTAAGACCTGGTTATTGCTCTGTCAATGGTGAGGCAGTTCTGGGTCTAGCTGCAGTGAGCAGTTTAGAGTGGTAGGCTGCAGCAGACACTATGGCATTGACCATTGAAAGGTTAGAGTCTAAGTAGACCCCCAAGGTTTTTACCGCTTGTGAGACAGGGATGGTAGGATCTGTACTTTTCATCGAGTTTCTTTAGGGTTCCTGGTGAGCCGATAAGTAGGATTTTGGTTTTTTCACTGTTAAGACATAACCAGTTTTCTGCCATCCACGTTTGAATCATGGCGTAAATGGAGTTTAGGATTTCCTTGTCGGCCTCATAGTCACCAGATAGGGGGATGAGGACCTGCGTGTCATCAGCATAATTTGTGTATGTGATGCCTAGTGCGTCCAGTAAATTGAAGTGAATAGTGGCCTCATGAACACGTTGTAGAGGGTGGGTGAAATGTAAGATCCTTGTGGGACTCCGCATTTGATCAGATTAGGGCTGGCGCAAGCTTGGTCAGAAAAAACTTTCATGGCTCTTTCTTGGAGAAAGGAAGTGATCCAGGCTGTGGCGGTAGGTGAAAAGTTGGCAGCTGAGTAGAGGTGGTAGCATAGGGTATCATGGTCTACCAAGTAGAAAGCTGCAGATAAGTCGAGAAGTAGGAGGAGGGCAGGTTTGCCTGCGTCCCTGAAATCATCAATCTGGTTTTTGAGGTCCAACAGTGCAGTTTCGGACCAATGACCGGGACGAAAGCCAGCCTGTCGGAGACCCAGCAGGTTATTCGCCTCTCGGAATTTGTGGACCTGCAGGTAAACTGCTTTGTCGAGGATTTTCAATAAAAAAGGCACAGTGGTGATGGGTCTGTTATTCCCTGGGATGGTAGGGTCGAGGGAAATTTTTTTCAGAAGCGGTCCTACCCAGGCTTTTTTGAGGCAGGCAGGGACATAGCCTGACGTGAAGGTGGCGCTGATAAAGGGCGTGATGAAAGGTGCGTGGGTGGAGGCACGTTCTTTGACAAGCTGGGCTGGACAGGCATCTCCTTTACAGTTAGAGGGTTTAATAGATTTAAGGAGGGCTTCGACTTCCTGTTCGTTCATTACCTTGAAAGAAAAGGAGGGAGCGTCACAGTAGGTGTTACAATGGAGGTTAGATATTTGATGTTTTAGGGCTTGTTGGTATTTGATTTTGTTTTGAAGGATGTTCAGCTTGTCCAGCATGGCATCCTGGATACTGTTACACCAATCCTCGTTTCTAGTAAGGATTTGCGCGGTGGGAGCTGGCGTTTCCAGCTCTCTGAAAATTACAAAGATCTCTTTAGAGCCAGACTTTTAGTGTTTGCTATCCTAGTGTTGAACAAGTTGGACTTGGCTTTAATAATGGCAGCTTTGTATTCTTTTGAGATGGTCTGGAAGGATAATTTGGTGGAGTCACTTGGCTTGGCCAGCCAGGCTGAGTGTCAAGTTATTTTCGTGGCGCGTAACTCAAGAAGTTCGGGGGAGAACCACACATTGGAGTGTTTATTGCGCTTGGCTTCTCTAAGGGTAAGAGGGGCTATGGTGTCCACCGCTTGGGTGATGATGCAGATGTAGGTGGAGGCATGGGTGTCCGGGTCATTGGAGAAGGGAGGCTTTTAGGACATGCACAAGGAGGGGTAGGAGCCTTTCCTTGGTGAGCTGGCAGGAGCTTCTGGCAGGGCAGGTGGGAGTGGAGTCAGGTGTGTGGAGGGTCCATTGGCTAGGTTAAGTTCGAAGCAGATGGAGTGGTGATCAGACCAGGGAATGGGTTAGATGGATGAGATAGATGGGGGGGTGGCAGTTGTGGTGGGCGATCCAGTCAAGGGTGCCACCTTTGATGTGGGTGGCCTTGGTCACGGTTTGTTTGAAGCCTAGGGTGGAAAGAGATTTGTTGAGGGTGGCTGCATGGGGGCCGGCTGGGTCGTTCAGGCCTAGGTTGGGGTCTCCGAGGAGAATAGCTTTGGTGATTTTCTTTAGATTGTGAGAGATGGCATGTAGGAGGGCATCCTCCGGCAATAAGTGACTGGCCCTGGTAGACGGTACATAATGTGGAGGGAATGGTACAGTTGGGGGATGGGTTGACTTTAAGGAGTCAGTAGCTTTACAGTCGCTGTTTGAGCCTATTTCTCCATGAATCTTTCTGATAGGTATGGTCTCTTTGGCTATGAAGGCTACCCCTCCACCTTTCTGAAGGGTGCGATCTTGCCTAAAAATTGTGTAGTCCTGTGGGAGGGCCAGGGTAAGGGCAGGTCCCGAAGCTTTGTGAAACCAGGTTTCACTAATGATTAGTAGAATAAGGTTGCAGCTAGTGATAGAATCGTTAATGTCTAGGCCATGGGCAGGCAACAACCGGGCGTTAATCGGGGCGCAACTGAGGGTCAGAATACTGAAGTAGTGGGATCCTGCAGGAGTGAAGCTGGCCCACCTAGCCCCCTAAGCCTGCCTGCTCAACAATGCTGCTTCTTTAAAACTATTGGCCAGGCAAACCCAGGGGAAAGGGGAATGGATAAAACAACAAAAGATAAGAACTCCCACTGCAGGTACTTCAGACTGTCTTCCTGGAAGGTTTTGGCTCAGATGGGATGTTCCTAAAAGGAAAATACAACTTTAAATGAATCTGTTCTTTTAATATCTTTCTGACTACACTGTTATATATACTTTCTCCAAATAACAATTACCTGTTGCCTAAGCTTGATTTGCCAATAGGCTGCTTCAGAGAGATCTATGTATGTTGCTGTGTGGCTGACTGTATCTACTCATAGAGCTTCCTCCTCTACTTGTCTTTCTGCACTCTTGTTCTCTTTTTCTTGAAATCATTTAATACATAATATCCATATATATATATATATATATATAATATTCGTTACCTTATGTAATTCAGAAGACTCTTTATAAAAATGTTGGAATATTTTCAATTTCCAAAAATAATATGCAGCGTGCTTCTCTAAAATTGTTTCTCACTAGAAAATGTTCATTTCAATAGAACACTCAGAAACCGCTTCTGATTCGAACTTCAAAAACAGTCTCCACTTTACTTTCTTCTAAACCGCGCATGGAAGTCCACAGTAATACGCGACGCACACTCGGAAACCAAACGAAATACGAAAATGAGGTTAGCTCATTAATTGACTAGTGTTAAATGTTAAAACACGGCGAATACCGTCCGCGCGCCTAGTTAGTAATAAAAAATTAGTTTACACTTTAAAATAAAAAATCAAAAAAAATATTTCTTCATGAAAATTTTCATCCAAAATTAAGTTAAAAAAAATAAACGAATGTACTTTTCCCAAGTCTTTCTATGAAGTTTCAATTCAACATATATTAGTCTTCAATTAAAATACAGAAGTCCACTTAGCTTATCAGTGTTCCTAGGACTTGACTCTTCACTGGCTCAGCAAACGGAGTGATACTGGATTTCTTCAACTGCAGACTGATCCACCTGTTAACTAAACTACTATACTAGGATATCTTTGGAATTAAACAAATAGATACTAAATCCTTTAAAAAGGAAACTTTAATTTAAATTTAACAGGAGCTGATAAATATATGACCTACTCGGCTACAAACTTTAATGAAAGGCAGTTGAAAATTGCCATGAACATTCTAAATGACATCACAATGCTGTATGTTGTAAGCTAAACCAATCACTACTGTAAAAGTGTTCCACCGTCTTGGCTTGGGGGCATTTCATCTTTCTAATTGAAAGTTAGTTAAGGGAAAATTGAATAATTTGAAAAAGAAATGTCCTGTTCTCTAAACAGAATTTATTCAGCATTTCAACCACTCTCTCTTTCTAACTTTCCTGGAAAGGTATTTGAAACTCCCTATTCTCTTAGGAATCTTATCAATGTGAGGTACCAAATGTGAAAACCTGACACTGAGTGAGCAGGGGTGGGATTTGGGTAAATCAGGGGTAGGTGGAGGGTAAATCAGAGGGGGGATGGGTTCCAGTGGCTGCTGAGGGGGAGCAAGGGGCACATAGAGTGGCTATATTGGTGTTAACTGGAACAATGGAGGCAGCAACAAGAGGCAACATGGGGGCAGTCAAATTGGTAGAAATAACATTCGAATTTGAGGGCACAATGGAGGCGGCAGCTTGAAGGCAACATGGAGGCATTCAAATTTGCAGAAACAACAATGTCTGAGTTTGAAGGCACAGTGGAGCCCGCAACTGAGGGCAACATGGGGGCAATCAAGTTTGCAGAAACATCAACATCAGAATCTGAGGGCACAATGGAGGCCGCTACTGAGGGCAACATGGGGGCAATCAAGTTTGCAGAAACATCAACATCAGAATCTGAGGGCACAATGGAGGCCGCAACTGAGGGCAACATAGGGGCAGTCAAGTTTGCAGAAACATCAACATCAGAATCTGAGGGCACAATGGAGGTGGCAGCTGAAGGCAACATAGGGGCAGTCAAGTTTGCAGAAACAATAATATGAGGCATACTGGATGCAACAGCATGCTGCAACATAGTGACAGAAACCCTAGCAACATGGGGGGTGTAGCTGGTGGGCTTGATGGTGGTTAGCTTTACTTCTAGTAGAGGTGCGAACAATGTCTCTTTGAGCTTCCTTGCTAGTTTTGGAAAACTACATTTCCCAAGTTGCAAAGTGCGTTGGCCAGGCCTGCATTCGCCGGTTAGCATCCGGGGAGCTCCGGGGTTATGGCAGCTCGCTGATTATTCTTTTCTGTGTACAATTCTTGTTAAACCAGACTTACATGAGTACCTGGTGCCCCGCCTATACACGAATCACACTGTATGAGGCTTTCGCCCCTTGCATCCCACGCACTTAATATGACTAGCAGCCCGGGAGGACAGCCCCATAGGGTGCATGCTACCGGTCACTCCCCATTCACAGCAGACAAGCCAGGTCAGTCTTTACAGGACGGCTCGCTCCGCTTTTCCCTTCTTAACACAGATCCCTCCTGCTTCATGGAGTTGAAATTGAGGATCTTCTGTCCTTTGAGGCACCTGACTTTCTGTTAATCACTGAATCTTGGCTCAATAAGTCCATCCCCTCAGATGCCACCCTGGCATTCTCATCACAGTATAACTTATTGCGGAGTGACCGGCAGGGCAAAAATGGTCACTTGATCTCTTGCATGGCACCTGACGATTTTGAGTGTCTGGTAAGGAAAAGTTAAAATAAACCATAAGGTATCCCTTACTATACTTGCGCTGTATCGACCACCTAGAGCTATGCCCTCTTTTGAGGAACAATTAATCAGCCTTTTAAACATCACTAAAGCCAGTTCCCCCGTTATTGTCCTTGGCGATTTCAACCTTTGGGAAGATGACACTTCGGACAAACCGGCTTCTTCTTTGTTAGTAGCTTTAGGCTTCATAGGGTACTCACAAGCAGTGAGCAAACCAACACCCATCGCTGGACACACTTTTGATTGGATCCTCTCACACTGCCTGTCGGTGTCTGACATCTCTGTTTGAGCATGTTCTTGGTCTGATCACTTCCTTGTGTCCTCACGGGTTCATCCTCCTGCCCGTCCTCTGAGGATTAATACCATTCCTAATTGTTATGCAAGATTATATGTAGTAACCCTGTGGGAGACTACACCAGTCTTGTACTCTTGGCAATAGGGAACCCAACCTTTGGTATAGGTCTATACTACGCAAGTGGGTGGAGTGACTGAGCAGCCAGACGTATCTCAAGAGGGGTCAATGTGAGCTGTAGAGGTGCAACATAGAGATTCACAGTGACAAGTGTTCAAATAACACTTATACTCAAGGTTTCTTATTAAAATAATTATTCATTCATTTAACAGTCAGTTTTAAAATAAGCCTTCTTTGTAAAGAGCAATGTGTAACAATAAAATATACTTGAAACATACATCAGTTAAGTAAGTAGATACTATTTTGTGATGTCACACATACACTTCTTACACCCTTAGGTGACTTCAATAGCTAGGACACTGTGGACATTAATATGTCACTTTAGCACTTAAATGCAATAATGAGGTTGTGGAAAAAGGAAAAGGTTTAGGGAAGGAAACAAAGGTTAACATGTTTCTCTAAACAGGCAAGGACTTTACAATCCCCCAATGAAGTATAGGTTAACCATTTCCCAGCTATACAAGCCCTTTATGTATGACTTTTTGAGGGACAGATGAACACAAAGTCAGAGGGTAAGAAGAGTCTGCAGGGAGCCAGGACAGCCAATGCCAATTGAGCAAAGTCTAGGGGAACACAAAAGTCTTGCACAATGTTAAAAAGATATGTGTAGAAAAGAATCACTGTCGGGCCACAAGCTGGGAGGCTTGTGAAAAGCTAAGATGCAAGAAACTCTGCAAAAGGTAGCTACTGAAAGTCTCCATTGAGAGCAAGCAAGCTCGAAACACTTGTGTATAGGCGCTTTCTCCAGCATGTGGTCTGGCATGGATTCACATGCTCATGAATATTCCCCGTCGTCAGGCTGCGAGTCCTCGGTAAAGAAAAAAATCAGTTTCAGTTTCGTTTCTGAACTGTCTTTCTACTAATAGCCAATCACTGGTCTCTGGGTCATACTGTCCCCAGCCAATGACTGCCCTCTACCTAAGCCCCTCCTCCAGCAACAATCTTCAGGTTTTTACCACATGTTCAAGTGTTGAAAGTCCTTGTGCTGTAGTTCCCGAGCTTTTACTGCATATTGCGTTTTTTTGAAGAGTTTACTCTTATTTTTTCGGTCAATTCGAGCCTCAAGCTCCACCGATTCTACTTCTGATCAACGGGTACCCATTTCGGAATTTTTTACGCCCCTCAAGGGTGGATTTTTGGTGAATTACTCTTCTTGGAGGATTCCGGAAGACCTTTGAGGCCTACTCTGCTTCGGACATGGCCCAGGACAAGGGAGATTCGACACCTACTGGATCCAAACTGTTCAGGAACTGCCCAGGATGTGGATTACAGAATGTCTTCAAGGAAGATAAACACTTTCGGTGCCTCTACTGCCTTCACGCCGACAAGTCGCACGTGGAGGCGGACTGTGCGTTCTGTAAGAACATATCCGCCCAGACAATGAAGATACCACCTCTGGGTACTCGGCTCACCAACTGGCTGGAGGGGAAGAGCCCAGCAGCAGGTGAGAAGAAGTCCGAGCGGTCTTCTAAGACCTTTGAGAGTGCTCCGGCGACGGGGGCCCAACAAAGCACTGCGAGTCCGCGGGCACCGGGAGTGCCGTTGGTTCGGGCTCCTCAGATGCCATGCAGAGCGCGATGTCACTGACGCCATCATCCACGAGCCAACGCTCTGGCTTGGGGAAAAGGAAGTCGGAGAACCCAGGTAAGGCTCGCGAGAAGCCCCGGTCGATACTGACGGAGAAAGCCAAGGGGGGGGCGAGGCGGTAACTCCCCCCCACCCCCCTCTCCCCCTCCTCCTAAGGTGAAGGCCTCAGGCGTGCCCAAGGTCATGAAGGACCCGATTCACCCGGCGAAGGCATCGATTGATGAAGTTGTGGCGGCCGTGGCGAAGCCTGCGGAGGCTACCCCATAGGTGACGACTTCTGGGCCTAGAGTTCCCCTGCCACCCCAGAGGGAAACATCTTTCCAGCCTATTGAGAAGACCCCTGTGAAACCCCGGGACGAGAAAGGGGGGGGGGCACGATGGCCCTAACGGACACAGATACCACCTCTGAGGATGAGCTGGCTGGCGTCAAAGCTATCCTGGACAAGAAGTTCGATGAGGTCAGGACCTACGGGAAGGATCCCGACGAGGCGGACGAAGAGAGCGACAGTGGAGCCGACGAGGAGCCGCGGGCCAGGGAGGAAACGGGGGAACCCGCGCCCCAGCCGGGAGCAATCTTGATGGCTTTGCAGACCCTGTGCACGGAGATAAGGACAAGGTTGCCCTTACCCCCAACGAAGGATTCAGCAGTGCTTGGACCGTCGGGGAGCCCACCAAGCAAGCAGAGGCGTATCCAGCCAAAATTGGCTCCTTCCACACCATGTTCGCCAGGGCATCAGAGCTTTTGCAGCTATGCCTCGAAGAGCAGAAGAAGGAAGGTTGCCTCTACCAACGATGGGAGGCCAAGAGGAAGACCATCCTCTCAGTCCCATTACTGAACGAAGGACTTGTCCCTACTGAAGAACCCGTCCACGGCCCCTGCGAAGAGGGACCAGTACGAGAAGTAGTATTGGGTCCCAGACTCCGCTCCTATGTGTCTCAGAGCACAACCGTACCTGGATTTGGTCGTCTCAGCGGCGGCTGAGAAGAAATCGGCAGGGAAAATGGCATCAACTTCCACTTCCCCATCGGACGGCGAGGGGAAGAAGCTGGACGCCATGGGACGACGGGTCATCTCGTCGGCAGCAACGACCATCAAGGTGGCCAACTCCTTTGCGATCGTGGCATGCTAGGACAGGGAGCTGTGGTTCAAGATCACTCTCCTCCTGGACTTCCTCCCAGACGACAAGAGGGTGCAATCGCTTGGAATCCTGCAGGAAGGCGAGGTGGCGTTGGACCACGCAATCACAGTGGCCACGGACATCGCTGACACTGGCTTTAGCCAGATGGGCAACAGCGTTTGCCAGCGCGGTTGGCTGTCAAGGCCACCGATTTCTGTCAGGACGTGCAGACTAGGGTACTGGACATGCCCTTCGACGGAAACAACCTATTCGGGAAAGCAGTGGATTAGTCGCTACAGGCCATCAAATCTGACACAGACGGCCCATGCCCTAGGCACTCTTCATCAACGACGGCTGTCCTTTCGGACCTCCAGAGGCAAATCTCAAGGTGCCTCCAAAGGGATTCAGCCGCAGTTTGTCGTACCGCCAAGCTGCCCGTTCCTCATCGCAGGAAGCCTACAGAGGCCGCAGCAAGACTGGTGGATACCGTCGTCGTCGCCAAGGAGCCCAGGTTGGCAAGGCCTCGGCGAAACAGGATTGAACCGGCCGGGGCGTCGGGCTCCCACCTAAGCACCCCGGTGGGAGGCCGGCTGGCGAACTTGGTCGGCGTGTGGGAGTTTCTCCATCGACAGTTTGGTGCTGGATGCCGTGGCCCACTGGCACACTCTGGAGTTTCAAAGAAAGTGCCCCCATTTCCCGCCTGTGGCCAGGAAAGAAAGCCACGTTCCACAGCTGCTTCTGGAGGTAAGAGCCATGCTGAGAAGGGGCACGATAGAACTTGTCCTGAAGAGGCTCCGGGGCTCCGAGTATACTTGCGGTACTTCCTCGTCCGAAAGAAGACCAGCGGCTGGTGACCCATCCTGGACCTTCAGCGCCTCAACAAATACATCAAGGCCCAAAAGTTCTGGATGGTTACCCTTCAGCACGTGCTGGGACAGCTGGAGGAAGGCGACTTCTTATTGTTGCTGGACTTGGAGGATGCTTACTTTCACATCCCCATACACAAAGGACATCTAAAGTTCCTACGTTTGATGGTCCAAGGGCGGCACTACCAGTTCAAGGCCCCGCCCTTCGGGTTGAAGTCAGTCCCAAGGGAGTTACCAAGTGCCTGGCACCGGTGGCAGTGCGGCTGCGCCTGCAGGGGATCCACGTGTACCCCTAACTGGACGATTGGCTCCTCTGGGCAAAGTCGCTGCCGTGGGCTTAGTCTGGAAGACAGGAGTTCAGTTTTAGCCACAAACACCTTCTCTCGGGGCCCGCCTCCCAAGTGTTCCCCTTGCGACCCCCTTGGAGCCTCTCTCACCTTGTATTTCGATAAGGGGCGCTCTCCGTCCTGGCGTTCTGTGCAGGGGCGCGTCGTGGCTGAGCACCTTTCCGCCGAGTTACTTCACTGGCTTGGGCCCGGGAGTCCAGGCCGGCTGCGACTCCACTCTTGAGGGTAAGTCTTTAGTTTAAAGAAGTGGTGTCCGCAATTGTTGTTGACCTCCTCCTTCTCTCGTTGATGCAGAAGGGTTGATGGAGACGTTGAGCTGATGGAGAGGGCAGTGCTCAAGTAGGTAAGTGAATGCAAGAAGCGCGGCGCTATGAGCGTCTTTGAATAAGGCTAACCTGTGCTATCCTTCCTTGCAGGTCGCCGAGACGTTCCTGGATGAAACGTGGCCAGATGGAAGCAGAGCGTAGAATGGAAGATGTCGGATCGGCGATAGAGTTCCAGGAGAGCTTTGGTAAGTAAGCGGAGCCTAGAGGCGATGGAATCGGAAGATGAACGCTTACTAACTGTCCTCTTCTTGGAAGAAGACGAGTTCCAGGGAAGGTTCCGGATTGTTCGAGGAGCTGGATGCAGAGCAGGTAAGAATGAATAACGGTGGTCGTCTTCTTGAAGATCTAGGCCAAGGATGCTGCGAGCAGGTCTCGGTGAATGTCACGCTGCGAGTGCAGAACAACGCGAAGCGCGTGCCTCAGCTCGGGCGTGGCTTAAATAGCGAGCAGGTATCCCAGGTGCCATCAGGGCGGACCACGCCCTGAATGCTAGACTGCATGATGCAGTTACACGTTGGTCCTTGTGAGGGCAGCCATGTTGGTCCATTGCCCAATGGAAACTCTACCTGCCATATGAGCCTGGCACCAACCGCTCATATGTCCTGGAGCCAGTCCTGGCGCCATATGACACAACGGCACCAGGACTGGCTCCAGGACAGCCGAAAGGGGCATGACTGGGCCCCTTGGGGCCTTGCAGGAATACTGTGGCGAGGGCCAGAGGCCCTGAGTTCCCAGCCCAGGGGTCAAGGTCGTGACAGCATCCTGGGCAAGGTACAACAGCTGTTGACCTTGGGAGTGGCCAGGGTGAGGTCCATCAAGTCCCTGCTCGGCATGTCAACTTGCACCTACCTCGTGTGCCTGTGCAGGCTGCGGATGCGACCACTGCAGGAGTTCCTCAACGCCCGTTGGATGCCCCTGGCGGGCAGCTTCGAAGACAAGATCTCCCTCAACGAGACTTTCCGTCAAGCGATCCGGTGGTGGGGCACCCACGTGCATCTCGCGACAGGCAAGGACTTCCAGACCCCAACGCACCAGGAAACGGTGACGACGGACGCCTCCCTGGAGGGATGGGGAGCACACACCAGAGATCTCCACGCAAGAGGCCTTTTGCTCCCGGAGGAGAGGTCCCTGCACATCAATGTCCTGGAGCTCCAGGCCGTGTTCTGGGCCCTCGGGTCTTTCCTTCCGTCCCTCAAGGGTAAAGTGGTACGGATCTTCACCCACAACACCACCACAATGTTCTACATCCGGAAGCAGGGGGGCACCAGATCCCCAGCCCCATCCAGGGAAGCGCAGGATCTGTGGCACTGGGCCGTCGCCCAGGGGATTTTCCTGGTACCTTTTCATCTGGCAGGATTAAAAAACACTGTCGCCGACTTGCTCAGCAGGGAGTTGCGCTCTTGCCATGAGTGGCAGTTTCGGCAGGATCAAGTGGATCTCCTATTCCGACGAATACGCAGTCCCCAGATCAACCTGTTTGCGACGGCGGCGAACACTAAGTACCAGAGGTTCGGTAGCAGGTTTCCCCAGCCGGGGAGCATGGCCGATGCATTCTCCTTTCCTTGGGACAGCCTGTTCCTGTATGTGTTCCTTCCATTGCCGTTGCTTCTGCGACTCATCAGTCAACTCAGACGGTCCCGGTGCAGGATGATCCTCGTCGCACCGGTGTGGCCGAGGCAGATATGGTTCCCAGTCCTCCTGGACTTGTCGGCGTCCCCCCCCCCAGTCAAACTGTTGACAGACGTGGATCTTCTCGCCAGGGAAGGAGGCGCCGTCCTACATCACGACGCAGGATCGCTGAACAGGCCTGGCTCCTGCAGCAGACTGCAAGGAGGTACTTGCAAAGGCCAGGGCGTCCTCGACTCTTAAGTGCTATGGACATAAGTGGAAGAGGTTCTTTGTCTGGTGCTGTGCACAGAAGATCAACCCTCTGCGGATTACAGCCCCTCAAGTGCTGCCGTACTTGCTGGGCTGGCACATGACACCATCAAGATCCACCTGGCGGCTATGTCCCGCTACAACAGAACTCCGGGGCGGTCGTTGCTGTGGTCTCACCGCCTGGTAAAGGAGTTCATGAAAGGACTGTTCCGCTCGTTCTCGCTGGTGAAGGCCCCAGCCCCGGCGTGGGAGCTCAACGTGGTGCTGACCAGGCTCATGGGTCCCCCAATTCGAGCCCTTGCATTCGGCACCGCTGAAGTTCCTATCGTGGAAGACGGCGTTTCTTGTGGCCATCACCTCCGCATGACGAGTGGGAGAGATCCAGGCCCTCTCCTGTAAACCTCCATACCTGACCTTCCACGAGACAAGGGTAGTGCTGAGGACGCACCCCTCCTTCATGCCCAAGGTGCCGTCGGACTTCCATCTCAATGAGCCCTTGGTGTTACCTGTTTTCTTCCCGTCGCTTTTGTCGCTGGCTGAGAGGACTTTGCACTCGCTGGATGTGGCTAGAGCGCTGAAGTTCTACGTGGACCGCACAAAGAGTTTTCGGGAAGACATCACAGCTGTTTGGGGACTTTGGACCTGTGAAGGGAAGGCCTTCATGAAGGCTTCCATTTCCAGATGGCTCTCCGGCTGCATCATGCACTGTCACCGGTTGGCGAACTGACCGTTGCCCGGCTGTCCGAGAGACCATTCAACCAGAGCGATTGCTGCAACTACGGCGTTCCTGTGTGGTGTGCCCCTGCTGGACATCTGCAGGGCTCCTACGTGGAGGTAGACACACACCTTCACGAGATTCTACTGCGTCGACCGGGATTCCAGGGAGGAGTCCAGATTCGGCCAGGCAGTTCTGCGCAACCTGTTCGCTTGAAGGTGAGCCTGGTGAGGAGGTAAGAGATGCTTAATGTTGACTTTTTGAAATGCTTAAAGTTGGTTGTGCATGTGTGTACTGCTATGTATTCTTGTATTCATGAGCATGCGAATCCATGCCAGACCCCATGCTGGAGAAGGAACAAGTTACTTACCTGTAACTGTTGTTCTCCAGCATGGGTCTGGTATGGATATAACCCCCTTGTTATAGTGTCTACGGTTTCCAGCAGCAACTCTGTGGAAATTCAACCAGCTCCGAGATGGATGTTCAGGCGGCTTACTTTGGAGTTGATTGGTCCCACCAACTGAAGGAGAGAAGTCGTCCTTGCAGGATCTTCTCTGTCGATGCAAACTTGGCGTTTCAGCACAGCAGCAGGGATTCACCGGGCAAACCAACGGTCCAGGAGTTGCAGCAGGCGTCCGCTTAAGAGTTCTTCGGTTCCTTTGTCCAGTGGTCGATCTGCCTTCCAAACCAAAAGACTCCCCTTTTATACAGTTCTCTCCCTTTCATTCCAGCCTAGCTGTTACTCACCCAACCGGACAGTCAGCCAGCCTATCGTCACAGAGTGCATTTGGGTCTCCTAGGAGACTAAGCACAGGGAGTTTCGGGCACCTCCCCCCTTCCTGCCTCCCCCAGATACCCTGGAGTCGGAGGCGGGCTTCACTCGTGAATCCCGGCAAAACGAACAACTGGACCAAACCTGGCACCCATGGATGCTTTACTGCAGCTGGAACACAACCCGCGGTAAATGCACGCCACAGTAGTTAAAACGAAACCACTGCCACCAGCCATTCAGTGAGAAAAGGGTAAGAGAAAAGGGTAACATACAAATGTTACATGAAAAGCTAGACAAAGGGGATACTAGGTAACCCCTCCAGCACCCTATTGCAAGATGGTGTGTGCTGGGTCTGGAAAGTTACAAATGTAAGTAAAGTCAATGTCACTTTACTGCTCTTGGAAACAGTAGTTTAACCAAGAGAAGGTATTCAAACCTTTGAAAAAAGATGATGCCTATGGAGTTTGTCAGACTCCCCAACCAAAAGAAAGTGTTCAAAAATCACATAAAAATACATGAGAGAGTGGGGAAAAAGGGTCTCACTCTCTCCAGGTTGAACTAAATCAATTCCTCAAAATCCAGGAAAGTTGCTGGGGGTCTCTAAGGTGGAGGGAATTAGCACATTTCTGAGAATCCTTCCCAACAGGAGCCCAGTGAACTTAGTTTTAAGGATGGGCAATACATTCTCAGGAACAACTTTTTTTTTAAAAAAAAGGTTTAAGATTGTAGTGAAATTAGTATTCGGAGAATTCTCGCTTCTGTGTTAATTCCCTTCTACCTTAGAGACCTCTAGCTCTTTTGTTGGACTTTAGGACTTAGATATTTTATCCTGGAGAGAGGGACTCTTTTTTTTCCCCCCACTCTCTCATGTATTTTCATCTGATTTGGACTCTGTTTCTTTTGATTTTGGAGTCTGACAAACTCCATAGGCATAATCTTTTTGTATTGTGACACACAGCACCTGCAGTGCAGCGTCACTGAGAAGTCCTTTGGATTTCTCCTAAGGTTTAAATACCTTCTCTTGGGTAAACTACTGTTTCCAAGCGTAGTAAAGTGAAATTGACTTTACTTACCTTTTTCTCTTTGTAGACCCAGCACACCCCATCTTATATGGAGTGCTGGCGGGTTACTTAGTAGCCCCTTTGGCTACTTTCTCATGTAACATTTTTATGTTACCCTCACTACAGTTAACGGCTGATGGCAGTGGTTTAATTTTCCTGCCATTGTGCATTTTTATCGCAGGCTGAATCCTCTGCTGCAGTATTGCACCCATGGGTGCCAATTTTGTAAAAATGCCTGGTCTTCTTTTTTTTGCCATTTCTTGATTGTGAGGTTTTTCTTGGGTTTTACTCTGAGCACCAAACCTGGTTTGGTCCCTTTGTTTATTTTGTCTTTGCCGGGATTCAGTGATGAACCCTGCCTCTGGCTTCAGCGTGTCTGGCAGAGCAGGAAGCGAGGGAGGTTCCCGAAACTCCCTGTGCTTAGTCTCCTTGGTTGCAGGCATGCACCCAGAGGTGATTGACTGGCTGGTTGCCCTTGGAGGACAGCCAGCCTGCTGTGTGAGAAACAGCTAGGCTGTGAATGAATGGGAGCAACCTGCATAGGAGGCGAGGTCTTTTGCAAGGAAGGCAGAGTCACCCACTGGACAAAGGAACCGAAGAAGAAACTGGAAGAGAAGCTTGCTGCACCCTCCTGGACCGTTGGTTTGCCTGGTGAGGCCCTGCTGCAGTGCTGAAGCTCCGATTTTCGTATCCACTAGAGAAACGACTTCTTCCCTTGGGTTGGTGGGACCAACTGACCCCAAGATAAACTTGAATGGAACAACTCTCCCTGCTGGCTGTACTACTTTGCTGCTGCTGGAAAAGAGTGCCAGGGGACAGGAACACCAGGAACGAGTGCATCGTCTTTAAGCCGGACCCAAGCTCCATGAAGATCCAGAGGACCCTCCCAAAGCAAGGTGACCCAAACCTGAACCACTTCAACAGAGTGCTGGACCCCAGAAGCAAGGCAAGCCCATAAAGTGTCCAAGAACTGCAGTGGTGCTATTTGCCGGTAGCTGAAACCGCAAAGTGCCGCTGATCTGGATTGCCCATTGCTACCGCCAACTGTCAAATCGCAGTGCAGGAGTCCCCAGACGTCCTCCCTCTTGTCCCCACGACTGAGGCCCAGGAACACAGGATCTGCAGGACTGACGCAGGAATGGAAGCCAGCTGGACCCCTTTTTCAGACCTAAGGTACTGTCTAACTAGGGGTACTTACCTCGTGTTGTGTGTATATATGATAATATATGACATTTATAAGGGGGTAGAGCCAGGGAGAGGAACACCCATTTGTGTGCGTTGCTTTTAAGTTGGCCAAGAGCTCCAGGAAGATCCTCTGTACTCCTAGGAAGCAGGACTGACCGTGCCTGATCCCCCTCAACAGAGTGCGGGACCCCAGAAGCAAGGAAAGTCCATCTCAACAGCCAGGAACCGCGGTGTTGCTGTTTGCAGTAGACGCAAGGAGCTGAAACACTGAACAGCCACTGAAAGTGAAGTTTGCCGGTTGCGACTTTTGACCGTCCCAGTGCAGTGCAGGAGTCCCCCAACGTCCTCCCTCTTGTCCCCATGTCTGAGGTCCAGGAACATAGAGATCTGCAGAGCTGCACAGGAACAGGAGCCATCTACTGCACCCTTTCTTCATTTTAACGGTACTGTACAAAGTCTGAGAGAACTTACCTCTTACTGTAGAGTTGCTTTCATCTTCTACTCACAAGTCTAATGAGCTTGTGGCCCTACATTTGATTCTTCTTTTCTTCAAAGACTTCTAAAACATTGTGCATAGACATTCTACTTGCCTACAAAGAAGTGTTTCAGCTTACATAGACATTTGCCTATTGACTTTGGCTTAGCCACTTCCACTGAATGACTCTTATTGGGGGATCTGAAAGTATTTGCCTGCTTAATAATATTTGTGGTCTCTTGTTTGTTCTAAGTAATCTTTTCCTTTGACGTATTACTATCCTGGCTGCTCAACACGATACCAAAACTGTGTAGTAAAAGCTTATACCAAAGGTTGGGTTTCCTATACCTGTAGCCAGAGTTGTTTGTAGTGTTCCCAGACGGTAATGCCTACAAACTTTGCCTTACAGCCCCAACAATTTGATAAGGCCCCTGACCGGGCCTTTTTTCTTGTGGATACCTTGAACAAATCCGTCAATCTTCTTGCCCACTTCAAACCAGAGTAATCAAACAAGCTTCCTTCAAGAACTCCTGGTTTAACCAGTATATTCTTGACTGGAAATACTCTAAAAAGGTACCAGAAAGGAATTGGCGTGAATCTCCCTCGCCATCTACGTTGGCCTTGTACAAACAAGCTACACAACTACTAAAGGCAGGTATGGCCGCTAAAACCACTACCTTCAATAACAGCATTTCTCGGGATAAGTATAGCTCTAAAGAGCTTTTTTCAATCCTGAAGGAATTCGAAGGAAAGACAGTTGTGGGACCAACCCCTACTATGGATTCAAAGTGGTGTCAGGCAATCCACGATGAATGTAAACAAAACATTCTTCAACTTCAGGAAGCTATCTGTGCTGATCTGAAGGGCTATTCCACTTACGGGGGTGGACATTTCCATATCCGGGTCCAATCTTAGGCCCACCCCAGCCCTTAAAATCAATGAGTTCACCTTCTCCCCTTGTACTGAAAATGTGGTTTCCCAGATTATAAATTCTTTGAAAACTACCTTCTGTCATGAGGACGTTTGTCCCTCAAGGGTGTTTAAAGATTGTTTTGACATCTTAGTCACTTGAGTTACCAAGTTGGTGAATTTATCTTTCTCTGACGGCATGCTACCTCAATCTTTTGAAGGAGGCCTGGATTACGCCACTTCTCAAGAGCAGCAGCTTAGATCCATTTAAAGCTGGGAATTACCACCCCATCACAAATGTTCCCTTTTTGCTTAAATTGTTGGACAGAGCAGCCTTTTTACAATTCCAGAGTTATATTGAGATAAACAATATTCTCGGCCCACACCATTCTGGCTTCCGAGTCTGACATGGCACAGAGACCGCCCTTCTCTATTTGAAATCCAACCTCTCCCTCATTGTGGACGATGGCCACCCTGCCCTGCTGATGCTGCTGGACCACTCTGCGGCCTTTGATCTCGTGGATCACTCCCTCCTTGTCACCAGGCCACGAGAGGTGGCAGGCTGTTCCAACGCGGCTGTTCAGTGGGTTGCATCTTTTCTGGGACCCCGCAATGCTAGGGTCGCACAGGGATCCTGTATCTCGCCTACTCTTTTTAGCATTTATATCCTGCCGTTCTGACATTTCTCGATGACCTGGGTGTGCAGTATGCAAATTATGCTGACGACACCGAGGTTGTCCTGAAGCTCTCGTTTATCCACACACAGGACACGGCAACCATCAATATGGTCTATGGCACCATCCAGGCCTGGATGGCAATCAATGTGTTGGTTTTGAACAAAGACAAGACTGAGCTCCTGAATGTGCCACGGGGCCTCGGCTGAAAAAGGTACCTGCAGCTTTCCAAAGTTGTAAGATAGCTGGTTCCATCATTTCAGTGGCGAAAAGTGTTAAGACCCTAGGGGGTATGCTCAATGCCAATTTTACCATGATTGGCCTCCTCCGGGCATCTTGTGGCTATGTTAATAAACTTATCAGCCGCATCCGTCCATTCTTGACTTCTGGGAGCATGTCCCTTCTTGCTTCAGCACTGATCAACTCACGCCTGGATTACTGTAATAGTTTGTTTCTGGGTACTTCCCAGGCAAACATGGCAGCACTCCAGTCCAGATGATTCAGAATGGGGCAGTCGGGGGTTCTGAAGTGTCTAGCCAGACGAGTTGACATCACTCATGCTAGGAGGGAGCTTCATTGGCTCCCTGTGAAACACTGTGTTACTCACAAGGCTCTAACGCTGAGTCACAAATGCCCCTGTTATATTTGGGAACATTCCAGGGTCTATCAATCCGGCCACTCGCTTCGATCAGCTGGTCAGGCTAACCTCCAACAACCTAAATTCAAAATGAAAGGGTTTGGCAGTACCTCATTCAATGTCCAGGCCCCCGTGCGCGGAGTGCACTCCCTGCCGCACTGAGAAAGCCAGTTTCTCTTTCTGACTTCAAGAAAAAAGTGAAGACTCACCTTTTCAATCTTGCATAAACTGAACTTCTCCTTGCTCTCCTTCTGATCCAGCTTTCTGTCTGTGTTGTGTGTGCGCACCCTGACACCTACGGGTGTGTGGCGCGTTATAAAAATAAAATAAAAAAATATTAAAATGCGAGCACAGATCTACAATTATACATTTTATAAGGCCTCAGGCCTTCATGGATTTAATGTAAAACGATTTAAATATTTCCCTAATGGGTAAAGAAGGAATGACGGGGAGTGTTTGTAGTGGAGTTATTTGCCTTCCATGACAGTTGTGTGCCTTCCGCTATGCAGATCTTATTAACAATGTGCACTTTTCCGTTGCTATGTGATATATCACTGTGTGTCCGAGAAAATTGCTTAAGCAGCAGATCCTTAGGAACATTACCAAAATATGGATTGTATAAAAATTGATTTTCTCAGGATGTGCAAACCCTGAAACACATTGGACCCAGGATTCTACTGTGTCTGCCCTGCATGACATCTAGTGGTGTGAAGTGTTTAAAAACTCCCTGTTCCCAAATTGTGGCCTGTTGGATCCATTGGCTCAGCTGCTGTTTTCCAGTATTAGTCAGTGCAGAATGTCCTAGAGAGCAGCATGCATCACTAGAAGTCTGTCCCCTGATGACATCACTTCCATAACGTCACTGTTTCTGGGCAACCCTTCATCTTGCTGCCGCGCTGGTTGATCTGTATGTGGGAGGTTTGCTTTCTGACTTGTCAACCTGTATGAGGAGGTGACCCTGTCCTCCTTGTGGCTCATCATTTAACTGATCAGGCTGGCTCCTTTTAGTTCTCCACGCTCCCTGGATCGAGTTTTGCAGACTGGCTCTATTGCTTTCATTTGATATTATAAGGGGCAGCTCGTGCTCTGTTTATGTAAGAGTACCCAGGTTTCTCTTGTGGTTGGTTGAAATTACTGTCTGCTCTTCTGGGCTACCAGATTTCTTAAAAGGCTACAACCTTGATTGGGTGGGATGTGCGGCTTTGTTGCTTGGAAAAGGATAAGCTTCATTTTGCCATCTGTGATTGAAGGAGGGTTTTTCTGTCCTCCCCCTGGTTTCATGAGGGATGAGGTGTGTTCTTCAGCACTTGTGATGAGATAAGCTTTCTTGACATTGTACACGATAGGATGGGTGCTGATTGGATAAGGTGTTTTATTTTAGCACTCCTGATTAGATGACCTTTCCTAAGCTTGTCTCTTTCTTGCAGCTTGAAGAGGAGTGGGAAGACTGGCAGTAGGAGAAAAAGGGGCCGAAGTGACCGTGTGTATATATGTGAGAGACCAACTCCATCTATCGCCGCTGTCTGCTATCTCCAGTCCAGCTTCACTTGCTGCATAACCTGATACCACAAGTGCCCGCTTTGCTACATCTGGAGCCGGAAGCACAATTGGAACATTATTTAAAGGGCAGGGCGGTGGGTGAAAGAGACTTTCCTTTTACTCTGGGTAAAGAAGCTGGGGCCCTTGGAACTCTACCCCTAAGCTGGGCAGTAAGTGGTGAATATGGACCATCTGTACTCTTTCTCCTGTGTCTTCATTTCTTAAGAACCATCAGAATCACTGGAGTCTGGAGTGTACGCAGCTGCGGTTCCTGCTGGTGTTGGGTGCCTAGACTACACGAATAACCACAAATGCATTGCTTTGAGTCGAGATGCATAGTGTCTACATGGCATGGTTTACCTGGGCAGTACTTAGCAGCGCCACTGAGTAGCATAACCAAAATCTCAGCAATATCGGTCAGTTTAAAAATTGATCTCTGATTCAGACACCCAGACTATTTTATGCTCTCTGGCTTTCCTGATGGCATAGAATAGTTAGCGTGTGGATCTGAAAATACAATGGCTGGAAAACCTTTGATATGGGTGAGAACATTTCACCAGGCAATAGTAAACTGGTCAAAAGTCCTGATGACCCGTGGGCTGTATGACTGGCCATGTAAGTGTGATTGTGTGAACTAAAACAATCCATTCAGTGTAACGAACACTCTAGAACCGTGTTCTCCTTATTTGCATTGCGACACCGACCTTGTACGCTGTAGCGCTCATGATCGCTGAAATGAATGGCGCCATCTGTGATAGATTCAGGAGATCTGCACGGCAGAGTCTTGAAGTGGAACATTGCTGTTTCCTGTGGGGGTGTTGGGTAGCAGGTGAGTCAGGCACACCCATAACCCATCTCTTTAATGGATATATGTAGAATATATGTACTTCCTGTTGGAAGAGCGGCTTCATGGTGCACTCTGATCAGTCTCGGCAGAGTCGGATATAGCAGGAAACTTGGGGGCTGAGGAGGTTGTTAGTTCATGTCTGGGCTGTCTCGAATGTGGTTGGATGGGGCATATCTGTACTTCCCGTTAGGAGCTGAGGCCTTCTCTTGATAGGGGTTGAAGGGCACAAGTCTGCTTCTTGTTTGATGGTGCACTCTGACCAGTCTCGGCAGAGTTGGATATAGCAGAAAACTTGGGGGCTGATGAGGTGTTTAGTTCATGTCTGGGCTGTCTCCACTGTGGTTGGATGGGGCACATCTGTACTTCCTGTTAGGAACTAAGGCCTTCTCTTGATAGGGGTTGAAGGGCACAAGTCTGCTTCTTGTTTGATGGTGCACTCTGACCAGTCTCGGCAGAGTTGGATATAGCAGAAAACTTGGGGGCTGAGGAGGTTGTTAGTTCATGTCTGGGCTGTCTCGACTGTGGTTGGATGGGGCACATCTGTACTTCCTGTTAGGAGATTAAGCCTTCTCTTGATGGGGGTTAACTGGCACAGGTCTGCTTCCAGTGATCGGGTACACTAGTGCCCTCCTCTGCAGTGACAAGAGGTGGTGATTGTCTCCTTTGGGTGTGAGAGGTTGGGATGCATTCTGAAGGTAGGGCATCTGCAGTTCTGGGATTAGGATCTCTTGTGCCGGACACTGGTGTGGGGGTGTGAAGCTTTACTTCGTGTTTGTAGGGTAAGTCGGATGCACTTAACAGTTCCTCAGCAGTGGGTGAAGGTGGTACACTTTTTCCTCTCTGGTGGCAGGAGAGATGTGTGTGCTTGAGTTGGTAGGCCGGGGGGTGAGGGGCATGTTTGGGAGGACAGCAGCACTTGACCTGTCTCTGTTGTGGATGTGGGAGGTGGTGGTCATGGGTGTGGGATGCTCTTCGCTCGTAATGCTGCAGGAGCTAAAAGCTAGGTGGCAATGTTGGCAGTCATTTAAACTCCCCCTCAACTTGCCTGACCCTCAGATCACCATTACTAGTTTCTCAAGATACCTTTTCTTATTGGCACAGTGCCAAATTCTGTAGCCAAGAACGTGCTTGTTTTGTTTGCTCTCCCTCCTTCGCAAGTGCAAAAGACTACAGCCTGACACTACACTGAGGGTGGTATACCTGCATACTTGCTGCCCACCAC
This sequence comes from Ambystoma mexicanum, assembly GCF_040938575.1. Lineage (NCBI taxonomy): Eukaryota > Metazoa > Chordata > Amphibia > Caudata > Ambystomatidae > Ambystoma > Ambystoma mexicanum. The sequence continues at coordinate 32,295,058 of NC_090934.1, forward strand.
CAAACAATAGACACTTTTCTTTATTTATGCTTGTATAGAATGATAGTTGTTCTTTCTGGGTTTGGAGGGTATTGTGACAGGCATGGCCCTGTGATATTGTACTTGCCTCATGGGGGGAAGGATGTTTCTCATCTGTGAGGGTTAATTTATAGTCTGAGCTGGTCCGGCCGCTGTTTTTTAGGAGCACGTAAATCCTGCTGCTGGTGGACACAGTATCACATGGGAAAACCAAGTTTTCAAGTTTTTTTTTCTGCTTGTTGACCTCTTTATTTATGTAGAAAAGTAATGAAACCAGACGCCTACAGAATTAGTAATTTCTAACACCACTGAGGATAGAGCAGGGGCAAAGTCCCATGGGTTCACCATGCCCATTGCAGGGTTTCTTTGAGATGGGAGGTGGATTATGAATTTACCTTTCAGGGCTCCGTATCTTTTCTTTGTCCCATCCTCCTCCTTTTCTGTTTTGGATTGCTGTCATGCTAGGCCACTGTTGCGTTTGAGATTTAGACTGAACCTGGTTTTTAGCTCTTCTTGTGATTCATCAGCATGTTTTGGACTTCACTCTACTTCCCGATCCAGGACCCAAATGTCTGCACTCCCAGCCGAATACTAGGTCTGCCTTAAGTGGAACCAGCTGATCCTGTCCTTAAATTCAGAATCTTACAACATGCCTTTTCCTCATTTCTTGTCATCCTTTCATTCTCTTCTGACCTTTTGGTTGTTTGTGCAATATCTGCTTTAAATTATAAGCTCCTCTCAAAACAAAACGAAAAAAAGAAGAGGAATCTACAGGCTGTTTTGTTAAAACATTTTCCTGAACCTTTTGCACACTCGTAATAAACAGCTATTAAAGAACTTTAGACTGTCCTGCTGCCTGAGTCCTGGTCTTTTGTTTTGGGTGTGCTATATACAAGTGCAGCGAAGTTGGATTCATTTGCTTGAGGTTTGCCAGGTTTTGGAATGGACTTGAGGTGGCTGTGAACTTAGCCTGGTCTCTTGTCAGTGAGTTCGACCTCTGCCGCTGGTTTGGGTTGGCCGTCCATACTCGCTGCCTGCACACGGACTGTGTTGACAGTCGCAGAGGTCCATCGCTGCCCATGGTTTGTGGTGGGACAGTATTTGTTGAGGTAATTGGTTGCTGGTGGGCTCTAGAATGTTCCCGGGTTGGTTTCTGCATGGCTCTCTTTTGGACTGAATTCTGCAGTACTATTTCACTCTGGTTCCTTAATTGGGGGTATTATGGAGATTTATCATTTGTATACTTCATCCGCTCTCCTAATGAGACCCCCCAGCACTCCTTCTGGACTTCTAGACCTTGTTCTTTCAACCCTGAATGAGTGGACCTTTTTTTTTCACTCATTCGTTCTTGTGGGCTCTGTCTTTTGGAACTCTATTCTTTGTATCCTACCTGTACTATGGAGTCTGTCTGCTCATAGCTCCTAAAGGCATCTGTGTTTTTACTACAGCAGCACACAGCTCCTTATGGGCAGTGTTGCTGGGAACCCTTAGTATGCTCCTTCAAGATTATTTTTCTATATCCTCAAGTAACTACAGTTCTTAAGGATAGTCTCTCCCAAAACTCTATAGTCTGAGTGATTGGCACACACCACTTTGAGTGGCAAAGGAATGCCTAATATCCCCCTTCTCTCCGATCCTGTGACTTTTCAGTCACATAGACAATCACCTAGTTATGGCTGGTGTCAGTGAACGTGTTTTTCCAACGTGTTCTTCAAACTATGTCCATAGCCTCGGAAGTGCTCAGTAGGGACACCCAAGTACCAACTTGGGGCCTCCCTTCTTTTTTTTGCCATTACTAGGGTGGCTGTTCTTTGTTAGCCCGTCTACCATTCTTGGAGGGGGAGATCAGTGTGTGTGTTTTGCCTTTGGCGGGAACCCGTAGGTATCCCCGCTTAGGCTCCAGAGTGTCTGGGAAGGCAGGAAGTGGGGGGCAGGGGGAGTCTTCCACCCCCCTCTCCTGTGTCTACCAGAGTGCCTGAATAGGGCCAGCTTCCACAGGGGTCTGGCTGTCCTGATTGGAAATCCAAACGCCCCGTTCTGTAAAATGGTGAGAGAGATTGCAGAGAAGTGTTTGCTGGAACTGTATAGGAGGTGAGGCTTCTGAAGTGAAAAGCAAGTTGACCGCTGGAAGCTGAAGTAACCGAAGATGATGATGTACCAGAGACGCCTACAGACCCTTTACAACACTGAAGCGACCACTGCTGTCCTAACCCCATTTTCTGTGCGATAGAGGAGCTCTGAAGAGGACGACTCTTTCCCTTTGGCTGGTGGGAACAACCAGTCCCAAGAAGTACTTTGAAACAAACCTTCTCCCGAGGTCCTAGCAGTTTCCAGGGCTGCAGAACCCCAATACCAGGAGACCTGCTGCCAATTTCGAGTGCATCATCATGGAAAGGCCGAATTGTCCAAATCTTTGCTGAACCCGTAAGGACACTCCAGAGATCCGATCCAATTCGCCCAGATCTCCTCACCATAGTGTGGGACTGCAGGAAGCACAGAGGATTGACGATCTGTGTCCTGTGTTGGTGCTGCAGAAAAGGTGCCAAAACCAGCCAAGAAGTTGCTGAAAGTCATGCTACAGGTCCTCCCTCGAGAATGCTGCTGACAGATCCCGTCCATTGTCCTACCTTCAGTCGCCAGACCAAGGAATCCGTAGGTCGGATCCAGAGCTGCAACATCGCGCAGCATCCAGCACAAACATGTTCTTCTAACCCAAGGTACTGTGGGAAAAAAGGTATTGCTTACCTGATTCCAAAAAGTCCCTCCAGAGCTTGGGAGTGCACGTAGAGGTGTCCGGTGCAAACACCTCTTACCTCTGACCCAAGCCACTGCTTCTGTCCCTTTCTCGAATCCGTTTTAAGGTCTCCTTTGTTAGTTGTTAACTTGCAGCTTCAATAGCTCTAGACATTGGAAGAAATCCACAGGAACGCTTCGTTATTCGCTGATAGTGAAGACTTCAGGCCGTCTGCGAACTGCCTTTAACGAGGGTTGTGTTTTTGGACTTCAAAGGCTTACTAGCCGAAGAAACTCTCTAGAACCTTGAACTAAGCTCATGCTACACTAACTAACCATTTTCCTCCCTATAAGTGATTTTACTATATGTGTTTGCAGAGTAAATGTATTACTGTGTAAACCGCATGAGTGTGCTGTAACCAATAATACAATAACATTGTCTTTTCCCTTTCTAACGTTGCTACAAATGTAACTGCGAACAAACACAAAAGTGAAAGAGCCCTGTGAAGTGTATCAAGTATTCCTAAGTGTTTTAACGTAAACATCTGAAGTATTTAAAGTGATTCTGGTGTAAATATAATATATACTTTTTATATAATTATAAGTGTAAGTGCTTCTTTGTTGTGCCTGTCTAGCTAAGATTCAGTGTACTTACCTACAGCTCCCATCTTCAGTTTAAGATGAGCCTCACTGCTCTGCCACGCTACCAAGGTCCTGAGCTAGTACATACTGATACTAAAGTTGGGGATCTACAAACCACTGGGATAGCTTACTAAAGTGTACTGTCAGTTGGACTTTAGGAAAAATCCCCTAACAGGGGGCAAGAGGCTGTGATTGTGACAGTGATTTGGGAAAGGCTTGGATTGTTTGTTCAGGTCTCTTTTTGACACTTACACTCCTCCTAACTATTGAACCTATTTTGTTTGCTGTGGTAGCAGTTTGAGGAAGAAACACCATTCTCAGTTGCTGGCAGACAGACAACTAACCAAAGGATCTCCACCCATCCTTCTCAGTCCTTTGTAGGTTTGTCAGCCTAGATCAGTGGTAAAAGCATAATGCTTTACCATCAACGTGATTCAGGAAGGCTTAGTTCTTAGCTCTCCCTTCTTCACTCAGGAACCCCTGCTCCTTCGGTACGCTAGGCTAGAAAACTGTAAAACAGCTGTAGAAGTTAGACGCCTTGTTTCTAAAGTCCATCTGGTGTGGGACTTCATCAGACTTATCTCCTGGTATTAGGGACCCAACTCTTAATATAGGCACGTACTACATAAGACGGTAGAGTGGCTGAGCAGCCTGGCTCATCTTAGGAAGGAGTAATGAGACCTGCAGAGCAGTACAGTGAAATCAGTACACACAGGTATCCAAGTAAACACTTACTCACTCAAAGTTACATTAACGTATATGTATTTATACACAAGGCACACAAGAAAATGAAATGTAGTATGCAGCAACTACTAATAATATTCAATGTGAAATGAAATTAATTTATATAAGAAAAAATACTGCAGTTGAGTAACTTTTTCTATGCTTTACATATCCAGCACACAGAGTGACATCGATTAAGGTTAGTATCGGCACTTCTACATCACCTTTTGCAAAATTGAGTTGGGAGTGCGTTTCAAAGTTAGGCAGACCACACCTAGCAACTGTAAATAACAAGTACACTCTCCTAGAGGGATATAGCCAGTCTGTTTCCTAGCAATAAGTGTTCACAATTAAAACCTACGGAGGAACCAGCATTGCCAAAGCCAATAGGATCAATAGATGGATCTTTGGGAAACCAGGACAGCCAATGTTAAATGGACAGTTCCAGTTCTGATGAAGATCTTCAGAGGAAAAGCTAGTTAAGTGGTATTACCCAAATTGTTCGTTTACAATTGTTCGAATGAACAATTGACCGAATTTAAAGGGTCACAATTGACCCTTTCACAATTGACCGTATATATATATATTTCTGAGGCTTGTGGAATCTGCTTAGATCACATGCTGTGCATAGGCCGACATCTAGTGGAAGCTGCGGAGTATTACAGTTTGTTTTTCGAAAACGAAAAAGGACGTCGACACAGGGCGTGCCAGTAATACTATCCCTAGTGTGACGTCCACTGTACCCATGATCCCTCACGCGTCTAGGATCCCCAGATTGTTTTTTTCCGCCATTCTGGTCGGAAGCACTTCATCGGAGTTCCCTGGCTTTGCCATATTTACACTTTAAAATAATTCTAATTTGCTCCATTTTCTCACCCCTACGTCGACCAGCATCTCGACGCCGAACCAGGGAGGAGATCAACGTCGAGACCCGACGGATTGGGCCTTGAGGCTTCCGCCTCGGCTCGGGCCTGGGCCGCTGGCCTCGGCCCTACAGTAGGGAGAGTGGGGGGTGGTACACTTCCACACTCGGTTAGAAACACCTTCTTACCTACACACACTTGCCCGCTGCCCACAGGCGCGTATGGAGGGTACGCCCTTTCAGTTTTGCCCCAAGTGTAATAAAAAATACCCTTGGGTAGATAAGCACGCTACGTGCAACCTTTGCCTGCCCAGAGACCACCCCGAGGCGGGTTGCAGGGCCTGTAGCAGGTTTAAGACAAAAACTCTTAAGGACCGCTCCACCAAGCGTTGGGCCCACCACGCCAAGCTAGCAGCTATGGAGGCGGAGGGTACCTTCAGCGACGGCAGCGACGCCGGACTTTCGGACGGCGAGGGCACCAAGGCGTCGAAAGACAGCCTAACGCACGTCCCCGGCCTCGGAAGGTCGTCCGTCCCGGCGACTATGGGGAAGTCCCCCGGCGACAAGAGCGTTACACATACACACGCTAAACACAAAAAACCCACCCGAGATTCGACGTCGTCGAAACCTCGGAAAGAGGCACAAAAGGAGCGGTCCGAAAGGACGTCCTCTGGGCGGTCCCGGTCGAGGTCGCCGCACGACGTCAGGCAAGCCTCCACACTTGCACATAGTGCCTCGCCCATTAACATCACGGAAGATCACTCGTCCGGAGACGAACACGGCTTCCATCCCCAGCCTGCACCCCAGGGAAAGGGTACATCACTTGGGAGTGAGGAGGGCCCAGTTTCGAAGCCTAGTTCGAAACACAGGGATTCCACCTCCGATCCTCGACGCCAGGCGTCGAAAGATAGGGGCAAGGGTAAACACACTTCCACCCACGGGGAAGGGGGTAAGCAACAAAGGAAACAACCCTTGCAATCCCCCACAACAATAGAACTGACTTCCCCGTCCAAGTCTTCTCAGGGACAGTCCATAGAGAGTTCCAGCAGGGTCACCCCAAGCTCAAAACTCTGGTCATGCGAGGACATTGACAGAGTAATGTCAAGGATGTCCTCCTTAGCAAATTTCTTCGAAAGACACCCTGACCAACTACTAGCCTTAAACCCTCAGGAATCTTCTCCCTCAGGTTCAAGGGACCCTATCCCTTCAAATAAAAGGCCCCGGGTCGAGACACCAGTAAAGGCTTCAGAACCCTTCGAGGTCCAACCCTATTCTTGCCTTTTCCCTACAGGCCAAGGACACTCTTCCCTTATAGAGGGCCAGGATTTTGAAACACCAGAAGATCTCGCAGTGTCAGATTATTACGGGGAGGACGAAGACGAGGATGAGCCAGAAAATAGCCCGGATATTTTCAGAATGGACTCACCAGTCGAAAGGGAAGCCCCAGTGTCTGATTCCCCAATAGATAATCAGCCCCTCCTAAATGAACTGCTCTCTCGGGCAGCTAACCACTTCCACATAGACACACAAGGTGTCCAAGAAGAGAGGGACTTCGCGGAGGAACTAATTGGGGAAAGGAAGACAGTAGCCCAGACCATTCCCATCCTGAAATCTATTCAACGCAGAATAGCACCATCCCTTGTCAACCCAAACTTGACAAGACCTGTAAACCCGAGAGTAGAGAAGCTGTTTAAAGCAGCCCAGTCGGACCCTCTATATATTCGAGGCCAACTTAAGCCAGACTCTCTAGTCGTAACTAACACCCGCAAAAGAGCTGGAACCCCATTATCTTCCTCGGAGGCCCCCCCCGACAAAGAAAGTAAGAAACTCTATGGTTTTGGTAGAAAAGTAGCTTCCACGGCAGCCTACCAAACCAGAATCGCGAATTCCACCACACTGTTGGCCAGCTACAACTGCCATCAGTGGGAAGAAGTGGCAGCACTAATAGATTCCGCTCCCGAACCCCTTAAGAGCCAGCTATCTCGCATTTGTGCAGAGGGAAGAAACGTCTCAGGCTGCATTTTAAAAGCAACTTTCGACGCCGCAGACAATGCGGGTAGAATTATAGCAGAGGGGACTGTCATCAAAAGACATGCTTGGTTGAGGCAGTCGGGATTCAGAGCAGAAACACAAGCTGCACTCTTAGACAAACCAGTGGAAAGTGATCTCCTGTTTGGAAAGGCAGTCGAGGACGCACTAAAAAACGCTAAGGAGGAATTCGACACCCTCAAATCCCTTGGCCAGTTAACTACAAAACCACCTAACCAAAGAGGGAACGGCAATTTTCGTCGCCCCCGCGGCCAAAATTCCAATAGAGGAAATAGCTATTCCCACACCCAGGGTACACAGTGGAACACCAACTCACAACAGTCTACCCAGGGGTATGGTAGGGCTAGTAGAAGAGGACGTGGTAGAGGCAGAGGCAGCCCCAGTAAAAGAGGCGGCACGCCTCCACCAAAGCAGTGACGCTCATTTCAGGGTCCCTTCCCATGCAACCCCAGTAGGGGGACGAATATCCAGCTTCACCCAGGCATGGGAAGGGATAACATCCGACAGATGGGTGCTGTCGACAGTATCCAAGAGGTACTGTATAGAACTACTGCAACGTCCCCGAAACCACCCTCCAAGACAAAAAGTCCACTCTTTAGAACATCAAAAGATCCTCCTCGAGGAAGTCTACAATCTGCTCCTAAAGGACGCGATAGAACTCGTCCCAGGACACCAGGTAAACAAGGGTATCTATTCAACTTACTTCCTTGTGCCAAAGAAAGATTTAACAATGCACCCAGTATTGGACTTACGGCCTGCCAACAAGTATGTCAAGCCCCAAAAATTCCGTATGACCACGCTACAAGAGGTAATCCCACTCCTAAAAAAGGGGGATTACATGGCAACCTTAGATATGAAAGATGCCTATTTTCATATTTCTATGCTCCCGGCGCACAGAAAATACTTGCGCTTCAAGGTGGACAGTCGCCACTACCAATTCAAGGTACTGCCCTTCGGGATAGCTTCAGCACCAAGGGTATTCACCAAGGTACTGGCGGTGGCAGCTGCACACCTACGCAGGGAGGCAATCCCAGTGTACCCTTATCTAGACGACTGGCTCATAACGGGGGAAACCCCAGGAATCTGCAGATCAAACATTCAGAGGACTATCGACCTCCTCCACGAATTAGGCTTCTCTATCAACGAGAAGAAGTCAAGTCTGGTGCCAAGCACCTCAAAACAGTTTCTAGGAGCTATCCTAGATACTCAGAGAGAATTGACCTTCCCCTCGGAAGAAAGAATTCGGAATATACTTCTGCAAATTCCGCATTATCAGTCAGGTCAACAGATAACAGTACGCAAAGCTATGCGGTTACTGGGCATGATGGCGTCATGCATTTACCTGGTCCCCCACGCGCGTCTGCGCATGCGTCCCATGCAGGAATGGTTGGCGAAACAGTGGTCTCAGGCAAGTGGTCAGTGGGACGATCTAGTGGTCGTTTCGCCAACACTCGTACAGAGCCTACACTGGTGGACAAGAGAGAATATCGCAAAGGGGAAACCCTTTTACGATCCCGAAGTACAGGCAGTGGTTACTACAGATGCATGCCTGACTGGGTGGGGAGCTCACCATCTCCACCACACAGCTCAGGGTCTCTGGTCTCACTCAGTAGCCAAGAACCACATCAATCTGCTAGAGCTTCTGGCAGTATTCCGTGCGCTGCAGGCGTTCGAGCCCCATCTACTGAACTTGTCGGTGCAGATCAGGACGGACAGCACGACAGCCATGTTCTATCTGAACAAGCAAGGAGGGACTCGTTCACCAAATCTGTCCAAGCTTGCCCAGAAAATATGGATATGGGCACTCAGACGGAACATCTTCCTGTCATCGCAACATGTTCCAGGGGAGCTCAATTCCCTAGCGGATGCTCTAAGCAGAGACCCCCTCCCAGAAGAACACGAATGGGTCCTTCACAGAGACGTAGTAGAAGATCTCTTCTCTCAGTGGGGTTTCCCCACTATAGACCTATTCGCCACAAGCGAAAACAAACAATGCCCAGGATTTGCATCCAGGTTCCCCCAAACAGACTCCCAGGGGAATGCCCTGTGGATGAACTGGTCAGGGATGTTTGCGTACGCTTTTCCACCAACTCCTCTCATCAGGAAGGTGGTGTACAAAATGAACAAGGAATCTATGACGCTCATCCTAGTTGCTCCCATGTGGGCAAGACAACCATGGTTTCCACACCTACGCAGGATGGCGGTGTGCGAGCCCATCAGACTCCCAGCCTGGTACAACCTTCTGTCCCAGCAACAAGGTCAAACACTGCATCAGGAACCCAACTCTATGAACCTAGCAGCATGGCTCCTGAAGTCATAGAGTTTGGACATCTCAAATTACCACAGAGGTGTATGGACATTCTAAAAGAGTCCAGGAAACCAAATACAAGACACTGTTACTTTGACAAGTGGAAAAGATTCGTTATCTGGTGCCAGAATAAACAAATCAACCCGGTTGATTGCACTCCTTCCAACGTTTTAACATACATGCTCCACCTGCTGGATGCAGGGTTGGTTTTTAACTCTCTCAAAGTACACCTGGCAGCCCTCTCGGCTTACACCACATCCCATAACAAGGTCTCGTGGTGGAAAGTACCAGTGGTTAAAGCCTTCATGGAAGGAGTAAAGAGACTTCACCCTCCTATTTCGAACCCACCGCCAGGATGGGACCTCAACGTGGTGCTAGCTAAGCTCATGGGGCCCCCCTTCGAACCCATGCATAAAAGTAGTCTCAAACACCTGACTTATAAAACGGCCTTCTTAGTAGCCATTACCTCCATAAGAAGGGTCAGTGAAATTCAGGCTCTGTCAGTGCAAGATCCTTTCTTTACTATCCACAAGGACAAACTGGTTTTACGCACACACCCTAGGTTCTCACCAAAATTCATATCCAAGTTCCATGTAAACCAGTCCATCGAGCTTCCGGCTTTCTTCCAAAACCCACAAAGCTCGGCTGAGGTGAAACTACACACCCTAGATGTGCGTAGGGCGGTCTTATACTATGTAAATAAAACCAGACCGCTAAGGAAAACAGATCAACTGTTTGTCTCCGTAGCTACAGGCAGAGAGGGGGATCGCGTCTCTAAGGGCGCTATCTCTAAGTGGATTATCAACTGTATACAGCTGTGTTACTCTCTTTCTAAAAAGACTCTGCCGTTTACACCAAGGGCCCACTCTACTAGAGGCATTGGGGCCACTCTGGCTTTCATTGCAAATGTTCCCCTCGACACCATTTGCAAAGCAGCTACTTGGAGCTCTATTCACACTTTTACTCAGCATTACTGCATTGACACTCATTCCAAGACAGATACACAAGTGGGACAAGCGGTTCTAAGACACCTGTTTGCTCATGACCCTTCTCACATCCCACCTCCTGCTTCTGGTACTGCTCGCTAATCTATGCACAGCATGTGATCTAAGCAGATTCCACAAGCCTCAGAAGGGATACATTACTCACCGTAATCGTATTTCTGATGCTTGTATCTGCTTAGATTCACATGCGACCCACCCTTCCTCCCCTCCGAGAGAAGGCGCATGGTTGCTTGTAGTCTTACCTTTCTGTCTATCTGCTTGGACTATCTGTACTCACGCTACTCCTCATGCTACCTCATGTCAGGAAAAACACAATCTGGGGATCCTAGACGCGTGAGGGATCATGGGTACAGTGGACGTCACACTAGGGATAGTATTACTGGCACGCCCTGTGTCGACGCCCTTTTTCGTTTTCGAAAAACAAACTGTAATACTCCGCAGCTTCCACTAGATGTCGGCCTATGCACAGCATGTGAATCTAAGCAGATACAAGCATCAGAAATACGATTACGGTGAGTAATGTATCCCATATATATATATTTCTGAGGCTTGTGGAATCTGCTTAGATCACATGCTGTGCATAGGCCGACATCTAGTGGAAGCTGCGGAGTATTACAGTTTGTTTTTCGAAAGTCGAAAATGGGCGTCGACACAGGCGTGCCAGTAATACTATCCCTAGTGTGACGTCCACTGTACCCAAGATCCCTCACGCGTCTAGGATCCTCAGATTGTTTTTTTCCGCCATACTGGTCGGAAGCATCTTGCGGAGTTCCCTGGCCTTAGCCATACTTTTGCTGTTATTATAATTATAATTCTTATTCATTCCCTTCCCCACCCCAACGTCGACCCTCGACCTCGACGACGGCTGGAGAAGTCATCGACCGTCGACTGCTGCACGACGGATCTGGGCCTCGGAAGGCCGCTGGCCTCGGCCCGGGCCTAGTAGGCCGCTGGCCTCGGCCCTTACAAGTAGGGAGAGTGGGGGGTGGTACATACTCTTCACTCTTATATATTCCTACACTTAGCAGCCCGCTGCCTTAAGGTGCGTATGGAGGGTACCCCTTTTCAATTCTGCCCCAAGTGCAATCGCAAATACCCTTGGGTCGACAGGCACGCCACGTGCAATCTCTGCTTGCCGAGGGATCACCCCGAAGCGAACTGCAGAGCGTGTAGTAGGTTTAAACCTAAGACACTTAAGGACCGTTCGACAAAGCGTTGGGCCCACCACGCCAGGCAGGAGGCCATGGCAGCGGAGGGCGCCTTCAGCGATGGCAGCGACGCCTTACTTTCGGACGGTGAGGGCATTATGGCGTCGAAAGACAGCCGGCAAGCGCAGGTCCCCGACCTCGGCAGGTCGTCCGGCAGGGCGGCTATGGGGAAGACCCCCGGCGACGCAAGCGCTACACACCTAACACACACTAAACACACTAAGACCAACCGGACCTCGACAACGTCGACTTCCCGGAAAGAGGCACAAAAAGAACGGTCCGACTCGGTGTCCTCTGGGCGCTGTCGATCGAGATCACCTCACGACGCAAGGCAATCATCCACTCTTGCCAAGAGTGCCTCGCTACACACATTAACGGAAGTTCGATCGTCGGGAGACGAAGACGACTTCCACCCCCAGGCCGCGCTCCAAGATACCGAGACCGCGGTTAACACCAGTGAGGCCCCACGCCCGAAGCACACAGATACCTCTCCAGACCCTCGGCGCCAGGCGTCGAAAGTCTCTGGGGCCTCCAAGGGACAGGGAAAACATTTTTCCACGCACGGGGAGGGGGGGAAACAGCGTAAAGCACAGCCTTCCACTCCTGTAAAGCCATCCTCTCACCCTAGGCAGACAAGCAAACACAAGTCTACCCTGGAAAAGTCCCATAAATCAGCACCTACTAAAGTAATACCCTGTTCCAGGGAATGGTCCAGTGAAGACATAGACAGGGTTATGTCTAGAATGTCGTCCTTGGCTGATTTTTATGATAAGAACCCAGAACATTTTCTTTCATATAACCCTCACCCTCAGGCTCCTCCGATCCTATCCCGCTAAGTAAAAAGCCCCGGTTCGAAAGACCTGAACCCTTCGACGTTCAGCCTTACTCCACTCCATATTCTACTCCACTCCCCAGTTACCAGGGACAAGTTTTCCCTGAAGAGGACCAGGAGTTTGAAATTATGGAAGAACAAACCGGGACAGATTACTATGCAGATGATGAGGACCTGGAGGAGGGAGAAGATGAGCAGGAAATTTACAGAATAGATTCCCCAGTACAAAGCGAAGCCCCAGTTACCGACTCTCCAGTTGATAACCAGCCCCTCCTTAACGAGGTTCTCGCTCGAGCAGCGGAACATTTCCACATCGACACCCACGGTGTACAGGAGGAAAGGGACTTCGCGGAGGAGTTTGTAGGAGAGAGGAGACCGGTCGCTCAGACCATCCCTATCCTCAAATCCATCCAACGAAGAATAGATCCTTCCCTGGTGAATCCTAACCTCACCAGAGCTGTCAACCCCAGAATTGAAAAGATTTTCCGGGCAGCCCAGTCTGACCCTCTGTATATAAGGGGACATTTTAAACCAGATTCCCTAGTGGTTACCAACACTAGAAAAAGGGCTGGCACGCCCTTATCTTCATCAGAAGCTCCTCCCGACAAGGAGAGCAAAAAACTTTACGGGTTTGGCAGGAAGGTAGCCTCAACGTCCGCCTACCAAGCAAGGATTGCGAATTCCACCACCCTGTTGGCTAGTTACAACTGCCATCAATGGGAAGAAGTCGCGGCGCTCATTGCCTCTGCTCCAGAACCGTTAAAGGGCCAGCTGGCTCGAATCTCGGCAGAGGGGAGAGCCGTGTCTGGTTGCATTTTAAAAGCAACTTTCGACGCCGCGGACAACGCAGGGAGATTGATAGCAGAAGGTACTGTTATCAAGAGACATGCGTGGTTACGGCAGTCGGGATTCAAGACAGAAACCCAGGCTTCTTTAATAGACAAGCCAGTGGAACCCGACCTATTGTTTGGGAAAGCGGTCGAAGACGCACTTAAAAATGCCAAAGATGAATATGAGACTCTCAAATCCCTTGGCCAGCTTACCAACAAACCCCCTAACCAGAGGGGGAACAGTAATTTTCGTCGCCCACGCGGCCAAAATTCGCAAAGAGGCAACTATGCCCAGGGACAGGGTACACAATGGAATAACAACCAGCAGTCTACCCAGAGTTACGGCAGGGGTAACAAGAGAGGTCGTGGAAGAGGCAGAGGCAGCCCCAACAAGGGAGGTGGCACGCCCCCACCAAAACAGTGACGCTCAGTTCAAGGTCCCTTGTCACGCAACCCCAGTAGGGGGACGCATTTCCACCTTCACCCAGGCTTGGGAAGGGATCACCTCAGACAGATGGGTGCTGTCAACAGTATCCGCAGGATATTGTATAGAACTACTGCAGCATCCCCGGAACCATCCTCCACGACAAAGAGTGCACTCCCTAGAGCATCAGAGGATCCTTCTCGAGGAGATCGCCACTCTGCTAGAAAAGGACGCGATAGAACTCGTCCCAGGACACCAGGTAAACAAGGGTATCTATTCAACTTACTTCCTTGTGCCAAAGAAAGATTTGGCAATGCGCCCAGTATTGGACTTACGGCCTGCCAACAAGTATGTCAAGCCCCAAAAATTCCGTATGACCACGCTACAAGAGGTAATCCCCCTCCTAAAAAAGGGGGATTACATGGCAACCTTGGATATGAAAGATGCTTATTTTCATATTTCCATGCTCCCAGCGCACAGAAAGTACTTGCGCTTCAAGGTGGACAGTCGCCACTACCAATTCAAGGTACTGCCCTTCGGGATAGCTTCAGCACCAAGGGTATTCACCAAGGTACTGGCGGTGGCAGCTGCACACCTACGCAGGGAGGCAATCCCGGTGTACCCTTATCTGGACGACTGGCTCATAACGGGGGAAACCCCAGGAATTTGCAGGTCAAACATTCAGAGGACTATCGACCTCCTCCACGAATTAGGCTTCTCTATCAACGAGAAAAAGTCAAGTCTGGTGCCAAGCACCTCAAAACAGTTTCTAGGAGCTATCCTAGATACTCAGAAAGGATTGACCTTCCCTTCGGAAGAGAGAATTCGGAATATACTTCTGCAAATTCCGCATTATCAGTCAGGTCAACAGATAACAGTACGCAAAGCTATGCGGTTACTGGGCATGATGGCGTCATGCATTTACCTGGTCCCCCACGCGCGTCTGCGCATGCGTCCCATGCAGGAATGGTTGGCGAAACAGTGGTCTCAGGCAAGTGGTCAGTGGGACGATCTAGTGGTCGTTTCGCCAACACTCGTACAGAGCCTACACTGGTGGACAAGAGAGAATCTCGCAAAGGGGAAACCCTTTTACGATCCCGAAGTACAAGCCGTGGTGACTACAGATGCATGCCTGACTGGGTGGGGAGCTCACCATCTCCACCACACAGCTCAGGGTCTCTGGTCTCACTCAGTAGCCAAGAACCACATCAATCTGCTAGAGCTTCTGGCAGTATTCCGAGCGCTAAAGGCGTTCGAGCCCCATCTACTGAACTTGTCGGTGCAGATCAGGACGGACAACACGACAGCCATGTTCTATCTGAACAAGCAAGGGGGGACTCGTTCGCCAAATCTGTCCAAGCTTGCCCAGAAAATATGGATATGGGCACTCAGACGGAACATCTTCCTGTCATCGCAACATGTTCCAGGGGAGTTCAATTCCCTAGCGGATGCTCTAAGCAGAGACTCCCTCCCAGAAGAACACGAATGGGTCCTTCACAGAGACGTAGTAGAAGATCTCTTCTCTCAGTGGGGTTTCCCCACTATAGACCTATTCGCCACAAGCGAAAACAAACAATGCCCAGGATTTGCATCCAGGTTCCCCCAGCCGGACTCCCAAGGGAATGCCCTGTGGATGAACTGGTCAGGGATGTTTGCGTACGCTTTTCCACCAACTCCTCTCATCAGGAAGGTGGTGTACAAGATGAACAAGGAATCGATGACGCTCATCCTAGTTGCTCCCATGTGGGCGAGACAACCATGGTTTCCACACCTACGCAGGATGGCGGTGTGCGAGCCCATCAGACTCCCAGCCTGGTACAACCTACTGTCCCAGCAACAGGGTCAAACAGTGCATCAGGAACCCAACTCTATGAACCTAGCAGCATGGCTCCTGAAGTCATAGAGTTTGGACATCTCAAATTACCACAGAGGTGTATGGACATTCTAAAGGAGTCCAGGAAACCAAATACAAGGCACTGTTACTTTGATAAGTGGAAAAGATTCGTTATCTGGTGCCAGAATAAACAAATCAACCCGGTTGATTGCACTCCTTCCAACGTTGTGACATACATGCTCCACCTGCTGGATGCAGGGTTGGTTTTTAACTCGCTGAAAGTACACCTGGCAGCCCTCTCGGCTTACACCACATCCCATAACAAGGTCTCGTGGTGGAAAGTACCAGTGGTTAAAGCCTTCATGGAAGGAGTAAAGAGACTTCACCCTCCTATTTCGAACCCACCGCCAGGATGGGACCTCAACGTGGTGCTAGCTAAGCTCATGGGACCCCCATTCGAACCCATGCATAAAAGTAGTCTCAAACACCTGACTTATAAAACGGCCTTCTTAGTAGCCATTACCTCCATAAGAAGGGTCAGTGAAATTCAGGCTCTGTCAGTGCAGAATCCTTTCTTTACTATCCACAAGGACAAACTGGTTTTACGCACACACCCTAGGTTCTCACCTAAATTCATATCCAAGTTCCATGTAAACCAGTCCATCGAGCTTCCGGCTTTCTTCCAAAACCCGCAAAGCTCGGCTGAGGTGAAACTACACACCCTAGATGTGCGTAGGGCGGTCCTATACTATGTAAATAAAACCAGACCGCTAAGGAAAACAGATCAACTGTTTGTCTCCGTAGCTACAGGCAAAGAGGGGGATCGCGTCTCTAAGGGCGCTATCTCGAAGTGGATTATCAACTGTATACAGCTGTGTTACTCTCTTTCTGAAAAGACTCTGCCTTTTACGCCAAGGGCCCACTCTACTAGAGGCATTGGTGCCACTCTGGCTTTCATTGCAAATGTTCCCCTCGACACCATTTGCAAAGCAGCTACTTGGAGCTCTATTCACACTTTTACTCAGCATTACTGCATTGACACTCATTCCAAGACAGATACACAAGTGGGACAAGCGGTTCTAAGACACCTGTTTGCTCATGACCCTTCTCACATCCCACCTCCTTCTGGTACTGCTCGCTAATCTATGCACAGCATGTGATCTAAGCAGATTCCACAAGCCTCAGAAGGGATACATTACTCACCGTAATCGTATTTCTGATGCTTGTATCTGCTTAGATTCACATGCGACCCACCCTTCCTCCCCTCCGAGAGAAGGCGCATGATTACTTGTAGTCTTACCTTTCTGTCTATCTGCTTGGATTATCTGTACTCACGCTACTCCTCATGCTTCCTCATGTCGGGAAAAAAAATACAATCTGAGGATCCTAGACGCGTGAGGGATCTTGGGTACAGTGGACGTCACACTAGGGATAGTATTACTGGCACGCCTGTGTCGACGCCCATTTTCGACTTTCGAAAAACAAACTGTAATACTCCGCAGCTTCCACTAGATGTCGGCCTATGCACAGCATGTGAATATAAGCACATACAAGCATCAGAAATACGATTACGGTGAGTAATGTATCCCATATATATAGGTTTTGGGGGGTTTGGTGTTGGGTCAGGGGTTGTGGGGGGTTCCCCCCCCACATATATGTTACAATTGACCTTCACAATTCGGTCAATTGTGAAAAGGTCAATTGTAATTCGAACAGTTGTAAAACGAACAATTCGTATACAACCAGTTTACAACCAGTTAACTAGTCTTGAAGAAACACAGGAGCCCAAGGGGAGACTGCAAGACCTGCACAGAAGAGTTGAGGTCAACTCTCAATTGAAGAACAAAGCATTTCCCAAGCCAGGAAGCACCAAAAATGGCACAAGGTAATTACAACCCAAGCCCCACAGTACCTTGAAAGTGAAGAAGAAATTGTAGCTGGCTTCCTTCTAGGTGCAGCATTGCAGACCTTGATTCCTGCTCCTTGGTCGAGGTGGCGAAAGGGGGGACCTTTGGCGGGCTTCTGCAGCAGCTCTCAGGAGAAGGGGTCGGCAGCAATTGATTGAGCTCACTTCAGCGGCTCTTTGTGATTTTGGTGCCTTTTTCTTAGCGACAAGAAGAAACAAATATGGCGGGTTGAATTATCTTTGATTACTCAGTCCTGAACTTTGGTGAAGAATTTCTGCCTCTGGAGGTCCACACGGATGCCTGCAAAGTTTCAGCCGGATTCGATCTTCGGAAGATAATGCACTTGTACTGGTCCAGGTACCTTGGGTATTAGGATTCTGCAGCTCAGGAAAGTTGCAGTAAATTGGGGGATGGCTCAAAATGAAGACAGTCTTGAGGCTAGTTGGTCCCACCAGCCTAAGGGAGGAAGTCGTCCTTGGCATCCCTGTCGATGTGAAAACTGGGACAGCACAGCTGCACGGCTTCACCTGTGCTTCTGCGTTTCTGGAAGGTGCTGCTGGTGTGTCTGCTCGTCCTCTGCTTCATATTCCATGTTCCAGTGGTCGACTCGCTGTAGTCCAAAAATCCTCACCTTTTATGCTGGATCCCAGTCATTCACACATTCAGAGCGGTCAATTACCTGTGGGTTGGCTGTCCTGCAGGACAGCTAGCCTCCCAGTTAGAACTGGTTTCAGCCAGGCATACCTACAGACAAAGGACAGTGAAGTTTCAGGTTCCTCCCTCACTTTCTGCCTTCCCAGGCACACTGGAGTCTGGGTGTGCTTCATGGCCGAAGCCCGCCAAAGGCAAAACTCACAAAGGACTCAAACTTACTTTAAATGATATAAGAAAATCCCAGAAGGAACTGACAAACAAAAAATGGCGAAAAAAGAAGACGGGGAGTTTTGAGATAATGGTCACCCATGGGTGCTGTACTGCAGCTGAGGGCCCAGCCTGCTAGTAACCTGCACAAAAGGTAGTAAAAAGAAACCACTGCCACCAGCTATTTAAGTTAGTCAGTGTAACAAAAAGTTACATGTGGAGTGGGATTTGCAGTGTAATCCCCCGCCACCTGCACCCCACATAAGGTGGTGTGTGCTGGACCCACCAAAGAAAAGCTAAGATAAGTTTATTGTTTTTGTATAGCGGCCCAAACCCAGGGGTGCCAAGGCACTTTCGCTTAAGGATATGGTTACAGAAAGTGCATATAAATACAATGTTAAAAAGTAGGCAATCCAGGTGCTTGGAAGTGCAAGAGATGCATACTAGGGAGTGCTTGCCTCATGGTGCGGGGACCTACATCATAGTATATGTCAGGACATATCAGGGCGGTGGCTACATACAAATGCGGCGTCAAACTAGGCAACAGAAACATGGTGCCTACCCCATGTTGCAGGGTGGCAGCTACATACAAATGCAGAGTCAAAATAGGTAAGCAGATACATGGTGCCTGCCCCATGTTACAGGGCGCCAGCTACATACAAATATGGAGTCAAAATAGATAAGCAGATACATGGTGCCTGCCGCATGTTACAGGACGGCAGCTACATACAAATATGGAGTCAAAATAGGTAAGCAGATACATGGTGCCTGCCCCATGTTACAGGGCGGCAGCTACATACAAATATGGAGTCAAAATAGGTAAGCAGATAGATGGTGCCTGCCCCATGTTACAGGGCGGCAGCTACATACAAATATGGAGTCAAAATAGATAAGCAGATACATGGTGCCTGCCCCATGTTACAGGGCGGCAGCTACATACAAATATGGAGTCAAAATAGGTAAGCAGATAGATGGTGCCTGCCCCATGTTACAGGGCGGCAGCTACATACAAATATGGAGTCAAAATAGGTAAGCAGATACATGGTGCCTCCCGCATGTTACAGGACGGCAGCTACATACAAATATGGAGTCAAAATAGGTAAGCAGATACATGGTGCCTGCCCCATGTTACAGGGTGGCAGCTACCTAAAAATGCAGAGTCAAAATGGGTAAGGAAATACATCGTGCCTGCCCCCCTTGGAAGGCGGCAGCTACATACAAATGCAAGGATTAGTAGAGAGTGGGTGGGGGCGCAAGCACTACCACTACAATACATGCGATCAGGGGGGTGGCTACAGAACAACACTGGGGAAGTGAAGGGGGGGTAGACTCTTCGAGGGGGTGAATGTGAGGGGGGGCATACAAACTACTGCATGGGTGA
The DNA here is from genome assembly GCF_040938575.1 of Ambystoma mexicanum. Lineage (NCBI taxonomy): Eukaryota > Metazoa > Chordata > Amphibia > Caudata > Ambystomatidae > Ambystoma > Ambystoma mexicanum. Next base: position 32,314,674 of record NC_090934.1, read on the forward strand.
CCATAGCGTGGGGGGTAGGATACACTACATACATGCGGCCAAGGGGAGGGGGAAACGCATACTAAAGCATATACGACCAGGGGAAGGGGTGAACACAACAACACAAGCAACCAAAGGGGGGGTATAGTAAGTTATCTTACTATTCTTGGGAACTGTAGTGCTCACAATAAAAGGTATTTAACTCTAAAGAAAAGTCGAATGGACTTTTCAGTGACACTGCACAGAGGGAGCTGGGTGTCACAGAGCAAAAATCAGATGCCTATATTAAACATATGGAGTTTACCAGACTCCATAAAACAGTAGCACTAGAAATCCCAGTCAGAGTAAAAGAATGGGTGAATGGCAAAAAGTTCCATTCACTCAGGAGTGTAAAATCAAAATAGTCCAGAGTCCATCAAAAGTGCTGGGGGTCTCTCAGGTTAAAGGTAATTGCCACAGAAACTGAACATTCTCCCTAACATGCCCCAGTAAGCATTTGAGTCCTCTCATCTGTATATGTTCCTTTTTTTCTCACTCGGGGGGGGTCTGGTTCGAGAATACCTCTTGGCACTCCACCTCCTTGTTTGGGTCTTCATGGTGCTAGTTTTTGTTTGTATTTTTTCTTCAAGATATTTTTTCTTTTACAATGTTTTCTGAAACTTCGCAGGGTGCTTTTTGTTTTTATATATTTTTTAAAAATAAAAAACCCCCGGGTAATACCATATATTACCAGCTACAAGGTACATATCTGGTGCATGTGTCGATTCTTTTTTTTTTTTTTGTTAAACTAATGTTACTCGGTTTTTCCAACAAGTAAACAAACATACGATAACTTTAACTTATTAAACTTAACCCTTCCCCATTCAACATGGAATAATCCAAAACCCTCCCCCCGATCAAACAGGCTACAATAAAGACCAACCTTATTTCTAGACGGAAAGGGACTAGAGAAAAAAGAAGAGCGAAAGAGTAAAGAGAAAAAGAAAAGAAAAAACCTCCAATATTTTAAATATAAATATATATACCACATAAAAATCCGATGTAATCAATTTCAGCAAATATATACATAAAGCTAATCATAATCATAGATGTACGTGAAATAGAAAATGTATTTATCTTCTAACTTCCTCTCTTGAAACTAGTTCAATCCAGCTCCAAATTTTCTGAAAAACATATTTTTTCTGCATCGTTAACACCTAGTCAATGTTGCATATTGAAAACATTTCTTCCAACCATGAGGCCACTGTTGGAAATCCAGTTGACTTCCAATTTCGCAATATTAGCTTTTTTGCCACTGGTGCCCCTTTTAAAATCCAGGTTATTTGATGGTGTCCCAAATCTTCCAGTATCTTATCTTCTCATAGAATCAATGTCTCAAAGTCAAAATCCAGATCCTCATTCACCACTTTGTTCATTAATTCAGTTCTCTTTTCAAAAATCTTTCACCTTGTTACATTCCCAAAACATATGTTCTAATGTTCCTCGAGCGTGGCCACAACCCCAACAAGTGTCTGTCAAACCTAAGCCTTGATTATGCATTCTAGCAGGTGTCCAAAATACTCTGTTCAAGATCTTTACTTGACGGGCTCTCCTAAATTAAATTGCATCCTTTTGATATTTCCACAAAGACCCTCCCATCTTCCTGGCAGCATTTCCTCCTTTAGGCAATCCGCCCATGCTGTCAGGATCCCTCCATTTCCCTGTGAATTCCTGCTTAACATGTTGTACATCTTAAACGCCATATATCCTTGATAGCCTTTTATCTTAATGGTATTGATTAAATCTGAGTTGTCTAGTTTTTGTAGATTCACTGCACGTTTCAGACCCTGATACTTGCCATAACTGCAGTCATTAAAACTGTATTTTACTTTTATTTCTTGAAATGTTCTCCACTTTCCCCTTCAAACAGGTCTTAGATTTTTTTAAATTCCTGCTAGATACCAAAGTATCCAGAATAATATTTTGTTTTTCATTTTAATTTCAGGATTCAACCGTATTGAAGTATTTATTCGTCCTGGCCTCAATTGAATAGCAACTTCAAATGCCCTTCATGTAGATCTCAGAAACACATTCAGGGTAGAGTGATTCCCATAGTCTGCATTGGTGGATGTTGGGACTGCCCAGGTGCTTAACGATCCGACCATGCTAGTCTCTGCGCCTGCCCATTCATCCACCTCTTCTGCAATGAACGGCACAATATGTCACAATGTGAATGCCTGATGGTAACGCTCAAAGGTTGGGATGTTTAAACCCCCCACCCCCTATCATTCTGTAATTGCAGCTTTCAAAGCTTCAGTCCTGGTGTCTTTTTTTTCCCCACAAAAATGATTGGATTATACTATTCAATTTCGTCATGGTTGATTTCTTTACTTGCAGAGGGATCATACTCATGATATAGGTTATCTTTGGTGTTATCATTTTAATAGGATTCACTTTACCTCCCAATGACAATTTTAGTGAATCCCACCGCTTCAACTCAATATTATTTTTTGTATTATCAAGTCCATATTCAGGCCCATCATCTCCTTGATATTGTTTGTGATCCAAATCCCTAAATATTGCAACTTAACAGGGCACCGTTTGAAGCCATGGTTCTTTATCAGCTTTCTGCTGGTTGACGGAGTATATGGCAAAGCTTCTGATTTGTTTGAATTTATCGTATAGTTTGAGACAAAACCAATTCCTCAATCAACTTCATCAGGGCTGGGATTGAAGTTGCAAGGTCTCGAATAACCACTAAAAGATCATCGGCATACAACCAAAGTTTCTGATTGACTCCATTAAGGTTTATTTCAATGATTATATTATCCGCTCTTATTGCCTCAGCCAGTGGTTCCATTGAAATCACAAATAGCAAAGGAGATGGTGGACAACCTTGGTGTATCCCACGCTGCAAGTCAAATTTGCCTGAAATTCCTCCGTTCGTGTTAATCTCTGCCATTGGATTTGTCTAGAGCACTCAAATCCAATCCATGTATTCAGAACCAAAATTAATTCTCTCCATAGTTCTCAGCAAAAACTCCCACTGAACCCGATCCAAGGCCTTTTCTGCGTCTGACAAAGCCACTGAGTCCATTTGAATTTTTCTTGATTCTTCCAAGGTAGGCGAAAGCTTTCGCATGTTTGAAGCTGATACTCTCCCTTTAATGAAACCTGCTTGGTTCGGATGTATTATTCTCGGAAGAATCTTTTCCAATCTATTTGCCATGATTTTTGATAATATTTTGCTATCTGAGTTAATCCGACAAATAGGTCTATAACTGCCTGGTTCCAACTCCGGACATCCTGGTTTTAGGATCCAAGATATTGTAGCATGCCTGAGCGTCAGAGGTAAAATACCCTGTTTTTTACTATGTGCAAACATTTCCCTGATCAGACTTGGGACACTTTCCGGCATTTCCCTATAAAACTCAGCCGGTAGAGTATCAGGCCCTGGGCACTTTCCTAAATTCAAGCTCCAAATTGCCTTCTTAACTTCTTCTAAAGATATTTCAGTATCTGAACTTACTTTCTCTTCCTCTGTAATGCCTTTCAACTGCAGGTTTGAAAGAATTGCTCCACCCGGTCTGGATCAACTCCCTGGGATTCACTGTATAATAATGCTTAAATACATCAAGCATGACCTCTTACCCTCAGACAGCAAGCCAACAATCGTCTGCATTTCTCACCCCCTTCATAATATCTACATTTAGTCCTGGAAACTACACATTCCGCCTTTTCGCTTATAATGTTGTTAAAATCATATTTCAACTTCATTAACCTCATCTCTTTCCCACTATCTGCTAATCCCATCACCTCCTTTTCCAAATCATTAATTGAAACATTCAGTGCTCTCATTTAAGTGTCTCTTTTCCTGTTTTTTTAATTCCAGACACTCTCATGGCTACCCCTCGCATAACACACTTGAATCTCTCCCACACCATGTCAATTCCCACTTGGCCGTTCATGTTTGCCTTGATATATTCTTGTGCCTCCTTCACTAAAATACTCCTCAGTTCCTCATCTCTCAAAACGGTGGTGTTCTTTCTCCAAATATTTGTTTTGCCTAGTGAGTATAAGTGAGAGTTTTAATCTCACAACTCCTGAAGTTTTGTGTCACCACCCCCCCCCCCCCGAGTCCAACAGATTGTCTATCCTTGAATAGATATTATGAGCCCCCGAGTGAAAAGTGTACTCTCTCCCTGTTGGATGTTCCAATCTCCAAATCACAGTTCAAGATCCTGCATAAATAATACCAAAGCTTCTCTATCCTTTTTCCTTCCAGCTCTCAAAATCTGGCTACTCCTATCCAAAAGTGGGTCCACCACCAGGTTAAAACTGCCCCCTACCATCAAGTTCCTACCCCCTATATCTAATAAAAGGAGACCCAATTCATGTATACATGGCCCACTGTTCATATTGGGAGAATAAATGTTTCAAATTATGAAATCCAACTCTTGGATCTGAATTGAAACTGTTAGCCAGCAACCTTCTTTTTCCGCTTTTGATCCTGTAATAGTTCCTGGAAAGTTCTTTTTAAACAATGTTGTCACACCCCTTGAATTCTAGGAGTAATTGGAATGGTACGTCTGCCCTTCTGAACCTCTCTCAAACCTTGCCTCTCCGAATCTGTTAAATGTGTCTCTTGTAGTAAGATGTCTGCTTTTAAATGTTTTAAATGTGAGAGTACTTTTTTCCTTTTAATTGAGTTATTTAAGCTGTTTATATTCCAAGACACTATATGCAAAGAGTCAATCACATTTTTCCCCAGAGCTGCCATAACCCTTGAAAAGTCCCTGGATGAACTTAAACCAAATTCTGATACAAAAACCAAACAAAATAAAAATATTGACCAATACAAGACAATCAAAGAAAAACACACTCCAACTCGGGGCTGTACTGCGTTTGCAAACAGTTTTTGTAACTGTATTCAACTTACCTAATGGACCACACCTCTCCCCATATCCCTAAACCAATTATCTCATTCTCCAAATGTATTCCAAAGAGTAATATTTGATTGTCTTCACTTGCAAGTCCCTCTTTTTCAGAATCTTCTTTTGCAAAATCAATAAACTATATACAATGTAATGTGATTACAAACTCCATAGGTAGCCTAATAGATCTCTTCTATTGTTTGGATCAATATTACCTTCTCCCCTATGGATGGATAGTTTGTTTAATGGAAGGACTTGATAAAAAACAAACCTGTCTATAGTGCCTTAACCCCTATGGGAATCATCCGATTATCCTGCACATGAGAGCCAAATCTGGAAATTTCTGTTATTGACAGAGCTGGTACCTGTAGAGCTATTCTGTGGATTCCCACCCAGGCTAAAAGAATAATCAGCCCTACTATAGCATAGGCTTGGCGTAAAAGATGGAAAGAAAGGGAGACTATACGGGACCCGCACCTGCACTTCCTGCCTTACCCCAATCAATGCCATGGTACCTTAGTTGTTTATGGGGAACAAGGAATTTCCACACACATGAATAAATCAAATACTTTTCCGCCCCGAAAGGGTAGGTGCAGTGAGGGGTAGGGTAAATTGGAGAAAGTTCAAAGTCTAGATATAAACCTGTATTGATTCCTGTTAAAGTTAACCACTTGTTGCAATGCTAAAATAGAAATAAGAAGCTAATAGAGGCTATGGATTTGCAAATGTTTATGTTCTCAGCTTGTAAAACGAAGGACCGGCCAGACTCTAGAGACGGGGGTGAACAATTGCAGCACAGGAATGTTTCCCCAAATGTGGGAAGCAGTCCAAACACTCTGCTTGATTCTGGTACAATCCATGGTGGATACAGATTATGATATATAGTATGCTATAATAGACCCGCCCAATGAACCTCACAATCATCCTGGCTTGCTCGCTATTGTTTACTTCTGTACATGTTGTTCCCTTAACCAGGTTACCATGGGCTGATTAGGGAAGTATTATTATAGCTACATGTAATGCGACACGAATCTCCAGTAATCCGCTGGTGCAACTATCCCCCAATGTTGCTGTCCACCGCTGCTGTACATCTTAAACACACATTCATTCTAATATAGTAACAGCTGTTTGCCTAAACCACCAGCGTTGAATGCCCCAATCTTGCGAAACTCTTCCAACAAACCCGAATATGAGCATTCTTCCACCTGAGTATCGTGTATTAGAGTTAAGCAGTCTGAGGATGGCAGTCTCGCGCTTTCAATTTGCCTAACTATGACTTAACTCTACGCTGGCGGATGCTAAACATACGGTACATGTCACAGGTTTCCCCCTTTCTCACCTGTTTTTGCTGCTTGATGGATTCCGTTGTAGAAGTTTTCTTCCTTATGGTTCGGGTCTTGTACAAGCCCACTCAGCCGTCTTCGGCTTACAGTGTTCGTTCAACTTCTTGTCCGGGATCGATAGTAAACTCCAGGAAATCCAGGAAAAAATAAGGGGAAGCACTCGGAGGCGGGTGCACGGATTCCGGGAGAAGGTTGGGTAAGAAGGAGAAGGGATAGAATGAAGCAAGGGTCCGGGTACCAGGAAAGCAACAAAGTTCAGTGAAAGTGAACTACGGAGCACACGTCTAGCCACAGCTAACAGTAGTGTTGAGACGTGCGGAAGCGCAGGGGTGTGGGTATTTTATCGAGCGTGCTGCAATGAACGTGAAGGCTGGTAGGCAGGGTTCAGTGTTTGCGGCCATGTTGGTAGTACAACAGAGTGCAAGCCCCGACGTGGCAGGGACCAGGAGGCCCAGAAGGGGCGTGTCCGATGGGTCATGACAGCATGCCTCCTCCGAAAACCCATCCCGCCAGGTTTGCCCGGGTGTATGAAATGGAATCTTCGGAGTAACCTGGGGGTATTCAAATTGGAGATGGGTTACCAAGTGCGTTCACTGGGTCGATCTCCTTTCCATTCCACCAGGTACTGGATCTGACCACGTTTATATCTGGAGTCACATATTCGGGAGACTTCATATTCCAGTTGGTCATTGACAAGGACAGGGCTAGGTCTGAGGTTAGTCCGAGAGGTCTGGATGTATGGCTTTATTAGAGATGTATGAAAAACTGAATGGATCTTCTTCCAGGAATCTGGAAATTTGAGGCCACTGGTTTGATGATTTCTTTTATAGGAAAAGGCCCTTATTATCGGGGAGCCAGTTTATTTGGCCGTAGATGTCGAGGCAGTAGTTTCGGGGATAACCATACTGGTCTTCTCTTTGAGTCCGCATAATGTTTGGTCCGATTCCGGCCTCTTTCTAGCTGTTCTTTGGCTTCTCTTTGTACATTGATAAGTGTTTCAATCCAGGTATCTACTGTAGGAACCGGTGTAGGATGGGGGAGGACAGAAGGTAGAACCGAAGGGTGGAATCCCTGGCTACAGAAAAAAGGGCTGGTTTTAGCAGCCGAGTGATCCGAGTTCTTATAGGCGAATTCAGCCACAGGTATTAAAAGGGACCAATCATCCTGGACCTTGGTAGCAAAACATCGAAGATATTGTTCTGGTTTTATTCACACGTTCAGTAGCTCCGTTGGTTTGGGGATGATAGCCTGAGGAGAGAGCACGTTGAATTTCTAGTATTCGACAAAGGTGTTTCCGAAACTGAGAAATGTATTGGGGACCTCTGTCTGATATTATCTTGGAAGGGAGACCATGAAGCCGGAATATGTGTTCCAGGAAAATTCCAGCAAGTTCTGATGAGGATGGTAGTTTATACAGGGGTGTCAAATGAGCCAAATGAGTGAACAAGTCAGTGGTGACCATGATAGTCGTGTATCCCCTGAAAGGTGGCAATTCCACAATGAAGTCTGTAGCGATAAATTCCCAGGGCCTTGTTGGTAGTGTAGGCTGCAGTAGGAGACCCGCCGGTCTCTTGTTATCATGTTTGTTCTGACTACAGAAAGAACAGGCTTGGACGTACAGCTTTACGTCAGTCTTCATTCTAGGCCACCAGAATTGCCTTTGTATGAGACGGAGGGTATTGGTAATGCCACGATGTCCAGAGTGAAGTGTATCGTGGCAAAGGTTTATCCTTTGTTGTAGTTTCTGTGTGGGAATGACTAAAGCATTATCTTTGAACAAATATCTGTCCTTGGTTTTCAGATTCCATTGATTTTTCCTTGAAATGTTCTTCCAGAGTTCAGAGGACTGGGTTTGTAAGCGAATTTCTTCCAGGAGGCTGATTGCGTGAGCTACAAATATCGTATGGGGAAACATCTTAGGGACTGTCTGGTCTTCAGGAGGTTCATAATCAGGCGTCAGCAATTATATTCTGCGTTCCAGGGACATGGTGAATCTGGAACTGGTATTGGGCAAAGAAGGCCTAACGGGCTTGACGGCTATTTCTACATTCCAAGGCCTGTAATACTTGAAGATTTCGATGGTCCGTGCGAACCTGGACCGGATGTTTTGCTCCTAAGAGTAAATGACGCCACTCGGTAAAGGCTTGACGGATGGCTAACAGTTCCTTTTCTAAAACAGAGCAGTGGGTTTCACTGGGAGTTAAGGTCCGTGAAAGCTGAGCAATAGGATGTTCCAGTCTGTCGTCGAATTCTTGTTTCAGAACAGCTCCAATGGCGTTGTTAGAGGCGTCTGTTTCCACTAAGAAGAGCCGATTGATATCAGGTTGAGCCAGGATGGGAGCTTGAGTGAACTCTGTTTTCAAGCGTTGGAAGGCTTCCTCCTGAGCTGTTGCCCAATGAAAGGGAGCGTCTTTCTTCAACAAGGCAATAAACGGTTGGACTATCTCGGAAAAGGAAGGTATACATTTCCTATAGAAATTAGCTAAGCCCAGGAAGGACTGGATCTGTTTCACGATGGTCGGACTTGGCCAGTATAGTATAGCCTGGATTGATCCATTCCAATACCTTCTGGGAGAATTTATACTCGTTCGTGCACTTGTGCGGCCCGAAGTTTGTTCCTGTTTCCTTCGCTCTTCCCTTCTGTATGGCTGCTCGAATTGTCTTCATTTTCTGTTGTCAAAGTTTGTGCCGACTTGGGGTGTCCTGCCATCGGTTTTGTTTTGAAAGTGCTTTGGTTCTAGTTGTGTAATGTGACTTCTTCGGCGAAACCCTCTTGAGTTTTCCCAGGTCGATTTGGAGGGACTGAGGCTTTTGTATTGCCTGTAGTTTAAAGCCCAGGTGGTGCAGATCTTTTGTGACGTCTGTAGAGATATCGCGTATTGCATTATTTCTTATGTGCAGGTATGCCTTAGCTCTATGTTCCCGGTGATATGGTTCAATCAGCTGGAATTCTTTGGTGGTCAAGTGTCGAAGCGTGCTGACTTTAGCCAGGATTTTTAGCACCATTTTCCTGTTCAGCACAATGTAGCCTTCCTTAGATGAGATGTGCTCCAACTTGAAGGTTGAGGTTCCTTTCAGTTTTTCGTCCATCCCGACTTTGCCCTGGCTACCACGGTGGGAGATGTTGCTCAATAAGTTGTGGTTCGGTGTTCTCTCCCGGAGCGAGTTACATTTGCATGATCTTCTCTTTGGCTAGGTGGTGTTATTTGATTGGGTCTTTTTTTTTCCGAGATCTCCGGCCGTATTCGTCCGGGACCTCTGTTGAGGACACTTGCCCGCTTCTTCTATTTGGATTTGGTCATCATAGTGACACGACAACGGTTTCTTTGAGGAGGAGGAAAGGGCTTCCTTATCGTTGGTCATTGATTTTTTTGGTGAGTCCGGAGTCTCCTCCGATGTGTCCAGATGTTGAGAAAGATTCATCAGTTCACTACCTGCCTGGAAATCTTCTATCATTTTTGTTGATTGGTCAAATTTGGGGTAGGCTATCCTAATGGCCTTCGGCTCTCTTGTCGGTTCCATCAGCCCTGCTGCTTTGTCTTCGTGGGCACCGTTACTGGGTACCAGCAGTACCTGGGCTGGGATTTCCGCAGTTTGTTTCACTATATCGGCCGACTCTGATTTATTCCTCTGATTTCGTTTCTTCAGTGATAGTTTCTGTGGAGGGTCAGTAGCCATAGGCCCTTTTTTTGTTGGAACTTCCAACATTGCGACTGTTTGTTGTGTTGTTATTTTTGTAACAATGGGGGCCAGGTCCTTCTGCTTATGATCTTCAATGGTTTGCGTGGCCTTTGAGGATGAAATGATAGAATTTCGTGCCTTTAGGATCCTTTCTTTGAGCTGTTCTTAGAGTTTGGCAATTACCTCCATGAAGGATTGAGTCCTGTTAGGATTTGATTCAAGAGCTGTTAGATAGCCTTCGATGAAAGTCATTTTAGAGGTCATTGTGGCTATCATTGTGGTATTGTCTTTTAAGGCCTCAGATTGACTCGTAAAGTTTCCCAAAAGGGGCTAAAGTGATTGTTACTGTTGACATTAAAGAAAGTAAGTCAATTTTTATACTAGGGGAGTCCTTTTGGACAGATGCTGAAATTTCGCTTAGACGTCTGCTTTTGGCCGGTGTGTGTGTAACCCTTTCAATTGATTGCTGGGACAATCTATCTGGAAGAAATATCTCCGGAGGTGTCGTTAATTCTTGTTGCTGACCTAGGGCTGAGGATTGAGACACAGGATTTCCTCGGGCGCTGTCCTGTATGTGAGGTCGGGTCCACGCATGTCGTTCATCTGCTTGTTCCTGGCCTGTTAATGGCCCAGCCTGGCCTGTTGCAGGTATAGTGGTACCTGACTGATGTGCTACTCCTTCGTCCATTTGTGGGACTGTTCTTTTTTCCGTCGGTTCGATATTTGGGTTGGTAGCTGGTTGCTTGGAAGTAGTTAAGAGTTGGTTCGGGGGCACTATTTCCGATATGAATCCGTCGACAGGTGCCTTCTGTGCTCGGGCTTTTTGGTTCGGGTCCTGCGTAGATCTGCTTTGGTCTGTTTTGCATGATCTATTCACCGGTGGGGGCTCTTGTATAGCCTCCAAGATCTCTGCGTCCGATAGCTCTGCCTCTTGGTCCAGTTTCTGTTTTTGCTGTTTAAAAAAATATTCCTAAGTTGGATGATATCAGTGGAGTTGGGAAACACTTAGACCCCACCTGAAGTTTGGAGCCCCCCTTGCGATGTTTTTTAATAAGCATTTTGTTTGCAGGATTTTTTATTTTGAAGTTTCCTTTTGGGTTAATTCCCTTTGGTGGGAGGTTTGCTTTTCCTATAATGCTGCCATTCCCTTTTTCATTAGAGAGAGACTGAGCCAACACGTTTACAGCGTTTGTTGCAATCTTTGTGGTAGTCTCGGAGGCGTTTCCATGATTTTCCGGCCCCTCTGCAGCGTTACCCTGATATTCCGACCCCACTGAGGAATCTAGGTGGTCGGCCTGTTCGCCGTGATGTATTTCAAAAACGGCGTCATCTGAACTCCGTGATTTGTGTGCAGTGGGCTTGTCTTCCTGGGCTGAGTTCAGGGAATCATTAGAGCTGATCCTTATTGGTATTCGGAGGTGGGATGATGGGGGTTGAGTTCATGCCACTGTGGATCTGTGCTATGGTCGACAGCCTAGCCATGAGAGTGGCCTGTGTCGGCACGTCTAATCCCACATCGGAGGTACGTAGTGGGACAAAAGTAGCTTGTAAATTCATTTTTCCAGATACTGTCGCATCAAACAGCTCGTGCTGCTTGGTAGCCTCCGGCCATTCGGGCCCCCACCGAGGCCGCCCTCCGACAGACTCAGGCGCGGGGTGCCACTCGTCAATACGGTGGGATGGCCGTGGGTTGAGGAATGGGTTGGCGATAGCCAATCTCGATGAAGAGGTGATTTTGATGGTTCCAAGGTTGTTGAAGCCGGGTCCTCACCTGACGTTGATGCGCGGCCCGCGGCACCCTCAGCCGCGTCCTCGATCCTGATACACAGTGCAATAAGCGCTGGGGTCCATTGTGGGTTAGAGGGTGATGGCGTTTGAAGGTTATTTGTCATAACTGCGGCCTCCGGTGTTTCCGTGCCTGCCTGATGCGCTGCCGGTGACAGAAGCAGGTCGGCGATTGGCCGTGATGGCTGGAAGCCCCTCCCTACCCCAACCTCAGTTATCGATTTGCAGCTTCTCAAGTGGCGTTTCCCCGACTCTGCCTCACTGGAGGAAAGTGGGGCCATCCTGATTCAGGTCAGTTCAGCTAGTTGAAGGTAGGGGAGAGTGGAAAAGAGTTTCGTGTGGCCTTCACCAGGATTCTAGTTCCGCTTTATTGGATACTAGGTACTAAGTACTAAGTGTCACGCAGGTAGAACAGTTCCCTTGATGGAAATCGTAGTTGGAGGAGGGGTGTGGGAGGGAAGGGGGGGGAACCGCTTAGCGCTCCTCACGGACTCCGGACACCAGACACACTGCTCGCTCACCGCGCATGCGCGGTGTATATGAAGGTGGAGCAAGTGTTTTTTGCAGAAATAGAAAGCGGACTGGAGCAGGAAGGTAGGCAGGCTTCTGCTTCAGCGGTAGAACTCAGGGAGAGCGTTGAACCAGCAGCCTGTCCTCTCGACCTCTCACCAGACACACTGCTCGCACACTGCGCCATTGTTATTGTGATGTCACTCGACTGCACTGTTGTGGTTGCCTCAGTAATGATTTCAGTCAGTGCCGCAATAATAATCTTGGCCTTGTACCCTCAACATCAGCTGATCTCTCCTATGGTATTGGAATTCTCACATTCCACCAGTGGATGCTCTCCATTCACTGACTATTTTCAACAAATATTTGTGGTTTTAATCCTTCCGACGCCAGCTGATCTTCAGCGGTCGTGGGAAGCATTCTATTACACAGGCGGAGGCACGCGGTACATGCGTGAAGCCTCCGGTGACTGTTCATGCAAGGATCAACTTTTTAGGTACAAACTACAGTTGCATTTATTATGAAGTCCTTTCGCTGTATTTTATTATAAACGTGTGCGTGCATGCTCCGCGTTGATTGTGTTAGTAGCTACAGCCGAACTTAGAATATTTACACGCAACAATGGGACTAAAGATAATCACGTCACATGCAAGCATTACAATATTAACGTGCGCGTGCCCTGCAATGATCTCTTGGTTGCAACCATAAACTTTTGACATTAAACGTACCCGAGTGCTTTTTATTAACCCTCCGACCACCAGTCTTCTGCACTAAATCGAACATGTACTTCGCCTGCCACTTTGGATCGCCGCGATTACTGAAATTGGCAATTTGTCTGAACGCAAAATCCAATTCTGCATTCTACCTTCTCTATTATTGCCCTTATGACTCTGCCAAGCAGTGGAAGCCTGCGCGACCCCTCGGAACCAAACCACAGGCCTCCCCAGAACACTTCCTGAAATCTAGAGGAAGGGAACTAAAAATATGCGTTGTCTCTCTGAAAACCAACCTAAACCTCATTACGTTGCATTTCATTTAAAATTTAAACACATGAGGATTCCAAGCAGTAATACAGCGCCATTTTGATATATATACATGTTATTTGAATTACATTGAACCACCTATTTACAGTTTCAAACCCAGTAAGGTGAACCTGTAAAGTTGTACCTAAGTGAAATAACCTACACTTTATACTACATGCATACAACCACACATTCAAACCAATATTTATCCATATTTCCCAGAAACCCTCCTAAGGCCCAGGATTTTAATGGTCTCCATAGCTAACAATCTATCGCTTTGCCTCCTCTGTAGATTTAAGGCCCTTTGGAAAATATATCTTAAGAATTGGTGGTTTGACTAGCTAGTACAGTTTTCAATTATTTTTCCTTTGCCAAAGTCTTTCCTTCCAAGAATGTTCTTCTTTTCTCTGCTGACTCTTTTGGGTAGTTTGGAAATATTGCCAATTGTGACTTATTATAAAAGACTTGCCCCTTTTCTCTTGCTGCCGCCAGTACCTTCTCTTTCGCCTTAATCCTTGTAAAGACCATTAAAATGTGTCTTGGTTTTGTGCTATCCAATCTCCCTACTCTCAAGGCGTAATCTAAATCCCCTGGGTTCAAAGTTCCTTGACCATACATTTGTGACAGTATTTGTACTAAAGTGCCCTCTATTTGTCCATCTTTAGTCGTGTTTTCAGGAAGGCTCATAACTAAGGTTTTGATTTCTGGATTTGAAGTCCATTGTTAAGGCTCTAATCTTCATATCTTCTAAGTCCCTTATTAAGTCATTATATGCTCTGTAACTTCCCGATATCTGTGTAGAAAGACCTGCAGACTCCTTTTCTAATTGTCCAACTCTTGCCTCAAGATTAGTCACCTTACAATTCAAATCCGCAAACGAGTCCTTCATTTCAGCAACATCCTGGGACACTTTCAGGAGCAGAGAGTAAATGTCCTGGGCACTGGGAGTCTCCTGTGTCAGCTTTAGTTTTCTTTGAAGCAGTGTTCTCAAGGCAATCCTCCTCTTTTTGGTATTGGTATTCATTGTATCTTTAGATTATCAAAGATCAGGAGCTCTTCTTTCAAGCTGCTGCCTGCTCAGCCAGCATCCCGGAATCTTGCATGTGTCTGTTCTCTGCTGTCAACTCGCTCAGAGCAGGCATCACGTTCTCCATCCCTCTCATCTGATTTACGCACACATTCTACCTTGTCCCCTTATGGTTTGACTCGAGTATCAGCAGGCCATAGGAAGATGGCACATTCTGTAGACAAAGGTGTGCATTGTATACTCAACCAGCACATCTTGGACATTAAGTGTGAATCTGTCCCAGGTTCCGGTTACTGAAAGCCCAGTCTGATCTTGTCAATAAGCCAACCCGCTTGAGAGCTTTCGACCTCTTGGCACACGTGTACCTTGCAGGACTATTGGCGTGCAGGGCTTAACCATCAATCGTTAGTACTAAGACAGAATTGGCACAATACTTAGGGCTTAAAGACTGTGTACCAACTCCGTACGGTATTGGGTGAATGAATCATATTGTATTCACCGAAATAGAAAAAGATTGCTTTAGAAAGGCTGTTCAGAGACCGCTCAGAGTGATCTTTCTAAATCGAACCGCCACGCCCCCGATTGCACACGAATGCTTGCAGAGGCTGACGGGCATGGCGGGGCCAGAAGAGGGAAATTGCTGGCAGCCCAGGTAAGTGGCTTTGCATGTGTTTTCGTGCCAACATATATGTGTATGTCAGAGATGTAATTTCACCAAAATGCCATGGGTAGTGGAAGTGACATCATACGACACTCTGATGACCTCACAGGAAGTGAAGTTATTTGACCCCACCCGAAGTGACGACATCATGGGAAGTGATGGAACACGACCTTTCACCCTTTCACGAAAAAGGAAGTGGCATCACATAGCATTGTTCCTAAGTGCATTACGGAAAACATGGTTACGATATCACTGCATGTGATAATTTCATACAACAATGGATCACCATATGTATTGCTAATATCAGTGTGTATAGGCCCATGTTACCAAATTACCGTGAATGCAAGCAGACCTCCAAGGCCAAATGATAATGGTGTGTTATTATATAGCACTTACTCCTAAGCGCTTTATATAGAACAAAAATACATACAATATCACCCAACCTTTTATGGTACTCATCAACCTCAGAAGGAGGCAAGGCTGAGTTAGCCTTGCCGAGATTTGAACCTGCAGATCACACACATCGCAGCAGTGAGTGCTCAACCCATTGAGCTATTTTACTGACTTTAGAAACATAAGCAATTACATGTATGAACGTTCTCAAAGTCGTAAAGCAAATCTCACTCTGTAGTGGATACCATTAAACTGGTAACAGATTTGACTGCAGGCCAATTCATCTGCAGGTCTGGGGCAAAGTTGGTCACATGTCAAGCCAGTGTGGATCTACTTTTCAGGCTTCAGAGGTTGGCAAAATACATACCATTGGGAGGGTTCATAACTGTGTATTAAAGAATTTAGAGTAGCGCAGGAAAGTAGCGCACTCACACGGCATGCCATACTCTGGACACTCATTACCTCATACATGCAAACAAACATCCTGAACAGCATGCCAGGGAGATAGGAAAGATGCACGTTAAAACAAAGCATTAATTGTGGCACAATGAAATCAAGGGCCACTTGATGTGCTATGGTCAAGCGTTTCTACACTACAAGCTTTTAGGCACAAGTATTTTGTCAAGTAAACGAGGACACTGGGATGGAATGTCTTGTGATGATTGTAACCAAGACTGCGGTAGAAAAAACATGCAATAACTGCAACTTGAGAAAAGCAAAATACACAGTCCGAATGGTTGCTTATTCTACTCTAAATGCTTTTTGGAAGTTTTTCTCTGATTGTGAATTTGAGGTGTTTAAGAACAGACTAAATCTGTGACATCCCCCCTAAAGAGTGCCTGAAATAAACCGTAATGAGTCTAGCAATTATTGTAAAGAATGGCCGAAACACATTATTTGTTATTCCTATTCTTTTTTATTTAGTGTCACTGCTCATAGTGTTACACTTGTACAACCCCCTACTTTTTTATTTTTAAATGCCAGAACAAGAAAGTCAGCCTCAAGAAATCACAGGAGCTTCCATTTAAGAAAAAAAAGATGTTTAAAATTGTTTAGGCGTAGCAAGGGAGACCTCAGGGGTCGCACTTGCAACCCTTGGAGACCCCCAAATGAGAGAGAGATATATACAGTGGGCGAGGCGGTGGAGAGTATATGTGAGTGTTTGTGACTGTGTTAGTGTGTCCATGGTGGGGGTGGGTAGAGGAGGAAGGCTTTAGGCAGTGGAGGAAAGGGGATTTGGTGGATGAAACACTGAGATTTTCAAGCAATTCATACAGCATGTTAATGGGTGGGGTGTTCGGGTCATGGAAGTGCCATATTTCTGCATATTAGAGGCGGCACAAAATCGTCCAAATTTTAGTCTGTGTGTTTGGCCTTTAATATGTGGAAATATCACATAGAACCCTTAGTACTAGTTTAGCTTGATCAGATTAAAACTGAATCGCGCAAAAAGGCCTGGTGTTATCGAATATTATTTGAGCTCTGCTTCTTCCGTAAACCTGCTATTTGCCTACTGTATCCATTGGTGTAATTGCCGCATATGAGATCTGATTCTCCTAATAGTTGCAAATGTACTCTGGGAGAAGGAAAAGGAAGCATCTTTCAGAGCATGAAAAGAGGAACACTTGTTTGAAATCATTTGTAGTGGAGACTATGCCATTCCAAAAAGGAAAAGCACCATAAGAGACTGAGAAACCCTTCATATTCTATGGAGACTGTTGCTACTCCAGTTCTTGAGATTGCAGACTTGTTTTTTTTTCTTCATGAAAATTCCTGGGTGTTATTCAAGACTAGAGCATGGAATCTGTTTCTGTTGGTTTAGATTGGTCACAGTTGGG
Source organism: Ambystoma mexicanum (assembly GCF_040938575.1). Lineage (NCBI taxonomy): Eukaryota > Metazoa > Chordata > Amphibia > Caudata > Ambystomatidae > Ambystoma > Ambystoma mexicanum. The sequence goes on from NC_090934.1 coordinate 32,331,826, forward strand.
CTAAAGAACACGCCAAGTCCTTTAGATGGTTCAACTGATTTTGATAAAATGTATTAGCAGGGATGTAAGGGCTCTGCCTCACTCTCCTGTCTAGATGAAGCAGTTTCCTCCCTAACTCGGGTCTCCCTAGCCCAAGGTAATTTTTTTTAGAGATTATTGACCCATACTAAGTTATGCTTTGCTGTTACTGAGGGCCTAAATTCAATCACCTTATCGTTCTAATCTACTTCCTGGACTTCCTAGACTGGACATACACTACAGTCAAGTTTACCTCTAAGGGGTTGTAGGGTTGTGCCTTTGAGACATGCAAGGCCCACTCTCCATCCTTTCATGCCCTGATGTTCCTCTCTGTATCTCTCACTCTTATTTCCACCGCCTACTACTTTCTTCCTTCCAACTCTACCCACTTTCTCTCCTGGTACTTTCATCTTTTGATACTGCAAAGTTTGTCTTCTATGCTATGCATCCACCCTCCAATGTTACTCTCTCCTAGTCCTGTTACTCTCCCTTACCACGCCACTACTAAGTTCCACTCTCTACTTGATTACTACTCTCCCTTCTCCAGTCCTAATTTCTCCTCTACTCCACTACTAATCACCCTTCTGCATTCAACTACTACCCTGTTCATTCCACTACTACTACCCTGTTGATTCCATGTCCATTCCACTACTACTACCCTGTCCGTTCCACTACTCCCCTCTCTACTCCACTATTATGCCTCTCTCCATCACACTACTACTCTTCCCACTATCACTGCTCTTCCCTCTCCACAGTATGCAATTCTCCACTATCCATGCCACCACGAATATTCACCCCACCTTCTACTTAATCACCCTCATTTCACTCACTGTCTACACCTCCTCTAATGCTCTCGCTCAACTTACATGCACGCTCACAACACAGTACCCATTGCTCTCAGTAACCGATATCTCGCCTGCTCTACAATTCACCTGCATGCTCTTATACACCATGCTTTCTCCTTCTGATTTCTTGGTCTGACACCTCCTCATCTGACCTCGCCCAAACCCTCCTGTGTCCCTTCTTTTATCCTCCCCCGCGTCTTCCATTGGATGTCTTTCCTTAACCAATCTCTTTTGATGTTTCCGTCCGGGTGGAACGTGTGTTACAAGTGTCAGTGTTCATAAAAAGGGGTATATGGTTCTCCTTTTTACTGTGTGTGTCTGTCATGCCAGAAAGATAGCAGCCTGTGTTGGGAAGTGCTCCAGGTCGTGTCAGGGGGCTGCATCGCAGCGAAGTCCAAGGTAGGTATTGGGAGGGCGTTGGGATCTTCCACAGGCCACTCTTTGGCACACTTGTAATAGTCTATCATTGTACTCTGTTGTGGATGTCTGAGTGTGGCGTGTGCTGATGACATTTGGTAGTGCGCAGCGTTCCTTGCAGCTGCATGGACTCTATGCTGCTCTGCTTGGCAGCCCTCTTGTTGGGAAGGAACCAGGGTGCTCCCGAACCCCAAGCGCTTTAGAGTTAGGCAAGACCTCTTTAAGGCGCTATAATGGACTGGGCGAGAGGATGGGCACTGGCAAGCCTCTCTCATGCAAACATAATCGCATACACGGACATAGGCAAGCACTGAAGGTAGTTATTGTCTAAATATAAGGTGCAATTAACTATTAGTTGGCTAGATTTGTAATGTCAGATCCCAGGCATTTTAAAAGCTTAACTAGTGCTGTAGATGAGTCAAACTCCCCCTCCTTCCCACAAGGAATGTGGCATGTGGGATTCCAAATAGACCGCAAGCTTAGTGTGCAGAGTCCGCCACCATGGCCAGCACAAACTGACTCACAAGGTGTCCACTGTCCATCAAGGGTCCATGCGCGTTACAAATAGGACTAGCATGTTTTGTACGGCAAAGTGCATTTCAAAATAAAAATGATCATTCTAAATTGTGGAGGAAGCTACGGGACCCAGATAAACGTGAGCAGGATGAGTGGAATATGGCTAGAATGACTGGAAAATGTTTCATTTTTCCTTGGGCTAGGTCTCAAGGTTTGTAGAAGTCTGCAGAGCTGCATTGTGTTTTTGCATAGTAAGCAGAATGGTGGAAAGCATGACCTATAGTGTGTTTTTGCATAGTTAGCAAAATGTTGAACAGCATGCTCTGACAAAACCGCTGACGGTGAAGAAAGAAGGCTGTGGAGTATCCTTATTATGGAACAATGACGGATTGGGATGAAGCCATGATCCAGCTCCAGTGACATCACCATGGCAAGCTAGACATATACAAACCCCTGCTTGAGACCACTCTGGAAGGAAAGGAACTGGTAGAGGGACAGGAGAAGACCGTTCAGGCAGCAGAGTCCTTTGCTACCATCCTCATTTTGTAATATGTGGCTTGTTATCCGTACAAGATCGCCTTTTTGCCTTATTTCCCTAGAGGGGTGTATTGATTCTGATATGAGCATAATTAGGACACTCTTACAAGTGGTGACTATCCTGCTGTGATCCCAATTCTCCCCCTACTTTGCTGAAGTGTTCCAGGCCACTTCTCCAGGAAAAAGAGCCACGCCCACCTACAGCGACCAAGCCTACAAATCAAAAAACACTTGTTTTAGAAGGAGCCATTTTAATAGAAATCCTCTCTTCTCTCTGAAGCAGGGCGTGGTCTCAAAGAAAAGGATAGGCCGGTATTGGACCCTGTAACGTAAGAAACCCGGGTGAACACACACATGTAAGTAGACTCTTGTAAGAGATAACACGAAGGGGACATATGTGTATGACAGTATGTGAGGTGTGAATGGATGAAGTACGAGGTCAAAGACATAGAGTGGGTAGGACTTTTGGTGATGTGTTAAGGTGTTGATTGGATAGGATTCCGGTGATGTGTTAAGGTATAGATTGGATAAGAGTTGGGTTATGTATTGAAATTGTCATGTATTTCTATTTTTCTACTTTTTATAATGGAAAAAGGGAGCCTCAGTGTGTAAAGACTGAGAAGAAAAGGAGCCTCGGCGTATAAAGACTGGAGGATAAGGAGCTATGGTTGCAGAGGTGATGCAAACAGTCTCCCACTGATTTATTGTGGAGGCAGAGTTCTGGGAAGGTGTTGATGCCCCAAGAATGACTTTGTGGCATTCGAGCAGCTACATGTCCCCTTCCCCTGCTCCAAACATATTGTGGCAGATCTCGTATATTGTGCCAAACCTCCAGGAGAGCATTACACAGTCTTTCATGCCATAGTTTTAACACAGGGATGACATTACAGGGCTGTTCAGTGAATTGCATATAGATTTTGCAGATATGGGAGAAAGGTGCAATGGATATAGGCACCTTATTGTGGTGATTTGCCCCTTTTTCAAGGTGGGTGGAAGCAGGACCATGTGCACACCCAGATGCGAAGTGTGCAGCACGGTTCCTGGTCCGAGAAGTGTTTCCACGATGGGGCGTGTGCAAAGTATTGAGATCGGATAATGGCCCACATTTCATTAATGCGCTATTTCAGCAGTTTGCAGCTCTATTGGGCATAAAACATCATATGACGTATGATTTATTAAATGGGTTGGGCTTTGACACCATTTCTGACATTTAGCATTCGGACTCGGCTAATAGCTGGTACTTCGATATGCGTAATGTGGGAAGGAATGTGATGAATGAAAGCTGTTATGTGTGTGCACTCATCCCGCATGCGTCGGGGGCTCCTAAGGTTTTAGTTCCATGTCCAGTCCCAATTATAGAGGCACAATGGCTGGTACATCTTGCACTATGTAGTATAAAGGACACATTCCAGGCACAAAGCGTGCAGTTGAGGAGCATCGATCTAGACCCAGCGCTATGCAATGGCAGTACGAAATGCAGCAAGTGTTTACAAGCACCATATTTCTCCTTGGGAGGTCACTCGCATGTCAACAACAAATGTCAGAGTACCACAGTAGCCGGGCCCGGCAGATTCGCTATTCTCGGCAATCCTCACTCCTACTCTTACTTGATCTCTTTGCTGTTTTTGACATGGCTGACCATTCTCTTCTTCTCCATTCCCTTTCTTATCTGGGCTTTGGTGTCTCTGTGGTAAAATGGATTCGTTTTTACTTGACAAATTGCATTTAATCGGTGTCCTGAGCTGGTCTTTATTCCCCTACTCTTTCAATTCAGTATTAAGTTCCCTGGGTCTCCGTCCTGGCTGCCCTATGTGTCTCTCTCTCTATACTATTCCACTTGCTTTTCTTATTTCTTCCTTTGGTCTTATCATCTTTATGCTGACCATACACACCTCTTTCTTTATTTTTCTCCTATTCATTTTACTCTTACTATCTGTTTTCTTTCAATTCAGTCGGCTGAAAGGGATGTCGGCTCCCTTTCTCCATCTGAATCCCTCTAAGACTGAAGTTCTTTTCTTTCCTGCCACTGCACTCCCTCCCCTTTTCCTCCCCCCTCCATTTCCTTCCTCTTCTCTTCCGATTTCTTTTTTGGCACAGAATCTGTCATTCTTGACTCCTCTTTTTCTCCTCATATTTCTGCTCTTTCCCGCTTCTGCCAGATTCAGCTCTTCAATATACGGAAGGCTAGACCAATCTCTTTCTTTCTCTGCTGCTAACTCTCTTTTCCTCTCTGATCTTCTCTCGCTTGTTCTACTGCTCCTCTCTTTTGCTTGGTCTTTCTGGTGACCCATCTTTCCGCTCTTCGCTATAGTTCTAATATTTGTCTTCTCTCTGTATTCTCATGTCACTATTACCCCTGCTCTTGCTTCTCTTCAATGGGCCCCCTTTGAGTTGAGGCTGTTGTTTAACTTCCTCTGCTTATTGCTTAAATGCTTGCAAGATCTGGACTGTCCTTATCGTTCCTTTCTTTGGCCCTGTCACGCTCCCTATTTCTCACTGTTCTTTATATTTTTCCGTTTTCCGTTCTCAGCTTAAGTCTCACCTTTCTATTTAAATTATGCCTTCTGTTTTTGTTTTATATTATTCATGCTGCTCTTATTTTTTCTGTACAGTGCTTGGCTGTATTTTTTATATATATATATATATATATATATATATATATATATATATATATATATATATAATCAAATGAAATGTGGATACTTATGTGACGCTTGTAAATAATTTCTAAGTTCTGTCATAGGAAGCGATGGGCCTCAGTCGTGGTAATACTATACTCATTAGAAATCATTTGTACCAAATGTGAGGGTTCAGAAATGCGAGACGGACACAAAGGTAACGTTTCTTCAAAGTCTGTAATTTATTCAAAGTATAAAGGGTTTTGATAAACGCCTAACTTTCTCTAACCTAACAGAGAGGTCCCTACCTAGCATGCTAAAACCAAAGAAAAATTACCTAGTGTCAAAAATACCTCTGGCCCTCACACTAATATACACAATCAAATTTTACAAGGAAAATATGGCTGACCTTTGGTTCAACAAAACTGTTTTGTAATTCAAACTCAAATGTCCTTGCAAGTATTCCTTGCAGCCAGGGTTGTATTCCCTTCCCCTGGATCAATTCAGGAATATTCAGATTATAGTTCTGTTTCAACAAAGTTCTGTTCAAAGAATTAGAAAAGTATTTTTCAACCTAAACGTCTTTCTCAGACAAACAAATGTTCTTTTCCCCATAGATGGCTGACAGTCCAAACAACTCAATATCATCCACAATATCTCTTGCAAGGCAAAATTAACTTTCTCCCCCAAATCACAGGTTCCAAAACAAAATGCATATGTTCTGTTATCATATAACACTTTCTTCAAAAGAAACCTTCTTCTTATCAAGGTAGCACAATACTCTTTTTTTTTTTTTCTTCATAAAATAAAACTTGTTAGGATGGCAAAAAACATCTTGTCGATTCTACTGCTTATTAACAAATGATAAAGTACATACAGTCTCTTCATTGAACAAAAGTTCTTTTCACATACATTTCTGCCACAATTATAGCAACCCATTATCTTCTTCCTGGTCCACTCGCCTGCCAGGACTATAACTATTATATGCCCTTTCCTGGTATACTAGCCTGCCAGGAAGAAATCTCCTACAACTAACTTCAAACTTGATAGTATGATTGGTTCCAATATTCTCCCCACCAATCTCTCTTGGAAGGTGGTTTAACCAACAATAGTCACTTCTTATACACTTTTGGTTCTAGACAACTTGTGTTCCAGTTTTCCCTAAGCTGGGAACAATATGTGCAAGAATTATTCTTAAAGGATTTCTCGATGGCTTCACAGCCTTTGGATTGACAGCAGTTTAGGTTACAATATTCCTCCAATTTCAATTGCAAAAAGGAAGGGTTGTTCCTGTGTCGCCTTAGTCTAATTTCACAATCACTTTGCTGTTGACAGGGTGAGATATAGGTCTTTCAAAAAGTATCTCTCTCAGAGGGGGTTTCATACTTCAGTTGCTTTCTTAAGGTTTTTTTCCCCAACTTCTTGGCTGATGATAATGCTATTCATGAACTTTTTCCAGTGGTTGTCTTAATGCACATTTCTCATAGCCTCTTGGCTGTAGGCAGTATTGGTTTGAGGCTTCCTTCACTGGTAGTTTACCCAAAGTCTTTTGACAGCCTCTTAGCTGTGGGTAGTGTTGTACACAAACTTTCCCCTGTTGTTTTCCCTTATGAGGCAACTTTCCTCTTTGACACTTTGTTTTGTCTTCCTTAACTGTTTGATATTCCTCAAATAAGTTCTGCATTGTTTTATCAATAATTCAGTATTCAAAACTTGGTTTCCTTAATAGTCTTCGAGCATGGAACGCCCCAGCGTTAGCCTTACCTCTGCCAACTCACTGATTCTCTGCGGCGGCTCTAGCTGGCTCTTCGGCTTCGTAGCAGTCCTCCTGCTTCCGTTGGCTTACTTCCTCACCTCTAATAGTCTCTGCTAAGTAATGCAGCAGTCTCTGGGGGCGAACAACTGCCCTGTTGATCTTCCGTTGCAATGCTCGTCTGCCGCACACTGTTAGGGAAGCCTGTCGTCTCATCTTGGCTTCCTTTTAGTACGCTTTCTCCCACTGCGCGTACTCTGCAGTCTTCCTTGTTTTCCCTCGTCGGGGTGTCTCCTGCAAGCGGGCTTCTCTCCTTGGCTGCCTCTGCACCTTGGTTGATGGTAGCTCTCCCAGCTACTCTTCCCGCATTGCCATAAACTGCTCCACAACCATCTTCCTCTGCTTCACCTTCACTCTCGAGCTGGATTTTAAATATCCCGCTCAGGTGTTTCAGTTTGCAACAACTAGACCGCACCTTTTGAGTATTCACCATTCTGAGTCCTCATTGCCTCTAACCTCCTCATCTTCCTCCCATTACTTTTAGCATTGTGGCAATTGAAGTCCATAGTTAAAGGTGTAACATTTAAGTTCTATGATTTTTCTAATTGCATCAGATTGTTTTATATACTGAGGGGTTAGTAAAGTAAGGGGAGCTTGAGCTTGTGGAACAAGTCTGCAATTTCACATTAGAGGGATTGGTACATTAATAGTAAGCCATTGAATATTGGGGATGAGTTCATCGTCATCCTCAGAGAAGAACAATACCGCACTCAAGGAAGTCATCACATCTCCCTGACAGCCATCTCCTCCCATGTGATCCTCCCTCACAGTCAGGATCAGCTAGCGGCTGCTTTTCCGTGGCCACATGGGAGGAGACGTTAGGCAGGGGTTTGGTGATGACGCCACAGGATTTATTACATAAAACAAAGTTAGGTTCTCCTGTAGGGACGGGGCAGCTGCTGGCCCTAGTCATCCACTAGGATCCCAGGGAGGCTGTTAATGCTCAGGTTTCACCACCAAAAGCCAGGCCTGTGTAGGACTTTACACCTGTAAGAATAAATGTGCAACATGGTGGGAACTGGGGGAGAAGAGGCAGAGGGAGTCATGCAGCCCAGCTCCTCGAACTCAGATGGACACAAGCAACCACCCTACGGTAGGTTAGGGCCACTGTGGCTAACTGCTGTCACTATTGGCTCCGGGGTTGGAAGCGAAGGCGTTGCAACTTCTGATGGCTACTTTGACATCTTGATTCAGAGCTTTCAGTATCCATCAGCAGCCTTTTGGAAATTGATCACCACTTGGCTGGGTTTAGCTCAGACCATTGTAGGGTATATCCCAGGCATCAAGAGCAGTTGAAGTGACTGCACATGGTCTGTAGGCAAACGGGTGAAGTGGCACAGGTTCCACCAGGGCTTCTATTCTAGGTAGAGGGCAGCAGAGCACCAAGGCTTGAGGCGCATACCCAGGATGCACTGAAGGATTCATGAGAACCCGGCAACAGGTAAAGTCGCACTCCGGAGGTGTGTGCTCCAGATGCAGGATCACCACTCCTCAAAGCTCCAGGACTTGACTCAGCGATGTAGGACGCAGAGGCTGACCAGTTCAAGGGAAGGAGGCACAGTGGAATGTCTGCACTGCCAAGTGAAGAGCAGACTTTTGCCTTCTGGACGGCTTGGTCAATGGTGATTCCAGCAACTAGCATTCTTATGACGTCTTGGCCTGTGGCTACCTGGATCAAGTGATTGATTGCCGATGGCGCCAGATTGCCTCCTGATATACATGATCTTGGGCTAGCGGTCCAGAGCCCACCAATGGAAGGACTAGCAACATTCAAACACTGAGTGACTGTCCAATCATCGACAGCCAGCCCGTGTACAGCCATGACTCACATAAGATGTGGCTTTGCGTATTTAAAACTAAACCAGTTCCAGGCACACAAAGGGCTTACTTCATGCTATCTGATCTGTGTGCCGAGATCCACTTACTGCAGGAACAACGGGTTGGAGATGCATTAGGTCTGGACAAATGCTTGAGCATAATCACCAAACTGGTGGATGTTAAAATAGCCAGTGAACCCAAAGAAAAGGTGGTAGCAGCAAATGCGCACCTGACCGCACGCCTGGTCCAGTTCAAGATCCTTTCTGCACCTCAAACATAAGTTATTTTGCAAAAGGTGGCGACTAGGTCAGAGCTGGTCCTACAATGATAGAGGTTGGACTCAGTCGCCTGCAGGCGTCCCATCTCTACTGTCCACAGTAGGAAGCAAAGCAAACAATGGAACAACCAAGCAAACCCATGGCAATGCCAGATGTAAGAGCTTCAAGGGCAAGGACGGCTTCATAAGAGACAACCCAACAGGGATCGGCAGACCCTAACACATACACCATTTTGGAGGAATGGAGGAACTGGAACATCATCTGCTGTTTTAAGGGCTTTGCTGACAGAAGCAAGAATTCCTACAAAAGATCACAAATAAAGGTACTAGCAAACATTTTAGGAGTCCAAGATGTATCATTTAATATATCTACAGTGACTCAGATCCTTTCAGACTGTATATTTTGCAGGGGGGCGGTTACCGTCCGGTTTGGGTTGGCTAACGTGTACCTGCGATCATGTATACTAATTTGTAGTGAAGCTCTGTCATACAAGGGCATTGCAGTTTACACGGATACTAGGCATAATACATGTCACTTGCATGATACTTGGCTAGAACCCGTGTGGATGCCCTTTAACCAAGTAAAAGCCAGCCAAGTAAAACCTGAAGGCTATATCCCTCCACATTGTGTTGCTAATCATAGAATGTCTTCCCTCATTCTATGACAAGACTGGAGGCGAGCATTATGCTTCAACTTCTTTAATTACTACTCTTCACAGCAGTTTCAACAAACTCAAAACTATAACAAAACACTGAAAACAGTCTGAACAGACTTTTCCTTCCTTGAACTACAATCCCCATAGTCTCTGTAGTCCATCCTACTCCAGCTCAGTTATGACCATATCCTGTCCCTGAGCTCCTTCTCTTCTTTTACTGCTCTTCAAGCAGATAAGTGACTTTCTGTTTACCTCTTAGCCTAATGTGGGTTGGATTACATTTGCGTAGGTTTTGGGGTATATGGGGGGTTTCAGGTGCCCCCACGACAAGTTTACACTGAGAAGTTGGGTTTAGAACAGTAATTATAGAGTTTTGATACGTTCTGAGACGGAACGGCGTTTCGGGTCGGAAACGCCGCATTCACGCGACTTCGCGGAGCTTACTAATTAGCTGCTTCGCAGCAGCAGCGGGATCTCCGGCGGCCACCAGCCCCGTGCCGCACTACTGGCACTCGAGGGGTGTCCCGCCGGGCCCTGGAGCTCCCCGAGCCTCCCTTCACCCAGCGGGGAGCGGACAGGCTGCAGCGGGTCCCCCTCCCTTGTGGAGGAGGAGCCGAGCGTCGAACACGGCGAGCCCTCGCAGAGGGCTAGGAGGAGTCCCCCCCCCACCCTTGGGGGGGCGGAGCTTGATTAGCGCTGAGCCGCGGGCCCCCCTCCCTTGTGGAGGAGGAGCCGAGCGTCGAGCGCGGCGAGCCCTCGCATAGGGCCAGGAGGAGTCCCCCCCACCCTTGGGGGGGCGGAGCTTGAGAAGCGCTGAGCCGCGTCGCTTTCACTATGCGACGCGGCTGCAGCAGGACGAATTGCACGATCGGAGCGAAACGAAGCTCCGGGAGCGAGAGTGCTGATTTCCCCACGCGCGCGTGAAGCGCCCAGCAAGCGGGAGCCTGCAGAACCTCAGAAGAGGCAGCAGGAGCGAGACCTTCCCAGAAAAAAAAAAAAAAAAAAGTATAAGGTCCCAGCGAGCTACCCACAGCTGGCTTACAAGACTAGCAAGCCACCACAGGCATGGTATACTAAGAAGAGTCAGGTGCAGCCACATACAAAAAAAAAAAAAAGGGAAATATTTGGTGACTTGGAAGAAGTCTCGGAGGAGCATCCTATCAGGAAGTGGGCAGCAGAAGACACCTGCACGCAGGTTCTGAGGCACGCAGCACCCCTTATCATGTCTGAATATGAGTGGAGTGAGGAGGAGCAGTCCCTAGACTTGGCTGCAAGTTTCAAGGAGGTGCTGGGGAATTCCCTGATAGATGCGGTGGCTCAAGGGGTGAGACCCTTACAGGAAAGGCTAGAGACACTAGAAGCTATGCTTCATCAGCCTAAGGAAAGCACCAAGACGACTCGCAACTTGCCCACGGAACCCCCTGGAGCAGGGGCTAAGGGGAGTATTCAGGCCCGCAAGAGGAAAGCCTCTGCAGACCCCCAGGGCCCATCGGATGGGGCAGAAGATAAGGCCCCGGAGGTCGCCGACGCTTTCGCGAAGCTGAAGAGAGCATATTTGCAGCGTCAGGCCGTGCCGGACCTCATGACCCCCTCTCCCGGGGAAGATAATATGGGAGATGATGACCCAGGCTCGGAAGAAGAGCCAGAGGAGGAGGACTTATCCCCTCAAGAGCCGGAGGAACCAGTCGAGGAGGAGTGGGCGACGCCCAGCGGGGGAAAGAAAGCCCGCAAAGAGAAGCACCTCGATGAGGAGCAAGATGATATGTTCGATCCGGACGCCATCAGGAATCCGAGATCTTCCGACTGGCAGCCTTCTCCAAGAGTGGCTCAGTACATGACAGCAGGCTCAGAAAAGCATTGGATAAGGAAGTTCGCCAGCGACTCCGTGCAGAATGTCCCAGACCGGACTTACCGGGGAAGGTGGCGGAAGCCCCCGAATTGGATCCAAAGATGCTCACCTTTGTTTCAAAAACCAATAAGGGATTGATAGATCATGGAAGAGTTGCCAGGAGAAGGTCCTGGACTTAGCCGGTCCGCTCGCTAAGATCATGGACTTGGCTGAAAGAGCGAAGGACACAGGCGAGGAGGTGGACCCAGAGGCCCTAGCAGGATGGGCACAAAGGGCAGTTTGCCTCCTAGGTAACGCGAATTGCGCAATAGCCTCCGAGAGGAGAAGAGGATTGCTTCTGAAGATAGACTCGAAGCTCAGTGACCTGGCATCCTACGAGGCCGGGGAGACAGCGCAAGGCCTCTTGTTTGGTGAGACTTTCGGGAAGGAGATGGGCCGATTTGTAGGCACATACACATCACTGGAGAAAGCGCAAGCTTCCATCCGCAAGATCTTCCCGCAGAGAGTTTTTGCCGGGACCGGTCGTTACAGGGGTCGCTCGACCGGTCGCCAACAAGGAGGCAGAAGGCCCCCGAATCACAGGGCCCAGTACTGGGAGAACAGGCAGCAGGACACGTTCTTCCCGGCCAGAGGTCGTAATAACAGAGGACGACGAGGTAGAGGCTTCGGACGAGGCCAGGGGTTCACACCAGGTAAGAGCGGTAACATACCCTCCAGTGGGAGGGAGAACAAAGAGGTTCTGGGGAAGCTGGCGCGCGCTTTCCAGCGATGCCTGGATTTTGCAAACCGTCAGAGGTCTGCAGCTAGAGTTCATCCAAGACCCAGTGCAGTCAAGAGCCCCCCAGCGCCAGCAGCTAGCAAGAGGGGAACTGGCAGCCCTCAATACCGAATTAGAGCTCTTAGTGAGGAAGAGAGCCATAGAAAGATGCCCCGGGGTCCCAAGTTTTCTCAGCAACATGTTTCTCGTTCACAGGAAGGAGAAAGTACGCCCAGTAATAAATTTGAAGGAGCTGAACGGATGGATAGTTTACCATCATTTCAAGATGGAAGGAATCCATCAGCTCAGAGACTCCCTGAGGGAGGGAGACTGGCTAACCAGGTTAGACCTAAAGGATGCCTACCTCACAGTCCCAGTACAGGAGCAGTTCAGGGGATTCCTGGCTTTTCGCTGGAAGGGACAATTTTGGCAATTCAGGACTATGCCATTCGGGCTTGCGTCAGCGCCTTGGGCGTTCACGAAGTTGATGAAACCAGTAGCCGCAGCCATCCGAGAAAAAGGAATTCGGCTGATCATATACTTGGACGATCTATTGCTTCTAGCGGAAGATCAAAGGGCACTGGAATATCAGACGCAGTGGGTTCTAGACCTCTTGCAGTCACTGGGGTTTCTAGTGAACACAGAGAAGTCAGATACGAAGCCAGCGCAGAGGTTGGATTTTCTCGGCTTCATCCTGGACACGAGGAAAGCCACTCTGGAACTTCCAGCAAGGAAGATCCGAGATATCAAGAGAGAGATCAGAGCATGCCTAGGGAAGAGAGTTATATCTCTGAGGACCCTAGCGAGGATTGTGGGCCTCCTGGCAGCCTCAATACAAGCTATTTTTCCAGGTCCCTTACACTATCGAGCTTTGCAAAGATTGAAAATCAGACACCTGCAACAGGGGCTGAGATATCATCAATCGATACCGCTAGATCAGGAATCGATCACGGAACTGGAATGGTGGTTGCAGAATATGGACGCCTGGAATGGGCGTGCCATATTCGGGGACAGGCCGGACCTCGTGATAGTCAGACACCAGTCGTATAGGATGGGGAGCGCGATGCGGAGAGTTGCAGACTGGAGGGAGATGGAGCGCAGAGGAGCTGAACCTGCACATAAACTGCTTAGAGCTTCTAGCAGGCTCCTTCGCGATAAAGACATTCACGAGAGACAGAGTGAAGTCTTGCGTCCTACTGAAGATGGACAACATATCGGCAGTGCGCTACATAAACCACTTAGGAGGGACGAAGTCCAGGTTGCTAGCCGAGCTAGCGAAGGATTTCTGGCATTATTGCCTGAGGACGGGGACATCAGTGACAGCGGAGTACTTACCCGGCACACTGAATGTGATAGCAGATTGGAACTCCCGGTACCTCACAGACTCCAGCGACTGGAAGTTCGATCCATCAGTGTTTCAGAGGATAGCTCAGAAATGGGGCCCGTTACACACGGATCTATTTGCGTCTCGTCTCAACGCCCAGATACCCAGCTACTTCAGCTGGAGACTAGACCCAGACGCGAGAGGGACGGACGCATTCTTGCAAGACTGGACAGGCGGCACTCATTACGCCTTTCCTCCGTTCATGATGCTGAGCAGAGTGCTGGCGAAGTGTCGGAGGGAGAGAGCAGAGCTAGTGCTGATAGCACCGTTGTGGAAAGCCCAAGTGTGGTTCCCGACGCTGATAGAGCGGTTAATAGACCAGCCGAAGATCCTCCCGGAAGGGGAACAATTGCTCACGGACCCAGCTGGGCAGTGTCATCCTCTGAGAATGAAGAAGACACTCCCGCTCATTGCGTGCAGGATATCAGGAGACGATGGGAACTGCCAGGCATTTCGATGCAAGCAGCAGAACTTATTGCCGAATCCTGGGCTCCATCGACTCGGAGGAGCTACGACGCGGCTTGGGCCAGGTGGACGAGTTGGTGCAGAGGGAGAGGTTTTCATCCCATTTCTGCTCCTATAGTGGCCATACTGAATTTTCTAGCACAACTGCTGCAAGAGGGAAAAGCTTTCCGCACTATTGGAGTGTACAGATCAGCGATTTCCGCTGGTCATATGCCGATTGAAGGTGCACCAGCGGGTGAACATCCAGCAGTCTGTAGGCTCATTCGAGGAGCTAAGTTTAAAGCGCCACCGGTTCCCAGATATACAGTGCTATGGGACGTTACGAGAGTTTTGGAATTATTAGAGAGTTGGCCGGTGAATAAATTTTTGTCTCTTAAGCAGTTGTCAGGCAAATTGGCGATGCTGTTATGTCTCATATCCTGCAAGAGGGTGTCAGATGTTAGAGCTCTGGAGATCAATAGGAGAGCATTCGGACCAGAAGGAGTGACCTTCGTAGTAGTACAAAGGACGAAATCAAGTACATCCGCAGTGCACTATCCCTATTTCCCCAATAATGTCAAATGGTGCGTAGCTAGTTGCATCAAGGAATACGAGGCCAGGACGGCAGACGATAGAGCGAGTAGTACAAGTCAGTTGTTGATAGCGCGTAGGAAGCCCTTTCAGGCGGTAAAGACAGCTACCATAGCGAGATGGGTCAGAGAAATGCTGCTAGCAGCAGGGATCGATTTGCAGCAATTTGGTGCTCATTCAGTGAGGGGGGCCATGGCGTCCAAAGCATATAGGACAGGGGTTTCCTTGCAAGATATTATGGCAGCAGCAGACTGGGCGAATGATCGCACATTTAGGGAATTTTATTTTAAACCAACAGAGTATGGCGAGTGCAGTATTGGGACAGCTTTGAACAAGCATAATGCTCGCCTCCAGTCTTGTCATAGAATAAAGATTACCCCTGCTAGCTGCGCAGGGAGTATTAATTCTATTAAAGACTAGGAGGCGAGCATTAAATTCCCACCCGAGAGATGTATTGTGCATATTATTGAATGTTTGTATATGATAATAATATGAGGATGGCAGCAATACATGGACACCTCCCTGAATTTTCTGCTTTCTATTATTTCTAGGAGAGGAGCAGAAGAATAATTGAAGTGAGAGACTAGTAGAAGTCATTGCCTGAGTTGAAGGAGTGCGACATTCGTTTGGAGTGGTTCAAGTCATTGCCAGTTGCAGGACTAAGTGTGGAGTTTTCAAGGGGACTTTCAGAGCGAGTAAAAGAGAGGAGGAGCTCAGGGACAGGATATGGTCATAACTGAGCTGGAGTAGGATGGACTACAGAGACTATGGGGATTGTAGTTCAAGGAAGGAAAAGTCTGTTCAGACTGTTTTCAGTGTTTTGTTATAGTTTTGAGTTTGTTGAAACTGCTGTGAAGAGTAGTAATTAAAGAAGTTGAAGCATAATGCTCGCCTCCTAGTCTTTAATAGAATTAATACTCCCTGCGCAGCTAGCAGGGGTAATCTTTATTATGGATCAATCCAAGGCTGAACTTGTGCATAACCTTTGCAGCACTCCGACCCTAATTGCTAACCTAACACAGAGAAGAATGTCCAGGCAAGCTCTTGAGTCAGTATATGGGTGTGTTATACATGTCCCCCCACCACCACCCCCCCGAGTAAGATCTGACAAATGCCAGTGCCGACATATGCGGCAGTCTGGGGCTAGACCAAAATAACAAACAGGAAGTAATTAGCTGGAATAAGAAACAAACCCAGGGATCCAGACTGGGTAACATGATTAAAGGGACATGATGTGATCTGTATGCAGGAACTTGACTTGTTGAAGGCAGTTGTCTTCTGGAACATTAGTGCAAGGCAATCGGGTCTCGGGCGCCGAAGTGCGGGTAGTGCAACATTGATCCAAAAGCGGCTTCCCTATAGGGTAAAAAGACAGGTCTCTGATAATAAAGAATGTATTAAAACCCCCTTAAAAACGAAATCATGCCCAAGAGAGAAACGTTCGATCATTAATATTTACATTCATCCGAAGGAGAATTTAGATGGATTGTGGAGTATAAGGGGCACCCTTAGGGAGTGTCTGATACATGATGTAAACACCAGCTGTTTGATAGTGGGGGACTTGAGTGTAAAATTGGGAGCAAAGGAGGATTTAGGTGAGATATTGGGGCAAATAGTTGAAGCTTGCAGTATCCATGGGCGTAGTATATTCCTCACAAAACAGGATACGAGGAGACGCATAATCTATGATTTTATGAACCGGGCACTTTCCGATCTGGGGAGCGGTCCTCTGTGATTGATTATGGGCTGGTGAATTATTTTGCATTTAAAAATATCTTAGATTTCTCAGTTATTAGTCGGCCAGAGAGCGATCAAAATCCATTGTTAGTTAAATGGCAAGTGACAAAGAGATGATTTCCCAGAAGCAGCAAAGGAGAGCCAAGTACTAACACATTTAGGCAAAACCAGCCTAAATCGAGAATTGATCACAAGGACGTTACGGAACGAAGGCATCTGTCTCTTAAAATCAGCACTATCTAACCTTGATAAGACAGATAACTATACTGAAGGTGTGTTTGAGGAGTTTGTCCAGGATATCGCAGGTGCTCTTACTCAGAAGCAGAGGGCGCTCCAAGAACAAGGGCCAAGAGGGGATCTCACGCAGCTTGGTCCATCGTCGATTGTATAGCTTCAAAATGGAATCTGTGCCAGGTAGCCACAGTGAGATCTCTAAATGCAGGCAAAATGCACGAACTTAAACTTAACTACACAAATCTGTAGAAAAGCTAAAGCTGCCTATATAGAAATACGGTGGGAACTATTAGATAACAATATTCTTGAAACTAATACTCAGGTGTTCGGGAGAGTGGTGGCAAAACGATAAAAGCCCAGTTGGTATGGCGCGCCAAATATGATCACGCTTGAGGTCTGCAATAGCCATTTTCAGGGATTTTATTTAATGCTAACCAGGTTGATGTCTCCAGGAAAGGCGTGGGATGCCCGGCCAATGTAAGTCCACCCGTTACAGCAGAAGAGGACACCATTGCCTTGCTAGCAGCCAAAGGGGGGAAAGGAGCATGGGCAGACAGCGTTAGAATTGAGGTCATTAAGTGCTTCCTCAAGTGCTGGGTCCCTACCCTGGTAAGGGATTTTAATGCAATAGCTAACGCACAGGTACTGCCTGCATCGTGGAAAGAAAAGGGGGCATGCCGTGATCCCCAATGCTACAGTCCGCTCTCTTTTCTGGATTGCTCAAGCCAAATGTTTACAAAATGTATTCAGATTAGGCCAGAAGAATGGGCAGAGTCCAATAATATCCTCTCTGACAGGCAGGCAGGTTTTAGAAGGGGTTGCAGCACGGTGGACCCCTGCATGGGGTTGCAGCACGGTGGACCCCTGCATGGGGTTGCAGCACGGTGGCCCACTGCATGGGGTTGCAGCACGGTGGACCCCTGCATTTTAGCTGAATACTTATTCAGAAAAATATGTTCGGATTTGGGAGGGGTGTGTGTTTGTCGCATTCTTGGACCTGGGAATAGCATTTGGGTCTCTAGATAAGGCAATTCTCTGGAAGAAGTTGAACCATTTAGGAGTACCAGAAGGGTTGCTCCAAATGATTCAACTCCAATATGCAGAAACATCTGTTGCAGTACGATGAGCGGGCATTTGCAACTAATAAGGGGGTCAGGCAGGAGCACCTCCGCACCACACCATTATTTATTTAGTTTCTCTCAGACTATAACCCTGATAATGCCAAGATAAAATCGAATCCACCAGTTATAAATAGATCCACTTATGGGGCATTATTGTATGCGGACGATATGGCTCTGATAGATTTAGCACAGAGTGGTCTTCACTAGAGGCTACGGCTCTGATAGATTTAGCACAGAGTGGTCTTCACTAGAGGCTACGGCTCTGATGGATTTAGCACAGAGTGGTCTTCACTAGAGGCTACGTCTCTAGATTTAGCACAGAGTGGTCTTCAGTAGAGGCTACGGCTCTGATAGATTTAGCACAGAGTGGTCTTCACTAGAGGCTACGGCTCTGATAGATTTAGCACAGAGTGGTCTTCACTAGAGGCTACGGCTCTGATAGATTTAGCACAGAGTGGTCTTCAGTAGAGGCTACGGCTCTGATAGATTTAGCACAGAGTGGTCTTCAGTAGAGGCTACGGCTCTGATAGATTTAGCACAGAGTGGTCTTCACTAGAGGCTACGTCTCTAGATTTAGCACAGAGTGGTCTTCACTAGAGGCTACGTCTCTAGATTTAGCACAGAGTGGTCTTCAGTAGAGGCTACGGCTCTGATAGATTTAGCACAGAGTGGTCTTCACTAGAGGTTACGGCTCTGATAGATTTAGCACAGGGTGGTCTTCACTAGAGGCTACGTCTCTAGATTTAGCACAGAGTGGTCTTCACTAGAGGCTACGTCTCTAGATTTAGCACAGAGTGGTCTTCACTAGAGGCTACGGCTCTGATAGATTTAACATAGAGTGGTCTTTAGTAGAGGCTACTTTATGCAGACAGGGTTTTTGAGGAACTGAAACTCTGGAAAAGAAAGATTGTGGTGTTTGGCAACAGCAAAAAGAATGATGCCTGGTCTATAAATAATGTTAGTAATTCAATAAAGAACACATACAACTATTTAGGTATGCTGTTCCATCGGAATTGCAGCTGGGCGCATCCTATTAAAATGGTGTCAAGATTGATCCAAACATATTTTTAGAAGTTTGAAATGATTTTACTATAATTTCAGGGAGGAGGGGGGGCTGGACAAATTCCTAAGGGTGATGGGGGCTCAAGCCCACTCCTCTACATTATATGGGTGCGAATTGTGGGGTTTTGCTAATTGCTCCAGACTTGACACAGCCCAAAATGAATTCCTACACAAAGGTTCTGGGCTGGGCCTCGGCGCACTAGGGGATGCCATAAGGACTGAATTGGGGGTACTCAGCATTGCAGTTCTTGCCAAAAGCAAGTTTGTGGAGTCTTTTGTAAGAAGTGTTAAATTTGAAGTTAAAAACTCATATATGTAATGGTATACATGGCACCAACACGGGAATAGGTTGGCCAGATAATGGGGCATTGTATTTGGCTAAATGTGCAGCCCTGCAGAGCCGAAGCGTGCCCTCAAAGCTACGGCGGCTGAGCTTGAACGTTCTTGAGGAGAACCATCTCCGGTTCCAGAAGCACCTCCAAACCTTTCTCTTTGCTTCTGCTTTTTCTCCTCCTCTACCCTGCTGAGTTCCTGGCTTATACTGAAACTGCACCGGTTTACCTGGCCACCCTCTGATCTCGGGCCCAGGTCCGCCAGTCGCACTACTGCACTGCCCTCCTGGAAACCTCCGCACTTGAGGACTGTTCTCTGTATCCCTACAGTCCTACCACTAGCACTTGACACCTGATGCCTGCACTTACCCTTCTCCCTTGCACTTGCCACCTGCTGGCCATACTTTACTTTATCTATTCTATTCTCGCATTTATTGCACTGTCTCCTTCCCCCTTGCCCCCCTGCACTTCCCCTTCCCCCCTTCCCATGGACTTGTGCGATCTGAATGACACTTGGCCTAGTAGGCTCGTTGTCTGTCTTTCCTCTGTTCCCCCTCCCTTGCCTCGTCGCGCCTTGAAAGACTTGTGTATTATAAATGCCATATCATATCATATATATCAAGTATGGTGAAAGGATATGCACTCTATCGTCAATGTCATTCTTCGCAAAAACAAATGTTGAGAAGAGTGCAATTAGTACGTTGAGATCACTGGTGCACGGGAGGATAATTTTAATGATTCATCTAAATATTTTTCCTTTGGCTGCAGAAATGAGTTGGCTGAGGGGTCACAAGGGTATGAGGAGCATTTTTTTTTTTTACTTTTTTTGTTAACACCTGCTAGGAAAACATTTTATAAATGCTATCAAAGATAACTGGGACCTCAACGTGTGTATTCTTTAATGTTAATTAGTACCCGGCGAGGGCACAATCAGAATGAAAGAGCTATTCTGATTGGCCCTCGCCAAGTCGTTACCGGGCCGGGAATCCCTCCGTCGGGATTCCACGGCCTTTGTCCCCGGAGGGGGGCGTGGCATCCCCTCAGCCAATGAGGAGGCTCGAAGCAGGGCCATCTCTGCTCCGAGCCTCCTCAAGGCTGAGAGGCTACCTTCGACCCCGCCCAGGACAGAGGGAAGGCTTTTTTTTCCCCCCTTACCTCCCTCCCCACCCCACTTACCTTCTATGCCTTGGTCCCCGGCGGGGGACGATGGCAGCCTCCTGCCGTGTGAAGACTCGGAGCGGTGCCATCCCCGCTCCGAGTCTCCACACGGCTGGAGACTTCCATCGTCCCCCGCCGGGGACACAGGTACGTTTTTTTTTTTTTGTTTTTTTTTCCCTTTCCCCTCCCTTCTGCCCTTCAAACCCCACTTACCTTCTTTTTTTTTCGGGAGCGGACGCGCTGGAAATGCTTCTGTTTCCAGCGCGTCCGTTCCCGATGGCCCCCATGGAAAGGGAAAACGGACTCTGTTTTCCCTTTCCATGGTGGCCATTTTCTTTGACACTTCAGGAAAAAAATGAAGCTTTTAGTGCCCCGGTCATGCAGTTTTTCCGGGCCCGGGTACTAATAGCTAAATGCCACTCGCGGCGGGGGCATTACCGACTCTGGTAATTGGTAATGCCCCGGGGCCTTCGTTAAGGCCCTCGCTTTGCTCGGGGCCTATAACGAAGGCCCCGGGGCATTACCTGAGTCGGTAATGCCCCCGCCGCGAGGGGCATATTGCTTAATTACATACATTTTATATCAGATGTTTGTACATTCGTAAGAGAGGGTTTTATAAGATATGGAAGACCTGTTTAAACACATCTTGCTGCTTTTGAATAGTGGAATTGGCTTTTGAAAATGGCCGAATTAGTTTTTATGGTTTCCATATATTGTTTATCTAGTGTTCATGGCTAAAGCTGGATAGAATGTGCTCCTTCCTTGCTGCTTCTTGGGCTCTGGCCAGAGCCCATGAAGTGGAATGACTTCGATGCCCCTTTCCTTCCTCTGCACGGGTTGAAGACGGACAGGCTTAATGACTTGGCCAATCGCTTTGAGGACCCCATTGCACAGAAAGGCAACCATTTGGTATAGAAAATGATTGGGGAATAGGAGTTACCGCAAGATGGTAAATATAGGCTACCAATGCCACCAACCTGTCTGGGCTTTAGTAGGTGTCCATAAAACGTAAAAAGAATGGGGATAAAAGGTTCCCCAGCACTACTAACCCTACGGTATGTAGTAGTACTTTACTGTGCATGTAACGAGGGAACAGGGTTCCTCCTGCACGGTAGTGGTAAGGACCATCTGGTGACCCTAAATAATTAAATTAGCCAGACCGTGAACTATAAAGACTTAACTCCCAAAAAGCAGCCCAGGATCACACAAACCACCTGCAGATAAACTGGCGGTCCCATTCTAATTCACTTCTGCATGGTTTCCTGTTCCCATCTATTGTATACTTTCTGGACTGACTAATAGCAGTGAAATGTATGGATCCTGGCCCTGCTCCGGTGGCCTCTGGACCACCTGAGCGGTTTAGGATTCTCCCTTTTCATATTTGTCCATTTCAGGACCATGTGGTCTGTTCGGATTTTAAAGATAGACCCTACCATGTAGGGCCTCACTGCCTCAAATGCCACACTCTGGAAAAACATGATTTTTCCACAGTGGCCCACCTCAACTGTTGCCCTAAAACTGCCTTCCACCCGCTGAAGCATGCAGGGTGTTTGCTGCCTGTCTCATCACCTGAGATAAAACTGCACCCATGCCTGCTACTGAAGCACCTGTCTGTGCACCAAATGGCCTGTGACAATCGGGTGCCTGGCAAAGGGCATCCTTAAGCCCCTGAAAATCCTTTTGATATTTTTCAGTCCAAACTACATTTTTAGGATGTTGGTGGTGTCATGCGCCGCTTTCTCACCTGGCGTCTTTGGCCCCGCTGCCGCTTACGGACTTCCTGATTTCCGTCACGTAGATGCTACGTTCACTAAGCGGTCTAGTCTTTCTCCGCTAGGAGGACCGTAGCGGTATTTAACCACTCCTCTCCCTGGGTCCAGCGCGTTGCAACCTTCCACGGTCAGCTGCTTTTCTTCGCGGCCGCGGTCTTGCTACACGCTGTTTTCCTCTTGCTCCTCGAGCCTTTCCTCTTACACCCCTCTTACTATTCCCGCTCCTTCTCAGGTCCCCGCCTTCTGTTCTCTCCCTCCTTCCTACTTTCCCTCCTTCGTGCCCGGCTTTCGGCCTTTGGCTTTGTTTACTTTCGCTTCTGGTGTATGCTGGAGTGTACAATTCCTACTGGGTCCTGTTGCTGCCTTCTCCCGTTGATCATCTGCCTACACGCCCAACTACCATCAGGATACCTGCCGGTTCCAGGGGTTTTTTGCCTATTCTGGCTTTTTTCCCCCTTTTTTGTCCCTCCCGGGAGTGGGACACGGTCAGGGCGCATTTACACGCTCTCACTGTGGCTTCCTCTTGTGGGAGACACGCTCAGCCTCGGAAAAAAGAAAAGGACTACACGGCACATCGAGCGCTCAGCCCAGTTGAGGAGGATTTCGACTCCACAGGTGAGGAGGTTGAAGAGATAAAGAAGGGTTCTACAACTGTATTAGAAGTCGGTGCTGACAGTTTGCAACGCCTACAAACAACAACCATGGCAACTCCTGAGCAAGTACAGGAACTAATTGCTGCAGTACAAAGCCTCTCTCTAGAAATGCAAAATATAAAAACCGAAAACAACCTGCTAAAACAAATGGTAGCAGTGAGGGAGCCCCCCAACACAGATCTGCCTCCTATGCCTTTGTCTTCGGGGAAATACGATGGTTCCCCCAAGACCCTGAAAGAATTTCTTGACGCTTGCAAGGTGTATTTCTCTTTCAGAACCCGCACTTACGCCTCTGATCATGCCAAGGTTGGATTCCTGGTGTCTAATATGACAGGGAACGCTCTTGCTTGGGCCACCCCTCTAGTAACCGGAAATGACCCTGTCCTACAGAATTTCGATGCCTTTATCGATTATGTCAAACAAACCTTTGAAAGACCCGAAATCTCAATGGCAGCTGGTGAAGACTTGATGGACATTCGTCAAGGACAAGCTGATGTGCTGTCTTATATCTCCTCCTTTAAGAGATTGGCCATGGAGACGGGTTGGTCTGAGCAGTCCCAATTTATTCTGTTCCGCCGAGGTCTTAGGGAAGAATTAAAAGATGAAATGGCTCATTTTCCTCGACCTACTTCCCTGCAGGATCTGATGACGGCCGCCCTTCAGATGGAGTTCAGGATGCAAGAAAGACGCCTAGAAAGAAGAAAGACGCGTACCTCCTTTTCAAGGACCTCCTCACCACCTTCAACAGCGCTCAAACCTCACGATGAGCCCATGCAAATCGGCACTACTCGCCGTTCTCTTACGCCTGAAGAAAGGAGGAGGAGAAGGGAACAGGGCCTATGTGCCTATTGTGCCTCTGATCGCCACACGGTGCATAACTGTACTGAACTTACCAAGAAACCGGCGGAAAACGCAAACCCTCGAACCTAGTTGGGACGGGTTATCGAGGGCAGTCTTCCAGTCCCTACGTTTCTATGTCTATTGATTCCTCGAACCCTTCAGAAGATTCCCGCCTGATGGTTATAACGGTCAAGGTTACTATCAATGGCAGCCCGGTAGAGACGCTGGCTCTCTTGGATTGCGGTGCCGCAGGGAACTTCGCTGACACCCTTTGGGTTGACAAAGTAGGGGCTTCACGGATAGATCGCGGACACGGCCAGAAAGTAGAAGGGGTAGACGGCACACCTTTGAGCTCAGGACTCATTGTTCAGACTACCGAACCCCTTCCTCTAACTATATTTCAGCACTCAGAAGTCATTACTTTTGATATCATTCGAGCAGCCCATTTTCCCTTAATCTTGGGGATTACCTGGCTGCGACAACATAATCCCCATGTCGACTGGAAGTCCAATAGTTTGCATTTCAATTCCAGTTATTGCCAGACACACTGCTTTCAAGAGGCACATTACCAGGAGGTGAAAATATCTCCCACTGTTCTCCCCACGAGTATTGGGGTGCATTCCATTGACAAGATATTGGAAGAATACCCTATGGTGTTTGCGGAATCCGCCCCCATGGCATTACCACCTCACAGACCGGAGGACTGCTCCATTGAGTTGATACCCAATGCCCTAGTGCCATTTGGCCGAATGTTTGCCTTATCCAAGACTGAAAAGGACGCTTTACGAAAGTATTTGGATGACAACTTGTGCAACGGTCTCATCAGACCCTCTAAATCCCCGGCGGGTGCTCCCTTATTTTTTATTCCTAAGAGGGATTCCAAGGACCTCAGGCCATGCATCGATTACAGGGGACTCAATAAGGTAACTTGCAAGGACAGATATCCCATGCCCCTCATTCCTGACATATTGGAATCAGTACAGGGAGCGACAGTTTTCTCCAAATTGGATCTGCGCAATGCTTATCACTTACTCAGAGTAAGTTCAGGAGATGAATGGAAGACGGCCTTCAGGACACCCTTTGGTCTGTACGAATACTACGTTATGCCCTTCGGACTGGTCAATGCTCCAGCAATATTCCAAAGGTTCATAGACCGAATATTCTCAGATTTATTGTTTATTTCAGTAGTAGTTTACCTGGACGACATACTTGTTTTTTCACAGTCTATGTCGGAGCATCTACTGCATCTTACAGAGGTCCTGGAGCGCCTTAAGAAACATCGTTTATTGGCCAAACTTGAAAAATGTGTATTTGGGGCATCTTCGGTCCCTTACTTGGGGTTTATCCTCTCACCACAAGGAGTGCAAATGGATCAAAAGAAGGTCGAGGCTATTCTCCATTGGCAGGCTCCTTCCTCAGTCAAAGAGGTTCAGAGATTCCTGGGCCTGGCTAATTTTTACAGGCGTTTCGTGCCGGGTTTTTCCAACACTGTTCTACCAATTACAAACTTGTTGAAGAAGACATCTGTGCCTTTCCTCTGGAGCCCTCAGGCTGAAGAGAGCTTTCAACTCTTGAAGAAGAGCTTCTGCAGCGCTCCCATCCTATGCCAGCCGGACCAAAACAAGCCTTTTATCGTTGAGACAGATGCCTCTGCTGCAGCTATAGGAGCTGTTCTACTACAAGAGCATGACAACGCGGAACACCCAATAGCGTATCTGTCTAAGACTCTCACTACTAGTCAACGGAATTATTCAGTAATTGAACGTGAACTTCTGGCCATGAAAAGAGCATGTGAAGTTTGGAGACACCTCCTACAGGGGTGCAGCCACCCTTTTGTAATCCGGACTGACCATAAGAATCTACAAGTTCTACAGTCTATGGAGTGCATCAATTCCAGACAAGCCCGATGGGCGCATTTTTTCTCACAATATGACTTTACCATCACTTATATTCCTGGAAGCCAAAATGCTTTGGCAGATGCCCTGTCCAGGAAGTCTTTCTCCTCCCAGGTTGCCCCATCCTGCCCGGAGAAGTTGTTTCCAGAAACCGCATTGTTGCCACTATCTCCTCCTTGTTTCAACGGATAAAAGAAGCCGTCTCTTTACATCCAGAACCCCGCGGCATGATTCAAAAGGGTGGTTTGTTCCTGAAGAATCAGAGGATCTGGGTACCATCTAAACCTCTACAGAAAGACATATTATCCTGGTGCCATGATCATCAGACGGCAGGCCATAGGGGACAGGCCAGTACCTTGGACTTGATCAGTAGAGCCTTTTTCTGGCCAGGTTTGTCGGGAGATGTTAAGCGTTACGTCAGATCCTGCAGAGTCTGCTGTCAAAGTAAAAACGACACAAAAAAAAACCCATAGGTTTGCTGCAGCAAGATTCCATCCCGGAGCGTCCGTGGAGTCATGTATCTACTGATTTCATTGTGGACTTACCTTTGTCTCAAGGATGTACATGCATAATGGTGTCCATCGACTCCCTCACCAAGATGGCTCATTTCTCTCCACTCCCTGGTATACCAACTGCCGATGCCATGGCATTGGTTTTCATTAAAGATGTGTTTCGACTCCATGGTCTCCCAGACAAGATAGTATCAGACCGAGGGAGCCAATACGTCTCCAAATTTTGGAAGTCCTTATGTGCCGCTCTTAATATTCACCGCGCATTATCATCAGGATATCATCCCCATACCAATGGGCAGACAGAGCGGTTAAACGCTACCTTGGAACAATATTTGCGCAGCTACACCAATCTGGAACAAGACAACTGGGTGGATATGCTGCCGACGGCGGAGTTCGCATATAATAATGCCAGTCATTCTGCAAGCAAGATGTCTCCTTTCTATTGCTCATATGGATTTCACCCCCGAGCCATCATTCCCCATTTTTCCTGCAAACCTGCACTTCCGGCGGTAGAGGAGGTACTACTCCGTATAAGGGACGTCCAAGACAAAGCTAAGGTGAACCTCAGAGATAGCCTCCAGGCATATAAGAGGCAAGCCGACCGGCACCGGCAGGCAGTACCTGATTGGGACGTTGGCTCCAAGGTGTGGTTATCCACCAAATTCCTTCCTAGATGGTCTCGCCCGTCTAAGCTGTCCCCCAGGTTTATTGGTCCCTATCCCATTACTGCCAAAATTAATCCAGTGGCCTTTCGCCTAAAACTGCCACATTCTCTTAGGCGAATTCACCCAGTGTTTCACGCATCTCTTTTGAAGAGTGCCGAACAGTCACTAAGGGCTCGCCCTTTTCCCATTCTCTCTCACTCGCCTGATACACCTGAGTATGAAGTATCCAGGTTGCTGGACTCCAGGTACCGCAAAGGGCGCCTGGAATACCTGGTGCATTGGAAGGGTTTTTCCCATGCTGAGGACTCTTGGGAACCAAATACACATATCCATGCTCCTGTCCTTCTCCGGAAGTTTCACCGTTTACATCCCGGTAAACCGGGTGGCCTGGGCCTTGGCGGGGGGCATGCTGTCATGCGCCGCTTTCTCACCTGGCGTCTTTGGCCCCGCTGCCGCTTACGGACTTCCTGATTTCCGTCACGTAGATGCTACGTTCACTAAGCGGTCTAGTCTTTCTCCGCTAGGAGGACCGTAGCGGTATTTAACCACTCCTCTCCCTGGGTCCAGCGCGTTGCAACCTTCCACGGTCAGCTGCTTTTCTTCGCGGCCGCGGTCTTGCTACACGCTGTTTTCCTCTTGCTCCTCGAGCCTTTCCTCTTACACCCCTCTTACTATTCCCGCTCCTTCTCAGGTCCCCGCCTTCTGTTCTCTCCCTCCTTCCTACTTTCCCTCCTTCGTGCCCGGCTTTCGGCCTTTGGCTTTGTTTACTTTCGCTTCCGGTGTATGCTGGAGTGTACAATTCCTACTGGGTCCTGTTGCTGCCTTCTCCCGTTGATCATCTGCCTACACGCCCAACTACCATCAGGATACCTGCCGGTTCCAGGGGTTTTTTGCCTATTCTGGCTTTTTTCCCCCTTTTTTGTCCCTCCCGGGAGTGGGACACGGTCAGGGCGCATTTACACGCTCTCACTGTGGCTTCCTCTTGTGGGAGACACGCTCAGCCTCGGAAAAAAGAAAAGGACTACACGGCACATCGAGCGCTCAGCCCAGTTGAGGAGGATTTCGACTCCACAGGTGAGGAGGTTGAAGAGATAAAGAAGGGTTCTACAACTGTATTAGAAGTCGGTGCTGACAGGTGGTTGGAAGAAGAAATGGTAGTAATGGGTGCTGCTCTGGTCCCATATAGACCGCCATGAGGTTTCTGGAGTACTGTCCCCTGCACTTTACTGGGAGAGGCCGAATCTTATCCCAGCACATGTCATGCGCAAGGTGACCCACTGAGATCTCACCACTGCGACATATTGATGCCTTCATGGTCAGGTTATCTTGCTGACGGCCCTGCAGCACTCACTTTACTTCGGAAAGAAACATGTGGATATTATGTTTAGCCAAAGATAGCAATACCATACAGGTATGCCATACAAAGGTCACCTGGCACATTCATTCAGCGGCTCTTGTAAAGTGGCAGGTGCATTCTCCAATCCAAAATGTATTACCCTTAACTGGTAGAGACCCTCTGGAGTAAAAAAAGTATGTCCTCTCCTTGGC
Organism: Ambystoma mexicanum; assembly: GCF_040938575.1. NCBI lineage: Eukaryota > Metazoa > Chordata > Amphibia > Caudata > Ambystomatidae > Ambystoma > Ambystoma mexicanum. The sequence continues at coordinate 32,359,895 of NC_090934.1, forward strand.
ACAGTCAGTGAAGGCAATCTGCCACTGAAGGAAAGTGCTGAGGGACTTTGCAGTGCCTGGTTTCCAATAACTCATCAGTGTGTGGAAGAAGACAGTGTTCCAAGCCCTATAGTTACCACAGTATCTTACGTCTTTAGATCATGCTTTGGTACCAGAACCAAGGGACTGCACCATGGGCAGTCAGGGTGGGGTATTGTGGGGGGCATGGGGCTCTATTGCCCCAAGGGCCACCATCTTGTTTGTTTCAGACTTGCTGTGGTTTCGTACCTAGTCTGGCATCCTATAACCTCTGCTTTTAACAGGTACACAGTCTCCAGTGTCTTGTGTTCACACATGGATGTCATTCCTGGGGAGAGTGATAACAGGGAAGAAAATTGCTCTTACTATAGGATCGGTTATGGAGAAATAAATACCCCTTCCACTGAACCATCTAAAGGGATACTCAATTGCAGATTAGGCACAGGGTGACTTTCCTATTCCTCCAATCAGACACCAGGATTAGGGCCCCTATTTTAACCACAGGGAGGAAAGTCTTCAATCTATTTATGTGGAAGACTCTTAGATGGGAACTTTTTTGGGATTGCCAAGCCTACTAAATAGTTCACCTCACCAAGTTTTGAAACTATGTAAGGTCCTATTAATTTGCGCCTAATGCTTTATAGGTTCCATGATCTTTACGTCTTGTCCAGAAGTCAAATCTGTCTGAGAATCCTCTGGTCATAGCAATCTTTGACCAGCGGTTGACCTGCCTTTAGATTGCGGATTGCCTCACCATCATGAGTGCTAATTGTTCTCTGAGGCCTAGTGTCATGATGCCTACCCCCGGGGATCCAGACCAGGTCCAGCAACCCCGGAAGCAGGCATCAAGTTATTTTGGGCAAGCCCAAAAACCCCTGCTAGGGGCTGTTTGGGTGCGGTCCTGGCGCCTATGGCGCCAGGCTCATAGAGTAGAACTTACCCGATGCAGACCATGCTGCAAGCTTACCTGATGCAGACCATGCTGCAAGAGCTCCAAGCCAAATGAGGCTTGGAAGGGACTATTTTACCTAGGAACTATTTTTTACTTGGGCGGGGCAGGGGAGGAATACTTACCTGGGACTACTTTGGGAGCTATTTAAACCACGCCCAAAGAGCAGCACATGCTTCGTGTTATTCTGCATCCAGCAGCGTAACGCTCACCGTGCCTGCAAGTCTGCATCCAGCCTTCTGCCATGCCCGCCTCGAGTTTTGAGCTCCTATAGAAAAAGGGAGAAAGAAGGAGAAAAGGTTAGAACAAGAGCAATACCTTTGATCCTTACCTGAATTCCCGATTCATCGCGCCTTCGAGCTGGAAGAAAGTTATTTTATGCTCGTCGCCTCTCCTGCTGCAGCGCCGGGCTGAACTCGCCGGCCTTCGCAGCATCTTCACATTCCACCGCATCCTCCTGCATGTTCTCGCCGCATTCCGGCACCTAAGGAGTAGACAAGAACAGCAAGGTGAGCCAAGGGAATACACAGAGGAATATTAGTAACCCCCCCATAGACTTACCTGATTTTACCACTGGGGGTACTATTCCTCTTCACGGGTCGGCGCAGCTTCCACTGCATCTTCGCCGAACCCCGGCCCCTAAGGGGAAACAAAGGGACTATCAAGGTGAAACAAAGGGACTATCAAGGGGAACCCTCCTCACCACATTAGTACATTTTACATTAGTAAAAATTTACCTGATTTTACCGCCGGAGGTATTATTCCCCGAGACTTCATACTTTCTCTCAGTGCCTGAATAAGGGAGAAAGCAACAGGTTACATATTAACATTATTTATCTAACTGTGTTGGAAATACAAATCCTTGCCAGAATATTACCGGTTGCCACGGGGAACTCTTCACTAGGGTCAAGCTGCAATCTGCAAGGAATCGGACAAGAGTGAAAGTCAGGTATTTGAACTCTTGCGAACTACATACTTTTTGGAGTCAATATTGTTCTGGAACTCACCAATTCCTTTGAGCCAGTGAAGCAACTGGTTATCAACGCGCCCCTGCGCTCAATGCAGGATGGAGAGGTCATCTTTTCAAACCATCAGGTGAGACTATAAGAGGGGACATCAAAGGTGATCCGTGGGGAGAACAGCAGAGGAGTGGGGGGGGGATTTACAATCAACTCCACAGGTGGTTAATTCCCTTTCTCCATTTGCAGAAGAATATTCCTACAGGCCAAGCAAACGAAGCTAGGTGGGCCAGTCCAGTCCGTCATCTCGGCCCTACGCGTCACATTGGTGGAGACAGCAGCTGTCCAGTTCAGATCGACGCCTCTGTGGGAGCCAGGTGAGCGTAACAGAACACGAAGCCTACCCACAAATTCCCACCCGGGTGTTATGGATACCTCAGAGACTGACCAATTGGCCCAATTACTAGGGGAATTGAGGGCTGAAGTGCATTCCGCCCGTCAAGAAACCAATGCTCTTAGGAGAGAACTGATTTTGTCAAAGGAGCGAACTGATGACCTTGCTAGGCAACTATTGCAAAGCCAGGCTGGACAAGCACCCCTACCTGGTTCCGGGGGAAATCCAGCTCTTGTGTTATCGGGTAACCCTGTGCAAATAAACCTACCAGGAAATATTCCATTAGCTCCACCCGAACGCTTTGCCGGAGATCCCAAAAGGTTTGCCGTGTTTATGAACCAATGCCGCTTGCACTTTTTATGCAGACCTCGAGCCTTCCCAAACGATCAAGCCAAGGTAGCCTTTGTATTGTCATATCTCAGCGGCAGTGCAGCCGATTGGTCAATTCCACTAGTTACTCAGGATGACCCCATTCTTTGGGATTTTCAGGGCTTTCAAACAAGCATGGAAAGATTATTTGCCCGGCACTCCCAAGGACGGGCCCTGGATAACGAACTTTTGTCCCTACGACAGGGTAACTGGGACCTTCTATCCTACATCGCGACCTTTAATAGGTTTATAGTGGAAACTGGATGGCCGGAGGTGAAACGAATCACGTTATTTCATTGCGGCCTTCGAGGAGAACTCAAGGATGTCTTGGCTCAAGTCGTGAACCCACCTCAAGACTGCGCTGAATATATTGACTTAGTGGTCCAGTTAGATCACAGACTTCAGAACAGAAAGGCTGATCGAGCCAAGTTTGAGAATCGGGTGTTGGTCAAAACCCACGCTAACCCCAAAGGAGCAGATGCTTCAGAACCCATGCAAATCGGAAGGGTTAAAGGACCCTTAACCCAGAAGGAAAGAGAAAGGAGACGTCAAATGCAATTGTGTCTATATTGTGGAACTTCTGGGCATTTTCTACGGGATTGCCCTGTAAAACCACCCAAGAAGGTGGTAGGAGCTGCTGATAAAAGCTATATGGAGTCAGACTCGGGAAACAACCACGCCCGACAAGCGTAGAGGTCCGCTTGCCGAGCTTGAAGAAGGATACTCAGACCTCGCATTTCATCATACCAATGGTCCTCGTAGATCCAGGGCAGCCATCACGTATGCACGCAGTAAGGGCATACATTGATGGCGGGGCCATAGGAAACTATGTGGACTTTGAATTGGCTTCCAGGATGAATCTACCTCTCTGCCGAAAAACCACCTCAGATGTCATCACCACAGTCGATGGAACTGAAATTGCCTCTGGGCCTATAACTCATTCCACCGCAGAGATGACACTATTGGGTCAGGATGGGCATCGAGAGACTATTGTGTTTGATCTAATCAAAGCCCCACAGTTCCAAATAATACTGGGGATACCTTGGTTGGAAACACATAATCCTTGTATTGATTGGCGAGAGAAGAGAATAACCTTCCCAGATTGTGCACAAACCTGTTACCCAAAGAAAAATCAGAACGCAGGCCTGGCCACAGTAACCACAGCAGTCATGCAACTACCTCCAGAATACCAAGAATTCCAGGATGTCTTCCAAAAAAGGATAGGCAAACACCTTACCTCCTCACAGATCGTACGATTGTCAAATCGATCTCATACCCGGTGCACAACCCCCTTGTTGCAGGATTGATGCCCTTACGGAACCTGAGAACCTTCACCTACGACAATACTTAGACCAGTACCTTGCCAATGGCTTTATTCGCCCATCCAAGTCCTCTGCATCTTCAGTTTTGTTCTTCATGCCCAAAAAGGAAGGTGACCTCAGAACGTGCATAGACTACCGCGCATTGAACCAGATAACTGTTAAGAATCGATACCCATTGCCTCTGATCCCTGAACTACTAGACCAAGTGAAGGACACTTGTATATACACTAAATTAGATCTCCGGGGGGCATACCATCTGGTACGTGTAAAAGTGGGCGACGAATGGAAGACTGCTTTTCGCACCAAGTATGGGTTATTCGAATACCAGCTGATGCCTTTCGGGTTGTGCAATGCACCAGCAGCCTTCCAATACTTCATGAACGATGTCCTTCGTGAACTCATTGACGTTTGTGTTGTTGTATATATCGATGATATTCTAGTATACTCCTCTTCAGAATCTGACCATGTGAAGCACGTCCGAGCAGTCCTTGAGAAATTGCGCCAGCACAAACTATATGCAAAACTAGAAAAATGTGTTTTTCATGCCACAGAAGTTGAATTCTTTGGGTTTATCCTGACCCCAAAGGGAGTCCGAATGGACTCACGAAAAGTGGACGCAATCCTTAAGTGGCCATCACCAAGTTCAGTTAAAGGAGTACAAAGCATGCTCGGCTTTGCCAATTTGTACCGCAGATTCATCCCAGATTTTTCACATGTCGTACATCCCATCACAGCACTCTTGCGAAAAAATAAACGCTTTATGTGGACTGAAGAAGCTGAAAGTGAAATTCACGTCTGCACCTGTATTAAAGCACCCGCGCCCTGACCTTCCATACATAGTGGAAACTGATGCATCCAGTCTAGCCATGGGAGCTGTCCTGTCTCAAAAGGACCCTGAAACTGGCCAGCTTCACCCAGTAGCATTTTGGTCCAGAAAGAAAACTATGCGGTTACCGACAAGGAGTTATTAGCCATTAAATCCGCCTTCAAGGCTTGGCGGCACTATCTTCTGGGTGCCAGGCATACCATTACTGTGATCACCGGAACTTACAGTATTTAAAAACAGCCAAGGCCCAATCGTCACGTCAACTCCGATGGGCATTGTTCTTTGCCGAGTTCGATTTCGTGATAACCTATCGACCAGGTTGTAAAAATGGTAAAGCAGATGCCTTATCCCGAATAGGGATGGGAGAGGCAGAAGTGAACCCAGAACCAGTACCTATAATTTCCGAACCAAGGATTCTTGGCATGACTACTCTACAGACACTAGAGGACATTCAGGTAAAGATCCAGCAACTCTTTGATCCTACAGCCCTGCAGGACTGGGTAAAAAAAGGCCCGGACTACTCTATCACCAATGATCTGCCTTATTACCAAGGGCGGCTATTTCTGCCACATAAGGAACTACAAGAGCTAGTCATTTCCCATTATCATGATACCCTAATGGAGGGGCACCCAGGTATTGCAAAAACAGAAGCTAAAATTAAAAGACAATTCTGGTGGCCCACCTGGCGAAAGGATATTAAATCATTTGTGATGTCTTGTAGCATTTGCGCCCAAAACAAAAGTCAAAAGAAAAAACCAGCTGGACTCTTACAACCTTTAGACATTCCGCCTACACCATGGCACACCTTATCGTTAGACTTTATTACTGATCTACCTCCTTGTAATGGATTTAACACCATTCTAGTTACTGTGGATCTTTTTTCCAAGATGGCCCACTTTATTCCTTTAAAAGGATTACCTTCAGCCTCAATCCTGGCCAAATAATTCCTCGGAAACATTGTTCACATACATGGATTTCCGTCCGTGTTGGTCTCTGACCGGGGCAGTCAATTCATTTCACAATTTTGGAAGAAATGTTGTCAATTGGCACAAATCGACGTGAGATTATCGACCAGTCACCACCCCCAGACCGATGGTCAAACGGAGAGGACCAACCAGACTCTTGAACAATACCTGCGTTGTATGCTACATCAAACTGAGAGTAATTGGAAGGACATTCTTTGGATCGCAGAATATGCATACAATAATTCAGTACATTCTGGAACTGGACAAAGCCCCTTTTATACCCTATATGGGCACCATCCTCGAACCTCAGACCTTGACTCACCCCAACACTTAGAAATGCCCGCAGTGGACCATCTACACGCTACGATTACACAAGCCTTTAAGGAGGCAACTGCACATTTAAAACAAGCGAAGGAGAAATATAAGAAAGATGCTGATCGGCATAGAAGCGATACTCCACAGTACCAGATAGGGGACCAAGTATGGTTGGCCACAAAACACATACCTCTCAAGGGAACGCGGAGCTTTAACCCTAGATATTTGGGACCTTACTCTATTAAGGCCATTATCAACCCGGTGGCCGTCAAGTTGGACTTACCTGCTAATATGCAAATTCACCCCGCTTTCATGTGTCACTTTTGAAGCCAGTGCAACCAGGGACAAAACTAACCAAGCCACCAGACCCCATCCTTATAGACGGGGAACCCGAATTTGAGGTTAAAGACATCCTGGACTCCAAGATGGTGAAGTCAAAACTTTTTTATTTAATTGACTGGAAAGGTTACGGACCACAGGAAAGGTCTTGGGAACCTAGTGACCACGTGCATGCACCTCGATTGGTGAAAAGATTCCACCGAAATTTCCCAGACAAACCAAAACCACGGAGAAGAACAACTTTAGGAGGGGCCTTGGGGGGCAGGGGGGGGTGCGCTGTCATGATGCCTACCCCCGGGGATCCAGACCAGGTCCAGCAACCCCAGAAGCAGGCATCAAATTATTTTGAACAAGCCCAAAAACCCCTGCTAGGGGCTGTTTGGGTGTGGTCCTGGTGCCTATGGCGCCAGGCTCATATGGAGAGTCAGTCCTGGCGCCATAGGCGCCAGGCTCATAGAGTAGAACTTACCTGATACAGACCATGCTGCAAGCTTACCTGATGCAGACCATGCTGCAAGAGCTCCAAGCCAAATGAGGCTTGGAAGGGACTATTTTACCTAGGAACTATTTTTTACTCGGGCGGGGCTGGGGAGGAATACTTACCTGGGACTACTTTGGAGGCTATTTAAACCACGCCCAAAGAGCAGCACACGCTTCGTGTTAATCTGCATCCAGCAGCGTAACGCTCACCGTGCCTGCAAGTCTGCATCCAGCCTTCTGCCATGCCCGCCTTGAGTTTGGAGCTCCTAGAAAAAGGGAGAAAGAAGGAGAAAAGGTTAGAACAAGAGCAATACCTTTGATCCTTACCTGAATTCCCGATCCATTGCGCCTTCGAGCTGGAAGAAAGAAGTTATTTTATGCGCGTCGCCTCGCCTGCTGCAGCGCCGTGCTGAACTCACCGGCCTTCGAAGCATCTTCACATTCCACCGCATCCTCCTGCATGTTCCCGCCGCATTCCGGCACATAAGGAGTAGACAAGAACAGCAAGGTGAGCCAAGGGAATACACCGAGGAATATTAGTAACCCCCCCCCCCATAGACTTACCTGATTTTACCACCAGGGGTACTATTCCTCTTCATGGGTCGGCGCAGCTTCCACTGCATTTTCGCCGAACCCCGGCCCCTAAGGGGAAACAAAACGACAGCAAGGTGAAACAAAGGGACTATCAAGGGGAACCCTCCTCACCAAATTAGACTTATCTGATTTTACCGCCGGAGGTATTATTCCCCGAGACGTCATACTTTCTTTCAGTGCCTGAATAAGGGAGAAAGTAACAGGTTACATATTGACATTATTTATCGAACTGTGTTGGAAATACAAATCCTTACCAGAATATTACCGGTTGCCACGAGGAACTCTTCACTAGGGTCAAGCTACAAGGAATCGGACAAGAGTGAAAGTCAGGTATTTGAACTCTTACGAACAGAGAGAGAGAGAGAGAGAGAGAGAATAAAAAAAAAAAAAAACAGAAAGAAAGAACACACAACCAGTACTGGCAGATGCCTTCTTTGTGTGCATGTCCTTCCTGTGGGCATGGGTGAGCAATGCTTGGTGTGCGATTGGGTACTCCCTCCCTCATGAGGATGGGGGGTATGATAGTTTATTTATATAGCGCCTGTTTCAAAGCGCTTCAAGGCAAGGGAGGAAACAAGGAGAATACAATGACATTCTTACAGGCCATGAACAGTAAAGATGTGAAATTCACTATCGTACTCGGCCTGATGACACTCCAGATAGGGCAAGTGCTAAGACATAGATAAGGAAGGGAGGTGGAGAGTGGGAAGGAAATGGAAACAGACAGGCAACTACCGTACTAGGCCTGACGACATTTCCGATAGTGCTGGAGGGGGGAGGAGACAGACAAGGTTGCTATCATACTCGGTCCAGGGACAGTTCTGATAGAGTAAGTGCATAGAAGAAAGAAAGGGAGAGGAGGAGAGAACAGAGAGTAAACGGTTAAAAAGAGTGGAGAAGCAAGAGAGGAGAGCGAATACAATTGCAGAAATAACAGATAATGTTGTATGCCAGGATACAAGATGAAGATAGGAACTGCATGATTCAGGGCCACCATGAGTACAGGATGCAAAGGAAGTCCAGCATGAGAGTTGAGAAAAGGTGACGCACCGTGAATGAATGAAGTCCATAAAAGTGAAATCCAGCATTGGCCACAAGACGGTGATGGTGAAAAGTAGATCTCCCCTTGCCGACTGACCTTGCCAACAGCTGGTACACTGAATCTGCACTCTGGAAGTCTGGAATCTCTGCACCAGCGCTCTTTCATGCTCTGACGACTAAGCCCTGTCTCTTCTGGGTGACCAGAAGGAACCCACAGTGGCACCCCTCTCCCGATCCACAGGTGACCACTGGATCACACATTCTGCTCGATGGCCTTGTCTCCCTGAAGCTGCTGACCCTGCCTCCATTGCCAGACCCAGAAGTGGGTGCCCCTTTGCTGCCAGGACTCCGAAGACTCACTGCCGAGCTAAAGGAACCTGGCCGCAGTGGACATGATGACCAGTCAATTTAACAAGACTGCTCTCAAGGGGGTAAAGGAGGGGAACAATTGGCCAAGACTTGAATATAAAACTACCCCAATAAAGAGGCATTTAAATGGAAAGAAAGAGGAATCTGTGTTGGTCTGGGTAGATATGAACCCTTTGGCACCTAAGCGGTACATGCTACTGATGCCAACAGACTAGACGGTAATTTAGTACAGGCTGGGTGTGTGTTCTCCCGTGATAAAGTTCTGGATTGTTCTGTGAGACCTCCAGACAGTTAAGTGGCATTGGTAGCATCTGCTCCTCAGATGCCCCTCCACACACCCAACCACCCAGACCACCATGTGCTGAGCGTCCGCTTCCCCCACAGGAAACATTTGAGGCTTTTGCCCAACATCAGGGGTCGTTTTATATCGCATACTAGGCCAGCTGCTCCCCTCCTTTCCTCCTTGAGAGCACTGTCCTGTTCATAGACTGGTCATCGTGTCCACCGCAGCCAGGTGCCTTTACAAGTCCTTGGGTCTGAGAGCGGTGTGTGTTATGGTAGAACCTCAAACTAATTTCCCACCCTCAAAGCATGTTGTGCGGTCATTGCACAAGCAGTGATAGTGGGATAGGCACCTCGGGGTGCAGAGCAGTGGAATAATGTCTGCCCTACCCCAGTACCAGGAGAGTTTGTCCCCAAACTGAAAGTAGCGGACAATGGATTGCTCAATTCCCAGGCAAGGTTGAGGTCACAGTAAGACATTTCAGAAAGTCCTAGTCCTGTACTTTCAGTTTGAGGAAGATGAAACCCCTGCGCCTAGAGATGTTCCAGAAAAGACGCCATTCATAGACCTATACCCTCTCTTAATATAACTGCTTAGGAAGGGCAGCTGCTGCCCTGAGGCTTCGATCCAAAGAAAGTACAACTGAGCTCATTCTGAAGGCTGAAACATTTCAAATATTCTCTAAAGGGCCTAGCCGGCCAGCAAGAGGTGGAATAAAACAAGTCTCTTAAGAACGAGTTGCTGTTCACATCTCTGCGGTATTGCCATAGCCTGCACAAGTAGACTGCACCCTACTTTCAAAGGTTTCCAACATCTAGGTCCACACACCCTCCACTCCTCACCCCACCTGAGACTCTGTGATCTGCTCCCCACTGGTTACTTGTAGATCCCCTGCTGCGACTTGCCTGCTTGCCCTGTTGTTAGCTTCCTGCTCCCTTTTTCTTCTTTCACTCGCTGGGTTCTTCTCCTATGACTGTAGAGCGCTGCGTTATTCGCAAAGCTAAACCACGCTCAAAAGAAAAAAATATAGAATAATAAAAGGATGCATGCATGCTCTTTGGGAATAGCTCCCCAGATGATGTATTGTATTGTACTTGCCATTTGTATAGTGCCTTTTACCATTATTATAGTCTCAATGTGCTGTAAGTGGGAATGCCCCCGAAGGACCGAAGTCCAGAGTGTTGGAGGTCATGGAGTGCGATTAGGATGCGTGTGCACATTTGGCCAACAAAAGGCTTAACAGGGCTGGCCAGGCTGTGGTAGAGGCATGTGGATGAGTCCTGAGAGAAGTCGGGAGATGGCATGAGTGCTAGAGACTCGCTGTGTGTTCAGTGGGCCCGAACTTATCCTAGGTCTGCACTGCATTCTGCTGTCAGAGGTGATGAGGCGTTGTCTGGTGTAAGCAGGCTGAGAATTATGTGAACAGCACAACCACATTTTCTCATAGTCCTTGCTGTATACTGAGGTGTGCGGGTAGCCATGCCTGCGGCCAGTGTCCACTGGAGTAGTGTAGTAGTGTGTTGTACGCCCCTTGCCAAAATCAAATGCGCTTTGTTGTTTGGGCCCCCATTCAGGTACTTGTCTTCTTCTGTTGGTTCTTGCAGCTGTGATAAAACGGTTAGCAACACCGACAGTCTATGCTCCAACTGTTTGCCACAAGAGGCGCACGGGTTTTACTTCCAGATTCTTGTAGGCGGATAGGGTGGCGAGTCTACCCAGTTATCGAACGCTTACTGAACATTTTCAGAAGTTACCTTTACCATTGAGGCTCATCCTATGGTTCATACAAGCGCAATACCTGCCCATCCTCACATTCCTCGCAGAGCGATGATGGGCTGGTTCTTGAATGCCCCCCTGTAGTATTGCATGGGGGTCGAAACTGGCCTACTAGTTTGGGACCTGTCCATGGTGGCACAACCTCCCATGACAACCTGCCGATTCCGATGGTAGTGGTTCTAACACACCACTGTGCTTCTACCACTATGTTTGCGATTTCCCTGTTTCCTGTACAATTCCTGTTCGCAATGATTCTTCAATCCTGTGATGTTTCATATGTGTGGGCTGTAATTCAGCTGGTGGTGCTTGTGGGGAACAGGGATATGTATTTGATACTGTGTGTGGTGCGTGCACGCAGCGAAAACGGCCGGCGCCATCAGGTGCTTGGAATTGAGTGTTGCCGCGAATTTGCAGCCGGCACCATCTGGAAGTGAATGTTCATATGCTGGGAGTGGGGATTTGAAGTTTTAGGGATTGTTTTAGGCTAATGCAGTAAATAGCCAGGTTTTAAGGTTTTTTTCGGTGCAGCGGATGTGCAGGGAAATTGATGAATTAGACTGCAGTGCTCTGCCCGATACGATGCAGGCGGTGTCATTGAGTGATCAATCTAGTCTTCTCCCGAAGTAGGGTTGAGTAGCGAAATTGCAGCATTCATCTACGGTTTTAAAGCCTTACAAATACATCAGTTACCCCGATAAGCAACTCCAAAACTCGGGAAGATCCTTTTTGCGATCACTAGCATCAGAAGATGCAATGCCTCCTACAAACAGGAAGGGCACAATGCTGTGGTGGGGGCCAGAGGGAGGATGATTAGAGCGCTTAGCAGGACTTTAGTAGACAAAAAGTCAGGAGCAGTAGGAGAGGTGGGACGGAACCTCAAACGCCATCATGCTGGGTCACATAACCTGAGCACCCTGTTGGAGCGGCCCCTCAATGGCCAATCACACACCTCGGAAACCCTGACGTGCTATGTAGAACCAGTTCTGCTCACCCTGACAAAGCACACTTTGGGGTTGCGCTTCGTTGCAAGAAAATCCCCACCACCCTGAAGGAACAGCCCACGCTAATAGACTGCTGTTAGTCTTAGTCTGCTGTATACCTAGACCCCTGTGTGCGATTGCACCCTGAGAAATGAGTCTCCGGAGTCGCAGCCACACATAAGCTGCAGTGGGTAATTCCCCTCCGACCCCTCTTCTCATCCCCCCTGCTCCCTCGCGCTCAACCTAGCAAAGGACACTGGTACATTGCAATGTTGCAAAACCTTACCATCCCAAGACAGATACGCCTCTATGGGATCAGGACCCCTCCTCAGTGGAAGCAGACCACTCCTCAGTGGAAGCAGACCCCTCCTCAGTGGAAACTGACCCCTCCTCAGTGGAAGCAGACCCCTCCTCAGTGGAAACTGACCCCTCCCCAGTGGAAGCAGACCCCTCCTCAGTGGAAACTGACCCCTCCTCAGTGGAAGCAGACCCCTCCTCAGTGGAAGCAGACCCCTCCTCAGTGGAAACTGACCCCTCCTCAGTGGAAACAGACCCCTCCTCAGTGGAAGCAGACGCCTCCCCAGTGGAAGCAGACCCCTCCTCAGTGGAAGCGGACTCCTCCTCAGTGGAAGCGGACTCCTCCTCAGTGGAAGCAGACCCCTCCTCAGTGGAAGGAGACCCCTCAGTGGAAGCAGACCCCTCCTCAGTGGAAACGGACCCCTCCTCAGTGGAAGCAGACCCCTCCCCAGTGGAAACGGACCCCTCCTCAGTGGAAGACCCCTCCTCAGTGGAAGCGGACCCCTCCTCAGTGGAAGCAGACTCCTCCCCAGTGGAAGCAGACCCCTCCCCAGTGGAAGCAGACTCCTCCCCAGTGGAAGCAGACCCCTCCCCAGTGGAAACGGACCCCTCCTCAGTGGAAGACCCCTCCTCAGTGGAAGCGGACCCCTCCTCAGTGGAAGCAGACCCCTCCTCAGTGGAAACAGACCTCTCCTCAGTGGAAACAGACCTCTCCTCAGTGGAAACTGACCCCTCCTCAGTGGAAGCAGACCTCAGTGGAAGCGGACCCCTCCTCAGTGGAAACGGACCCCTCCTCAGTGGAAGGAGACCCCTCCTCAGTGGAAGCTGACCCCTCCTCAGTGGAAGCGGACCCCTCCTCAGTGGAAGCAGACCCCTCCTCAGTGGAAGGAGACCCCTCAGTGGAAGCAGACCCCTCCTCAGTGGAAACGGACCCCTCCTCAGTAGAAACTGACCCCTCCTCAGTGGAAACAGACCCCTCCTCAGTGGAAGCAGACCCCTCCCCAGTGGAAGCGGACCCCTCCCCAGTGGAAACGGACCCCTCCTCAGTGGAAGCAGACCCCTCCTCAGTGGAAACTGACCCCTCCTCAGTGGAAGCAGACCCCTCCTCAGTGGAAGCAGACGCCTCCCCAGTGGAAGCAGACCCCTCCTCAGTGGAAGCGGACTCCTCCTCAGTGGAAGGAGACCCCTCCTCAGTGGAAGGAGTCCCCTCAGTGGAAGCAGACCCCTCCTCAGTGGAAACGGACCCCTCCTCAGTAGAAACGGACCCCTCCTCAGTGGAAACAGACCCCTCCTCAGTGGAAGCAGACTCCTCCCCAGTGGAAGCAGACCCCTCCCCAGTGGAAACGGACCCCTCCTCAGTGGAAGACCCCTCCTCAGTGGAAGCGGACCCCTCCTCAGTGGAAGCAGACTCCTCCCCAGTGGAAGCAGACCCCTCCCCAGTGGAAGCAGACTCCTCCCCAGTGGAAGCAGACCCCTCCCCAGTGGAAACGGACCCCTCCTCAGTGGAAGACCCCTCCTCAGTGGAAGCGGACCCCTCCTCAGTGGAAGCAGACCCCTCCTCAGTGGAAACAGACCTCTCCTCAGTGGAAACTGACCCCTCCTCAGTGGAAGCAGACCTCAGTGGAAGCGGACCCCTCCTCAGTGGAAACTGACCCCTCCTCAGTGGAAGGAGACCCCTCCTCAGTGGAAGCAGACCCCTCCTCAGTGGAAGCGGACCCCTCCTCAGTGGAAGCAGACCCCTCCTCAGTGGAAGGAGACCCCTCAGTGGAAACGGACCCCTCCTCAGTAGAAACGGACCCCTCCTCAGTAGAAACGGACCCCTCCTCAGTGGAAACAGACCCCTCCTCAGTGGAAGCAGACCCCTCCCCAGTGGAAGCGGACCCCTTCCCAGTGGAAACGGACCCCTCCTCAGTGGAAGCGGACCCCTCCTCAGTGGAAACTGACCCCTCCTCAGTGGAAGCGGACCCCTCCTCAGTGGAAACAGACCCCTCCTCAGTGGAAGCAGACCCCTCCTCAGTGGAAACGGACCCCTCCTCAGTGGAAGCAGACCCCTCCTCAGTGGAAGCAGACCCCTCCTCAGTGGAAGCAGACCCCGCCTCAGTGGAAGGAGACCTCAGTGGAAGGAGACCCCGCCTCAGTGGAAGGAGACCCCGCCTCAGTGGAAGAAGACCTCTCAGTGGAAGCAGACCCCTCCTCAGTGGAAGGAGACCCCGCCTCAGTGGAAGGAGACCCCGCCTCAGTGGAAGGAGACCCCTCCTCAGTGGAAGAAGACCTCTCAGTGGAAGCGGACCCCTCCAGCTTGTCTCTGTGAGGATGTCTCGACCTCCAGTGGCTTCAGTCAGTCCTTTAGACAGTCCAGCGTGTCTCAGTGAGGATGTCTCAACCGCCAGTGGCTACAGCCAGTCATTTAGACAGTCCAGCCTGTCTCAGGGAGGATGTATCGACCTCCAGTGGCTTCAGTCAGTCCTTTACAGTCCAGCGTGTCTCAGGGAGGATGTCTCGACCTCCAGTGGCTTCAGCCAGTCATTTAGACAGTCCAGCGTTTCTCAGGGAGGATGTCTCAAACCTGCAGTGGCTTCAGTCAGTCATTTAGACAGTCCAGGGTGTCTCATGGAGGATGTCTCGACCTCCAGTGGCTTCAGTCAATCTTTTAGACAGCCCAGCGTGTATCGGTGAGGATGTCTCAACCTCCAGTGACTTCAGCCGGTCATTTAGACAGTCCATCCTGTCCAAGGGAGGATGCCTCAATGTTCAGTGGCTTCAGTCAGTCATTTAGACAGTCCAGCGTGTCTCAGGGAGGATGTCTCGACCTCCAGTGGCTTCTGCCAGTCATTTAGACAGTCCAGCGTGTATCAGGGAGGATGTCTCAACCTCCAGTGGCTTCAGTCAGTCATTTAGACAGTCCAGTCTGTCTCGGTGAGGATGTCTCTAACCTCCAATGGCTTCAGCCGGTCATTTAGACAGTCCAGCGTGTCTCAGGGAGGATGTATCGACCTCCAGTGGCTTAAGTCAGTCCTTTACAGTCGAGCGTGTCTCAGGGAGGATGTCTCAACCTACAGTGGCTTCAGTCAGTCATTTAGACAGTCCAGCCTGTCTCGGTGAGGATGTCTCTAACCTCCAGCGGCTCCAGTCAGTCATTTAGACAGTCCAGCCTGTCTCAGGGAGGATGTCTCAAACCTCGAGTGGCTCCAGCCAGTCATTTAGACAGTCCAACGTCTCTCAGGGAGGATGTCTCGACCTACAGTGGCTCCAGCCAGTCATTTAGACAGTCCAGCCTGTCTCGGTGAGGATGTCTCGACCTCCAGTGGCTTCAGTCAGTCCTTTAGACAGTCCAGCGTGTCTCATGGAGGATGTCTCAACCTCCAGTGGCTTCAGTCAGTCCTTTAGACAGTCCAGCGTGTCTCGGTGAGGATGTCTCAACCGCCAGTGGCTACAGCCAGTCATTTAGACAGTCCAGCCTGTCTCAGGGAGGATGTATCGACCTCCAGTGGCTTCAGTCAGTCCTTTACAGTCCAGCGTGTCTCAGGGAGGATGTCTCGACCTCCAGTGGCTTCAGCCAGTCATTTAGACAGTCCAGCGTTTCTCAGGGAGGATGTCTCAAACCTGCAGTGGCTTCAGCCAGTCATTTAGACAGTCCAGCGTTTCTCAGGGAGGATGTCTCAAACCTGCAGTGGCTTCAATCAGAGCTTTAGACAGTCCAGCGTGTCTCATGGAGGATGTCTCGACCTCCAGTGGCTTCAGTCAGTCCTTTAGACAGTCCAGCCTGTCTCGGTGAGGGTGTTTCTAACCTCCAGTGGCTTCAGTCAGTCATTTAGACAGTCCAGGGTGTCTCATGGAGGATGTCTCGACCTCCAGTGGCTTCAGTCAATCCTTTAGACAGTCCAGCGTGTATCGGTGAGGATGTCTCAACCTCCAGTGACTTCAGCCGGTCATTTAGACAGTCCAGCCTGTCCAAGGGAGGATGTCTCAATGTTCAGTGGCTTCAGTCAGTCATTTAGACAGTCCAGCGTGTCTCAGGGAGGATGTCTCGACCTCCAGTGGCTTCTGCCAGTCATTTAGACAGTCCAGCGTGTACCAGGGAGGATGTCTCAACCTCCAGTGGCTTCAGTCAGTCATTTAGACAGTCCAGTGTGTCTCATGGAGGATGTCTCTAACCTCCAGTGGCTTCAGCCAGTCATTTAGACAGTCCAGTGTGTCTCAGGGAGGATGTCTCGACCTCCAGTGGTTTCTGCCAGTCATTTAGACAGTCCAGCGTGTCTCAGGGAGGATGTCTAAACGTTCAGTGGCTTCAGTCAATCCTTTAGACAGTCCAGCGTGTATCGGTGAGGATGTCTCAACCTCCAGTGACTTCAGCCGGTCATTTAGACAGTCCAGCCTGTCCAAGGGAGGATGTCTCAATGTTCAGTGGCTTCAGTCAGTCATTTAGACAGTCCAGCGTGTCTCAGGGAGGATGTCTCGACCTCCAGTGGCTTCTGCCAGTCATTTAGACAGTCCAGCGTGTACCAGGGAGGATGTCTCAACCTCCAGTGGCTTCAGTCAGTCATTTAGACAGTCCAGTGTGTCTCATGGAGGATGTCTCTAACCTCCAGTGGCTTCAGCCAGTCATTTAGACAGTCCAGTGTGTCTCAGGGAGGATGTCTCGACCTCCAGTGGTTTCTGCCAGTCATTTAGACAGTCCAGCGTGTCTCAGGGAGGATGTCTCGACCTCCAGTGGTTTCTGCCAGTCATTTAGACAGTCCAGCGTGTCTCAGGGAGGATGTCTCGACCTCCAATGGTTTCTGCCAGTCATTTAGACAGTCCAGTGTGTCTCAGGGAGGATGTCTCGACCTCCAGTGGTTTCTGCCAGTCATTTAGACAGTCCAGCGTGTCTCAGGGAGGATGTCTTAACCACATCATGACCCAGGTGTCTTTAAATTGTTGCTCGGAATGAGTTGAAGATGTGATGTGTGTTACTCGCACAACTTGGAGGCTATTTGCCCATCTTGTAAAAGCGCAGACATCTTTTGTTTTAAGACAGTGCGTAGCTACCATATTGCACAATAAAACTCTCGAGCTCTTGAAATGCCAGGTCGCCACTACCTCCAGCTCTGATTAGTGAGAGAAGTATCGCCATTCATTGAAAGGGAACTGCTCACCTCGGGTTCCCATCTAAAATAGATGGCGGAATGTTCTATTTATTTATTTTATTTATGTATTTTTATTTTTTACATTTGTAGAGCGCACTAGAGCCCAAAGGCATTGAGGCGCTTTTTATATGAAAGTGTCTGTAGGCAAGAATACAAAATAGGACATGCGGTTACTTAGTTATGTTGCTCCACTCACCATACGCCCCCCTTCCCTGGAGCCCCCGGCCCCCATCTGCTCCCTCTACCTGTCCCAGCCCCTCTGCACCCTGCACCCTGCTTGTCACCCCTGGCTGCTTCCCCTATGTACGGAGCTCCCTACCCATCCCAGCTTCTCTGTCTTCCCCCACACCATACTTGCTACCTAGCTGTGTCCACTGTGTAGAGAGCTCTCTACCCATCCCAGCTTCTCTGCTACCCCTACACCATACCTGCCACCTAGCTGCTACCCCTCTGTACGGAGCTCCCTACCCATGCCAGCGTCTCTGTCTCCCCCACCCCATACTTGCCACCTAGCTGTGTCCACTGTGTACAGAGCTCCCTTCCCATCCCAGCTTCTCTGCTACCCCACACCATACCTGCCACCTAGCTGCTTCTCCTCTGTACAGAGCTCCCTACCCATCCCAGCTTCTCTGATACCCCCACACCATACTTGCCACCTAGCTGTGTCCACTGTGTAGAGAGCTCTCTACCCATCCCAGCTTCTCTGCTACCCCTACACCATACCTGCCACCTAGCTGCTTCTCCTCTGTACAGAGCTCCCTACCCATCCCAGCTTCTCTGATACCCCCACACCATACTTGCCACCTAGCTGTGTCCACTGTGTACAGAGCTCCCTACCCATCCCAGCTTCTCTGTCTCCCCCACACCATACTTGCCACCTAGCTATGTCCACTGTGTACAGAGCTCCCTACCCATCCCAGCTTCTCTGCTACCCCAACACCATACTTGCCACCTAGCTGTGTCCACTGTGTACAGAGCTCCCTACCCATCCCAGCTTCTCTGTCTCCCCCACACCATACTTGCCACCTAGCTATGTCCACTGTGTACAGAGCTCCCTACCCATCCCAGCTTCTCTGCTACCCCAACACCATACTTGCCACCTAGCTGTGTGCACTGTGTACAGAGCTCCCTACCCATCCCAGCTTCTATGATACCCCCACACCATACTTGCCACCTAGCTGTGTCCACTGTGTAGAGAGCGCTCTACCCATCCCAGCTTCTCTGCTACCCCTACACCATACCTGCCACCTAGCTGCTACCCCTCTGTACAGAGCTCCTTACCCATGCCAGCATCTCTGTCTTCCCCACCCCATACTTGCCACCTAGCTGTGTCCACTGTGTACAGAGCTCCCTACCCATCCCAGCTTCTCTGCTACCCCACACCATACCTGCCACCTAGCTGCTTCTCCTCTGTACAGAGCTCCCTACCCATACCAGCTTCTCTGATACCCCCACACCATACTTGCCACCTAGCTGTGTCCACTGTGTACAGAGCTCCCTACCCATCACAGCTTCTCTGCTACCCCCACACCATACCTGCTACCTAGCTGCTTCTCTGTACAGAGTTCCCTACTAATCCCATCTTCTCTGCTATCCCCACACCATACCTGCCACCTAGCTGCTTCCCCTATGTACAGAGCTCCCTACCCATCCCAGCTTCTCTGTTACCCCCACACCATACCTGCTACCTAGCTGCTTCTGTGTACAGAGCTCCCTACCCATCCCAGCTTCTCAGCTACCCATGCACCCTACCTGTAACTCCTTAGCTGCTTCACCTATGTACAGACCCCCTACCCACGCCAGCTTCTGTGCTAAACCAGCACCCTATTTGTCAGCTCCTAGCTTTTTCCACTATGTACTGAGCTCCCTACCCACCCCAGCTCCTTTGCTACCTCTGCACCCTACTTGTCACCTCCGAGCTTTCCCCCCTATGTACAGAGCTCTCTACCCATCCCAGCTCCTCTGCTACTCCTGCACCATACTTGCCAACTATCTGCTTCCCCTATGTACCAAGCTCCCTGCCCATCCCAGCTTCTCTGCTACCCCATCACCCTGCGTGTCACCCCCTGGCTGTTTCCCCTATGTACAGAGCACCCTGTCCATCCTAGTTGCTCTGCTACCCCCACACCATACCTGCCACCTATCTGCTTCCCCTGTGTACTGAGCTCCCTACCCATCCCAGCTTCTCTGCTACCCCATCACCCTGCGTGTCACCCCCTGGCTGTTTCTCCTATATACAGAGCTCCCAAACCATCCCAGTTTCTCTGCTACCCCCATGCCATGCCTGCCACCTAGCTGCTTCCCCTATGCACAGTTTCCTAGCCATCTCAGCTCTTCTGCTACCCCTGCACCCCACTTGTCACCTCATGGCTGCTTACACTATGTACAGAGCTCTCTACCGATCCCAGCTTCTCTGCTACCCCCACACCATACTTGCCACCTCATGGCTGCTTCCCCTATGTACCAAGCTCCCTACCCATCCTCGCTACTCTGCTATCCCATCACCCTGCGTGTCAACCCCTGGCTGTTTCCCCTATGTACAGAGCACCCTATCCATCCATCCTAGCTTCTCTGCTACCCCCACACCATACCTGCTCCCTATCTGCTTCCCCTATGTACCAAGCTACCTACCCATCCCAGCTTCTCTGCTACCCCATCGTCCTGCATGTCAATCCCTGGATGTTTCCCCTATATGCAGAGCTCCCTACCCACCCCAGCTTCTCTGCTACCTCAGACCATACTTGCCACCTAGCTGCTTCCCCTATGTACAGAGCTCCCCATCCATCCCAGTTTCTCTGCTACCCCCACGCCATACCTGCCACCTAGTTGCTTCCCCTATGCACAGAGCTCCCTAACCATCCCAGCTCATCTGCTACCCCTGCACCCTACTTGTCACCTCATGGCTGCTTACACTATGTACAGAGCTCTCTACCCATCCCAGCTTCTCTGCTACCCCCCCACCATACTTGCCACCTCATGGCTGCTTCCCCTATGTACCAAGCTCCCTACCCATCCACGCTCCTCTGCTATCCCATCACCCTACGTGTAACCCCCCTACTGCTTCTCCCTATCCATCCCAGCTTCTCTGCTACCCCACACCATACTTACCACCTAGCTGCTTCCCCTATGCACAGAGCTCCCCACCTATCCCATTCCGGTCAAGTGGCACAGCGAGTAGAGCGCTCGCTTTGACATCCGTGCAGAGCCTGCTAACCCAGGTTTGAACCCCGGCATGGCCAAACGCAGCCTTTCATCCTTCCGAGGTCGATAAATGAGCACCACACACCGTGGGTAATAAGCAGCGCTCAGATACCTGAGGGTTCGTAGCGCTATATAAATGCCTAATTATTATTATTATTATTATCCCAGCTTCTCTGCTACCCCCACACAATACCTGCCACCTAGCTGCTTCCACTATGCACATAGCTCCCTATTAATCCCAGCTCCTCTGTTATCCCTTCACCCTGCTTGTCACCCCCCCCTGGCTGCTTCCCCTATGTACAGTGTTTCCTAACCATGACACCTCTTGTGTTACTCCCGTGCCCTACGTGTCACCTCCTAGGTGCTTATCCTATGTACAGAGCTCCCCTCCATCTCAGTTCCTCTGCTACCACTGTGCCCTGTGTGTCACCCACTGGTGGCTACCCCTATGTACAGAGCTCCCTACACATCCCAGCTCCTCTGCTACCCCTGAACCCTGCTTGTCACCCCTGGCTTTTTCCCCTATGTACGGAGCTCCCTACCCATCCCAGCTTCTCTGCTACCCCCACACCATACCTACCACCTAGCTGCTTTCCCTATGCACAGAGCTCCCCTCCCATCCCAGCTTATCTGCTACCCCCACCCCACGCCTGCCACCTAGCTACTTACCCTATGTACAGAGCTCCCAATCCATCCCAGCTTCTCTGCTACCCCCACACCATACCTGCCACCTAGCTACTTACCCTATGTACAGAGCTCCCTATCCAGCCCAGCTTCTCTGCTACCCCCACACCATACCTGCCACCTAGCTGCTTCCCCTATGTACAGAGCTCCCTACCCCTCCCAGCTCATCTGTTAATCCTGCACCATTCTTGACACCCCTACCTGCTTCCCCTATGCACATAGCTGTCTACCTATCCCAGCTCCTCTGCAACCCAAGCACCCTACTTGCCCTCTTCTAGATGCTTTTCCTCTGTACACAGCTCCCTACCCACCCCAGCTCCTCTGCTACCCCTTGCACCATACTTGTATCCCTTTGGCTGCTTCTCTTTGTACAGAGCACCCTACCCATCCCAGCTCCTCTGCAACTCCTGCACTCTACTTGTCACCTTCTAGCTGCTTGTCCTATCTGCAGAACTCCCTACCCATCCCAGTTCCTCTGCTACCCATGCACCCTACCTGTAACTCCCTAGCTGCTTCCCTATGTACAGAGATCCCTACCCATCCCAGCTCCTCTGTTACCCCTGCACCCTATGTGTAACCCCCTGGCTGCTTGCCCTGCATAAAGCGCTCTCTACCTATCCCAGCTTTTCTGCTACCCCTGCACCCTACTTGTCACCTCCTGGCTGCTTCCGCCATATACATATCTCTCTACTTATCCCAGCTCCTCTGTTACCCCTGCACCCTACTTGTCGCCTCCTAGCTGTTTCCCCTATGTACAGAGCTCCCTAACCATCCCAGCTCCTCTGCTAGCCCTGCACCCTACTTGTAACCCCCTGGCTGCTTGCCTTTCATACACTGCTCCCTTCCGATCCCAGGTTTTCAGCTATCCTTGCACCCTACTTGTTACCCCTCCTAACTTCTCCGATATCAGAGTTGCCAAACCATCCCAGCTCCTCTATAAACCCCCTGAACCCTATTTGTAACCCCATGGCTGCTTCCCCTATGTACAAAGCTCCCTATCCATTGCAGCTTTTCTGCTACCCCTGCATCCAGAGTGTGATCAGCTGCAATGTAGAGAGCCCGGAAGGGCACTGGATCCAAAGCCGGAGTAAGGAGGAACCGCATACAAGATCCGTAGCTCGAAGCAAAAAGGTGCCGGAAGGACTCTTAATGCAAGAGACTGAGCTCCTGCAGGCAGCAGCTTTTATACCGCCCTGCCCAGCACAGAGGCAGGCTAATTGGTTGCACCTGGCTCAGCACACCTGCAGACAATCGGCCTCCTCCCTCTCTGTTCCTGAGCTGGTAGAAGCAGAGCAGATCCCTAGGGCTTCTGGGGATTGTAGTTCCGAAGATGGCGAATAGGAATGGCCAGGAAAAGATGGTTATAGCCAAGTGCATTGTGGTAAGTGTAGTTTGTTTGGAAAAATAGAAAAGCACCAAAGTCTCGCAAATGGGAAATAAAGTCCATATTGATCGTAAATGTATGCGCCCATGGCGCAGGCATGACAGTATGCCCCTCTCCAGGCTCCCTGAGAGTTGACCAGCAAGAAGAATGTCTGTCACGCTGTGAAAGAGTCTTATTCCAAAAAGGCACATCATGAGGCACCAACAACTGTTTAAGGTTGCAAGGTGAGAGTCTTGAAGGACAGAGACAGTATCAATGTTCTGGACCTTTGAGGTAGAATTCAGAAAAGACAAAGTCTTTGGAGCACAAAACCCAACAGTGTGTTCAGAGGAACTGTGAAAAACTGCTGCAGGCTCCATGGCAAATCTTGCTTTGAAAGGCAACAGTAAGGTGTTGGAAGGTGGAGCCAGAGGTACAGCAGAGTTGGTTGCTCTAGGAAGGTTTTCCAAGGCATCAGAAGCAGCAATGGCTAAGTCGAGATTAGCCGCAGACATTTCAGGAGTCAAAGTGGAGGGTTCTCCATGATTTGTAGGAATTTCAGAAACCACAGCAGCAGGGAGACCATGAATGGCTGTAGATAGTTCCAATGCTGTAGCAACTGAGAGTGTGGGTGCCGTAGAAGAACCAGTGGGCAGTGACGCACCTGAGACTGATAGAGTAGAGTCTGGTAGTTTTAGTGCTGCAGGGGCATCAGCAGGAACAACCGGAGCTGTAGTCCTAAAAGAAAAGTTATCGGAATCAGCAACAGGTTCTGTCCTTGCAGGCAGAGAGGAAGGGGGTGCTTCTGCTGCAGAAAGAGTGATGTGAGATGCTGCAACAGTAGCAGAATTTGAAGTATTAGCAGGAGGAGCAGCAAAGATTGGGCTAGCAGATACAATAACAGGCAGTATGACAGATGTGGGGTCAGGATAGGGTAGGTGTTCTGAAGGCTGATCTTCAAAGTCTGGTGTGCTCAGATTGCTAGGTGGGTCTGGGGTATTGACTGATGGAAAGGCTGTATTCCAGACAGGTACTGGGTATTGTTCAGAATTAGAATTGTGGTCTGGTGTACAAAAACCTTTAGAAGCAGAGTACATTTCTGATTTGATCACTTCAGAAGAGGCTGTAAGTGAGAGTAGAGGACAGTAGTCAGGGGTAAGAGTGGAACAATCCTTTGAATCAGAAGGATCTCTAATCAGAAGATTACACTTGTCTTGTGGTGTAATGGCAGTGTGAGTGATTTGGCCCACCGAAGGAGTTAATTTTTTACTGTCTGTACAACAAGCTGAGTTACTGTGGTTTGAAGGTGAAAGAGCTGTGTCAGACTTTAGAAGGGATGCATATGCTAAATTTAGGTCTTCCATCTGCTTGGTATAAGTCTGTATCTTTTTCTGCGTGGCAATTCCAGGCCTTATCATGTCGATCTCTAAAGACAGAATATCAGGTGTAGGACATAGTATCAGAAGGTCTGGAATATTGTGTCCCTTCATTAAATTTTTACTATGTAAATAAACAAAGTCATCATAGAGATCTTCGGTCTGTCTTTTAAGGCGTAGGAGTTGTTCTTGAAGCAGGTATGTTTCATTAGCCTGATCTAAAGCTTCAGAATCTGGTGTAGCAGAAAATTGGTTGTAGCAATAGGAAGACTGACCTTAAGGTTATTATGGTTGGTAGATACTGGGGAAGTATTAAGACAACCGATGGTCAGTATTGGTCTTTTGTACCCAGGACCAGGTGGACTAACCTCAGGATACTTAATGCCGTGTCCTATCAAATGAGGGTAACCAGCAGTCTGGGGAGCTTGCCAAGCTGATCTTGAACATATTACTGTAGCAACAGCGTACTCTGGTTTAGAGACCCCCACAATGAATGCTATATCCTTGGCTGTAGCAGTATTAGAAGAATTGTCAGAAGACGCAGGAGTGATTTTCACTGTTTGGGCTAACAAGATCTGTAAGAATTCATTATCTTGCTGTAGCTCTTCAACAGATAAGGACTGCGGATCATAGTCGCAAATGTCATAATAATTATACATGGAAGAAGGGTCAGCTAGCCAGTGAGTGTAGTACCGTGCTTGTAAATCTTTGTTTACTAAGGCGAGACTGTTCTTTAGACTAATGTTCTTGTTTGCTGACTTTAGGGAACCTATAGATTTTTGCAAAGGTCTCTTAACCCGAAAGGAAAGCATCCTTGGACTGTGTATGCCTTTCTGGCCTATAGAACAAGAAATTGTTTGCTCTTGCATTCTGTCACGGGATGACACCCTGTAAAGAGAGGCACAGGACACCCAGGAAGGGTTTCGGGTGGTTGTGTCGAAGTAAGGTGGACAGATAGTACACACAGCTGAAAGTAATGAGAACGAAGAGTAGTCAAGTGTAGCAAGGAATAAGGTACTACAGAATGGATTCCCTCTAGGGGTGTATGCAGATATAGGAAAAGAGTATTCCACGGACCTTAGGAAAAACTCTAGCCTTCTGCACAGTTTGCTGTAACAGAGGCCCACGCTGTTTGCTCATGGCTTGGAACAACAGCTATGGGTGTCTGTAACGTAGAAACGAGACAAGGGAAGGGGCAGAGGTTGCCTGATGGAAACCAACAGACAAGCTCTGTACAAAGGGTCTACAAACAGTACAAGAGAAGATACTTACAGACAAATCCAGGAAGAGTAAGTTGATAGCAAACTAGCAGAAGGAAATGAAGGGAAAGTCTTGTAACTGATTGGATAGCAGAGGACAGTAAGGAACAAGGTTGAGAGCTCAGAGGAGCAGGAAAGCAATGAGCAAGCCCACAGGAGCAGGGCTGTAAGGTAGGGAGCCCTGAGGGAAAAGGCTTAAGGTAGTGGAGTAAAGCAGGCTGCACGGCAAGGAGCCCGGAAGGACCAGGCAGCAAGGAGTGAGCCCTGGGGGGCAGGGCCGCTGACCGTAGAAGGCTGCAGAGGACTGTAGAGGGCTGCTAGGCTGAGAACCCAGTGGACAAAGGCTGTAGGTAGTAAGCAGCGGAACGTGATCGGCTGCAAGGTAGGAAGCCCCGAGGACAAGGGCTGTTGGCAGCGAAGAGAAGCGGGCTGCGCGGCAAGGAGCCAGAAGGACCGGCAGCAAGGAGTAAGCCCAGAGGAGCAGGGCCGCAGACTGTAGAAGGCTGCAGACGACTGTAAGCTGCAAGGTATGAAGCCCAGAGGACAAAGGCTGTAGGCAGCCGGAGTGAGGCAGGCTGCAGAGCAGGGAGCCCAGAGGACAAGAGCTGTAGGCAGCCGGAGTGAGGCAGGCTGCAGAGCAGGGAGCCCAGAGGACAAGGGCTGTAGGCAGCCGGAGTGAGGCAGGCTGCAGGGCAGGAGCCTGGAAGACCAGGGCGGAAGGTAGCAGCTGAGCGTGATCAGCTGCAAGGCAGAAACCCAGCAGGGCAAGGGCGGAGGCTGAAAAACAGCAGAGCGTGATCAGCTGCAATGTAGAGAGCCCGGCAGGGCAAGGACGGAGGCTGGAAAACAGCAGAGCGTGATCAGCTGCAATGTAGAGAGCCCGGCAGGGCACTGGATCCAAAGCCGGAGTAAGGAGGAACCGCATACAAGATCCGTAGCTCGAAGCAAAAAGGTGCCGGAAGGACTCTTAATGCAAGAGACTGAGCTCCTGCAGGCAGCAGCTTTTATACCGACCTGCCCAGCACAGAGGCAGGCTAATTGGTTGCACCTGGCTCAGCACACCTGCAGACAATCGGCCCCCTCCCTCTCTGTTCCTGAGCTGGTGGAAGCAGAGCAGATCCCTAGGGCTTCTGGGGATTGTAGTACAGAAGATGGCGAATAGGAATGGCCAGGAAAAGATGGTTATAGCCAAGTGCATTGTGGTAAGTGTAGTTTGTTGGGAAAAATAGAAAGTCTCGCAAATGGAAAATAAAGTCCATATTGATCGTAAATGTATGCGCCCATGGCGCAGGAATGACAGAACACCAGAGCTCACATTCAAGAGTTTAGATGATGATTGTTTATAAGCAGGGGAGCGCTGAACGCCAGAGCTCACTTTCGAGGGTTTAGCTGATCGAGTGTAACCAGGGGAGTGCTGGAGGGTTTAGCTGATTAAAACCAGGGGAGCGCTGAACACCAGAGCTCACATTCAAGGGTTTAGCTGATGATTTATTATAACCAGGGGAGCTCCGAAAACACCAGAACTCACATTTAATGGTTTAGCTGATGATTGATTGTAACCAGGGGAGCGCTGGACACCAGAGCTCACATTCAAGAGTTTTAATGATGACCAATTAAAACCAGAGGAGCGCTGAACACCAGAGCTCACATTCAAGGGTTTAGGTACTGGTTGATTATAACCAGGGGAACGCTGGACACCAGAGCTCACATTCAAATGTTTAGATGATGATTGATTATAACCAGGGGAGCGCTGAACACCAGAGCTCACATTCAAATGTTTAGATGATGATTGATTATAACCAGGGGAGCTCCGAAAACACCAGAACTCACATTCAAGAGTTTAGATGATGATTGATTATAACCAGGGGAACGCTGGACACCAGAGCTCACATTCAAATGTTTAGATGATGATTGATTATAACCAGGGGAGCGCTGAACACCAGAGCTCACATTCAAATGTTTAGATGATGATTGATTATAACCAGGGGAGCTCCGAAAACACCAGAACTCACATTCAAGAGTTTAGATGATGATTGATTATAACCAGGGGAGCGCTGAACACCAGAGCTCACATTCAAGGGTTTAGATGATGATCGATTATAACCAGGGGAGTGCTGGACACCAGAGCTCACATTCACGTGTTTAGATGAAGATTGATTATAACCAGGGGAGTGCTGAACGCCAGAGCTCACATTCAAGAGTTTAGATGAGGATTGATTATGACCAGGGGAGCGCTGAACACCAGAGCTCACATTCAAGGGTTTAGATGATGATTGATTATAACCAGGGGAGCACTGAACATCAGAGCTCACATTCAAGGGTTTAGATGATGATTATAACCAGGGGAGCGCTGAACACCAGAGCTCACATTCAAGGGTTTAGCTGATGATCGACTATAACCAGGAGAGCTCTGGACACCAGAGCTCACATTCAAGAGTTTAGATGATGACCGATTAAAACCAGAGGAGCGCTGAACACCAGAGCTCACATTCAATGGGTTAGCTGATGATCGATTATAACCAGGGGAGCGCTGAACACCAGAGCTCACATTCAAGGGTTTAGCTGATCGATTATAACCAGGGGAGCCCTGAAAACACCAGAACTCACATTCAGTGGTTTAGATTATGATTGATTATAACCAGGGGAGCGCTGAATACTAGACCTCAAATTCAAGGGTCTAGCTGAGCGATTATAACCAGGGGAGTCCTGGACACCGGAGCTCACTGTCAAGGGTTTAGATAATGATTGTTTATAACGAGGGGAGCGCTGAACGCCAGAGTTCACATTTAAGGGTTTAGCTGATGACCGATTAAAATCAGGGGAGTGCTGCACACCAGAGCTCACATTCCAGGGTTAAGCTGATGATCGATTCAATGGTTTAGCTGATGATTGAATATAACCAGGGTAGCGCTGAATACCAGAGCTCGCATTCAAGAGTTTAGATGATGATTGATTATAACCAGGGGAGCGCTGAACACCAGAGCTTACATTCAAGGGTTTAGATGATGATTGATTATAACCAGGGGAGCGCTGAACACCAGAGCTCACATTCAAGGGTTTAGATGATGATTGATTATAACCAGGGGAGCGCTGAACACCATAGCTCACATTCAAGGGTTTAGATGATGATTGATTATAACCAGGGGAGCGCTGAACACCAGAGCTCACATTCAATGGTTTAGCTGATGATCGATTATAACCAGGGGAGCGCTGAACACCGGAGCTCACATTCAAGGGTTTAGCTGATCGATTATAACCAGGGGAGCTCCGATAACACCAGAACTCACATTCAGTGGTTTAGATTATGATTGATTATAACCAGGGGAGCGCTGAATACTAGACCTCAAATTCAAGGGTCTAGCTGATCGATTATAACCAGGGGAGTCCTGGACACCGGAGCTCACATTCAAGGGTTTAGATGATGATTGATCATAACCAGGGGAGCGCTGAACACCAACTTTCACATTCAAGGGTTTAGATGATAATTGATTATAACTAGGGGAGCGCTGGACATCGGAGCTCACATTCAAGGGTTTAGATGATGATTGATTATAACTAGGGGAGCACTGAATACCAAAGCTCACATTCAAGGGTTTAGCTGATGACCGATTAAAACCAGGAGAGCGCTGCACACCTGAGCTCACATTCAAGGGTTTAGCTGATGATCGATTATAACCAGGGGAGCTCTGAAAACACCAGAACTCACATTCAATGGTTTAGATGATGATTGATTATAACCAGGG
Source organism: Ambystoma mexicanum (assembly GCF_040938575.1). Taxonomy (NCBI): domain Eukaryota; kingdom Metazoa; phylum Chordata; class Amphibia; order Caudata; family Ambystomatidae; genus Ambystoma; species Ambystoma mexicanum. The sequence continues at coordinate 32,388,923 of NC_090934.1, forward strand.
GAGCGCTGAACGCCAGAGCTCACAGTCAAGGGTTTAGCTGATCATTGATTATCACCAGAGGGCCATTTCCACCCTTGCCAGCATGAGGATTTCCTCCTAGGACCGTCCCTTCTGTAGTAGTTTTCTCCTAAATGATTGTGACTCACACCCGGCAATGATCTGCGGGCGGAGTGCTTCGGTGTAGTTTGCAAAATCGAAATCTTTCATTTTGCTGCGTAGTCTCATTACAAAAGCCCCCATTGTCTCCCCTTTTGCCTGCTTCGTGTTGTGGAAGAGATGCCTCTCATAGTGCGCGTTGGTGTGGGGAGTGAAATATGTGGCTAGAGCTGATTTGAGGCCCTGGATTGTGTCGATGGAGTCAGACGGGAACTCAACAATTATGTCTCTTGTGGCAGGGCCCGCCGCTTGGTTCAGTAAGCACTGTTGACCTGCGTCTTCCCCTGGGCCAATAGGCCCTACATACAGGTCAAAGTCTCAGACCCACCTGGCCCATCTTGGCCCCATGTTGCTAGTGTCGATGACATTGAATGTGCCGGGTAGTTGCACAGCCAGGAAGTCTAACACACTCTGATGGCCCTGTTCTGGGGTCACTGGTACCTTGTCCGGGATGTCTTCATCCGACATGTTGGCGTCTGACCACCGTGCTTGACTTGGTTGGTGGTGTTGGATTGCCTAGCCCAGTTTGGGCAATACCCTCTGGATGCGGCCGCCTGAAGAGGCACAAGCACTGCTTCCCAGGGTAACCTCGTGCACTTCCCCAGGTCTTCTGTCTCCCTCTTCCACTGGATGATTAATTATTCTGTTTTTCTGGACTCCCCCATGGTGGGAAAATGCAGCTGCCTCCTTGAGGCATGAGCACACGAGCACTCTTCACTCACCGCCACGGTCCTAGGGCTTGAGGTATTGCCTCCGAGCCAGGCGCCATCCTCTACGGCGTGCCTTCACTGCTTCACCCGATGCGTGCGTGCGTGTGTGTGTGTGTGCGTGCGTGCGTGCGTGCGTGCGTGCGTGCGTGCGTGTGTGTGTGTGTGTATCGCCATGTTGACGGCCGCACACGTGGATGCTGTCCTGGTCGCCAGTTCTCAGGTGGGCCTTCCTTGCTGTGCCCGGGACCTCCAGTCAGCTGTGGCCACCCGTGCACCCCCGTGCAAAGCTGAATTCTCCACGCCTTTATTCTTCCCCTTCGGTCCCCCCCCCCGCCACCTCACTGCCCTCCCCATGTCCTTGTCCCACCCCTGCCCACCCAGGACTACAACTCCTGACGCTACACCTGCCTCTTGGTAATGCTCCCATTTTCACTGAAGCCAAGTATTGCTCTTTCTCTCTCACTTTATTGGGAGGGGGTGCACAGGCCCTGCATTTCTGCCGCCTCTCTGACGGTCCTAAAATGGTCTGTAAACAGCTTTAAAGGAACGAAGGCAGATGTTGACCAGATAACCACTTAAAATAAATAGGCTCGGAACGGGGAACAGAAGTGTGATGTGCACATGTTCTACATGTTTGCAGATGTGTCCACTTTAGCAAACATTGGCCTGGGGGATAGATCATTGCTATTATCCGCCCCCTCCCTTTCTCTGCCGGGGCAAGCAGAGCCTGGTGCCCTCCCACCTCTCACTTCTCCTGACCCCACTTTCTCTTCATGAAAGTGTGTCTACCCTAGTGTTCACTCGCACTCTCCATTGCAGTGTTCTCTACTCCTTCGCTTTCACCCGCTCTTGGGCATAACATGTATTCGAACCCTGGGCCGGTGAATACCCCTTTTCTATGGGTCAATTTGCGGGCTATAAGAAACGGTATAGCTCACGTTTCATTATAGCCGGCAAATTTGGCCTCTTTTTTGTAGCTTGGAAAGTCGAGAACTAACAGTGCTTCACCCCCTCTAGTGGCCTTCTTTAAAATAACATTTGCCTACAAATACCATGCTTTTTTCGTTTTTGTTTAAATGCATGATGGCTGGGGGTCGCGGTGAAGTCAGAGAGGGACCCTTTTACTTCTCCCTCACTCCCCCCATTCCGTGAGCCCGAGCACTCACTTCAGGCTGTGCTCCCTCACTTAGCTTCCCTGTGCCCCCTCCTCACTGTGCACTCACTCACCCCCTTCAACTATCCTTTCGAATGGATTGTGTCCTCCAATGTATTGCTCATCTATGACATGTAATGTCCACAGCTGTGCAGCTTCGGATGTTTTTTCGGCAGAGGGCGCCCTGCGTCAATGGCATTGGGTCGATGTCCCTCGAAGACCAGCACGCATAGCCTCAGTTCTGTTTTTTCTGCAAACGTATTTGCTTCATAAAACTCGGTGCGCCTCGTGGCTAATGTTAAGTTACCGTATTTTGTCTTCTTGTTTTACCCCGACGACCCCACGGTCTGGCTTTAGGAAATGTCGGGACTGTGATGCTGGAAATGCTTTGGAGGGACAGGGCATCCGTATCCTTGTCCTTTGTTGTTTTATCGTGTGTTCTGTCTTGTTTTCAACGCAGGAGTTCATGTGGGACTCCTGGCGGTGCGGCTCTTCCTGTATTTGGTTTGGTGAACAGACCCATGGGATACCCTTATGGCACCCATGGGTGGGAGTATGACCCTGTACTCCTAGTGTATGTTTTTGGGCACCTGTGTGTGGTCCACAGTGCAGGGTACGGGCTGGTGGCAACTCCATGCTGAATTGACAGGTGCCCTGAGCGTCCTCCATTTTGGGATGCCCAGGCCCTGTCATTGCAATCAGTGGATTCCTGATAGGAAACAGATGGCCCATGTGGCCTCTTGCTTTCTATCTCCTGTTACCTTACTTTTCCCAAAGTCCCGGGAAGCCCTGACTCTGTCCCTTCCCCCTGACTGGCTGTTGGGTGGAAGTTCCATATAGGGTAGTGTGGGGAAGTCCAGGCCAGACTGGCTGGAGCCTTCCCAATGACAGTCTGTTGTGGGAGGCGCCCGTGGGGTGGGACCTGGGTGAATGGAGTGTGTGACGAATACGCATTCTGTGTTGTGGGTGTCTAGTATCTGGTGTTGGACACAATGACTGAGACAGCCCTGTCTGAAACCGGTATGAATGCAGTTTGGAGTGTTGAATGGCAGAGTGCTTGTCTGAATCCACACTCTGTGTTGTGAGTGTCTGGATGGAGAAGAATGGCCTGAATGCACTGTGCGCCTGATTGGCTGCCTGACTGCCTGACTGCCTGAATGCCCTTCTGAGTGATTGATTGCCTGAGTGTGACCCAGCAGAGTGAATGGGAGATCAACAGTATATCTGGGGACCTCCCACGGCTAGAAATCGATCAGAAGCTGAAGTCGAAACGGTTTCTGCTTAACTTTGAAGCCCACTGGAAGAAGAAGAACTGCTGCTGCTGTCCTTCGCTAATCTGAAAGCTGCTGTGCCTTCAAGGAACTGATCCAAGAGAGGACCTGGCTAGGAGACGTCTTCCCGAGCTACGAGGGACCATCGTGCACCAGCTGTTCTTTGCCAAAGCTCCCTGGTAGACAGACCTATGAAAGGCTGCCGACTGGAGAAGGGAACCGCCGAGGAGAATGAGGAGAAGCACCGGACAGCCGTCCACCATCGCCAACTGCCATCGCTGACCAGAGCCGCAGTGCTCCCTTTGCCTAAGAACATTGAAACAAGGACTCCCTTGTTCGGCACCGTCGACCGCTTTCGTCCTGCCGGAGAAAGTTAAGGCTGCCGATGACCGGGGAGAATCCGTCAGGGGGTTTCCCGCCACCCGAAGACTGGAAAGATGCTGACGACGCAACGCCCTTGCTGGGCCAAAGTTCTTCATTGACTCCTTGCGGCAATGAACACTCGTCATTGAGGTGCACCGCATGCCTCAGCTTGCAGGACGTTTTCGACCGATCGTCAACAAGCACCGCAAGAACTGAAGCTGCTGCCGCAACAACGGTGTTCACCCCTTTTTCCTCATGGAATCTCAACGATCCGTGGCTCCTGCCTTAAAGGGAGCCGCTCAAGAAGGATCCGTCGACGACCCAACGTCGAACTCTGCTACTCCAGGTACATTGGGGTTGTAGAACTATTTAGAAGGAAATAAGACTCTTAGGAACAATATATGGACTGGGCTTGTCCGATATCTTTATTTACAGGTTGCCCAGGCGGGGGGATCCTCATACAGTACTGTGTCTAGGTAACGGGGCCAGTATTCTGCCAATTGTTCTAACCAACTGCTTTCCTCCTATGTCTATTGTTGGTTCTCTTTATTATTTGATTTGTGCGACATTTAAGCTAAGTACAGTTGATGCACTTTAATGAAATCTCATAGTAATTGTGGTACCACGTAGAACTTTGTATATATTTGCCATTGTAGATTAACTGAGCACAAAGCGAGTTATTGTGATTGTGTATATAATCTTGAGCCTTAATTATATAAAGTCTGTGTTTTCACCAACATAGTGTGTGGACATTCCTTTGAGGGTGCTTGAGGACTACACTGTACTTAAGAACCAGCCTGCATCACCTCCTGAGAAGCTAGGCCTTGATTGCTCAACCATTGCTACCGTAATAGAGAATCTTGACTGGGGTCCTCTGTACCTCTCCTCTACCATATAGAGACCAGGAGTACAGACACCCCCCTCCAGTCTTTACAGTGGTGGCAGCAGTGGGATGCTTATGGTTTTGAGAATCAGTGTGTAACCTTGCCACGTACAAAATATCTACACTTTGTTAAATTGAGGTTTAGGTGTGTACAAACTAACTACATTACAAGCAATGGAATATATTGCAAATGGTACATTGACTCGGATGAGCTTAGAGGCTCTCCAGAGTGCTTGTGAAGACAGGGAAGTAGACTTTGAGGATAAGTCTAGGGCTGAGTTGATAGCTGCCCTGGTGGACTACCAGACTGACGGCGAAGCTCTTGAAGGAGTGGATGTAACCAATGAGGGCCCTACCCCTGGGGGTGTTGTTGAATCTGATTCTGGGAGTGCCACCATTCCTGGTGCCTCTGTTCCGACCTCCAGCAATATTTCTTCAAGGAACGCCTTGGAACCTGAGTTATTATGGATGATATTGGCCTTTGAATACCAAAAGTTGTAAATAGAAGCTGAACTTAAAAAAGAGGAGTTGGCACAGCAAGTGGAACTCAAGAAAAGGGATCTTGAACTCAAAGACAAGGACACTGAATGTCAGTGAATCCAGCTCGAGAAAGCTAGAGTGGAGATTTCAGTGAAACCAGTTGAGAGTGTCAAGTCCCCACCCACAAAGTTTATGAACGATTTGGTTGGTGTGTAGGCGGAGGGTTCTGATATCCTCCAATGGATTGAAGCATTTGATGGCTTGTGGAATCCATGATGTTGACAAAAGAGATTGGGCTAAGTGTCTGCTAAGCAGAGTGTCTCATACTGGATATGATTGTATTCTGAAACTGAGAGTGGAAGAAAGGGGTCAGTATGAGTGCATGAAGTCTGCTTTGATTGTCAGTTTGGCAAGACACCTACCCAATATCTTAACAGGTTGAGGGAATTTAAGAAATGAGAGAAAGTGTCTTGGGTTGACTGGGTGAGTGCTGCGCACATGAACATGATGGGGTGGATTGATGGCTACAAAGTGAAAACGTTTGTTGAATTGTCCTACCTCTTGTTTTTTGAGTATTTTTCTGAAGCCTGTTCACCAGAGCTGGGTCAGTATGTTGCTGACCAGAACATTTTAGATCCCTTTAAGCTGGCCAGGCTGGATGACAAGTGGTTCTCCCACCGGGTGTCCCCTAAGGACTCCAGTGGGAAGGACAAGGACAAAGAAAAGGGGGCCTCTCAGAAGGCTGAGGAGTCCCAAAAGCAATCACAGTCGAGTAAGCCAAAACCTTCCTCTCCTAAGACCCAAAAATCTAGTGGGGATACGTCCTATCTGGATGGGAGTAAGAGTAGTGGTCCACCTGCTGTGAAGCAGGCTCCCAGTAGTTCCAGTACCGTACCCCGCATTCCTGCTGGCACTTGTTGGAATTGTGGGGCTCTGGATCACAAGAAGGGTGACCCCAAGTGTAAAGGTAAGGCACTTGGAGTCCAGGCTGTCAGCCTGACCTACCCTTACCCCATGCCTGGGGTAGAGGCCACTGTCCTCCATTCCTCTACAGGAATCACATTCAGTGCACCTGTAGAGATTTTCCTGGTGTTCCTTGGGGGCTGGGACCAGTACACAGAAGTACTGGCGACTATCCCACAGAACAACCGTAGGTTTTTGAGAAGTGTCCTCTTGAATGGCCATCCTTCTACTGGCTTGAGAGACACTGGGGCAAGCATGACAGTGGTGGACAGGACCCTGCTCAAGCCAGAGGACTGTGTAGGAGCTCCTCTGAGAACTACCAGGTTAGCTGGTGGGTCTCCCAAATTGTTGCCTGTAGCCTTAGTCAACATTACGATTGGAGACAAGACAGCAAAGCTTCCTGTCTTGGTTCAGGACAACGTGCCTGCTAACATTTTATTAGGAAATGATTTAGTAGAAATGGGGATGATCTCGGATGGTCTACCCATGGCTGCTGCGGTGTTCACCCGATCACAAGTCACACCGGGTTCTGCTGCGAGTCCAGTACCCTTGCCGACGGGGAAACCCAAGGCACGAAGAAGGAAGAAAAAAAAGCCTGCCTCTGCGTAAGGGACCCCTTCTCTTCCTGCTGATTCAGCAGCACCCACTGGGATTCATGCTCCGGACGGGCTGGGTCCAGTAGTAAACCCATACTCAACTCCTGAGGGAGAAGAGGCAGAAGACCCTCCTGCGGGAGAGGTGCTCAACCAGGAGTACTACCCCGACCTTCAATGCCTGTTGGCTGAAGGGGGACCCTCCCGGGCGGACTTCTGTAGGGGTCAGAGAGAGTGCCACTCTCTCGGAGGTCTGAGGAAACAGGCCCTGTCCCAGGCACAGGGAGAAGTGCCTAGAACATTCTGGATATACTGGGAGGGTGAGCTCCTTGTTAGTGAGCCCACTAAGCCGGAACCTGGTGCCCTCAAGAGATTGGTGGTACCCCAGGTTTACAGGCCCTTCCTACTGAAGTTGGCGTATGAGATCCCCTCAGCTGGTCATCTTGGGACCAAGAAGACTAAGCAGAGGCTCTCTGCCCATTTCTACTGGCCCCGGATGGCAGTAGAAGTGGAGTCTCACTGCAGGACCTGCCCAACTTGTCCGTTTATTGGCAAGACTGGAGGCATTGTCCTTGCCCCACTGTAGCCATTGCCAGTGGTTGGCACACCGTTTGAGAGGGTGGGCATCGACATTGTCGGTTCCCTTGACCTCCCACTTCAGGTGGACATCGGTTCATCCTGGTCTTGGTTGATCATGCCACCAGGTACCCTGAGGCTATACCCCTTCTGTCTATTACTGCCAAGATTTGCTGCATAACCACCCTCAGGATGGCTCAGTGGAGGGAGTGCATCTGTCTCCAGATCTGACAACAGAGCCACAGAGGGCCTGCAGGGCTTTGCTCCGGCAGTATGCCTCTCTGTTCTCACTGACACCAGGCCTTACACCATGGTGTAGGCACAAAATTGACACTGGTGACAGGGTGCCTGTCAAAAGCAGGTGCTACCGTATGTCAGATTCAGTTAAGAACCACATCCAGGCTGAGGTCACCAAGATGTTGGATCTGGATGTTATTGAACCCTCAACCAGTCCCTGGTCCAGTCCAGTGGTCCTTATCCCCAAGGCAAGTTCCCAGGCAGGTACTAAGGATTGGAGCTTCTGTGTGGACTACCGAGGAGTCTACGCTGTCACCAAAACTGACGCGCACCCATTGCCCAGGGCAGATGAGCTTGTGGACACCATAGGTGCTGCCTAATTTGTGAGCACCTTTGACCCTACCTCAGGCTATTGGCAAACAGCTCTGACGGACCATGCCAAGGCTGCATTCCCAACACCAGTTTAGGGTCATGCCTTTTTGGTTGAGAAATGCACCTGCCACTTTGCAACGTTTAGTCAATCTTGCACTCATTGGGCTGGAAGCCTTTTGTGTGTCCAACTTAGACGACATCGCCGTCTACAGTTCCACTTGGGAGGAGCATTTGACTCACCTGGATAAAGTGTTGCAGGCCTTGAAAAGGGCTAACCTAACTATCAAGGCCACCAAGTGGCAGATAGCTCAGGGGAAAGTCTCATATCTTGGTCATGAGGTAGGAGTGGTCAAATCCAACCTCTCCCTAATAAGATACAGGATGTACATGACTGGGAGACTCCCACTACTCAAACCCAGGTGAGAGCCTTTTTGGGCCTCACTGGGTATTATCACAACTTCATGGCGAACTATGGAACCATAGCTCCCCCTCTGACAGCTCTGACTTCGCCCAAACAACCAAGGAAAGTTGTTAATTGGACAGAAGACTGCCAGAGGACTTTGTTGGCTTGAAAGAAAGTCTGTGCAGGGCACCTGTGTTGTATGCGCCTGATTACATCAAGCCCTTTTTCGTCCAGACGGATGCCTGCGACACCGGAATTGGAACTGTCTTGTCCCAGTTAGATGACAAAGGGAGGGAACATCAATAGACAACTCAAGGGTAGAGAACATAGGTGGGCTACTGTTGAAAAGGAATGTTTCAATATAGTTTGGAGCCTTAGGTGTTTTAGACCATACCTTACAGGGTCTATATTCAAGGTCCAAACATACCATAAGCCTGTGAAGTGGTTTATGCAGATGAAGGATGAAAACCTGAAACTGCTCAGGCGGTCCATTGACCTGCAAGGGCTAAACTTCACCATTGAGCATAGACCAGGGAAGAGTCATGATAATGCAGATGGCCTTTCCAGAAGGTATGTGGACCGTCTGGGTTAGAGCGTCAATCTCATGGGAGATTAGATGCCTAACCTCAGTCATGGGGCGGGGGAGGCAACTGTGATGCTGGAAATGCATTGGAGGGACAGGGCCTCCGTATCCTTATCCTTTGTTGTTTTATCATGTGTTCTGTCTTGTTTTCCACGCAGGAGTTCATGTGGGACTCCTGGCAGTGAAGCTCTTCCTGTATTTGGTTTGGTGAACAGACCCTTGGGATACCCTTATGGCACCCATGGGTGGGAGTACGACCCTGTACTCCTAGTGTATGTTTTTGGGCACTTGTGTGTTGCCCACAAAGCAGGGTACGGGCTGGTGGCAGCTCTGTACTGAATTGACAGGTGCCTTGAGCGTCCTCCATTTTGGGATGCCCAGGCCCTGTCATTGCAATCAGTGGATTCCTGATAGGAAACAAGATGGCCCCTGTGGCCTCTTGCTTTCTATTGCCTGTTACCTTACTTTTCCCAAAGTCCCGGGAAGCCCTGACTCTGTCCCTTCCCCCTGACTGGCTGTTGGGTGGAAGTGCCATATATGGTGTAGTGGGGAATTCCAGGCCAGACTGGCTGGAGCCTTCCCAATGACTATTGTGCGTACGTCAGTGGGGTGGGACCCGGGTGAATGGAGTGTGTGACCAATATGCACTTCTTGTTGTGGATGTCTGGTTTCTGGTGTATGACACAATGACTGAGACAGCCCTGCCCGAAACTGGTATAAATGCAGTGTGGAGTGCTGAATGGCAGAGTGCTTGTCCAAATCCACATTCTGTGTTGTGAGTGTCTGGATGGAGAAGAATGGCCTGAATGCACCGTGCGCCTGATTGGCTGCCTGACTGCCTGAATGCCCTTCTGAGTGATTGATTGCCTGAGTGTAACCCAGCAGAGTGAATGGGAGATCAACAGTATATCTGGGGACCTCCCACGGCTAGAAATCGATCAGAAGCTGAAGTTGAAACGGATGCTTAACTTTGAAGCCCACTGGAAGAAGAAGAACTGCTGCTGCTGTCCTTCGCTAATCTGAAAGCTGCTGTGCCTTCAAGGAACTGATCCAAGAGAGGACCTGGAAAGGAGACCTCTTCCCGAGCTACAAGGGACCACCGTGCACCAGCTGATCTTTGCCAAAGCTCCCTGTTAGACATATCTATGAAAGGCTGCCGAACAGAGAAGGGGATCGCCGAGGAGAAGCACCGGACAGCCGCCCGCCGTCGCCGACTGGAGCCGCAGTGCTCCCTTTGCCTAAGAACATTGAAACAAGGACTCCCTTGCTCCTACTAGTCGACTGCTTTCGTCCTGCCAGAGAAAGTCAAGGCTGAGACGACCGAGGAGAATCCGCTGGTGGATTTCCCGCCACCCGAAGACCGCAGAGGCGTTGACGACTCGACACCCTTGCTGGGCCAAAGTTCTTCATTGACTCCTTGTGGCAATGAACACTCGTCGTCGAGGTGCACCGCACGCCTCAGCTTGCAGGACGTTTTCGACCGATCATCAATGAGCACCGCAAGAACCGAAGCTGCTGCCGCAACGACAGTGTTCACTCCTTTTTCCTTGTGGGATCTCGACAATCCGTGGCTCCTGCCTTAAAGGGAGCCGCTCAAGAAAGATCTGTTGGCGACCCAACATCAAACTCTGCTATTCCAGGTACATTGGGGTTGTAGAACTATTTAGACAGAAATAAGACTCTTAGGAACAGTATATGGACTGGGCATGTCCGATATCTTTATTTACAGGTTGCCCAGGTTGGGAGATCCTCATACAGAACTGTGTCTAGGTAACGCGGCCAGTATTCTGCCAGTTGTTCTAACCAACTGCTTTCCTCCTATGTCTATTATTGGTTCTCTTTATTACTTGATTTGTGTGACATTTAAACTAAGTACAGTTGATGCACTTTAATGAAATCTCATAGTAATTGTGGTACCACGTAGAACTGTGTATATATTTGCCATTGTAGATTAACTGAGCACAAAGCGAGTTATTGTGATTGTTTATATAACCTTGAGCCTTAATTATATAAAGACTATGTTTTCACTAACATAGTGTGTGGACATTCCTTGTGGGTGCTTGGGGAATACACTGTACTTGAGAACCAGCCCGCATCACCTCCTGACAAGCTAGGCCTTGATTGCTTTACCATAGCTACCGTAATAGAGAATATTGGCTGGTGTCCTCTGTACCTTTCCTCTACCATATAGAGAGCAGGAGTACAGACACCTCCCTCCAGTCTTTACAGGGACTGCGGCTCCAAGATGTCGGTTACGGATCAGCATAGAATTAGTCTGTGGTGCCTTGGCGGGGACCACGCTATGGATGACTGCTCGAAGTGCCAGTCGTTGACTACCAAGGCCTTGCGGGAACGTAAGGGGAAATTGAAGGTAGGAAGGGTGCCCAAGCCCCATCAATCCAAGTCAGCTGGTCTTTCGACCGACGAGTCGAAAGGGGAACTCTCCTCGTTGGAAGAAGTCCAAGCGCTCCAGGTCCCGCAGTGGTTCACGCCACTCGTCCTCTTTGTAGGGGCGAACCAGGAAGCAACGTCACTGTTCGCCTTCTTCGTCCTCTTCGGACGACGCCTCCTCAAAAAAGGTGACCTGCCCCACCAAATCCTCAACCCCAGAGGAGTGGGATGATTTCCGGGTGCAGATGTTGCAGCTATTTCAGCCCCAAGGCACAGTTCCGTCCGCGCCTTCTGATGAAGCCGGCAGGGAACGGTCTCGGCTAGGTACTTGCGCACCTTCGGACTTGGGTGGATGGCGTGATAAACATCAGGAGCCTTCGAGGCCCCGTTCGGACAAAGAATCGGGTGTTCACCAGAGGCGTGCCAGGTCCAGGTCGTGGTCTTCGTCTCCGGCGAGACCGTCGAAACCTGTGACATCCTCGAAGCCCTTGAAGGTGTCGATGCCATCAGCGCCATGTCCCGTCAGGTGTGCCTGTCGGGTCTTTGCCACCGGTCAGGCCCTCGAAGCCGTCAGAGCCATCGACACCAAATTTACTGGTGGAGGTCCCTGTGACTGTGGACCCTCCGAGGAAGGCTACTTCTAAGTCTGTGAATATTGTGACAGAGAAGAGGTGTACTCCTCTCCCAAGGAAGGACTTCTTTAAGTCTCTCCAGGACATTTATGAGCACGAAGAAAGGTCTGAGGAGGATGTTGGTCCTTTTGGTCTTCCGTATGGTACTCCTGGTGTTCCAGAGTGTCTCATCGCTGAAGAGAGTCAGATGGAGGATCTGTGTCAGTCCTTGCATGATGCCAGTGGCCTTGACACGTCCCCTAAGATGGAGTTTGGTAGGCCGCTTCCGGGGCATCATACCGCCTCCTCTTATCAGATATTGATGTTGAGAGTTGTGGAGTACCTGGCCTGGTCCAGGCCTCCAGTGCAAATTGATCAAGATGATCTTACTGATATTTTGGATCAGGCTCCGTCCACTGACCCGGTGTTGCCATTTCATGTGGCGTTGCAAAAGAAGGTGGCTGCTACTTGCGACACCCTGGAGAGAATTCTGGCGGTGAACAAGTCTTTAAAGAAATACCGCCCATCCAGTAGCGTCCCCGGCTACCTGTCCACACCCCACTCGGAGAGTTTGGTGGTTCAGGCGGCTACGGCCACCTCAAAGCAGGCAGCGTACCCTACATCCCTCCTGATAGGACGATAAGCGCATGGAAGAATGAGCATGCAAGGTGTTTTCTGCTGGGAGTATGGCGTTGAAATATGCCAACTCCACCTGTGCCTTAGCAAAGTTTTCGCACACTCTGTGGAATTGCATCTCTTTAGCAGCTGAGCATATTCCCGAAGGGGAAGAAAGGCATGGCTTTCTAGCTATTGTGAAGGATGGCAAGGATGCCATGTGTGAATCCCTTCAGTCTGGGTTGGACAACGCGGATAGTGTTAGCCGGTCCATGGCTACGAGCACCGTGATGCGCAGGTTTGCGTGGTTGCGTAAGTCTGGGTTTGCACCAGATGTGCAGGCTTGTCTTCTCAACATGCCCTTTGACGGGTCTCATCTGTTTGGCAGCAAGGCTGACGAGTGCCTTGAGAGGTTGCAGACCTCGAAAGCAGCTGCCAAATCTTTGGGCACAGCTGTTCGACAACCTCTGCTTTTTTGTCCAAGGGGACAGCAATAGAGGGTGGTTCCTTTTGCTACTACTCCTCATTTGGAAGTGCGAGAGGGATGGCCAGTCAGAGGGGACAACGTAAGTTTCCTCGTGGTGGACGAGGTAGAGGTGCCAAGGCCGCTCAAGCAGCAGCCTCTTTACCATCAGGCACTGCTGCAGCCGCTTCAAAACTGCCCTGAGGCCTTGTCTCATTGTTCACCGGTAAGGGGCAGGCTGTCTCAACATGTAGAAGAGTGGCAAGACATTGCTTCAGATGCGTGGGCTCTGGAAACAAAAGCCCACGGCTACAGCCTTACTTTTCTACGACGGCCTCACAATAGTCCACCGGGGAAGCACTCTTTGAGGGTTACGGTTCCGCTCCTTGTGCTGGATATTTTGACCCTGCTAGAGAAAGGCTCTATAGAACCAGTGGCTTTGGCGGAGAGGAGCAAGGGTTGGTATTCCCGGTATTATTTTGATTCCCAAGAAAGACAGAGGACTGAGACCCATCTTGGACTTAAGATACTTGGAACAAGCTCCTCAGGAAGGACAAGTTCAAGATGGTTACCCTTTCTCAGATCCTTCAGGCCCTCCAGCTCCAGGACTGGCTGGTGCCATTGGACCTGCAGGAGGGTTATTTTCCTGTGCTGATACATCTCAAGCACAGGAAATACCTGAGGTTCACAGTTGGCGGCTCCCAATATCAGTTTTGGGTCCTGCTTTTCGGGTTGACCTCCACCCGAGGGTAATCACCAAACTGATGGTGGTGGTGGCAGCGCCTCTCAGGAGAGGGGGGATTCACGTCTACCCCTACCTGGACGATTGGCTGTTCTGCCGAACAAGCCTTGGATCATCTCAGCGTCACCTGCCACTCCCGTCACAAGCTGGGCTTCTCCCTCAATTTCAAGAAGTCGCATCTGACACCTTCCCAACAGCTCCAGTACATCGGAGCAGTGCTCGACACATCCCTGGGGCAGTGTTCGACCTCCCCAGGTGAGGGCTCATTACATTCTCCAGATGGCCTCCAAATGTCAACAAGCCCAGAGTCTTCCGGCTTTCGAATTCTTAAGGTTGCTCGGCCTCATGGCATCCTGTTTTTTTCTGGTGCCAGAGGCTCGGCTGAGAATGGGATCCCTTCTGTGGGCTCTCTCTACTCAATGGCCCAGTTCTCAGGCAAGATGTCGGATCTCTTCCATGTTCCCGTCAAGGTCTCCCAGGATCTTATGTGGTGGGCCAGCGAGGAAAATCTCATGAAAGGGGAGCCTTTTTGGCAACCGTAGCCGGAGGTAACGATAGTGACGGACGCTTCCCTCACGGGGTGGGGGGGGCTCATGCCAACGATCTGACCATCAGCGGTCGCTGGTCTCCATCGGAGTACGCACTGCACATCAATCTGTTGGAGCTGAGAGCAACCAGGCTAGCACTGGAGGCTTTCCTGTCGTCTGTACTGGGAAAAAATGTCCTGATAATGACGGACAACACAGTGGCCATGCATTATCTTAACACGAGAGGAGGTGTAGGGTCACTTCCTCTGTGCAGAGGTGCAATGCAGCTCTGGTTCTGGGCATTTCAAGAAGGAATCTCCCTAGCGGCGGATCATCTGGCCGAAGAGGAGAACATGGCAGCGGGCGCTCTGAGCAGGCAGAGCGCAGTCTCCCACGAGTGAGAACTAGCTTAGAAAGTACTTCAGGAGATCTTCGTCCTTTGGGGAACCCCGCAGTTGGACCTGTTCGCGAACAGTACTGCTGAATGGGAATTTCCTCTGAGAGGAGCTCTAGGAGACGCGTTCGTGGTGTATTGGTTATTCCCGCTTCTGTACGCGTTTCCTCTGATCCCCGTCATGTCCATCTGTCCTCCAATACGTCTTCCCCAAAGAGAGGATCTTCTCTTGCAAGAGGAAGGTCGGGTTCTCCATCCAGAGGTCAAGACTCTCAACCTTCACGCATGGTTTCTGAACGTTTGATATATAAGGATTGGGACCTCCTGGATGACGTGATGGAGGTGTTGCTTTCGGACAGGAGGCCAGCAACAAAGTCTCTGTACCGTTGCCATTGGCGTGAGTTTTGCGACTGGTGCAGAGAAAAGAATGTTGATCCTTTTCAGTGCTCAATTCCGGAGGTTCTCTCCTTCTTACTTTCTTTGGCCCACAGGGGTCTTCAGGTGGGAACCATTAAAGGTTACCTGGCGGTGCTATCTTTAAGCACTCGTCCCAGGAATGCTTCTATTTTAAGATTCCACTGATCACTCCGTTTCTGAAAGGGCTCACAAATGTGTTCCCGTCGCCGCCTTTTCAGGTTGCGGCCTGGGACCTTAATTTGGTCTTAAAGTTTCTGATGGGTGCTCCGTTTGAACCTTTGCACTCTTGTCTGTTGAGATTGTTGAGATTTAAGACGGTTTTCTTGGTTGCAGTTACCTCTGCTCGAAGAGTGAGTGAGTTGCAGGCACTTTCTTCTAAGCCACCTTTTACTTTGTCCCACAAGGACAGGGTTCTATTGAGAGTATGTCTGTCCTTCCTACCTAAGGTAGTGTCAGAATTTCATTTAAGTCAGAAGGTTCTATCCTCCTCCGCATCCTAGTAAGGTCGAGGAGAGACTCCATAGGTTGGATCCTAGGAGGACATTGAGCTTTTATCTTTCTAGAATGTCTAAGGTCAGAGTGGACGACCAGCTCTTTGTGGGATGTACTGGACACTGATTAGGCCAGGCTGCTTCTAAGCAGACCTAGTCTAGGTGGATCATCCTCACTATTTCAGAATGCTACAGGTTTGCTGGCAAGGACCCTCCTAAAGGCTTGCAGGCTCATTCCACCAGGGGCATGGCTACATCGACAGCCCTGCAGAGGGGTGTCCCTATGAAGAACTTCTGTAATGCTGCAACGTGGTCTTCCATCCACACGTTTGTTAAGCATTAGTCCCTGGATACTTCCCATGCTCAGGAAGTTGCCTTTGGTAAGGCAGTGCATTACTCTGCCATTTAATTGGGTATGTCTAAATTCTTCTTCCTCCCGCACTCATGGATACTGCTTTGGGAGTCTGTCATAGATGAGGAATAGGTTGGAGGACACAATCCATTTGAAGAACAAGTTACTTATCAACTGGTAATGTTCTTTTGACTGGATGTTCCTCCAACATATTCCTCATCGCTCTCCCAGCCTACCCCTCAAGAATTTCCCATGCCATTACAGCTTTCGTTCCAACAAGGCCAAGTGCAGTCGATGCTGTATTGTAGGCACGTGTGCCACACGTTGTGAGGGGGGCGAAGCATGAACTGAGGCTACGGGCGCCGTGTGTGCTGCTTTTAACATCCGATGACGTCACCCTCGACGGAGGCCTTCGAGGGACTTCGACTCGACGCAGGGCGCCCTCTGCCGAAAACATTTCCGAAGCAGCACAGCTGTGGACATTGCATATCATAGATGTGGAATACATTGGAGGAACATCCAGTCGAAAGAACGTTAGCAGTTGGTAAGTAACTGCTTCTCTGCTATCCCTCACTTTTTGTCATGTTGTTTTTCATGTTTTTTATAAACTTAAATATTCCAGGCATATTTAAGCTCCCCCCAAAAAAACAAATATTTTAAAGATATACATTTTTACATAAACTTTATGTGTGTTTGCCCATGGGTTCTAATAGCTTTACAGACCTCTCCCACAGGCCTTACCATCGTTATGGGCCCTCATACCCAGTGCTTTAAGTGGGGTAAGAAACTGAGGGGGGGGCCCTCGTTTGGGGGCGTGGCTTTCATTGTGGGCGTGGCCTAAAAGTGCATAAATCGTATTAAGGTGCGCCAACAAATATATAAATGTATGTGAGCATTCACATGTGTGTATGCGTACTACTATGGTGTGTGTACTTTTCAAGCCATCTTTTGTAAACCTAGCAATGCTACATATTTCTATGTTTATAAAAGGTGGCTTGAGAGGTGCCCAAACCATAGTAAGTTACACACACTTGTGTGCTTACCTTACTATGGTTTGTGTACTTTTCAAGCCACCTTTTATAAGCATAGACATTTATAACATATTTCTATGTTTACAAAAGATGGCTTAAAACGTATACAATTCAAGGCATCTTTTATAAAGCTTTGCCAACGGAAACAGGCACCTCGGGCTCTGTGATCTCTGCTCTGAGCAGAGATCACTGAGCCTGAGGCGTCTTTCACCCTCTGGGAACCCGCGGCTCCGTGATCTAATCCGCATATTAGATCATGGAGCACGCAGGTTCGCTGAGGGTCAGTGACCTGGTGAGGGCAAACAAAGGGACAGTAACTTCCTCTGATGAGCCTGATGAGGGGTCATCAGAGGAAGTTACACTGACGGACAGAAGTGCCGCCAGCCTCAGCGTCGCTCTGGCTGGCTGGCACTTCTGTCAGACATATAATGGCGGCCGCATCACCCGTCGCGGCTGCGGCCGCGGCGGGACAGTGCGTCCCACCAATGTTGTGTGGGACCGGTGGGCCCTGGCAGGGCCCCGGCTCAGCACCACTTTCTGGAGACAGCTGGGGCCGGGCCCCGGCAGGGCCCGGCCCACTTAAAGCACTGCTCATACCTCATTAAAGGCAATCGCTTCGCTCGGGCCATTAAATACGTCTTCAGGGCCCATAACGCTGGTAATGCCCTCGCTGCAGGTCTATAAAGCTATATTCGACTTCCATTGACTTGACATGACAAATAACTTTTTACTTATAGCGGAATTTTGGTCACATGGTCTTTCGTAGCCGATGTCTGAAACCCCTTTAGTTACATCTGACAGTTGAATGAAGACAGTAGCACTTACCCGTGTGTTATTGGCGACTCCGCTTCTCAGGTCCTCATTGGTCTTGATTTTCTGTTGGGTTGCAACATCATTGAGGCATTGACCAGTTTTTTTTTAACCTACTTCCCTTTTGTCCACTAGTCGGCAGTTGTACTCTAGACGTGCACATCATTAACTATCCTCTGCCCGGAAAACTATTTTCCGCTCTCACCAGCTCTTGGCCAACTCCTGCCCCATTAAAAAAAAAAAATACATAAATGTTATTGCATTGGTATATGACTTGTTCCTTATTAGGCACTAATTAAAAAGTCAACCTATACAAACACCGAAGCAGCCATCACGTGTGTCAAACTGGCCTCTTAGTAAGGACAGGTTGTGGCAAATGACTGCCATCAAGTCCAGTACAGAGACTGGACCCAGTGAGTACAGGTGCGCGTGAAACCATGCCCAGGGCGTACGTGTGCCGCCCCCCACCCCTTCAACCCTCACACACAGTATCTATACCCTGCCTCCTCTGCAGGAGCTGCGCCCCGTTTTTGGGGGTGTCCTGGCATGTCCACAGGCGTCGCACTTTATTTCACTGTTTATAGCGCGGGCCGAGCCGGAGAGCAGTGGAGCCCTTTACAGCGCCTGGAAGCCAGCGTTGGCCATGGCGTTTATAAACAATAGCATAGCGCTGCTGAAGGTGTGGATTTAGTCGTGCAGGCGGTAGTCGTGAAAGGGCCACGTTTCTAGAGTTTTACAGAAATGGGGGGGATGGTGGACAGTGCAAAGGCCCCCAACTCCTTTCTAGTGCAAATCAGTTCTCTCACTGATAGCTCAATTCCACCCTTGCAACCCACTGGGTGCATCCAGGATGTACAACTCTCCATTGCTTTCCAGCTAGGCTCGCACTTTTTCATTGTTTTTAGTTATGTGAAACGTTTGGTCTTAACACAGTAACATCATATGCAAATACTGCATAGCAACACAACTAGGAAAACCTCCCACAAGGCTCTGGTACTCCTCTGGAGATACACCAGCCACGAGTCACTTCAAAGCCTGCTCCATATGTCCTGGAACACATGGCTCTTCTCCTGCTTCTGCAGAGCAAGTTGCTCAGTATGTGAAAGGGAGCACATTCCCTGAAGCCACATGCATTCGGTGGGGAAGGCCCTGGAGAGCCAGATCGCTTATGAGTAGGACAGGTCCTCCAAACTGGCATCCTCTCCCAAAATCAAAGTCATGAGGTCATATTCTTTGCCCTCACCAAGAACTGCGTTCATGATACCTGAGATTTCACTCCACCTGAGTCTTCACCTTATAACAGTCCCATAGCATTTGCTCCAACGAACCTGTTGTCATGTTGCAGCCCCAACAGGCGTCAGATGTACTTAGGCCTTGCTTGCACAGCTTGCTTGAGCCAACAGACATCAGGTGTGCTTAGGCCTTGCTTGCACATCCTTTCGGGCCAACAGGCGTCGGCTGTACTTAGGCCTTGCTTGCACATCCACACGAGCCAACAGGCATCAGGTGTGCTTAGGCCTTGCTTGCACATCCGCTTGAGCCAACAGACATCAGGTGTGCTTAGGCCTTGCTTGCACATCCTTTCGGGCCAACAGGCGTCGGCTGTACTTAGGCCTTGCTTGCACATCCACACGAGCCAACAGGCATCAGGTGTGCTTAGGCCTTGCTTGCACATCCGCTTGAGCCAACAGACATCAGGTGTGCTTAGGCCTTGCTTGCACATCCTTTCGGGCCAACAGGCGTCGGCTGTACTTAGGCCTTGCTTGCACATCCACACGAGCCAACAGGCATCAGGTGTGCTTAGGCCTTGCTTGCACATCCGCTCGAGTCAACATGCGTCAGGTGTGCTAAGGCCTTGCTTGCACAGCTTGCTTGCACATCCGCTTGAGCCAACAGGCGTCAGGTGTGCTTAGGCCTTGCTTGCACAGCTTGCTTGCACATCCGCTTGAGCCAACAGGCGTCAGGTGTGCTTAGGCCTTGCTTGCACAGCTTGCTTGCACATCCGCTTGAGCCAACAGACGTCAGGTGTGCTTAGGCCTTGCTTGCACAGCTTGCTTGCACATCCGCTTGAGCCAACAGGCGTCAGGTGTGCTTAGGCCTTGCTTGCACAGCTTGCTTGCACATCCGCTTGAGCCAACAGACATCAGGTGTGCTTAGGCCTTGCTTGCCCATCCGCTCGAGCCAACAGACATCAGATGTGCTTAGGCCTTGCTTGCACATCCGCTCGAGCCAACAGACATCAGGTGTGCTTAGGCCTTGCTTGCACATCCTTTCGGGCCAACAGGCGTCGGCTGTACTTAGGCCTTGCTTGCACATCCACACGAGCCAACAGGCATCAGGTGTGCTTAGGCCTTGCTTGCACATCCGCTCGAGTCAACATGCGTCAGGTGTGCTAAGGCCTTGCTTGCACATCCGCTCGAGCCAACACACGTCAGATGTGCTTAGGCCTTGCTTGCACAGCTTGCTTGCATATCTGCTCGAGCCAACAGGCATCAGGTGTGTTTAGGTCTTGCTTTCACATCCGCTCAGGCCAACAAGCGTCAGGTGTGCTTAGGCCTTACTTGCACATCCTTTCGGGCCAACAGGCGTCGGCTGTACTTAGGCCTTGCTTGCACATCCGCTCGAGCCAACAGGCATCAGGTGTGCTTAGGCCTTGCTTGCACATCCACTCGAGCCAACATGCGTCAGGTGTGCTAAGGCCTTGCTTGCACATCCGCTCGAGCCAACATGCGTCAGGTGTACTTAGGCCTTGCTTGCACATCCTCTCGAGCCAACAGGCGTCAGGTGTGCTTAGGCCTTGCTTGCACAGCTTGCTTGCATATCTGCTCGAGCCAACAGGCATCAGGTGTGCTTAGGCTTTGCTTGCACATCCGCTCGAGCCAACAGGCATCAGGTGTGCTTCGGCCTTGCTTGCATATCCGCTCGAGCCAACATGCTTCAGGTCTGCTAAGGCCTTGCTTGCACATCCACTCGAGCCAACATGCGTCAGGTGTACTTAAGGTGTGCTTAGGCCTTGCTTGCACATCCGCTCGAGACAACAGGCATCAGGTGTGCTTAGGTCTTGCTTGCACATCTGCTCGAGCCAAAAGTCATCAGGTGTGCTTAGGCCTTTCTTGCACATCCGCTCGAGCCAACATGCGTTAGGTGTACTTAAGGTGTGCTTAGGCCTTGCTTGCACATCCGCTCGAGACAACAGGCATCAGGTGTGCTTAGGTCTTGCTTGCACATCTGCTCGGGCCAAAAGTCATCAGGTGTGCTTAGGTCTTGCTTGCACATCTGCTCGAGCCAACAGGCATCAGTTGTGCTTAGGCCTTTCTTGCACATCTGCTCGAGCCAACATGCGTCAGGTGTACTTAGGCCTTGCTTGCACATCCACTCGAGCCAACAGGCATCAGTTGTGCTTAGGCCTTGTTTGCACATCCGCTCGAGCCAACATGCGTCAGGTGTACTTAAGGTGTGCTTAGGCCTTGGTTGCACATCCGCTCGAGCCAACAGGCATCAGGTGTGCTTAGGCCCTGCTTGCACATCCACTCGAGCCAACAGGCATCAGGTGTGCTTTGGCCTTGCTTGCACATCCGCTCGAGCCAACATGCTTCAGGTGTACTTAAGGTGTGCTTAGGCCTTGCTTGCACATCCGCTTGAGACAACAGTCATCAGGTGTGCTTAGGTCTTGCTTGCACATCTGCTCGAGCCAAAAGTCATCAGGTGTGCTTAGGTCTTGCTTGCACATCTGCTCGAGCCAAAAGTCATCAGGTGTGCTTAGGTCTTGCTTGCACATCCGCTCGAGACAACAGGCATCAGGTGTGCTTAGGCCCTGCTTGCACATCCACTCGAGCCAACAGGCATCAGGTGTGCTTTGGCCTTGCTTGCACATCCGCTCGAGTGACCAGAAAACCCTGTTCGGAAGCTGGACTTGCCTTGCTCTTTCACCAGTGCTAATGGACATACAAGGAATGTTTCTGCAAAGAGTTTCCCGCCTTGATATTGACATCTCAGAATTCAGTCAGCTCAACCATTTACCTAAGAGTGGAGTATTCCATTCTGATGAGCCACTCAAGAGCTTGTGTACGGCTCGGCATATGTTCTGGTTCACCCAGGCGACTACTCAAAGAACCTTTCAAGACATCCTCTGGCAGCTACCTTAATGGTACAGCGGACTTAAGGGACCTGTACTCTCCACAAGGGCAGTCTCCAAGGTCATATTTAATTCGTAGATTCTGGAAGGCGAGCCAAGACCTAGCCTGAAATAGGTCGCCAATCCATTGAACCCCTCCCAGGTACAAATTCGGCCAAAAAAGTGACTTGTATTGCTCTTTATGAGGGATTTAACCATGCTTCACGCAAGCAGTGCTTCTATTTTTGGTAGCTTAGCTATTACTCGCCAGCTCCTGGGTAATAATTCAGTAAGAACAGAGACATTCCTCCTCTTGCCATTTCCAGAAGCCAACAAAGCGGACGGTTCTAGTGGACCTGTCCCATTGGCCCCTGTCACCGACCACTCATCAAGAGGTTCCCGCAACCAAGGCACTATGCTGTGGGACGTAAAAGCCAGGTGATAGCTCCCAGAACTAGGTACACCCAGACCCCCTTCATCCCTCGGAAGCTGCCGTTTCCATGGCTTTAACCTTTGAGGCTTTTACCGATGGTCAGTAAATAAATAATACTCATGACATATGTGATCCGTTGTGCCGCCGCTGCTTTGAGGCAATCACTCTGCCTCCCAGAGAGGGATTGAGGGATTCCCATCTCTTCAGGCGCGTTGATAGATTATCACCAGCCAATTCCAGGTTAGTCTCCATCATATCTTTCATATCGTTCGTAAGCCAAACTCACAGATATTACATCTTAAAAGGACACTGTTTGCAACCATAGTTAGTCAAATTGGACCTATTGCAGAAATGAGAACAGGGCAGAGCCTCCGATTTGAGCGAGTTTATCTTGAAATGTGAAAAATATCGAATCTTTCAATGTGATCCATTAAAGAACGTATTGAAGACTGCAACTCCGGTAGCACCAGTAGGGGGTCATCAGGGCCGCATAGCCATCATTTCTGCGTAACACCATGAAAGTTGACCCCACAGTTCTGTTCTCAGATCTAATGGTAACTGCAAATGGTTCCAGCGATAGAACAAAAAGCAAGGGTGAAAGGCGACACCCTGGACGAGTGCCCCCATGCAGTTCGAATTTAGTGAAGAGGATACCATCGGTCATCACTTTTGCAGTCGGCCTTTGTATAAGAGTCTCTCCCAGTCCAGAAATTCGGGCCTGAAGTTCATATTTTCTAGAGCCAAGAATAGGAAATCCCAGTGGACACCATCAAAAGCTTTTTAGGCTTCCAAAGAGATTGCTGCGCCACCAGTCTTCAATGTGTTGGCTTCAGATGTTGCTAGCCACAGCTTCTGTAAATTTGTCACCGAGTGTCTCCCTTTAACGAAGCCCGTCTGATTAAGGCTCACCAGTTTTGGTAAAACCGTTTCCAACCTCTGTGCCAAGGCCTTCGACAAGTTCTTGCTGCCAGAAGTTATGAGGTTTTTGGGTCTATAACTCCCAGGAATGAAAGGAGGCTGCCCCTGTTTTAGAAGGACAGATATTGTGCCATGTCTAAGGGTAGTTGGAAGTGTGTCTTTGCTCTTACACAACCTAAACACATCCCTCATCACACTGAAGACACATCCGGCATTCTTTACTTCGTCTAGTGTTACATCAGCATCTAATGTAGGCCTCTCTTCAGCTATCAGCACTGGCATGGCCTGCTCTTCTAGTTATTGGGCCTTGCGACTTATGATGGAAATTCCCATAAAAGGCCCGAAACTCTCTGCTCATCTCTGCAGGATCGTATGTTATCCTTCCTGAACTCCTCTCTATAGCAGGTTCCTCTGCTGCCAGAGAGAACCATGAGTTGGGGCGCTAAGAAGCGAGGACATTTCTGACCTCCCTCATACTATTTGCACTTACTCTTAAAGAGTGTGTGCTCTGCCATCTCAATCAAATGTTCCTTAAACTCATACTTTAACTTAATGAGTTTCCTTTTCTTCTCTTCCCTGGGATGCCTCATCAGATGTTTCTCCAAATCTTTAACCAAGGTGTTCAGAGTGTCTAGTTCAGGTTTCCTTTCCTTACGCTTGTGACTAGAGAGCCTCACTAGGACACCCCACATCACACATTGGAAAGCCTCCCATACAATATCAAACCCCACCTTGCCATTCATATTCAGACTTCGAAACGCCTCCACCTCTTGTATCAACTACTTTCTTAGACCCTCATCCTCTGAAATCGTTGTGTTCGTTTTCCACGAGTGGGGCTTTTAGGCGTATAGCCAAAGACATCTCCATTCTAATTGGGGCCTGATGGGAAATCAGAATCCTCTCACTCTCAGTTTTGGTGAAGTTCTGAGAGACCAAGCCAGTGGTCAATATATTGACAATTCCAGAGTAAACGTCATGTGCACCTGAAAGGAAGGTATAATCCCTCCCGGGTGGATGGTCAAGCCTCCAGGTCGCTAAACGATTGAAGTCTCCCATAAGCAGTTTCAGTGCATCCGTGCCTCGATTCTTACGATCAAGGCATCTATTACCACTACTGGCCAAAAACGGACCTCGAACCACATTCAGATCTCCGCCTGCCAAGATGTTCTGTTCACCTGTATTGGTTCCATGTAATAATGTCGCCACAAAAATCTCGCCATGCAAAAATATCGCCGAAAAAAATGGCCGTTTTTTGTGGCGACATTATTACATGGAACCAATACAGGTGAACAGAACATCTTGGCAGGCGGAGATCTGAATGTGGTTCGAGATCCTTTTTTGCCCCTGTCCCCATATATATGGTCACCCAAATAATATCGCCACGACATTTCCGATATTAGATATTATTTACGGCGACCATATATATGGGGATATTATTACCTGATAGCCCTGTATTTTGCAAATGACTCCCTAGTTCACCAAAAACATTCCTCTATTATGGATCCTCAAAACCAAGGCACCTAGCTGCCCCTCCTTATCTTCATGAGTAGAGACGGCCACTCCTGGTAAATTCTTCTGAGTAAGAATCATCCCCCCTTGCTGTTGCAGGTGCAAGGCGAGTGAAATACCTGTCCCACACATCCTGTACACATTCTCTCAGCTTCAGAATCAACTAGATGAGTCTCCTGTAACAGAGCAATATCCAAAGGGATTAATAAGTCCACTCACATCCAAGAGATTGCAGGCAACCCCTCTCTGCCGCCAACCGAGTTAGGACTCATGACATCTCCACCCCTTGGCCTACCTATCAGTTCAAGTGTCTTCCCAGCGATGAGAGGAACATCAAACTTAAAAATCCCCAAAAACAAGAACCAAACAAGAATAAAATAAAAAAAAAACTCCAAACCAAGTAACGGAGCTGCAGCTAAATGCCACAACCACAAACCTATTGTCGAAATAGACACTTCTGGGAGAAGCACCCCCTAAACCCAGCTGAACATCCATATATATGCACCATTAAATGAATATCACTTACCATAAAGTCTGTAAATGAGTACCATAAGCTATTCAATGACCGAATTCAATACTGCAAAACAGCGCCCTTATCAGCAGCACAATCACAAAAGTAGTCTTCATGGCCGAGTATATGAGTGTAAGATCAGTGAGCAAAAGATAGCAAATAGTTCAAGTGGGCGATGCCTGTGCCGAGACTCGAGCATGAAACACTGGCCTGCAAATGAGCCAGAGTGCCCAGGACAGCCAGCATCGTGTTGCTGCTACTCAAAGCCGGTGCCTGGATAGGGCTATGCGTGTGGTGTACTCAGGTGCATGGATAGGGCTATGCATGTGGTGTACTCCGGTGCCTGGATAGGGTTATGCATGTGATGTACTCCGGTGCTTGGATAGGGCTATGCGTGTGGTGTACTCCGGTGCTCGGATAGGGTTATGCATGTTGTGTACTGCGGTACCTGGATAGGGTTATGAGTGTGGTGTACTCCGGTGCCTGGATAGGGTTATGCGTGTGGTGTACTCCGGTGCCTTGATAGGGTTATGCGTGTGGTGCACTCCGGTGCATTGATAGGGTTATGCGTGTGGTGTACTCCGGTGCCTGGATAGGATTCATCCAGTGCCTGGATAGGGTTATGATTGTGGAGTTCAGTCTGCGTAATAAGTAAGCAGTCTCACTGCACCTTAACCTGTGTCTGCACATAA
The DNA here is from genome assembly GCF_040938575.1 of Ambystoma mexicanum. Classification (NCBI taxonomy): domain Eukaryota; kingdom Metazoa; phylum Chordata; class Amphibia; order Caudata; family Ambystomatidae; genus Ambystoma; species Ambystoma mexicanum. Next base: position 32,414,687 of record NC_090934.1, read on the forward strand.
CTACTAGAGAGGTATAGTCAGTCTGTAGTGTTTTTGGATCCTGGATAGGGTTTTGCATGTGGTTTACTCCGGTGCCTGGATAGGGCTATGCGTGTGGTGTACTCCGGTGACTGTATAGAGTTATGCGTGTGGTGTACTCTGGTGCCTGGATAGGGTTCTACGGTGCTTGTATAGGGTTATGCGTGTGGTGTACTCCGGTGCATGGATAGGGCTATGCGTGTGGTGTACTCCGGTGCCTGTATAGAGTTATGCGTGTGGTGTACTCTGGTGCCTGGATAGGATTCTCCAGTGCCTGGATAGGGTTATGCATGTGGTTTACTCCGGTGCCTGGATAGGTCTATGCGTGTGGTGTACTCCGGTGCCTGTATAGAGTTATGCGTGTGGTGTACTCTGGTGTCTGCATAGGCTTATGCATGTGGTGTACTCCGGTGCTTGGATAGGGCTATGCGTGTGGTGTACTCCGGTGCCTGGATAGGGTTCTCCGGTGCTTGTATAGGGTTATGCATGTGGTGTACTCCGGTGCCTGGATAGGGTTATGCGTGTGGTGTACTCCGGTGCTTGGATAGGGCTACGCATGTGGTGTACTCCATTGCCTGGATAGGGTTTTCTGGTGCTTGGATAGGGTTATGCATGTGGTGTACTCCGTTGCTTGGATAGGGCTACGTGTGTGGTGTACTCCGGTGCCTGGATAGGGTTCTCCAGTGCTTGCATAGGGTTATGCATATCACATACTGCAGTGCCTGGATAGGGTTATGCGTGTGGTATACTCTGGTGCCTGGATAGGGCTATGCGTGTGGTGTACTCCGGTGCCTGGATAGGGCTATGCGTGTGGTGTACTCCGGTGCCTGGATAGGGTTATGCGTATGGTGTACTCCGGTGGTTGGATAGGGCTATGTGTGTGGTGGACTCCGGTGCCTGGATAGGGTTCTCCGGTCTTGGATAGGGCTATTCATGTGGTGTACTCCGGTGCCTGGATAGGGCTATGCATGTGGTGTACTCTGGTGCCTGGATAGGGTTCTCCGGTGTTTGGATAGGCTTATGCATGTGGTGTACTCCGGTGCCTGGATAGGGTTATGCGTGTGATGTACTCCGGTGCCTAGATAGGGTAATGTGTGTTGGGTACTCCGGTGCCTGGATAGGGTTATGCGTGTGATGTACTCCGGTGCCTGGATAGGGTAATGTGTGTTGGGTACTCCGGTGCCTGGATAAGGTTATGCGTGTGATGTACTCCAGGGCCTGGGTAGGGTTTTGCATGTGGTGTACTCCGGTGCCTGGATAGGGCTATGCATGTGATGTACTCCGGTGCCTGGATAGGGTAATGTGTGTGGTGTACTCAGGTGCCTGGATAGGGCTATGCATGTGGTGTACTCTGGTGCCTGGATAGGGTTCTCCGGTGCTTGGATAGGGTTATGCATGTGGTGTACTCCGGTGCCTGGATAGAGTTATGCGTGTGGTGTACTCCAGTGCTTGGATAGGGCTATGCGTGTTGTGTACTCCGGTGCCTGGATAGGGTTCTCCGGTGTTTGGATAGGCTTATGCATGTGGTGTACTCCGGTGCCTGGATAGGGTTATGCGTGTGATGTACTCCAGTGCCTGGATAGGGTAATGTGTGTTGGGTACTCCGGTGCCTGGATAGGGTTATGCGTGTGATTTACTCTGGGGCCTGGATAGGGTTTTGCGTGTGGTGTACTCCGGTGCCTGGATAGGGTTATGCATGTGATGTACTCCGGTGCCTGGATAGGGTTCTCTGGTGCCTGGATAGGGCTATGCATGTGGTGTACTCTGGTGCCTGGATAGGGTTCTCCGGTGCTTGGATAGGGTTATGCATGTGGTGTACTCCGGTGCCTGGATAGAGTTATGCGTGTGGTGTACTCCAGTGCTTGGATAGGGCTATGCGTGTGGTGTACTCCGGTGCCTGGATAGGGTTCTCCGGTGTTTGGATAGGCTTATGCATGTGGTGTACTCCGCTGCCTGGATAGGGTTATGCGTGTGATGTACTCCGGTGCCTGGATAGGGTAATGTGTGTTGGGTACTCCGGTGCCTGGATAGGGTTATGCGTGTGATGTACTCTGGGGCCTGGATAGGGTTTTGCGTGTGGTGTACTCCGGTGCCTGGATAGGGCTATGCATGTGATGTACTCCGGTGCCTGGATAGGGTTCCCTGGTGCTTGGATAGGGTTATGCATGTGGTGTACTCCGGTGCCTGGATAGGGTTATGCGTGTGGTGTACTCTGGTGTGTGGATAGGGCTATGCATGTGGTGTACTCCGGTGCCTGGATAGGGTTCTCCGGTGCTTGGAAAGGGTTATGCATGTGGTGTACTCCGGTGCCTGGATAGGGTTATGCATGTGGTGTACTCCGGTGCCTGGATAGGGTTATGCGTGTGGTGTACTCTGGTGTGTGGATAGGGCTATGCATGTGGTGTACTCTGGTGCCTGGATAGGGTTCTCCGGTGCTTGGATAGGGTTATGCATGTGGTGTACTCCGGTGCCTGGATAGAGTTATGCGTGTGGTGTACTCCAGTGCTTGGATAGGGCTATGCGTGTGGTGTACTCCGGTGCCTGGATAGGGTTCTCCGGTGTTTGGATAGGCTTATGCATGTGGTGTACTCCGGTGCCTGGATAGAGTTATGCGTGTGATGTACTCCGGTGCCTGGATAGGGTAATGTGTGTTGGGTACTCCGGTGCCTGGATAGGGTTATGCGTGTGATGTACTCTGGGGCCTGGATAGGGTTTTGCGTGTGGTGTACTCCGGTGCCTGGATAGGGCTATGCATGTGATGTACTCCGGTGCCTGGATAGGGTTCTCCGGTGCTTGGAAAGGGTTATGCATGTGGTGTACTCCGGTGCCTGGATAGGGTTATGCATGTGGTGTACTCCGGTGCCTGGATAGGGTTATGCGTGTGATGTACTCCGGTGCCTGGATAGGGTAATGTGTGTTGGGTACTCCGGTGCCTGGATAGGGTTATGCGTGTGATGTACTCAGGGGCCTGGATAGGGTTATGCGTGTGGTGTACTCTGGTGTGTGGATAGGGCTATGCATGTGGTGTACTCCGGTGCCTGGATAGGGTTCTCCGGTGCTTGGAAAGGGTTATGCATGTGGTGTACTCCGGTGCCTGGATAGGGTTATGCATGTGGTGTACTCCGGTGCCTGGATAGGGTTATGCGTGTGATGTACTCCGGGGACTGGATAGAGTTTTGCGTGTGGTGTACTCCGGTGCTTGGAAAGGGTTATGCATGTGGTGTACTCCGGTGCCTGGATAGGGTTATGCATGTGATGTACTCAGGTTCCTGGATAGGGTTATGCCTGTGATGTACTCCGGGGACTGGATAGAGTTTTGCGTGTGGTGTAATCCGGTGCCTGGATAGGGTTTTGCATGTGGTGTACTCGGGTGCCTGGACAGGGCTATGTGTGTGATGTACTCCGGGGACTGGATAGAGTTTTGCGTGTGGTGTACTCCGGTGCCTGGATAGGGTTATGCACGTGGTGTACTCGGGTGCCTGGATAGGGTTATGCATGTGGTGTACTCGGGTGCCTGGATAGGGCTATGCGTGTGATGTACTCCGGGGCCTGGATAGGGTTTTGCATGGGATGTACTCCGGTGCCTGGATAATGTTTTGCATGTGGTGTACTCCGGTGCCTGGATAGGGTTTTGCGTGTGGTGTACTATGGTGCCTGGATAGGGTTATGTATGTGATGTATTCGGGTGCCTAGATAGGGTTATGCGTGTGATGTACTCCGGTGCCTGGATAGGGTTTTGCATGTGGTGTACTCTGGTGCCTGGATAGGGTTTTGCATGTGGTGTACTCGGGTGCCTGGATAGGGTTATGCACGTGGTGTACTACGGTGCCTGGATAGGGTTTTGCATGTGGTGTACTCGGGTGTCTGGATAGGGTTATGCATGTGGTGTACTCGGGTGCCTGGATAGGGTTATGCATGTGGTGTACTCGGGTGCCTGGATAGGGTTATGCATGTGGTGTACTACGGTGCCTGGATAGGGTTATGCATGTGATGTACTCGGGTGCCTGGATAGGGTTTTGCATGTGGTGTACTCGGGTGCCTGGATAGGGTTATGCGTGTGATGTACTCCGGGGCCTGGATAGGGTTATGCACGTGGTGTACTACGGTGCCTGGATAGGGTTATGCGTGTGATGTACTCCGGGGCCTGGATAGGGTTTTGCATGTGGTGTACTCCGGTGCCTGGATAGGGTTATGCACGTGGTGTACTCCGGTGCCTGGACAGGGCTATGCGTGTGATGTACTCCGGGGCCTGGATAGGGTTTTGCATGTGGTGTACTCCGGTGCCTGGATAGGGTTATGCACGTGGTGTACTACGGTGCCTGGATAGGGTTATGCATGTGATGTACTCGGGTGCCTGGATAGGGTTATGCGTGTGATGTACTCGGGTGCCTGGATAGGGTTTTGCATGTGGTGTACTCTGGTGCCTGGATAGGGTTATGTGTGTGGTATACTCCGGTGCCTGGATAGGGTTATGCGTGTGATGTACTCGGGTGCCTGCATAGGGTTATGCGTGTGATGTACTCGGGTGCCTGGATAGAGTTATGCGTGTGATGTACTCGGGTGCCTGCATAGGGTTATGCGTGTGGTGTACTCGGGTGCCTGGATAGGGTTATGCGTGTGATGTACTCGGGTGCCTGGATAGGGTTTTGCATGTGGTGTACTCGGGTGCCTGGATAGGGTTATGCGTGTGGTGTACTCCGGTGCCTGGATAGGGTTATGCGTGTGATGTACTCGGGTGCCTGCATAGGGTTATGCGTGTGATGTACTCGGGTGCCTGGATAGGGTTATGCGTGTGATGTACTCGGGTGCCTGGATAGGGTTTTGCATGTGATGTACTCGGGTGCCTGCATAGGGTTATGCGTGTGGTGTACTCCGGTGCCTGGATAGGGTTATGCATGTGATGTACTCGGGTGCCTGGATAGGGTTTTGGATGTGGTGTACTCGGGTGCCTGGATAGGGTTATGCGTGTGATGTACTCCGGGGCCTGGATAGGGTTATACGTGTGATGTACTCGGGTGCCGGGATAGGGTTATGCGTGTGATGTACTCGGGTGCCTGGATAGGGTTTTGCATGTGGTGTACTCGGGTGCCTGGATAGGGTTATGCACGTGGTGTACTCGGGTGCCTGGATAGGGTTATGCACGTGGTGTACTAGGGTGCCTGGATAGGGTTATGCGTGTGATGTACTCCGGGGCCTGGATAGGGTTATGCGTGTGATGTACTCCGGGGCCTGGATAGGGTTATGCGTGTGATGTACTCGGGTGCCTGGATAGGGTTATGCGTGTGATGTACTACGGTGCCTGGATAGGGTTATGCATGTGATGTACTCGGGTGCCTGGATAGGGTTATGCGTGTGATGTACTCCGGGGCCTGGATAGGGTTATGCGTGTGATGTACTCCGGGGCCTGGATAGGGTTATGCACGTAGTATACTACGGTGCCTGGATAGGGTTATGCGTGTGATGTACTCCGGGGCCTGGATAGGGTTATGCGTGTGATGTACTCGGGTGCCTGGATAGGGTTATGCGTGTGATGTACTCCGGGGCCTGGATAGGGTTATGCATGTGATGTACTCCGGGGCCTGGATAGGGTTATGCACGTGGTGTACTCGGGTGCCTGGATAGGGTTATGCGTGTGATGTACTCCGGGGCCTGGATAGGGTTATGCACGTGGTGTACTACGGTGCCTGGATAGGGTTATGCGTGTGATGTACTCCGGGGCCTGGATAGAGCTATGCGTGTGATGTACTCCGGTGCCTGGATAGGGTTTTGCATGTGGTGTACTCCGGTGCCTGGATAGGGTTATGCGTGTGATGTACTCCGGGGCCTGGATAGGGTTATGCGTGTGATGTACTCCGGTGCCTGGATAGGGTTTTGCATGTGGTGTACTCCGGTGCCTGGATAGGGTTATGCGTGTGATGTACTCCGGGGCCTGGATAGGGTTATGCGTGTGATGTACTCCGGGGCCTGGATAGGGTTATGCACATAACCTGGTGTACTACGGTGCCTGGATAGGGTTATGCGTGTGATTTACTCCGGGGCCTGGATAGGGTTATGCGTGTGATGTACTCCGGGGCCTGGATAGGTTTTGCATGTGGTGTACTACGGTGCCTGGATAGGGTTATGCGTGTGATGTACTCGGGTGCCTGGATAGGGTTTCGCATGTGGTGTACTACGGTGCCTGGATAGGGTTATGCATGTGGTGTACTCGGGTGCCTGGATAGGGTTATGCATGTGATTTACTCTGGTGCCTGGATAGGGTTATGCATGTGGTGTACTCCGGTGCCTGGATAGGGTTATGCGTGTGATGTACTCCGGGGCCTGGATTAGGGTTATGCGTGTGATGTACTCCGGGGCCTGGATAGGGTTATGCATGTGATGTACTCGGGTGCCTGCATAGGGTTATGCGTGTGGTGTACTCCGGGGCCTGGATAGGGTTATGCGTGTGATGTACTCGGGTGCCTGGATAGGGTTTCGCATGTGGTGTACTACGGTGCCTGGATAGGGTTATCCATGTGGTGTACTCCGGGGCCTGGATAGGGTTATGCACGTGGTGTACTCCGGTGCCTGGATAGGGTTATGCGTGTGATGTACTCCGGCGCCTGGATAGGGTTATGCGTGTGATGTACTCGGGTGCCTGGATAGGGTTATGCACGTGGTGTACTTCGGTGCCTGGATAGGGTTATGCATGTGATATACTCGGGTGTCTGGATAGGGTTATGCGTGTGATGTACTCCGGGGCCTGGATAGGGTTATGCATGTGGTGTACTCGGGTGCCTGGATAGGGTTATGCACGTGGTGTACTCCGGTGCCTGGATAGGGTTCTCCGGTGCTTGGATAGGGTTATGCATGTGGTGTACTCCGGTGCCTGGATAGAGTTATGCGTGTGGTGTACTCCAGTGCTTGGATAGGGCTATGCGTGTGGTGTACTCCGGTGCCTGGATAGGGTTCTCCGGTGTTTGGATAGGCTTATGCATGTGGTGTACTCCGGTGCCTGGATAGGGTTATGCGTGTGATGTACTCCGGTGCCTGGATAGGGTAATGTGTGTTGGGTACTCCGGTGCCTGGATAGGGTTATGCGTGTGATGTACTCTGGGGCCTGGATAGGGTTTTGCGTGTGATGTACTCCGGTGCCTGGATAGGGTTATGCATGTGATGTACTCCGGTGCCTGGATAGGGTTCTCTGGTGCCTGGATAGGGCTATGCATGTGGTGTACTCTGGTGCCTGGATAGGGTTCTCCGGTGCTTGGATAGGGTTATGCATGTGGTGTACTCCGGTGCCTGGATAGAGTTATGCGTGTGGTGTACTCCAGTGCTTGGATAGGGCTATGCGTGTGGTGTACTCCGGTGCCTGGATAGGATTCTCCGGTGTTTGGATAGGCTTATGCATGTGGTGTACTCCGGTGCCTGGATAGGGTTATGCGTGTGATGTACTCCGGTGCCTGGATAGGGTAATGTGTGTTGGGTACTCCGGTGCCTGCATAGGGTTATGCGTGTGATGTACTCTGGGGCCTGGATAGGGTTTTGCGTGTGGTGTACTCCGGTGCCTGGATAGGGCTATGCATGTGATGTACTGCGGTGCCTGGATAGGGTTCCCTGGTGCTTGGATAGGGTTATGCATGTGGTGTACTCCGGTGCCTGGATAGGGTTATGCGTGTGGTGTACTCTGGTGTGTGGATAGGGCTATGCATGTGGTGTACTCCGGTGCCTGGAAAGGGTTCTCCGGTGCTTGGAAAGGGTTATGCATGTGGTGTACTCCGGCGCCTGGATAGGGTTATGCATGTGGTGTACTCCGGTGCCTGGATAGGGTTATGCGTGTGGTGTACTCTGGTGTGTGGATAGGGCTATGCATGTGGTGTACTCCGGTGCCTGGATAGGGTTCTCCGGTGCTTGGAAAGGGTTATGCATGTGGTGTACTCCGGTGCCTGGATAGGGTTATGCATGTGGTGTACTCCGGTGCCTGGATAGGGTTATGCGTGTGATGTACTCCGGTGCCTGGATAGGGTAATGTGTGTTGGGTACTCCGGTGCCTGGATAGGGTTATGCGTGTGATGTACTCTGGGGCCTGGATAGGGTTTTGCATGTGATGTACTCCGGTGCCTGGATAGGGTTCTCTGGTGCTTGGATAGGGTTATGCATGTGGTGTACTCCGGTGCCTGGATAGGGTTATGCGTGTGGTGTACTCTGGTGTGTGGATAGGGCTATGCATGTGGTGTACTCCGGTGCCTGGATAGGGTTCTCCGGTGCTTGGAAAGGGTTATGCATGTGGTGTACTCTGGTGCCTGGATAGGGTTATGCATGTGGTGTACTCCGGTGCCTGGATAGGGTTATGCGTGTGATGTACTCCGGGGACTGGATAGAGTTTTGCGTGTGGTGTACTCCGGTGCTTGGAAAGGTTTATGCATGTGGTGTACTCCGGTGCCTGGATAGGGTTATGCATGTGATGTACTCAGGTTCCTGGATAGGGTTATGCGTGTGATGTACTCCGGGGACTGGATAGAGTTTTGCGTGTGGTGTACTCCGGTGCCTGGATAGGGTTTTGCATGTGGTGTACTCGGGTGCCTGGACAGGGCTATGTGTGTGATGTACTCCGGGGACTGGATAGAGTTTTGCGTGTGGTGTACTCCGGTGCCTGGATAGGGTTTTGCATTTGGTGTACTCTGGTGCCTGGATAGGGTTATGCACGTGGTGTACTCGGGTGCCTGGATAGGGTTATGCATGTGGTGTACTCGGGTGCCTGGATAGGGCTATGCGTGTGATGTAATCAGGGGCCTGGATAGGGTTTTGCATGGGATGTACTCCGGTGCCTGGATAATGTTTTGCATGTGGTGTACTCCGGTGCCTGGATAGGGTTTTGCGTGTGGTGTACTATGGTGCCTGGATAGGGTTATGTATGTGATGTATTCGGGTGCCTAGATAGGGTTATGCATGTGATGTACTCCGGTGCCTGGATAGGGTTTTGCATGTGGTGTACTCTGGTGCCTGGATAGGGTTTTGCATGTGGTGTACTCTGGTGCCTGGATAGGGTTTTGCATGTGGTTTACTCCGGTGCCTGGATAGGGTTTTGCATGTGGTGTACTCCGGTGCCTGGATAGGGTTTTGCGTGTGGTGTACTCCGGTGCCTGGATAATGTTATGCACGTGGTGTACTACAGTGCCTGGATAGGGTTATGCACGTGGTGTACTCGGGTGCCTGGACAGGGCTATGAATGTGGTGTACTCAGGTGCCTAGATAGGGTTTTGCGTGTGGTGTACTCGGGTGACTGGATAGGGTTATGCACGTGGTGTACTTGGGTGCCTGGATAGGGTTATGCATGTGGTGTACTCCGGTGCCTGGATAGGGTTATGCATGTGGTGTACTCCGGTGCCTAGATAATGTTTTGCATGTGGTGTACTCTGGTGCCTGGATAGGGTTTTGCGTGTGGTGTACTCCGGTGCCTGGATAGGGTTTTGCATGTGATGTACACGGGTGCCTGGACAGGGCTATGCGTGTGATGTACTCCGGTGCCTGGATAGGGTTTTGCGTGTGATGTACTCCGGTGCTTGGATAGGGTTATGCGTGTGGTGTACTCCGGTGCTTGGATAGGGCTATGCGTGTGGTGTACTCCGTGCCTGGATAGGGTTCTCTCGTGCTTGGATAGGGTTATGCATGTGGTGTACTCCGGTGGCTGGATAGGGTTATGCGTGTGGTGTACTCCGGTGTTTGGATAGGGCTATGCGTGTGGTGTACTCCGGTGCCTGGATAGGGTTATGCATGTGATGTACTCCGGTGCCTGGACAGGGCTATGCATGCGATGTACTCCGGTGCCTGGATAGGGTTATGCGTGTGATGTACTCAGGTGCCTGGATAGAGTTTTGCATGTGGTGTACTCCGGTGCCTGGATAGGGTTCTCCGGTGCTTGGAAAGGGTTATGCATGTGGTGTACTCCGGTGCCTGGATAGGGTTATGTGTGTTGGGTACTCAGGGTTATGCGTGTGATGTACTCCGGTGCCTGGATAGGGTTTTGCATGTGGTGTACTCGGGTGCCTGGATAGGGTTATGCACGTGGTGTACTCCGGTGCCTGGATAGGGTTTTGCATGTGGTGTACTCGGGTGCCTGGATAGGGTTTTGCATGTGATGTACTCCGGTGCCTGGATATGGCTATGCGTGTGATGTACTCCGGGGCCTGGATAGGGCTATGCGTGTGGTGTACTCCGGGGCCTGGATAGGGCTATGCGTGTGATGTACTCCAGGGCCTGGTTAGGGCTATGCGTGTGATGTACTCCGGTGCCTGGATAGGGTTTTGCATGTGGTGTACTCCGGTGCCTGGATAGGGTTATGCACGTGGTGTACTAGGGTGCCTGGATAGGGTTATGCATGTGATGTACTCGGGTGCCTGGATAGGGTTATGCATGTGATGTACTCCGGTGCCTGGATAGAGTTTTGCATGTGGTGTACTCTGGTGCCTGGATAGGGTGCTCCGGTGCCTGGATAGGGTTATGCATGTGATGTACTCCGGTGCCTGGATAGGGTTTTGCATGTGGTGTACTCGGGTGCCTGGATAGGGTTATGCACGTGGTGTACTCCGGTGCCTGGATAGGGTTTTGCATGTGGTGTACTCGGGTGCCTGGATAGGGTTTTGCATGTGATGTACTCCGGTGCCTGGATATGGCTATGCGTGTGATGTACTCCGGGGCCTGGATAGGGCTATGCCTGTGATGTACTCCGGGGCCTGGTTAGGGCTATGCGTGTGATGTACTCCGGTGCCTGGATAGGGTTATGCGTGTGATGTACTCCGGTGCCTGGATAGGGTTATGCACGTGGTGTACTAGGGTGCCTGCATAGGGTTATGCATGTGATGTACTCGGGTGCCTGGATAGGGTTATGCATGTGGTGTACTCGGGTGCCTGGATAGGGTTTTGCATATGGTGTACTCTGGTGCCTGGATAGGGTTATGCATGTGGTGTACTCGGGTGCCTGGATAGGGTTATGCATGTGGTGTACTCGGGTGCCTGGATAGGGTTATGCATGTGCTGTACTACGGTGCCTATATAGGGTTTTGCATGTGATGTACTCGGGTGCCTGGATAGGGTTATACGTGTGATGTACTCGGGTGCCTGGATAGGGTTATGCACGTGGTGTACTACGGTGCCTGGATAGGGTTATGCATGTGATGTACTGGGTGCCTGGATAGGCTTATGCGTGTGATGTACTCCGGGGCCTGGATAGGGTAATGTGTGTTGGGTACTCAGGGTTATGCGTGTGATGTACTCCGGTGCCTGGATAAGGTTATGCATGTGGTGTACTCGGGTGCCTGGATAGGGTTATGCACGTGGTGTACTACGGTGCCTGGATAGGGTTTTGCATGTGGTGTACTCGGGTGCCTGGATAGGGTTATGCATGTGGTGTACTCGGGTGCCTGGATAGGGTTATGCATGTGGTGTACTCGGGTGCCTGGATAGGGTTATGCATGTGGTGTACTCGGGTGCCTGGATAGGGTTTTGCATGTGGTGTACTCTGGTGCCTGGATAGGGTTATGCATGTGGTGTACTCGGGTGCCTGGATAGGGTTATGCATGTGGTGTACTCGGGTGCCTGGATAGGGTTTTGCATGTGGTGTACTCTGGTGCCTGGATAGGGTTATGCATGTGGTGTACTCGGGTGCCTGGATAGGGTTATGCATGTGGTGTACTCGGGTGCCTGGATAGGGTTATGCACATGGTGTACTACGGTCCCTGGATAGGGTTTTGCATGTGATGTACTCCGGTGCCTGGATAGGGTTATACGTGTGATGTACTCGGGTGCCTGGATAGGGTTATGCATGTGATGTACTACGGTGCCTGGATAGGGTTATGCATGTGATGTACCCGGGTGCCTGGATAGGGTTTTGCATGTGGTGTACTCGGGTGCCTGGATAGGGTTATGCGTGTGATGTACTCCGGGCCTGGATAGGGTTATGCACGTGGTGTACTACGGTGCCTGGATAGGGTTATGCGTGTGATGTACTCCGGGGCCTGGATAGGGTTTTGCATGTGGTGTACTCCGGTGCCTGGATAGGGTTATGCAGGTGGTGTACTCCGGTGCCTGGACAGGGCTATACATGTGATGTACTCCGGGGCCTGGATAGGGTTTTGCATGTGGTGTACTCCGGTGCCTGGATAGGGTTATGCACGTGGTGTACTACGGTGCCTGGATAGGGTTATGCATGTGATGTACTCGGGTGTCTGGATAGGGTTATGCGTGTGATGTACTCGGGTGCCTGGATAGGGTTTTGCATGTGGTGTACTCGGGTGCCTGGATAGGGTTATGCGTGTGGTGTACTCCGGTGCCTGGATAGGGTTATGCGTGTGATGTACTCGGGTGCCTGCATAGGGTTATGCGTGTGATGTACTCGGGTGCCTGGATAGGGTTATGCGTGTGATGTACTCGGGTGCCTGCATAGGGTTATGCGTGTGGTGTACTCGGGTGCCTGGATAGGGTTATGCGTGTGATGTACTCGGGTGCCTGGATAGGGTTTTGCATGTGGTGTACTCGGGTGCCTGGATAGGGTTATGCGTGTGGTGTACTCCGGTGCCTGGATAGGGTTATGCGTGTGATGTACTCGGGTGCCTGCATAGGGTTATGCGTGCGATGTACTGGGGTGCCTGGATAGGGTTATGCGTGTGATGTACTCGGGTGCCTGGATAGGGTTTTGCATGTGATGTACTCGGGTGCCTGGATAGGGTTATGCGTGTGGTGTACTCCGGTGCTTGGATAGGGTTATGCGTGTGATGTACTCGGGTGCCTGCATAGGGTTATGCGTGTGGTGTACTCCGGTGCCTGGATAGGGTTATGCATGTGATGTACTCGGGTGCCTGGATAGGGTTTTGCATGTGGTGTACTCGGGTGCCTGGATAGGGTTATCCGTGCGATGTACTCCGGGGCCTGGATAGGGTTATACGTGTGATGTACTCGGGTGCCTGGATAGGGTTATGCGTGTGATGTACTCGGGTGCCTGGATAGGGTTTTGCATGTGGTGTACTCGGGTGCCTGGATAGGGTTATGCAAGTGGTGTACTCGGGTGCCTGGATAGGGTTATGCCCGTGGTGTACTAGGGTGCCTGGATAGGGTTATGCGTGTGATGTACTCCGGGGCCTGTATAGGGTTATGCGTGTGATGTACTCCGGGGCCTGGATAGGGTTATGCGTGTGATGTACTCGGGTGCCTGGATAGGGTTATGCGTGTGATGTACTACGGTGCCTGGATAGGGTTATGCATGTGATGTACTCGGGTGCCTGGATAGGGTTATGCGTGTGATGTACTCTGGGGCCTGAATAGGGTTATGCGTGTGATGTACTCCGGGGCCTGGATAGGGTTATGCACGTGGTGTACTCTGGGGCCTGGATAGGGTTATGCGTGTGATGTACTCGGGTGCCTGGATAGGGTTATGCGTGTGATGTACTCCGGGGCCTGGATAGGGTTATGCGTGTGATGTACTTCGGGGCCTGGATAGGGTTATGCATGTGGTGTACTACGGTGCCTGGATAGGGTTATGCGTGTGATGTACTCCGGGGCCTGGATAGGGTTATGCACGTGGTGTACTCGGGTGCCTGGATAGGGTTATGCGTGTGATGTACTCTGGGGCCTGGATAGGGTTATGCACGTGGTGTACTACGGTGCCTGGATAGGGTTATGCGTGTGATGTACTCCGGGGCCTGGATAGGGCTATGCGTGTGATGTACTGGATAGGGCTATGCATGTGATGTACTCGGGTGACTGGATAGGGTTATGCGTGTGATGTACTCCGGGGCCTGGATAGGGTTATGCCTGTGATGTACTCCGGTGCCTGGATAGGGTTTTGCATGTGGTGTACTCCGGTGCCTGGATAGGGTTATGCGTGTGATGTACTCCGGGACCTGGATAGGGTTATGCGTGTGATGTACTCCGGGGCCTGGATAGGGTTATGTACATGGTGTAGTACGGTGCCTGGATAGGGTTATGCGTGTGATGTACTCCGGGGCCTGGATAGGGTTATGCGTGTGATGTACTCCGGGGCCTGGATAGGTTTTGCATGTGGTGTACTACGGTGCCTGGATAGGGTTATGCGTGTGATGTACTCGGGTGCCTGGATAGGGTTTCGCATGTGGTGTACTACCGTGCCTGGATAGGGTTATGCATGTGGTGTACTCGGGTGCCTGGATAGGGTTATGCATGTGATTTACTCTGGTGCCTGGATAGGGTTATGCATGTGGTGTACTACGGTGCCTGGATAGGGTTATGCACGTGGTGTACTACGGTGCCTGGATAGGGTTATGCGTGTGATGTACTCCGGGGCCTGGATAGGGTATTGCATGTGATGTACTCGGGTGCCTGCATAGGGTTATGCGTGTGGTGTACTCCGGGGCCTGGATAGGGTTATGCGTGTGATGTACTCGGGTGCCTGGATAGGGTTTCGCATGTGGTGTACTACGGTGCCTGGATAGGGTTATGCATTTGGTGTACTCCGGGGCCTGGATAGGGTTATGCACGTGGTGTACTCCGGTGCCTGGATAGGGTTATGCGTGTGATGTACTCCGGGGCCTGGATAGGGTTATGCGTGTGATGTACTCGGGTGCCTGGATAGGGTTATGCACGTGGTGTACTACGGTGCCTGGATAGGGTTATGCATGTGATATACTCGGGTGCCTGGATAGGGTTATGCGTGTGATGTACTCCGGGGCCTGGATAGGGTTATGCATGTGGTGTACTCGGGTGCCTGGATAGGGTTATGCACGTGGTGTACTCCGGTGCCTGGATAGGGTTTTGCATGTGATGTACTCGGGTGCCTGGATAGGGTTTTGCATGTGGTGTACTCGGGTGCCTGGATAGGGTTTTGCATGTGGTGTACTCGGGTGCCTGGATAGGGCTATGCGTGTGATGTACTCCAGGGCCTGGATATGGCTATGCGTGTGATGTACTCCGGGGCCTGGATAGGGCTATGCGTGTGGTGTACTCCGGGGCCTGGATAGGGCTATGCGTGTGATGTACTCCGGGGCCTGGTTAGGGCTATGCGTGTGATGTACTCCGGTGCCTGGATAGGATTTTGCATGTGGTGTACTCCGGTGCCTGGATAGGGTTATGCGTGTGATGTACTCCGGTGCCTGGATAGGGTTATGAATGTGGTGTACTCTGGCACCTGGATAGGGTTATGCATGTGGTGTACTACGGTGCCTGGATAGGGTTATGCATGTGGTGTACTACGGTGCCTGGATAGGGTTATGCATGTGGTGTACTCCGGTGCCTGGATAGGGTTATGCATGTGGTGTACTCCGGTGCCTGGATAGGGTTATGCATTTGGTGTACTACGGTGCCTGGATAGGGTTATGCATGTGGTGTACTCCGGTGCCTGGATAGGGTTATGCGTGTGATGTACTCGGGTGCCTGCATAGGGTTATGCGTGTGATGTACTCCGGGGCCTGGATAGGGCTATGCATGTGATGTACTCCGGTGCCTGGATAGGGTTATGCATGTGGTGTACTCCGGTGCCTGGATAGGGTTATGCATGTGGTGTACTCCGGTGCCTGGATAGGGTTATGCATTTGGTGTACTCCGGTGCCTGGATAGGGTTATGCATGTGCTGTACTCGGGTGCCTGGATAGGGTTATGCATGTGATGTACTCAGGTGCCTGGATAGGGTTATGCGTGTGATGTACTCCGGGGCCTGGATAGGGCTATGCGTGTGGTGTACTCCGGTGCCTGGATAGGGTTCTCCAGTGCTTGGAAAGGATTATGCATGTGGTGTACTCCGGTGCCTGGATAGGTTTTTGCATGTGGTGTACTCGGGTGCCTGGATAGGGTTATGCACATGGTGTACTCGGGTGCCTGGATAGGGTTATGCATGTGGTGTACTCGGGTGCCTGGATAGGGCAATGCGTGTGATGTACTCCGGGGCCTAGATAGGGTTTTGCATGTGATGTATTCGGGTGCCTCGATAGGGTTATGCGTGTGATGTACTCCGGTGCCTGGATAGGGTTTTGCATGTGGTGTACTGTGGTGCCTGGATAGGGTTTTGCATGTGGTGTACTCTGGTGCCTGGATAGGGTTTTGCATGTGGTGTACTCTGGTGCCTGGATAGGGTTTTGCATGTGGTGTACTCCGGTGCCTAGATAGGGTTTTGCATGTGGTGTACTCCGGTGCCTGGATAGAGTTTTGCGTGTGGTGTACTCCGGTGCCTGGATAATGTTATGCACGTGGTGTACTAGGGTGCCTGGATAGGGTTATGCACGTGGTGCACTACGGTGCCTGGATAGGGTTATGCATGTGATGTACTCGGCTGCCTGGACAGGGCTATGCGTGTGGTGTACTCCGGTGCCTAGATAGGGTTTTGCGTGTGGTGTACTCGGGCGACTGGATAGGGTTATGCACGTGGTGTACTCGGGTGCCTGGATAGGGTTATGCATGTGGTGTACTACGGTGCCTGTATAGGGTTATGCATGTGGTTTACTCCGGTGCCTGGATAATGTTTTGCATGTGGTGTACTCCGGTGCCTGGATAGGGTTTTGCGTGTGGTGTACTCCGGTGCCTGAATAGGGTTTTGCATGTGATGTTCTCGGGTGCCTGGATAAGGTTATGCGTGTGATGTACACGGGTGCCTGGACAGGGCTATGCGTGTGATGTACTCCGGTGCCTGGATAGGGTTATACACGTGGTGTACTACGGTGCCTGGATAGGGTTATGCATGTGATGTACTCGGGTGCCTGGACAGGGCTATGCGTGTGATGTACTCCGGGGCCTGGATAGAGTTTTGCGTGTGGTGTACTCCGGTGCCTGGATAGGGTTATGCGTGTGGTGTACTCCGGTGCTTGGATAGGGCTATGCGTGTGGTGTACTCCGTGCCTGGATAGGGTTCTCTCGTGCTTGGATAGTGCTATGCGTGTGGTGTACTCCGGTGCCTGGATAGGGTTCTCCAGTGCTTGGAAAGGGTTATGCATGTGGTGTACTCCGGTGCCTGGATAGGGTTATGCATGTGGTGTACTCTGGTGCCTGGATAGGGTTTTGCATGTGGTGTACTCGGGTGCCTGGATAGGGTTATGCACATGGTGTACTCGGGTGCCTGGATAGGGTTTTGCATGTGATGTATTCCGGTGCCTGGATATGGCTATGCGTGTGATGTACTCCGGGGCCTCGATAGGGCTATGCGTGTGGTGTACTCCGGGGCCTGGATAGGGCTATGCGTGTGATGTACCCCGGGGCCTGGTTAGGGCTATGCGTGTGATGTACTCCGGTGCCTGGATAGGGCTATGCGTGTGATGTA
Organism: Ambystoma mexicanum; assembly: GCF_040938575.1. Classification (NCBI taxonomy): domain Eukaryota; kingdom Metazoa; phylum Chordata; class Amphibia; order Caudata; family Ambystomatidae; genus Ambystoma; species Ambystoma mexicanum. The sequence goes on from NC_090934.1 coordinate 32,431,953, forward strand.
CTCCGGGGCCTGGATAGAGTTTTGCGTGTGGTGTACTCCGGTGCCTGGATAGGGTTATGCGTGTGGTGTACTCCGGTGCTTGGATAGGGCTATGCGTGTGGTGTACTCCGTGCCTGGATAGGGTTCTCTCGTGCTTGGATAGGGTTATGCATGTGGTGTACTCCGGGGCCTGGATAGGGCTATGCGTGTGATGTACCCCGGGGCCTGGTTAGGGTTATGCATGTGATGTACTCGGGTGCCTGGACAGGGCTATGCGTGTGATGTACTCCGGGGCCTGGATAGAGTTTTGCGTGTGGTGTACTCCGGTGCCTGGATAGGGTTATGCGTGTGGTGTACTCCGGTGCTTGGATAGGGCTATGCGTGTGGTGTACTCCGTGCCTGGATAGGGTTCTCTCGTGCTTGGATAGGGTTATGCATGTGGTGTACTCCGGTGGCTGGATACGGTTATGCGTTTGGTGTACTCCGGTGTTTGGATAGGGCTATGCGTGTGGTGTACTCCGGTGCCTGGATAGGGTTCTCCAGTGCTTGGAAAGGGTTATGCATGTGGTGTACTCCGGTGCCTGGATAGGGTTATGCATGTGGTGTACTCTGGTGCCTGGATAGGGTTTTGCATGTGGTGTACTCGGGTGCCTGGATAGGGTTATGCACATGGTGTACTCGGGTGCCTGGATAGGGTTTTGCATGTGATGTATTCCGGTGCCTGGATATGGCTATGCGTGTGATGTACTCCGGGGCCTCGATAGGGCTATGCGTGTGGTGTACTCCGGGGCCTGGATAGGGCTATGCGTGTGATGTACCCCGGGGCCTGGTTAGGGCTATGCGTGTGATGTACTCCGGTGCCTGGATAGGATTTTGCATGTGGTGTACTCCGGTGCCTGGATAGGGTTATGCGTGTGATGTACTCGGGTGCCTGGATAGGGTTTTGCATGTGGTGTACTCGGGTGCTTGGATAGGGTTTTGCATGTGATGTACTCTGGGGCTTGGATAGGGTTTTGCGTGTGATGTACCCCGGGGCCTGGTTAGGGCTATGCGTGTGATGTACTCCGGTGCCTGGATAGGATTTTGCATGTGGTGTACTCCGGTGCCTGGATAGGGTTATGCGTGTGATGTACTCGGGTGCCTGGATAGGGTTTTGCGTGTGATGTACTCCGGTGCCTGGATAGGGTAATGTGTGCTGGGTACTCAGGGTTATGCGTGTGATGTACTCGGGTGCCTGGATAGGGTTATGCGTGTGATGTACTCCGGGGCCTGGATAGGGTTAAGCGTGTGATGTACTCGGGTGCCTGCATAGGGTTGTGCGTGTGATGTACTCCGGTGCCTGGATAGGGTTATGCGTGTGATGTACTCCGGGGCTTGGATAGGGTTTTGCATGTGATGTACTCGGGTGCCTGGATAGGGTTTTGCATGTGGTGTACTCGGGTGCTTGGATAGGGTTATGCATGTGGTGTACTCCGGTGCCTGGATAGGGTTTTGCATGTGGTGTACTCCGGTGCCTGGATAGGGTTATGCGTGTGATGTACTCCGGGGCTTGGATAGGGTTTTGCATGTGATGTACTCGGGTGCCTGGATAGGGTTTTGCATGTGGTGTACTCGGGTGCTTGGATAGGGTTATGCATGTGGTGTACTCCGGTGCCTGGATAGGGTTATGCATGTGGTGTACGAGGGTGCCTGGATAGGGTTATGCGTGTGATGTACTCCAGGGCCTGGATATGGCTATGCGTGTGATGTACTCCGGGGCCTGGATAGGGCTATGCGTGTGGTGTACTCCGGGGCCTGGATAGGGCTATGCGTGTGATGTACTCCGGGGCCTGGTTAGGGCTATGCGTGTGATGTACTCCGGTGCCTGGATAGGATTTTGCATGTGGTGTACTCCGGTGCCTGGATAGGGTTATGCGTGTGATGTACTCCCGTGCCTGGATAGGGTTATGCATGTGGTGTACTCGGGCACCTGGATAGGGTTATGCATGTGGTGTACTACGGTGCCTGGATAGGGTTATGCATGTGGTGTACTACGGTGCCTGGATAGGGTTATGCATGTGGTGTACTCCGGTGCCTGGATAGGGTTATGCATGTGGTGTACTCCGGTGCCTGGATAGGGTTATGCATTTGGTGTACTACGGTGCCTGGATAGGGTTATGCATGTGGTGTACTCCGGTGCCTGGATAGGGTTATGCGTGTGATGTACTCGGGTGCCTGCATAGGGTTATGCGTGTGATGTACTCCGGGGCCTGGATAGGGCTATGCATGTGATGTACTCCGGTGCCTGGATAGGGTTATGCATGTGGTGTACTCCGGTGCCTGGATAGGGTTATGCATGTGGTGTACTCCGGTGCCTGGATAGGGTTATGCATTTGGTGTACTCCGGTGCCTGGATAGGGTTATGCATGTGCTGTACTCGGGTGCCTGGATAGGGTTATGCATGTGATGTACTCAGGTGCCTGGATAGGGTTATGCGTGTGATGTACTCCGGGGCCTGGATAGGGCTATGCGTGTGGTGTACTCCGGTGCCTGGATAGGGTTCTCCAGTGCTTGGAAAGGATTATGCATGTGGTGTACTCCAGTGCCTGGATAGGTTTTTGCATGTGGTGTACTCGGGTGCCTGGATAGGGTTATGCACGTGGTGTACTCGGGTGCCTGGATAGGGTTATGCATGTGGTGTACTCGGGTGCCTGGATAGGGCAATGCGTGTGATGTACTCCGGGGCCTAGATAGGGTTTTGCATGTGATGTATTCGGGTGCCTCGATAGGGTTATGCGTGTGATGTACTCCGGTGCCTGGATAGGGTTTTGCATGTGGTGTACTCTGGTGCCTGGATAGGGTTTTGCATGTGGTGTACTCTGGTGCCTGGATAGGGTTTTGCATGTGGTGTACTCTGGTGCCTGGATAGGGTTTTGCATGTGGTGTACTCCGGTGCCTAGATAGGGTTTTGCATGTGGTGTACTCAGGTGCCTGGATAGAGTTTTGCGTGTGGTGTACTCCGGTGCCTGGATAATGTTATGCACGTGGTGTACTAGGGTGCCTGGATAGGGTTATGCACGTGGTGCACTACGGTGCCTGGATAGGGTTATGCATGTGATGTACTCGGCTGCCTGGACAGGGCTATGCGTGTGGTGTACTCCGGTGCCTAGATAGGGTTTTGCGTGTGTTAGGCAGAAACCTGTGCAGTTCCCTTGGGGAACACTGCAAAAGATTTAAGACTACAGGTGTAGCAGTAAACCCACTTGGTAGCAGTCTGTACCACCCAGATTTACCTGGTAGCTGTGGCTGAGCAGTCAGACTTCCCTCAAGAAGAGTTAGGCAGTATGCAAAGTATACACAATATGTACCCGGACACAATAGCACAAGCAAACACTGACCAGAGCTTGGTTTCAAAAGTATATAGTTATTGATTTATTAAATACACATAAGTGGAAATCACTCTAGCAAAATATAGTAAAAACACTTCAAACACAGTTATGATGAAAGCAGTTTCAACCCTTACTCCTATCTAGACAACTCTAAGTTAATACCACATAATTAAAACAGAGGTGAGCGCTTAACGTTAGATGACACTCTAGTAGGTTAGGGAAAGGGGTAAAGAGAAACAGAAATGGGTTAAACACACCACTCTAAGATCCAGAACACTTGCAATAGGCTCAAAGAAGCACAAAGTCACAGGTGAGCAAAAGTCACTAGGCAGGGCCCACTCTTAGAGTAGCCGGAGCAAAAATGTGCCCAAGATCACACTGTTATTAGGGATTCAAAGTCTTGCACAGAGTTAGAAAGAGTTTAGTGTGGCTTAGAAAGTTTAGCCAAGGTGCTCCAGGCACTCCCAGGTTCGAAAGCCGGGGGCTAAATCTACCCCGTACAGTCGGTAGCAAGGGAAGCCAGGCGGAACACGGTACCTTAAGCGGAAAGGATCCTCCAGCGGTGGCAGTTGTTCCAGGCAGTGGCAGCAGGGCTCGACGTCGGTCAGGGGAGAAGAAGTTCTCGCTGAAGAGCAGAAGAAGAGGGTCGTTGCACTGCCCGGGAAGAAACCAGCCGCGGAGTCCTCCGGTTAAAGGGTTGTACCGACTTTCGTGGTTGGGGTAAAAGTGGTGGGGTTCCGGTTGCCGGGGTGCTTGGCACTGGCAAGGCGGCCACGAGATACCTCGAGAAGCGAAAAGAAGGCGAAAACTGGTTGTCCCCACCAGTCAAGGGAAGGAGCCACTCCGCTAAGAGTTCTCCTCGGTCGTCGGGAAAAGTGGTGAGACGGTTCAGCAGGGCTCCACCGGGTGGTGTCGTCGAAGCAGGTCGGCTCAGCTCTTCCCTCGTCGGATTCTTGGTCCTGTGGCGACTTCTGAAGTTCCAGTCCCCAAAGCCCTGCTTTTATGCAGCAAACCCCCATTCACCCAGCCTAGCTGTCACTCAAACATGCTAAGTGGTGAGCCGGCCGGCTCACCACTTGGGCCAATCAGGACGGAGTGCGACTTGAGTTACCAAGGTAACTCAGTCCAGGGTGCCTAAATCCCCCTCCACCCCTCCTAAGTACCCCAGACAGAGTGGCACCACTTTGGAGGGCTTCTGTGGAGAAGCCCGCCAAAAGTGGAACAAAGGGCTCCACTTTGGGTCAGAGTTACAGAGGCGAACACCAACGCCATTTTAGAATCAAGTTTTGGCAAAAAGTCCCAACCGGAGTTATAAAAATAAATATATAAAACCGGCGGTATGTTTAAGGCTACCGTAAATAAATAATTAAATGTGTTAGCCTAAAACAATGGGAAATCCCATAGGAAAATATTCGCGGTCGAATATAAAACGTAGTTTCCACTGCCACCAGCCAAAACTCGATCAGGGGGGACGGAGACGTGCCCCCTCGACTAACAGACCCTGGGGCAATCGAATTGCCCCAGCCAGTACGTCCACAATATGATGGTTTGTACTGGTTCTGTTCAGGATTCAAGACTAGCAAAGTCTTTGGTGACTTTATATGCCCTGGGAGACAGTAGTCAGTCCCAGGGTATGGAGTCTATGTTGGGGAGTCCCTAGGACACCCCTGGGTCACGGCACAGAGGGTGCTGTGTAACCCACATCACAAAAATACATGAGGCCCTATGGAGTAAAAGACCCCATAGCCCATTCAACACAAGGTTTAACCAAGAAAACACACTTCAACATGTCCAAGAGTGAGGGTAAAAGAGTCTCACTCTTGGCAGGAGAAAAAAAGAAACCCCAGAAATCCAGCAAAGCTGCTGGGGGACTCACTAGGTAGGGAAATTCAGCCTAAACAGAGAATTCTCCCTAACACTCGCCCCCCCCAGACTAAGGGACAGGAGGATTTAATCCACTCCTGGATGAACCTCATACCTCTAGTCGATGATATACATCCTAGAGAGTCCATCAGCATTTTGATGGTGACACCCTGACCTGTGCTCAATGGTGAAATCAAACCCTTGCAGGCAGATTGACCACCTCAATAGTTTTGGATTTTCCCCTTTCATTTGCATTAACCATCTCAAGGGTTGGTGGTCAGTCTGAATAACAAAAGTAGAACCATACAAGTATGGCCTAAACTTCTTCAGTGCCCACACAATAGCAAAGCATTCTCTTTCGATAGTTGCCCACCTTGTCTCAGGATCCTTCAGTTTCCTACTGATGAAGCAAATGGGGTGCTCCCTACCCTTCTCATCCAGTTGGCTTAGAACTGCACCTATACCTACATTGGAAGCATCAGTTTGTACAATGAAAGGTTGGTGGTAGTCAGGAGCTCTCAATACTGGAGCTTGGCAAAGAGCTCTCTTCAGTTTTTCAAAGGCCTGATTGCACTCCTCATTCCATTTTACCTTTTAGGGAATTTGGGAGAGGAGATTACATTCAGTGGAGAAGCTATGGTCCCATAGTTCTCAATGAAATTCCTGTAATATCCAGTGAGGCCTAGAAAAGCTCTCACTTGGGTTTGAGTAGTTGGTGTTGTCCAATTTTGCACAGCTTCAATCTTGCTGGGCAAAGGCCTTATTTCTCCACCTCCTACCTCATGTCCAAGGTAGACCACTTTACTTTGACCAATCTGGCATTTACTGGCTTTGATTGTCAAATGGGCCTGTTCCAGAGCCTGCAACACATGTCCTAGGTGGTTCACATGCTCTTCCCAGGAGTGGCTGAAGACTGCAATGTCATCCAAGTATGTCATGCAGAAATCTTCCATCCCAGCCAGAACTTGGTTCACCATCCTTTGGAATGTGGCAGGTGCATTTTTTAGTCCAAAAGGCATGACCTTAAACTGGTACAAGCCAACTGGGGTTGAAAATGCAGTTTTCTCCTTGGCATGGTCTGTCAGGGCTATTTGCCAATAGCCTGACGTCAGGTCAAATGTGCTGAGGTACTTGGCTGCACCAAGTTTATCCACCAACTCATCTGTCCTGGGCAAAGGGTGGGCATCAGTCTTGGTGACTGCATTTAGAGCTCTATAGTCCACACAGAATCTCAAGTCTTTGGATCCTGCCTTTGGTACTAACACAACTGGGCTAGACCATGGACTAGTAGAGGGCTCTATTACCCCGAGATCAAGCATCTTCTTGACCTCTCCTTTGATGTGGGCTCTGATATGTTCTGACATTCTGTATCCTCTGCTTTTGACTGGCAGACAGTCACCAGTGAGTATCTCATGCTGGCCCCAAGGGGTCAAGCCCGGTGACAGTGAGAACAGGGAGGCAAACTGATTTAACATAGATTTGCACTCCTCTCGTTGCTCAGGTGTCAGGTCTGAAGAGAGGTTGACTCCTTCAACTTTTTCATCTAAAGGCACACCTCTGAGGAGATCAGGGAGAGATTCACTCTCTTCTTCCTCGGCAGCTGAAGCTAGAAGCAAGGCTCCTACATCAGGTCTGGAGATGTATGCTTTTAGTCGGTTGGTGTGGAAGACTCTAGGAGCTTCCCTGGGTCTGCCCAGATCCACCAGATAGTTGACCTCTCCAAGTTTTCCCACAACCTTGAAGGGTCCCATCCATTTGTCTTGCAAGGCCCTCTGCCTTGTTGGGAGCATAACTAGAACTAGCTGGTCTTGAGTAAACTCGACCATGTTAGTGTTAGGGAGAATTCTCTGTTTAGGCTGAATTTCCCTACCTAGTGAGTCCCCCAGCAGCTTTGCTGGATTTCTGGGGTTTAATTTTTTTCTCCTGCCAAGAGTGAGACTCTTTTACCCTCACTCTTGGACATGTTGAAGTGTGTTTTCTTGGTTAAACCTTGTGTTGAATGGGCTATGGGGTCTTTTACTCCATAGGGCCTCATGTATTTTTGTGATGTGGGTCACACAGCACCCTCTGTGCCGTGACCCAGGGGTGTCCTAGGGACTCCCCAACATAGACTCCATACCCTGGGACTGACTACTGTCTCCCAGGGCATGTAAAGTCACCAAAGACTTTGCTAGTCTTGAATCCTGAACAGAACCAGTACAAACCATCATATTGTGGACGTACTGGCTGGGGCAATTCGATTGCCCCAGGGTCTGTTAGTCGAGGGGGCACGTCTCCGTCCCCCCTGATCGAGTTTTGGCTGGTGGCAGTGGAAACTACTTTTTATATTCGACCGCGAATATTTCCCTATGGGATTTCCCATTGTTTTAGGCTAACACATTTAATTATTTATTTACGGTAGCCTTAAACATACCGCCGGTTTATATCTTTATTTTTATAACTCCGGTTGGGACTTTTTGCCAAAACTTGATTCTAAAATGGCGTTGGTGTTCGCCTCTGTAACTCTGACCCAAAGTGGAGCCCTTTGTTCCACTTTTGGCGGGCTTCTCCACAGAAGCCCTCCAAAGTGGTGCCACTCTGTCTGGGGTACTTAGGAGGGGTGGAGGGGGATTTAGGCACCCTGGACTGAGTTACCTTGGTAACTCAAGTCGCACTCCGTCCTGATTGGCCCAAGTGGTGAGCCGCCCGGCTCACCACTTAGCATGTTTGAGTGACAGCTAGGCTGGGTGAATGGGGGTTTGCTGCATAAAAGCAGGGCTTTGGGGACTGGGACTTCAGAAGTCGCCACAGGACCAAGAATCCGACGAGGGAAGAGCTGAGCCGACCTGCTTCGACGACACCACCCGGTGGAGCCCTGCTGAACCGTCTCACCACTTTTTCCCGACGACCGAGGAGAACTCTTAACGGAGTGGCTCCTTCCCTTAACTGGTGGGGACAACCAGTTTTCGCCTTCTTTCCGTTCTTTGAGGTATCTCGTGGCCGCCTTGCCTGTGCCAAGCACCCCGGCAACCGGAATACCACACTTTACCCCCATACCGCGAAAGTCGGTACCAACCCTTTAACCGGAGGACTCCGCGGCTGGTTTCTTCCCGGGCAGTGCAACGACCCTCCTCTTCTGCTCTTCAGCGAGAACTTCTTCTCCCCTGACCGACGTCGAGCCCTGCTGCCACTGCCTGGAACAACTGCCACCGCTGGAGGATCCTTTCCGCTTAAGGTACTGTGTTCCGCCTGGCTTCCCTTGCCACCGACTGTACGGGGTAGATTTAGTCCCCGGCTTTCGAACCTGGGAGTGCCTGGGACACTTTGGCTAAACTTTCTGAGCCACTCTAAAACTCTTTTTGACTCTTTGCAAGACTTGAATCTCTAACTAACAGTGTGATCTTGGGCACCTTTTCGCTCCGGCTACTCTAAGAGTGGGCCCTGCCTAGTGACTTTTGCTCACCTGTGACTTTGTGCTTCTTTAAGCCTATTGCAAGTGTTCTGGACCTTAGAGTGGTGTGTTTAACCCATTTCTGCTTTTTCTCTCCCTTTCTTGGAAACTACTAGAGTGTCATCTAACGTTAAGCACTCACCTCTGTTTTAATTAAGTGGTGTTAACCTAGAGTTGTCTAGATAGGAGAAAGGATTGAATCTACTTTCATTATAACTGTGTTTGAAGTGTTTACTATATTGTGCTAGAGTGTTTTTAACTTATGTGTATTTTAAATAAATAACTATATACTTTTGAAACCAAGCTCTGGTCAGTGTTTGCTTGTGCTATTGTGTTTTGGTACATATTGTGTATACTTTGCATACTGCCTAACTCTTCTTGAGAGAAGTCTGACTGCTCAGCCACAGCTACCAGGTAAATCTGGGTGGTACAGACTGCTACCAAAGGGGTTTACTGCTCTACCTGTAGTCTTAAATCTTTTGCAGTGTTCCCCAAGGGAACTGCACAGGTTTCTGCCTAACACTGGTGTACAGCGGTGGGATTTGTATTGAGTATACATTTTATTGTGCTTTAGATACCTTAGTGCAACTAACCACAAAGCTTAGCACTGAAAAAGTAAAACCTCTAACATGTCAGTTATAGAAAGCTATAGTCAAGAGTCCCTTGCAGCCAAAACTGCTGATTGTTTAAGAGTGCTCTGTAAACATAAGGATCTCCTGACTAAGGGCAAGAAAATGGAGCTGATTGAAAGATTGTTAGCTAACCAAAGTCTGGGTGAGGGTTCAGAGGAACCTACCACTCCAGCAACTGTAGATGACAGTATTGAAATTAACATGGAGCAAAATGTTGATGATTCTGAGGAAGAGTCAGAAGAGGAGGGTGAGGCTGTTGTGACTGTCCCCCCTAGGCCTCTGCCTGCTCTACCTGCTGTACCTACTGGGCCTTTACCAGGTCCCACATTTAGTCCTCAGTACTTTGAACTGGAGAAAATGAAACTAGAATTGGAGTATAAGAAACTTAATGCTCAAACTGACAAAGAACTAAGGCTAAGGGAAATGGAGCTCAAGTATGAGCTAGAAATGAAGAAATTATCTGTTGAGAATGCTTCTCTCTCTGGCTCCTCTAGAAGTTCCAGTCCTAAAAGACCCCGGATGCCTAAAGAATTGGTTGGTATGTATGAGCCTAAGTTGGATGTGTTGGATTGGTTGTCTCTGTTTGAATATAATCATGGGCTCCAGAACATCACAGGAAATGACTTACTCACCTGGTTGTTCTCTAGGCTTCCCCCTGTTGCAACTGATGTGGTAATGGAGATGGGGGAGGAGGATAGGAAAGAGTATGAATGTGTGAAACTAGCTTTGATAGCTAGGTTTGGGAAGACCCCTTCCCAGTATCTTAAGAGGTTTAGGAGCCTCAAAAAGCATGATGGTACCCCTTGGGCTACCTGGGTGAGTGAAGGGTTGAAAAACTTAGAGGGATGGATTAAGGGTTACAAGGTGAACACTTATGAAGGTATGAAGAATTTGTTTATGTTGGAGACTATTTATGATGCCTGCTCTCCTGAGCTCAGACAACACTTGGCTGATTCCAAGGAATTAGATTCCCGGAAACTGGCTAGGGCTGCTGACTTGTGGGTTGCCAACAGGGCCACTCACAAGGATTCTGGGGTAACTCAGAAGAAGGATGGGGAGAAACAGCCAAAAACAGACTCCAAAGAGAATTCTAATAATTCCTATCCCAAAGAGGGCCCCAAACCACAAAATAACCAGGGTAAGCCACATGGGAAACCGAGTCAGACTACTGTACCTTCTGGCCACAAGCCAGAAGGAGGTCAGAGCAAGCCACCCTTCCAGAGAGCATTTGGACAATGCTATGTCTGTCAGGGTACTGACCATATCAAAGGAGATCCCAAGTGCAAGGGTAAACCTGCAGGGATCAGCACAGTCTCCTTAGCCTTCACTCATGAGGATGAAGTACAGATGGCTAGTGCCCACTTTGAACTCTTTGCTGAAGAACCCTTGGGTCTTCAAGCAACTGTAAACTTAGAGCCTATGGGTCTGGTTAGTCCCCAGAATAGGGTTGTGTATAACTCCCTACCTGTTAACTCTAAGGTGTATTATGTGGACAGTGTTCTTGTCAATGGCCAGGATACTCCTGCCAGGAGAGACACTGGGGCCAGCAGAACAGTAGTGGATGAAAGCTTCTTTCAACCTGAGGATGTGGCCAAAGCACCCAAAGGTCCCACTAAGATGTCTGGAGGCCCTGTCCAAATGGTTCCTATTCTACCAGCCCTCATTCAGTGTAACAACATGACAGTGAGGATCCCTGTCAGTGTTCAGACTGAGGTACCTGGGAAGGTCCTGTTGGGGAATGACCTAAGAACTCTAGGAGTAGTGTCACATACCCCCAGGCCTCCCAGTATGGAGAAGCAGAACTTAACCAAATTGGCTAGAAAGGCTACCTTGAAGGACCCTTCTAAGCCTGTGGGACCCTCTACTGAGAACCCCACTACAAGCCTTGGGTTTAGTAAGTTGACCTCTGACCCAGGCACCTTTCAGGATAGTATGCTAGGAACATGGGAGCCCCAACCAAGCTCCATCATTGTTCCCCTAGTCTCCGAGTCTCTGACTCCCCCTGCTTCTGAGGAAGAGGTGGATAGACCAACTAGGCCCCTATCTGGACCTGAGAGAACTGGTAATTCTCAGTGCTGGTGGAAAACCAGAAAAGAAAAGTCTAAGGCCAAAAACCTTCAGACTGTTGGACCTTCTACTGAAGACCCCAACTCAAATCCTAATATTAGGGGGGAAACTCCTAAAATAGGTAAGGGTAGATCTAAGAGGAAGGGGAAGCAGGTACATTGCCTAACCCCAACCCCTCCAACCAAGAGGCCTAAGACCCAACCTGCTCCCACAAGAGAGGTGGTGAGGAACCTTGGAGGCCCCTCTAGATCTAAGGGAATCCTTTATAAGGACCCCTTCAAAAAGCCTAACCTAGGTTCAGAAGTTGTACCAACTTCTGAGGGACTGGTCAACCGGATCCCCTATAACAAAAAGACTGATGTTCCTCAAAGGGTCTGTAGGTCCGTTAGCTTGCAGAAGAAAACCTTTGAGTTCTCCATTGAACATAGGTCAAGGTGTCACCATCAAAATGCTGATGGACTCTCTAGGATGTATATCATCGACTAGAGGTATGAGGTTCATCCAGGAGTGGATTAAATCCTCCTGTCCCTTAGTCTGGGGGGGGCGAGTGTTAGGGAGAATTCTCTGTTTAGGCTGAATTTCCCTACCTAGTGAGTCCCCCAGCAGCTTTGCTGGATTTCTGGGGTTTAATTTTTTTCTCCTGCCAAGAGTGAGACTCTTTTACCCTCACTCTTGGACATGTTGAAGTGTGTTTTCTTGGTTAAACCTTGTGTTGAATGGGCTATGGGGTCTTTTACTCCATAGGGCCTCATGTATTTTTGTGATGTGGGTCACACAGCACCCTCTGTGCCGTGACCCAGGGGTGTCCTAGGGACTCCCCAACATAGACTCCATACCCTGGGACTGACTACTGTCTCCCAGGGCATGTAAAGTCACCAAAGACTTTGCTAGTCTTGAATCCTGAACAGAACCAGTACAAACCATCATATTGTGGACGTACTGGCTGGGGCAATTCGATTGCCCCAGGGTCTGTTAGTCGAGGGGGCACGTCTCCGTCCCCCCTGATCGAGTTTTGGCTGGTGGCAGTGGAAACTACTTTTTATATTCGACCGCGAATATTTCCCTATGGGATTTCCCATTGTTTTAGGCTAACACATTTAATTATTTATTTACGGTAGCCTTAAACATACCGCCGGTTTATATCTTTATTTTTATAACTCCGGTTGGGACTTTTTGCCAAAACTTGATTCTAAAATGGCGTTGGTGTTCGCCTCTGTAACTCTGACCCAAAGTGGAGCCCTTTGTTCCACTTTTGGCGGGCTTCTCCACAGAAGCCCTCCAAAGTGGTGCCACTCTGTCTGGGGTACTTAGGAGGGATGGAGGGGGATTTAGGCACCCTGGACTGAGTTACCTTGGTAACTCAAGTCGCACTCCGTCCTGATTGGCCCAAGTGGTGAGCCGCCCGGCTCACCACTTAGCATGTTTGAGTGACAGCTAGGCTGGGTGAATGGGGGTTTGCTGCATAAAAGCAGGGCTTTGGGGACTGGGACTTCAGAAGTCGCCACAGGACCAAGAATCCGACGAGGGAAGAGCTGAGCCGACCTGCTTCGACGACACCACCCGGTGGAGCCCTGCTGAACCGTCTCACCACTTTTTCCCGACGACCGAGGAGAACTCTTAACGGAGTGGCTCCTTCCCTTAACTGGTGGGGACAACCAGTTTTCGCCTTCTTTCCGTTCTTTGAGGTATCTCGTGGCCGCCTTGCCTGTGCCAAGCACCCCGGCAACCGGAATACCACACTTTACCCCCATACCGCGAAAGTCGGTACCAACCCTTTAACCGGAGGACTCCGCGGCTGGTTTCTTCCCGGGCAGTGCAACGACCCTCCTCTTCTGCTCTTCAGCGAGAACTTCTTCTCCCCTGACCGACGTCGAGCCCTGCTGCCACTGCCTGGAACAACTGCCACCGCTGGAGGATCCTTTCCGCTTAAGGTACTGTGTTCCGCCTGGCTTCCCTTGCCACCGACTGTACGGGGTAGATTTAGTCCCCGGCTTTCGAACCTGGGAGTGCCTGGGACACTTTGGCTAAACTTTCTGAGCCACTCTAAAACTCTTTTTGACTCTTTGCAAGACTTGAATCTCTAACTAACAGTGTGATCTTGGGCACCTTTTCGCTCCGGCTACTCTAAGAGTGGGCCCTGCCTAGTGACTTTTGCTCACCTGTGACTTTGTGCTTCTTTAAGCCTATTGCAAGTGTTCTGGACCTTAGAGTGGTGTGTTTAACCCATTTCTGCTTTTTCTCTCCCTTTCTTGGAAACTACTAGAGTGTCATCTAACGTTAAGCACTCACCTCTGTTTTAATTAAGTGGTGTTAACCTAGAGTTGTCTAGATAGGAGAAAGGATTGAATCTACTTTCATTATAACTGTGTTTGAAGTGTTTACTATATTGTGCTAGAGTGTTTTTAACTTATGTGTATTTTAAATAAATAACTATATACTTTTGAAACCAAGCTCTGGTCAGTGTTTGCTTGTGCTATTGTGTTTTGGTACATATTGTGTATACTTTGCATACTGCCTAACTCTTCTTGAGAGAAGTCTGACTGCTCAGCCACAGCTACCAGGTAAATCTGGGTGGTACAGACTGCTACCAAAGGGGTTTACTGCTCTACCTGTAGTCTTAAATCTTTTGCAGTGTTCCCCAAGGGAACTGCACAGGTTTCTGCCTAACAGTTAGCCTTCTGGTCGTGCCAATGTTTGACCAGGGCTTGACCAGCTTTCAAGTTGTCACTTGCTTCTGCCATCATGTGTGACATTCTCCTCCGGAGACCTATCACATAGTCAGTCACTCTGACTGGCTTGAGGGGAGGAGCACCTTCCAATCCCTCCTTAATCAGGGCCAATGGACCTCTGACTGGATGGCCATAGAGAAGCTCAAAGGGAGAATAACCTACTCCCTCCTGAGGGACTTCTCTATAAGCAAAGAGAAGGCATGGCAGTAGAAGATCCCACTTCTTCTTAAGGGGTTCTTCTAAAGCACCTATCATGCTCTTCATGGTTCTGTTAAACCTTTCAACCAACCCGTTTGTCTGAGGGTGGTATGCGGTTGAGAACTTGTAGGTAACTCCACAGGTTTTCCACATGGCTTTCATGTAGTGGGACATAAAGTTTGACCCCCTGTCAGAGATTACCTCCTTAGGAAACCCAACCCTGGTAAAAATACCAAGGAGGGCCTTAGCCACAGCCGGAGCTGTAACAGTCCTCATAGGAATTGCCTCAGGGTACCTAGTAGCATGGTCTACTACAACAAGGATAAACCTGTTGCCTGAGGAGGTTGGGGGATCAAGGGGACCAACAATGTCAATCCCTACCCTCTCAAATGGGACTCCCACAACTGGGAGAGGCACTAAAGGTGCCACATTCTTGGAACCAACCTTACCAGAAGTCTGGCAGGTATGGCAGCTCTTACAATATCTATCTACTTCAGCCCCCATCTTTGGCCAATAAAAGTAGAGTGAGAGCCTTTCCTTGGTCTTCTTGAAACTCAAGTGACCAGCCAAAGGTATCTCATGGGCTAGTTGTAAGAACTGTTGTCTGTTCTCTTGTGGGACTACAAGGCGTTTATAGTCTCCAGGTTCAGACTCGGTGGGTTCACTGTAGAAGAGGCCATCTTCCCAGTGTAACCTATACTTCCCAGGCTCTTGCCCATCAGCTTGAGAAGCTGCCTGGTGGCGGAGACCTTCCAGAGTTGGACATTCTCTTTGCCCCTTACGAAAAGCTGCCCTGCTAGGCCCACCTTCTGCCAGTAAAGACTGCAGCTCAGGATGGTCCTCAGGGTCCAAATCTCCAATAAGGTCGGGGCCTCCTTCTAGCTCTTCCTCAGAGTCTAGCTCAACCACACAGGGTTGTACCTCGCTCTCAGCCTCAGCTGGAGGTGGAGTTACAGGTGTAACTTTGGACAACCTAGGGGAAGTCCTTGTTGGAAGCACTGGAGTGCTTGCTGCTGGCTTTTTCCTAGGAGTCTTGGGTTGCCCCTTTGCTCCTGATCTGGTAGTTACTGCAGTAAGTTGTTCCAGTGGGAGAGGAGTGATTTCTGTCATCATCTCCTGAGATAACCCTCTCAGGGTTTTCTCTCTTGCAGGTTTTGTGAGTTCCTGTAACCTTTTGCTAGGGGGTCTGGGGGTATGAGATACAACTCCAAGAGCTTTGAGGTCATTACCCAACAGAACCCTACCTGGCACTTCACATTGTACACTGACAGGTATTTTTACAGCCATATCATTACATTGGATGAGAACTGGTAACTGGGGACACATCTGCACAGGCCCACCAGCTAACTTGGTGAGGCATTTGGGTGCCTTAGCAACATCCTCTGCCTTGAAAAATGATTCATCCACCACAGTTATGCTGGCTCCAGTGTCCCTAATGGCAGGAGTCTCCTGACCATTCACCTGGACACTGTCCTTATAATACTCTTTAGTATTATCTGGGATAGAGTTATAGACATCTAAATTCTGTTGTTCCCACAACCCCAGAGAGACTAAAGAAACACTAGCTGAGACTCCAGTGGGTTCATCAGCTAGTAATAGAAAGTTTCCACTTGCCATATGTACTTCTTCTTCTGGAGCGAAGGCTAAGGAGGCAAGCTGGACCCCTGAAGGTTTACCCTTACATCTGGGATCTCCTTTCACATGGTCAGTAGCCTTACAAACAAAGCATGAGCCAAAGGCTCGCTGGAATGGAGGCTTGTTCTGACCTCCTTCTGGTCTGGGACCAGAAGGTACACTAGCCTGATTTGGTTTCCCTTGTGGTTTACCCTTATAGTTTTGTTTGGGGCCCTCTTTGGAATTTGTAGTATTAGAATTCTCTTTGGAGTCCTTTTTAGACTGTTTCTCCCCATCCTTCTTCTGAGTTACCCCAGAATCCTTGTGTGTGGCCCTGTTGGCAACCCACAAGTCAGCAGCCCTAGCTAGCTTCCGGGAATCTAATTCCCTGGAATCAGCCAAGTGTTGTCTGAGCTCAGGAGAGCAGGCATCATAAATAGTCTCCAACATAAACAAATTCTTCATACCTTCATAAGTGTTCACCTTGTAACCCTTAATCCATCCCTCTAAGTTTTTCAAACATTCACTCACCCAGGTAGCCCAAGGGGTACCATCATGCTTTTTGAGGCTCCTAAACCTCTTAAGATACTGGGAAGGGGTCTTCCCAAACCTAGCTATCAAAGCTAGTTTCACACATTCATAGTCTTTCCTATCCTCCTCCCCCATCTCCATTACCACATCAGTTGCAACAGGGGGAAGCCTAGAGAACAACCAGGTGAGTAAGTCATTTCCTGTGATGTTCTGGAGCCCATGATTATATTCAAACAGAGACAACCAATCCAACACATCCAACTTAGGCTCATACATACCAATCAATTCTTTAGGCATCCGGGGTCTTTTAGGACTGGAACTTCTAGAGGAGCCAGAGAGAGAAACATTCTCAACAGATAATTTCTTCATTTCTAAGTCATACTTGAGCTCCATTTCCCTTAGCCTTAGTTCTTTGTCAGTTTGAGCATTAAGTTTCTTATACTCCAATTCTAGCTTCATTTTCTCCAGTTCATAGTACTGAGGACTAAATGTGGGACCTGGTAAAGGTCCAGTAGGTACAGCAGGTAGAGCAGGCAGAGGCCTAGGGGGGACAGTTACAACAGCCTCACCCTCCTCTTCTGACTCTTCCTCAGAATCATCAACATTTTGCTCCATGTTAACTTCAATACTGTCATCTACAGTGGCTGGAGTGGTAGGTGCCTCTGAGCCATCACCCAGACTTTGGTTAGCTAACAATCTTTCAATCAGCTCCATTTTCTTGCCCTTAGTCAGGAGGTCCTTATGTTTACAGAGCACTCTTAAACAATCAGCAGTTTTGGCTGCAAGGGACTCTTGACTATAGCTTTCTATAACTGACATGTTAGAGGATTACTTTTACAGTGCTAAGCTTTGTGGTTAGTTGCACTAAGGTATCTAAAGTACAATAAAATGTATACTCAATACAGATCCCACCGCTGTACACCAGTGTTAGGCAGAAACCTGTGCAGTTCCCTTGGGGAACACTGCAAAAGATTTAAGACTACAGGTGTAGCAGTAAACCCACTTGGTAGCAGTCTGTACCACCCAGATTTACCTGGTAGCTGTGGCTGAGCAGTCAGACTTCCCTCAAGAAGAGTTAGGCAGTATGCAAAGTATACACAATATGTACCCGGACACAATAGCACAAGCAAACAATGACCAGAGCTTGGTTTCAAAAGTATATAGTTATTGATTTATTAAATACACATAAGTGGAAATCACTCTAGCAAAATATAGTAAAAACACTTCAAACACAGTTATGATGAAAGCAGTTTCAACCCTTACTCCTATCTAGACAACTCTAAGTTAATACCACATAATTAAAACAGAGGTGAGCGCTTAACGTTAGATGACACTCTAGTAGGTTAGGGAAAGGGGTAAAGAGAAACAGAAATGGGTTAAACACACCACTCTAAGATCCAGAACACTTGCAATAGGCTCAAAGAAGCACAAAGTCACAGGTGAGCAAAAGTCACTAGGCAGGGCCCACTCTTAGAGTAGCCGGAGCAAAAATGTGCCCAAGATCACACTGTTATTAGGGATTCAAAGTCTTGCACAGAGTTAGAAAGAGTTTAGTGTGGCTTAGAAAGTTTAGCCAAGGTGCTCCAGGCACTCCCAGGTTCGAAAGCCGGGGGCTAAATCTACCCCGTACAGTCGGTAGCAAGGGAAGCCAGGCGGAACACGGTACCTTAAGCGGAAAGGATCCTCCAGCGGTGGCAGTTGTTCCAGGCAGTGGCAGCAGGGCTCGACGTCGGTCAGGGGAGAAGAAGTTCTCGCTGAAGAGCAGAAGAAGAGGGTCGTTGCACTGCCCGGGAAGAAACCAGCCGCGGAGTCCTCCGGTTAAAGGGTTGTACCGACTTTCGTGGTTGGGGTAAAAGTGGTGGGGTTCCGGTTGCCGGGGTGCTTGGCACTGGCAAGGCGGCCACGAGATACCTCGAGAAGCGAAAAGAAGGCGAAAACTGGTTGTCCCCACCAGTCAAGGGAAGGAGCCACTCCGCTAAGAGTTCTCCTCGGTCGTCGGGAAAAGTGGTGAGACGGTTCAGCAGGGCTCCACCGGGTGGTGTCGTCGAAGCAGGTCGGCTCAGCTCTTCCCTCGTCGGATTCTTGGTCCTGTGGCGACTTCTGAAGTTCCAGTCCCCAAAGCCCTGCTTTTATGCAGCAAACCCCCATTCACCCAGCCTAGCTGTCACTCAAACATGCTAAGTGGTGAGCCGGACAGCTCACCACTTGGGCCAATCAGGACGGAGTGCGACTTGAGTTACCAAGGTAACTCAGTCCAGGGTGCCTAAATCCCCCTCCACCCCTCCTAAGTACCCCAGACAGAGTGGCACCACTTTGGAGGGCTTCTGTGGAGAAGCCCGCCAAAAGTGGAACAAAGGGCTCCACTTTGGGTCAGAGTTACAGAGGCGAACACCAACGCCATTTTAGAATCAAGTTTTGGCAAAAAGTCCCAACCGGAGTTATAAAAATAAATATATAAAACCGGCGGTATGTTTAAGGCTACCGTAAATAAATAATTAAATGTGTTAGCCTAAAACAATGGGAAATCCCATAGGAAAATATTCGCGGTCGAATATAAAACGTAGTTTCCACTGCCACCAGCCAAAACTCGATCAGGGGGGACGGAGACGTGCCCCCTCGACTAACAGACCCTGGGGCAATCGAATTGCCCCAGCCAGTACGTCCACAATATGATGGTTTGTACTGGTTCTGTTCAGGATTCAAGACTAGCAAAGTCTTTGGTGACTTTACATGCCCTGGGAGACAGTAGTCAGTCCCAGGGTATGGAGTCTATGTTGGGGAGTCCCTAGGACACCCCTGGGTCACGGCACAGAGGGTGCTGTGTAACCCACATCACAAAAATACATGAGGCCCTATGGAGTAAAAGACCCCATAGCCCATTCAACACAAGGTTTAACCAAGAAAACACACTTCAACATGTCCAAGAGTGAGGGTAAAAGAGTCTCACTCTTGGCAGGAGAAAAAAAGAAACCCCAGAAATCCAGCAAAGCTGCTGGGGGACTCACTAGGTAGGGAAATTCAGCCTAAACAGAGAATTCTCCCTAACAGCGTGTGGTGTACTCGGGCGACTGGATAGGGTTATGCACGTGGTGTACTCGGGTGCCTGGATAGGGTTATGCATGTGGTGTACTACGGTGCCTGTATAGGGTTATGCATGTGGTGTACTCCGGTGCCTGGATAATGTTTTGCATGTGGTGTACTCCGGTGCCTGGATAGGGTTTTGCGTGTGGTGTACTCCGGTGCCTGAATAGGGTTTTGCATGTGATGTTCTCGGGTGCCTGGATAAGGTTATGCGTGTGATGTACACGGGTGCCTGGACAGGGCTATGCGTGTGATGTACTCCGGTGCCTGGATAGGGTTATACACGTGGTGTACTACGGTGCCTGGATAGGGTTATGCATGTGATGTACTCGGGTGCCTGGACAGGGCTATGCGTGTGATGTACTCGGGGGCCTGGATAGAGTTTTGCGTGTGGTGTACTCCGGTGCCTGGATAGGGTTATGCGTGTGGTGTACTCCGGTGCTTGGATAGGGCTATGCGTGTGGTGTACTCCGTGCCTGGATAGGGTTCTCTCGTGCTTGGATAGGGTTATGCATGTGGTGTACTCCGGTGGCTGGATACGGTTATGCGTTTGGTGTACTCCGGTGTTTGGATAGGGCTATGCGTGTGGTGTACTCCGGTGCCTGGATAGGGTTCTCCAGTGCTTGGAAAGGGTTATGCATGTGGTGTACTCCGGTGCCTGGATAGGGTTATGCATGTGGTGTACTCTGGTGCCTGGATAGGGTTTTGCATGTGGTGTACTCGGGTGCCTGGATAGGGTTATGCACATGGTGTACTCGGGTGCCTGGATAGGGTTTTGCATGTGATGTATTCTGGTGCCTGGATATGGCTATACGTGTGATGTACTCCGGGGCCTCGATAGGGCTATGCGTGTGGTGTACTCCGGGGCCTGGATAGGGCTATGCGTGTGATGTACCCCGGGGCCTGGTTAGGGCTATGCGTGTGATGTACTCCGGTGCCTGGATAGGGCTATGCGTGTGATGTACTCCGGGGCCTGGATAGAGTTTTGCGTGTGGTGTACTCCGGTGCCTGGATAGGGTTATGCGTGTGGTGTACTCCGGTGCTTGGATAGGGCTATGCGTGTGGTGTACTCCGTGCCTGGATAGGGTTCTCTCGTGCTTGGATAGGGTTATGCATGTGGTGTACTCCGGGGCCTGGATAGGGCTATGCGTGTGATGTACCCCGGGGCCTGGTTAGGGTTATGCATGTGATGTACTCGGGTGCCTGGACAGGGCTATGCGTGTGATGTACTCCGGGGCCTGGATAGAGTTTTGCGTGTGGTGTACTCCGGTGCCTGGATAGGGTTATGCTTGTGGTGTACTCCGGTGCTTGGATAGGGCTATGCGTGTTGTGTACTCCGTGCCTGGATAGGGTTCTCTCGTGCTTGGATAGGGTTATGCATGTGGTGTACTCCGGTGGCTGGATACGGTTATGCGTTTGGTGTACTCCGGTGTTTGGATAGGGCTATGCGTGTGGTGTACTCCGGTGCCTGGATAGGGTTCTCCAGTGCTTGGAAAGGGTTATGCATGTGGTGTACTCCGGTGCCTGGATAGGGTTATGTATGTGGTGTACTCTGGTGCCTGGATAGGGTTTTGCATGTGGTGTACTCGGGTGCCTGGATAGGGTTATGCACATGGTGTACTCGGGTGCCTGGATAGGGTTTTGCATGTGATGTATTCCGGTGCCTGGATATGGCTATGCGTGTGATGTACTCCGGGGCCTCGATAGGGCTATGCGTGTGGTGTACTCCGGGGCCTGGATAGGGCTATGCGTGTGATGTACCCCGGGGCCTGGTTAGGGCTATGCGTGTGATGTACTCCGGTGCCTGGATAGGATTTTGCATGTGGTGTACTCCGGTGCCTGGATAGGGTTATGCGTGTGATGTACTCGGGTGCCTGGATAGGGTTTTGCATGTGGTGTACTCGGGTGCTTGGATAGGGTTTTGCATGTGATGTACTCTGGGGCTTGGATAGGGTTTTGCGTGTGATGTACCCCGGGGCCTGGTTAGGGCTATGCGTGTGATGTACTCCGGTGCCTGGATAGGATTTTGCATGTGGTGTACTCCGGTGCCTGGATAGGGTTATGCGTGTGATGTACTCGGGTGCCTGGATAGGGTTTTGCGTGTGATGTACTCCGGTGCCTGGATAGGGTAATGTGTGTTGGGTACTCAGGGTTATGCGTGTGATGTACTCGGGTGCCTGGATAGGGTTATGCGTGTGATGTACTCCGGGGCCTGGATAGGGTTATGCGTGTGATGTACTCGGGTGCCTGCATAGGGTTGTGCGTGTGATGTACTCCGGTGCCTGGATAGGGTTATGCGTGTGATGTACTCCGGGGCTTGGATAGGGTTTTGCATGTGATGTACTCGGGTGCCTGGATAGGGTTTTGCATGTGGTGTACTCGGGTGCTTGGATAGGGTTATGCATGTGGTGTACTCCGGTGCCTGGATAGGGTTTTGCATGTGGTGTACTCCGGTGCCTGGATAGGGTTATGCGTGTGATGTACTCCGGGGCTTGGATAGGGTTTTGCATGTGATGTACTCGGGTGCCTGGATAGGGTTTTGCATGTGGTGTACTCGGGTGCTTGGATAGGGTTATGCATGTGGTGTACTCCGGTGCCTGGATAGGGTTATGCATGTGGTGTACGAGGGTGCCTGGATAGGGTTATGCATGTGATGTACTCCGGTGCCTGGATAGGGTTATGCGTGTGATGTACTCGGGTGCCTGCATAGGGTTGTGCGTGTGATGTACTCCGGTGCCTGGATAGGGTTATGCGTGTGATGTACTCCGGGGCTTGGATAGGGTTTTGCATGTGATGTACTCTGGTGCCTGGATAGGGTTTTGCATGTGGTGTACTCGGGTGCTTGGATAGGGTTATGCATGTGGTGTACTCCGGTGCCTGGATAGGGTTTTGCATGTGGTGTACTCCGGTGCCTGGATAGGGCTATGCGTGTGATGTACTCCGGGGCCTGGATAAGGCTATGCGTGTGGTGTACTCCGGGGCCTGGATAGGGCTGTGCGTGTGATGTACTCCGTTGCCTGGATAGGGCTGTGCATGTGATGTACTCCGGTGCCTGGATAGGGTTATGCATGTGGTGTACTCCGGTCCCTGGATAGGGTTATGCATGTGGTGTACTCCGGTGCCTGGATAGGGTAATGTGTGTTGGGTACTCAGGGTTATGCGTGTGATGTACTCCGGGGACTGGATAGTTTTGTGTGTGGTGTACTCCGGGGCCTGGATAGGGTTATGCATGTGATGTACTCCGGTGCCTGGATAGGGTAATGTGTGTTGGGTACTTAGGGTTATGCGTGTGGTGTACTCCGGTGCTTGGATAGGGCTATGCGTGTGGTGTACTCCATGCCTGGATAGGGTTCTCTCGTGCTTGGATAGGGTTATGCATGTGGTGTACTCCGGTGGCTGGATAGGGATATGCGTGTGGTGTACTCCGGTATTTGGATAGGGCTATGCGTGTGGTGTACTCCGGTGCCTGGATAGGGTTCTCCAGTGCTTGGAAAGGGTTATGCATGTGGTGTACTCCGGTGCCTGGATAGGGTTATGCATGTGATGTACTCCGGTGCCTGGATAGAGTTTTGCATGTGGTGTACTCCGGTGCCTGGATAGGGTTATGCATGTGATGTACTCCGGTGCCTGGATAGGGCTATGCGTGTGGTGTACTCCGGTGCCTGGATAGGGTTCTCCGGTGCTTGGAAAGGGTTATGCATGTGGTGTACTCCGGTGCCTGGATAGGGTTATGCATGTGATGTACTCCAGTGCCTGGATAGGGTAATGTGTGTTGGGTACTCAGGTTTATGTGTGTGATGTACTCCGGTGCCTGGATAGGGTTTTGCATGTGGTGTACTCGGGTGCCTGGATAGGGTTTTGCATGTGATGTACTCCGGTGCCTGGATATGGCTATGCGTGTGATGTACTCCGGGGCCTGGATAGGGCTATGCGTGTGGTGTACTCCGGGGCCTGGATAGGGCTATGCGTGTGATGTACTCCAGGGCCTGGATAGGGTAATGTGTGTTGGGTACTCAGGGTTATGCGTGTTTTGTACTCCGGTGCCTGGATAGAGTTTTGCATGTGGTGTACTCTGGTGCCTGGATAGGGCTATGCGTGTGGTGTACTCCGGTGCCTGGATAGGGTTCTCCGGTGCTTGGAAAGGGTTATGCATGAGGTGTACTCCGGTGCCTGGATAGGGTAATGTGTGTTGGGTACTCAGGGTTATGCGTGTGATGTACTCCGGTGCCTGGATAGGGTTATGCATGTGATGTACTCCGTTGCCTGGATAGGGCTATGCGTGTGATGTACTCTGGTGCCTGGATAGGGTTTTGCATGTGGTGTACTCCGGTGCCTGGATAGGGTTATGCACGTGGTGTACTACGGTGCCAGGATAGGGTTATGCATGTGATGTACTCGGGTGCCTGGATAGGGTTATGCGTGTGATGTACTCCGGGGCCTGGATAGGGCTGTGCGTGTGATGTACTCGGGTGCCTGGATAGGGTTATGCATGTGGTGTACTCCGGTGCCTGGATAGGGTTATGCACATGGTGTACTACGGTGCCTGGATAGGGTTATGCATGTGATGTACTCCGGTGCCTGGATAGGGTTATGCATGTGATGTACTCAGTTGCCTGGATAGGGCTATGCGTGTGGTGTACTCTGTGCCTGGATAGGGTTATGCATGTGGTGTACTCCGGTGGCTGGATAGGGTTATGCGTGTGGTGTACTCCGGTGTTTGGATAGGGCTATGTGTGTGGTGTACTCCGGTGCCTGGATAGGGTTCTCCAGTGCTTGGAAAGGGTTATGCATGTGGTGTACTCCGGTGCCTGGATAGGGTTTTGCATGTGGTGTACTCTGGTGCCTGGATAGGGTTATGCACGTGGTGTACTCGGGTGCCTGGATAGGGTTATGCATGTGGTGTACTCGGGTGCCTGGATAGGGCAATGTGTGTGATGTACTCCGGGGCCTAGATAGGGTTTTGCATGTGATTTACTCTGGTGCCTGGATAATGTTTTGCATGTGGTGTACTCCGGTGCCTGGATAGGGTTTTGCGTGTGGTGTACTATGGTGCCTGGATAGGGTTATGCATGTCATGTATTCAGGTGCCTCGATAGGGTTATGCGTGTGATGTACTCCGGTGCCTGGATAGAGTTTTGCATGTGGTGTACTCTGGTGCCTGGATAGGGTTTTGCATGTGGTGTACTCTGGTGCCTGGATAGGGTTTTGCATGTGGTGTACTCCGGTGCCTGGATAGGGTTTTGCATGTGGTGTACTCCGGTGCCTGGATAGGGTTTTGCGTGTGGTGTACTCCGGTGCCTGGATAATGTTATGCACGTGGTGTACTACGGTGCCTGGATAGGGTTATGCACGTGGTGCACTACGGTGCCTGGATAGGGTTATGCATGTGATATACTCGGGTGCCTGGATAGGGTTATGCGTGTGATGTACTCTGGGGCCTGGATAGGGTTATGCATGTGGTGTACTCGGGTGCCTGGATAGGGTTATGCACGTGGTGTACTCCGGTGCCTGGATAGGGTTTTGCATGTGATGTACTCGGGTGCCTGGATAGGGTTTTGCATGTGGTGTACTCGGGTGCCTGGATAGGGCTATGCGTGTGATGTACTCCAGGGCCTGGATATGGCTATGCGTGTGATGTACTCCGGGGCCTGGATAGGGCTATGCGTGTGGTGTACTCCGGGGCCTGGATAGGGCTATGCGTGTGATGTACTCCGGGGCCTGGTTAGGGCTATGCGTGTGATGTACTCCGGTGCCTGGATAGGATTTTGCATGTGGTGTACTCCGGTGCCTGGATAGGGTTATGCGTGTGATGTACTCCGGTGCCTGGATAGGGTTATGCATGTGGTGTACTCGGGCACCTGGATAGGGTTATGCATGTGGTGTACTACGGTGCCTGGATAGGGTTATGCATGTGGTGTACTACGGTGCCTGGATAGGGTTATGCATGTGGTGTACTCCGGTGCCTGGATAGGGTTATGCATGTGGTGTACTCCGGTGCCTGGATAGGGTTATGCATTTGGTGTACTACGGTGCCTGGATAGGGTTATGCATGTGGTGTACTCCGGTGCCTGGATAGGGTTATGCGTGTGATGTACTCGGGTGCCTGCATAGGGTTATGCGTGTGATGTACTCCGGGGCCTGGATAGGGCTATGCATGTGATGTACTCCGGTGCCTGGATAGGGTTATGCATGTGGTGTACTCCGGTGCCTGGATAGGGTTATGCATGTGGTGTACTCCGGTGCCTGGATAGGGTTATGCATTTGGTGTACTCCGGTGCCTGGATAGGGTTATGCATGTGCTGTACTCGGGTGCCTGGATAGGGTTATGCATGTGATGTACTCAGGTGCCTGGATAGGGTTATGCGTGTGATGTACTCCGGGGCCTGGATAGGGCTATGCGTGTGGTGTACTCCGGTGCCTGGATAGGGTTCTCCAGTGCTTGGAAAGGATTATGCATGTGGTGTACTCCGGTGCCTGGATAGGTTTTTGCATGTGGTGTACTCGGGTGCCTGGATAGGGTTATGCACGTGGTGTACTCGGGTGCCTGGATAGGGTTATGCATGTGGTGTACTCGGGTGCCTGGATAGGGCAATGCGTGTGATGTACTCCGGGGCCTAGATAGGGTTTTGCATGTGATGTATTCGGGTGCCTCGATAGGGTTATGCGTGTGATGTACTCCGGTGCCTGGATAGGGTTTTGCATGTGGTGTACTCTGGTGCCTGGATAGGGTTTTGCATGTGGTGTACTCTGGTGCCTGGATAGGGTTTTGCATGTGGTGTACTCTGGTGCCTGGATAGGGTTTTGCATGTGGTGTACTCCGGTGCCTAGATAGGGTTTTGCATGTGGTGTACTCCGGTGCCTGGATAGAGTTTTGCGTGTGGTGTACTCCGGTGCCTGGATAATGTTATGCACGTGGTGTACTAGAGTGCCTGGATAGGGTTATGCACGTGGTGCACTACGGTGCCTGGATAGGGTTATGCATGTGATGTACTCGGCTGCCTGGACAGGGCTATGCGTGTGGTGTACTCCGGTGCCTAGATAGGGTTTTGCGTGTGGTGTACTCGGGCGACTGGATAGGGTTATGCACGTGGTGTACTCGGGTGCCTGGATAGGGTTATGCATGTGGTGTACTCTGGTGCCTGGATAGGGTTTTGCATGTGGTGTACTCGGGTGCCTGGATAGGGTTATGCACATGGTGTACTCGGGTGCCTGGATAGGGTTTTGCATGTGATGTATTCCGGTGCCTGGATATGGCTATACGTGTGATGTACTCCGGGGCCTCGATAGGGCTATGCGTGTGGTGTACTCCGGGGCCTGGATAGGGCTATGCGTGTGATGTACCCCAGGGCCTGGTTAGGGCTATGCGTGTGATGTACTCCGGTGCCTGGATAGGGCTATGCGTGTGATGTACTCCGGGGCCTGGATAGAGTTTTGCGTGTGGTGTACTCCGGTGCCTGGATAGGGTTATGCGTGTGGTGTACTCCGGTGCTTGGATAGGGCTATGCGTGTGGTGTACTCCGTGCCTGGATAGGGTTCTCTCGTGCTTGGATAGGGTTATGCATGTGGTGTACTCCGGGGCCTGGATAGGGCTATGCGTGTGATGTACCCCGGGGCCTGGTTAGGGTTATGCATGTCATGTACTCGGGTGCCTGGACAGGGCTATGCGTGTGATGTACTCCGGGGCCTGGATAGAGTTTTGCGTGTGGTGTACTCCGGTGCCTGGATAGGGTTATGCGTGTGGTGTACTCCGGTGCTTGGATAGGGCTATGCGTGTTGTGTACTCCGTGCCTGGATAGGGTTCTCTCGTGCTTGGATAGGGTTATGCATGTGGTGTACTCCGGTGGCTGGATACGGTTATGCGTTTGGTGTACTCCGGTGTTTGGATAGGGCTATGCGTGTGGTGTACTCCGGTGCCTGGATAGGGTTCTCCAGTGCTTGGAAAGGGTTATGCATGTGGTGTACTCCGGTGCCTGGATAGGGTTATGTATGTGGTGTACTCTGGTGCCTGGATAGGGTTTTGCATGTGGTGTACTCGGGTGCCTGGATAGGGTTATGCACATGGTGTACTCGGGTGCCTGGATAGGGTTTTGCATGTGATGTATTCCGGTGCCTGGATATGGCTATGCGTGTGATGTACTCCGGGGCCTCGATAGGGCTATGCGTGTGGTGTACTCCGGGGCCTGGATAGGGCTATGCGTGTGATGTACCCCGGGGCCTGGTTAGGGCTATGCGTGTGATGTACTCCGGTGCCTGGATAGGATTTTGCATGTGGTGTACTCCGGTGCCTGGATAGGGTTATGCGTGTGATGTACTCGGGTGCCTGGATAGGGTTTTGCATGTGGTGTACTCGGGTGCTTGGATAGGGTTTTGCATGTGATGTACTCTGGGGCTTGGATAGGGTTTTGCGTGTGATGTACCCCGGGGCCTGGTTAGGGCTATGCGTGTGATGTACTCCGGTGCCTGGATAGGATTTTGCATGTGGTGTACTCCGGTGCCTGGATAGGGTTATGCGTGTGATGTACTCGGGTGCCTGGATAGGGTTTTGCGTGTGATGTACTCCGGTGCCTGGATAGGGTAATGTGTGTTGGGTACTCAGGGTTATGCGTGTGATGTACTCGGGTGCCTGGATAGGGTTATGCGTGTGATGTACTCCGGGGCCTGGATAGGGTTATGCGTGTGATGTACTCGGGTGCCTGCATAGGGTTGTGCGTGTGATGTACTCCGGTGCCTGGATAGGGTTATGCGTGTGATGTACTCCGGGGCTTGGATAGGGTTTTGCATGTGATGTACTCGGGTGCCTGGATATGGTTTTGCAT
The DNA here is from genome assembly GCF_040938575.1 of Ambystoma mexicanum. Lineage (NCBI taxonomy): Eukaryota > Metazoa > Chordata > Amphibia > Caudata > Ambystomatidae > Ambystoma > Ambystoma mexicanum. The sequence goes on from NC_090934.1 coordinate 32,460,261, forward strand.
GTGGTGTACTCGGGTGCTTGGATAGGGTTATGCATGTGGTGTACTCCGGTGCCTGGATAGGGTTTTGCATGTGGTGTACTCCGGTGCCTGGATAGGGTTATGCGTGTGATGTACTCCGGGGCTTGGATAGGGTTTTGCATGTGATGTACTCGGGTGCCTGGATAGGGTTTTGCATGTGGTGTACTCGGGTGCTTGGATAGGGTTATGCATGTGGTGTACTCCGGTGCCTGGATAGGGTTATGCATGTGGTGTACGAGGGTGCCTGGATAGGGTTATGCATGTGATGTACTCCGGTGCCTGGATAGGGTTATGCGTGTGATGTACTCGGGTGCCTGCATAGGGTTGTGCGTGTGATGTACTCCGGTGCCTGGATAGGGTTATGCGTGTGATGTACTCCGGGGCTTGGATAGGGTTTTGCATGTGATGTACTCTGGTGCCTGGATAGGGTTTTGCATGTGGTGTACTCGGGTGCTTGGATAGGGTTATGCATGTGGTGTACTCCGGTGCCTGGATAGGGTTTTGCATGTGGTGTACTCCGGTGCCTGGATAGGGCTATGCGTGTGATGTACTCCGGGGCCTGGATAAGGCTATGCGTGTGGTGTACTCCGGGGCCTGGATAGGGCTGTGCGTGTGATGTACTCCGTTGCCTGGATAGGGCTGTGCATGTGATGTACTCCGGTGCCTGGATAGGGTTATGCATGTGGTGTACTCCGGTCCCTGGATAGGGTTATGCATGTGGTGTACTCCGGTGCCTGGATAGGGTAATGTGTGTCAGGTACTCAGGGTTATGCGTGTGATGTACTCCGGGGACTGGATAGTTTTGTGTGTGGTGTACTCCGGGGCCTGGATAGGGTTATGCATGTGATGTACTCCGGTGCCTGGATAGGGTAATGTGTGTTGGGTACTTAGGGTTATGCGTGTGGTGTACTCCGGTGCTTGGATAGGGCTATGCGTGTGGTGTACTCCATGCCTGGATAGGGTTCTCTCGTGCTTGGATAGGGTTATGCATGTGGTGTACTCCGGTGGCTGGATAGGGATATGCGTGTGGTGTACTCCGGTATTTGGATAGGGCTATGCGTGTGGTGTACTCCGGTGCCTGGATAGGGTTCTCCAGTGCTTGGAAAGGGTTATGCATGTGGTGTACTCCGGTGCCTGGATAGGGTTATGCATGTGATGTACTCCGGTGCCTGGATAGAGTTTTGCATGTGGTGTACTCCGGTGCCTGGATAGGGTTATGCATGTGATGTACTCCGGTGCCTGGATAGGGCTATGCGTGTGGTGTACTCCGGTGCCTGGATAGGGTTCTCCGGTGCTTGGAAAGGGTTATGCATGTGGTGTACTCCGGTGCCTGGATAGGGTTATGCATGTGATGTACTCCAGTGCCTGGATAGGGTAATGTGTGTTGGGTACTCAGGTTTATGTGTGTGATGTACTCCGGTGCCTGGATAGGGTTTTGCATGTGGTGTACTCGGGTGCCTGGATAGGGTTTTGCATGTGATGTACTCCGGTGCCTGGATATGGCTATGCGTGTGATGTACTCCGGGGCCTGGATAGGGCTATGCGTGTGGTGTACTCCGGGGCCTGGATAGGGCTATGCGTGTGATGTACTCCAGGGCCTGGATAGGGTAATGTGTGTTGGGTACTCAGGGTTATGCGTGTTTTGTACTCCGGTGCCTGGATAGAGTTTTGCATGTGGTGTACTCTGGTGCCTGGATAGGGCTATGCGTGTGGTGTACTCCGGTGCCTGGATAGGGTTCTCCGGTGCTTGGAAAGGGTTATGCATGAGGTGTACTCCGGTGCCTGGATAGGGTAATGTGTGTTGGGTACTCAGGGTTATGCGTGTGATGTACTCCGGTGCCTGGATAGGGTTATGCATGTGATGTACTCCGTTGCCTGGATAGGGCTATGCGTGTGATGTACTCTGGTGCCTGGATAGGGTTTTGCATGTGGTGTACTCCGGTGCCTGGATAGGGTTATGCACGTGGTGTACTACGGTGCCAGGATAGGGTTATGCATGTGATGTACTCGGGTGCCTGGATAGGGTTATGCGTGTGATGTACTCCGGGGCCTGGATAGGGCTGTGCGTGTGATGTACTCGGGTGCCTGGATAGGGTTATGCATGTGGTGTACTCCGGTGCCTGGATAGGGTTATGCACATGGTGTACTACGGTGCCTGGATAGGGTTATGCATGTGATGTACTCCGGTGCCTGGATAGGGTTATGCATGTGATGTACTCGGTTGCCTGGATAGGGCTATGCGTGTGGTGTACTCTGTGCCTGGATAGGGTTATGCATGTGGTGTACTCCGGTGGCTGGATAGGGTTATGCGTGTGGTGTACTCCGGTGTTTGGATAGGGCTATGTGTGTGGTGTACTCCGGTGCCTGGATAGGGTTCTCCAGTGCTTGGAAAGGGTTATGCATGTGGTGTACTCCGGTGCCTGGATAGGGTTTTGCATGTGGTGTACTCTGGTGCCTGGATAGGGTTATGCACGTGGTGTACTCGGGTGCCTGGATAGGGTTATGCATGTGGTGTACTCGGGTGCCTGGATAGGGCAATGTGTGTGATGTACTCCGGGGCCTAGATAGGGTTTTGCATGTGATTTACTCTGGTGCCTGGATAATGTTTTGCATGTGGTGTACTCCGGTGCCTGGATAGGGTTTTGCGTGTGGTGTACTATGGTGCCTGGATAGGGTTATGCATGTCATGTATTCAGGTGCCTCGATAGGGTTATGCGTGTGATGTACTCCGGTGCCTGGATAGAGTTTTGCATGTGGTGTACTCTGGTGCCTGGATAGGGTTTTGCATGTGGTGTACTCTGGTGCCTGGATAGGGTTTTGCATGTGGTGTACTCCGGTGCCTGGATAGGGTTTTGCATGTGGTGTACTCCGGTGCCTGGATAGGGTTTTGCGTGTGGTGTACTCCGGTGCCTGGATAATGTTATGCACGTGGTGTACTACGGTGCCTGGATAGGGTTATGCACGTGGTGCACTACGGTGCCTGGATAGGGTTATGCATGTGATATACTCGGGTGCCTGGATAGGGTTATGCGTGTGATGTACTCTGGGGCCTGGATAGGGTTATGCATGTGGTGTACTCGGGTGCCTGGATAGGGTTTTGCATGTGATGTACTCGGGTGCCTGGATAGGGTTTTGCATGTGGTGTACTCGGGTGCCTGGATAGGGCTATGCGTGTGATGTACTCCAGGGCCTGGATATGGCTATGCGTGTGATGTACTCCGGGGCCTGGATAGGGCTATGCGTGTGGTGTACTCCGGGGCCTGGATAGGGCTATGCGTGTGATGTACTCCGGGGCCTGGTTAGGGCTATGCGTGTGATGTACTCCGGTGCCTGGATAGGATTTTGCATGTGGTGTACTCCGGTGCCTGGATAGGGTTATGCGTGTGATGTACTCCGGTGCCTGGATAGGGTTATGCATGTGGTGTACTCGGGCACCTGGATAGGGTTATGCATGTGGTGTACTACGGTGCCTGGATAGGGTTATGCATGTGGTGTACTACGGTGCCTGGATAGGGTTATGCATGTGGTGTACTCCGGTGCCTGGATAGGGTTATGCATGTGGTGTACTCCGGTGCCTGGATAGGGTTATGCATTTGGTGTACTACGGTGCCTGGATAGGGTTATGCATGTGGTGTACTCCGGTGCCTGGATAGGGTTATGCGTGTGATGTACTCGGGTGCCTGCATAGGGTTATGCGTGTGATGTACTCCGGGGCCTGGATAGGGCTATGCATGTGATGTACTCCGGTGCCTGGATAGGGTTATGCATGTGGTGTACTCCGGTGCCTGGATAGGGTTATGCATGTGGTGTACTCCGGTGCCTGGATAGGGTTATGCATTTGGTGTACTCCGGTGCCTGGATAGGGTTATGCATGTGCTGTACTCGGGTGCCTGGATAGGGTTATGCATGTGATGTACTCAGGTGCCTGGATAGGGTTATGCGTGTGATGTACTCCGGGGCCTGGATAGGGCTATGCGTGTGGTGTACTCCGGTGCCTGGATAGGGTTCTCCAGTGCTTGGAAAGGATTATGCATGTGGTGTACTCCGGTGCCTGGATAGGTTTTTGCATGTGGTGTACTCGGGTGCCTGGATAGGGTTATGCACGTGGTGTACTCGGGTGCCTGGATAGGGTTATGCATGTGGTGTACTCGGGTGCCTGGATAGGGCAATGCGTGTGATGTACTCCGGGGCCTAGATAGGGTTTTGCATGTGATGTATTCGGGTGCCTCGATAGGGTTATGCGTGTGATGTACTCCGGTGCCTGGATAGGGTTTTGCATGTGGTGTACTCTGGTGCCTGGATAGGGTTTTGCATGTGGTGTACTCTGGTGCCTGGATAGGGTTTTGCATGTGGTGTACTCTGGTGCCTGGATAGGGTTTTGCATGTGGTGTACTCCGGTGCCTAGATAGGGTTTTGCATGTGGTGTACTCCGGTGCCTGGATAGAGTTTTGCGTGTGGTGTACTCCGGTGCCTGGATAATGTTATGCACGTGGTGTACTAGAGTGCCTGGATAGGGTTATGCACGTGGTGCACTACGGTGCCTGGATAGGGTTATGCATGTGATGTACTCGGCTGCCTGGACAGGGCTATGCGTGTGGTGTACTCCGGTGCCTAGATAGGGTTTTGCGTGTGGTGTACTCGGGCGACTGGATAGGGTTATGCACGTGGTGTACTCGGGTGCCTGGATAGGGTTATGCATGTGGTGTACTACGGTGCCTGGATAGGGTTATGCATGTGGTGTACTCCGGTGCCTGGATAATGTTTTGCATGTGGTGTACTCCGGTGCCTGGATAGGGTTTTGCGTGTGGTGTACTCCGGTGCCTGAATAGGGTTTTGCATGTGATGTTCTCGGGTGCCTGGATAAGGTTATGCGTGTGATGTACACGGGTGCCTGGACAGGGCTATGCGTGTGATGTACTCCGGTGCCTGGATAGGGTTATACACGTGGTGTACTACGGTGCCTGGATAGGGTTATGCATGTGATGTACTCGGGTGCCTGGACAGGGCTATGCGTGTGATGTACTCCGGGGCCTGGATAGAGTTTTGCGTGTGGTGTACTCCGGTGCCTGGATAGGGTTATGCGTGTGGTGTACTCCGGTGCTTGGATAGGGCTATGCGTGTGGTGTACTCCGTGCCTGGATAGGGTTCTCTCGTGCTTGGATAGGGTTATGCATGTGGTGTACTCCGGTGGCTGGATACGGTTATGCGTTTGGTGTACTCCGGTGTTTGGATAGGGCTATGCGTGTGGTGTACTCCGGTGCCTGGATAGGGTTCTCCAGTGCTTGGAAAGGGTTATGCATGTGGTGTACTCCGGTGCCTGGATAGGGTTATGCATGTGGTGTACTCGGGTGCCTGGATAGGGTTATGCACATGGTGTACTCGGGTGCCTGGATAGGGTTTTGCATGTGATGTATTCCGGTGCCTGGATATGGCTATGCGTGTGATGTACTCCGGGGCCTCGATAGGGCTATGCGTGTGGTGTACTCCGGGGCCTGGATAGGGCTATGCGTGTGATGTACCCCGGGGCCTGGTTAGGGCTATGCGTGTGATGTACTCCGGTGCCTGGATAGGGCTATGCGTGTGATGTACTCCGGGGCCTGGATAGAGTTTTGCGTGTGGTGTACTCCGGTGCCTGGATAGGGTTATGCGTGTGGTGTACTCCGGTGCTTGGATGGGGCTATGCGTGTGGTGTACTCCGTGCCTGGATAGGGTTCTCTCGTGCTTGGATAGGGTTATGCATGTGGTGTACTCCGGGGCCTGGATAGGGCTATGCGTGTGATGTACCCCGGGGCCTGGTTAGGGTTATGCATGTGATGTACTCGGGTGCCTGGACAGGGCTATGCGTGTGATGTACTCGGGGGCCTGGATAGAGTTTTGCGTGTGGTGTACTCCGGTGCCTGGATAGGGTTATGCGTGTGGTGTACTCCGGTGCTTGGATAGGGCTATGCGTGTGGTGTACTCCGTGCCTGGATAGGGTTCTCTCGTGCTTGGATAGGGTTATGCATGTGGTGTACTCCGGTGGCTGGATACGGTTATGCGTTTGGTGTACTCCGGTGTTTGGATAGGGCTATGCGTGTGGTGTACTCCGGTGCCTGGATAGGGTTCTCCAGTGCTTGGAAAGGGTTATGCATGTGGTGTACTCCGGTGCCTGGATAGGGTTATGCATGTGGTGTACTCTGGTGCCTGGATAGGGTTTTGCATGTGGTGTACTCGGGTGCCTGGATAGGGTTATGCACATGGTGTACTCGGGTGCCTGGATAGGGTTTTGCATGTGATGTATTCCGGTGCCTGGATATGGCTATGCGTGTGATGTACTCCGGGGCCTCGATAGGGCTATGCGTGTGGTGTACTCCGGGGCCTGGATAGGGCTATGCGTGTGATGTACCCCGGGGCCTGGTTAGGGCTATGCGTGTGATGTACTCCGGTGCCTGGATAGGATTTTGCATGTGGTGTACTCCGGTGCCTGGATAGGGTTATGCGTGTGATGTACTCGGGTGCCTGGATAGGGTTTTGCATGTGGTGTACTCGGGTGCTTGGATAGGGTTTTGCATGTGATGTACTCTGGGGCTTGGATAGGGTTTTGCGTGTGATGTACCCCGGGGCCTGGTTAGGGCTATGCGTGTGATGTACTCCGGTGCCTGGATAGGATTTTGCATGTGGTGTACTCCGGTGCCTGGATAGGGTTATGCGTGTGATGTACTCGGGTGCCTGGATAGGGTTTTGCGTGTGATGTACTCCGGTGCCTGGATAGGGTAATGTGTGTTGGGTACTCAGGGTTATGCGTGTGATGTACTCGGGTGCCTGGATAGGGTTATGCGTGTGATGTACTCCGGGGCCTGGATAGGGTTATGCGTGTGATGTACTCGGGTGCCTGCATAGGGTTGTGCGTGTGATGTACTCCGGTGCCTGGATAGGGTTATGCGTGTGATGTACTCCGGGGCTTGGATAGGGTTTTGCATGTGATGTACTCGGGTGCCTGGATAGGGTTTTGCATGTGGTGTACTCGGGTGCTTGGATAGGGTTATGCATGTGGTGTACTCCGGTGCCTGGATAGGGTTTTGCATGTGGTGTACTCCGTTGCCTGGATAGGGTTATGCGCGTGATGTACTCCGGGGCTTGGATAGGGTTTTGCATGTGATGTACTCGGGTGCCTGGATAGGGTTTTGCATGTGGTGTACTCGGGTGCTTGGATAGGGTTATGCATGTGGTGTACTCCGGTGCCTGGATAGGGTTATGCATGTGGTGTACGAGGGTGCCTGGATAGGGTTATGCATGTGATGTACTCCGGTGCCTGGATAGGGTTATGCGTGTGATGTACTCGGGTGCCTGCATAGGGTTGTGCGTGTGATGTACTCCGGTGCCTGGATAGGGTTATGCGTGTGATGTACTCCGGGGCTTGGATAGGGTTTTGCATGTGATGTACTCTGGTGCCTGGATAGGGTTTTGCATGTGGTGTACTCGGGTGCTTGGATAGGGTTATGCATGTGGTGTACTCCGGTGCCTGGATAGGGTTTTGCATGTGGTGTACTCCGGTGCCTGGATAGGGCTATGCGTGTGATGTACTCCGGGGCCTGGATAAGGCTATGCGTGTGGTGTACTCCGGGGCCTGGATAGGGCTGTGCGTGTGATTTACTCCGTTGCCTGGATAGGGCTGTGCATGTGATGTACTCCGGTGCCTGGATAGGGTTATGCATGTGGTGTACTCCGGTCCCTGGATAGGGTTATGCATGTGGTGTACTCCGGTGCCTGGATAGGGTTATGCATGTGGTGTACTCCGGTGCCTGGATAGGGTAATGTGTGTTGGGTACTCAGGGTTATGCGTGTGATGTACTCCGGGGACTGGATAGTTTTGTGTGTGGTGTACTCCGGGGCCTGGATAGGGCTATGCATGTGATGTACTCCGGTGCCTGGATAGGGTAATGTGTGTTGGGTACTTAGGGTTATGCGTGTGGTATACTCCGGTGCTTGGATAGGGCTATGCGTGGGGTGTACTCCATGCCTGGATAGGGTTCTCTCATGCTTGGATAGGGTTATGCATGTGGTGTACTCCGGTGGCTGGATAGGGATATGCGTGTGGTGTACTCCGGTATTTGGATAGGGCTATGCGTGTGGTGTACTCCGGTGCCTGGATAGGGTTCTCCAGTGCTTGGAAAGGGTTATGCATGTGGTGTACTCCGGTGCCTGGATAGGGTTATGCATGTGATGTACTCCGGTGCCTGGATAGAGTTTTGCATGTGGTGTACTCCGGTGCCTGGATAGGGTTATGCATGTGATGTACTCCGGTGCCTGGATAGGGTAATGTGTGTTGGGTACTCAGGGTTATGCGTGTGATGTACTCCGGTGCCTGGATAGAGTTTTGCATGTGGTGTACTCTGGTGCCTGGATAGGGCTATGCGTGTGGTGTACTCCGGTGCCTGGATAGGGTTCTCCGGTGCTTGGAAAGGGTTATGCATGTGGTGTACTCCGGTGCCTGGATAGGGTTATGCATGTGATGTACTCCAGTGCCTGGATAGGGTAATGTGTGTTGGGTACTCAGGTTTATGTGTGTGATGTACTCCGGTGCCTGGATAGGGTTTTGCATGTGGTGTACTCGGGTGCCTGGATAGGGTTTTGCATGTGATGTACTCCGGTGCCTGGATATGGCTATGCGTGTGATGTACTCCGGGGCCTGGATAGGGCTATGCGTGTGGTGTACTCCGGGGCCTGGATAGGGCTATGCGTGTGATGTACTCCAGGGCCTGGACAGGGTAATGTGTGTTGGGTACCCAGGGTTATGCGTGTTTTGTACTCCGGTGCCTGGATAGAGTTTTGCATGTGGTGTACTCTGGTGCCTGGATAGGGCTATGCGTGTGGTGTACTCCGGTGCCTGGATAGGGTAATGTGTGTTGGGTACTCAGGGTTATGCGTGTGATGTACTCCGGTGCCTGGATAGGGTTATGCATGTGATGTACTCCGGTGCCTGGATAGGGCTATGCGTGTGATGTACTCTGGTGCCTGGATAGGGTTTTGCATGTGGTGTACTCCGGTGCCTGGATAGGGTTATGCACGTGGTGTACTACGGTGCCAGGATAGGGTTATGCATGTGATGTACTCGGGTGCCTGGATAGGGTTATGCGTGTGATGTACTCCGGGGCCTGGATAGGGCTGTGCGTGTGATGTACTCGGGTGCCTGGATAGGGTTATGCATGTGGTGTACTCCGGTGCCTGGATAGGGTTATGCACATGGTGTACTACGGTGCCTGGATAGGGTTATGCATGTGATGTACTCCGGTGCCTGGATAGGGTTATGCATGTGATGTACTCGGTTGCCTGGATAGGGCTATGCGTGTGGTGTACTCTGTGCCTGGATAGGGTTATGCATGTGGTGTACTCCGGTGGCTGGATAGGGTTATGCGTGTGGTGTACTCCGGTGTTTGGATAGGGCTATGTGTGTGGTGTACTCCGGTGCCTGGATAGGGTTCTCCAGTGCTTGGAAAGGGTTATGCATGTGGTGTACTCCGGTGCCTGGATAGGGTTTTGCATGTGGTGTACTCTGGTGCCTGGTAGGGTTATGCACGTGGTGTACTCGGGTGCCTGGATAGGGTTATGCATGTGGTGTACTCGGGTGCCTGGATAGGGCAATGTGTGTGATGTACTCCGGGGCCTAGATAGGGTTTTGCATGTGATTTACTCTGGTGCCTGGATAATGTTTTGCATGTGGTGTACTCCGGTGCCTGGATAGGGTTTTGCCTGTGGTGTACTATGGTGCCTGGATAGGGTTATGCATGTCATGTATTCAGGTGCCTCGATAGGGTTATGCGTGTGATGTACTCCGGTGCCTGGATAGAGTTTTGCATGTGGTGTACTCTGGTGCCTGGATAGGGTTTTGCATGTGGTGTACTCTGGTGCCTGGATAGGGTTTTGCATGTGGTGTACTCCGGTGCCTGGATAGGGTTTTGCATGTGGTGTACTCCGGTGCCTGGATAGGGTTTTGCGTGTGGTGTACTCCGGTGCCTGGATAATGTTATGCACGTGGTGTACTACGGTGCCTGGATAGGGTTATGCACGTGGTGCACTACGGTGCCTGGATAGGGTTATGCATGTGATGTACTCGGGTGCCTGGACAGGGCTATGCGTGTGGTGTACTCCGGTGCCTAGATAGGGTTTTGCGTGTGATGTACTCCGGTGCCTGGATAGGGTTATGCGTGTGATGTACTCGGGTACCTGGATAGGGTTTTGCATGTGGTGTACTCTGGTGCCTGGATAGGGTTATGCATGTGGTGTACTCGGGTGCCTGGATAGGGTTATGCATGTGGTGTACTCCGGTGCCTGGACAGGGTTATGCATGTGATGTACTCCGGTGCCTGGATAGGGTTATGCGTGTGATGTACACGGGTGCCTGGACAGGGCTATGCGTGTGATGTACTCGGGTGCCTGGATAGGGTTATGCACGTGGTGTACTACAGTGCCTGGATAGGGTTATGCATGTGATGTACTCCAGGGCCTGGATAGAGTTTTGCGTGTGATGTACTCCGGTGCCTGGATAGGGTTATGCATGTGATGTACTCCGGTGCCTGGATAGGGTAATGTGTGTTGGATACTCAGGGTTATGCGTGTGATGTACTCCGGTGCCTGGATAGGGTTATGCGTGTGGTGTACTCCGGTGCTTGGATAGGGCTATGCGTGTGGTGTACTCTGTGCCTGGATAGGGTTCTCTCGTGCTTGGATAGGGTTATGCATGTGGTGTACTCCGGTGGCTGGATACGGTTATGCGTGTGGTGTATTCTGGTGTTTGGATAGGGCTATGCGTGTGGTGTACTCCGGTGCCTGGATAGGGTTCTCCAGTGCTTGGAAAGGGTTATGCATGTGGTGTACTCCGGTGCCTGGATAGGGTAATGTGTGTTGGGTACTCAGGGTTATGCGTGTGATGTACTCCGGTGCCTGGATAGGGTTTTGCATGTGGTGTGCTCGGGTGCCTGGATAGGGTTATGCACCTGGTGTACTCCAGTGCCTGGATAGGGTTTTGCATGTGGTGTACTCGGGTGCCTGGATAGGGTTTTGCATGTGATGTACTCCGGTGCCTGGATATGGCTATGCGTGTGATGTACTCCAGGGCCTGGATAGGGTTATGCATGTGATGTACTCCGGTGCCTGGATAGGGTAATGTGTGTTGGGTACTCAGGGTTATGCGTGTGATGTACTCCGGTGCCTGGATAGGGTTTTGCATGTGGTGTGCTCGGGTGCCTGGATAGGGTTATGCACCTGGTGTACTCCAGTGCCTGGATAGGATTTTGCATGTGGTGTACTCGGGTGCCTGGATAGGGTTTTGCATGTGATGTACTCCGGTGCCTGGATATGGCTATGCGTGTGATATACTCTGGGGCCTGTATAGGGTTATGCGTGTGATGTACTCCGGGGCCTGGATAGGGTTATGCGTGTGATGTACTCGGGTGCCTGCATAGGGTTATGCGTGTGGTGTACTCCGGTGCCTGGATAGGGTTATGCATGTGATGTACTCGGGTGCCTGGATAGGGTTTTGCATGTGGTGTACTCGGGTGCCTGGATAGGTTATGGGTGTGATGTTCTCCGGGGCCTGGATAGGGTTATACGTGTGATGTACTCGGGTGCCTGGATAGGGTTTTGCATGTGGTGTACTCGGGTGCCTGGATAGGGTTATGCACATGGTGTACTCGGGTGCCTGGATAGGGTTATGCACGTGGTGTACTAGGGTGCCTGGATAGGGTTATGCGTGTGATGTACTCCGGGGCCTGGATAGGGTTATGCGTGTGATGTACTCCGGGGCCTGGATAGGGTTATGCGTGTGATGTACTCGGGTGCCTGGATAGGGTTATGCGTGTGATGTACTACGGTGCCTGGATAGGGTTATGCATGTGATGTACTCGGGTGCCTGGATAGGGTTATGCGTGTGATATACTCCGGGGCCTGGATAGGGTTATGCGTGTGATGTACTCCGGGGCCTGGATAGGGTTATGCACGTGGTGTACTACAGTGCCTGGATAGGGTTATGCGTGTGATGTACTCCGGGGCCTGGATAGGGTTATGCGTGTGATGTACTCGGGTGCCTGGATAGGGTTATGCGTGTGATGTACTCCAGGGCCTGGATAGGGTTATGCGTGTGATGTACTCCGGGGCCTGGATAGGGTTATGCACGTGGTGTACTACGGTGCCTGGATAGGGTTATGCGTGTGATGTACTCCGGGGCCTGGATAGGGTTATGCACGTGGTGTACTCGGGTGCCTGGATAGGGTTATGCGTGTGATGTACTCCGGGGCCTGGATAGGGTTATGCACGTGGTGTACTACGGTGCCTGGATAGGGTTATGCGTGTGATGTACTCCGGGACCTGGATAGGGCTATGCGTGTGATGTACAGGATAGGGCTATGCATGTGATGTACTCGGGTGCCTGGATAGGGTTATGCGTGTGATGTACTCCGGGGCCTGGATAGGGTTATGCGTGTGATGTACTCTGGTGCTTGGATAGGGTTTTGCATGTGGTGTACTCGGGTGCCTGGATAGGGTTATGCATGTGGTGTACTCCGGTGCCTGGACAGGGTTATGCATGTGATGTACTCTGGTGCCTGGATAGGGTTATGCACGTGGTGTACTACAGTGCCTGGATAGGGTTATGCATGTGATGTACTCCAGGGCCTGGATAGAGTTATGCGTGTGATGTACTCCGGGGCCTGGATAGGGTTATGCGTGTGATGTACTCTGGTGCTTGGATAGGGTTTTGCATGTGGTGTACTCGGGTGCCTTGATAGGGTTATGCATGTGGTGTACTCCGGTGCCTGGACAGGGCTATGCGTGTGATGTACTCGGGTGACTGGATAGGGTTATGCACGTGGTGTACTACAGTGCCTGGATAGGGTTATGCATGTGATGTACTCCAGGGCCTGGATAGAGTTTTGCGTGTGATGTACTCCGGTGCCTGGATAGGGTTATGCATGTGATGTACTCCGGTGCCTGGATAGGGTAATGTGTGTTGGATACTCAGGGTTATGCGTGTGATGTACTCCGGTGCCTGGATAGGGTTATGCGTGTGGTGTACTCCGGTGCTTGGATAGGGCTATGCGTGTGGTGTACTCTGTGCCTGGATAGGGTTCTCTCGTGCTTGGATAGGGTTATGCATGTGGTGTACTCCGGTGGCTGGATAGGGTTATGCGTGTGATGTACTACGGTGCCTGGATAGGGTTATGCATGTGATGTACTCGGGTGCCTGGATAGGGTTATGCGTGTGATATACTCCGGGGCCTGGATAGGGTTATGCGTGTGATGTACTCCGGGGCCTGGATAGGGTTATGCACGTGGTGTACTACAGTGCCTGGATAGGGTTATGCGTGTGATGTACTCCGGGGCCTGGATAGGGTTATGCGTGTGATGTACTCGGGTGCCTGGATAGGGTTATGCGTGTGATGTACTCCAGGGCCTGGATAGGGTTATGCGTGTGATGTACTCCGGGGCCTGGATAGGGTTATGCACGTGGTGTACTACGGTGCCTGGATAGGGTTATGCGTGTGATGTACTCCGGGGCCTGGATAGGGTTATGCACGTGGTGTACTCGGGTGCCTGGATAGGGTTATGCGTGTGATGTACTCCGGGGCCTGGATAGGGTTATGCACGTGGTGTACTACGGTGCCTGGATAGGGTTATGCGTGTGATGTACTCCGGGACCTGGATAGGGCTATGCGTGTGATGTACAGGATAGGGCTATGCATGTGATGTACTCGGGTGCCTGGATAGGGTTATGCGTGTGATGTACTCCGGGGCCTGGATAGGGTTATGCGTGTGATGTACTCTGGTGCTTGGATAGGGTTTTGCATGTGGTGTACTCGGGTGCCTGGATAGGGTTATGCATGTGGTGTACTCCGGTGCCTGGACAGGGTTATGCATGTGATGTACTCTGGTGCCTGGATAGGGTTATGCACGTGGTGTACTACAGTGCCTGGATAGGGTTATGCATGTGATATACTCCAGGGCCTGGATAGAGTTATGCGTGTGATGTACTCCGGGGCCTGGATAGGGTTATGCGTGTGATGTACTCTGGTGCTTGGATAGGGTTTTGCATGTGGTGTACTCGGGTGCCTTGATAGGGTTATGCATGTGGTGTACTCCGGTGCCTGGACAGGGCTATGCGTGTGATGTACTCGGGTGACTGGATAGGGTTATGCACGTGGTGTACTACAGTGCCTGGATAGGGTTATGCATGTGATGTACTCCAGGGCCTGGATAGAGTTTTGCGTGTGATGTACTCCGGTGCCTGGATAGGGTTATGCATGTGATGTACTCCGGTGCCTGGATAGGGTAATGTGTGTTGGATACTCAGGGTTATGCGTGTGATGTACTCCGGTGCCTGGATAGGGTTATGCGTGTGGTGTACTCCGGTGCTTGGATAGGGCTATGCGTGTGGTGTACTCTGTGCCTGGATAGGGTTCTCTCGTGCTTGGATAGGGTTATGCATGTGGTGTACTCCGGTGGCTGGATACGGTTATGCGTGTGGTGTACTCTGGTGTTTGGATAGGGCTATGCGTGAAGTGTACTCCGGTGCCTGGATAGGGTTCTCCAGTGCTTGGAAAGGGTTATGCATGTGGTGTACTCCGGTGCCTGGATAGGGTAATGTGTGTTGGGTACTCAGGGTTATGCGTGTGATGTACTCCGGTGCCTGGATAGGGTTTTGCATGTGGTGTGCTCAGGTGCCTGGATAGGGTTATGCACCTGGTGTACTCCAGTGCCTGGATAGGGTTTTGCATGTGGTGTACTCGGGTGCCTGGATAGGGTTTTGCATGTGATGTACTCCGGTGCCTGGATATGGCTATGCGTGTGATGTACTCCCGGGCCTGGATATGTTTATGCATGTGATGTACTCCGGTGCCTGGATAGGGTAATGTGTGTTGGGTACTCAGGGTTATGCGTGTGATGTACTCCGGTGCCTGGATAGGGTTTTGCATGTGGTGTGCTCGGGTGCCTGGATAGGGTTATGCACCTGGTGTACTCCAGTGCCTGGATAGGGTTTTGCATGTGGTGTACTCGGGTGCCTGGATAGGGTTTTGCATGTGATGTACTCCGGTGCCTGGATATGGCTATGCGTGTGATATACTCTGGGGCCTGTATAGGGTTATGCGTGTGATGTACTCCGGGGCCTGGATAGGGTTATGCGTGTGATGTACTCGGGTGCCTGCATAGGGTTATGCGTGTGGTGTACTCCGGTGCCTGGATAGGGTTATGCATGTGATGTACTCGGGTGCCTGGATAGGGTTTTGCATGTGGTGTACTCGGGTGCCTGGATAGGGTTATGCGTGTGATGTACTCCGGGGCCTGGATAGGGTTATACGTGTGATGTACTCGGGTGCCTGGATAGGGTTTTGCATGTGGTGTACTCGGGTGCCTGGATAGGGTTATGCACGTGGTGTACTCGGGTGCCTGGATAGGGTTATGCACGTGGTGTACTAGGGTGCCTGGATAGGGTTATGCGTGTGATGTACTCCGGGGCCTGGATAGGGTTATGCGTGTGATGTACTCCGGGGCCTGGATAGGGTTATGCGTGTGATGTACTCGGGTGCCTGGATAGGGTTATGCGTGTGATGTACTACGGTGCCTGGATAGGGTTATGCATGTGATGTACTCGGGTGCCTGGATAGGGTTATGCGTGTGATGTACTCCGGGGCCTGGATAGGGTTATGCGTGTGATGTACTCCGGGGCCTGGATAGGGTTATGCACGTGGTGTACTACAGTGCCTGGATAGGGTTATGCGTGTGATGTACTCTGGGGCCTGGATAGGGTTATGCGTGTGATGTACTCGGGTGCCTGGATAGGGTTATGCGTGTGATGAACTCCGGGGCCTGGATAGGGTTATGCGTGTGATGTACTCCGGGGCCTGGATAGGGTTATGCACGTGGTGTACTACGGTGCCTGGATAGGGTTATGCGTGTGATGTACTCCGGGGCCTGGATAGGGTTATGCACGTGGTGTACTCGGGTGCCTGGATAGGGTTATGCGTGTGATGTACTCCGGGGCCTGGATAGGGTTATGCACGTGGTGTACTACGGTGCCTGGATAGGGTTATGCGTGTGATGTACTCCGGGGCCTGGATAGGGCTATGCGTGTGATGTACAGGATAGGGCTATGCATGTGATGTACTCGGGTGCCTGGATAGGGTTATGCGTGTGATGTACTCCGGGGCCTGGATAGGGTTATGCGTGTGATGTACTCTGGTGCTTGGATAGGGTTTTGCATGTGGTGTACTCCGGTGCCTGGATAGGGTTATGCGTGTGATGTACTCCGGGGCCTGGATAGGGTTATGCGTGTGATGTACTCCGGGTCCTGGATAGGGTTATGCACATGGTGTACTATGGTGCCTGGATAGGGTTATGCGTGTGATGTACTCCGGGGCCTGGATAGGTTTTGCATGTGGTGTACTACGGTGCCTGGATAGGGTTATGCGTGTGATGTACTCGGATGCCTGGATAGGGTTTCGCATGTGGTGTACTACGGTGCCTGGATAGGGTTATGCATGTGGTGGACTCGGGTGCCTGGATAGGGTTATGCGTGTGATGTACTACGGTGCCTGGATAGGGTTATGCATGTGATGTACTCGGGTGCCTGGATAGGGTTATGCGTGTGATGTACTCCGGGGCCTGGATAGGGTTATGCGTGTGATGTACTCCGGGGCCTGGATAGGGTTATGCACGTGGTGTACTACGGTGCCTGGATAGGGTTATGCGTGTGATGTACTCCGGGGCCTGGATAGGGTTATGCGTGTGATGTACTCGGGTGCCTGGATAGGGTTATGCGTGTGATGTACTCCGGGGCCTGGATAGGGTTATGCGTGTGATGTACTCCGGGGCCTGGATAGGGTTATGCACGTGGTGTACTACGGTGCCTGGATAGGGTTATGCGTGTGATGTACTCCGGGGCCTGGATAGGGTTATGCACGTGGTGTACTCGGGTGCCTGGATAGGGTTATGCGTGTGATGTACTCCGGGGCCTGGATAGGGTTATGCACGTGGTGTACTACGGTGCCTGGATAGGGTTATGCGTGTGATGTACTCCGGGGCCTGGATAGGGCTATGCGTGTGATGTACAGGATAGGGCTATGCATGTGATGTACTCGGGTGCCTGGATAGGGTTATGCGTGTGATGTACTCCGGGGCCTGGATAGGGTTATGCGTGTGATGTACTCTGGTGCCTGGATAGGGTTTTGCATGTGGTGTACTCCGGTGCCTGGATAGGGTTATGCGTGTGATGTACTCCGGGGCCTGGATAGGGTTATGCGTGTGATGTACTCCGGGTCCTGGATAGGGTTATGCACATGGTGTACTATGGTGCCTGGATAGGGTTATGCGTGTGATGTACTCCGGGGCCTGGATAGGGTTATGCGTGTGATGTACTCCGGGGCCTGGATAGGTTTTGCATGTGGTGTACTACGGTGCCTGGATAGGGTTATGCGTGTGATGTACTCGGATGCCTGGATAGGGTTTCGCATGTGGTGTACTACGGTGCCTGGATAGGGTTATGCATGTGGTGTACTCGGGTGCCTGGATAGGGTTATGCATGTGATTTACTCTGGTGCCTGGATAGGGTTATGCATGTGGTGTACTCCGGTGCCTGGTTAGGGTTATGCGTGTGATGTACTCCGGGGCCTGGATAGGGTTATGCACGTGGTGTACTACGGTGCCTGGATAGGGTTATGCACGTGGTGTACTACGGTGCCTGGATAGGGTTATGCGTGTGATGTACTCCGGGGCCTGGATAGGGTTATGCATGTGATGTACTCGGGTGCCTGCATAGGGTTATGCGTGTGGTGTACTCCGGGGCCTGGATAGGGTTATGCGTGTGATGTACTCGGGTGCCTGGATAGGGTTTCGCATGTGGTGTACTACGGTGCCTGGATAGGGTTGTGCATGTGGTGTACTCCGGGGCCTGGATAGGGTTATGCACGTGGTGTACTCCAGTGCCTGGATAGGGTTATGCGTGTGATGTACTCCGGGGCCTGGATAGGGTTATGCATGTGATGTACTCGCGTGCCTGGATAGGGTTATGCACGTGGTGTACTACGGTGCCTGGATAGGGTTATGCATGTGATATACTCGGGTGCCTGGATAGGGTTATGCGTGTGATGTACTCCGGGGCCTGGATAGGGTTATGCATGTGGTGTACTCTGGTGCCTGGATAGGGTTATGCACGTGGTGTACTCCGGTGCCTGGATAGGGTTTTGCATGTGATGTACTCGGGTGCCTGGATAGGGTTTTGCATGTGGTGTACTCGGGTGCCTGGATAGGGTTTTGCATGTGGTGTACTCGGGTGCCTGGATAGGGCTATGCGTGTGATGTACTCCAGGGCCTGGATATGGCTATGCGTGTGATGTACTCCGGGGCCTGGTTAGGGCTATGCGTGTGATGTACTCCGGTGCCTGGATAGGATTTTGCATGTGGTGTACTCCGGTGCCTGGATAGGGTTATGCGTGTGATGTACTCCGGTGCCTGGATAGGGTTATGCATGTGGTGTACTCGGGCACCTGGATAGGGTTATGCATGTGGTGTACTCGGGCACCTGGATAGGGTTATGCATGTGGTGTACTACGGTGCCTGGATAGGGTTATGCATGTGGTGTACTACGGTGCCTGGATAGGGTTATGCATGTGGTGTACTCCGGTGCCTGGATAGGGTTATGCATGTGGTGTACTCCGGTGCCTGGATAGGGTTATGCATTTGGTGTACTACGGTGCCTGGATAGGGTTATGCATGTGGGGTACTCCGGTGCCTGGATAGGGTTATGCGTGTGATGTACTCGGGTGCCTGCATAGGGTTATGCGTGTGATGTACTCCGGGGCCTGGATAGGGCTATGCATGTGATGTACTCCGGTGCCTGGATAGGGTTATGCATGTGGTGTACTCCGGTGCCTGGATAGGGTTATGCATGTGGTGTACTCCGGTGCCTGGATAGGGTTATGCATGTCGTGTACTCCGGTGCCTGGATAGGGTTATGCATTTGGTGTACTACGGTGCCTGGATAGGGTTCTGCATGTGGTGTACTCCGGTGCCTGGATAGGGTTATGCGTGTGATGTACTCGGGTGCCTGCATAGGGTTATGCGTGTGATGTTCTCCGGGGCCTGGATAGGGCTATGCATGTGATGTACTCCGGTGCCTGGATAGGATTATGCATGTGGTGTACTCCGGTGCCTGGATGGGGTTATGCATGTGGTGTACTCCGGTGCCTGGATAGGGTTATGCATGTGGTGTACTCCGGTGCCTGGATAGGGTTATGCATGTGGTGTACTCGGGTGCCTGGATAGGGTTATGCATGTGATTTACTCTGGTGCCTGGATAGGGTTATGCATGTGGTGTACTCCGGTGCCTGGATAGGGTTATGCGTGTGATGTACTCCGGGGCCTGGATAGGGTTATGCGTGTGATGTACTCCGGGGCCTGGATAGGGTTATGCACGTGGTGTACTACGGTGCCTGGATAGGGTTATGCACGTTGTGTACTACGGTGCCTGGATAGGGTTATGCGTCTGATGTACTCCGGGGCCTGGATAGGGTTATGCATGTGATGTACTCGGGTGCCTGCATAGGGTTATGCGTGTGGTGTACTCCGGTGCCTGGATAGGGTTATGCGTGTGATGTACTCGGGTGCCTGGATATGGTTTCGCATGTGGTGTACTACGGTGCCTGGATAGGGTTATGCATGTGGTGTACTCCGGGGCCTGGATAGGGTTATGCACGTGGTGTACTCCGGTGCCTGGATAGGGTTATGCGTGTGATGTACTCCGGGGCCTGGATAGGGTTATGCGTGTGATGTACTCGGGTGCCTGGATAGGGTTATGCACGTGGTGTACTACGGTGCCTGGATAGGGTTATGCATGTGATATACTCGGGTGCCTGGATAGGGTTATGCGTGTGATGTACTCTGGGGCCTGGATAGGGTTATGCATGTGGTGTACTCGGGTGCCTGGATAGGGTTATGCACGTGGTGTACTCCGGTGCCTGGATAGGGTTTTGCATGTGATGTACTCGGGTGCCTGGATAGGGTTTTGCATGTGGTGTACTCGGGTGCCTGGATAGGGTTTTGCATGTGGTGTACTCGGGTGCCTGGATAGGGCTATGCGTGTGATGTACTCCAGGGCCTGGATATGGCTATGCGTGTGATGTACTCCGGGGCCTGGTTAGGGCTATGCGTGTGATGTACTCCGGTGCCTGGATAGGATTTTGCATGTGGTGTACTCCGGTGCCTGGATAGGGTTATGCGTGTGATGTACTCCGGTGCCTGGATAGGGTTATGCATGTGGTGTACTCGGGCACCTGGATAGGGTTATGCATGTGGTGTACTACGGAGCCTGGATAGGGTTATGCATGTGGTGTACTACGGTGCCTGGATAGGGTTATGCATGTGGTGTACTCCGGTGCCTGGATAGGGTTATGCATGTGGTGTACTCCGGTGCCTGGATAGGGTTATGCATGTGGTGTACTCCGGTGCCTGGATAGGGTTATGCATTTGGTGTACTACGGTGCCTGGATAGGGTTATGCATGTGGTGTACTCCGGTGCCTGGATAGGGTTATGCGTGTGATGTACTCGGGTGCCTGCATAGGGTTATGCGTGTGATGTACTCCCGGGCCTGGATAGGGCTATGCATGTGATGTACTCCGGTGCCTGGATAGGGTTATGCATGTGGTGTACTCCGGTGCCTGGATAGGGTTATGCATGTGGTGTACTCGGGTGCCTGGATAGGGCAATGCGTGTGATGTACTCCGGGGCCAAGATAGGGTTTTGCATGTGATGTATTCGGGTGCCTCGATAGGGTTATGCGTGTGATGTACTCCGGTGCCTGGATAGGGTTTTGCATGTGGTGTACTCTGGTGCCTGGATAGGGTTTTGCATGTGGTGTACTCTGGTGCCTGGATAGGGTTTTGCATGTGGTGTACTCTGGTGCCTGGATAGGGTTTTGCATGTGGTGTACTCCGGTGCCTGGATAGGGTTTTGCATGTGGTGTACTCCGGTGCCTGGATAAAGTTTTGCGTGTGGTGTACTCCGGTGCCTGGATAATGTTATGCACGTGGTGTACTACGGTGCCTGGATAGGGTTATGCACGTGGTGCACTACGGTGCCTGGATAGGGTTATGCATGTGATGTACTCGGGTGCCTGGACAGGGCTATGCGTGTGGTGTACTCCGGTGCCTAGATAGGGTTTTGCGTGTGGTGTACTCGGGTGACTGGATAGGGTTATGCACGTGGTGTACTCGGGTGCCTGGATAGGGTTATGCATGTGGTGTACTCCGGTGCCTGGATAATGTTTTGCATGTGGTGTACTCCGGTGCCTGGATAGGGTTTTGCGTGTGGTGTACTCCGGTGCCTGAATAGGGTTTTGCATGTGATGTTCTCGGGTGCCTGGATAGGGTTATGCGTGTGATGTACACGGGTGCCTGGACAGGGCTATGCGTGTGATGTACTCCGGTGTCTAGATAGGGTTATGCATGTGGTGTACTACGGTGCCTGGATAGGGTTATGCATGTGATGTACTCGGGTGCCTGGACAGGGCTATGCGTGTGATGTACTCCGGGGCCTGGATAGAGTTTTGCGTGTGGTGTACTCCGGTGCCTGGATAGGGTTATGCGTGTGGTGTACTCCGGTGCTTGGATAGGGCTATGCGTGTGGTGTACTCCGTGCCTGGATAGGGTTCTTTCGTGCTTGGATAGGGTTATGCATGTGGTGTACTCCGGTGGCTGGATACGGTTATGCGTGTGGTGTACTCCGGTGTTTGGATAGGGCTATGCGTGTGGTGTACTCCGGTGCCTGGATAGGGTTCTCCAGTGCTTGGAAAGGGTTATGCATGTGGTGTACTCCGGTGCCTGGATAGGGTTATGCATGTGATGTACTCCGGTGCCTGGATAGGGTAATGTGTGTTGGGTACTCAGGGTTATGCGTGTGATGTATTCCGGTGCCTGGATAGGGTTTTGCACATGGTGTACTCGGGTGCCTGGATAGGGTTTTGCATGTGATGTATTCTGGTGCCTGGATATGGCTATGCGTGTGATGTACTCCGGGGCCTCGATAGGGCTATGCGTGTGGTGTGCTCCGGGGCCTGGATAGGGCTATGCGTGTGATGTACCCCGGGGCCTGGTTAGGGCTATGCGTGTGATGTACTCCGGTGCCTGGATAGGATTTTGCATGTGGTGTACTCCGGTTCCTGGATAGGGTTATGCGTGTGATGTACTCGGGTGCCTGGATAGGGTTTTGCATGTGGTGTACTCGGCTGCTTGGATAGGGTTTTGCATGTGATGTACTCTGGGGCTTGGATAGGGTTTTGCGTGTGATGTACCCCGGGGCCTGGTTAGGGCTATGCGTGTGATGTACTCCGGTGCCTGGATAGGATTTTGCATGTGGTGTACTCCGGTGCCTGGATAGGGTTATGCGTGTGATGTACTCGGGTGCCTGGATAGGGTTTTGCGTGTGATGTACTCCGGTGCCTGGATAGGGTAATGTGTGTTGGGTACTCAGGGTTATGCGTGTGATGTACTCGGGTGCCTGGATAGGGTTATGCGTGTGATGTACTCCGGGGCCTGGATAGGGTTATGCATGTGATGTACTCGGGTGCCTGGATAGGGTTATGCACGTGGTGTACTAGGGTGCCTGTATAGGGTTATGCATGTGATGTACTCCGGTGCCTGGATAGGGTTATGCGTGTGATGTACTCGGGTGCCTGGATAGGGTTTTGCATGTGGTGTACTCGGGTGCTTGGATAGGGTTATGCATGTGGTGTACTCCGGTGCCTGGATAGGGTTTTGCATGTGGTGTACTCCGGTGCCTGGATAGGGCTATGCGTGTGATGTACTCCGGGGCCTGGATAAGGCTATGCGTGTGGTGTACTCCGGGGCCTGGATAGGGCTGTGCGTGTGATGTACTCCGTTGCCTGGATAGGGCTGTGCATGTGATGTACTCCGGTGCCTGGATAGGGTTATGCATGTGGTGTACTCCGGTGCCTGGATAGGGTTATGCATGTGGTGTACTCCGGTGCCTGGATAGGGTTATGCACGTGGTGTACTCCGGTGCCTGGATAGGGTTATGCGTGTGATGTACTCCGGGGCCTGGATAGGGTTATGCATGTGATGTACTCGCGTGCCTGGATAGGGTTATGCACGTGGTGTACTACGGTGCCTGGATAGGGTTATGCATGTGATATACTCGGGTGCCTGGATAGGGTTATGCGTGTGATGTACCGCGGGGCCTGGATAGGGTTATGCATGTGGTGTAGTCTGGTGCCTGGATAGGGTTATGCACGTGGTGTACTCCGGTGCCTGGATAGGGTTTTGCATGTGGTGTACTCCGGTGCCTGGATAGGGTTATGCTTGTGATGTACTCCGGTGCCTGGATAGGGTTATGCATGTGGTGTACTCCGGTGCCTGGATAGGGTTATGCATGTGGTGTACTCCGGTGCCTGGATAGGGTTATGCTTGTGATGTACTCCGGTGCCTGGATAGGGTTATGCATGTGGTGTACTCGGGCACCTGGATAGGGTTATGCATGTGGTGTACTCGGGCACCTGGATAGGGTTATGCATGTGGTGTACTACGGTGCCTGGATAGGGTTATGCATGTGGTGTACTACGGTGCCTGGATAGGGTTATGCATGTGGTGTACTCCGGTGCCTGGATAGGGTTATGCATGTGGTGTACTCCGGTGCCTGGATAGGGTTATGCATTTGGTGTACTACGGTGCCTGGATAGGGTTATGCATGTGGTGTACTCCGGTGCCTGGATAGGGTTATGCGTGTGATGTACTCGGGTGCCTGCATAGGGTTATGCGTGTGATGTACTCCGGGGCCTGGATAGGGCTATGCATGTGATGTACTCCGGTGCCTGGATAGGGTTATGCATGTGGTGTACTCCGGTGCCTGGATAGGGTTATGCATGTGGTGTACTCCGGTGCCTGGATAGGGTTATGCATGTGGTGTACTCCGGTGCCTGGATAGGGTTATGCATTTGGTGTACTACGGTGCCTGGATAGGGTTCTGCATGTGGTGTACTCCGGTGCCTGGATAGGGTTATGCGTGTGATGTACTCGGGTGCCTGCATAGGGTTATGCGTGTGATGTACTCCGGGGCCTGGATAGGGCTATGCATGTGATGTACTCCGGTGCCTGGATAGGGTTATGCATGTGGTGTACTCCGGTGCCTGGATGGGGTTATGCATGTGGTGTACTCCGGTGCCTGGATAGGGTTATGCATGTGGTGTACTCCGGTGCCTGGATAGGGTTATGCATGTGCTGTACTCGGGTGCCTGGATAGGGTTATGCATGTGATGTACTCAGGTGCCTGGATAGGGTTATGCATGTGATGTACTCAGGTGCCTGGATAGGGTTATGCGTGTGATGTACTCGGGTGCCTGGATAGGGTTTTGCATGTGGTGTACTACGGTGCCTGGATAGGGTTATGCATGTGGTGTACTCGGGTGCCTGGATAGGGTTATGCATGTGATTTACTCTGGTGCCTGGATAGGGTTATGCATGTGGTGTACTCCGGTGCCTGGATAGGGTTATGCGTGTGATGTACTCCGGGGCCTGGATAGGGTTATGCGTGTGATGCACTCCGGGGCCTGGATAGGGTTATGCACGTGGTGTACTACGGTGCCTGGATAGGGTTATGCACGTTGTGTACTACGGTGCCTGGATAGGGTTATGCGTCTGATGTACTCCGGGGCCTGGATAGGGTTATGCATGTGATGTACTCGGGTGCCTTCATAGGGTTATGCGTGTGGTGTACTCCGGGGCCTGGATAGGGTTATGCGTGTGATGTACTCGGGTGCCTGGATATGGTTTCGCATGTGGTGTACTACGGTGCCTGGATAGGGTTATGCATGTGGTGTACTCTGGGGCCTGGATAGGGTTATGCACGTGGTGTACTCCGGTGCCTGGATAGGGTTATGCGTGTGATGTACTCCGGGGCCTGGATAGGGTTATGCGTGTGATGTACTCGGGTGCCTGGATAGGGTTATGCACGTGGTGTACTACGGTGCCTGGATAGGGTTATGCATGTGATATACTCGGGTGCCTGGATAGGGTTATGCGTGTGATGTACTCTGGGGCCTGGATAGGGTTATGCATGTGGTGTACTCGGGTGCCTGGATAGGGTTATGCACGTGGTGTACTCCGGTGCCTGGATAGGGTTTTGCATGTGATGTACTCGGGTGCCTGGATAGGGTTTTGCATGTGGTGTACTCGGGTGCCTGGATAGGGTTTTGCATGTGGTGTACTCGGGTGCCTGGATAGGGCTATGCGTGTGATGTACTCCAGGGCCTGGATATGGCTATGCGTGTGATGTACTCCGGGGCCTGGTTAGGGCTATGCGTGTGATGTACTCCGGTGCCTGGATAGGATTTTCCATGTGGTGTACTCCGGTGCCTGGATAGGGTTATGCGTGTGATGTACTCCGGTGCCTGGATAGGGTTATGCATGCGGTGTACTCGGGCACCTGGATAGGGTTATGCATGTGGTGTACTACGGTGCCTGGATAGGGTTATGCATGTGGTGTACTACGGTGCCTGGATAGGGTTATGCATGTGGTGTACTCCGGTGCCTGGATAGGGTTATGCATGTGGTGTACTCCGGTGCCTGGATAGGGTTATGCATGTGGTGTACTCCGGTGCCTGGATAGGGTTATGCATTTGGTGTACTACGGTGCCTGGATAGGGTTATGCATGTGGTGTACTCCGGTGCCTGGATAGGGTTATGCGTGTGATGTACTCGGGTGCCTGCATAGGGTTATGCGTGTGATGTACTCCGGGGCCTGGGTAGGGCTATGCATGTGATGTACTCCGGTGCCTGGATAGGGTTATGCATGTGGTGTACTCCGGTGCCTGGATAGGGTTATGCATGTGGTGTACTCGGGTGCCTGGATAGGGCAATGCGTGTGATGTACTCCGGGGCCAAGATAGGGTTTTGCATGTGATGTATTCGGGTGCCTCGATAGGGTTATGCGTGTGATGTACTCCGGTGCCTGGATAGGGTTTTGCATGTGGTGTACTCTGGTGCCTGGATAGGGTTTTGCATGTGGTGTACTCTGGTGCCTGGATAGGGTTTTGCATGTGGTGTACTCTGGTGCCTGGATAGGGTTTTGCATGTGGTGTACTCCGGTGCCTGGATAGGGTTTTGCATGTGGTGTACTCCGGTGCCTGGATAAAGTTTTGCGTGTGGTGTACTCCGGTGCCTGGATAATGTTATGCACGTGGTGTACTACGGTGCCTGGATAGGGTTATGCACGTGGTGCACTACGGTGCCTGGATAGGGTTATGCATGTGATGTACTCGGGTGCCTGGACAGGGCTATGCGTGTGGTGTACTCCGGTGCCTAGATAGGATTTTGCGTGTGGTGTACTCGGGTGACTGGATAGGGTTATGCACGTGGTGTACTCGGGTGCCTGGATAGGGTTATGCATGTGGTGTACTCCGGTGCCTGGATAATGTTTTGCATGTGGTGTACTCCGGTGCCTGGATAGGGTTTTGCGTGTGGTGTACTCCAGTGCCTGAATAGGGTTTTGCATGTGATGTTCTCGGGTGCCTGGATAGGGTTATGCGTGTGATGTACACGGGTGCCTGGACAGGGCTATGCGTGTGATGTACTCCGGTGCCTAGATAGGTTTATGCACGTGGTGTACTACGGTGCCTGGATAGGGTTATGCATGTGATGTACTCGGGTGCCTGGACAGGGCTATGCGTGTGATGTACTCCGGGGCCTGGATAGAGTTTTGCGTGTGGTGTACTCCGGTGCCTGGATAGGGTTATGCGTGTGGTGTACTCCGGTGCTTGGATAGGGCTATGCGTGTGGTGTACTCCGTGCCTGGATAGGGTTCTCTCGTGCTTGGATAGGGTTATGCATGTGGTGTACTCCGGTGGCTGGATACGGTTATGCGTGTGGTGTACTCCGGTGTTTGGATAGGGCTATGCGTGTGGTGTACGCCGGTGCCTGGATAGGGTTCTCCAGTGCTTGGAAAGGGTTATGCATGTGGTGTACTCCGGTGCCTGGATAGGGTTATGCATGTGATGTACTCCGGTGCCTGGATAGGGTAATGTGTGTTGGGTACTCAGGGTTATGCGTGTGATGTACTCCGGTGCCTGGATAGGGTTTTGCACATGGTGTACTCGGGTGCCTGGATAGGGTTTTGCATGTGATGTATTCCGGTGCCTGGATATGGCTATGCGTGTGATGTACTCCGGGGCCTCGATAGGGCTATGCGTGTGGTGTACTCCGGGGCCTGGATAGGGCTATGCGCGTGATGTACCCCGGGGCCTGGTTAGGGCTATGCGTGTGATGTACTCCGGTGCCTGGATAGGATTTTGCATGTGGTGTACTCCGGTGCCTGGATAGGGTTATGCGTGTGATGTACTCGGGTGCCTGGATAGGGTTTTGCATGTGGTGTACTCGGGTGCTTGGATAGGGTTTTGCATGTGATGTACTCTGGGGCTTGGATAGGGTTTTGCGTGTGATGTACCCCGGGGCCTGGTTAGGGCTATGCGTGTGATGTACTTGGGTGCCTGGATAGGGTTATGCACGTGGTGTACTAGGGTGCCTGTATAGGGTTATGCATGTGATGTACTCCGGTGCCTGGATAGGGTTATGCGTGTGATGTACTCGGGTGCCTGGATAGGGTTATGCGTGTGATGTACTCCGGTGCCTGGATAGGGTTATGCGTGTGATGTACTCCGGGGCTTGGATAGGGTTTTGCATGTGATGTACTCGGGTGCCTGGATAGGGTTTTGCATGTGGTGTACTCGGGTGCTTGGATAGGGTTATGCATGTGGTGTACTCCGGTGCCTGGATAGGGTTTTGCATGTGGTGTACTCCGGTGCCTGAATAGGGCTATGCGTGTGATGTACTCCGGGGCCTGGATAAGGCTATGCGTGTGGTGTACTCCGGGTCCTGGATAGGGCTGTGCGTGTGATGTACTCCGTTGCCTGGATAGGGCTGTGCATGTGATGTACTCCGGTGCCTGGATAGGGTTATGCATGTGGTGTACTCCGGTGCCTGGATAGGGTTATGCATGTGGTGTACTCCGGTGCCTGGATAGGGTTATGCATGTGGTGTACTCCGGTGCCTGGATAGGGTAATGTGTGTTGGGTACTCAGGGTTATGCGTGTGATGTACTCCGGGGACTGGATAGTTTTGTGTGTGGTGTACTCCGGGGCCTGGATAGGGTTATGCATGTGATGTACTCCGGTGCCTGGATAGGGTAATGTGTGTTGGGTACTTAGGGTTATGCGTGTGGTGTACTCCGGTGCTAGGATAGGGCTATGCGTGTGGTGTACTCCATGCCTGGATAGGGTTCTCTCATGCTTGGATAGGGTTATGCATGTGGTGTACTCCGGTGGCTGGATAGGGATATGCGTGTGGTGTACTCCGGTGTTTGGATAGGGCTATGCGTGTGGTGTACTCCGGTGCCTGGATAGGGTTCTCCAGTGCTTGGAAAGGGTTATGCATGTGGTGTACTCCGGTGCCTGGATAGGGTTATGCATGTGATGTACTCCGGTGCCTGGATAGAGTTTTGCATGTGGTGTACTCCGGTGCCTGGATAGGGTTATGCATGTGATGTACTCCGGTGCCTGGATAGGGTAATGTGTGTTGGGTACTCAGGGTTATGCGTGTGATGTACTCCGGTGCCTGGATAGAGTTTTGCATGTGGTGTACTCTGGTGCCTGGATAGGGCTATGCGTGTGGTGTATTCCAGTGCCTGGATAGGGTTCTCCTGTGCTTGGAAAGGGTTATGCATGTGGTGTACTCCGGTGCCTGGATAGGGTTATGCATGTGATGTACTCCGGTGCCTGGATAGGGTAATGTGTGTTGGGTACTCAGGTTTATGCGTGTGATGTACTCCGGTGCCTGGATCGGGTTTTGCATGTGGTGTACTCGGGTGCCTGGATAGGGTTATGCACGTGGTGTACTCCGGTGCCTGGATAGGGTTTTGCATGTGGTGTACTCGGGTGCCTGGATAGGGTTTTGCATGTGATGTACTCCGGTGCCTGGATATGGCTATGCGTGTGATGTACTCCGGGGCCTGGATAGGGCTATGCGTTTGGTGTACTCCGGGGCCTGGATAGGGCTATGCGTGTGATGTACTCCAGGGCCTGGATAGGGTAATGTGTGTTGGGTACTCAGGGTTATGCGTGTTTTGTACTCCGGTGCCTGGATAGAGTTTTGCATGTGGTGTACTCTGGTGCCTGGATAGGGCTATGCGTGTGGTGTACTCCGGTGCCTGGATAGGGTTCTCCGGTGCTTGGAAAGGGTTATGCATGTGGTGTACTCCGGTGCCTGGATAGGGTAATGTGTGTTGGGTACTCAGGGTTATGCGTGTGATGTACTCCGGTGCCTGGATAGGGTTATGCATGTGATGTACTCCGGTGCCTGGATAGGGCTATGCGTGTGATGTACTCTGGTGCCTGGATAGGGTTTTGCATGTGGTGTACTCCGGTGCCTGGATAGGGTTATGCACGTGGTGTACTACGGTGCCAGGATAGGGTTATGCATGTGATGTACTCGGGTGCCTGGATAGGGTTATGCGTGTGATGTACTCCGGGGCCTGGATAGGGCTGTGCGTGTGATGTACTTGGGGGCCTGGATAGGGTTATGCATGTGGTGTACTCCGGTGCCTGGATAGGGTTATGCACATGGTATACTACGGTGCCTGGATAGGGTTATGCATGTGATGTACTCGGGTGCCTGGATAGGGTTATGCGTGTGATGTACTCCGGTGCCTGGATAGGGTTATGCATGTGATGTACTCGGGTGCCTGGATAGGGCTATGCGTGTGGTGTACTCTGTGCCTGGATAGGGTTATGCATGTGGTGTACTCCGGTGGCTGGATAGGGTTATGCGTGTGGTGTACTCCGGTGTTTGGATAGGGCTATGCGTGTGGTGTACTCCGGTGCCTGGATAGGGTTCTCCAGTGCTTGGAAAGGGTTATGCATGTGGTGTACTCCGGTGCCTGGATAGGGTTTTGCATGTGGTGTACTCTGGTGCCTGGATAGGGTTATGCACGTGGTGTACTCGGGTGCCTGGATAGGGTTATGCATGTGGTGTACTCGGGTGCCTGGATAGGGCAATGCGTGTGATGTACTCCGGGGCCTAGATAGGGTTTTGCATGTGATTTACTCTGGTGCCTGGATAATGTTTTGCATGTGGTGTACTCCGGTGCCTGGATAGGGTTTTGCGTGTGGTGTACTATGGTGCCTGGATAGGGTTATGCATGTCATGTATTCGGGTGCCTCGATAGGGTTATGCGTGTGATGTACTCTGGTGCCTGGATAGGGTTTTGCATGTGGTGTACTCTGGTGCCTGGATAGGGTTTTGCATGTGGTGTACTCCGGTGCCTGGATAGGGTTTTGCATGTGGTGTACTCCGGTGCCTGGATAGGGTTTTGCGTGTGGTGTACTCCGGTGCCTGGATAATGTTATGCACGTGGTGTACTACGGTGCCTGGATAGGGTTATGCACGTGGTGCACTACGGTGCCTGGATAGGGTTATGCATGTGATGTACTCGGGTGCCTGGACAGGGCTATGCGTGTGGTGTACTCCGGTGCCTAGATAGGGTTTTGCGTGTGATGTACTCCGGTGCCTGGATAGGGTTATGCATGTGATGTACTCGGGTGCCTGGATAGGGTTTTGCATGTGGTGTACTCTGGTGCCTGGATAGGGTTATGCATGTGGTGTACTCGGGTGCCTGGATAGGGTTATGCCTGTGGTGTACTCCGGTGCCTCGACAGGGTTATGCATGTGATGTACTCCGGTGCCTGGATAGGGTTATGCGTGTGATGTACACGGGTGCCTGGACAGGGCTATGCGTGTGATGTACTCGGGTGCCTGGATAGGGTTATGCACGTGGTGTACTACAGTGCCTGGATAGGGTTATGCGTGTGATGTACTCCGGGCCTGGATAGAGTTTTGCGTGTGGTGTACTCCCGTGCCTGGATAGGGTTATGCATGTGATGTACTCCGGTGCCTGGATAGGGTAATGTGTGTTGGATACTCAGGGTTATGCGTGTGATGTACTCCGGTGCCTGGATAGGGTTATGCGTGTGGTGTACTGCGGTGCTTGGATAGGGCTATGCGTGTGGTGTACTCTGTGCCTGGATAGGGTTCTCTCGTGCTTGGATAGGGTTATGCATGTGGTGTACTCCGTTGGCTGGATAGGGTTATGCGTGTGGTGTACTCCGGTGTTTGGATAGGGCTATGCGTGTGGTGTACTCCGGTGCCTGGATAGGGTTCTCCAGTGCTTGGAAAGGGTTATGCATGTGGTGTAATCCGGTGCCTGGATAGGGTAATGTGTGTTGGGTACTCAGGGTTATGCGTGTGATGTACTCCAGTGCCTGGATAGGGTTTTGCATGTGGTGTGCTCGGGTGCCTGGATAGGGTTATGCACCTGGTGTACTCCAGTGCCTGGATAGGGTTTTGCATGTGGTGTACTCAGGTGCCTGGATAGGGTTTTGCATGTGATGTACTCCGGTGCCTGGATATGGCTACGGTGTGATGTACTCCGGGGCCTGGATAGGGTTATGCATGTGATGTACTCCGGTGCCTGGATAGGGTAATGTGTGTTGGGTACTCAGGGTTATGTGTGTGATGTACTCCGGTGCCTGGATAGGGTTTTGCATGTGGTGTGCTCGGGTGCCTGGATAGGGTTATGCACCTGGTGTACTCCAGTGCCTGGATAGGGTTTTGCATGTGGTGTACTCAGGTGCCTGGATAGGGTTTTGCATGTGATGTACTCCGGTGCCTGGATAGGGTTTTGCATGTGGTGTACTCCGGTGCCTGGATAGGGTTTTGCATGTGGTGTACTCCGGTGCCTGGATAGGGTTTTGCGTGTGGTGTACTCCGGTGCCTGGATAATGTTATGCACGTGGTGTACTACGGTGCCTGGATAGGGTTATGCACGTGGTGCACTACGGTGCCTGGATAGGGTTATGCATGTGATGTACTTGGGTGCCTGGACAGGGCTATGCGTGTGGTGTACTCCGGTGCCTAGATAGGGTTTTGCGTGTGATGTACTCCGGTGCCTGGATAGGGTTATGCGTGTGATGTACTCGGGTGCCTGGATAGGGTTTTGCATGTGGTGTACTCTGGTGCCTGGATAGGGTTATGCATGTGGTGTACTCGGGTGCCTGGATAGGGTTATGCATGTGGTGTACTCCGGTGCCTGGACAGGGTTATGCATGTGATGTACTCCGGTGCCTGGATAGGGTTATGCGTGTGATGTACACGGGTGCCTGGACAGGGCTATGCGTGTGATGTATTCGGGTGCCTGGATAGGGTTATGCACGTGGTGTACTACAGTGCCTGGATAGGGTTATGCGTGTGATGTACTCCGGGCCTGGATAGAGTTTTGCGTGTGGTGTACTCCGGTGCCTGGATAGGGTTATGCATGTGATGTACTCCGGTGCCTGGATAGGGTAATGTGTGTTGGATACTCAGGGTTATGCGTGTGATGTACTCCGGTGCCTGGATAGGGTTATGCGTGTGGTGTACTGCGGTGCTTGGATAGGGCTATGCGTGTTGTGTACTCTGTGCCTGGATAGGGTTCTCTCGTGCTTGGAAAGGGTTATGCATGTGGTGTACTCCAGTGCCTGGATAGGGTTATGCGTGTGGTGTACTCTGGTGTTTGGATAGGGCTATGCGTGTGATGTACTCCGGTGCCTGGATAGGGTTCTCCAGTGCTTGGAAAGGGTTATGCATGTGGTGTACTCCGGTGCCTGGATAGGGTTTTGCATGTGGTGTACTCTGGTGCCTGGATAGGGTTATGCACGTGGTGTACTCGGGTGCCTGGATAGGGTTATGCATGTGGTGTACTCGGGTGCCTGGATAGGGCAATGCGTGTGATGTACTCCGGGGCCTAGATAGGGTTTTGCATGTGATTTACTCTGGTGCCTGGATAATGTTTTGCATGTGGTGTACTCCGGTGCCTGGTTAGGGTTTTGCGTGTGGTGTATGTTAGGGAGAATTCTCTGTTTAGGCTGAATTTCCCTACCTAGTGAGTCCCCCAGCAGCTTTGCTGGATTTCTGGGGTTTCTTTTTTCTCCTGCCAAGAGTGAGACTCTTTTACCCTCACTCTTGGACATGTTGAAGTGTGTTTTCTTGGTTAAACCTTGTGTTGAATGGGCTATGGGGTCTTTTACTCCATAGGGCCTCATGTATTTTTGTGATGTGGGTTACACAGCACCCTCTGTGCCGTGACCCAGGGGTGTCCTAGGGACTCCCCAACATAGACTCCATACCCTGGGACTGACTACTGTCTCCCAGGGCATGTAAAGTCACCAAAGACTTTGCTAGTCTTGAATCCTGAACAGAACCAGTACAAACCATCATATTGTGGACGTACTGGCTGGGGCAATTCGATTGCCCCAGGGTCTGTTAGTCGAGGGGGCACGTCTCCGTCCCCCCTGATCGAGTTTTGGCTGGTGGCAGTGGAAACTACTTTTTATATTCGACCGCGAATATTTCCCTATGGGATTTCCCATTGTTTTAGGCTAACACATTTAATTATTTATTTACGGTAGCCTTAAACATACCGCCGGTTTATATATTTATTATTATAACTCCGGTTGGGACTTTTTGCCAAAACTTGATTCTAAAATGGCGTTGGCGTTCGCCTCTGTAACTCTGACCCAAAGTGGAGCCCTTTGTTCCACTTTTGGCGGGCTTCTCCACAGAAGCCCTCCAAAGTGGTGCCACTCTGTCTGGGGTACTTAGGAGGGGTGGAGGGGGATTTAGGCACCCTGGACTGAGTTACCTTGGTAACTCAAGTCGCACTCCGTCCTGATTGGCCCAAGTGGTGAGCCGGCCGGCTCACCACTTAGCATGTTTGAGTGACAGCTAGGCTGGGTGAATGGGGGTTTGCTGCATAAAAGCAGGGCTTTGGGGACTGGAACTTTAGAAGTCGCCACAGGACCAAGAATCCGACGAGGGAAGAGCTGAGCCGACCTGCTTCGACGACACCCCCCGGTGGAGCCCTGCTGAACCGTCTCACCACTTTTCCCGACGACCGAGGAGAACTCTTAACGGAGTGGCTCCTTCCCTTGACTGGTGGGGACAACCTGTTTTCACCTTCTTTCCGCTTCTCGAGGTATCTCGTGGCCGCCTTGCCAGTGCCAAGCACCCCGGCAACCGGAACCCCACCACTTTTACCCCAACCACGAAAGTCGGTACAACCCTTTAACCGGAGGACTCCGCGGCTGGTTTCTTCCCGGGCAGTGCAACGACCCTCTTCTTCTGCTCTTCAGCGAGAACTTCTTCTCCCCTGACCGACGTCGAGCCTTGCTACCACTGCCTGGAACAACTGCCACCGCTGGAGGATCCTTTCCGCTTAAGGTACCGTGTTCCGCCTGGCTTCCCTTGCCACCGACTGTACGGGGTAGATTTAGCCCCCGGCTTTCGAACCTGGGAGTGCCTGGAACACCCTGGCTAAACTTTCTAAGCCACTCTAAATTCTTTCTAACTCTTTGCAAGACTTTGAATCCCTAATAACAGTGTGATCTTGGGCACATTTTCGCTCCGGCTACTCTAAGAGTGGGCCCTGCCTAGTGACTTTTGCTCACCTGTGACTTTGTGCTTCTTTGAGCCTATTGCAAGTGTTCTGGACCTTAGAGTGGTGTGTTTAACCCATTTCTGTTTCGTTTTACCCCTTTCTTGAACCTACTAGAGTGTCATCTAACGTTAAGCGCTCACCTCTGTTTTAATTATGTGGGGTTAACCTAGAGTTGTCTAGATAGGAGTAAGGGTTGAAACTGCTTTCATTATAACTGTGTTTGAAGTGTTTTTACTATATTTTGCTAGAGTGATTTCAACTTATGTGTGTTTAATAAATAAATAACTATATACTTTTGAAACCAAGCTCTGGTCAGTGTTTGCTTGTGCTATTGTATTTGAGTACCTATTGTGTATACTTTGCATACTGCCTAACTCTTCTTGAGGGAAGTCTGACTGCTCAGCCACAGCTACCAGGTAAATCTGGGTGGTGCAGACTGCTACCAAGTGGGTTTACTGCTATACCTGTAGTCCTAAATCTTTTGCAGTGGTCCCCAAGGGAACTGCACAGGTTTCTGCCTAACACTGTACTATGGTGCCTGGATAGGGTTATGCATGTCATGTATTCGGGTGCCTCGATAGGGTTATGCGTGTGATGTACTCTGGTGCCTGGATAGGGTTTTGCATGTGGTGTACTCTGGTGCCTGGATAGGGTTTTGCATGTGGTGTACTCTGGTGCCTGGATAGGGTTTTGCATGTGGTGTACTCCGGTGCCTGGATAGGGTTTTGCATGTGGTGTACTCCGGTGCCTGGATAGGGTTTTGCGTGTGGTGTACTCCGGTGCCTGGATAATGTTATGCACGTGGTGTACTACGGTGCCTGGATAGGGTTATGCACGTGGTGCACTACGGTGCCTGGATAGGGTTATGCATGTGATGTACTCGGGTGCCTGGACAGGGCTATGCGTGTGGTGTACTCCGGTGCCTAGATAGGGTTTTGCGTGTGATGTACTCCGGTGCCTGGATAGGGTTATGCGTGTGATGTACTCGGGTGCCTGGATAGGGTTTTGCATGTGGTGTACTCTGGTGCCTGGATAGGGTTATGCATGTGGTGTACTCGGGTGCCTGGATAGGGGTATGCATGTGGTGTACTCCGGTGCCTGGACAGGGTTATGCATGTGATGTACTCCGGTGCCTGGATAGGGTTATGCGTGTGATGTACACGGGTGCCTGGACAGGGCTATGCGTGTGATGTACTCGGGTGCCTGGATAGGGTTATGCACGTGGTGTACTACAGTGCCTGGATAGGGTTATGCGTGTGATGTACTCCGGGCCTGGATAGAGTTTTGCGTGTGGTGTACTCCGGTGCCTGGATAGGGTTATGCATGTGATGTACTCCGGTGCCTGGATAGGGTAATGTGTGTTGGATACTCAGGGTTATGCGTGTGATGTACTCCGGTGCCTGGATAGGGTTATGCGTGTGGTGTACTGCGGTGCTTGGATAGGGCTATGCGTGTGGTGTACTCTGTGCCTGGATAGGGTTCTCTCGTGCTTGGAAAGGGTTATGCATGTGGTGTACTCCGGTGCCTGGATAGGGTTATGCGTGTGGTGTACTCTGGTGTTTGGATAGGGCTATGCGTGTGGTGTACTCCGGTGCCTGGATAGGGTTCTCCAGTGCTTGGAAAGGGTTATACATGTGGTGTACTCCGGTGCCTGGATAGGGTTTTGCATGTGGTGTACTCTGGTGCCTGGATAGGGTTATGCACGTGGTGTACTCGGGTGCCTGGATAGGGTTATGCATGTGGTGTACTCGGGTGCCTGGATAGGGCAATGCGTGTGATGTACTCCGGGGCCTAGATAGGGTTTTGCATGTGATTTACTCTGGTGCCTGGATAATGTTTTGCATGTGGTGTACTCCGGTGCCTGGATAGGGTTTTGAATGTGGTGTACTATGGTGCCTGGATAGGGTTATGCATGTCATGTATTCGGGTGCCTCGATAGGGTTATGCGTGTGATGTACTCTGGTGCCTGGATAGGGTTTTGCATGTGGTGTACTCTGGTGCCTGGATAGGGTTTTGCATGTGGTGTACTCTGGTGCCTGGATAGGGTTTTGCATGTGGTGTACTCCGGTGCCTGGATAGGGTTTTGCATGTGGTGTACTCCGGTGCCTGGATAGGGTTTTGCACGTGGTGTACTCCGGTGCCTGGATAATGTTATGCACGTGGTGTACTACGGTGCCTGGATAGGGTTATGCACGTGGTGCACTACGGTGCCTGGATAGGGTTATGCATGTGATGTACTCGGGTGCCTGGACAGGGCTATGCGTGTGGTGTACTCCGGTGCCTAGATAGGGTTTTGCGTGTGATGTACTCCGGTGCCTGGATAGGGTTATGCGTGTGATGTACTCGGGTGCCTGGATAGGGTTTTGCATGTGGTGTACTCTGGTGCCTGGATAGGGTTATGCATGTGGTGTACTCGGGTGCCTGGATAGGGTTATGCATGTGGTGTACTCCGGTGCCTGGACAGGGTTATGCATGTGATGTACTCCGGTGCCTGGATAGGGTTATGCGTGTGATGTATACGGGTGCCTGGACAGGGCTATGCGTGTGATGTACTCGGGTGCCTGGATAGGGTTATGCACGTGGTGTACTACAGTGCCTGGATAGGGTTATGCGTGTGATGTACTCCGGGCCTGGATAGAGTTTTGCGTGTGGTGTACTCCGGTGCCTGGATAGGGTTATGCGTGTGATGTACTCCGGTGCCTGGATAGGGTTATGCGTGTGGTGTACTGCGGTGCTTGGATAGGGCTATGCGTGTAGTGTACTCTGTGCCTGGATAGGGTTCTCTCGTGCTTGGATAGGGTTATGCATGTGGTGTACTCCGTTGGCTGGATAGGGTTATGCGTGTGGTGTACTCTGGTGTTTGGATAGGGCTATGCGTGTGGTGTACTCCGGTGCCTGGATAGGGTTCTCCAGTGCTTGGAAAGGGTTATGCATGTGGCGTAATCCGGTGCCTGGATAGGGTAATGTGTGTTGGGTACTCAGGGTTATGCGTGTGATGTACTCCAGTGCCTGGATAGGGTTTTGCATGTGGTGTGCTCGGGTGCCTGGATAGGGTTATGCACCTGGTGTACTCCAGTGCCTGGATAGGGTTTTGCATGTGGTGTACTCAGGTGCCTGGATAGGGTTTTGCATGTGATGTACTCCGGTGCCTGGATATGGCTATGCGTGTGATGTACTCCGGTGCCTGGATAGGGTAATGTGTGTTGGGTACTCAGGGTTATGCGTGTGATGTACTCCGGTGCCTGGATAGGGTTTTGCACATGGTGTACTCGGGTGCCTGGATAGGGTTTTGCATGTGATGTATTCCGGTGCCTGGATATGGCTATGCGTGTGGTGTACTCCGGGGCCTGGATAGGGCTATGCGTGTGATGTACCCCGGGGCCTGGTTAGGGCTATGCGTGTGATGTACTCCGGTGCCTGGATAGGATTTTGCATGTGGTGTACTCCGGTGCCTGGATAGGGTTATGCGTGTGATGTACTCGGGTGCCTGGTTAGGGTTTTGCATGTGGTGTACTCGGGTGCTTGGATAGGGTTTTGCATGTGATGTACTCTGGGGCTTGGATAGGGTTTTGCGTGTGATGTACCCCGGGGCCTGGTTAGGGCTATGCGTGTGATGTACTCCGGTGCCTGGATAGGATTTTGCATGTGGTGTACTCCGGTGCCTGGATAGGGTTATGCGTGTGATGTACTCGGGTGCCTGGATAGGGTTTTGCGTGTGATGTACTCCGGTGCCTGGATAGGGTAATGTGTGTTGGGTACTCAGGGTTATGCGTGTGATGTACTCGGGTGCCTGGATAGGGTTATGCGTGTGATGTACTCCGGGGCCTGGATAGGGTTATGCATGTGATGTACTCGGGTGCCTGGATAGGGTTATGCACGTGGTGTACTAGGGTGCCTGTATAGGGTTATGCATGTGATGTACTCCGGTGCCTGGATAGGGTTATGCGTGTGATGTACTCGGGTGCCTGCATAGGGTTATGCGTGTGATGTACTCCGGTGCCTGGATAGGGTTATGCGTGTGATGTACTCCGGGGCTTGGATAGGGTTTTGCATGTGATGTACTTGGGTGCCTGGATAGGGTTTTGCATGTGGTGTACTCGGGTGCTTGGATAGGGTTATGCATGTGGTGTACTCCGGTGCCTGGATAGGGTTTTGCATGTGGTGTACTCCGGTGCCTGGATAGGGCTATGCGTGTGATGTACTCCGGGGCCTGGATAAGGCTATGCGTGTGGTGTACTCCGGGGCCTGGATAGGGCTGTGCGTGTGATGTACTCCGGTGCCTGGATAGGGTTATGCATGTGGTGTACTCCGGTGCCTGGATAGGGTTATGCATGTGGTGTACTCCGGTGCCTGGATAGGGTTATGCATGTGGTGTACTCCGGTGCCTGGATAGGGTAATGTGTGTTGGGTACTCAGGGTTATGCGTGTGATGTACTCCGGGGACTGGATAGTTTTGTGTGTGGTGTACTCCGGGGCCTGGATAGGGTTATGCATGTGATGTACTCCGGTGCCTGGATAGGGTAATGTGTGTTGGGTACTTAGGGTTATGCGTGTGGTGTACTCCGGTGCTTGGATAGGGCTATGCGTGTGGTGTACTCCATGCCTGGATAGGGTTCTCTCGTGCTTGGATAGGGTTATGCATGTGGTGTACTCCGGTGGCTGGATAGGGATATGCATGTGGTGTACTCCGGTGTTTGGATAGGGCTATGCGTGTGGTGTACTCCGGTGCCTGGATAGGGTTCTCCAGTGCTTGGAAAGGGTTATGCATGTGGTGTACTCCGGTGCCTGGATAGGGTTATGCATGTGATGTACTCCGGTGCCTGGATAGAGTTTTGCATGTGGTGTACTCCGGTGCCTGGATAGGGTTATGCATGTGATGTACTCCGGTGCCTGGATAGGGTAATGTGTGTTGGGTACTCAGGGTTATGCGTGTGATGTACTCCGGTGCCTGGATAGAGTTTTGCATGTGGTGTACTCTGGTGCCTGGATAGGGCTATGCGTGTGGTGTACTCGGGTGCCTGGATAGGGTTCTCCTGTGCTTGGAAAGGGTTATGCATGTGGTGTACTCCGGTGCCTGGATAGGGTTATGCATGTGATGTACTCCGGTGCCTGGATAGGGTAATGTGTGTTGGGTACTCAGGTTTATGCGTGTGATGTACTCCGGTGCCTGGATAGGGTTTTGCATGTGGTGTACTCGGGTGCCTGGATAGGGTTATGCACGTGGTGTACTCCGGTGCCTGGATAGGGTTTTGCATGTGGTGTACTCTGGTGCCTGGATAGGGTTTTGCATGTGATGTACTCCGGTGCCTGGATATGGCTATGCGTGTGATGTACTCCGGGGCCTGGATAGGGCTATGCGTTTGGTGTACTCCGGGGCCTGGATAGGGCTATGCGTGTGATGTACTCCAGGGCCTGGATAGGGTAATGTGTGTTGGGTACTCAGGGTTATGCGTGTTTTGTACTCCGGTGCCTGGATAGAGTTTTGCATGTGGTGTACTCCGGTGCCTGGATAGGGCTATGCGTGTGATGTACTCTGGTGCCTGGATAGGGTTTTGCATGTGGTGTATTCCGGTGCCTGGATAGGGTTATGCACGTGGTGTACTACGGTGCCAGGATAGGGTTATGCATGTGATGTACTCGGGTGCCTGGATAGGGTTATGCGTGTGATGTACTCCGGGGCCTGGATAGGGCTGTGCGTGTGATGTACTCGGGGGCCTGGATAGGGTTATGCACGTGGTGTACTCCGGTGCCTGGATAGGGTTATGCACATGGTATACTACGTTGCCTGGATAGGGTTATGCATGTGATGTACTCGGGTGCCTGGATAGGGTTATGCGTGTGATGTACTCCGGTGCCTGGATAGGGTTCTCCGGTGCTTGGAAAGGGTTATGCATGTGGTGTACTCCGGTGCCTGGATAGGGTAATGTGTGTTGGGTACTCAGGGTTATGCGTGTGATGTACTCCGGTGCCTGGATAGGGTTATGCATGTGATGTACTCCGGTGCCTGGTTAGGGCTATGCGTGTGATGTACTCTGGTGCCTGGATAGGGTTTTGCATGTGGTGTATTCCGGTGCCTGGATAGGGTTATGCACGTGGTGTACTACGGTGCCAGGATAGGGTTATGCATGTGATGTACTCGGGTGCCTGGATAGGGTTATGCGTGTGATGTACTCCGGGGCCTGGATAGGGCTGTGCGTGTGATGTACTCGGGGGCCTGGATAGGGTTATGCATGTGGTGTACTCCGGTGCCTGGATAGGGTTATGCACATGGTATACTACGGTGCCTGGATAGGGTTATGCATGTGATGTACTCGGGTGCCTGGATAGGGTTATGCGTGTGATGTACTCCGGTGCCTGGATAGGGTCATGCATGTGATGTACTCGGGTGCCTGGATAGGGCTATGCGTGTGGTGTACTCTGTGCCTGGATAGGGTTATGCATGTGGTGTACTCCGGTGGCTGGATAGGGCTATGCGTGTGGTGTACTCCGGTGCCTGGATAGGGTTCTCCAGTGCTTGGAAAGGGTTATGCATGTGGTGTACTCCGGTGCCTGGATAGGGTTTTGCATGTGGTGTACTCTGGTGCCTGGATAGGGTTATGCACGTGGTGTACTCGGGTGCCTGGATAGGGTTATGCATGTGGTGTACTCGGGTGCCTGGATAGGGCAATGCGTGTGATGTACTCCGGGGCCTAGATAGGGTTTTGCATGTGATTTACTCTGGTGCCTGGATAATGTTTTGCATGTGGTGTACTCCGGTGCCTGGATAGGGTTTTGCGTGTGGTGTACTATGGTGCCTGGATAGGGTTATGCATGTCATGTATTCGGGTGCCTCGATAGGGTTATGCGTGTGATGTACTCTGGTGCCTGGATAGGGTTTTGCATGTGGTGTACTCTGGTGCCTGGATAGGGTTTTGCATGTGGTGTACTCTGGTGCCTGGATAGGGTTTTGCATGTGGTGTACTCCGGTGCCTGGATAGGGTTTTGCATGTGGTGTACTCCGGTGCCTGGATAGGGTTTTGCGTGTGGTGTACTCCGGTGCCTGGATAGGGTTTTGCGTGTGGTGTACTACGGTGCCTGGATAGGGTTATGCACGTGGTGCACTACGGTGCCTGGATAGGGTTATGCATGTGATGTACTCGGGTGCCTGGACAGGGCTATGCGTGTGGTGTACTCCGGTGCCTAGATAGGGTTTTGCGTGTGATGTACTCCGGTGCCTGGATAGGGTTATGCGTGTGATGTACTCGGGTGCCTGGATAGGGTTTTGCATGTGGTGTACTCTGGTGCCTGGATAGGGTTATGCATGTGGTGTACTCGGGTGCCTGGATAGGGTTATGCATGTGGTGTACTCCGGTGCCTGGACAGGGTTATGCATGTGATGTACTCCGGTGCCTGGATAGGGTTATGCGTGTGATGTACACGGGTGCCTGGACAGGGCTATGCGTGTGATGTACTCGGGTGCCTGGATAGGGTTATGCACGTGGTGTACTACAGTGCCTGGATAGGGTTATGCGTGTGATGTACTCCGGGCCTGGATAGAGTTTTGCGTGTGGTGTACTCCGGTGCCTGGATAGGGTTATGCATGTGATGTACTCCGGTGCCTGGATAGGGTAATGTGTGTTGGATACTCAGGGTTATGCGTGTGATGTACTCCGGTGCCTGGATAGGGTTATGCGTGTGGTGTACTGCGGTGCTTGGATAGGGCTATGCGTGTGGTGTACTCTGTGCCTGGATAGGGTTCTCTCGTGCTTGGAAAGGGTTATGCATGTGGTGTACTCCGGTGCCTGGATAGGGTTATGCGTGTGGTGTACTCTGGTGTTTGGATAGGGCTATGCGTGTGGTGTACTCCGGTGCCTGGATAGGGTTCTCCAGTGCTTGGAAAGGGTTATGCATGTGGTGTACTCCGGTGCCTGGATAGGGTTTTGCATGTGGTGTACTCTGGTGCCTGGATAGGGTTATGCACGTGGTGTACTCGGGTGCCTGGATAGGGTTATGCATGTGGTGTACTCGGGTGCCTGGATAGGGCAATGCGTGTGATGTACTCCGGGGCCTAGATAGGGTTTTGCATGTGATTTACTCTGGTGCCTGGATAATGTTTTGCATGTGGTG
This sequence comes from Ambystoma mexicanum, assembly GCF_040938575.1. Classification (NCBI taxonomy): domain Eukaryota; kingdom Metazoa; phylum Chordata; class Amphibia; order Caudata; family Ambystomatidae; genus Ambystoma; species Ambystoma mexicanum. Next base: position 32,502,940 of record NC_090934.1, read on the forward strand.
TACTCCTGTGCCTGGATAGGGTTTTGCGTGTGGTGTACTATGGTGCCTGGATAGGGTTATGCGTGTGATGTACTCTGGTGCCTGGATAGGGTTTTGCATGTGGTGTACTCTGGTGCCTGGATAGGGTTTTGCATGTGGTGTACTCTGGTGCCTGGATAGGGTTTTGCATGTGGTGTACTCCGGTGCCTGGATAGGGTTTTGCATGTGGTGTACTCCGGTGCCTGGATAGGGTTTTGCGTGTGGTGTACTCCGGTGCCTGGATAATGTTATGCACGTGGTGTACTACGGTGCCTGGATAGGGTTATGCACGTGGTGCACTACGGTGCCTGGATAGGGTTATGCATGTGATGTACTCGGGTGCCTGGACAGGGCTATGCGTGTGGTGTACTCTGGTGCCTAGATAGGGTTTTGCGTGTGATGTACTCCGGTGCCTGGATAGGGTTATGCGTGTGATGTACTCGGGTGCCTGGATAGGGTTTTGCATGTGGTGTACTCTGGTGCCTGGATAGGGTTATGCATGTGGTGTACTCGGGTGCCTGGATAGGGTTATGCATGTGGTGTACTCCGGTGCCTGGACAGGGTTATGCATGTGATGTACTCCGGTGCCTGGATAGGGTTATGCGTGTGATGTACACGGGTGCCTGGAAAGGGCTATGCGTGTGATGTACTCGGGTGCCTGGATAGGGTTATGCACGTGGTGTACTACAGTGCCTGGATAGGGTTATGCGTGTGATGTACTCCGGGCCTGGATAGAGTTTTGCGTGTGGTGTACTCCGGTGCCTGGATAGGGTTATGCATGTGATGTACTCCGGTGCCTGGATAGGGTAATGTGTGTTGGATACTCAGGGTTATGCGTGTGATGTACTCCGGTGCCTGGATAGGGTTATGCGTGTGGTGTACTGCGGTGCTTGGATAGGGCTATGCGTGTGGTGTACTCTGTGCCTGGATAGGGTTCTCTCGTGCTTGGATAGGGTTATGCATGTGGTGTACTCCGTTGGCTGGATAGGGTTATGCGTGTGGTGTACTCCGGTGTTTGGATAGGGCTATGCGTGTGGTGTACTCCGGTGCCTGGATAGGGTTCTCCAGTGCTTGGAAAGGGTTATGCATGTGGTGTAATCCGGTGCCTGGATAGGGTAATGTGTGTTGGGTACTCAGGGTTATGCGTGTGATGTACTCCAGTGCCTGGATAGGGTTTTGCATGTGGTGTGCTCGGGTGCCTGGATAGGGTTATGCACCTGGTGTACTCCAGTGCCTGGATAGGGTTTTGCATGTGGTGTACTCAGGTGCCTGGATAGGGTTTTGCATGTGATGTACTCCGGTGCCTGGATATGGCTATGCGTGTGATGTACTCCGGGGCCTGGATAGGGTTATGCATGTGATGTACTCCGGTGCCTGGATAGGGTAATGTGTGTTGGGTACTCAGGGTTATGCGTGTGATGTACTCCGGTGCCTGGATAGGGTTTTGCATGTGGTGTGCTCGGGTGCCTGGATAGGGTTATGCACCTGGTGTACTCCAGTGCCTGGATAGGGTTTTGCATGTGGTGTACTCAGGTGCCTGGATAGGGTTTTGCATGTGATGTACTCCGGTGCCTGGATAGGGTTTTGCATGTGGTGTACTCCGGTGCCTGGATAGGGTTTTGCATGTGGTGTACTCCGGTGCCTGGATAGGGTTTTGCGTGTGGTGTACTCCGGTGCCTGGATAATGTTATGCACGTGGTGTACTACGGTGCCTGGATAGGGTTATGCACGTGGTGCACTACGGTGCCTGGATAGGGTTATGCATGTGATGTACTCGGGTGCCTGGACAGGGCTATGCGTGTGGTGTACTCCGGTGCCTAGATAGGCTTTTGCGTGTGATGTACTCCGGTGCCTGGATAGGGTTATGCGTCTGATGTACTCGGGTGCCTGGATAGGGTTTTGCATGTGGTGTACTCTGGTGCCTGGATAGGGTTATGCATGTGGTGTACTCGGGTGCCTGGATAGGGTTATGCATGTGGTGTACTCCGGTGCCTGGACAGGGTTATGCATGTGATGTACTCCGGTGCCTGGATAGAGTTATGCGTGTGATGTACACGGGTGCCTGGACAGGGCTATGCGTGTGATGTACTCGGGTGCCTGGATAGGGTTATGCACGTGGTGTACTACAGTGCCTGGATAGGGTTATGCGTGTGATGTACTCCGGGCCTGGATAGAGTTTTGCGTGTGGTGTACTCCGGTGCCTGGATAGGGTCATGCATGTGATGTACTCCGGTGCCTGGATAGGGTAATGTGTGTTGGATACTCAGGGTTATGCGTGTGATGTACTCCGGTGCCTGGATAGGGTTATGCGTGTGGTGTACTGCGGTGCTTGGATAGGGCTATGCGTGTGGTGTACTCTGTGCCTGGATAGGGTTCTCTTGTGCTTGGAAAGGGTTATGCATGTGGTGTACTCCGGTGCCTGGATAGGGTTATGCATGTGGTGTACTCTGGTGTTTGGATAGGGCTATGCGTGTGGTGTACTCCGGTGCCTGGATAGGGTTCTCCAGTGCTTGGAAAGGGTTATGCATGTGGTGTACTCCGGTGCCTGGATAGGGTTTTGCATGTGGTGTACTCTGGTGCCTGGATAGGGTTATGCACGTGGTGTACTCGGGTTCCTGGATAGGGTTATGCATGTGGTGTACTCGGGTGCCTGGATAGGGCAATGCGTGTGATGTACTCCGGGGCCTAGATAGGGTTTTGCATGTGATTTACTCTGGTGCCTGGATAATGTTTTGCATGTGGTGTACTCCGGTGCCTGGATAGGGTTTTGCGTGTGGTGTACTATGGTGCCTGGATAGGGTTATGCATGTCATGTATTCGGGTGCCTCGATAGGGTTATGCGTGTGATGTACTCCGGTGCCTGGATAGGGTTTTGCATGTGGTGTACTCTGGTGCCTGGATAGGGTTTTGCATGTGGTGTACTCTGATGCCTGGATAGGGTTTTGCATGTGGTGTACTCCGGTGCCTGGATAGGGTTTTGCATGTGGTGTACTCCGGTGCCTGGATAGGGTTTTGCGTGTGGTGTACTCCGGTGCCTGGATAATGTTATGCACGTGGTGTACTACGGTGCCTGGATAGGGTTATGCACGTGGTGCACTACGGTGCCTGGATAGGGTTATGCATGTGATGTACTCGGGTGCCTGGACAGGGCTATGCGTGTGGTGTACTCCGGTGCCTAGATAGGTTTTTGCGTGTGATGTACTCCGGTGCCTGGATAGGGTTATGCGTGTGATGTACTCGGGTGCCTGGATAGGGTTTTGCATGTGGTGTACTCTGGTGCCTGGATAGGGTTATGCATGTGGTGTACTCGGGTGCCTGGATAGGGTTATGCATGTGGTGTACTCCGGTGCCTGGACAGGGTTATGCATGTGATGTACTCCGGTGCCTGGATAGGGTTATGCGTGTGATGTACACGGGTGCCTGGACAGGGCTATGCGTGTGATGTACTCGGGTGCCTGGATAGGGTTATGCACGTGGTGTACTACAGTGCCTGGATAATGTTATGCACGTGGTGTACTACGGTGCCTGGATAGGGTTATGCACGTGGTGCACTACGGTGCCTGGATAGGGTTATGCATGTGATGTACTCGGGTGCCTGGACAGGGCTATGCGTGTGGTGTACTCCGGTGCCTAGATAGGTTTTTGCGTGTGATGTACTCCGGTGCCTGGATAGGGTTATGCGTGTGATGTACTCGGGTGCCTGGATAGGGTTTTGCATGTGGTGTACTCTGGTGCCTGGATAGGGTTATGCATGTGGTGTACTCGGGTGCCTGGATAGGGTTTTGCATGTGGTGTACTCAGGTGCCTGGATAGGGTTTTGCATGTGATGTACTCCGGTGCCTGGATATGGCTATGCGTGTGATGTACTCCGGGGCCTGGATAGGGTTATGCATGTGATGTACTCCGGTGCCTGGATAGGGTAATGTGTGTTGGGTACTCAGGGTTATGCGTGTGATGTACTCCGGTGCCTGGATAGGGTTTTGCATGTGGTGTGCTCGGGTGCCTGGGTAGGGTTATGCACCTGGTGTACTCCAGTGCTTGGATAGGGTTTTGCATGTGGTGTACTCGGGTGCCTGGATAGGGTTTTGCATGTGATGTATTCCGGTGCCTGGATATGGCTATGCGTGTGATATACTCTGGGGCCTGTATAGGGTTATGCGTGTGATGTACTCCGGGGCCTGGATAGGGTTATGCATGTGATGTACTCCGGTGCCTGGATAGGGTTATGCGTGTGATGTACTCCGGGGCCTGGATAGGGTTATGCGTGTGATGTACTCGGATGCCTGGATAGGGTTATGCATGTGATGTACTCCGGTGCCTGGATAGGGTAATGTGTGTTGGGTACTTAGGGTTATGCGTGTGATGTACTCCGGTGCCTGGATAGTGTTATGCGTGTGGTGTACTCCGGTGCTTGGATAGGGCTATGCGTGTGGTGTACTCCATGCCTGGATAGGGTTCTCTCGTGCTTGGATAGGGTTATGCATGTGGTGTACTCCGGTGGCTGGATAGGGATATGCGTGTGGTGTACTCCGGTGTTTGGATAGGGCTATGCGTGTGGTGTACTTCGGTGCCTGGATAGGGTTCTCCAGTGCTTGGAAAGGGTTATGCATGTGGTGTACTCCGGTGCCTGGATAGGGTTATGCACGTGGTGTACTCCGGTGCCTGGATAGGGTAATGTGTGTTGGGTACTTAGGGTTATGCGTGTGATGTACTCCGGTGCCTGGATAGGGCTATGCATGTGGTGTACTCCGGTGCCTGGATAGGGCTATGCGTGTGGTGTACTCCGGTGCCTGGATAGGGTTTTGCATGTGGTGTACTCCGGTGCCTGGATAGGGTTATGCATGTGATGTACTCCGGTGCCTGGATAGGGTAATGTGTGTTGGGTACTCAGGGTTATGCGTGTGATGTACTCCGGTGCCTGGATAGAGTTTTGCATGTGGTGTACTCTGGTGTCTGGATAGGGCTATGCGTGTGGTGTACTCCGGTGCCTGGATAGGGTTTTGCATGTGGTGTACTCGGGTGCCTGGATAGGGTTTTGCATGTGATGTACTCCGGTGCCTGGATATGGCTATGCGTGTGATGTACTCCGGGGCCTGGATAGGGCTATGCGTGTGGTGTACTCCGGGGCCTGGATAGGGTTCTCCGGTGCTTGGAAAGGGTTATGCATGTGGTGTACTCCGGTGCCTGGATAGGGTAATGTGTGTTGGGTACTCAGGGTTATGCGTGTGATGTACTCCGGTGCCTGGATAGGGTTTTGCATGTGGTGTACTCGGGTGCCTGGATAGGGTTATGCACGTGGTGTACTCCGGTGCCTGGATAGGGTTTTGCATGTGGTGTACTCGGGTGCCTGGATAGGGTTTTGCATGTGATGTACTCCGGTGCCTGGATAGGGTTTTGCATGTGGTGTACTCCGGTGCCTGGATAGGGTTATGCACGTGGTGTACTCCGGTGCCTGGATAGGGTAATGTGTGTTGGGTACTTAGGGTTATGCGTGTGATGTACTCCGGTGCCTGGATAGAGTTTTGCATGTGGTGTACTCTGGTGCCTGGATAGGGCTATGCGTGGTGTGTACTCCGGTGCCTGGATAGGGTTTTGCATGTGGTGTACTCCGGTGCCTGGATAGGGTTATGCATGTGATGTACTCCGGTGCCTGGATAGGGTAATGTGTGTTGGGTACTCAGGGTTATGCGTGTGATGTACTCCGGTGCCTGGATAGAGTTTTGCATGTGGTGTACTCTGGTGCCTGGATAGGGCTATGCGTGTGGTGTACTCCGGTGCCTGGATAGGGTTTTGCATGTGGTGTACTCCGGTGCCTGGATAGGGCTATGCGTGTGGTGTACTCCGGAGCCTGGATAGGGCTATGCGTGTGATGTACTCCAGGGCCTGGATAGGGTAATGTGTGTTGGGTACTCAGGGTTATGCGTGTTTTGTACTCCGGTGCCTGGATAGAGTTTTGCATGTGGTGTACTCTGGTGCCTGGATAGGGCTATGCGTGTGGTGTACTCCGGTGCCTGGATAGGGTTCTCCGGTGCTTGGAAAGGGTTATGCATGTGGTGTACTCCGGTGCCTGGATAGGGTAATGTGTGTTGGGTACTCAGGGTTATGCGTGTGATGTACTCCGGTGCCTGGATAGGGTTTTGCATGTGGTGTACTCGGGTCCCTGGATAGGGTTATGCACTTGGTGTACTCCGGTGCCTGGATAGGGTTTTGCATGTGGTGTACTCGGGTGCCTGGATAGGGTTTTGCATGTGATGTACTCCGGTGCCTGGATATGGCTATGCGTGTGATGTACTCCGGGGCCTGGATAGGGCTATGCGTGTGGTGTACTCTGGGGCCTGGATAGGGCTATGCGTGTGATGTACTCCAGGGCCTGGATAGGGTAATGTGTGTTGGGTACTCAGGGTTATGCGTGTTTTGTACTCCGGTGCCTGGATAGAGTTTTGCATGTGGTGTACTCTGGTGCCTGGATAGGGCTATGCGTGTGGTGTTCTCCGGTGCCTGGATAGGGTTCTCCGGTGCTTGGAAAGGGCTATTCGTGTGGTGTACTCCGGGGCCTGGATAGGGCTATGCGTGTGATGTACTCCAGGGCCTGGATAGGGTAATGTGTGTTGGGTACTCAGGGTTATGCGTGTTTTGTACTCCGTTGCCTGGATAGAGTTTTGCATGTGGTGTACTCTGGTGCCTGGATAGGGCTATGCGTGTGGTGTTCTCCGGTGCCTGGATAGGGTTCTCCGGTGCTTGGAAAGGGCTATGCGTGTGGTGTACTCCGGTGCCTGGATAGGGTTCTCCGGTGCTTGGAAAGGGCTATGCGTGTGGTGTACTCCGGTGCCTGGATAGGGTTCTTCGGTGCTTGGAAAGGGTTATGCATGTGATGTACTCCGGTGCCTGGATAGGGTAATGTGTGTTGGGTACTCAGCATTATGCGTGTGATGTACTCGGGTGCCTGGATAGGGTTATGCATGTGATGTACTCGGGTGCCTGGATAGGGTTTTGCGTGTGATGTACTCGGGTGCCTGGATAGGGTTATGCGTGTGATGTACTCGGGTGCCTGGATAGGGGTATGCGTGTGATGTACTCGGGTGCCTGGATAGGGTTTTGCGTGTGATGTACTCGGGTGCCTGGATAGGGTTATGCGTGTGATGTACTCGGGTGCCTGGATAGGGTTATGCGTGTGATGTACTCGGGTGCCTGGATAGGGTTATGCGTGTGATGTACTCCGGGGCCTGGATAGGGTTATGCGTGTGATGTACTCCGGGGCCTGGATAGGGTTATGCGTGTGATGTACTCGGATGCCTGGATAGGGTTATGCATGTGATGTACTCCGGTGCCTGGATAGGGTAATGTGTGTTGGGTACTTAGGGTTATGCGTGTGATGTACTCCGGTGCCTGGATAGGGTTATGCGTGTGGTGTACTCCGGTGCTTGGATAGGGCTATGCGTGTGGTGTACTCCATGCCTGGATAGGGTTCTCTCGTGCTTGGATAGGGTTATGCATGTGGTGTACTCCGGTGGCTGGATAGGGATATGCGTGTGGTGTACTCCGGTGTTTGGATAGGGCTATGCGTGTGGTGTACTTCGGTGCCTGGATAGGGTTCTCCAGTGCTTGGAAAGGGTTTTGCATGTGGTGTACTCCGGTGCCTGGATAGGGTTATGCACGTGGTGTACTCCGGTGCCTGGATAGGGTAATGTGTGTTGGGTACTTAGGGTTATGCGTGTGATGTACTCCGGTGCCTGGATAGGGCTATGCGTGTGGTGTACTCCGGTGCCTGGATAGGGCTATGCGTGTGGTGTCCTCCGGTGCCTGGATAGGGTTTTGCATGTGGTGTACTCCGGTGCCTGGATAGGGTTATGCATGTGATGTACTCCGGTGCCTGGATAGGGTAATGTGTGTTGGGTACTCAGGGTTATGCGTGTGATGTACTCCGGTGCCTGGATAGAGTTTTGCATGTGGTGTACTCTGGTGCCTGGATAGGGCTATGCGTGTGGTGTACTCCGGTGCCTGGATAGGGTTTTGCATGTGGTGTACTCGGGTGCCTGGATAGGGTTTTGCATGTGATGTACTCCGGTGCCTGGATATGGCTATGCGTGTGATGTACTCCGGGGCCTGGATAGGGCTATGCGTGTGGTGTACTCCGGGGCCTGGATAGGGTTCTCCGGTGCTTGGAAAGGGTTATGCATGTGGTGTACTCCGGTGCCTGGATAGGGTAATGTGTGTTGGGTACTCAGGGTTATGCGTGTGATGTACTCCGGTGCCTGGATAGGGTTTTGCATGTGGTGTACTCGGGTGCCTGGATAGGGTTATGCACGTGGTGTACTCCGGTGCCTGGATAGGGTTTTGCATGTGGTGTACTCGGGTGCCTGGATAGGGTTTTGCATGTGATGTACTCCGGTGCCTGGATAGGGTTTTGCATGTGGTGTACTCCGGTGCCTGGATAGGGTTATGCACGTGGTGTACTCCGGTGCCTGGATAGGGTAATGTGTGTTGGGTACTTAGGGTTATGCGTGTGATGTACTCCGGTGCCTGGATAGAGTTTTGCATGTGGTGTACTCTGGTGCCTGGATAGGGCTATGCGTGGTGTGTACTCCGGTGCCTGGATAGGGTTTTGCATGTGGTGTACTCCGGTGCCTGGATAGGGTTATGCATGTGATGTACTCCGGTGCCTGGATAGGGTAATGTGTGTTGGGTACTCAGGGTTATGCGTGTGATGTACTCCGGTGCCTGGATAGAGTTTTGCATGTGGTGTACTCTGGTGCCTGGATAGGGCTATGCGTGTGGTGTACTCCGGTGCCTGGATAGGGTTTTGCATGTGGTGTACTCCGGTGCCTGGATAGGGCTATGCGTGTGGTGTACTCCGGAGCCTGGATAGGGCTATGCGTGTGATGTACTCCAGGGCCTGGATAGGGTAATGTGTGTTGGGTACTCAAGGTTATGCGTGTTTTGTACTCCGGTGCCTGGATAGAGTTTTGCATGTGGTGTACTCTGGTGCCTGGATAGGGCTATGCGTGTGGTGTACTCCGGTGCCTGGATAGGGTTCTCCGGTGCTTGGAAAGGGTTATGCATGTGGTGTACTCCGGTGCCTGGATAGGGTAATGTGTGTTGGGTACTCAGGGTTATGCGTGTGATGTACTCCGGTGCCTGGATAGGGTTTTGCATGTGGTGTACTCGGGTGCCTGGATAGGGTTATGCACTTGGTGTACTCCGGTGCCTGGATAGGGTTTTGCATGTGGTGTACTCGGGTGCCTGGATAGGGTTTTGCATGTGATGTACTCCGGTGCCTGGATATGGCTATGCGTGTGATGTACTCCGGGGCCTGGATAGGGCTATGCGTGTGGTGTACTCCGGGGCCTGGATAGGGCTATGCGTGTGATGTACTCCAGGGCCTGGATAGGGTAATGTGTGTTGGGTACTCAGGGTTATGCGTGTTTTGTACTCCGGTGCCTGGATAGAGTTTTGCATGTGGTGTACTCTGGTGCCTGGATAGGGCTATGCGTGTGGTGTTCTCCGGTGCCTGGATAGGGTTCTCCGGTGCTTGGAAAGGGCTATGCGTGTGGTGTACTCCGGTGCCTGGATAGGGTTCTCCGGTGCTTGGAAAGGGTTATGCATGTGGTGTACTCTGGTGCCTGGATAGGGCTATGCGTGTGGTGTTCTCCGGTGCCTGGATAGGGTTCTCCGGTGCTTGGAAAGGGCTATGCGTGTGGTGTACTCCGGTGCCTGGATAGGGTTCTCCGGTGCTTGGAAAGGGTTATGCATGTGATGTACTCCGGTGCCTGGATAGGGTAATGTGTGTTGGGTACTCAGCATAATGCGTGTGATGTACTCGGGTGCCTGGATAGGGTTATGCATGTGATGTACTCGGGTGCCTGGATAGGGTTTTGCGTGTGATGTACTCGGGTGCCTGGATAGGGTTATGCGTGTGATGTACTCGGGTGCCTGGATAGGGTTATGGGTGTGATGTACTCGGGTGCCTGGATAGGGTTATGCGTGTGATGTACTCGGGTGCCTGGATAGGGGTATGCGTGTGATGTACTCGGGTGCCTGGATAGGGTTTTGCGTGTGATGTACTCGGGTGCCTGGATAGGGTTATGCGTGTGATGTACTCGGGTGCCTGGATAGGGTTATGCGTGTGATGTACTCGGGTGCCTGGATAGGGTTATGCGTGTGATGTACTCCGGGGCCTGGATAGGGTTATGCGTGTGATGTACTCCGGGGCCTGGATAGGGTTATGCGTGTGATGTACTCCGGGGCCTGGATAGGGTTATGCGTGTGATGTACTCGGATGCCTGGATAGGGTATGCATGTGATGTACTCCGGTGCCTGGATAGGGTAATGTGTGTTGGGTACTCCGGTGCTTGGATAGGGCTATGCGTGTGGTGTACTCCATGCCTGGATAGGGTTCTCTCGTGCTTGGATAGGGTTATGCATGTGGTGTACTCCGGTGGCTGGATAGGGATATGCGTGTGGTGTACTCTGGTGTTTGGATAGGGCTATGTGTGTGGTGTACTTCGGTGCCTGGATAGGGTTCTCCAGTGCTTGGAAAGGGTTATGCATGTGGTGTACTCCGGTGCCTGGATAGGGTTATGCACGTGGTGTACTCCGGTGCCTGGATAGGGTAATGTGTGTTGGGTACTTAGGGTTATGCGTGTGATGTACTCCGGTGCCTGGATAGGGCTATGCGTGTGGTGTACTCAGGTGCCTGGATAGGGTTATGCGTGTGATGTACTCCGGGGCCTGGATAGGGTTATGCGTGTGATGTACTCCGGGGCCTGGATAGGGTTATGCGTGTGATGTACTCCGGGGCCTGGATAGGGTTATGCACGTGGTGTACTCCGGGGCCTGGATAGGGCTATGCGTGTGATGTACTCCAGGGCCTAAATAGGGTAATGTGTGTTGGGTACTCAGGGTTATGCGTGTTTTGTACTCCGGTGCCTGGATAGAGTTTTGCATGTGGTGTACTCTGGTGCCTGGATAGGGCTATGCGTGTGGTGTACTCCGGTGCCTGGATAGGGTTCTCCGGTGCTTGGAAAGGGTTATGCATGTGGTGTACTCTGGTGCCTGGATAGGGCTATGCGTGTGGTGTTCTCCGGTGCCTGGATAGGGTTCTCCGGTGCTTGGAAAGGGCTATGCGTGTGGTGTACTCCGGTGCCTGGATAGGGTTCTCCGGTGCTTGGAAAGGGTTATGCATGTGATGTACTCCGGTGCCTGGATAGGGTAATGTGTGTTGGGTACTCAGCATTATGCGTGTGATGTACTCGGGTGCCTGGATAGGGTTATGCATGTGATGTACTCGGGTGCCTGGATAGGGTTTTGCGTGTGATGTACTCGGGTGCCTGGATAGGGTTATGCGTGTGATGTACTCAGGTGCCTGGATAGGGTTATGGGTGTGATGTACTCGGGTGCCTGGATAGGGTTATGCGTGTGATGTACTCGGGTGCCTGGATAGGGGTATGCGTGTGATGTACTCGGGTGCCTGGATAGGGTTTTGCGTGTGATGTACTCGGGTGCCTGGATAGGGTTATGCGTGTGATGTACTCGGGTGCCTGGATAGGGTTATGCGTGTGATGTACTCGGGTGCCTGGATAGGGTTATGCGTGTGATGTACTCCGGGGCCTGGATAGGGTTATGCGTGTGATGTACTCCGGGGCCTGGATAGGGTTATGCGTGTGATGTACTCCGGGGCCTGGATAGGGTTATGCACGTGGTGTACTCTGGTGCCTGGATAGGGTGCTCCGGTGCTTGGAAAGGGTTATGCATGTGGTGTACTACGGTGCCTGGATAGGGTTATGCATGTAATGTACTCGGGTGCCTGGATAAGGTTATGCATGTGATGTACTCCGGGGCCTGGATAGGGTTATGCATGTGATGTACTCGGGTGCCTGGATAGGGTTATGCATATGGTGTACTCTGGTGCCTGGATAGGGTTATGCATGTCGTGTACTCCGGTGCCTGGATAGGGTTATGCGTGTGATGTACTACGGTGCCTGGATAGGGTTATGCACGTGGTGTACTAGGGTGCCTGGATAGGGTTATGCGTGTGATGTACTCCGGTGCCTGGATAGGGTTATGCATGTGATGTACTCCGGTGCCTGGATAGGGTTATGCACGTGGTGTACTACGGTGCCTGGATAGGGTTATGCGTGTGGTGTACTCCGGTGCCTGGATAGGGTTATGCGTGTGATGTACTACGGTGCCTGGATAGGGTTATGCACGTGGTGTACTAGGGTGCCTGGATAGGGTTATGCACATGGTGTACTCGGGTGCCTGGATAGGGTTATGCATGTGATGTACTCGGGTGCCTGCATAGGGTTATGCGTGTGATGTACTCCGGGGCCTGGATACGGTTATGCGTGTGATGTACTACGGTGCCTGGATAGGGTTATGCGTGTGATGTACTACGGTGCCTGGATAGGGTTATGCACGTGGTGTACTACGGTGCCTGGATAGGGTTATGCACGTGGTGTACTACGGTGCCTGGATAGGGTTATGCATGTGATGTACTCGGGTGCCTGCATAGGGTTATGCGTGTGATGTACTCCGGGGCCTGTATAGGGTTATGCGTGTGATGTACTACGGTGCCTGGATAGGGTTATGCGTGTGATGTACTACGGTGCCTGGATAGGGTTATGCGTGTGATGTACTCCGGGGGATGGATAGGGTTATGCACGTGGTGTACTAGGGTGCCTGGATAGGGTTATGCGTGTGATGTACTCGGGTGCCTGGATAGGGTTATGCACGTGGTGTACTAGGGTGCCTGGATAGGGTTATGCACGTGGTGTACTAGGGTGCCTGGATAGGGTTATGCACGTGGTGTACTCGGGTGCCTGGATAGGGTTATGCATGTGATGTACTCGGGTGCCTGGATAGGGTTATGCACGTGGTGTACTAGGGTGCCTGGATAGGGTTATGCACGTGGTGTACTAGGGTGCCTGGATAGGGTTATGCACGTGGTGTACTCGGGTGCCTGGATAGGGTTATGCACGTGGTGTACTAGGGTGTCTGGATAGGGTTGTGCGTGTGATGTACTCCGGGGCCTGGATAGGGTTATGCATGTGGTGTACTCGGGTGCCTGGATAGGGCTATGCGTGTGATGTGCTCCGGGGCCTGTATAGGGTTATGCATGTGATGTACTCGGGTGCCTGGATAGGGTTATGTGTGTGATGTACTCGGGTGCCTGGATAGGGTTATGCACGTGGTGTACTAGGATGCCTGGATAGGGTTATGCATGTGATGTACTCCGGTGCCTGGACAGGGCTATGCGTGTGATGTACTACGGTGCCTGGATAGGGTTTTGCATGTGGTGTACTCCGGTGCCTGGATAGGGTTATGCGTGTGATGTACTCGGGCACCTGGATAGGGTTTTGCGTGTGGTGTACTCCGGTGCCTGGATAATGTTATGCACGTGGTGTACTACGGTGCCTGGATAGGGTTATGCACGTGGTGCACTACGGTGCCTGGATAGGGTTATGCATGTGATGTACTCCGGTGCCTGGATAGGGTTATGCGTGTGATGTACTCGGGTGCCTGCATAGGGTTATGCGTGTGATGTACTCCGGTGCCTGGATAGGGTTATGCGTGTGATGTACTCCGGGGCTTGGATAGGGTTTTGCATGTGATGTACTCGGGTGCCTGGATAGGGTTTTGCATGTGGTGTACTCGGGTGCTTGGATAGGGTTATGCATGTGGTGTACTCCGGTGCCTGGATAGGGTTTTGCATGTGGTGTACTCCGGTGCCTGGATAGGGCTATGCGTGTGATGTACTCCGGGGCCTGGATAAGGCTATGCGTGTGGTGTACTCCGGGGCCTGGATAGGGCTGTGCGTGTGATGTACTCCGTTGCCTGGATAGGGCTGTGCATGTGATGTACTCCGGTGCATGGATAGGGTTATGCATGTGGTGTACTCCGGTGCCTGGATAGGGTTATGCATGTGGTGTACTCCGGTGCCTGGATAGGGTTATGCATGTGGTGTACTCCGGTGCCTGGATAGGGTAATGTGTGTTGGGTACTCAGGGTTATGCGTGTGATGTACTCCGGGGACTGGATAGTTTTGTGTGTGGTGTACTCCGGGGCCTGGATAGGGTTATGCATGTGATGTACTCCGGTGCCTGGATAGGGTAATGTGTGTTGGGTACTTAGGGTTATGCGTGTGGTGTACTCCGGTGCTTGGATAGGGCTATGCGTGTGGTGTACTCCATGCCTGGATAGGGTTCTCTCGTGCTTGGATAGGGTTATGCATGTGGTGTACTCCGGTGTTTGGATAGGGCTATGCGTGTGGTGTACTCCGGTGCCTGGATAGGGTTCTCCAGTGCTTGGAAAGGGTTATGCATGTGGTGTACTCCGGTGCCTGGATAGGGTTATGCATGTGATGTACTCCGGTGCCTGGATAGAGTTTTGCATGTGGTGTACTCCGGTGCCTGGATAGGGTTATGCATGTGATGTACTCCGGTGCCTGGATAGGGTAATGTGTGTTGGGTACTCAGGGTTATGCGTGTGATGTACTCCGGTGCCTGGATAGAGTTTTGCATGTGGTGTACTCTGGTCCTGGATAGGGCTATGCGTGTGGTGTACTCCGGTGCCTGGATAGGGTTCTCCTGTGCTTGGAAAGGGTTATGCATGTGGTGTACTCCGGTGCCTGGATAGGGTTATGCATGTGATGTAATCCGGTGCCTGGATAGGGTAATGTGTGTTGGGTACTCAGGTTTATGCGTGTGATGTACTCCGGTGCCTGGATAGGGTTTTGCATGTGGTGTACTCGGGTGCCTGGATAGGGTTATGCACGTGGTGTACTCCGGTGCCTGGATAGGGTTTTGCATGTGGTGTACTCGGGTGCCTGGATAGGGTTTTGCATGTGATGTACTCCGGTGCCTGGATATGGCTATGCGTGTGATGTACTCCGGGGCCTGGATAGGGCTATGCGTGTGGTGTACTCCGGGGCCTGGATAGGGCTATGCGTGTGATGTACTCCAGGGCCTGGATAGGGTAATGTGTGTTGGGCACTCAGGGTTATGCGTGTTTTGTACTCCGGTGCCTGGATAGAGTTTTGCATGTGGTGTACTCTGGTGCCTGGATAGGGCTATGCGTGTGGTGTACTCCGGTGCCTGGATAGGGTTCTCCGGTGCTTGGAAAGGGTTATGCATGTGGTGTACTCCGGTGCCTGGATAGGGTAATGTGTGTTGGGTACTCAGGGTTATGCGTGTGATGTACTCCGGTGCCTGGATAGGGTTATGCATGTGATGTACTCCGGTGCCTGGATAGGGCTATGCGTGTGATGTACTCTGGTGCCTGGATAGGGTTTTGCATGTGGTGTACTCCGGTGCCTGGATAGGGTTATGCACGTGGTGTACTACGGTGCCAGGATAGGGTTATGCATGTGATGCACTCGGGTGCCTGGATAGGGTTATGCGTGTGATGTACTCCGGGGCCTGGATAGGGCTGTGCGTGTGATGTACTCGGGGGCCTGGATGGGTTATGCATGTGGTGTACTCCGGTGCCTGGATAGGGTTATGCACATGGTGTACTACGGTGCCTGGATAGGGTTATGCATGTGATGTACTCGGGTGCCTGGATAGGGTTATGCGTGTGATATACTCCGGTGCCTGGATAGGGTTATGCATGTGATGTACTCGGGTGCCTGGATAGGGCTATGCGTGTGGTGTACTCTGTGCCTGGATAGGGTTATGCATGTGGTGTACTCCGGTGGCTGGATAGGGTTATGCGTGTGGTGTACTCCGGTGTTTGGATAGGGCTATGCGTGTGGTGTACTCCGGTGCCTGGATAGGGTTCTCCAGTGCTTGGAAAGGGTTATGCATGTGGTGTACTCCGGTGCCTGGATAGGGTTTTGCATGTGGTGTACTCTGGTGCCTGGATAGGGTTATGCACGTGGTGTACTCGGGTGCCTGGATAGGGTTATGCATGTGGTGTACTCGGGTGCCTGGATAGGGCAATGCATGTGATGTACTCCGGGGCCTAGATAGGGTTTTGCATGTGATTTACTCTGGTGCCTGGATAATGTTTTGCATGTGGTGTACTCCGGTGCCTGGATAGGGTTTTGCGTGTGGTGTACTATGGTGCCTGGATAGGGTTATGCATGTCATGTATTCGGGTGCCTCGATAGGGTTATGCGTGTGATGTACTCTGGTGCCTGGATAGGGTTTTGCATGTGGTGTACTCTGGTGCCTGGATAGGGTTTTGCATGTGGTGTACTCTGGTGCCTGGATAGGGTTTTGCATGTGGTGTACTCCGGTGCCTGGATAGGGTTTTGCATGTGGTGTACTCCGGTGCCTGGATAGGGTTTTGCGTGTGGTGTACTCCGGTGCCTGAATAATGTTATGCACGTGGTGTACTACGGTGCCTGGATAGGGTTATGCACGTGGTGCACTACGGTGCCTGGATAGGGTTATGCATGTGATGTACTCGGGTGCCTGGACAGGGCTATGCGTGTGGTGTACTCCGGTGCCTAGATAAGGTTTTGCGTGTGATGTACTCCGGTGCCTGGATAGGGTTATGCGTGTGATGTACTCGGGTGCCTGGATAGGGTTTTGCATGTGTTGTACTCTGGTGCCTGGATAGGGTTATGCATGTGGTGTACTCGGGTGCCTGGATAGGGTTATGCATGTGGTGTACTCCGGTGCCTGGACAGGGTTATGCATGTGATGTACTCCGGTGCCTGGATAGGGTTATGCGTGTGATGTACACGGGTGCCTGGACAGGGCTATGCGTGTGATGTACTCGGGTGCCTGGATAGGGTTATGCACGTGGTGTACTACAGTGCCTGGATAGGGTTATGCGTGTGATGTACTCTGGGCCTGGATAGAGTTTTGCGTGTGGTGTACTCCGGTGCCTGGATAGGGTTATGCATGTGATGTACTCCGGTGCCTGGATAGGGTAATGTGTGTTGGATACTCAGGGTTATGCGTGTGATGTACTCCGGTGCCTGGATAGGGTTATGCGTGTGGTGTACTGCGGTGCTTGGAAAGGGTTATGCATGTGGTGTAATCCGGTGCCTGGATAGGGTAATGTGTGTTGGGTACTCAGGGTTATGCGTGTGATGTACTCCAGTGCCTGGATAGGGTTTTGCATGTGGTGTGCTCGGGTGCCTGGATAGGGTTATGCACCTGGTGTACTCCAGTGCCTGGATAGGGTTTTGCATGTGGTGTACTCGGGTGCCTGGATAGGGTTTTGCATGTGATGTACTCCGGTGCCTGGATATGGCTATGCGTGTGATGTACTCCGGGGCCTGGATAGGGTTATGCATGTGATGTACTCCGGTGCCTGGATAGGGTAATGTGTGTTGGGTACTCAGGGTTATGCGTGTGATGTACTCCGGTGCCTGGATAGGGTTTTGCATGTGGTGTGCTCGGGTGCCTGGGTAGGGTTATGCACCTGGTGTACTCCAGTGCTTGGATAGGGTTTTGCATGTGGTGTACTCGGGTGCCTGGATAGGGTTTTGCATGTGGTGTACTCTGGGGCCTGTATAGGGTTATGCGTGTGATGTACTCCAGGGCCTGGATAGGGTTATGCATGTGATGTACTCCGGTGCCTGGATAGGGTTATGCGTGTGATGTACTCCGGGGCCTGGATAGGGTTATGCGTGTGATGTACTCGGATGCCTGGATAGGGTTATGCATGTGATGTACTCCGGTGCCTGGATAGGGTAATGTGTGTTGGGTACTTAGGGTTATGCGTGTGATGTACTCCGGTGCCTGGATAGGGTTATGCGTGTGGTGTACTCCGGTGCTTGGATAGGGCTATGCGTGTGGTGTACTCCATGCCTGGATAGGGTTCTCTCGTGCTTGGATAGGGTTATGCATGTGGTGTACTCCGGTGGCTGGATAGGGATATGCGTGTGGTGTACTCCGGTGTTTGGATAGGGCTATGCGTGTGGTGTACTCCGGTGCCTGGATAGGGTTCTCCAGTGCTTGGAAAGGGTTATGCATGTGGTGTACTCCGGTGCCTGGATAGGGTTATGCATGTGATGTACTCCGGTGCCTGGATAGGGTTATGCACGTGGTGTACTCCGGTGCCTGGATAGGGTAATGTGTGTTGGGTACTTAGGGTTATGCGTGTGATGTACTCCGGTGCCTGGATAGAGTTTTGCATGTGGTGTACTCTGGTGCCTGGATAGGGCTATGCGTGTGGTGTACTCCGGTGCCTGGATAGGGTTTTGCATGTGGTGTACTCCGGTGCCTGGATAGGGTTATGCATGTGATGTACTCAGGTGCCTGGATAGGGTAATGTGTGTTGGGTACTCAGGGTTATGCGTGTGATGTACTCCGGTGCCTGGATAGAGTTTTGCATGTGGTGTACTCTGGTGCCTGGATAGGGCTATGCGTGTGGTGTACTCCGGTGCCTGGATAGGGTTTTGCATGTGGTGTACTCGGGTGCCTGGATAGGGTTTTGCATGTGATGTACTCCGGTGCCTGGATATGGCTATGCGTGTGATGTACTCCGGGGCCTGGATAGGGCTATGCGTGTGGTGTACTCCGGGGCCTGGATAGGGTAATGTGTGTTGGGTACTCAGGGTTATGCGTGTGATGTACTCCGGTGCCTGGATAGGGTTTTGCATGTGGTGTACTCGGGTGCCTGGATAGGGTTATGCACGTGGTGTACTCCGGTGCCTGGATAGGGTTTTGCATGTGGTGTACTCGGGTGCCTGGATAGGGTTTTGCATGTGATGTACTCCGGTGCCTGGATAGGGTTTTGCATGTGGTGTACTCCGGTGCCTGGATAGGGTAATGTGTGTTGGGTACTTAGGGTTATGCGTGTGATATACTCCGGTGCCTGGATAGAGTTTTGCATGTGGTGTACTCTGGTGCCTGGATAGGGCTATGCGTGTGGTGTACTCCGGTGCCTGGATAGGGTTTTGCATGTGGTGTACTCCGGTGCCTGGATAGGGTTATGCATGTGATGTACTCCGGTGCCTGGATAGGGTAATGTGTGTTGGGTACTCAGGGTTATGCGTGTGATGTACTCCTGTGCCTAGATAGGGTTTTGCATGTGATTTACTCTGGTGCCTGGATAATGTTTTGCATGTGGTGTACTCCGGTGCCTGGATAGGGTTTTGCGTGTGGTGTACTATGGTGCCTGGATAGGGTTATGCATGTCATGTATTCGGGTGCCTCGATAGGGTTATGCGTGTGATGTACTCTGGTGCCTGGATAGGGTTTTGCATGTGGTGTACTCTGGTGCCTGGATAGGGTTTTGCATGTGGTGTACTCTGGTGCCTGGATAGGGTTTTGCATGTGGTGTACTCCGGTGCCTGGATAGGGTTTTGCATGTGGTGTACTCCGGTACCTGGATAGGGTTTTGCGTGTGGTGTACTCCGGTGCCTGGATAATGTTATGCATGTGGTGTACTACGGTGCCTGGATAGGGTTATGCACGTGGTGCACTACGGTGCCTGGATAGGGTTATGCATGTGATGTACTCGGGTGCCTGGACAGGGCTATGCCTGTGGTGTACTCCGGTGCCTAGATAGGGTTTTGCGTGTGATGTACTCCGGTGCCTGGATAGGGTTATGCGTGTGATGTACTCGGGTGCCTGGATAGGGTTTTGCATGTGGTGTACTCTGGTGCCTGGATAGGGTTATGCATGTGGTGTACTCGGGTGCCTGGATAGGGTTATGCATGTGGTGTACTCCGGTGCCTGGACAGGGTTATGCATGTGATGTACTCCGGTGCCTGGATAGGGTTATGCGTGTGATGTACACGGGTGCCTGGACAGGGCTATGCGTGTGATGTACTCGGGTGCCTGGATAGGGTTATGCACGTGGTGTACTACAGTGCCTGGATAGGGTTATGCGTGTGATGTACTCCGGGCCTGGATAGAGTTTTGCGTGTGGTGTACTCCGGTGCCTGGATAGGGTTATGCATGTGATGTACTCCGGTGCCTGGATAGGGTAATGTGTGTTGGATACTCAGGGTTATGCGTGTGATGTACTCCGGTGCCTGGATAGGGTTATGCGTGTGGTGTACTGCGGTGCTTGGATAGGGCTATGCGTGTGGTGTACTCTGTGCCTGGATAGGGTTCTCTCGTGCTTGGATAGGGTTATGCATGTGGTGTACTCCGTTGGCTGGATAGGGTTATGCGTGTGGTGTACTCTGGTGTTTGGATAGGGCTATGCGTGTGGTGTACTCCGGTGCCTGGATAGGGTTCTCCAGTGCTTGGAAAGGGTTATGCATGTGGTGTAATCCGGTGCCTGGATAGGGTAATGTGTGTTGGGTACTCAGGGTTATGCGTGTGATGTACTCCAGTGCCTGGATAGGGTTTTGCATGTGGTGTGCTCGGGTGCCTGGATAGGGTTATGCACCTGGTGTACTCCAGTGCCTGGATAGGGTTTTGCATGTGGTGTACTCAGGTGCCTGGATAGGGTTTTGCATGTGATGTACTCCGGTGCCTGGATATGGCTATGCGTGTGATGTACTCCGGTGCCTGGATAGGGTAATGTGTGTTGGGTACTCAGGGTTATGCGTGTGATGTACTCCGGTGCCTGGATAGGGTTTTGCACATGGTGTACTCGGGTGCCTGGATAGGGTTTTGCATGTGATGTATTCCGGTGCCTGGATATGGCTATGCGTGTGATGTACTCCGGGGCCTCGATAGGGCTATGCGTGTGGTGTACTCCGGGGCCTGGATAGGGCTATGCGTGTGATGTACCCCGGGGCCTGGTTAGGGCTATGCGTGTGATGTACTCCGGTGCCTGGATAGGATTTTGCATGTGGTGTACTCCGGTGCCTGGATAGGGTTATGCGTGTGATGTACTCGGGTGCCTGGATAGGGTTTTGCGTGTGATGTACTCCGGTGCCTGGATAGGGTAATGTGTGTTGGGTACTCAGGGTTATGCGTGTGATGTACTCGGGTGCCTGGATAGGGTTATGCGTGTGATGTACTCCGGGGCCTGGATAGGGTTATGCATGTGATGTACTCGGGTGCCTGGATAGGGTTATGCACGTGGTGTACTAGGGTGCCTGTATAGGGTTATGCATGTGATGTACTCCGGTGCCTGGATAGGGTTATGCGTGTGATGTACTCGGGTGCCTGCATAGGGTTATGCGTGTGATGTACTCCGGTGCCTGGATAGGGTTATGCGTGTGATGTACTCCGGGGCTTGGATAGGGTTTTGCATGTGATGTACTTGGGTGCCTGGATAGGGTTTTGCATGTGGTGTACTCGGGTGCTTGGATAGGGTTATGCATGTGGTGTACTCCGGTGCCTGGATAGGGTTTTGCATGTGGTGTACTCCGGTGCCTGGATAGGGCTATGCGTGTGATGTACTCCGGGGCCTGGAAAAGGCTATGCGTGTGGTGTACTCCGGGGCCTGGATAGGGCTGTGCGTGTGATGTACTCCGTTGCCTGGATAGGGCTGTGCATGTAAAGTACTCCGGTGCCTGGATAGGGTTATGCATGTGGTGTACTCCGGTGCCTGGATAGGGTTATGCATGTGGTGTACTCCGGTGCCTGGATAGGGTTATGCATGTGGTGTACTCCGGTGCCTGGATAGGGTAATGTGTGTTGGGTACTCAGGGTTATGCGTGTGATGTACTCCGGGGACTGGATAGTTTTGTGTGTGGTGTACTCCGGGGCCTGGATAGGGTTATGCATGTGATGTACTCCGGTGCCTGGATAGGGTAATGTGTGTTGGGTACTTAGGGTTATGCGTGTGGTGTACTCCGGTGCTTGGAAAGGGCTATGCGTGTGGTGTACTCCATGCCTGGATAGGGTTCTCTCGTGCTTGGATAGGGTTATGCATGTGGTGTACTCCGGTGGCTGGATAGGGATATGCGTGTGGTGTACTCCGGTGTTTGGATAGGGCTATGCGTGTGGTGTACTCCGGTGCCTGGATAGGGTTCTCCAGTGCTTGGAAAGGGTTATGCATGTGGTGTACTCCGGTGCCTGGATAGGGTTATGCATGTGATGTACTCCGGTGCCTGGATAGAGTTTTGCATGTGGTGTACTCCGGTGCCTGGATAGGGTTATGCATGTGATGTACTCCGGTGCCTGGATAGGGTAATGTGTGTTGGGTACTCAGGGTTATGCGTGTGATGTACTCCGGTGCCTGGATAGAGTTTTGCATGTGGTGTACTCTGGTGCCTGGATAGGGCTATGCGTGTGGTGTACTCCGGTGCCTGGATAGGGTTCTCCTGTGCTTGGAAAGGGTTATGCATGTGGTGTACTCCGGTGCCTGGATAGGGTTATGCATGTGATGTACTCCGGTGCCTGGATAGGGTAATGTGTGTTGGGTACTCAGGTTTATGCGTGTGATGTACTCCGGGGCCTCGATAGGGCTATGCGTGTGGTGTACTCCGGGGCCTGGATAGGGCTATGCGTGTGATGTACCCCGGGGCCTGGTTAGGGCTATGCGTGTGATGTACTCCGGTGCCTGGATAGGATTTTGCATGTGGTGTACTCCGGTGCCTGGATAGGGTTATGCGTGTGATGTACTCGGGTGCCTGGATAGGGTTTTGCGTGTGATGTACTCCGGTGCCTGGATAGGGTAATGTGTGTTGGGTACTCAGGGTTATGCGTGTGATGTACTCGGGTGCCTGGATAGGGTTATGCGTGTGATGTACTCCGGGGCCTGGATAGGGTTATGCATGTGATGTACTCGGGTGCCTGGATAGGGTTATGCACGTGGTGTACTAGGGTGCCTGTATAGGGTTATGCATGTGATGTACTCCGGTGCCTGGATAGGGTTATGCGTGTGATGTACTCGGGTGCCTGCATAGGGTTATGCGTGTGATGTACTCCGGTGCCTGGATAGGGTTATGCGTGTGATGTACTCCGGGGCTTGGATAGGGTTTTGCATGTGATGTACTTGGGTGCCTGGATAGGGTTTTGCATGTGGTGTACTCGGGTGCTTGGATAGGGTTATGCATGTGGTGTACTCCGGTGCCTGGATAGGGTTTTGCATGTGGTGTACTCCGGTGCCTGGATAGGGCTATGCGTGTGATGTACTCTGGGGCCTGGATAAGGCTATGCGTGTGGTGTACTCCGGGGCCTGGATAGGGCTGTGCGTGTGATGTACTCCGTTGCCTGGATAGGGCTGTGCATGTGATGTACTCCGGTGCCTGGATAGGGTTATGCATGTGGTGTACTCCGGTGCCTGGATAGGGTTATGCATGTGGTGTACTCCGGTGCCTGGATAGGGTTATGCATGTGGTGTACTCCGGTGCCTGGATAGGGTAATGTGTGTTGGGTACTCAGGGTTATGCGTGTGATGTACTCCGGGGACTGGATAGTTTTGTGTGTGGTGTACTCCGGGGCCTGGATAGGGTTATGCATGTGATGTACTCCGGTGCCTGGATAGGGTAATGTGTGTTGGGTACTTAGGGTTATGCGTGTGGTGTACTCCGGTGCTTGGATAGGGCTATGCGTGTGGTGTACTCCATGCCTGGATAGGGTTCTCTCGTGCTTGGATAGGGTTATGCATGTGGTGTACTCCGGTGGCTGGATAGGGATATGCGTGTGGTGTACTCCGGTGTTTGGATAGGGCTATGCGTGTGGTGTACTCCGGTGCCTGGATAGGGTTCTCCAGTGCTTGGAAAGGGTTATGCATGTGGTGTACTCCGGTGCCTGGATAGGGTTATGCATGTGATGTACTCCGGTGCCTGGATAGAGTTTTGCATGTGGTGTACTCCGGTGCCTGGATAGGGTTATGCATGTGATGTACTCCGGTGCCTGGATAGGGTAATGTGTGTTGGGTACTCAGGGTTATGCGTGTGATGTACTCCGGTGCCTGGATAGAGTTTTGCATGTGGTGTACTCTGGTGCCTGGATAGGGCTATGCGTGTGGTGTACTCCGGTGCCTGGATAGGGTTCTCCTGTGCTTGGAAAGGGTTATGCATGTGGTGTACTCCGGTGCCTGGATAGGGTTATGCATGTGATGTACTCCGGTGCCTGGATAGGGAAATGTGTGTTGGGTACTCAGGTTTATGAGTGTGATGTACTCCGGTGCCTGGATAGGGTTTTGCATGTGGTGTACTCGGGTGCCTGGATAGGGTTATGCACGTGGTGTACTCCGGTGCCTGGATAGGGTTTTGCATGTGGTGTACTCGGGTGCCTGGAGAGGGTTTTGCATGTGATGTACTCCGGTGCCTGGATATGGCTATGCGTGTGATGTACTCCGGGGCCTGGATAGGGCTATGCGTTTGGTGTACTCCGGGGCCTGGATAGGGCTATGCGTGTGATGTACTCCAGGGCCTGGATAGGGTAATGTGTGTTGGGTACTCAGGGTTATGCGTGTTTTGTACTCCGGTGCCTGGATAGAGTTTTGCATGTGGTGTACTCTGGTGCCTGGATAGGGCTATGCGTGTGGTGTACTCCGGTGCCTGGATAGGGTTCTCCGGTGCTTGGAAAGGGTTATGCATGTGGTGTACTCCGGTGCCTGGATAGGGTAATGTGTGTTGGGTACTCAGGGTTATGCGTGTGATGTACTCCGGTGCCTGGATAGGGTTATGCATGTGATGTACTCCGGTGCCTGGATAGGGCTATGCGTGTGATGTACTCTGGTGCCTGGATAGGATTTTGCATGTGGTGTATTCCGGTGCCTGGATAGGGTTATGCACGTGGTGTACTACGGTGCCAGGATAGGGTTATGCATGTGATGTACTCGGGTGCCTGGATAGGGTTATGCGTGTGATGTACTCCGGGGCCTGGATAGGGCTGTGCGTGTGATGTACTCGGGGGCCTGGATAGGGTTATGCATGTGGTGTACTCCGGTGCCTGGATAGGGTTATGCACATGGTATACTACGGTGCCTGGATAGGGTTATGCATGTGATGTACTCGGGTGCCTGGATAGGGTTATGCGTGTGATGTACTCCGGTGCCTGGATAGGGTTATGCATGTGATGTACTCGGGTGCCTGGATAGGGCTATGCGTGTGGTGTACTCTGTGCCTGGATAGGGTTATGCATGTGGTGTACTCCGGTGGCTGGATAGGGTTATGCGTGTGGTGTACTCCGGTGTTTGGATAGGGCTATGCGTGTGGTGTACTCCGGTGCCTGGATAGGGTTCTCCAGTGCTTGGAAAGGGTTATGCATGTGGTGTACTCCGGTGCCTGGATAGGGTTTTGCATGTGGTGTACTCTGGTGCCTGGATAGGGTTATGCACGTGGTGTACTCGGGTGCCTGGATAGGGTTATGCATGTGGTGTACTCGGGTGCCTGGATAGGGCAATGCGTGTGATGTACTCCGGGGCCTAGATAGGGTTTTGCATGTGATTTACTCTGGTGCCTGGATAATGTTTTGCATGTGGTGTACTCCGGTGCCTGGATAGGGTTTTGCGTGTGGTGTACTATGGTGCCTGGATAGGGTTATGCATGTCCTGTATTCGGGTGCCTCGATAGGGTTATGCGTGTGATGTACTCTGGTGCCTGGATAGGGTTTTGCATGTGGTGTACTCTGGTGCCTGGATAGGGTTATGCATGTGATGTACTCCGGTGCCTGGATAGGGTAATGTGTGTTGGATACTCAGGGTTATGCGTGTGATGTACTCCGGTGCCTGGATAGGGTTATGCGTGTGGTGTACTGCGGTGCTTGGATAGGGCTATGCGTGTGGTGTACTCTGTGCCTGGATAGGGTTCTCTCGTGCTTGGAAAGGGTTATGCATGTGGTGTACTCCGGTGCCTGGATAGGGTTATGCGTGTGGTGTACTCTGGTGTTTGGATAGGGCTATGCGTGTGGTGTACTCGGTGCCTGGATAGGGTTTTGCATGTGGTGTACTCGGGTGCCTGGATAGGGTTATGCACGTGGTGTACTCCGGTGCCTGGATAGGGTTTTGCATGTGGTGTACTCGGGTGCCTGGATAGGGTTTTGCATGTGATGTACTCCGGTGCCTGGATAGGGTTTTGCATGTGGTGTACTCCGGTGCCTGGATAGGGTTATGCACGTGGTGTACTCCGGTGCCTGGATAGGGTAATGTGTGTTGGGTACTTAGGGTTATGCGTGTGATGTACTCCGGTGCCTGGATAGAGTTTTGCATGTGGTGTACTCTGGTGCCTGGATAGGGCTATGCGTGGTGTGTACTCCGGTGCCTGGATAGGGTTTTGCATGTGGTGTACTCCGGTGCCTGGATAGGGTTATGCATGTGATGTACTCGGGTGCCTGGATAGGGTAATGTGTGTTGGGTACTCAGGGTTATGCGTGTGATGTACTCCGGTGCCTGGATAGAGTTTTGCATGTGGTGTACTCTGGTGCCTGGATAGGGCCTTGCGTGTGGTGTACTCCGGTGCCTGGATAGGGTTTTGCATGTGGTGTACTCCGGTGCCTGGATAGGGCTATGCGTGTGGTGTACTCCGGAGCCTGGATAGGGCTATGCGTGTGATGTACTCCAGGGCCTGGATAGGGTAATGTGTGTTGGGTACTCAGGGTTATGCGTGTTTTGTACTCCGGTGCCTGGATAGAGTTTTGCATGTGGTGTACTCTGGTGCCTGGATAGGGCTATGCGTGTGGTGTACTCCGGTGCCTGGATAGGGTTCTCCGGTGCTTGGAAAGGGTTATGCATGTGGTGTACTCCGGTGCCTGGATAGGGTAATGTGTGTTGGGTACTCAGGGTTATGCGTGTGATGTACTCCGGTGCCTGGATAGGGTTTTGCATGTGGTGTACTCGGGTGCCTGGATAGGGTTATGCACTTGGTGTACTCCGGTGCCTGGATAGGGTTTTGCATGTGGTGTACTCGGGTGCCTGGATAGGGTTTTGCATGTGATGTACTCCGGTGCCTGGATATGGCTATGCGTGTGATGTACTCCGGGGCCTGGATAGGGTTATGCACGTGGTGTACTAGGGTGTCTGGATAGGGTTGTGCGTGTGATGTACTCCGGGGCCTGGATAGGGTTATGCATGTGGTGTACTCGGGTGCCTGGATAGGGCTATGCGTGTGATGTGCTCCGGGGCCTGTATAGGGTTATGCATGTGATGTACTCGGGTGCCTGGATAGGGTTATGTGTGTGATGTACTCGGGTGCCTGGATAGGGTTATGCACGTGGTGTACTAGGATGCCTGGATAGGGTTATGCATGTGATGTACTCCGGTGCCTGGACAGGGCTATGCGTGTGATGTACTACGGTGCCTGGATAGGGTTTTGCATGTGGTGTACTCCGGTGCCTGGATAGGGTTATGCGTGTGATGTACTCGGGCACCTGGATAGGGTTTTGCGTGTGGTGTACTCCGGTGCCTGGATAATGTTATGCACGTGGTGTACTACGGTGCCTGGATAGGGTTATGCACGTGGTGCACTACGGTGCCTGGATAGGGTTATGCATGTGATGTACTCCGGTGCCTGGATAGGGTTATGCGTGTGATGTACTCGGGTGCCTGCATAGGGTTATGCGTGTGATGTACTCCGGTGCCTGGATAGGGTTATGCGTGTGATGTACTCCGGGGCTTGGATAGGGTTTTGCATGTGATGTACTCGGGTGCCTGGATAGGGTTTTGCATGTGGTGTACTCGGGTGCTTGGATAGGGTTATGCATGTGGTGTACTCCGGTGCCTGGATAGGGTTTTGCATGTGGTGTACTCCGGTGCCTGGATAGGGCTATGCGTGTGATGTACTCCGGGGCCTGGATAAGGCTATGCGTGTGGTGTACTCCGGGGCCTGGATAGGGCTGTGCGTGTGATGTACTCCGTTGCCTGGATAGGGCTGTGCATGTGATGTACTCCGGTGCATGGATAGGGTTATGCATGTGGTGTACTCCGGTGCCTGGATAGGGTTATGCATGTGGTGTACTCCGGTGCCTGGATAGGGTTATGCATGTGGTGTACTCCGGTGCCTGGATAGGGTAATGTGTGTTGGGTACTCAGGGTTATGCGTGTGATGTACTCCGGGGACTGGATAGTTTTGTGTGTGGTGTACTCCGGGGCCTGGATAGGGTTATGCATGTGATGTACTCCGGTGCCTGGATAGGGTAATGTGTGTTGGGTACTTAGGGTTATGCGTGTGGTGTACTCCGGTGCTTGGATAGGGCTATGCGTGTGGTGTACTCCATGCCTGGATAGGGTTCTCTCGTGCTTGGATAGGGTTATGCATGTGGTGTACTCCGGTGTTTGGATAGGGCTATGCGTGTGGTGTACTCCGGTGCCTGGATAGGGTTCTCCAGTGCTTGGAAAGGGTTATGCATGTGGTGTACTCCGGTGCCTGGATAGGGTTATGCATGTGATGTACTCCGGTGCCTGGATAGAGTTTTGCATGTGGTGTACTCCGGTGCCTGGATAGGGTTATGCATGTGATGTACTCCGGTGCCTGGATAGGGTAATGTGTGTTGGGTACTCAGGGTTATGCGTGTGATGTACTCCGGTGCCTGGATAGAGTTTTGCATGTGGTGTACTCTGGTCCTGGATAGGGCTATGCGTGTGGTGTACTCCGGTGCCTGGATAGGGTTCTCCTGTGCTTGGAAAGGGTTATGCATGTGGTGTACTCCGGTGCCTGGATAGGGTTATGCATGTGATGTAATCCGGTGCCTGGATAGGGTAATGTGTGTTGGGTACTCAGGTTTATGCGTGTGATGTACTCCGGTGCCTGGATAGGGTTTTGCATGTGGTGTACTCGGGTGCCTGGATAGGGTTATGCACGTGGTGTACTCCGGTGCCTGGATAGGGTTTTGCATGTGGTGTACTCGGGTGCCTGGATAGGGTTTTGCATGTGATGTACTCCGGTGCCTGGATATGGCTATGCGTGTGATGTACTCCGGGGCCTGGATAGGGCTATGCGTGTGGTGTACTCCGGGGCCTGGATAGGGCTATGCGTGTGATGTACTCCAGGGCCTGGATAGGGTAATGTGTGTTGGGCACTCAGGGTTATGCGTGTTTTGTACTCCGGTGCCTGGATAGAGTTTTGCATGTGGTGTACTCTGGTGCCTGGATAGGGCTATGCGTGTGGTGTACTCCGGTGCCTGGATAGGGTTCTCCGGTGCTTGGAAAGGGTTATGCATGTGGTGTACTCCGGTGCCTGGATAGGGTAATGTGTGTTGGGTACTCAGGGTTATGCGTGTGATGTACTCCGGTGCCTGGATAGGGTTATGCATGTGATGTACTCCGGTGCCTGGATAGGGCTATGCGTGTGATGTACTCTGGTGCCTGGATAGGGTTTTGCATGTGGTGTACTCCGGTGCCTGGATAGGGTTATGCACGTGGTGTACTACGGTGCCAGGATAGGGTTATGCATGTGATGTACTCGGGTGCCTGGATAGGGTTATGCGTGTGATGTACTCCGGGGCCTGGATAGGGCTGTGCGTGTGATGTACTCGGGGGCCTGGATGGGTTATGCATGTGGTGTACTCCGGTGCCTGGATAGGGTTATGCACATGGTGTACTACGGTGCCTGGATAGGGTTATGCATGTGATGTACTCGGGTGCCTGGATAGGGTTATGCGTGTGATATACTCCGGTGCCTGGATAGGGTTATGCATGTGATGTACTCGGGTGCCTGGATAGGGCTATGCGTGTGGTGTACTCTGTGCCTGGATAGGGTTATGCATGTGGTGTACTCCGGTGGCTGGATAGGGTTATGCGTGTGGTGTACTCCGGTGTTTGGATAGGGCTATGCGTGTGGTGTACTCCGGTGCCTGGATAGGGTTCTCCAGTGCTTGGAAAGGGTTATGCATGTGGTGTACTCCGGTGCCTGGATAGGGTTTTGCATGTGGTGTACTCTGGTGCCTGGATAGGGTTATGCACGTGGTGTACTCGGGTGCCTGGATAGGGTTATGCATGTGGTGTACTCGGGTGCCTGGATAGGGCAATGCATGTGATGTACTCCGGGGCCTAGATAGGGTTTTGCATGTGATTTACTCTGGTGCCTGGATAATGTTTTGCATGTGGTGTACTCCGGTGCCTGGATAGGGTTTTGCGTGTGGTGTACTATGGTGCCTGGATAGGGTTATGCATGTCATGTATTCGGGTGCCTCGATAGGGTTATGCGTGTGATGTACTCTGGTGCCTGGATAGGGTTTTGCATGTGGTGTACTCTGGTGCCTGGATAGGGTTTTGCATGTGGTGTACTCTGGTGCCTGGATAGGGTTTTGCATGTGGTGTACTCCGGTGCCTGGATAGGGTTTTGCATGTGGTGTACTCCGGTGCCTGGATAGGGTTTTGCGTGTGGTGTACTCCGGTGCCTGAATAATGTTATGCACGTGGTGTACTACGGTGCCTGGATAGGGTTATGCACGTGGTGCACTTCGGTGCCTGGATAGGGTTATGCATGTGATGTAATCGGGTGCCTGGACAGGGCTATGCGTGTGGTGTACTCCGGTGCCTAGATAAGGTTTTGCGTGTGATGTACTCCGGTGCCTGGATAGGGTTATGCATGTGGTGTACTCGGGTGCCTGGATAGGGTTATGCATGTGGTGTACTCCGGTGCCTGGACAGGGTTATGCATGTGATGTACTCCGGTGCCTGGATAGGGTTATGCGTGTGATGTACACGGGTGCCTGGACAGGGCTATGCGTGTGATGTACTCGGGTGCCTGGATAGGGTTATGCACGTGGTGTACTACAGTGCCTGGATAGGGTTATGCGTGTGATGTACTCTGGGCCTGGATAGAGTTTTGCGTGTGGTGTACTCCGGTGCCTGGATAGGGTTATGCATGTGATGTACTCCGGTGCCTGGATAGGGTAATGTGTGTTGGATACTCAGGGTTATGCGTGTGATGTACTCCGGTGCCTGGATAGGGTTATGCGTGTGGTGTACTGCGGTGCTTGGAAAGGGTTATGCATGTGGTGTAATCCGGTGCCTGGATAGGGTAATGTGTGTTGGGTACTCAGGGTTATGCGTGTGATGTACTCCAGTGCCTGGATAGGGTTTTGCATGTGGTGTGCTCGGGTGCCTGGATAGGGTTATGCACCTGGTGTACTCCAGTGCCTGGATAGGGTTTTGCATGTGGTGTACTCGGGTGCCTGGATAGGGTTTTGCATGTGATGTACTCCGGTGCCTGGATATGGCTATGCGTGTGATGTACTCCGGGGCCTGGATAGGGTTATGCATGTGATGTACTCCGGTGCCTGGATAGGGTAATGTGTGTTGGGTACTCAGGGTTATGCGTGTGATGTACTCCGGTGCCTGGATAGGGTTTTGCATGTGGTGTGCTCGGGTGCCTGGGTAGGGTTATGCACCTGGTGTACTCCAGTGCTTGGATAGGGTTTTGCATGTGGTGTACTCGGGTGCCTGGATAGGGTTTTGCATGTGGTGTACTCTGGGGCCTGTATAGGGTTATGCGTGTGATGTACTCCAGGGCCTGGATAGGGTTATGCATGTGATGTACTCCGGTGCCTGGATAGGGTTATGCGTGTGATGTACTCCGGGGCCTGGATAGGGTTATGCGTGTGATGTACTCGGATGCCTGGATAGGGTTATGCATGTGATGTACTCCGGTGCCTGGATATGGCTATGCGTGTGATGTACTCCGGGGCCTGGATAGGGCTATGCGTGTGGTGTACTCCGGGGCCTGGATAGGGCTATGCGTGTGATGTACTCCAGGGCCTGGATAGGGTAATGTGTGTTGGGCACTCAGGGTTATGCGTGTTTTGTACTCCGGTGCCTGGATAGAGTTTTGCATGTGGTGTACTCTGGTGCCTGGATAGGGCTATGCGTGTGGTGTACTCCGGTGCCTGGATAGGGTTCTCCGGTGCTTGGAAAGGGTTATGCATGTGGTGTACTCCGGTGCCTGGATAGGGTAATGTGTGTTGGGTACTCAGGGTTATGCGTGTGATGTACTCCGGTGCCTGGATAGGGTTATGCATGTGATGTACTCCGGTGCCTGGATAGGGCTATGCCTGTGATGTACTCTGGTGCCTGGATAGGGTTTTGCATGTGGTGTACTCCGGTGCCTGGATAGGGTTATGCACGTGGTGTACTACGGTGCCAGGATAGGGTTATGCATGTGATGTACTCGGGTGCCTGGATAGGGTTATGCGTGTGATGTACTCCGGGGCCTGGATAGGGCTGTGCGTGTGATGTACTCGGGGGCCTGGATGGGTTATGCATGTGGTGTACTCCGGTGCCTGGATAGGGTTATGCACATGGTGTACTACGGTGCCTGGATAGGGTTATGCATGTGATGTACTCGGGTGCCTGGATAGGGTTATGCGTGTGATATACTCCGGTGCCTGGATAGGGTTATGCATGTGATGTACTCGG
Organism: Ambystoma mexicanum; assembly: GCF_040938575.1. NCBI lineage: Eukaryota > Metazoa > Chordata > Amphibia > Caudata > Ambystomatidae > Ambystoma > Ambystoma mexicanum. Next base: position 32,535,073 of record NC_090934.1, read on the forward strand.
GTGCCTGGATAGGGCTATGCGTGTGGTGTACTCTGTGCCTGGATAGGGTTATGCATGTGGTGTACTCCGGTGGCTGGATAGGGTTATGCGTGTGGTGTACTCCGGTGTTTGGATAGGGCTATGCGTGTGGTGTACTCCGGTGCCTGGATAGGGTTCTCCAGTGCTTGGAAAGGGTTATGCATGTGGTGTACTCCGGTGCCTGGATAGGGTTTTGCATGTGGTGTACTCTGGTGCCTGGATAGGGTTATGCACGTGGTGTACTCGGGTGCCTGGATAGGGTTATGCATGTGGTGTACTCGGGTGCCTGGATAGGGCAATGCATGTGATGTACTCCGGGGCCTAGATAGGGTTTTGCATGTGATTTACTCTGGTGCCTGGATAATGTTTTGCATGTGGTGTACTCCGGTGCCTGGATAGGGTTTTGCGTGTGGTGTACTATGGTGCCTGGATAGGGTTATGCATGTCATGTATTCGGGTGCCTCGATAGGGTTATGCGTGTGATGTACTCTGGTGCCTGGATAGGGTTTTGCATGTGGTGTACTCTGGTGCCTGGATAGGGTTTTGCATGTGGTGTACTCTGGTGCCTGGATAGGGTTTTGCATGTGGTGTACTCCGGTGCCTGGATAGGGTTTTGCATGTGGTGTACTCCAGTGCCTGGATAGGGTTTTGCGTGTGGTGTACTCCGGTGCCTGAATAATGTTATGCACGTGGTGTACTACGGTGCCTGGATAGGGTTATGCACGTGGTGCACTACGGTGCCTGGATAGGGTTATGCATGTGATGTACTCGGGTGCCTGGACAGGGCTATGCGTGTGGTGTACTCCGGTGCCTTGATAAGGTTTTGCGTGTGATGTACTCCGGTGCCTGGATAGGGTTATGCGTGTGATGTACTCGGGTGCCTGGATAGGGTTTTGCATGTGTTGTACTCTGGTGCCTGGATAGGGTTATGCATGTGGTGTACTCGGGTGCCTGGATAGGGTTATGCATGTGGTGTACTCCGGTGCCTGGACAGGGTTATGCATGTGATGTACTCCGGTGCCTGGATAGGGTTATGCGTGTGATGTACACGGGTGCCTGGACAGGGCTATGCGTGTGATGTACTCGGGTGCCTGGATAGGGTTATGCACGTGGTGTACTACAGTGCCTGGATAGGGTTATGCGTGTGATGTACTCTGGGCCTGGATAGAGTTTTGCGTGTGGTGTACTCCGGTGCCTGGATAGGGTTATGCATGTGATGTACTCCGGTGCCTGGATAGGGTAATGTGTGTTGGATACTCAGGGTTATGCGTGTGATGTACTCCGGTGCCTGGATAGGGTTATGCGTGTGGTGTACTGCGGTGCTTGGAAAGGGTTATGCATGTGGTGTAATCCGGTGCCTGGATAGGGTAATGTGTGTTGGGTACTCAGGGTTATGCGTGTGATGTACTCCAGTGCCTGGATAGGGTTTTGCATGTGGTGTGCTCGGGTGCCTGGATAGGGTTATGCACCTGGTGTACTCCAGTGCCTGGATAGGGTTTTGCATGTGGTGTACTCGGGTGCCTGGATAGGGTTTTGCATGTGATGTACTCCGGTGCCTGGATATGGCTATGCGTGTGATGTACTCCGGGGCCTGGATAGGGTTATGCATGTGATGTACTCCGGTGCCTGGATAGGGTAATGTGTGTTGGGTACTCAGGGTTATGCGTGTGATGTACTCCGGTGCCTGGATAGGGTTTTGCATGTGGTGTGCTCGGGTGCCTGGGTAGGGTTATGCACCTGGTGTACTCCAGTGCTTGGATAGGGTTTTGCATGTGGTGTACTCGGGTGCCTGGATAGGGTTTTGCATGTGGTGTACTCTGGGGCCTGTATAGGGTTATGCGTGTGATGTACTCCAGGGCCTGGATAGGGTTATGCATGTGATGTACTCCGGTGCCTGGATAGGGTTATGCGTGTGATGTACTCCGGGGCCTGGATAGGGTTATGCGTGTGATGTACTCGGATGCCTGGATAGGGTTATGCATGTGATGTACTCCGGTGCCTGGATAGGGTAATGTGTGTTGGGTACTTAGGGTTATGCGTGTGATGTACTCCGGTGCCTGGATAGGGTTATGCGTGTGGTGTACTCCGGTGCTTGGATAGGGCTATGCGTGTGGTGTACTCCATGCCTGGATAGGGTTCTCTCGTGCTTGGATAGGGTTATGCATGTGGTGTACTCCGGTGGCTGGATAGGGATATGCGTGTGGTGTACTCCGGTGTTTGGATAGGGCTATGCGTGTGGTGTACTCCGGTGCCTGGATAGGGTTCTCCAGTGCTTGGAAAGGGTTATGCATGTGGTGTACTCCGGTGCCTGGATAGGGTTATGCATGTGATGTACTCCGGTGCCTGGATAGGGTTATGCACGTGGTGTACTCCGGTGCCTGGATAGGGTAATGTGTGTTGGGTACTTAGGGTTATGCGTGTGATGTACTCCGGTGCCTGGATAGAGTTTTGCATGTGGTGTACTCTGGTGCCTGGATAGGGCTATGCGTGTGGTGTACTCCGGTGCCTGGATAGGGTTTTGCATGTGGTGTACTCCGGTGCCTGGATAGGGTTATGCATGTGATGTACTCAGGTGCCTGGATAGGGTAATGTGTGTTGGGTACTCAGGGTTATGCGTGTGATGTACTCCGGTGCCTGGATAGAGTTTTGCATGTGGTGTACTCTGGTGCCTGGATAGGGCTATGCGTGTGGTGTACTCCGGTACCTGGATAGGGTTTTGCATGTGGTGTACTCGGGTGCCTGGATAGGGTTTTGCATGTGATGTACTCCGGTGCCTGGATATGGCTATGCGTGTGATGTACTCCGGGGCCTGGATAGGGCTATGCGTGTGGTGTACTCCGGGGCCTGGATAGGGTAATGTGTGTTGGGTACTCAGGGTTATGCGTGTGATGTACTCCGGTGCCTGGATAGGGTTTTGCATGTGGTGTACTCGGGTGCCTGGATAGGGTTATGCACGTGGTGTACTCCGGTGCCTGGATAGGGTTTTGCATGTGGTGTACTCGGGTGCCTGGATAGGGTTTTGCATGTGATGTACTCCGGTGCCTGGATAGGGTTTTGCATGTGGTGTACTCCGGTGCCTGGATAGGGTAATGTGTGTTGGGTACTTAGGGTTATGCGTGTGATATACTCCGGTGCCTGGATAGAGTTTTGCATGTGGTGTACTCTGGTGCCTGGATAGGGCTATGCGTGTGGTGTACTCCGGTGCCTGGATAGGGTTTTGCATGTGGTGTACTCCGGTGCCTGGATAGGGTTATGCATGTGATGTACTCCGGTGCCTGGATAGGGTAATGTGTGTTGGGTACTCAGGGTTATGCGTGTGATGTACTCCGGTGCCTAGATAGGGTTTTGCATGTGATTTACTCTGGTGCCTGGATAATGTTTTGCATGTGGTGTACTCCGGTGCCTGGATAGGGTTTTGCGTGTGGTGTACTATGGTGCCTGGATAGGGTTATGCATGTCATGTATTCGGGTGCCTCGATAGGGTTATGCGTGTGATGTACTCTGGTGCCTGGATAGGGTTTTGCATGTGGTGTACTCTGGTGCCTGGATAGGGTTTTGCATGTGGTGTACTCTGGTGCCTGGATAGGGTTTTGCATGTGGTGTACTCCGGTGCCTGGATAGGGTTTTGCATGTGGTGTACTCCGGTACCTGGATAGGGTTTTGCGTGTGGTGTACTCCGGTGCCTGGATAATGTTATGCACGTGGTGTACTACGGTGCCTGGATAGGGTTATGCACGTGGTGCACTACGGTGCCTGGATAGGGTTATGCATGTGATGTACTCGGGTGCCTGGACAGGGCTATGCCTGTGGTGTACTCCGGTGCCTAGATAGGGTTTTGCGTGTGATGTACTCCGGTGCCTGGATAGGGTTATGCGTGTGATGTACTCGGGTGCCTGGATAGGGTTTTGCATGTGGTGTACTCTGGTGCCTGGATAGGGTTATGCATGTGGTGTACTCGGGTGCCTGGATAGGGTTATGCATGTGGTGTACTCCGGTGCCTGGACAGGGTTATGCATGTGATGTACTCCGGTGCCTGGATAGGGTTATGCGTGTGATGTACACGGGTGCCTGGACAGGGCTATGCGTGTGATGTACTCGGGTGCCTGGATAGGGTTATGCACGTGGTGTACTACAGTGCCTGGATAGGGTTATGCGTGTGATGTACTCCGGGCCTGGATAGAGTTTTGCGTGTGGTGTACTCCGGTGCCTGGATAGGGTTATGCATGTGATGTACTCCGGTGCCTGGATAGGGTAATGTGTGTTGGATACTCAGGGTTATGCGTGTGATGTACTCCGGTGCCTGGATAGGGTTATGCGTGTGGTGTACTGCGGTGCTTGGATAGGGCTATGCGTGTGGTGTACTCTGTGCCTGGATAGGGTTCTCTCGTGCTTGGATAGGGTTATGCATGTGGTGTACTCCGTTGGCTGGATAGGGTTATGCGTGTGGTGTACTCTGGTGTTTGGATAGGGCTATGCGTGTGGTGTACTCCGGTGCCTGGATAGGGTTCTCCAGTGCTTGGAAAGGGTTATGCATGTGGTGTAATCCGGTGCCTGGATAGGGTAATGTGTGTTGGGTACTCAGGGTTATGCGTGTGATGTACTCCAGTGCCTGGATAGGGTTTTGCATGTGGTGTGCTCGGGTGCCTGGATAGGGTTATGCACCTGGTGTACTCCAGTGCCTGGATAGGGTTTTGCATGTGGTGTACTCAGGTGCCTGGATAGGGTTTTGCATGTGATGTACTCCGGTGCCTGGATATGGCTATGCGTGTGATGTACTCCGGTGCCTGGATAGGGTAATGTGTGTTGGGTACTCAGGGTTATGCGTGTGATGTACTCCGGTGCCTGGATAGGGTTTTGCACATGGTGTACTCGGGTGCCTGGATAGGGTTTTGCATGTGATGTATTCCGGTGCCTGGATATGGCTATGCGTGTGATGTACTCCGGGGCCTCGATAGGGCTATGCGTGTGGTGTACTCCGGGGCCTGGATAGGGCTATGCGTGTGATGTACCCCGGGGCCTGGTTAGGGCTATGCGTGTGATGTACTCCGGTGCCTGGATAGGATTTTGCATGTGGTGTACTCCGGTGCCTGGATAGGGTTATGCGTGTGATGTACTCGGGTGCCTGGATAGGGTTTTGCGTGTGATGTACTCCGGTGCCTGGATAGGGTAATGTGTGTTGGGTACTCAGGGTTATGCGTGTGATGTACTCGGGTGCCTGGATAGGGTTATGCGTGTGATGTACTCCGGGGCCTGGATAGGGTTATGCATGTGATGTACTCGGGTGCCTGGATAGGGTTATGCACGTGGTGTACTAGGGTGCCTGTATAGGGTTATGCATGTGATGTACTCCGGTGCCTGGATAGGGTTATGCGTGTGATGTACTCGGGTGCCTGCATAGGGTTATGCGTGTGATGTACTCCGGTGCCTGGATAGGGTTATGCGTGTGATGTACTCCGGGGCTTGGATAGGGTTTTGCATGTGATGTACTTGGGTGCCTGGATAGGGTTTTGCATGTGGTGTACTCGGGTGCTTGGATAGGGTTATGCATGTGGTGTACTCCGGTGCCTGGATAGGGTTTTGCATGTGGTGTACTCCGGTGCCTGGATAGGGCTATGCGTGTGATGTACTCCGGGGCCTGGAAAAGGCTATGCATGTGGTGTACTCCGGGGCCTGGATAGGGCTGTGCGTGTGATGTACTCCGTTGCCTGGATAGGGCTGTGCATGTAAAGTACTCCGGTGCCTGGATAGGGTTATGCATGTGGTGTACTCCGGTGCCTGGATAGGGTTATGCATGTGGTGTACTCCGGTGCCTGGATAGGGTTATGCATGTGGTGTACTCCGGTGCCTGGATAGGGTAATGTGTGTTGGGTACTCAGGGTTATGCGTGTGATGTACTCCGGGGACTGGATAGTTTTGTGTGTGGTGTACTCCGGGGCCTGGATAGGGTTATGCATGTGATGTACTCCGGTGCCTGGATAGGGTAATGTGTGTTGGGTACTTAGGGGTATGCGTGTGGTGTACTCCGGTGCTTGGATAGGGCTATGCGTGTGGTGTACTCCATGCCTGGATAGGGTTCTCTCGTGCTTGGATAGGGTTATGCATGTGGTGTACTCCGGTGGCTGGATAGGGATATGCGTGTGGTGTACTCCGGTGTTTGGATAGGGCTATGCGTGTGGTGTACTCCGGTGCCTGGATAGGGTTCTCCAGTGCTTGGAAAGGGTTATGCATGTGGTGTACTCCGGTGCCTGGATAGGGTTATGCATGTGATGTACTCCGGTGCCTGGATAGAGTTTTGCATGTGGTGTACTCCGGTGCCTGGATAGGGTTATGCATGTGATGTACTCCGGTGCCTGGATAGGGTAATGTGTGTTGGGTACTCAGGGTTATGCGTGTGATGTACTCCGGTGCCTGGATAGAGTTTTGCATGTGGTGTACTCTGGTGCCTGGATAGGGCTATGCGTGTGGTGTACTCCGGTGCCTGGATAGGGTTCTCCTGTGCTTGGAAAGGGTTATGCATGTGGTGTACTCCGGTGCCTGGATAGGGTTATGCATGTGATGTACTCCGGTGCCTGGATAGGGTAATGTGTGTTGGGTACTCAGGTTTATGCGTGTGATGTACTCCGGGGCCTCGATAGGGCTATGCGTGTGGTGTACTCCGGGGCCTGGATAGGGCTATGCGTGTGATGTACCCCGGGGCCTGGTTAGGGCTATGCGTGTGATGTACTCCGGTGCCTGGATAGGATTTTGCATGTGGTGTACTCCGGTGCCTGGATAGGGTTATGCGTGTGATGTACTCGGGTGCCTGGATAGGGTTTTGCGTGTGATGTACTCCGGTGCCTGGATAGGGTAATGTGTGTTGGGTACTCAGGGTTATGCGTGTGATGTACTCGGGTGCCTGGATAGGGTTATGCGTGTGATGTACTCCGGGGCCTGGATAGGGTTATGCATGTGATGTACTCGGGTGCCTGGATAGGGTTATGCACGTGGTGTACTAGGGTGCCTGTATAGGGTTATGCATGTGATGTACTCCGGTGCCTGGATAGGGTTATGCGTGTGATGTACTCGGGTGCCTGCATAGGGTTATGCGTGTGATGTACTCCGGTGCCTGGATAGGGTTATGCGTGTGATGTACTCCGGGGCTTGGATAGGGTTTTGCATGTGATGTACTTGGGTGCCTGGATAGGGTTTTGCATGTGGTGTACTCGGGTGCTTGGATAGGGTTATGCATGTGGTGTACTCCGGTGCCTGGATAGGGTTTTGCATGTGGTGTACTCCGGTGCCTGGATAGGGCTATGCGTGTGATGTACTCTGGGGCCTGGATAAGGCTATGCGTGTGGTGTACTCCGGGGCCTGGATAGGGCTGTGCGTGTGATGTACTCCGTTGCCTGGATAGGGCTGTGCATGTGATGTACTCCGGTGCCTGGATAGGGTTATGCATGTGGTGTACTCCGGTGCCTGGATAGGGTTATGCATGTGGTGTACTCCGGTGCCTGGATAGGGTTATGCATGTGGTGTACTCCGGTGCCTGGATAGGGTAATGTGTGTTGGGTACTCAGGGTTATGCGTGTGATGTACTCCGGGGACTGGATAGTTTTGTGTGTGGTGTACTCCGGGGCCTGGATAGGGTTATGCATGTGATGTACTCCGGTGCCTGGATAGGGTAATGTGTGTTGGGTACTTAGGGTTATGCGTGTGGTGTACTCCGGTGCTTGGATAGGGCTATGCGTGTGGTGTACTCCATGCCTGGATAGGGTTCTCTCGTGCTTGGATAGGGTTATGCATGTGGTGTACTCCGGTGGCTGGATAGGGATATGCGTGTGGTGTACTCCGGTGTTTGGATAGGGCTATGCGTGTGGTGTACTCCGGTGCCTGGATAGGGTTCTCCAGTGCTTGGAAAGGGTTATGCATGTGGTGTACTCCGGTGCCTGGATAGGGTTATGCATGTGATGTACTCCGGTGCCTGGATAGAGTTTTGCATGTGGTGTACTCCGGTGCCTGGATAGGGTTATGCATGTGATGTACTCCGGTGCCTGGATAGGGTAATGTGTGTTGGGTACTCAGGGTTATGCGTGTGATGTACTCCGGTGCCTGGATAGAGTTTTGCATGTGGTGTACTCTGGTGCCTGGATAGGGCTATGCGTGTGGTGTACTCCGGTGCCTGGATAGGGTTCTCCTGTGCTTGGAAAGGGTTATGCATGTGGTGTACTCCGGTGCCTGGATAGGGTTATGCATGTGATGTACTCCGGTGCCTGGATAGGGAAATGTGTGTTGGGTACTCAGGTTTATGAGTGTGATGTACTCCGGTGCCTGGATAGGGTTTTGCATGTGGTGTACTCGGGTGCCTGGATAGGGTTATGCACGTGGTGTACTCCGGTGCCTGGATAGGGTTTTGCATGTGGTGTACTCGGGTGCCTGGAGAGGGTTTTGCATGTGATGTACTCCGGTGCCTGGATATGGCTATGCGTGTGATGTACTCCGGGGCCTGGATAGGGCTATGCGTTTGGTGTACTCCGGGGCCTGGATAGGGCTATGCGTGTGATGTACTCCAGGGCCTGGATAGGGTAATGTGTGTTGGGTACTCAGGGTTATGCGTGTTTTGTACTCCGGTGCCTGGATAGAGTTTTGCATGTGGTGTACTCTGGTGCCTGGATAGGGCTATGCGTGTGGTGTACTCCGGTGCCTGGATAGGGTTCTCCGGTGCTTGGAAAGGGTTATGCATGTGGTGTACTCCGGTGCCTGGATAGGGTAATGTGTGTTGGGTACTCAGGGTTATGCGTGTGATGTACTCCGGTGCCTGGATAGGGTTATGCATGTGATGTACTCCGGTGCCTGGATAGGGCTATGCGTGTGATGTACTCTGGTGCCTGGATAGGATTTTGCATGTGGTGTATTCCGGTGCCTGGATAGGGTTATGCACGTGGTGTACTACGGTGCCAGGATAGGGTTATGCATGTGATGTACTCGGGTGCCTGGATAGGGTTATGCGTGTGATGTACTCCGGGGCCTGGATAGGGCTGTGCGTGTGATGTACTCGGGGGCCTGGATAGGGTTATGCATGTGGTGTACTCCGGTGCCTGGATAGGGTTATGCACATGGTATACTACGGTGCCTGGATAGGGTTATGCATGTGATGTACTCGGGTGCCTGGATAGGGTTATGCGTGTGATGTACTCCGGTGCCTGGATAGGGTTATGCATGTGATGTACTCGGGTGCCTGGATAGGGCTATGCGTGTGGTGTACTCTGTGCCTGGATAGGGTTATGCATGTGGTGTACTCCGGTGGCTGGATAGGGTTATGCGTGTGGTGTACTCCCGTGTTTGGATAGGGCTATGCGTGTGGTGTACTCCGGTGCCTGGATAGGGTTCTCCAGTGCTTGGAAAGGGTTATGCATGTGGTGTACTCCGGTGCCTGGATAGGGTTTTGCATGTGGTGTACTCTGGTGCCTGGATAGGGTTATGCACGTGGTGTACTCGGGTGCCTGGATAGGGTTATGCATGTGGTGTACTCGGGTGCCTGGATAGGGCAATGCGTGTGATGTACTCCGGGGCCTAGATAGGGTTTTGCATGTGATTTACTCTGGTGCCTGGATAATGTTTTGCATGTGGTGTACTCCGGTGCCTGGATAGGGTTTTGCGTGTGGTGTACTATGGTGCCTGGATAGGGTTATGCATGTCCTGTATTCGGGTGCCTCGATAGGGTTATGCGTGTGATGTACTCTGGTGCCTGGATAGGGTTTTGCATGTGGTGTACTCTGGTGCCTGGATAGGGTTATGCATGTGATGTACTCCGGTGCCTGGATAGGGTAATGTGTGTTGGATACTCAGGGTTATGCGTGTGATGTACTCCGGTGCCTGGATAGGGTTATGCGTGTGGTGTACTGCGGTGCTTGGATAGGGCTATGCGTGTGGTGTACTCTGTGCCTGGATAGGGTTCTCTCGTGCTTGGAAAGGGTTATGCATGTGGTGTACTCCGGTGCCTGGATAGGGTTATGCGTGTGGTGTACTCTGGTGTTTGGATAGGGCTATGCGTGTGGTGTACTCCGGTGCCTGGATAGGGTTCTCCAGTGCTTGGAAAGGGTTATGCATGTGGTGTACTCCGGTGCCTGGATAGGGTTTTGCATGTGGTGTACTCTGGTGCCTGGATAGGGTTATGCACGTGGTGTACTCGGGTGCCTGGATAGGGTTATGCATGTGGTGTACTCGGGTGCCTGGATAGGGCAATGCGTGTGATGTACTCCGGGGCCTAGATAGGGTTTTGCATGTGATTTACTCTGGTGCCTGGATAATGTTTTGCATGTGGTGTACTCCGGTGCCTGGATAGGGTTTTGCGTGTGGTGTACTATGGTGCCTGGATAGGGTTATGCATGTCATGTATTCGGGTGCCTCGATAGGGTTATGCGTGTGATGTACTCTGGTGCCTGGATAGGGTTTTGCATGTGGTGTACTCTGGTGCCTGGATAGGGTTTTGCATGTGGTGTACTCTGATGCCTGGATAGGGTTTTGCATGTGGTGTACTCCGGTGCCTGGATAGGGTTTTGCATGTGGTGTACTCCGGTGCCTGGATAGGGTTTTGCGTGTGGTGTACTCCGGTGCCTGGATAATGTTATGCACGTGGTGTACTACGGTGCCTGGATAGGGTTATGCACGTGGTGCACTACGGTGCCTGGATAGGGTTATGCATGTGATGTACTCGGGTGCCTGGACAGGGCTATGCGTGTGGTGTACTCCGGTGCCTAGATAGGGTTTTGCGTGTGATGTACTCCGGTGCCTGGATAGGGTTATGTGTGTGATGTACTCGGGTGCCTGGATAGGGTTTTGCATGTGGTGTACTCTGGTGCCTGGATAGGGTTATGCATGTGGTGTACTCGGGTGCCTGGATAGGGTTATGCATGTGGTGTACTCCGGTGCCTGGACAGGGTTATGCATGTGATGTACTCCGGTGCCTGGATAGGGTTATGCGTGTGATGTACACGGGTGCCTGGACAGGGCTATGCGTGTGATGTACTCGGGTGCCTGGATAGGGTTATGCACGTGGTGTACTACAGTGCCTGGATAGGGTTATGCGTGTGATGTACTCCGGGCCTGGATAGAGTTTTGCGTGTGGTGTACTCCGGTGCCTGGATAGGGTTATGCATGTGATGAACTCCGGTGCCTGGATAGGGTAATGTGTGTTGGATACTCAGGGTTATGCGTGTGATGTACTCCGGTGCCTGGATAGGGTTCTCTCGTGCTTGGATAGGGTTATGCATGTGGTGTACTCCGTTGGCTGGATAGGGTTATGCATGTGGTGTACTGCGGTGCTTGGATAGGGCTATGCGTGTGGTGTACTCTGTGCCTGGATAGGGTTCTCTCGTGCTTGGATAGGGTTATGCATGTGGTGTACTCCGTTGGCTGGATAGGGTTATGCGTGTGGTGTACTCCGGTGTTTGGATAGGGCTATGCGTGTGGTGTACTCCGGTGCCTGGATAGGGTTCTCCAGTGCTTGGAAAGGGTTATGCATGTGGTGTAATCCGGTGCCTGGATAGGGTAATGTGTGTTGGGTACTCAGGGTTATGCGTGTGATGTACTCCAGTGCCTGGATAGGGTTTTGCATGTGGTGTGCTCGGGTGCCTGGATAGGGTTATGCACCTGGTGTACTCCAGTGCCTGGATAGGGTTTTGCATGTGGTGTACTCAGGTGCCTGGATAGGGTTTTGCATGTGATGTACTCCGGTGCCTGGATATGGCTATGCGTGTGATGTACTCCGGGGCCTGGATAGGGTTATGCATGTGATGTACTCCGGTGCCTGGATAGGGTAATGTGTGTTGGGTACTCAGGGTTATGCGTGTGATGTACTCCGGTGCCTGGATAGGGTTTTGCATGTGGTGTGCTCGGGTGCCTGGGTAGGGTTATGCACCTGGTGTACTCCAGTGCTTGGATAGGGTTTTGCATGTGGTGTACTCGGGTGCCTGGATAGGGTTTTGCATGTGATGTATTCCGGTGCCTGGATATGGCTATGCGTGTGATATACTCTGGGGCCTGTATAGGGTTATGCGTGTGATGTACTCCGGGGCCTGGATAGGGTTATGCATGTGATGTACTCCGGTGCCTGGATAGGGTTATGCGTGTGATGTACTCCGGGGCCTGGATAGGGTTATGCGTGTGATGTACTCGGATGCCTGGATAGGGTTATGCATGTGATGTACTCCGGTGCCTGGATAGGGTAATGTGTGTTGGGTACTTAGGGTTATGCGTGTGATGTACTCCGGTGCCTGGATAGGGTTATGCGTGTGGTGTACTCTGGTGCTTGGATAGGGCTATGCGTGTGGTGTACTCCATGCCTGGATAGGGTTCTCTCGTGCTTGGATAGGGTTATGCATGTGGTGTACTCCGGTGGCTGGATAGGGATATGCGTGTGGTGTACTCCGGTGTTTGGATAGGGCTATGCGTGTGGTGTACTTCGGTGCCTGGATAGGGTTCTCCAGTGCTTGGAAAGGGTTATGCATGTGGTGTACTCCGGTGCCTGGATAGGGTTATGCACGTGGTGTACTCTGGTGCCTGGATAGGGTAATGTGTGTTGGGTACTTAGGGTTATGCGTGTGATGTACTCCGGTGCCTGGATAGGGCTATGCGTGTGGTGTACTCCGGTGCCTGGATAGGGCTATGCGTGTGGTGTACTCCGGTGCCTGGATAGGGTTTTGCATGTGGTGTACTCCGGTGCCTGGATAGGGTTATGCATGTGATGTACTCCGGTGCCTGGATAGGGTAATGTGTGTTGGGTACTCAGGGTTATGCGTGTGATGTACTCTGGTGCCTGGATAGAGTTTTGCATGTGGTGTACTCTGGTGCCTGGATAGGGCTATGCGTGTGGTGTACTCCGGTGCCTGGATAGGGTTTTGCATGAGGTGTACTCGGGTGCCTGGATAGGGTTTTGCATGTGATGTACTCCGGTGCCTGGATATGGCTATGCGTGTGATGTACTCCGGGGCCTGGATAGGGCTATGCGTGTGGTGTACTCCGGGGCCTGGATAGGGTTCTCCGGTGCTTGGAAAGGGTTATGCATGTGGTGTACTCCGGTGCCTGGATAGGGTAATGTGTGTTGGGTACTCAGGGTTATGCGTGTGATGTACTCCGGTGCCTGGATAGGGTTTTGCATGTGGTGTACTCGGGTGCCTGGATAGGGTTATGCACGTGGTGTACTCCGGTGCCTGGATAGGGTTTTGCATGTGGTGTACTCGGGTGCCTGGATAGGGTTTTGCATGTGATGTACTCCGGTGCCTGGATAGGGTTTTGCATGTGGTGTACTCCGGTGCCTGGATAGGGTTATGCACGTGGTGTACTCCGGTGCCTGGATAGGGTAATGTGTGTTGGGTACTTAGGGTTATGCGTGTGATGTACTCCGGTGCCTGGATAGAGTTTTGCATGTGGTGTACTCTGGTGCCTGGATAGGGCTATGCGTGGTGTGTACTCCGGTGCCTGGATAGGGTTTTGCATGTGGTGTACTCCGGTGCCTGGATAGGGTTATGCATGTGATGTACTCGGGTGCCTGGATAGGGTAATGTGTGTTGGGTACTCAGGGTTATGCGTGTGATGTACTCCGGTGCCTGGATAGAGTTTTGCATGTGGTGTACTCTGGTGCCTGGATAGGGCCTTGCGTGTGGTGTACTCCGGAGCCTGGATAGGGCTATGCGTGTGATGTACTCCAGGGCCTGGATAGGGTAATGTGTGTTGGGTACTCAGGGTTATGCGTGTTTTGTACTCCGGTGCCTGGATAGAGTTTTGCATGTGGTGTACTCTGGTGCCTGGATAGGGCTATGCGTGTGGTGTACTCCGGTGCCTGGATAGGGTTCTCCGGTGCTTGGAAAGGGTTATGCATGTGGTGTACTCCGGTGCCTGGATAGGGTAATGTGTGTTGGGTACTCAGGGTTATGCGTGTGATGTACTCCGGTGCCTGGATAGGGTTTTGCATGTGGTGTACTCGGGTGCCTGGATAGGGTTATGCACTTGGTGTACTCCGGTGCCTGGATAGGGTTTTGCATGTGGTGTACTCGGGTGCCTGGATAGGGTTTTGCATGTGATGTACTCCGGTGCCTGGATATGGCTATGCGTGTGATGTACTCCGGGGCCTGGATAGGGCTATGCGTGTGGTGTACTCCGGGGCCTGGATAGGGCTATGCGTGTGATGTACTCCAGGGCCTGGATAGGGTAATGTGTGTTGGGTACTCAGGGTTATGCGTGTTTTGTACTCCGGTGCCTGGATAGAGTTTTGCATGTGGTGTACTCTGGTACCTGGATAGGGCTATGCGTGTGGTGTTCTCCGGTGCCTGGATAGGGTTCTCCGGTGCTTGGAAAGGGCTATGCGTGTGGTGTACTCCGGGGCCTGGATAGGGCTATGCGTGTGATGTACTCCAGGGCCTGGATAGGGTAATGTGTGTTGGGTACTCAGGGTTATGCGTGTTTTGTACTCCGGTGCCTGGATAGAGTTTTGCATGTGGTGTACTCTGGTGCCTGGATAGGGCTATGCGTGTGGTGTTCTCCGGTGCCTGGATAGGGTTCTCCGGTGCTTGGAAAGGGCTATGCGTGTGGTGTACTCCGGTGCCTGGATAGGGTTCTCCGGTGCTTGGAAAGGGTTATGCATGTGGTGTACTCTGTGTTAGGGAGAATTCTCTGTTTAGGCTGAATTTCCCTACCTAGTGAGTCCCCCAGCAGCTTTGCTGGATTTCTGGGGTTTAATTTTTTTCTCCTGCCAAGAGTGAGACTCTTTTACCCTCACTCTTGGACATGTTGAAGTGTGTTTTCTTGGTTAAACCTTGTGTTGAATGGGCTATGGGGTCTTTTACTCCATAGGGCCTCATGTATTTTTGTGATGTGGGTCACACAGCACCCTCTGTGCCGTGACCCAGGGGTGTCCTAGGGACTCCCCAACATAGACTCCATACCCTGGGACTGACTACTGTCTCCCAGGGCATGTAAAGTCACCAAAGACTTTGCTAGTCTTGAATCCTGAACAGAACCAGTACAAACCATCATATTGTGGACGTACTGGCTGGGGCAATTCGATTGCCCCAGGGTCTGTTAGTCGAGGGGGCACGTCTCCGTCCCCCCTGATCGAGTTTTGGCTGGTGGCAGTGGAAACTACTTTTTATATTCGACCGCGAATATTTCCCTATGGGATTTCCCATTGTTTTAGGCTAACACATTTAATTATTTATTTACGGTAGCCTTAAACATACCGCCGGTTTATATATTTATTTTTATAACTCCGGTTGGGACTTTTTGCCAAAACTTGATTCTAAAATGGCGTTGGTGTTCGCCTCTGTAACTCTGACCCAAAGTGGAGCCCTTTGTTCCACTTTTGGCGGGCTTCTCCACAGAAGCCCTCCAAAGTGGTGCCACTCTGTCTGGGGTACTTAGGAGGGGTGGAGGGGGATTTAGGCACCCTGGACTGAGTTACCTTGGTAACTCCAGTCGCACTCCGTCCTGATTGGCCCAAGTGGTGAGCCGCCCGGCTCACCACTTAGCATGTTTGAGTGACAGCTAGGCTGGGTGAATGGGGGCTTGCTGCATAAAAGCAGGGCTTTGGGGACTGGGACTTCAGAAGTCGCCACAGGACCAAGAATCCGACGAGGGAAGAGCTGAGCCGACCTGCTTCGACGACACCACCCGGTGGAGCCCTGCTGAACCGTCTCACCACTTGTTCCCGACGACCGAGGAGAACTCTTAACGGAGTGGCTCCTTCCCTTGACTGGTGGGGACAACCAGTTTTCGCCTTCTTTCCGTTCTTTGAGGTATCTCGTGGCCGCCTTGCCTGTGCCAAGCACCCCGGCAACCGGAATACCACACTTTACCCCCATACCGCGAAAGTCGGCACCAACCCTTTAACCGGAGGACTCCGCGGCTGGTTTCTTCCCGGGCAGTGCAACGACCCTCTTCTTCTGCTCTTCAGCGAGAACTTCTTCTCCCCTGACCGACGTCGAGCCCTGCTGCCACTGCCTGGAACAACTGCCACCGCTGGAGGATCCTTTCCGCTTAAGGTACCGTGTTCTGCCTGGCTTCCCTTGCTACCGACTGTACGGGGTAGATTTAGTCCCCGGCTTTCGAACCTGGGAGTGCCTGGGACACTTTGGCTAAACTTTCTGAGCCACTCTAACCTCTTTTTGACTCTTTGCAAGACTTTGAATCTCTAACTAACAGTGTGATCTTGGGCACATTTTCGCTCCGGCTACTCTAAGAGTGGGCCCTGCCTAATGACTTTTGCTCACCTGTGACTTTATTCTTCGTTAAGCCTATTGCAAGTGTTCTGGACCTTAGAGTGGTGTGTCTAACCTATTTCTGCTTTTTCTCTCCCTTTCTTGGAAACTACTAGAGTGTCATCTAACGTTAAGCACTCACCTCTGTTTTAATTAAGTGGTGTTAACCTAGAGTTGTCTGGATAGGAGAAAGGATTGAATTTACTTTCAGTATAACTGTGTTGAAGTGCTTTTACTATATTTTTGCTAGAGTGTTTTTAACTTATGTGTATTTTAAATAAATAACTATATACTTTTGAAACCAAGCTCTGGTCAGTGTTTGCTTGTGCTATTGTGTTTTGGTACATATTGTGTATACTTTACATACTGCCTAACTCTTCTTGAGAGAAGTCTGACTGCTCAGCCACAGCTACCAGGTAAATCTGGGTGGTACAGACTGCTACCAAAGGGGTTTACTGCTCTACCTGTAGTCTTAAATCTTTTGCAGTGTTCCCCAAGGGAACTGCACAGGTTTCTGCCTAACACTGGTGTACAGCGGTGGGATTTGTATTGAGTATACATTTTATTGTGCTTTAGATACCTTAGTGCAACTAACCACAAAGCTTAGCACTGAAAAAGTAAAACCTCTAACATGTCAGTTATAGAAAGCTATAGTCAAGAGTCCCTTGCAGCCAAAACTGCTGATTGTTTAAGAATGCTCTGTAAACATAAGGATCTCCTGACTAAGGGCAAGAAAATGGAGCTGATTGAAAGATTGTTAGCTAACCAAAGTCTGGGTGATGGTTCAGAGGAGCCTACCACTCCAGCAACTGTAGATGACAGTATTGAAGTTAACATGGAGCAAAATGTTGATGTTTCTGAGGAAGAGTCAGAAGAGGAGGGTGAGGCTGTTGTAACTGTCCCCCCTAGGCCTCTACCTGCTCTACCTGCTGTGCCTACTGGACCTTTACCAGGTCCCACATTTAGTCCTCAGTACTTTGAACTGGAGAAAATGAAGCTAGAATTGGAGTATAAGAAACTTAATGCTCAAACTGACAAAGAACTAAGGCTAAGGGAAATGGAGCTCAAGTATGACTTAGAAATGAAGAAATTATCTGTTGAGAATGTTTCTCTCTCTGGCTCCTCTAGAAGTTCCAGTCCTAAAAGACCCCGGATGCCTAAAGAATTGGTTGGTATGTATGAGCCTAAGTTGGATGTGTTGGATTGGTTGTCTCTGTTTGAATATAATCATGGGCTCCAGAACATCACAGGAAATGACTTACTCACCTGGTTGTTCTCTAGGCTTCCCCCTGTTGCAACTGATGTGGTAATGGAGATGGGGGAGGAGGATAGGAAGGACTATGAATGTGTGAAACTAGCTTTGATAGCTAGGTTTGGGAAGACCCCTTCCCAGTATCTTAAGAGGTTTAGGAGCCTCAAAAAGCATGATGGTACCCCTTGGGCTACCTGGGTGAGTGAATGTTTGAAAAACTTAGAGGGATGGATTAAGGGTTACAAGGTGAACACTTATGAGGGGATGAGAAATCTCTTTATGTTGGAGTCAATTTATGATGCCTGCTCTCCTGAGCTCAGACAGCACTTGGCTGATTCACAGGAATTGGATCCTAGGAAGCTAGCTAAGGCTGCTGACTTGTGGGTTGCCAACAGGGCCACTCACAAGGATTCTGGGGTAACTCAGAAGAAGGATGGGGAGAAACAGCCTAAAAAGGACTCCAAAGAGAATTCTAATAATTCCTATCCCAAAGAGGGCCCCAAACCACAAAATAACCAGGGTAAGCCACATGGGAAACCGAGTCAGACTACTGTACCTTCTGGCCACAAGCCAGAAGGAGGTCAGAACAAACCACCCTTCCAGAGAGCATTTGGACAATGCTATGTCTGTCAGGGTACTGACCATATCAAAGGAGATCCCAAGTGCAAGGGTAAACCTGCAGGGATCAGCACAGTCTCCTTAGCCTTCACTCCTGAGGATGAAGTACAGATGGCTAGTGCCCACTTTGAACTCTTTGCTGAAGAACCCTTGGGTCTTCAAGCAACTGTAAACTTAGAGCCTATGGGTCTGGTTAGTCCCCAGAATAGGGTTGTGTATAACTCCCTACCTGTTAACTCTAAGGTGTATTATGTGGACAGTGTTCTTGTCAATGGCCAGGATACTCCTGCCAGGAGAGACACTGGGGCCAGCAGAACAGTAGTGGATGAAAGCTTCTTTCAACCTGAGGATGTGGCCAAAGCACCCAAAGGTCCCACTAAAATGTCTGGAGGCCCTGTCCAAATGGTTCCTATTCTACCAGCCCTCATTCAGTGTAACAACATGACAGTGAGGATCCCTGTCAGTGTTCAGACTGAGGTACCTGGGAAGGTCCTGTTGGGGAATGACCTAAGAACTCTAGGAGTAGTGTCACATACCCCCAGGCCTCCCAGTATGGAGAAGCAGAACTTAACCAAATTGGCTAGACAGGCTACCTTGAAGGACCCTTCTAAGCCTGTGGGACCCTCTACTGAGAACCCCACTACAAGCCCTGGTGTTAGTAAGTTGACCTCTAACCCAGGCACATTTCAGGATAGTATGCTAGGAACATGGGAGCCCCAACCAAGCTCCACCCTTGTTCCCCTAGTTTCCGAGTCTCTGACCCCCCCTGCTTCTGAGGAAGAGGTGGATAGACCAACTAGGCCCCTATCTGGACCTGAGAGAACTGGTAATTCTCAGTGCTGGTGGAAAACCAGAAAAGAAAAGTCTAAGGCCAAAAACCTTCGGACTGTTGGACCTTCTACTGAAGACCCCAACTCAAATCCTAATATTAGGGGGGAAACTCCTAAAATAGGTAAGGGTAGATCTAAGAGGAAGGGGAAGCAGGTACATTGCCTAACCCCAACCCCTCCAACCAAGAGGCCTAAGACCCAACCTGCTCCCACAAGAGAGGTGGTGAGGAACCTTGGAGGCCCCTCTAGATCTAAGGGAATCCTTTATAAGGACCCCTTCAAAAAGCCTAACATAGGTTCAGAAGTTGTACCAACTTCTGAGGGACTGGTCAACCAGATCCCCTATAACAAAAAGACTGATGTTCCTCAAAGGGTCTGTAGGTCCGTTAGCTTGCAAAAGAAAACCTTTGAGTTCTCCATTGAACCTAGGTCAAGGTGTCACCATCAAAATGCTGATGGACTCTCTAGGATGTATATCATCGACTAGAGGTATGAGGTTCATCCAGGAGTGGATTAAATCCTCCTGTCCCTTAGTCTGGGGGGGGCGAGTGTTAGGGAGAATTCTCTGTTTAGGCTGAATTTCCCTACCTAGTGAGTCCCCCAGCAGCTTTGCTGGATTTCTGGGGTTTAATTTTTTTCTCCTGCCAAGAGTGAGACTCTTTTACCCTCACTCTTGGACATGTTGAAGTGTGTTTTCTTGGTTAAACCTTGTGTTGAATGGGCTATGGGGTCTTTTACTCCATAGGGCCTCATGTATTTTTGTGATGTGGGTCACACAGCACCCTCTGTGCCGTGACCCAGGGGTGTCCTAGGGACTCCCCAACATAGACTCCATACCCTGGGACTGACTACTGTCTCCCAGGGCATGTAAAGTCACCAAAGACTTTGCTAGTCTTGAATCCTGAACAGAACCAGTACAAACCATCATATTGTGGACGTACTGGCTGGGGCAATTCGATTGCCCCAGGGTCTGTTAGTCGAGGGGGCACGTCTCCGTCCCCCCTGATCGAGTTTTGGCTGGTGGCAGTGGAAACTACTTTTTATATTCGACCGCGAATATTTCCCTATGGGATTTCCCATTGTTTTAGGCTAACACATTTAATTATTTATTTACGGTAGCCTTAAACATACCGCCGGTTTATATATTTATTTTTATAACTCCGGTTGGGACTTTTTGCCAAAACTTGATTCTAAAATGGCGTTGGTGTTCGCCTCTGTAACTCTGACCCAAAGTGGAGCCCTTTGTTCCACTTTTGGCGGGCTTCTCCACAGAAGCCCTCCAAAGTGGTGCCACTCTGTCTGGGGTACTTAGGAGGGGTGGAGGGGGATTTAGGCACCCTGGACTGAGTTACCTTGGTAACTCCAGTCGCACTCCGTCCTGATTGGCCCAAGTGGTGAGCCGCCCGGCTCACCACTTAGCATGTTTGAGTGACAGCTAGGCTGGGTGAATGGGGGCTTGCTGCATAAAAGCAGGGCTTTGGGGACTGGGACTTCAGAAGTCGCCACAGGACCAAGAATCCGACGAGGGAAGAGCTGAGCCGACCTGCTTCGACGACACCACCCGGTGGAGCCCTGCTGAACCGTCTCACCACTTGTTCCCGACGACCGAGGAGAACTCTTAACGGAGTGGCTCCTTCCCTTGACTGGTGGGGACAACCAGTTTTCGCCTTCTTTCCGTTCTTTGAGGTATCTCGTGGCCGCCTTGCCTGTGCCAAGCACCCCGGCAACCGGAATACCACACTTTACCCCCATACCGCGAAAGTCGGCACCAACCCTTTAACCGGAGGACTCCGCGGCTGGTTTCTTCCCGGGCAGTGCAACGACCCTCTTCTTCTGCTCTTCAGCGAGAACTTCTTCTCCCCTGACCGACGTCGAGCCCTGCTGCCACTGCCTGGAACAACTGCCACCGCTGGAGGATCCTTTCCGCTTAAGGTACCGTGTTCTGCCTGGCTTCCCTTGCTACCGACTGTACGGGGTAGATTTAGTCCCCGGCTTTCGAACCTGGGAGTGCCTGGGACACTTTGGCTAAACTTTCTGAGCCACTCTAACCTCTTTTTGACTCTTTGCAAGACTTTGAATCTCTAACTAACAGTGTGATCTTGGGCACATTTTCGCTCCGGCTACTCTAAGAGTGGGCCCTGCCTAATGACTTTTGCTCACCTGTGACTTTATTCTTCGTTAAGCCTATTGCAAGTGTTCTGGACCTTAGAGTGGTGTGTCTAACCTATTTCTGCTTTTTCTCTCCCTTTCTTGGAAACTACTAGAGTGTCATCTAACGTTAAGCACTCACCTCTGTTTTAATTAAGTGGTGTTAACCTAGAGTTGTCTGGATAGGAGAAAGGATTGAATTTACTTTCAGTATAACTGTGTTGAAGTGCTTTTACTATATTTTTGCTAGAGTGTTTTTAACTTATGTGTATTTTAAATAAATAACTATATACTTTTGAAACCAAGCTCTGGTCAGTGTTTGCTTGTGCTATTGTGTTTTGGTACATATTGTGTATACTTTACATACTGCCTAACTCTTCTTGAGAGAAGTCTGACTGCTCAGCCACAGCTACCAGGTAAATCTGGGTGGTACAGACTGCTACCAAAGGGGTTTACTGCTCTACCTGTAGTCTTAAATCTTTTGCAGTGTTCCCCAAGGGAACTGCACAGGTTTCTGCCTAACACTCTGGTGCCTGGATAGGGCTATGCGTGTGGTGTTCTCCGGTGCCTGGATAGGGTTCTCCGGTGCTTGGAAAGGGCTATGCGTGTGGTGTACTCCGGTGCCTGGATAGGGTTCTCCGGTGCTTGGAAAGGGTTATGCATGTGATGTACTCCGGTGCCTGGATAGGGTAATGTGTGTTGGGTACTCAGCATTATGCGTGTGATGTACTCGGGTGCCTGGATAGGGTTATGCATGTGATGTACTCGGATGCCTGGATAGGGTTTTGCGTGTGATGTACTCGGGTGCCTGGATAGGGTTATGCGTGTGATGTACTCGGGTGCCTGGATAGGGTTATGGGTGTGATGTACTCGGGTGCCTGGATAGGGTTATGCGTGTGATGTACTCGGGTGCCTGGATAGGGGTATGCGTGTGATGTACTCGGGTGCCTGGATAGGGTTTTGCGTGTGATGTACTCGGGTGCCTGGATAGGGTTATGCGTGTGATGTACTCGGGTGCCTGGATAGGGTTATGCGTGTGATGTACTCGGGTGCCTGGATAGGGTTATGCGTGTGATGTACTCCGGGGCCTGGATAGGGTTATGCGTGTGATGTACTCCGGGGCCTGGATAGGGTTATGCGTGTGATGTACTCCGGGGCCTGGATAGGGTTATGCGTGTGATGTACTCCGGTGCCTGGATAGGGTTATGCGTGTGGTGTACTCCGGTGCTTGGATAGGGCTATGCGTGTGGTGTACTCCATGCCTGGATAGGGTTCTCTCGTGCTTGGATAGGGTTATGCATGTGGTGTACTCCGGTGGCTGGATAGGGTTATGCGTGTGGTGTACACCGGTGCTTGGATAGGGCTATGCGTGTGGTGTACTCCATGCCTGGATAGGGTTCTCTCGTGCTTGGATAGGGTTATGCATGTGGTGTACTCCGGTGGCTGGATAGGGATATGCGTGTGGTGTACTCCGGTGTTTGGATAGGGCTATGCGTGTGGTGTACTTCGGTGCCTGGATAGGGTTCTCCAGTGCTTGGAAAGGGTTATGCATGTGGTGTACTCCGGTGCCTGGATAGGGTTATGCACGTGGTGTACTCCGGTGCCTGGATAGGGTAATGTGTGTTGGCTACTTAGGGTTATGCGTGTGATGTACTCCGGTGCCTGGATAGGGCTATGCGTGTGGTGTACTCCGGTGCCTGGATAGGGCTATGCGTGTGGTGTACTCCGGTGCCTGGATAGGGTTTTGCATGTGGTGTACTCCGGTGCCTGGATAGGGTTATGCATGTGATGTACTCCGGTGCCTGGATAGGGTAATGTGTGTTGGGTACTCAGGGTTATGCGTGTGATGTACTCCGGTGCCTGGATAGAGTTTTGCATGTGGTGTACTCTGGTGCCTGGATAGGGCTATGCGTGTGGTGTACTCCGGTGCCTGGATATGGTTTTGCATGTGGTGTACTCGGGTGCCTGGATAGGGTTTTGCATGTGATGTACTCCGGTGCCTGGATATGGCTATGCGTGTGATGTACTCCGGGGCCTGGATAGGGCTATGCGTGTGGTGTACTCCGGGGCCTGGATAGGGTTCTCCGGTGCTTGGAAAGGGTTATGCATGTGGTGTACTCCGGTGCCTGGATAGGGTAATGTGTGTTGGGTACTCAGGGTTATGCGTGTGATGTACTCCGGTGCCTGGATAGGGTTTTGCATGTGGTGTACTCGGGTGCCTGGATAGGGTTATGCACGTGGTGTACTCCGGTGCCTGGATAGGGTTTTGCATGTGGTGTACTCGGGTGCCTGGATAGGGTTTTGCATGTGATGTACTCCGGTGCCTGGATAGGGTTTTGCATGTGGTGTACTCCGGTGCCTGGATAGGGTTATGCACGTGGTGTACTCCGGTGCCTGGATAGGGTAATGTGTGTTGGGTACTTAGGGTTATGCGTGTGATGTACTCCGGTGCCTGGATAGAGTTTTGCATGTGGTGTACTCTGGTGCCTGGATAGGGCTATGCGTGGTGTGTACTCCGGTGCCTGGATAGGGTTTTGCATGTGGTGTACTCCGGTGCCTGGATAGGGTTATGCATGTGATGTACTCCGGTGCCTGGATAGGGTAATGTGTGTTGGGTACGCAGGGTTTTGCATGTGATGTACTCCGGTGCCTGGATAGGGTTTTGCATGTGGTGTACTCCGGTGCCTGGATAGGGTTATGCACGTGGTGTACTCCGGTGCCTGGATAGGGTAATGTGTGTTGGGTACTTAGGGTTATGCGTGTGATGTACTCCGGTGCCTGGATAGAGTTTTGCATGTGGTGTACTCTGGTGCCTGGATAGGGCTATGCGTGGTGTGTACTCCGGTGCCTGGATAGGGTTTTGCATGTGGTGTACTCTGGTGCCTGGATAGGGTTATGCACGTGGTGTACTCGGGTGCCTGGATAGGGTTATGCATGTGGTGTACTCGGGTGCCTGGATAGGGCAATGCGTGTGATGTACTCCGGGGCCTAGATAGGGTTTTGCATGTGATTTACTCTGGTGCCTGGATAATGTTTTGCATGTGGTGTACTCCGGTGCCTGGATAGAGTTTTGCGTGTGGTGTACTATGGTGCCTGGATAGGGTTATGCATGTCATGTATTCGGGTGCCTCGATAGGGTTATGCGTGTGATGTACTCTGGTGCCTGGATAGGGTTTTGCATGTGGTGTACTCTGGTGCCTGGATAGGGTTATGCATGTGATGTACTCCGGTGCCTGGATAGGGTAATGTGTGTTGGATACTCAGGGTTATGCGTGTGATGTACTCCGGTGCCTGGATAGGGTTATGCGTGTGGTGTACTGCGGTGCTTGGATAGGGCTATGCGTGTGGTGTACTCTGTGCCTGGATAGGGTTCTCTCGTGCTTGGAAAGGGTTATGCATGTGGTGTACTCCGGTGCCTGGATAGGGTTATGCGTGTGGTGTACTCTGGTGTTTGGATAGGGCTATGCGTGTGGTGTACTCCGGTGCCTGGATAGGGTTCTCCAGTGCTTGGAAAGGGTTATGCATGTGGTGTACTCCGGTGCCTGGATAGGGTTTTGCATGTGGTGTACTCTGGTGCCTGGATAGGGTTATGCACGTGGTGTACTCGGGTGCCTGGATAGGGTTATGCATGTGGTGTACTCGGGTGCCTGGATAGGGCAATGCGTGTGATGTACTCCGGGGCCTAGATAGGGTTTTGCATGTGATTTACTCTGGTGCCTGGATAATGTTTTGCATGTGGTGTACTCCGGTGCCTGGATAGGGTTTTGCGTGTGGTGTACTATGGTGCCTGGATAGGGTTATGCATGTCATGTATTCGGGTGCCTCGATAGGGTTATGCGTGTGATGTACTCTGGTGCCTGGATAGGGTTTTGCATGTGGTGTACTCTGGTGCCTGGATAGGGTTTTGCATGTGGTGTACTCTGATGCCTGGATAGGGTTTTGCATGTGGTGTACTCCGGTGCCTGGATAGGGTTTTGCATGTGGTGTACTCCGGTGCCTGGATAGGGTTTTGCGTGTGGTGTACTCCGGTGTCTGGATAATGTTATGCACGTGGTGTACTACGGTGCCTGGATAGGGTTATGCACGTGGTGCACTACGGTGCCTGGATAGGGTTATGCATGTGATGTACTCGGGTGCCTGGACAGGGCTATGCGTGTGGTGTACTCCGGTGCCTAGATAGGGTTTTGCGTGTGATGTACTCCGGTGCCTGGATAGGGTTATGCGTGTGATGTACTCGGGTGCCTGGATAGGGTTTTGCATGTGGTGTACTCTTGTGCCTGGATAGGGTTATGCATGTGGTGTACTCGGGTGCCTGGATAGGGTTATGCATGTGGTGTACTCCGGTGCCTGGACAGGGTTATGCATGTGATGTACTCCGGTGCCTGGATAGGGTTATGCGTGTGATGTACACGGGTGCCTGGACAGGGCTATGCGTGTGATGTACTCGGGTGCCTGGATAGGGTTATGCACGTGGTGTACTACAGTGCCTGGATAGGGTTATGCGTGTGATGTACTCCGGGCCTGGATAGAGTTTTGCGTGTGGTGTACTCCGGTGCCTGGATAGGGTTATGCATGTGATGTACTCCGGTGCCTGGATAGGGTAATGTGTGTTGGATACTCAGGGTTATGCGTGTGATGTACTCCGGTGCCTGGATAGGGTTCTCTCGTGCTTGGATAGGGTTATGCATGTGGTGTACTCCGTTGGCTGGATAGGGTTATGCGTGTGGTGTACTGCGGTGCTTGGATAGGGCTATGCGTGTGGTGTACTCTGTGCCTGGATAGGGTTCTCTCGTGCTTGGATAGGGTTATGCATGTGGTGTACTCCGTTGGCTGGATAGGGTTATGCGTGTGGTGTACTCCGGTGTTTGGATAGGGCTATGCGTGTGGTGTACTCCGGTGCCTGGATAGGGTTCTCCAGTGCTTGGAAAGGGTTATGCATGTGGTGTAATCCGGTGCCTGGATAGGGTAATGTGTGTTGGGTACTCAGGGTTATGCGTGTGATGTACTCCAGTGCCTGGATAGGGTTTTGCATGTGGTGTGCTCGGGTGCCTGGATAGGGTTATGCACCTGGTGTACTCCAGTGCCTGGATAGGGTTTTGCATGTGGTGTACTCAGGTGCCTGGATAGGGTTTTGCATGTGATGTACTCCGGTGCCTGGATATGGCTATGCGTGTGATGTACTCCGGGGCCTGGATAGGGTTATGCATGTGATGTACTCCGGTGCCTGGATAGGGTAATGTGTGTTGGGTACTCAGGGTTATG
This sequence comes from Ambystoma mexicanum, assembly GCF_040938575.1. Classification (NCBI taxonomy): domain Eukaryota; kingdom Metazoa; phylum Chordata; class Amphibia; order Caudata; family Ambystomatidae; genus Ambystoma; species Ambystoma mexicanum. The sequence continues at coordinate 32,561,430 of NC_090934.1, forward strand.
CGTGTGATGTACTCCGGTGCCTGGATAGGGTTTTGCATGTGGTGTGCTCGGGTGCCTGGGTAGGGTTATGCACCTGGTGTACTCCAGTGCTTGGATAGGGTTTTGCATGTGGTGTACTCGGGTGCCTGGATAGGGTTTTGCATGTGATGTATTCCGGTGCCTGGATATGGCTATGCGTGTGATATACTCTGGGGCCTGTATAGGGTTATGCGTGTGATGTACTCCGGGGCCTGGATAGGGTTATGCATGTGATGTACTCCGGTGCCTGGATAGGGTTATGCGTGTGATGTACTCCGGGGCCTGGATAGGGTTATGCGTGTGATGTACTCGGATGCCTGGATAGGGTTATGCATGTGATGTACTCCGGTGCCTGGATAGGGTAATGTGTGTTGGGTACTTAGGGTTATGCGTGTGATGTACTCCGGTGCCTGGATAGGGTTATGCGTGTGGTGTACTCTGGTGCTTGGATAGGGCTATGCGTGTGGTGTACTCCATGCCTGGATAGGGTTCTCTCGTGCTTGGATAGGGTTATGCATGTGGTGTACTCCGGTGGCTGGATAGGGATATGCGTGTGGTGTACTCCGGTGTTTGGATAGGGCTATGCGTGTGGTGTACTTCGGTGCCTGGATAGGGTTCTCCAGTGCTTGGAAAGGGTTATGCATGTGGTGTACTCCGGTGCCTGGATAGGGTTATGCACGTGGTGTACTCCGGTGCCTGGATAGGGTAATGTGTGTTGGGTACTTAGGGTTATGCGTGTGATGTACTCCGGTGCCTGGATAGGGCTATGCGTGTGGTGTACTCTGGTGCCTGGATAGGGCTATGCGTGTGGTGTACTCCGGTGCCTGGATAGGGTTTTGCATGTGGTGTACTCCGGTGCCTGGATAGGGTTATGCATGTGATGTACTCCGGTGCCTGGATAGGGTAATGTGTGTTGGGTACTCAGGGTTATGCGTGTGATGTACTCCGGTGCCTGGATAGAGTTTTGCATGTGGTGTACTCTGGTGCCTGGATAGGGCTATGCGTGTGGTGTACTCCGGTGCCTGGATAGGGTTTTGCATGTGGTGTACTCGGGTGCCTGGATAGGGTTTTGCATGTGATGTACTCCGGTGCCTGGATATGGCTATGCGTGTGATGTACTCCGGGGCCTGGATAGGGCTATGCGTGTGGTGTACTCCGGGGCCTGGATAGGGTTCTCCGGTGCTTGGAAAGGGTTATGCATGTGGTGTACTCCGGTGCCTGGATAGGGTAATGTGTGTTGGGTACTCAGGGTTATGCGTGTGATGTACTCCGGTGCCTGGATAGGGTTTTGCATGTGGTGTACTCGGGTGCCTGGATAGGGTTATGCACGTGGTGTACTCCGGTGCCTGGATAGGGTTTTGCATGTGGTGTACTCGGGTGCCTGGATAGGGTTTTGCATGTGATGTACTCCGGTGCCTGGATAGGGTTTTGCATGTGGTGTACTCCGGTGCCTGGATAGGGTTATGCACGTGGTGTACTCCGGTGCCTGGATAGGGTAATGTGTGTTGGGTACTTAGGGTTATGCGTGTGATGTACTCCGGTGCCTGGATAGAGTTTTGCATGTGGTGTACTCTGGTGCCTGGATAGGGCTATGCGTGGTGTGTACTCCGGTGCCTGGATAGGGTTTTGCATGTGGTGTACTCCGGTGCCTGGATAGGGTTATGCATGTGATGTACTCCGGTGCCTGGATAGGGTAATGTGTGTTGGGTACTCAGGGTTATGCGTGTGATGTACTCCGGTGCCTGGATAGAGTTTTGCATGTGGTGTACTCTGGTGCCTGGATAGGGCCTTGCGTGTGGTGTACTCCGGTGCCTGGATAGGGTTTTGCATGTGGTGTACTCCGGTGCCTGGATAGGGCTATGCGTGTGGTGTACTCCGGAGCCTGGATAGGGCTATGCGTGTGATGTACTCCAGGGCCTGGATAGGGTAATGTGTGTTGGGTACTCAGGGTTATGCGTGTTTTGTACTCCGGTGCCTGGATAGAGTTTTGCATGTGGTGTACTCTGGTGCCTGGATAGGGCTATGCGTGTGGTGTACTCCGGTGCCTGGATAGGGTTCTCCGGTGCTTGGAAAGGGTTATGCATGTGGTGTACTCCGGTGCCTGGATAGGGTAATGTGTGTTGGGTACTCAGGGTTATGCGTGTGATGTACTCCGGTGCCTGGATAGGGTTTTGCATGTGGTGTACTCGGGTGCCTGGATAGGGTTATGCACTTGGTGTACTCCGGTGCCTGGATAGGGTTTTGCATGTGGTGTACTCGGGTGCCTGGATAGGGTTTTGCATGTGATGTACTCCGGTGCCTGGATATGGCTATGCGTGTGATGTACTCCGGGGCCTGGATAGGGCTATGCGTGTGGTGTACTCCGGGGCCTGGATAGGGCTATGCGTGTGATGTACTCCAGGGCCTGGATAGGGTAATGTGTGTTGGGTACTCAGGGTTATGCGTGTTTTGTACTCCGGTGCCTGGATAGAGTTTTGCATGTGGTGTACTCTGGTACCTGGATAGGGCTATGCGTGTGGTGTTCTCCGGTGCCTGGATAGGGTTCTCCGGTGCTTGGAAAGGGCTATGCGTGTGGTGTACTCCGGGGCCTGGATAGGGCTATGCGTGTGATGTACTCCAGGGCCTGGATAGGGTAATGTGTGTTGGGTACTCAGGGTTATGCGTGTTTTGTACTCCGGTGCCTGGATAGAGTTTTGCATGTGGTGTACTCTGGTGCCTGGATAGGGCTATGCGTGTGGTGTTCTCCGGTGCCTGGATAGGGTTCTCCGGTGCTTGGAAAGGGCTATGCGTGTGGTGTACTCCGGTGCCTGGATAGGGTTCTCCGGTGCTTGGAAAGGGTTATGCATGTGGTGTTCTCTGGTGCCTGGATAGGGCTATGCGTGTGGTGTTCTCCGGTGCCTGGATAGGGTTCTCCGGTGCTTGGAAAGGGCTATGCGTGTGGTGTACTCCGGTGCCTGGATAGGGTTCTCCGGTGCTTGGAAAGGGTTATGCATGTGATGTACTCCGGTGCCTGGATAGGGTAATGTGTGTTGGGTACTCAGCATTATGCGTGTGATGTACTCGGGTGCCTGGATAGGGTTATGCATGTGATGTACTCGGGTGCCTGGATAGGGTTTTGCGTGTTATGTACTCGGGTGCCTGGATAGGGTTATGCGTGTGATGTACTCGGGTGCCTGGATAGGGTTATGGGTGTGATGTACTCGGGTGCCTGGATAGGGTTATGCGTGTGATGTACTCGGGTGCCTGGATAGGGGTATGCGTGTGATGTACTCGGGTGCCTGGATAGGGTTTTGCGTGTGATGTACTCGGGTGCCTGGATAGGGTTATGCGTGTGATGTACTCGGGTGCCTGGATAGGGTTATGCGTGTGATGTACTCGGGTGCCTGGATAGGGTTATGCGTGTGATGTACTCCGGGGCCTGGATAGGGTTATGCGTGTGATGTACTCCGGGGCCTGGATAGGGTTATGCGTGTGATGTACTCCGGGGCCTGGATAGGGTTATGCGTGTGATGTACTCCGGTGCCTGGATAGGGTTATGCGTGTGGTGTACTCCAGTGCTTGGATAGGGCTATGCGTGTGGTGTACTCCATGCCTGGATAGGGTTCTCTCGTGCTTGGATAGGGTTATGCATGTGGTGTACTCCGGTGGCTGGATAGGGTTATGCGTGTGGTGTACACCGGTGCTTGGATAGGGCTATGCGTGTGGTGTACTCCATGCCTGGATAGGGTTCTCTCGTGCTTGGATAGGGTTATGCATGTGGTGTACTCCGGTGGCTGGATAGGGATATGCGTGTGGTGTACTTCGGTGCCTGGATAGGGTTCTCCAGTGCTTGGAAAGGGTTATGCATGTGGTGTACTCCGGTGCCTGGATAGGGTTATGCACGTGGTGTACTCCGGTGCCTGGATAGGGTAATGTGTGTTGGCTACTTAGGGTTATGCGTGTGATGTACTCCGGTGCCTGGATAGGGCTATGCGTGTGGTGTACTCCGGTGCCTGGATAGGGCTATGCGTGTGGTGTACTCCGGTGCCTGGATAGGGTTTTGCATGTGGTGTACTCTGGTGCCTGGATAGGGCTATGCGTGTGGTGTACTCCGGTGCCTGGATATGGTTTTGCATGTGGTGTACTCGGGTGCCTGGATAGGGTTTTGCATGTGATGTACTCCGGTGCCTGGATATGGCTATGCGTGTGATGTACTCCGGGGCCTGGATAGGGCTATGCCTGTGGTGTACTCCGGGGCCTGGATAGGGTTCTCCGGTGCTTGGAAAGGGTTATGCATGTGGTGTACTCCGGTGCCTGGATAGGGTAATGTGTGTTGGGTACTCAGGGTTATGCGTGTGATGTACTCCGGTGCCTGGATAGGGTTTTGCATGTGGTGTACTCGGGTGCCTGGATAGGGTTTTGCATGTGATGTACTCCGGTGCCTGGATAGGGTTTTGCATGTGGTGTACTCCGGTGCCTGGATAGGGTTATGCACGTGGTGTACTCCGGTGCCTGGATAGGGTAATGTGTGTTGGGTACTTAGGGTTATGCGTGTGATGTACTCCGGTGCCTGGATAGAGTTTTGCATGTGGTGTACTCTGGTGCCTGGATAGGGCTATGCGTGGTGTGTACTCCGGTGCCTGGATAGGGTTTTGCATGTGGTGTACTCCGGTGCCTGGATAGGGTTATGCATGTGATGTACTCCGGTGCCTGGATAGGGTAATGTGTGTTGGGTACTCAGGGTTATGCGTGTGATGTACTCCGGTGCCTGGATAGAGTTTTGCATGTGGTGTACTCTGGTGCCTGGATAGGGCTATGCGTGTGGTGTGCTCCGGTGCCTGGATAGGGTTTTGCATGTGGTGTACTTCGGTGCCTGGATAGGGCTATGCGTGTGGTGTACTCCGGAGCCTGGATAGGGCTATGCGTGTGATGTACTCCAGGGCCTGGATAGGGTAATGTGTGTTGGGTACTCAGGGTTATGCGTGTTTTGTACTCCGGTGCCTGGATAGAGTTTTGCATGTGGTGTACTCTGGTGCCTGGATAGGGCTATGCGTGTGGTGTACTCCGGCGCCTGGATAGGGTTCTCCGGTGCTTGGAAAGGGTTATGCATGTGGTGTACTCCGGTGCCTGGATAGGGTAATGTGTGTTGGGTACTCAGGGTTATGCGTGTGATGTACTCCGGTGCCTGGATAGGGTTTTGCATGTGGTGTACTCGGGTGCCTGGATAGGGTTATGCACTTGGTGTACTCCGGTGCCTGGATAGGGTTTTGCATGTGGTGTACTCGGGTGCCTGGATAGGGTTTTGCATGTGATGTACTCCGGTGCCTGGATATGGCTATGCGTGTGATGTACTCCGGGGCCTGGATAGGGCTATGCGTGTGGTGTACTCCGGGGCCTGGATAGGGCTATGCGTGTGATGTACTCCAGGGCCTGGATAGGGTAATGTGTGTTGGGTACTCAGGGTTATGCGTGTTTTGTACTCCGGTGCCTGGATAGAGTTTTGCATGTGGTGTACTCTGGTGCCTGGATAGGGCTATGCGTGTGGTGTTCTCCGGTGCCTGGATAGGGTTCTCCGGTGCTTGGAAAGGGCTATGCGTGTGGTGTACTCCGGTGCCTGGATAGGGTTCTCCGGTGCTTGGAAAGGGTTATGCATGTGGTGTACTCTGGTGCCTGGATAGGGCTATGCGTGTGGTGTTCTCCGGTGCCTGGATAGGGTTCTCCGGTGCTTGGAAAGGGCTATGCGTGTGGTGTACTCCGGTGCCTGGATAGGGTTCTCCGGTGCTTGGAAAGGGTTATGCATGTGATGTACTCGGGTGCCTGGATAGGGTTTTGCGTGTGATGTACTCGGGTGCCTGGATAGGGTTATGCGTGTGATGTACTCGGGTGCCTGGATAGGGTTATGGGTGTGATGTACTCGGGTGCCTGGATAGGGTTATGCGTGTGATGTACTCGGGTGCCTGGATAGGGGTATGCGTGTGATGTACTCGGGTGCCTGGATAGGGTTTTGCGTGTGATGTACTCGGGTGCCTGGATAGGGTTATGCGTGTGATGTACTCGGGTGCCTGGATAGGGTTATGCGTGTGATGTACTCGGGTGCCTGGATAGGGTTATGCGTGTGATGTACTCCGGGGCCTGGATAGGGTTATGCGTGTGATGTACTCCGGGGCCTGGATAGGGTTATGCGTGTGATGTACTCCGGGGCCTGGATAGGGTTATGCGTGTGATGTACTCGGATGCCTGGATAGGGTTATGCATGTGATGTACTCCGGTGCCTGGATAGGGTAATGTGTGTTGGGTACTTAGGGTTATGCGTGTGATGTACTCCGGTGCCTGGATAGGGTTATGCGTGTGGTGTACTCCGGTGCTTGGATAGGGCTATGCGTGTGGTGTACTCCATGCCTGGATAGGGTTCTCTCGTGCTTGGATAGGGTTATGCATGTGGTGTACTCCGGTGGCTGGATAGGGATATGCGTGTGGTGTACTCCGGTGTTTGGATAGGGCTATGCGTGTGGTGTACTTCGGTGCCTGGATAGGGTTCTCCAGTGCTTGGAAAGGGTTATGCATGTGGTGTACTCCGGTGCCTGGATAGGGTTATGCACGTGGTGTACCCCGGTGCCTGGATAGGGTAATGTGTGTTGGGTACTTAGGGTTATGCGTGTGATGTACTCCGGTGCCTGGATAGGGCTAAGCGTGTGGTGTACTCGGGTGCCTGGATAGGGTTATGCGTGTGATGTACTCCGGGGCCTGGATAGGGTTATGCGTGTGATGTACTCCGGGGCCTGGATAGGGTTATGCGTGTGATGTACTCCGGGGCCTGGATAGGGTTATGCACGTGGTGTACTCCGGGGCCTGGATAGGGCTATGCGTGTGATGTACTCCAGGGCCTGGATAGGGTAATGTGTGTTGGGTACTCAGGGTTATGCGTGTTTTGTACTCCGGTGCCTGGATAGAGTTTTGCATGTGGTGTACTCTGGTGCCTGGATAGGGCTATGCGTGTGGTGTACTCCGGTGCCTGGATAGGGTTCTCCGGTGCTTGGAAAGGGTTATGCATGTGGTGTACTCTGGTGCCTGGATAGGGCTATGCGTGTGGTGTTCTCCGGTGCCTGGATAGGGTTCTCCGGTGCTTGGAAAGGGCTATGCGTGTGGTGTACTCCGGTGCCTGGATAGGGTTCTCCGGTGCTTGGAAAGGGTTATGCATGTGATGTACTCCGGTGCCTGGATAGGGTAATGTGTGTTGGGTACTCAGCATTATGCGTGTGATGTACTCGGGTGCCTGGATAGGGTTATGCATGTGATGTACTCGGGTGCCTGGATAGGGTTTTGCGTGTGATGTACTCGGGTGCCTGGATAGGGTTATGCGTGTGATGTACTCGGGTGCCTGGATAGGGTTATGGGTGTGATGTACTCGGGTGCCTGGATAGGGTTATGCGTGTGATGTACTCGGGTGCCTGGATAGGGGTATGCGTGTGATGTACTCGGGTGCCTGGATAGGGTTTTGCGTGTGATGTACTCGGGTGCCTGGATAGGGTTATGCGTGTGATGTACTCGGGTGCCTGGATAGGGTTATGCGTGTGATGTACTCGGGTGCCTGGATAGGGTTATGCGTGTGATGTACTCCGGGGCCTGGATAGGGTTATGCGTGTGATGTACTCCGGGGCCTGGATAGGGTTATGCGTGTGATATACTCCGGGGCCTGGATAGGGTTATGCACGTGGTGTACTCTGGTGCCTGGATAGGGTGCTCCGGTGCTTGGAAAGGGTTATGCATGTGGTGTACTACGGTGCCTGGATAGGGTTATGCATGTAATGTACTCGGGTGCCTGGATAAGGTTATGCATGTGATGTACTCCGGGGCCTGGATAGGGTTATGCATGTGATGTACTCGGGTGCCTGGATAGGGTTATGCATATGGTGTACTCTGGTGCCTGGATAGGGTTATGCATGTGGTGTACTCCGGTGCCTGGATAGGGTTATGCATGTGATGTACTACGGTGCCTGGATAGGGTTATGCACGTGGTGTACCAGGGTGCCTGGATAGGGTTATGCGTGTGATGTACTCCGGTGCCTGGATAGGGTTATGCATGTGATGTACTCCGGTGCCTGGATAGGGTTATGCACGTGGTGTACTACGGTGCCTGGATAGGGTTATGCGTGTGATGTACTCGGGTGCCTGGATAGGGTTATGCACGTGGTGTACTAGGGTGCCTGGATAGGGTTATGCACGTGGTGTACTAGGGTGCCTGGATAGGGTTATGCACGTGGTGTACTCGGGTGCCTGGATAGGGTTATGCATGTGATGTACTCGGGTGCCTGGATAGGGTTATGCACGTGGTGTACTAGGGTGCCTGGATAGGGTTATGCACGTGGTGTACTAGGGTGCCTGGATAGGGTTATGCACGTGGTGTACTCGGGTGCCTGGATAGGGTTATGCACGTGGTGTACTAGGGTGCCTGGATAGGGTTATGCGTGTGATGTACTCCGGGGCCTGGATAGGGCTATGCGTGTGATGTACTCCGGTGCCTGGATAGGGTTTTGCATGTGGTGTACTCCGGTGCCTGGATAGGGTTATGCATGTGGTGTACTCGGGTGCCTGGATAGGGTTATGCATGTGATGTACTCCGGTGCCTGGACAGGGCTATGCGTGTGATGTACTACGGTGCCTGGATAGGGTTTTGCATGTGGTGTACTCCGGTGCCTGGATAGGGTTATGCGTGTGATGTACTCGGGCACCTGGATAGGGTTTTGCGTGTGGTGTACTCCGGTGTCTGGATAATGTTATGCACGTGGTGTACTACGGTGCCTGGATAGGGTTATGCACGTGGTGCACTACGGTGCCTGGATAGGGTTATGCATGTGATGTACTCCGGTGCCTGGATAGGGTTATGCGTGTGATGTACTCGGGTGCCTGCATAGGGTTATGCATGTGATGTACTCCGGTGCCTGGATAGGGTTATGCGTGTGATGTACTCGGGTGCCTGCATAGGGTTATGCGTGTGATGTACTCCGGGGCCTGGATAAGGCTATGCGTGTGGTGTACTCCGGGGCCTGGATAGGGCTGTGCGTGTGATGTACTCCGTTGCCTGGATAGGGCTGTGCATGTGATGTACTCCGGTGCCTGGATAGGGTTATGCATGTGGTGTACTCCGGTGCCTGGATAGGGTTATGCATGTGGTGTACTCCGGTGCCTGGATAGGGTTATGCATGTGGTGTACTCCGGTGCATGGATAGGGTAATGTGTGTTGGGTACTCAGGGTTATGCGTGTGATGTACTCCGGGGACTGGATAGTTTTGTGTGTGGTGTACTCCGGGGTCTGGATAGGGTTATGCATGTGATGTACTCCGGTGCCTGGATAGGGTAATGTGTGTTGGGTACTTAGGGTTATGCGTGTGGTGTACTCCGGTGCTTGGATAGGGCTATGCGTGTGGTGTACTCCATGCCTGGATAGGGTTCTCTCGTGCTTGGATAGGGTTATGCATGTGGTGTACTCCGGTGGCTGGATAGGGATATGCGTGTGGTGTACTCCGGTGTTTGGATAGGGCTATGCGTGTGGTGTACTCTGGTGCCTGGATAGGGTTCTCCAGTGCTTGGAAAGGGTTATGTATGTGGTGTACTCCGGTGCCTGGATAGGGTTATGCATGTGATGTACTCCGGTGCCTGGATAGAGTTTTGCATGTGGTGTACTCCGGTGCCTGGATAGGGTTATGCATGTGATGTACTCCGGTGCCTGGATAGGGTAATGTGTGTTGGGTACTCAGGGTTATGCGTGTGATGTACTCCGGTGCCTGGATAGAGTTTTGCATGTGGTGTACTCTGGTGCCTGGATAGGGCTATGCGTGTGGTGTACTCCGGTGCCTGGATAGGGTTCTCCTGTGCTTGGAAAGGGTTATGCATGTGGTGTACTCCGGTGCCTGGATAGGGTTATGCATGTGATGTAATCCGGTGCCTGGATAGGGTAATGTGTGTTGGGTACTCAGGTTTATGCGTGTGATGTACTCCGGTGCCTGGATAGGGTTTTGCATGTGGTGTACTCGGGTGCCTGGATAGGGTTATGCACGTGGTGTACTCCGGTGCCTGGATAGGGTTTTGCATGTGGTGTACTCGGGTGCCTGGATAGGGTTTTGCATGTGATGTACTCCGGTGCCTGGATATGGCTATGCGTGTGATGTACTCCGGGGCCTGGATAGGGCTATGCGTGTGGTGTACTCCGGGGCCTGGATAGAGCTATGCGTGTGATGTACTCCAGGGCCTGGATAGGGTAATGTGTGTTTGGCACTCAGGGTTATGCGTGTTTTGTACTCCGGTGCCTGGATAGAGTTTTGCATGTGGTGTACTCTGGTGCCTGGATAGGGCTATGCGTGTGGTGTACTCCGGTGCCTGGATAGGGTTCTCCGGTGCTTGGAAAGGGTTATGCATGTGGTGTACTCCGGTGCCTGGATAGGGTAATGTGTGTTGGGTACTCAGGGTTATGCGTGTGATGTACTCCGGTGCCTGGATAGGGTTATGCATGTGATGTACTCCGGTGCCTGGATAGGGCTATGCGTGTGATGTACTCTGGTGCCTGGATATGGTTTTGCATGTGGTGTACTCCGGTGCCTGGATAGGGTTATGCATGTGGTGTACTACGGTGCCAGGATAGGGTTATGCATGTGATGTACTCGGGTGCCTGGATAGGGTTATGCGTGTGATGTACTCCGGGGCCTGGATAGGGCTGTGCGTGTGATGTACTCGGGGGCCTGGATGGGTTATGCATGTGGTGTACTCCGGTGCCTGGATAGGGTTATGCACATGGTGTACTACGGTGCCTGGATAGGGTTATGCATGTGATGTACTCGGGTGCCTGGATAGGGTTATGCGTGTGATATACTCCGGTGCCTGGATAGGGTTATGCATGTGATGTACTCGGGTGCCTGGATAGGGCTATGCGTGTGGTGTACTCTGTGCCTGGATAGGGTTATGCATGTGGTGTACTCCGGTGGCTGGATAGGGTTATGCGTGTGGTGTACTCCGGTGTTTGGATAGGGCTATGCGTGTGGTGTACTCCGGTGCCTGGATAGGGTTCTCCAGTGCTTGGAAAGGGTTATGCATGTGGTGTACTCCGGTGCCTGGATAGGGTTTTGCATGTGGTGTACTCTGGTGCCTGGATAGGGTTATGCACGTGGTGTACTCGGGTGCCTGGATAGGGTTATGCATGTGGTGTACTCGGGTGCCTGGATAGGGCAATGCGTGTGATGTACTCCGGGGCCTAGATAGGGTTTTGCATGTGATTTACTCTGGTGCCTGGATAATGTTTTGCATGTGGTGTACTCCGGTGCCTGGATAGGGTTTTGCGTGTGGTGTACTATGGTGCCTGGATAGGGTTATGCATGTCATGTATTCGGGTGCCTCGATAGGGTTATGCGTGTGATGTACTCTGGTGCCTGGATAGGGTTTTGCATGTGGTGTACTCTGGTGCCTGGATAGGGTTTTGCATGTGGTGTACTCTGGTGCCTGGATAGGGTTTTGCATGTGGTGTACTCCGGTGCCTGGATAGGGTTTTGCATGTGGTGTACTCCGGTGCCTGGATAGGGTTTTGCGTGTGGTGTACTCCGGTGCCTGGATAATGTTATGCACGTGGTGTACTACGGTGCCTGGATAGGGTTATGCACGTGGTGCACTACGGTGCCTGGATAGGGTTATGCATGTGATGTACTCGGGTGCCTGGACAGGGCTATGCGTGTGGTGTACTCCGGTGCCTAGATAAGGTTTTGCATGTGATGTACTCCGGTGCCTGGATAGGGTTATGCGTGTGATGTACTCGGGTGCCTGGATAGGGTTTTGCATGTGTTGTACTCTGGTGCCTGGATAGGGTTATGCATGTGGTGTACTCGGGTGCCTGGATAGGGTTATGCATGTGGTGTACTCCGGTGCCTGGACAGGGTTATGCATGTGATGTACTCCGGTGCCTGGATAGGGTTATGCGTGTGATGTACACGGGTGCCTGGACAGGGCTATGCGTGTGATGTACTCGGGTGCCTGGATAGGGTTATGCACGTGGTGTACTACAGTGCCTGGATAGGGTTATGCGTGTGATGTACTCCGGGCCTGGATAGAGTTTTGCGTGTGGTGTACTCCGGTGCCTGGATAGGGTTATGCATGTGATGTACTCCGGTGCCTGGATAGGGTAATGTGTGTTGGATACTCAGGGTTATGCGTGTGATGTACTCCGGTGCCTGGATAGGGTTATGCGTGTGGTGTACTGCGGTGCTTGGATAGGGCTATGCATGTGGTGTACAATGTGCCTGGATAGGGTTCTCTCGTGCTTGGATAGGGTTATGCATGTGGTGTACTCCGTTGGCTGGATAGGGTTATGCGTGTGGTGTACTCCGGTGTTTGGATAGGGCTATGCGTGTGGTGTACTCCGGTGCCTGGATAGGGTTCTCCAGTGCTTGGAAAGGGTTATGCATGTGGTGTAATCCGGTGCCTGGATAGGGTAATGTGTGTTGGGTACTCAGGGTTATGCGTGTGATGTACTCCAGTGCCTGGATAGGGTTTTGCATGTGGTGTGCTCGGGTGCCTGGATAGGGTTATGCACCTGGTGTACTCCAGTGCCTGGATAGGGTTTTGCATGTGGTGTACTCGGGTGCCTGGATAGGGTTTTGCATGTGATGTACTCCGGTGCCTGGATATGGCTATGCGTGTGATGTACTCCGGGGCCTGGATAGGGTTATGCATGTGATGTACTCCGGTGCCTGGATAGGGTAATGTGTGTTGGGTACTCAGGGTTATGCGTGTGATGTACTCCGGTGCCTGGATAGGGTTTTGCATGTGGTGTGCTCGGGTGCCTGGGTAGGGTTATGCACCTGGTGTACTCCAGTGCTTGGATAGGGTTTTGCATGTGGTGTACTCGGGTGCCTGGATAGGGTTTTGCATGTGATGTACTCCGGTGCCTGGATATGGCTATGCGTGTGATATACTCTGGGGCCTGTATAGGGTTATGCGTGTGATGTACTCCGGGGCCTGGATAGGGTTATGCATGTGATGTACTCCGGTGCCTGGATAGGGTTATACGTGTGATGTACTCCGGGGCCTGGATAGGGTTATGCGTGTGATGTACTCGGATGCCTGGATAGGGTTATGCATGTGATGTACTCCGGTGCCTGGATAGGGTAATGTGTGTTGGGTACTTAGGGTTATGCGTGTGATGTACTCTGGTGCCTGGATAGGGTTATGCGTGTGGTGTACTCCGGTGCTTGGATAGGGCTATGCGTGTGGTGTACTCCATGCCTGGATAGGGTTCTCTCGTGCTTGGATAGGGTTATGCATGTGGTGTACTCCGGTGGCTGGATAGGGATATGCGTGTGGTGTACTCCGGTGTTTGGATAGGGCTATGCGTGTGGTGTACTCCGGTGCCTGGATAGGGTTCTCCAGTGCTTGGAAAGGGTTATGCAAGTGGTGTACTCCGGTGCCTGGATAGGGTTATGCATGTGATGTACTCCGGTGCCTGGATAGGGTTATGCACGTGGTGTACTCCGGTGCCTGGATAGGGTAATGTGTGTTGGGTACTTAGGGTTATGCGTGTGATGTACTCCGGTGCCTGGATAGAGTTTTGCATGTGGTGTACTCTGGTGCCTGGATAGGGCTATGCGTGTGGTGTACTCCGGTGCCTGGATAGGGTTTTGCATGTGGTGTACTCCGGTGCCTGGATAGGGTTATGCATGTGATGTACTCCGGTGCCTGGATAGGGTAATGTGTGTTGGGTTCTCAGGGTTATGCGTGTGATGTACTCCGGTGCCTGGATAGAGTTTTGCATGTGGTGTACTCTGGTGCCTGGATAGGGCTATGCGTGTGGTGTACTCCGGTGCCTGGATAGGGTTTTGCATGTGGTGTACTCGGGTGCCTGGATAGGGTTTTGCATGTGATGTACTCCGGTGCCTGGATATGGCTATGCGTGTGATGTACTCCGGGGCCTGGATAGGGCTATGCGTGTGGTGTACTCCGGGGCCTGGATAGGGTTCTCCGGTGCTTGGAAAGGGTTATGCATGTGGTGTACTCCGGTGCCTGGATAGGGTAATGTGTGTTGGGTACTCAGGGTTATGCGTGTGATGTACTCCGGTGCCTGGATAGGGTTTTGCATGTGGTGTACTCGGGTGCCTGGATAGGGTTATGCACGTGGTGTACTCCGGTGCCTGGATAGGGTTTTGCATGTGGTGTACTCGGGTGCCTGGATAGGGTTTTGCATGTGATGTACTCCGGTGCCTGGATAGGGTTTTGCATGTGGTGTACTCCGGTGCCTGGATAGGGTTATGCACGTGGTGTACTCCGGTGCCTGGATAGGGTAATGTGTGTTGGGTACTTAGGGTTATGCGTGTGATGTACTCCGGTGCCTGGATAGAGTTTTGCATGTGGTGTACTCTGGTGCCTGGATAGGGCTATGCGTGTGGTGTACTCCGGTGCCTGGATAGGGTTTTGCATGTGGTGTACTCCGGTGCCTGGATAGGGTTATGCATGTGATGTACTCCGGTGCCTGGATAGGGTAATGTGTGTTGGGTACTCAGGGTTATGCGTGTGATGTACTCCGGTGCCTGGATAGAGTTTTGCATGTGGTGTACTCCGGTGCCTGGATAGGGCTATGCGTGTGATGTACTCCAGGGCCTGGATAGGGTAATGTGTGTTGGGTACTCAGGGTTATGCGTGTTTTGTACTCCGGTGCCTGGATAGAGTTTTGCATGTGGTGTACTCTGGTGCCTGGATAGGGCTATGCGTGTGGTGTACTCCGGTGCCTGGATAGGGTTCTCCGGTGCTTGGAAAGGGTTATGCATGTGGTGTACTCCGGTGCCTGGATAGGGTAATGTGTGTTGGGTACTCAGGGTTATGCGTGTGATGTACTCCGGTGCCTGGATAGGGTTTTGCATGTGGTGTACTCGGGTGCCTGGATAGGGTTATGCACGTGGTGTACTCCGGTGCCTGGATAGGGTTTTGCATGTGGTGTACTCGGGTGCCTGGATAGGGTTTTGCATGTGATGTACTCCGGTGCCTGGATATGGCTATGCGTGTGATGTACTCCGGGGCCTGGATAGGGCTATGCGTGTGGTGTACTCCGGGGCCTAGATAGGGCTATGCGTGTGATGTACTCCAGGGCCTGGATAGGGTAATGTGTGTTGGGTACTCAGGGTTATGCGTGTTTTGTACTCCGGTGCCTGGATAGAGTTTTGCATGTGGTGTACTCTGGTGCCTGGATAGGGCTATGCGTGTGGTGTACTCCGGTGCCTGGATAGGGTTCTCCGGTGCTTGGAAAGGGTTATGCATGTGGTGTACTCTGGTGCCTGGATAGGGTTTTGCATGTGGTGTACTCCGGTGCCTGGATAGGGTTATGCACGTGGTGTACTCCGGTGCCTGGATAGGGTAATGTGTGGTGGGTACTTAGGGTTATGCGTGTGATGTACTCCGGTGCCTGGATAGAGTTTTGCATGTGGTGTACTCTGGTGCCTGGATAGGGCTATGCGTGTGGTGTACTCCGGTGCCTGGATAGGGTTTTGCATGTGGTGTACTCCGGTGCCTGGATAGGGCTATGCGTGTGGTGTACTCCGGAGCCTGGATAGGGCTATGCGTGTGATGTACTCCAGGGCCTGGATAGGGTAATGTGTGTTGGGTACTCAGGGTTATGCGTGTTTTGTACTCCGGTGCCTGGATAGAGTTTTGCATGTGGTGTACTCTGGTGCCTGGATAGGGCTATGCGTGTGGTGTACTCCGGTGCCTGGATAGGGTTCTCCGGTGCTTGGAAAGGGTTATGCATGTGATGTACTCTGGTGCCTGGATAGGGCTATGCGTGTGGTGTACTCCGGTGCCTGGATAGGGTTCTCCGGTGCTTGGAAAGGGCTATGCGTGTGGTGTACTCCGGTGCCTGGATAGGGTTCTCCGGTGCTTGGAAAGGGTTATGCATGTGATGTACTCCGGTGCCTGGATAGGGTAATGTGTGTTGGGTACTCAGCATTATGCGTGTGATGTACTCGGGTGCCTGGATAGGGTTATGCATGTGATGTACTCGGGTGCCTGGATAGGGTTTTGCGTGTGATGTACTCGGGTGCCTGGATAGGGTTATGCGTGTGATGTACTCGGGTGCCTGGATAGGGTTATGGGTGTGATTTACTCGGGTGCCTGGATAGGGTTATGCGTGTGATGTACTCGGGTGCCTGGATAGGGTTATGCGTGTGATGTACTCGGGTGCCTGGATAGGGTTTTGCGTGTGATGTACTCGGGTGCCTGGATAGGGTTATGCGTGTGATGTACTCGGGTGCCTGGATAGGGTTATGCGTGTGATGTACTCCGGGGCCTGGATAGGGTTATGCGTGTGATGTACTCCGGGGCCTGGATAGGGTTATGCGTGTGATGTACTCCGGGGCCTGGATAGGGTTATGCACGTGGTGTACTCTGGTGCCTGGATAGGGTGCTCCGGTGCTTGGAAAGGGTTATGCATGTGGTGTACTACGGTGCCTGGATAGGGTTATGCATGTAATGTACTCGGGTGCCTGGATAGGGTTATGCGTGTGATGTACTCCAGGGCCTGGATAGGGTTATGCATGTGATGTACTCGGGTGCCTGGATAGGGTTATGCATATGGTGTACTCTGGTGCCTGGATAGGGTTATGCGTGTGGTGTACTCCGGTGCCTGGATAGGGTTATGCGTGTGATGTACTACGGTGCCTGGATAGGGTTATGCACGTGGTGTACTAGGGTGCCTGGATAGGGTTATGCGTGTGATGTACTCCGGTGCCTGGATAGGGTTATGCATGTGATGTACTCCGGTGCCTGGATAGGGTTATGCACGTGGTGTACTACGGTGCCTGGATAGGGTTATGCGTGTGGTGTACTCCGGTGCCTGGATAGGGTTATGCGTGTGATGTACTACGGTGCCTGGATAGGGTTATGCACGTGGTGTACTAGGGTGCCTGGATAGGGTTATGCACATGGTGTACTCGGGTGCCTGGATAGGGTTATGCATGTGATGTACTCGGGTGCCTGCATAGGGTTATGCGTGTGATGTACTCCGGGGCCTGGATAGGGTTATGCGTGTGATGTACTACGGTGCCTGGATAGGGTTATGCGTGTGATGTATTACGGTGCCTGGATAGGGTTATGCACGTGGTGTACTACGGTGCCTGGATAGGGTTATGCACGTGGTGTACTACGGTGCCTGGATAGGGTTATGCATATGATGTACTCGGGTGCCTGCATAGGGTTATGCGTGTGATGTACTCCGGGGCCTGTATAGGGTTATGCGTGTGATGTATTACGGTGCGTGGATAGGGTTATGCGTGTGATGTACTACGGTGCCTGGATAGGGTTATGCGTGTGATGTACTCCGGGGGATGGATAGGGTTATGCACGTGGTGTACTAGGGTGCCTGGATAGGGTTATGCGTGTGATGTACTCGGGTGCCTGGATAGGGTTATGCACGTGGTGTACTAGGGTGCCTGGATAGGGTTATGCACGTGGTGTACTAGGGTGCCTGGATAGGGTTATGCACTTGGTGTACTCGGGTGCCTGGATAGGGTTATGCATGTGATGTACTCGGGTGCCTGGATAGGGTTATGCACGTGCTGTACTAGGGTGCCTGGATAGGGTTATGCACGTGGTGTACTAGGGTGCCTGGATAGGGTTATGCACGTGGTGTACTCGGGTGCCTGGATAGGGTTATGCACGTGGTGTACTAGGGTGTCTGGATAGGGTTATGCGTGTGATGTACTCCGGGGCCTGGATAGGGTTATGCATGTGGTGTACTCGGGTGCCTGGATAGGGCTATGCGTGTGATGTACTCCGGGGCCTGTATAGGGTTATGCATGTGATGTACTCGGGTGCCTGGATAGGGTTATGTGTGTGATGTACTCGGGTGCCTGGATAGGGTTATGCACGTGGTGTACTAGAGTGCCTGGATAGGGTTATGCGTGTGATGTACTCCGGGGCCTGGATAGGGCTATGCGTGTGATGTACTCCGGTGCCTGGATAGGGTTTTGCATGTGGTGTACTCCGGTGCCTGGATAGGGTTTGCATGTGGTGTACTCGGGTGCCTGGATAGGGTTATGCATGTGATGTACTCGGGTGCCTGGACAGGGCTATGCGTGTGATGTACTCCGGGGACTGGATAGGGTTATGCATGTGGTGTACTCCGGTGCCTGGATAGGGTAATGTGTGTTGGGTACTCAGGGTTATGCGTGTGATGTACTCCGGGGACTGGATAGTTTTGTGTGTGGTGTACTCCGGGGCCTGGATAGGGTTATGCATGTGATGTACTCCGGTGCCTGGATAGGGTAATGTGTGTTGGGTACTTAGGGTTATGCGTGTGGTGTACTCCGGTGCTTGGATAGGGCTATGCGTGTGGTGTACTCCATGCCTGGATAGGGTTCTCTCGTGCTTGGATAGGGTTATGCATGTGGTGTACTCCGGTGGCTGGATAGGGATATGCGTGTGGTGTACTCCGGTGTTTGGATAGGGCTATGCGTGTGGTGTACTCCGGTGCCTGGATAGGGTTCTCCAGTGCTTGGAAAGGGTTATGCATGTGGTGTACTCCGGTGCCTGGATAGGGTTATGCATGTGATGTACTCCGGTGCCTGGATAGAGTTTTGCATGTGGTGTACTCCGGTGCCTGGATAGGGTTATGCATGTGATGTACTCCGGTGCCTGGATAGGGTAATGTGTGTTGGGTACTCAGGGTTATGCGTGTGATGTACTCCGGTGCCTGGATAGAGTTTTGCATGTGGTGTACTCTGGTGCCTGGATAGGGCTATGCGTGTGGTGTACTCCGGTGCCTGGATAGGGTTCTCCTGTGCTTGGAAAGGGTTATGCATGTGGTGTACTCCGGTGCCTGGATAGGGTTATGCATGTGATGTACTCCGGTGCCTGGATAGGGTAATGTGTGTTGGGTACTCAGGTTTATGCGTGTGATGTACTCCGGTGCCTGGATAGGGTTTTGCATGTGGTGTACTCGGGTGCCTGGATAGGGTTATGCACGTGGTGTACTCCGGTGCCTGGATAGGGTTTTGCATGTGGTGTACTCGGGTGCCTGGATAGGGTTTTGCATGTGATGTACTCCGGTGCCTGGATATGGCTATGCGTGTGATGTACTCCGGGGCCTGGATAGGGCTATGCGTCTGGTGTACTCCGGGGCCTGGATAGGGCTATGCGTGTGATGTACTCCAGGGCCTGGATAGGGTAATGTGTGTTGGGTACTCAGGGTTATGCGTGTTTTGTACTCCGGTGCCTGGATAGAGTTTTGCATGTGGTGTACTCTGGTGCCTGGATAGGGCTATGCGTGTGGTGTACTCCGGTGCCTGGATAGGGTTCTCCGGTGCTTGGAAAGGGTTATGCATGTGGTGTACTCCGGTGCCTGGATAGGGTAATGTGTGTTGGGTACTCAGGGTTATGCGTGTGATGTACTCCGGTGCCTGGATAGGGTTATGCATGTGATGTACTCCGGTGCCTGGATAGAGCTATGCGTGTGATGTACTCTGGTGCCTGGATAGGGTTTTGCATGTGGTGTACTCCGGTGCCTGGATAGGGTTATGCACGTGGTGTACTACGGTGCCAGGATAGGGTTATGCATGTGATGTACTCGGGTGCCTGGATAGGGTTTTGCGTGTGATGTACTCCGGGGCCTGGATAGGGCTGTGCGTGTGATGTACTCGGGGGCCTGGATGGGTTATGCATGTGGTGTACTCCGGTGCCTGGATAGGGTTATGACATGGTGTACTACGGTGCCTGGATAGGGTTATGCATGTGATGTACTCGGGTGCCTGGATAGGGTTATGCGTGTGATGTACTCCGGTGCCTGGATAGGGTTATGCATGTGGTGTACTCTGTGCCTGGATAGGGTTATGCATGTGGTGTACTCCGGTGGCTGGATAGGGTTATGCGTGTGGTGTACTCCGGTGTTTGGATAGGGCTATGCGTGTGGTGTACTCCGGTGCCTGGATAGGGTTCTCCAGTGCTTGGAAAGGGTTATGCATGTGGTGTACTCCGGTGCCTGGATAGGGTTTTGCATGTGGTGTACTCTGGTGCCTGGATAGGGTTATGCACGTGGTGTACTCTGTGCCTGGATAGGGTTATGCATGTGGTGTACTCCGGTGGCTGGATAGGGTTATGCGTGTGGTGTACTCCGGTGTTTGGATAGGGCTATGCGTGTGGTGTACTCCGGTGCCTGGATAGGGTTCTCCAGTGCTTGGAAAGGGTTATGCATGTGGTGTACTCCGGTGCCTGGATAGGGTTTTGCGTGTGATGTACTCGGGTGCCTGGATAGGGTTATGCGTGTGATATACTCGGGTGCCTGGCTAGGGTTATGGATGTGATGTACTCGGGTGCCTGGATAGGGTTATGGGTGTGATGTACTCGGGTGCCTGGATAGGGTTATGCGTGTGATGTACTCGGGTGCCTGGATAGGGTTTTGCGTGTGATGTACTCGGGTGCCTGGATAGGGCTATGCGTGTGATGTACTCGGGTGCCTGGATAGGGTTATGCGTGTGATGTACTCGGGTGCCTGGATAGGGTTATGCGTGTGATGTACTCCGGGGCCTGGATAGGGTTATGCGTGAGATGTACTCCGGGGCCTGGATAGGGTTATGCGTGTGATGTACTCCGGGGCCTGGATAGGGTTATGCACGTGGTGTACTCTGGTGCCTGGATAGGGTGCTCCGGTGCTTGGAAAGGGTTATGCATGTGGTGTACTACGGTGCCTGGATAGGGTTATGCATGTAATGTACTCGGGTGCCTGGATAGGGTTATGCGTGTGATGTACTCCAGGGCCTGGATAGGGTTATGCATGTGATGTACTCGGGTGCCTGGATAGGGTTATGCATATGGTGTACTCTGGTGCCTGGATAGGGTTATGCGTGTGGTGTACTCCGGTGCCTGGATAGGGTTATGCGTGTGATGTACTACGGTGCCTGGATAGGGTTATGCACGTGGTGTACTAGGGTGCCTGGATAGGGTTATGCGTGTGATGTACTCCGGTGCCTGGATAGGGTTATGCATGTGATGTACTCCGGTGCCTGGATAGGGTTATGCACGTGGTGTACTACGGTGCCTGGATAGGGTTATGCGTGTGGTGTACTCCGGTGCCTGGATAGGGTTATGCGTGTGATGTACTACGGTGCCTGGATAGGGTTATGCACGTGGTGTACTAGGGTGCCTGGATAGGGTTATGCACATGGTGTACTCGGGTGCCTGGATAGGGTTATGCATGTGATGTACTCGGGTGCCTGCATAGGGTTATGCGTGTGATGTACTCCGGGGCCTGGGTAGGGTTATGCGTGTGATGTACTACGGTGCCTGGATAGGGTTATGCGTGTGATGTACTACGGTGCCTGGATAGGGTTATGCACGTGGTGTACTACGGTGCCTGGATAGGGTTATGCACGTGGTGTACTACGGTGCCTGGATAGGGTTATGCATGTGATGTACTCGGGTGCCTGCATAGGGTTATGCGTGTGATGTACTCCGGGGCCTGTATAGGGTTATGCGTGTGATGTACTACGGTGCCTGGATAGGGTTATGCGTGTGATGTACTACGGTGCCTGGATAGGGTTATGCATGTGATGTACTCCGGGGGATGGATAGGGTTATGCACGTGGTGTACTAGGGTGCCTGGATAGGGTTATGCGTGTGATGTACTCGGGTGCCTGGATAGGGTTATGCACGTGGTGTACTAGGGTGCCTGGATAGGGTTATGCACGTGGTGTACTAGGGTGCCTGGATAGGGTTATGCACTTGGTGTACTCGGGTGCCTGGATAGGGTTATGCATGTGATGTACTCGGGTGCCTGGATAGGGTTATGCACGTGCTGTACTAGGGTGTCTGGATAGGGTTATGCGTGTGATGTACTCCGGGGCCTGGATAGGGTTATGCATGTGGTGTACTCGGGTGCCTGGATAGGGCTATGCGTGTGATGTACTCCGGGGCCTGTATAGGGTTATGCATGTGATGTACTCGGGTGCCTGGATAGGGTTATGTGTGTGATGTACTCGGGTGCCTGGATAGGGTTATGCACGTGGTGTACTAGAGTGCCTGGATAGGGTTATGCGTGTGATGTACTCCGGGGCCTGGATAGGGCTATGCGTGTGATGTACTCCGGTGCCTGGATAGGGTTTTGCATGTGGTGTACTCCGGTGCCTGGATAGGGTTATGCATGTGGTGTACTCGGGTGCCTGGATAGGGTTATGCATGTGATGTACTCGGGTGCCTGGACAGGGCTATGCGTGTGATGTACTCCGGGGACTGGATAGAGTTTTGTGTGTGCTGTACTCTGGTGCCTGGATAGGGTAATGTGTGTTGGGTACTTAGGGTTATGCGTGTGATGTACTCCGGTGCCTGGATAGGGTTATGCGTGTGGTGTACTCCGGTGCTTGGATAGGGCTATGCGTGTGGTGTACTTTGTGACTGGATAGGGTTCTCTCGTGCTTGGATAGGGTTATGCATGTGGTGTACTCCGGTGGCTGGATAGGGTTATGCGTGTGGTGTACTCCGGTGTTTGGATAGGGCTATGCATGTGGTGTACTCTGGTGCCTGGATAGGGTTTTGCATGTGGTGTACTCTGGTGCCTGGATAGGGTTATGCACGTGGTGTACTCGGGTGCCTGGATAGGGTTATGCATGTGGTGTACTCGGGTGCCTGGATAGGGCAATGCGTGTGATGTACTCCGGGGCCTAGATAGGGTTTTGCATGTGATTTACTCTGGTGCCTGGATAATGTTTTGCATGTGGTGTACTCCGGTGCCTGGATAGGGTTTTGCGTGTGGTGTACTATGGTGCCTGGATAGGGTTATGCATGTGATGTATTCGGGTGCCTCGATAGGGTTATGCGTGTGATGTACTCCGGTGCCTGGATAGGGTTTTGCATGTGGTGTACTCTGGTGCCTGGATAGGGTTTTGCATGTGGTGTACTCTGGTGCCTGGATAGGGTTTTGCATGTGGTGTACTCCGGTGCCTGGATAGGGTTTCGCATGTGGTGTACTACGGTGCCTGGATAGGGTTATGCGTGTGATGTACTCGGGTGCCTGCATACGGTTATGCGTGTGATGTACTCCGGGGCCTGGATAGGGTTATGCATGTGATGTACTCGGGCGCCTGGACAGGGCTATGCGTGTGATGTACTCCGGGGACTGGATAGAGTTTTGTGTGTGGTGTACTCCGGTGCCTGGATAGGGTTCTCCAGTGCTTGGAAAGGGTTATGTATGTGGTGTACTCTGGTGCCTGGATAGGGTTATGCGTGTGATGTACTCCGGGGCTTGGATAGGGTTTTGCATGTGATGTACTCGGGTGCCTGGATAGGGTTTTGCATGTGGTGTACTCGGGTGCTTGGATAGGGTTATGCATGTGGTGTACTCCGGTGCCTGGATAGGGTTTTGCATGTGGTGTACTCCGGTGCCTGGATAGGGCTATGCGTGTGATGTACTCCGGGGCCTGGATAAGGCTATGCGTGTGGTGTACTCCCGGGCCTGGATAGGGCTGTGCGTGTGATGTACTCCGTTGCCTGGATAGGGCTGTGCATGTGATGTACTCCGGTGCCTGGATAGGGTTATGCATGTGGTGTACTCCGGTGCCTGGATAGGGTTATGCATGTGGTGTACTCCGGTGCCTGGATAGGGTTATGCATGTGGTGTACTCCGGTGCCTGGATAGGGTAATGTGTGTTGGGTACTCAGGGTTATGCGTGTGATGTACTCCGGGGACTGGATAGTTTTGTGTGTGGTGTACTCCGGGGCCTGGATAGGGTTATGCATGTGATGTACTCCGGTGCCTGGATAGGGTAATGTGTGTTGGGTACTTAGGGTTATGCGTGTGGTGTACTCCGGTGCTTGGATAGGGCTATGCGTGTGGTGTACTCCATGCCTGGATAGGGTTCTCTCGTGCTTGGATAGGGTTATGCATGTGGTGTACTCCGGTGGCTGGATAGGGATATGCGTGTGGTGTACTCCGGTGTTTGGATAGGGCTATGCGTGTGGTGTACTCCGGTGCCTGGATAGGGTTCTCCAGTGCTTGGAAAGGGTTATGCATGTGGTGTACTCCGGTGCCTGGATAGGGTTATGCATGTGATGTACTCCGGTGCCTGGATAGAGTTTTGCATGTGGTGTACTCCGGTGCCTGGATAGGGTTATGCATGTGATGTACTCCGGTGCCTGGATAGGGTAATGTGTGTTGGGTACTCAGGGTTATGCGTGTGATGTACTCCGGTGCCTGGATAGAGTTTTGCATGTGGTGTACTCTGTTGCCTGGATAGGGCTATGCGTGTGGTGTACTCCGGTGCCTGGATAGGGTTCTCCGGTGCTTGGAAAGGGTTATGCATGTGGTGTACTCCGGTGGCTGGATAGGGTAATGTGTGTTGGGTACTCAGGGTTATGCGTGTGATGTACTCCGGTGCCTGGATAGGGTTATGCATGTGATGTACTCCGGTGCCTGGATAGGGCTATGCGTGTGATGTACTCCGGTGCCTGGATAGGGTTTTGCATGTGGTGTACTCCGGTGCCTGGATAGGGTTATGCACGTGGTGTACTACGGTGCCAGGATAGGGTTATGCATGTGATGTACTCGGGTGCCTGGATAGGGTTATGCGTGTGATTTACTCCGGGGCCTGGATAGGGCTGTGCGTGTGATGTACTCGGGGGCCTGGATGGGTTATGCATGTGGTGTACTCCGGTGCCTGGATAGGGTTATGACATGGTGTACTACGGTGCCTGGATAGGGTTATGCATGTGATGTACTCGGGTGCCTGGATAGGGTTATGCGTGTGATGTACTCCGGTGCCTGGATAGGGTTATGCATGTGGTGTACTCTGTGCCTGGATAGGGTTATGCATGTGGTGTACTTCGGTGGCTGGATAGGGTTATGCGTGTGGTGTACTCCGGTGTTTGGATAGGGCTATGCGTTTGGTGTACTCCGGTGCCTGGATAGGGTTCTCCAGTGCTTGGAAAGGGTTATGCATGTGGTGTACTCCGGTGCCTGGATAGGGTTTTGCATGTGGTGTACTCTGGTGCCTGGATAGGGTTATGCACGTGGTGTACTCGGGTGCCTGGATAGGGTTATGCATGTGGTGTACTCGGGTGCCTGGATAGGGCAATGCGTGTGATGTACTCCGGGGCCTAGATAGGGTTTTGCATGTGATTTACTCTGGTGCCTGGATAATGTTTTGCATGTGGTGTACTCCGGTGCCTGGATAGGGTTTTGCGTGTGGTGTACTATGGTGCCTGGATAGGGTTATGCATGTCATGTATTCGGGTGCCTCGATAGGGTTATGCGTGTGATGTACTCTGGTGCCTGGATAGGGTTTTGCATGTGGTGTACTCTGGTGCCTGGATAGGGTTTTGCATGTGGTGTACTCTGGTGCCTGGATAGGGTTTTGCATGTGGTGTACTCCGGTGCCTGGATAATGTTATGCACGTGGTGTACTACGGTGCCTGGATAGGGTTATGCACGTGGTGCACTAAGGTGCCTGGATAGGGTTATGCATGTGATGTACTCGGGTGCCTGGACAGGGCTATGCGTGTGGTGTACTCCGGTGGCTAGATAGGGTTTTGCGTGTGATTTACTCCGGTGCCTGGATAGGGTTATGCGTGTGATGTACTCGGGTGCCTGGATAGGGTTTTGCATGTGGTGTACTCTGGTGCCTGGATAGGGTTATGCATGTGGTGTACTCGGGTGCCTGGATAGGGTTATGCATGTGGTGTACTCCGGTGCCTGGACAGGGTTATGCATGTGATGTACTCCGGTGCCTGGATAGGGTTATGCGTGTGATGTACACGGGTGCCTGGACAGGGCTATGCGTGTGATGTACTCGGGTGCCTGGATAGGGTTATGCACGTGGTGTACTACAGTGCCTGGATAGGGTTATGCGTGTGATGTACTCCGGGCCTGGATAGAGTTTTGCGTGTGGTGTACTCCGGTGCCTGGATAGGGTTATGCATGTGATGTACTCCGGTGCCTGGATAGGGTAATGTGTGTTGGATACTCAGGGTTATGCGTGTGATGTACTCCGGTGCCTGGTTAGGGTTATGCGTGTGGTGTACTGCGGTGCTTGGATAGGGCTATGCGTGTGGTCTACTCTGTGCCTGGATAGGGTTCTCTCGTGCTTGGATAGGGTTATGCATGTGGTTTACTCTGTTGGCTGGATAGGGTTATGCGTGTGGTGTACTCCGGTGTTTGGATAGGGCTATGCGTGTGGTGTACTCCGGTGCCTGGATAGGGTTCTCCAGTGCTTGGAAAGGGTTATGCATGTGGTGTAATCCGGTGCCTGGATAGGGTAATGTGTGTTGGGTACTCAGGGTTATGCGTGTGATGTACTCCAGTGCCTGGATAGGGTTTTGCATGTGGTGTGCTCGGGTGCCTGGATAGGGTTATGCACCTGGTGTACTCCAGTGCCTGGATAGGGTTTTGCATGTGGTGTACTCGGGTGCCTGGATAGGGTTTTGCATGTGATGTACTCCGGTGCCTGGATATGGCTATGCGTGTGATGTACTCCGGGGCCTGGATAGGGTTATGCATGTGATGTACTCCGGTGCCTGGATAGGGTAATGTGTGTTGGGTACTCAGGGTTATGCGTGTGATGTACTCCGGTGCCTGGATAGGGTTTTGCATGTGGTGTGCTCGGGTGCCTGGGTAGGGTTATGCACCTGGTGTACTCCAGTGCTTGGATAGGGTTTTGCATGTGGTGTACTCGGGTGCCTGGATAGGGTTTTGCATGTGATGTACTCCGGTGCCTGGATATGGCTATGCGTGTGATATACTCTGGGGCCTGTATAGGGTTATGTGTGTGATGTACTCCGGGGCCTGGATAGGGTTATGCATGTGATGTACTCCGGTGCCTGGATAGGGTTATGCGTGTGATGTACTCCGGGGCCTGGATAGGGTTATGCGTGTGATGTACTCGGATGCCTGGATAGGGTTATGCATGTGATGTACTCCGGTGCCTGGATAGGGTAATGTGTGTTGGGTACTGAGGGTTATGCGTGTGATGTACTCCGGTGCCTGGATAGGGTTATGCGTGTGGTGTACTCCGGTGCTTGGATAGGGCTATGCGTGTGGTGTACTCCATGCCTGGATAGGGTTCTCTCGTGCTTGGATAGGGTTATGCATGTGGTGTACTCCGGTGGCTGGATAGGGATATGCGTGTGGTGTACTCCGGTGTTTGGATAGGGCTATGCGTGTGGTGTACTCCGGTGCCTGGATAGGGTTCTCCAGTGCTTGGAAAGGGTTATGCATGTGGTGTACTCCGGTGTCTGGATAGGGTTATGCATGTGATGTACTCTGGTGCCTGGATAGGGCTATGCGTGTGGTGTACTCCGGTGCCTGGATAGGGTTTTGCATGTGGTGTACTCCGGTGCCTGGATAGGGTTATGCATGTGATGTACTCCGGTGCCTGGATAGGGTAATGTGTGTATGGTACTCAGGGTTATGCGTGTGATGTACTCCGGTGCCTGGATAGAGTTTTGCATGTGGTGTACTCTGGTGCCTGGATAGGGCTATGCGTGTGGTGTACTCCGGTGCCTGGATAGGGTTTTGCATGTGGTGTACTCGGGTGCCTGGATAGGGTTTTGCATGTGATGTACTCCGGTGCCTGGATATGGCTATGCGTGTGATGTACTCCGGGGCCTGGATAGGGCTATGCGTGTGGTGTACTCCGGGGCCTGGATAGGGTTCTCCAGTGCTTGGAAAGGGTTATGCATGTGGTGTACTCCGGTGCCTGGATAGGGTAATGTGTGTTGGGTACTCAGGGTTATGCGTGTGATGTACTCCGGTGCCTGGATAGGGTTTTGCCTGTGGTGTACTCGGGTGCCTGGATAGGGTTATGCACGTGGTGTACTCCGGTGCCTGGATAGGGTTTTGCATGTGGTGTACTCGGGTGCCTGGATAGGGTTTTGCATGTGATGTACTCCGGTGCCTGGATAGGGTTTTGCATGTGGTGTACTCCGGTGCCTGGATAGGGTTATGCACGTGGTGTACTCCGGTGCCTGGATAGGGTAATGTGTGTTGGGTACTTAGGGTTATGCGTGTGATGTACTCCGGTGCCTGGATAGAGTTTTGCATGTGGTGTACTCTGGTGCCTGGATAGGGCTATGCGTGTGGTGTACTCCGGTGCCTGGATAGGGTTATGCATGTGATGTACTCCGGTGCCTGGATAGGGTAATGTGTGTTGGGTACTCAGGGTTATGCGTGTGATGTACTCCGGTGCCTGGATAGAGTTTTGCATGTGGTGTACTCTGGTGCCTGGATAGGGCTATGCGTGTGGTGTACTCCGGTGCCTGGATAGGGTTTTGCATGTGGTGTACTCCGGTGCCTGGATAGGGCTATGCGTGTGGTGTACTCCGGAGCCTGGATAGGGCTATGCGTGTGATGTACTCCAGGGCCTGGATAGGGTAATGTGTGTTGGGTACTCAGGGTTATGCGTGTTTTGTACTCCGGTGCCTGGATAGAGTTTTGCATGTGGTGTACTCTGGTGCCTGGATAGGGCTATGGTTGTGGTGTACTCCGGTGCCTTGATAGGGTTCTCCGGTGCTTGGAAAGGGTTATGCATGTGGTGTACTCTGGTGCCTGGATAGGGCTATGCGTGTGGTGTACTCCGGTGCCTGGATAGGGTTCTCCGGTGCTTGGAAAGGGCTATGCGTGTGGTGTACTCCGGTGCCTGATAGGGTTCTCCGGTGCTTGGAAAGGGTTATGCATGTGATGTACTCCGGTGCCTGGATAGGGTAATGTGTGTTGGGTACTCAGCATTATGCGTGTGATGTACTCGGGTGCCTGGATAGGGTTATGCATGTGATGTACTCGGGTGCCTGGATAGGGTTTTGCGTGTGATGTACTCGGGTGCCTGGATAGGGTTATGCGTGTGATGTACTCGGGTGCCTGGATAGGGTTATGCGTGTGATGTACTCGGGTGCCTGGATAGGGTTATGGGTGTGATGTACTCGGGTGCCTGGATAGGGTTTTGCGTGTGATGTACTCGGGTGCCTGGATAGGGTTATGCGTGTGATGTACTCGGGTGCCTGGATAGGGTTATGCGTGTGATGTACTCGGGTGCCTGGATAGGGTTATGCGTGTGATGTACTCCGGGGCCTGGATAGGGTTATGCGTGTGATGTACTCCGGGGCCTGGATAGGGTTATGCGTGTGATGTACTCCGGGGCCTGGATAGGGTTATGCACGTGGTGTACTCTGGTGCCTGGATAGGGTGCTCCGGTGCTTGGAAAGGGTTATGCATGTGGTGTACTACGGTGCCTGGATAGGGTTATGCATGTAATGTACTCGGGTGCCTGGATAGGGTTATGCGTGTGATGTACTCCGGGGCCTGGATAGGGTTATGCATGTGATGTACTCGGGTGCCTGGATAGGGTTATGCATATGGTGTACTCTGGTGCCTGGATAGGGTTATGCGTGTGGTGTACTCCGGTGCCTGGATAGGGTTATGCGTGTGATGTACTACGGTGCCTGGATAGGGTTATGCACGTGGTGTACTAGGGTGCCTGGATAGGGTTATGCGTGTGATGTACTCCGGTGCCTGGATAGGGTTATGCATGTGATGTACTCCGGTGCCTGGATAGGGTTATGCACGTGGTGTACTACGGTGCCTGGATAGGGTTATGCGTGTGGTGTACTCCGGTGCCTGGATAGGGTTATGCGTGTGATGTACTACGGTGCCTGGATAGGGTTATGCACGTGGTGTACTAGGGTGCCTGGATAGGGTTATGCACATGGTGTACTCGGGTGCCTGGATAGGGTTATGCATGTGATGTACTCGGGTGCCTGCATAGGGTTATGCGTGTGATGTACTCCGGGGCCTGGATAGGGTTATGCGTGTGATGTACTACGGTGCCTGGATAGGGTTATGCGTGTGATGTACTACGGTGCCTGGATAGGGTTATGCACGTGGTGTACTACGGTGCCTGGATAGGGTTATGCACGTGGTGTACTACGGTGCCTGGATAGGGTTATGCATGTGATGTACTCAGGTGCCTGCATAGGGTTATGCGTGTGATGTACTCCAGGGCCTGTATAGGGTTATGCGTGTGATGTACTACGGTGCCTGGATAGGGTTATGCGTGTGATGTACTACGGTGCCGGGATAGGGTTATGCGTGTGATGTACTCCGGGTGCCTGGATAGGGTTATGCACGTGGTGTACTAGGGTGCCTGGATAGGGTTATGCGTGTGATGTACTCGGGTGCCTGGATAGGGTTATGCACGTGGTGTACTAGGGTGCCTGGATAGGGTTATGCACGTGGTGTACTAGGGTGCCTGGATAGGGTTATGCACGTGGTTTACTCGGGTGCCTGGATAGGGTTATGCATGTGATGTACTCGGGTGCCTGGATAGGGTTATGCACGTGGTGTACTAGGGTGCCTGGATAGGGTTATGCACGTGGTGTACTAGGGTGCCTGGATAGGGTTATGCACGTGGTGTACTCGGGTGCCTGGATAGGGTTATGCACGTGGTGTACTAGGGTGTCTGGATAGGGTTATGCGTGTGATGTACTCCGGGGCCTGGATAGGGTTATGCATGTGGTGTACTCGGGTGCCTGGATAGGGCTATGCGTGTGATGTACTCCGGGGCCTGTATAGGGTTATGCATGTGATGTACTCGGGTGCCTGGATAGGGTTATGTGTGTGATGTACTCGGGTGCCTGGATAGGGTTATGCACGTGGTGTACTAGGGTGCCTGGATAGGGTTATGCGTGTGATGTACTCCGGGGCCTGGATAGGGCTATGCGTGTGATGTACTCCGGTGCCTGGATAGGGTTTTGCATGTGGTGTACTCCGGTGCCTGGATAGGGTTATGCATGTGGTGTACTCGGGTGCCTGGATAGGGTTATGCATGTGATGTACTCGGGTGCCTGGACAGGGCTATTATGCGTGTGATGTACTCCGGGGACTGGATAGAGTTTTGTGTGTGCTGTACTCTGGTGCCTGGATAGGGTAATGTGTGTTGGGTACTTAGGGTTATGCGTGTGATGTACTCCGGTGCCTGGATAGGGTTATGCGTGTGGTGTACTCCGGTGCTTGGATAGGGCTATGCGTGTGGTGTACTCTGTGCCTGGATAGGGTTCTCTCGTGCTTGGATAGGGTTATGCATGTGGTGTACTCCGGTGGCTGGATAGGGTTATGCGTGTGGTGTACTCCGGTGTTTGGATAGGGCTATACATGTGGTGTACTCTGGTGCCTGGATAGGGTTTTGCATGTGGTGTACTCTGGTGCCTGGATAGGGTTATGCACGTGGTGTACTCGGGTGCCTGGATAGGGTTATGCATGTGGTGTACTCGGGTGCCTGGATAGGGCAATGCGTGTGATGTACTCCGGGGCCTAGATAGGGTTTTGCATGTGATTTACTCTGGTGCCTGGATAATGTTTTGCATGTGGAGTACTCCGGTGCCTGGATAGGGTTTTGCGTGTGGTGTACTATGGTGCCTGGATAGGGTTATGCATGTGATGTATTCGGGTGCCTCGATAGGGTTATGCGTGTGATGTACTCCGGTGCCTGGATAGGGTTTTGCATGTGGTGTACTCTGGTGCCTGGATAGGGTTTTGCATGTGGTGTACTCTGGTGCCTGGATAGGGTTTTGCATGTGGTGTACTCTGGTGCCTGGATAGGGTTTTGCATGTGGTGTACTCCGGTGCCTGGATAGGGTTTTGCATGTGGTGTACTCCGGTGTCTGGATAGGGTTTTGCGTGTGGTGTACTCCGGTGCCTGGATAATGTTATGCACGTGGTGTACTACGGTGCCTGGATAGGGTTTCGCATGTGGTGTACTACGGTGCCTGGATAGGGTTATGCGTGTGATGTACTCGGGTGCCTGCATACGGTTATGCGTGTGATGTACTCCAGGGCCTGGATAGGGTTATGCATGTGATGTACTCGGGTGCCTGGACAGGGCTATGCGTGTGATGTACTCCGGGGACTGGATAGAGTTTTGTGTGTGGTGTACTCCGGTGCCTGGATAGGGTTCTCCAGTGCTTGGAAAGGGTTATGTATGTGGTGTACTCTGGTGCCTGGATAGGGTTATGCATGTGATGTACTCCGGTGCCTGGATAGGGTAATGTGTGTTGGGTACTTAGGGTTATGCGTGTGATGTACTCCGGTGCCTGGATAGGGTTATGCGTGTGGTGTACTCTGGTGCTTGGATAGGGCTATGCGTGTGGTGTACTCCATGCCTGGATAGGGTTCTCTCGTGCTTGGATAGGGTTATGCATGTGGTGTACTCCGGTGGCTGGATAGGGATATGCGTGTGGTGTACTCCGTGTTTGGATAGGGCTATGCGTGTGGTGTACTCCGGTGCCTGGATAGGGTTCTCCAGTGCTTGGAAAGGGTTATGCATGTGGTGTACTCCGGTGCCTGGATAGGGTAATGTGTGTTGGGTACTCAGGGTTATGCGTGTGATGTACTCCGGTGCCTGGATAGAGTTTTGCATGTGGTGTACTCTGGTGCCTGGATAGGGCTATGCGTGTGGTGTACTCCGGGGCCTGGATAGGGTTTTGCATGTGGTGTACTCCGGTGCCTGGACAGGGCTATGCACGTGGTGTACTACGGTGCCTGGATAGGGTTATGCATGTGGTGTACTCCGGTGCCTGGATAGGGTTATGCGTGTGATGTACTCGGGTGCCTGGATAGGGTTATGCGTGTGATGTACTCCGGTGCCTGGATAGGGTTATGCGTGTGATGTACTCGGGTGCCTGGATAGGGTTATGCACGTGGTGTACTACGGTGCCTGGATAGGGTTATGCATGTGATGTACTCCGGGGCCTGGATAGGGTTTTGCATGTGGTGTACTCGGGTGCCTGGATAGGGTTATGCATGTGATGTACTCCGGTGCCTGGATAGGGTTATGCGTGTGATGTACTCCGGGGCCTGGATAGGGTTATGCATGTGGTGTACTACGGTGCCTGGATAGGGTTATGCATGTGATGTACTCCGGTGCCTGGATAGGGTTATGCGTGTGATGTACTCCGGGGCCTGGATAGGGTTATGCATGTGGTGTACTCGGGTGCCTGGATAGGGTTATGCATGTGGTGTACTCCGGTGCCTGGATAGGGTAATGTGTGTTGGGTACTCAGGGTTATGCGTGTGATGTACTCCGGGGCCTGGATAGGGTTATGTGTGTGATGTACTCCGGGGCCTGGATAGGGCTATGCACGTGGTGTACTACGGTGCCTGGATAGGGTTATGCACGTGGTGTACTCCGGTGCCTGGATAGGGTTTTGCATGTGGTGTACTCGGGTGCCTGGATAGGGTTATGCGTGTGATGTACTCGGGTGCCTGGATAGGGTTATGCGTGTGATGTACTCGGGTGCCTGGATAGGGTTATGCGTGTGATGTACTCCGGTGCCTGGATAGGGTTTTGCATGTGGTGTACTCCGGTGCCTGGATAGGGTTATGCACGTGGTGTACTACGGTGCCTGGATAGGGTTATGCATGTGATGTACTCGGGTGCCTGGATAGGGTTTTGCATGTGATGTACTACGGTGCCTGGATAGGGTTATGCATGTGATGTGCTCCGGGGCCTGGATAGGGTTATGCGTGTGATGTACTCCGGGGCCTGGATAGGGTTATGCACATGGTGTACTCGGGTGCCTGGATAGGGTTATGCGTGTGATGTACTTCGGTGCCTGGATAGGGTAATGTGTGTTGGGTACTCAGGGTTATGCGTGTGATGTACTCCGGTGCCTGGATAGGGTTTTGCATGTGGTGTACTCGGGTGCCTGGATAGGGTTATGCACGTGGTGTACTCCGGTGCCTGGATAGGGTTTTGCATGTGGTGTACTCGGGTGCCTGGATAGGGTTTTGCATGTGATGTACTCCGGTGCCTGGATATGGCTATGCGTGTGATGTACTCCGGGGCCTGGATAGGGCTATGCGTGTGGTGTACTCCGGGACCTGGATAGGGCTATGCGTGTGATGTACTCCAGGGCCTGGATAGGGTAATGTGTGTTGGGTACTCAGGGTTATGCGTGTTTTGTACTCCGGTGCCTGGATAGAGTTTTGCATGTGGTGTACTCTGGTGCCTGGATAGGACTATGCGTGTGGTGTACTCCGGTGCTTGGATAGGGTTCTCCGGTGCTTGGAAAGGGTTATGCATGTGGTGTACTACGGTGCCTGGATAGGGTTATGCGTGTGATGTACTCCGGTGCCTGGATAGGGCTATGCGTGTGATGTACTCCGGGGCCTGGATAGGGTTATGCATGTGGTGTACTCGGGTGCCTGAATAGGGCTATGCGTGTGATGTACTCCAGGGCCTGGATAGGGTAATGTGTGTTGGGTACTCAGGGTTATGCGTGTTTTGTACTCCGGTGCCTGGATAGAGTTTTGCATGTGGTGTACTCTGGTGCCTGGATAGGGTTCTCCGGTGCTTGGAAAGGGTTATGCATGTGGTGTACTCCGGTGCCTGGATAGGGTTCTCCGGTGCTTGGAAAGGGTTATGCATGTGGTGTACTCCGGTGCCTGGATAGGGTTATGCATGTGGTGTACTCCGGTGCCTGGATAGGGTAATGTGTGTTGGGTACTCAGGGTTTTGCATGTGATGTACTCCGGTGCCTGGATAGGGCTATGCGTGTGATGTACTCCGGTGCCTGGATAGGGTTTTGCATGTGGTGTACTCCGGTGCCTGGATAGGGTTATGCGTGTGATGTACTCCGGGGCCTGGATAGGGTTATGCATGTGATGTACTCGGGTGCCTGGATAGGGTAATGTGTGTTGGGTACTCAGGGTTATGCGTGTGATGTACTCCGGGGCCTGGATAGGGTTATGTGTGTGATGTACTCCGGGGCCTGGATAGGGCTATGCACGTGGTGTACTACGGTGCCTGGATAGGGTTATGCACGTGGTGTACTCCGGTGCCTGGATAGGGTTTTGCATGTGGTGTACTCGGGTGCCTGGATAGGGTTATGCGTGTGATGTACTCGGGTGGCTGGATAGGGTTATGCGTGTGATGTACTCGGGTGCCTGGATAGGGTTATGCGTGTGATGTACTCCGGTGCCTGGATAGGGTTTTGCATGTGGTGTACTCCGGTGCCTGGATAGGGTTATGCACGTGGTGTACTACGGTGCCTGGATAGGGTTATGCATGTGATGTACTCGGGTGCCTGGATAGGGTTTTGCATGTGATGTACTACGGTGCCTGGATAGGGTTATGCATGTGATGTGCTCCGGGGCCTGGATAGGGTTATGCGTGTGATGTACTCCGGGGCCTGGATAGGGTTATGCACATGGTGTACTCGGGTGCCTGGATAGGGTTATGCGTGTGATGTACTTCGGTGCCTGGATAGGGTAATGTGTGTTGGGTACTCAGGGTTATGCGTGTGATGTACTCCGGTGCCTGGATAGGGTTTTGCATGTGGTGTACTCGGGTGCCTGGATAGGGTTATGCACGTGGTGTACTCCGGTGGCTGGATAGGGTTTTGCATGTGGTGTACTCGGGTGCCTGGATAGGGTTTTGCATGTGATGTACTCCGGTGCCTGGATATGGCTATGCGTGTGATGTACTCCGGGGCCTGGATAGGGCTATGCGTGTGGTGTACTCCGGGACCTGGATAGGGCTATGCGTGTGATGTACTCCAGGGCCTGGATAGGGTAATGTGTGTTGGGTACTCAGGGTTATGCGTGTTTTGTACTCCGGTGCCTGGATAGAGTTTTGCATGTGGTGTACTCTGGTGCCTGGATAGGACTATGCGTGTGGTGTACTCCGGTGCTTGGATAGGGTTCTCCGGTGCTTGGAAAGGGTTATGCATGTGGTGTACTATGGTGCCTGGATAGGGTTATGCGTGTGATGTACTCCGGTACCTGGATAGGGCTATGCGTGTGATGTACTCCGGGGCCTGGATAGGGTTATGCATGTGGTGTACTCGGGTGCCTGGATAGGGCTATGCGTGTGATGTACTCCAGGGCCTGGATAGGGTAATGTGTGTTGGGTACTCAGGGTTATGCGTGTTTTGTACTCCGGTGCCTGGATAGAGTTTTGCATGTGGTGTACTCTGGTGCCTGGATAGGGTTCTCCGGTGCTTGGAAAGGGTTATGCATGTGGTGTACTCTGGTGCCTGGATAGGGTTCTCCGGTGCTTGGAAAGGGTTATGCATGTGGTGTACTCCGGTGCCTGGATAGGGTTATGCATGTGGTGTACTCCGGTGCCTGGATAGGGTAATGTGTGTTGGGTACTCAGGGTTTTGCATGTGATGTACTCCGGTGCCTGGATAGGGCTATGCGTGTGATGTACTCCGGTGCCTGGATAGGGTTTTGCATGTGGTGTACTCCGGTGCCTGGATAGGGTTATGCGTGTGATGTACTCCGGGGCCTGGATAGGGTTATGCATGTGATGTACTCGGGGCCTGGATAGGATTATGCGTGTGATGTACTCCGGGGCCTGGATAGGGCTATGCGTGTGATGTACTCCGGGGCCTGGATAGGGCTATGCGTGTGATGTACTCCGGGGCCTGGATAGGGCTATGCGTGTGATGTACTCCGGGGCCTGGATAGGGTTATGCGTGTGATGTACTCCGGTGCCTGGATAGGGTTTTGCATGTGGTGTACTCGGGTGCCTGGATAGGGTTATGCACGTGGTGTACTCCGGTGCCTGGATAGGGTTTTGCATGTGGTGTACTCGGGTGCCTGGATAGGGTTTTGCATGTGATGTACTCCGGTGCCTGGATATGGCTATGCGTGTGATGTACTCCGGGGCCTGGATAGGGCTATGCGTGTGGTGTACTCCGGGGCCTGGATAGGGCTATGCGTGTGATGTACTCCAGGGCCTGGATAGGGTAATGTGTGTTGGGTACTCAGGGTTATGCGTGTTTTGTACTCCGGTGCCTGGATAGAGTTTTGCATGTGGTGTACTCTGGTGCCTGGATAGGGCTATGCGTGTGGTGTACTCCGGTGCCTGGATAGGGTTCTCCGGTGCTTGGAAAGGGTTATGCATGTGGTGTACTCTGGTGCCTGGATAGGGCTATGCGTGTGGTGTACTCCGGTGCCTGGATAGGGTTCTCCGGTGCTTGGAAAGGGCTATGCGTGTGGTGTACTCCGGTGCCTGGATAGGGTTCTCCGGTGCTTGGAAAGGGTTATGCATGTGATGTACTCCGGTGCCTGGATAGGGTAATGTGTGTTGGGTACTCAGCATTATGCGTGTGATGTACTCGGGTGCCTGGATAGGGTTATGCATGTGATGTACTCGGGTGCCTGGATAGGGTTTTGCGTGTGATGTACTCGGGTGCCTGGATAGGGTTATGCGTGTGATGTACTCGGGTGCCTGGATAGGGTTATGCGTGTGATGTACTCGGGTGCCTGGATAGGGTTATGCGTGTGATGTACTCGGGTGCCTGGATAGGGTTATGCGTGTGATGTACTCGGGTGCCTGGATAGGGTTTTGCGTGTGATGTACTCGGGTGCCTGGATAGGGTTATGCGTGTGATGTACTCGGGTGCCTGGATAGGGTTATGCGTGTGATGTACTCGGGTGCCTGGATAGGGTTATGCGTGTGATGTACTCCGGGGCCTGGATAGGGTTATGCGTGTGATGTACTCCGGGGCCTGGATAGGGTTATGCGTGTGATGTACTCCGGGGCCTGGATAGGGTTATGCACGTGGTGTACTCTGGTGCCTGGATGGGGTGCTCCGGTGCTTGGGAAGGGTTATGCATGTGGTGTACTACGGTGCCTGGATAGGGTTATGCATGTAATGTACTCGGGTGCCTGGATAGGGTTATGCGTGTGATGTACTCCGGGGCCTGGATAGGGTTATGCATGTGATGTACTCGGGTGCCTGGATAGGGTTATGCATATGGTGTACTCTGGTGCCTGGATAGGGTTATGCGTGTGGTGTACTCAGGTGCCTGGATAGGGTTATGCGTGTGATGTACTACGGTGCCTGGATAGGGTTATGCACGTGGTGTACTAGGGTGCCTGGATAGGGTTATGCGTGTGATGTACTCCGGTGCCTGGATAGGGTTATGCATGTGATGTACTCCGGTGCCTGGATAGGGTTATGCACGTGGTGTACTACGGTGCCTGGATAGGGTTATGCGTGCGGTGTACTCCGGTGCCTGGATAGGGTTATGCGTGTGATGTTCTACGGTGCCTGGATAGGGTTATGCACGTGGTGTACTAGGGTGCCTGGATAGGGTTATGCACATGGTGTACTCGGGTGCCTGGATAGGGTTATGCATGTGATGTACTCGGGTGCCTGCATAGGGTTATGCGTGTGATGTACTCCGGGGCCTGGATAGGGTTATGCGTGTGATGTACTACGGTGCCTGGATAGGGTTATGCGTGTGATGTACTACGGTGCCTGGATAGGGTTATGCACGTGGTGTACTACGGTGCCTGGATAGGGTTATGCACGTGGTGTACTACGGTGCCTGGATAGGGTTATGCATGTGATGTACTCGGGTGCCTGCATAGGGTTATGCGTGTGATGTACTCCGGGGCCTGTATAGGGTTATGCGTGTGATGTACTACGGTGCCTGGATAGGGTTATGCGTGTGATGTACTACGGTGCCTGGATAGGGTTATGCGTGTGATGTACTCCGGGGGATGGATAGGGTTATGCACGTGGTGTACTAGGGTGCCTGGATAGGGTTATGCGTGTGATGTACTCGGGTGCCTGGATAGGGTTATGCACGTGGTGTACTAGGGTGCCTGGATAGGGTTATGCACGTGGTGTACTAGGGTGCCTGGATAGGGTTATGCACGTGGTGTACTAGGGTGCCTGGATAGGGTTATGCACGTGGTGTACTCGGGTGCCTGGATAGGGTTATGCATGTGATGTACTCGGGTGCCTGGATAGGGTTATGCATGTGGTGTACTAGGGTGCCTGGATAGGGTTATGCACGTGGTGTACTAGGGTGCCTGGATAGGGTTATGCACGTGGTGTACTCGGGTGCCTGGATAGGGTTATGCACGTGGTGTACTAGGGTGTCTGGATAGGGTTATGCGTGTGATGTACTCCGGGGCCTGGATAGGGTTATGCATGTGGTGTACTCGGGTGCCTGGATAGGGCTATGCGTGTGATGTACTCCGGGGCCTGTATAGGGTTATGCATGTGATGTACTCGGGTGCCTGGATAGGGTTATGTGTGTGATGTACTCGGGTGCCTGGATAGGGTTATGCACGTGGTGTACTAGGGTGCCTGGATAGGGTTATGCGTGTGATGTACTCCGGGGCCTGGATAGGGTTTTGCATGTGGTGTACTCCGGTGCCTGGATAGGGTTATGCATGTGGTGTACTCGGGTGCCTGGATAGGGTTATGCATGTGATGTACTCGGGTGCCTGGACAGGGCTATGCGTGTGATGTACTCCGGGGCCTGGATAGGGCTATGCGTGTGATGTACTCCGGGGCCTGGATAGGGTTTTGCATGTGGTGTACTCCGGTGCCTGGACAGGGCTATGCGTGTGATGTACTACGGTGCCTGGATAGGGTTTTGCATGTGGTGTACTCCGGTGCCTGGACAGGGCTATGCGTGTGATGTACTCGGGCACCTGGATAGGGTTTTGCGTGTGGTGTACTCCGGTGCCTGGATAATGTTATGCACGTGGTGTACTACGGTGCCTGGATAGGGTTATGCATGTGGTGCACTACGGTGCCTGGATAGGGTTATGCATGTGATGTACTCAGGTGCCTGGATAGGGTTATGCGTGTGATGTACTCCGGGGCCTGTATAGGGTTATGCATGTGATGTACTCGGGTGCCTGGATAGGGTTATGTGTGTAATGTACTCGGGTGCCTGGATAGGGTTATGCACGTGGTGTACTAGGGTGCCTGGATAGGGTTATGCGTGTGATGTACTCCGGGGCCTGGATAGGGCTATGCGTGTGATGTACTCCGGTGCCTGGATAGGGTTTTGCATGTGGTGTACTCCGGTGCCTGGATAGGGTTATGCATGTGGTGTACTCGGGTGCCTGGATAGGGTTATGCATGTGATGTACTCGGGTGCCTGGACAGGGCTATGCGTGTGATGTACTCCGGGGACTGGATAGAGTTTTGTGTGTGCTGTACTCTGGTGCCTGGATAGGGTAATGTGTGTTGGGTACTTAGGGTTATGCGTGTGATGTACTTCGGTGCCTGGATAGGGTTATGCGTGTGGTGTACTCCGGTGCTTGGATAGGGCTATGCGTGTGGTGTACTCTGTGCCTGGATAGGGTTCTCTCGTGCTTGGATAGGGTTATGCATGTGGTGTACTCCGGTGGCTGGATAGGGTTATGCGTGTGGTGTACTCCGGTGTTTGGATAGGGCTATGCATGTGGTGTACTCTGGTGCCTGGATAGGGTTTTGCATGTGGTGTACTCTGGTGCCTGGATAGGGTTATGCACGTGGTGTACTCGGGTGCCTGGATAGGGTTATGCATGTGGTGTACTCGGGTGCCTGGATAGGGCAATGCGTGTGATGTACTCCGGGGCCTAGATAGGGTTTTGCATGTGATTTACTCTTGTGCCTGGATAATGTTTTGCATGTGGTGTACTCCGGTGCCTGGATAGGGTTTTGCGTGTGGTGTACTATGGTGCCTGGATAGGGTTATGCATGTGATGTATTCGGGTGCCTCGATAGGGTTATGCGTGTGATGTACTCTGGTGCCTGGATAGGGTTTTGCATGTGGTGTACTCTGGTGCCTGGATAGGGTTTTGCATGTGGTGTACTCTGGTGCCTGGATAGGGTTTTGCATGTGGTGTACTCCGGTGCCTGGATAGGTTTTTGCATGTGGTGTACTCCGGTGTCTGGATAGGGTTTTGCGTGTGGTGTACTCCGGTGCCTGGATAATGTTATGCACGTGGTGTACTACGGTGCCTGGATAGGGTTTCGCATGTGGTGTACTACGGTGCCTGGATAGGGTTATGCGTGTGATGTACTCGGGTGACTGCATACGGTTATGCGTGTGATGTACTCCGGGGCCTGGATAGGGTTATGCATGTGATGTACTCGGGTGCCTGGACAGGGCTATGCGTGTGATGTACTCCGGGGACTGGATAGAGTTTTGTGTGTGGTGTACTCCGGTGCCTGGATAGGGTTCTCCAGTGCTTGGAAAGGGTTATGCATGTGGTGTACTCTGGTGCCTGGATAGGGTTATGCATGTGATGTACTCCGGTGCCTGGATAGGGTAATGTGTGTTGGGTACTTAGGGTTATGCGTGTGGTGTACTCCGGTGCTTGGATAGGGTTCTCTCGTGCTTGGATAGGGTTATGCGTGTGGTGTACTCCATGCCTGGATAGGGTTCTCTCGTGCTTGGATAGGGTTATGCATGTGGTGTACTCCGGTGGCTGGATAGGG
Organism: Ambystoma mexicanum; assembly: GCF_040938575.1. Classification (NCBI taxonomy): domain Eukaryota; kingdom Metazoa; phylum Chordata; class Amphibia; order Caudata; family Ambystomatidae; genus Ambystoma; species Ambystoma mexicanum. Next base: position 32,602,665 of record NC_090934.1, read on the forward strand.
ATATGCGTGTGGTGTACTCCGGTGTTTGGATAGGGCTATGCGTGTGGTGTACTCCGGTGCCTGGATAGGGTTCTCCAGTGCTTGGAAAGGGTTATGCATGTGGTGTACTCCGGTGCCTGGATAGGGTAATGTGTGTTGGGTACTCAGGGTTATGCGTGTGATGTACTCCGGTGCCTGAATAGAGTTTTGCATGTGGTGTACTCTGGTGCCTGGATAGGGCTATGCGTGTGGTGTACTCCGGTGCCTGGATAGGGCTATGCGTGTGATGTACTCCGGGGCCTGGATAGGGCTATGCGTGTGATGTACTCCAGGGCCTGGATAGGGTTTTGCATGTGGTGTACTCCGGTGCCTGGACAGGGCTATGCGTGTGATGTACTACGGTGCCTGGATAGGGTTTTGCATGTGGTGTACTCCGGTGCCTGGATAGGGTTATGCGTGTGATGTACTCGGGCACCTGGATAGGGTTTTGCGTGTGGTGTACTCCGGTGCCTGGATAATGTTATGCACGTGGTGTACTACGGTGCCTGGATAGGGTTATGCATGTGGTGCACTACGGTGCCTGGATAGGGTTATGCATGTGATGTACTCGGGTGCCTGGATAGGGTTATGCGTGTGATGTACTCAGGTGCCTGGATAGGGTTATGCGTGTGATGTACTCGGGTGCCTAGATAGGGTTATGCACGTGGTGTACTACGGTGCCTGGATAGGGTTATGCATGTGATGTACTCCGGGGCCTGGATAGGGTTTTGCATGTGGTGTACTCGGGTGCCTGTATAGGGTTATGCGTGTGATGTACTCCGGTGCCTGGATAGGGTTATGCACATGGTGTACTCGGGTGCCTGGATAGGGTTATGCATGTGATGTACTCCGGTGCCTGGATAGGGTTATGCGTGTGATGTACTCCGGTGCCTGGATAGGGTTATGCGTGTGATGTACTCCGGGGCCTGGATAGGGTTATGCATGTGGTGTACTACGGTGCCTGGATAGGGTTATGCATGTGATGTACTCCGGGGCCTGGATAGGGTTTTGCATGTGGTGTACTCGGGTGCCTGTATAGGGTTATGCGTGTGATGTACTCCGGTGCCTGGATAGGGTTATGCACATGGTGTACTCGGGTGCCTGGATAGGGTTATGCATGTGATGTACTCCGGTGCCTGGATAGGGTTATGCATGTGGTGTACTCGGGTGCCTGGATAGGGTTATGCATGTGATGTACTCGGGTGCCTGGACAGGGCTATGCGTGTGATGTACTCCGGGGCCTGGATAGGGCTATGCGTGTGATGTACTCCGGGGCCTGGATAGGGCTATGCGTGTGATGTACTCCGGTGCCTGGATAGGGTTTTGCATGTGGTGTACTCCGGTGCCTGGATAGGGTTATGCATGTGGTGTACTCGGGTGCCTGGATAGGGTTATGCATGTGATGTACTCGGGTGCCTGGACAGGGCTATGCGTGTGATGTACTCCGGGGACTGGATAGAGTTTTGTGTGTGCTGTACTCTGGTGCCTGGATAGGGTAATGTGTGTTGGGTACTTAGGGTTATGCGTGTGATGTACTTCGGTGCCTGGATAGGGTTATGCGTGTGGTGTACTCCGGTGCTTGGATAGGGCTATGCGTGTGGTGTACTCTGTGCCTGGATAGGGTTCTCTCGTGCTTGGATAGGGTTATGCATGTGGTGTACTCCGGTGGCTGGATAGGGTTATGCGTGTGGTGTACTCCGGTGTTTGGATAGGGCTATGCATGTGGTGTACTCTGGTGCCTGGATAGGGTTTTGCATGTGGTGTACTCTGGTGCCTGGATAGGGTTATGCACGTGGTGTACTCGGGTGCCTGGATAGGGTTATGCATGTGGTGTACTCGGGTGCCTGGATAGGGCAATGCGTGTGATGTACTCCGGGGCCTAGATAGGGTTTTGCATGTGATTTACTCTTGTGCCTGAATAATGTTTTGCATGTGGTGTACTCCGGTGCCTGGATAGGGTTTTGCGTGTGGTGTACTATGGTGCCTGGATAGGGTTATGCATGTGATGTATTCGGGTGCCTCGATAGGGTTATGCGTGTGATGTACTCTGGTGCCTGGATAGGGTTTTGCATGTGGTGTACTCTGGTGCCTGGATAGGGTTTTGCATGTGGTGTACTCTGGTGCCTGGATAGGGTTTTGCATGTGGTGTACTCCGGTGCCTGGATAGGTTTTTGCATGTGGTGTACTCCGGTGTCTGGATAGGGTTTTGCGTGTGGTGTACTCCGGTGCCTGGATAATGTTATGCACGTGGTGTACTACGGTGCCTGGATAGGGTTTCGCATGTGGTGTACTACGGTGCCTGGATAGGGTTATGCGTGTGATGTACTCGGGTGACTGCATACGGTTATGCGTGTGATGTACTCCGGGGCCTGGATAGGGTTATGCATGTGATGTACTCGGGTGCCTGGACAGGGCTATGCGTGTGATGTACTCCGGGGACTGGATAGAGTTTTGTGTGTGGTGTACTCCGGTGCCTGGATAGGGTTCTCCAGTGCTTGGAAAGGGTTATGCATGTGGTGTACTCTGGTGCCTGGATAGGGTTATGCATGTGATGTACTCCGGTGCCTGGATAGGGTAATGTGTGTTGGGTACTTAGGGTTATGCGTGTGGTGTACTCCGGTGCTTGGATAGGGTTCTCTCGTGCTTGGATAGGGTTATGCGTGTGGTGTACTCCATGCCTGGATAGGGTTCTCTCGTGCTTGGATAGGGTTATGCATGTGGTGTACTCCGGTGGCTGGATAGGGATATGCGTGTGGTGTACTCCGGTGTTTGGATAGGGCTATGCGTGTGGTGTACTCCGGTGCCTGGATAGGGTTCTCCAGTGCTTGGAAAGGGTTATGCATGTGGTGTACTCCGGTGCCTGGATAGGGTAATGTGTGTTGGGTACTCAGGGTTATGCGTGTGATGTACTCCGGTGCCTGAATAGAGTTTTGCATGTGGTGTACTCTGGTGCCTGGATAGGGCTATGCGTGTGGTGTACTCCGGTGCCTGGATAGGGCTATGCGTGTGATGTACTCCGGGGCCTGGATAGGGCTATGCGTGTGATGTACTCCAGGGCCTGGATAGGGTTTTGCATGTGGTGTACTCCGGTGCCTGGACAGGGCTATGCGTGTGATGTACTACGGTGCCTGGATAGGGTTTTGCATGTGGTGTACTCCGGTGCCTGGATAGGGTTATGCGTGTGATGTACTCGGGCACCTGGATAGGGTTTTGCGTGTGGTGTACTCCGGTGCCTGGATAATGTTATGCACGTGGTGTACTACGGTGCCTGGATAGGGTTATGCATGTGGTGCACTACGGTGCCTGGATAGGGTTATGCATGTGATGTACTCGGGTGCCTGGATAGGGTTATGCGTGTGATGTACTCAGGTGCCTGGATAGGGTTATGCGTGTGATGTACTCGGGTGCCTAGATAGGGTTATGCACGTGGTGTACTACGGTGCCTGGATAGGGTTATGCATGTGATGTACTCCGGGGCCTGGATAGGGTTTTGCATGTGGTGTACTCGGGTGCCTGTATAGGGTTATGCGTGTGATGTACTCCGGTGCCTGGATAGGGTTATGCACATGGTGTACTCGGGTGCCTGGATAGGGTTATGCATGTGATGTACTCCGGTGCCTGGATAGGGTTATGCGTGTGATGTACTCCGGTGCCTGGATAGGGTTATGCGTGTGATGTACTCCGGGGCCTGGATAGGGTTATGCATGTGGTGTACTCGGGTGCCTGGATAGGGTTATGCATGTGGTGTACTCCGGTGCCTGGATAGGGTAATGTGTGTTGGGTACTCAGGGTTATGCGTGTGATGTACTCCGGGGCCTGGATAGGGTTATGTGTGTGATGTACTCCGGGGCCTGGATAGGGCTATGCACGTGGTGTACTACGGTGCCTGGATAGGGTTATGCACGTGGTGTACTCCGGTGCCTGGATAGGGTTTTGCATGTGGTGTACTCGGGTGCCTGGATAGGGTTATGCGTGTGATGTACTCGGGTGCCTGGATAGGGTTATGCGTGTGATGTACTCGGGTGCCTGGATAGGGTTATGCGTGTGATGTACTCCGGTGCCTGGATAGGGTTTTGCATGTGGTGTACTCCGGTGCCTGGATAGGGTTATGCACGTGGTGTACTACGGTGCCTGGATAGGGTTATGCATGTGATGTACTCGGGTGCCTGGATAGGGTTTTGCATGTGATGTACTACGGTGCCTGGATAGGGTTATGCATGTGATGTGCTCCGGGGCCTGGATAGGGTTATGCGTGTGATGTACTCCGGGGCCTGGATAGGGTTATGCACATGGTGTACTCGGGTGCCTGGATAGGGTTATGCGTGTGATGTACTCCGGTGCCTGGATAGGGTTATGCGTGTGATGTACTCCGGTGCCTGGATAGGGTTATGCGTGTGATGTACTCCGGGACCTGGATAGGGTTATGCACATGGTGTACTCGGGTGCCTGGATAGGGTTATGCGTGTGATGTACTCCGGTGCCTGGATAGGGTTATGCGTGTGATGTACTCCGGTGCCTGGATAGGGTTATGCGTGTGATGAACTCGGGTGCCTCGATAGGGTTATGCGTGTGATGTACTCCGGTGCCTGGATAGGGTTATGCGTGTGATGTACTCCGGGGCCTGGATAGGGTTATGCACATGGTGTACTCGGGGGCCTGGATAGGGTTATGCGTGTGATGTACTCCGGGGCCTGGATAGGGTTATGCACATGGTGTACTCGGGTGCCTGGATAGGGTTATGCGTGTGATGTACTCCGGTGCCTGGATAGGGTTATGCGTGTGATGTACTCCGGTGCCTGGATAGGGTTATGCGTGTGATGTACTCGGGTGCCTGGATAGGGTTATGCGTGTGATGTACTCGGGTGCCTGGATAGGGTTATGCGTGTGATGTACTCCGGTGCCTGGATAGGGTTATGCGTGTGATGTACTCGGGTGCCTGGATAGGGTTTTGCATGTGGTGTACTCGGGTGCATGGATAGGGTTATGCGTGTGATGTACTCGGGGGCCTGGATAGGGTTATGCACATGGTGTACTCGGGTGCCTGGATAGGGTTATGCGTGTGATGTACTCCGGTGCCTGGATAGGGTTATGCGTGTGATGTACTCCGGTGCCTGGATAGGGTTATGCGTGTGATGTACTCCGGGACCTGGATAGGGTTATGCACATGGTGTACTCGGGTGCCTGGATAGGGTTATGCGTGTGATGTACTACGGTGCCTGGATAGGGTTATGCGTGTGATGTACTCCAGGGCCTGGATAGGGTTATGCATGTGGTGTACTCAGGTGCCTGGATAGGGTTATGCGTGTTATGTACTCGGGTGCCTGGATAGGGTTATGCATGTGGTGTACTCGGGTGCCTGGATAGGGTTATGCGTGTGATGTACTCGGGTGCCTGCATAGGGTTATGCGTGTGATGTACTCCGGGGCCTGGATAGGGCTATGCATGTGGTGTACTCGGGTGCCTGGATAGGGTTATGCACGTGGTGTACTAGGGTGCCTGGATAGGGCTATGCATGTGGTGTACTCGGGTGCCTGGATAGGGTTATGCACGTGGTGTACTAGGGTGCCTGGATAGGGTTATGCATGTGATGTACTCGGGTGCCTGGATAGGGTTATGCACGTGGTGTACAACGGTGCCTGGATAGGGTTATGCGTGTGATGTACTCCGGGGCCTGGATAGGGTTATGCATGTGGTGTACTCGGGTGCCTGGATAGGGTTATGCGTGTGATGTACTCGGGTGCCTGGATAGGGTTATGCATGTGGTGTACTCGGGTGCCTGGATAGGGTTATGCGTGTGATGTACTCGGGTGCCTGCATAGGGTTATGCGTGTGATGTACTCCGGGGCCTGGATAGGGCTATGCATGTGGTGTACTCGGGTGCCTGGATAGGGTTATGCACGTGGTGTACTAGGGTGCCTGGATAGGGTTATGCGTGTGATGTACTCCGGGGCCTGGATAGGGTTATGCATGTGATGTACTCCGGTGCCTGGATAGGGTTATGCGTGTGGTGTACTCTGGTGCTTGGATAGGGCTATGCGTGTGGTGTACTCTGTGCCTGGATAGGGTTCTCTCGTGCTTGGATAGGGTTATGCATGTGGTGTACTCCGGTGGCTGGATAGGGTTATGCGTGTGGTGTACTCCGGTGTTTGGATAGGGCTATGCGTGTGGTGTACTCCGGTGCCTGGATAGGGTTCTCCAGTGCTTGGAAAGGGTTATGCATGTGGTGTACTCCGGTGCCTGGATAGGGTTTTGCATGTGGGTACTCTGGTGCCTGGATAGGGTTATGCACGTGGTGTACTCGGGTGCCTGGATAGGGTTATGCATGTGGTGTACTCGGGTGCCTGGATAGGGCAATGGGTGTGATGTACTCCGGGGCCTAGATAGGGTTTTGCATGTGATTTACTCTGGTGCCTGGATAATGTTTTGCATGTGGTGTACTCCGGTGCCTGGATAGGGTTATGCATGTGATGTATTCGGGTGCCTTGATAGGGTTATGCGTGTGATGTACTCCGGTGCCTGGATAGGGTTTTGCATGTGGTGTACTCCGGTGCCTGGATAGGGTTTTGCATGTGGTGTACTCCGGTGCCTGGATAGGGTTTTGCGTGTGGTGTACTCCGGTGCCTGGATAATGTTATGCACGTGGTGTACTACGGTGCCTGGATAGGGTTATGCATGTGATGTACTCCGGTGCCTGGATAGGGTAATGTGTGTTGGGTACTTAGGGTTATGCATGTGATGTACTCCGGTGCCTGGATAGGGTTATGCGTGTGGTGTACTCCGGTGCTTGGATAGGGCTATGCGTGTGGTGTACTCCATGCCTGGATAGGGTTCTCTCGTGCTTGGATAGGGTTATGCATGTGGTGTACTCCGGTGGCTGGATAGGGATATGCGTGTGGTGTACTCCGGTGTTTGGATAGGGCTATGCGTGTGGTGTACTCCGGTGCCTGGATAGGGTTCTCCAGTGCTTGGAAAGGGTTATGCATGTGATGTACTCCGGTGCCTGGATAGGGTTATGCATGTGATGTACTCCGGTGCCTGGATAGGGTAATGTGTGTTGGGTACTCAGGGTTATGCATGTGATGTACTCCGGTGCCTGGATAGAGTTTTGCATGTGGTGTACTCCGGTGCCTGGATAGGGTTATGCATTTGATGTACTCTGGTGCCTGGATAGGGTAATGTGTGTTGGATACTCAGGGTTATGCGTGTGATGTACTCCGGTGCCTGGATAGAGTTTTGCATGTGGTGTACTCTGGTGCCTGGATAGGGCTATGCGTGTGGTGTACTCCGGTGCCTGGATAGGGTTCTCCGGTGCTTGGAAAGGGTTATGCATGTGGTGTACTTTGGTGCCTGGATAGGGTAATGTGTGTTGGGTACTCAGGGTTATGCGTGTGATGTACTCCGGTGCCTGGATAGGGTTTTGCATGTGGTGTACTCGGGTGCCTGGATAGGGTTATGCACGTGGTGTACTCCGGTGCCTGAATAGGGTTTTGCATGTGGTGTACTCGGGTGCCTGGATAGGGTTTTGCATGTGATGTACTCCGGTGCCTGGATATGGCTATGCGTGTGATGTACTCTGGGGCCTGGATAGGGCTATGCGTGTGGTGTACTCCGGGACCTGGAAAGGGCTATGCGTGTGATGTACTCCAGGGCCTGGATAGGGTAATGTGTGTTGGGTACTCAGGGATATGCGTGTTTTGTACTCCGGTGCCTGGATAGAGTTTTGCATGTGGTGTACTCTGGTGCCTGGATAGGGCTATGCGTGTGGTGTACTCCGGTGCTTGGATAGGGTTCTCCGGTGCTTGGAAAGGGTTGTGCATGTGGTGTACTACGGTGCCTGGATAGGGTTATGCGTGTGATGTACTCCGGTGCCTGGATAGGGCTATGCGTGTGATGTACTCCGGGGCCTGGATAGGGTTATGCACGTGGTGTACTACGGTGCTTGGATAGGGTTCTCCGGTGCTTGGAAAGGGTTGTGCATGTGGTGTACTACGGTGCCTGGATAGCGTTATGCGTGTGATGTACTCCGGTGCCTGGATAGGGCTATGCGTGTGATGTACTCCAGGGCCTGGATAGGGTAATGTGTGTTGGGTACTCAGGGTTATGCATGTTTTGTACTCCGGTGCCTGGATAGAGTTTAGCATGTGGTGTACTCTGGTGCCTGGATAGGGTTCTCCGGTGCTTGGAAAGGGTTATGCATTTGGTGTACTCCGGTGCCTGGATAGGGTTCTCCGGTGCTTGGAAAGGGTTATGCATGTGGTGTACTCCGGTGCCTGGATAGGGTTATGCATGTGGTGTACTCCGGTGCCTGGATAGGGTAATGTGTGTTGGGTACTCAGGGTTTTGCATGTGATGTACTCCGGTGCCTGGATAGGGCTATGCGTGTGATGTACTCCGGTGCCTGGATAGGGTTTTGCATGTGGTGTACTCCGGTGCCTGGATAGGGTTATGCGTGTGATGTACTCCGGGGCCTGGATAGGGTTATGCATGTGATGTACTCGGGGCCTGGATAGGATTATGCGTGTGATGTACTCCGGGGCCTGGATAGGGCTATGCGTGTGATGTACTCCGGGGCCTGGATAGGGCTATGCGTGTGATGTACTCCAGGGCCTGGATAGGGCTATGCGTGTGATGTACTCCGGTGCCTGGATAGGGTTATGCGTGTGATGTACTACGGTGCCTGGATAGGGTTATGCATGTGGTGTACTTGGGTGCCTGGATAGGGTTTTGCATGTGGTGTACTCGGGTGCCTGGATAGGGTTTTGCATGTGGTGTACTCCGGTGCCTGGATAGGGTTATGCGTGTGATGTACTACGGTGCCTGGATAGGGTTATGCATGTGGTGTACTCGGGTGCCTGGATAGGGTTTTGCATGTGGTGTACTCCGGTGCCTGGATAGGGTTATGCGTGTGATGTACTCCGGGGCCTGGACAGGGCTATGCGTGTGATGTACTCCGGGGCCTGGATAGGGTTATGCGTGTGATGTACTACAGTGCCTGGATAGGGTTATGCATGTGATGTACTCGGGTGCCTGGATAGGGTTTTGCATGTGGTGTACTCGGGTGCCTGGATAGGGTTTTGCATGTGGTGTACTCCGGTGCCTGGATAGGGTTATGCGTGTGATGTACTCCGGGGCCTGGATAGGGTTTTGCATGTGGTGTACTCGGGTGCCTGGATAGGGTTATGCGTGTGGTGTACTCCGGTGCCTGGATAGGGTTTTGCATGTGGTGTACTCGGGTGCCTGGATAGGGTTTTGCATGTGGTGTACTCGGGTGCCTGGATAGGGTTATGCATGTGATGTACTCCGGTGCCTGGATAGGGTTATGCATGTGGTGTACTCCAGTGCCTGGATAGGGTTTTGCATGTGGTCTACTCCAGTGCCTGGATAGGGTTTTGCATGTGGTGTACTCCGGTGCCTGGATAGGGTTTTGCATGTGGTGTACTCGGGTGCTTGGATAGGGTTATGCATGTGGTGTACTCCGGTGCCTGGATAGGGTTTTGCATGTGGTGTACTCGGGTGCTTGGATAGGGTTATGCATGTGGTGTACTCCGGGGCCTGGATAGGGTTATGCATGTGGTGTACTCCGGTGCCTGGATAGGGTTTTGCATGTGGTGTACTCGGGTGCCTGGACAGGGTTATGCATGTGGTGTACTCTGGTGCCTGGATAGGGTAATGTGTGTTGGGTACTCAGGGTTATGCGTGTGATGTACTCCGGGGCCTGGATAGGGTTATTTGTGTGATGTACTCCGGGGCCTGGATAGGGCTATGCACGTGGTGTACTACGGTGCCTGGATAGGGTTATGCACGTGGTGTACTCCGGTGCCTGGATAGGGTTTTGCATGTGGTGTACTCGGGTGCCTGGATAGGGTTATGCGTGTGATGTACTCGGGTGCCTGGATATGCGTGTGATGCACTCGGGTGCCTGGATAGGGTTATGCGTGTGATGTACTCCGGTGCCTGGATAGGGTTTTGCATGTGGTGTACTCCGGTGCCTGGATAGGGTTATGCACGTGGTGTACTACGGTGCCTGGATAGGGTTATGCATGTGATGTACTCCGGGGCCTGGATAGGGTTATGCGTGTGATGTACTCCGGGGCCTGGATAGGGTTATGCGTGTGATGTACTCCGGTGCCTGGATAGGGTTATGCGTGTGGTGTACTCCGGTGCTTGGATAGGGCTATGCGTGTGGTGTACTCTGTGCCTGGATAGGGTTCTCTCGTGATTGGATAGGGTTATGCATGTGGTGTACTCCGGTGGCTGGATAGGGTTATGCGTGTGGTGTACTCCGGTGTTTGGATAGGGCTATGCATGTGGTGTACTCCGGTGCCTGGATAGGGTTCTCCAGTGCTTGGAAAGGGTTATGCATGTGGTGTACTCCGTTGCCTGGATAGGGTTTTGCATGTGGTGTACTCTGGTGCCTGGATAGGGTTATGCACGTGGTGTACTCGGGTGCCTGGATAGGGTTATGCATGTGGTGTACTCGGGTGCCTGGATAGGGCAATGCGTGTGATGTACTCCGGGGCCTAGATAGGGTTTTGCATGTGATTTACTCTGGTGCCTGGATAATGTTTTGCATGTGGTGTACTCCGGTGCCTGGATAGGGTTATGCATGTGATGTATTCGGGTGCCTCGATAGGGTTATGCGTGTGATGTACTCTGGTGCCTGGATAGGGTTTTGCATGTGGTGTACTCTGGTGCCTGGATAGGGTTTTGCATGTGGTGTACTCTGGTGCCTGGATAGGGTTTTGCATGTGGTGTACTCCGGTGCCTGGATAGGGTTTTGCATGTGGTGTACTCCGGTGCCTGGATAGGGTTTTGCGTGTGGTGTACTCCGGTGCCTGGATAATGTTATGCACGTGGTGTACTACGGTGCCTGGATAGGGTTATGCACGTGGTGCACTACGGTGCCTGGATAGGGTTATGCGTGTGATGTACTCCGGGGACTGGATAGAGTTTTGTGTGTGGTGTACTCCGGTGCCTGGATAGGGTTATGCATGTGATGTACTCCGGTGCCTGGATAGGGTAATGTGTGTTGGGTACTTAGGGTTATGCGTGTGATGTACTCCGGTGGCTGGATAGGGTTATGCATGTGGTGTACTCCGGTGGCTGGATAGGGATATGCGTGTGGTGTATTCCGGTGTTTGGATAGGGCTATGCGTGTGGTGTACTCCGGTGCCTGGATAGGGTTCTCCAGTGCTTGGAAAGGGTTATGCATGTGGTGTACTCCGGTGCCTGGATAGGGTTATGCATGTGATGTACTCCGGTGCCTGGATAGGGTTCTCCAGTGCTTGGAAAGGGTTATGCATGTGGTGTACTCCGGTGCCTGGATAGGGTTTTGCATGTGGTGTACTCTGGTGCCTGGATAGGGTTATGCACGTGGTGTACTCGGGTGCCTGGATAGGGTTATGCATGTGGTGTACTCGGGTGCCTGGATAGGGCAATGGGTGTGATGTACTCCGGGGCCTAGATAGGGTTTTGCATGTGATTTACTCTGGTGCCTGGATAATGTTTTGCATGTGGTGTACTCCGGTGCCTGGATAGGGTTATGCATGTGATGTATTCGGGTGCCTCGATAGGGTTATGCGTGTGATGTACTCCGGTGCCTGGATAGGGTTTTGCATGTGGTGTACTCTGGTGCCTGGATAGGGTTTTGCATGTGGTGTACTCTGGTGCCTGGATAGGGTTTTGCATGTGGTGTACTCCGGTGCCTGGATAGGGTTTTGCATGTGGTGTACTCCGGTGCCTGGATAGGGTTTTGCGTGTGGTGTACTCCGGTGCCTGGATAATGTTATGCACGTGGTGTACTACGGTGCCTGGATAGGGTTATGCATGTGATGTACTCCGGTGCCTGGATAGGGTAATGTGTGTTGGGTACTTAGGGTTATGCGTGTGATGTACTCCGGTGCCTGGATAGGGTTATGCGTGTGGTGTACTCCGGTGCTTGGATAGGGCTATGCGTGTGGTGTACTCCATGCCTGGATAGGGTTCTCTCGTGCTTGGATAGGGTTATGCATGTGGTGTACTCCGGTGGCTGGATAGGGATATGCGTGTGGTGTACTCCGGTGTTTGGATAGGGCTATGCGTGTGGTGTACTCCGGTGCCTGGATAGGGTTCTCCAGTGCTTGGAAAGGGTTATGCATGTGATGTACTCCGGTGCCTGGATAGGGTTATGCATGTGATGTACTCCGGTGCCTGGATAGGGTAATGTGTGGTGGGTACTCAGGGTTATGCATGTGATGTACTCCGGTGCCTGGATAGAGTTTTGCATGTGGTGTACTCCGGTGCCTGGATAGGGTTATGCATGTGATGTACTCCGGTGCCTGGATAGGGTAATGTGTGTTGGATACTCAGGGTTATGCGTGTGATGTACTCCGGTGCCTGGATAGAGTTTTGCATGTGGTGTACTCTGGTGCCTGGATAGGGCTATGCGTGTGGTGTACTCCGGTGCCTGGATAGGGTTCTCCGGTGCTTGGAAAGGGTTATGCATGTGGTGTACTTCGGTGCCTGGATAGGGTAATGTGTGTTGGGTACTCAGGGTTATGCGTGTGATGTACTCCGGTGCCTGGATAGGGTTTTGTATGTGGTGTACTCGGGTGCCTGGATAGGGTTATGCACGTGGTGTACTCCGGTGCCTGGATAGGGTTTTGCATGTGGTGTACTCGGGTGCCTGGATAGGGTTTTTCATGTGATGTACTTCGGTGCCTGGATATGGCTATGCGTGTGATGTACTCTGGGGCCTGGATAGGGCTATGCGTGTGGTGTACTCCGGGACCTGGATAGGGCTATGCGTGTGATGTACTCCAGGGCCTGGATAGGGTAATGTGTGTTGGGTACTCAGGGTTATGCGTGTTTTGTACTCCGGTGCCTGGATAGAGTTTTGCATGTGGTGTACTCTGGTGCCTGGATAGGGCTATGCGTGTGGTGTACTCCGGTGCTTGGATAGGGTTCTCCGGTGCTTGGAAAGGGTTGTGCATGTGGTGTACTACAGTGCCTGGATAGGGTTATGCGTGTGATGTACTCCGGTGCCTTTATAGGGCTATGCGTGTGATGTACTCCGGGGCCTGGATAGGGTTATGCACGTGGTGTACTACGGTGCCTGGATAGGGTTATGCATGTGATGTACTCCGGGGCCTGGATAGGGTTATGCGTGTGATGTACTCCGGGGCCTGGATAGGGTTATGCGTGTGATGTACTCCGGTGCCTGGATAGGGTTATGCGTGTGGTGTACTCCGGTGCTTGGATAGGGCTATGCGTGTGGTGTACTCTGTGCCTGGATAGGGTTCTCTCGTGATTGGATAGGGTTATGCATGTGGTGTACTCCGGTGGCTGGATAGGGTTATGCGTGTGGTGTACTCCGGTGTTTGGATAGGGCTATGCATGTGGTGTACTCCGGTGCCTGGATAGGGTTCTCCAGTGCTTGGAAAGGGTTATGCATGTGGTGTACTCCGTTGCCTGGATAGGGTTTTGCATGTGGTGTACTCTGGTGCCTGGATAGGGTTATGCACGTGGTGTACTCGGGTGCCTGGATAGGGTTATGCATGTGGTGTACTCGGGTGCCTGGATAGGGCAATGCGTGTGATGTACTCCGGGGCCTAGATAGGGTTTTGCATGTGATTTACTCTGGTGCCTGGATAATGTTTTGCATGTGGTGTACTCCGGTACCTGGATAGGGTTATGCATGTGATGTATTCGGGTGCCTCGATAGGGTTATGCGTGTGATGTACTCCGGTGCCTGGATAGGGTTTTGCATGTGGTGTACTCTGGTGCCTGGATAGGGTTTTGCATGTGGTGTACTCTGGTGCCTGGATAGGGTTTTGCATGTGGTGTACTCCGGTGCCTGGATAGGGTTTTGCATGTGGTGTACTCCGGTGCCTGGATAGGGTTTTGCGTGTGGTGTACTCCGGTGCCTGGATAATGTTATGCACGTGGTGTACTACGGTGCCTGGATAGGGTTATGCACGTGGTGCACTACGGTGCCTGGATAGGGTTATGCGTGTGATGTACTCCGGGGACTGGATAGAGTTTTGTGTGTGGTGTACTCCGGTGCCTGGATAGGGTTATGCATGTGATGTACTCCGGTGCCTGGATAGGGTAATGTGTGTTGGGTACTTAGGGTTATGCGTGTGATGTACTCCGGTGGCTGGATAGGGTTATGCATGTGGTGTACTCCGGTGGCTGGATAGGGATATGCGTGTGGTGTACTCCGGTGTTTGGATAGGGCTATGCGTGTGGTGTACTCCGGTGCCTGGATAGGGTTCTCCAGTGCTTGGAAAGGGTTATGCATGTGGTGTACTCCGGTGCCTGGATAGGGTTATGCATGTGATGTACTCCGGTGCCTGGATAGGGTTCTCCAGTGCTTGGAAAGGGTTATGCATGTGGTGTACTCCGGTGCCTGGATAGGGTTTTGCATGTGGTGTACTCTGGTGCCTGGATAGGGTTATGCACGTGGTGTACTCGGGTGCCTGGATAGGGTTATGCATGTGGTGTACTCGGGTGCCTGGATAGGGCAATGGGTGTGATGTACTCCGGGGCCTAGATAGGGTTTTGCATGTGATTTACTCTGGTGCCTGGATAATGTTTTGCATGTGGTGTACTCCGGTGCCTGGATAGGGTTATGCATGTGATGTATTCGGGTGCCTCGATAGGGTTATGCGTGTGATGTACTCCGGTGCCTGGATAGGGTTTTGCATGTGGTGTACTCTGGTGCCTGGATAGGGCTATGCGTGTGGTGTACTCCGGTGCCTGGATAGGGTTCTCCAGTGCTTGGAAAGGGTTATGCATGTGATGTACTCCGGTGCCTGGATAGGGTTATGCATGTGATGTACTCCGGTGCCTGGATAGGGTAATGTGTGGTGGGTACTCAGGGTTATGCATGTGATGTACTCCGGTGCCTGGATAGAGTTTTGCATGTGGTGTACTCCGGTGCCTGGATAGGGTTATGCATGTGATGTACTCCGGTGCCTGGATAGGGTAATGTGTGTTGGATACTCAGGGTTATGCGTGTGATGTACTCCGGTGCCTGGATAGAGTTTTGCATGTGGTGTACTCTGGTGCCTGGATAGGGCTATGCGTGTGGTGTACTCCGGTGCCTGGATAGGGTTCTCCGGTGCTTGGAAAGGGTTATGCATGTGGTGTACTTCGGTGCCTGGATAGGGTAATGTGTGTTGGGTACTCAGGGTTATGCGTGTGATGTACTCCGGTGCCTGGATAGGGTTTTGCATGTGGTGTACTCGGGTGCCTGGATAGGGTTATGCACGTGGTGTACTCCGGTGCCTGGATAGGGTTTTGCATGTGGTGTACTCGGGTGCCTGGATAGGGTTTTTCATGTGATGTACTTCGGTGCCTGGATATGGCTATGCGTGTGATGTACTCTGGGGCCTGGATAGGGCTATGCGTGTGGTGTACTCCGGGACCTGGATAGGGCTATGCGTGTGATGTACTCCAGGGCCTGGATAGGGTAATGTGTGTTGGGTACTCAGGGTTATGCGTGTTTTGTACTCCGGTGCCTGGATAGAGTTTTGCATGTGGTGTACTCTGGTGCCTGGATAGGGCTATGCGTGTGGTGTACTCCGGTGCTTGGATAGGGTTCTCCGGTGCTTGGAAAGGGTTGTGCATGTGGTGTACTACAGTGCCTGGATAGGGTTATGCGTGTGATGTACTCCGGTGCCTTTATAGGGCTATGCGTGTGATGTACTCCGGGGCCTGGATAGGGTTATGCACGTGGTGTACTACGGTGCCTGGATAGGGTTATGCATGTGATGTACTCCGGGGCCTGGATAGGGTTATGCGTGTGATGTACTCCGGGGCCTGGATAGGGTTATGCGTGTGATGTACTCCGGTGCCTGGATAGGGTTATGCGTGTGGTGTACTCCGGTGCTTGGATAGGGCTATGCGTGTGGTGTACTCTGTGCCTGGATAGGGTTCTCTCGTGATTGGATAGGGTTATGCATGTGGTGTACTCCGGTGGCTGGATAGGGTTATGCGTGTGGTGTACTCCGGTGTTTGGATAGGGCTATGCATGTGGTGTACTCCGGTGCCTGGAAAGGGTTCTCCAGTGCTTGGAAAGGGTTATGCATGTGGTGTACTCCGTTGCCTGGATAGGGTTTTGCATGTGGTGTACTCTGGTGCCTGGATAGGGTTATGCACGTGGTGTACTCGGGTGCCTGGATAGGGTTATGCATGTGGTGTACTCGGGTGCCTGGATAGGGCAATGCGTGTGATGTACTCCGGGGCCTAGATAGGGTTTTGCATGTGATTTACTCTGGTGCCTGGATAATGTTTTGCATGTGGTGTACTCCGGTGCCTGGATAGGGTTATGCATGTGATGTATTCGGGTGCCTCGATAGGGTTATGCGTGTGATGTACTCCGGTGCCTGGATAGGGTTTTGCATGTGGTGTACTCTGGTGCCTGGATAGGGTTTTGCATGTGGTGTACTCTGGTGCCTGGATAGGGTTTTGCATGTGGTGTACTCCGGTGCCTGGATAGGGTTTTGCATGTGGTGTACTCCGGTGCCTGGATAGGGTTTTGCGTGTGGTGTACTCCGGTGCCTGGATAATGTTATGCACGTGGTGTACTACGGTGCCTGGATAGGGTTATGCACGTGGTGCACTACGGTGCCTGGATAGGGTTATGCGTGTGATGTACTCCGGGGACTGGATAGAGTTTTGTGTGTGGTGTACTCTGGTGCCTGGATAGGGTTATGCATGTGATGTACTCCGGTGCCTGGATAGGGTAATGTGTGTTGGGTACTTAGGGTTATGCGTGTGATGTACTCCGGTGGCTGGATAGGGTTATGCATGTGGTGTACTCCGGTGGCTGGATAGGGATATGCGTGTGGTGTACTCCGGTGTTTGGATAGGGCTATGCGTGTGGTGTACTCCGGTGCCTGGATAGGGTTCTCCAGTGCTTAGAAAGGGTTATGCATGTGGTGTACTCCGGTGCCTGGATAGGGTTATGCATGTGATGTACTCCGGTGCCTGGATAGGGTTCTCCAGTGCTTGGAAAGGGTTATGCATGTGGTGTACTCCGGGGCCTGGATAGGGTTTTGCATGTGGTGTACTCTGGTGCCTGGATAGGGTTATGCACGTGGTGTACTCGGGTGCCTGGATAGGGTTATGCATGTGGTGTACTCGGGTGCCTGGATAGGGCAATGGGTGTGATGTACTCCGGGGCCTAGATAGGGTTTTGCATGTGATTTACTCTGGTGCCTGGATAATGTTTTGCATGTGGTGTACTCCGGTGCCTGGATAGGGTTATGCATGTGATGTATTCGGGTGCCTCGATAGGGTTATGCGTGTGATGTACTCCGGTGCCTGGATAGGGTTTTGCATGTGGTGTACTCTGGTGCCTGGATAGGGTTTTGCATGTGGTGTACTCTGGTGCCTGGATAGGGTTTTGCATGTGGTGTACTCCGGTGCCTGGATAGGGTTTTGCGTGTGGTGTACTCCGGTGCCTGGATAGGGTTTTGCGTGTGGTGTACTCCGGTGCCTGGATAATGTTATGCACGTGGTGTACTACGGTGCCTGGATAGGGTTATGCATGTGATGTACTCCGGTGCCTGGATAGGGTAATGTGTGTTGGGTACTTAGGGTTATGCGTGTGATGTACTCCGGTGCCTGGATAGGGTTATGCGTGTGGTGTACTCCGGTGCTTGGATAGGGCTATGCGTGTGGTGTACTCCATGCCTGGATAGGGTTCTCTCGTGCTTGGATAGGGTTATGCATGTGGTGTACTCCGGTGGCTGGATAGGGATATGCGTGTGGTGTACTCCGGTGTTTGGATAGGGCTATGCGTGTGGTGTACTCCGGTGCCTGGATAGGGTTCTCCAGTGCTTGGAAAGGGTTATGCATGTGATGTACTCCGGTGCCTGGATAGGGTTATGCATGTGATGTACTCCGGTGCCTGGATAGGGTAATGTGTGGTGGGTACTCAGGGTTATGCATGTGATGTACTCCGGTGCCTGGATAGAGTTTTGCATGTGGTGTACTCCGGTGCCTGGATAGGGTTATGCATGTGATGTACTCCGGTGCCTGGATAGGGTAATGTGTGTTGGATACTCAGGGTTATGCGTGTGATGTACTCCGGTGCCTGGATAGAGTTTTGCATGTGGTGTACTCTGGTGCCTGGATAGGGCTATGCGTGTGGTGTACTCCGGTGCCTGGATAGGGTTCTCCGGTGCTTGGAAAGGGTTATGCATGTGGTGTACTTCGGTGCCTGGATAGGGTAATGTGTGTTGGGTACTCAGGGTTATGCGTGTGATGTACTCCGGTGCCTGGATAGGGTTTTGCATGTGGTGTACTCGGGTGCCTGGATAGGGTTATGCACGTGGTGTACTCCGGTGCCTGGATAGGGTTTTGCATGTGGTGTACTCGGGTGCCTGGATAGGGTTTTTCATGTGATGTACTTCGGTGCCTGGATATGGCTATGCGTGTGATGTACTCTGGGGCCTGGATAGGGCTATGCGTGTGGTGTACTCCGGGACCTGGATAGGGCTATGCGTGTGATGTACTCCAGGGCCTGGATAGGGTAATGTGTGTTGGGTACTCAGGGTTATGCGTGTTTTGTACTCCGGTGCCTGGATAGAGTTTTGCATGTGGTGTACTCTGGTGCCTGGATAGGGCTATGCGTGTGGTGTACTCCGGTGCTTGGATAGGGTTCTCCGGTGCTTGGAAAGGGTTGTGCATGTGGTGTACTACAGTGCCTGGATAGGGTTATGCGTGTGATGTACTCCGGTGCCTTTATAGGGCTATGCGTGTGATGTACTCCGGGGCCTGGATAGGGTTATGCACGTGGTGTACTACGGTGCCTGGATAGGGTTATGCATGTGGTGTACTTGGGTGCCTGGATAGGGCTATGCGTGTGATGTACTCCAGGGCCTGGATAGGGTAATGTGTGTTGGGTACTCAGGGTTATGCGTGTTTTGTACTCCGGTGCCTGGATAGAGTTTTGCATGTGGTGTACTCTGGTGCCTGGATAGGGTTCTCCGGTGCTTAGAAAGGGTTATGCATGTGGTGTACTCCGGTGCCTGGATAGGGTTCTCCGGTGCTTGGAAAGGGTTATGCATGTGGTGTACTCCGGTGCCTGGATAGGGTTATGCATGTGGTGTACTCCGGTGCCTGGATAGGGTAATGTGTGTTGGGTACTCAGGGTTTTGCATGTGATGTACTCCGGTGCCTGGATAGGGCTATGCGTGTGATGTACTCCGGTGCCTGGATAGGGTTTTGCATGTGGTGTACTCCGGTGCCTGGATAGGGTTATGCGTGTGATGTACTCCGGGGCCTGGATAGGGTTATGCATGTGATGTACTCGGGGCCTGGATAGGATTATGCGTGTGATGTACTCCGGGGCCTGGATAGGGCTATGCGTGTGATGTACTCCGGGGCCTGGATAGGGCTATGCGTGTGATGTACTCCAGGGCCTGGATAGGGCTATGCGTGTGATGTACTCCGGGGCCTGGATAGGGTTATGCGTGTGATGTACTACGGTGCCTGGATAGGGTTATGCATGTGGTGTACTCGGGTGTCTGGATAGGGTTTTGCATGTGGTGTACTCGGGTGCCTGGATAGGGTTTTGCATGTGGTGTACTCCGGTGCCTGGATAGGGTTATGCGTGTGATGTACTACGGTGCCTGGATAGGGTTATGCATGTGGTGTACTCTGGTGCCTGGATAGGGTTTTGCATGTGGTGTACTCCGGTGCCTGGATAGGGTTTTGCATGTGGTGTACTCCGGTGCCTGGATAGGGTTTTGCGTGTGGTGTACTCCGGTGCCTGGATAATGTTATGCACGTGGTGTACTACGGTGCCTGGATAGGGTTATGCACGTGGTGCACTACGGTGCCTGGATAGGGTTATGCGTGTGATGTACTCCGGGGACTGGATAGAGTTTTGTGTGTGGTGTACTCCGGTGCCTGGATAGGGTTATGCATGTGATGTACTCCGGTGCCTGGATAGGGTAATGTGTGTTGGGTACTTAGGGTTATGCGTGTGATGTACTCCGGTGGCTGGATAGGGTTATGCATGTGGTGTACTCCGGTGGCTGGATAGGGATATGCGTGTGGTGTACTCCGGTGTTTGGATAGGGCTATGCGTGTGGTGTACTCCGGTGCCTGGATAGGGTTCTCCAGTGCTTGGAAAGGGTTATGCATGTGGTGTACTCCGGTGCCTGGATAGGGTTATGCATGTGATGTACTCCGGTGCCTGGATAGGGTTCTCCAGTGCTTGGAAAGGGTTATGCATGTGGTGTACTCCGGTGCCTGGATAGGGTTTTGCATGTGGTGTACTCTGGTGCCTGGATAGGGTTATGCACGTGGTGTACTCGGGTGCCTGGATAGGGTTATGCATGTGGTGTACTCGGGTGCCTGGATAGGGCAATGGGTGTGATGTACTCCGGGGCCTAGATAGGGTTTTGCATGTGATTTACTCTGGTGCCTGGATAATGTTTTGCATGTGGTGTACTCCGGTGCCTGGATAGGGTTATGCATGTGATGTATTCGGGTGCCTCGATAGGGTTATGCGTGTGATGTACTCCGGTGCCTGGATAGGGTTTTGCATGTGGTGTACTCTGGTGCCTGGATAGGGTTTTGCATGTGGTGTACTCTGGTGCCTGGATAGGGTTTTGCATGTGGTGTACTCCGGTGCCTGGATAGGGTTTTGCATGTGGTGTACTCCGGTGCCTGGATAGGGTTTTGCGTGTGGTGTACTCCGGTGCCTGGATAATGTTATGCACGTGGTGTACTACGGTGCCTGGATAGGGTTATGCATGTGATGTACTCCGGTGCCTGGATAGGGTAATGTGTGTTGGGTACTTAGGGTTATGCGTGTGATGTACTCCGGTGCCTGGATAGGGTTATGCGTGTGGTGTACTCCGGTGCTTGGATAGGGCTATGCGTGTGGTGTACTCCATGCCTGGATAGGGTTCTCTCGTGCTTGGATAGGGTTATGCATGTGGTGTACTCCGGTGGCTGGATAGGGATATGCGTGTGGTGTACTCCGGTGTTTGGATAGGGCTATGCGTGTGGTGTACTCCGGTGCCTGGATAGGGTTCTCCAGTGCTTGGAAAGGGTTATGCATGTGATGTACTCCGGTGCCTGGATAGGGTTATGCATGTGATGTACTCCGGTGCCTGGATAGGGTAATGTGTGGTGGGTACTCAGGGTTATGCATGTGATGTACTCCGGTGCCTGGATAGAGTTTTGCATGTGGTGTACTCTGGTGCCTGGATAGGGTTATGCATGTGATGTACTCCGGTGCCTGGATAGGGTAATGTGTGTTGGATACTCAGGGTTATGCGTGTGATGTACTCCGGTGCCTGGATAGAGTTTTGCATGTGGTGTACTCTGGTGCCTGGATAGGGCTATGCGTGTGGTGTACTCCGGTGCCTGGATAGGGTTCTCCGGTGCTTGGAAAGGGTTATGCATGTGGTGTACTTCGGTGCCTGGATAGGGTAATGTGTGTTGGGTACTCAGGGTTATGCGTGTGATGTACTCCGGTGCCTGGATAGGGTTTTGCATGTGGTGTACTCGGGTGCCTGGATAGGGTTATGCACGTGGTGTACTCCGGTGCCTGGATAGGGTTTTGCATGTGGTGTACTCGGGTGCCTGGATAGGGTTTTTCATGTGATGTACTTCGGTGCCTGGATATGGCTATGCGTGTGATGTACTCTGGGGCCTGGATAGGGCTATGCATGTGGTGTACTCCGGGACCTGGATAGGGCTATGCGTGTGATGTACTCCAGGGCCTGGATAGGGTAATGTGTGTTGGGTACTCAGGGTTATGCGTGTTTTGTACTCCGGTGCCTGGATAGAGTTTTGCATGTGGTGTACTCTGGTGCCTGGATAGGGCTATGCGTGTGGTGTACTCCGGTGCTTGGATAGGGTTCTCCGGTGCTTGGAAAGGGTTGTGCATGTGGTGTACTATGGTGCCTGGATAGGGTTATGCGTGTGATGTACTCCGGTGCCTTTATAGGGCTATGCGTGTGATGTACTCCGGGGCCTGGATAGGGTTATGCACGTGGTGTACTACGGTGCCTGGATAGGGTTATGCATGTGGTGTACTCGGGTGCCTGGATAGGGCTATGCGTGTGATGTACTCCAGGGCCTGGATAGGGTAATGTGTGTTGGGTACTCAGGGTTATGCGTGTTTTGTACTCCGGTGCCTGGATAGAGTTTTGCATGTGGTGTACTCTGGTGCCTGGATAGGGTTCTCCGGTTCTTAGAAAGGGTTATGCATGTGGTGTACTCCGGTGCCTGGATAGGGTTCTCCGGTGCTTGGAAAGGGTTATGCATGTGGTGTACTCCGGTGCCTGGATAGGGTTATGCATGTGGTGTACTCCGGTGCCTGGATAGGGTAATGTGTGTTGGGTACTCAGGGTTTTGCATGTGATGTACTCCGGTGCCTGGATAGGGCTATGCGTGTGATGTACTCCGGTGCCTGGATAGGGTTTTGCATGTGGTGTACTCCGGTGCCTGGATAGGGTTATGCGTGTGATGTACTCCGGGGCCTGGATAGGGTTATGCATGTGATGTACTCGGGGCCTGGATAGGATTATGCGTGTGATGTACTCCGGGGCCTGGATAGGGCTATGCGTGTGATGTACTCCGGTGCCTGGATAGGGTTATGCGTGTGATGTACTCCGGGGCCTGGACAGGGCTATGCGTGTGATGTACTCCGGGGCCTGGATAGGGTTATGCGTGTGATGTACTACGGTGCCTGGATAGGGTTATGCATGTGATGTACTCGGGTGCCTGGATAGGGTTTTGCATGTGGTGTACTCGGGTGCCTGGATAGGGTTTTGCATGTGGTGTACTCCGGTGCCTGGATAGGGTTATGCGTGTGATATACTCCGGTGCCTGGATAGGGTTTTGCATGTGGTGTACTCAGGTGCCTGGATAGGGTTATGCGTGTGATGTACTCGGGTGCCTGGATAGGGTTTTGCATGTGGTGTACTCGGGTGCCTGGATAGGGTTTTGCATGTGGTGTACTCCGGTGCCTGGATAGGGTTGTGCGTGTGATGTACTACGGTGCCTGGATAGGGTTTTGCATGTGGTGTACTCGGGTGCCTGGATAGGGTTTTGCATGTGGTGTACTCGGGTGCCTGGATAGGGTTATGCATGTGATGTACTCCGGTGCCTGGATAGGGTTATGCATGTGGTGTACTCCAGTGCCTGGATAGGGTTTTGCATGTGGTGTACTCGGGTGCTTGGATAGGGTTATGCATGTGGTGTACTCCGGTGCCTGGATAGGGTTTTGCATGTGGTGTACTCGGGTGCTTGGATAGGGTTATGCATGTGGTGTACTCCGGGGCCTGGATAGGGTTATGCATGTGGTGTACTCCGGTGCCTGGATAGGGTTTTGCATGTGGTGTACTCGGGTGCCTGGATAGGGTTATGCATGTGGTGTACTCCGGTGCCTGGATAGGGTAATGTGTGTTGGGTACTCAGGGTTATGCGTGTGATGTACTCCGGGGCCTGGATAGGGTTATGTGTGTGATGTACTCCGGGGGCTGGATAGGGCTATGCACGTGGTGTACTACGGTGCCTGGATAGGGTTATGCACCTGGTGTACTCCGGTGCCTGGATAGGGTTTTGCATGTGGTGTACTCGGGTGCCTGGATAGGGTTATGCGTGTGATGTACTCGGGTGCCTGTATAGGGTTATGCGTGTGATGCACTCGGGTGCCTGGATAGGGTTTTGCATGTGGTGTACTCGGGTGCCTGGATAGGGTTATGCACGTGGTGTACTACGGTGCCTGGATAGGGTTATGCATGTGGTGTACTCGGGTGCCTGGATAGGGTTATGCGTGTGATGTACTCGGGTGCCTGGATAGGGTTATGCGTGTGATGTACTCCGGTGCCTGGATAGGGTTTTGCATGTGGTGTACTCCGGTGCCTGGATAGGGTTATGCACGTGGTGTACTACGGTGCCTGGATAGGGTTATGCATGTGATGTACTCCGGGGCCTGGATAGGGTTATGCGTGTGATGTACTCCGGGGCCTGGATAGGGTTATGCGTGTGATGTACTCCGGTGCCTGGATAGGGTTATGCGTGTGGTGTACTCCGGTGCTTGGATAGGGCTATGCGTGTGGTGTACTCTGTGCCTGGATAGGGTTCTCTCGTGATTGGATAGGGTTATGCATGTGGTGTACTCCGGTGGCTGGATAGGGTTATGCGTGTGGTGTACTCCGGTGTTTGGATAGGGCTATGCATGTGGTGTACTCGGGTGCCTGGATAGGGTTCTCCAGTGCTTGGAAAGGGTTATGCATGTGGTGTACTCCGGTGCCTGGATAGGGTTTTGCATGTGGTGTACTCTGGTGCCTGGATAGGGTTATGCACGTGGTGTACTCGGGTGCCTGGATAGGGTTATGCATGTGGTGTACTCGGGTGCCTGGATAGGGCAATGCGTGTGATATACTCCGGGGCCTAGATAGGGTTTTGCATGTGATTTACTCTGGTGCCTGGATAATGTTTTGCATGTGGTGTACTCCGGTGCCTGGATAGGGTTATGCATGTGATGTATTCGGGTGCCTCGATAGGGTTATGCGTGTGATGTACTCCGGTGCCTGGATAGGGTTTTGCATGTGGTGTACTCTGGTGCCTGGATAGGGTTTTGCATGTGGTGTACTCTGGTGCCTGGATAGGGTTTTGCATGTGGTGTACTCCGGTGCCTGGATAGGGTTTTGCATGTGGTGTACTCCGGTGCCTGGATAGGGTTTTGCGTGTGGTGTACTCCGGTGCCTGGATAATGTTATGCACGTGGTGTACTACGGTGCCTGGATAGGGTTATGCACGTGGTGCACTACGGTGCCTGGATAGGGTTATGCGTGTGATGTACTCCGGGGACTGGATAGAGTTTTGTGTGTGGTGTACTCCGGTGCCTGGATAGGGTTATGCATGTGATGTACTCCGGTGCCTGGATAGGGTAATGTGTGTTGGGTACTTAGGGTTATGCGTGTGATGTACTCCGGTGCCTGGATAGGGTTATGCGTGTGGTGTACTCCGGTGCTTGGATAGGGCTATGCGTGTGGTGTACTCCATGCCCGGATAGGGTTCTCTCGTGCTTGGATAGGGTTATGCATGTGGTGTACTCCGGTGGCTGGATAGGGATATGCGTGTGGTGTACTCCGGTGTTTGGATAGGGCTATGCGTGTGGTGTACTCCGGTGCCTGGATAGGGTTCTCCAGTGCTTGGAAAGGGTTATGCATGTGATGTACTCCGGTGCCTGGATAGGGTTATGCATGTGATGTACTCCGGTGCCTGGATAGGGTAATGTGTGGTGGGTACTCAGGGTTATGCATGTGATGTACTCCGGTGCCTGGATAGAGTTTTGCATGTGGTGTACTCTGGTGCCTGGATAGGGTTATGCATGTGATGTACTCCGGTGCCTGGATAGGGTAATGTGTGTTGGATACTCAGGGTTATGCGTGTGATGTACTCCGGTGCCTGGATAGAGTTTTGCATGTGGTGTACTCTGGTGCCTGGATAGGGCTATGCGTGTGGTGTACTCCGGTGCCTGGATAGGGTTCTCCGGTGCTTGGAAAGGGTTATGCATGTGGTGTACTTCGGTGCCTGGATAGGGTAATGTGTGTTGGGTACTCAGGGTTATGCGTGTGATGTACTCCGGTGCCTGGATAGGGTTTTGCATGTGGTGTACTCGGGTGCCTGGATAGGGTTATGCACGTGGTGTACTCCGGTGCCTGGATAGGGTTTTGCATGTGGTGTACTCGGGTGCCTGGATAGGGTTTTTCATGTGATGTACTTCGGTGCCTGGATATGGCTATGCGTGTGATGTACTCTGGGGCCTGGATAGGGCTATGCGTGTGGTGTACTCCGGGACCTGGATAGGGCTATGCGTGTGATGTACTCCAGGGCCTGGATAGGGTAATGTGTGTTGGGTACTCAGGGTTATGCGTGTTTTGTACTCCGGTGCCTGGATAGAGTTTTGCATGTGGTGTACTCTGGTGCCTGGATAGGGCTATGCGTGTGGTGTACTCCGGTGCTTGGATAGGGTTCTCCGGTGCTTGGAAAGGGTTGTGCATGTGGTGTACTACGGTGCCTGGATAGGGTTATGCGTGTGATGTACTCCGGTGCCTTTATAGGGCTATGCGTGTGATGTACTCCGGGGCCTGGATAGGGTTATGCACGTGGTGTACTACGGTGCCTGGATAGGGTTATGCATGTGGTGTACTCGGGTGCCTGGATAGGGCTATGCGTGTGATGTACTCCAGGGCCTGGATAGGGTAATGTGTGTTGGGTACTCAGGGTTCTGCGTGTTTTGTACTCCGGTGCCTGGATAGAGTTTTGCATGTGGTGTACTCTGGTGCCTGGATAGGGTTCTCCGGTGCTTAGAAAGGGTTATGCATGTGGTGTACTCCGGTGCCTGGATAGGGTTCTCCGGTGCTTGGAAAGGGTTATGCATGTGGTGTACTCCGGTGCCTGGATAGGGTTATGCATGTGGTGTACTCCGGTGCCTGGATAGGGTAATGTGTGTTGGGTACTCAGGGTTTTGCATGTGATGTACTCCGGTGCCTGGATAGGGCTATGCGTGTGATGTACTCCGGTGCCTGGATAGGGTTTTGCATGTGGTGTACTCCGGTGCCTGGATAGGGTTATGCGTGTGATGTACTCCGGGGCCTGGATAGGGTTATGCATGTGATGTACTCGGGGCCTGGATAGGATTATGCGTGTGATGTACTCCGGGGCCTGGATAGGGCTATGCGTGTGATGTACTCCGGTGCCTGGATAGGGTTATGCGTGTGATGTACTCCGGGGCCTGGACAGGGCTATGCGTGTGATGTACTCCGGGGCCTGGATAGGGTTATGCGTGTGATGTACTACGGTGCCTGGATAGGGTTATGCATGTGATGTACTCGGGTGCCTGGATAGGGTTTTGCATGTGGTGTACTCGGGTGCCTGGATAGGGTTTTGCATGTGGTGTACTCCGGTGCCTGGATAGGGTTATGCGTGTGATGTACTCCGGTGCCTGGATAGGGTTTTGCATGTGGTGTACTCAGGTGCCTGGATAGGGTTATGCGTGTGATGTACTCGGGTGCCTGGATAGGGTTTTGCATGTGGTGTACTCGGGTGCCTGGATAGGGTTTTGCATGTGGTGTACTCCGGTGCCTGGATAGGGTTGTGCGTGTGATGTACTACGGTGCCTGGATAGGGTTTTGCATGTGGTGTACTCGGGTGCCTGGATAGGGTTTTGCATGTGGTGTACTCGGGTGCCTGGATAGGGTTATGCATGTGATGTACTCCGGTGCCTGGATAGGGTTATGCATGTGGTGTACTCCAGTGCCTGGATAGGGTTTTGCATGTGGTGTACTCGGGTGCTTGGATAGGGTTATGCATGTGGTGTACTCCGGTGCCTGGATAGGGTTTTGCATGTGGTGTACTCGGGTGCTTGGATAGGGTTATGCATGTGGTGTACTCCGGGGCCTGGATAGGGTTATGCATGTGGTGTACTCCGGTGCCTGGATAGGGTTTTGCATGTGGTGTACTCGGGTGCCTGGATAGGGTTATGCATGTGGTGTACTCCGGTGCCTGGATATGGTAATGTGTGTTGGCTACTCAGGGTTATGCGTGTGATGTACTCCGGGGCCTGGATAGGGTTATGTGTGTGATGTACTCCGGGGGCTGGATAGGGCTATGCACGTGGTGTACTACGGTGCCTGGATAGGGTTATGCACCTGGTGTACTCCGGTGCCTGGATAGGGTTTTGCATGTGGTGTACTCGGGTGCCTGGATAGGGTTATGCGTGTGATGTACTCGGGTGCCTGTATAGGGTTATGCGTGTGATGCACTCGGGTGCCTGGATAGGGTTTTGCATGTGGTGTACTCGTGTGCCTGGATAGGGTTATGCACGTGGTGTACTACGGTGCCTGGATAGGGTTATGCATGTGGTGTACTCGGGTGCCTGGATAGGGTTATGCGTGTGATGTACTCGGGTGCCTGGATAGGGTTATGCGTGTGATGTACTCCGGTGCCTGGATAGGGTTTTGCATGTGGTGTACTCCGGTGCCTGGATAGGGTTATGCACGTGGTGTACTACGGTGCCTGGATAGGGTTATGCATGTGATGTACTCCGGGGCCTGGATAGGGTTATGCGTGTGATGTACTCCGGGGCCTGGATAGGGTTATGCGTGTGATGTACTCCGGTGCCTGGATAGGGTTATGCGTGTGGTGTACTCCGGTGCTTGGATAGGGCTATGCGTGTGGTGTACTCTGTGCCTGGATAGGGTTCTCTCGTGATTGGATAGGGTTATGCATGTGGTGTACTCCGGTGGCTGGATAGGGTTATGCGTGTGGTGTACTCCGGTGTTTGGATAGGGCTATGCATGTGGTGTACTCGGGTGCCTGGATAGGGTTCTCCAGTGCTTGGAAAGGGTTATGCATGTGGTGTACTCCGGTGCCTGGATAGGGTTTTGCATGTGGTGTACTCTGGTGCCTGGATAGGGTTATGCACGTGGTGTACTCGGGTGCCTGGATAGGGTTATGCATGTGGTGTACTCGGGTGCCTGGATAGGGCAATGCGTGTGATATACTCCGGGGCCTAGATAGGGTTTTGCATGTGATTTACTCTGGTATGATATGATATGATATGATATGGTATTTGTAACGCGCCTATACACAAGTGTTTCAAGGCGCGACGAGGCAGGGAGGGAGGGAAACAAGGGGAAGACGGACAAGCGATCCTACTAGGCCAGGTGTCATTCAGATCGCGCAAGTGCAGAGGTAAGGGGAAAAAGGAGAAAGTGCAGGGGGAGGAGGTGGGGGGAGAAGTGCAGTACAAGGTAAGTGGCGTAATGAAATAATAAATGATAAATAAAAAGGGCCAGCTGGTGGCAAGTGCGAGGTAAGTGCAGAGCAAGTGCTGGGCAGGGGGCTGTAGGGATAGGGTTATGCATGTGGTGTACTCCGGTGGCTGGATAGGGATATGCGTGTGGTGTACTCCGGTGTTTGGATAGGGCTATGCGTGTGGTGTACTCCGGTGCCTGGATAGGGTTATGCATGTGATGTATTCGGGTGCCTCGATAGGGTTATGCGTGTGATGTACTCCGGTGCCTGGATAGGGTTTTGCATGTGGTGTACTCTGGTGCCTGGATAGGGTTTTGCATGTGGTGTACTCTGGTGCCTGGATAGGGTTTTGCATGTGGTGTACTCCGGTGCCTGGATAGGGTTTTGCATGTGGTGTACTCCGGTGCCTGGATAGGGTTTTGCGTGTGGTGTACTCCGGTGCCTGGATAATGTTATGCACGTGGTGTACTACGGTGCCTGGATAGGGTTATGCACGTGGTGCACTACGGTGCCTGGATAGGGTTATGCGTGTGATGTACTCCGGGGACTGGATAGAGTTTTGTGTGTGGTGTACTCCGGTGCCTGGATAGGGTTATGCATGTGATGTACTCCGGTGCCTGGATAGGGTAATGTGTGTTGGGTACTTAGGGTTATGCGTGTGATGTACTCCAGTGCCTGGATAGGGTTATGCGTGTGGTGTACTCCGGTGCTTGGATAGGGCTATGCGTGTGGTGTACTCCATGCCCGGATAGGGTTCTCTCGTGCTTGGATAGGGTTATGCATGTGGTGTACTCCGGTGGCTGGATAGGGATATGCGTGTGGTGTACTCCGGTGTTTGGATAGGGCTATGCGTGTGGTGTACTCCGGTGCCTGGATAGGGTTCTCCAGTGCTTGGAAAGGGTTATGCATGTGATGTACTCCGGTGCCTGGATAGGGTTATGCATGTGATGTACTCCGGTGCCTGGATAGGGTAATGTGTGGTGGGTACTCAGGGTTATGCATGTGATGTACTCCGGTGCCTGGATAGAGTTTTGCATGTGGTGTACTCTGGTGCCTGGATAGGGTTCTCTCGTGCTTGGATAGGGTTATGCATGTGGTGTACTCCGGTGGCTGGATAGGGATATGCGTGTGGTGTACTCCGGTGTTTGGATAGGGCTATGCGTGTGGTGTACTCCGGTGCCTGGATAGGGTTCTCCAGTGCTTGGAAAGGGTTATGCATGTGGTGTACTCCGGTGCCTGGATAGGGTTATGCATGTGATGTACTCCGGTGCCTGGATAGAGTAATGTGTGTTGGGTACTCAGGGTTATGCATGTGATGTACTCCGGTGCCTGGATAGAGTTTTGCATGTGGTGTTCCGGTGCCTGGATAGGGTTATGCATGTGATGTACTCCGGTGCCTGGATAGGGTAATGTGTGTTGGGTACTCAGGGTTATGCGTGTGATGTACTCCGGTGCCTGGATAGAGTTTTGCATGTGGTGTACTCTGGTGCCTGGATAGGGCTATGCGTGTGGTGTACTCCGGTGCCTGGATAGGGTTCTCCGGTGCTTGGAAAGGGTTATGCATGTGGTGTACTTCGGTGCCTGGATAGGGTAATGTGTGTTGGGTACTCAGGGTTATGCGTGTGATGTACTCCGGTGCCTGGATAGGGTTTTGCATGTGGTGTACTCGGGTGCCTGGATAGGGTTATGCACGTGGTGTACTCCGGTGCCTGGATAGGGTTTTGCATGTGGTGTACTCGGGTGCCTGGATAGGGTTTTGCATGTGATGTACTCCGGTGCCTGGATATGGCTATGCGTGTGATGTACTCCGGGGCCTGGATAGGGCTATGCGTGTGGTGTACTCCGGGGCCTGGATAGGGCTATGCGTGTGATGTACTCCAGGGCCTGGATAGGGTAATGTGTGTTGGGTACTCAGGGTTATGCGTGTTTTGTACTCCGATGCCTGGATAGAGTTTTGCATGTGGTGTACTCTGGTGCCTGGATAGGGCTATGCGTGTGGTGTACTCCGGTGCCTGGATAGGGTTCTCCGGTGCTTGGAAAGGGTTATGCATGTGGTGTACTACGGTGCCTGGATAGGGTTATGCGTGTGATGTACTCCGGTGCCTGGATAGGGCTATGCGTGTGATGTACTCCGGGGCCTGGATAGGGTTATGCACGTGGTGTACTACGGTGCCTGGATAGGGTTATGCATGTGGTGTACTCGGGTGCCTGGATAGGGTTATGCATGTGATGTACTCGGGTGCCTGGATAGGGCTATGCGTGTGATGTACTCCAGGGCCTGGATAGGGTAATGTGTGTTGGGTACTCAGGGTTATGCGTGTTTTGTACTCCAGTGCCTGGATAGAGTTTTGCATGTGGTGTACTCTGGTGCCTGGATAGGGTTCTCCGGTGCTTGGAAAGGGTTATGCATGTGGTGTACTCCGGTGCCTGGATAGGGTTATGCATGTGGTGTACTCCGGTGCCTGGATAGGGTAATGTGTGTTGGGAACTCAGGGTTTTGCATGTGATGTACTCCGGTGCCTGGATAGGGCTATGCGTGTGATGTACTCCAGTGCCTGGATAGGGTTTTGCATGTGGTGTACTCCAGTGCCTGGATAGGGTTATGCGTGTAATGTACTCCGGGGCCTGGATAGGGTTATGCATGTGATGTACTCGGGTGCCTGGATAGGGTTATGCGTGTGATGTACTCCGGGGCCTGGATAGGGCTATGCGTGTGATGTACTCCGGGGCCTGGATAGGGCTATGCGTGTGATATACTCCGGGGCCTGGATAGGGCTATGCGTGTGATGTACTCCGGGGCCTGGATAGGGTTATGCGTGTGATGTACTACGGTGCCTGGATAGGGTTATGCATGTGGTGTACTCGGGTGCCTGGATAGGGTTTTGCATGTGGTGTACTCGGGTGCCTGGATAGGGTTTTGCATGTGGTGTACTCCGGTGCCTGGATAGGGTTATGCGTGTGATGTACTACGGTGCCTGGATAGGGTTATGCATGTGGTGTACTCGGGTGCCTGGATAGGGTTTTGCATGTGGTGTACTCCGGTGCCTGGATAGGGTTATGCGCGTGGTGTACTCCGGTGCCTGGATAGGGTTTTGCATGTGGTGTACTCGGGTGCCTGGATAGGGTTTTGCATGTGATGTACTCCGGTGCCTGGATATGGCTATGCGTGTGATGTACTCCGGGGCCTGGATAGGGCTATGCGTGTGGTGTACTCCGGGGCCTGGATAGGGCTATGCGTGTGATGTACTCCAGGGCCTGGATAGGGTAATGTGTCTTGGGTACTCAGGGTTATGCGTGTTTTGTACTCCGGTGCCTGGATAGAGTTTTGCATGTGGTGTACTCTGGTGCCTGGATAGGGCTATGCGTGTGGTGTACTCCGGTGCCTGGATAGGGTTCTCCGGTGCTTGGAAAGGGTTATGCATGTGGTGTACTCTGGTGCCTGGATAGGGCTATGCGTGTGGTGTACTCCGGTGCCTGGATAGGGTTCTCCGGTGCTTGGAAAGGGCTATGCGTGTGGTGTACTCCGGTGCCTGGATAGGGTTCTCCGGTGCTTGGAAAGGGTTATGCATGTGATGTACTCCGGTGCCTGGATAGGGTAATGTGTGTTGGGTACTCAGCATTATGCGTGTGATGTACTCGGGTGCCTGGATAGGGTTATGCATGTGATGTACTCGGGTGCCTGGATAGGGTTTTGCGTGTGATGTACTCGGGTGCCTGGATAGGGTTATGCGTGTGATGTACTCGGGTGCCTGGATAGGGTTATGGGTGTGATGTACTCGGGTGCCTGGATAGGGTTTTGCGTGTGATGTACTCGGGTGCCTGGATCGGGTTATGCGTGTGATGTACTCGGGTGCCTGGATAGGGTTATGCGTGTGATGTACTCGGGTGCCTGGATAGGGTTATGCGTGTGATGTACTCCGGGGCCTGGATAGGGTTATGTGTGTGATGTACTCCGGGGCCTGGATAGGGTTATGCGTGTGATGTACTCCGGGGCCTGGATAGGGTTATGCACGTGGTGTACTCCGGGGCCTGGATAGGGTTATGCGTGTGATGTACTCCGGGGCCTGGATAGGGTTATGCACGTGGTGTACTCTGGTGCCTGGATAGGGTGCTCCGGTGCTTGGAAAGGGTTATGCATGTGGTGTACTACGGTGCCTGGATAGGGTTATGCATGTAATGTACTCGGGTGCCTGGATAGGGTTATGCGTGTGATGTACTCCGGGGCCTGGATAGGGTTATGCATGTGATGTACTCGGGTGCCTGGATAGGGTTATGCATATGGTGTACTCTGGTGCCTGGATAGGGTTATGCGTGTGGTGTACTCCGGTGCCTGGATAGGGTTATGCGTGTGATGTACTACGGTGCCTGGATAGGGTTATGCACGTGGTGTACTAGGGTGCCTGGATAGGGTTATGCGTGTGATGTACTCCGGTGCCTGGATAGGGTTATGCATGTGATGTACTCCGGTGCCTGGATAGGGTTATGCACGTGGTGTACTACGGTGCCGGGATAGGGTTATGCGTGTGGTGTACTCCGGTGCCTGGATAGGGTTATGCGTGTGATGTACTACGGTGCCTGGATAGGGTTATGCACGTGGTGTACTAGGGTGCCTGGATAGGGTTATGCACATGGTGTACTCGGGTGCCTGGATAGGGTTATGCATGTGATGTACTCGGGTGCCTGCATAGGGTTATGTGTGTGATGTACTCCGGGGCCTGGATAGGGTTATGCGTGTGATGTACTACGGTGCCTGGATAGGGTTATGCGTGTGATGTACTACGGTGCCTGGATAGGGTTATGCACGTGGTGTACTACGGTGCCTAGATAGGGTTATGCACGTGGTGTACTACGGTGCCTGGATAGGGTTATGCATGTGATGTACTCGGGTGCCTGCATAGGGTTATGCGTGTGATGTACTCCGGGGCCTGTATAGGGTTATGCGTGTGATGTACTACGGTGCCTGGATAGGGTTATGCGTGTGATGTACTACAGTGTCTGGATAGGGTTATGCGTGTGATGTACTCCGGGGGATGGATAGGGTTATGCACGTGGTGTACTAGGGTGCCTGGATAGGGTTATGCGTGTGATGTACTCGGGTGCCTGGATAGGGTTATGCACGTGGTGTACTAGGGTGCCTGGATAGGGTTATGCACGTGGTGTACTAGGGTGCCTGGATAGGGTTATGCACGTGGTGTACTTGGGTGCCTGGATAGGGTTATGCATGTGATGTACTCGGGTGCCTGGATAGGGTTATGCACGTGGTGTACTAGGGTGCCTGGATAGGGTTATGCACGTGGTGTACTAGGGTGCCTGGATAGGGTTATGCACGTGGTGTACTCGGGTGCCTGGATAGGGTTATGCACGTGGTGTACTAGGGTGTCTGGATAGGGTTATGCGTGTGATGTACTCCGGGGCCTGGATAGGGTTATGCATGTGGTGTACTCGGGTGCCTGGATAGGGCTATGCGTGTGATGTACTCCGGGGCCTGTATAGGGTTATGCATGTGATGTACTCGGGTGCCTGGATAGGGTTATGTGTGTGATGTACTCGGGTGCCTGGATAGGGTTATGCACGTGGTGTACTAGGGTGCCTGGATAGGGTTATGCGTGTGATGTACTCCGGGGCCTGGATAGGGCTATGCGTGTGATGTACTCCGGTGCCTGGATAGGGTTTTGCATGTGGTGTACTCCGGTGCCTGGATAGGGTTATGCATGTGGTGTACTCGGGTGCCTGGATAGGGTTATGCATGTGATGTACTCGGGTGCCTGGACAGGGCTATGCGTGTGATGTACTCCGGGGACTGGATAGAGTTTTGTGTGTGCTGTACTCTGGTGCCTGGATAGGGTAATGTGTGTTGGGTACTTAGGGTTATGCGTGTGATGTACTCCGGTGCCTGGATAGGGTTATGCGTGTGGTGTACTCCGGTGCTTGGATAGGGCTATGCGTGTGGTGTACTCTGTGCCTGGATAGGGTTCTCTCGTGCTTGGATAGGGTTATGCATGTGGTGTACTCAGGTGGCTGGATAGGGTTATGCGTGTGGTGTACTCCGGTGTTTGGATAGGGCTATGCATGTGGTGTACTCTGGTGCCTGGATAGGGTTTTGCATGTGGTGTACTCTGGTGCCTGGATAGGGTTATGCACGTGGTGTACTCGGGTGCCTGGATAGGGTTATGCATGTGGTGTACTCGGGTGCCTGGATAGGGCAATGCGTGTGATGTACTCCGGTGCCTAGATAGGGTTTTGCATGTGATTTACTCTGGTGCCTGGATAATGTTTTGCATGTGGTGTACTCCGGTGCCTGGATAGGGTTTTGCGTGTGGTGTACTATGGTGCCTGGATAGGGTTATGCATGTGATGTATTCGGGTGCCTCGATAGGGTTATGCGTGTGATGTACTCCGGTGCCTGGATAGGGTTTTGCATGTGGTGTACTCTGGTGCCTGGATAGGGTTTTGCATGTGGTGTACTCTGGTGCCTGGATAGGGTTTTGCATGTGGTGTACTCCGGTGCCTGGATAGGGTTTTGCATGTGGTGTACTCCGGTGTCTGGATAGGGTTTTGCGTGTGGTGTACTCCGGTGCCTGGATAATGTTATGCACGTGGTGTACTACGGTGCCTGGATAGGGTTTCGCATGTGGTGTACTACGGTGCCTGGATAGGGTTATGCGTGTGATGTACTCGGGTGCCTGCATACGGTTATGCGTGTGATGTACTCCGGGGCCTGGATAGGGTTATGCATGTGATGTACTCGGGTGCCTGGACAGGGCTATGCGTGTGATGTACTCCGGGGACTGGATAGAGTTTTGTGTGTGGTGTACTCCGGTGCCTGGATAGGGTTCTCCAGTGCTTGGAAAGGGTTATGTATGTGGTGTACTCTGGTGCCTGGATAGGGTTATGCATGTGATGTACTCCGGTGCCTGGATAGGGTAATGTGTGTTGGGTACTTAGGGTTATGCGTGTGATGTACTCCGGTGCCTGGATAGGGTTATGCATGTGGTGTACTCTGGTGCTTGGATAGGGCTATGCGTGTGGTGTACTCCATGCCTGGATAGGGTTCTCTCGTGCTTGGATAGGGTTATGCATGTGGTGTACTCCGGTGGCTGGATAGGGATATGCGTGTGGTGTACTCCGTGTTTGGATAGGGCTATGCGTGTGGTGTACTCCGGTGCCTGGATAGGGTTCTCCAGTGCTTGGAAAGGGTTATGCATGTGGTGTACTCCGGTGCCTGGATAGGGTAATGTGTGTTGGGTACTCAAGGTTATGCGTGTGATGTACTCCGGTGCCTGGATAGAGTTTTGCATGTGGTGTACTCTGGTGCCTGGATAGGGCTATGCGTGTGGTGTACTCCGGGGCCTGGATAGGGTTTTGCATGTGGTGTACTCTGGTGCCTGGACAGGGCTATGCGTGTGATGTACTACGGTGCCTGGATAGGGTTTTGCATGTGGTGTACTCCGGTGCCTGGATAGGGTTATGCGTGTGATGTACTCGGGCACCTGGATAGGGTTTTGCGTGTGGTGTACTCCGGTGCCTGGATAATGTTATGCACGTGGTGTACTACGGTGCCTGGATAGGGTTATGCATGTGGTGCACTACGGTGCCTGGATAGGGTTATGCATGTGATGTACTCGGGTGCCTGGATAGGGTTATGCGTGTGATGTACTCCGGTGCCTGGATAGGGTTATGCGTGTGATGTACTCGGGTGCCTGGATAGGGTTATGCATGTGGTGTACTACGGTGCCTGGATAGGGTTATGCATGTGATGTACTCCGGGGCCTGGATAGCGTTTTGCATGTGGTGTACTCGGGTGCCTGGATAGGGTTATGCATGTGATGTACTCCGGTGCCTGGATAGGGTTATGCGTGTGATGTACTCCGGGGCCTGGATAGGGTTATGCATGTGGTGTACTACGGTGCCTGGATAGGGTTATGCATGTGATGTACTCCGGTGCCTGGATAGGGTTATGCGTGTGATGTACTCCGGGGCCTGGATAGGGTTATGCATGTGGTGTACTCGGGTGCCTGGATAGGGTTATGCATGTGGTGTACTCCGGTGCCTGGATAGGGTAATGTGTGTTGGGTACTCAGGGTTATGCGTGTGATGTACTCCGGGGCCTGGAGAGGGTTATGTGTGTGATGTACTCCGGGGCCTGGATAGGGCTATGCACGTGGTGTACTACGGTGCCTGGATAGGGTTATGCACGTGGTGTACTCCGGTGCCTGGATAGGGTTTTGCATGTGGTGTACTCGGGTGCCTGGATAGGGTTATGCGTGTGATGTACTCGGGTGCCTGGATAGGGTTATGCGTGTGATGTACTTGGGTGCCTGGATAGGGTTATGCGTGTGATGTACTCCGGTGCCTGGATAGGGTTTTGCATGTGGTGTACTCCGGTGCCTGGATAGGGTTATGCACGTGGTGTACTACGGTGCCTGGATAGGGTTATGCATGTGATGTACTCGGGTGCCTGGATAGGGTTTTGCATGTGATGTACTACGGTGCCTGGATAGGGTTATGCATGTGATGTGCTCCGGGGCCTGGATAGGGTTATGCGTGTGATGTACTCCGGGGCCTGGATAGGGTTATGCACATGGTGTACTCGGGTGCCTGGATAGGGTTATGCGTGTGATGTACTTCGGTGCCTGGATAGGGTAATGTGTGTTGGGTACTCAGGGTTATGCGTGTGATGTACTCCGGTGCCTGGATAGGGTTTTGCATGTGGTGTACTCGGGTGCCTGGATAGGGTTATGCACGTGGTGTACTCCGGTGCCTGGATAGGGTTTTGCATGTGGTGTACTCGGGTGCCTGGATAGGGTTTTGCATGTGATGTACTCCGGTGCCTGGATATGGCTATGCGTGTGATGTACTCTGGGGCCTGGATAGGGCTATGCGTGTGGTGTACTCCGGGACCTGGATAGGGCTATGCGTGTGATGTACTCCAGGGCCTGGATAGGGTTCTCCGGTGCTTGGAAAGGGTTATGCATGTGGTGTACTACGGTGCCTGGATAGGGTTATGCGTGTGATGTACTCCGGTGCCTGGATAGGGCTATGCGTGTGATGTACTCCGGGGCCTGGATAGGGTTATGCACGTGGTGTACTACGGTGCCTGGATAGGGTTATGCATGTGGTGTACTCGGGTGCCTGGATAGGGCTATGCGTGTGATGTACTCCAGGGCCTGGATAGGTTAATGTGTGTTGGGTACTCAGGGTTATGCGTGTTTTGTACTCCGGTGCCTGGATAGAGTTTTGCATGTGGTGTACTCTGGTGCCTGGATAGGGTTCTCCGGTGCTTGGAAAGGGTTATGCATGTGGTGTACTCCGGTGCCTGGATAGGGTTCTCCGGTGCTTGGAAAGGGTTATGCATGTGGTGTACTCCGGTGCCTGAATAGGGTTATGCATGTGGTGTACTCCGGTGCCTGGATAGGGTAATGTGTGTTGGGTACTCAGGGTTTTGCATGTGATGTACTCCGGTGCCTGGATAGGGCTATGCGTGTGATGTACTCTGGTGCCTGGATAGGGTTTTGCATGTGGTGTACTCCGGTGCCTGGATAGGGTTATGCGTGTGATGTACTCCGGGGCCTGGATAGGGTTATGCATGTGATGTACTCGGGGCCTGGATAGGATTATGCGTGTGATGTACTCCGGGGCCTGGATAGGGCTATGCGTGTGATGTACTCCGGGGCCTGGATAGGGCTATGCGTGTGATGTACTCCGGGGCCTGGATAGGGCTATGCGTGTGATGTACTCCGGGGCCTGGATAGGGTTATGCGTGTGATGTACTCCGGTGCCTGGATAGGGTTTTGCATGTGGTGTACTCGGGTGCCTGGATAGGGTTATGCACGTGGTGTACTCCGGTGCCTGGATAGGGTTTTGCATGTGGTGTACTCGGGTGCCTGGATAGGGTTTTGCATGTGATGTACTCTGGTGCCTGGATATGGCTATGCGTGTGATGTACTCCGGGGCCTGGATAGGGCTATGCGTGTGGTGTACTCCGGGGCCTGGATAGGGCTATGCGTGTGATGTACTCCAGGGCCTGGATAGGGTAATGTGTGTTGTGTACTCAGGGTTATGCGTGTTTTGTACTCCGGTGCCTGGATAGAGTTTTGCATGTGGTGTACTCTGGTGCCTGGATAGGGCTATGCGTGTGGTGTACTCCGGTGCCTGGATAGGGTTCTCCGGTGCTTGGAAAGGGTTATGCATGTGGTGTACTCTGGTGCCTGGATCGGGCTATGCGTGTGGTGTACTCCGGTGCCTGTATAGGGTTCTCCGGTGCTTGGAAAGGGCTATGCGTGTGGTGTACTCCGGTGCCTGGATAGGGTTCTCCGGTGCTTGGAAAGGGTTATGCATGTGATGTACTCCGGTGCCTGGATAGGGTAATGTGTGTTGGGTACTCAGCATTATGCGTGTGATGTACTCGGGTGCCTGGATAGGGTTATGCATGTGATGTACTCGGGTGCCTGGATAGGGTTTTGCGTGTGATGTACTCGGGTGCCTGGATAGGGTTATGCGTGTGATGTACTCGGGTGCCTGGATAGGGTTATGCGTGTGATGTACTCGGGTGCCTGGATAGGGTTATGCGTGTGATGTACTCGGGTGCCTGGATAGGGTTATGCGTGTGATGTACTCGGGTGCCTGGATAGCGTTTTGCGTGTGATGTACTCGGGTGCCTGGATAGGGTTATGCGTGTGATGTACTCGGGTGCCGGATAGGGTTATGCGTGTGATGTACTCGGGTGCCTGGATAGGGTTATGCGTGTAATGTACTCCGGGGCCTGGATAGGGTTATGCGTGTGATGTACTCCGGGGCCTGGATAGGGTTATGCGTGTGATGTACTCCGGGGCCTGGATAGGGTTATGCACGTGGTGTACTCTGGTGCCTGGATAGGGTGCTCCGGTGCTTGGAAAGGGTTATGCATGTGGTGTACTACGGTGCCTGGATAGGGTTATGCATGTAATGTACTCGGG
Source organism: Ambystoma mexicanum (assembly GCF_040938575.1). NCBI lineage: Eukaryota > Metazoa > Chordata > Amphibia > Caudata > Ambystomatidae > Ambystoma > Ambystoma mexicanum. The sequence continues at coordinate 32,642,426 of NC_090934.1, forward strand.
TGCCTGGATAGGGTTATGCGTGTGATGTACTCCGGGGTCTGGATAGGGTTATGCATGTGATGTACTCGGGTGCCTGGATAGGGTTATGCATATGGTGTACTCTGGTGCCTGGATAGGGTTATGCGTGTGATGTACTACGGTGCCTGGATAGGGTTATGCACGTGGTGTACTAGGGTGCCTGGATAGGGTTATGCGTGTGATGTACTCCGGTGCCTGGATAGGGTTATGCATGTGATGTACTCCGGTGCCTGGATAGGGTTATGCACGTGGTGTACTACGGTGCCTGGATAGGGTTATGCGTGCGGTGTACTCCGGTGCCTGGATAGGGTTATGCGTGTGATGTACTACGGTGCCTGGATAGGGTTATGCACGTGGTGTACTAGGGTGCCTGGATAGGGTTATGCACATGGTGTACTCGGGTGCCTGGATAGGGTTATGCATGTGATGTACTCGGGTGCCTGCATAGGGTTATGCGTGTGATGTACTCCGGGGCCTGGATAGGGTTATGCGTGTGATGTACTACGGTGCCTGGATAGGGTTATGCGTGTGATGTACTACGGTGCCTGGATAGGGTTATGCACGTGGTGTACTACGGTGCCTGGATAGGGTTATGCACGTGGTGTACTACGGTGCCTGGATAGGGTTATGCATGTGATGTACTCGGGTGCCTGCATAGGGTTATGCGTGTGATGTACTCCGGGGCCTGTATAGGGTTATGCGTGTGATGTACTACGGTGCCTGGATAGGGTTATGCGTGTGATGTACTACGGTGCCTGGATAGGGTTATGCGTGTGATGTACTCCGGGGGATGGATAGGGTTATGCACGTGGTGTACTAGGGTGCCTGGATAGGGTTATGCGTGTGATGTACTCGGGTGCCTGGATAGGGTTATGCACGTGGTGTACTAGGGTGCCTGGATAGGGTTATGCACGTGGTGTACTAGGGTGCCTGGATAGGGTTATGCACGTGGTGTACTCGGGTGCCTGGATAGGGTTATGCATGTGATGTACTCGGGTGCCTGGATAGGGTTATGCATGTGGTGTACTAGGGTGCCTGGATAGGGTTATGCACGTGGTGTACTAGGGTGCCTGGATAGGGTTATGCACGTGGTGTACTCGGGTGCCTGGATAGGGTTATGCACGTGGTGTACTAGGGTGTCTGGATAGGGTTATGCGTGTGATGTACTCCGGGGCCTGGATAGGGTTATGCATGTGGTGTACTCGGGTGCCTGGATAGGGCTATGCGTGTGATGTACTCCGGGGCCTGTATAGGGTTATGCATGTGGTGTACTCGGGTGCCTGGATAGGGCTATGCGTGTGATGTACTCCGGGGCCTGTATAGGGTTATGCATGTGATGTACTCGGGTGCCTGGATAGGGTTATGTGTGTGATGTACTCGGGTGCCTGGATAGGGTTATGCACGTGGTGTACTAGGGTGCCTGGATAGGGTTATGCGTGTGATGTACTCCGGGGCCTGGATAGGGCTATGCGTGTGATGTACTCCGGTGCCTGGAAAGGGTTTTGCATGTGGTGTACTCCGGTGCCTGGATAGGGTTATGCATGTGGTGTACTCGGGTGCCTGGATAGGGTTATGCATGTGATGTACTCGGGTGCCTGGACAGGGCTATGCGTGTGATGTACTCCGGGGACTGGATAGAGTTTTGTGTGTGCTGTACTCTGGTGCCTGGATAGGGTAATGTGTGTTGGGTACTTAGGGTTATGCGTGTGATGTACTCCGGTGCCTGGATAGGGTTATGCGTGTGGTGTACTCCGGTGCTTGGATAGGGCTATGCGTGTGGTGTACTCTGTGCCTGGATAGGGTTCTCTCGTGCTTGGATAGGGTTATGCATGTGGTGTACTCCGGTGGCTGGATAGGGTTATGCGTGTGGTGTACTCCGGTGCCTGGATAGGGCTATGCATGTGGTGTACTCTGGTGCCTGGATAGGGTTTTGCATGTGGTGTACTCTGGTGCCTGGATAGGGTTATGCACGTGGTGTACTCGGGTGCCTGGATAGGGTTATGCATGTGGTGTACTCGGGTGCCTGGATAGGGCAATGCGTGTGATGTACTCCGGGGCCTAGATAGGGTTTTGCATGTGATTTACTCTTGTGCCTGGATAATGTTTTGCATGTGGTGTACTCCGGTGCCTGGATAGGGTTTTGCGTGTGGTGTACTATGGTGCCTGGATAGGGTTATGCATGTGATGTATTCGGGTGCCTCGATAGGGTTATGCGTGTGATGTACTCGGGTGCCTGGATAGGGTTTTGCATGTGGTGTACTCTGGTGCCTGGATAGGGTTTTGCATGTGGTGTACTCTGGTGCCTGGATAGGGTTTTGCATGTGGTGTACTCCGGTGCCTGGATAGGGTTTTGCATGTGGTGTACTCCGGTGTCTGGATAGGGTTTTGCGTGTGGTGTACTCCGGTGCCTGGATAATGTTATGCACGTGGTGTACTACGGTGCCTGGATAGGGTTTCGCATGTGGTGTACTACGGTGCCTGGATAGGGTTATGCGTGTGATGTACTCGGGTGCCTGCATACGGTTATGCGTGTGATGTACTCCGGGGCCTGGATAGGGTTATGCATGTGATGTACTCGGGTGCCTGGACAGGGCTATGCGTGTGATGTACTCCGGGGACTGGATAGAGTTTTGTGTGTGGTGTACTCCGGTGCCTGGATAGGGTTCTCCAGTGCTTGGAAAGGGTTATGCATGTGGTGTACTCTGGTGCCTGGATAGGGTTATGCAAGTGATGTACTCCGGTGCCTGGATAGGGTAATGTGTGTTGGGTACTTAGGGTTATGCGTGTGATGTACTCCGGTGCCTGGATAGGGTTATGCGTGTGGTGTACTCCGGTGCTTGGATAGGGCTATGCGTGTGGTGTACTCCATGCCTGGATAGGGTTCTCTCGTGCTTGGATAGGGTTATGCATGTGGTGTACTCCGGTGGCTGGATAGGGATATGCGTGTGGTGTACTCCGGTGTTTGGATAGGGCTATGCGTGTGGTGTACTCCGGTGCCTGGATAGGGTTCTCCAGTGCTTGGAAAGGGTTATGCATGTGGTGTACTCCGGTGCCTGGATAGGGTAATGTGTGTTGGGTACTCAGGGTTATGCGTGTGATGTACTCCGGTGCCTGGATAGAGTTTTGCATGTGGTGTACTCTGGTGCCTGGATAGGGTTTTGCATGTGGTGTACTCAGGTGCCTGGATAGGGTTATGCGTGTGATGTACTCGGGTGCCTGGATAGGGTTTTGCATGTGGTGTACTCGGGTGCCTGGATAGGGTTTTGCATGTGGTGTACTCCGGTGCCTGGATAGGGTTGTGCGTGTGATGTACTACGGTGCCTGGATAGGGTTTTGCATGTGGTGTACTCGGGTGCCTGGATAGGGTTTTGCATGTGGTGTACTCGGGTGCCTGGATAGGGTTATGCATGTGATGTACTCCGGTGCCTGGATAGGGTTATGCATGTGGTGTACTCCAGTGCCTGGATAGGGTTTTGCATGTGGTGTACTCGGGTGCTTGGATAGGGTTATGCATGTGGTGTACTCCGGTGCCTGGATAGGGTTTTGCATGTGGTGTACTCGGGTGCTTGGATAGGGTTATGCATGTGGTGTACTCCGGGGCCTGGATAGGGTTATGCATGTGGTGTACTCCGGTGCCTGGATAGGGTTTTGCATGTGGTGTACTCGGGTGCCTGGATAGGGTTATGCATGTGGTGTACTCCGGTGCCTGGATATGGTAATGTGTGTTGGCTACTCAGGGTGATGCGTGTGATGTACTCCGGGGCCTGGATAGGGTTATGTGTGTGATGTACTCCGGGGGCTGGATAGGGCTATGCACGTGGTGTACTACGGTGCCTGGATAGGGTTATGCACCTGGTGTACTCCGGTGCCTGGATAGGGTTTTGCATGTGGTGTACTCGGGTGCCTGGATAGGGTTATGCGTGTGATGTACTCGGGTGCCTGTATAGGGTTATGCGTGTGATGCACTCGGGTGCCTGGATAGGGTTTTGCATGTGGTGTACTCGGGTGCCTGGATAGGGTTATGCACGTGGTGTACTACGGTGCCTGGATAGGGTTATGCATGTGGTGTACTCGGGTGCCTGGATAGGGTTATGCGTGTGATGTACTCGGGTGCCTGGATAGGGTTATGCGTGTGATGTACTCCGGTGCCTGGATAGGGTTTTGCATGTGGTGTACTCCGGTGCCTGGATAGGGTTATGCACGTGGTGTACTACGGTGCCTGGATAGGGTTATGCATGTGATGTACTCCGGGGCCTGGATAGGGTTATGCGTGTGATGTACTCCGGGGCCTGGATAGGGTTATGCGTGTGATGTACTCCGGTGCCTGGATAGGGTTATGCGTGTGGTGTACTCCGGTGCTTGGATAGGGCTATGCGTGTGGTGTACTCTGTGCCTGGATAGGGTTCTCTCGTGATTGGATAGGGTTATGCATGTGGTGTACTCCGGTGGCTGGATAGGGTTATGCGTGTGGTGTACTCCGGTGTTTGGATAGGGCTATGCATGTGGTGTACTCGGGTGCCTGGATAGGGTTCTCCAGTGCTTGGAAAGGGTTATGCATGTGGTGTACTCCGGTGCCTGGATAGGGTTTTGCATGTGGTGTACTCTGGTGCCTGGATAGGGTTATGCACGTGGTGTACTCGGGTGCCTGGATAGGGTTATGCATGTGGTGTACTCGGGTGCCTGGATAGGGCAATGCGTGTGATATACTCCGGGGCCTAGATAGGGTTTTGCATGTGATTTACTCTGGTGCCTGGATAATGTTTTGCATGTGGTGTACTCCGGTGCCTGGATAGGGTTATGCATGTGATGTATTCGGGTGCCTCGATAGGGTTATGCGTGTGATGTACTCCGGTGCCTGGATAGGGTTTTGCATGTGGTGTACTCTGGTGCCTGGATAGGGTTTTGCATGTGGTGTACTCTGGTGCCTGGATAGGGTTTTGCATGTGGTGTACTCCGGTGCCTGGATAGGGTTTTGCATGTGGTGTACTCCGGTGCCTGGATAGGGTTTTGCGTGTGGTGTACTCCGGTGCCTGGATAATGTTATGCACGTGGTGTACTACGGTGCCTGGATAGGGTTATGCACGTGGTGCACTACGGTGCCTGGATAGGGTTATGCGTGTGATGTACTCCGGGGACTGGATAGAGTTTTGTGTGTGGTGTACTCCGGTGCCTGGATAGGGTTATGCATGTGATGTACTCCGGTGCCTGGATAGGGTAATGTGTGTTGGGTACTTAGGGTTATGCGTGTGATGTACTCCAGTGCCTGGATAGGGTTATGCGTGTGGTGTACTCCGGTGCTTGGATAGGGCTATGCGTGTGGTGTACTCCATGCCCGGATAGGGTTCTCTCGTGCTTGGATAGGGTTATGCATGTGGTGTACTCCGGTGGCTGGATAGGGATATGCGTGTGGTGTACTCCGGTGTTTGGATAGGGCTATGCGTGTGGTGTACTCCGGTGCCTGGATAGGGTTCTCCAGTGCTTGGAAAGGGTTATGCATGTGATGTACTCCGGTGCCTGGATAGGGTTATGCATGTGATGTACTCCGGTGCCTGGATAGGGTAATGTGTGGTGGGTACTCAGGGTTATGCATGTGATGTACTCCGGTGCCTGGATAGAGTTTTGCATGTGGTGTACTCTGGTGCCTGGATAGGGTTCTCTCGTGCTTGGATAGGGTTATGCATGTGGTGTACTCCGGTGGCTGGATAGGGATATGCGTGTGGTGTACTCCGGTGTTTGGATAGGGCTATGCGTGTGGTGTACTCCGGTGCCTGGATAGGGTTCTCCAGTGCTTGGAAAGGGTTATGCATGTGGTGTACTCCGGTGCCTGGATAGGGTTATGCATGTGATGTACTCCGGTGCCTGGATAGAGTAATGTGTGTTGGGTACTCAGGGTTATGCATGTGATGTACTCCGGTGCCTGGATAGAGTTTTGCATGTGGTGTTCCGGTGCCTGGATAGGGTTATGCATGTGATGTACTCCGGTGCCTGGATAGGGTAATGTGTGTTGGGTACTCAGGGTTATGCGTGTGATGTACTCCGGTGCCTGGATAGAGTTTTGCATGTGGTGTACTCTGGTGCCTGGATAGGGCTATGCGTGTGGTGTACTCCGGTGCCTGGATAGGGTTCTCCGGTGCTTGGAAAGGGTTATGCATGTGGTGTACTTCGGTGCCTGGATAGGGTAATGTGTGTTGGGTACTCAGGGTTATGCGTGTGATGTACTCCGGTGCCTGGATAGGGTTTTGCATGTGGTGTACTCGGGTGCCTGGATAGGGTTATGCACGTGGTGTACTCCGGTGCCTGGATAGGGTTTTGCATGTGGTGTACTCGGGTGCCTGGATAGGGTTTTGCATGTGATGTACTCCGGTGCCTGGATATGGCTATGCGTGTGATGTACTCCGGGGCCTGGATAGGGCTATGCGTGTGGTGTACTCCGGGGCCTGGATAGGGCTATGCGTGTGATGTACTCCAGGGCCTGGATAGGGTAATGTGTGTTGGGTACTCAGGGTTATGCGTGTTTTGTACTCCGATGCCTGGATAGAGTTTTGCATGTGGTGTACTCTGGTGCCTGGATAGGGCTATGCGTGTGGTGTACTCCGGTGCCTGGATAGGGTTCTCCGGTGCTTGGAAAGGGTTATGCATGTGGTGTACTACGGTGCCTGGATAGGGTTATGCGTGTGATGTACTCCGGTGCCTGGATAGGGCTATGCGTGTGATGTACTCCGGGGCCTGGATAGGGTTATGCACGTGGTGTACTACGGTGCCTGGATAGGGTTATGCATGTGGTGTACTCGGGTGCCTGGATAGGGTTATGCATGTGATGTACTCGGGTGCCTGGATAGGGCTATGCGTGTGATGTACTCCAGGGCCTGGATAGGGTAATGTGTGTTGGGTACTCAGGGTTTTGCGTGTTTTGTACTCCAGTGCCTGGATAGAGTTTTGCATGTGGTGTACTCTGGTGCCTGGATAGGGTTCTCCGGTGCTTGGAAAGGTTTATGCATGTGGTGTACTCCGGTGCCTGGATAGGGTTATGCATGTGGTGTACTCCGGTGCCTGGATAGGGTAATGTGTGTTGGGAACTCAGGGTTTTGCATGTGATGTACTCCGGTGCCTGGATAGGGCTATGCGTGTGATGTACTCCAGTGCCTGGATAGGGTTTTGCATGTGGTGTACTCCAGTGCCTGGATAGGGTTATGCGTGTAATGTACTCCGGGGCCTGGATAGGGTTATGCATGTGATGTACTCGGGTGCCTGGATAGGGTTATGCGTGTGATGTACTCCGGGGCCTGGATAGGGCTATGCGTGTGATGTACTCCGGGGCCTGGATAGGGCTATGCGTGTGATATACTCCGGGGCCTGGATAGGGCTATGCGTGTGATGTACTCCGGGGCCTGGATAGGGTTATGCGTGTGATGTACTACGGTGCCTGGATAGGGTTATGCATGTGGTGTACTCGGGTGCCTGGATAGGGTTTTGCATGTGGTGTACTCGGGTGCCTGGATAGGGTTTTGCATGTGGTGTACTCCGGTGCCTGGATAGGGTTATGCGTGTGATGTACTACGGTGCCTGGATAGGGTTATGCATGTGGTGTACTCGGGTGCCTGGATAGGGTTTTGCATGTGGTGTACTCCGGTGCCTGGATAGGGTTATGCGCGTGGTGTACTCCGGTGCCTGGATAGGGTTTTGCATGTGGTGTACTCGGGTGCCTGGATAGGGTTTTGCATGTGATGTACTCCGGTGCCTGGATATGGCTATGCGTGTGATGTACTCCGGGGCCTGGATAGGGCTATGCGTGTGGTGTACTCCGGGGCCTGGATAGGGCTATGCGTGTGATGTACTCCAGGGCCTGGATAGGGTAATGTGTCTTGGGTACTCAGGGTTATGCGTGTTTTGTACTCCGGTGCCTGGATAGAGTTTTGCATGTGGTGTACTCTGGTGCCTGGATAGGGCTATGCGTGTGGTGTACTCCGGTGCCTGGATAGGGTTCTCCGGTGCTTGGAAAGGGTTATGCATGTGGTGTACTCTGGTGCCTGGATAGGGCTATGCGTGTGGTGTACTCCGGTGCCTGGATAGGGTTCTCCGGTGCTTGGAAAGGGCTATGCGTGTGGTGTACTCCGGTGCCTGGATAGGGTTCTCCGGTGCTTGGAAAGGGTTATGCATGTGATGTACTCCGGTGCCTGGATAGGGTAATGTGTGTTGGGTACTCAGCATTATGCGTGTGATGTACTCGGGTGCCTGGATAGGGTTATGCATGTGATGTACTCGGGTGCCTGGATAGGGTTTTGCGTGTGATGTACTCGGGTGCCTGGATAGGGTTATGCGTGTGATGTACTCGGGTGCCTGGATAGGGTTATGGGTGTGATGTACTCGGGTGCCTGGATAGGGTTTTGCGTGTGATGTACTCGGGTGCCTGGATCGGGTTATGCGTGTGATGTACTCGGGTGCCTGGATAGGGTTATGCGTGTGATGTACTCGGGTGCCTGGATAGGGTTATGCGTGTGATGTACTCCGGGGCCTGGATAGGGTTATGTGTGTGATGTACTCCGGGGCCTGGATAGGGTTATGCGTGTGATGTACTCCGGGGCCTGGATAGGGTTATGCACGTGGTGTACTCCGGGGCCTGGATAGGGTTATGCGTGTGATGTACTCCGGGGCCTGGATAGGGTTATGCACGTGGTGTACTCTGGTGCCTGGATAGGGTGCTCCGGTGCTTGGAAAGGGTTATGCATGTGGTGTACTACGGTGCCTGGATAGGGTTATGCATGTAATGTACTCGGGTGCCTGGATAGGGTTATGCGTGTGATGTACTCCGGGGCCTGGATAGGGTTATGCATGTGATGTACTCGGGTGCCTGGATAGGGTTATGCATATGGTGTACTCTGGTGCCTGGATAGGGTTATGCGTGTGGTGTACTCCGGTGCCTGGATAGGGTTATGCGTGTGATGTACTACGGTGCCTGGATAGGGTTATGCACGTGGTGTACTAGGGTGCCTGGATAGGGTTATGCGTGTGATGTACTCCGGTGCCTGGATAGGGTTATGCATGTGATGTACTCCGGTGCCTGGATAGGGTTATGCACGTGGTGTACTACGGTGCCGGGATAGGGTTATGCGTGTGGTGTACTCCGGTGCCTGGATAGGGTTATGCGTGTGATGTACTACGGTGCCTGGATAGGGTTATGCACGTGGTGTACTAGGGTGCCTGGATAGGGTTATGCACATGGTGTACTCGGGTGCCTGGATAGGGTTATGCATGTGATGTACTCGGGTGCCTGCATAGGGTTATGTGTGTGATGTACTCCGGGGCCTGGATAGGGTTATGCGTGTGATGTACTACGGTGCCTGGATAGGGTTATGCGTGTGATGTACTACGGTGCCTGGATAGGGTTATGCACGTGGTGTACTACGGTGCCTGGATAGGGTTATGCACGTGGTGTACTACGGTGCCTGGATAGGGTTATGCATGTGATGTACTCGGGTGCCTGCATAGGGTTATGCGTGTGATGTACTCCGGGGCCTGTATAGGGTTATGCGTGTGATGTACTACGGTGCCTGGATAGGGTTATGCGTGTGATGTACTACAGTGTCTGGATAGGGTTATGCGTGTGATGTACTCCGGGGGATGGATAGGGTTATGCACGTGGTGTACTAGGGTGCCTGGATAGGGTTATGCGTGTGATGTACTCGGGTGCCTGGATAGGGTTATGCACGTGGTGTACTAGGGTGCCTGGATAGGGTTATGCACGTGGTGTACTAGGGTGCCTGGATAGGGTTATGCACGTGGTGTACTTGGGTGCCTGGATAGGGTTATGCATGTGATGTACTCGGGTGCCTGGATAGGGTTATGCACGTGGTGTACTAGGGTGCCTGGATAGGGTTATGCACGTGGTGTACTAGGGTGCCTGGATAGGGTTATGCACGTGGTGTACTCGGGTGCCTGGATAGGGTTATGCACGTGGTGTACTAGGGTGTCTGGATAGGGTTATGCGTGTGATGTACTCCGGGGCCTGGATAGGGTTATGCATGTGGTGTACTCGGGTGCCTGGATAGGGCTATGCGTGTGATGTACTCCGGGGCCTGTATAGGGTTATGCATGTGATGTACTCGGGTGCCTGGATAGGGTTATGTGTGTGATGTACTCGGGTGCCTGGATAGGGTTATGCACGTGGTGTACTAGGGTGCCTGGATAGGGTTATGCGTGTGATGTACTCCGGGGCCTGGATAGGGCTATGCGTGTGATGTACTCCGGTGCCTGGATAGGGTTTTGCATGTGGTGTACTCCGGTGCCTGGATAGGGTTATGCATGTGGTGTACTCGGGTGCCTGGATAGGGTTATGCATGTGATGTACTCGGGTGCCTGGACAGGGCTATGCGTGTGATGTACTCCGGGGACTGGATAGAGTTTTGTGTGTGCTGTACTCTGGTGCCTGGATAGGGTAATGTGTGTTGGGTACTTAGGGTTATGCGTGTGATGTACTCCGGTGCCTGGATAGGGTTATGCGTGTGGTGTACTCCGGTGCTTGGATAGGGCTATGCGTGTGGTGTACTCTGTGCCTGGATAGGGTTCTCTCGTGCTTGGATAGGGTTATGCATGTGGTGTACTCAGGTGGCTGGATAGGGTTATGCGTGTGGTGTACTCCGGTGTTTGGATAGGGCTATGCATGTGGTGTACTCTGGTGCCTGGATAGGGTTTTGCATGTGGTGTACTCTGGTGCCTGGATAGGGTTATGCACGTGGTGTACTCGGGTGCCTGGATAGGGTTATGCATGTGGTGTACTCGGGTGCCTGGATAGGGCAATGCGTGTGATGTACTCCGGTGCCTAGATAGGGTTTTGCATGTGATTTACTCTGGTGCCTGGATAATGTTTTGCATGTGGTGTACTCCGGTGCCTGGATAGGGTTTTGCGTGTGGTGTACTATGGTGCCTGGATAGGGTTATGCATGTGATGTATTCGGGTGCCTCGATAGGGTTATGCGTGTGATGTACTCCGGTGCCTGGATAGGGTTTTGCATGTGGTGTACTCTGGTGCCTGGATAGGGTTTTGCATGTGGTGTACTCTGGTGCCTGGATAGGGTTTTGCATGTGGTGTACTCCGGTGCCTGGATAGGGTTTTGCATGTGGTGTACTCCGGTGTCTGGATAGGGTTTTGCGTGTGGTGTACTCCGGTGCCTGGATAATGTTATGCACGTGGTGTACTACGGTGCCTGGATAGGGTTTCGCATGTGGTGTACTACGGTGCCTGGATAGGGTTATGCGTGTGATGTACTCGGGTGCCTGCATACGGTTATGCGTGTGATGTACTCCGGGGCCTGGATAGGGTTATGCATGTGATGTACTCGGGTGCCTGGACAGGGCTATGCGTGTGATGTACTCCGGGGACTGGATAGAGTTTTGTGTGTGGTGTACTCCGGTGCCTGGATAGGGTTCTCCAGTGCTTGGAAAGGGTTATGTATGTGGTGTACTCTGGTGCCTGGATAGGGTTATGCATGTGATGTACTCCGGTGCCTGGATAGGGTAATGTGTGTTGGGTACTTAGGGTTATGCGTGTGATGTACTCCGGTGCCTGGATAGGGTTATGCGTGTGGTGTACTCTGGTGCTTGGATAGGGCTATGCGTGTGGTGTACTCCATGCCTGGATAGGGTTCTCTCGTGCTTGGATAGGGTTATGCATGTGGTGTACTCCGGTGGCTGGATAGGGATATGCGTGTGGTGTACTCCGTGTTTGGATAGGGCTATGCGTGTGGTGTACTCCGGTGCCTGGATAGGGTTCTCCAGTGCTTGGAAAGGGTTATGCATGTGGTGTACTCCGGTGCCTGGATAGGGTAATGTGTGTTGGGTACTCAAGGTTATGCGTGTGATGTACTCCGGTGCCTGGATAGAGTTTTGCATGTGGTGTACTCTGGTGCCTGGATAGGGCTATGCGTGTGGTGTACTCCGGGGCCTGGATAGGGTTTTGCATGTGGTGTACTCTGGTGCCTGGACAGGGCTATGCGTGTGATGTACTACGGTGCCTGGATAGGGTTTTGCATGTGGTGTACTCCGGTGCCTGGATAGGGTTATGCGTGTGATGTACTCGGGCACCTGGATAGGGTTTTGCGTGTGGTGTACTCCGGTGCCTGGATAATGTTATGCACGTGGTGTACTACGGTGCCTGGATAGGGTTATGCATGTGGTGCACTACGGTGCCTGGATAGGGTTATGCATGTGATGTACTCGGGTGCCTGGATAGGGTTATGCGTGTGATGTACTCCGGTGCCTGGATAGGGTTATGCGTGTGATGTACTCGGGTGCCTGGATAGGGTTATGCATGTGGTGTACTACGGTGCCTGGATAGGGTTATGCATGTGATGTACTCCGGGGCCTGGATAGCGTTTTGCATGTGGTGTACTCGGGTGCCTGGATAGGGTTATGCATGTGATGTACTCCGGTGCCTGGATAGGGTTATGCGTGTGATGTACTCCGGGGCCTGGATAGGGTTATGCATGTGGTGTACTACGGTGCCTGGATAGGGTTATGCATGTGATGTACTCCGGTGCCTGGATAGGGTTATGCGTGTGATGTACTCCGGGGCCTGGATAGGGTTATGCATGTGGTGTACTCGGGTGCCTGGATAGGGTTATGCATGTGGTGTACTCCGGTGCCTGGATAGGGTAATGTGTGTTGGGTACTCAGGGTTATGCGTGTGATGTACTCCGGGGCCTGGAGAGGGTTATGTGTGTGATGTACTCCGGGGCCTGGATAGGGCTATGCACGTGGTGTACTACGGTGCCTGGATAGGGTTATGCACGTGGTGTACTCCGGTGCCTGGATAGGGTTTTGCATGTGGTGTACTCGGGTGCCTGGATAGGGTTATGCGTGTGATGTACTCGGGTGCCTGGATAGGGTTATGCGTGTGATGTACTTGGGTGCCTGGATAGGGTTATGCGTGTGATGTACTCCGGTGCCTGGATAGGGTTTTGCATGTGGTGTACTCCGGTGCCTGGATAGGGTTATGCACGTGGTGTACTACGGTGCCTGGATAGGGTTATGCATGTGATGTACTCGGGTGCCTGGATAGGGTTTTTCATGTGATGTACTACGGTGCCTGGATAGGGTTATGCATGTGATGTGCTCCGGGGCCTGGATAGGGTTATGCGTGTGATGTACTCCGGGGCCTGGATAGGGTTATGCACATGGTGTACTCGGGTGCCTGGATAGGGTTATGCGTGTGATGTACTTCAGTGCCTGGATAGGGTAATGTGTGTTGGGTACTCAGGGTTATGCGTGTGATGTACTCCGGTGCCTGGATAGGGTTTTGCATGTGGTGTACTCGGGTGCCTGGATAGGGTTATGCACGTGGTGTACTCCGGTGCCTGGATAGGGTTTTGCATGTGGTGTACTCGGGTGCCTGGATAGGGTTTTGCATGTGATGTACTCCGGTGCCTGGATATGGCTATGCGTGTGATGTACTCTGGGGCCTGGATAGGGCTATGCGTGTGGTGTACTCCGGGACCTGGATAGGGCTATGCGTGTGATGTACTCCAGGGCCTGGATAGGGTTCTCCGGTGCTTGGAAAGGGTTATGCATGTGGTGTACTACGGTGCCTGGATAGGGTTATGCGTGTGATGTACTCCGGTGCCTGGATAGGGCTATGCGTGTGATGTACTCCGGGGCCTGGATAGGGTTATGCACGTGGTGTACTACGGTGCCTGGATAGGGTTATGCATGTGGTGTACTCGGGTGCCTGGATAGGGCTATGCGTGTGATGTACTCCAGGGCCTGGATAGGTTAATGTGTGTTGGGTACTCAGGGTTATGCGTGTTTTGTACTCCGGTGCCTGGATAGAGTTTTGCATGTGGTGTACTCTGGTGCCTGGATAGGGTTCTCCGGTGCTTGGAAAGGGTTATGCATGTGGTGTACTCCGGTGCCTGGATAGGGTTCTCCGGTGCTTGGAAAGGGTTATGCATGTGGTGTACTCCGGTGCCTGAATAGGGTTATGCATGTGGTGTACTCCGGTGCCTGGATAGGGTAATGTGTGTTGGGTACTCAGGGTTTTGCATGTGATGTACTCCGGTGCCTGGATAGGGCTATGCGTGTGATGTACTCTGGTGCCTGGATAGGGTTTTGCATGTGGTGTACTCCGGTGCCTGGATAGGGTTATGCGTGTGATGTACTCCGGGGCCTGGATAGGGTTATGCATGTGATGTACTCGGGGCCTGGATAGGATTATGCGTGTGATGTACTCCGGGGCCTGGATAGGGCTATGCGTGTGATGTACTCCGGGGCCTGGATAGGGCTATGCGTGTGATGTACTCCGGGGCCTGGATAGGGCTATGCGTGTGATGTACTCCGGGGCCTGGATAGGGTTATGCGTGTGATGTACTCCGGTGCCTGGATAGGGTTTTGCATGTGGTGTACTCGGGTGCCTGGATAGGGTTATGCACGTGGTGTACTCCGGTGCCTGGATAGGGTTTTGCATGTGGTGTACTCGGGTGCCTGGATAGGGTTTTGCATGTGATGTACTCTGGTGCCTGGATATGGCTATGCGTGTGATGTACTCCGGGGCCTGGATAGGGCTATGCGTGTGGTGTACTCCGGGGCCTGGATAGGGCTATGCGTGTGATGTACTCCAGGGCCTGGATAGGGTAATGTGTGTTGTGTACTCAGGGTTATGCGTGTTTTGTACTCCGGTGCCTGGATAGAGTTTTGCATGTGGTGTACTCTGGTGCCTGGATAGGGCTATGCGTGTGGTGTACTCCGGTGCCTGGATAGGGTTCTCCGGTGCTTGGAAAGGGTTATGCATGTGGTGTACTCTGGTGCCTGGATCGGGCTATGCGTGTGGTGTACTCCGGTGCCTGTATAGGGTTCTCCGGTGCTTGGAAAGGGCTATGCGTGTGGTGTACTCCGGTGCCTGGATAGGGTTCTCCGGTGCTTGGAAAGGGTTATGCATGTGATGTACTCCGGTGCCTGGATAGGGTAATGTGTGTTGGGTACTCAGCATTATGCGTGTGATGTACTCGGGTGCCTGGATAGGGTTATGCATGTGATGTACTCGGGTGCCTGGATAGGGTTTTGCGTGTGATGTACTCGGGTGCCTGGATAGGGTTATGCGTGTGATGTACTCGGGTGCCTGGATAGGGTTATGCGTGTGATGTACTCGGGTGCCTGGATAGGGTTATGCGTGTGATGTACTCGGGTGCCTGGATAGGGTTATGCGTGTGATGTACTCGGGTGCCTGGATAGCGTTTTGCGTGTGATGTACTCGGGTGCCTGGATAGGGTTATGCGTGTGATGTACTCGGGTGCCGGATAGGGTTATGCGTGTGATGTACTCGGGTGCCTGGATAGGGTTATGCGTGTAATGTACTCCGGGGCCTGGATAGGGTTATGCGTGTGATGTACTCCGGGGCCTGGATAGGGTTATGCGTGTGATGTACTCCGGGGCCTGGATAGGGTTATGCACGTGGTGTACTCTGGTGCCTGGATAGGGTGCTCCGGTGCTTGGAAAGGGTTATGCATGTGGTGTACTACGGTGCCTGGATAGGGTTATGCATGTAATGTACTCGGGTGCCTGGATAGGGTTATGCGTGTGATGTACTCCGGGGTCTGGATAGGGTTATGCATGTGATGTACTCGGGTGCCTGGATAGGGTTATGCATATGGTGTACTCTGGTGCCTGGATAGGGTTATGCGTGTGATGTACTACGGTGCCTGGATAGGGTTATGCACGTGGTGTACTAGGGTGCCTGGATAGGGTTATGCGTGTGATGTACTCCGGTGCCTGGATAGGGTTATGCATGTGATGTACTCCGGTGCCTGGATAGGGTTATGCACGTGGTGTACTACGGTGCCTGGATAGGGTTATGCGTGCGGTGTACTCCGGTGCCTGGATAGGGTTATGCGTGTGATGTACTACGGTGCCTGGATAGGGTTATGCACGTGGTGTACTAGGGTGCCTGGATAGGGTTATGCACATGGTGTACTCGGGTGCCTGGATAGGGTTATGCATGTGATGTACTCGGGTGCCTGCATAGGGTTATGCGTGTGATGTACTCCGGGGCCTGGATAGGGTTATGCGTGTGATGTACTACGGTGCCTGGATAGGGTTATGCGTGTGATGTACTACGGTGCCTGGATAGGGTTATGCACGTGGTGTACTACGGTGCCTGGATAGGGTTATGCACGTGGTGTACTACGGTGCCTGGATAGGGTTATGCATGTGATGTACTCGGGTGCCTGCATAGGGTTATGCGTGTGATGTACTCCGGGGCCTGTATAGGGTTATGCGTGTGATGTACTACGGTGCCTGGATAGGGTTATGCGTGTGATGTACTACGGTGCCTGGATAGGGTTATGCGTGTGATGTACTCCGGGGGATGGATAGGGTTATGCACGTGGTGTACTAGGGTGCCTGGATAGGGTTATGCGTGTGATGTACTCGGGTGCCTGGATAGGGTTATGCACGTGGTGTACTAGGGTGCCTGGATAGGGTTATGCACGTGGTGTACTAGGGTGCCTGGATAGGGTTATGCACGTGGTGTACTCGGGTGCCTGGATAGGGTTATGCATGTGATGTACTCGGGTGCCTGGATAGGGTTATGCATGTGGTGTACTAGGGTGCCTGGATAGGGTTATGCACGTGGTGTACTAGGGTGCCTGGATAGGGTTATGCACGTGGTGTACTCGGGTGCCTGGATAGGGTTATGCACGTGGTGTACTAGGGTGTCTGGATAGGGTTATGCGTGTGATGTACTCCGGGGCCTGGATAGGGTTATGCATGTGGTGTACTCGGGTGCCTGGATAGGGCTATGCGTGTGATGTACTCCGGGGCCTGTATAGGGTTATGCATGTGGTGTACTCGGGTGCCTGGATAGGGCTATGCGTGTGATGTACTCCGGGGCCTGTATAGGGTTATGCATGTGATGTACTCGGGTGCCTGGATAGGGTTATGTGTGTGATGTACTCGGGTGCCTGGATAGGGTTATGCACGTGGTGTACTAGGGTGCCTGGATAGGGTTATGCGTGTGATGTACTCCGGGGCCTGGATAGGGCTATGCGTGTGATGTACTCCGGTGCCTGGAAAGGGTTTTGCATGTGGTGTACTCCGGTGCCTGGATAGGGTTATGCATGTGGTGTACTCGGGTGCCTGGATAGGGTTATGCATGTGATGTACTCGGGTGCCTGGACAGGGCTATGCGTGTGATGTACTCCGGGGACTGGATAGAGTTTTGTGTGTGCTGTACTCTGGTGCCTGGATAGGGTAATGTGTGTTGGGTACTTAGGGTTATGCGTGTGATGTACTCCGGTGCCTGGATAGGGTTATGCGTGTGGTGTACTCCGGTGCTTGGATAGGGCTATGCGTGTGGTGTACTCTGTGCCTGGATAGGGTTCTCTCGTGCTTGGATAGGGTTATGCATGTGGTGTACTCCGGTGGCTGGATAGGGTTATGCGTGTGGTGTACTCCGGTGCCTGGATAGGGCTATGCATGTGGTGTACTCTGGTGCCTGGATAGGGTTTTGCATGTGGTGTACTCTGGTGCCTGGATAGGGTTATGCACGTGGTGTACTCGGGTGCCTGGATAGGGTTATGCATGTGGTGTACTCGGGTGCCTGGATAGGGCAATGCGTGTGATGTACTCCGGGGCCTAGATAGGGTTTTGCATGTGATTTACTCTTGTGCCTGGATAATGTTTTGCATGTGGTGTACTCCGGTGCCTGGATAGGGTTTTGCGTGTGGTGTACTATGGTGCCTGGATAGGGTTATGCATGTGATGTATTCGGGTGCCTCGATAGGGTTATGCGTGTGATGTACTCGGGTGCCTGGATAGGGTTTTGCATGTGGTGTACTCTGGTGCCTGGATAGGGTTTTGCATGTGGTGTACTCTGGTGCCTGGATAGGGTTTTGCATGTGGTGTACTCCGGTGCCTGGATAGGGTTTTGCATGTGGTGTACTCCGGTGTCTGGATAGGGTTTTGCGTGTGGTGTACTCCGGTGCCTGGATAATGTTATGCACGTGGTGTACTACGGTGCCTGGATAGGGTTTCGCATGTGGTGTACTACGGTGCCTGGATAGGGTTATGCGTGTGATGTACTCGGGTGCCTGCATACGGTTATGCGTGTGATGTACTCCGGGGCCTGGATAGGGTTATGCATGTGATGTACTCGGGTGCCTGGACAGGGCTATGCGTGTGATGTACTCCGGGGACTGGATAGAGTTTTGTGTGTGGTGTACTCCGGTGCCTGGATAGGGTTCTCCAGTGCTTGGAAAGGGTTATGCATGTGGTGTACTCTGGTGCCTGGATAGGGTTATGCAAGTGATGTACTCCGGTGCCTGGATAGGGTAATGTGTGTTGGGTACTTAGGGTTATGCGTGTGATGTACTCCGGTGCCTGGATAGGGTTATGCGTGTGGTGTACTCCGGTGCTTGGATAGGGCTATGCGTGTGGTGTACTCCATGCCTGGATAGGGTTCTCTCGTGCTTGGATAGGGTTATGCATGTGGTGTACTCCGGTGGCTGGATAGGGATATGCGTGTGGTGTACTCCGGTGTTTGGATAGGGCTATGCGTGTGGTGTACTCCGGTGCCTGGATAGGGTTCTCCAGTGCTTGGAAAGGGTTATGCATGTGGTGTACTTCGGTGCCTGGATAGGGTAATGTGTGTTGGGTACTCAGGGTTATGCGTGTGATGTACTCCGGTGCCTGGATAGAGTTTTGCATGTGGTGTACTCTGGTGCCTGGATAGGGCTATGCGTGTGGTGTACTCCGGTGCCTGGATAGGGCTATGCGTGTGATGTACTCCGGGGCATGGATAGGGCTATGCGTGTGATGTACTCCGGGGCCTGGATAGGGTTTTGCATGTGGTGTACTCCGGTGCCTGGACAGGGCTATGCGTGTGATGTACTACGGTGCCTGGATAGGGTTTTGCATGTGGTGTACTCCGGTGCCTGGATAGGGTTATGCGTGTGATGTACTCGGGCACCTGGATAGGGTTTTGCGTGTGGTGTACTCCGGTGCCTGGATAATGTTATGCACGTGGTGTACTACAGTGCCTGGATAGGGTTATGCACGTGGTGCACTACGGTGCCTGGATAGGGTTATGCATGTGATGTACTCGGGTGCCTGGATAGGGTTATGCGTGTGATGTACTCCGGTGCCTGGATAGGGTTATGCGTGTGATGTACTCGGGTGCCTAGATAGGGTTATGCACGTGGTGTACTACGGTGCCTGGATAGGGTTATGCATGTGATGTACTCCGGGGCCTGGATAGGGTTTTGCATGTGGTGTACTCGGGTGCCTGTATAGGGTTATGCGTGTGATGTACTCCGGGGCCTGGATAGGGTTATGCACATGGTGTACTCGGGTGCCTGGATAGGGTTATGCATGTGATGTACTCCGGTGCCTGGATAGGGTTATGCGTGTGATGTACTCCGGGGCCTGGATAGGGTTATGCATGTGGTGTACTACGGTGCCTGGATAGGGTTATGCATGTGATGTACTCCGGTGCCTGGATAGGGTTATGCGTGTGATGTACTCCGGGGCCTGGATAGGGTTATGCATGTGGTGTACTCGGGTGCCTGGATAGGGTTATGCATGTGGTGTACTCCGGTGCCTGGATAGGGTAATGTGTGTTGGGTACTCAGGGTTATGCGTGTGATGTACTCCGGGGCCTGGATAGGGTTATGTGTGTGATGTACTCCGGGGCCTGGATAGGGCTATGCACGTGGTGTACTACGGTGCCTGGATAGGGTTATGCACGTGGTGTACTCCGGTGCCTGGATAGGGTTTTGCATGTGGTGTACTCGGGTGCCTGGATAGGGTTATGCGTGTGATGTACTCGGGTGCCTGGATAGGGTTATGCGTGTGATGTACTCGGGTGCCTGGATAGGGTTATGCGTGTGATGTACTCCGGTGCCTGGATAGGGTTTTGCATGTGGTGTACTCCGGTGCTTGGATAGGGTTATGCACGTGGTGTACTACGGTGCCTGGATAGGGTTATGCATGTGATGTACTCGGGTGCCTGGATAGGGTTTTGCATGTGATGTACTACGGTGCCTGGATAGGGTTATGCATGTGATGTGCTCCGGGGCCTGGATAGGGTTATGCGTGTGATGTACTCCGGGGCCTGGATAGGGTTATGCACATGGTGTACTCGGGTGCCTAGATAGGGTTATGCGTGTGATGTACTCCGGTGCCTGGATAGGGTTATGCGTGTGATGTACTCCGGTGCCTGGATAGGGTTATGCGTGTGATGTACTCCGGGACCTGGATAGGGTTATGCACATGGTGTACTCGGGTGCCTGGATAGGGTTATGCGTGTGATGTACTCCGGTGCCTGGATAGGGTTATGCGTGTGATGTACTCCGGTGCCTGGATAGGGTTATGCGTGTGATGTACTCGGGTGCCTGGATAGGGTTATGCGTGTGATGTACTCCGGTGCCTGGATAGGGTTATGCGTGTGATGTACTCCGGGGCCTGGATAGGGTTATGCACATGGTGTACTCGGGTGCCTGGATAGGGTTATGCGTGTGATGTACTCCGGGGCCTGGATAGGGTTATGCACATGGTGTACTCGGGTGCCTGGATAGGGTTATGCGTGTGATGTACTCCGGTGCCTGGATAGGGTTATGCGTGTGATGTATTCCGGTGCCTGGATAGGGTTATGCGTGTGATGTACTCGGGTGCCTGGATAGGGTTATGCGTGTGATGTACTCGGGTGCCTGGATAGGGTTATGCGTGTGATGTACTCCGGTGCCTGGATAGGGTTATGCGTGTGATGTACTCGGGTGCCTGGATAGGGTTTTGCATGTGGTGTACTCGGGTGCCTGGATAGGGTTATGCGTGTGATGTACTCGGGTGCCTGGATAGGATTATGCGTGTGATGTACTCCGGGGCCTGGATAGGGTTTTGCATGTGGTGTACTCGGGTGCTTGGATAGGGTTATGCACGTGGTGTACTACGGTGCCTGGGTAGGGTTATGCGTGTGATATACTCTGGGGCCTGGATAGGGTTATGCGTGTGATGTACTCCGGGGCCTGGATAGGGTTATGCACGTGGTGTACTACGGTGCCTGGATAGGGTTATGCATGTGATGTACTCGGGTGCCTGGATAGGGTTATGCACGTGGTGTACAACGGTGCCTGGATAGGGTTATGCGTGTGATGTACTCCAGGGCCTGGATAGGGTTATGCATGTGGTGTACTCAGGTGCCTGGATAGGGTTATGCGTGTTATGTACTCGGGTGCCTGGATAGGGTTATGCATGTGGTGTACTCGGGTGCCTGGATAGGGTTATGCGTGTGATGTACTCGGGTGCCTGCATATGGTTATGCGTGTGATGTACTCCGGGGCCTGGATAGGGCTATGCATGTGGTGTACTCGGGTGCCTGGATAGGGTTATGCACGTGGTGTACTAGGGTGCCTGGATAGGGTTATGCATGTGATGTACTCGGGTGCCTGGATAGGGTTATGCACGTGGTGTACAACGGTGCCTGGATAGGGTTATGCGTGTGATGTACTCCGGGGCCTGGATAGGGTTATGCATGTGGTGTACTCGGGTGCCTGGATAGGGTTATGCGTGTGATGTACTCGGGTGCCTGGATAGGGTTATGCATGTGGTGTACTCGGGTGCCTGGATAGGGTTATGCGTGTGATGTACTCGGGTGCCTGCATAGGGTTATGCGTGTGATGTACTCCGGGGCCTGGATAGGGCTATGCATGTGGTGTACTCGGGTGCCTGGATAGGGTTATGCACGTGGTGTACTAGGGTGCCTGGATAGGGTTATGCGTGTGATGTACTCCGGGGCCTGGATAGGGTTATGCATGTGATGTACTCCGGTGCCTGGATAGGGTTATGCATGTGGTGTACTCTGGTGCTTGTATAGGGCTATGCGTGTGGTGTACTCTGTGCCTGGATAGGGTTCTCTCGTGCTTGGATAGGGTTATGCATGTGGTGTACTCCGGTGGCTGGATAGGGTTATGCGTGTGGTGTACTCCGGTGTTTGGATAGGGCTATGCGTGTGGTGTACTCCGGTGCCTGGATAGGGTTCTCCAGTGCTTGGAAAGGGTTATGCATGTGGTGTACTCCGGTGCCTGGATAGGGTTTTGCATGTGGTGTACTCTGGTGCCTGGATAGGGTTATGCACGTGGTGTACTCGGGTGCCTGGATAGGGTTATGCATGTGGTGTACTCGGGTGCCTGGATAGGGCAATGGGTGTGATGTACTCCGGGGCCTAGATAGGGTTTTGCATGTGATTTACTCTGGTGCCTGGATAATGTTTTGCATGTGGTGTACTCCGGTGCCTGGATAGGGTTATGCATGTGATGTATTCGGGTGCCTCGATAGGGTTATGCGTGTGATGTACTCCGGTGCCTGGATAGGGTTTTGCATGTGGTGTACTCTGGTGCCTGGATAGGGTTTTGCATGTGGTGTACTCTGGTGCCTGGATAGGGTTTTGCATGTGGTGTACTCCGGTGCCTGGATAGGGTTTCGCATGTGGTGTACTCCGGTGCCTGGATAGGGTTTTGCGTGTGGTGTACTCCGGTGCCTGGATAATGTTATGCACGTGGTGTACTATGGTGCCTGGATAGGGTTATGCATGTGATGTACTCCGGTGCCTGGATAGGGTAATGTGTGTTGGGTACTTAGGGTTATGCGTGTGATGTACTCCGGTGCCTGGATAGGGTTATGCGTGTGGTGTACTCCGGTGCTTGGATAGGGCTATGCGTGTGGTGTACTCCATGCCTGGATAGGGTTCTCTCGTACTTGGATAGGGTTATGCATGTGGTGTACTCCGGTGGCTGGATAGGGATATGCGTGTGGTGTACTCCGGTGTTTGGATAGGGCTATGCGTGTGGTGTACTCCGGTGCCTGGATAGGGTTCTCCAGTGCTTGGAAAGGGTTATGCATGTGATGTACTCCGGTGCCTGGATAGGGTTATGCATGTGATGTACTCCGGTGCCTGGATAGGGTAATGTGTGTTGGGTACTCAGGGTTATGCATGTGATGTACTCCGGTGCCTGGATAGAGTTTTGCATGTGATGTACTCCGGTGCCTGGATAGGGTTATGCATGTGATGTACTCCGGTGCCTGGATAGGGTAATGTGTGTTGGATACTCAGGGTTATGCGTGTGATGTACTCCGGTGCCTGGATAGAGTTTTGCATGTGGTGTACTCTGGTGCCTGGATAGGGCTATGCGTGTGGTGTACTCCGGTGCCTGGATAGGGTTCTCCGGTGCTTGGAAAGGGTTATTCATGTGGTGTACTTTGGTGCCTGGATAGGGTAATGTGTGTTGGGTACTCAGGGTTATGCGTGTGATGTACTCCGGTGCCTGGATAGGGTTTTGCATGTGGTGTACTCGGGTGCCTGGATAGGGTTATGCACGTGGTGTACTCCGGTGCCTGGATAGGGTTTTGCATGTGGTGTACTCGGGTGCCTGGATAGGGTTTTGCATGTGATGTACTCCGGTGCCTGGATATGGCTATGCGTGTGATGTACTCTGGGGCCTGGATAGGGCTATGCGTGTGGTGTACTCCGGGACCTGGATAGGGCTATGCGTGTGATGTACTCCAGGGCCTGGATAGGGTAATGTGTGTTGGGTACTCAGGGTTATGCGTGTTTTGTACACCGGTGCCTGGATAGAGTTTTGCATGTGGTGTACTCTGGTGCCTGGATAGGGCTATGCGTGTGGTGTACTCCGGTGCTTGGATAGGGTTCTCCGGTGCTTGGAAAGGGTTGTGCATGTGGTGTACTGTTAGGGAGAATTCTCTGTTTAGGCTGAATTTCCCTACCTAGTGAGTCCCCCAGCAGCTTTGCTGGATTTCTGGGGTTTAATTTTTTTCTCCTGCCAAGAGTGAGACTCTTTTACCCTCACTCTTGGACATGTTGAAGTGTGTTATCTTGGACAAACCTTGTGTTGAATGGGCTATGGGGTCTCTTACTCCATAGGGCCTCATGTATTTTTGTGATGTGGGTCACACAGCACCCTCTGTGCCGTGACCCAGGGGTGTCCTAGGGACTCCCCAACATAGACTCCATACCCTGGGACTGACTACTGTCTCCCAGGGCATGTAAAGTCACCAAAGACTTTGCTAGTCTTGAATCCTGAACAGAACCAGTACAAACCATCATATTGTGGACGTACTGGCTGGGGCAATTCGATTGCCCCAGGGTCTGTTAGTCGAGGGGGCACGTCTCCGTCCCCCCTGATCGAGTTTTGGCTGGTGGCAGTGGAAACTACTTTTTATATTCGACCGCGAATATTTCCCTATGGGATTTCCCATTGTTTTAGGCTAACACATTTAATTATTTATTTACGGTAGCCTTAAACATACCGCCGGTTTATATATTTATTTTTATAACTCCGGTTGGGACTTTTTGCCAAAACTTGATTCTAAAATGGCGTTGGTGTTCGCCTCTGTAACTCTGACCCAAAGTGGAGCCCTTTGTCCCACTTTTGGCGGGCTTCTCCACAGAAGCCCTCCAAAGTGGTGCCACTCTGTCTGGGGTACTTAGGAGGGGTGGAGGGGGATTTAGGCACCCTGGACTGAGTTACCTTGGTAACTCAAGTCGCACTCCGTCCTGATTGGCCCAAGTGGTGAGCCGCCCGGCTCACCACTTAGCATGGTTGAGTGACAGCTAGGCTGGGTGAATGGGGGTTTGCTGCATAAAAGCAGGGCTTTGGGGACTGGGACTTCAGAAGTCGCCACAGGACCAAGAATCCGACGAGGGAAGAGCTGAGCCGACCTGCTTCGACGACACCACCCGGTGGAGCCCTGCTGAACCGTCTCACCACTTTTTCCCGACGACCGAGGAGAACTCTTAACGGAGTGGCTCCTTCCCTTGACTGGTGGGGACAACCAGTTTTCGCCTTCTTTTCGCTTCTCGAGGTATCTCGTGGCCGCCTTGCCAGTGCCAAGCACCCCGGCAACCGGAATACCACACTTTACCCCCATACCGCGAAAGTCGGTACCAACCCTTTAACCGGAGGACTCCGCGGCTGGTTTCTTCCCGGGCAGTGCAACGACCCTCTTCTTCTGCTCTTCAGCGAGAACTTCTTCTCCCCTGACCGACGTCGAGCCCTGCTGCCACTGCCTGGAACAACTGCCACCGCTGGAGGATCCTTTCCGCTTAAGGTACTGTGTTCTGCCTGGCTTCCCTTGCTACCGACTGTACGGGGTAGATTTAGTCCCCGGCTTTCGAACCTGGGAGTGCCTGGGACACTTTGGCTAAACTTTCTGAGCCACTCTAACCTCTTTTTGACTCTTTGCAAGACTTTGAATCTCTAACTAACAGTGTGATCTTGGGCACATTTTCGCTCCGGCTACTCTAAGAGTGGGCCCTGCCTAGTGACTTTTGCTCACCTGTGACTTTATTCTTCTTTAAGCCTATTGCAAGTGCTCTGGACCTTAGAGTGGTGTGTCTAACCCATTTCTGCTTTTTCTCTCCCTTTCTTGGAAACTACTAGAGTGTCATCTAACGTTAAGCACTCACCTCTGTTTTAATTAAGTGGTGTTTACTTAGAGTTGTCTAGATAGGAGAAAGGATTGAATCTACTTTCATTATAACTGTGTTGAAGTGCTTTTACTATATTTTTGCTAGAGTGTTTTTAACTTATGTGTATTTTAAATAAATAACTATATACTTTTGAAACCAAGCTCTGGTCAGTGTTTGCTTGTGCTATTGTGTTTTGGTACATATTGTGTATACTTTACATACTGCCTAACTCTTCTTGAGAGAAGTCTGACTGCTCAGCCACAGCTACCAGGTAAATCTGGGTGGTACAGACTGCTACCAAAGGGGTTTACTGCTCTACCTGTAGTCTTAAATCTTTTGCAGTGTTCCCCAAGGGAACTGCACAGGTTTCTGCCTAACACTGGTGTACAGCGGTGGGATTTGTATTGAGTATACATTTTATTGTGCTTTAGATACCTTAGTGCAACTAACCACAAAGCTTAGCACTGAAAAAGTAAAACCTCTAACATGTCAGTTATAGAAAGCTATAGTCAAGAGTCCCTGGCAGCCAAAACTGCTGATTGTTTAAGAATGCTCTGTAAACATAAGGATCTCCTGACTAAGGGCAAGAAAATGGAGCTGATTGAAAGATTGTTAGCTAACCAAAGTCTGGGTGATGGTTCAGAGGAACCTACCACTCCAGCAACTGTAGATGACAGTGTTGAAGTTAACATGGAGCAAAATGTTGATGTTTCTGAGGAAGAGTCAGAAGAGGAGGGTGAGGCTGTTGTAACTGTCCCCCCTAGGCCTCTGCCTGCTCTACCTGCTGTGCCTACTGGACCTTTACCAGGTCCCACATTTAGTCCCCAGTACTTTGAACTGGAGAAAATGAAGCTAGAATTGGAGTATAAGAAACTTAATGCTCAAACTGACAAAGAACTAAGGCTAAGGGAAATGGAGCTCAAGTATGACTTAGAAATGAAGAAATTATCTGTTGAGAATGTTTCTCTCTCTGGCTCCTCTAGAAGTTCCAGTCCTAAAAGACCCCGGATGCCTAAAGAATTGGTTGGTATGTATGAGCCTAAGTTGGATGTGTTGGATTGGTTGTCTCTGTTTGAATATAATCATGGGCTCCAGAACATCACAGGAAATGACTTACTCACCTGGTTGTTCTCTAGGCTTCCCCCTGTTGCAACTGATGTGGTAATGGAGATGGGGGAGGAGGATAGGAAGGACTATGAATGTGTGAAACTAGCTTTGATAGCTAGGTTTGGGAAGACCCCTTCCCAGTATCTTAAGAGGTTTAGGAGCCTCAAAAAGCATGATGGTACCCCTTGGGCTACCTGGGTGAGTGAATGTTTGAAAAACTTAGAGGGATGGATTAAGGGTTACAAGGTGAACACTTATGAAGGTATGAAGAATTTGTTTATGTTGGAGACTATTTATGATGCCTGCTCTCCTGAGCTCAGACAACACTTGGCTGATTCCAAGGAATTAGATTCCCGGAAACTAGCTAAGGCTGCTGACTTGTGGGTTGCCAACAGGGCCACTCACAAGGATTCTGGGGTAACTCAGAAGAAGGATGGGGAGAAACAGCCTAAAAAAGACTCCAAAGAGAATTCTAATAATTCCTATCCCAAAGAGGGCCCCAAACCACAAAATAACCAGGGTAAGCCACATGGGAAACCTAGTCAGGCTACTGTACCTTCTGGCCACAAGCCAGAAGGAGGTCAGAACAAGCCACCCTTCCAGAGAGCATTTGGACAATGCTATGTCTGTCAGGGTACTGACCATATCAAAGGAGATCCCAAGTGCAAGGGTAAACCTGCAGGGATCAGCACAGTCTCCTTAGCCTTCACTCCTGAGGATGAAGTACAGATGGCTAGTGCCCACTTTGAACTCTTTGCTGAAGAACCCTTGGGTCTTCAAGCCACTGTAAACTTAGAGCCTATGGGTCTGGTTAGTCCCCAGAATAGGGTTGTGTATAACTCCCTACCTGTTAACTCTAAGGTGTATTATGTGGACAGTGTTCTTGTCAATGGCCAGGATACTCCTGCCAGGAGAGACACTGGGGCCAGCAGAACAGTAGTGGATGAAAGCTTCTTTCAACCTGAGGATGTGGCCAAAGCACCCAAAGGTCCCACTAAGATGTCTGGAGGCCCTGTCCAAATGGTTCCTATTCTACCAGCCCTCATTCAGTGTAACAACATGACAGTGAGGATCCCTGTCAGTGTTCAGACTGAGGTACCTGGGAAGGTCCTGTTAGGGAATGACCTAAGAACTCTAGGAGTAGTGTCACATACCCCCAGGCCTCCCAGTATGGAGAAGCAGAACTTAACCAAATTGGCTAGACAGGCTACCTTGAAGGACCCTTCTAAGCCTGTGGGACCCTCTACTGAGAACCCCACTACAAGCCCTGGTGTTAGTAAGTTGACCTCTAACCCAGGCACATTTCAGGATAGTATGCTAGGAACATGGGCGCCCCAACCAAGCTCCATCATTGTTCCCCTAGTCTCAGAGTCTCTGACTCCCCCTGCTTCTGAGGAAGAGGTGGATAGACCAACTAGGCCCCTATCTGGACCTGAGAGAACTGGTAATTCTCAGTGCTGGTGGAAAACCAGAAAAGAAAAGTCTAAGGCCAAAAACCTTCAGACTGTTGGACCTTCTACTGAAGGCCCCAACTCAAATCCTAATATTAGGGGGGAAACTCCTAAAATAGGTAAGGGTAGATCTAAGAGGAAGGGGAAGCAGGTACATTGCCTAACCCCAACCCCTCCAACCAAGAGGCCTAAGACCCAACCTGCTCCCACAAGAGAGGTGGTGAGGAACCTTGGAGGCCCCTCTAGATCTAAGGGAATCCTTTATAAGGACCCCTTGAAAAAGCCTAACATAGGTTCAGAAGTTGTACCAACTTCTGAGGGACTGGTCAACCAGATCCCCTATAACAAAAAGACTGATGTTCCTCAAAGGGTCTGTAGGTCCGTTAGCTTGCAAAAGAAAACCTTTGAGTTCTCCATTGAACATAGGTCAAGGTGTCACCATCAAAATGCTGATGGACTCTCTAGGATGTATATCATCGACTAGAGGTATGAGGTTCATCCAGGAGTGGATTAAATCCTCCTGTCCCTTAGTCTGGGGGGGGCGAGTGTTAGGGAGAATTCTCTGTTTAGGCTGAATTTCCCTACCTAGTGAGTCCCCCAGCAGCTTTGCTGGATTTCTGGGGTTTAATTTTTTTCTCCTGCCAAGAGTGAGACTCTTTTACCCTCACTCTTGGACATGTTGAAGTGTGTTATCTTGGACAAACCTTGTGTTGAATGGGCTATGGGGTCTCTTACTCCATAGGGCCTCATGTATTTTTGTGATGTGGGTCACACAGCACCCTCTGTGCCGTGACCCAGGGGTGTCCTAGGGACTCCCCAACATAGACTCCATACCCTGGGACTGACTACTGTCTCCCAGGGCATGTAAAGTCACCAAAGACTTTGCTAGTCTTGAATCCTGAACAGAACCAGTACAAACCATCATATTGTGGACGTACTGGCTGGGGCAATTCGATTGCCCCAGGGTCTGTTAGTCGAGGGGGCACGTCTCCGTCCCCCCTGATCGAGTTTTGGCTGGTGGCAGTGGAAACTACTTTTTATATTCGACCGCGAATATTTCCCTATGGGATTTCCCATTGTTTTAGGCTAACACATTTAATTATTTATTTACGGTAGCCTTAAACATACCGCCGGTTTATATATTTATTTTTATAACTCCGGTTGGGACTTTTTGCCAAAACTTGATTCTAAAATGGCGTTGGTGTTCGCCTCTGTAACTCTGACCCAAAGTGGAGCCCTTTGTCCCACTTTTGGCGGGCTTCTCCACAGAAGCCCTCCAAAGTGGTGCCACTCTGTCTGGGGTACTTAGGAGGGGTGGAGGGGGATTTAGGCACCCTGGACTGAGTTACCTTGGTAACTCAAGTCGCACTCCGTCCTGATTGGCCCAAGTGGTGAGCCGCCCGGCTCACCACTTAGCATGGTTGAGTGACAGCTAGGCTGGGTGAATGGGGGTTTGCTGCATAAAAGCAGGGCTTTGGGGACTGGGACTTCAGAAGTCGCCACAGGACCAAGAATCCGACGAGGGAAGAGCTGAGCCGACCTGCTTCGACGACACCACCCGGTGGAGCCCTGCTGAACCGTCTCACCACTTTTTCCCGACGACCGAGGAGAACTCTTAACGGAGTGGCTCCTTCCCTTGACTGGTGGGGACAACCAGTTTTCGCCTTCTTTTCGCTTCTCGAGGTATCTCGTGGCCGCCTTGCCAGTGCCAAGCACCCCGGCAACCGGAATACCACACTTTACCCCCATACCGCGAAAGTCGGTACCAACCCTTTAACCGGAGGACTCCGCGGCTGGTTTCTTCCCGGGCAGTGCAACGACCCTCTTCTTCTGCTCTTCAGCGAGAACTTCTTCTCCCCTGACCGACGTCGAGCCCTGCTGCCACTGCCTGGAACAACTGCCACCGCTGGAGGATCCTTTCCGCTTAAGGTACTGTGTTCTGCCTGGCTTCCCTTGCTACCGACTGTACGGGGTAGATTTAGTCCCCGGCTTTCGAACCTGGGAGTGCCTGGGACACTTTGGCTAAACTTTCTGAGCCACTCTAACCTCTTTTTGACTCTTTGCAAGACTTTGAATCTCTAACTAACAGTGTGATCTTGGGCACATTTTCGCTCCGGCTACTCTAAGAGTGGGCCCTGCCTAGTGACTTTTGCTCACCTGTGACTTTATTCTTCTTTAAGCCTATTGCAAGTGCTCTGGACCTTAGAGTGGTGTGTCTAACCCATTTCTGCTTTTTCTCTCCCTTTCTTGGAAACTACTAGAGTGTCATCTAACGTTAAGCACTCACCTCTGTTTTAATTAAGTGGTGTTTACTTAGAGTTGTCTAGATAGGAGAAAGGATTGAATCTACTTTCATTATAACTGTGTTGAAGTGCTTTTACTATATTTTTGCTAGAGTGTTTTTAACTTATGTGTATTTTAAATAAATAACTATATACTTTTGAAACCAAGCTCTGGTCAGTGTTTGCTTGTGCTATTGTGTTTTGGTACATATTGTGTATACTTTACATACTGCCTAACTCTTCTTGAGAGAAGTCTGACTGCTCAGCCACAGCTACCAGGTAAATCTGGGTGGTACAGACTGCTACCAAAGGGGTTTACTGCTCTACCTGTAGTCTTAAATCTTTTGCAGTGTTCCCCAAGGGAACTGCACAGGTTTCTGCCTAACATGTACTACGGTGCCTGGATAGGGTTATGCGTGTGATGTACTCCGGTGCCTGGATAGGGCTATGCGTGTGATGTACTCCGGGGCCTGGATAGGGTTATGCACGTGGTGTACTACGGTGCCTGGATAGGGTTATGCATGTGGTGTACTACGGTGCCTGGATAGGGTTTTGCATGTGGTGTACTCCGGTGCCTGGATAGGGTTATGCGTGTGATGTACTCCGGGGCCTGGATAGGGTTATGCATGTGATGTACTCAGGGCCTGGATAGGATTATGCGTGTGATGTACTCCGGGGCCTGGATAGGGCTATGCGTGTGATGTACTCCGGGGCCTGGATAGGGCTATGCGTGTGATGTACTCCGGGGCCTGGATAGGGCTATGCGTGTGATGTACTCCGGGGCCTGGATAGGGTTATGCGTGTGATGTACTCCGGTGCCTGGATAGGGTTTTGCATGTGGTGTACTCGGGTGCCTGGATAGGGTTATGCACGTGGTGTACTCCGGTGCCTGGATAGGGTTTTGCATGTGGTGTACTCGGGTGCCTGGATAGGGTTTTGCATGTGATGTACTCTGGTGCCTGGATATGGCTATGCGTGTGATGTACTCCGGGGCCTGGATAGGGCTATGCGTGTGGTGTACTCCGGGGCCTGGATAGGGCTATGCGTGTGATGTACTCCAGGGCCTGGATAGGGTAATGTGTGTTGTGTACTCAGGGTTATGCGTGTTTTGTACTCCGGTGCCTGGATAGAGTTTTGCATGTGGTGTACTCTGGTGCCTGGATAGGGCTATGCGTGTGGTGTACTCCGGTGCCTGGATAGGGTTCTCCGGTGCTTGGAAAGGGTTATGCATGTGGTGTACTCTGGTGCCTGGATCGGGCTATGCGTGTGGTGTACTCCGGTGCCTGTATAGGGTTCTCCGGTGCTTGGAAAGGGCTATGCGTGTGGTGTACTCCGGTGCCTGGATAGGGTTCTCCGGTGCTTGGAAAGGGTTATGCATGTGATGTACTCCGGTGCCTGGATAGGGTAATGTGTGTTGGGTACTCAGCATTATGCGTGTGATGTACTCGGGTGCCTGGATAGGGTTATGCATGTGATGTACTCGGGTGCCTGGATAGGGTTTTGCGTGTGATGTACTCGGGTGCCTGGATAGGGTTATGCGTGTGATGTACTCGGGTGCCTGGATAGGGTTATGCGTGTGATGTACTCGGGTGCCTGGATAGGGTTATGCGTGTGATGTACTCGGGTGCCTGGATAGGGTTATGCGTGTGATGTACTCGGGTGCCTGGATAGGGTTTTGCGTGTGATGTACTCGGGTGCCTGGATAGGGTTATGCGTGTGATGTACTCGGGTGCCGGATAGGGTTATGCGTGTGATGTACTCGGGTGCCTGGATAGGGTTATGCGTGTAATGTACTCCGGGGCCTGGATAGGGTTATGCGTGTGATGTACTCCGGGGCCTGGATAGGGTTATGCGTGTGATGTACTCCGGGGCCTGGATAGGGTTATGCACGTGGTGTACTCTGGTGCCTGGATAGGGTGCTCCGGTGCTTGGAAAGGGTTATGCATGTGGTGTACTACGGTGCCTGGATAGGGTTATGCATGTAATGTACTCGGGTGCCTGGATAGGGTTATGCGTGTGATGTACTCCGGGGTCTGGATAGGGTTATGCATGTGATGTACTCGGGTGCCTGGATAGGGTTATGCATATGGTGTACTCTGGTGCCTGGATAGGGTTATGCGTGTGATGTACTACGGTGCCTGGATAGGGTTATGCACGTGGTGTACTAGGGTGCCTGGATAGGGTTATGCGTGTGATGTACTCCGGTGCCTGGATAGGGTTATGCATGTGATGTACTCCGGTGCCTGGATAGGGTTATGCACGTGGTGTACTACGGTGCCTGGATAGGGTTATGCGTGCGGTGTACTCCGGTGCCTGGATAGGGTTATGCGTGTGATGTACTACGGTGCCTGGATAGGGTTATGCACGTGGTGTACTAGGGTGCCTGGATAGGGTTATGCACATGGTGTACTCGGGTGCCTGGATAGGGTTATGCATGTGATGTACTCGGGTGCCTGCATAGGGTTATGCGTGTGATGTACTCCGGGGCCTGGATAGGGTTATGCGTGTGATGTACTACGGTGCCTGGATAGGGTTATGCATGTGATGTACTACGGTGCCTGGATAGGGTTATGCACGTGGTGTACTACGGTGCCTGGATAGGGTTATGCACGTGGTGTACTACGGTGCCTGGATAGGGTTATGCATGTGATGTACTCGGGTGCCTGCATAGGGTTATGCGTGTGATGTACTCCGGGGCCTGTATAGGGTTATGCGTGTGATGTACTACGGTGCCTGGATAGGGTTATGCGTGTGATGTACTACGGTGCCTGGATAGGGTTATGCGTGTGATGTACTCCGGGGGATGGATAGGGTTATGCATGTGGTGTACTAGGGTGCCTGGATAGGGTTATGCGTGTGATGTACTCGGGTGCCTG
Source organism: Ambystoma mexicanum (assembly GCF_040938575.1). Lineage (NCBI taxonomy): Eukaryota > Metazoa > Chordata > Amphibia > Caudata > Ambystomatidae > Ambystoma > Ambystoma mexicanum. Next base: position 32,675,625 of record NC_090934.1, read on the forward strand.
GATAGGGTTATGCACGTGGTGTACTAGGGTGCCTGGATAGGGTTATGCACGTGGTGTACTAGGGTGCCTGGATAGGGTTATGCACGTGGTGTACTCGGGTGCCTGGATAGGGTTATGCATGTGATGTACTCGGGTGCCTGGATAGGGTTATGCATGTGGTGTACTAGGGTGCCTGGATAGGGTTATGCACGTGGTGTACTAGGGTGCCTGGATAGGGTTATGCACGTGGTGTACTCGGGTGCCTGGATAGGGTTATGCACGTGGTGTACTAGGGTGTCTGGATAGGGTTATGCGTGTGATGTACTCCGGGGCCTGGATAGGGTTATGCATGTGGTGTACTCGGGTGCCTGGATAGGGCTATGCGTGTGATGTACTCCGGGGCCTGTATAGGGTTATGCATGTGGTGTACTCGGGTGCCTGGATAGGGCTATGCGTGTGATGTACTCCGGGGCCTGTATAGGGTTATGCATGTGATGTACTCGGGTGCCTGGATAGGGTTATGTGTGTGATGTACTCGGGTGCCTGGATAGGGTTATGCACGTGGTGTACTAGGGTGCCTGGATAGGGTTATGCGTGTGATGTACTCCGGGGCCTGGATAGGGCTATGCGTGTGATGTACTCCGGTGCCTGGAAAGGGTTTTGCATGTGGTGTACTCCGGTGCCTGGATAGGGTTATGCATGTGGTGTACTCGGGTGCCTGGATAGGGTTATGCATGTGATGTACTCGGGTGCCTGGACAGGGCTATGCGTGTGATGTACTCCGGGGACTGGATAGAGTTTTGTGTGTGCTGTACTCTGGTGCCTGGATAGGGTAATGTGTGTTGGGTACTTAGGGTTATGCGTGTGATGTACTCCGGTGCCTGGATAGGGTTATGCGTGTGGTGTACTCCGGTGCTTGGATAGGGCTATGCGTGTGGTGTACTCTGTGCCTGGATAGGGTTCTCTCGTGCTTGGATAGGGTTATGCATGTGGTGTACTCCGGTGGCTGGATAGGGTTATGCGTGTGGTGTACTCCGGTGCCTGGATAGGGCTATGCATGTGGTGTACTCTGGTGCCTGGATAGGGTTTTGCATGTGGTGTTCTCTGGTGCCTGGATAGGGTTATGCACGTGGTGTACTCGGGTGCCTGGATAGGGTTATGCATGTGGTGTACTCGGGTGCCTGGATAGGGCAATGCGTGTGATGTACTCCGGGGCCTAGATAGGGTTTTGCATGTGATTTACTCTTGTGCCTGGATAATGTTTTGCATGTGGTGTACTCCGGTGCCTGGATAGGGTTTTGCGTGTGGTGTACTATGGTGCCTGGATAGGGTTATGCATGTGATGTATTCGGGTGCCTCGATAGGGTTATGCGTGTGATGTACTCGGGTGCCTGGATAGGGTTTTGCATGTGGTGTACTCTGGTGCCTGGATAGGGTTTTGCATGTGGTGTACTCTGGTGCCTGGATAGGGTTTTGCATGTGGTGTACTCCGGTGCCTGGATAGGGTTTTGCATGTGGTGTACTCCGGTGTCTGGATAGGGTTTTGCGTGTGGTGTACTCCGGGGCCTGGATAGGGTTATGCATGTGATGTACTCGGGTGCCTGGACAGGGCTATGCGTGTGATGTACTCCGGGGACTGGATAGAGTTTTGCGTGTGATGTACTCGGGTGCCTGCATACGGTTATGCGTGTGATGTACTCCGGGGCCTGGATAGGGTTATGCATGTGATGTACTCGGGTGCCTGGACAGGGCTATGCGTGTGATGTACTCCGGGGACTGGATAGAGTTTTGTGTGTGGTGTACTCCGGTGCCTGGATAGGGTTCTCCAGTGCTTGGAAAGGGTTATGCATGTGGTGTACTCTGGTGCCTGGATAGGGTTATGCAAGTGATGTACTCCGGTGCCTGGATAGGGTAATGTGTGTTGGGTACTTAGGGTTATGCGTGTGATGTACTCCGGTGCCTGGATAGGGTTATGCGTGTGGTGTACTCCGGTGCTTGGATAGGGCTATGCGTGTGGTGTACTCCATGCCTGGATAGGGTTCTCTCGTGCTTGGATAGGGTTATGCATGTGGTGTACTCCGGTGGCTGGATAGGGATATGCGTGTGGTGTACTCCGGTGTTTGGATAGGGCTATGCGTGTGGTGTACTCCGGTGCCTGGATAGGGTTCTCCAGTGCTTGGAAAGGGTTATGCATGTGGTGTACTCCGGTGCCTGGATAGGGTAATGTGTGTTGGGTACTCAGGGTTATGCGTGTGATGTACTCCGGTGCCTGGATAGAGTTTTGCATGTGGTGTACTCTGGTGCCTGGATAGGGCTATGCGTGTGGTGTACTCCGGTGCCTGGATAGGGCTATGCGTGTGATGTACTCCGGGGCATGGATAGGGCTATGCGTGTGATGTACTGCGGGGCCTGGATAGGGTTTTGCATGTGGTGTACTCCGGTGCCCGGACAGGGCTATGCGTGTGATGTACTACGGTGCCTGGATAGGGTTTTGCATGTGGTGTACTCCGGTGCCTGGATAGGGTTATGCGTGTGATGTACTCGGGCACCTGGATAGGGTTTTGCGTGTGGTGTACTCCGGTGCCTGGATAATGTTATGCACGTGGTGTACTACGGTGCCTGGATAGGGTTATGCACGTGGTGCACTACGGTGCCTGGATAGGGTTATGCATGTGATGTACTCGGGTGCCTAGATAGGGTTATGCACGTGGTGTACTACGGTGCCTGGATAGGGTTATGCATGTGATGTACTCCGGGGCCTGGATAGGGTTTTGCATGTGGTGTACTCGGGTGCCTGTATAGGGTTATGCGTGTGATGTACTCCGGGGCCTGGATAGGGTTATGCACATGGTGTACTCGGGTGCCTGGATAGGGTTATGCATGTGATGTACTCCGGTGCCTGGATAGGGTTATGCGTGTGATGTACTCCGGGGCCTGGATAGGGTTATGCATGTGGTGTACTACGGTGCCTGGATAGGGTTATGCATGTGATGTACTCCGGTGCCTGGATAGGGTTATGCGTGTGATGTACTCCGGGGCCTGGATAGGGTTATGCATGTGGTGTACTCGGGTGCCTGGATAGGGTTATGCATGTGGTGTACTCCGGTGCCTGGATAGGGTAATGTGTGTTGGGTACTCAGGGTTATGCGTGTGATGTACTCCGGGGCCTGGATAGGGTTATGTGTGTGATGTACTCCGGGGCCTGGATAGGGCTATGCACGTGGTGTACTACGGTGCCTGGATAGGGTTATGCACGTGGTGTACTCCGGTGCCTGGATAGGGTTTTGCATGTGGTGTACTCGGGTGCCTGGATAGGGTTATGCGTGTGATGTACTCGGGTGCCTGGATAGGGTTATGCGTGTGATGTACTCGGGTGCCTGGATAGGGTTATGCGTGTGATGTACTCCGGTGCCTGGATAGGGTTTTGCATGTGGTGTACTCCGGTGCTTGGATAGGGTTATGCACGTGGTGTACTACGGTGCCTGGATAGGGTTATGCATGTGATGTACTCGGGTGCCTGGATAGGGTTTTGCATGTGATGTACTACGGTGCCTGGATAGGGTTATGCATGTGATGTGCTCCGGGGCCTGGATAGGGTTATGCGTGTGATGTACTCCGGGCCCTGGATAGGGTTATGCACATGGTGTACTCGGGTGCCTAGATAGGGTTATGCGTGTGATGTACTCCGGTGCCTGGATAGGGTTATGCGTGTGATGTACTCCGGTGCCTGGATAGGGTTATGCGTGTGATGTACTCCGGGACCTGGATAGGGTTATGCACATGGTGTACTCGGGTGCCTGGATAGGGTTATGCGTGTGATGTACTCCGGTGCCTGGATAGGGTTATGCGTGTGATGTACTCCGGTGCCTGGATAGGGTTATGCGTGTGATGTACTCGGGTGCCTGGATAGGGTTATGCGTGTGATGTACTCCGGTGCCTGGATAGGGTTATGCGTGTGATGTACTCCGGGGCCTGGATAGGGTTATGCACATGGTGTACTCGGGTGCCTGGATAGGGTTATGCGTGTGATGTACTCCGGGGCCTGGATAGGGTTATGCACATGGTGTACTCGGGTGCCTGGATAGGGTTATGCGTGTGATGTACTCCGGTGCCTGGATAGGGTTATGCGTGTGATGTATTCCGGTGCCTGGATAGGGTTATGCGTGTGATGTACTCGGGTGCCTGGATAGGGTTATGCGTGTGATGTACTCGGGTGCCTGGATAGGGTTATGCGTGTGATGTACTCCGGTGCCTGGATAGGGTTATGCGTGTGATGTACTCGGGTGCCTGGATAGGGTTTTGCATGTGGTGTACTCGGGTGCCTGGATAGGGTTATGCGTGTGATGTACTCGGGTGCCTGGATAGGATTATGCGTGTGATGTACTCCGGGGCCTGGATAGGGTTTTGCATGTGGTGTACTCGGGTGCTTGGATAGGGTTATGCACGTGGTGTACTACGGTGCCTGGGTAGGGTTATGCGTGTGATATACTCTGGGGCCTGGATAGGGTTATGCGTGTGATGTACTCCGGGGCCTGGATAGGGTTATGCACGTGGTGTACTACGGTGCCTGGATAGGGTTATGCATGTGATGTACTCGGGTGCCTGGATAGGGTTATGCACGTGGTGTACAACGGTGCCTGGATAGGGTTATGCGTGTGATGTACTCCAGGGCCTGGATAGGGTTATGCATGTGGTGTACTCAGGTGCCTGGATAGGGTTATGCGTGTTATGTACTCGGGTGCCTGGATAGGGTTATGCATGTGGTGTACTCGGGTGCCTGGATAGGGTTATGCGTGTGATGTACTCGGGTGCCTGCATATGGTTATGCGTGTGATGTACTCCGGGGCCTGGATAGGGCTATGCATGTGGTGTACTCGGGTGCCTGGATAGGGTTATGCACGTGGTGTACTAGGGTGCCTGGATAGGGTTATGCATGTGATGTACTCGGGTGCCTGGATAGGGTTATGCACGTGGTGTACAACGGTGCCTGGATAGGGTTATGCGTGTGATGTACTCCGGGGCCTGGATAGGGTTATGCATGTGGTGTACTCGGGTGCCTGGATAGGGTTATGCGTGTGATGTACTCGGGTGCCTGGATAGGGTTATGCATGTGGTGTACTCGGGTGCCTGGATAGGGTTATGCGTGTGATGTACTCGGGTGCCTGCATAGGGTTATGCGTGTGATGTACTCCGGGGCCTGGATAGGGCTATGCATGTGGTGTACTCGGGTGCCTGGATAGGGTTATGCACGTGGTGTACTAGGGTGCCTGGATAGGGTTATGCGTGTGATGTACTCCGGGGCCTGGATAGGGTTATGCATGTGATGTACTCCGGTGCCTGGATAGGGTTATGCATGTGGTGTACTCTGGTGCTTGTATAGGGCTATGCGTGTGGTGTACTCTGTGCCTGGATAGGGTTCTCTCGTGCTTGGATAGGGTTATGCATGTGGTGTACTCCGGTGGCTGGATAGGGTTATGCGTGTGGTGTACTCCGGTGTTTGGATAGGGCTATGCGTGTGGTGTACTCCGGTGCCTGGATAGGGTTCTCCAGTGCTTGGAAAGGGTTATGCATGTGGTGTACTCCGGTGCCTGGATAGGGTTTTGCATGTGGTGTACTCTGGTGCCTGGATAGGGTTATGCACGTGGTGTACTCGGGTGCCTGGATAGGGTTATGCATGTGGTGTACTCGGGTGCCTGGATAGGGCAATGGGTGTGATGTACTCCGGGGCCTAGATAGGGTTTTGCATGTGATTTACTCTGGTGCCTGGATAATGTTTTGCATGTGGTGTACTCCGGTGCCTGGATAGGGTTATGCATGTGATGTATTCGGGTGCCTCGATAGGGTTATGCGTGTGATGTACTCCGGTGCCTGGATAGGGTTTTGCATGTGGTGTACTCTGGTGCCTGGATAGGGATTTGCATGTGGTGTACTCTGGTGCCTGGATAGGGTTTTGCATGTGGTGTACTCCGGTGCCTGGATAGGGTTTTGCATGTGGTGTACTCCGGTGCCTGGATAGGGTTTTGCGTGTGGTGTACTCCGGTGCCTGGATAATGTTATGCACGTGGTGTACTACGGTGCCTGGATAGGGTTATGCATGTGATGTACTCCGGTGCCTGGATAGGGTAATGTGTGTTGGGTACTTAGGGTTATGCGTGTGATGTACTCCGGTGCCTGGATAGGGTTATGCGTGTGGTGTACTCCGGTGCTTGGATAGGGCTATGCGTGTGGTGTACTCCATGCCTGGATAGGGTTCTCTCGTACTTGGATAGGGTTATGCATGTGGTGTACTCCGGTGGCTGGATAGGGATATGCGTGTGGTGTACTCCGGTGTTTGGATAGGGCTATGCGTGTGGTGTACTCCGGTGCCTGGATAGGGTTCTCCAGTGCTTGGAAAGGGTTATGCATGTGATGTACTCCGGTGCCTGGATAGGGTTATGCATGTGATGTACTCCGGTGCCTGGATAGGGTAATGTGTGTTGGGTACTCAGGGTTATGCATGTGATGTACTCCGGTGCCTGGATAGAGTTTTGCATGTGATGTACTCCGGTGCCTGGATAGGGTTATGCATGTGATGTACTCCGGTGCCTGGATAGGGTAATGTGTGTTGGATACTCAGGGTTATGCGTGTGATGTACTCCGGTGCCTGGATAGAGTTTTGCATGTGGTGTACTCTGGTGCCTGGATAGGGCTATGCGTGTGGTGTACTCCGGTGCCTGGATAGGGTTCTCCGGTGCTTGGAAAGGGTTATTCATGTGGTGTACTTTGGTGCCTGGATAGGGTAATGTGTGTTGGGTACTCAGGGTTATGCGTGTGATGTACTCCGGTGCCTGGATAGGGTTTTGCATGTGGTGTACTCGGGTGCCTGGATAGGGTTATGCACGTGGTGTACTCCGGTGCCTGGATAGGGTTTTGCATGTGGTGTACTCGGGTGCCTGGATAGGGTTTTGCATGTGATGTACTCCGGTGCCTGGATATGGCTATGCGTGTGATGTACTCTGGGGCCTGGATAGGGCTATGCGTGTGGTGTACTCCGGGACCTGGATAGGGCTATGCGTGTGATGTACTCCAGGGCCTGGATAGGGTAATGTGTGTTGGGTACTCAGGGTTATGCGTGTTTTGTACACCGGTGCCTGGATAGAGTTTTGCATGTGGTGTACTCTGGTGCCTGGATAGGGCTATGCGTGTGGTGTACTCCGGTGCTTGGATAGGGTTCTCCGGTGCTTGGAAAGGGTTGTGCATGTGGTGTACTACGGTGCCTGGATAGGGTTATGCGTGTGATGTACTCCGGTGCCTGGATAGGGCTATGCGTGTGATGTACTCCGGGGCCTGGATAGGGTTATGCACGTGGTGTACTACGGTGCCTGGATAGGGTTATGCATGTGGTGTACTCGGGTGCCTGGATAGGGCTATGCGTGTGATGTACTCCAGGGCCTGGATAGGGTAATGTGTGTTGGGTACTCAGGGTTATGCGTGTTTTGTACTCCGGTGCCTGGATAGAGTTTTGCATGTGGTGTACTCTGGTGCCTGGATAGGGTTCTCCGGTGCTTGGAAAGGGTTATGCATGTGGTGTACTCCGGTGCCTGGATAGGGTTCTCCGGTGCTTGGAAAGGGTTATGCATGTGGTGTACTCCGGTGCCTGGATAGGGTTATGCATGTGGTGTACTCCGGTGCCTGGATAGGGTAATGTGTGTTGGGTACTCAGGGTTTTGCATGTGATGTACTCCGGTGCCTGGATAGGGCTATGCGTGTGATGTACTCCGGTGCCTGGATAGGGTTTTGCATGTGGTGTACTCCGGTGCCTGGATAGGGTTATGCGTGTGATGTACTCCGGGGCCTGGATAGGGTTATGCATGTGATGTACTCGGGGCCTGGATAGGATTATGTGTGTGATGTACTCAGGGGCCTGGATAGGGCTATGCGTGTGATGTATTCCGGGGCCTGGATAGGGCTATGCGTGTGATGTACTCCAGGGCCTGGATAGGGCTATGCGTGTGATGTACTCCGGGGCCTGGATAGGGTTATGCGTGTAATGTACTACGGTGCCTGGATAGGGTTATGCATGTGGTTTACTCGGGTGCCTGGATAGGGTTTTGCATGTGGTGTACTCGGGTGCCTGGATAGGGTTTTGCATGTGGTGTACTCCAGTGCCTGGATAGGGTTATGCGTGTGATGTACTACGGTGCCTGGATAGGGTTATGCGTGTGATGTACTACGGTGCCTGGATAGGGTTATGCGTGTGATGTACTCCGGGGGATGGATAGGGTTATGCACGTGGTGTACTAGGGTGCCTGGATAGGGTTATGCGTGTGATGTACTCGGGTGCCTGGATAGGGTTATGCACGTGGTGTACTAGGGTGCCTGGATAGGGTTATGCACGTGGTGTACTAGGGTGCCTGGATAGGGTTATGCACGTGGTGTACTCGGGTGCCTGGATAGGGTTATGCATGTGATGTACTCGGGTGCCTGGATAGGGTTATGCATGTGGTGTACTAGGGTGCCTGGATAGGGTTATGCACGTGGTGTACTAGGGTGCCTGGATAGGGTTATGCACGTGGTGTACTCGGGTGCCTGGATAGGGTTATGCACGTGGTGTACTAGGGTGTCTGGATAGGGTTATGCGTGTGATGTACTCCGGGGCCTGGACAGGGTTATGCATGTGGTGTACTCGGGTGCCTGGATAGGGCTATGCGTGTGATGTACTCCGGGGCCTGTATAGGGTTATGCATGTGATGTACTCGGGTGCCTGGATAGGGTTATGTGTGTGATGTACTCGGGTGCCTGGATAGGGTTATGCACGTGGTGTACTAGGGTGCCTGGATAGGGTTATGCGTGTGATGTACTCCGGGGCCTGGATAGGGCTATGCGTGTGATGTACTCCGGTGCCTGGATAGGGTTTTGCATGTGGTGTACTCCGGTGCCTGGATAGGGTTATGCATGTGGTGTACTCGGGTGCCTGGATAGGGTTATGCATGTGATGTACTCGGGTGCCTGGACAGGGCTATGCGTGTGATGTACTCCGGGGACTGGATAGAGTTTTGTGTGTGCTGTACTCTGGTGCCTGGATAGGGTAATGTGTGTTCGGTACTTAGGGTTATGCGTGTGATGTACTCCGGTGCCTGGATAGGGTTATGCGTGTGGTGTACTCCGGTGCTTGGATAGGGCTATGCGTGTGGTGTACTCTGTGCCTGGATAGGGTTCTCTCGTGCTTGGATAGGGTTATGCATGTGGTGTACTCCGGTGGCTGGATAGGGTTATGCGTGTGGTGTACTCCGGTGTTTGGATAGGGCTATGCATGTGGTGTACTCTGGTGCCTGGATAGGGTTTTGCATGTGGTGTACTCTGGTGCCTGGATAGGGTTATGCACGTGGTGTACTCGGGTGCCTGGATAGGGTTATGCATGTGGTGTACTCGGGTGCCTGGATAGGGCAATGCGTGTGATGTACTCCGGGGCCTAGATAGGGTTTTGCATGTGATTTACTCTTGTGCCTGGATAATGTTTTGCATGTGGTGTACTCCGGTGCCTGGATAGGGTTTTGCGTGTGGTGTACTATGGTGCCTGGATAGGGTTATGCATGTGATGTATTCGGGTGCCTCGATAGGGTTATGCGTGTGATGTACTCCGGTGCCTGGATAGGGTTTTGCATGTGGTGTACTCTGGTGCCTGGATAGGGTTTTGCATGTGGTGTACTCTGGTGCCTGGATAGGGTTTTGCATGTGGTGTACTCCGGTGCCTGGATAGGGTTTTGCATGTGGTGTACTCTGGTGTCTGGATAGCGTTTTGCGTGTGGTGTACTCCGGTGCCTGGATAATGTTATGCACGTGGTGTACTACGGTGCCTGGATAGGGTTTCGCATGTGGTGTACTACGGTGCCTGGATAGGGTTATGCGTGTGATGTACTCGGGTGCCTGCATACAGTTATGCGTGTGATGTACTCCGGGGCCTGGATAGGGTTATGCATGTGATGTACTCGGGTGCCTGGACAGGGCTATGCGTGTGATGTACTCCGGGGACTGGATAGAGTTTTGTGTGTGGTGTACTCCGGTGCCTTCATAGGGTTCTCCAGTGCTTGGAAAGGGTTATGCATGTGGTGTACTCTGGTGCCTGGATAGGGTTATGCATGTGATGTACTCCGGTGCCTGGATAGGGTAATGTGTGTTGGGTACTTAGGGTTATGCGTGTGATGTACTCCGGTGCCTGGATAGGGTTATGCGTGTGGTGTACTCCGGTGCTTGGATAGGGCTATGCGTGTGGTGTACTCCATGCCTGGATAGGGTTCTCTCGTGCTTGGATAGGGTTATGCATGTGGTGTACTCCGGTGGCTGGATAGGGATATGCGTGTGGTGTACTCCGGTGTTTGGATAGGGCTATGCGTGTGGTGTACTCCGGTGCCTGGATAGGGTTCTCCAGTGCTTGGAAAGGGTTATGCATGTGGTGTACTCCGGTGCCTGGATAGGGTAATGTGTGTTGGGTACTCAGGGTTATGCGTGTGATGTACTCCGGTGCCTGGATAGAGTTTTGCATGTGGTGTACTCTGGTGCCTGGATAGGGCTATGCATGTGGTGTACTCCGGTGCCTGGATAGGGCTATGCGTGTGATGTACTCCGGGGCCTGGATAGGGCTATGCGTGTGATGTACTCCGGGGCCTGGATAGGGTTTTGCATGTGGTGTACTCCGGTGCCTGGACAGGGCTATGCGTGTGATGTACTACGGTGCCTGGATAGGGTTTTGCATGTGGTGTACTCCGGTGCCTGGATAGGGTTATGCGTGTGATGTACTCGGGCACCTGGATAGGGTTTTGCGTGTGGTGTACTCCGGTGCCTGGATAATGTTATGCACGTGGTGTACTACGGTGCCTGGATAGGGTTATGCACGTGGTGCACTACGGTGCCTGGATAGGGTTATGCATGTGATGTACTCGGGTGCCTGGATAGGGTTATGCGTGTGATGTACTCCGGTGCCTGGATAGGGTTATGCGTGTGATGTACTCGGGTGCCTAGATAGGGTTATGCACGTGGTGTACTACGGTGCCTGGATAGGGTTATGCATGTGATGTACTCCGGGGCCTGGATAGGGTTTTGCATGTGGTGTACTCGGGTGCCTGTATAGGGTTATGCGTGTGATGTACTCCGGGGCCTGGATAGGGTTATGCACATGGTGTACTCGGGTGCCTGGATAGGGTTATGCATGTGATGTACTCCGGTGCCTGGATAGGGTTATGCGTGTGATGTACTCCGGGGCCTGGATAGGGTTATGCATGTGGTGTACTACGGTGCCTGGATAGGGTTATGCATGTGATGTACTCCGGTGCCTAGATAGGGTTATGCGTGTGATGTACTCCGGGGCCTGGATAGGGTTATGCATGTGGTGTACTCGGGTGCCTGGATAGGGTTATGCATGTGGTGTACTCCGGTGCCTGGATAGGGTAATGTGTGTTGGGTACTCAGGGTTATGCGTGTGATGTACTCCGGGGCCTGGATAGGGTTATGTGTGTGATGTACTCCGGGGCCTGGATAGGGCTATGCACGTGGTGTACTACGGTGCCTGGATAGGGTTATGCACGTGGTGTACTCCGGTGCCTGGATAGGGTTTTGCATGTGGTGTACTCGGGTGCCTGGATAGGGTTATGCGTGTGATGTACTCGGGTGCCTGGATAGGGTTATGCGTGTGATGTACTCCGGTGCCTGGATAGGGTTATGCGTGTGATGTACTCGGGTGCCTGGATAGGGTTTTGCATGTGGTGTACTCGGGTGCCTGGATAGGGTTATGCGTGTGATGTACTCGGGTGCCTGGATAGGATTATGCGTGTGATGTACTCCGGGGCCTGGATAGGGTTTTGCATGTGGTGTACTCGGGTGCTTGGATAGGGTTATGCACGTGGTGTACTACGGTGCCTGGGTAGGGTTATGCGTGTGATATACTCTGGGGCCTGGATAGGGTTATGCGTGTGATGTACTCCGGGGCCTGGATAGGGTTATGCATGTGGTGTACTACGGTGCCTGGATAGGGTTATGCATGTGATGTACTCGGGTGCCTGGATAGGGTTATGCACGTGGTGTACAACGGTGCCTGGATAGGGTTATGCGTGTGATGTACTCCAGGGCCTGGATAGGGTTATGCATGTGGTGTACTCAGGTGCCTGGATAGGGTTATGCGTGTTATGTACTCAGGTGCCTGGATAGGGTTATGCATGTGGTGTACTCGGGTGCCTGGATAGGGTTATGCGTGTGATGTACTCGGGTGCCTGCATATGGTTATGCGTGTGATGTACTCCGGGGCCTGGATAGGGCTATGCATGTGGTGTACTCGGGTGCCTGGATAGGGTTATGCACGTGGTGTACTAGGGTGCCTGGATAGGGTTATGCATGTGATGTACTCGGGTGCCTGGATAGGGTTATGCACGTGGTGTACAACGGTGCCTGGATAGGGTTATGCGTGTGATGTACTCCGGGGCCTGGATAGGGTTATGCATGTGGTGTACTCGGGTGCCTGGATAGGGTTATGCGTGTGATGTACTCGGGTGCCTGGATAGGGTTATGCATGTGGTGTACTCGGGTGCCTGGATAGGGTTATGCGTGTGATGTACTCGGGTGCCTGCATAGGGTTATGCGTGTGATGTACTCCGGGGCCTGGATAGGGCTATGCATGTGGTGTACTCGGGTGCCTGGATAGGGTTATGCACGTGGTGTACTAGGGTGCCTGGATAGGGTTATGCGTGTGATGTACTCCGGGGCCTGGATAGGGTTATGCATGTGATGTACTCCGGTGCCTGGATAGGGTTATGCATGTGGTGTACTCTGGTGCTTGTATAGGGCTATGCGTGTGGTGTACTCTGTGCCTGGATAGGGTTCTCTCGTGCTTGGATAGGGTTATGCATGTGGTGTACTCCGGTGGCTGGATAGGGTTATGCGTGTGGTGTACTCCGGTGTTTGGATAGGGCTATGCGTGTGGTGTACTCCGGTGCCTGGATAGGGTTCTCCAGTGCTTGGAAAGGGTTATGCATGTGGTGTACTCCGGTGCCTGGATAGGGTTTTGCATGTGGTGTACTCTGGTGCCTGGATAGGGTTATGCACGTGGTGTACTCGGGTGCCTGGATAGGGTTATGCATGTGGTGTACTCGGGTGCCTGGATAGGGCAATGGGTGTGATGTACTCCGGGGCCTAGATAGGGTTTTGCATGTGATTTACTCTGGTGCCTGGATAATGTTTTGCATGTGGTGTACTCCGGTGCCTGGATAGGGTTATGCATGTGATGTATTCGGGTGCCTCGATAGGGTTATGCGTGTGATGTACTCCGGTGCCTGGATAGGGTTTTGCATGTGGTGTACTCTGGTGCCTGGATAGGGTTTTGCATGTGGTGTACTCTGGTGCCTGGATAGGGTTTTGCATGTGGTGTACTCCGGTGCCTGGATAGGGTTTTGCATGTGGTGTACTCCGGTGCCTGGATAGGGTTTTGCGTGTGGTGTACTCCGGTGCCTGGATAATGTTATGCACGTGGTGTACTACGGTGCCTGGATAGGGTTATGCATGTGATGTACTCGGGTGCCTGGATAGGGTAATGTGTGTTGGGTACTTAGGGTTATGCGTGTGATGTACTCCGGTGCCTGGATAGGGTTATGCGTGTGGTGTACTCCGGTGCTTGGATAGGGCTATGCGTGTGGTGTACTCCATGCCTGGATAGGGTTCTCTCGTGCTTGGATAGGGTTATGCATGTGGTGTACTCCGGTGGCTGGATAGGGATATGCGTGTGGTGTACTCCGGTGTTTGGATAGGGCTATGCGTGTGGTGTACTCCGGTGCCTGGATAGGGTTCTCCAGTGCTTGGAAAGGGTTATGCATGTGATGTACTCCGGTGCCTGGATAGGGTTATGCATGTGATGTACTCCGGTGCCTGGATAGGGTAATGTGTGTTGGGTACTCAGGGTTATGCATGTGATGTACTCCGATGCCTGGATAGAGTTTTGCATGTGGTGTACTCCGGTGCCTGGATAGGGTTATGCATGTGATGTACTCCGGTGCCTGGATAGGGTAATGTGTGTTGGATACTCAGGGTTATGCGTGTGATGTACTCCGGTGCCTGGATAGAGTTTTGCATGTGGTGTACTCTGGTGCCTGGATAGGGCTATGCGTGTGGTGTACTCCGGTGCCTGGATAGGGTTCTCCGGTGCTTGGAAAGGGTTATTCATGTGGTGTACTTTGGTGCCTGGATAGGGTAATGTGTGTTGGGTACTCAGGGTTATGCGTGTGATGTACTCCGGTGCCTGGATAGGGTTTTGCATGTGGTGTACTCGGGTGCCTGGATAGGGTTATGCACGTGGTGTACTCCGGTGCCTGGATAGGGTTTTGCATGTGGTGTACTCGGGTGCCTGGATAGGGTTTTGCATGTGATGTACTCCGGTGCCTGGATATGGCTATGCGTGTGATGTACTCTGGGGCCTGGATAGGGCTATGCGTGTGGTGTACTCCGGGACCTGGATAGGGCTATGCGTGTGATGTACTCCAGGGCCTGGATAGGGTAATGTGTGTTGGGTACTCAGGGTTATGCGTGTTTTGTACTCCGGTGCCTGGATAGAGTTTTGCATGTGGTGTACTCTGGTGCCTGGATAGGGCTATGCGTGTGGTGTACTCCGGTGCTTGGATAGGGTTCTCCGGTGCTTGGAAAGGGTTGTGCATGTGGTGTACTACGGTGCCTGGATAGGGTTATGCGTGTGATGTACTCCGGTGCCTGGATAGGGCTATGCGTGTGATGTACTCCGGGGCCTGGATAGGGTTATGCACGTGGTGTACTACGGTGCCTGGATAGGGTTATGCACGTGGTGTACTCGGGTGCCTGGATAGGGCTATGCGTGTGATGTACTCCAGGGCCTGGATAGGGTAATGTGTGTTGGGTACTCAGGGTTATGCGTGTTTTGTACTCCGGTGCCTGGATAGAGTTTTGCATGTGGTGTACTCTGGTGCCTGGATAGGGTTCTCCGGTGCTTGGAAAGGGTTATGCATGTGGTGTACTCCGGTGCCTGGATAGGGTTCTCCGGTGCTTGGAAAGGGTTATGCATGTGGTGTACTCCGGTGCCTGGATAGGGTTATGCATGTGGTGTACTCCGGTGCCTGGATAGGGTAATGTGTGTTGGGTACTCAGGGTTTTGCATGTGATGTACTCCGGTGCCTGAATAGGGCTATGCGTGTGATGTACTCCGGTGCCTGGATAGGGTTTTGAATGTGGTGTACTCCGGTGCCTGGATAGGGTTATGCGTGTGATGTACTCCGGGGCCTGGATAGGGTTATGCATGTGATGTACTCGGGGCCTGGATAGGATTATGCGTGTGATGTACTCCGGGGCCTGGATAGGGCTATGCGTGTGATGTACTCCGGGGCCTGGATAGGGCTATGCGTGTGATGTACTCCAGGGCCTGGATAGGGCTATGCGTGTGATGTACTCCGGGGCCTGGATAGGGTTATGCGTGTAATGTACTACGGTGCCTGGATAGGGTTATGCATGTGGTTTACTCGGGTGCCTGGATAGGGTTTTGCATGTGGTGTACTCGGGTGCCTGGATAGGGTTTTGCATGTGGTGTACTCCAGTGCCTGGATAGGGTTATGCGTGTGATGTACTACGGTGCCTGGATAGGGTTATGCGTGTGATGTACTACGGTGCCTGGATAGGGTTATGCGTGTGATGTACTCCGGCGGATGGATAGGGTTATGCACGTGGTGTACTAGGGTGCCTGGATAGGGTTATGCGTGTGATGTACTCGGGTGCCTGGATAGGGTTATGCACGTGGTGTACTAGGGTGCCTGGATAGGGTTATGCACGTGGTGTACTAGGGTGCCTGGATAGGGTTATGCACGTGGTGTACTCGGGTGCCTGGATAGGGTTATGCATGTGATGTACTCGGGTGCCTGGATAGGGTTATGCATGTGGTGTACTAGGGTGCCTGGATAGGGTTATGCACGTGGTGTACTAGGGTGCCTGGATAGGGTTATGCACGTGGTGTACTCGGGTGCCTGGATAGGGTTATGCACGTGGTGTACTAGGGTGTCTGGATAGGGTTATGCGTGTGATGTACTCCGGGGCCTGGATAGGGTTATGCATGTGGTGTACTCGGGTGCCTGGATAGGGCTATGCGTGTGATGTACTCCGGGGCCTGTATAGGGTTATGCATGTGATGTACTCGGGTGCCTGGATAGGGTTATGTGTGTGATGTACTCGGGTGCCTGGATAGGGTTATGCACGTGGTGTACTAGGGTGCCTGGATAGGGTTATGCGTGTGATGTACTCCGGGGCCTGGATAGGGCTATGCGTGTGATGTACTCCGGTGCCTGGATAGGGTTTTGCATGTGGTGTACTCCGGTGCCTGGATAGGGTTATGCATGTGGTGTACTCGGGTGCCTGGATAGGGTTATGCATGTGATGTACTCGGGTGCCTGGACAGGGCTATGCGTGTGATGTACTCCGGGGACTGGATAGAGTTTTGTGTGTGCTGTACTCTGGTGCCTGGATAGGGTAATGTGTGTTGGGTACTTAGGGTTATGCGTGTGATGTACTCCGGTGCCTGGATAGGGTTATGCGTGTGGTGTACTCCGGTGCTTGGATAGGGCTATGCGTGTGGTGTACTCTGTGCCTGGATAGGGTTCTCTCGTGCTTGGATAGGGTTATGCATGTGGTGTACTCCGGTGGCTGGATAGGGTTATGCGTGTGGTGTACTCCGGTGTTTGGATAGGGCTATGCATGTGGTGTACTCTGGTGCCTGGATAGGGTTTTGCATGTGGTGTACTCTGGTGCCTGGATAGGGTTATGCACGTGGTGTACTCGGGTGCCTGGATAGGGTTATGCATGTGGTGTACTCGGGTGCCTGGATAGGGCAATGCGTGTGATGTACTCCGGGGCCTAGATAGGGTTTTGCATGTGATTTACTCTTGTGCCTGGATAATGTTTTGCATGTGGTGTACTCCGGTGCCTGGATAGGGTTTTGCGTGTGGTGTACTATGGTGCCTGGATAGGGTTATGCATGTGATGTATTCGGGTGCCTCGATAGGGTTATGCGTGTGATGTACTCCGGTGCCTGTATAGGGTTTTGCATGTGGTGTACTCTGGTGCCTGGATAGGGTTTTGCATGTGGTGTACTCTGGTGCCTGGATAGGGTTTTGCATGTGGTGTACTCCGGTGCCTGGATAGGGTTTTGCATGTGGTGTACTCCGGTGTCTGGATAGGGTTTTGCGTGTGGTGTACTCCGGTGCCTGGATAATGTTATGCACGTGGTGTACTACGGTGCCTGGATAGGGTTTCGCATGTGGTGTACTACGGTGCCTGGATAGGGTTATGCGTGTGATGTACTCGGGTGCCTGCATACAGTTATGCGTGTGATGTACTCCGGGGCCTGGATAGGGTTATGCATGTGATGTACTCGGGTGCCTGGACAGGGCTATGCGTGTGATGTACTCCGGGGACTGGATAGAGTTTTGTGTGTGGTGTACTCCGGTGCCTGGATAGGGTTCTCCAGTGCTTGGAAAGGGTTATGCATGTGGTGTACTCTGGTGCCTGGATAGGGTTATGCAAGTGATGTACTCCGGTGCCTGGATAGGGTAATGTGTGTTGGGTACGTAGGGTTATGCGTGTGATGTACTCCGGTGCCTGGATAGGGTTATGCGTGTGGTGTACTCCGGTGCTTGGATAGGGCTATGCGTGTGGTGTACTCCATGCCTGGATAGGGTTCTCTCGTGCTTGGATAGGGTTATGCATGTGGTGTACTCCGGTGGCTGGATAGGGATATGCGTGTGGTGTACTCCGGTGTTTGGATAGGGCTATGCGTGTGGTGTACTCCGGTGCCTGGATAGGGTTCTCCAGTGCTTGGAAAGGGTTATGCATGTGGTGTACTCCGGTGCCTGGATAGGGTAATGTGTGTTGGGTACTCAGGGTTATGCGTGTGATGTACTCCGGTGCCTGGATAGAGTTTTGCATGTGGTGTACTCTGGTGCCTGGATAGGGCTATGCGTGTGGTGTACTCCGGTGCCTGGATAGGGCTATGCGTGTGATGTACTCCGGGGCATGGATAGGGCTATACGTGTGATGTACTCCGGGGCCTGGATAGGGTTTTGCATGTGGTGTACTCCGGTGCCTGGACAGGGCTATGCGTGTGATGTACTACGGTGCCTGGATAGGGTTTTGCATGTGGTGTACTCCGGTGCCTGGATAGGGTTATGCGTGTGATGTACTCGGGCACCTGGATAGGGTTTTGCGTGTGGTGTACTCCGGTGCCTGGATAATGTTATGCACGTGGTGTACTACGGTGCCTGGATAGGGTTATGCACGTGGTGCACTACGGTGCCTGGATAGGGTTATGCATGTGATGTACTCGGGTGCCTGGATAGGGTTATGCGTGTGATGTACTCCGGTGCCTGGATAGGGTTATGCGTGTGATGTACTCGGGTGCCTAGATAGGGTTATGCACGTGGTGTACTACGGTGCCTGGATAGGGTTATGCATGTGATGTACTCCGGGGCCTGGATAGGGTTTTGCATGTGGTGTACTCGGGTGCCTGTATAGGGTTATGCGTGTGATGTACTCCGGGGCCTGGATAGGGTTATGCACATGGTGTACTCGGGTGCCTGGATAGGGTTATGCATGTGATGTACTCCGGTGCCTGGATAGGGTTATGCGTGTGATGTACTCCGGGGCCTGGATAGGGTTATGCATGTGGTGTACTACGGTGCCTGGATAGGGTTATGCATGTGATGTACTCCGGTGCCTGGATAGGGTTATGCGTGTGATGTACTCCGGGGCCTGGATAGGGTTATGCATGTGGTGTACTCGGGTGCCTGGATAGGGTTATGCATGTGGTGTACTCCGGTGCCTGGATAGGGTAA
Organism: Ambystoma mexicanum; assembly: GCF_040938575.1. Lineage (NCBI taxonomy): Eukaryota > Metazoa > Chordata > Amphibia > Caudata > Ambystomatidae > Ambystoma > Ambystoma mexicanum. The sequence goes on from NC_090934.1 coordinate 32,694,461, forward strand.
TGTGTGTTGGGTACTCAGGGTTATGCGTGTGATGTACTCCGGGGCCTGGATAGGGTTATGTGTGTGATGTACTCCGGGGCCTGGATAGGGCTATGCACGTGGTGTACTACGGTGCCTGGATAGGGTTATGCACGTGGTGTACTCCGGTGCCTGGATAGGGTTTTGCATGTGGTGTACTCGGGTGCCTGGATAGGGTTATGCGTGTGATGTACTCGGGTGCCTGGATAGGGTTATGCGTGTGATGTACTCGGGTGCCTGGATAGGGTTATGCGTGTGATGTACTCCGGTGCCTGGATAGGGTTTTGCATGTGGTGTACTCCGGTGCCTGGATAGGGTTATGCACGTGGTGTACTACGGTGCCTGGATAGGGTTATGCATGTGATGTACTCGGGTGCCTGGATAGGGTTTTGCATGTGATGTACTACGGTGCCTGGATAGGGTTATGCATGTGATGTGCTCCGGGGCCTGGATAGGGTTATGCGTGTGATGTACTCCGGGGCCTGGATAGGGTTATGCACATGGTGTACTCGGGTGCCTAGATAGGGTTATGCGTGTGATGTACTCCGGTGCCTGGATAGGGTTATGCGTGTGATGTACTCCGGTGCCTGGATAGGGTTATGCGTGTGATGTACTCCGGGACCTGGATAGGGTTATGCACATGGTGTACTCGGGTGCCTGGATAGGGTTATGCGTGTGATGTACTCCGGTGCCTGGATAGGGTTATGCGTGTGATGTACTCCGGTGCCTGGATAGGGTTATGCGTGTGATGTACTCGGGTGCCTGGATAGGGTTATGCGTGTGATGTACTCCGGTGCCTGGATAGGGTTATGCGTGTGATGTACTCCGGGGCCTGGATAGGGTTATGCACATGGTGTACTCGGGTGCCTGGATAGGGTTATGCGTGTGATGTACTCCGGGGCCTGGATAGGGTTATGCACATGGTGTACTCGGGTGCCTGGATAGGGTTATGCGTGTGATGTACTCCGGTGCCTGGATAGGGTTATGCGTGTGATGTATTCCGGTGCCTGGATAGGGTTATGCGTGTGATGTACTCGGGTGCCTGGATAGGGTTATGCGTGTGATGTACTCGGGTGCCTGGATAGGGTTATGCGTGTGATGTACTCCGGTGCCTGGATAGGGTTATGCGTGTGATGTACTCGGGTGCCTGGATAGGGTTTTGCATGTGGTGTACTCGGGTGCCTGGATAGGGTTATGCGTGTGATGTACTCGGGTGCCTGGATAGGATTATGCGTGTGATGTACTCCGGGGCCTGGATAGGGTTTTGCATGTGGTGTACTCGGGTGCTTGGATAGGGTTATGCACGTGGTGTACTACGGTGCCTGGGTAGGGTTATGCGTGTGATATACTCTGGGGCCTGGATAGGGTTATGCGTGTGATGTACTCCGGGGCCTGGATAGGGTTATGCACGTGGTGTACTACGGTGCCTGGATAGGGTTATGCATGTGATGTACTCGGGTGCCTGGATAGGGTTATGCACGTGGTGTACAACGGTGCCTGGATAGGGTTATGCGTGTGATGTACTCCAGGGCCTGGATAGGGTTATGCATGTGGTGTACTCAGGTGCCTGGATAGGGTTATGCGTGTTATGTACTCGGGTGCCTGGATAGGGTTATGCATGTGGTGTACTCGGGTGCCTGGATAGGGTTATGCGTGTGATGTACTCGGGTGCCTGCATGTTAGGGAGAATTCTCTGTTTAGGCTGAATTTCCCTACCTAGTGAGTCCCCCAGCAGCTTTGCTGGATTTCTGGGGTTTAATTTTTTTCTCCTGCCAAGAGTGAGACTCTTTTACCCTCACTCTTGGACATGTTGAAGTGTGTTTTCTTGGTTAAACCTTGTGTTGAATGGGCTATGGGGTCTCTTACTCCATAGGGCCTCATGTATTTTTGTGATGTGGGTCACACAGCACCCTCTGTGCCGTGACCCAGGGGTGTCCTAGGGACTCCCCAACATAGACTCCATACCCTGGGACTGACTACTGTCTCCCAGGGCATGTAAAGTCACCAAAGACTTTGCTAGTCTTGAATCCTGAACAGAACCAGTACAAACCATCATATTGTGGACGTACTGGCTGGGGCAATTCGATTGCCCCAGGGTCTGTTAGTCGAGGGGGCACGTCTCCGTCCCCCCTGATCGAGTTTTGGCTGGTGGCAGTGGAAACTACTTTTTATATTCGACCGCGAATATTTCCCTATGGGATTTCCCATTGTTTTAGGCTAACACATTTAATTATTTATTTACGGTAGCCTTAAACATACCGCCGGTTTATGTATTTATTTTTATAACTCCGGTTGGGACTTTTTGCCAAAACTTGATTCTAAAATGGCGTTGGTGTTCGCCTCTGTAACTCTGACCCAAAGTGGAGCCCTTTGTTCCACTTTTGGCGGGCTTCTCCACAGAAGCCCTCCAAAGTGGTGCCACTCTGTCTGGGGTACTTAGGAGGGGTGGAGGGGGATTTAGGCACCCTGGACTGAGTTACCTTGGTAACTCAAGTCGCACTCCGTCCTGATTGGCCCAAGTGGTGAGCCGCCCGGCTCACCACTTAGCATGGTTGAGTGACAGCTAGGCTGGGTGAATGGGGGTTTGCTGCATAAAAGCAGGGCTTTGGGGACTGGGACTTCAGAAGTCGCCACAGGACCAAGAATCCGACGAGGGAAGAGCTGAGCCGACCTGCTTCGACGACACCACCCGGTGGAGCCCTGCTGAACCGTCTCACCACTTTTTCCCGACGACCGAGGAGAACTCTTAACGGAGTGGCTCCTTCCCTTGACTGGTGGGGACAACCAGTTTTCGCCTTCTTTCCGTTCTTTGAGGTATCTCGTGGCCGCCTTGCCTGTGCCAAGCACCCCGGCAACCGGAATACCACACTTTACCCCCATACCGCGAAAGTCGGTACCAACCCTTTAACCGGAGGACTCCGCGGCTGGTTTCTTCCCGGGCAGTGCAACGACCCTCTTCTTCTGCTCTTCAGCGAGAACTTCTTCTCCCCTGACCGACGTCGAGCCCTGCTGCCACTGCCTGGAACAACTGCCACCGCTGGAGGATCCTTTCCGCTTAAGGTACTGTGTTCTGCCTGGCTTCCCTTGCTACCGACTGTACGGGGTAGATTTAGTCCCCGGCTTTCGAACCTGGGAGTGCCTGGGACACTTTGGCTAAACTTTCTGAGCCACTCTAACCTCTTTTTGACTCTTTGCAAGACTTTGAATCTCTAACTAACAGTGTGATCTTGGGCACATTTTCGCTCCGGCTACTCTAAGAGTGGGCCCTGCCTAGTGACTTTTGCTCACCTGTGACTTTATTCTTCTTTAAGCCTATTGCAAGTGTTCTGGACCTTAGAGTGGTGTGTCTAACCCATTTCTGCTTTTTCTCTCCCTTTCTTGGAAACTACTAGAGTGTCATCTAACGTTAAGCACTCACCTCTGTTTTAATTAAGTGGTGTTTACTTAGAGTTGTCTAGATAGGAGAAAGGATTGAATCTACTTTCATTATAACTGTGTTGAAGTGCTTTTACTATATTTTTTGCTAGAGTGTTTTTAACTTATGTGTATTTTAAATAAATAACTATATACTTTTGAAACCAAGCTCTGGTCAGTGTTTGCTTGTGCTATTGTGTTTTGGTACATATTGTGTATACTTTACATACTGCCTAACTCTTCTTGAGAGAAGTCTGACTGCTCAGCCACAGCTACCAGGTAAATCTGGGTGGTACAGACTGCTACCAAAGGGGTTTACTGCTCTACCTGTAGTCTTAAATCTTTTGCAGTGTTCCCCAAGGGAACTGCACAGGTTTCTGCCTAACACTGGTGTACAGCGGTGGGATTTGTATTGAGTATACATTTTATTGTGCTTTAGATACCTTAGTGCAACTAACCACAAAGCTTAGCACTGAAAAAGTAAAACCTCTAACATGTCAGTTATAGAAAGCTATAGTCAAGAGTCCCTTGCAGCCAAAACTGCTGATTGTTTAAGAGTACTCTGTAAACATAAGGATCTCCTGACTAAGGGCAAGAAAATGGAGCTGATTGAAAGATTGTTAGCTAACCAAAGTCTGGGTGATGGTTCAGAGGAACCTACCACTCCAGCAACTGTAGATGACAGTATTGAAATTAACATGGAGCAAAATGTTGATGATTCTGAGGAAGAGTCAGAAGAGGAGGGTGAGGCTGTTGTGACTGTCCCCCCTAGGCCTCTGCCTGCTCTACCTGCTGTACCTACTGGGCCTTTACCAGGTCCCACATTTAGTCCTCAGTACTTTGAACTGGAGAAAATGAAACTAGAATTGGAGTATAAGAAACTTAATGCTCAAACTGACAAAGAACTAAGGCTAAGGGAAATGGAGCTCAAGTATGAGCTAGAAATGAAGAAATTATCTGTTGAGAATGCTTCTCTCTCTGGCTCCTCTAGAAGTTCCAGTCCTAAAAGACCCCGGATGCCTAAAGAATTGGTTGGTATGTATGAGCCTAAGTTGGATGTGTTGGATTGGTTGTCTCTGTTTGAATATAATCATGGGCTCCAGAACATCACAGGAAATGACTTACTCACCTGGTTGTTCTCTAGGCTTCCCCCTGTTGCAACTGATGTGGTAATGGAGATGGGGGAGGAGGATAGGAAGGACTATGAATGTGTGAAACTAGCTTTGATAGCTAGGTTTGGGAAGACCCCTTCCCAGTATCTTAAGAGGTTTAGGAGCCTCAAAAAGCATGATGGTACCCCTTGGGCTACCTGGGTGAGTGAATGTTTGAAAAACTTAGAGGGATGGATTAAGGGTTACAAGGTGAACACTTATGAGGGGATGAGAAATCTCTTTATGTTGGAGTCAATTTATGATGCCTGCTCTCCTGAGCTCAGACAGCACTTGGCTGATTCACAGGAATTGGATCCTAGGAAGCTAGCTAAGGCTGCTGACTTGTGGGTTGCCAACAGGGCCACTCACAAGGATTCTGGGGTAACTCAGAAGAAGGATGGGGAGAAACAGCCTAAAAAGGACCCCAAAGAGAATTCTAATACCTCCCATACCCAAGAGGGCCACAAACAACCAAATAACCAGGGTAAGCCCCAGGGTAAACCGAATCAGGCTAGTGTACCTTCTGGCCACAAGCCAGAAGGAGGTCAGAGCAAGCCACCCTTCCAGAGAGCATTTGGACAATGCTATGTCTGTCAGGGTACTGACCATATCAAAGGAGATCCCAAGTGCAAGGGTAAACCTGCAGGGATCAGCACAGTCTCCTTAGCCTTCACTCCTGAGGATGAAGTACAGATGGCTAGTGCCCACTTTGAACTCTTTGCTGAAGAACCCTTGGGTCTTCAAGCAACTGTAAACTTAGAGCCTATGGGTCTGGTTAGTCCCCAGAATAGGGTTGTGTATAACTCCCTACCTGTTAACTCTAAGGTGTATTATGTGGACAGTGTTCTTGTCAATGGCCAGGATACTCCTGCCAGGAGAGACACTGGGGCCAGCAGAACAGTAGTGGATGAAAGCTTCTTTCAACCTGAGGATGTGGCCAAAGCACCCAAAGGTCCCACTAAGATGTCTGGAGGCCCTGTCCAAATGGTTCCTATTCTACCAGCCCTCATTCAATGTAACAACATGACAGTAAGGATCCCTGTCAGTGTTCAGGCTGAGGTACCTGGGAAGGTCCTGTTAGGGAATGACCTAAGAACTCTAGGAGTAGTGTCACATACCCCCAGGCCTCCCAGTATGGAGAAGCAGAACTTAACCAAATTGGCTAGAAAGGCTACCTTGAAGGACCCTTCTAAGCCTGTGGGACCCTCTACTGAGAACCCCACTACAAGCCCTGGTGTTAGTAAGTTGACCTCTAACCCAGGCACATTTCAGGATAGTATGCTAGGAACATGGGCGCCCCAACCAAGCTCCATCATTGTTCCCCTAGTCTCAGAGTCTCTGACTCCCCCTGCTTCTGAGGAAGAGGTGGATAGACCAACTAGGCCCCTATCTGGACCTGAGAGAACTGGTAATTCTCAGTGCTGGTGGAAAACCAGAAAAGAAAAGTCTAAGGCCAAAAACCTTCAGAGTGTTGGACCTTCTACTGAAGACCCCAACTTAAATCCTAATATTAGGGGGGAAACTCCTAAAATAGGTAAGGGTAGATTTAAGAGGAAGGGGAAGCAGGTACATTGCCTAACCCCAACCCCTCCAACCAAGAGGCCTAAGACCCAACCTGCTCCCACAAGAGAGGTGGTGAGGAACCTTGGAGGCCCCTCTAGATCTAAGGGAATCCTTTATAAGGACCCCTTCAAAAAGCCTAACATAGGTTCAGAAGTTGTACCAACTTCTGAGGGACTGGTCAACCAGATCCCCTATAACAAAAAGACTGATGTTCCTCAAAGGGTCTGTAGGTCCGTTAGCTTGCAAAAGAAAACCTTTGAGTTCTCCATCGAACATAGGTCAAGGTGTCACCATCAAAATGCTGATGGACTCTCTAGGATGTATATCATCGACTAGAGGTATGAGGTTCATCCAGGAGTGGATTAAATCCTCCTGTCCCTTAGTCTGGGGGGGGCGAGTGTTAGGGAGAATTCTCTGTTTAGGCTGAATTTCCCTACCTAGTGAGTCCCCCAGCAGCTTTGCTGGATTTCTGGGGTTTAATTTTTTTCTCCTGCCAAGAGTGAGACTCTTTTACCCTCACTCTTGGACATGTTGAAGTGTGTTTTCTTGGTTAAACCTTGTGTTGAATGGGCTATGGGGTCTCTTACTCCATAGGGCCTCATGTATTTTTGTGATGTGGGTCACACAGCACCCTCTGTGCCGTGACCCAGGGGTGTCCTAGGGACTCCCCAACATAGACTCCATACCCTGGGACTGACTACTGTCTCCCAGGGCATGTAAAGTCACCAAAGACTTTGCTAGTCTTGAATCCTGAACAGAACCAGTACAAACCATCATATTGTGGACGTACTGGCTGGGGCAATTCGATTGCCCCAGGGTCTGTTAGTCGAGGGGGCACGTCTCCGTCCCCCCTGATCGAGTTTTGGCTGGTGGCAGTGGAAACTACTTTTTATATTCGACCGCGAATATTTCCCTATGGGATTTCCCATTGTTTTAGGCTAACACATTTAATTATTTATTTACGGTAGCCTTAAACATACCGCCGGTTTATGTATTTATTTTTATAACTCCGGTTGGGACTTTTTGCCAAAACTTGATTCTAAAATGGCGTTGGTGTTCGCCTCTGTAACTCTGACCCAAAGTGGAGCCCTTTGTTCCACTTTTGGCGGGCTTCTCCACAGAAGCCCTCCAAAGTGGTGCCACTCTGTCTGGGGTACTTAGGAGGGGTGGAGGGGGATTTAGGCACCCTGGACTGAGTTACCTTGGTAACTCAAGTCGCACTCCGTCCTGATTGGCCCAAGTGGTGAGCCGCCCGGCTCACCACTTAGCATGGTTGAGTGACAGCTAGGCTGGGTGAATGGGGGTTTGCTGCATAAAAGCAGGGCTTTGGGGACTGGGACTTCAGAAGTCGCCACAGGACCAAGAATCCGACGAGGGAAGAGCTGAGCCGACCTGCTTCGACGACACCACCCGGTGGAGCCCTGCTGAACCGTCTCACCACTTTTTCCCGACGACCGAGGAGAACTCTTAACGGAGTGGCTCCTTCCCTTGACTGGTGGGGACAACCAGTTTTCGCCTTCTTTCCGTTCTTTGAGGTATCTCGTGGCCGCCTTGCCTGTGCCAAGCACCCCGGCAACCGGAATACCACACTTTACCCCCATACCGCGAAAGTCGGTACCAACCCTTTAACCGGAGGACTCCGCGGCTGGTTTCTTCCCGGGCAGTGCAACGACCCTCTTCTTCTGCTCTTCAGCGAGAACTTCTTCTCCCCTGACCGACGTCGAGCCCTGCTGCCACTGCCTGGAACAACTGCCACCGCTGGAGGATCCTTTCCGCTTAAGGTACTGTGTTCTGCCTGGCTTCCCTTGCTACCGACTGTACGGGGTAGATTTAGTCCCCGGCTTTCGAACCTGGGAGTGCCTGGGACACTTTGGCTAAACTTTCTGAGCCACTCTAACCTCTTTTTGACTCTTTGCAAGACTTTGAATCTCTAACTAACAGTGTGATCTTGGGCACATTTTCGCTCCGGCTACTCTAAGAGTGGGCCCTGCCTAGTGACTTTTGCTCACCTGTGACTTTATTCTTCTTTAAGCCTATTGCAAGTGTTCTGGACCTTAGAGTGGTGTGTCTAACCCATTTCTGCTTTTTCTCTCCCTTTCTTGGAAACTACTAGAGTGTCATCTAACGTTAAGCACTCACCTCTGTTTTAATTAAGTGGTGTTTACTTAGAGTTGTCTAGATAGGAGAAAGGATTGAATCTACTTTCATTATAACTGTGTTGAAGTGCTTTTACTATATTTTTTGCTAGAGTGTTTTTAACTTATGTGTATTTTAAATAAATAACTATATACTTTTGAAACCAAGCTCTGGTCAGTGTTTGCTTGTGCTATTGTGTTTTGGTACATATTGTGTATACTTTACATACTGCCTAACTCTTCTTGAGAGAAGTCTGACTGCTCAGCCACAGCTACCAGGTAAATCTGGGTGGTACAGACTGCTACCAAAGGGGTTTACTGCTCTACCTGTAGTCTTAAATCTTTTGCAGTGTTCCCCAAGGGAACTGCACAGGTTTCTGCCTAACACTGCATATGGTTATGCGTGTGATGTACTCCGGGGCCTGGATAGGGCTATGCATGTGGTGTACTCGGGTGCCTGGATAGGGTTATGCACGTGGTGTACTAGGGTGCCTGGATAGGGTTATGCATGTGATGTACTCGGGTGCCTGGATAGGGTTATGCACGTGGTGTACAACGGTGCCTGGATAGGGTTATGCGTGTGATGTACTCCGGGGCCTGGATAGGGTTATGCATGTGGTGTACTCGGGTGCCTGGATAGGGTTATGCGTGTGATGTACTCGGGTGCCTGGATAGGGTTATGCATGTGGTGTACTCGGGTGCCTGGATAGGGTTATGCGTGTGATGTACTCGGGTGCCTGCATAGGGTTATGCGTGTGATGTACTCCGGGGCCTGGATAGGGCTATGCATGTGGTGTACTCGGGTGCCTGGATAGGGTTATGCACGTGGTGTACTAGGGTGCCTGGATAGGGTTATGCATGTGATGTACTCCGGGGCCTGGATAGGGTTATGCATGTGATGTACTCCGGTGCCTGGATAGGGTTATGCATGTGGTGTACTCTGGTGCTTGTATAGGGCTATGCGTGTGGTGTACTCTGTGCCTGGATAGGGTTCTCTCGTGCTTGGATAGGGTTATGCATGTGGTGTACTCCGGTGGCTGGATAGGGTTATGCGTGTGGTGTACTCCGGTGTTTGGATAGGGCTATGCGTGTGGTGTACTCCGGTGCCTGGATAGGGTTCTCCAGTGCTTGGAAAGGGTTATGCATGTGGTGTACTCCGGTGCCTGGATAGGGTTTTGCATGTGGTGTACTCTGGTGCCTGGATAGGGTTATGCACGTGGTGTACTCGGGTGCCTGGATAGGGTTATGCATGTGGTGTACTCGGGTGCCTGGATAGGGCAATGGGTGTGATGTACTCCGGGGCCTAGATAGGGTTTTGCATGTGATCTACTCTGGTGCCTGGATAATGTTTTGCATGTGGTGTACTCCGGTGCCTGGATAGGGTTATGCATGTGATGTATTCGGGTGCCTCGATAGGGTTATGCGTGTGATGTACTCCGGTGCCTGGATAGGGTTTTGCATGTGGTGTACTCTGGTGCCTGGATAGGGTTTTGCATGTGGTGTACTCTGGTGCCTGGATAGGGTTTTGCATGTGGTGTACTCCGGTGCCTGGATAGGGTTTTGCATGTGGTGTACTCCGGTGCCTGGATAGGGTTTTGCGTGTGGTGTACTCCGGTGCCTGGATAATGTTATGCACGTGGTGTACTACGGTGTCTGGATAGGGTTATGCATGTGATGTACTCCGGTGCCTGGATAGGGTAATGTGTGTTGGGTACTTAGGGTTATGCGTGTGATGTACTCCGGTGCCTGGATAGGGTTATGCGTGTGGTGTACTCCGGTGCTTGGATAGGGCTATGCGTGTGGTGTACTCCATGCCTGGATAGGGTTCTCTCGTACTTGGATAGGGTTATGCATGTGGTGTACTCCGGTGGCTGGATAGGGATATGCGTGTGGTGTACTCCGGTGTTTGGATAGGGCTATGCGTGTGGTGTACTCCGGTGCCTGGATAGGGTTCTCCAGTGCTTGGAAAGGGTTATGCATGTGATGTACTCCGGTGCCTGGATAGGGTTATGCATGTGATGTACTCCGGTGCCTGGATAGGGTAATGTGTGTTGGGTACTCAGGGTTATGCATGTGATGTACTCCGGTGCCTGGATAGAGTTTTGCATGTGATGTACTCCGGTGCCTGGATAGGGTTATGCATGTGATGTACTCCGGTGCCTGGATAGGGTAATGTGTGTTGGATACTCAGGGTTATGCGTGTGATGTACTCCGGTGCCTGGATAGAGTTTTGCATGTGGTGTACTCTGGTGCCTGGATAGGGCTATGCGTGTGGTGTACTCCGGTGCCTGGATAGGGTTCTCCGGTGCTTGGAAAGGGTTATTCATGTGGTGTACTTTGGTGCCTGGATAGGGTAATGTGTGTTGGGTACTCAGGGTTATGCGTGTGATGTACTCCGGTGCCTGGATAGGGTTTTGCATGTGGTGTACTCGGGTGCCTGGATAGGGTTATGCACGTGGTGTACTCCGGTGCCTGGATAGGGTTTTGCATGTGGTGTACTCGGGTGCCTGGATAGGGTTTTGCATGTGATGTACTCCGGTGCCTGGATATGGCTATGCGTGTGATGTACTCTGGGGCCTGGATAGGGCTATGCGTGTGGTGTACTCCGGGACCTGGATAGGGCTATGCGTGTGATGTACTCCAGGGCCTGGATAGGGTAATGTGTGTTGGGTACTCAGGGTTATGCGTGTTTTGTACTCCGGTGCCTGGATAGAGTTTTGCATGTGGTGTACTCTGGTGCCTGGATAGGGCTATGCGTGTGGTGTACTCCGGTGCTTGGATAGGGTTCTCCGGTGCTTGGAAAGGGTTGTGCATGTGGTGTACTACGGTGCCTGGATAGGGTTATGCGTGTGATGTACTCCGGTGCCTGGATAGGGCTATGCGTGTGATGTACTCCGGGGCCTGGATAGGGTTATGCACGTGGTGTACTACGGTGCCTGGATAGGGTTATGCATGTGGTGTACTCGGGTGCCTGGATAGGGCTATGCGTGTGATGTACTCCAGGGCCTGGATAGGGTAATGTGTGTTGGGTACTCAGGGTTATGCGTGTTTTGTACTCCGGTGCCTGGATAGAGTTTTGCATGTGGTGTACTCTGGTGCCTGGATAGGGTTCTCCGGTGCTTGGAAAGGGTTATGCATGTGGTGTACTCCGGTGCCTGGATAGGGTTCTCCGGTGCTTGGAAAGGGTTATGCATGTGGTGTACTCCGGTGCCTGGATAGGGTTATGCATGTGGTGTACTCCGGTGCCTGGATAGGGTAATGTGTGTTGGGTACTCAGGGTTTTGCATGTGATGTACTCCGGTGCCTGGATAGGGCTATGCGTGTGATGTACTCCGGTGCCTGGATAGGGTTTTGCATGTGGTGTACTCCGGTGCCTGGATAGGGTTATGCGTGTGATGTACTCCGGGGCCTGGATAGGGTTATGCATGTGATGTACTCGGGGCCTGGATAGGATTATGTGTGTGATGTACTCAGGGGCCTGGATAGGGCTATGCGTGTGATGTATTCCGGGGCCTGGATAGGGCTATGCGTGTGATGTACTCCAGGGCCTGGATAGGGCTATGCGTGTGATGTACTCCGGGGCCTGGATAGGGTTATGCGTGTAATGTACTACGGTGCCTGGATAGGGTTATGCATGTGGTTTACTCGGGTGCCTGGATAGGGTTTTGCATGTGGTGTACTCGGGTGCCTGGATAGGGTTTTGCATGTGGTGTAATCCAGTGCCTGGATAGGGTTATGCGTGTGATGTACTACGGTGCCTGGATAGGGTTATGCGTGTGATGTACTACGGTGCCTGGATAGGGTTATGCGTGTGATGTACTCCGGGGGATGGATAGGGTTATGCACGTGGTGTACTAGGGTGCCTGGATAGGGTTATGCGTGTGATGTACTCGGGTGCCTGGATAGGGTTATGCACGTGGTGTACTAGGGTGCCTGGATAGGGTTATGCACGTGGTGTACTAGGGTGCCTGGATAGGGTTATGCACGTGGTGTACTCGGGTGCCTGGATAGGGTTATGCATGTGATGTACTCGGGTGCCTGGATAGGGTTATGCATGTGGTGTACTAGGGTGCCTGGATAGGGTTATGCACGTGGTGTACTAGGGTGCCTGGATAGGGTTATGCACGTGGTGTACTCGGGTGCCTGGATAGGGTTATGCACGTGGTGTACTAGGGTGTCTGGATAGGGTTATGCGTGTGATGTACTCCGGGGCCTGGATAGGGTTATGCATGTGGTGTACTCGGGTGCCTGGATAGGGCTATGCGTGTGATGTACTCCGGGGCCTGTATAGGGTTATGCATGTGATGTACTCGGGTGCCTGGATAGGGTTATGTGTGTGATGTACTCGGGTGCCTGGATAGGGTTATGCACGTGGTGTACTAGGGTGCCTGGATAGGGTTATGCGTGTGATGTACTCCGGGGCCTGGATAGGGCTATGCGTGTGATGTACTCCGGTGCCTGGATAGGGTTTTGCATGTGGTGTACTCCGGTGCCTGGATAGGGTTATGCATGTGGTGTACTCGGGTGCCTGGATAGGGTTATGCATGTGATGTACTCGGGTGCCTGGACAGGGCTATGCGTGTGATGTACTCCGGGGACTGGATAGAGTTTTGTGTGTGCTGTACTCTGGTGCCTGGATAGGGTAATGTGTGTTGGGTACTTAGGGTTATGCGTGTGATGTACTCCGGTGCCTGGATAGGGTTATGCGTGTGGTGTACTCCGGTGCTTGGATAGGGCTATGCGTGTGGTGTACTCTGTGCCTGGATAGGGTTCTCTCGTGCTTGGATAGGGTTATGCATGTGGTGTACTCCGGTGGCTGGATAGGGTTATGCGTGTGGTGTACTCCGGTGTTTGGATAGGGCTATGCATGTGGTGTACTCTGGTGCCTGGATAGGGTTTTGCATGTGGTGTACTCTGGTGCCTGGATAGGGTTATGCACGTGGTGTACTCGGGTGCCTGGATAGGGTTATGCATGTGGTGTACTCGGGTGCCTGGATAGGGCAATGCGTGTGATGTACTCCGGGGCCTAGATAGGGTTTTGCATGTGATTTACTCTTGTGCCTGGATAATGTTTTGCATGTGGTGTACTCCGGTGCCTGGATAGGGTTTTGCGTGTGGTGTACTATGGTGCCTGGATAGGGTTATGCATGTGATGTATTCGGGTGCCTCGATAGGGTTATGCGTGTGATGTACTCCGGTGCCTGGATAGGGTTTTGCATGTGGTGTACTCTGGTGCCTGGATAGGGTTTTGCATGTGGTGTACTCTGGTTCCTGGATAGGGTTTTGCATGTGGTGTACTCCGGTGTCTGGATAGAGTTTTGCGTGTGGTGTACTCCGGTGCCTGGATAATGTTATGCACGTGGTGTACTACGGTGCCTGGATAGGGTTTCGCATGTGGTGTACTACGGTGCCTGGATAGGGTTATGCGTGTGATGTACTCGGGTGCCTGCATACAGTTATGCGTGTGATGTACTCCGGGGCCTGGATAGGGTTATGCATGTGATGTACTCGGGTGCCTGGAAAGGGCTATGCGTGTGATGTACTCCGGGGACTGGATAGAGTTTTGTGTGTGGTGTACTCCGGTGCCTGGATAGGGTTCTCCAGTGCTTGGAAAGGGTTATGCATGTGGTGTACTCTGGTGCCTGGATAGGGTTATGCATGTGATGTACTCCGGTGCCTGGATAGGGTAATGTGTGTTGGGTACTTAGGGTTATGCGTGTGATGTACTCCGGTGCCTGGATAGGGTTATGCGTGTGGTGTACTCCGGTGCTTGGATAGGGCTATGCGTGTGGTGTACTCCATGCCTGGATAGGGTTCTCTCGTGCTTGGATAGGGTTATGCATGTGGTGTACTCCGGTGGCTGGATAGGGATATGCGTGTGGTGTACTCTGGTGTTTGGATAGGGCTATGCGTGTGGTGTTCTCCGGTGCCTGGATAGGGTTCTCCAGTGCTTGGAAAGGGTTATGCATGTGGTGTACTCCGGTGCCTGGATAGGGTAATGTGTGTTGGGTACTCAGGGTTATGCGTGTGATGTACTCCGGTGCCTGGATAGAGTTTTGCATGTGGTGTACTCTGGTGCCTGGATAGGGCTATGCGTGTGGTGTACTCCGGTGCCTGGATAGGGCTATGCGTGTGATGTACTCCGGGGCCTGGATAGGGCTATGCGTGTGATGTACTCCGGGGCCTGGATAGGGTTTTGCATGTGGTGTACTCCGGTGCCTGGACAGGGCTATGCGTGTGATGTACTACGGTGCCTGGATAGGGTTTTGCATGTGGTGTACTCCGGTGCCTGGATAGGGTTATGCGTGTGATGTACTCGGGCACCTGGATAGGGTTTTGCGTGTGGTGTACTCCGGTGCCTGGATAATGTTATGCACGTGGTGTACTACGGTGCCTGGATAGGGTTATGCACATGGTGCACTACGGTGCCTGGATAGGGTTATGCATGTGATGTACTCGGGTGCCTGGATAGGGTTATGCGTGTGATGTACTCCGGTGCCTGGATAGGGTTATGCGTGTGATGTACTCGGGTGCCTAGATAGGGTTATGCACGTGGTGTACTACGGTGCCTGGATAGGGTTATGCATGTGATGTACTCCGGGGCCTGGATAGGGTTTTGCATGTGGTGTACTCGGGTGCCTGTATAGGGTTATGCGTGTGATGTACTCCGGGGCCTGGATAGGGTTATGCACATGGTGTACTCGGGTGCCTGGATAGGGTTATGCATGTGATGTACTCCGGTGCCTGGATAGGGTTATGCGTGTGATGTACTCCGGGGCCTGGATAGGGTTATGCATGTGGTGTACTACGGTGCCTGGATAGGGTTATGCATGTGATGTACTCCGGTGCCTAGATAGGGTTATGCGTGTGATGTACTCCGGGGCCTGGATAGGGTTATGCATGTGGTGTACTCGGGTGCCTGGATAGGGTTATGCATGTGGTGTACTCCGGTGCCTGGATAGGGTAATGTGTGTTGGGTACTCAGGGTTATGCGTGTGATGTACTCCGGGGCCTGGATAGGGTTATGTGTGTGATGTACTCCGGGGCCTGGATAGGGCTATGCACGTGGTGTACTACGGTGCCTGGATAGGGTTATGCACGTGGTGTACTCCGGTGCCTGGATAGGGTTTTGCATGTGGTGTACTCGGGTGCCTGGATAGGGTTATGCGTGTGATGTACTCAGGTGCCTGGATAGGGTTATGCGTGTGATGTACTCCGGTGCCTGGATAGGGTTATGCGTGTGATGTACTCGGGTGCCTGGATAGGGTTTTGCATGTGGTGTACTCGGGTGCCTGGATAGGGTTATGCGTGTGATGTACTCGGGTGCCTGGATAGGATTATGCGTGTGATGTACTCCGGGGCCTGGATAGGGTTTTGCATGTGGTGTACTCGGGTGCTTGGATAGGGTTATGCACGTGGTGTACTACGGTGCCTGGGTAGGGTTATGCGTGTGATATACTCTGGGGCCTGGATAGGGTTATGCGCGTGGTGTACTACGGTGCCTGGATAGGGTTATGCATGTGATGTACTCGGGTGCCTGGATAGGGTTATGCACGTGGTGTACAACGGTGCCTGGATAGGGTTATGCATGTGATGTACTCGGGTGCCTGGATAGGGTTATGCACGTGGTGTACAACGGTGCCTGGATAGGGTTATGCGTGTGATGTACTCCAGGGCCTGGATAGGGTTATGCATGTGGTGTACTCAGGTGCCTGGATAGGGTTATGCGTGTTATGTACTCGGGTGCCTGGATAGGGTTATGCATGTGGTGTACTCGGGTGCCTGGATAGGGTTATGCGTGTGATGTACTCGGGTGCCTGCATATGGTTATGCGTGTGATGTACTCCGGGGCCTGGATAGGGCTATGCATGTGGTGTACTCGGGTGCCTGGATAGGGTTATGCACGTGGTGTACTAGGGTGCCTGGATAGGGTTATGCATGTGATGTACTCGGGTGCCTGGATAGGGTTATGCACGTGGTGTACAACGGTGCCTGGATAGGGTTATGCGTGTGATGTACTCCGGGGCCTGGATAGGGTTATGCATGTGGTGTACTCGGGTGCCTGGATAGGGTTATGCGTGTGATGTACTCGGGTGCCTGGATAGGGTTATGCATGTGGTGTACTCGGGTGCCTGGATAGGGTTATGCGTGTGATGTACTCGGGTGCCTGCATAGGGTTATGCGTGTGATGTACTCCGGGGCCTGGATAGGGCTATGCATGTGGTGTACTCGGGTGCCTGGATAGGGTTATGCACGTGGTGTACTAGGGTGCCTGGATAGGGTTATGCGTGTGATGTACTCCGGGGCCTGGATAGGGTTATGCATGTGATGTACTCCGGTGCCTGGATAGGGTTATGCATGTGGTGTACTCTGGTGCTTGTATAGGGCTATGCGTGTGGTGTACTCTGTGCCTGGATAGGGTTCTCTCGTGCTTGGATAGGGTTATGCATGTGGTGTACTCCGGTGGCTGGATAGGGTTATGCGTGTGGTGTACTCCGGTGTTTGGATAGGGCTATGCGTGTGGTGTACTCCGGTGCCTGGATAGGGTTCTCCAGTGCTTGGAAAGGGTTATGCATGTGGTGTACTCCGGTGCCTGGATAGGGTTTTGCATGTGGTGTACTCTGGTGCCTGGATAGGGTTATGCACGTGGTGTACTCGGGTGCCTGGATAGGGTTATGCATGTGGTGTACTCGGGTGCCTGGATAGGGCAATGGGTGTGATGTACTCCGGGGCCTAGATAGGGTTTTGCATGTGATTTACTCTGGTGCCTGGATAATGTTTTGCATGTGGTGTACTCCGGTGCCTGGATAGGGTTATGCATGTGATGTATTCGGGTGCCTCGATAGGGTTATGCGTGTGATGTACTCCGGTGCCTGGATAGGGTTTTGCATGTGGTGTACTCTGGTGCCTGGATAGGGTTTTGCATGTGGTGTACTCTGGTGCCTGGATAGGGTTTTGCATGTGGTGTACTCCGGTGCCTGGATAGGGTTTTGCATGTGGTGTACTCCGGTGCCTGGATAGGGTTTTGCGTGTGGTGTACTCCGGTGCCTGGATAATGTTATGCACGTGGTGTACTACGGTGCCTGGATAGGGTTATGCATGTGATGTACTCCGGTGCCTGGATAGGGTAATGTGTGTTGGGTACTTAGGGTTATGCGTGTGATGTACTCCGGTGCCTGGATAGGGTTATGCGTGTGGTGTACTCCGGTGCTTGGATAGGGCTATGCGTGTGGTGTACTCCATGCCTGGATAGGGTTCTCTCGTGCTTGGATAGGGT
Source organism: Ambystoma mexicanum (assembly GCF_040938575.1). Lineage (NCBI taxonomy): Eukaryota > Metazoa > Chordata > Amphibia > Caudata > Ambystomatidae > Ambystoma > Ambystoma mexicanum. The sequence goes on from NC_090934.1 coordinate 32,712,019, forward strand.
TATGCATGTGGTGTACTCCGGTGGCTGGATAGGGATATGCGTGTGGTGTACTCCGGTGTTTGGATAGGGCTATGCGTGTGGTGTACTCCGGTGCCTGGATAGGGTTCTCCAGTGCTTGGAAAGGGTTATGCATGTGATGTACTCCGGTGCCTGGATAGGGTTATGCATGTGATGTACTCCGGTGCCTGGATAGGGTAATGTGTGTTGGGTACTCAGGGTTATGCATGTGATGTACTCTGGTGCCTGGATAGAGTTTTGCATGTGGTGTACTCCGGTGCCTGGATAGGGTTATGCATGTGATGTACTCCGGTGCCTGGATAGGGTAATGTGTGTTGGATACTCAGGGTTATGCGTGTGATGTACTCCGGTGCCTGGATAGAGTTTTGCATGTGGTGTACTCTGGTGCCTGGATAGGGCTATGCGTGTGGTGTACTCCGGTGCCTGGATAGGGTTCTCCGGTGCTTGGAAAGGGTTATTCATGTGGTGTACTTTGGTGCCTGGATAGGGTAATGTGTGTTGGGTACTCAGGGTTATGCGTGTGATGTACTCCGGTGCCTGGATAGGGTTTTGCATGTGGTGTACTCGGGTGCCTGGATAGGGTTATGCACGTGGTGTACTCCGGTGCCTGGATAGGGTTTTGCATGTGGTGTACTCGGGTGCCTGGATAGGGTTTTGCATGTGATGTACTCCGGTGCCTGGATATGGCTATGCGTGTGATGTACTCTGGGGCCTGGATAGGGCTATGCGTGTGGTGTACTCCGGGACCTGGATAGGGCTATGCGTGTGATGTACTCCAGGGCCTGGATAGGGTAATGTGTGTTGGGTACTCAGGGTTATGCGTGTTTTGTACTCCGGTGCCTGGATAGAGTTTTGCATGTGGTGTACTCTGGTGCCTGGATAGGGCTATGCGTGTGGTGTACTCCGGTGCTTGGATAGGGTTCTCCGGTGCTTGGAAAGGGTTGTGCATGTGGTGTACTACGGTGCCTGGATAGGGTTATGCGTGTGATGTACTCCGGTGCCTGGATAGGGCTATGCGTGTGATGTACTCCGGGGCCTGGATAGGGTTATGCACGTGGTGTACTACGGTGCCTGGATAGGGTTATGCATGTGGTGTACTCGGGTGCCTGGATAGGGCTATGCGTGTGATGTACTCCAGGGCCTGGATAGGGTAATGTGTGTTGGGTACTCAGGGTTATGCGTGTTTTGTACTCCGGTGCCTGGATAGAGTTTTGCATGTGGTGTACTCTGGTGCCTGGATAGGGTTCTCCGGTGCTTGGAAAGGGTTATGCATGTGGTGTACTCCGGTGCCTGGATAGGGTTCTCCGGTGCTTGGAAAGGGTTATGCATGTGGTGTACTCCGGTGCCTGGATAGGGTTATGCATGTGGTGTACTCCGGTGCCTGGATAGGGTAATGTGTGTTGGGTACTCAGGGTTTTGCATGTGATGTACTCCGGTGCCTGGATAGGGCTATGCGTGTGATGTACTCCGGTGCCTGGATAGGGTTTTGCATGTGGTGTACTCCGGTGCCTGGATAGGGTTATGCGTGTGATGTACTCCGGGGCCTGGATAGGGTTATGCATGTGATGTACTCGGGGCCTGGATAGGATTATGCGTGTGATGTACTCCGGGGCCTGGATAGGGCTATGCGTGTGATGTACTCCGGGGCCTGGATAGGGCTATGCGTGTGATGTACTCCAGGGCCTGGATAGGGCTATGCGTGTGATGTACTCCGGGGCCTGGATAGGGTTATGCGTGTAATGTACTACGGTGCCTGGATAGGGTTATGCATGTGGTTTACTCGGGTGCCTGGATAGGGTTTTGCATGTGGTGTACTCGGGTGCCTGGATAGGGTTTTGCATGTGGTGTACTCCAGTGCCTGGATAGGGTTATGCGTGTGACGTACTACGGTGCCTGGATAGGGTTATGCGTGTGATGTACTACGGTGCCTGGATAGGGTTATGCGTGTGATGTACTCCGGGGGATGGATAGGGTTATGCACGTGGTGTACTAGGGTGCCTGGATAGGGTTATGCGTGTGATGTACTCGGGTGCCTGGATAGGGTTATGCACGTGGTGTACTAGGGTGCCTGGATAGGGTTATGCACGTGGTGTACTAGGGTGCCTGGATAGGGTTATGCACGTGGTGTACTCGGGTGCCTGGATAGGGTTATGCATGTGATGTACTCGGGTGCCTGGATAGGGTTATGCATGTGGTGTACTAGGGTGCCTGGATAGGGTTATGCACGTGGTGTACTAGGGTGCCTGGATAGGGTTATGCACGTGGTGTACTCGGGTGCCTGGATAGGGTTATGCACGTGGTGTACTAGGGTGTCTGGATAGGGTTATGCGTGTGATGTACTCCGGGGCCTGGATAGGGTTATGCATGTGGTGTACTCGGGTGCCTGGATAGGGCTATGCGTGTGATGTACTCCGGGGCCTGTATAGGGTTATGCATGTGATGTACTCGGGTGCCTGGATAGGGTTATGTGTGTGATGTACTCGGGTGCCTGGATAGGGTTATGCACGTGGTGTACTAGGGTGCCTGGATAGGGTTATGCGTGTGATGTACTCCGGGGCCTGGATAGGGCTATGCGTGTGATGTACTCCGGTGCCTGGATAGGGTTTTGCATGTGGTGTACTCCGGTGCCTGGATAGGGTTATGCATGTGGTGTACTCGGGTGCCTGGATAGGGTTATGCATGTGATGTACTCGGGTGCCTGGACAGGGCTATGCGTGTGATGTACTCCGGGGACTGGATAGAGTTTTGTGTGTGCTGTACTCTGGTGCCTGGATAGGGTAATGTGTGTTGGGTACTTAGGGTTATGCGTGTGATGTACTCCGGTGCCTGGATAGGGTTATGCGTGTGGTGTACTCCGGTGCTTGGATAGGGCTATGCGTGTGGTGTACTCTGTGCCTGGATAGGGTTCTCTCGTGCTTGGATAGGGTTATGCATGTGGTGTACTCCGGTGGCTGGATAGGGTTATGCGTGTGGTGTACTCCGGTGTTTGGATAGGGCTATGCATGTGGTGTACTCTGGTGCCTGGATAGGGTTTTGCATGTGGTGTACTCTGGTGCCTGGATAGGGTTATGCACGTGGTGTACTCGGGTGCCTGGATAGGGTTATGCATGTGGTGTACTCGGGTGCCTGGATAGGGCAATGCGTGTGATGTACTCCGGGGCCTAGATAGGGTTTTGCATGTGATTTACTCTTGTGCCTGGATAATGTTTTGCATGTGGTGTACTCCGGTGCCTGGATAGGGTTTTGCGTGTGGTGTACTATGGTGCCTGGATAGGGTTATGCATGTGATGTATTCGGGTGCCTCGATAGGGTTATGCGTGTGATGTACTCCGGTGCCTGTATAGGGTTTTGCATGTGGTGTACTCTGGTGCCTGGATAGGGTTTTGCATGTGGTGTACTCTGGTGCCTGGATAGGGTTTTGCATGTGGTGTACTCCGGTGCCTGGATAGGGTTTTGCATGTGGTGTACTCCGGTGTCTGGATAGGGTTTTGCGTGTGGTGTACTCCGGTGCCTGGATAATGTTATGCACGTGGTGTACTACGGTGCCTGGATAGGGTTTCGCATGTGGTGTACTACGGTGCCTGGATAGGGTTATGCGTTTGATGTACTCGGGTGCCTGCATACAGTTATGCGTGTGATGTACTCCGGGGCCTGGATAGGGTTATGCATGTGATGTACTCGGGTGCCTGGACAGGGCTATGCGTGTGATGTACTCCGGGGACTGGATAGAGTTTTGTGTGTGGTGTACTCCGGTGCCTGGATAGGGTTCTCCAGTGCTTGGAAAGGGTTATGCATGTGGTGTACTCTGGTGCCTGGATAGGGTTATGCATGTGATGTACTCCGGTGCCTGGATAGGGTTATGCGTGTGGTGTACTCCGGTGCTTGGATAGGGCTATGCGTGTGGTGTACTCCATGCCTGGATAGGGTTCTCTCGTGCTTGGATAGGGTTATGCATGTGGTGTACTCCGGTGGCTGGATAGGGATATGCGTGTGGTGTACTCCGGTGTTTGGATAGGGCTATGCGTGTGGTGTACTCCGGTGCCTGGATAGGGTTCTCCAGTGCTTGGAAAGGGTTATGCATGTGGTGTACTCCGGTGCCTGGATAGGGTAATGTGTGTTGGGTACTCAGGGTTATGCGTGTGATGTACTCCGTTGCCTGGATAGAGTTTTGCATGTGGTGTACTCTGGTGTCTGGATAGGGCTATGCGTGTGGTGTACTCCGGTGCCTGGATAGGGCTATGCGTGTGATGTACTCCGGGGCCTGGATAGGGCTATGCGTGTGATGTACTCCGGGGCCTGGATAGGGTTTTGCATGTGGTGTACTCCGGTGCCTGGACAGGGCTATGCGTGTGATGTACTACGGTGCCTGGATAGGGTTTTGCATGTGGTGTACTCCGGTGCCTGGATAGGGTTATGCGTGTGATGTACTCGGGCACCTGGATAGGGTTTTGCGTGTGGTGTACTCCGGTGCCTGGATAATGTTATGCACGTGGTGTACTACGGTGCCTGGATAGGGTTATGCACGTGGTGCACTACGGTGCCTGGATAGGGTTATGCATGTGATGTACTCGGGTGCCTGGATAGGGTTATGCGTGTAATGTACTACGGTGCCTGGATAGGGTTATGCATGTGGTTTACTCGGGTGCCTGGATAGGGTTTTGCATGTGGTGTACTCGGGTGCCTGGATAGGGTTTTGCATGTGGTGTACTCCAGTGCCTGGATAGGGTTATGCGTGTGACGTACTACGGTGCCTGGATAGGGTTATGCGTGTGATGTACTACGGTGCCTGGATAGGGTTATGCGTGTGATGTACTCCGGGGGATGGATAGGGTTATGCACGTGGTGTACTAGGGTGCCTGGATAGGGTTATGCGTGTGATGTACTCGGGTGCCTGGATAGGGTTATGCACGTGGTGTACTAGGGTGCCTGGATAGGGTTATGCACGTGGTGTACTAGGGTGCCTGGATAGGGTTATGCACGTGGTGTACTCGGGTGCCTGGATAGGGTTATGCATGTGATGTACTCGGGTGCCTGGATAGGGTTATGCATGTGGTGTACTAGGGTGCCTGGATAGGGTTATGCACGTGGTGTACTAGGGTGCCTGGATAGGGTTATGCACGTGGTGTACTCGGGTGCCTGGATAGGGTTATGCACGTGGTGTACTAGGGTGTCTGGATAGGGTTATGCGTGTGATGTACTCCGGGGCCTGGATAGGGTTATGCATGTGGTGTACTCGGGTGCCTGGATAGGGCTATGCGTGTGATGTACTCCGGGGCCTGTATAGGGTTATGCATGTGATGTACTCGGGTGCCTGGATAGGGTTATGTGTGTGATGTACTCGGGTGCCTGGATAGGGTTATGCACGTGGTGTACTAGGGTGCCTGGATAGGGTTATGCGTGTGATGTACTCCGGGGCCTGGATAGGGCTATGCGTGTGATGTACTCCGGTGCCTGGATAGGGTTTTGCATGTGGTGTACTCCGGTGCCTGGATAGGGTTATGCATGTGGTGTACTCGGGTGCCTGGATAGGGTTATGCATGTGATGTACTCGGGTGCCTGGACAGGGCTATGCGTGTGATGTACTCCGGGGACTGGATAGAGTTTTGTGTGTGCTGTACTCTGGTGCCTGGATAGGGTAATGTGTGTTGGGTACTTAGGGTTATGCGTGTGATGTACTCCGGTGCCTGGATAGGGTTATGCGTGTGGTGTACTCCGGTGCTTGGATAGGGCTATGCGTGTGGTGTACTCTGTGCCTGGATAGGGTTCTCTCGTGCTTGGATAGGGTTATGCATGTGGTGTACTCCGGTGGCTGGATAGGGTTATGCGTGTGGTGTACTCCGGTGTTTGGATAGGGCTATGCATGTGGTGTACTCTGGTGCCTGGATAGGGTTTTGCATGTGGTGTACTCTGGTGCCTGGATAGGGTTATGCACGTGGTGTACTCGGGTGCCTGGATAGGGTTATGCATGTGGTGTACTCGGGTGCCTGGATAGGGCAATGCGTGTGATGTACTCCGGGGCCTAGATAGGGTTTTGCATGTGATTTACTCTTGTGCCTGGATAATGTTTTGCATGTGGTGTACTCCGGTGCCTGGATAGGGTTTTGCGTGTGGTGTACTATGGTGCCTGGATAGGGTTATGCATGTGATGTATTCGGGTGCCTCGATAGGGTTATGCGTGTGATGTACTCCGGTGCCTGTATAGGGTTTTGCATGTGGTGTACTCTGGTGCCTGGATAGGGTTTTGCATGTGGTGTACTCTGGTGCCTGGATAGGGTTTTGCATGTGGTGTACTCCGGTGCCTGGATAGGGTTTTGCATGTGGTGTACTCCGGTGTCTGGATAGGGTTTTGCGTGTGGTGTACTCCGGTGCCTGGATAATGTTATGCACGTGGTGTACTACGGTGCCTGGATAGGGTTTCGCATGTGGTGTACTACGGTGCCTGGATAGGGTTATGCGTTTGATGTACTCGGGTGCCTGCATACAGTTATGCGTGTGATGTACTCCGGGGCCTGGATAGGGTTATGCATGTGATGTACTCGGGTGCCTGGACAGGGCTATGCGTGTGATGTACTCCGGGGACTGGATAGAGTTTTGTGTGTGGTGTACTCCGGTGCCTGGATAGGGTTCTCCAGTGCTTGGAAAGGGTTATGCATGTGGTGTACTCTGGTGCCTGGATAGGGTTATGCATGTGATGTACTCCGGTGCCTGGATAGGGTTATGCGTGTGGTGTACTCCGGTGCTTGGATAGGGCTATGCGTGTGGTGTACTCCATGCCTGGATAGGGTTCTCTCGTGCTTGGATAGGGTTATGCATGTGGTGTACTCCGGTGGCTGGATAGGGATATGCGTGTGGTGTACTCCGGTGTTTGGATAGGGCTATGCGTGTGGTGTACTCCGGTGCCTGGATAGGGTTCTCCAGTGCTTGGAAAGGGTTATGCATGTGGTGTACTCCGGTGCCTGGATAGGGTAATGTGTGTTGGGTACTCAGGGTTATGCGTGTGATGTACTCCGTTGCCTGGATAGAGTTTTGCATGTGGTGTACTCTGGTGTCTGGATAGGGCTATGCGTGTGGTGTACTCCGGTGCCTGGATAGGGCTATGCGTGTGATGTACTCCGGGGCCTGGATAGGGCTATGCGTGTGATGTACTCCGGGGCCTGGATAGGGTTTTGCATGTGGTGTACTCCGGTGCCTGGACAGGGCTATGCGTGTGATGTACTACGGTGCCTGGATAGGGTTTTGCATGTGGTGTACTCCGGTGCCTGGATAGGGTTATGCGTGTGATGTACTCGGGCACCTGGATAGGGTTTTGCGTGTGGTGTACTCCGGTGCCTGGATAATGTTATGCACGTGGTGTACTACGGTGCCTGGATAGGGTTATGCACGTGGTGCACTACGGTGCCTGGATAGGGTTATGCATGTGATGTACTCGGGTGCCTGGATAGGGTTATGCGTGTGATGTACTCCGGTGCCTGGATAGGGTTATGCGTGTGATGTACTCGGGTGCCTAGATAGGGTTATGCACGTGGTGTACTACGGTGCCTGGATAGGGTTATGCATGTGATGTACTCCGGGGCCTGGATAGGGTTTTGCATGTGGTGTACTCGGGTGCCTGTATAGGGTTATGCGTGTGATGTACTCCGGGGCCTGGATAGGGTTATGCACATGGTGTACTCGGGTGCCTGGATAGGGTTATGCATGTGATGTACTCCGGTGCCTGGATAGGGTTATGCGTGTGATGTACTCCGGGGCCTGGATAGGGTTATGCATGTGGTGTACTACGGTGCCTGGATAGGGTTATGCATGTGATGTACTCCGGTGCCTGGATAGGGTTATGCGTGTGATGTACTCCGGGGCCTGGATAGGGTTATGCATGTGGTGTACTCGGGTGCCTGGATAGGGTTATGCATGTGGTGTACTCCGGTGCCTGGATAGGGTAATGTGTGTTGGGTACTCAGGGTTATGCGTGTGATGTACTCCGGGGCCTGGATAGGGTTATGTGTGTGATGTACTCCGGGGCCTGGATAGGGCTATGCACGTGGTGTACTACGGTGCCTGGATAGGGTTATGCACGTGGTGTACTCCGGTGCCTGGATAGGGTTTTGCATGTGGTGTACTCGGGTGCCTGGATAGGGTCATGCGTGTGATGTACTCGGGTGCCTGGATAGGGTTATGCGTGTGATGTACTCGGGTGCCTGGATAGGGTTATGCGTGTGATGTACTCCGGTGCCTGGATAGGGTTTTGCATGTGGTGTACTCCGGTGCCTGGATAGGGTTATGCACGTGGTGTACTCCGGTGCCTGGATAGGGTTATGCGTGTGATGTACTCCGGGACCTGGATAGGGTTATGCACATGGTGTACTCGGGTGCCTGGATAGGGTTATGCGTGTGATGTACTCCGGTGCCTGGATAGGGTTATGCGTGTGATGTACTCCGGTGCCTGGATAGGGTTATGCGTGTGATGTACTCGGGTGCCTGGATAGGGTTATGCGTGTGATGTACTCCGGTGCCTGGATAGGGTTATGCATGTGATGTACTCCGGGGCCTGGATAGGGTTATGCACATGGTGTACTCGGGTGCCTGGATAGGGTTATGCGTGTGATGTACTCCGGGGCCTGGATAGGGTTATGCACATGGTGTACTCGGGTGCCTGGATAGGGTTATGCGTGTGATGTACTCCGGTGCCTGGATAGGGTTATGCGTGTGATGTACTCCGGTGCCTGGATAGGGTTATGCGTGTGATGTACTCGGGTGCCTGGATAGGGTTATGCGTGTGATATACTCGGGTGCCTGGATAGGGTTATGCGTGTGATGTACTCCGGTGCCTGGATAGGGTTATGCGTGTGATGTACTCGGGTGCCTGGATAGGGTTTTGCATGTGGTGTACTCGGGTGCCTGGATAGGGTTATGCGTGTGATGTACTCGGGTGCCTGGATAGGATTATGCGTGTGATGTACTCCGGGGCCTGGATAGGGTTTTGCATGTGGTGTACTCGGGTGCTTGGAGGATAGGGTTATGCACGTGGTGTACTACGGTGCCTGGGTAGGGTTATGCGTGTGATATACTCTGGGGCCTGGATAGGGTTATGCGTGTGATGTACTCCGGGGCCTGGATAGGGTTATGCACGTGGTGTACTACGGTGCCTGGATAGGGTTATGCATGTGATGTACTCGGGTGCCTGGATAGGGTTATGCACGTGGTGTACAACGGTGCCTGGATAGGGTTATGCGTGTGATGTACTCCAGGGCCTGGATAGGGTTATGCATGTGGTGTACTCAGGTGCCTGGATAGGGTTATGCGTGTTATGTACTCGGGTGCCTGGATAGGGTTATGCATGTGGTGTACTCGGGTGCCTGGATAGGGTTATGCGTGTGATGTACTCGGGTGCCTGCATATGGTTATGCGTGTGATGTACTCCGGGGCCTGGATAGGGCTATGCATGTGGTGTACTCGGGTGCCTGGATAGGGTTATGCACGTGGTGTACTAGGGTGCCTGGATAGGGTTATGCATGTGATGTACTCGGGTGCCTGGATAGGGTTATGCACGTGGTGTACAACGGTGCCTGGATAGGGTTATGCGTGTGATGTACTCCGGGGCCTGGATAGGGTTATGCATGTGGTGTACTCGGGTGCCTGGATAGGGTTATGCGTGTGATGTACTCGGGTGCCTGGATAGGGTTATGCATGTGGTGTACTCGGGTGCCTGGATAGGGTTATGCGTGTGATGTACTCGGGTGCCTGCATAGGGTTATGCGTGTGATGTACTCCGGGGCCTGGATAGGGCTATGCATGTGGTGTACTCGGGTGCCTGGATAGGGTTATGCACGTGGTGTACTAGGGTGCCTGGATAGGGTTATGCGTGTGATGTACTCCGGGGCCTGGATAGGGTTATGCATGTGATGTACTCCGGTGCCCGGATAGGGTTATGCATGTGGTGTACTCTGGTGCTTGTATAGGGCTATGCGTGTGGTGTACTCTGTGCCTGGATAGGGTTCTCTCGTGCTTGGATAGGGTTATGCATGTGGTGTACTCCGGTGGCTGGATAGGGTTATGCGTGTGGTGTACTCCGGTGTTTGGATAGGGCTATGCGTGTGGTGTACTCCGGTGCCTGGATAGGGTTCTCCAGTGCTTGGAAAGGGTTATGCATGTGGTGTACTCCGGTGCCTGGATAGGGTTTTGCATGTGGTGTACTCTGGTGCCTGGATAGGGTTATGCACGTGGTGTACTCGGGTGCCTGGATAGGGTTATGCATGTGGTGTACTCGGGTGCCTGGATAGGGCAATGGGTGTGATGTACTCCGGGGCCTAGATAGGGTTTTGCATGTGATTTACTCTGGTGCCTGGATAATGTTTTGCATGTGGTGTACTCCGGTGCCTGGATAGGGTTATGCATGTGATGTATTCGGGTGCCTCGATAGGGTTATGCGTGTGATGTACTCCGGTGCCTGGATAGGGTTTTGCATGTGGTGTACTCTGGTGCCTGGATAGGGTTTTGCATGTTGTGTACTCTGGTGCCTGGATAGGGTTTTGCATGTGGTGTACTCCGGTGCCTGGATAGGGTTTTGCATGTGGTGTACTCCGGTGCCTGGATAGGGTTTTGCGTGTGGTGTACTCCGGTGCCTGGATAATGTTATGCACGTGGTGTACTACGGTGCCTGGATAGGGTTATGCATGTGATGTACTCCGGTGCCTGGATAGGGTAATGTGTGTTGGGTACTTAGGGTTATGCGTGTGATGTACTCCGGTGCCTGGATAGGGTTATGCGTGTGGTGTACTCCGGTGCTTGGATAGGGCTATGCGTGTGGTGTACTCCATGCCTGGATAGGGTTCTCTCGTGCTTGGATAGGGTTATGCATGTGGTGTACTCCGGTGGCTGGATAGGGATATGCGTGTGGTGTACTCCGGTGTTTGGATAGGGCTATGCGTGTGGTGTACTCCGGTGCCTGGATAGGGTTCTCCAGTGCTTGGAAAGGGTTATGCATGTGATGTACTCCGGTGCCTGGATAGGGTTATGCATGTGATGTACTCCGGTGCCTGGATAGGGTAATGTGTGTTGGGTACTCAGGGTTATGCATGTGATGTACTCCGGTGCCTGGATAGAGTTTTGCATGTGGTGTACTCCGGTGCCTGGATAGGGTTATGCATGTGATGTACTCCGGTGCCTGGATAGGGTAATGTGTGTTGGATACTCAGGGTTATGCGTGTGATGTACTCCGGTGCCTGGATAGAGTTTTGCATGTGGTGTACTCTGGTGCCTGGATAGGGCTATGCGTGTGGTGTACTCCGGTGCCTGGATAGGGTTCTCCGGTGCTTGGAAAGGGTTATTCATGTGGTGTACTTTGGTGCCTGGATAGGGTAATGTGTGTTGGGTACTCAGGGTTATGCGTGTGATGTACTCCGGTGCCTGGATAGGGTTTTGCATGTGGTGTACTCCGGTGCCTGGATAGGGTTTTGCATGTGGTGTACTCGGGTGCCTGGATAGGGTTTTGCATGTGATGTACTCCGGTGCCTGGATATGGCTATGCGTGTGATGTACTCTGGGGCCTGGATAGGGCTATGCGTGTGGTGTACTCCGGGACCTGGATAGGGCTATGCGTGTGATGTACTCCAGGGCCTGGATAGGGTAATGTGTGTTGGGTACTCAGGGTTATGCGTGTTTTGTACTCCGGTGCCTGGATAGAGTTTTGCATGTGGTGTACTCTGGTGCCTGGATAGGGCTATGCGTGTGGTGTACTCCGGTGCTTGGATAGGGTTCTACGGTGCTTGGAAAGGGTTGTGCATGTGGTGTACTACGGTGCCTGGATAGGGTTATGCGTGTGATGTACTCCGGTGCCTGGATAGGGCTATGCGTGTGATGTACTCCGGGGCCTGGATAGGGTTATGCACGTGGTGTACTACGGTGCCTGGATAGGGTTATGCATGTGGTGTACTCGGGTGCCTGGATAGGGCTATGCGTGTGATGTACTCCAGGGCCTGGATAGGGTAATGTGTGTTGGGTACTCAGGGTTATGCGTGTTTTGTACTCCGGTGCCTGGATAGAGTTTTGCATGTGGTGTACTCTGGTGCCTGGATAGGGTTCTCCGGTGCTTGGAAAGGGTTATGCATGTGGTGTACTCCGGTGCCTGGATAGGGTTCTCCGGTGCTTGGAAAGGGTTATGCATGTGGTGTACTCCGGTGCCTGGATAGGGTTATGCATGTGGTGTACTCCGGTGCCTGGATAGGGTAATGTGTGTTGGGTACTCAGGGTTTTGCATGTGATGTACTCCGGTGCCTGGATAGGGCTATGCGTGTGATGTACTCCGGTGCCTGGATAGGGTTTTGCATGTGGTGTACTCCGGTGCCTGGATAGGGTTATGCGTGTGATGTACTCCGGGGCCTGGATAGGGTTATGCATGTGATGTACTCGGGGCCTGGATAGGATTATGCGTGTGATGTACTCCGGGGCCTGGATAGGGCTATGCGTGTGATGTACTCCGGGGCCTGGATAGGGCTATGCGTGTGATGTACTCCAGGGCCTGGATAGGGCTATGCGTGTGATGTACTCCGGGGCCTGGATAGGGTTATGCGTGTAATGTACTACGGTGCCTGGATAGGGTTATGCATGTGGTGTACTCGGGTGCCTGGATAGGGTTTTGCATGTGGTGTACTCGGGTGCCTGGATAGGGTTTTGCATGTGGTGTACTCCGGTGCCTGGATAGGGTTATGCGTGTGATGTACTACGGTGCCTGGATAGGGTTATGCATGTGGTGTACTCGGGTGCCTGGATAGGGTTTTGCATGTGGTGTACTCCGGTGCCTGGATAGGGTTATGCGGGTGATGTACTCCGGGGCCTGGACAGGGCTATGCGTGTGATGTACTCCGGGGCCTGGATAGGGTTATGCATGTGGTGTACTCCGGTGCCTGGATAGGGTAATGTGTGTTGGGTACTCAGGGTTTTGCATGTGATGTACTCCGGTGCCTGGATAGGGCTATGCGTGTGATGTACTCCGGTGCCTGGATAGGGTTTTGCATGTGGTGTACTCCGGGGCCTGGATAGGGTTATGCATGTGATGTACTCGGGGCCTGGATAGGATTATGCGTGTGATGTACTCCGGGGCCTGGATAGGGCTATGCGTGTGATGTACTCCGGGGCCTGGATAGGGCTATGCGTGTGATGTACTCCAGGGCCTGGATAGGGCTATGCGTGTGATGTACTCCGGGGCCTGGATAGGGTTATGCGTGTGATGTACTACGGTGCCTGGATAGGGTTATGCATGTGGTGTACTTGGGTGCCTGGATAGGGTTTTGCATGTGGTGTACTCGGGTGCCTGGATAGGGTTTTGCATGTGGTGTACTCCGGTGCCTGGATAGGGTTATGCGTGTGATGTACTACGGTGCCTGGATAGGGTTATGCATGTGGTGTACTCCGGTGCTTGGATAGGGCTATGCGTGTGGTGTACTCCATGCCTGAATAGGGTTCTCTCGTGCTTGGATAGGGTTATGCATGTGGTGTACTCCGGTGCCTGGATAGGGTTATGCGTGTGGTGTACTCCGGTGCTTGGATAGGGCTATGCGTGTGGTGTACTCCATGCCTGGATAGGGTTCTCTCGTGCTTGGATAGGGTTATGCATGTGGTGTACTCCGGTGGCTGGATAGGGATATGCGTGTGGTGTACTCCGGTGTTTGGATAGGGCTATGCGTGTGGTGTACTCCGGTGCCTGGATAGGGTTCTCCAGTGCTTGGAAAGGGTTATGCATGTGGTGTACTCCGGTGCCTGGATAGGGTAATGTGTGTTGGGTACTCAGGGTTATGCGTGTGATGTACTCCGGTGCCTGGATAGAGTTTTGCATGTGGTGTACTCTGGTGCCTGGATAGGGCTATGCGTGTGGTGTACTCCGGTGCCTGGATAGGGCTATGCATGTGATGTACTCCGGGGCCTGGATAGGGCTATGCGTGTGATGTACTCCGGGGCCTGGATAGGGTTTTGCATGTGGTGTACTCCGGTGCCTGGACAGGGCTATGCGTGTGATGTACTACGGTGCCTGGATAGGGTTTTGCATGTGGTGTACTCCGGTGCCTGGATAGGGTTATGCGTGTGATGTACTCGGGCACCTGGATAGGGTTTTTCGTGTGGTGTACTCCGGTGCCTGGATAATGTTATGCACGTGGTGTACTACGGTGCCTGGATAGGGTTATGCACGTGGTGCACTACGGTGCCTGGATAGGGTTATGCATGTGATGTACTCGGGTGCCTGGATAGGGTTATGCGTGTGATGTACTCCGGTGCCTGGATAGGGTTATGCGTGTGATGTACTCGGGTGCCTAGATAGGGTTATGCACGTGGTGTACTACGGTGCCTGGATAGGGTTATGCATGTGATGTACTCCGGGGCCTGGATAGGGTTTTGCATGTGGTGTACTCGGGTGCCTGTATAGGGTTATACGTGTGATGTACTCCGGGGCCTGGATAGGGTTATGCACATGGTGTACTAGGGTGCCTGGATAGGGTTATGCATGTGATGTACTCCGGTGCCTGGATAGCGTTATGCGTGTGATGTACTCCGGGGCCTGGATAGGGTTATGCATGTGGTGTACTACGGTGCCTGGATAGGGTTATGCATGTGATGTACTCCGGTGCCTGGATAGGGTTATGCGTGTGATGTACTCCGGGGCCTGGATAGGGTTATGCATGTGGTGTACTCGGGTGCCTGGATAGGGTTATGCATGTGGTGTACTCCGGTGCCTGGATAGGGTAATGTGTGTTGGGTACTCAGGGTTATGCGTGTGATGTACTCCGGGGCCTGGATAGGGTTATGTGTGTGATGTACTCCGGGGCCTGGATAGGGCTATGCACGTGGTGTACTACGGTGCCTGGATAGGGTTATGCACGTGGTGTACTCCGGTGCCTGGGTAGGGTTTTGCATGTGGTGTACTCGGGTGCCTGGATAGGGTTATGCGTGTGATGTACTCGGGTGCCTGGATAGGGTTATGCGTGTAATGTACTCGGGTGCCTGGATAGGGTTATGCGTGTGATGTACTCCGGTGCCTGGATAGGGTTTTGCATGTGGTGTACTCCGGTGCCTGGATAGGGTTATGCACGTGGTGTACTACGGTGCCTGGATAGGGTTATGCATGTGATGTACTCGGGTGCCTGGATAGGGTTTTGCATGTGATGTACTACGGTGCCTGGATAGGGTTATGCATGTGATGTGCTCCGGGGCCTGGATAGGGTTATGCGTGTGATGTACTCCGGGGCCTGGATAGGGTTATGCACATGGTGTACTCGGGTGCCTGGATAGGGTTATGCGTGTGATGTACTCCGGTGCCTGGATAGGGTTATGCGTGTGATGTACTCCGGTGCCTGGATAGGGTTATGCGTGTGATGTACTCCGGGACCTGGATAGGGTTATGCACATGGTGTACTCGGGTGCCTGGATAGGGTTTTGCATGTGGTGTACTCCGGTGCCTGGATAGGGTTATGCGGGTGATGTACTCCGGGGCCTGGACAGGGCTATGCGTGTGATGTACTCCGGGGCCTGGATAGGGTTATGCGTGTGATGTACTACAGTGCCTGGATAGGGTTATGCATGTGATGTACTCGGGTGCCTGGATAGGGTTTTGCATGTGGTGTACTCGGGTGCCTGGATAGGGTTTTGCATGTGGTGTACTCCGGTGCCTGGATAGGGTTATGCATGTGGTGTACTCCGGTGCCTGGATAGGGTTATGCGTGTGGTGTACTCGGGTGCCTGGATAGGGTTATGCGTGTGGTGTACTCGGGTGCCTGGATAGGGTTTTGCATGTGGTGTACTCGGGTGCCTGGATAGGGTTTTGCATGTGGTGTACTTCGGTGCCTGGATAGGGTTATGCGTGTGATGTACTCCGGTGCCTGGATAGGGTTTTGCATGTGGTGTACTCGGGTGCCTGGATAGGGTTTTGCATGTGGTGTACTCGGGTGCCTGGATAGGGTTATGCATGTGATGTACTCCGGTGCCTGGATAGGGTTATGCATGTGGTGTACTCCAGTGCCTGGATAGGGTTTTGCATGTGGTCTACTCCAGTGCCTGGATAGGGTTTTGCATGTGGTGTACTCCGGTGCCTGGATAGGGTTTTGCATGTGGTGTACTCGGGTGCTTGGATAGGGTTATGCATGTGGTGTACTCCGGTGCCTGGATAGGGTTTTGCATGTGGTGTACTCGGGTGCTTGGATAGGGTTATGCATGTGGTGTACTCCGGGGCCTGGATAGGGTTATGCATGTGGTGTACTCCGGTGCCTGGATAGGGTTTTGCATGTGGTGTACTCGGGTGCCTGGATAGGGTTATGCATGTGGTGTACTCCGGTGCCTGGATAGGGTAATGTGTGTTGGGTACTCAGGGTTATGCGTGTGATGTACTCCGGGGCCTGGATAGGGTTATGTGTGTGATGTACTCCGGGGCCTGGATAGGGCTATGCACGTGGTGTACTACGGTGCCTGGATAGGGTTATGCACGTGGTGTACTCCGGTGCCTGGATAGGGTTTTGCATGTGGTGTACTCGGGTGCCTGGATAGGGTTATGCGTGTGATGTACTCGGGTGCCTGGATAGGGTTATGCGTGTGATGCACTCGGGTGCCTGGATAGGGTTATGCGTGTGATGTACTCCGGTGCCAGGATAGGGTTTTGCATGTGGTGTACTCCGGTGCCTGGATAGGGTTATGCACGTGGTGTACTACGGTGCCTGGATAGGGTTATGCATGTGATGTACTCCGGGGCCTGGATAGGGTTATGCGTGTGATGTACTCCGGTGCCTGGATAGGGTTATGCGTGTGGTGTACTCCGGTGCTGGGATAGGGCTATGCGTGTGGTGTACTCTGTGCCTGGATAGGGTTCTCTCGTGATTGGATAGGGTTATGCATGTGGTGTACTCCGGTGGCTGGATAGGGTTATGCGTGTGGTGTACTCCGGTGTTTGGATAGGGCTATGCATGTGGTGTACTCCGGTGCCTGCATAGGGTTCTCCAGTGCTTGGAAAGGGTTATGCATGTGGTGTACTCCGTTGCCTGGATAGGGTTTTGCATGTGGTGTACTCTGGTGCTGGATAGGGTTATGCACGTGGTGTACTCGGGTGCCTGGATAGGGTTATGCATGTGGTGTACTCTGGTGCCTGGATAGGGCAATGCGTGTGATGTACTCCGGGGCCTAGATAGGGTTTTGCATGTGATTTACTCTGGTGCCTGGATAATGTTTTGCATGTGGTGTACTCCGGTGCCTGGATAGGGTTATGCATGTGATGTATTCGGGTGCCTCGATAGGGTTATGCGTGTGATGTACTCCGGTGCCTGGATAGGGTTATGCATGTGGTGTACTCTGGTGCCTGGATAGGGCAATGCGTGTGATGTACTCCGGGGCCTAGATAGGGTTTTGCATGTGATTTACTCTGGTGCCTGGATAATGTTTTGCATGTGGTGTACTCCGGTGCCTGGATAGGGTTATGCATGTGATGTATTCGGGTGCCTCGATAGGGTTATGCGTGTGATGTACTCCGGTGCCTGGATAGGGTTTTGCATGTGGTGTACTCTGGTGCCTGGATAGGGTTTTGCATGTGGTGTACTCTGGTGCCTGGATAGGGTTTTGCATGTGGTGTACTCCGGTGCCTGGATAGGGTTTTGCGTGTGGTGTACTCCGGTGCCTGGATAATGTTATGCACGTGGTGTACTACGGTGCCTGGATAGGGTTATGCACGTGGTGCACTACGGTGCCTGGATAGGGTTATGCGTGTGATGTACTCCGGGGACTGGATAGAGTTTTGTGTGTGGTGTACTCCGGTGCCTGGATAGGGTTATGCATGTGATGTACTCCGGTGCCTGGATAGGGTAATGTGTGTTGGGTACTTAGGGTTATGCGTGTGATGTACTCCGGTGCCTGGATAGGGTTATGCGTGTGGTGTACTCCGGTGCTCAGATAGGGCTATGCATGTGGTGTACTCCATGCCCGGATAGGGTTCTCTCGTGCTTGGATAGGGTTATGCATGTGGTGTACTCCGGTGGCTGGATAGGGATATGCGTGTGGTGTACTCCGGTGTTTGGATAGGGCTATGCGTGTGGTGTACTCCGGTGCCTGGATAGGGTTCTCCAGTGCTTGGAAAGGGTTATGCATGTGGTGTACTCCGGTGCCTGGATAGGGTTTTGCATGTGGTGTACTCTGGTGCCTGGATAGGGTTATGCACGTGGTGTACTCGGGTGCCTGGATAGGGTTATGCATGTGGTGTACTCGGGTGCCTGGATAGGGCAATGGGTGTGATGTACTCCGGGGCCTAGATAGGGTTTTGCATGTGATTTACTCTGGTGCCTGGATAATGTTTTGCATGTGGTGTACTCCGGTGCCTGGATAGGGTTATGCATGTGATGTATTCGGGTGCCTCGATAGGGTTATGCGTGTGATGTACTCCGGTGCCTGGATAGGGTTTTGCATGTGGTGTACTCTGGTGCCTGGATAGGGTTTTGCATGTGGTGTACTCTGGTGCCTGGATAGGGTTTTGCATGTGGTGTACTCCGGTGCCTGGATAGGGTTTTGCATGTGGTGTACTCCGGTGCCTGGATAGGGTTTTGCGTGTGGTGTACTCCGGTGCCTGGATAATGTTATGCACGTGGTGTACTACGGTGCCTGGATAGGGTTATGCATGTGATGTACTCCGGTGCCTGGATAGGGTAATGTGTGTTGGGTACTTAGGGTTATGCGTGTGATGTACTCCGGTGCCTGGATAGGGTTATGCGTGTGGTGTACTCCGGTGCTTGGATAGGGCTATGCGTGTGGTGTACTCCATGCCTGGATAGGGTTCTCTCGTGCTTGGATAGGGTTATGCATGTGGTGTACTCCGGTGGCTGGATAGGGATATGCGTGTGGTGTACTCCGGTGTTTGGATAGGGCTATGCGTGTGGTGTACTCCGGTGCCTGGATAGGGTTCTCCGGTGCTTGGAAAGGGTTATGCATGTGATGTACTCCGGTGCCTGTATAGGGTTATGCATGTGATGTACTCCGGTGCCTGGATAGGGTAATGTGTGTTGGGTACTCAGGGTTATGCATGTGATGTACTCCGGTGCCTGGATAGAGTTTTGCATGTGGTGTACTCCGGTGCCTGGGTAGGGTTATGCATGTGATGTACTCCGGTGCCTGGATAGGGTAATGTGTGTTGGATACTCAGGGTTATGCGTGTGATGTACTCCGGTGCCTGGATAGAGTTTTGCATGTGGTGTACTCTGGTGCCTGGATAGGGCTATGCGTGTGGTGTACTCCGGTGCCTGGATAGGGTTCTCCGGTGCTTGGAAAGGGTTATGCATGTGGTGTACTTCGGTGCCTGGATAGGGTAATGTGTGTTGGGTACTCAGGGTTATGCGTGTGATGTACTCCGGTGCCTGGATAGGGTTTTGCATGTGGTGTACTCGGGTGCCTGGATAGGGTTATGCACGTGGTGTACTCCGGTGCCTGGATAGGGTTTTGCATGTGGTGTACTCGGGTGCCTGGATAGGGTTTTGCATGTGATGTACTCCGGTGCCTGGATATGGCTATGCGTGTGATGTACTCTGGGGCCTGGATAGGGCTATGCGTGTGGTGTACTCCGGGACCTGGATAGGGATATGCGTGTGATGTACTCCAGGGCCTGGATAGGGTAATGTGTGTTGGGTACTCAGGGTTATGCGTGTTTTGTACTCCGGTGCCTGGATAGAGTTTTGCATGTGGTGTACTCTGGTGCCTGGATAGGGCTATGCGTGTGGTGTACTCCGGTGCTTGGATAGGGTTCTCCGGTGCTTGGAAAGGGTTGTGCATGTGGTGTACTACGGTGCCTGGATAGGGTTATGCGTGTGATGTACTCCGGTGCCTGGATAGGGCTATGCGTGTGATGTACTCCGGGGCCTGGATAGGGTTATGCACGTGGTGTACTACGGTGCCTGGATAGGGTTATGCATGTGGTGTACTCGGGTGCCTGGATAGGGCTATGCGTGTGATGTACTCCAGGGCCTGGATAGGGTAATGTGTGTTGGGTACTCAGGGTTATGCGTGTTTTGTACTCCGGTGCCTGGATAGAGTTTTGCATGTGGTGTACTCTGGTGCCTGGATAGGGTTCTCCGGTGCTTAGAAAGGGTTATGCATGTGGTGTACTCCGGTGCCTGGATAGGGTTCTCCGGTGCTTGGAAAGGGTTATGCATGTGGTGTACTCCGGTGCCTGGTTAGGGTTATGCATGTGGTGTACTCCGGTGCCTGGATAGGGTAATGTGTGTTGGGTACTCAGGGTTTTGCATGTGATGTACTCCGGTGCCTGGATAGGGCTATGCGTGTGATGTACTCCGGTGCCTGGATAGGGTTTTGCATGTGGTGTACTCCGGTGCCTGGATAGGGTTATGCGTGTGATGTACTCCGGGGCCTGGATAGGGTTATGCATGTGATGTACTCGGGGCCTGGATAGGATTATGCGTGTGATGTACTCCGGGGCCTGGATAGGGCTATGCGTGTGATGTACTCCGGGGCCTGGATAGGGCTATGCGTGTGATGTACTCCAGGGCCTGGATAGGGCTATGCGTGTGATGTACTCCGGGGCCTGGATAGGGTTATGCGTGTGATGTACTACGGTGCCTGGATAGGGTTATGCATGTGGTGTACTCGGGTGCCTGGATAGGGTTTTGCATGTGGTGTACTCGGGTGCCTGGATAGGGTTTTGCATGTGGTGTACTCCGGTGCCTGGATAGGGTTATGCGTGTGATGTACTACGGTGCCTGGATAGGGTTATGCATGTGGTGTACTCCGGTGCTTGGATAGGGCTATGCGTTTGGTGTACTCCATGCCTGGATTGGGTTCTCTCGTGCTTGGATAGGGTTATGCATGTGGTGTACTCCGGTGCCTGGATAGGGTTATGCGTGTGGTGTACTCCGGTGCTTGGATAGGGCTATGCGTGTGGTGTACTCCATGCCTGGATAGGGTTCTCTCGTGCTTGGATAGGGTTATGCATGTGGTGTACTCCGGTGGCTGGATAGGGATATGCGTGTGGTGTACTCCGGTGTTTGGATAGGGCTATGCGTGTGGTGTACTCCGGTGCCTGGATAGGGTTCTCCAGTGCTTGGAAAGGGTTATGCATGTGGTGTACTCCGGTGCCTGGATAGGGTAATGTGTGTTGGGTACTCAGGGTTATGCGTGTGATGTACTCCGGTGCCTGGATAGAGTTTTGCATGTGGTGTACTCTGGTGCCTGGATAGGGCTATGCGTGTGGTGTACTCCGGTGCCTGGATAGGGCTATGCATGTGATGTACTCCGGGGCCTGGATAGGGCTATGCGTGTGATGTACTCCGGGGCCTGGATAGGGTTTTGCATGTGGTGTACTCCGGTGCCTGGACAGGGCTATGCGTGTGATGTACTACGGTGCCTGGATAGGGTTTTGCATGTGGTGTACTCCGGTGCCTGGATAGGGTTATGCGTGTGATGTACTCGGGCACCTGGATAGGGTTTTTCGTGTGGTGTACTCCGGTGCCTGGATAATGTTATGCACGTGGTGTACTCCGGTGCCTGGATAATGTTATGCACGTGGTGTACTACGGTGCCTGGATAGGGTTATGCACGTGGTGCACTACGGTGCCTGGATAGGGTTATGCATGTGATGTACTCGGGTGCCTGGATAGGGTTATGCGTGTGATGTACTCCGGTGCCTGGTTAGGGTTATGCGTGTGATGTACTCGGGTGCCTAGATAGGGTTATGCACGTGGTGTACTACGGTGCCTGGATAGGGTTATGCATGTGATGTACTCCGGGGCCTGGATAGGGTTTTGCATGTGGTGTACTCGGGTGCCTGTATAGGGTTATGCGTGTGATGTACTCCGGGGCCTGGATAGGGTTATGCACATGGTGTACTCAGGTGCCTGGATAGGGTTATGCATGTGATGTACTCCGGTGCCTGGATAGGGTTATGCGTGTGATGTACTCCGGGGCCTGGATAGGGTTATGCATGTGGTGTACTACGGTGCCTGGATAGGGTTATGCATGTGATGTACTCCGGTGCCTGGATAGGGTTATGCGTGTGATGTACTCCGGGGCCTGGATAGGGTTATGCATGTTCTGTACTCGGGTGCCTGGATAGGGTTATGCATGTGGTGTACTCCGGTGCCTGGATAGGGTAATGTGTGTTGGGTACTCAGGGTTATGCGTGTGATGTACTCCGGGGCCTGGATAGGGTTATGTGTGTGATGTACTCCGGGGCCTGGATAGGGCTATGCACGTGGTGTACTACGGTGCCTGGATAGGGTTATGCACGTGGTGTACTCCGGTGCCTGGGTAGGGTTTTGCATGTGGTGTACTCGGGTGCCTGGATAGGGTTATGCGTGTGATGTACTCGGGTGCCTGGATAGGGTTATGCGTGTGATGTACTCGGGTGCCTGGATAGGGTTATGCGTGTGATGTACTCCGGTGCCTGGATAGGGTTTTGCATGTGGTGTACTCCGGTGCCTGGATAGGGTTATGCACGTGGTGTACTACGGTGCCTGGATAGGGTTATGCATGTGATGTACTCGGCTGCCTGGATAGGGTTTTGCATGTGATGTACTACGGTGCCTGGATAGGGTTATGCATGTGATGTGCTCCGGGGCCTGGATAGGGTTATGCGTGTGATGTACTCCGGGGCCTGGATAGGGTTATGCACATGGTGTACTCGGGTGCCTGGATAGGGTTATGCGTGTGATGTACTCCGGTGCCTGGATAGGGTTATGCGTGTGATGTACTCCGGTGCCTGGATAGGGTTATGCGTGTGATGTACTCCGGGACCTGGATAGGGTTATGCACATGGTGTACTCGGGTGCCTGGATAGGGTTATGCGTGTGATGTACTCCGGTGCCTGGATAGGGTTATGCGTGTGATGTACTCCGGTGCCTGGATAGGGTTATGCGTGTGATGTACTCGGGTGCCTGGATAGGGTTATGCGTGTGATGTACTCCGGTGCCTGGATAGGGTTATGCGTGTGATGTACTCCGGGGCCTGGATAGGGTTATGCACATGGTGTACTCGGGTGCCTGGATAGGGTTATGCGTGTGATGTACTCCGGGGCCTGGATAGGGTTATGCACATGGTGTACTCGGGTGCCTGGATAGGGTTATGCGTGTGATGTACTCCGGTGCCTGGATAGGGTTATGCGTGTGATGTACTCCGGTGCCTGGATAGGGTTATGCGTGTGATGTACTCGGATGCCTGGATAGGGTTATGCGTGTGATGTACTCGGGTGCCTGGATAGGGTTATGCGTGTGATGTACTCCGGTGCCTGGATAGGGTTATGCGTGTGATGTACTCGGGTGCCTGGATAGGGTTTTGCATGTGGTGTACTCGGGTGCCTGGATAGGGTTATGCGTGTGATGTACTCGGGTGCCTGGATAGGATTATGCGTGTGATGTACTCCGGGGCCTGGATAGGGTTTTGCATGTGGTGTACTCGGGTGCTTGGATAGGGTTATGCACGTGGTGTACTACGGTGCCTGGGTAGGGTTATGCGTGTGATATACTCTGGGGCCTGGATAGGGTTATGCGTGTGATGTACTCCGGGGCCTGGATAGGGTTATGCACGTGGTGTACTACGGTGCCTGGATAGGGTTATGCATGTGATGTACTCGGGTGCCTGGATAGGGTTATGCACGTGGTGTACAACGGTGCCTTGATAGGGTTATGCGTGTGATGTACTCCAGGGCCTGGATAGGGTTATGCATGTGGTGTACTCAGGTGCCTGGATAGGGTTATGCGTGTTATGTACTCGGGTGCCTGGATAGGGTTATGCATGTGGTGTACTCGGGTGCCTGGATAGGGTTATGCTTGTGATGTACTCGGGTGCCTGCATATGGTTATGCGTGTGATGTACTCCGGGGCCTGGATAGGGCTATGCATGTGGTGTACTCGGGTGCCTGGATAGGGTTATGCACGTGGTGTACTAGGGTGCCTGGATAGGGTTATGCATGTGATGTACTCGGGTGCCTGGATAGGGTTATGCACGTGGTGTACAACGGTGCCTGGATAGGGTTATGCGTGTGATGTACTCCGGGGCCTGGATAGGGTTATGCATGTGGTGTACTCGGGTGCCTGGATAGGGTTATGCGTGTGATGTACTCGGGTGCCTGGATAGGGTTATGCATGTGGTGTACTCGGGTGCCTGGATAGGGTTATGCGTGTGATGTACTCGGGTGCCTGCATAGGGTTATGCGTGTGATGTACTCCGGGGCCTGGATAGGGTTATGCGTGTGATGTACTCCGGGGCCTGGATAGGGTTATGCATGTGATGTACTCCGGTGCCTGGATAGGGTTATGCATGTGGTGTACTCTGGTGCTTGTATAGGGCTATGCGTGTGGTGTACTCTGTGCCTGGATAGGGTTCTCTCGTGCTTGGATAGGGTTATGCATGTGGTGTACTCCGGTGGCTGGATAGGGTTATGCGTGTGGTGTACTCCGGTGTTTGGATAGGGCTATGCGTGTGGTGTACTCCGGTGCCTGGATAGGGTTCTCCAGTGCTTGGAAAGGGTTATGCATGTGGTGTACTCCGGTGCCTGGATAGGGTTTTGCATGTGGTGTACTCTGGTGCCTGGATAGGGTTATGCACGTGGTGTACTCGGGTGCCTGGATAGGGTTATGCATGTGGTGTACTCGGGTGCCTGGATAGGGCAATGGGTGTGATGTACTCCGGGGCCTAGATAGGGTTTTGCATGTGATTTACTCTGGTGCCTGGATAATGTTTTGCATGTGGTGTACTCCGGTGCCTGGATAGGGTTATGCATGTGATGTATTCGGGTGCCTCGATAGGGTTATGCGTGTGATGTACTCCGGTGCCTGGATAGGGTTTTGCATGTGGTGTACTCTGGTGCCTGGATAGGGTTTTGCATGTGGTGTACTCTGGTGCCTGGATAGGGTTTTGCATGTGGTGTACTCCGGTGCCTGGATAGGGTTTTGCGTGTGGTGTACTCCGGTGCCTGGATAATGTTATGCACGTGGTGTACTACGGTGCCTGGATAGGGTTATGCATGTGATGTACTCCGGTGCCTGGATAGGGTAATGTGTGTTGGGTACTTAGGGTTATGCGTGTGATGTATTCCGGTGCCTGGATAGGGTTATGCGTGTGGTGTACTCAGGTGCTTGGATAGGGCTATGCGTGTGGTGTACTCCATGCCTGGATAGGGTTCTCTCGTGCTTGGATAGGGTTATGCATGTGGTGTACTCCGGTGGCTGGATAGGGATATGCGTGTGGTGTACTCCGGTGTTTGGATAGGGCTATGCGTGTGGTGTACTCCGGTGCCTGGATAGGGTTCTCCAGTGCTTGGAAAGGGTTATGCATGTGATGTACTCCGGTGCCTGGATAGGGTTATGCATGTGATGTACTCCGGTGCCTGGATAGGGTAATGTGTGTTGGGTACTCAGGGTTATGCATGTGATGTACTCCGGTGCCTGGATAGAGTTTTGCATGTGGTGTACTCCGGTGCCTGGATAGGGTTATGCATGTGATGTACTCCGGTGCCTGGATAGGGTAATGTGTGTTGGATACTCAGGGTTATGCGTGTGATGTACTCCGGTGCCTGGATAGAGTTTTGCATGTGGTGTACTCTGGTGCCTGGATAGGGCTATGCGTGTGGTGTACTCCGGTACCTGGATAGGGTTCTCCGGTGCTTGGAAAGGGTTATTCATGTGGTGTACTTTGGTGCCTGGATAGGGTAATGTGTGTTGGGTACTCAGGGTTATGCGTGTGATGTACTCCGGTGCCTGGATAGGGTTTTGCATGTGGTGTACTCGGGTGCCTGGATAGGGTTATGCACGTGGTGTACTCCGGTGCCTGGATAGGGTTTTGCATGTGGTGTACTCGGGTGCCTGGATAGGGTTTTGCATGTGATGTACTCCGGTGCCTGGATAGGGTAATGTGTGTTGGGTACTCAGGGTTATGCGTGTTTTGTACTCCGGTGCCTGGATAGAGTTTTGCATGTGGTGTACTCTGGTGCCTGGATAGGGCTATGCGTGTGGTGTACTCCGGTGCTTGGATAGGGTTCTCCGGTGCTTGGAAAGGGTTGTGCATGTGGTGTACTACGGTGCCTGGATAGGGTTATGCGTGTGATGTACTCTGGTGCCTGGATAGGGCTATGCGTGTGATGTACTCCGGGGCCTGGATAGGGTTATGCACGTGGTGTACTACGGTGCCTGGATAGGGTTATGCATGTGGTGTACTCGGGTGCCTGGATAGGGCTATGCGTGTGATGTACTCCAGGGCCTGGATAGGGTAATGTGTGTTGGGTACTCAGGGTTATGCGTGTTTTGTACTCCGGTGCCTGGATAGAGTTTTGCATGTGGTGTACTCTGGTGCCTGGATAGGGTTCTCCGGTGCTTGGAAAGGGTTATGCATGTGGTGTACTCCGGTGCCTGGATAGGGTTCTCCGGTGCTTGGAAAGGGTTATGCATGTGGTGTACTCCGGTGCCTGGATAGGGTTATGCATGTGGTGTACTCCGGTGCCTGGATAGGGTAATGTGTGTTGGGTACTCCGGGTTTTGCATGTGATGTACTCCGGTGCCTGGATAGGGCTATGCGTGTGATGTACTCCGGTGCCTGGATAGGGTTTTGCATGTGGTGTACTCCGGTGCCTGGATAGGGTTATGCGTGTGATGTACTCCGGGGCCTGGATAGGGTTATGCATGTGATGTACTCGGGGCCTGGATAGGATTATGCGTGTGATGTACTCCGGGGCCTGGATAGGGATATGCGTGTGATGTACTCCGGGGCCTGGATAGGGCTATGCGTGTGATGTACTCCAGGGCCTGGATAGGGCTATGCGTGTGATGTACTCCGGGGCCTGGATAGGGTTATGCCTGTAATGTACTACAGTGCCTGGATAGGGTTATGCATGTGGTTTACTCGGGTGCCTGTATAGGGTTTTGCATGTGGTGTACTCGGGTGCCTGGATAGGGTTTTGCATGTGGTGTACTCCGGTGCCTGGATAGGGTTATGCGTGTGATGTACTACGGTGCCTGGATAGGGTTATGCGTGTGATGTACTACGGTGCCTGGATAGGGTTATGCGTGTGATGTACTCCGGGGGATGGATAGGGTTATGCACGTGGTGTACTAGGGTGCCTGGATAGGGTTATGCATGTGATGTACTCGGGTGCCTGGATAGGGTTATGCACGTGGTGTACTAGGGTGCCTGGATAGGGTTATGCACGTGGTGTACTAGGGTGCCTGGATAGGGTTATGCACGTGGTGTACTCGGGTGCCTGGATAGGGTTATGCATGTGATGTACTCGGGTGCCTGGATAGGGTTATGCATGTGGTGTACTAGGGTGCCTGGATAGGGTTATGCACGTGGTGTACTAGGGTGCCTGGATAGGGTTATGCACGTGGTGTACTCGGGTGCCTGGATAGGGTTATGCACGTGGTGTACTAGGGTGTCTGGATAGGGTTATGCGTGTGATGTACTCCGGGGCCTGGATAGGGTTATGCATGTGGTGTACTCGGGTGCCTGGATAGGGCTATGCGTGTGATGTACTCCGGGGCCTGTATAGGGTTATGCATGTGATGTACTCGGGTGCCTGGATAGGGTTATGTGTGTGATGTACTCGGGTGCCTGGATAGGGTTATGCACGTGGTGTACTAGGGTGCCTGGATAGGGTTATGCGTGTGATGTACTCCGGGGCCTGGATAGGGCTATGCGTGTGATGTACTCCGGTGCCTGGATAGGGTTTTGCATGTGGTGTACTCCGGTGCCTGGATAGGGTTATGCATGTGGTGTACTCGGGTGCCTGGATAGGGTTATGCATGTGATGTACTCGGGTGCCTGGACAGGGCTATGCGTGTGATGTACTCCGGGGACTGGATAGAGTTTTGTGTGTGCTGTACTCTGGTGCCTGGATAGGGTAATGTGTGTTGGGTACTTAGGGTTATGCGTGTGATGTACTCCGGTGCCTGGATAGGGTTATGCGTGTGGTGTACTCCGGTGCTTGGATAGGGCTATGCGTGTGGTGTATTCTGTGCCTGGATAGGGTTCTCTCGTGCTTGGATAGGGTTATGCATGTGGTGTACTCCGGTGGCTGGATAGGGTTATGCGTGTGGTGTACTCCGGTGTTTGGATAGGGCTATGCATGTGGTGTACTCTGGTGCCTGGATAGGGTTTTGCATGTGGTGTACTCTGGTGCCTGGATAGGGTTATGCACGTGGTGTACTCGGGTGCCTGGATAGGGTTATGCATGTGGTGTACTCGGGTGCCTGGATAGGGCAATGCGTGTGATGTACTCCGGGGCCTAGATAGGGTTTTGCATGTGATTTACTCTTGTGCCTGGATAATGTTTTGCATGTGGTGTACTCCGGTGCCTGGATAGGGTTTTGCGTGTGGTGTACTATGGTGCCTGGATAGGGTTATGCATGTGATGTATTCGGGTGCCTCGATAGGGTTATGCGTGTGATGTACTCCGGTGCCTGGATAGGGTTTTGCATGTGGTGTACTCTGGTGCCTGGATAGGGTTTTGCATGTGGTGTACTCTGGTGCCTGGATAGGGTTT
This sequence comes from Ambystoma mexicanum, assembly GCF_040938575.1. NCBI lineage: Eukaryota > Metazoa > Chordata > Amphibia > Caudata > Ambystomatidae > Ambystoma > Ambystoma mexicanum. The sequence goes on from NC_090934.1 coordinate 32,740,523, forward strand.
TGCATGTGGTGTACTCTGGTGCCTGGATAGGGTTTTGCATGTGGTGTACTCCGGTGCCTGGATAGGGTTTTGCATGTGGTGTACTCCGGTGTCTGGATAGGGTTTTGCGTGTGGTGTACTCTGGTGCCTGGATAATGTTATGCACGTGGTGTACTACGGTGCCTGGATAGGGTTTCGCATGTGGTGTACTACGGTGCCTGGATAGGGTTATGCGTGTGATGTACTCGGGTGCCTGCATACAGTTATGCGTGTGATGTACTCCGGGGCCTGGATAGGGTTATGCATGTGATGTACTCGGGTGCCTGGACAGGGCTATGCGTGTGATGTACTCCGGGGACTGGATAGAGTTTTGTGTGTGGTGTACTCCGGTGCCTGGATAGGGTTCTCCAGTGCTTGGAAAGGGTTATGCATGTGGTGTACTCTGGTGCCTGGATAGGGTTATGCATGTGATGTACTCCGGTGCCTGGATAGGGTAATGTGTGTTGGGTACTTAGGGTTATGCGTGTGATGTACTCCGGTGCCTGGATAGGGTTATGCGTGTGGTGTACTCTGGTGCTTGGATAGGGCTATGCGTGTGGTGTACTCCATGCCTGGATAGGGTTCTCTCGTGCTTGGATAGGGTTATGCATGTGGTGTACTCCGGTGGCTGGATAGGGATATGCGTGTGGTGTACTCCGGTGTTTGGATAGGGCTATGCGTGTGGTGTACTCCGGTGCCTGGATAGGGTTCTCCAGTGCTTGGAAAGGGTTATGCATGTGGTGTACTCCGGTGCCTGGATAGGGTAATGTGTGTTGGGTACTCAGGGTTATGCGTGTGATGTACTCTGGTGCCTGGATAGAGTTTTGCATGTGGTGTACTCTGGTGCCTGGATAGGGCTATGCGTGTGGTGTACTCCGGTGCCTGGATAGGGCTATGCGTGTGATGTACTCCGGGGCCTGGATAGGGCTATGCGTGTGATGTACTCCGGGGCCTGGATAGGGTTTTGCATGTGGTGTACTCCGGTGCCTGGACAGGGCTATGCGTGTGATGTACTCGGGTGCCTGCATACAGTTATGCGTGTGATGTACTCCGGGGCCTGGATAGGGTTATGCATGTGATGTACTCGGGTGCCTGGACAGGGCTATGCGTGTGATGTACTCCGGGGACTGGATAGAGTTTTGTGTGTGGTGTACTCCGGTGCCTGGATAGGGTTCTCCAGTGCTTGGAAAGGGTTATGCATGTGGTGTACTCTGGTGCCTGGATAGGGTTATGCATGTGATGTACTCCGGTGCCTGGATAGGGTAATGTGTGTTGGGTACTTAGGGTTATGCGTGTGATGTACTCCGGTGCCTGGATAGGGTTATGCGTGTGGTGTACTCTGGTGCTTGGATAGGGCTATGCGTGTGGTGTACTCCATGCCTGGATAGGGTTCTCTCGTGCTTGGATAGGGTTATGCATGTGGTGTACTCCGGTGGCTGGATAGGGATATGCGTGTGGTGTACTCCGGTGTTTGGATAGGGCTATGCGTGTGGTGTACTCCGGTGCCTGGATAGGGTTCTCCAGTGCTTGGAAAGGGTTATGCATGTGGTGTACTCCGGTGCCTGGATAGGGTAATGTGTGTTGGGTACTCAGGGTTATGCGTGTGATGTACTCCGGTGCCTGGATAGAGTTTTGCATGTGGTGTACTCTGGTGCCTGGATAGGGCTATGCGTGTGGTGTACTCCGGTGCCTGGATAGGGCTATGCGTGTGATGTACTCCGGGGCCTGGATAGGGCTATGCGTGTGATGTACTCCGGGGCCTGGATAGGGTTTTGCATGTGGTGTACTCCGGTGCCTGGACAGGGCTATGCGTGTGATGTACTACGGTGCCTGGATAGGGTTTTGCATGTGGTGTACTCCGGTGCCTGGATAGGGTTATGCGTGTGATGTACTCGGGCACCTGGATAGGGTTTTGCGTGTGGTGTACTCCGGTGCCTGGATAATGTTATGCACGTGGTGTACTACGGTGCCTGGATAGGGTTATGCACGTGGTGCACTACGGTGCCTGGATAGGGTTATGCATGTGATGTACTCGGGTGCCTGGATAGGGTTATGCGTGTGATGTACTCCGGTGCCTGGATAGGGTTATGCGTGTGATGTACTCGGGTGCCTAGATAGGGTTATGCACGTGGTGTACTACGGTGCCTGGATAGGGTTATGCATGTGATGTACTCCGGGGCCTGGATAGGGTTTTGCATGTGGTGTACTCGGGTGCCTGTATAGGGTTATGCGTGTGAGGTACTCCGGGGCCTGGATAGGGTTATGCGCATGGTGTACTCGGGTGCCTGGATAGGGTTATGCATGTGATGTACTCCGGTGCCTGGATAGGGTTATGCGTGTGATGTACTCCGGGGCCTGGATAGGGTTATGCATGTGGTGTACTACGGTGCCTGGATAGGGTTATGCATGTGATGTACTCCGGTGCCTGGATAGGGTTATGCGTGTGATGTACTCCGGGGCCTGGATAGGGTTATGCATGTGGTGTACTCGGGTGCCTGGATAGGGTTATGCATGTGATGTACTCCGGTGCCTGGATAGGGTAATGTGTGTTGGGTACTCAGGGTTATGCGTGTGATGTACTCTGGGGCCTGGATAGGGTTATGTGTGTGATGTACTCCGGGGCCTGGATAGGGCTATGCACGTGGTGTACTACGGTGCCTGGATAGGGTTATGCACGTGGTGTACTCCGGTGCCTGGATAGGGTTTTGCATGTGGTGTACTCGGGTGCCTGGATAGGGTTATGCGTGTGATGTACTCGGGTGCCTGGATAGGGTTATGCGTGTGATGTACTCGGGTGCCTGGATAGGGTTATGCGTGTGATGTACTCCGGTGCCTGGATAGGGTTTTGCATGTGGTGTACTCCGGTGCCTGGATAGGGTTATGCACGTGGTGTACTACGGTGCCTGGATAGGGTTATGCATGTGATGTACTCGGGTGCCTGGATAGGGTTTTGCATGTGATGTACTACGGTGCCTGGATAGGGTTATGCATGTGATGTGCTCCGGGGCCTGGATAGGGTTATGCGTGTGATGTACTCCGGGGCCTGGATAGGGTTATGCACATGGTGTACTCGGGTGCCTGGATAGGGTTATGCGTGTGATGTACGCCGGTGCCTGGATAGGGTTATGCGTGTGATGTACTCCGGTGCCTGGATAGGGTTATGCGTGTGATGTACTCCGGGACCTGGATAGGGTTATGCACATGGTGTACTCGGGTGCCTGGATAGGGTTATGCGTGTGATGTACTCCGGTGCCTGGATAGGGTTATGCGTGTGATGTACTCCGGTGCCTGGATAGGGTTATGCGTGTGATGTACTCAGGTGCCTGGATAGGGTTATGCGTGTGATGTACTCCGGTGCCTGGATAGGGTTAGGCGTGTGATGTACTCCGGGGCCTGGATAGGGTTATGCACATGGTGTACTCGGGTGCCTGGATAGGGTTATGCGTGTGATGTACTCCGGGGCCTGGATAGGGTTATGCACATGGTGTACTCGGGTGCCTGGATAGGGTTATGCGTGTGATGTACTCCGGTGCCTGGATAGGGTTATGCGTGTGATGTACTCCGGTGCCTGGATAGGGTTATGCGTGTGATGTACTCGGGTGCCTGGATAGGGTTATGCGTGTGATGTACTCGGGTGCCTGGATAGGGTTATGCGTGTGATGTACTCCGGTGCCTGGATAGGGTTATGCGTGTGATGTACTCGGGTGCCTGGATAGGGTTTTGCATGTGGTGTACTCGGGTGCCTGGATAGGGTTATGCGTGTGATGTACTCGGGTGCCTGGATAGGATTATGCGTGTGATGTACTCCGGGGCCTGGATAGGGTTTTGCATGTGGTGTACTCGGGTGCTTGGATAGGGTTATGCACGTGGTGTACTACGGTGCCTGGGTAGGGTTATGCGTGTGATATACTCTGGGGCCTGGATAGGGTTATGCGTGTGATGTACTCCGGGGCCTGGATAGGGTTATGCACGTGGTGTACTACGGTGCCTGGATAGGGTTATGCATGTGATGTACTCGGGTGCCTGGATAGGGTTATGCACGTGGTGTACAACGGTGCCTGGATAGGGTTATGCGTGTTATGTACTCCAGGGCCTGGATAGGGTTATGCATGTGGTGTACTCAGGTGCCTGGATAGGGTTATGCGTGTTATGTACTCGGGTGCCTGGATAGGGTTATGCATGTGGTGTACTCGGGTGCCTGGATAGGGTTATGCGTGTGATGTACTCGGGTGCCTGCATATGGTTATGCGTGTGATGTACTCCGGGGCCTGGATAGGGCTATGCATGTGGTGTACTCGGGTGCCTGGATAGGGTTATGCACGTGGTGTACTAGGGTGCCTGGATAGGGTTATGCATGTGATGTACTCGGGTGCCTGGATAGGGTTATGCACGTGGTGTACAACGGTGCCTGGATAGGGTTATGCGTGTGATGTACTCCGGGGCCTGGATAGGGTTATGCATGTGGTGTACTCGGGTGCCTGGATAGGGTTATGCGTGTGATGTACTCGGGTGCCTGGATAGGGTTATGCATGTGGTGTACTCGGGTGCCTGGATAGGGTTATGCGTGTGATGTACTCGGGTGCCTGGATAGGGTTATGCGTGTGATGTACTCGGGTGCCTGCATAGGGTTATGCGTGTGATGTACTCCGGGGCCTGGATAGGGCTATGCATGTGGTGTACTCGGGTGCCTGGATAGGGTTATGCACGTGGTGTACTAGGGTGCCTGGATAGGGTTATGCGTGTGATGTACTCCGGGGCCTGGATAGTGTTATGCATGTGATGTACTCCGGTGCCTGGATAGGGTTATGCATGTGGTGTACTCTGGTGCTTGTATAGGGCTATGCGTGTGGTGTACTCTGTGCCTGGATAGGGTTCTCTCGTGCTTGGATAGGGTTATGCATGTGGTGTACTCCGGTGGCTGGATAGGGTTATGCGTGTGGTGTACTCCGGTGTTTGGATAGGGCTATGCGTGTGGTGTACTCCGGTGCCTGGATAGGGTTCTCCAGTGCTTGGAAAGGGTTATGCATGTGGTGTACTCCGGTGCCTGGATAGGGTTTTGCATGTGGTGTACTCTGGTGCCTGGATAGGGTTATGCACGTGGTGTACTCGGGTGCCTGGATAGGGTTATGCATGTGGTGTACTCGGGTGCCTGGATAGGGCAATGGGTGTGATGTACTCCGGGGCCTAGATAGGGTTTTGCATGTGATTTACTCTGGTGCCTGGATAATGTTTTGCATGTGGTGTACTCCGGTGCCTGGATAGGGTTATGCATGTGATGTATTCGGGTGCCTCGATAGGGTTATGCGTGTGATGTACTCCGGTGCCTGGATAGGGTTTTGCATGTGGTGTACTCTGGTGCCTGGATAGGGTTTTGCATGTGGTGTACTCTGGTGCCTGGATAGGGTTTTGCATGTGGTGTACTCCGGTGCCTGGATAGGGTTTTGCATGTGGTGTACTCCGGTGCCTGGATAGGGTTTTGCGTGTGGTGTACTCCGGTGCCTGGATAATGTTATGCACGTGGTGTACTACGGTGCCTGGATAGGGTTATGCATGTGATGTACTCTGGTGCCTGGATAGGGTAATGTGTGTTGGGTACTTAGGGTTATGCGTGTGATGTACTCCGGTGCCTGGATAGGGTTATGCGTGTGGTGTACTCCGGTGCTTGGATAGGGCTATGCGTGTGGTGTACTCCATGCCTGGATAGGGTTCTCTCGTGCTTGGATAGGGTTATGCATGTGGTGTACTCCGGTGGCTGGATAGGGATATGCGTGTGGTGTACTCCGGTGTTTGGATAGGGCTATGCGTGTGGTGTACTCCGGTGCCTGGATAGGGTTCTCCAGTGCTTGGAAAGGGTTATGCATGTGATGTACTCCGGTGCCTGGATAGGGTTATGCATGTGATGTACTCCGGTGCCTGGATAGGGTAATGTGTGTTGGGTACTCAGGGTTATGCATGTGATGTACTCCGGTGCCTGGATAGAGTTTTGCATGTGGTGTACTCCGGTGCCTGGATAGGGTTATGCATGTGATGTACTCCGGTGCCTGGATAGGGTAATGTGTGTTGGATACTCAGGGTTATGCGTGTGATGTACTCCGGTGCCTGGATAGAGTTTTGCATGTGGTGTACTCTGGTGCCTGGATAGGGCTATGCGTGTGGTGTACTCCGGTGCCTGGATAGGGTTCTCCGGTGCTTGGAAAGGGTTATTCATGTGGTGTACTTTGGTGCCTGGATAGGGTAATGTGTGTTGGGTACTCAGGGTTATGCGTGTGATGTACTCCGGTGCCTGGATAGGGTTTTGCATGTGGTGTACTCGGGTGCCTGGATAGGGTTATGCACGTGGTGTACTCCGGTGCCTGGATAGGGTTTTGCATATGGTGTACTCGGGTGCCTGGATAGGGTTTTGCATGTGATGTACTCCGGTGCCTGGATATGGCTATGCGTGTGATGTACTCTGGGGCCTGGATAGGGCTATGCGTGTGGTGTACTCCGGGACCTGGATAGGGCTATGCGTGTGATGTACTCCAGGGCCTGGATAGGGTAATGTGTGTTGGGTACTCAGGGTTATGCGTGTTTTGTACTCCGGTGCCTGGATAGAGTTTTGCATGTGGTGTACTCTGGTGCCTGGATAGGGCTATGCGTGTGGTGTACTCCGGTGCTTGGATAGGGTTCTCCGGTGCTTGGAAAGGGTTGTGCATGTGGTGTACTACGGTGCCTGGATAGGGTTATGCGTGTGATGTACTCCGGTGCCTGGATAGGGCTATGCGTGTGATGTACTCCGGGGCCTGGATAGGGTTATGCACGTGGTGTACTACGGTGCCTGGATAGGGTTATGCATGTGGTGTACTCGGGTGCCTGGATAGGGCTATGCGTGTGATGTACTCCAGGGCCTGGATAGGGTAATGTGTGTTGGGTACTCAGGGTTATGCGTGTTTTGTACTCCGGTGCCTGGATAGAGTTTTGCATGTGGTGTACTCTGGTGCCTGGATAGGGTTCTCCGGTGCTTGGAAAGGGTTATGCATGTGGTGTACTCCGGTGCCTGGATAGGGTTCTCCGGTGCTTGGAAAGGGTTATGCATGTGGTGTACTCCGGTGCCTGGATAGGGTTATGCATGTGGTGTACTCCGGTGCCTGGATAGGGTAATGTGTGTTGGGTACTCAGGGTTTTGCATGTGATGTACTCCGGTGCCTGGATAGGGCTATGCGTGTGATGTACTCCGGTGCCTGGATAGGGTTTTGCATGTGGTGTACTCCGGTGCCTGGATAGGGTTATGCGTGTGATGTACTCCGGGGCCTGGATAGGGTTATGCATGTGATGTACTCGGGGCCTGGATAGGATTATGCGTGTGATGTACTCCGGGGCCTGGATAGGGCTATGCGTGTGATGTACTCCGGGGCCTGGATAGGGCTATGCGTGTGATGTACTCCAGGGCCTGGATAGGGCTATGCGTGTGATGTACTCCGGGGCCTGGATAGGGTTATGCGTGTAATGTACTACGGTGCCTGGATAGGGTTATGCATGTGGTGTACTCGGGTGCCTGGATAGGGTTTTGCATGTGGTGTACTCGGGTGCCTGGATAGGGTTTTGCATGTGGTGTACTCCGGTGCCTGGATAGGGTTATGCGTGTGATGTACTACGGTGCCTGGATAGGGTTATGCATGTGGTGTACTCGGGTGCCTGGATAGGGTTTTGCATGTGGTGTACTCCGGTGCCTGGATAGGGTTATGCGTGTGATGTACTCCGGGGCCTGGACAGGGCTATGCGTGTGATGTACTCCGGGGCCTGGATAGGGTTATGCGTGTGATGTACTACAGTGCCTGGATAGGGTTATGCATGTGATGTACTCGGGTGCCTGGATAGGGTTTTGCATGTGGTGTACTCGGGTGCCTGGATAGGGTTTTGCATGTGGTGTACTCCAGTGCCTGGATAGGGTTATGCATGTGTTGTACTCCGGTGCCTGGATAGGGTTATGCGTGTGGTGTACTCGGGTGCCTGAATAGGGTTATGCGTGTGGTGTACTCGGGTGCCTGGATAGGGTTTTGCATGTGGTGTACTCGGGTGCCTGGATAGGGTTTTGCATGTGGTGTACTCCGGTGCCTGGATAGGGTTATGCGTGTGATGTACTCCGGTGCCTGGATAGGGTTTTGCATGTGGTGTACTCGGGTGCCTGGATAGGGTTTTGCATGTGGTGTACTCGGGTGCCTGGATAGGGTTATGCATGTGATGTACTCCGGTGCCTGGATAGGGTTATGCATGTGGTGTACTCCAGTGCCTGGATAGGGTTTTGCATGTGGTCTACTCCAGTGCCTGGATAGGGTTTTGCATGTGGTGTACTCCGGTGCCTGGATAGGGTTTTGCATGTGGTGTACTCGGGTGCTTGGATAGGGTTATGCATGTGGTGTACTCTGGTGCCTGGATAGGGTTTTGCATGTGGTGTACTCGGGTGCTTGGATAGGGTTATGCATGTGGTGTACGGGGCCTGGATAGGGTTATGCATGTGGTGTACTCCGGTGCCTGGATAGGGTTTTGCATGTGGTGTACTCGGGTGCCTGGATAGGGTTATGCATGTGGTGTACTCCGGTGCCTGGATAGGGTAATGTGTGTTGGGTACTCAGGGTTATGCGTGTGATGTACTCCGGGGCCTGGATAGGGTTATGTGTGTGATGTACTCCGGGGCCTGGATAGGGCTATGCACGTGGTGTACTACGGTGCCTGGATAGGGTTATGCACGTGGTGTACTCCGGTGCCTGGATAGGGTTTTGCATGTGGTGTACTCGGGTGCCTGGATAGGGTTATGCGTGTGATGTACTCGGGTGCCTGGATAGGGTTATGCGTGTGATGCACTCGGGTGCCTGGATAGGGTTATGCGTGTGATGTACTCCGGTGCCTGGATAGGGTTTTGCATGTGGTGTACTCCGGTGCCTGGATAGGGTTATGCACGTGGTGTACTACGGTGCCTGGATAGGGTTATGCATGTGATGTACTCCGGGGCCTGGATAGGGTTATGCGTGTGATGTACTCCGGTGCCTGGATAGGGTTATGCGTGTGGTGTACTCCGGTGCTTGGATAGGGCTATGCGTGTGGTGTACTCTGTGCCTGGATAGGGTTCTCTCGTGATTGGATAGGGTTATGCATGTGGTGTACTCCGGTGGCTGGATAGGGTTATGCGTGTGGTGTACTCCGGTGTTTGGATAGGGCTATGCATGTGGTGTACTCCGGTGCCTGGATAGGGTTCTCCAGTGCTTGGAAAGGGTTATGCATGTGGTGTACTCCGTTGCCTGGATAGGGTTTTGCATGTGGTGTACTCTGGTGCCTGGATAGGGTTATGCACGTGGTGTACTCGGGTGCCTGGATAGGGTTATGCATGTGGTGTACTCTGGTGCCTGGATAGGGCAATGCGTGTGATGTACTCCGGGGCCTAGATAGGGTTTTGCATGTGATTTACTCTGGTGCCTGGATAATGTTTTGCATGTGGTGTACTCCGGTGCCTGGATAGGGTTATGCATGTGATGTATTCGGGTGCCTCGATAGGGTTATGCGTGTGATGTACTCCGGTGCCTGGATAGGGTTTTGCATGTGGTGTACTCTGGTGCCTGGATAGGGTTTTGCATGTGGTGTACTCTGGTGCCTGGATAGGGTTTTGCATGTGGTGTACTCCGGTGCCTGGATAGGGTTTTGCATGTGGTGTACTCCGGTGCCTGGATAGGGTTTTGCGTGTGGTGTACTCCGGTGCCTGGATAATGTTATGCACGTGGTGTACTACGGTGCCTGGATAGGGTTATGCACGTGGTGCACTACGGTGCCTGGATCGGGTTATGCGTGTGATGTACTCCGGGGACTGGATAGAGTTTTGTGTGTGGTGTACTCCGGTGCCTGGATAGGGTTATGCGTGTGATGTACTCCGGTGCCTGGATAGGGTTATGCGTGTGGTGTACTCCGGTGCTCAGATAGGGCTATGCGTGTGGTGTACTCCATGCCCGGATAGGGTTCTCTCGTGCTTGGATAGGGTTATGCATGTGGTGTACTCCGGTGGCTGGATAGGGATATGCGTGTGGTGTACTCCGGTGTTTGGATAGGGCTATGCGTGTGGTGTACTCCGGTGCCTGGATAGGGTTCTCCAGTGCTTGGAAAGGGTTATGCATGTGGTGTACTCCGGTGCCTGGATAGGGTTTTGCATGTGGTGTACTCTGGTGCCTGGATAGGGTTATGCACGTGGTGTACTCGGGTGCCTGGATAGGGTTATGCATGTGGTGTACTCGGGTGCCTGGATAGGGCAATGGGTGTGATGTACTCCGGGGCCTAGATAGGGTTTTGCATGTGATTTACTCTGGTGCCTGGATAATGTTTTGCATGTGGTGTACTCCGGTGCCTGGATAGGGTTATGCATGTGATGTATTCGGGTGCCTCGATAGGGTTATGCGTGTGATGTACTCCGGTGCCTGGATAGGGTTTTGCATGTGGTGTACTCTGGTGCCTGGATAGGGTTTTGCATGTGGTGTACTCTGGTGCCTGGATAGGGTTTTGCATGTGGTGTACTCCGGTGCCTGGATAGGGTTTTGCATGTGGTGTACTCCGGTGCCTGGATAGGGTTTTGCGTGTGGTGTACTCCGGTGCCTGGATAATGTTATGCACGTGGTGTACTACGGTGCCTGGATAGGGTTATGCATGTGATGTACTCCGGTGCCTGGATAGGGTAATGTGTGTTGGGTACTTAGGGTTATGCGTGTGATGTACTCCGGTGCCTGGATAGGGTTATGCGTGTGGTGTACTCCGGTGCTTGGATAGGGCTATGCGTGTGGTGTACTCCATGCCTGGATAGGGTTCTCTCGTGCTTGGATAGGGTTATGCATGTGGTGTACTCCGGTGGCTGGATAGGGATATGCGTGTGGTGTACTCCGGTGTTTGGATAGGGCTATGCGTGTGGTGTACTCCGGTGCCTGGATAGGGTTCTCCAGTGCTTGGAAAGGGTTATGCATGTGATGTACTCCGGTGCCTGGATAGGGTTATGCATGTGATGTACTCCGGTGCCTGGATAGGGTAATGTGTGTTGGGTACTCAGGGTTATGCATGTGATGTACTCCGGTGCCTGGATAGAGTTTTGCATGTGGTGTACTCCGGTGCCTGGGTAGGGTTATGCATGTGATGTACTCCGGTGCCTGGATAGGGTAATGTGTGTTGGATACTCAGGGTTATGCGTGTGATGTACTCCGGTGCCTGGATAGAGTTTTGCATGTGGTGTACTCTGGTGCCTGGATAGGGCTATGCGTGTGGTGTACTCCGGTGCCTGGATAGGGTTCTCCGGTGCTTGGAAAGGGTTATGCATGTGGTGTACTTCGGTGCCTGGATAGGGTAATGTGTGTTGGGTACTCAGGGTTATGCGTGTGATGTACTCCGGTGCCTGGATAGGGTTTTGCATGTGGTGTACTCGGGTGCCTGGATAGGGTTATGCACGTGGTGTACTCCGGTGCCTGGATAGGGTTTTGCATGTGGTGTACTCGGGTGCCTGGATAGGGTTTTGCATGTGATGTACTCCGGTGCCTGGATATGGCTATGCGTGTGATGTACTCTGGGGCCTGGATAGGGCTATGCGTGTGGTGTACTCCGGGACCTGGATAGGGATATGCGTGTGATGTACTCCAGGGCCTGGATAGGGTAATGTGTGTTGGGTACTCAGGGTTATGCGTGTTTTGTACTCCGGTGCCTGGATAGAGTTTTGCATGTGGTGTACTCTGGTGCCTGGATAGGGCTATGCGTGTGGTGTACTCCGGTGCTTGGATAGGGTTCTCCGGTGCTTGGAAAGGGTTTTGCATGTGGTGTACTACGGTGCCTGGATAGGGTTATGCGTGTGATGTACTCCGGTGCCTGGATAGGGCTATGTGTGTGATGTACTCCGGGGCCTGGATAGGGTTATGCACGTGGTGTACTACGGTGCCTGGATAGGGTTATGCATGTGGTGTACTCGGGTGCCTGGATAGGGCTATGCGTGTGATGTACTCCAGGGCCTGGATAGGGTAATGTGTGTTGGGTACTCTGGTGCCTGGATAGGGTTCTCCGGTGCTTAGAAAGGGTTATGCATGTGGTGTACTCCGGTGCCTGGATAGGGTTCTCCGGTGCTTGGAAAGGGTTATGCATGTGGTGTACTCCGGTGCCTGGTTAGGGTTATGCATGTGGTGTACTCCGGTGCCTGGATAGGGTAATGTGTGTTGGGTACTCAGGGTTTTGCATGTGATGTACTCCGGTGCCTGGATAGGGCTATGCGTGTGATGTACTCCGGTGCCTGGATACGGTTTTGCATGTGGTGTACTCCGGTGCCTGGATAGGGTTATGCGTGTGATGTACTCCGGGGCCTGGATAGGGTTATGCATGTGATGTACTCGGGGCCTGGATAGGATTATGCGTGTGATGTACTCCGGGGCCTGGATAGGGCTATGCGTGTGATGTACTCCGGGGCCTGGATAGGGCTATGCGTGTGATGTACTCCAGGGCCTGGATAGGGCTATGCGTGTGATGTACTCCGGGGCCTGGATAGGGTTATGCGTGTGATGTACTACGGTGCCTGGATAGGGTTATGCATGTGGTGTACTCGGGTGCCTGGATAGGGTTTTGCATGTGGTGTACTCGGGTGCCTGGATAGGGTTTTGCATGTGGTGTACTCCGGTGCCTGGATAGGGTTATGCGTGTGATGTACTACGGTGCCTGGATAGGGTTATGCATATGGTGTACTCCGGTGCTTGGATAGGGCTATGCGTGTGGTGTACTCCATGCCTGGATAGGGTTCTCTCGTGCTTGGATAGGGTTATGCATGTGGTGTACTCCGGTGCCTGGATAGGGTTATGCGTGTGGTGTACTCCGGTGCTTGGATAGGGCTATGCGTGTGGTGTACTCCATGCCTGGATAGGGTTCTCTCGTGCTTGGATAGGGTTATGCATGTGGTGTACTCCGGTGGCTGGATAGGGATATGCGTGTGGTGTACTCCGGTGTTTGGATAGGGCTATGCGTGTGGTGTACTCCGGTGCCTGGATAGGGTTCTCCAGTGCTTGGAAAGGGTTATGCATGTGGTGTACTCCGGTGCCTGGATAGGGTAATGTGTGTTGGGTACTCAGGGTTATGCGTGTGATGTACTCCGGTGCCTGGATAGAGTTTTGCATGTGGTGTACTCTGGTGCCTGGATAGGGCTATGCGTGTGGTGTACTCCGGTGCCTGGATAGGGCTATGCGTGTGATGTACTCCGGGGCCTGGATAGGGCTATGCGTGTGATGTACTCCGGGGCCTGGATAGGGTTTTGCATGTGGTGTACTCCGGTGCCTGGACAGGGCTATGCCTGTGATGTACTACGGTGACTGGATAGGGTTTTGCATGTGGTGTACTCCGGTGCCTGGATAGGGTTATGCGTGTGATGTACTCGGGCACCTGGATAGGGTTTTGCGTGTGGTGTACTCCGGTGCCTGGATAATGTTATGCACGTGGTGTACTACGGTGCCTGGATAGGGTTATGCACGTGGTGCACTACGGTGCCTGGATAGGGTTATGCATGTGATGTACTCGGGTGCCTGGATAGGGTTATGCGTGTGATGTACTCCGGTGCCTGGATAGGGTTATGCGTGTGATGTACTCCGGGGCCTGGATAGGGTTTTGCATGTGGTGTACTCGGGTGCCTGTATAGGGTTATGCGTGTGATGTACTCCGGGGCCTGGATAGGGTTATGCACATGGTGTACTCGGGTGCCTGGATAGGGTTATGCATGTGATGTACTCCGGTGCCTGGATAGGGTTATGCGTGTGATGTACTCCGGGGCCTGGATAGGGTTATGCATGTGGTGTACTACGGTGCCTGGATAGGGTTATGCATGTGATGTACTCCGGTGCCTGGATAGGGTTATGCGTGTGATGTACTCCGGGGCCTGGATAGGGTTATGCATGTGGTGTACTCGGGTGCCTGGATAGGGTTATGCATGTGGTGTACTCCGGTGCCTGGATAGGGTAATGTGTGTTGGGTACTCAGTGTTATGCGTGTGATGTACTCCGGGGCCTGGATAGGGTTATGTGTGTGATGTACTCCGGGGCCTGGATAGGGCTATGCACGTGGTGTACTACGGTGCCTGGATAGGGTTATGCACGTGATGTACTCCGGTGCCTGGATAGGGTTTTGCATGTGGTGTACTCGGGTGCCTGGATAGGGTTATGCGTGTGATGTACTCGGGTGCCTGGATAGGGTTATGCGTGTGATGTACTCGGGTGCCTGGATAGGGTTATGCGTGTGATGTACTCCGGTGCCTGGATAGGGTTTTGCATGTGGTGTACTCCGGTGCCTGGATAGGGTTATGCACGTGGTGTACTACGGTGCCTGGATAGGGTTATGCATGTGATGTACTCGGGTGCCTGGATAGGGTTTTGCATGTGATGTACTACGGTGCCTGGATAGGGTTATGCATGTGATGTGCTCCGGGGCCTGGATAGGGTTATGCGTGTGATGTACTCCGGGGCCTGGATAGGGTTATGCACATGGTGTACTCGGGTGCCTGGATAGGGTTATGCGTGTGATGTACTCCGGTGCCTGGATAGGGTTATGCGTGTGATGTACTCCGGTGCCTGGATAGGGTTATGCGTGTGATGTACTCCGGGACCTGGATAGGGTTATGCACATGGTGTACTCGGGTGCCTGGATAGGGTTATGCGTGTGATGTACTCCGGAGCCTGGATAGGGTTATGCGTGTGATGTACTCCGGTGCCTGGATAGGGTTATGCGTGTGATGTACTCGGGTGCCTGGATAGGGTTATGCGTGTGATGTACTCCGGTGCCTGGATAGGGTTATGCGTGTGATGTACTCCGGGGCCTGGATAGGGTTATGCACATGGTGTACTCGGGTGCCTGGATAGGGTTATGCGTGTGATGTACTCCGGGGCCTGGATAGGGTTATGCACATGGTGTACTCGGGTGCCTGGATAGGGTTATGCGTGTGATGTACTCCGGTGCCTGGATAGGGTTATGCGTGTGATGTACTCCGGTGCCTGGATAGGGTTATGCGTGTGATGTACTCGGGTGCCTGGATAGGGTTATGCGTGTGATGTACTCGGGTGCCTGGATAGGGTTATGCGTGTGATGTACTCCGGTGCCTGGATAGGGTTATGCGTGTGATGTACTCGGGTGCCTGGATAGGGTTTTGCATGTGGTGTACTCGGGTGCCTGGATAGGGTTATGCGTGTGATGTACTCGGGTGCCTGGATAGGATTATGCGTGTGATGTACTCCGGGGCCTGGATAGGGTTTTGCATGTGGTGTACTCGGGTGCTTGGATAGGGTTATGCACGTGGTGTACTACGGTGCCTGGGTAAGGTTATGCGTGTGATATACTCTGGGGCCTGGATAGGGTTATGCGTGTGATGTACTCCGGGGCCTGGATAGGGTTATGCACGTGGTGTACTACGGTGCCTGGATAGGGTTATGCATGTGATGTACTCGGGTGCCTGGATAGGGTTATGCACGTGGTATACAACGGTGCCTGGATAGGGTTATGCGTGTGATGTACTCCAGGGCCTGGATAGGGTTATGCATGTGGTGTACTCAGGTGCCTGGATAGGGTTATGCGTGTTATGTACTCGGGTGCCTGGATAGGGTTATGCATGTGGTGTACTCGGGTGCCTGGATAGGGTTATGCGTGTGATGTACTCGGGTGCCTGCATATGGTTATGCGTGTGATGTACTCCGGGGCCTGGATAGGGCTATGCATGTGGTGTACTCGGGTGCCTGGATAGGGTTATGCACGTGGTGTACTAGGGTGCCTGGATAGGGTTATGCATGTGATGTACTCGGGTGCCTGGATAGGGTTATGCACGTGGTGTACACCGGTGCCTGGATAGGGTTATGCGTGTGATGTACTCCGGGGCCTGGATAGGGTTATGCATGTGGTGTACTCGAGTGCCTGGATAGGGTTATGCGTGTGATGTACTCGGGTGCCTGGATAGGGTTATGCATGTGGTGTACTCGGGTGCCTGGATAGGGTTATGCGTGTGATGTACTCGGGTGCCTGCATAGGGTTATGCGTGTGATGTACTCCGGGGCCTGGATAGGGCTATGCATGTGGTGTACTCGGGTGCCTGGATAGGGTTATGCACGTGGTGTACTAGGGTGCCTGGATAGGGTTATGCGTGTGATGTACTCCGGGGCCTGGATAGGGTTATGCATGTGATGTACTCCGGTGCCTGGATAGGGTTATGCATGTGGTGTACTCTGGTTCTTGGATAGGGCTATGCGTGTGGTGTACTCTGTGCCTGGATAGGGTTCTCTCGTGCTTGGATAGGGTTATGCATGTGGTGTACTCCGGTGGCTGGATAGGGTTATGCGTGTGGTGTACTCCGGTGTTTGGATAGGGCTATGCGTGTGGTGTACTCCGGTGCCTGGATAGGGTTCTCCAGTGCTTGGAAAGGGTTATGCATGTGGTGTACTCCGGTGCCTGGATAGGGTTTTGCATGTGGTGTACTCTGGTGCCTGGATAGGGTTATGCACGTGGTGTACTCGGGTGCCTGGATAGGGTAATGGGTGTGATGTACTCCGGGGCCTAGATAGGGTTTTGCATGTGATTTACTCTGGTGCCTGGATAATGTTTTGCATGTGGTGTACTCCGGTGCCTGGATAGGGTTATGCATGTGATGTATTCGGGTGCCTCGATAGGGTTATGCGTGTGATGTACTCCGGTGCCTGGATAGGGTTTTGCATGTGGTGTACTCTGGTGCCTGGATAGGGTTTTGCATGTGGTGTACTCTGGTGCCTGGATAGGGTTTTGCATGTGGTGTACTCCGCTGCCTGGATAGGGTTTTGCATGTGGTGTACTCCGGTGCCTGGATAGGGTTTTGCGTGTGGTGTACTCCGGTGCCTGGATAATGTTATGCACGTGGTGTACTACGGTGCCTGGATAGGGTTATGCATGTGATGTACTCCGGTGCCTGGATAGGGTAATGTGTGTTGGGTACTTAGGGTTATGCGTGTGATGTACTCCGGTGCCTGGATAGGGTTATGCGTGTGGTGTACTCCGGTGCTTGGATAGGGCTATGCGTGTGGTGTACTCCATGCCTGGATAGGGTTCTCTCGTGCTTGGATAGGGTTATGCATGTGGTGTACTCCGGTGGCTGGATAGGGATATGCGTGTGGTGTACTCCGGTGTTTGGATAGGGCTATGCGTGTGGTGTACTCCGGTGCCTGGATAGGGTTCTCCAGTGCTTGGAAAGGGTTATGCATGTGATGTACTCCGGTGCCTGGATAGGGTTATGCATGTGATGTACTCCGGTGCCTGGATAGGGTAATGTGTGTTGGGTACTCAGGGTTATGCATGTGATGTACTCCGGTGCCTGGATAGAGTTTTGCATGTGGTGTACTCCGGTGCCTGGATAGGGTTATGCATGTGATGTACTCCGGTGCCTGGATAGGGTAATGTGTGTTGGATACTCAGGGTTATGCGTGTGATGTACTCCGGTGCCTGGATAGAGTTTTGCATGTGGTGTACTCTGGTGCCTGGATAGGGCTATGCGTGTGGTGTACTCCGGTGCCTGGATAGGGTTCTCCGGTGCTTGGAAAGGGTTATTCATGTGGTGTACTTTGGTGCCTGGATAGGGTTATGTGTGTTGGGTACTCAGGGTTATGCGTGTGATGTACTCCGGTGCCTGGATAGGGTTTTGCATGTGGTGTACTCGGGTGCCTGGATAGGGTTATGCACGTGGTGTACTCCGGTGCCTGGATAGGGTTTTGCATGTGGTGTACTCGGGTGCCTGGATAGGGTTTTGCATGTGATGTACTCCGGTGCCTGGATATGGCTATGCGTGTGATGTACTCTGGGGCCTGGATAGGGCTATGCGTGTGGTGTACTCCGGGACCTGGATAGGGCTATGCGTGTGATGTACTCCAGGGCCTGGATAGGGTAATGTGTGTTGGGTACTCAGGGTTATGCGTGTTTTGTACTCCGGTGCCTGGATAGAGTTTTGCATGTGGTGTACTCTGGTGCCTGGATAGGGCTATGCGTGTGGTGTACTCCGGTGCTTGGATAGGGTTCTCCGGTGCTTGGAAAGGGTTGTGCATGTGGTGTACTACGGTGCCTGGATAGGGTTATGCGTGTGATGTACTCCGGTGCCTGGATAGGGCTATGCGTGTGATGTACTCCGGGGCCTGGATAGGGTTATGCACGTGGTGTACTACGGTGCCTGGATAGGGTTATGCATGTGGTGTACTCGGGTGCCTGGATAGGGCTATGCATGTGATGTACTCCAGGGCCTGGATAGGGTAATGTGTGTTGGGTACTCAGGGTTATGCGTGTTTTGTACTCCGGTGCCTGGATAGAGTTTTGCATGTGGTGTACTCTGGTGCCTGGATAGGGTTCTCCGGTGCTTGGAAAGGGTTATGCATGTGGTGTACTCCGGTGCCTGGATAGGGTTCTCCGGTGCTTGGAAAGGGTTATGCATGTGGTGTACTCCGGTGCCTGGATAGGGTTATGCATGTGGTGTACTCCGGTGCCTGGATAGGGTAATGTGTGTTGGGTACTCAGGGTTTTGCATGTGATGTACTCCGGTGCCTGGATAGGGCTATGCGTGTGATGTACTCCGGTGCCTGGATAGGGTTTTGCATGTGGTGTACTCCGGTGCCTGGATAGGGTTATGCGTGTGATGTACTCCGGGGCCTGGATAGGGTTATGCATGTGATGTACTCGGGGCCTGGATAGGATTATGCGTGTGATGTACTCCGGGGCCTGGATAGGGCTATGCGTGTGATGTACTCCGGGGCCTGGATAGGGCTATGCGTGTGATGTACTCCAGGGCCTGGATAGGGCTATGCGTGTGATGTACTCCAGGGCCTGGATAGGGCTATGCGTGTGATGTACTCCGGGGCCTGGATAGGGTTATGCGTGTAATGTACTACGGTGCCTGGATAGGGTTATGCATGTGGTGTACTCGGGTGCCTGGATAGGGTTTTGCATGTGGTGTACTCGGGTGCCTGGATAGGGTTTTGCATGTGGTGTACTCCGGTGCCTGGATAGGGTTATGCGTGTGATGTACTATGGTGCCTGGATAGGGTTATGCATGTGGTGTACTCGGGTGCCTGGATAGGGTTTTGCATGTGGTGTACTCCGGTGCCTGGATAGGGTTATGCGTGTGATGTACTCCGGGGCCTGGACAGGGCTATGCGTGTGATGTACTCCGGGGCCTGGATAGGGTTATGCGTGTGATGTACTACAGTGCCTGGATAGGGTTATGCATGTGATGTACTCGGGTGCCTGGATAGGGTTTTGCATGTGGTGTACTCGGGTGCCTGGATAGGGTTTTGCATGTGGTGTACTCCGGTGCCTGGATAGGGTTATGCATGTGGTGTACTCCGGTGCCTGGATAGGGTTATGCGTGTGGTGTACTCGGGTGCCTGGATAGGGTTATGCGTGTGGTGTACTCGGGTGCCTGGATAGGGTTTTGCATGTGGTGTACTCGGGTGCCTGGATAGGGTTTTGCATGTGGTGTACTCCGGTGCCTGGATAGGGTTATGCGTGTGATGTACTCCGGTGCCTGGATAGGGTTTTGCATGTGGTGTACTCGGGTGCCTGGATAGGGTTTTGCATGTGGTGTACTCGGGTGCCTGGATAGGGTTTTGCATGTGGTCTACTCCAGTGCCTGGATAGGGTTTTGCATGTGGTGTACTCCGGTGCCTGGATAGGGTTTTGCATGTGGTGTACTTGGGTGCTTGGATAGGGTTATGCATGTGGTGTTCTCCGGTGCCTGGATAGGGTTTTGCATGTGGTGTACTCGGGTGCTTGGATAGGGTTATGCATGTGGTGTACTCCGGGGCCTGGATAGGGTTATGCATGTGGTGTACTCCGGTGCCTGGATAGGGTTTTGCATGTGGTGTACTCGGGTGCCTGGATAGGGTTATGCATGTGGTGTACTCCGGTGTCTGGATAGGGTAATGTGTGTTGGGTACTCAGGGTTATGCGTGTGATGTACTCCGGGGCCTGGATAGGGTTATGTGTGTGATGTACTCCGGGGCCTGGATAGGGCTATGCACGTGGTGTACTACGGTGCCTGGATAGGGTTATGCACGTGGTGTACTCCGGTGCCTGGATAGGGTTTTGCATGTGGTGTACTCGGGTGCCTGGATAGGGTTATGCGTGTGATGTACTCGGGTGCCTGGATAGGGTTATGCGTGTGATGCACTCGGGTGCCTGGATAGGGTTATGCGTGTGATGTACTCCGGTGCCTGGATAGGGTTTTGCATGTGGTGTACTCCGGTGCCTGGATAGGGTTATGCACGTGGTGTACTACGGTGCCTGGATAGGGTTATGCATGTGATGTACTCCGGGGCCTGGATAGGGTTATGCGTGTGATGTACTCCGGTGCCTGGATAGGGTTATGCGTGTGGTGTACTCCGGTGCTTGGATAGGGCTATGCGTGTGGTGTACTCTGTGCCTGGATAGGGTTCTCTCGTGATTGGATAGGGTTATGCATGTGGTGTACTCCGGTGGCTGGATAGGGTTATGCGTGTGGTGTACTCCGGTGTTTGGATAGGGCTATGCATGTGGTGTACTCCGGTGCCTGGATAGGGTTCTCCAGTGCTTGGAAAGGGTTATGCATGTGGTGTACTCCGTTGCCTGGATAGGGTTTTGCATGTGGTGTACTCGGGTGCCTGGATAGGGTTATGCATGTGGTGTATTCGGGTGCCTGGATAGGGCAATGCGTGTGATGTACTCCGGGGCCTAGATAGGGTTTTGCATGTGATTTACTCTGGTGCCTGGATAATGTTTTGCATGTGGTGTACTCCGGTGCCTGGATAGGGTTATGCATGTGATGTATTCGGGTGCCTCGATAGGGTTATGCGTGTGATGTACTCCGGTGCCTGGATAGGGTTTTGCATGTGGTGTACTCTGGTGCCTGGATAGGGTTTTGCATGTGGTGTACTCTGGTGCCTGGATAGGGTTTTGCATGTGGTGTACTCCGGTGCCTGGATAGGGTTTTGCATGTGGTGTACTCCGTTGCCTGGATAGGGTTTTGCGTGTGGTGTACTCCGGTGACTGGATAATGTTATGCACGTGGTGTACTACGGTGCCTGGATAGGGTTATGCACGTGGTGCACTACGGTGCCTGGATAGGGTTATGCGTGTGATGTACTCCGGGGACTGGATAGAGTTTTGTGTGTGGTGTACTCCAGTGCCTGGATAGGGTTATGAATGTGATGTACTCCGGTGCCTGGATAGGGTAATGTGTGTTGGGTACTTAGGGTTATGCGTGTGATGTACTCCGGTGCCTGGATAGGGTTATGCGTGTGGTGTACTCCGGTGCTCAGATAGGGCTATGCGTGTGGTGTACTCCATGCCCGGATAGGGTTCTCTCATGCTTGGATAGGGTTATGCATGTGGTGTACTCCGGTGGCTGGATAGGGATATGCGTGTGGTGTACTCCCGTGTTTGGATAGGGCTATGCGTGTGGTGTACTCCGGTGCCTGGATAGGGTTCTCCAGTGCTTGGAAAGGGT
The DNA here is from genome assembly GCF_040938575.1 of Ambystoma mexicanum. Classification (NCBI taxonomy): domain Eukaryota; kingdom Metazoa; phylum Chordata; class Amphibia; order Caudata; family Ambystomatidae; genus Ambystoma; species Ambystoma mexicanum. The sequence continues at coordinate 32,762,031 of NC_090934.1, forward strand.
TATGCATGTGGTGTACTCCGGTGCCTGGATAGGGTTTTGCATGTGGTGTACTCTGGTGCCTGGATAGGGTTATGCACGTGGTGTACTCGGGTGCCTGGATAGGGTTATGCATGTGGTGTACTCGGGTGCCTGGATAGGGCAATGGGTGTGATGTACTCCGGGGCCTAGATAGGGTTTTGCATGTGATTTACTCTGGTGCCTGGATAATGTTTTGCATGTGGTGTACTCCGGTGCCTGGATAGGGATTTGCATGTGGTGTACTCCGGTGCCTGGATAGGGTTTTGCGTGTGGTGTACTCTGGTGCCTGGATAATGTTATGCACGTGGTGTACTACGGTGCCTGGATAGGGTTATGCATGTGATGTACTCCGGTGCCTGGATAGGGTAATGTGTGTTGGGTACTTAGGGTTATGCGTGTGATGTACTCCGGTGCCTGGATAGGGTTATGCGTGTGGTGTACTCCGGTGCTTGGATAGGGCTATGCGTGTGGTGTACTCCATGCCTGGATAGGGTTCTCTCGTGCTTGGATAGGGTTATGCATGTGGTGTACTCCGGTGGCTGGATAGGGATATGCGTGTGGTGTACTCCGGTGTTTTGATAGGGCTATGCGTGTGGTGTACTCCGGTGCCTGGATAGGGTTCTCCAGTGCTTGGAAAGGGTTATGCATGTGATGTACTCCGGTGCCTGGATAGGGTTATGCATGTGATGTACTCCGGTGCCTGGATAGGGTAATGTGTGTTGGGTACTCAGGGTTATGCATGTGATGTACTCCGGTGCCTGGATAGAGTTTTGCATGTGGTGTACTCCGGTGCCTGGGTAGGGTTATGCATGTGATGTACTCCGGTGCCTGGATAGGGTAATGTGTGTTGGATACTCAGGGTTATGCGTGTGATGTACTCCGGTGCCTGGATAGAGTTTTGCATGTGGTGTACTCTGGTGCCTGGATAGGGCTATGCATGTGGTGTACTCCGGTGCCTGGATAGGGTTCTCCGGTGCTTGGAAAGGGTTATGCATGTGGTGTACTTCGGTGCCTCGATAGGGTAATGTGTGTTGGGTACTCAGGGTTATGCGTGTGATGTACTCCGGTGCCTGGATAGGGTTTTGCATGTGGTGTACTCGGGTGCCTGGATAGGGTTATGCACGTGGTGTACTCCGGTGCCTGGATAGGGTTTTGCATGTGGTGTACTCGGGTGCCTGGATAGGGTTTTGCATGTGATGTACTCCGGTGCCTGGATATGGCTATGCGTGTGATGTACTCTGGGGCCTGGATAGGGCTATGCGTGTGGTGTACTCCGGGACCTGGATAGGGATATGCGTGTGATGTACTCCAGGGCCTGGATAGGGTAATGTGTGTTGGGTACTCAGGGTTATGCGTGTTTTTTACTCCGGTGCCTGGATAGAGTTTTGCATGTGGTGTACTCTGGTGCCTGGATAGGGCTATGCGTGTGGTGTACTCCGGTGCTTGGATAGGGTTCTCCGGTGCTTGGAAAGGGTTGTGCATGTGGTGTACTACGGTGCCTGGATAGGGTTATGCGTGTGATGTACTCCGGTGCCTGGATAGGGCTATGCGTGTGATGTACTCCGGGGCCTGGATAGGGTTATGCACGTGGTGTACTACGGTGCCTGGATAGGGTTATGCATGTGGTGTACTCGGGTGCCTGGATAGGGCTATGCGTGTGATGTACTCCAGGGCCTGGATAGGGTAATGTGTGTTGGGTACTCAGGGTTATGCGTGTTTTGTACTCCGGTGCCTGGATAGAGTTTTGCATGTGGTGTACTCTGGTGCCTGGATAGGGTTCTCCGGTGCTTAGAAAGGGTTATGCATGTGGTGTACTCCGGTGCCTGGATAGGGTTCTCCGGTGCTTGGAAAGGGTTATGCATGTGGTGTACTCCGGTGCCTGGATAGGGTTATGCATGTGGTGTACTCCGGTGCCTGGATAGGGTAATGTGTGTTGGGTACTCAGGGTTTTGCATGTGATGTACTCCGGTGCCTGGATAGGGCTATGCGTGTGATGTACTCCGGTGCCTGGATAGGGTTTTGCATGTGGTGTACTCCGGTGCCTGGATAGGGTTATGCGTGTGATGTACTCCGGGGCCTGGATAGGGTTATGCATGTGATGTACTCGGGGCCTGGATAGGATTATGCGTGTGATGTACTCCGGGGCCTGGATAGGGCTATGCGTGTGATGTACTCCGGGGCCTGGATAGGGCTATGCGTGTGATGTACTCCAGGGCCTGGATAGGGCTATGCGTGTGATGTACTCCGGGGCCTGGATAGGGTTATGCGTGTAATGTACTACGGTGCCTGGATAGGGTTATGCATGTGGTGTACTCGGGTGCCTGGATAGGGTTTTGCATGTGGTGTACTCGGGTGCCTGGATAGGGTTTTGCATGTGGTGTACTCCGGTGCCTGGATAGGGTTATGCGTGTGATGTACTACGGTGCCTGGATAGGGTTATGCATGTGGTGTACTCGGGTGCCTGGATAGGGTTTTGCATGTGGTGTACTCCGGTGCCTGGATAGGGTTATGCGTGTGATGTACTCCGGGGCCTGGACAGGGCTATGCGTGTGATGTACTCCGGGGCCTGGATAGGGTTATGCGTGTGATGTACTACAGTGCCTGGATAGGGTTATGCATGTGATGTACTCGGGTGCCTGGATAGGGTTTTGCATGTGGTGTACTCGGGTGCCTGGATAGGGTTTTGCATGTGGTGTACTCCGGTGCCTGGATAGGGTTATGCATGTGGTGTACTCCGGTGCCTGGATAGGGTTATGCGTGTGGTGTACTCGGGTGCCTGGATAGGGTTATGCGTGTGGTGTACTCGGGTGCCTGGATAGGGTTTTGCATGTGGTGTACTCGGGTGCCTGGATAGGGTTTTGCATGTGGTGTACTCCGGTGCCTGGATAGGGTTATGCGTGTGATGTACTCCGGTGCCTGGATAGGGTTTTGCATGTGGTGTACTCGGGTGCCTGGATAGGGTTTTGCATGTGGTGTACTCGGGTGCCTGGATAGGGTTTTGCATGTGGTCTACTCCAGTGCCTGGATAGGGTTTTGCATGTGGTGTACTCCGGTGCCTGGATAGGGTTTTGCATGTGGTGTACTTGGGTGCTTGGATAGGGTTATGCATGTGGTGTTCTCCGGTGCCTGGATAGGGTTTTGCATGTGGTGTACTCGGGTGCTTGGATAGGGTTATGCATGTGGTGTACTCCGGGGCCTGGATAGGGTTATGCATGTGGTGTACTCCGGTGCCTGGATAGGGTTTTGCATGTGGTGTACTCGGGTGCCTGGATAGGGTTATGCATGTGGTGTACTCCGGTGCCTGGATAGGGTAATGTGTGTTGGGTACTCAGGGTTATGCGTGTGATGTACTCCGGGGCCTGGATAGGGTTATGTGTGTGATGTACTCCGGGGCCTGGATAGGGCTATGCACGTGGTGTACTACGGTGCCTGGATAGGGTTATGCACGTGGTGTACTCCGGTGCCTGGATAGGGTTTTGCATGTGGTGTACTCGGGTGCCTGGATAGGGTTATGCGTGTGATGTACTCGGGTGCCTGGATAGGGTTATGCGTGTGATGCACTCGGGTGCCTGGATAGGGTTATGCGTGTGATGTACTCCGGTGCCTGGATAGGGTTTTGCATGTGGTGTACTCCGGTGCCTGGATAGGGTTATGCACGTGGTGTACTACGGTGCCTGGATAGGGTTATGCATGTGATGTACTCCGGGGCCTGGATAGGGTTATGCGTGTGATGTACTCCGGTGCCTGGATAGGGTTATGCGTGTGGTGTACTCCGGTGCTTGGATAGGGCTATGCGTGTGGTGTACTCTGTGCCTGGATAGGGTTCTCTCGTGATTGGATAGGGTTATGCATGTGGTGTACTCCGGTGGCTGGATAGGGTTATGCGTGTGGTGTACTCCGGTGTTTGGATAGGGCTATGCATGTGGTGTACTCCGGTGCCTGGATAGGGTTCTCCAGTGCTTGGAAAGGGTTATGCATGTGGTGTACTCCGTTGCCTGGATAGGGTTTTGCATGTGGTGTACTCTGGTGCCTGGATAGGGTTATGCACGTGGTGTACTCGGGTGCCTGGATAGGGTTATGCATGTGGTGTATTCGGGTGCCTGGATAGGGCAATGCGTGTGATGTACTCCGGGGCCTAGATAGGGTTTTGCATGTGATTTACTCTGGTGCCTGGATAATGTTTTGCATGTGGTGTACTCCGGTGCCTGGATAGGGTTATGCATGTGATGTATTCGGGTGCCTCGATAGGGTTATGCGTGTGATGTACTCCGGTGCCTGGATAGGGTTTTGCATGTGGTGTACTCTGGTGCCTGGATAGGGTTTTGCATGTGGTGTACTCTGGTGCCTGGATAGGGTTTTGCATGTGGTGTACTCCGGTGCCTGGATAGGGTTTTGCATGTGGTGTACTCCGGTGCCTGGATAGGGTTTTGCGTGTGGTGTACTCCGGTGACTGGATAATGTTATGCACGTGGTGTACTACGGTGCCTGGATAGGGTTATGCACGTGGTGCACTACGGTGCCTGGATAGGGTTATGCGTGTGATGTACTCCGGGGACTGGATAGAGTTTTGTGTGTGGTGTACTCCGGTGCCTGGATAGGGTTATGAATGTGATGTACTCCGGTGCCTGGATAGGGTAATGTGTGTTGGGTACTTAGGGTTATGCGTGTGATGTACTCCGGTGCCTGGATAGGGTTATGCGTGTGGTGTACTCCGGTGCTCAGATAGGGCTATGCGTGTGGTGTACTCCATGCCCGGATAGGGTTCTCTCATGCTTGGATAGGGTTATGCATGTGGTGTACTCCGGTGGCTGGATAGGGATATGCGTGTGGTGTACTCCGGTGTTTGGATAGGGCTATGCGTGTGGTGTACTCTGGTGCCTGGATAGGGTTCTCCAGTGCTTGGAAAGGGTTATGCATGTGGTGTACTCCGGTGCCTGGATAGGGTTTTGCATGTGGTGTACTCTGGTGCCTGGATAGGGTTATGCACGTGGTGTACTCGGGTGCCTGGATAGGGTTATGCATGTGGTGTACTCGGGTGCCTGGATAGGGCAATGGGTGTGATGTACTCCGGGGCCTAGATAGGGTTTTGCATGTGATTTACTCTGGTGCCTGGATAATGTTTTGCATGTGGTGTACTCCGGTGCCTGGATAGGGTTTTGCATGTGGTGTACTCCGGTGCCTGGATAGGGTTTTGCGTGTGGTGTACTCCGGTGCCTGGATAATGTTATGCACGTGGTGTACTACGGTGCCTGGATAGGGTTATGCATGTGATGTACTCCGGTGCCTGGATAGGGTAATGTGTGTTGGGTACTTAGGGTTATGCGTGTGATGTACTCCGGTGCCTGGATAGGGTTATGCGTGTGGTGTACTCCGGTGCTTGGATAGGGCTATGCGTGTGGTGTACTCCATGCCTGGATAGGGTTCTCTCGTGCTTGGATAGGGTTATGCATGTGGTGTACTCCGGTGGCTGGATAGGGATATGCGTGTGGTGTACTCCGGTGTTTGGATAGGGCTATGCGTGTGGTGTACTCCGGTGCCTGGATAGGGTTCTCCAGTGCTTGGAAAGGGTTATGCATGTGATGTACTCCGGTGCCTGGATAGGGTTATGCATGTGATGTACTCCGGTGCCTGGATAGGGTAATGTGTGTTGGGTACTCAGGGTTATGCATGTGATGTACTCCGGTGCCTGGATAGAGTTTTGCATGTGGTGTACTCCGGTGCCTGGGTAGGGTTATGCATGTGATGTACTCCGGTGCCTGGATAGGGTAATGTGTGTTGGATACTCAGGGTTATGCGTGTGATGTACTCCGGTGCCTGGATAGAGTTTTGCATGTGGTGTACTCTGGTGCCTGGATAGGGCTATGCATGTGGTGTACTCCGGTGCCTGGATAGGGTTCTCCGGTGCTTGGAAAGGGTTATGCATGTGGTGTACTTCGGTGCCTCGATAGGGTAATGTGTGTTGGGTACTCAGGGTTATGCGTGTGATGTACTCCGGTGCCTGGATAGGGTTTTGCATGTGGTGTACTCGGGTGCCTGGATAGGGTTATGCACGTGGTGTACTCCGGTGCCTGGATAGGGTTTTGCATGTGGTGTACTCGGGTGCCTGGATAGGGTTTTGCATGTGATGTACTCCGGTGCCTGGATATGGCTATGCGTGTGATGTACTCTGGGGCCTGGATAGGGCTATGCGTGTGGTGTACTCCGGGACCTGGATAGGGATATGCGTGTGATGTACTCCAGGGCCTGGATAGGGTAATGTGTGTTGGGTACTCAGGGTTATGCGTGTTTTTTACTCCGGTGCCTGGATAGAGTTTTGCATGTGGTGTACTCTGGTGCCTGGATAGGGCTATGCGTGTGGTGTACTCCGGTGCTTGGATAGGGTTCTCCGGTGCTTGGAAAGGGTTGTGCATGTGGTGTACTACGGTGCCTGGATAGGGTTATGCGTGTGATGTACTCCGGTGCCTGGATAGGGCTATGCGTGTGATGTACTCCGGGGCCTGGATAGGGTTATGCACGTGGTGTACTACGGTGCCTGGATAGGGTTATGCATGTGGTGTACTCGGGTGCCTGGATAGGGCTATGCGTGTGATGTACTCCAGGGCCTGGATAGGGTAATGTGTGTTGGGTACTCAGGGTTATGCGTGTTTTGTACTCCGGTGCCTGGATAGAGTTTTGCATGTGGTGTACTCTGGTGCCTGGATAGGGTTCTCCGGTGCTTAGAAAGGGTTATGCATGTGGTGTACTCCGGTGCCTGGATAGGGTTCTCCGGTGCTTGGAAAGGGTTATGCATGTGGTGTACTCCGGTGCCTGGATAGGGTTATGCATGTGGTGTACTCCGGTGCCTGGATAGGGTAATGTGTGTTGGGTACTCAGGGTTTTGCATGTGATGTACTCCGGTGCCTGGATAGGGCTATGCGTGTGATGTACTCCGGTGCCTGGATAGGGTTTTGCATGTGGTGTACTCCGGTGCCTGGATAGGGTTATGCGTGTGATGTACTCCGGGGCCTGGATAGGGTTATGCATGCGATGTACTCGGGGCCTGGATAGGATTATGCGTGTGATGTACTCCGGGGCCTGGATAGGGCTATGCGTGTGATGTACTCCGGGGCCTGGATAGGGCTATGCGTGTGATGTACTCCAGGGCCTGGATAGGGCTATGCGTGTGATGTACTCCGGGGCCTGGATAGGGTTATGCGTGTAATGTACTACGGTGCCTGGATAGGGTTATGCATGTGGTGTACTCGGGTGCCTGGATAGGGTTTTGCATGTGGTGTACTCGGGTGCCTGGATAGGGTTTTGCATGTGGTGTACTCCGGTGCCTGGATAGGGTTATGCGTGTGATGTACTACGGTGCCTGGATAGGGTTATGCATGTGGTGTACTCGGGTGCCTGGATAGGGTTTTGCATGTGGTGTACTCCGGTGCCTGGATAGGGTTATGCGTGTGATGTACTCCGGGGCCTGGACAGGGCTATGCGTGTGATGTACTCCGGGGCCTGGATAGGGTTATGCGTGTGATGTACTACAGTGCCTGGATAGGGTTATGCATGTGATGTACTCGGGTGCCTGGATAGGGTTTTGCATGTGGTGTACTCGGGTGCCTGGATAGGGTTTTGCATGTGGTGTACTCCGGTGCCTGGATAGGGTTATGCATGTGGTGTACTCCGGTGCCTGGATAGGGTTATGCGTGTGGTGTACTCGGGTGCCTGGATAGGGTTATGCGTGTGGTGTACTCGGGTGCCTGGATAGGGTTTTGCATGTGGTGTACTCGGGTGCCTGGATAGGGTTTTGCATGTGGTGTACTCCGGTGCCTGGATAGGGTTATGCGTGTGATGTACTCCGGTGCCTGGATAGGGTTTTGCATGTGGTGTACTCGGGTGCCTGGATAGGGTTTTGCATGTGGTGTACTCGGGTGCCTGGATAGGGTTTTGCATGTGGTCTACTCCAGTGCCTGGATAGGGTTTTGCATGTGGTGTACTCCGGTGCCTGGATAGGGTTTTGCATGTGGTGTACTTGGGTGCTTGGATAGGGTTATGCATGTGGTGTTCTCCGGTGCCTGGATAGGGTTTTGCATGTGGTGTACTCGGGTGCTTGGATAGGGTTATGCATGTGGTGTACTCCGGGGCCTGGATAGGGTTATGCATGTGGTGTACTCCGGTGCCTGGATAGGGTTTTGCATGTGGTGTACTCGGGTGCCTGGATAGGGTTATGCATGTGGTGTACTCCGGTGCCTGGATAGGGTAATGTGTGTTGGGTACTCAGGGTTATGCGTGTGATGTACTCCGGGGCCTGGATAGGGTTATGTGTGTGATGTACTCCGGGGCCTGGATAGGGCTATGCACGTGGTGTACTACGGTGCCTGGATAGGGTTATGCACGTGGTGTACTCCGGTGCCTGGATAGGGTTTTGCATGTGGTGTACTCGGGTGCCTGGATAGGGTTATGCGTGTGATGTACTCGGGTGCCTGGATAGGGTTATGCGTGTGATGCACTCGGGTGCCTGGATAGGGTTATGCGTGTGATGTACTCCGGTGCCTGGATAGGGTTTTGCATGTGGTGTACTCCGGTGCCTGGATAGGGTTATGCACGTGGTGTACTATGGTGCCTGGATAGGGTTATGCATGTGATGTACTCCGGGGCCTGGATAGGGTTATGCGTGTGATGTACTCCGGTGCCTGGATAGGGTTATGCGTGTGGTGTACTCCGGTGCTTGGATAGGGCTATGCGTGTGGTGTACTCTGTGCCTGGATAGGGTTCTCTCGTGATTGGATAGGGTTATGCATGTGGTGTACTCCGGTGGCTGGATAGGGTTATGCGTGTGGTGTACTCCGGTGTTTGGATAGGGCTATGCATGTGGTGTACTCCGGTGCCTGGATAGGGTTCTCCAGTGCTTGGAAAGGGTTATGCATGTGGTGTACTCCGTTGCCTGGATAGGGTTTTGCATGTGGTGTACTCTGGTGCCTGGATAGGGTTATGCACGTGGTGTACTCGGGTGCCTGGATAGGGTTATGCATGTGGTGTATTCGGGTGCCTGGATAGGGCAATGCGTGTGATGTACTCCGGGGCCTAGATAGGGTTTTGCATGTGATTTACTCTGGTGCCTGGATAATGTTTTGCATGTGGTGTACTCCGGTGCCTGGATAGGGTTATGCATGTGATGTATTCGGGTGCCTCGATAGGGTTATGCGTGTGATGTACTCCGGTGCCTGGATAGGGTTTTGCATGTGGTGTACTCTGGTGCCTGGATAGGGTTTTGCATGTGGTGTACTCTGGTGCCTGGATAGGGTTTTGCATGTGGTGTACTCCGGTGCCTGGATAGGGTTTTGCATGTGGTGTACTCCGGTGCCTGGATAGGGTTTTGCGTGTGGTGTACTCCGGTGACTGGATAATGTTATGCACGTGGTGTACTACGGTGCCTGGATAGGGTTATGCATGTGGTGCACTACGGTGCCTGGATAGGGTTATGCGTGTGATGTACTCCGGGGACTGGATAGAGTTTTGTGTGTGGTGTACTCCGGTGCCTGGATAGGGTTATGAATGTGATGTACTCCGGTGCCTGGATAGGGTAATGTGTGTTGGGTACTTAGGGTTATGCGTGTGATGTACTCCGGTGCCTGGATAGGGTTATGCGTGTGGTGTACTCCGGTGCTCAGATAGGGCTATGCGTGTGGTGTACTCCATGCCCGGATAGGGTTCTCTCATGCTTGGATAGGGTTATGCATGTGGTGTACTCCGGTGGCTGGATAGGGATATGCGTGTGGTGTACTCCGGTGTTTGGATAGGGCTATGCGTGTGGTGTACTCCGGTGCCTGGATAGGGTTCTCCAGTGCTTGGAAAGGGTTATGCATGTGGTGTACTCCGGTGCCTGGATAGGGTTTTGCATGTGGTGTACTCTGGTGCCTGGATAGGGTTATGCACGTGGTGTACTCGGGTGCCTGGATAGGGTTATGCATGTGGTGTACTCGGGTGCCTGGATAGGGCAATGGGTGTGATGTACTCCGGGGCCTAGATAGGGTTTTGCATGTGATTTACTCTGGTGCCTGGATAATGTTTTGCATGTGGTGTACTCCGGTGCCTGGATAGGGTTTTGCATGTGGTGTACTCCGGTGCCTGGATAGGGTTTTGCGTGTGGTGTACTCCGGTGCCTGGATAATGTTATGCACGTGGTGTACTACGGTGCCTGGATAGGGTTATGCATGTGATGTACTCCGGTGCCTGGATAGGGTAATGTGTGTTGGGTACTTAGGGTTATGCGTGTGATGTACTCCGGTGCCTGGATAGGGTTATGCGTGTGGTGTACTCCGGTGCTTGGATAGGGCTATGCGTGTGGTGTACTCCATGCCTGGATAGGGTTCTCTCGTGCTTGGATAGGGTTATGCATGTGGTGTACTCCGGTGGCTGGATAGGGATATGCGTGTGGTGTACTCCGGTGTTTGGATAGGGCTATGCGTGTGGTGTACTCCGGTGCCTGGATAGGGTTCTCCAGTGCTTGGAAAGGGTTATGCATGTGATGTACTCCGGTGCCTGGATAGGGTTATGCATGTGATGTACTCCGGTGCCTGGATAGGGTAATGTGTGTTGGGTACTCAGGGTTATGCATGTGATGTACTCCGGTGCCTGGATAGAGTTTTGCATGTGGTGTACTCCGGTGCCTGGGTAGGGTTATGCATGTGATGTACTCCGGTGCCTGGATAGGGTAATGTGTGTTGGATACTCAGGGTTATGCGTGTGATGTACTCCGGTGCCTGGATAGAGTTTTGCATGTGGTGTACTCTGGTGCCTGGATAGGGCTATGCATGTGGTGTACTCCGGTGCCTGGATAGGGTTCTCCGGTGCTTGGAAAGGGTTATGCATGTGGTGTACTTCGGTGCCTCGATAGGGTAATGTGTGTTGGGTACTCAGGGTTATGCGTGTGATGTACTCCGGTGCCTGGATAGGGTTTTGCATGTGGTGTACTCGGGTGCCTGGATAGGGTTATGCACGTGGTGTACTCCGGTGCCTGGATAGGGTTTTGCATGTGGTGTACTCGGGTGCCTGGATAGGGTTTTGCATGTGATGTACTCCGGTGCCTGGATATGGCTATGCGTGTGATGTACTCTGGGGCCTGGATAGGGCTATGCGTGTGGTGTACTCCGGGACCTGGATAGGGATATGCGTGTGATGTACTCCAGGGCCTGGATAGGGTAATGTGTGTTGGGTACTCAGGGTTATGCGTGTTTTTTACTCCGGTGCCTGGATAGAGTTTTGCATGTGGTGTACTCTGGTGCCTGGATAGGGCTATGCGTGTGGTGTACTCCGGTGCTTGGATAGGGTTCTCCGGTGCTTGGAAAGGGTTGTGCATGTGGTGTACTACGGTGCCTGGATAGGGTTATGCGTGTGATGTACTCCGGTGCCTGGATAGGGCTATGCGTGTGATGTACTCCGGGGCCTGGATAGGGTTATGCACGTGGTGTACTACGGTGCCTGGATAGGGTTATGCATGTGGTGTACTCGGGTGCCTGGATAGGGCTATGCGTGTGATGTACTCCAGGGCCTGGATAGGGTAATGTGTGTTGGGTACTCAGGGTTATGCGTGTTTTGTACTCCGGTGCCTGGATAGAGTTTTGCATGTGGTGTACTCGGGTGCCTGGATAGGGTTATGCACGTGGTGTACTAGGGTGCCTGGATAGGGTTATGCGTGTGATGTACTCCGGGGCCTGGATAGGGTTATGCATGTGATGTACTCCGGTGCCTGGATAGGGTTATGCATGTGGTGTACTCTGGTTCTTGGATAGGGCTATGCGTGTGGTGTACTCTGTGCCTGGATAGGGTTCTCTCGTGCTTGGATAGGGTTATGCATGTGGTGTACTCCGGTGGCTGGATAGGGTTATGCGTGTGGTGTACTCCGGTGTTTGGATAGGGCTATGCGTGTGGTGTACTCCGGTGCCTGGATAGGGTTCTCCAGTGCTTGGAAAGGGTTATGCATGTGGTGTACTCCGGTGCCTGGATAGGGTTTTGCATGTGGTGTACTCTGGTGCCTGGATAGGGTTATGCACGTGGTGTACTCGGGTGCCTGGATAGGGTAATGGGTGTGATGTACTCCGGGGCCTAGATAGGGTTTTGCATGTGATTTACTCTGGTGCCTGGATAATGTTTTGCATGTGGTGTACTCCGGTGCCTGGATAGGGTTATGCATGTGATGTATTCGGGTGCCTCGATAGGGTTATGCGTGTGATGTACTCCGGTGCCTGGATAGGGTTTTGCATGTGGTGTACTCTGGTGCCTGGATAGGGTTTTGCATGTGGTGTACTCTGGTGCCTGGATAGGGTTTTGCATGTGGTGTACTCCGCTGCCTGGATAGGGTTTTGCATGTGGTGTACTCCGGTGCCTGGATAGGGTTTTGCGTGTGGTGTACTCCGGTGCCTGGATAATGTTATGCACGTGGTGTACTACGGTGCCTGGATAGGGTTATGCATGTGATGTACTCCGGTGCCTGGATAGGGTAATGTGTGTTGGGTACTTAGGGTTATGCGTGTGATGTACTCCGGTGCCTGGATAGGGTTATGCGTGTGGTGTACTCCGGTGCTTGGATAGGGCTATGCGTGTGGTGTACTCCATGCCTGGATAGGGTTCTCTCGTGCTTGGATAGGGTTATGCATGTGGTGTACTCCGGTGGCTGGATAGGGATATGCGTGTGGTGTACTCCGGTGTTTGGATAGGGCTATGCGTGTGGTGTACTCCGGTGCCTGGATAGGGTTCTCCAGTGCTTGGAAAGGGTTATGCATGTGATGTACTCCGGTGCCTGGATAGGGTTATGCATGTGATGTACTCCGGTGCCTGGATAGGGTAATGTGTGTTGGGTACTCAGGGTTATGCATGTGATGTACTCCGGTGCCTGGATAGAGTTTTGCATGTGGTGTACTCCGGTGCCTGGATAGGGTTATGCATGTGATGTACTCCGGTGCCTGGATAGGGTAATGTGTGTTGGATACTCAGGGTTATGCGTGTGATGTACTCCGGTGCCTGGATAGAGTTTTGCATGTGGTGTACTCTGGTGCCTGGATAGGGCTATGCGTGTGGTGTACTCCGGTGCCTGGATAGGGTTCTCCGGTGCTTGGAAAGGGTTATTCATGTGGTGTACTTTGGTGCCTGGATAGGGTTATGTGTGTTGGGTACTCAGGGTTATGCGTGTGATGTACTCCGGTGCCTGGATAGGGTTTTGCATGTGGTGTACTCGGGTGCCTGGATAGGGTTATGCACGTGGTGTACTCCGGTGCCTGGATAGGGTTTTGCATGTGGTGTACTCGGGTGCCTGGATAGGGTTTTGCATGTGATGTACTCCGGTGCCTGGATATGGCTATGCGTGTGATGTACTCTGGGGCCTGGATAGGGCTATGCGTGTGGTGTACTCCGGGACCTGGATAGGGCTATGCGTGTGATGTACTCCAGGGCCTGGATAGGGTAATGTGTGTTGGGTACTCAGGGTTATGCGTGTTTTGTACTCCGGTGCCTGGATAGAGTTTTGCATGTGGTGTACTCTGGTGCCTGGATAGGGCTATGCGTGTGGTGTACTCCGGTGCTTGGATAGGGTTCTCCGGTGCTTGGAAAGGGTTGTGCATGTGGTGTACTACGGTGCCTGGATAGGGTTATGCGTGTGATGTACTCCGGTGCCTGGATAGGGCTATGCGTGTGATGTACTCCGGGGCCTGGATAGGGTTATGCACGTGGTGTACTACGGTGCCTGGATAGGGTTATGCATGTGGTGTACTCGGGTGCCTGGATAGGGCTATGCATGTGATGTACTCCAGGGCCTGGATAGGGTAATGTGTGTTGGGTACTCAGGGTTATGCGTGTTTTGTACTCCGGTGCCTGGATAGAGTTTTGCATGTGGTGTACTCTGGTGCCTGGATAGGGTTCTCCGGTGCTTGGAAAGGGTTATGCATGTGGTGTACTCCGGTGCCTGGATAGGGTAATGTGTGTTGGATACTCAGGGTTATGCGTGTGATGTACTCCGGTGCCTGGATAGAGTTTTGCATGTGGTGTACTCTGGTGCCTGGATAGGGCTATGCGTGTGGTGTACTCCGGTGCCTGGATAGGGTTCTCCGGTGCTTGGAAAGGGTTATTCATGTGGTGTACTTTGGTGCCTGGATAGGGTTATGTGTGTTGGGTACTCAGGGTTATGCGTGTGATGTACTCCGGTGCCTGGATAGGGTTTTGCATGTGGTGTACTCGGGTGCCTGGATAGGGTTATGCACGTGGTGTACTCCGGTGCCTGGATAGGGTTTTGCATGTGGTGTACTCGGGTGCCTGGATAGGGTTTTGCATGTGATGTACTCCGGTGCCTGGATATGGCTATGCGTGTGATGTACTCTGGGGCCTGGATAGGGCTATGCGTGTGGTGTACTCCGGGACCTGGATAGGGCTATGCGTGTGATGTACTCCAGGGCCTGGATAGGGTAATGTGTGTTGGGTACTCAGGGTTATGCGTGTTTTGTACTCCGGTGCCTGGATAGAGTTTTGCATGTGGTGTACTCTGGTGCCTGGATAGGGCTATGCGTGTGGTGTACTCCGGTGCTTGGATAGGGTTCTCCGGTGCTTGGAAAGGGTTGTGCATGTGGTGTACTACGGTGCCTGGATAGGGTTATGCGTGTGATGTACTCCGGTGCCTGGATAGGGCTATGCGTGTGATGTACTCCGGGGCCTGGATAGGGTTATGCACGTGGTGTACTACGGTGCCTGGATAGGGTTATGCATGTGGTGTACTCGGGTGCCTGGATAGGGCTATGCATGTGATGTACTCCAGGGCCTGGATAGGGTAATGTGTGTTGGGTACTCAGGGTTATGCGTGTTTTGTACTCCGGTGCCTGGATAGAGTTTTGCATGTGGTGTACTCTGGTGCCTGGATAGGGTTCTCCGGTGCTTGGAAAGGGTTATGCATGTGGTGTACTCCGGTGCCTGGATAGGGTTCTCCGGTGCTTGGAAAGGGTTATGCATGTGGTGTACTCCGGTGCCTGGATAGGGTTATGCATGTGGTGTACTCCGGTGCCTGGATAGGGTAATGTGTGTTGGGTACTCAGGGTTTTGCATGTGATGTACTCCGGTGCCTGGATAGGGCTATGCGTGTGATGTACTCCGGTGCCTGGATAGGGTTTTGCATGTGGTGTACTCCGGTGCCTGGATAGGGTTATGCGTGTGATGTACTCCGGGGCCTGGATAGGGTTATGCATGTGATGTACTCGGGGCCTGGATAGGATTATGCGTGTGATGTACTCCGGGGCCTGGATAGGGCTATGCGTGTGATGTACTCCGGGGCCTGGATAGGGCTATGCGTGTGATGTACTCCAGGGCCTGGATAGGGCTATGCGTGTGATGTACTCCAGGGCCTGGATAGGGCTATGCGTGTGATGTACTCCGGGGCCTGGATAGGGTTATGCGTGTAATGTACTACGGTGCCTGGATAGGGTTATGCATGTGGTGTACTCGGGTGCCTGGATAGGGTTTTGCATGTGGTGTACTCGGGTGCCTGGATAGGGTTTTGCATGTGGTGTACTCCGGTGCCTGGATAGGGTTATGCGTGTGATGTACTATGGTGCCTGGATAGGGTTATGCATGTGGTGTACTCGGGTGCCTGGATAGGGTTTTGCATGTGGTGTACTCCGGTGCCTGGATAGGGTTATGCGTGTGATGTACTCCGGGGCCTGGACAGGGCTATGCGTGTGATGTACTCCGGGGCCTGGATAGGGTTATGCGTGTGATGTACTACAGTGCCTGGATAGGGTTATGCATGTGATGTACTCGGGTGCCTGGATAGGGTTTTGCATGTGGTGTACTCGGGTGCCTGGATAGGGTTTTGCATGTGGTGTACTCCGGTGCCTGGATAGGGTTATGCATGTGGTGTACTCCGGTGCCTGGATAGGGTTATGCGTGTGGTGTACTCGGGTGCCTGGATAGGGTTATGCGTGTGGTGTACTCGGGTGCCTGGATAGGGTTTTGCATGTGGTGTACTCGGGTGCCTGGATAGGGTTTTGCATGTGGTGTACTCCGGTGCCTGGATAGGGTTATGCGTGTGATGTACTCCGGTGCCTGGATAGGGTTTTGCATGTGGTGTACTCGGGTGCCTGGATAGGGTTTTGCATGTGGTGTACTCGGGTGCCTGGATAGGGTTTTGCATGTGGTCTACTCCAGTGCCTGGATAGGGTTTTGCATGTGGTGTACTCCGGTGCCTGGATAGGGTTTTGCATGTGGTGTACTTGGGTGCTTGGATAGGGTTATGCATGTGGTGTTCTCCGGTGCCTGGATAGGGTTTTGCATGTGGTGTACTCGGGTGCTTGGATAGGGTTATGCATGTGGTGTACTCCGGGGCCTGGATAGGGTTATGCATGTGGTGTACTCCGGTGCCTGGATAGGGTTTTGCATGTGGTGTACTCGGGTGCCTGGATAGGGTTATGCATGTGGTGTACTCCGGTGCCTGGATAGGGTAATGTGTGTTGGGTACTCAGGGTTATGCGTGTGATGTACTCCGGGGCCTGGATAGGGTTATGTGTGTGATGTACTCCGGGGCCTGGATAGGGCTATGCACGTGGTGTACTACGGTGCCTGGATAGGGTTATGCACGTGGTGTACTCCGGTGCCTGGATAGGGTTTTGCATGTGGTGTACTCGGGTGCCTGGATAGGGTTATGCGTGTGATGTACTCGGGTGCCTGGATAGGGTTATGCGTGTGATGCACTCGGGTGCCTGGATAGGGTTATGCGTGTGATGTACTCCGGTGCCTGGATAGGGTTTTGCATGTGGTGTACTCCGGTGCCTGGATAGGGTTATGCACGTGGTGTACTACGGTGCCTGGATAGGGTTATGCATGTGATGTACTCCGGGGCCTGGATAGGGTTATGCGTGTGATGTACTCCGGTGCCTGGATAGGGTTATGCGTGTGGTGTACTCCGGTGCTTGGATAGGGCTATGCGTGTGGTGTACTCTGTGCCTGGATAGGGTTCTCTCGTGATTGGATAGGGTTATGCATGTGGTGTACTCCGGTGGCTGGATAGGGTTATGCGTGTGGTGTACTCCGGTGTTTGGATAGGGCTATGCATGTGGTGTACTCCGGTGCCTGGATAGGGTTCTCCAGTGCTTGGAAAGGGTTATGCATGTGGTGTACTCCGTTGCCTGGATAGGGTTTTGCATGTGGTGTACTCGGGTGCCTGGATAGGGTTATGCATGTGGTGTATTCGGGTGCCTGGATAGGGCAATGCGTGTGATGTACTCCGGGGCCTAGATAGGGTTTTGCATGTGATTTACTCTGGTGCCTGGATAATGTTTTGCATGTGGTGTACTCCGGTGCCTGGATAGGGTTATGCATGTGATGTACTCCGGTGCCTGGATAGGGTTTTGCATGTGGTGTACTCTGGTGCCTGGATAGGGTTTTGCATGTGGTGTACTCTGGTGCCTGGATAGGGTTTTGCATGTGGTGTACTCCGGTGCCTGGATAGGGTTTTGCATGTGGTGTACTCCGTTGCCTGGATAGGGTTTTGCGTGTGGTGTACTCCGGTGACTGGATAATGTTATGCACGTGGTGTACTACGGTGCCTGGATAGGGTTATGCACGTGGTGCACTACGGTGCCTGGATAGGGTTATGCGTGTGATGTACTCCGGGGACTGGATAGAGTTTTGTGTGTGGTGTACTCCAGTGCCTGGATAGGGTTATGAATGTGATGTACTCCGGTGCCTGGATAGGGTAATGTGTGTTGGGTACTTAGGGTTATGCGTGTGATGTACTCCGGTGCCTGGATAGGGTTATGCGTGTGGTGTACTCCGGTGCTCAGATAGGGCTATGCGTGTGGTGTACTCCATGCCCGGATAGGGTTCTCTCATGCTTGGATAGGGTTATGCATGTGGTGTACTCCGGTGGCTGGATAGGGATATGCGTGTGGTGTACTCCCGTGTTTGGATAGGGCTATGCGTGTGGTGTACTCCGGTGCCTGGATAGGGTTCTCCAGTGCTTGGAAAGGGTTATGCATGTGGTGTACTCCGGTGCCTGGATAGGGTTTTGCATGTGGTGTACTCTGGTGCCTGGATAGGGTTATGCACGTGGTGTACTCGGGTGCCTGGATAGGGTTATGCATGTGGTGTACTCGGGTGCCTGGATAGGGCAATGGGTGTGATGTACTCCGGGGCCTAGATAGGGTTTTGCATGTGATTTACTCTGGTGCCTGGATAATGTTTTGCATGTGGTGTACTCCGGTGCCTGGATAGGGATTTGCATGTGGTGTACTCCGGTGCCTGGATAGGGTTTTGCGTGTGGTGTACTCTGGTGCCTGGATAATGTTATGCACGTGGTGTACTACGGTGCCTGGATAGGGTTATGCATGTGATGTACTCCGGTGCCTGGATAGGGTAATGTGTGTTGGGTACTTAGGGTTATGCGTGTGATGTACTCCGGTGCCTGGATAGGGTTATGCGTGTGGTGTACTCCGGTGCTTGGATAGGGCTATGCGTGTGGTGTACTCCATGCCTGGATAGGGTTCTCTCGTGCTTGGATAGGGTTATGCATGTGGTGTACTCCGGTGGCTGGATAGGGATATGCGTGTGGTGTACTCCGGTGTTTTGATAGGGCTATGCGTGTGGTGTACTCCGGTGCCTGGATAGGGTTCTCCAGTGCTTGGAAAGGGTTATGCATGTGATGTACTCCGGTGCCTGGATAGGGTTATGCATGTGATGTACTCCGGTGCCTGGATAGGGTAATGTGTGTTGGGTACTCAGGGTTATGCATGTGATGTACTCCGGTGCCTGGATAGAGTTTTGCATGTGGTGTACTCCGGTGCCTGGGTAGGGTTATGCATGTGATGTACTCCGGTGCCTGGATAGGGTAATGTGTGTTGGATACTCAGGGTTATGCGTGTGATGTACTCCGGTGCCTGGATAGAGTTTTGCATGTGGTGTACTCTGGTGCCTGGATAGGGCTATGCATGTGGTGTACTCCGGTGCCTGGATAGGGTTCTCCGGTGCTTGGAAAGGGTTATGCATGTGGTGTACTTCGGTGCCTCGATAGGGTAATGTGTGTTGGGTACTCAGGGTTATGCGTGTGATGTACTCCGGTGCCTGGATAGGGTTTTGCATGTGGTGTACTCGGGTGCCTGGATAGGGTTATGCACGTGGTGTACTCCGGTGCCTGGATAGGGTTTTGCATGTGGTGTACTCGGGTGCCTGGATAGGGTTTTGCATGTGATGTACTCCGGTGCCTGGATATGGCTATGCGTGTGATGTACTCTGGGGCCTGGATAGGGCTATGCGTGTGGTGTACTCCGGGACCTGGATAGGGATATGCGTGTGATGTACTCCAGGGCCTGGATAGGGTAATGTGTGTTGGGTACTCAGGGTTATGCGTGTTTTTTACTCCGGTGCCTGGATAGAGTTTTGCATGTGGTGTACTCTGGTGCCTGGATAGGGCTATGCGTGTGGTGTACTCCGGTGCTTGGATAGGGTTCTCCGGTGCTTGGAAAGGGTTGTGCATGTGGTGTACTACGGTGCCTGGATAGGGTTATGCGTGTGATGTACTCCGGTGCCTGGATAGGGCTATGCGTGTGATGTACTCCGGGGCCTGGATAGGGTTATGCACGTGGTGTACTACGGTGCCTGGATAGGGTTATGCATGTGGTGTACTCGGGTGCCTGGATAGGGCTATGCGTGTGATGTACTCCAGGGCCTGGATAGGGTAATGTGTGTTGGGTACTCAGGGTTATGCGTGTTTTGTACTCCGGTGCCTGGATAGAGTTTTGCATGTGGTGTACTCTGGTGCCTGGATAGGGTTCTCCGGTGCTTAGAAAGGGTTATGCATGTGGTGTACTCCGGTGCCTGGATAGGGTTCTCCGGTGCTTGGAAAGGGTTATGCATGTGGTGTACTCCGGTGCCTGGATAGGGTTATGCATGTGGTGTACTCCGGTGCCTGGATAGGGTAATGTGTGTTGGGTACTCAGGGTTTTGCATGTGATGTACTCCGGTGCCTGGATAGGGCTATGCGTGTGATGTACTCCGGTGCCTGGATAGGGTTTTGCATGTGGTGTACTCCGGTGCCTGGATAGGGTTATGCGTGTGATGTACTCCGGGGCCTGGATAGGGTTATGCATGTGATGTACTCGGGGCCTGGATAGGATTATGCGTGTGATGTACTCCGGGGCCTGGATAGGGCTATGCGTGTGATGTACTCCGGGGCCTGGATAGGGCTATGCGTGTGATGTACTCCAGGGCCTGGATAGGGCTATGCGTGTGATGTACTCCGGGGCCTGGATAGGGTTATGCGTGTAATGTACTACGGTGCCTGGATAGGGTTATGCATGTGGTGTACTCGGGTGCCTGGATAGGGTTTTGCATGTGGTGTACTCGGGTGCCTGGATAGGGTTTTGCATGTGGTGTACTCCGGTGCCTGGATAGGGTTATGCGTGTGATGTACTACGGTGCCTGGATAGGGTTATGCATGTGGTGTACTCGGGTGCCTGGATAGGGTTTTGCATGTGGTGTACTCCGGTGCCTGGATAGGGTTATGCGTGTGATGTACTCCGGGGCCTGGACAGGGCTATGCGTGTGATGTACTCCGGGGCCTGGATAGGGTTATGCGTGTGATGTACTACAGTGCCTGGATAGGGTTATGCATGTGATGTACTCGGGTGCCTGGATAGGGTTTTGCATGTGGTGTACTCGGGTGCCTGGATAGGGTTTTGCATGTGGTGTACTCCGGTGCCTGGATAGGGTTATGCATGTGGTGTACTCCGGTGCCTGGATAGGGTTATGCGTGTGGTGTACTCGGGTGCCTGGATAGGGTTATGCGTGTGGTGTACTCGGGTGCCTGGATAGGGTTTTGCATGTGGTGTACTCGGGTGCCTGGATAGGGTTTTGCATGTGGTGTACTCCGGTGCCTGGATAGGGTTATGCGTGTGATGTACTCCGGTGCCTGGATAGGGTTTTGCATGTGGTGTACTCGGGTGCCTGGATAGGGTTTTGCATGTGGTGTACTCGGGTGCCTGGATAGGGTTTTGCATGTGGTCTACTCCAGTGCCTGGATAGGGTTTTGCATGTGGTGTACTCCGGTGCCTGGATAGGGTTTTGCATGTGGTGTACTTGGGTGCTTGGATAGGGTTATGCATGTGGTGTTCTCCGGTGCCTGGATAGGGTTTTGCATGTGGTGTACTCGGGTGCTTGGATAGGGTTATGCATGTGGTGTACTCCGGGGCCTGGATAGGGTTATGCATGTGGTGTACTCCGGTGCCTGGATAGGGTTTTGCATGTGGTGTACTCGGGTGCCTGGATAGGGTTATGCATGTGGTGTACTCCGGTGCCTGGATAGGGTAATGTGTGTTGGGTACTCAGGGTTATGCGTGTGATGTACTCCGGGGCCTGGATAGGGTTATGTGTGTGATGTACTCCGGGGCCTGGATAGGGCTATGCACGTGGTGTACTACGGTGCCTGGATAGGGTTATGCACGTGGTGTACTCCGGTGCCTGGATAGGGTTTTGCATGTGGTGTACTCGGGTGCCTGGATAGGGTTATGCGTGTGATGTACTCGGGTGCCTGGATAGGGTTATGCGTGTGATGTACTCCGGTGCCTGGATAGGGTTTTGCATGTGGTGTACTCCGGTGCCTGGATAGGGTTATGCACGTGGTGTACTACGGTGCCTGGATAGGGTTATGCATGTGATGTACTCCGGGGCCTGGATAGGGTTATGCGTGTGATGTACTCCGGTGCCTGGATAGGGTTATGCGTGTGGTGTACTCCGGTGCTTGGATAGGGCTATGCGTGTGGTGTACTCTGTGCCTGGATAGGGTTCTCTCGTGATTGGATAGGGTTATGCATGTGGTGTACTCCGGTGGCTGGATAGGGTTATGCGTGTGGTGTACTCCGGTGTTTGGATAGGGCTATGCATGTGGTGTACTCCGGTGCCTGGATAGGGTTCTCCAGTGCTTGGAAAGGGTTATGCATGTGGTGTACTCCGTTGCCTGGATAGGGTTTTGCATGTGGTGTACTCTGGTGCCTGGATAGGGTTATGCACGTGGTGTACTCGGGTGCCTGGATAGGGTTATGCATGTGGTGTATTCGGGTGCCTGGATAGGGCAATGCGTGTGATGTACTCCGGGGCCTAGATAGGGTTTTGCATGTGATTTACTCTGGTGCCTGGATAATGTTTTGCATGTGGTGTACTCCGGTGCCTGGATAGGGTTATGCATGTGATGTATTCGGGTGCCTCGATAGGGTTATGCGTGTGATGTACTCCGGTGCCTGGATAGGGTTTTGCATGTGGTGTACTCTGGTGCCTGGATAGGGTTTTGCATGTGGTGTACTCTGGTGCCTGGATAGGGTTTTGCATGTGGTGTACTCCGGTGCCTGGATAGGGTTTTGCATGTGGTGTACTCCGGTGCCTGGATAGGGTTTTGCGTGTGGTGTACTCCGGTGACTGGATAATGTTATGCACGTGGTGTACTACGGTGCCTGGATAGGGTTATGCACGTGGTGCACTACGGTGCCTGGATAGGGTTATGCGTGTGATGTACTCCGGGGACTGGATAGAGTTTTGTGTGTGGTGTACTCCGGTGCCTGGATAGGGTTATGAATGTGATGTACTCCGGTGCCTGGATAGGGTAATGTGTGTTGGGTACTTAGGGTTATGCGTGTGATGTACTCCGGTGCCTGGATAGGGTTATGCGTGTGGTGTACTCCGGTGCTCAGATAGGGCTATGCGTGTGGTGTACTCCATGCCCGGATAGGGTTCTCTCATGCTTGGATAGGGTTATGCATGTGGTGTACTCCGGTGGCTGGATAGGGATATGCGTGTGGTGTACTCCGGTGTTTGGATAGGGCTATGCGTGTGGTGTACTCTGGTGCCTGGATAGGGTTCTCCAGTGCTTGGAAAGGGTTATGCATGTGGTGTACTCCGGTGCCTGGATAGGGTTTTGCATGTGGTGTACTCTGGTGCCTGGATAGGGTTATGCACGTGGTGTACTCGGGTGCCTGGATAGGGTTATGCATGTGGTGTACTCGGGTGCCTGGATAGGGCAATGGGTGTGATGTACTCCGGGGCCTAGATAGGGTTTTGCATGTGATTTACTCTGGTGCCTGGATAATGTTTTGCATGTGGTGTACTCCGGTGCCTGGATAGGGTTTTGCATGTGGTGTACTCCGGTGCCTGGATAGGGTTTTGCGTGTGGTGTACTCCGGTGCCTGGATAATGTTATGCACGTGGTGTACTA
The DNA here is from genome assembly GCF_040938575.1 of Ambystoma mexicanum. Classification (NCBI taxonomy): domain Eukaryota; kingdom Metazoa; phylum Chordata; class Amphibia; order Caudata; family Ambystomatidae; genus Ambystoma; species Ambystoma mexicanum. The sequence continues at coordinate 32,785,258 of NC_090934.1, forward strand.
CGGTGCCTGGATAGGGTTATGCATGTGATGTACTCCGGTGCCTGGATAGGGTAATGTGTGTTGGGTACTTAGGGTTATGCGTGTGATGTACTCCGGTGCCTGGATAGGGTTATGCGTGTGGTGTACTCCGGTGCCTGGATAGGGTTATGCGTGTGATGTACTCCGGTGCCTGGATAGGGTTTTGCATGTGGTGTACTCAGGTGCCTGGATAGGGTTATGCGTGTGATGTACTCGGGTGCCTGGATAGGGTTTTGCATGTGGTGTACTCGGGTGCCTGGATAGGGTTTTGCATGTGGTGTACTCCGGTGCCTGGAGAGGGTTATGCATGTGGTGTACTCCAGTGCCTGGATAGGGTTTTGCATGTGGTGTACTCGGGTGCTTGGATAGGGTTATGCATGTGGTGTACTCCGGTGCCTGGATAGGGTTTTGCATGTGGTGTACTCGGGTGCTTGGATAGGGTTATGCATGTGGTGTACTCCGGGGCCTGGATAGGGTTATGCATGTGGTGTACTCCGGTGCCTGGATAGGGTTTTGCATGTGGTGTACTCGGGTGCCTGGATAGGGTTATGCATGTGGTGTACTCCGGTGCCTGGATAGGGTAATGTGTGTTGGGTACTCAGGGTTATGCGTGTGATGTACTCCGGGGCCTGGATAGGGTTATGTGTGTGATGTACTCTGGGGCCTGGATAGGGCTATGCATGTGGTGTCCTACGGTGCCTGGATAGGGTTATGCACGTGGTGTACTCGGGTGCCTGGATAGGGTTTTGCATGTGGTGTACTCGGGTGCCTGGATAGGGTTATGCGTGTGATGTACTCGGGTGCCTGGATAGGGTTATGCGTGTGATGCACTTGGGTGCCTGGATAGGGTTTTGCATGTGGTGTACTCCGGTGCCTGGATAGGGTTATGCACGTGGTGTACTACGGTGCCTGGATAGGGTTATGCATGTGGTGTACTCGGGTGTCTGGATAGGGTTATACATGTGATGTACTCCGGGGCCTGGATAGGGTTATGCGTGTGATGTACTCCGGGGCCTGGATAGGGTTATGCGTGTGATGTACTCCGGTGCCTGGATAGGGTTATGCGTGTGGTGTACTCCGGTGCTTGGATAGGGCTATGCGTGTGGTGTACTCTGTGCCTGGATAGGGTTCTCTCGTGATTGGATAGGGTTATGCATGTGGTGTACTCCGGTGGCTGGATAGGGTTATGCGTGTGGTGTACTCCGGTGTTTGGATAGGGCTATGCATGTGGTGTACTCGGGTGCCTGGATAGGGTTCTCCAGTGCTTGGAAAGGGTTATGCATGTGGTGTACTCCGGTGCCTGGATAGGGTTTTGCATGTGGTGTACTCTGGTGCCTGGATAGGGTTATGCACGTGGTGTACTCGGGTGCCTGGATAGGGTTATGCATGTGGTGTACTCGGGTGCCTGGATAGGGCAATGCGTGTGATATACTCCGGGGCCTAGATAGGGTTTTGCATGTGATTTACTCTGGTGCCTGGATAATGTTTTGCATGTGGTGTACTCCGGTGTCTGGATAGGGTTATGCATGTGATGTATTCGGGTGCCTCGATAGGGTTATGCGTGTGATGTACTCCGGTGCCTGGATAGGGTTTTGCATGTGGTGTACTCTGGTGCCTGGATAGGGTTTTGCATGTGGTGTACTCTGGTGCCTGGATCGGGTTTTGCATGTGGTGTACTCCGGTGCCTGGATAGGGTTTTGCATGTGGTGTACTCCGGTGCCTGGATAGGGTTTTGCGTGTGGTGTACTCCGGTGCCTGGATAATGTTATGCACGTGGTGTACTACGGTGCCTGGATAGGGTTATGCACGTGGTGCACTACGGTGCCTGGATAGGGTTATGCGTGTGATGTACTCCGGGGACTGGATAGAGTTTTGTGTGTGGTGTACTCCGGTGCCTGGATAGGGTTATGCATGTGATGTACTCCGGTGCCTGGATAGGGTAATGTGTGTTGGGTACTTAGGGTTATGCGTGTGATGTACTCCGGTGCCTGGATAGGGTTATGCGTGTGGTGTACTCCGGTGCTTGGATAGGGCTATGCGTGTGGTGTACTCCATGCCCAGATAGGGTTCTCTCGTGCTTGGATAGGGTTATGCATGTGGTGTACTCCGGTGGCTGGATAGGGATATGCGTGTGGTGTACTCCGGTGTTTGGATAGGGCTATGCGTGTGGTGTACTCCGGTGCCTGGATAGGGTTCTCCAGTGCTTGGAAAGGGTTATGCATGTGGTGTACTCCGGTGCCTGGATACGGTTATGCATGTGATGTACTCCGGTGCCTGGATAGAGTAATGTGTGTTGGGTACTCAGGGTTATGCGTGTGATGTACTCCGGTGCCTGGATAGAGTTTTGCATGTGGTGTTCCGGTGCCTGGATAGGGTTATGCATGTGATGTACTCCGGTGCCTGGATAGGGTAATGTGTGTTGGGTACTCAGGGTTATGCGTGTGATGTACTCCGGTGCCTGGATAGAGTTTTGCATGTGGTGTTCCGGTGCCTGGATAGGGTTATGCATGTGATGTACTCCGGTGCCTGGATAGGGTAATGTGTGTTGGGTACTCAGGGTTATGCGTGTGATGTACTCCGGTGCCTGGATAGAGTTTTGCATGTGGTGTACTCTGGTGCCTGGATAGGGTTATGCATGTGGTGTACTTCGGTGCCTGGATAGGGTAATGTGTGTTGGGTACTCAGGGTTATGCGTGTGATGTACTCCGGTGCCTGGATAGGGTTTTGCATGTGGTGTACTCGGGTGCCTGGATAGGGTTATGCACGTGGTGTACTCCGGTGCCTGGATAGGGTTTTGCATGTGGTGTACTCGGGTGCCTGGATAGGGTTTTGCATGTGATGTACTCCGGTGCCTGGATATGGCTATGCGTGTGATGTACTCCGGGGCCTGGATAGGGCTATGCGTGTGGTGTACTCCGGGGCCTGGATAGGGCTATGCGTGTGATGTACTCCAGGGCCTGGATAGGGTAATGTGTGTTGGGTACTCAGGGTTATGCGTGTTTTGTACTCCGGTGCCTGGATAGAGTTTTGCATGTGGTGTACTCTGGTGCCTGGATAAGGCTATGCGTGTGGTGTACTCCGGTGCCTGGATAGGGTTCTCCGGTGCTTGGAAAGGGTTATGCATGTGGTGTACTACGGTGCCTGGATAGGGTTATGCGTGTGATGTACTCCGGTGCCTGGATAGGGTTATGCACGTGGTGTACTACGGTGCCTGGATAGGGTTATGCATGTGGTGTACTCGGGTGCCTGGATAGGGTTATGCATGTGATGTACTCGGGTGCCTGGATAGGGCTATGCGTGTGATGTACTCCAGGGCCTGGATAGGGTAATGTGTGTTGGGTACTCAGGGTTATGCGTGTTTTGTACTCCAGTGCCTGGATAGAGTTTTGCATGTGGTGTACTCTGGTGCCTGGATAGGGTTCTCCGGTGCTTGGAAAGGGTTATGCATGTGGTGTACTCCGGTGCCTGGATAGGGTTCTCAGGTGCTTGGAAAGGGTTATGCATGTGGTGTACTCCGGTGCCTGGATAGGGTAATGCATGTGGTGTACTCCGGTGCCTGGATAGGGTAATGTGTTTTGGGTACTCAGGGTTTTGCATGTGATGTACTCCGGTGCCTGGATAGGGCTATGCGTGTGATGTACTCCAGTGCCTGGATAGGGTTTTGCATGTGGTGTACTCCAGTGCCTGGATAGGGTTATGCGTGTGATGTACTCCGGGGCCTGGATAGGGTTATGCATGTGATGTACTCGGGTGCCTGGATAGGGTTATGCGTGTGATGTACTCCGGGGCCTGGATAGGGCTATGCGTGTGATGTACTCCGGGGCCTGGATAGGGCTATGCGTGTGATATACTCCGGGGCCTGGATAGGGCTATGCGTGTGATGTACTCCGGGGCCTGATTAGGGTTATGCGTGTGATGTACTACGGTGCCTGGATAGGGTTATGCATGTGATGTACTCGGATGCCTGGATAGGGTTTTGCATGTGGTGTACTCGGGTGCCTGGATAGGGTTTTGCATGTGGTGTACTCCGGTGCCTGGATAGGGTTATGCGTGTGATGTACTCCGGTGCCTGGATAGGGTTTTGCATGTGGTGTACTCGGGTGCCTGGATAGGGTTATGCGTGTGATGTACTCGGGTGCCTGGATAGGGTTTTGCATGTGGTGTACTCGGGTGCCTGGATAGGGTTTTGCATGTGGTGTACTCCGGTGCCTGGATAGGGTTCTCCGGTGCTTGGAAAGGGTTATGCATGTGGTGTACTTTGGTGCCTGGATAGGGTAATGTGTGTTGGGTACTCAGGGTTATGCGTGTGATGTACTCCGGTGCCTGGATAGGGTTTTGCATGTGGTGTACTCGGGTGCCTGGATAGGGTTATGCACGTGGTGTACTCCGGTGCCTGGATAGGGTTTTGCATGTGGTGTACTCGGGTGCCTGGATAGGGTTTTGCATGTGATGTACTCCGGTGCCTGGATATGGCTATGCGTGTGATGTACTCCGGGGCCTGGATAGGGCTATGCGTGTGGTGTACTCCGGGGCCTGGATAGGGCTATGCGTGTGATGTACTCCAGGGCCTGGATAGGGTAATGTGTGTTGGGTACTCAGGGTTATGCGTGTTTTGTACTCCGGTGCCTGGATAGAGTTTTGCATGTGGTGTACTCTGGTGCCTGGATAGGGCTATGCGTGTGGTGTACTCCAGTGCCTGGATAGGGTTCTCCGGTGCTTGGGAAGGGTTATGCATGTGGTGTACTACGGTGCCTGGATAGGGTTATGCGTGTGATGTACTCCGGTGCCTGGATAGGGCTATGCGTGTGATGTACTCCGGGGCCTGGATAGGGTTATGCACGTGGTGTACTACGGTGCCTGGATAGGGTTATGCATGTGGTGTACTCGGGTGCCTGGATAGGGTTATGCATGTGATGTACTCCAGTGCCTGGATAGAGTTTTGCATGTGGTGTACTCTGGTGCCTGGATAGGGTTCTCCGGTGCTTGGAAAGGGTTATGCATGTGGTGTACTCCGGTGCCTGGATAGGGTTCTCAGGTGCTTGGAAAGGGTTATGCATGTGGTGTACTCCGGTGCCTGGATAGGGTTATGCATGTGGTGTACTCCGGTGCCTGGATAGGGTAATGTGTGTTGGGTACTCAGGGTTTTGCATGTGATGTACTCCGGTGCCTGGATAGGGCTATGCGTGTGATGTACTCCAGTGCCTGGATAGGGTTTTGCATGTGGTGTACTCCAGTGCCTGGATAGGGTTATGCGTGTGATGTACTCCGGGGCCTGGATAGGGTTATGCATGTGATGTACTCGGGTGCCTGGATAGGGTTATGCGTGTGATGTACTCCGGGGCCTGGATAGGGCTATGCGTGTGATGTACTCCGGGGCCTGGATAGGGCTATGCGTGTGATATACTCCGGGGCCTGGATAGGGCTATGCGTGTGATATACTCCGGGGCCTGGATAGGGCTATGCGTGTGATGTACTCCGGGGCCTGGATAGGGTTATGCGTGTGATGTACTACGGTGCCTGGATAGGGTTATGCATGTGGTGTACTCGGGTGCCTGGATAGGGTTTTGCATGTGGTGTACTCGGGTGCCTGGATAGGGTTTTGCATGTGGTGTACTCCGGTGCCTGGATAGGGTTATGCGTGTGATGTACTACTGTGCCTGGATAGGGTTATGCATGTGGTGTACTCGGGTGCCTGGATAGGGTTTTGCATGTGGTGTACTCCGGTGCCTGGATAGGGTTATGCGTGTGATGTACTCCGGGGCCTGGATAGGGCTATGCGTGTGATGTACTCCGGGGCCTGGATAGGGTTATGCGTGTGATGTACTACGGTGCCTGGATAGGGTTATGCATGTGATGTACTCGGGTGCCTGGATAGGGTTTTGCATGTGGTGTACTCGGGTGCCTGGATAGGGTTTTGCATGTGGTGTACTCCGGTGCCTGGATAGGGTTATGCGTGTGATGTACTCCGGTGCCTGGATAGGGTTTTGCATGTGGTGTACTCGGGTGCCTGGATAGGGTTATGCGTGTGATGTACTCGGGTGCCTGGATAGGGTTTTGCATGTGGTGTACTCGGGTGCCTGGATAGGATTTTGCATATGGTGTACTCGGGTGCCTGGATAGGGTTTTGCATGTAGTGTACTCCGGTGCCTGCATAGGGTTATGCGTGTGATGTACTACGGTGCCTGGATAGGGTTATGCATGTGGTGTACTCGGGTGCCTGGATAGGGCTATGCGTGTGATGTACTCCGGGGCCTGGATAGGGCTATGCGTGTGATGTACTCCAGGGCCTGGATAGGGCTATGCGTGTGATGTACTCCGGGGCCTGGATAGGGTTATGCGTGTAATGTACTACGGTGCCTGGATAGGGTTATGCATGTGGTGTACTCGGGTGCCTGGATAGGGTTTTGCATGTGGTGTACTCGGGTGCCTGGATAGGGTTTTGCATGTGGTGTACTCCGGTGCCTGGATAGGGTTATGCGTGTGATGTACTACGGTGCCTGGATAGGGTTATGCATGTGGTGTATTCGGGTGCCTGGATAGGGTTTTGCATGTGGTGTACTCCGGTGCCTGGATAGGGTTATGCGTGTGATGTACTCCGGGGCCTGGACAGGGCTATGCGTGTGATGTACTCCGGGGCCTGGATAGGGTTATGCGTGTGATGTACTACAGTGCCTGGATAGGGTTATGCATGTGATGTACTCGGGTGCCTGGATAGGGTTTTGCATGTGGTGTACTCGGGTGCCTGGATAGGGTTTTGCATGTGGTGTACTCCGGTGCCTGGATAGGGTTATGCATGTGGTGTACTCCGGTGCCTGGATAGGGTTATGCGTGTGGTGTACTCGGGTGCCTGGATAGGGTTATGCGTGTGGTGTACTTAGGTGCCTGGATAGGGTTTTGCATGTGGTGTACTCGGGTGCCTGGATAGGGTTTTGCATGTGGTGTACTCCGGTGCCTGGATAGGGTTATGCGTGTGATGTACTCCGGTGCCTGGATAGGGTTTTGCATGTGGTGTACTCGGGTGCCTGGATAGGGTTTTGCATGTGGTGTACTCGGGTGCCTGGATAGGGTTATGCATGTGATGTACTCCGGTGCCTGGATAGGGTTATGCATGTGGTGTACTCCAGTGCCTGGATAGGGTTTTGCATGTGGTCTACTCCAGTGCCTGGATAGGGTTTTGCATGTGGTGTACTCCGGTGCCTGGATAGGGTTTTGCATTTGGTGTACTCGGGTGCTTGGATAGGGTTATGCATGTGGTGTACTCCGGTGCCTGGATAGGGTTTTGCATGTGGTGTACTCGGGTGCTTGGATAGGGTTATGCATGTGGTGTACTCCGGGGCCTGGATAGGGTTATGCATGTGGTGTACTCCGGTGCCTGGATAGGGTTTTGCATGTGGTGTACTCGGGTGCCTGGATAGGGTTATGCATGTGGTGTACTCCGGTGCCTGGATAGGGTAATGTGTGTTGGGTACTCAGGGTTATGCGTGTGATGTACTCCGGGGCCTGGATAGGGTTATGTGTGTGATGTACTCCGGGGCCTGGATAGGGCTATGCACGTGGTGTACTACGGTGCCTGGATAGGGTTATGCACGTGGTGTACTCCGGTGCCTGGATAGGGTTTTGCATGTGGTGTACTCGGGTGCCTGGATAGGGTTATGCGTGTGATGTACTCGGGTGCCTGGATAGGGTTATGCGTGTGCTGCACTCGGGTGCCTGGATAGGGTTATGCGTGTGATGTACTCCGGTGCCTGGATAGGGTTTTGCATGTGGTGTACTCCGGTGCCTGGATAGGGTTATGCACGTGGTGTACTACGGTGCCTGGATAGGGTTATGCATGTGATGTACTCCGGGGCCTGGATAGGGTTATGCGTGTGATGTACTCCGGGGCCTGGATAGGGTTATGCGTGTGATGTACTCCGGTGCCTGGATAGGGTTATGCGTGTGGTGTACTCCGGTGCTTGGATAGGGCTATGCGTGTGGTGTACTCTGTGCCTGGATAGGGTTCTCTCGTGATTGGATAGGGTTATGCATGTGGTGTACTCCGGTGGCTGGATAGGGTTATGCGTGTGGTGTACTCCGGTGTTTGGATAGGGCTATGCATGTGGTGTACTCCGGTGCCTGGATAGGGTTCTCCAGTGCTTGGAAAGGGTTATGCATGTGGTGTACTCCGTTGCCTGGATAGGGTTTTGCATGTGGTGTACTCTGGTGCCTGGATAGGGTTATGCACGTGGTGTACTCGGGTGCCTGGATAGGGTTATGCATGTGGTGTACTCGGGTGCCTGGATAGGGCAATGCGTGTGATGTACTCCGGGGCCTAGATAGGGTTTTGCATGTGATTTACTCTGGTGCCTGGATAATGTTTTGCATGTGGTGTACTCCGGTGCCTGGATAGGGTTATGCATGTGGTGTACTCGGGTGCCTGGATAGGGTTATGCATGTGGTGTACTCGGGTGCCTGGATAGGGCAATGCGTGTGATGTACTCCGGGGCCTAGATAGGGTTTTGCATGTGATTTACTCTGGTGCCTGGATAATGTTTTGCATGTGGTGTACTCCGGTGCCTGGATAGGGTTATGCATGTGATGTATTCGGGTGCCTCGATAGGGTTATGCGTGTGATGTACTCCGGTGCCTGGATAGGGTTTTGCATGTGGTGTACTCTGGTGCCTGGATAGGGTTTTGCATGTGGTGTACTCTGGTGCCTGGATAGGGTTTTGCATGTGGTGTACTCTGGTGCCTGGATAGGGTTTTGCATGTGGTGTACTCTGGTGCCTGGATAGGGTTTTGCATGTGGTGTACTCCGGTGCCTGGATAGGGTTTTGCATGTGGTGTACTCCGGTGCCTGGATAGGGTTTTGCGTGTGGTGCACTCCGGTGCCTGGATAATGTTATGCACGTGGTGCACTACGGTGCCTGGATAGGGTTATGCGTGTGATGTACTCCGGGGACTGGATAGAGTTTTGTGTGTGGTGTACTCCGGTGCCTGGATAGGGTTATGCATGTGATGTACTCCGGTGCCTGGATAGGGTAATGTGTGTTGGGTACTTAGGGTTATGCGTGTGATGTACTCCGGTGCCTGGATAGGGTTATACGTGTGGTGTACTCCGGTGCTCAGATAGGGTTATGCGTGTGGTGTACTCCGGTGCTTGGATAGGGCTATGCGTGTGGTGTACTCTGTGCCTGGATAGGGTTCTCTCGTGATTGGATAGGGTTATGCATGTGGTGTACTCCGGTGCCTGGATAGGGTTTTGCATGTGGTGTACTCTGGTGCCTGGATAGGGTTATGCACGTGGTGTACTCGGGTGCCTGGATAGGGTTATGCATGTGGTGTACTCGGGTGCCTGGATAGGGCAATGCGTGTGATGTACTCCGGGGCCTAGATAGGGTTTTGCATGTGATTTACTCTGGTGCCTGGATAATGTTTTGCATGTGGTGTACTCCGGTGCCTGGATAGGGTTATGCATGTGGTGTACTCGGGTGCCTGGATAGGGTTATGCATGTGGTGTACTCGGGTGCCTGGATAGGGCAATGCGTGTGATGTACTCCGGGGCCTAGATAGGGTTTTGCATGTGATTTACTCTGGTGCCTGGATAATGTTTTGCATGTGGTGTACTCCGGTGCCTGGATAGGGTTATGCATGTGATGTATTCGGGTGCCTCGATAGGGTTATGCGTGTGATGTACTCCGGTGCCTGGATAGGGTTTTGCATGTGGTGTACTCTGGTGCCTGGATAGGGTTTTGCATGTGGTGTACTCTGGTGCCTGGATAGGGTTTTGCATGTGGTGTACTCCGGTGCCTGGATAGGGTTTTGCATGTGGTGTACTCCGGTGCCTGGATAGGGTTTTGCGTGTGGTGCACTCCGGTGCCTGGATAATGTTATGCACGTGGTGCACTACGGTGCCTGGATAGGGTTATGCGTGTGATGTACTCCGGGGACTGGATAGAGTTTTGTGTGTGGTGTACTCCGGTGCCTGGATAGGGTTATGCATGTGATGTACTCCGGTGCCTGGATAGGGTAATGTGTGTTGGGTACTTAGGGTTATGCGTGTGATGTACTCCGGTGCCTGGATAGGGTTATACGTGTGGTGTACTCCGGTGCTCAGATAGGGTTATGCGTGTGGTGTACTCCGGTGCTTGGATAGGGCTATGCGTGTGGTGTACTCTGTGCCTGGATAGGGTTCTCTCGTGATTGGATAGGGTTATGCATGTGGTGTACTCCGGTGGCTGGATAGGGTTATGCGTGTGGTGTACTCCGGTGTTTGGATAGGGCTATGCATGTGGTGTACTCCGGTGCCTGGATAGGGTTCTCCAGTGCTTGGAAAGGGTTATGCATGTGGTGTACTCCGTTGCCTGGATAGGGTTTTGCATGTGGTGTACTCTGGTGCCTGGATAGGGTTATGCACGTGGTGTACTCGGGTGCCTGGATAGGGTTATGCATGTGGTGTACTCGGGTGCCTGGATAGGGCAATGCGTGTGATGTACTCCGGGGCCTAGATAGGGTTTTGCATGTGATTTACTCTGGTGCCTGGATAATGTTTTGCATGTGGTGTACTCCGGTGCCTGGATAGGGTTATGCATGTGGTGTACTCGTGTGCCTGGATAGGGTTATGCATGTGGTGTACTCGGGTGCCTGGATAGGGCAATGCGTGTGATGTACTCCGGGGCCTAGATAGGGTTTTGCATGTGATTTACTCTGGTGCCTGGATAATGTTTTGCATGTGGTGTACTCCGGTGCCTGGATAGGGTTATGCATGTGATGTATTCGGGTGCCTCGATAGGGTTATGCGTGTGATGTACTCCGGTGCCTGGATAGGGTTTTGCATGTGGTGTACTCTGGTGCCTGGATAGGGTTTTGCATGTGGTGTACTCTGGTGCCTGGATAGGGTTTTGCATGTGGTGTACTCCGGTGCCTGGATAGGGTTTTGCATGTGGTGTACTCCGGTGCCTGGATAGGGTTTTGCGTGTGGTGCACTCCGGTGCCTGGATAATGTTATGCACGTGGTGCACTACGGTGCCTGGATAGGGTTATGCGTGTGATGTACTCCGGGGACTGGATAGAGTTTTGTGTGTGGTGTACTCCGGTGCCTGGATAGGGTTATGCATGTGATGTACTCCGGTGCCTGGATAGGGTAATGTGTGTTGGGTACTTAGGGTTATGCGTGTGATGTACTCCGGTGCCTGGATAGGGTTATACGTGTGGTGTACTCCGGTGCTCAGATAGGGCTATGCGTGTGGTGTACTCCATGCCCGGATAGGGTTCTCTCGTGCTTGGATAGGGTTATGCATGTGGTGTACTCCGGTTGCTGGATAGGGATATGCGTGTGGTGTACTCCGGTGTTTGGATAGGGCTATGCGTGTGGTGTACTCCGGTGCCTGGATAGGGTTCTCCAGTGCTTGGAAAGGGTTATCCATGTGGTGTACTCCGGTGCCTGGATAGGGTTTTGCATGTGGTGTACTCTGGTGCCTGGATAGGGTTATGCACGTGGTGTACTCGGGTGCCTGGATAGGGTTATGCATGTGGTGTACTCGGGTGCCTGGATAGGGCAATGGGTGTGATGTACTCAGGGGCCTAGATAGGGTTTTGCATGTGATTTACTCTGATGCCTGGATAATGTTTTGCATGTGGTGTACTCCGGTGCCTGGATAGGGTTATGCATGTGATGTATTTGGGTGCCTCGATAGGGTTATGCGTGTGATGTACTCTGGTGCCTGGGTAGGGTTTTGCATGTGGTGTACTCTGGTGCCTGGATAGGGTTTTGCATGTGGTGTACTCTGGTGCCTGGATAGGGTTTTGCATGTGGTGTACTCCGGTGCCTGGATAGGGTTTTGCATGTGGTGTACTCCGGTGCCTGGATAGGGTTTTGCGTGTGGTGTACTCCGGTGCCTGGATAATGTTATGCACGTGGTGTACTACGGTGCCTGGATAGGGTTATGCATGTGATGTACTCCGGTGCCTGGATAGGGTAATGTGTGTTGGGTACTTAGGGTTATGCGTGTGATGTACTCCGGTGCCTGGATAGGGTTATGCGTGTGGTGTACTCCGGTGCTTGGATAGGGCTATGCGTGTGGTGTACTCCATGCCTGGATAGGGTTCTCTCGTGCTTGGATAGGGTTATGCATGTGGTGTACTCCGGTGGCTGGATAGGGATATGCGTGTGGTGTACTCCGGTGTTTGGATAGGGCTATGCGTGTGGTGTACTCCGGTGCCTGGATAGGGTTCTCCAGTGCTTGGAAAGGGTTATGCATGTGATGTACTCCGGTGCCTGGATAGGGTTATGCATGTGATGTACTCCGGTGCCTGGATAGGGTAATGTGTGTTGGATACTCAGGGTTATGCGTGTGATGTACTCCGGTGCCTGGATAGAGTTTTGCATGTGGTGTACTCTGGTGCCTGGATAGGGCTATGCGTGTGGTGTACTCCGGTGCCTGGATAGGGTTCTCCGGTGCTTGGAAAGGGTTATGCATGTGGTGTACTTCGGTGCCTGGATAGGGTAATGTGTGTTGGGTACTCAGGGTTATGCGTGTGATGTACTCCGGTGCCTGGATAGGGTTTTGCATGTGGTGTACTCGGGTGCCTGGATAGGGTTATGCACGTGGTGTACTCCGGTGCCTGGATAGGGTTTTGCATGTGGTGTACTCGGGTGCCTGGATAGGGTTTTGCATGTGATGTACTCCGGTGCCTGGATATGGCTATGCGTGTGATGTACTCTGGGGCCTGGATAGGGCTATGCGTGTGGTGTACTCCGGGACCTGGATAGGGCTATGCGTGTGATGTACTCCAGGGCCTGGATAGGGTAATGTGTGTTGGGTACTCAGGGTTATGCGTGTTTTGTACTCCGGTGCCTGGATAGAGTTTTGCATGTGGTGTACTCTGGTGCCTGGATAGGGCTATGCGTGTGGTGTACTTCGGTGCTTGGATAGGGTTCTCCGGTGCTTGGAAAGGGTTGTGCATGTGGTGTACTACGGTGCCTGGATAGGGTTATGCGTGTGATGTACTCCGGTGCCTGGATAGGGCTATGCGTGTGATGTACTCCGGGGCCTGGATAGGGTTATGCACGTGGTGTACTACGGTGCCTGGATAGGGTTATGCATGTGGTGTACTCGGGTGCCTGGATAGGGCTATGCGTGTGATGTACTCCAGGGCCTGGATAGGGTAATGTGTGTTGGGTACTCAGGGTTATGCGTGTTTTGTACTCCGGTGCCTGGATAGAGTTTTGCATGTGGTGTACTCTGGTGCCTGGATAGGGTTCTCCGGTGCTTAGAAAGGGTTATGCATGTGGTGTACTCCGGTGCCTGGATAGGGTTCTCCGGTGCTTGGAAAGGGTTATGCATGTGGTGTACTCCGGTGCCTGGATAGGGTTATGCATGTGGTGTACTCCGGTGCCTGGATAGGGTAATGTGTGTTGGGTACTCAGGGTTTTGCATGTGATGTACTCCGGTGCCTGGATAGGGCTATGCGTGTGATGTACTCCGGTGCCTGGATAGGGTTTTGCATGTGGTGTACTCCGGTGCCTGGATAGGGTTATGCGTGTGATGTACTCCGGGGCCTGGATAGGGTTATGCATGTGATGTACTCGGGGCATGGATAGGATTATGCGTGTGATGTACTCCGGGGCCTGGATAGGGCTATGCGTGTGATGTACTCCGGGGCCTGGATAGGGCTATGCGTGTGATGTACTCCAGGGCCTGGATAGGGCTATGCGTGTGATGTACTCCGGGGCCTGGATAGGGTTATGCGTGTGATGTACTATGGTGCCTGGATAGGGTTATGCATGTGGTGTACTCGGGTGCCTGGATAGGGTTTTGCATGTGGTGTACTCGGGTGCCTGGATAGGGTTTTGCATGTGGTGTACTCCGGTGCCTGGATAGGGTTATGCGTGTGATGTACTACGGTGCCTGGATAGGGTTATGCATGTGGTGTACTCGGGTGCCTGGATAGGGTTTTGCATGTGGTGTACTCCGGTGCCTGGATAGGGTTATGCGTGTGATGTACTCCGGGGCCTGGACAGGGCTATGCGTGTGATGTACTCCGGGGCCTGGATAGGGTTATGCGTGTGATGTACTACGGTGCCTGGATAGGGTTATGCATGTGATGTACTCGGGTGCCTGGATAGGGTTTTGCATGTGGTGTACTCGGGTGCCTGGATAGGGTTTTGCATGTGGTGTACTCCGGTGCCTGGATAGGGTTATGCGTGTGATGTACTCCGGTGCCTGGATAGGGTTTTGCATGTGGTGTACTCAGGTGCCTGGATAGGGTTATGCGTGTGATGTACTCGGGTACCTGGATAGGGTTTTGCATGTGGTGTACTCGGGTGCCTGGATAGGGTTTTGCATGTGGTGTACTCCGGTGCCTGGATAGGGTTATGCGTGTGATGTACTACGGTGCCTGGATAGGGTTTTGCATGTGGTGTACTCGGGTGCCTGGATAGGGTTTTGCATGTGTGTACTCGGGTGCCTGGATAGGGTTATGCATGTGATGTACTCCGGTGCCTGGAGAGGGTTATGCATGTGGTGTACTCCAGTGCCTGGATAGGGTTTTGCATGTGGTGTACTCGGGTGCTTGGATAGGGTTATGCATGTGGTGTACTCCGGTGCCTGGATAGGGTTTTGCATGTGGTGTACTCGGGTGCTTGGATAGGGTTATGCATGTGGTGTACTCCGGGGCCTGGATAGGGTTATGCATGTGGTGTACTCCGGTGCCTGGATAGGGTTTTGCATGTGGTGTACTCGGGTGCCTGGATAGGGTTATGCATGTGGTGTACTCCGGTGCCTGGATAGGGTAATGTGTGTTGGGTACTCAGGGTTATGCGTGTGATGTACTCCGGGGCCTGGATAGGGTTATGTGTGTGATGTACTCCGGGGCCTGGATAGGGCTATGCACGTGGTGTCCTACGGTGCCTGGATAGGGTTATGCACGTGGTGTACTCCGGTGCCTGGATAGGGTTTTGCATGTGGTGTACTCGGGTGCCTGGATAGGGTTATGCGTGTGATGTACTCGGGTGCCTGGATAGGGTTATGCGTGTGATGCACTCGGGTGCCTGGATAGGGTTTTGCATGTGGTGTACTCCGGTGCCTGGATAGGGTTATGCACGTGGTGTACTACGGTGCCTGGATAGGGTTATGCATGTGGTGTACTCGGGTGCCTGGATAGGGTTATGCATGTGATGTACTCCGGGGCCTGGATAGGGTTATGCGTGTGATGTACTCCGGGGCCTGGATAGGGTTATGCGTGTGATGTACTCCGGTGCCTGGATAGGGTTATGCGTGTGGTGTACTCCGGTGCTTGGATAGGGCTATGCGTGTGGTGTACTCTGTGCCTGGATAGGGTTCTCTCGTGATTGGATAGGGTTATGCATGTGGTGTACTCCGGTGGCTGGATAGGGTTATGTGTGTGGTGTACTCCGGTGTTTGGATAGGGCTATGCATGTGGTGTACTCGGGTGCCTGGATAGGGTTCTCCAGTGCTTGGAAAGGGTTATGCATGTGGTGTACTCCGGTGCCTGGATAGGGTTTTGCATGTGGTGTACTCTGGTGCCTGGATAGGGTTATGCACGTGGTGTACTCGGGTGCCTGGATAGGGTTATGCATGTGGTGTACTCGGGTGCCTGGATAGGGCAATGCGTGTGATATACTCCGGGGCCTAGATAGGGTTTTGCATGTGATTTACTCTGGTGCCTGGATAATGTTTTGCATGTGGTGTACTCCGGTGCCTGGATAGGGTTATGCATGTGTTGTATTCGGGTGCGTCGATAGGGTTATGCGTGTGATGTACTCCGGTGCCTGGATAGGGTTTTGCATGTGGTGTACTCTGGTGCCTGGATAGGGTTTTGCATGTGGTGTACTCTGGTGCCTGGATAGGGTTTTGCATGTGGTGTACTCCGGTGCCTGGATAGGGTTTTGCGTGTGGTGTACTCCGGTGCCTGGATAATGTTATGCACGTGGTGTACTACGGTGCCTGGATAGGGTTATGCACGTGGTGCACTATGGTGCCTGGATAGAGTTATGCGTGTGATGTACTCCGGGGACTGGATAGAGTTTTGTGTGTGGTGTACTCCGGTGCCTGGATAGGGTTATGCATGTGATGTACTCCGGTGCCTGGATAGGGTAATGTGTGTTGGGTACTTAGGGTTATGCGTGTGATGTACTCCGGTGCCTGGATAGGGTTATGCGTGTGGTGTACTCCGGTGCTTGGATAGGGCTATGCGTGTGGTGTACTCCATGCCCAGATAGGGTTCTCTCGTGCTTGGATAGGGATATGCGTGTGGTGTACTCCGGTGGCTGGATAGGGATATGCGTGTGGTGTACTCCGGTGTTTGGATAGGGCTATGCGTGTGGTGTACTCCGGTGCCTGGATAGGGTTCTCCAGTGCTTGGAAAGGGTTATGCATGTGGTGTACTCCAGTGCCTGGATAGGGTTATGCATGTGATGTACTCCGGTGCCTGGATAGAGTAATGTGTGTTGGGTACTCAGGGTTATGCATGTGATGTACTCCGGTGCCTGGATAGAGTTTTGCATGTGGTGTTCCGGTGCCTGGATAGGGTTATGCATGTGATGTACTCCGGTGCCTGGATGGGGTAATGTGTGTTGGGTACTCAGGGTTATGCGTGTGATGTACTCCGGTGCCTGGATAGAGTTTTGCATGTGGTGTACTCTGGTGCCTGGATAGGGCTATGCGTGTGGTGTACTCCGGTGCCTGGATAGGGTTCTCCGGTGCTTGGAAAGGGTTATGCATGTGGTGTACTTCGGTGCCTGGATAGGGTAATGTGTGTTGGGTACTCAGGGTTATGCGTGTGATGTACTCCGGTGCCTGGATAGGGTTTTGCATGTGGTGTACTCGGGTGCCTGGATAGGGTTATGCACGTGGTGTACTCCGGTGCCTGGATAGGGTTTTGCATGTGGTGTACTCGGGTGCCTGGATAGGGTTTTGCATGTGATGTACTCCGGTGGCTGGATATGGCTATGCGTGTGATGTACTCCGGGGCCTGGATAGGGCTATGCGTGTGGTGTACTCCGGGGCCTGGATAGGGCTATGCGTGTGATGTACTCCAGGGCTTGGATAGGGTAATGTGTGTTGGGTACTCAGGGTTATGCGTGTTTTGTACTCCGGTGCCTGGATAGAGTTTTGCATGTGGTGTACTCTGGTGCCTGGATAGGGCTATGCGTGTGGTGTACTCCGGTGCCTGGATAGGGTTCTCCGGTGCTTGGAAAGGGTTATGCATGTGGTGTACTACGGTGCCTGGATAGGGTTATGCGTGTGATGTACTCCGGTGCCTGGATAGGGCTATGCGTGTGATGTACTCCGGGGCCTGGATAGGGTTATGCACGTGGTGTACTACGGTGCCTGGATAGGGTTATGCATGTGGTGTACTCGGGTGCCTGGATAGGGTTATGCATGTGATGTACTCGGGTGCCTGGATAGGGCTATGCGTGTGATGTACTCCAGGGCCTGGATAGGGTAATGTGTGTTGGGTACTCAGGGTTATGCGTGTTTTGTACTCCAGTGCCTGGATAGAGTTTTGCATGTGGTGTACTCTGGTGCCTGGATAGGGTTCTCCGGTGCTTGGAAAGGGTTATGCATGTGGTGTACTCCGGTGCCTGGATAGGGTTCTCAGGTGCTTGGAAAGGGTTATGCATGTGGTGTACTCCGGTGCCTGGATAGGGTTATGCATGTGGTGTACTCCGGTGCCTGGATAGGGTAATGTGTGTTGGGTACTCAGGGTTTTGCATGTGATGTACTCCGGTGCCTGGATAGGGCTATGCGTGTGATGTACTCCAGTGCCTGGATAGGGTTTTGCATGTGGTGTACTCCAGTGCCTGGATAGGGTTATGCGTGTGATGTACTCCGGGGCCTGGATAGGGTTATGCATGTGATGTACTCGGGTGCCTGGATAGGGTTATGCGTGTGATGTACTCCGGGGCCTGGATAGGGCTATGCGTGTGATGTACTCCGGGGCCTGGATAGGGCTATGCGTGTGATATACTCCGGGGCCTGGATAGGGCTATGCGTGTGATGTACTCCGGGGCCTGGATAGGGTTATGCGTGTGATGTACTACGGTGCCTGGATAGGGTTATGCATGTGGTGTACTCGGGTGCCTGGATAGGGTTTTGCATGTGGTGTACTCGGGTGCCTGGATAGGGTTTTGCATGTGGTGTACTCCGGTGCCTGGATAGGGTTATGCGTGTGATTTACTACGGTGCCTGGATAGGGTTATGCATGTGGTGTACTCGGGTGCCTGGATAGGGTTTTGCATGTGGTGTACTCCGGTGCCTGGATAGGGTTATGCGTGTGATGTACTCCGGGGCCTGGATAGGGCTATGCGTGTGATGTACTCCGGGGCCTGGATAGGGTTATGCGTGTGATGTACTACGGTGCCTGGATAGGGTTATGCATGTGATGTACTCGGGTGCCTGGATAGGGTTTTGCATGTGGTGTACTCGGGTGCCTGGATAGGGTTTTGCATGTGGTGTACTCCGGTGCCTGGATAGGGTTATGCGTGTGATGTACTCCGGTGCCTGGATAGGGTTTTGCATGTGGTGTACTCGGGTGCCTGGATAGGGTTATGCGTGTGATGTACTCGGGTGCCTGGATAGGGTTTTGCATGTGGTGTACTCGGGTGCCTGGATAGGGTTTTGCATGTGGTGTACTCCGGTGCCTGGATAGGGTTCTCCGGTGCTTGGAAAGGGTTATGCATGTGGTGTACTTCGGTGCCTGGATAGGGTAATGTGTGTTGGGTACTCAGGGTTATGCGTGTGATGTACTCCGGTGCCTGGATAGGGTTTTGCATGTGGTGTACTCGGGTGCCTGGATAGGGTTATGCACGTGGTGTACTCCGGTGCCTGGATAGGGTTTTGCATGTGGTGTACTCGGGTGCCTGGATAGGGTTTTGCATGTGATGTACTCCGGTGCCTGGATATGGCTATGCGTGTGATGTACTCCGGGGCCTGGATAGGGCTATGCGTGTGGTGTATTCCGGGGCCTGGATAGGGCTATGCGTGTGATGTACTCCAGGGCCTGGATAGGGTAATGTGTGTTGGGTACTCAGGGTTATGCGTGTTTTGTACTCCGGTGCCTGGATAGAGTTTTGCATGTGGTGTACTCTGGTGCCTGGATAGGGCTATGCGTGTGGTGTACTCCGGTGCCTGGATAGGGTTCTCCGGTGCTTGGAAAGGGTTATGCATGTGGTGTACTACGGTGCCTGGATAGGGTAATGCGTGTGATGTACTCCGGTGCCTGGATAGGGCTATGCGTGTGATGTACTCCGGGGCCTGGATAGGGTTATGCACGTGGTGTACTACGGTGCCTGGATAGGGTTATGCATGTGGTGTACTCGGGTGCCTGGATAGGGTTATGCATGTGATGTACTCGGGTGCCTGGATAGGGCTATGCGTGTGATGTACTCCAGTGCCTGGATAGGGTAATGTGTGTTGGGTACTCAGGGTTATGCGTGTTTTGTACTCCAGTGCCTGGATAGAGTTTTGCATGTGGTGTACTCTGGTGCCTGGATAGGGTTCTCCGGTGCTTGGAAAGGGTTATGCATGTGGTGTACTCCGGTGCCTGGATAGGGTTCTCAGGTGCTTGGAAAGGGTTATGCATGTGGTGTACTCCGGTGCCTGGATAGGGTTATGCATGTGGTGTACTCCGGTGCCTGGATAGGGTAATGTGTGTTGGGTACTCAGGGTTTTGCATGTGATGTACTCCGGTGCCTGGATAGGGCTATGCGTGTGATGTACTCCAGTGCCTGGATAGGGTTTTGCATGTGGTGTACTCCAGTGCCTGGATAGGGTTATGCGTGTGATGTACTCCGGGGCCTGGATAGGGTTATGCATGTGATGTACTCGGGTGCCTGGATAGGGTTATGCGTGTGATGTACTCCGGGGCCTGGATAGGGCTATGCGTGTGATGTACTCCGGGGCCTGGATAGGGCTATGCGTGTGATATACTCCGGGGCCTGGATAGGGCTATGCGTGTGATGTACTCCGGGGCCTGGATAGGGTTATGCGTGTGATGTACTACGGTGCCTGGATAGGGTTATGCATGTGGTGTACTCGGGTGCCTGGATAGGGTTTTGCATGTGGTGTACTCGGGTGCCTGGATAGGGTTTTGCATGTGGTGTACTCCGGTGCCTGGATAGGGTTATGCGTGTGATGTACTACTTTGCCTGGATAGGGTTATGCATGTGGTGTACTCGGGTGCCTGGATAGGGTTTTGCATGTGGTGTACTCCGGTGCCTGGATAGGGTTATGCGTGTGATGTACTCCGGGGCCTGGATAGGGCTATGCGTGTGATGTACTCCGGGGCCTGGATAGGGTTATGCGTGTGATGTACTACGGTGCCTGGATAGGGTTATGCATGTGATGTACTCGGGTGCCTGGATAGGGGTTTGCATGTGGTGTACTCGGGTGCCTGGATAGGGTTTTGCATGTGGTGTACTCCGGTGCCTGGATAGGGTTATGCGTGTGATGTACTCCGGTGCCTGGATAGGGTTTTGCATGTGGTGTACTCGGGGCCTGGATAGGGTTATGCGTGTGATGTACTCGGGTGCCTGGATAGGGTTTTGCATGTGGTGTACTCGGGTGCCTGGATAGGGTTTTGCATGTGGTGTACTCCGGTGCCTGGATAGGGTTATGCGTGTGATGTACTCCGGTGCCTGGATAGGGTTTTGCATGTGGTGTACTCGGGTGCCTGGATAGGGTTTTGCATGTGGTGTACTCGGGTGCCTGGATAGGGTTTTGCATGTGGTGTACTCGGGTGCCTGGATAGGGTTATGCATGTGATGTACTCCGGTGCCTGGATAGGGTTATGCATGTGGTGTACTCCGGGGCCTGGATAGGGTTATGCATGTGGTGTACTCCGGTGCCTGGATAGGGTTTTGCATGTGGTGTACTCGGGTGCCTGGATAGGGTTATGCATGTGGTGTACTCCGGTGCCTGGATAGGGTAATGTGTGTTGGGTACTCAGGGTTATGCGTGTGATGTACTCCGGGGCCTGGATAGGGTTATGTGTGTGATGTACTCCGGGGCCTGGATAGGGCTATGCACGTGGTGTACTACGGTGCCTGGATAGGGTCATGCACGTGGTGTACTCCGGTGCCTGGATAGGGTTTTGCATGTGGTGTACTCGGGTGCCTGGATAGGGTTATGCGTGTGATGTACTCGGGTGCCTGGATAGGGTTATGCATGTGATGTACTCGGGTGCCTGGATAGGGTTTTGCATGTGATGTACTACGGTGCCTGGATAGGGTATGCATGTAATGTACTCCGGGGCCTGGATAGGGTTATGCGTGTGATGTACTCCGGGGCCTGGATAGGGTTATGCACATGGTGTACTCGGGTGCCTGGATAGGGTTATGCGTGTGATGTACTCTGGTGCCTGGATAGGGTTATGCGTGTGATGCACTCCGGTGCCTGGATAGGGTTATGCGTGTGATGTACTCCGGGGCCTGGATAGGGTTATGCACATGGTGTACTCCGGTGCCTGGATAGGGTTATGCGTGTGATGTACTCCGGTGCCTGGATAGGGTTATGCGTGTGATGTACTCGGGTGCCTGGATAGGGTTATGCGTGTGATGTACTCCGGTGCCTGGATAGGGTTATGCGTGTGATGTACTCCGGTGCCTGGATAGGGTTATGCGTGTGATGTACTCCGGGGCCTGGATAGGGTTATGCACATGGTGTACTCGGGTGCCTGGATAGGGTTATGCGTGTGATGTACTCCGGGGCCTGGATAGGGTTTTGCATGTGATGTACTCGGGTGCCTGGATAGGGTTATGCGTGTGATGTACTCCGGTGCCTGGATAGGGTTATGCGTGTGATGTACTCGGGTGCCTGGATAGGGTTATGCGTGTGATGTACTCGGGTGCCTGGATAGGGTTATGCGTGTGATGTACTCGGGTGCCTGGATAGGGTTATGCGTGTGATGTACTCGGGTGCCTGGATAGGGTTTTGCATGTGGTGTACTCGGGTGCCTGGATAGGGTTATGCGTGTGATGTACTCGGGTGCCTGGATAGGATTATGCGTGTGATGTACTCCGGGGCCTGGATAGGGTTTTGCATGTGGTGTACTCGGGTGCTTAGATAGGGTTATGCACGTGGTGTACTACGGTGCCTGGATAGGGTTATGCGTGTGATGTACTCCGGGGCCTGGATAGGGTTATGCGTGTGATGTACTCCGGGGCCTGGATAGGGTTATGCACGTGGTGTACTACGGTGCCTGGATAGGGTTATGCATGTGATGTACTTGGGTGCCTGGATAGGGTTATGCACGTGGTGTACTACGGTGCCTGGATAGGGTTATGCCTGTGATGTACTCCGGGGCCTGGATAGGGTTATGCATGTGATGTACTCGGGTGCCTGGATAGGGCTATGCGTGTGATGTACTCGGGTGCCTGGATAGGGTTATGCATGTGGTGTACTCGGGTGACTGGATAGGGTTATGCGTGTGATGTACTCCGGTGCCTGGATAGGGTTATGCGTGTGGTGTACTCCGGTGCTTGGATAGGGCTATGCATGTGGTGTACTCTGTGCCTGGATAGGGTTCTCTCGTGCTTGGATAGGGTTATGCATGTGGTGTACTCCGGTGGCTGGATAGGGTTATGCGTGTGGTGTACTCCGGTGTTTGGATAGGGCTATGTGTGTGGTGTACTCCGGTGCCTGGATAGGGTTCTCCAGTGCTTGGAAAGGGTTATGCATGTGGTGTACTCCGGTGCCTGGATAGGGTTTTGCATGTGGTGTACTCTGGTGCCTGGATAGGGTTATGCACGTGGTGTACTCGGGTGCCTGGATAGGGTTATGCATGTGGTGTACTCGGGTGCCTGGATAGGGCAATGCGTGTGATGTACTCCGGGGCCTAGATAGGGTTTTGCATGTGATTTACTCTGGTGCCTGGATAATGTTTTGCATGTGGTGTACTCCGCTGCCTGGATAGGGTTATGCATGTGATGTATTTGGGTGCCTCGATAGGGTTATGCGTGTGATGTACTCCGGTGCCTGGATAGGGTTTTGCATGTGGTGTACTCTGGTGCCTGGATAGGGCTTTGCATGTGGTGTACTCTGGTGCCTGGATAGGGTTTTGCATGTGGTGTACTCCGGTGCCTGGATAGGGTTTTGCATGTGGTGTACTCCGGTGCCTGGATAGGGTTTTGCGTGTGGTGTACTCCGGTGCCTGGATAATGTTATGCACGTGGTGTACTACGGTGCCTGGATAGGGTTATGCACGTGGTGCACTACGGTGCCTGGATAGGGTTATGCGTGTGATGTACTCCGGGGACTGGATAGAGTTTTGTGTGTGGTGTACTCCGGTGCCTGGATAGGGTTATGCATGTGATGTACTCCGGTGCCTGGATAGGGTAATGTGTGTTGGGTACTTAGGGTTATGCGTGTGATGTACTCCGGTGCCTGGATAGGGTTATGCGTGTGGTGTACTCCGGTGCTTGGATAGGGCTATGCATGTGGTGTACTCTGTGCCTGGATAGGGTTCTCTCGTGCTTGGATAGGGTTATGCATGTGGTGTACTCCGGTGGCTGGATAGGGTTATGCGTGTGGTGTACTCCGGTGTTTGGATAGGGCTATGCGTGTGGTGTACTCCGGTGCCTGGATAGGGTTCTCTAGTGCTTGGAAAGGGTTATGCATGTGGTGTACTCCGGTGCCTGGATAGGGTTTTGCATGTGGTGTACTCTGGTGCCTGGATAGGGTTATGCACGTGGTGTACTCGGGTGCCTGGATAGGGTTATGCATGTGGTGTACTCGGGTGCCTGGATAGGGCAATGCGTGTGATGTACTCCGGGGCCTAGATAGGGTTTTGCATGTGATTTACTCTGGTGCCTGGATAATGTTTTGCATGTGGTGTACTCCGGTGCCTGGATAGGGTTATGCATGTGATGTATTTGGGTGCCTCGATAGGGTTATGCGTGTGATGTACTCCGGTGCCTGGATAGGGTTTTGCATGTGGTGTACTCTGGTGCCTGGATAGGGCTTTGCATGTGGTGTACTCTGGTGCCTGGATAGGGTTTTGCATGTGGTGTACTCCGGTGCCTGGATAGGGTTTTGCATGTGGTGTACTCGGTGCCTGGATAGGGTTTTGCGTGTGGTGTACTACGGTGCCTGGATAATGTTATGCACGTGGTGTACTACAGTGCCTGGATAGGGTTATGCACGTGGTGCACTACGGTGCCTGGATAGGGTTATGCGTGTGATGTACTCCAGGGACTGGATAGAGTTTTGTGTGTGGTGTACTCCGGTGCCTGGATAGGGTTATGCATGTGATGTACTCCGGTGCCTGGATAGGGTAATGTGTGTTGGGTACTTAGGGTTATGCGTGTGATGTACTCCGGTGCCTGGATAGGGTTATGCGTGTGGTGTACTCCGGTGCTTGGATAGGGCTATGCGTGTGGGTACTCCATGCCTGGATAGGGTTCTCTCGTGCTTGGATAGGGTTATGCATGTGGTGTACTCCGGTGGCTGGTTAGGGATATGCGTGTGGTGTACTCCGGTGTTTGGATAGGGCTATGCGTGTGTTGTACTCCGGTGCCTGGATAGGGTTCTCCAGTGCTTGGAAAGGGTTATGCATGTGGTGTACTCCGGTGCCTGGATAGGGTTATGCATGTGATGTACTCCGGTGCCTGGATAGGGTAATGTGTGTTGGGTACTCAGGGTTATGCGTGTGATGTACTCCGGTGCCTGGATAGAGTTTTGCATGTGGTGTACTCCGGTGCCTGGATAGGGTTATGCATGTGATGTACTCCGGTGCCTGGATAGGGTAATGTGTGTTGGGTACTCAGGGTTATGCGTGTGATGTACTCCAGTGCCTGGATAGAGTTTTGCATGTGGTGTACTCTGGTGCCTGGATAGGGCTATGCGTGTGGTGTACTCCGGTGCCTGGATAGGGTTCTCCGGTGCTTGGAAAGGGTTATGCATGTGGTGTACTTCGGTGCCTGGATAGGGTAATGTGTGTTGGGTACTCAGGGTTATGCGTGTGATGTACTCCGGTGCCTGGATAGGGTTTTGCATGTGGTGTACTCGGGTGCCTGGATAGGGTTATGCACGTGGTGTACTCCGGTGCCTGGATATGGCTATGCGTGTGATGTACTCTGGGGCCTGGATAGGGTTATGCATGTGATGTACTCGGGTGCCTGGATAGGGTTATGCGTGTGATGTACTCCGGGGCCTGGATAGGGCTATGCGTGTGATGTACTCCGGGGCCTGGATAGGGCTATGCGTGTGATGTACTCCGGGGCCTGGATAGGGCTATGCGTGTGATGTACTCCAGGGCCTGGATAGGGTTATGCGTGTGATGTACTACGGTGCCTGGATAGGGTTATGCATGTGGTGTACTCGGGTGCCTGGATAGGGTTTTGCATGTGGTGTATTCGGGTGCCTGGATAGGGTTTTGCATGTGGTGTACTCCGGTGCCTGGATAGGGTTTTGCGTGTGGTGTACTCCGGTGCCTGGATAATGTTATGCACGTGGTGTATTACGGTGCCTGGATAGGGTTATGCACGTGGTGCACTACAGTGCCTGGATAGGGTTATGCGTGTGATGTACTCCGGGGACTGGATAGAGTTTTGTGTGTGGTGTACTCCGGTGCCTGGATAGGGTTATGCATGTGATGTACTCCGGTGCCTGGATAGGGTAATGTGTGTTGGGTACTTAGGGTTATGCGTGTGATGTACTCCGGTGCCTGGATAGGGTTATGCGTGTGGTGTACTCCGGTGCTTGGATAGGGCTATGCGTGTGGGTACTCCATGCCTGGATAGGGTTCTCTCGTGCTTGGATTACGTTATGCATGTGGTGTACTCCGGTGGCTGGATAGGGATATGCGTGTGGTGTACTCCGGTGTTTGGATAGGGCTATGCGTGTGTTGTACTCCGGTGCCTGGATAGGGTTCTCCAGTGCTTGGAAAGGGTTATGCATGTGGTGTACTCCGGTGCCTGGATAGGGTTATGCATGTGATGTACTCCGGTGCCTGGATAGGGTAATGTGTGTTGGGTATTCAGGGTTATGCGTGTGATGTACTCCGGTGCCTGGATAGAGTTTTGCATGTGGTGTACTCCGGTGCCTGGATAGGGTTATGCATGTGATGTACTCCGGTGCCTGGATAGGGTAATGTGTGTTGGGTACTCAGGGTTATGCGTGTGATGTACTCCGGTGCCTGGATAGAGTTTTGCATGTGGTGTACTCTGGTGCCTGGATAGGGCTATGCGTGTGGTGTACTCCGGTGCCTGGATTGGGTTCTCCGGTGCGTGGAAAGGGTTATGCATGTGGTGTACTTCGGTGCCTGGATAGGGTAATGTGTGTTGGGTACTCAGGGTTATGCGTGTGATGTACTCCGGTGCCTGGATAGGGTTTTGCATGTGGTGTACTCGGGTGCCTGGATAGGG
Organism: Ambystoma mexicanum; assembly: GCF_040938575.1. Lineage (NCBI taxonomy): Eukaryota > Metazoa > Chordata > Amphibia > Caudata > Ambystomatidae > Ambystoma > Ambystoma mexicanum. Next base: position 32,811,644 of record NC_090934.1, read on the forward strand.
TTATGCACGTGGTGTACTCCGGTGCCTGGATAGGGTTTTGCATGTGGTGTACTCGGGTGCCTGGATAGGGTTTTGCATGTGATGTACTCCGGTGCCTGGATATGGCTATGCGTGTGATGTACTCCGGGGCCTGGATAGGGTTTTGCATGTGATGTACTCGGGTGCCTGGATAGGGTTATGCGTGTGATGTACTCCGGGGCCTGGATAGGGCTATGCGTGTGATGTACTCCGGGGCCTGGATAGGGCTATGCGTGTGATGTACTCCGGGGCCTCGATAGGGCTATGCGTGTGATGTACTCCGGGGCCTGGATAGGGTTATTCGTGTGATATACTACGGTGCCTGGATAGGGTTATGCATGTGGTGTACTTGGGTGCCTGGATAGGGTTTTGCATGTGGTGTACTCGGGTGCCTGGATAGGGTTTTGCATGTGGTGTACTCCGGTGCCTGGATAGGGTTTTGCGTGTGGTGTACTCCGGTGCCTGGATAATGTTATGCACGTGGTGTATTACGGTGCCTGGATAGGGTTATGCACGTGGTGCACTACGGTGCCTGGATAGGGTTATGCGTGTGATGTACTCCGGGGACTGGATAGAGTTTTGTGTGTGGTGTACTCCGGTGCCTGGATAGGGTTATGCATGTGATGTACTCCGGTGCCTGGATAGGGTAATGTGTGTTGGGTACTTAGGGTTATGCTTGTGATGTACTCCGGTGCCTGGATAGGGTTATGCGTGTGGTGTACTCCGGTGCTTGGATAGGGCTATGCGTGTGGGTACTCCATGCCTGGATAGGGTTCTCTCGTGCTTGGATTACGTTATGCATGTGGTGTACTCCGGTGGCTGGATAGGGATATGCGTGTGGTCTACTCCGGTGTTTGGATAGGGCTATGCGTGTGGTGTACTCCGGTGCCTGGATAGGGTTCTCCAGTGCTTGGAAAGGGTTATGCATGTGGTGTACTCCGGTGCCTGGATAGGTTTATGCATGTGATGTACTCCAGTGCCTGGATTGGGTAATGTGTGTTGGGTACTCAGGGTTATGCGTGTGATGTACTCCGGTGCCTGGATAGAGTTTTGCATGTGGTGTACTCCGGTGCCTGTATAGGGTTATGCATGTGATGTACTCCGGTGCCTGGATAGGGTAATGTGTGTTGGGTACTCAGGGTTATGCGTGTGATGTACTCCGGTGCCTGGATAGAGTTTTGCATGTGGTGTACTCTGGTGCCTGGATAGGGCTATGCGTGTGGTGTACTCCGGTGCCTGGATAGGGTTCTCCGGTGCTTGGAAAGGGTTTTGCATGTGGTGTACTCGGGTGCCTGGATAGGGTTATGCACGTGGTGTACTCCGGTGCCTGGATAGGGTTTTGCATGTGGTGTACTCCGGGGCCTGGATAGGGTTATGCGTGTGATGTACTCCGGGGCCTGGATAGGGTTATGTATGTGATGTACTCGGGTGCCTGGATAGGGTTATGCGTGTGATGTACTCCGGGGCCTGGATAGGGCTATGCGTGTGATGTACTCCGGGGCCTGGATAGGGCTATGCGTGTGATGTACTCCGGGGCCTGGATAGGGCTATGCGTGTGATGTACTCCGGGGCCTGGATAGGGTTATGCGTGTGATGTACTACGGTGCCTGGATAGGGTTATGCATGTGGTGTACTCGGGTGCCTGGATAGGGTTTTGCATGTGGTGTACTCGGGTGCCTGGATAGGGTTTTGCATGTGGTGTACTCCGGTGCCTGGATAGGGTTATGTGTGTGATGTACTACGGTGCCTGGATAGGGTTATGCATGTGGTGTACTCGGGTGCCTGGATAGGGTTTTGCATGTGGTGTACTCCGGTGCCTGGATAGGGTTATGCATGTGATGTACTCCGGGGCCTGGATAGGGCTATGCGTGTGATGTACTCCGGGGCCTGGATAGGGTTATGCGTGTGATGTACTACGGTGCCTGGATAGGGTTATGCATGTGATGTACTCGGGTGCCTGGATAGGGTTTTGCATGTGGTGTACTCGGGTGCCTGGATAGGGTTTTGCATGTGGTGTACTCCGGTGCCTGGATAGGGTTATGCGTGTGATGTACTACGGTGCCTGGATAGGGTTATGCATGTGATGTACTCGGGTGCCTGGATAGGGTTATGCGTGTGATGTACTCGGGTGCCTGGATAGGGTTTTGCATGTGGTGTACTCGGGTGCCTGGATAGGGTTTTGCATGTGGTGTACTCCGGTGCCTGGATAGGGTTATGCGTGTGATGTACTCCGGTGCCTGGATAGGGTTTTGCATGTGGTGTACTCGGGTGCCTGGATAGAGTTTTGCATGTGATGTACTCCGGTGCCTGGATATGGCTATGCGTGTGATGTACTCCGGGGCCTGGATAGGGCTATGCGTGTGGTGTACTCCGGGGCCTGGATAGGGCTATGCGTGTGATGTACTCCAGGGCCTGGATAGGGTAATGTGTGTTGGGTACTCAGGGTTATGCGTGTTTTGTACTCCGGTGCCTGGATAGAGTTTTGCATGTGGTGTACTCTGGTGCCTGGATAGGGTTCTCCGGTGCTTGGAAAGGGTTATGCATGTGGTGTACTCCGGTGCCTGGATAGGGTTCTCCGGTGCTTGGAAAGGGTTATGTACATGGTGTACTCGGGTGCCTGGATAGGGTTATGCATGTGGTGTACTCCGGTGCCTGGATAGGGTAATGTGTGTTGGGTACTCAGGGTTTTGCATGTGATGTACTCCGGTGCCTGGATAGGGCTATGCGTGTGATGTACTCCGGTGCCTGGATAGGGTTTTGCATGTGGTGTACTCCGGTGCCTGGATAGGGTTATGCGTGTGATGTACTCCGGGGCCTGGATAGGGTTATGCATGTGAGGTACTCGGGTGCCTGGATAGGGTTATGCGTGTGATGTACTCCGGGGCGTGGATAGGGCTATGCGTGTGATGTACTCCGGGGCCTGGATAGGGTTCTCCGGTGCTTGAAAAGGGTTATACATGTGGTGTACTATGGTGCCTGGATAGGGTTATGCGTGTGATGTACTCCGGTGCCTGGATAGGGCTATGCGTGTGATGTACTCCGGGGCCTGGATAGGGTTATGCACGTGGTGTACTACGGTGCCTGGATAGGGTTATGCATGTGGTGTACTCTGGTGCCTGGATAGGGTTATGCATGTGATGTACTCGGGTGCCTGGATAGGGCTATGCGTGTGATGTACTCCAGGGCCTGGATAGGGTAATGTGTGTTGGGTACTCAGGGTTATGCGTGTTTTGTACTCCGGTGCCTGGATAGAGTTTTGCATGTGGTGTACTCTGGTGCCTGGATAGGGTTCTCCGGTGCTTGGAAAGGGTTATGCATGTGGTGTACTCCGGTGCCTGGATAGGGTTCTCCGGTGCTTGGAAAGGGTTATGTACATGGTGTACTCGGGTGCCTGGATAGGGTTATGCATGTGGTGTACTCCGGTGCCTGGATAGGGTAATGTGTGTTGGGTACTCAGGGTTTTGCATGTGATGTACTCCGGTGCCTGGATAGGGCTATGCGTGTGATGTACTCCGGTGCCTGGATAGGGTTTTGCATGTGGTGTACTCCGGTGCCTGGATGGGGTTATGCGTGTGATGTACTCCGGGGCCTGGATAGGGTTATGCATGTGAGGTACTCGGGTGCCTGGATAGGGTTATGCGTGTGATGTACTCCGGGGCCTGGATAGGGCTATGCGTGTGATGTACTCCGGGGCCTGGATAGGGCTATGCGTGTGATGTACTCCGGGGCCTGGATAGGGCTATGCGTGTGATGTACTCCGGGGCCTGGATAGGGTTATGCGTGTGATGTACTACGGTGCCTGGATAGGGTTATGCATGTGGTGTACTCGGGTGCCTGGATAGGGTTTTGCATGTGGTGTACTCGGGTGCCTGGATAGGGTTTTGCATGTGGTGTACTCCGGTGCCTGGATAGGGTTATGTGTGTGATGTACTACGGTGCCTGGATAGGGTTATGCATGTGGTGTACTCGGGTGCCTGGATAGGGTTTTGCATGTGGTGTACTCCGGTGCCTGGATAGGGTTATGCGTGTGATGTACTCCGGGGCCTGGATAGGGCTATGCGTGTGATGTACTCCGGGGCCTGGATAGGGTTATGCGTGTGATGTACTACGGTGCCTGGATAGGGTTATGCATGTGATGTACTCGGGTGCCTGGATAGGGTTTTGCATGTGGTGTACTTGGGTGCCTGGATAGGGTTTTGCGTGTGGTGTACTCCGGTGCCTGGATAGGGTTATGCGTGTGATGTACTCCAGTGCCTGGATAGAGTTTTGCATGTGGTGTACTCGGGTGCCTGGATAGGGTTATGCGTGTGATGTACTCGGGTGCCTGGATAGGGTTTTGCATGTGGTGTACTCGGGTGCCTGGATAGGGTTTTGCATGTGGTGTACTCCGGTGCCTGGATAGGGTTATGCGTGTGATGTACTCCGGTGCCTGGATAGGGTTTTGCATGTGGTGTACTCGGGTGCCTGGATAGGGTTTTGCATGTGGTGTACTCGGGTGCCTGGATAGGGTTTTGCATGTGGTGTACTCGGGTGCCTGGATAGGGTTATGCATGTGATGTACTCGGGTGCTTGGATAGGGTTATGCATGTGGTGTACTCCGGGGCCTGGATAGGGTTATGCATGTGGTGTACTCCGGTGCCTGGATAGGGTTTTGCATGTGGTGTACTCGGGTGCCTGGATAGGGTTATGCATGTGGTGTACTCCGGTGCCTGGATAGGGTAATGTGTGTTGGGTACTCAGGGTTATGCGTGTGATGTACTCCGGGGCCTGGATAGGGTTATGTGTGTGATGTACTCCGGGGCCTGGATAGGGCTATGCACGTGGTGTACTACGGTGCCTGGATAGGGTTATGCACGTGGTGTACTCCGGTGCCTGGATAGGGTTTTGCATGTGGTGTACTCGGGTGCCTGGATAGGGTTATGCGTGTGATGTACTCGGGTGCCTGGATAGGGTTATGCGTGTGATGTACTCGGGTGCCTGGTTAGGGTTATGCGTGTGATGTACTTCGGTGCCTGGATAGGGTTTTGCATGTGGTGTACTCCGGTGCCTGGATAGGGTTATGCACGTGGTGTACTATGGTGCCTGGATAGGGTTTTGCATGTGATGTACTACGGTGCCTGGATAGGGTTATGCATGTGATGTACTCCGGGGCCTGGATAGGGTTATGCGTGTGATGTACTCTGGGGCCTGGATAGGGTTATGCACATGGTGTACTCGGGTGCCTGGATAGGGTTATGTGTGTGATGTACTCCGGTGCCTGGATAGGGTTATGCGTGTGATGTACTCCGGTGCCTGGATAGGGTTATGCGTGTGATGTACTCCGGTGCCTGGATAGGGTTATGCACATGGTGTACTCGGGTGCCTGGATAGGGTTATGCGTGTGATGTACTCCGGTGCCTGGATAGGGTTATGCGTGTGATGTATTCCGGTGCCTGGATAGGGTTATGCGTGTGATGTACTCTGGTGCCTGGATAGGGTTATGCGTGTGATGTACTCCGGTGCCTGGATAGGGTTATGCGTGTGATGTACTCCGGGGCCTGGATAGGGTTATGCACATGGTGTACTCGGGTGCCTGGATAGGGTTATGCATGTGATGTACTCCGGGGCCTGGATAGGGTTTTGCACATGGTGTACTCGGGTGCCTGGATAGGGGTATGCGTGTGATGTACTCCGGTGCCTGGATAGGGTTATGCGTGTGATGTACTCCGGTGCCTGGATAGGGTTATGCGTGTGATGTACTCCGGGGCCTGGATAAGGTTATGCACATGGTGTACTCGGGTGCCTGGATAGGGTTATGCGTGTGATGTACTCCGTTGCCTGGATAGAGTTATGCGTGTGCTGTACTACGGTGCCTGGATAGGGTTATGCATGTGGTGTACTCCAGTGCCTGGGTAGGGTTATGCATGTGGTGTACTCCGGTGCCTGGATAATGTTTTGCATGTGGTGTACTCCGGTGCCTGGATAGGGTTATGCATGTGGTGCACTCCGGTGCCTGGATAATGTTTTGCATGTGGTGTACTCCGGTGCCTGGATAGGGTTATGCATGTGCTGTACTACGGTGCCTGGATAGGGTTATGCATTTGGTGTACTACGGTGCCTGGATAGGGTTTTGCATGTGGTGTATTCCGGTGCCTGGATAGGGTTATGCACGTGGTGTACTCCGGTGCCTGGATAGGGTTTTGCATGTGGTGTACTCCGGTGCCTGGATAGGGTTATGCGTGTGATGTACTCGGGTGCCTGGATAGCGTTATGCACGTGGTGTACTACGGTGCCTGGATAGGGTTATGCATGTGATGTACTCCGGGGCCTGGATAGGGTTTTGCATGTGGTGTACTCGGGTGCCTGGATAGGGTTATGCGTGTGATGTACTCCGGGGCCTGGATAGGGTTATGCACATGGTGTACTCGGGTGCCTGGATAGGGTTATGCGTGTGATGTACTCCAGGGACTGGATAGAGTTTTGTGTGTGGTGTACTCCGGTGCCTGGATAGGGTTATGCATGTGATGTACTCCGGTGCCTGGATAGGGTAATGTGTGTTGGGTACTTAGGGTTATGCGTGTGATGTACTCCGGTGCCTGGATAGGGTTATGCGTGTGGTGTACTCCGGTGCTTGGATAGGGCTATGCGTGTGGGTACTCCATGCCTGGATAGGGTTCTCTCGTGCTTGGATAGGGTTATGCATGTGGTGTACTCCGGTGGCTGGATAGGGATATGCGTGTGGTGTACTCCGGTGTTTGGATAGGGCTATGCGTGTGTTGTACTCCGGTGCCTGGATAGGGTTCTCCAGTGCTTGGAAAGGGTTATGCATGTGGTGTACTCCGGTGCCTGGATAGGGTTATGCATGTGATGTACTCCGGTGCCTGGATAGGGTAATGTGTGTTGGGTACTCAGGGTTATGCGTGTGATGTACTCCGGTGCCTGGATAGAGTTTTGCATGTGGTGTACTCCGATGCCTGGATAGGGTTATGCATGTGATGTACTCCGGTGCCTGGATAGGGTAATGTGTGTTGGGTACTCAGGGTTATGCGTGTGATGTACTCCAGTGCCTGGATAGAGTTTTGCATGTGGTGTACTCTGGTGCCTGGATAGGGCTATGCGTGTGGTGTACTCCGGTGCCTGGATAGGGTTCTCCGGTGCTTGGAAAGGGTTATGCATGTGGTGTACTTCGGTGCCTGGATAGGGTAATGTGTGTTGGGTACTCAGGGTTATGCGTGTGATGTACTCCGGTGCCTGGATAGGGTTTTGCATGTGGTGTTTTTGGGTGCCTGGATAGGGTTATGCACGTGGTGTACTCCGGTGCCTGGATATGGCTATGCGTGTGATGTACTCCGGGGCCTGGATAGGGTTATGCATGTGATGTACTCGGGTGCCTGGATAGGGTTATGCGTGTGATGTACTCCGGGGCCTGGATAGGGCTATGCGTGTGATGTACTCCGGGGCCTGGATAGGGCTATGCGTGTGATGTACTCCGGGGCCTGGATAGGGCTATGCGTGTGATGTACTCCAGGGCCTGGATAGGGTTATGCGTGTGATGTACTACGGTGCCTGGATAGGGTTATGCATGTGGTGTACTCGGGTGCCTGGATAGGGTTTTGCGTGTGGTGTACTCCGGTGCCTGGATAATGTTATGCACGTGGTGTATTACGGTGCCTGGATAGGGTTATGCACGTGGTGCACTACAGTGCCTGGATAGGGTTATGCATGTGATGTACTCCGGTGCATGGATAGGGTAATGTGTGTTGGGTACTTAGGGTTATGCGTGTGATGTACTCCGGTGCCTGGATAGGGTTATGCGTGTGGTGTACTCCGGTGCTTGGATAGGGCTATGCGTGTGGGTACTCCATGCCTGGATAGGGTTCTCTCGTGCTTGGATTACGTTATGCATGTGGTGTACTCCGGTGGCTGGATAGGGATATGCGTGTGGTGTACTCCGGTGTTTGGATAGGGCTATGCGTGTGTTGTACTCCGGTGCCTGGATAGGGTTCTCCAGTGCTTGGAAAGGGTTATGCATGTGGTGTACTCCGGTGCCTGGATAGGGTTATGCATGTGATGTACTCCGGTGCCTGGATAGGGTAATGTGTGTTGGGTATTCAGGGTTATGCGTGTGATGTACTCCGGTGCCTGGATAGAGTTTTGCATGTGGTGTACTCCGGTGCCTGGATAGGGTTATGCATGTGATGTACTCCGGTGCCTGGATAGGGTAATGTGTGTTGGGTACTCAGGGTTATGCGTGTGATGTACTCCGGTGCCTGGATAGAGTTTTGCATGTGGTGTACTCTGGTGCCTGGATAGGGCTATGCGTGTGGTGTACTCCGGTGCCTGCATTGGGTTCTCCGGTGCTTGGAAAGGGTTATGCATGTGGTGTACTTCGGTGCCTGGATAGGGTAATGTGTGTTGGGTACTCAGGGTTATGCGTGTGATGTACTCCGGTGCCTGGATAGGGTTTTGCATGTGGTGTACTCGGGTGCCTGGATAGGGTTATGCACGTGGTGTACTCCGGTGCCTGGATAGGGTTTTGCATGTGGTGTACTCGGGTGCCTGGATAGGGTTTTGCATGTGATGTACTCCGGTGCCTGGATATGGCTATGCGTGTGATGTACTCCGGGGCCTGGATAGGGTTTTGCATGTGATGTACTCGGGTGCCTGGATAGGGTTATGCGTGTGATGTACTCCGGGGCCTGGATAGGGCTATGCGTGTGATGTACTCCGGGGCCTGGATAGGGCTATGCGTGTGATGTACTCCGGGGCCTCGATAGGGCTATGCGTGTGATGTACTCCGGGGCCTGGATAGGGTTGTGCGTGTGATGTACTACGGTGCCTGGATAGGGTTATGCATGTGGTGTACTCGGGTGCCTGGATAGGGTTTTGCATGTGGTGTACTCGGGTGCCTGGATAGGGTTTTGCATGTGGTGTACTCCGGTGCCTGGATAGGGTTTTGCGTGTGGTGTACTCCGGTGCCTGGATAATGTTATGCACGTGGTGTATTACGGTGCCTGGATAGGGTTATGCACGTGGTGCACTACGGTGCCTGGATAGGGTTATGCGTGTGATGTACTCCGGGGACTGGATAGAGTTTTGTGTGTGGTGTACTCCGGTGCCTGGATAGGGTTATGCATGTGATGTACTCCGGTGCCTGGATAGGGTAATGTGTGTTGGGTACTTAGGGTTATGCTTGTGATGTACTCCGGTGCCTGGATAGGGTTATGCGTGTGGTGTACTCCGGTGCTTGGATAGGGCTATGCGTGTGGGTACTCCATGCCTGGATAGGGTTCTCTCGTGCTTGGATTACGTTATGCATGTGGTGTACTCCGGTGGCTGGATAGGGATATGCGTGTGGTCTACTCCGGTGTTTGGATAGGGCTATGCGTGTGGTGTACTCCGGTGCCTGGATAGGGTTCTCCAGTGCTTGGAAAGGGTTATGCATGTGGTGTACTCCGGTGCCTGGATAGGTTTATGCATGTGATGTACTCCGGTGCCTGGATTGGGTAATGTGTGTTGGGTACTCAGGGTTATGCGTGTGATGTACTCCGGTGCCTGGATAGAGTTTTGCATGCGGTGTACTCCGGTGCCTGGATAGGGTTATGCATGTGATGTACTCCGGTGCCTGGATAGGGTAATGTGTGTTGGGTACTCAGGGTTATGCGTGTGATGTACTCCGGTGCCTGGATAGAGTTTTGCATGTGGTGTACTCTGGTGCCTGGATAGGGCTATGCGTGTGGTGTACTCCGGTGCCTGGATAGGGTTCTCCGGTGCTTGGAAAGGGTTTTGCATGTGGTGTACTCGGGTGCCTGGATAGGGTTATGCACGTGGTGTACTCCGGTGCCTGGATAGGGTTTTGCATGTGGTGTACTCCGGTGCCTGGATAGGGTAATGTGTGTTGGGTACTCAGGGTTTTGCATGTGATGTACTCCGGTGCCTGGATAGGGCTATGCGTGTGATGTACTCCGGTGCCTGGATAGGGTTATGCATGTAATGTACTCGGGTGCCTGGATAGGGTTATGCGTGTGATGTACTCCGGGGCCTGGATAGGGCTATGCGTGTGATGTACTCCGGGGCCTGGATAGGGCTATGCGTGTGATGTACTCCGGGGCCTGGATAGGGCTATGCGTGTGATGTACTCCGGGGCCTGGATAGGGTTATGCGTGTGATGTACTATGGTGCCTGGATAGGGTTATGCATGTGGTGTACTCGGGTGCCTGGATAGGGTTTTGCATGTGGTGTACTCGGGTGCCTGGATAGGGTTTTGCATGTGGTGTACTCCGGTGCCTGGATAGGGTTATGTGTGTGATGTACTACGGTGCCTGGATAGGGTTATGCATGTGGTGTACTCGGGTGCCTGGATAGGGTTTTGCATGTGGTGTACTCCGGTGTCTGGATAGGGTTATGCATGTGATGTACTCCGGGGCCTGGATAGGGCTATGCGTGTGATGTACTCCGGGGCCTGGATAGGGTTATGCGTGTGATGTACTACGGTGCCTGGATAGGGTTATGCATGTGATGTACTCGGGTGCCTGGATAGGGTTTTGCATGTGGTGTACTCGGGTGCCTGGATAGGGTTTTGCGTGTGGTGTACTCCGGTGCCTGGATAGGGTTATGCGTGTGATGTACTACGGTGCCGGGATAGGGTTATGCATGTGATGTACTCGGGTGCCTGGATAGGGTTATGCGTGTGATGTACTCGGGTGCCTGGATAGGGTTTTGCATGTGGTGTACTCGGGTGCCTGGATAGGGTTTTGCATGTGGTGTACTCCGGTGCCTGGATAGGGTTATGCGTGTGATGTACTCCGGTGCCTGGATAGGGTTTTGCATGTGGTGTACTCGGGTGCCTGGATAGAGTTTTGCATGTGATGTACTCCGGTGCCTGGATATGGCTATGCGTGTGATGTACTCCGGGGCCTGGATAGGGCTATGCGTGTGGTGTACTCCGGGGCCTGGATAGGGCTATGCGTGTGATGTACTCCAGGGCCTGGATAGGGTAATGTGTGTTGGGTACTCAGGGTTATGCGTGTTTTGTACTCCGGTGCCTGGATAGAGTTTTGCATGTGGTGTACTCTGGTGCCTGGATAGGGCTATGCGTGTGGTGTACTCCGGTGCCTGGATAGGGTTCTCCAGTGCTTGGAAAGGGTTATGCATGTGGTGTACTATGGTGCCTGGATAGGGTTATGCGTGTGATGTACTCCGGTGCCTGGATAGGGCTATGCGTGTGATGTACTCCGGGGCCTGGATAGGGTTATGCACGTGGTGTACTACGGTGCCTGGATAGGGTTATGCATGTGGTGTACTCGGGTGCCTGGATAGGGTTATGCATGTGATGTACTCGGATGCCTGGATAGGGCTATGCGTGTGATGTACTCCAGGGCCTGGATAGGGTAATGTGTGTTGGGTACTCAGGGTTATGCGTGTTTTGTACTCCGGTGCCTGGATAGAGTTTTGCATGTGGTGTACTCTGGTGCCTGGATAGGGTTCTCCGGTGCTTGGAAAGGGTTATGCATGTGGTGTACTCCGGTGCCTGGATAGGGTTCTCCGGTGCTTGGAAAGGGTTATGCACATGGTGTACTCGGGTGCCTGGATAGGGTTATGCATGTGGTGTACTCCGGTGCCTGGATAGGGTAATGTGTGTTGGGTACTCAGGGTTTTGCATGTGATGTACTCCGGTGCCTGGATAGGGCTATGCGTGTGATGTACTCCGGTGCCTGGATAGGGTTTTGCATGTGGTGTACTCCGGTGCCTGGATAGGGTTATGCGTGTGATGTACTCCGGGGCCTGGATAGGGTTATGCATGTGAGGTACTCGGGTGCCTGGATAGGGTTATGCGTGTGATGTACTCCGGGGCCTGGATAGGGCTATGCGTGTGATGTACTCCGGGGCCTGGATAGGGCTATGCGTGTGATGTACTCCGGGGCCTGGATAGGGCTATGCGTGTGATGTACTCCGGGGCCTGGATAGGGTTATGCGTGTGATGTACTACGGTGCCTGGATAGGGTTATGCATGTGGTGTACTCGGGTGCCTGGATAGTGTTTTGCATGTGGTGTACTCGGGTGACTGGATAGGGTTTTGCATGTGGTGTACTCCGGTGCCTGGATAGGGTTATGTGTGTGATGTACTACGGTGCCTGGATAGGGTTATGCATGTGGTGTACTCGGGTGCCTGGATAGGGTTTTGCATGTGGTGTACTCCGGTGCCTGGATAGGGTTATGCGTGTGATGTACTCCGGGGCCTGGATAGGGCTATGCGTGTGATGTACTCCGGGGCCTGGATAGGGTTATGCGTGTGATGTACTACGGTGCCTGGATAGGGTTATGCATGTGTTAGGGAGAATTCTCTGGTTAGGCTGAATTTCCCTACCTAGTGAGTCCCCCAGCAGCTTTGCTGGATTTCTGGGGTTTAATTTTTTTCTCCTGCCAAGAGTGAGACTCTTTTACCCTCACTCTTGGACATGTTGAAGTGTGTTTTCTTGGTTAAACCTTGTGTTGAATGGGCTATGGGGTCTCTTACTCCATAGGGCCTCATGTATTTTTGTGATGTGGGTCACACAGCACCCTCTGTGCCGTGACCCAGGGGTGTCCTAGGGACTCCCCAACATAGACTCCATACCCTGGGACTGACTACTGTCTCCCAGGGCATGTAAAGTCACCAAAGACTTTGCTAGTCTTGAATCCTGAACAGAACCAGTACAAACCATCATATTGTGGACGTACTGGCTGGGGCAATTCGATTGCCCCAGGGTCTGTTAGTCGAGGGGGCACGTCTCCGTCCCCCCTGATCGAGTTTTGGCTGGTGGCAGTGGAAACTACTTTTTATATTCGACCGCGAATATTTCCCTATGGGATTTCCCATTGTTTTAGGCTAACACATTTAATTATTTATTTACGGTAGCCTTAAACATACCGCCGGTTTATATATTTATTTTTATAACTCCGGTTGGGACTTTTTGCCAAAACTTGATTCTAAAATGGCGTTGGTGTTCGCCTCTGTAACTCTGACCCAAAGTGGAGCCCTTTGTTCCACTTTTGGCGGGCTTCTCCACAGAAGCCCTCCAAAGTGGTGCCACTCTGTCTGGGGTACTTAGGAGGGGTGGAGGGGGATTTAGGCACCCTGGACTGAGTTACCTTGGTAACTCAAGTCGCACTCCGTCCTGATTGGCCCAAGTGGTGAGCCGCCCGGCTCACCACTTAGCATGTTTGAGTGACAGCTAGGCTGGGTGAATGGGGGTTTGCTGCATAAAAGCAGGGCTTTGGGGACTGGGACTTCAGAAGTCGCCACAGGACCAAGAATCCGACGAGGGAAGAGCTGAGCCGACCTGCTTCGACGACACCACCCGGTGGAGCCCTGCTGAACCGTCTCACCACTTTTTCCCGACGACCGAGGAGAACTCTTAACGGAGTGGCTCCTTCCCTTGACTGGTGGGGACAACCAGTTTTCGCCTTCTTTCCGTCCTTTTGAGGTATCTCGTGGCCGCCTTGCCTGTGCCAAGCACCCCGGCATCCGGAATACCACACTTTACCCCCATACCGCGAAAGTCGGTACCAACCCTTTAACCGGAGGACTCCGCGGCTGGTTTCTTCCCGGGCAGTGCTACGACCTTTCTCTTCTGCTCTTCAGCGAGATATTCTTCTCCCCTGACCGACGTCGAGCCTTGCTGTCGCTGCCTGGAACAACTGCCCCCGCTGGAAGATCCTTTCCGCTTAAGGTACTGTGTTCCGCCTGGCTTCCCTTGCTACCGACTGTACGGGGTAGATTTAGTCCCCGGCTTTCGAACCTGGGAGTGCCTGGGACACTTTGGCTAAACTTTCTGAGCCACTCTAAACTCTTTTTGACTCTTTGCAAGACTTTGAATCTCTAACTAACAGTGTGATCTTGGGCACATTTTCGCTCCGGCTACTCTAAGAGTGGGCCCTGCCTAGTGACTTTTGCTCACCTGTGACTTTATTCTTCTTTAAGCCTATTGCAAGTGTTCTGGACCTTAGAGTGGTGTGTCTAACCTATTTCTGCTTTTTCTCTCCCTTTCTTGGAAACTACTAGAGTGTCATCTAACGTTAAGCACTCACCTCTGTTTTAATTAAGTGGTGTTTACCTAGAGTTGTCTAGATAGGAGAAAGGATTGAATCTACTTTCATTATAACTGTGTTGAAGTGCTTTTACTATATTTTTGCTAGAGTGTTTTTAACTTATGTGTAGTTTAAATAAATAACTATATACTTTTGAAACCAAGCTCTGGTCAGTGTTTGCTTGTGCTATTGTGTTTTGGTACATATTGTGTATACTTTGCATACTGCCTAACTCTTCTTGAGAGAAGTCTGACTGCTCAGCCACAGCTACCAGGTAAATCTGGGTGGTACGGACTGCTACCAAAGGGGTTTACTGCTCTACCTGTAGTCTTAAATCTTTTGCAGTGTTCCCCAAGGGAACTGCACAGGTTTCTGCCTAACACTGGTGTACAGCGGTGGGATTTGTATTGAGTATACATTTTATTGTGCTTTAGATACCTTAGTGCAACTAACCACAAAGCTTAGCACTGAAAAAGTAAAACCTCTAACATGTCAGTTATAGAAAGCTATAGTCAAGAGTCCCTTGCAGCCAAAACTGCTGATTGTTTAAGAGTGCTCTGTAAACATAAGGATCTCCTGACTAAGGGCAAGAAAATGGAGCTGATTGAAAGATTGTTAGCTAACCAAAGTCTGGGTAATGGTTCAGAGGAGCCTACCACTCCAGCAACTGTAGATGACAGTATTGAAGTTAACATGGAGCAAAATGTTGATGTTTCTGAGGAAGAGTCAGAAGAGGAGGGTGAGGCTGTTGTAACTGTCCCCCCTAGGCCTCTGCCTGCTCTACCTGCTGTGCCTACTGGACCTTTACCAGGTCCCACATTTAGTCCTCAGTACTTTGAACTGGAGAAAATGAAGCTAGAATTGGAGTATAAGAAACTTAATGCTCAAACTGACAAAGAACTAAGGCTAAGGGAAATGGAGCTCAAGTATGACTTAGAAATGAAGAAATTATCTGTTGAGAATGTTTCTCTCTCTGGCTCCTCTAGAAGTTCCAGACCTAAAAGACCCCGGATGCCTAAAGAATTGGTTGGTATGTATGAGCCTAAGTTGGATGTGTTGGATTGGTTGTCTCTGTTTGAATATAATCATGGGCTCCAGAACATCACAGGAAATGACTTACTCACCTGGTTGTTCTCTAGGCTTCCCCCTGTTGCAACTGATGTGGTAATGGAGATGGGGGAGGAGGATAGGAAGGACTATGAATGTGTGAAACTAGCTTTGATAGCTAGGTTTGGGAAGACCCCTTCCCAGTATCTTAAGAGGTTTAGGAGCCTCAAAAAGCATGATGGTACCCCTTGGGCTACCTGGGTGAGTGAATGTTTGAAAAACTTAGAGGGATGGATTAAGGGTTACAAGGTGAACACTTATGAAGGTATGAAGAATTTGTTTATGTTGGAGACTATTTATGATGCCTGCTCTCCTGAGCTCAGACAACACTTGGCTGATTCCAAGGAATTAGATTCCCGGAAACTAGCTAAGGCTGCTGACTTGTGGGTTGCCAACAGGGCCACTCACAAGGATTCTGGGGTAACTCAGAAGAAGGATGGGGAGAAACAGTCTAAAAAGGACTCCAAAGAGAATTCTAATAATTCCTATCCCAAAGAGGGCCCCAAACCACAAAATAACCAGGGTAAGCCCCATGGGAAACCTAGTCAGGCTACTGTACCTTCTGGCCACAAGCCAGAAGGAGGTCAGAACAAGCCACCCTTCCAGAGAGCATTTGGACAATGCTATGTCTGTCAGGGTACTGACCATATCAAAGGAGATCCCAAGTGCAAGGGTAAACCTGCAGGGATCAGCACAGTCTCCTTAGCCTTCACTCCTGAGGATGAAGTACAGATGGCTAGTGCCCACTTTGAACTCTTTGCTGAAGAACCCTTGGGTCTTCAAGCAACTGTAAACTTAGAGCCTATGGGTCTGGTTAGTCCCCAGAATAGGGTTGTGTATAACTCCCTACCTGTTAACTCTAAGGTGTATTATGTGGACAGTGTTCTTGTCAATGGCCAGGATACTCCTGCCAGGAGAGACACTGGGGCCAGCAGAACAGTAGTGGATGAAAGCTTCTTTCAACCTGAGGATGTGGCCAAAGCACCCAAAGGTCCCACTAAAATGTCTGGAGGCCCTGTCCAAATGGTTCCTATTCTACCAGCCCTCATTCAGTGTAACAACATGACAGTGAGGATCCCTGTCAGTGTTCAGACTGAGGTACCTGGGAAGGTCCTGTTAGGGAATGACCTAAGAACTCTAGGAGTAGTGTCACATACCCCCAGGCCTCCCAGTATGGAGAAGCAGAACTTAACCAAATTGGCTAGACAGGCTACCTTGAAGGACCCTTCTAAGCCTGTGGGACCCTCTACTGAGAACCCCACTACAAGCCCTGGTGTTAGTAAGTTGACCTCTGACCCAGGCACCTTTCAGGATAGTATGCTAGGAACATGGGAGCCCCAACCAAGCTCCAACATTGTTCCCCTAGTCTCAGAGTCTCTGACTCCCCCTGCTTCTGAGGAAGAGGTGGATAGACCAACTAGGCCCCTATCTGAACCTGAGAGAACTGGTAATTCTCAGTGCTGGTGGAAAACCAGAAAAGCAAAGTCTAAGGCCAAAAACCTGCAGACTGTTGGACCTTCTACTGAAGACCCCAACTCAAATCCTAATATTAGGGGGGAAACTCCTAAAATAGGGAAGGGTAGATCTAAGAGGAAGGGGAAGCAGGTACATTGCCTAACCCCAACCCCTCCAACCAAGAGGCCTAAGACCCAACCTGCTCCCACAAGAGAGGTGGTGAGGAACCTTGGAGGCCCCTCTAGATCTAAGGGAATCCTTTATAAGGACCCCTTCAAAAAGCCTAACATAGGTTCAGAAGTTGTACCAACTTCTGAGGGACTGGTCAACCAGATCCCCTATAACAAAAAGACTGATGTTCCTCAAAGGGTCTGTAGGTCCGTTAGCTTGCAAAAGAAAACCTTTGAGTTCTCCATTGAACATAGGTCAAGGTGTCACCATCAAAATGCTGATGGACTCTCTAGGATGTATATCATCGACTAGAGGTATGAGGTTCATCCAGGAGTGGATTAAATCCTCCTGTCCCTTAGTCTGGGGGGGGCGAGTGTTAGGGAGAATTCTCTGGTTAGGCTGAATTTCCCTACCTAGTGAGTCCCCCAGCAGCTTTGCTGGATTTCTGGGGTTTAATTTTTTTCTCCTGCCAAGAGTGAGACTCTTTTACCCTCACTCTTGGACATGTTGAAGTGTGTTTTCTTGGTTAAACCTTGTGTTGAATGGGCTATGGGGTCTCTTACTCCATAGGGCCTCATGTATTTTTGTGATGTGGGTCACACAGCACCCTCTGTGCCGTGACCCAGGGGTGTCCTAGGGACTCCCCAACATAGACTCCATACCCTGGGACTGACTACTGTCTCCCAGGGCATGTAAAGTCACCAAAGACTTTGCTAGTCTTGAATCCTGAACAGAACCAGTACAAACCATCATATTGTGGACGTACTGGCTGGGGCAATTCGATTGCCCCAGGGTCTGTTAGTCGAGGGGGCACGTCTCCGTCCCCCCTGATCGAGTTTTGGCTGGTGGCAGTGGAAACTACTTTTTATATTCGACCGCGAATATTTCCCTATGGGATTTCCCATTGTTTTAGGCTAACACATTTAATTATTTATTTACGGTAGCCTTAAACATACCGCCGGTTTATATATTTATTTTTATAACTCCGGTTGGGACTTTTTGCCAAAACTTGATTCTAAAATGGCGTTGGTGTTCGCCTCTGTAACTCTGACCCAAAGTGGAGCCCTTTGTTCCACTTTTGGCGGGCTTCTCCACAGAAGCCCTCCAAAGTGGTGCCACTCTGTCTGGGGTACTTAGGAGGGGTGGAGGGGGATTTAGGCACCCTGGACTGAGTTACCTTGGTAACTCAAGTCGCACTCCGTCCTGATTGGCCCAAGTGGTGAGCCGCCCGGCTCACCACTTAGCATGTTTGAGTGACAGCTAGGCTGGGTGAATGGGGGTTTGCTGCATAAAAGCAGGGCTTTGGGGACTGGGACTTCAGAAGTCGCCACAGGACCAAGAATCCGACGAGGGAAGAGCTGAGCCGACCTGCTTCGACGACACCACCCGGTGGAGCCCTGCTGAACCGTCTCACCACTTTTTCCCGACGACCGAGGAGAACTCTTAACGGAGTGGCTCCTTCCCTTGACTGGTGGGGACAACCAGTTTTCGCCTTCTTTCCGTCCTTTTGAGGTATCTCGTGGCCGCCTTGCCTGTGCCAAGCACCCCGGCATCCGGAATACCACACTTTACCCCCATACCGCGAAAGTCGGTACCAACCCTTTAACCGGAGGACTCCGCGGCTGGTTTCTTCCCGGGCAGTGCTACGACCTTTCTCTTCTGCTCTTCAGCGAGATATTCTTCTCCCCTGACCGACGTCGAGCCTTGCTGTCGCTGCCTGGAACAACTGCCCCCGCTGGAAGATCCTTTCCGCTTAAGGTACTGTGTTCCGCCTGGCTTCCCTTGCTACCGACTGTACGGGGTAGATTTAGTCCCCGGCTTTCGAACCTGGGAGTGCCTGGGACACTTTGGCTAAACTTTCTGAGCCACTCTAAACTCTTTTTGACTCTTTGCAAGACTTTGAATCTCTAACTAACAGTGTGATCTTGGGCACATTTTCGCTCCGGCTACTCTAAGAGTGGGCCCTGCCTAGTGACTTTTGCTCACCTGTGACTTTATTCTTCTTTAAGCCTATTGCAAGTGTTCTGGACCTTAGAGTGGTGTGTCTAACCTATTTCTGCTTTTTCTCTCCCTTTCTTGGAAACTACTAGAGTGTCATCTAACGTTAAGCACTCACCTCTGTTTTAATTAAGTGGTGTTTACCTAGAGTTGTCTAGATAGGAGAAAGGATTGAATCTACTTTCATTATAACTGTGTTGAAGTGCTTTTACTATATTTTTGCTAGAGTGTTTTTAACTTATGTGTAGTTTAAATAAATAACTATATACTTTTGAAACCAAGCTCTGGTCAGTGTTTGCTTGTGCTATTGTGTTTTGGTACATATTGTGTATACTTTGCATACTGCCTAACTCTTCTTGAGAGAAGTCTGACTGCTCAGCCACAGCTACCAGGTAAATCTGGGTGGTACGGACTGCTACCAAAGGGGTTTACTGCTCTACCTGTAGTCTTAAATCTTTTGCAGTGTTCCCCAAGGGAACTGCACAGGTTTCTGCCTAACAGCATGTGATGTACTCGGGTGCCTGGATAGGGTTTTGCATGTGGTGTACTCGGGTGCCTGGATAGGGTTTTGCGTGTGGTGTACTCCGGTGCCTGGATAGGGTTATGCGTGTGATGTACTCCGGTGCCTGGATAGAGTTTTGCATGTGGTGTACTCGGGTGCCTGGATAGGGTTATGCGTGTGATGTACTCGGGTGCCTGGATAGGGTTTTGCATGTGGTGTACTCGGGTGCCTGGATAGGGTTTTGCATGTGGTGTACTCCGGTGCCTGGATAGGGTTATGCGTGTGATGTACTCCGGTGCCTGGATAGGGTTTTGCATGTGGTGTACTCGGGTGCCTGGATATGGTTTTGCATGTGGTGTACTCGGGTGCCTGGATAGGGTTTTGCATGTGGTGTACTCGGGTGCCTGGATAGGGTTATGCATGTGATGTACTCGGGTGCTTGGATAGGGTTATGCATGTGGTGTACTCCGGGGCCTGGATAGGGTTATGCATGTGGTGTACTCCGGTGCCTGGATAGGGTTTTGCATGTGGTGTACTCGGGTGCCTGGATAGGGTTATGCATGTGGTGTACTCCGGTGCCTGGATAGGGTAATGTGTGTTGGGTACTCAGGGTTATGCGTGTGATGTACTCCGGGGCCTGGATAGGGTTATGTGTGTGATGTACTCCGGGGCCTGGATAGGGCTATGCACGTGGTGTACTACGGTGCCTGGATAGGGTTATGCACGTGGTGTACTCCGGTGCCTGGATAGGGTTTTGCATGTGGTGTACTCGGGTGCCTGGATAGGGTTATGCGTGTGATGTACTCGGGTGCCTGGATAGGGTTATGCGTGTGATGTACTCGGGTGCCTGGATAGGGTTATGCGTGTGATGTACTTCGGTGCCTGGATAGGGTTTTGCATGTGGTGTACTCCGGTGCCTGGATATGGTTATGCACGTGGTGTACTATGGTGCCTGGATAGGGTTTTGCATGTGATGTACTACGGTGCCTGGATAGGGTTATGCATGTGATGTACTCCGGGGCCTGGATAGGGTTATGCGTGTGATGTACTCTGGGGCCTGGATAGGGTTATGCACATGGTGTACTCGGGTGCCTGGATAGGGTTATGCATGTGATGTACTCCGGTGCCTGGATAGGGTTATGCGTGTGATGTACTCCGGTGCCTAGATAGGGTTATGCGTGTGATGTACTCCGGTGCCTGGATAGGGTTATGCATGTGGTGTACTCGGGTGCCTGGATAGGGTTATGCGTGTGATGTACTCGGGTGCCTGGATATGGCTATGCGTGTGATGTACTCCGGGGCCTGGATAGGGTTTTGCATTTGATGTACTCGGGTGCCTGGATAGGGTTATGCGTGTGATGTACTCCGGGGCCTGGATAGGGCTATGCGTGTGATGTACTCCGGGGCCTGGATAGGGCTATGCGTGTGATGTACTCTGGGGCCTCGATAGGGCTATGCGTGTGATGTACTCCGGGGCCTGGATAGGGTTATGCGTGTGATGTACTACGGTGCCTGGATAGGGTTATGCATGTGGTGTACTCGGGTGCCTGGATAGGGTTTTGCATGTGGTGTACTCAGGTGCCTGGATAGGGTTTTGCATGTGGTGTACTCCGGTGCCTGGATAGGGTTTTGCGTGTGGTGTACTCCGGTGCCTGGATAATGTTATGCACGTGGTGTATTACGGTGCCTGGATAGGGTTATGCACGTGGTGCACTACGGTGCCTGGATAGGGTTATGCGTGTGATGTACTCCGGGGACTGGATAGAGTTTTGTGTGTGGTGTACTCCGGTGCCTGGATAGGGTTATGCATGTGATGTACTCCGGTGCCTGGATAGGGTAATGTGTGTTGGGTACTTAGGGTTATGCTTGTGATGTACTCCGGTGCCTGGATAGGGTTATGCGTGTGGTGTACTCCGGTGCTTGGATAGGGCTATGCGTGTGGGTACTCCATGCCTGGATAGGGTTCTCTCGTGCTTGGATTACGTTATGCATGTGGTGTACTCCGGTGGCTGGATAGGGATATGCGTGTGGTCTACTCCGGTGTTTGGATAGGGCTATGCGTGTGGTGTACTCCGGTGCCTGGATAGGGTTCTCCAGTGCTTGGAAAGGGTTATGCATGTGGTGTACTCCGGTGCCTGGATAGGTTTATGCATGTGATGTACTCCGGTGCCTGGATTGGGTAATGTGTGTTGGGTACTCAGGGTTATGCGTGTGATGTACTCCGGTGCCTGGATAGAGTTTTGCATGCAGTGTACTCCGGTGCCTGGATAGGGTTATGCATGTGATGTACTCCGGTGCCTGGATAGGGTAATGTGTGTTGGGTACTCAGGGTTATGCGTGTGATGTACTCCGGTGCCTGGATAGAGTTTTGCATGTGGTGTACTCTGGTGCCTGGATAGGGCTATGCGTGTGGTGTACTCCGGTGCCTGGATAGGGTTCTCCGGTGCTTGGAAAGGGTTTTGCATGTGGTGTACTCGGGTGCCTGGATAGGGTTATGCACGTGGTGTACTCCGGTGCCTGGATAGGGTTTTGCATGTGGTGTACTCCGGTGCCTGGATAGGGTAATGTGTGTTGGGTACTCAGGGTTTTGCATGTGATGTACTCCGGTGCCTGGATAGGGCTATGCGTGTGATGTACTCCGGTGCCTGGATAGGGTTATGCGTGTGATGTACTCCGGGGCCTGGATAGGGCTATGCGTGTGATGTACTCCGGGGCCTGGATAGGGCTATGCGTGTGATGTACTCCGGGGCCTGGATAGGGCTATGCGTGTGATGTACTCCGGGGCCTGGATAGGGTTATGCGTGTGATGTACTACGGTGCCTGGATAGGGTTATGCATGTGGTGTACTCGGGTGCCTGGATAGGGTTTTGCATGTGGTGTACTTGGGTGCCTGGATAGGGTTTTGCATGTGGTGTACTCTGGTGCCTGGATAGGGTTATGTGTGTGATGTACTACGGTGCCTGGATAGGGTTATGCATGTGGTGTACTCGGGTGCCTGGATAGGGTTTTGCATGTGGTGTACTCCGGTGCCTGGATAGGGTTATGCATGTGATGTACTCCGGGGCCTGGATAGGTGTTAGGCAGAAACCTGTGCAGTTCCCTTGGGGAACACTGCAAAAGATTTAAGACTACAGGTAGAGCAGTAAACCCCTTTGGTAGCAGTCCGCACCACCCAGATTTACCTGGTAGCTGTGGCTGAGCAGTCAGACTTCTCTCAAGAAGAGTTAGGCAGTATGTAAAGTATACACAATATGTACCAAAACACAATAGCACAAGCAAACACTGACCAGAGCTTGGTTTCAAAAGTATATAGTTATTTATTTAAAATACACATAAGTTAAAAACACTCTAGCAAAAATATAGTAAAAGCACTTCAACACAGTTATACTGAAAGTAAATTCAATCCTTTCTCCTATCTAGACAACTCTAGGTTAACACCACTTAATTAAAACAGAGGTGAGTGCTTAACGTTAGATGACACTCTAGTAGTTTCCAAGAAAGGGAGAGAAAAAGCAGAAATAGGTTAGACACACCACTCTAAGGTCCAGAACACTTGCAATAGGCTTAACGAAGAATAAAGTCACAGGTGAGCAAAAGTCACTAGGCAGGGCCCACTCTTAGAGTAGCCGGAGCGAAAATGTGCCCAAGATCACACTGTTAGTTAGAGATTCAAAGTCTTGCAAAGAGTCAAAAAGAGGTTAGAGTGGCTCAGAAGGTTTAGCCAAAGTGTCCCAGGCACTCCCAGGTTCGAAAGCCGGGGACTAAATCTACCCCGTACAGTCGGTAGCAAGGGAAGCCAGGCAGAACACGGTACCTTAAGCGGAAAGGATCCTCCAGCGGTGGCAGTTGTTCCAGGCAGTGGCAGCAGGGCTCGACGTCGGTCAGGGGAGAAGAAGTTCTCGCTGAAGAGCAGAAGAAGAGGGTCGTTGCACTGCCCGGGAAGAAACCAGCCGCGGAGTCCTCCGGTTAAAGGGTTGGTACCGACTTTCGCGGTATGGGGGTAAAGTGTGGTATTCCGGTTGCCGGGGTGCTTGGCACAGGCAAGGCGGCCACGAGATACCTCAAAGAACGGAAAGAAGGCGAAAACTGGTTGTCCCCACCAGTCAAGGGAAGGAGCCACTCCGTTAAGAGTTCTCCTCGGTCGTCGGGAAAAAAGTGGTGAGACGGTTCAGCAGGGCTCCACCGGGTGGTGTCGTCGAAGCAGGTCGGCTCAGCTCTTCCCTCGTCGGATTCTTGGTCCTGTGGCGACTTCTGAAGTCCCAGTCCCCAAAGCCCTGCTTTTATGCAGCAAACCCCCATTCACCCAGCCTAGCTGTCACTCAAACATGCTAAGTGGTGAGCCGGGCGGCTCACCACTTGGGCCAATCAGGACGGAGTGCGACTTGAGTTACCAAGGTAACTCAGTCCAGGGTGCCTAAATCCCCCTCCACCCCTCCTAAGTACCCCAGACAGAGTGGCACCACTTTGGAGGGCTTCTGTGGAGAAGCCCGCCAAAAGTGGAACAAAGGGCTCCACTTTGGGTCAGAGTTACAGAGGCGAACACCAACGCCATTTTAGAATCAAGTTTTGGCAAAAAGTCCCAACCGGAGTTATAAAAATAAATATATAAACCGGCGGTATGTTTAAGGCTACCGTAAATAAATAATTAAATGTGTTAGCCTAAAACAATGGGAAATCCCATAGGGAAATATTCGCGGTCGAATATAAAAAGTAGTTTCCACTGCCACCAGCCAAAACTCGATCAGGGGGGACGGAGACGTGCCCCCTCGACTAACAGACCCTGGGGCAATCGAATTGCCCCAGCCAGTACGTCCACAATATGATGGTTTGTACTGGTTCTGTTCAGGATTCAAGACTAGCAAAGTCTTTGGTGACTTTACATGCCCTGGGAGACAGTAGTCAGTCCCAGGGTATGGAGTCTATGTTGGGGAGTCCCTAGGACACCCCTGGGTCACGGCACAGAGGGTGCTGTGTGACCCACATCACAAAAATACATGAGGCCCTATGGAGTAAAAGACCCCATAGCCCATTCAACACAAGGTTTAACCAAGAAAACACACTTCAACATGTCCAAGAGTGAGGGTAAAAGAGTCTCACTCTTGGCAGGAGAAAAAAATTAAACCCCAGAAATCCAGCAAAGCTGCTGGGGGACTCACTAGGTAGGGAAATTCAGCCTAAACAGAGAATTCTCCCTAACACTCGCCCCCCCCAGACTAAGGGACAGGAGGATTTAATCCACTCCTGGATGAACCTCATACCTCTAGTCGATGATATACATCCTAGAGAGTCCATCAGCATTTTGATGGTGACACCCTGACCTGTGCTCAATGGTGAAATCAAACCCTTGCAGGCAGATTGACCATCTCAATAGTTTTGGATTTTCCCCTTTCATTTGCATTAACCATCTCAAGGGTTGGTGGTCAGTCTGAATAACAAAAGTAGAACCATACAAGTATGGCCTAAACTTCTTCAGTGCCCACACAATAGCAAAGCATTCTCTTTCGATAGTTGCCCACCTTGTCTCAGGATCCTTCAGTTTCCTACTGATGAAGCAAATGGGGTGCTCCCTACCCTTCTCATCCAGTTGGCTTAGAACTGCACCTATACCTACATTGGAAGCATCAGTTTGTACAATGAAAGGTTGGTGGTAGTCAGGAGCTCTCAATACTGGAGCCTGGCAAAGAGCTCTCTTCAGTTTTTCAAAGGCCTGATTGCACTCCTCATTCCATTTTACCTTCTTAGGGAATTTGGGAGAGGAGATTACATTCAGTGGAGAAGCTATGGTCCCATAGTTCTCAATGAAATTCCTGTAATACCCAGTGAGGCCTAGAAAAGCTCTCACTTGGGTTTGAGTAGTTGGTGTTGTCCAATTTTGCACAGCTTCAATCTTGCTGGGCAAAGGCCTTATTTCTCCACCTCCTACCTCATGTCCAAGGTAGACCACTTTACTTTGACCAATCTGGCACTTACTGGCTTTGATTGTCAAATGGGCCTGTTTCAGAGCCTGCAACACATGTCCTAGGTGGTTCACATGTTCTTCCCAGGAGTGGCTGAAGACTGCAATGTCATCCAAGTATGCCATGCAGAAATCTTCCATCCCAGCCAGAACCTGGTTCACCATCCTTTGGAATGTGGCAGGTGCATTTTTTAGTCCAAAAGGCATGACCTTAAACTGGTACAAGCCAACTGGGGTCGAAAATGCAGTTTTCTCCTTGGCATGGTCTGTCAGGGCTATTTGCCAATAGCCTGACGTCAGGTCAAATGTGCTGAGGTACTTGGCTGCACCAAGTTTATCCACCAACTCATCTGTCCTGGGCAAAGGGTGGGCATCAGTCTTGGTGACTGCATTTAGAGCTCTATAGTCCACACAGAATCTCAAGTCTTTGGATCCTGCCTTTGGTACTAACACAACTGGGCTAGACCATGGACTAGTAGAGGGCTCTATTACCCCGAGATCAAGCATCTTCTTGACCTCTCCTTTGATGTGGGCTCTGATATGTTCCGACATTCTGTATCCTCTGCTTTTGACTGGCAGACAGTCACCAGTGAGTATCTCATGCTGGCCCCAAGGGGTCAAGCCTGGTGACAGTGAGAACAGGGAGGCAAACTGATTTAACATAGATTTGCACTCCTCTTGTTGCTCAGGTGTCAGGTCTGAAGAGAGATTGACTCCTTCAACTTTTTCATCTAAAGGTACACCTCGGAGGAGATCAGGGAGAGATTCACTCTCTTCCTCCTCTGCAGCTGAAGCTAGGAGCAAGGCTCCTACATCAGGTCTGGAGATGTAGGCTTTTAGTCGGTTGGTGTGGAAGACTCTAGGAGCTTCCCTGGGTCTGCCCAGATCCACCAGATAGTTGACCTCTCCAAGTTTTCCCACAACCTTGAAGGGTCCCATCCATTTGTCTTGCAAGGCCCTCTGCCTTGTTGGGAGCATAACTAGAACTAGCTGGTCTTGAGTAAACTCAACCATGTTAGCCTTCTGGTCGTGCCAATGTTTGACCAGGGCTTGACCAGCTTTCAAGTTGTCACTTGCTTCTGCCATCATGTGTGACATTCTCCTCCGGAGACCTATCACATAGTCAGTCACTCTGACTGGCTTGAGGGGAGGAGCACCTTCCAACCCCTCCTTAATCAGGGCCAATGGACCTCTGACTGGATGGCCATAGAGAAGCTCAAAGGGAGAATAACCTACTCCCTCCTGAGGGACTTCTCTATAAGCAAAGGGAAGGCATGGCAGTAGAAGGTCCCACTTTTTCTTAAGGGGTTCTTCTAAAGCACCTATCATGCTCTTCATGGTTCTGTTAAACCTTTCAACCAACCCGTTTGTCTGAGGGTGGTAGGCGGTTGAGAACTTGTAGGTAACTCCACAGGTTTTCCACATGGCCTTCATGTAGTGGGACATAAAGTTTGACCCCCTGTCAGAGATTACCTCCTTAGGAAACCCAACCCTGGTAAAAATACCAAGGAGGGCCTTAGCCACAGCCGGAGCTGTAACAGTCCTCATAGGAATGGCCTCAGGGTATCTAGTAGCATGGTCTACTACAACAAGGATAAACCTGTTGCCTGAGGAGGTGGGAGGATCAAGGGGACCAACAATGTCAATCCCTACCCTCTCAAATGGGACTCCCACAACTGGGAGAGGCACTAAAGGTGCCACATTCTTGGAACCAACCTTACCAGAAGTCTGGCAGGTATGGCAGCTCTTACAATATCTATCTACTTCAGCCCCCATCTTTGGCCAATAAAAGTAGAGTGAGAGCCTTTCCTTGGTCTTCTTGAAACTCAAGTGGCCAGCCAAAGGTATCTCATGGGCTAGTTGTAAGAACTGTTGTCTGTTTTCTTGTGGGACTACAAGGCGTTTGTAGTCTCCAGGTTCAGACTCAGTGGGTTCACTGTAGAAGAGGCCATCTTCCCAGTGCAACCTATACTTCCCAGGCTCTTGCCCATCAGCTTGAGAAGCTGCCTGGTGGCGGAGACCCTCCAGAGTTGGACATTCTCTTTGCCCCTTACGAAAAGCTGCCCTGCTAGGCCCACCTTCTGCCAGTAAAGACTGCAGCTCAGGATGGTCCTCAGGGTCCAAATCTCCAATAAGGTTGGGGCCTCCTTCTAGCTCTTCCTCAGAGTCTAGCTCAACCACACAGGGTTGTACCTCTCTCTCAGCCTCAGCTGGAGGGGGAGTTACAGGTGTAACTTTGGACAACCGAGGGGAAGTCCTTGTTGGAAGCACTGGAGTGCTTGCTGCTGGCTTTTTCCTAGGAGTCTTGGGTTGCCCCTTTGCTCCTGATCTGGTAGTTACTGCAGTAAGTTGCTCCAGTGGTAGAGGAGTGATTTCTGTCATCATCTCCTGAGATAACCCTCTCAGGGTTTTCTCCCTTGCAGGTTTTGTGAGTTCCTGAAACCTTTTGCTAGGAGGTCTGGGGGTATGAGATACAACTCCAAGAGCTTTGAGGTCATTACCCAACAGAACCCTACCTGGCACTTCACATTGTACACTGACAGGTATTTTTACAGCCATATCATTACATTGGATGAGAACTGGTAACTGGGGACACATCTGCACAGGCCCACCAGCTAACTTGGTGAGGCATTTGGGTGCCTTAGCAACATCCTCTGCCTTGAAAAATGATTCATCCACCACAGTTATGCTGGCTCCAGTGTCCCTAATGGCAGGAGTCTCCTGACCATTCACCTGGACACTGTCCTTATAATACTCTTTAGTATTATCTGGGATAGAGTTATAGACATCTAAATTCTGTTGCTCCCACAACCCCAGAGAGACTAAAGAAACACTAGCTGAGACTCCAGTGGGTTCATCAGCTAGTAATAGAAAGTTTCCACTTGCCATATGTACTTCCTCTTCTGGAGCGAAGGCTAAGGAGGCAAGCTGGACCCCTGAAGGTTTACCCTTACATCTGGGATCTCCTTTCACATGGTCAGTAGCCTTACAAACAAAGCATGAGCCAAAGGCTCGCTGGAATGGAGGCTTGTTCTGACCTCCTTCTGGTCTGGGACCAGAAGGTACACTAGCCTGATTTGGTTTCCCTTGTGGCTTACCCTTATAGTTTTGTTTGGGGCCCTCTTTGGAATTTGTAGTATTAGAATTCTCTTTGGAGTCCTTCTTAGACTGTTTTTCCCCATCCTTCTTCTGAGTTACCCCAGAATCCTTGTGAGTGGCCCTGTTGGCAACCCACAAGTCAGCAGCCTTAGCTAGCTTCCGGGAATCTAATTCCCTGGAATCAGCCAAGTGTTGTCTGAGCTCAGGAGAGCAGGCATCATAAATAGTCTCCAACATAAACAAATTCTTCATACCTTCATAAGTGTTCACCTTGTAACCCTTAATCCATCCCTCTAAGTTTTTCAAACATTCATTCACCCAGGTAGCCCAAGGGGTACCATCATGCTTTTTGAGGCTCCTAAACCTCTTAAGATACTGGGAAGGGGTCTTCCCAAACCTAGCTATCAAAGCTAGTTTCACACATTCATAGTCCTTCCTATCCTCCTCCCCCATCTCCATTACCACATCAGTTGCAACAGGGGGAAGCCTAGAGAACAACCAGGTGAGTAAGTCATTTCCTGTGATGTTCTGGAGCCCATGATTATATTCAAACAGAGACAACCAATCCAACACATCCAACTTAGGCTCATACATACCAACCAATTCTTTAGGCATCCGGGGTCTTTTAGGACTGGAACTTCTAGAGGAGCCAGAGAGAGAAACATTCTCAACAGATAATTTCTTCATTTCTAAGTCATACTTGAGCTCCATTTCCCTTAGCCTTAATTCTTTGTCAGTTTGAGCATTAAGTTTCTTATACTCCAATTCTAGCTTCATTTTCTCCAGTTCAAAGTACTGAGGACTAAAGGTGGGACCTGGTAAAGGTCCAGTAGGCACAGCAGGTAGAGCAGGCAGAGGCCTAGGGGGGACAGTTACAACAGCCTCACCCTCCTCTTCTGACTCTTCCTCAGAAACATCAACATTTTGCTCCATGTTAACTTCAATACTGTCATCTACAGTTGCTGGAGTGGTAGGCTCCTCTGAACCATCACCCAGACTTTGGTTAGCTAACAATCTTTCAATCAGCTCCATTTTCTTGCCCTTAGTCAGGAGATCCTTATGTTTACAGAGCACTCTTAAACAATCAGCAGTTTTGGCTGCAAGGGACTCTTGACTATAGCTTTCTATAACTGACATGTTAGAGGTTTTACTTTTTCAGTGCTAAGCTTTGTGGTTAGTTGCACTAAGGTATCTAAAGCACAATAAAATGTATACTCAATACAAATCCCACCGCTGTACACCAGTGTTAGGCAGAAACCTGTGCAGTTCCCTTGGGGAACACTGCAAAAGATTTAAGACTACAGGTAGAGCAGTAAACCCCTTTGGTAGCAGTCCGCACCACCCAGATTTACCTGGTAGCTGTGGCTGAGCAGTCAGACTTCTCTCAAGAAGAGTTAGGCAGTATGTAAAGTATACACAATATGTACCAAAACACAATAGCACAAGCAAACACTGACCAGAGCTTGGTTTCAAAAGTATATAGTTATTTATTTAAAATACACATAAGTTAAAAACACTCTAGCAAAAATATAGTAAAAGCACTTCAACACAGTTATACTGAAAGTAAATTCAATCCTTTCTCCTATCTAGACAACTCTAGGTTAACACCACTTAATTAAAACAGAGGTGAGTGCTTAACGTTAGATGACACTCTAGTAGTTTCCAAGAAAGGGAGAGAAAAAGCAGAAATAGGTTAGACACACCACTCTAAGGTCCAGAACACTTGCAATAGGCTTAACGAAGAATAAAGTCACAGGTGAGCAAAAGTCACTAGGCAGGGCCCACTCTTAGAGTAGCCGGAGCGAAAATGTGCCCAAGATCACACTGTTAGTTAGAGATTCAAAGTCTTGCAAAGAGTCAAAAAGAGGTTAGAGTGGCTCAGAAGGTTTAGCCAAAGTGTCCCAGGCACTCCCAGGTTCGAAAGCCGGGGACTAAATCTACCCCGTACAGTCGGTAGCAAGGGAAGCCAGGCAGAACACGGTACCTTAAGCGGAAAGGATCCTCCAGCGGTGGCAGTTGTTCCAGGCAGTGGCAGCAGGGCTCGACGTCGGTCAGGGGAGAAGAAGTTCTCGCTGAAGAGCAGAAGAAGAGGGTCGTTGCACTGCCCGGGAAGAAACCAGCCGCGGAGTCCTCCGGTTAAAGGGTTGGTACCGACTTTCGCGGTATGGGGGTAAAGTGTGGTATTCCGGTTGCCGGGGTGCTTGGCACAGGCAAGGCGGCCACGAGATACCTCAAAGAACGGAAAGAAGGCGAAAACTGGTTGTCCCCACCAGTCAAGGGAAGGAGCCACTCCGTTAAGAGTTCTCCTCGGTCGTCGGGAAAAAAGTGGTGAGACGGTTCAGCAGGGCTCCACCGGGTGGTGTCGTCGAAGCAGGTCGGCTCAGCTCTTCCCTCGTCGGATTCTTGGTCCTGTGGCGACTTCTGAAGTCCCAGTCCCCAAAGCCCTGCTTTTATGCAGCAAACCCCCATTCACCCAGCCTAGCTGTCACTCAAACATGCTAAGTGGTGAGCCGGGCGGCTCACCACTTGGGCCAATCAGGACGGAGTGCGACTTGAGTTACCAAGGTAACTCAGTCCAGGGTGCCTAAATCCCCCTCCACCCCTCCTAAGTACCCCAGACAGAGTGGCACCACTTTGGAGGGCTTCTGTGGAGAAGCCCGCCAAAAGTGGAACAAAGGGCTCCACTTTGGGTCAGAGTTACAGAGGCGAACACCAACGCCATTTTAGAATCAAGTTTTGGCAAAAAGTCCCAACCGGAGTTATAAAAATAAATATATAAACCGGCGGTATGTTTAAGGCTACCGTAAATAAATAATTAAATGTGTTAGCCTAAAACAATGGGAAATCCCATAGGGAAATATTCGCGGTCGAATATAAAAAGTAGTTTCCACTGCCACCAGCCAAAACTCGATCAGGGGGGACGGAGACGTGCCCCCTCGACTAACAGACCCTGGGGCAATCGAATTGCCCCAGCCAGTACGTCCACAATATGATGGTTTGTACTGGTTCTGTTCAGGATTCAAGACTAGCAAAGTCTTTGGTGACTTTACATGCCCTGGGAGACAGTAGTCAGTCCCAGGGTATGGAGTCTATGTTGGGGAGTCCCTAGGACACCCCTGGGTCACGGCACAGAGGGTGCTGTGTGACCCACATCACAAAAATACATGAGGCCCTATGGAGTAAAAGACCCCATAGCCCATTCAACACAAGGTTTAACCAAGAAAACACACTTCAACATGTCCAAGAGTGAGGGTAAAAGAGTCTCACTCTTGGCAGGAGAAAAAAATTAAACCCCAGAAATCCAGCAAAGCTGCTGGGGGACTCACTAGGTAGGGAAATTCAGCCTAAACAGAGAATTCTCCCTAACAATAGGGCTATGCGTGTGATGTACTCCGGGGCCTGGATAGGGTTATGCGTGTGATGTACTACGGTGCCTGGATAGGGTTATGCATGTGATGTACTCGGGTGCCTGGATAGGGTTTTGCATGTGGTGTACTCGGGTGCCTGGATAGGGTTTTGCGTGTGGTGTACTCCGGTGCCTGGATAGGGTTATGCGTGTGATGTACTACAGTGCCTGGATAGGGTTATGCATGTGATGTACTCGGGTGCCTGGATAGGGTTATGCGTGTGATGTACTCGGGTGCCTGGATAGGGTTTTGCATGTGGTGTACTCGGGTGCCTGGATAGGGTTTTGCATGTGGTGTACTCCGGTGCCTGGATAGGGTTATGCGTGTGATGTACTCCGGTGCCTGGATAGGGTTTTGCATGTGGTGTACTCGGGTGCCTGGATAGAGTTTTGCATGTGATGTACTCCGGTGCCTGGATATGGCTATGCGTGTGATGTACTCCGGGGCCTGGATAGGGCTATGCGTGTGGTGTACTCCGGGGCCTGGATAGGGCTATGCGTGTGATGTACTCCAGGGCCTGGATAGGGTAATGTGTGTTGGGTACTCAGGGTTATGCGTGTTTTGTACTCCGGTGCCTGGATAGAGTTTTGCATGTGGTGTACTCTGGTGCCTGGATAGGGCTATGCGTGTGGTGTACTCCGGTGCCTGGATAGGGTTCTCCGGTGCTTGAAAAGGGTTATGCATGTGGTGTACTATGGTCCTGGATAGGGTTATGCGTGTGATGTACTCCGGTGCCTGGATAGGGCTATGCGTGTGATGTACGCCGGGGCCTGGATAGGGTTATGCACGTGGTGTACTACGGTGCCTGGATAGGGTTATGCATGTGGTGTACTCGGGTGCCTGGATAGGGTTATGCATGTGATGTACTCGGGTGCCTGGATAGGGCTATGCGTGTGATGTACTCCAGGGCCTGGATAGGGTAATGTGTGTTGGGTACTCAGGGTTATGCGTGTTTTGTACTCCGGTGCCTGGATAGAGTTTTGCATGTGGTGTACTCTGGTGCCTGGATAGGGTTCTCCGGTGCTTGGAAAGGGTTATGCATGTGGTGTACTCCGGTGCCTGGATAGGGTTCTCCGGTGCTTGGAAAGGGTTATGCACATGGTGTACTCGGGTGCCTGGATAGGGTTATGCATGTGGTGTACTCCGGTGCCTGGATAGGGTAATGTGTGTTGGGTACTCAGGGTTTTGCATGTGATGTACTCCGGTGCCTGGATAGGGCTATGCGTGTGATGTACTCCGGTGCCTGGATAGGGTTTTGCATGTGGTGTACTCCGGTGCCTGGATAGGGTTATGCGTGTGATGTACTCTGGGGCCTGGATAGGGTTATGCATGTGAGGTACTCGGGTGCCTGGATAGGGTTATGCGTGTGATGTACTCCGGGGCCTGGATAGGGCTATGCGTGTGATGTACTCCGGGGCCTGGATAGGGCTATGCGTGTGATGTACTCCGGGGCCTGGATAGGGCTATGCGTGTGATGTACTCCGGGGCCTGGATAGGGTTATGCGTGTGATGTACTACGGTGCCTGGATAGGGTTATGCATGTGGTGTACTCGGGTGCCTGGATAGGGTTTTGCATGTGGTGTACTTGGGTGCCTGGATAGGGTTTTGCATGTGGTGTACTCCGGTGCCTTTATAGGGTTATGTGTGTGATGTACTACGGTGCCTGGATAGGGTTATGCATGTGGTGTACTCGGGTGCCTGGATAGGGTTTTGCATGTGGTGTACTCCGGTGCCTGGATAGGGTTATGCATGTGATGTACTCCGGGGCCTGGATAGGGCTATGCGTGTGATGTACTCCGGGGCCTGGATAGGGTTATGCGTGTGATGTACTACGGTGCCTGGATAGGGTTATGCATGTGATGTACTCGGGTGCCTGGATAGGGTTTTGCATGTGGTGTACTCGGGTGCCTGGATAGGGTTTTGCGTGTGGTGTACTCCGGTGCCTGGATAGGGTTATGCGTGTGATGTACTACAGTGCCTGGATAGGGTTATGCATGTGATGTACTCGGGTGCCTGGATAGGGTTATGCGTGTGATGTACTCGGGTGCCTGGATAGGGTTTTGCATGTGGTGTACTCGGGTGCCTGGATAGGGTTTTGCATGTGGTGTACTCCGGTGCCTGGATAGGGTTATGCGTGTGATGTACTCCGGTGCCTGGATAGGGTTTTGCATGTGGTGTACTCGGGTGCCTGGATAGAGTTTTGCATGTGATGTACTCCGGTGCCTGGATATGGCTATGCGTGTGATGTACTCCGGGGCCTGGATAGGGCTATGCGTGTGGTGTACTCCGGGGCCTGGATAGGGCTATGCGTGTGATGTACTCCAGGGCCTGGATAGGGTAATGTGTGTTGGGTACTCAGGGTTATGCGTGTTTTGTACTCCGGTGCCTGGATAGAGTTTTGCATGTGGTGTACTCTGGTGCCTGGATAGGGCTATGCGTGTGGTGTACTCCGGTGCCTGGATAGGGTTCTCCGGTGCTTGAAAAGGGTTATGCATGTGGTGTACTATGGTCCTGGATAGGGTTATGCGTGTGATGTACTCCGGTGCCTGGATAGGGCTATGCGTGTGATGTACGCCGGGGCCTGGATAGGGTTATGCACGTGGTGTACTACGGTGCCTGGATAGGGTTATGCATGTGGTGTACTCGGGTGCCTGGATAGGGTTATGCATGTGATGTACTCGGGTGCCTGGATAGGGCTATGCGTGTGATGTACTCCAGGGCCTGGATAGGGTAATGTGTGTTGGGTACTCAGGGTTATGCGTGTTTTGTACTCCGGTGCCTGGATAGAGTTTTGCATGTGGTGTACTCTGGTGCCTGGATAGGGTTCTCCGGTGCTTGGAAAGGGTTATGCATGTGGTGTACTCCGGTGCCTGGATAGGGTTCTCCGGTGCTTGGAAAGGGTTATGCACATGGTGTACTCGGGTGCCTGGATAGGGTTATGCATGTGGTGTACTCCGGTGCCTGGATAGGGTAATGTGTGTTGGGTACTCAGGGTTTTGCATGTGATGTACTCCGGTGCCTGGATAGGGCTATGCGTGTGATGTACTCCGGTGCCTGGATAGGGTTTTGCATGTGGTGTACTCCGGTGCCTGGATAGGGTTATGCGTGTGATGTACTCTGGGGCCTGGATAGGGTTATGCATGTGAGGTACTCTGGTGCCTGGATAGGGTTATGCGTGTGATGTACTCCGGGGCCTGGATAGGGCTATGCGTGTGATGTACTCCGGGGCCTGGATAGGGCTATGCGTGTGATGTACTCCGGGGCCTGGATAGGGCTATGCGTGTGATGTACTCCGGGGCCTGGATAGGGTTATGCGTGTGATGTACTACGGTGCCTGGATAGGGTTATGCATGTGGTGTACTCGGGTGCCTGGATAGGGTTTTGCATGTGGTGTACTCGGGTGCCTGGATAGGGTTTTGCATGTGGTGTACTCCGGTGCCTGGATAGGGTTATGTGTGTGATGTACTACGGTGCCTGGATAGGGTTATGCATGTGGTGTACTCGGGTGCCTGGATAGGGTTTTGCATGTGGTGTACTCCGGTGCCTGGATAGGGTTATGCGTGTGATGTACTCCGGGGCCTGGATAGGGCTATGCGTGTGATGTACTCCGGGGCCTGGATAGGGTTATGCGTGTGATGTACTACGGTGCCTGGATAGGGTTATGCATGTGATGTACTCGGGTGCCTGGATAGGGTTTTGCATGTGGTGTACTCGGGTGCCTGGATAGGGTTTTGCGTGTGGTGTACTCCGGTGCCTGGATAGTGTTATGCGTGTGATGTACTCCGGTGCCTGGATAGAGTTTTGCATGTGGTGTACTCGGGTGCCTGGATAGGGTTATGCGTGTGATGTACTCGGGTGCCTGGATAGGGTTTTGCATGTGGTGTACTCGGGTGCCTGGATAGGGTTTTGCATGTGGTGTACTCCGGTGCCTGGATAGGGTTATGCGTGTGATGTACTCCGGTGCCTGGATAGGGTTTTGCATGTGGTGTACTCGGGTGCCTGGATAGGGTTTTGCATGTGGTGTACTCGGGTGCCTGGATAGGGTTTTGCATGTGGTGTACTCGGGTGCCCGGATAGGGTTATGCATGTGATGTACTCGGGTGCTTGGATAGGGTTATGCATGTGGTGTACTCCGGGGCCTGGATAGGGTTATGCATGTGGTGTACTCCGGTGCCTGGATAGGGTTTTGCATGTGGTGTACTCGGGTGCCTGGATAGGGTTATGCATGTGGTGTACTCCGGTGCCTGGATATGGTAATGTGTGTTGGGTACTCAGGGTTATGCGTGTGATGTACTCCGGGGCCTGGATAGGGTTATGTGTGTGATGTACTCCGGGGCCTGGATAGGGCTATGCACGTGGTGTACTACGGTGCCTGGATAGGGTTATGCACGTGGTGTACTCCGGTGCCTGGATAGGGTTTTGCATGTGGTGTACTCGGGTGCCTGGATAGGGTTATGCGTGTGATGTACTCGGGTGCCTGGATAGGGTTATGCGTGTGATGTACTCGGGTGCCTGGATAGGGTTATGCGTGTGATGTACTTCGGTGCCTGGATAGGGTTTTGCATGTGGTGTACTCCGGTGCCTGGATATGGTTATGCACGTGGTGTACTATGGTGCCTGGATAGGGTTTTGCATGTGATGTACTACGGTGCCTGGATAGGGTTATGCATGTGATGTACTCCGGGGCCTGGATAGGGTTATGCGTGTGATGTACTCTGGGGCCTGGATAGGGTTATGCACATGGTGTACTCGGGTGCCTGGATAGGGTTATGCGTGTGATGTACTCCGGTGCCTGGATAGGGTTATGCGTGTGATGTACTCCGGTGCCTGGATAGGGTTATGCGTGTGATGTACAACGGTGCCTGGATAGGGTTATGCACATGGTGTACTCGGGTGCCTGGATAGGGTTATGCGTGTGATGTACTCCGGTGCCTGGATAGGGTTATGCGTGTGATGTATTCCGGTGCCTGGATAGGGTTATGCGTGTGATGTACTCGGGTGCCTGGATAGGGTTATGCGTGTGATGTACTCCGGTGCCTGGATAGGGTTATGCGTGTGATGTACTCCGGGGCCTGGATAGGGTTATGCACATGGTGTACTCGGGTGCCTGTATAGGGTTATGCATGTGATGTACTCCGGGGCCTGGATAGGGTTTTGCACATGGTGTACTCGGGTGCCTGGATAGGGTTATGCGTGTGATGTACTCCGGTGCCTGGATAGGGTTATGCGTGTGATGTACTCCGGTGCCTGGATAGGGTTATGCGTGTGATGTACTCCGGGGCCTGGATATGGTTATGCACATGGTGTACTCGGGTGCCTGGATAGGGTTATGCGTGTGATGTACTCCGTTGCCTGGATAGAGTTATGCGTGTGATGTACTCCGGTGCCTGGATAGGGTTATGCGTGTGATGTACTCGGGTGCCTGGATAGGGTTTTGCATGTGCTGTACTACGGTGCCTGGATAGGGTTATGCATGTGGTGTACTCCGGTGCCTGGATAGGGTTATGCATGTGGTGTACTCCGGTGCCTGGATAATGTTTTGCATGTGGTGTACTCCGGTGCCTGGATAGGGTTATGCATGTGGTGCACTCCGGTGCCTGGATAATGTTTTGCATGTGGTGTACTCTGGTGCCTGGATAGGGTTATGCATGTGCTGTACTACGGTGCCTGGATAGGGTTATGCATTTGGTGTACTACGGTGCCTGGATAGGGTTTTGCATGTGGTGTATTCCGGTGCCTGGATAGGGTTATGCACGTGGTGTACTCCGGTGCCTGGATAGGGTTTTGCATGTGGTTTACTCCGGTGCCTGGATAGGGTTATGCGTGTGATGTACTCGGGTGCCTGGATAGCGTTATGCACGTGGTGTACTACGGTGCCTGGATAGGGTTATGCATGTGATGTACTCCGGGGCCTGGATAGGGTTTTGCATGTGGTGTACTCGGGTGCCTGGATAGGGTTATGCGTGTGATGTACTCCGGGGCCTGGATAGGGTTATGCACATGGTGTACTCGGGTGCCTGGATAGGGTTATGCATGTGATGTACTCCGGTGCCTGGATAGGGTTATGCGTGTGATGTACTCCGGGGCCTGGATAGGGCTATGCGTGTGATGTACTCCGGGGCCTGGATAGGGCTATGCGTGTGATGTACTCCGGGGCCTCGATAGGGCTATGCGTGTGATGTACTCCGGGGCCTGGATAGGGTTATGCGTGTGATGTACTACGGTGCCTGGATAGGGTTATGCATGTGGTGTACTCGGGTGCCTGGATAGGGTTTTGCATGTGGTGTACTCAGGTGCCTGGATAGGGTTTTGCATGTGGTGTACTCCGGTGCCTGGATAGGGTTTTGCGTGTGGTGTACTCCGGTGCCTGGATAATGTTATGCACGTGGTGTATTACGGTACCTGGATAGGGTTATGCACGTGGTGCACTACGGTGCCTGGATAGGGTTATGCGTGTGATGTACTCCGGGGACTGGATAGAGTTTTGTGTGTGGTGTACTCCGGTGCCTGGATAGGGTTATGCATGTGATGTACTCCGGTGCCTGGATAGGGTAATGTGTGTTGGGTACTTAGGGTTATGCTTGTGATGTACTCCGGTGCCTGGATAGGGTTATGCGTGTGGTGTACTCCGGTGCTTGGATAGGGCTATGCGTGTGGGTACTCCATGCCTGGATAGGGTTCTCTCGTGCTTGGATTACGTTATGCATGTTGTGTACTCCGGTGGCTGGATAGGGATATGCGTGTGGTCTACTCCGGTGTTTGGATAGGGCTATGCGTGTGGTGTACTCCGGTGCCTGGATAGGGTTCTCCAGTGCTTGGAAAGGGTTATGCATGTGGTGTACTCCGGTGCCTGGATAGGTTTATGCATGTGATGTACTCCGGTGCCTGGATTGGGTAATGTGTGTTGGGTACTCAGGGTTATGCGTGTGATGT
Source organism: Ambystoma mexicanum (assembly GCF_040938575.1). Classification (NCBI taxonomy): domain Eukaryota; kingdom Metazoa; phylum Chordata; class Amphibia; order Caudata; family Ambystomatidae; genus Ambystoma; species Ambystoma mexicanum. Next base: position 32,850,339 of record NC_090934.1, read on the forward strand.
ACTCCGGTGCCTGGATAGAGTTTTGCATGCGGTGTACTCCGGTGCCTGGATAGGGTTATGCATGTGATGTACTCCGGTGCCTGGATAGGGTAATGTGTGTTGGGTACTCAGGGTTATGCGTGTGATGTACTCCGGTGCCTGGATAGAGTTTTGCATGTGGTGTACTCTGGTGCCTGGATAGGGCTATGCGTGTGGTGTACTCCGGTGCCTGGATAGGGTTTTGCATGTGGTGTACTCCGGTGCCTGGATAGGGTAATGTGTGTTGGGTACTCAGGGTTTTGCATGTGATGTACTCCGGTGCCTGGATAGGGCTATGCGTGTGATGTACTCCGGTGCCTGGATAGGGTTATGCATGTGATGTACTCGGGTGCCTGGATAGGGTTATGCGTGTGATGTACTCCGGGGCCTGGATAGGGCTATGCGTGTGATGTACTCCGGGGCCTGGATAGGGCTATGCGTGTGATGTACTCCGGGGCCTGGATAGGGCTATGCGTGTGATGTACTCCGGGGCCTGGATAGGGTTATGCGTGTGATGTACTACGGTGCCTGGATAGGGTTATGCATGTGGTGTACTCGGGTGCCTGGATAGGGTTTTGCATGTGGTGTACTCAGGTGCCTGGATAGGGTTTTGCATGTGGTGTACTCCGGTGCCTGGATAGGGTTTTGCGTGTGGTGTACTCCGGTGCCTGGATAATGTTATGCACGTGGTGTATTACGGTGCCTGGATAGGGTTATGCACGTGGTGCACTACGGTGCCTGGATAGGGTTATGCGTGTGATGTACTCCGGGGACTGGATAGAGTTTTGTGTGTGGTGTACTCCGGTGCCTGGATAGGGTTATGCATGTGATGTACTCCGGTGCCTGGATAGGGTAATGTGTGTTGGGTACTTAGGGTTATGCTTGTGATGTACTCCGGTGCCTGGATAGGGTTATGCGTGTGGTGTACTCCGGTGCTTGGATAGGGCTATGCGTGTGGGTACTCCATGCCTGGATAGGGTTCTCTCGTGCTTGGATTACGTTATGCATGTGGTGTACTCCGGTGGCTGGATAGGGATATGCGTGTGGTCTACTCCGGTGTTTGGATAGGGCTATGCGTGTGGTGTACTCCGGTGCCTGGATAGGGTTCTCCAGTGCTTGGAAAGGGTGATGCATGTGGTGTACTCCGGTGCCTGGATAGGTTTATGCATGTGATGTACTCCGGTGCCTGGATTGGGTAATGTGTGTTGGGTACTCAGGGTTATGCGTGTGATGTACTCCGGTGCCTGGATAGAGTTTTGCATGCAGTGTACTCCGGTGCCTGGATAGGGTTATGCATGTGATGTACTCCGGTGCCTGGATAGGGTAATGTGTGTTGGGTACTCAGGGTTATGCGTGTGATGTACTCCGGTGCCTGGATAGAGTTTTGCATGTGGTGTACTCTGGTGCCTGGATAGGGCTATGCGTGTGGTGTACTCCGGTGCCTGGATAGGGTTCTCCGGTGCTTGGAAAGGGTTTTGCATGTGGTGTACTCGGGTGCCTGGATAGGGTTATGCACGTGGTGTACTCCGGTGCCTGGATAGGGTTTTGCATGTGGTGTACTCCGGTGCCTGGATAGGGTAATGTGTGTTGGGTACTCAGGGTTTTGCATGTGATGTACTCCGGTGCCTGGATAGGGCTATGCGTGTGATGTACTCCGGTGCCTGGATAGGGTTATGCGTGTGATGTACTCCGGGGCCTGGATAGGGCTATGCGTGTGATGTACTCCGGGGCCTGGATAGGGCTATGCGTGTGATGTACTCCGGGGCCTGGATAGGGCTATGCGTGTGATGTACTCCGGGGCCTGGATAGGGTTATGCGTGTGATGTACTACGGTGCCTGGATAGGGTTATGCATGTGGTGTACTCGGGTGCCTGGATAGGGTTTTGCATGTGGTGTACTTGGGTGCCTGGATAGGGTTTTGCATGTGGTGTACTCCGGTGCCTGGATAGGGTTATGTGTGTGATGTACTACGGTGCCTGGATAGGGTTATGCATGTGGTGTACTCGGGTGCCTGGATAGGGTTTTGCATGTGGTGTACTCCGGTGCCTGGATAGGGTTATGCATGTGGTGTACTCCGGGGCCTGGATAGGGCTATGCGTGTGATGTACTCCGGGGCCTGGATAGGGTTATGCGTGTGATGTACTACGGTGCCTGGATAGGGTTATGCATGTGATGTACTCGGGTGCCTGGATAGGGTTTTGCATGTGGTGTACTCGGGTGCCTGGATAGGGTTTTGCGTGTGGTGTACTCCGGTGCCTGGATAGGGTTATGCGTGTGATGTACTACAGTGCCTGGATAGGGTTATGCATGTGATGTACTCGGGTGCCTGGATAGGGTTATGCGTGTGATGTACTCGGGTGCCTGGATAGGGTTTTGCATGTGGTGTACTCGGGTGCCTGGATAGGGTTTTGCATGTGGTGTACTCCGGTGCCTGGATAGGGTTATGCGTGTGATGTACTCCGGTGCCTGGATAGGGTTTTGCATGTGGTGTACTCGGGTGCCTGGATAGAGTTTTGCATGTGATGTACTCCGGTGCCTGGATATGGCTATGCGTGTGATGTACTCCGGGGCCTGGATAGGGCTATGCGTGTGGTGTACTCCGGGGCCTGGATAGGGCTATGCGTGTGATGTACTCCAGGGCCTGGATAGGGTAATGTGTGTTGGGTACTCAGGGTTATGCGTGTTTTGTACTCCGGTGCCTGGATAGAGTTTTGCATGTGGTGTACTCTGGTGCCTGGATAGGGCTATGCGTGTGGTGTACTCCGGTGCCTGGATAGGGTTCTCCGGTGCTTGAAAAGGGTTATGCATGTGGTGTACTATGGTCCTGGATAGGGTTATGCGTGTGATGTACTCCGGTGCCTGGATAGGGCTATGCGTGTGATGTACGCCGGGGCCTGGATAGGGTTATGCACGTGGTGTACTACGGTGCCTGGATAGGGTTATGCATGTGGTGTACTCGGGTGCCTGGATAGGGTTATGCATGTGATGTACTCGGGTGCCTGGATAGGGCTATGCGTGTGATGTACTCCAGGGCCTGGATAGGGTAATGTGTGTTGGGTACTCAGGGTTATGCGTGTTTTGTACTCCGGTGCCTGGATAGAGTTTTGCATGTGGTGTACTCTGGTGCCTGGATAGGGTTCTCCGGTGCTTGGAAAGGGTTATGCATGTGGTGTACTCCGGTGCCTGGATAGGGTTCTCCGGTGCTTGGAAAGGGTTATGCACATGGTGTACTCGGGTGCCTGGATAGGGTTATGCATGTGGTGTACTCCGGTGCCTGGATAGGGTAATGTGTGTTGGGTACTCAGGGTTTTGCATGTGATGTACTCCGGTGCCTGGATAGGGCTATGCGTGTGATGTACTCCGGTGCCTGGATAGGGTTTTGCATGTGGTGTACTCCGGTGCCTGGATAGGGTTATGCGTGTGATGTACTCTGGGGCCTGGATAGGGTTATGCATGTGAGGTACTCGGGTGCCTGGATAGGGTTATGCGTGTGATGTACTCCGGGGCCTGGATAGGGCTATGCGTGTGATGTACTCCGGGGCCTGGATAGGGCTATGCGTGTGATGTACTCCGGGGCCTGGATAGGGCTATGCGTGTGATGTACTCCGGGGCCTGGATAGGGTTATGCGTGTGATGTACTACGGTGCCTGGATAGGGTTATGCATGTGGTGTACTCGGGTGCCTGGATAGGGTTTTGCATGTGGTGTACTTGGGTGCCTGGATAGGGTTTTGCATGTGGTGTACTCCGGTGCCTGGATAGGGTTATGTGTGTGATGTACTACGGTGCCTGGATAGGGTTATGCATGTGGTGTACTCGGGTGCCTGGATAGGGTTTTGCATGTGGTGTACTCCGGTGCCTGGATAGGGTTATGCATGTGATGTACTCCGGGGCCTGGATAGGGCTATGCGTGTGATGTACTCCGGGGCCTGGATAGGGTTATGCGTGTGATGTACTACGGTGCCTGGATAGGGTTATGCATGTGATGTACTCGGGTGCCTGGATAGGGTTTTGCATGTGGTGTACTCGGGTGCCTGGATAGGGTTTTGCGTGTGGTGTACTCCGGTGCCTGGATAGGGTTATGCGTGTGATGTACTACAGTGCCTGGATAGGGTTATGCATGTGATGTACTCGGGTGCCTGGATAGGGTTATGCGTGTGATGTACTCGGGTGCCTGGATAGGGTTTTGCATGTGGTGTACTCGGGTGCCTGGATAGGGTTTTGCATGTGGTGTACTCCGGTGCCTGGATAGGGTTATGCGTGTGATGTACTCCGGTGCCTGGATAGGGTTTTGCATGTGGTGTACTCGGGTGCCTGGATAGGGTTTTGCATGTGGTGTACTCCGGGGCCTGGATAGGGCTATGCGTGTGATGTACTCCAGGGCCTGGATAGGGTAATGTGTGTTGGGTACTCAGGGTTATGCGTGTTTTGTACTCCGGTGCCTGGATAGAGTTTTGCATGTGGTGTACTCTGGTGCCTGGATAGGGCTATGCGTGTGGTGTACTCCGGTGCCTGGATAGGGTTCTCCGGTGCTTGAAAAGGGTTATGCATGTGGTGTACTATGGTCCTGGATAGGGTTATGCGTGTGATGTACTCCGGTGCCTGGATAGGGCTATGCGTGTGATGTACGCCGGGGCCTGGATAGGGTTATGCACGTGGTGTACTACGGTGCCTGGATAGGGTTATGCATGTGGTGTACTCGGGTGCCTGGATAGGGTTATGCATGTGATGTACTCGGGTGCCTGGATAGGGCTATGCGTGTGATGTACTCCAGGGCCTGGATAGGGTAATGTGTGTTGGGTACTCAGGGTTATGCGTGTTTTGTACTCCGGTGCCTGGATAGAGTTTTGCATGTGGTGTACTCTGGTGCCTGGATAGGGTTCTCCGGTGCTTGGAAAGGGTTATGCATGTGGTGTACTCCGGTGCCTGGATAGGGTTCTCCGGTGCTTGGAAAGGGTTATGCACATGGTGTACTCGGGTGCCTGGATAGGGTTATGCATGTGGTGTACTCCGGTGCCTGGATAGGGTAATGTGTGTTGGGTACTCAGGGTTTTGCATGTGATGTACTCCGGTGCCTGGATAGGGCTATGCGTGTGATGTACTCCGGTGCCTGGATAGGGTTTTGCATGTGGTGTACTCCGGTGCCTGGATAGGGTTATGCGTGTGATGTACTCTGGGGCCTGGATAGGGTTATGCATGTGAGGTACTCGGGTGCCTGGATAGGGTTATGCGTGTGATGTACTCCGGGGCCTGGATAGGGCTATGCGTGTGATGTACTCCGGGGCCTGGATAGGGCTATGCGTGTGATGTACTCCGGGGCCTGGATAGGGCTATGCGTGTGATGTACTCCGGGGCCTGGATAGGGTTATGCGTGTGATGTACTACGGTGCCTGGATAGGGTTATGCATGTGGTGTACTCGGGTGCCTGGATAGGGTTTTGCATGTGGTGTACTCGGGTGCCTGGATAGGGTTTTGCATGTGGTGTACTCCGGTGCCTGGATAGGGTTATGTGTGTGATGTACTACGGTGCCTGGATAGGGTTATGCATGTGGTGTACTCGGGTGCCTGGATAGGGTTTTGCATGTGGTGTACTCCGGTGCCTGGATAGGGTTATGCGTGTGATGTACTCCGGGGCCTGGATAGGGCTATGCGTGTGATGTACTCCGGGGCCTGGATAGGGTTATGCGTGTGATGTACTACGGTGCCTGGATAGGGTTATGCATGTGATGTACTCGGGTGCCTGGATAGGGTTTTGCATGTGGTGTACTCGGGTGCCTGGATAGGGTTTTGCGTGTGGTGTACTCCGGTGCCTGGATAGTGTTATGCGTGTGATGTACTCCGGTGCCTGGATAGAGTTTTGCATGTGGTGTACTCGGGTGCCTGGATAGGGTTATGCGTGTGATGTACTCGGGTGCCTGGATAGGGTTTTGCATGTGGTGTACTCGGGTGCCTGGATAGGGTTTTGCATGTGGTGTACTCCGGTGCCTGGATAGGGTTATGCGTGTGATGTACTCCGGTGCCTGGATAGGGTTTTGCATGTGGTGTACTCGGGTGCCTGGATAGGGTTTTGCATGTGGTGTACTCGGGTGCCTGGATAGGGTTTTGCATGTGGTGTACTCGGGTGCCCGGATAGGGTTATGCATGTGATGTACTCGGGTGCTTGGATAGGGTTATGCATGTGGTGTACTCCGGGGCCTGGATAGGGTTATGCATGTGGTGTACTCCGGTGCCTGGATAGGGTTTTGCATGTGGTGTACTCGGGTGCCTGGATAGGGTTATGCATGTGGTGTACTCCGGTGCCTGGATATGGTAATGTGTGTTGGGTACTCAGGGTTATGCGTGTGATGTACTCCGGGGCCTGGATAGGGTTATGTGTGTGATGTACTCCGGGGCCTGGATAGGGCTATGCACGTGGTGTACTACGGTGCCTGGATAGGGTTATGCACGTGGTGTACTCCGGTGCCTGGATAGGGTTTTGCATGTGGTGTACTCGGGTGCCTGGATAGGGTTATGCGTGTGATGTACTCGGGTGCCTGGATAGGGTTATGCGTGTGATGTACTCGGGTGCCTGGATAGGGTTATGCGTGTGATGTACTTCGGTGCCTGGATAGGGTTTTGCATGTGGTGTACTCCGGTGCCTGGATATGGTTATGCACGTGGTGTACTATGGTGCCTGGATAGGGTTTTGCATGTGATGTACTACGGTGCCTGGATAGGGTTATGCATGTGATGTACTCCGGGGCCTGGATAGGGTTATGCGTGTGATGTACTCTGGGGCCTGGATAGGGTTATGCACATGGTGTACTCGGGTGCCTGGATAGGGTTATGCGTGTGATGTACTCCGGTGCCTGGATAGGGTTATGCGTGTGATGTACTCCGGTGCCTGGATAGGGTTATGCGTGTGATGTACAACGGTGCCTGGATAGGGTTATGCACATGGTGTACTCGGGTGCCTGGATAGGGTTATGCGTGTGATGTACTCCGGTGCCTGGATAGGGTTATGCGTGTGATGTATTCCGGTGCCTGGATAGGGTTATGCGTGTGATGTACTCGGGTGCCTGGATAGGGTTATGCGTGTGATGTACTCCGGTGCCTGGATAGGGTTATGCGTGTGATGTACTCCGGGGCCTGGATAGGGTTATGCACATGGTGTACTCGGGTGCCTGTATAGGGTTATGCATGTGATGTACTCCGGGGCCTGGATAGGGTTTTGCACATGGTGTACTCGGGTGCCTGGATAGGGTTATGCGTGTGATGTACTCCGGTGCCTGGATAGGGTTATGCGTGTGATGTACTCCGGTGCCTGGATAGGGTTATGCGTGTGATGTACTCCGGGGCCTGGATATGGTTATGCACATGGTGTACTCGGGTGCCTGGATAGGGTTATGCTTGTGATGTACTCCGTTGCCTGGATAGAGTTATGCGTGTGATGTACTCCGGTGCCTGGATAGGGTTATGCGTGTGATGTACTCGGGTGCCTGGATAGGGTTTTGCATGTGCTGTACTACGGTGCCTGGATAGGGTTATGCATGTGGTGTACTCCGGTGCCTGGATAGGGTTATGCATGTGGTGTACTCCGGTGCCTGGATAATGTTTTGCATGTGGTGTACTCCGGTGCCTGGATAGGGTTATGCATGTGGTGCACTCCGGTGCCTGGATAATGTTTTGCATGTGGTGTACTCTGGTGCCTGGATAGGGTTATGCATGTGCTGTACTACGGTGCCTGGATAGGGTTATGCATTTGGTGTACTACGGTGCCTGGATAGGGTTTTGCATGTGGTGTATTCCGGTGCCTGGATAGGGTTATGCACGTGGTGTACTCCGGTGCCTGGATAGGGTTTTGCATGTGGTTTACTCCGGTGCCTGGATAGGGTTATGCGTGTGATGTACTCGGGTGCCTGGATAGCGTTATGCACGTGGTGTACTACGGTGCCTGGATAGGGTTATGCATGTGATGTACTCCGGGGCCTGGATAGGGTTTTGCATGTGGTGTACTCGGGTGCCTGGATAGGGTTATGCGTGTGATGTACTCCGGGGCCTGGATAGGGTTATGCACATGGTGTACTCGGGTGCCTGGATAGGGTTATGCATGTGATGTACTCCGGTGCCTGGATAGGGTTATGCGTGTGATGTACTCCGGGGCCTGGATAGGGCTATGCGTGTGATGTACTCCGGGGCCTGGATAGGGCTATGCGTGTGATGTACTCCGGGGCCTCGATAGGGCTATGCGTGTGATGTACTCCGGGGCCTGGATAGGGTTATGCGTGTGATGTACTACGGTGCCTGGATAGGGTTATGCATGTGGTGTACTCGGGTGCCTGGATAGGGTTTTGCATGTGGTGTACTCAGGTGCCTGGATAGGGTTTTGCATGTGGTGTACTCCGGTGCCTGGATAGGGTTTTGCGTGTGGTGTACTCCGGTGCCTGGATAATGTTATGCACGTGGTGTATTACGGTGCCTGGATAGGGTTATGCACGTGGTGCACTACGGTGCCTGGATAGGGTTATGCGTGTGATGTACTCCGGGGACTGGATAGAGTTTTGTGTGTGGTGTACTCCGGTGCCTGGATAGGGTTATGCATGTGATGTACTCCGGTGCCTGGATAGGGTAATGTGTGTTGGGTACTTAGGGTTATGCTTGTGATGTACTCCGGTGCCTGGATAGGGTTATGCGTGTGGTGTACTCCGGTGCTTGGATAGGGCTATGCGTGTGGGTACTCCATGCCTGGATAGGGTTCTCTCGTGCTTGGATTACGTTATGCATGTTGTGTACTCCGGTGGCTGGATAGGGATATGCGTGTGGTCTACTCCGGTGTTTGGATAGGGCTATGCGTGTGGTGTACTCCGGTGCCTGGATAGGGTTCTCCAGTGCTTGGAAAGGGTTATGCATGTGGTGTACTCCGGTGCCTGGATAGGTTTATGCATGTGATGTACTCCGGTGCCTGGATTGGGTAATGTGTGTTGGGTACTCAGGGTTATGCGTGTGATGTACTCCGGTGCCTGGATAGAGTTTTGCATGCGGTGTACTCCGGTGCCTGGATAGGGTTATGCATGTGATGTACTCCGGTGCCTGGATAGGGTAATGTGTGTTGGGTACTCAGGGTTATGCGTGTGATGTACTCCGGTGCCTGGATAGAGTTTTGCATGTGGTGTACTCTGGTGCCTGGATAGGGCTATGCGTGTGGTGTACTCCGGTGCCTGGATAGGGTTTTGCATGTGGTGTACTCCGGTGCCTGGATAGGGTAATGTGTGTTGGGTACTCAGGGTTTTGCATGTGATGTACTCCGGTGCCTGGATAGGGCTATGCGTGTGATGTACTCCGGTGCCTGGATAGGGTTATGCATGTGATGTACTCGGGTGCCTGGATAGGGTTATGCGTGTGATGTACTCCGGGGCCTGGATAGGGCTATGCGTGTGATGTACTCCGGGGCCTGGATAGGGCTATGCGTGTGATGTACTCCGGGGCCTGGATAGGGCTATGCGTGTGATGTACTCCGGGGCCTGGATAGGGTTATGCGTGTGATGTACTACGGTGCCTGGATAGGGTTATGCATGTGGTGTACTCGGGTGCCTGGATAGGGTTTTGCATGTGGTGTACTCGGGTGCCTGGATAGGGTTTTGCATGTGGTGTACTCCGGTGCCTGGATAGGGTTATGTGTGTGATGTACTATGGTGCCTGGATAGGGTTATGCATGTGGTGTACTCGGGTGCCTGGATAGGGTTTTGCATGTGGTGTACTCCGGTGCCTGGATAGGGTTATGCATGTGATGTACTCCGGGGCCTGGATAGGGCTATGCGTGTGATGTACTCCGGGGCCTGGATAGGGTTATGCGTGTGATGTACTACGGTGCCTGGATAGGGTTATGCATGTGATGTACTCGGGTGCCTGGATAGGGTTTTGCATGTGGTGTACTCGGGTGCCTGGATAGGGTTTTGCGTGTGGTGTACTCCGGTGCCTGGATAGGGTTATGCGTGTGATGTACTACGGTGCCTGGATAGGGTTATGCGTGTGATGTACTACGGTGCCTGGATAGGGTTATGCATGTGATGTACTCGGGTGCCTGGATAGGGTTATGCGTGTGATGTACTCGGGTGCCTGGATAGGGTTTTGCATGTGGTGTACTCGGGTGCCTGGATAGGGTTTTGCATGTGGTGTACTCCGGTGCCTGGATAGGGTTATGCGTGTGATGTACTCCGGTGCCTGGATAGGGTTTTGCATGTGATGTACTCCGGTGCCTGGATATGGCTATGCGTGTGATGTACTCCGGGGCCTGGATAGGGCTATGCGTGTGGTGTACTCCGGGGCCTGGATAGGGCTATGCGTGTGATGTACTCCAGGGCCTGGATAGGGTAATGTGTGTTGGGTACTCAGGGTTATGCGTGTTTTGTACTCCGGTGCCTGGATAGAGTTTTGCATGTGGTGTACTCTGGTGCCTGGATAGGGCTATGCGTGTGTTGTACTCCGGTGCCTGGATAGGGTTCTCCGGTGCTTGAAAAGGGTTATGCATGTGGTGTACTATGGTGCCTGGATAGGGTTATGCGTGTGATGTACTCCGGTGCCTGGATAGGGCTATGCGTGTGATGTACTCCGGGGCCTGGATAGGGTTATGCACGTGGTGTACTACGGTGCCTGGATAGGGTTATGCATGTGGTGTACTCGGGTGCCTGGATAGGGTTATGCATGTGATGTACTCGGGTGCCTGGATAGGGCTATGCGTGTGATGTACTCCAGGGCCTGGATAGGGTAATGTTTGTTGGGTACTCAGGGTTATGCGTGTTTTGTACTCCGGTGTGTGGATAGAGTTTTGCATGTGGTGTACTCTGGTGCCTGGATAGGGTTCTCCGGTGCTTGGAAAGGGTTATGCATGTGGTGTACTCCGGTGCCTGGATAGGGTTCTCCGGTGCTTGGAAAGGGTTATGCACATGGTGTACTCGGGTGCCTGGATAGGGTTATGCATGTGGTGTACTCCGGTGCCTGGATAGGGTAATGTGTGTTGGGTACTCAGGGTTTTGCATGTGATGTACTCCGGTGCCTGGATAGGGCTATGCGTGTGATGTACTCCGGTGCCTGGATAGGGTTTTGCATGTGGTGTACTCCGGTGCCTGGATAGGGTTATGCGTGTGATGTACTCCGGGGCCTGGATAGGGTTATGCATGTGAGGTACTCGGGTGCCTGGATAGGGTTATGCGTGTGATGTATTCCGGGGCCTGGATAGGGCTATGCGTGTGATGTACTCCGGGGCCTGGATAGGGCTATGCGTGTGATGTACTCCGGGGCCTGGATAGGGCTATGCGTGTGATGTACTCTGGGGCCTGGATATGGTTATGCGTGTGATGTACTACGGTGCCTGGATAGGGTTATGCATGTGGTGTACTCGGGTGCCTGGATAGGGTTTTGCATGTGGTGTACTCGGGTGCCTGGATAGGGTTTTGCATGTGGTGTACTCCGGTGCCTGGATAGGGTTATGTGTGTGATGTACTACGGTGCCTGGATAGGGTTATGCATGTGGTGTACTCGGGTGCCTGGATAGGGTTTTGCATGTGGTGTACTCCGGTGCCTGGATAGGGTTATGCGTGTGATGTACTCCGGGGCCTGGATAGGGCTATGCGTGTGATGTACTCCGGGGCCTGGATAGGGTTATGCGTGTGATGTACTACGGTGCCTGGATAGGGTTATGCATGTGATGTACTCGGGTGCCTGGATAGGGTTTTGCATGTGGTGTACTCGGGTGCCTGGATAGGGTTTTGCGTGTGGTGTACTCCGGTGCCTGGATAGGGTTATGCGTGTGATGTACTCCGGTGCCTGGATAGAGTTTTGCATGTGGTGTACTCGGGTGCCTGGATAGGGTTATGCGTGTGATGTACTCGGGTGCCTGGATAGGGTTTTGCATGTGGTGTACTCGGGTGCCTGGATAGGGTTTTGCATGTGGTGTACTCCGGTGCCTGGATAGGGTTATGCGTGTGATGTACTCCGGTGCCTGGATAGGGTTTTGCATGTGGTGTACTCGGGTGCCTGGATAGGGTTTTGCATGTGGTGTACTCGGGTGCCTGGATAGGGTTTTGCATGTGGTGTACTCGGGTGCCTGGATAGGGTTATGCATGTGATGTACTCGGGTGCTTGGATAGGGTTATGCATGTGGTGTACTCCGGGGCCTGGATAGGGTTATGCATGTGGTGTACTCCGGTGCCTGGATAGGGTTTTGCATGTGGTGTACTCGGGTGCCTGGATAGGGTTATGCATCTGGTGTACTCCGGTGCCTGGATAGGGTAATGTGTGTTGGGTACTCAGGGTTATGCGTGTGATGTACTCCGGGGCCTGGATAGGGTTATGTGTGTGATGTACTCCGGGGCCTGGATAGGGCTATGCACGTGGTGTACTACGGTGCCTGGATAGGGTTTTGCATGTGGTGTACTCGGGTGCCTGGATAGGGTTATGCGTGTGATGTACTCGGGTGCCTGGATAGGGTTATGCGTGTGATGTACTCGGGTGCCTGGATAGGGTTATGCGTGTGATGTACTTCGGTGCCTGGATAGGGTTTTGCATGTGGTGTACTCCGGTGCCTGGATATGGTTATGCACGTGGTGTACTATGGTGCTTGGATAGGGTTTTGCATGTGATGTACTACGGTGCCTGGATAGGGTTATGCATGTGATGTACTCCGGGGCCTGGATAGGGTTATGCACATGGTGTACTCGGGTGCCTGGATAGGGTTATGCGTGTGATGTACTCCGGTGCCTGGATAGGGTTATGCGTGTGATGTATTCCGGTGCCTGGATAGGGTTATGCGTGTGATGTACTCGGGTGCCTGGATAGGGTTATGCGTGTGATGTACTCCGGTGCCTGGATAGGGTTATGCGTGTGATGTACTCCGGTGCCTGGATAGGGTTATGCACATGGTGTACTCGGGTGCCTGGATAGGGTTATGCGTGTGATGTACTCCGGTGCCTGGATAGGGTTATGCGTGTGATGTATTCCGGTGCCTGGATAGGGTTATGCGTGTGATGTACTCGGGTGCCTGGATAGGGTTATGCGTGTGATGTACTCCGGTGCCTGGATAGGGTTATGCGTGTGATGTACTCCGGGGCCTGGATAGGGTTATGCACATGGTGTACTCGGGTGCCTGGATAGGGTTATGCATGTGATGTACTCCGGGGCCTGGATAGGGTTTTGCACATGGTGTACTCGGGTGCCTGGATAGGGTTATGCGTGTGATGTACTCCGGTGCCTGGATAGGGTTATGCGTGTGATGTACTCCGGTGCCTGGATAGGGTTATGCGTGTGATGTACTCCGGGGCCTGGATAGGGTTATGCACATGGTGTACTCGGGTGCCTGGATAGGGTTATGCGTGTGATGTACTCCGTTGCCTGGATAGAGTTATGCGTGTGATGTACTCCGGTGCCTGGATAGGGTTATGCGTGTGATGTACTCGGGTGCCTGGATAGGGTTTTGCATGTGCTGTACTACGGTGCCTGGATAGGGTTATGCATGTGGTGTACTCCGGTGCCTGGATAGGGTAATGCATGTGGTGTACTCCGGTGCCTGGATAATGTTTTGCATGTGGTGTACTCCGGTGCCTGGATAGGGTTATGCATGTGGTGCACTCCGGTGCCTGGATAATGTTTTGCATGTGGTGTACTCCGGTGCCTGGATAGGGTTATGCATGTGCTGTACTACGGTGCCTGGATAGGGTTATGCATTTGGTGTACTACGGTGCCTGGATAGGGTTTTGCATGTGGTGTATTCCGGTGCCTGGATAGGGTTATGCACGTGGTGTACTCCGGTGCCTGGATAGGGTTTTGCATGTGGTGTACTCCGGTGCCTGGATAGGGTTATGCGTGTGATGTACTCGGGTGCCTGGATAGCGTTATGCACGGGGTGTACTACGGTGCCTGGATAGGGTTATGCATGTGATGTACTCCGGGGCCTGGATAGGGTTTTGCATGTGGTGTACTCGGGTGCCTGGATAGGGTTATGCGTGTGATGTACTCCGGGGCCTGGATAGGGTTATGCACATGGTGTACTCGGGTGCCTGGATAGGGTTATGCATGTGATGTACTCCGGTGCCTGGATAGGGTTATGCGTGTGATGTACTCCGGGGCTTGGATAGGGTTCTCCGGTGCTTGAAAAGGGTAATGCATGTGGTGTACTACGGTGCCTGGATAGGGTTATGCGTGTGATGTACTCCGGTGCCTGGATAGGGCTATGCGTGTGATGTACTCCGGGGCCTGGATAGGGTTATGCACGTGGTGTACTACGGTGCCTGGATAGGGTTATGCATGTGGTGTACTCGGGTGCCTGGATAGGGTTATGCATGTGATGTACTCGGGTGCCTGGATAGGGCTATGCGTGTGATGTACTCCAGGGCCTGGATAGGGTAATGTGTGTTGGGTACTCAGGGTTATGCGTGTTTTGTACTCCGGTGCCTGGATAGAGTTTTGCATGTGGTGTACTCTGGTGCCTGGATAGGGTTCTCCGGTGCTTGGAAAGGGTTATGCATGTGGTGTACTCCGGTGCCTGGATAGGGTTATGCATGTGGTGTACTCCGGTGCCTGGATAGGGTAATGTGTGTTGGGTACTCAGGGTTTTGCATGTGATGTACTCCGGTGCCTGGATAGGGCTATGCGTGTGATGTACTCCAGTGCCTGGATAGGGTTTTGCATGTGGTGTACTCCGGTGCCTGGATAGGGTTATGCGTGTGATGTACTCCGGGGCCTGGATAGGGCTATGCGTGTGATGTACTCCGGGGCCTGGATAGAGTTATGCGTGTGATGTACTCCGGGGCCTGGATAGGGCTATGCGTGTGATGTACTCCGGGGCCTGGATAGGGCTATGCGTGTGATGTACTCCGGGGCCTGGATAGGGCTATGCGTGTGATGTACTCCGGGGCCTGGATAGGGTTATGCGTGTGATGTACTACGGTGCCTGGATAGGGTTATGCATGTGGTGTACTCGGGTGCCTGGATAGGGTTTTGCATGTGGTGTACTGGGGTGCCTGGATAGGGTTTTGCATGTGGTGTACTCCGGTGCCTGGATAGGGTTATGTGTGTGATGTACTACGGTGCCTGGATAGGGTTATGCATGTGGTGTACTCGGGTGCCTGGATAGGGTTTTGCATGTGGTGTACTCCGGTGCCTGGATAGGGTTATGCGTGTGATGTACTCCGGGGCCTGGATAGGGCTATGCGTGTGATGTACTCCGGGGCCTGGATAGGGTTATGCGTGTGATGTACTACGGTGCCTGGATAGGGTTATGCATGTGATGTACTCGGGTGCCTGGATAGGGTTTTGCATGTGGTGTACTCGGGTGCCTGGATAGGGTTTTGCGTGTGATGTACTCCGGTGCCTGGATAGGGTTATGCGTGTGATGTACTCCGGTGCCTGGATAGGGTTATGCGTGTGGTGTACTCGGGTGCCTGGATAGGGTTTTGCATGTGGTGTACTCCGGTGCCTGGATAGGGTTATGCGTGTGATGTACTCCGGTGCCTGGATAGGGTTTTGCATGTGGTGTACTCGGGTGCCTGGATAGGGTTTTGCATGTGGTGTACTCGGGTGCCTGGATAGGGTTTTGCATGTGGTGTACTCGGGTGCCTGGATAGGGTTTTGCATGTGGTGTACTCGGGTGCCTGGATAGGGTTATGCATGGGATGTACTCCGGTGCCTGGATAGGGTTATGCATGTGGTGTACTCCGGTGCCTGGATAGGGTTTTGCATGTGGTGTACTCCGGTGCCTGGATAGGGTTTTGCATGTGGTGTACTCGGGTGCTTGGATAGGGTTATGCATGTGGTGTACTCCGGTGCCTGGATAGGGTTTTGCATGTGGTGTACTCGGGTGCTTGGATAGGGTTATGCATGTGGTGTACTCCGGGGCCTGGATAGGGTTATGCATGTGGTGTACTCCGGTGCCTGGATAGGGTTTTGCATGTGGTGTACTCGGGTGCCTGGATAGGGTTATGCATGTGGTGTACTCCGGTGCCTGGATAGGGTAATGTGTGTTGGGTACTCAGGGTTATGCGTGTGATGTACTCCGGAGCCTGGATAGGGTTATGTGTGTGATGTACTCCGGGGCCTGGATAGGGCTATGCACGTGGTGTACTACGGTGCCTGGATAGGGTTATGCACGTGGTGTACTCCGGTGCCTGGATAGGGTTTTGCATGTGGTGTACTCGGGTGCCTGGATAGGATTATGCGTGTGATGTACTCGGGTGCCTGGATAGGGTTATGCGTGTGATGTACTCGGGTGCCTGGATAGGGTTATGCGTGTGATGTACTCCGGTGCCTGGATAGGGTTTTGCATGTGGTGTACTCCGGTACCTGGATAGGGTTATGCACGTGGTGTACTACGGTGCCTGGATAGGGTTTTGCATGTGATGTACTACGGTGCCTGGATAGGGTTATGCATGTGATGTACTCCGGGGCCTGGATAGGGTTATGCGTGTGATGTTCTCCGGGGCCTGGATAGGGTTATGCACATGGTGTACTCGGGTGCCTGGATAGGGTTATGCGTGTGATGTACTCCGGTGCCTGGATAGGGTTATGCGTGTGATGTACTCCGGTGCCTGGATAGGGTTATGCGTGTGATGTACTCCGGTGCCTGGATAGGGTTATGCGTGTGATGTACTCCGGGGCCTGGATAGGGTTATGCACATGGTGTACTCGGGTGCCTGGATAGGGTTATGCGTGTGATGTACTCCGGTGCCTGGATAGGGTTATGCGTGTGATGTATTCCGGTGCCTGGATAGGGTTATGCGTGTGATGTACTCGGGTGCCTGGATAGGGTTAAGCGTGTGATGTACTCCGGTGCCTGGATAGGGTTATGCGTGTGATGTTCTCCGGGGCCTGGATAGGGTTATGCACATGGTGTACTCGGGTGCCTGGATAGGGTTATGCGTGTGATGTACTCCGGTGCCTGGATAGGGTTATGCGTGTGATGTATTCCGGTGCCTGGATAGGGTTATGCGTGTGATGTACTCGGGTGCCTGGATAGGGTTAAGCGTGTGATGTACTCCGGTGCCTGGATAGGGTTATGCGTGTGATGTACTCCGGGGCCTGGATAGGGTTATGCACATGGTGTACTCGGGTGCCTGGATAGGGTTATGCGTGTGATGTACTCCGGGGCCTGGATAGGGTTATGCACATGGTGTACTCGGGTGCCTGGATAGGGTTATGCATGTGATGTACTCCGGTGCCTGGATAGGGTTATGCGTGTTATGTACTCCGGTGCCTGGATAGGGTTATGCGTGTGATGTACTCCGGGGCCTGGATAGGGTTATGCACATGGTGTACTCGGGTGCCTGGATAGGGTTATGCGTGTGATGTACTCCGTTGCCTGGATAGGGTTATGCGTGTGATGTACTCCGGTGCCTGGATAGGGTTATGCGTGTGATGTACTCGGGTGCCTGGATAGGGTTTTGCATGTGCTGTACTACGGTGCCTGGATAGGGTTATGCATGTGGTGTACTCCGGTGCCTGGATAGGGTTATGCATGTGGTGTACTCCGGTGCCTGGATAATGTTTTGCATGTGGTGTACTCCGGTGCCTGGATAGGGTTATGCATGTGGTGCACTCCGGTGCCTGGATAATGTTTTGCATGTGGTGTACTCCGGTGCCTGGATAGGGTTATGCATGTGCTGTACTACGGTGCCTGGATAGGGTTATGCATTTGGTGTACTACGGTGCCTGGATAGGGTTTTGCATGTGGTGTATTCCGGTGCCTGGATAGGGTTATGCACGTGGTGTACTCCGGTGCCTGGATAGGGTTTTGCATGTGGTGTACTCCGGTGCCTGGATAGGGTTATGCGTGTGATGTACTCGGGTGCCTGGATAGCGTTATGCATGTGATGTACTCCGGGGCCTGGATAGGGTTTTGCATGTGGTGTACTCGGGTGCCTGAATAGGGTTATGCGTGTGATGTACTCCGGGGCCTGGATAGGGTTATGCACATGGTGTACTCGGGTGCCTGGATAGGGTTATGCACGTGATGTACTCCGGTGCCTGGATAGGGTTATGCGTGTGATGTACTCCGGGGCCTGGATAGGGTTATGCATGTGGTGTACTACGGTGCCTGGATAGGGTTATGCATGTGATGTACTCCGGTGCCTGGATGGGGTTATGCGTGTGATGTACTCCGGGGCCTGGATAGGGTTATGCATGTGGTGTACTCGGGTGCCTGGATAGGGTTATGCATGTGGTGTACTCCGGTGCCTGGATAGGGTAATGTGTGTTGGGTACTCAGGGTTATGCGTGTGATGTACTCCGGGGCCTGGATAGGGTTATGCGTGTGATGTACTCCGGGGCCTGGATAGGGCTATGCACGTGGTGTACTACGGTGCCTGGATAGGGTTATGCACGTGGTGTACTCCGGTGCCTGGATAGGGTTTTGCATGTGGTGTACTCGGGTGCCTGGATAGGGTTATGCGTGTGATGTACTCGGGTGCCTGGATAGGGTTATGCGTGTGATGTACTCGGGTGCCTGGATAGGGTTATGCGTGTGATGTACTCCGGTGCCTGGATAGGGTTTTGCATGTGGTGTACTCCGGTGCCTGGATAGGTTTATGCACGTGGTGTACTACGGTGCCTGGATAGGGTTATGCATGTGATGTACTCGGGTGCCTGGATAGGGTTTTGCATGTGATGTACTACGGTGCCTGGATAGGGTTATGCATGTGATGTACTCCAGGGCCTGGATAGGGTTATGCGTGTGATGTACTCCGGGGCCTGGATAGGGTTATGCACATGGTGTACTCGGGTGCCTGGATAGGGTTATGCGTGTGATGTACTCCGGTGCCTGGATAGGGTTATGCGTGTGATGCACTCCGGTGCCTGGATAGGGTTATGCGTGTGATGTACTCCGGGGCCTGGATAGGGTTATGCACATGGTGTACTCGGGTGCCTGGATAGGGTTATGCGTGTGATGTACTCCGGTGCCTGGATAGGGTTATGCATGTGATGTACTCCGGTGCCTGGATAGGGTAATGCGTGTGATGTACTCGGGTGCCTGGATAGGGTTATGCGTGTGATGTACTCCGGTGCCTGGATAGGGTTATGCGTGTGATGTACTCCGGGGCCTGGATAGGGTTATGCACATGGTGTACTCGGGTGCCTGGATAGGGTTATGCGTGTGATGTACTCCGGGGCCTGGATAGGGTTATGCACATGGTGTACTCGGGTGCCTGGATAGGGTTATGCGTGTGATGTACTCCGGTGCCTGGATAGGGTTATGCGTGTGATGTACTCCGGTGCCTGGATAGGGTTATGCGTGTGATGTACTCGGGTGCCTGGATAGGGTTATGCGTGTGATGTACTCGTGTGCCTGGATAGGGTTATGCGTGTGATGTACTCCGGTGCCTGGATAGGGTTATGCGTGTGATGTACTCGGGTGCCTGGATAGGGTTTTGCATGTGGTGTACTCGGGTGCCTGGATAGGGTTATGCGTGTGATGTACTCGGGTGCCTGGATAGGATTATGCGTGTGATGTACTATGGGGCCTGGATATGGTTTTGCATGTGGTGTACTCGGGTGCTTGGATAGGGTTATGCACGTGGTGTACTACGGTGCCTGGATAGGGTTATGCGTGTGATGTACTCCGGGGCCTGGATAGGGTTATGCACATGGTGTACTCGGGTGCCTGGATAGGGTTATGCGTGTGATGTACTCCGGGGCCTGGATAGGGTTATGCACATGGTGTACTCGGGTGCCTGGATAGGGTTATGCGTGTGATGTACTCCGGTGCCTGGATAGGGTTATGCGTGTGATGTACTCCGGTGCCTGGATAGGGTTATGCGTGTGATGTACTCGGGTGCCTGGATAGGGTTATGCGTGTGATGTACTCGTGTGCCTGGATAGGGTTATGCGTGTGATGTACTCCGGTGCCTGGATAGGGTTATGCGTGTGATGTACTCGGGTGCCTGGATAGGGTTTTGCATGTGGTGTACTCGGGTGCCTGGATAGGGTTATGCGTGTGATGTACTCGGGTGCCTGGATAGGATTATGCGTGTGATGTACTATGGGGCCTGGATATGGTTTTGCATGTGGTGTACTCGGGTGCTTGGATAGGGTTATGCACGTGGTGTACTACGGTGCCTGGATAGGGTTATGCGTGTGATGTACTCTGGGGCCTGGATAGGGTTATGCGTCTGATGTACTCCGGGGCCTGGATAGGGTTATGCACGTGGTGTACTACGGTGCCTGGATAGGGTTATGCATGTGATGTACTCGGGTGCCTGGATAGGGTTATGCACGTGGTGTACTACGGTGCCTGGATAGGGTTATGCGTGTGATGTACTCCGGGGCCTGGATAGGGTTATGCATGTGATGTACTCGGGTGCCTGGATAGGGCTATGCGTGTGATGTACTCGGGTGCATGGATAGGGTTATGATTGTGGTGTACTCGGGTGCCTGGATAGGGTTATGCGTGTGATGTACTCGGGTGCCTGCATAGGGTTATGCGTGTGATGTACTCCGGGGCCTGGATAGGGCTATGCATGTGGTGTACTCGGGTGCCTGGATAGGGTTATGCACGTGGTGTACTAGGGTGCCTGGATAGGGTTATGCGTGTGATGTACTCCGGGGCCTGGATAGGGTTATGTATGTGATGTACTCCCGTGCCTGGATAGGGTTATGCGTGTGGTGTACTCCGGTGCTTGGATAGGGCTATACGTGTGGTGTACTCTGTGCCTGGATAGGGTTCTCTCGTGCTTGGATAGGGTTATGCATGTGGTGTACTCCGGTGGCTGGATAGGGTTATGCGTGTGGTGTACTCTGGTGTTTGGATAGGGCTATGCGTGTGGTGTACTCCGGTGCCTGGATAGGGTTCTCCAGTGCTTGGAAAGGGT
Source organism: Ambystoma mexicanum (assembly GCF_040938575.1). Classification (NCBI taxonomy): domain Eukaryota; kingdom Metazoa; phylum Chordata; class Amphibia; order Caudata; family Ambystomatidae; genus Ambystoma; species Ambystoma mexicanum. Next base: position 32,871,186 of record NC_090934.1, read on the forward strand.
TATGCATGTGGTGTACTCCGGTGCCTGGATAGGGTTTTGCATGTGGTGTACTCTGGTGCCTGGATAGGGTTATGCACGTGGTGTACTCGGGTGCCTGGATAGGGTTATGCATGTGGTGTACTCGGGTGCCTGGATAGGGCAATGCGTGTGATGTACTCCGGGGCCTAGATAGGGTTTTGCATGTGATTTACTCTGGTGCCTGGATAATGTTTTGCATGTGGTGTACTCCGGTGCCTGGATAGGGTTATGCATGTGATGTATTCGGGTGCCTCGATAGGGTTATGCGTGTGATGTACTCCGGTGCCTGGATAGGGTTTTGCATGTGGTGTACTCTGGTGCCTGGATAGGGTTTTGCATGTGGTGTACTCTGGTGCCTGGATAGGGTTTTGCATGTGGTGTACTCCGGTGCCTGGATAGGGTTTTGCATGTGGTGTACTCCGGTGCCTGGATAGGGTTTTGCGTGTGGTGTACTCCGGTGCCTGGATAATGTTATGCACGTGGTGTACTACGGTGCCTGGATAGGGTTATGCACGTGGTGCACTACGGTGCCTGGATAGGGTAATGTGTGTTGGGTACTTAGGGTTTTGCATGTGGTGTACTCGGGTGCCTGGATAGGGTTTTGCGTGTGATGTACTCCGGGGACTGGATAGAGTTTTGTGTGTGGTGTACTCCAGTGCCTGGATAGGGTTATGCATGTGATGTACTCCGGTGCCTGGATAGGGTAATGTGTGTTGGGTACTTAGGGTTATGCGTGTGATGTACTCCGGTGCCTGGATAGGGTTATGCGTGTGGTGTACTCCGGTGCTTGGATAGGACTATGCGTGTGGTGTACTCCATGCCTGGATAGGGTTCTCTCGTGCTTGGATAGGGTTATGCATGTGGTGTACTCCGGTGGCTGGATAGGGATATGCGTGTGGTGTACTCCGGTGTTTGGATAGGGCTATGCGTGTGGTGTACTCCGGTGCCTGGATAGGGTTCTCCAGTGCCTGGATAGGGTTATGCATGTGATGTACTCCGGTGCCTGGATAGGGTAATGTGTGTTGGGTACTCAGGGTTATGCGTGTGATGTACTCCGGTGCCTGGATAGAGTTTTGCATGTGGTGTACTCCGGTGCCTGGATAGGGTTATGCATGTGATGTACTCCGGTGCTTGGATAGGGTAATGTGTGTTGGGTACTCAGGGTTATGCGTGTGATGTACTCCGGTGCCTGGATAGAGTTTTGCATGTGGTGTACTCTGGTGCCTGGATAGGGCTATGCGTGTGGTGTACTCCGGTGCCTGGATAGGGTTCTCCGGTGCTTGGAAAGGGTTATGCATGTGGTGTACTTCGGTGCCTGGATAGGGTAATGTGTGTTGGGTACTCAGGGTTATGCGTGTGATGTACTCCGGTGCCTGGATAGGGTTTTGCATGTGGTGTACTCGGGTGCCTGGATAGGGTTATGCACGTGGTGTACTCCAGTGCCTGGATAGGGTTTTGCATGTGGTGTACTCGGGTGCCTGGATAGGGTTTTGCATGTGATGTACTCCGGTGCCTGGATATGGCTATGCGTGTGATGTACTCCGGGGCCTGGATAGGGCTATGCGTGTGGTGTACTCCGGGGCCTGGATAGGGCTATGCGTGTGATGTACTCCAGGGCCTGGATAGGGTAATGTGTGTTGGGTACTCAGGGTTATGCGTGTTTTGTACTCCGGTGCCTGGATAGAGTTTTGCATGTGGTGTACTCTGGTGCCTGGATAGGGCTATGCGTGTGGTGTACTCCGGTGCCTGGATAGGGTTCTCCGGTGCTTGGAAAGGGTTATGCATGTGGTGTACTACGGTGCCTGGATAGGGTTATGCGTGTGATGTACTCCGGTGCCTGGATAGGGCTATGCGTGTGATGTACTCCGGGGCCTGGATAGGGTTATGCACGTGGTGTACTACGGTGCCTGGATAGGGTTATGCATGTGGTGTACTCGGGTGCCTGGATAGGGTTATGCATGTGATGTACTCGGGTGCCTGGATAGGGCTATGCGTGTGATGTACTCCAGGGCCTGGATAGGGTAATGTGTGTTGGGTACTCAGGGTTATGCGTGTTTTGTACTCCGGTGCCTGGATAGAGTTTTGCTTGTGGTGTACTCTGGTGCCTGGATAGGGTTCTCCGGTGCTTGGAAAGGGTTATGCATGTGGTGTACTCCGGTGCCTGGATAGGGTTCTCCGGTGCTTGGAAAGGGTTATGCATGTGTTGTACTCCGGTGCCTGGATAGGGTTATGCATGTGGTGTACTCCGGTGCCTGGATAGGGTAATGTGTGTTGGGTACTCAGGGTTTTGCATGTGATGTACTCCGGTGCCTGGATAGGGCTATGCGTGTGATGTACTCCGGTGCCTGGATAGGGTTTTGCATGTGGTGTACTCCGGTGCCTGGATAGGGTTATGCGTGTGATGTACTCCGGGGCCTGGATAAGGTTATGCATGTGATGTACTCGGGTGCCTGGATAGGGTTATGCGTGTGATGTACTCCGGGGCCTGGATAGGGCTATGCGTGTGATGTACTCCGGGGCCTGGATAGGGCTATGCGTGTGATGTACTCCGGGGCCTGGATAGGGCTATGCGTGTGATGTACTCCGGGGCCTGGATAGGGTTATGCGTGTGATGTACTACGGTGCCTGGATAGGGTTATGCATGTGGTGTACTTGGGTGCCTGGATAGGGTTTTGCATGTGGTGTACTCGGGTGCCTGGATAGGGTTTTGCATGTGGTGTACGCCGGTGCCTGGATAGGGTTATGCGTGTGATGTACTACGGTGCCTGGATAGGGTTATGCATGTGATGTACTCGGGTGCCTGGATAGGGTTTTGCATGTGGTGTACTCCGGTGCCTGGATAGGGTTATGCATGTGATGTACTCCGGGGCCTGGATAGGGCTATGCGTGTGATGTACTCCGGGGCCTGGATAGGGTTATGCGTGTGATGTACTACGGTGCCTGGATAGGGTTATGCATGTGATGTACTCGGGTGCCTGGATAGGGTTTTGCATGTGGTGTACTCGGGTGCCTGGATAGGGTTTTGCATGTGGTGTACTTGGGTGCCTGGATAGGGTTATGCGTGTGATGTACTTGGGTGCCTGGATAGGGTTTTGCATGTGGTGTACTCGGGTGCCTGGATAGGGTTATGCGTGTGATGTACTCGGGTGCCTGGATAGGGTTTTGCATGTGGTGTACTCGGGTGCCTGGATAGGGTTTTGCATGTGGTGTACTCCGGTTCCTGGATAGGGTTATGCGTGTGATGTACTCTGGTGCCTGGATAGGGTTTTGCATGTGATGTACTCGGGTGCCTGGATAGGGTTTTGCATGTGGTGTACTCGGGTGCCTGGATAGGGTTTTGCATGTGGTGTACTCGGGTGCCTGGATAGGGTTATGCATGTGATGTACTCCGGTGCCTGGATAGGGTTATGCATGTGGTGTACTCCGGTGCCTGGATAGGGTTTTGCATGTGGTGTACTCCGGTGCCTGGATAGGGTTTTGCATGTGGTGTACTCGGGTGCTTGGATAGGGTTAAGCATGTGGTGTACTCCGGTGCCTGGATAGGGTTTTGCATGTGGTGTACTCGGGTGCTTGGATAGGGTTATGCATGTGGTGTACTCCGGGGCCTGGATAGGGTTATGCATGTGGTGTACTCCGGTGCCTGGATAGGGTTTTGCATGTGGTGTACTCGGGTGCTTGGATAGGGTTATGCATGTGGTGTACTCCGGGGCCTGGATAGGGTTATGCGTGTGATGTACTCCAGTGCCTGGATAGGGTTATGTGTGCGATGTACTCCGGGGCCTGGATAGGGTTATGCGTGTGGTGTACTACGGTGCCTGGATAGGGTTATGCGTATGATGTACTCGGGTGCCTGGATAGGGTTATGCGTGTGATGTACTCCGGTGCCTGGATAGGGTTTTACATGTGGTGTACTCCGGTGCCTGGATAGGGTTATGCGTGTGATGTACTCCGGTGCCTGGATAGGGTTTCGCATGTGGTGTACTCCGGTGCCTGGATAGGGTTATGCACGTGGTGTACTACGGTGCCTGGATAGGGTTATGCGTGTGATGTACTCCGGTGCCTGGATAGGGTTATGCATGTGATGTACTCCGGTGCCTGGATAGGGTTATGCATGTGGTGTACTCCGGTGCCTGGATAGGGTTTTGCATGTGGTGTACTCGGGTGCTTGGATAGGGTTATGCATGTGGTGTACTCCGGGGCCTGGATAGGGTTTTACATGTGGTGTACTCCGGTGCCTGGATAGGGTTATGCGTGTGATGTACTCCGGTGCCTGGATAGGGTTATGCGTGTGATGTACTCCGGTGCCTCGATAGGGTTTTACATGTGGTGTACTCCGGTGCCTGGATAGGGTTATGCGTGTGATGTACTCCGGGGCCTGGATAGGATTATGCATGTGATGTACTCGGGTGCCTGGATAGGGTTATGCGTGTGGTGTACTCGGGTGCCTGGATAGGGTTATGCACGTGGTGTACTACAGTGCCTGGATAGGGTTATGCGTGTGATGTACTCGGGTACATGGATAGGGTTTTGCATGTGGTGTACTTGGGTGCCTGGATAGGGTTTTGCATGTGGTGTACTCGGGTGCCTGGATAGGGTTATGCATGTGATGTACTCCGGGTCCTGGATAGGGTTATGCACGTGGTGTACTCCGGGGCCTGGATAGGGCTATGCGTGTGATGTACTCCGGGGCCTGGATAGGGCTATGCGTGTGATGTACTCGGGTGCCTGGATAGGGTTTCGCATGTGGTGTACTACGGTGCCTGGATAGGGTTATGCATGTGGTGTACTCCGGTGCCTGGATAGGGTTATGCATGTGGTGTACTCGGGTGCCTGGATAGGGTTATGCGTGTGGTGTATTCTGTTGTTCTGTGGAAATGGGGGAGATGTTGAACTCGGAAGCCCCAGTGTTTTCTGACACACAATTCTGCAGAATATGGCCAGCCACTAGGATCGTCCTGCTAGTTTGTGATGGCACTTCTAGCATTTTCAGTTTTTTGTACATATAACATCACACGCCTGTTATGTAGGTGCAGACTAAAGAGAATGCTGAAACATGAATTGCTGGGGATCAGAGCCCTGTGTTTCCTATATGATGGGGTAGTCTGGCCAGCCAGATGTCATGACTCCAGTGCTTCATTCCCTGCCGACCCACCCCAGATATGTCTCTAGCAATATTAAACACACCACAGCCAGGAATACATCACACAATCATGTGCGTCGTCTATTGAATGAAACAAGTAAGTTCCACGCTGACAGTGTCTGGCAGCAGGTCGCCGGTTCGGATCCCGAGCCCGGGAGAAGAAAGAACACATCTCTTTTCTTGCTGTTTGGAGTCGTGGGTGATTACATTTAACATGCATGTAAATGACCACCATTAGTGTGTCATTTCTGCAGCCAGCCTCCAAAGGGGAGACTGCATAAAGCGGCACGCTCTCGGGGTAATGTGACACTACTGGGGGTCATTTAAATGCATTTCCTTCCAGCTCCTTCCACTACTTGCATAACATGCACTGCGCACTCCAGGCCACGCCCACCATTCAGACCACACCCCCTTATTACAGCCCCCGGTCCCTCGATTTCTGACCCCACTTAAAGCTCTGGGTGACGCACACAGGTTGCTGACCACCCGCCCGGGCCTAACCCCTCACAAAGCTCTTCTGCTAGGTTTCTGAGCCCCCAGCCCCCCCAAGCAACTCATACATGTGCCCCATGACTGGCCACTGCAGCTCAGCGATTCAGCAATCACGCAAAAAGATGGTCTGCGTCACAGGGTTGCATAAATGGCAGCAGCGAGCTTTATACATCCTACAAAGCAGCATTGCAGGGATATCACCAATAGCAGTGATTTCCCAGGAGTGTGTGTGTCACCAATAGCAGTGATTTCCAAGCAGCGCATTTATCACCAATAGCAGTGATTTCCCAGCAGCGCATGTGCCACCAATAGCAGTGATTTCCCAGCAGTGCTTTTATCACCAATAGCAGTGATTTCCCAGCAGCGCATTTATCACCAATAGCAGTGATTTCCCAGCAGTGCTTTTATCACCAATAGCAGTGATTTCCCAGCAGCGCATTTATCACCAATAGCAGTGATTTCCCAGCAGTGCGTGTGCCACCAATAGCAGTGATATCCAGCAGCGCATGTGCCACCAATAGCAGTGATTTCCCAGCAGTGCATGTGTCACCAATAGCAGTGATTTCCCAGCAGCGCATTTATCACCAATAGCAGTGATTTCCCAGCAGTGCTTTTATCACCAATAGCAGTGATTTCCCAGCAGTGTGTGTGTCACCAATAGAAGTGATTTCCTAGCAGTGCGTGCATCACCAATAGCAGTGATTTCCCAGCGGTGCATGTTTCACCAATAGCCGTGATTTCCCAGTAGTGCGTGTGTCACCAATAGCAGTGATTTTCCAGCAGTGCGTGTGTCGCCAATAGCAGTGATTGCCCGGCAGTGCGTGTGTCACCAATAGGAGTGATTTCCCATCAGTGCAGCAATTTCCCAGCAGTGCCTGTGTAACCAATAGCAGCGATTTCCCAGCAGTGCGTGTCACCAAGAGCAGCGATTTCCCAGCAGTGCGTGTCACTAATAGTGATTTCAGAGCAGTGCGTGTGTCACCAATAGCAGTGATTTGCCACCAGTGTGTGTGTCACCAATAGCAGTGATTTCCCAGCAGCGCATGTATCACCAATAGCAGTGATTTCCCAGCAGTGCGTGTTTTACCAATAGCAGTGGTTTCCCAGCAGTGTGTGTCACCAATAGCAGTGATTTCGCAGAAGTGTGTGTCACCAATAGCAGCGATTTCCCAGCAGTGCGTGTGTCACCAACAGCAGCGATTTCCCAGCAGTGCATGTGTCCCCAATAGCAGTGATTTCCCAGCAGTACATGTGTCACCAATAGCAGTGATTTCCCAGCAGTGCATGCGACACCAATAGCAGCCATATCTCAGCAGTGCATGTGTCACCAATAGCAGCTATTTCCCAGCAGTGTGTGCCAACACTAGCAGTGATTTCCCAGCAGTGCATGTATCGCCAATAGCAGTGATTTCCCAGCAGTGCCTGTGTCACCAATAGCAGTGATTTCCCAGCAGTGCATGTGTCACCAATAGCAGTGATTTTACAGCAGTGCGTGTGTTACCAATAGCAGCGATTTCCCAGCAGTGCATCTATCAACAATAGCCGTGATTTCCCAGCAGTGCATGGGTCACCAATAGCAGTGATTTCCCAGTGCATGTGTCACCAATAGCAGTGATTTTGCAGCAGTGTGTGTGTCACCAATAGCAGCGATTTCCCAGCAGTGCGTGTGTCTGCAATAGCAGTGATTTCCCAGTGCATATGTCACCAATAGCAGTGATTTTGCAGCAGTGCATGTGTCACCAATAGCAGCGATTTCCCAGCAGTGCGTGTGTCACCAATAGCAGTGATTTCCCAGCAGTGTGTGTGTCACCAATACCAGCGATTTCCTAGCAGTGCGTGTGTCACCAATAGCAGTGATTTCCCATCAGTGCAGCGATTTCCCAGCAATGCGTGTGTCACCAATAGCAGTGATTTCCCAGCAGTGCATGTGTCACCAATAGCAGCGATTTCCCATCAGTGCGTGTGTCACAAAAAGCAGCAATTTCCCAGCAGTGTGTGTGTCACCAAAAGCAGTGATTTCCCATCAGTGCGTCGATTTCCCAGCAGTGCTTGTGTCACCAATAGCAGAGATTTCCCAGTGCATGTGTCACCAATAGCAGTGATTTCCCAGTAGTGCGTGTGTCACCAATAGCAGTGATTTTCCAGCAGTGCGTGTGTCGCCAATAGCAGTGATTGCCCGGCAGTGCGTGTGTCACCAATAGGAGTGATTTCCCATCAGTGCAGCAATTTCCCAGCAGTGCCTGTGTAACCAATAGCAGCGATTTCCCAGCAGTGCGTGTCACCAAGAGCAGCGATTTCCCAGCAGTGCGTGTGTCACCAATAGTGATTTCAGAGCAGTGCGTGTGTCACCAATAGCAGTGATTTGCAACCAGTGTGTGTGTCACCAATAGCAGTGATTTCCCAGCAGTGCGTGTGTCACCAATAGCAACGATTTCCCAGCAGTGCATGTGTCACCAGTAGCAGTGATTTCACAGCAGTGCATGTGTCACCAATAGCAGCGATTTCCCAGCAGTGCATGTGTTACCAATAGCAGCGATTTCCCAGCAGTGCATGTCACCAATAGCAGTGATTACCCAGCAGCGCATGTATCACCAATAGCAGTGATTACCCAGCAGCGCATGTATCACCATTAGCAGTGATTTCCCAGCAGTGCGTGTTTTACCAATAGCAGTGGTTTCCCAGCAGTGTGTGTCACCAATAGCAGTGATTTTGCAGAAGTGTGTGTCACCAATAGCAGCGATTTCCCAGCAGTGCGTGTGTCACCAACAGCAGCGATTTCCCAGCAGTACATGTGTCACCAATAGCAGTGATTTCCCAGCAGTGCATGCGACACCAATAGCAGCCATATCTCAGCAGTGCATGTGTCACCAATAGCAGTGATTTCCCAGCAGTGCATGTATCGCCAATAGCAGTGATTTCCCAGCAGTGCCTGTGTCACCAATAGCAGTGATTTCCCAGCAGTGCATGTGTCACCAATAGCAGTGATTTTACAGCAGTGCATGTGTCACCAATAGCAGTGATTTTACAGCAGTGTGTGTGTCTCGAATAGCAGCGATTTCCCAGCAGTGTGTGTGTCTCGAATAGCAGCGATTTCCCAGCAGTGCGTGTGCCACCAATAGCAGTGATTTCACAGCAGTGCATGTGTCAGGAATAGCAGTAATTCCACAGCAGTGCAGTGATTTCCCAGCAGTGCATGTGTCACCAATAGCAGCGATTTCCAAGCAGTGCGTGTGTCACCAATAGCAGTGATTTCCCAATGCACGTGTCACCAATAGCAGTGATTTCGCAGCAGGGCGTGTGTCACCAATTGCAGTGATTTTCCAGCAGTGCATGTGTCACAAATAGCAGTGATTTCCCAGCAGTGCATGTGTCACCAATAGCAGTGATTTGCCAGCAGTTCGTGTGTCACCAATAGCAGGATTTCCCATCATTGCAGCGATTTACCGGCAGTGCATGTGTCACCAATAACAGCGATTTCCCAGCAGTGCGTGTGTCATCAATAGCAGTGATTTCCCAGCAGAGCATGTCACCAATAGCAGTGATTTCCCAGCAGTGCGTGTGTCACCAAAAGCAGTGATTTCCCAGCAGTGCGTGTGTCACCAATATCAGCCATTTCCCAGCAGTGCGTGTTACCAATATCAGCCATTTCCCAGCAGTGCGTGTGTTACCAATAGCAACCATTTCCCAACAGTGCGTGTATTACCAATAGCAGCGATTTCCCAGCAGTGCATCTATCACCAATAGCAGCGATTTCCCAGCAGTGCATGAGTCACCAATGCAGTGATTTCCCAGCAGTGTGTGTGTTACCAATAGCAGTGATTTCCCAGCAATGCGTGTGTCACCAATAGCAGCGATCTCCCAGCAGTGCGTGTGCCACCAATAGCATTGATTTCACAGCAGTGCATGTGTCACCAATAGCAGTGGTTTCCGAGCAGTGTGTGTGCCACTAATAGCAGTGATTTCACAGCAGTGTGTGTGTCACCAATAGCAGTGATTTGCCAGTGGTGCATGTTTCACCAATAGCCGTGATTTCCCAGTAGTGCGTGTGTCACCAATAGCAGTGATTTTCCAGCAGTGCGTGTGTCGCCAATAGCAGTGATTGCCCGGCAGTGCGTGTGTCACCAATAGGAGTGATTTCCCATCAGTGCAGCAATTTCCCAGCAGTGCCTGTGTAACCAATAGCAGCGATTTCCCAGCAGTGCGTGTCACCAAGAGCAGCGATTTCCCAGCAGTGCGTGTCACTAATAGTGATTTCAGAGCAGTGCGTGTGTCACCAATAGCAGTGATTTGCCACCAGTGTGTGTGTCACCAATAGCAGTGATTTCCCAGCAGCGCATGTATCACCAATAGCAGTGATTTCCCAGCAGTGCGTGTTTTACCAATAGCAGTGGTTTCCCAGCAGTGTGTGTCACCAATAGCAGTGATTTCGCAGAAGTGTGTGTCACCAATAGCAGCGATTTCCCAGCAGTGCGTGTGTCACCAACAGCAGCGATTTCCCAGCAGTGCATGTGTCCCCAATAGCAGTGATTTCCCAGCAGTACATGTGTCACCAATAGCAGTGATTTCCCAGCAGTGCATGCGACACCAATAGCAGCCATATCTCAGCAGTGCATGTGTCACCAATAGCAGCGATTTCCCAGCAGTGTGTGCCAACACTAGCAGTGATTTCCCAGCAGTGCATGTATCGCCAATAGCAGTGATTTCCCAGCAGTGCCTGTGTCACCAATAGCAGTGATTTCCCAGCAGTGCATGTGTCACCAATAGCAGTGATTTTACAGCAGTGCGTGTGTTACCAATAGCAGCGATTTCCCAGCAGTGCATCTATCAACAATAGCCGTGATTTCCCAGCAGTGCATGGGTCACCAACAGCAGTGATTTCCCAGTGCATGTGTCACCAATAGCAGTGATTTTGCAGCAGTGTGTGTGTCACCAATAGCAGCGATTTCCCAGCAGTGCGTGTGTCTGCAATAGCAGTGATTTCCCAGTGCATATGTCACCAATAGCAGTGATTTTGCAGCAGTGCATGTGTCACCAATAGCAGCGATTTCCCAGCAGTGCGTGTGTCACCAATAGCAGTGATTTCCCAGCAGTGTGTGTGTCACCAATACCAGCGATTTCCTAGCAGTGCGTGTGTCACCAATAGCAGTGATTTCCCATCAGTGCAGCGATTTCCCAGCAATGCGTGTGTCACCAATAGCAGTGATTTCCCAGCAGTGCATGTGTCACCAATAGCAGCGATTTCCCATCAGTGCGTGTGTCACAAAAAGCAGCAATTTCCCAGCAGTGTGTGTGTCACCAAAAGCAGTGATTTCCCATCAGTGCGTCGATTTCCCAGCAGTGCTTGTGTCACCAATAGCAGAGATTTCCCAGTGCATGTGTCACCAATAGCAGTGATTTCCCAGTAGTGCGTGTGTCACCAATAGCAGTGATTTTCCAGCAGTGCGTGTGTCGCCAATAGCAGTGATTGCCCGGCAGTGCGTGTGTCACCAATAGGAGTGATTTCCCATCAGTGCAGCAATTTCCCAGCAGTGCCTGTGTAACCAATAGCAGCGATTTCCCAGCAGTGCGTGTCACCAAGAGCAGCGATTTCCCAGCAGTGCGTGTGTCACCAATAGTGATTTCAGAGCAGTGCGTGTGTCACCAATAGCAGTGATTTGCAACCAGTGTGTGTGTCACCAATAGCAGTGATTTCCCAGCAGTGCGTGTGTCACCAATAGCAACGATTTCCCAGCAGTGCGTGTGTCACCAGTAGCAGTGATTTCACAGCAGTGCATGTGTCACCAATAGCAGCGATTTCCCAGCAGTGCATGTGTTACCAATAGCAGCGATTTCCCAGCAGTGCATGTCACCAATAGCAGTGATTACCCAGCAGCGCATGTATCACCAATAGCAGTGATTACCCAGCAGCGCATGTATCACCATTAGCAGTGATTTCCCAGCAGTGCGTGTTTTACCAATAGCAGTGGTTTCCCAGCAGTGTGTGTCACCAATAGCAGTGATTTTGCAGAAGTGTGTGTCACCAATAGCAGCGATTTCCCAGCAGTGCGTGTGTCACCAACAGCAGCGATTTCCCAGCAGTACATGTGTCACCAATAGCAGTGATTTCCCAGCAGTGCATGCGACACCAATAGCAGCCATATCTCAGCAGTGCATGTGTCACCAATAGCAGTGATTTCCCAGCAGTGCATGTGTCGCCAATAGCAGTGATTTCCCAGCAGTGCCTGTGTCACCAATAGCAGTGATTTCCCAGCAGTGCATGTGTCACCAATAGCAGTGATTTTACAGCAGTGCATGTGTCACCAATAGCAGTGATTTTACAGCAGTGTGTGTGTCTCGAATAGCAGCGATTTCCCAGCAGTGTGTGTGTCTCGAATAGCAGCGATTTCCCAGCAGTGCGTGTGCCACCAATAGCAGTGATTTCACAGCAGTGCATGTGTCAGGAATAGCAGTAATTCCACAGCAGTGCAGTGATTTCCCAGCAGTGCATGTGTCACCAATAGCAGCGATTTCCAAGCAGTGCGTGTGTCACCAATAGCAGTGATTTCCCAATGCACGTGTCACCAATAGCAGTGATTTCGCAGCAGGGCGTGTGTCACCAATTGCAGTGATTTTCCAGCAGTGCATGTGTCACAAATAGCAGTGATTTCCCAGCAGTGCATGTGTCACCAATAGCAGTGATTTGCCAGCAGTTCGTGTGTCACCAATAGCAGGATTTCCCATCATTGCAGCGATTTACCGGCAGTGCATGTGTCACCAATAACAGCGATTTCCCAGCAGTGCGTGTGTCATCAATAGCAGTGATTTCCCAGCAGAGCATGTCACCAATAGCAGTGATTTCCCAGCAGTGCGTGTGTCACCAAAAGCAGTGATTTCCCAGCAGTGCGTGTGTCACCAATATCAGCCATTTCCCAGCAGTGCGTGTTACCAATATCAGCCATTTCCCAGCAGTGCGTGTGTTACCAATAGCAACCATTTCCCAACAGTGCGTGTATTACCAATAGCAGCGATTTCCCAGCAGTGCATCTATCACCAATAGCAGCGATTTCCCAGCAGTGCATGAGTCACCAATGCAGTGATTTCCCAGCAGTGTGTGTGTTACCAATAGCAGTGATTTCCCAGCAATGCGTGTGTCACCAATAGCAGCGATCTCCCAGCAGTGCGTGTGCCACCAATAGCATTGATTTCACAGCAGTGCATGTGTCACCAATAGCAGTGGTTTCCGAGCAGTGTGTGTGCCACTAATAGCAGTGATTTCACAGCAGTGTGTGTGTCACCAATAGCAGTGATTTCCCAGCGGTGCATGTTTCACCAATAGCCGTGATTTCCCAGTAGTGCGTGTGTCACCAATAGCAGTGATTTTCCAGCAGTGCGTGTGTCGCCAATAGCAGTGATTGCCCGGCAGTGCGTGTGTCACCAATAGGAGTGATTTCCCATCAGTGCAGCAATTTCCCAGCAGTGCCTGTGTAACCAATAGCAGCGATTTCCCAGCAGTGCGTGTCACCAAGAGCAGCGATTTCCCAGCAGTGCGTGTCACTAATAGTGATTTCAGAGCAGTGCGTGTGTCACCAATAGCAGTGATTTGCCACCAGTGTGTGTGTCACCAATAGCAGTGATTTCCCAGCAGCGCATGTATCACCAATAGCAGTGATTTCCCAGCAGTGCGTGTTTTACCAATAGCAGTGGTTTCCCAGCAGTGTGTGTCACCAATAGCAGTGATTTCGCAGAAGTGTGTGTCACCAATAGCAGCGATTTCCCAGCAGTGCGTGTGTCACCAACAGCAGCGATTTCCCAGCAGTGCATGTGTCCCCAATAGCAGTGATTTCCCAGCAGTACATGTGTCACCAATAGCAGTGATTTCCCAGCAGTGCATGCGACACCAATAGCAGCCATATCTCAGCAGTGCATGTGTCACCAATAGCAGCGATTTCCCAGCAGTGTGTGCCAACACTAGCAGTGATTTCCCAGCAGTGCATGTATCGCCAATAGCAGTGATTTCCCAGCAGTGCCTGTGTCACCAATAGCAGTGATTTCCCAGCAGTGCATGTGTCACCAATAGCAGTGATTTTACAGCAGTGCGTGTGTTACCAATAGCAGCGATTTCCCAGCAGTGCATCTATCAACAATAGCCGTGATTTCCCAGCAGTGCATGGGTCACCAATAGCAGTGATTTCCCAGTGCATGTGTCACCAATAGCAGTGATTTTGCAGCAGTGTGTGTGTCACCAATAGCAGCGATTTCCCAGCAGTGCGTGTGTCTGCAATAGCAGTGATTTCCCAGTGCATATGTCACCAATAGCAGTGATTTTGCAGCAGTGCATGTGTCACCAATAGCAGCGATTTCCCAGCAGTGCGTGTGTCACCAATAGCAGTGATTTCCCAGCAGTGTGTGTGTCACCAATACCAGCGATTTCCTAGCAGTGCGTGTGTCACCAATAGCAGTGATTTCCCATCAGTGCAGCGATTTCCCAGCAATGCGTGTGTCACCAATAGCAGTGATTTCCCAGCAGTGCATGTGTCACCAATAGCAGCGATTTCCCATCAGTGCGTGTGTCACAAAAAGCAGCAATTTCCCAGCAGTGTGTGTGTCACCAAAAGCAGTGATTTCCCATCAGTGCGTCGATTTCCCAGCAGTGCTTGTGTCACCAATAGCAGAGATTTCCCAGTGCATGTGTCACCAATAGCAGTGATTTCCCAGTAGTGCGTGTGTCACCAATAGCAGTGATTTTCCAGCAGTGCGTGTGTCGCCAATAGCAGTGATTGCCCGGCAGTGCGTGTGTCACCAATAGGAGTGATTTCCCATCAGTGCAGCAATTTCCCAGCAGTGCCTGTGTAACCAATAGCAGCGATTTCCCAGCAGTGCGTGTCACCAAGAGCAGCGATTTCCCAGCAGTGCGTGTGTCACCAATAGTGATTTCAGAGCAGTGCGTGTGTCACCAATAGCAGTGATTTGCAACCAGTGTGTGTGTCACCAATAGCAGTGATTTCCCAGCAGTGCGTGTGTCACCAATAGCAACGATTTCCCAGCAGTGCGTGTGTCACCAGTAGCAGTGATTTCACAGCAGTGCATGTGTCACCAATAGCAGCGATTTCCCAGCAGTGCATGTGTTACCAATAGCAGCGATTTCCCAGCAGTGCATGTCACCAATAGCAGTGATTACCCAGCAGCGCATGTATCACCAATAGCAGTGATTACCCAGCAGCGCATGTATCACCATTAGCAGTGATTTCCCAGCAGTGCGTGTTTTACCAATAGCAGTGGTTTCCCAGCAGTGTGTGTCACCAATAGCAGTGATTTTGCAGAAGTGTGTGTCACCAATAGCAGCGATTTCCCAGCAGTGCGTGTGTCACCAACAGCAGCGATTTCCCAGCAGTACATGTGTCACCAATAGCAGTGATTTCCCAGCAGTGCATGCGACACCAATAGCAGCCATATCTCAGCAGTGCATGTGTCACCAATAGCAGTGATTTCCCAGCAGTGCATGTATCGCCAATAGCAGTGATTTCCCAGCAGTGCCTGTGTCACCAATAGCAGTGATTTCCCAGCAGTGCATGTGTCACCAATAGCAGTGATTTTACAGCAGTGCATGTGTCACCAATAGCAGTGATTTTACAGCAGTGTGTGTGTCTCGAATAGCAGCGATTTCCCAGCAGTGTGTGTGTCTCGAATAGCAGCGATTTCCCAGCAGTGCGTGTGCCACCAATAGCAGTGATTTCACAGCAGTGCATGTGTCAGGAATAGCAGTAATTCCACAGCAGTGCAGTGATTTCCCAGCAGTGCATGTGTCACCAATAGCAGCGATTTCCAAGCAGTGCGTGTGTCACCAATAGCAGTGATTTCCCAATGCACGTGTCACCAATAGCAGTGATTTCGCAGCAGGGCGTGTGTCACCAATTGCAGTGATTTTCCAGCAGTGCATGTGTCACAAATAGCAGTGATTTCCCAGCAGTGCATGTGTCACCAATAGCAGTGATTTGCCAGCAGTTCGTGTGTCACCAATAGCAGGATTTCCCATCATTGCAGCGATTTACCGGCAGTGCATGTGTCACCAATAACAGCGATTTCCCAGCAGTGCGTGTGTCATCAATAGCAGTGATTTCCCAGCAGAGCATGTCACCAATAGCAGTGATTTCCCAGCAGTGCGTGTGTCACCAAAAGCAGTGATTTCCCAGCAGTGCGTGTGTCACCAATATCAGCCATTTCCCAGCAGTGCGTGTTACCAATATCAGCCATTTCCCAGCAGTGCGTGTGTTACCAATAGCAACCATTTCCCAACAGTGCGTGTATTACCAATAGCAGCGATTTCCCAGCAGTGCATCTATCACCAATAGCAGCGATTTCCCAGCAGTGCATGAGTCACCAATGCAGTGATTTCCCAGCAGTGTGTGTGTTACCAATAGCAGTGATTTCCCAGCAATGCGTGTGTCACCAATAGCAGCGATCTCCCAGCAGTGCGTGTGCCACCAATAGCATTGATTTCACAGCAGTGCATGTGTCACCAATAGCAGTGGTTTCCGAGCAGTGTGTGTGCCACTAATAGCAGTGATTTCACAGCAGTGTGTGTGTCACCAATAGCAGTGATTTCACAGCAGTATGTGCGCCGTTTCTCCTGCTTCATGACCTTTGCTTTTATTTCATTGAGCACTGAGATACAGGCATGCTACAAATAGACCTTCTGGCATACGGATGAACAAGTGCAGTGAGCAAAAGTGCAAGGAGAGACACCATCACCCCCTCTCTGCTTGGAGAAGCGTTTGACAGTCAAAAAGTTGAAGTTAGAGGAGCGTAGGGCTCTAGCAGGGGAGTATTTGGGGAGGGAAAGTGGGAGATAGCGTGCTCCCAGGCCCCAGAAGGCAATGGAGAGATTTTAGGGCTGGAGAGATACGGTCTCTGGGCTTGCGGCCAAGGATAAGTCTTGCAGCCCTATTCTGGATTAGCTGGAGGGGGCGTAGGGAGGCAAGAGGGAGATTGAGAAAGAGACTATTGCAGTAGTCCAGCCTGGAAAGAACCAGGGCTCCACAGACATTGAGGAAAGGAAGAATTCCTCTGAGGCAGTGGAGCTGGAAGTATTTCTTAGTAAGATCCATGATGTGAGGGGTGAAGGAGAGAGCGGAATTGAAGATGACGCCAAGGTTTTTAGCCACACAGTATGATGGGAGTAGAGGGCCCAGAGAGGGTGGCCTAAGGGTAGGAGGAAAAGAGGGCGCAGGTGTCCCAATGAGAAAGATCTCCATCTTACTGGCATTAAGGCAGAGATCGTTGGCTGCACACCATGCCTGAATGGCGGAAAGGCAGTCAGGAATCAGAGAGGAGACACACGAGGTAGTAGAGGGAAGTTGGAAGGAAAGCTAGAAATGAGGAGAGAAGGAGGAAATCAGGTGGGCAAGAGGGGCAAGATAGATATTAAAGAGACATGGCGATAGGATAGAGCCCTAGGGGACGCCACATGTAGAGAGTGAGGTGGTGGAGCAGAAAGGGCCCAGTTGCAACTGAGAAGGGCGGTTAGTGAGAAAGAGGTCAGCCAATCCAGTGCCCGGTCAGGGCTGCAGAGGGTGTCACAGAGTCGTTTTATGAGGATGGAATGGTTGACTATGTCAAAGGCAGAGGAGATATCAAGGAGAACGAGAACAGCGGGAGAGTTGGAGTCGAGATTTGCGGGCATGGTTTCACAGGTAATTCCAGAAATCAGTTTCTGTGCTCTGTATTCCCGGAATCCAGATTGATGGTCATGAAGGAAACCAACAAGATCAGTTTGGAGGATTAGTTGGGGGAGGACCAGCTTCTCCAAGAGTTTACACAGAAAGGGGGTTGTGGAAATAGAGCGATAGTTATCCAGGCAGGAGGGGTCAGCAGATGGCTTTTTTAAGAGAATGTGCACAAGAGAGTGCATGGGGGATAGAGGGAAAGAGCCAGTGGTGAAGGAGAGGTTACAGAAGTCGGCAAAAGCCGGGTGAGGGAGGAGATGTTGTCCTTAATGATTCTGGAGGAGCAGGGGAGCACCTGTTTGGCAGAGACCTTCATAGAGCAGACAACTTTAAGAGACCTCGGGCCTCATTACAACTCAGGCGGTAAGGGGTTTACGGTGCCGTAAACAGCGCCGACCCTTACCGCCTGAGTACGAGGTCCCTTAGCGCCATGGCGGATTTAACACCTGCTTTTAGCAGGTGTTAAAATCCATGGCGCTAAGGGACCATGTTGTTAATTACGCCACCGTAATTTACGGTGGCGTAATTAACGCCTTCCCCACTCCCATTATGCCCTATGGGGCAAAAATGGGAATGGGGAAGGGTAAATGGGGATTGGGGACTTACCGCCCCGCCGACCTCGGAATGGGGCGGTAAGTCCGCCTACCACCATGGCGTAAACGTAGTTTACGCCATGGTGGTAAAGTCACGGCCCAGGCGGTAACTTACCGCCTGGGTCGTAATGAGGCCCCTCATCCGCTGCTATGGGCAGGAGGGAGGAGAATGAGGGGGTTGGTAGGAGGGAGTTCAGGGGAGGCAAAGGAGCAGGCGCTGGAGTGGGGCTGTGGCTGGAGGATAGTGAGGACAAGATGTCCTGAGTTTTAGATGTGAAATCGAAGGCCAAAGCGGTGCAGAGGGCCTGGGAAGGAAGGAGAGAGGTGGAGACTGTGGCTGGACTGGCGAGTTCCTTGCAGATTTTGAAAAGTTTGTCTGTGTTGTTAGTGGGTCCAGAGATGGGGGCGTGGATGTGGGCCCACTTCTTGGAGTGGCTAGAGGAGTGATATTGCCTTTGGCGCAGGGATGACCTTTGTATGAGCATTATATGAACCAGGTCTTTCCAAAGGCCTTCTGCCTAGCACAAGGAAAATTACAAGTTAAGTCCCCTTTCTTCTCAGTACAAAAGAGGCCTTATTCTTCATATGGTACTCTCTTCGTGCCCTTTGTGCAATGTCCAGCTATTATTCTATTTATGAACATTTAATGAAACAATTACTAAATTACCAAATCAGACTTCTAATTGCAGCAAAGTCTTGCAAATCTTTTGCATCTCATGACCTACCAGTTCCCCTTGCACAGGCTGTTTGGGCCTCCGAATGCTGGCCTTTCTCTGAAAAATGACTTCCAGACATACATCTCCCACCGACCCAACACTTCCTTTAGGTATTGCTGAGACTTTGCCTTTGGCAACATGTTGCTGGAACTATTCAATTGTTTTAATCTATCTCCCAGAAGGGGTTTTTCCCCTATAATGAAGTGAAAGCTTGGAATTGTCTGTTTGCTGGTCAGTTGGTCCCTCTCCTATGATGAAGTCCAAGTGGGCGGATAGCTTCCACTTCTTTCTTTTATATCACATGTTTGTTATTGGTTCATAAGGTTCAACTATCGGCCAATCCCTTTTCAATAGCGATTGAGCGGATGCGGGGACTGGCATCTTGCTGTCTAGGCAGCAGTATTGCTGAAAGTGTTCAACAGCCTTTGTTATAACCAAGAAATACCTTTTACGAGTCCCCAGTGGAGGGAAGTGTCTTAGACACAATGGGAGAAGAGAATTTGCCAGATCAGCCCTGGTGTGTGAGGGTGTCGAGCTCCAAAGGCAACTTTGCATCCCAGTTTCTGGAGGGCACGGAATATATCAGGCTCTTCAGTGTCTAAGAAGGAGAGTGGACCTGGAGGTCCTTAAACTGATGTCCAGTTCAGGGCATGTGGCTGATTTTGGGTGGTGGCTGATGGCATGGAGAGCCAGTGGTGATGAAGAAGATGTGTTGGAATTTGGGGGATGTTGGTTCAAAGGTGAGGATGCGCAGGATGGTTTAGTTGAGGTTGGGTGAAAGCGCTTGGATCGGGGTTGGAATGAAGTTGGCGGGTAAGTAAACCTAATGGAATTGATGCAAGTTGCTGGTTGTTGAAAGGTTTGCAGGAAGATGCTTGGATGACATCTGGTGGATGGACCAAGACTCTAGGGACAGTTGATGGTGGTCATGTGAAATGGTTGTCAGAGGAGATTGATAGAGACGTGTGAGAAAGTGATGGTAAGGGGTTGGAGGTGGAAAGCATTTTGTTATTGGTTGTTACCGGGAGAAGGGTTTGAGAAAGGTTGTTCAATATAAGATTTGGAGGTTGGTAGTGGGGTGGAGGAAGCCGACATATGTAGGTGGAATTTGAGAAGTGGCAGCATAAGTGTGGAGGGAGGAGGTGGAGTAGCATACTGAGTGTGGTAGCGGGTGGTGAAGGTAAGGGTTTAGAGGAGGGCACTGAGGATGAACCAGGGCTTGCGGTTGGGAATAATTCAGAACAGCAGACCTGCAACCTTCAACGGCTTAAACATATGTTTTTGCAGTGAACAATGGGGGCTGGTCTACAGAGAACAGGAGGGGTGGATATTAAAAGACCAGCACATACGGCAGACTTGGGGCAGGGGTCTAATGAGAGGCCAGGGCATAGGCCAGACTTGGGGAAGGGGTCTAATGAGAGAGGCCAGGGTATACACCAGACTTGGGGAAAGGGTCTAATGAGAGAGGCCAGGGCATAAGCCAGACTTGGGGAAGGGGTCTAATGAGAGAGGCCAGGGCATAAGCCAGACTTGGGGAAGGGGTCTAATGAGAGAGGCCAGGACATAAGCTAGACTTGGGGAATGGGTCTAATGAGAGAGGCCAGGGCATAAGCCAGGCTTGGGGAAGAGGTCTAATGAGAGAGGCCAGGGCATAAGCCAGGCTTGGGGAATAGCTCTAATGAGAGAGGCCAGGGCATACGCCAGACTTGGGGAAGGGGTCTAATGAGAGAGGCCAGGACATAAGCCAGACTTGGGGAATGGGTCTAATGAGAGAGGCCCGGGCATAAGCCAGACCTGGGGAAAGGGTCTAATGAGAGAGGCCAGGGCATAAGCCAGGCTTGGGGAAGGGGTCTAATGAGAGAGGCCAGGGCATGAGCCAGACTTGCTGGAAGGGGTCTAATGAGAGATGCCAGTGCATAAGCCAGACTTGGGGAAGGAGTCTAGTGAGAGAGGCCAGGGCATAAGCCTGACCTTGGGAAGGGGCCTGATAAGAAAGACCAGGGCATAAGCTAAACTGTGGGGAATGGTCTAATGAGAGAGACCAGAGAATAAGCCAGATAGGTTGGGTTGACTAATGAGAATGAACAGGGCATACACCTGACTTGTTGTAGGGGTCTGACAAGAAAGACCAGGGTATAAGACAGACTTGGAGACAGTGGGGTCTGATGGAAAAGACTAGGGCATAAGTCAGACTTTGGGAAGAGTCTAATGAGAGAGAATGGGGCATAAAACAGACATGGGGGCATGAGGGTCTGAGGAGAAAGACCAGGACATAAGCGCCCGACTTGGGGGAAGAATCTAAGTAGAGAGACTGGGACATAAGCCAGACATAATATGATATGGCATTTATAACGCACCTGTACACAAGAGTTTCAAGGCGCGACACGGCAAGGGAGGGGGAACAGAGGGAAGACAGAGACAGCGATCCTACTAGGCCAAGTGTCATTCAGATCCCGCAAGTGCAGGGGAAGGGGAAGAGGAAAAGTGCAGAGTGGAGGGGGGTGGGGAAAGTGCAGTAAAAGGGGTAATAGAATAAATAAAACAATTGGAGAAGTAGGGCCAGCTTGTGGCAAGTGCAAAGGGTAAGTGCAGACAACAGGGGTCAAGTGCAGGGGTGGGACTGTGGGGATACAGAAAACAGTCCCCAAGTGCGGGTGGTGCCAGGGAGGCAGTGCAAGTGTGTAGCTAGCAGGGGAGGGGACCTGGGCCCGAGATCAGAGGTTGGCCAGGTGACAAGTACATTTTTTCAGCCAGGAGTTCAGCAGGGGAGAGGAAGAGAGACAGCAGAAGCAAAGAGGGAGGCCCCAGCTGAAGAGACAGATCTACCACCAACTCGTTGCTTGGAGAAGCAACTGACCCTGGGGTAGTTGGAGGCGGATGAGCGAAGAGCTCGAGAAGGGAGATATTTAGGAAGAGAGAGTTGATGGTACCGCTACATGGGGGAAGGATGGTCTAATGAGAATGACCACGACACAAGACAGACATGGGGGTGGGGGAGTGGTCTGATAAGAAAGACCAAGGCAGGGCCTAGGCCAGACTGCCAGACTTGCAGGCGGAGTCTCCTGCTGCTTGACCTCTCGGCAGCCTTTGACCTTGTCGACCATCAGATCCTCACGGAATATCTGATGGCCTCAGCTGCCTTCTCCACCTAGGCGACTGCCTGGGTCCAATCCTTCCTAGCAGACCGAACCACACGGGTCTTCTAACCGGTGGCTTCAGCCCACCCATCCCCATCCTCTGTGGCGTCTCGCCAACCTTATACAATATCTTCACTAAGCTATTTTTTTGACCGCCTTGATAATCTGGCTGTCACATACACTAATTATGCTGACGATACCCAGGTTCTCATCACCCTGTCAGGATGCTATGAAGAGGACTCCACACGGATCAACAACCTTTACCTGGAGATCCAAGCCTGGATGGCAGAACACGGCCTATGCCTCAACGAAGAGAAAACTGAGCTCCTTCTCGTCGGCTCCCAACCACGGCTGAACAAATTGGACCCTGTTAAACATCTATCAACATAGACGGTAACCTAATCACTCTGGTCAAAGAAATCAAACCTCTTGGGGTTTATCTTGACTCCACACTCTCGCTCAAACACTCTCGCTCAAAAAGTAGGTGAACTCCACAGCCTATAGAAATAAGCTCATCGATTCTTGGAAAGCCTTCCTCTCGTCCTCCAGCTGTATCACACTAGCCAGAGCGCTAGTGCTCTCAAAAATTGACTACTGTAACACTCTCTTTCTTGGCACCTCACAACAGAACTTGAACAAACTAAAGGTGTTGCAAAATAATGCCCTCAGAGTGGCTCTGAATATCCCGTGGCATTCACACACCTGCAGCTTCAGACAAGATGTGAAGAAAAAGTGGCAGAAAAGGCCAGCAGGATACAGCGCATAGAACGGTAACTTATGTGGCTGTGATAGGGCTGCGGCTGAGAGCTTGAGTAGGAGCCTGCCAAATTCCCACTGGAAATTGGAATTAGAGAAAGAAAGGGTTTGCTCTCAAACTGCGCACACACATAGAATAATAAGCAATTGCAAATTAAATGAGTGGTTTTAATCAGAATTGGTGCAGCCTGACACGTGTTTCGAGCTTCCCGCTCTTCTACTGAGGCTGCTTGTGCAAAATTATAAAACATTGATGTACAACGAAAACATTTGTTAAGCATGATTCAATAGCAAAACAAACCAGTCCCCAGACCCAGGGCAAGGAGGCAGTTAGGGTTTGCCAAACCAACACATTGAGTATATGGTTTAAAGTAACAGGCAGTTGCAACGAATGCACATATCAAATCAACCCAATTCAAAGAAAGGAAATTAAAAACACAAAAAGTGCGTAATTCGGTGGAAAAAACATAACACATTATAAAACAATGAAAAGAGGGAGGAGAGAGAAAAAAGACAAAAGAACAACAAAATTATTCAGTGAGAGAAGATGCTCATGGTAATCAGCCAGAAATACATGTATAAGGCCACTGACTGTTAAAATTGTACCTTGATCTTGGCTAGTGTGTATTTTGAATACTAGAGAAAAATGCAAAATTAAAAAATGTTTTATCAAGTGGCAACTTAATGAATCGAATGCGATAAAAAGAGGGGTTGCAAATATGTTGCGTCATAGAAAATTGTTTTAATATTATATATATAGTTTTATCCCACTTACCAAAGGTAGAAGTTGAGTAATCTGACAAAGTTAGGCGTGAGCTCCCTATAAAGCAAAAGACGGGATGGCTATTTATGTAGGAATCTGACTGACTAGATTTCCACCTAGCAGTCATTTGAAAATAAAGAAATGACATACCATTATTTTGCAGTTGCACGAATGAATTTTCAGTAAATTATTATCTTGCTGCAGCACGGGCAGGAAACGAAGAATGCAGTGGTTTATCTCTGTGGACATCTGAAGCAGCAAGAATTCTTGCTGGAAGGGTCCGTGTACAAATTGTCAACGTTGACTCACCAGTACTTTCACTGCTATGTGGGGAACTGGAGCCAAACGGAAACCCTCTGTGTGCCGAGTATAACTCGGAGATGTGAGGGAAGCAACAGTGAAAACGCCCGTGCACAGGCGAGTCACCACAGAGTTAATGGGAAAACAAGAGCGCCATGATGGACTAGTGTAGATATCATGTAAAGGAAATCATTAAGGCTACTCCATATAGACAAGGATATGTTTGAGGTGTGCGTATGCCGGAAATAAATTGCGCATGGTAAATGCACAAATAGAATTGGAATTACAAAAAAATAAAAAATAAATAAATAAATAAATAAATAAATAAATAAAAAAATTTAAAAAAAAAATTGCGAGACAGAAGGACATAGATCCGGAAGACATTAGTTAATTAATTGGAGTATGAAGTCACTTGAGCTGTCCACGGATGGCAGTAGTGTATTTTAAAACACCTGTGCCTGCATCTATAATAAAGAGTGTTGCATGTGCTGAAAAAGATGCTAAATAAAGGAAGTGCGCCTCGACCTGACTGGATATGCAAGGATTGTGTTAAAACGGTTGCGCCCATGCTAGCAAGTGTATTCATTAAAAAAAAAAAAAAATAGGGGGGGGCGCTGCACCCGGGTAGATAGCATGATAGTTGAGTAATGACATGTAGATAGCGGCTGATTACCATTGACATCCATACAAATAATCAGTACCTATTGGCATGACATGTGCGAAGACCTTAAAAAACACACGTGTACCATAACTTTTAAACAACATGTAATCACAAAAAGACAGATAGTTCATGGTCTGTGTTCAGGCCAAACTCTACAGTACGGTATTGACAAATCAATCGGGCTTCCAATTGTCTAAGTTTGAGTATCTGGTTGCCTCCACGTTGTGGAAGTGACACCTTCATCATCCCAGCAAATTTGATCATTGTCTTGTTATCCATTTGATGGGATCTTTGCCAATGCAAAGCTAGGGGATATTTGGAGTCAGATTGAGTAATTGAGTACAGATGTTCCCTGATACGAATTTTCAGCGGGCGTATTGTACTGCCAATATAGAATAGGCCGCAGACACATTTAATACAGTAAATGCAGAATTTCGAATTACAATTAATAAAAGACAAAATCTTATGTGTACCTAAGTGTCCGAAGTCGATGGAGGTAGTCTCCAGTGCATGTGAACACGTGGAGCAGCCCCCACACTTGTAAAAACCAGGGCGTGGGGGCTGGTGTAACCAAGTATGTTGCTTGGGTGGGATTGACATGAATGAAGGAGAAAGTATGTTCTTGAGGTTGTTTGCCTTAGTATAGATAAAACTTGGTGAGTTGTCCACCCAAGGAGTAATATCACGATCAAGTTGTAGGATGTGCCAATGCCGTTTGATTATATTGTAAAGCAGCGAACTATCCGAATTAAATCTAGTAATAAATTTGAGTTTCTGAGAATGAACAGTCTCGTTCCTTATTTTCGGAGTGAGTAGATCGCATCTCTTCATGGTCCGTACATCATGTTCTGCTTTTACTACTGAGCGTACGTCATAGCCTCTAGCTATAAACCTTTGGCGTATCAATGAACATTCCTGGTCGAAGTCTTTCGTAAGCAGACAATTCCGTCTTGCCCGAATGAATTCGCCTTTGGGTATATTGGAAACTACAGTTTTCCTATGACAGCTAGTAGCATGCAGAACTGCATTCACGGATGTAGATTTTCTAAAAGTTTTAGTTACAAACTGATTATCTGAGATACTGATAGTAAGGTCTAAGAAATTAACACATATGGGGCTATACGTGTGTGTAAATTGAATGCCCCAATTGTTGGAATTGAGATAAGCAACAAATTCATTTAAAAGCTCAATAGAACCATTCCAAACCAAAAGCACATCATCGATATAACGTTTCCACATGTGAATATGTGGCGTGAAAAGCTGGTTAGAGAAAACGAGTTGTTGTTCATAGTTATGCATGAAAATGTTAGCTAACGCTGGGGCATAACTTGCCCCCATTGCAACTCCGATCAACTGTCTGTAGTAAGTGTTATTGAAAAGAAATACATTGTTGGTAAGGGCAACAGATAGTAAATCTTTGATCATTTCGATATGTTCGAAAAACGAGGCTGAATGAGCACGAAAGATAAAGTCTATACTGCTGATTGCTTGCTGATGATTAATGGATGTATAAAGCGCTTTTACATCAAGTGTAACCAGGACAAGATTAGGTAACATAGGCAGTTGGTTAAGCATCTGGAGAATGTGCATTGTGTCACGAATGAAAGTAGGTATGTTGTTGACTAATGGTGAAATGCATTCATTGATGTACAGGGAGGTGGGCTCCAGGATACCACCACCTCCACTCAGTATAGGTCTCCCTTCTGGTATTTTAACAAACGGTTAAATGAAACGGTTGATGAATATGGATCAGACCCGAACATGAATATAATGAACTTGATGCATGACCTCAATATTGAACAACAAACTTTGAAAATAAAAGAATTATCAAACAAATCGAAGTTCACTCCTGTATTTCCTAAAGATAACTTGATTGATACTTTCCACCAAGTCGTAACCAATGACATCCACAAATTACAAGACTCTGTCAAACAAAAGAACACGAGATTTAACCTCTCTATCAAAGAACAACAAGCTCTGCACACTCTGGCTTCAATTGATACGATTATCATAAAGGAGGCAGATAAGGGAGGCAATGTTGTGATTCTGGACAAAGTAGACTACATCACAATGGGCCTCGCCCACCTTGATTCTCCTGGATGTTACGAAATTTTACCTGGTAACCCTACGACTTCCCTCCGTGCAACAATCAAATTAGTGGTGGACAAATGGCTTACAGCAGGCCTGTTAACCGATGTGGAAAGACAATTCTTAATTGTTGATGGGCCAACAATGCCAACTGCTTATTTCCTGCCAAAAATTCACAAACCGTTTGTTAAAATACCAGAAGGGAGACCTATACTGAGTGGAGGTGGTGGTATCCTGGAGCCCACCTCCCTGTACATCAATGAATGCATTTCACCATTAGTCAACAACATACCTACTTTCATTCGTGACACAATGCACATTCTCCAGATGCTTAACCAACTGCCTATGTTACCTAATCTTGTCCTGGTTACACTTGATGTAAAAGCGCTTTATACATCCATTAATCATCAGCAAGCAATCAGCAGTATAGACTTTATCTTTCGTGCTCATTCAGCCTCGTTTTTCGAACATATCGAAATGATCAAAGATTTACTATCTGTTGCCCTTACCAACAATGTATTTCTTTTCAATAACACTTACTACAGACAGTTGATCGGAGTTGCAATGGGGGCAAGTTATGCCCCAGCGTTAGCTAACATTTTCATGCATAACTATGAACAACAACTCGTTTTCTCTAACCAGCTTTTCACGCCACATATTCACATGTGGAAACGTTATATCGATGATGTGCTTTTGGTTTGGAATGGTTCTATTGAGCTTTTAAATGAATTTGTTGCTTATCTCAATTCCAACAATTGGGGCATTCAATTTACACACACGTATAGCCCCATATGTGTTAATTTCTTAGACCTTACTATCAGTATCTCAGATAATCAGTTTGTAACTAAAACTTTTAGAAAATCTACATCCGTGAATGCAGTTCTGCATGCTACTAGCTGTCATAGGAAAACTGTAGTTTCCAATATACCCAAAGGCGAATTCATTCGGGCAAGACGGAATTGTCTGCTTACGAAAGACTTCGACCAGGAATGTTCATTGATACGCCAAAGGTTTATAGCTAGAGGCTATGACGTACGCTCAGTAGTAAAAGCAGAACATGATGTACGGACCATGAAGAGATGCGATCTACTCACTCCGAAAATAAGGAACGAGACTGTTCATTCTCAGAAACTCAAATTTATTACTAGATTTAATTCGGATAGTTCGCTGCTTTACAATATAATCAAACGGCATTGGCACATCCTACAACTTGATCGTGATATTACTCCTTGGGTGGACAACTCACCAAGTTTTATCTATACTAAGGCAAACAACCTCAAGAACATACTTTCTCCTTCATTCATGTCAATCCCACCCAAGCAACATACTTGGTTACACCAGCCCCCACGCCCTGGTTTTTACAAGTGTGGGGGCTGCTCCACGTGTTCACATGCACTGGAGACTACCTCCATCGACTTCGGACACTTAGGTACACATAAGATTTTGTCTTTTATTAATTGTAATTCGAAATTCTGCATTTACTGTATTAAATGTGTCTGCGGCCTATTCTATATTGGCAGTACAATACGCCCGCTGAAAATTCGTATCAGGGAACATCTGTACTCAATTACTCAATCTGACTCCAAATATCCCCTAGCTTTGCATTGGCAAAGATCCCATCAAATGGATAACAAGACAATGATCAAATTTGCTGGGATGATGAAGGTGTCACTTCCACAACGTGGAGGCAACCAGATACTCAAACTTAGACAATTGGAAGCCCGATTGATTTGTCAATACCGTACTGTAGAGTTTGGCCTGAACACAGACCATGAACTATCTGTCTTTTTGTGATTACATGTTGTTTAAAAGTTATGGTACACGTGTGTTTTTTAAGGTCTTCGCACATGTCATGCCAATAGGTACTGATTATTTGTATGGATGTCAATGGTAATCAGCCGCTATCTACATGTCATTACTCAACTATCATGCTATCTACCCGGGTGCAGCGCCCCCCCCCTATTTTTTTTTTTTTTTTTTTTTTTAATGAATACACTTGCTAGCATGGGCGCAACCGTTTTAACACAATCCTTGCATATCCAGTCAGGTCGAGGCGCACTTCCTTTATTTAGCATCTTTTTCAGCACATGCAACACTCTTTATTATAGATGCAGGCACAGGTGTTTTAAAATACACTACTGCCATCCGTGGACAGCTCAAGTGACTTCATACTCCAATTAATTAACTAATGTCTTCCGGATCTATGTCCTTCTGTCTCGCAATTTTTTTTTTAAAATTTTTTATTTATTTATTTATTTATTTATTTATTTATTTATTTTTTATTTTTTTGTAATTCCAATTCTATTTGTGCATTTACCATGCGCAATTTATTTCCGGCATACGCACACCTCAAACATATCCTTGTCTATATGGAGTAGCCTTAATGATTTCCTTTACATGATATCTACACTAGTCCATCATGGCGCTCTTGTTTTCCCATTAACTCTGTGGTGACTCGCCTGTGCACGGGCGTTTTCACTGTTGCTTCCCTCACATCTCCGAGTTATACTCGGCACACAGAGGGTTTCCGTTTGGCTCCAGTTCCCCACATAGCAGTGAAAGTACTGGTGAGTCAACGTTGACAATTTGTACACGGACCCTTCCAGCAAGAATTCTTGCTGCTTCAGATGTCCACAGAGATAAACCACTGCATTCTTCGTTTCCTGCCCGTGCTGCAGCAAGATAATAATTTACTGAAAATTCATTCGTGCAACTGCAAAATAATGGTATGTCATTTCTTTATTTTCAAATGACTGCTAGGTGGAAATCTAGTCAGTCAGATTCCTACATAAATAGCCATCCCGTCTTTTGCTTTATAGGGAGCTCACGCCTAACTTTGTCAGATTACTCAACTTCTACCTTTGGTAAGTGGGATAAAACTATATATATAATATTAAAACAATTTTCTATGACGCAACATATTTGCAACCCCTCTTTTTATCGCATTCGATTCATTAAGTTGCCACTTGATAAAACATTTTTTAATTTTGCATTTTTCTCTAGTATTCAAAATACACACTAGCCAAGATCAAGGTACAATTTTAACAGTCAGTGGCCTTATACATGTATTTCTGGCTGATTACCATGAGCATCTTCTCTCACTGAATAATTTTGTTGTTCTTTTGTCTTTTTTCTCTCTCCTCCCTCTTTTCATTGTTTTATAATGTGTTATGTTTTTTCCACCGAATTACGCACTTTTTGTGTTTTTAATTTCCTTTCTTTGAATTGGGTTGATTTGATATGTGCATTCGTTGCAACTGCCTGTTACTTTAAACCATATACTCAATGTGTTGGTTTGGCAAACCCTAACTGCCTCCTTGCCCTGGGTCTGGGGACTGGTTTGTTTTGCTATTGAATCATGCTTAACAAATGTTTTCGTTGTACATCAATGTTTTATAATTTTGCACAAGCAGCCTCAGTAGAAGAGCGGGAAGCTCGAAACACGTGTCAGGCTGCACCAATTCTGATTAAAACCACTAATTTAATTTGCAATTGCTTATTATTCTATGTGTGTGCGCAGTTTGAGAGCAAACCCTTTCTTTCTCTCAGACAAGATGTGCACTGGCTGCCCGTACGAGACAGAATCACCCTTAGATCCCTCGTCATCGTACACAAATACCTCTCTAATGACGGCCCAAATACTTGGCAGACAGGTTCAACAAACACACCCCCACCAGGCCATCCAGAATGCTATACCCTCACTGCCTTTCCATCCCCAAATTCTCCCTAAACAAATGCAGGCAGATCTAGCTTCCCGCTTCTAGCTGCCAAACAATGGAACTCTATACCATTGAACCTTAGAACAGAACCTTCCTTCTGTACTTTCAGAGAGAAAACTAAGTCCTGGCTAGCCAATAAGAACTCCTCCTTAGTCTGACGCTCTAATCACTGTACTTTTATCCTTTGTCAGCCCTTCGACCATTATGTAACGTGTCAACTGCACTTACTGTAATATTTTGTATGTCTATAGCTTGTTGTAACATGCTCTAAGTCTCCGGCGCCCAGTTACCTCAGGGTTCGGGGCGTGGTATAAATTAAGAAACAAAACAAAACAAAGACCAGGGCACAGGCTAGACTGCTAGACTTGGGGGCAGAGTCTAGTAAGGGAGACCAGCGCATAGGCCAGACTGCTAGACTTGGGGGCGGAGTCTAGTAAGGGAGACAGCGCATAGGCCAGACTGCTAGACTTGGGGGCAGAGTCTAGTAAGGGAGACCAGCGCATAGGCCAGACTGTTAGACTTGGGGGCGGAGTCTAGTAAGGGAGACCAGCGCATAGGCCAGACCGCTAGACTTGGGGGCAGAGTCTAGTAAGGGAGACCAGGGCATAGGCCAGACTGCTAGACTTGGGGGCGGAGTCTGGTAAGGAAGACCAGAGCATAGGCCAGACTTTGGAGTGGGCTTGATGAGCAGGACCAAGGCATACACCAGACTTGGGGGAAGGGCCTGATGAGAGCAAGCAGGGCATAAGCCAGACTTGTAGGAGGGGCCATGCGTGGGGACGGGGAAGTTTGCATTCTATGTAAATATAACACTATGAGGAATCAAAGAATGCAGAAACCCCCATGGTGGCCCAGTCTAATTTTTATTTCTTTTGAAAGGGTTTCAGATTGGAAATCGACGCGCGACTTCCAATATATGGCATAAAACTAGAAGTGAATATCTCCTTGGTCGTCCATATTCTTTATATACACATATATGGCCAAGCCTCCTTGGGTCGCTCTCGGGCAGTCTACTAGGGTGGGGGCAGAGGCTTGCTTCTCGCGGCTGTGGGGCAGTGTGACAACTGGCAGTTGTTTTGGGGTAGGTGAAGGGTGGGTTCAGAGAGTTAAAGTAGGCTTTTTGCATTCCTAACAGTTCTGTTTTATTATTAATGAAAGTCGCCTTTAGAGAACATCGCAGTCTTGCCCCCTCTGCCGCGATGGGTCCCTCTGGACGGTAGCTGAAAGAGCTGTGGCTGCATTGGCATGATTGGTTGGGTGATCAAAAATGAAGAGGGGTAAGACCACCTGCCCTTCTTTGGGGGAGGGGTGGAGAGTAGAGGCTGACAGCGACACCGTTAGTGCACAGCAGTAGCAAAAGAAGGGCCTAAAAACCAACTTGGTGCCAAAATACAAATATAAACATTTATGTGTAAGGGTAGGGTGGAGGCTCCGTTAAGGGGTCGCCAGCCATATATGGGTGCTGACTTCTTCTATGCAGGGTCGCTGCACCATATCTGGCTCCAGCAGCCGCTGTAGGAGGTGCTGGCACTCTGTCGATACGCTGAGCGGGCTGGGAATGGATACCCCCTTCTGTTGCCTCCAGAGCATCTTGGGAATGTCTGTGTCATCGAAGGGCAGACTGGCACACAGCATGACATACAGTACCACCCCCATACCCCATATGTCCCCCTTGCGGCTGTCATGGGGCACACCCTGGAGCACTTCAGGGGCAGCATATGCGGTGCTGCCACAGAAAGTGCGGCTCATGTCCGTAGTGGTGGTGGGGACCAACTTGGCAAAGCCAAAGTCCGTCAGCTTGAGGGTAATCCCCTTGTGGAGAAGCGCATTCTCGCATTTAAGGTCCCTGTGGGCCACACCCCGGCTGTGTAAGTAGAGTATAGCCTCCACCAACTGCCGGAAGAGGACCTTGGTGCGTCCTTCTGGCATTGGTCCTCCATGTGCCACATAGTCAAAGATGTCTCCGCCCTCGGCCAGCTCCATCACCATATAAATCTTGCCGTCCGAAGACTCGAGGGTCTCGTAGACACGGATGATGTTCTTGTGATCCAGACGTCGAACGATCTGTAGCTCCCGTGGTAGAAAGTGCTGGATAAACTCTGTGGGCAAAAAACAGTTAGCGTCAAGGCTTGATGCATCTACAACAAATGTCAAGCAACGGCCTAAGTGAGCAAATTCAGCCTTTTGCCGCCTTTTCTAAGTTTTATGCAAACATCAGAAAGTTATGGAAATTGAGTTGTTTCTGCTTTTGGTTTTCTTTTTAACAATTCCATGAACAAAAAAGGCATTATTTAAATTAAATATTGAACATATCAATAGTAAGAATGCATCAAATCAAGGGGATGCTTTAGGCTATGCACTATGCTGCCTCTAGCAATATTGTTGGGAAATAAAGTGTGTGCATTTGTAATCATTGCGTCGATTAGAATCCTTCTTAGGGGCACTGGCAGTAGGTATGTCTTAGGAAGCTAGTGCTATCCTGAATGCGGGAAGACGCAAACTGTTTCTAGGCAAATGATAGCATGCCTCAAAAAGCACCCTGTGGGTAACTTGGCAAGGTAGGCGCTATCGCAGCTACTAATGTGGATCTGGGGAAACATGGAAGAGAACGGGACAGATTTGGCTGTGGTGCAAGGATAGAGGTGTGTTACAATAAATATGAGTGTACTGGATCCCATTAAAGTTGACAATAATAGAATGAAAAATCATGAATCCGCAAGCTCTTGAATTTGAAAATTCATAACACATAGGCTGGAGGGGCAGCAAGGAACAACATGATTGGGCAGGAGGTAGATGAGCATAACGGGGAAATTGGTCATGCCATTGAGAAGAGGTTGGTTAAAGAACATGTGCACAGGGTTAATACCAGCAGGATAGGGGCTAGTGTGCCATTACCCTTTTCAAAGTACTTACTAAGTGAAGGCAATTTTCCTTCTAGACAGAACTACCATACAATCCTTTCAAAAATGAAAGAATGTTCATACGATTACTCCCACCCCCCCCCCCCCCCCCAACACATTTTATTCGTTTTATTGTTACACACATATTGTGGCTATTCTTTACCAATAACTTTGTTTTACATCTTCTGAATACATACAACAACTTCCCAGAAGAAATGTTAGAAAATGGAAACCAAAGAGCCCGCCTTTCCCGTAGTTCCAAACTTTCTAAAATGCTCACATGCAGCAGTTTACACTCTGATCCCCCCCATATTTACCGTAAACGAGCTCTTCCTTCCCTGCAATAATATACATGATCCAGGGTCATATTCTGAGCAACTGCAGAGCTATTAGTCTTTCCGTGCATGTTCTGAGCATGAAACTCTCTATTGTCTTGCAACAAGTAATTTACCAAAGGTTGCCAAATCCTTCAAAAAGAAGTTGCAGTCTCACAAATCTCTGCTGTTAGCCTTTCCATTTCCATCATCTGTCTGATCGCATTCCATCAAATATCAGTCGTTGGAGGATCTTTTCTCTGCCAGTTGCTTGTAATGGTTATTGCGGCTGTCAACAGCATTGATGGACCAAATATCCCTCCAGGTGATTTCAAAGGATATTATTCTATGGGAATCCCCAGCAGGATCACCCCTGGGTTCCATCGGAAAGACTGGCCAATCACCCACCCATCAATTGGATTACTCCTTTCCAGAATGTCTGCATGGCAGGGCAGGGCCACCAGACACGATCAAACAAACCTTCTTCTCTACGTTCCCTCCAATGACCTTAGAGATCTTGTGGTTTGCCTTATGTAGTCAGCACCAAGTAACCCATCTATCCGCCATTTTTAATGCAATTTATTTGTGCTGTACACATATTGAGGAACGGGATGGTCTAGCTGATACTCTCCCGTGTTGCCCTGCTTAAAAGGGGATCCCAAATCAGGTTCCCAGTGTTGTGATGTTCTTGGGATTGACACCCTGATTTTCGTGCCCCAATAATTTATGTAACCCCGAGATCAGCCCCTTTGCACCTTCAGAGTCCCTCAAAAATAATTCCAATTTTCATAATGGTTTTATCGCACCCTTACTTTATTGGACTGTAACACCCAATGCCCTAACTGTAAATTTTCCGATCTGTTATGTTCTTTCAATCCAAATTCCTGTTTACAGTCATAGAAGGATTTGATGGCACTTCCTTCAACATATTCCCCAAGCAGAAGCAACCCCCTACATTCTAATCCCTAAACCTTGTGGTGTCTAGACCTGGCGAAAAGTCTGTGTTGCCAAATAGAAGCGTAAAGGGAGAGATGAGCAGCCTCAGCACCACTCTTACGATTCTCCCGGACCAGATATCTGGGACCATTTTGGTGATTGAGCTGATGTATAGCAATTCCGGTCTGCGATTCTTCAACAGCTATAGGAGCATCCAAAGAGCCACTCCTGACACCGCTCAATCCATTTCCCACCATAGCTTAATTGAGAATTCCTTCAACCACTCCTTCTGGATTCTCAATTGTGTGGCCTCGTAGAATTGTAGCAGATTGAGGCAACCCAATCCCCCCTCTTTACATCTGGTAGTCAGTAGTTTTCATGTGGGTCTGGGTTTTTGCCTTTCCAGATAAGCAAGAGGAGGTCTCTTTCCAATTTAACTATATCTGTGTTTATTATTCGCATCGGTAGGGTTTGGAAAGAAGGCACAGTAGTATGTAATCCTATCGAAAACAGGATGTGGCCAAGTGTCTCCATCGGTTCATATGCTGTCTGATAGTGTCATACAAGAGAGGATAGTTAAGTCTATACAGCGCCGCTATAGACAAAGAAATATTCACCCCAGATATTTTATAGAATTATTAACCTATTATTAGCTAGATTTTCAGGATAATTGTTATTTCAGATCTTTGGGAATATCTAGGCTCAGCAGCTCTGATTTAGTGGTGTTGACTTTAAAATCCAAAGCTTTGAAAAAGTGTGATATTTCTGGAATTGTCTCACCTGGGTTTGAAATGATGGAAGTAAATCATATGCAAATAGCAATATTTTATATTCCCTGCCCCTCACTGCCCCCCAGTGCCTTACATTTTTGGATTAGCCCGTATCCTTCTAGCAAAGGACTCAATTGCTAAAATAACTAATAGGAGGGAAAGGGGACATCCCTCACAAACCTCTCTTCCCAGATTAAATAAAATAAAAAAATGTAAACTTCTTTTTATTATTTTCATCATAATAAACAGAAAGAGAAAAAAGAAACAGATCAGAACAGCATCAAACTGAACCCACCCCCACCCCCAACCCTAGTCATAGTGCCTATGATCCTTCCCGCCTAGACATTTCCCTCCCAACCTTTTAACTGTAGATGTCCAACAACTTGAGTCTTTGAGGGCACCATTGTTCCCTAAATTCCCCTTTCAAATAGGCCAATGTCTCTCCCCAATCCGCCGAGAACTTCTCCAATTTATTGTTGGCTGCATAAGATGCCCATTCCATCGAGACTATATCCCACATTTTCCTTAACCACTCTTGCTCTGTCGGGATCGTGGGACTCTTCCACCTCTGAGCAATGAGGGCCATCGCAGCCAGCGTGAAAATCACTCTCGCCTTAGTTCTTCCTCTCCTCTCCTCCTCACCCCCCAGCTCTCTCTTCCCCAGTAAAACCTCTAGAGGATCTTGACTGGCACCCTCCCCCAACGCCTGAGAAAGGGCCTGTGCAACAACATTCCAAAAAGGCCTAATAATGGGGCAGTTCCACCATATGTGAGTTGCTGAACCTTCTTCCCCCAGCCCCTCCAGCATTTCCCCGCGGTTGCTGGGTACATCGCGTGTAGGCGGGCCGGAGTATAATGCCAACAATATATATACTTATACCAAGCCTTCTGCAACTGAATCGCTTTTGCCACCTTTGGGATCTGCTTCCATAATCTCTCTCAGTCCTCTTGTCCCATTCTGACCCCCGGCTGCTGTTGCCACCCCCTCATATATGCCCAAGTGGTTTCTGGGACCGCAGACTCTAGTTGCCTATATAGATCCGAGATTAACCCTTTGGACCCATCGTGGGTAGTAAGAAACAGTTCACATTGTGTCGGGTCCCGAGTCGCAGCCTTCCTTACCTCCCCAGACATTACCCAGTGCCTAATCTGGAAGTATCAGTGCCTCTCTCGCTCTCCTACCCCAAACTCCAGCTTGCATTCCTCAAAGGTTTTTACCCTTTCACCTCTGAACATGTCCCTCAACGTTCTACAGCCCCCCCTCTCCCACTTCAGAAACGCCCCCCTCTCCAACCCCGGTGTGAAGTCCCCATTATTAAAGATTGGAATGAATGGCGAAGGGAAGGTCGTAATCCCCCGCTTCTCCACCGCCCTGTCCCAACTATCCACTACTCCCTTCGTGATAGCACTTAAGTATAGGTGGGTCGGTCTCAGCCTTCGTGGGAGCCACAGTAGTCCTCCCAAATCGTGGCGAGCTACAGCTCTGTCCATTTTTACCCAATGCTTAACATAGTCCTCCGAAAACCATTCCCTGATTACCCTTAGTAGTGCTGCTTCGTGGTAGTGGCAAAAGTCAGGGAAGGCCAGGCCCCCCCCCTTTCCCTAGACGCCGTTAGCAGTCGCCTGGACAAACGTGTCCTCTTACCCTTCCAGACAAATTCCTTGACCGCCCGATCCAATCTCTTAAAAAAACTTTCCGAGACCGGCAGGGGGATAGCCTGAAAGAGATATAGAACCCGTGGGAGAACCACCATTTCGAGGACAGCCCCTCTTCCCAACCAGGATATTCTTAGAGCACCCCATTTCCTTAAATCTTTTTTGATTGCTAATAGTATGGGTTCATACCCGTACCAGCCCGCCAGCGAGGGTGTGATCCTGACTCCCAAGTAACGCAGCCCGGACGGACTCCATTTCAACGGGGAGATTGCCCTCGTTTCTCTCGCCTCCTGCTCCCCTAGGGACAGATTCATTAACTCTGACTTCTGGAAGTTGACCCGTAGACCTTAAATCTCCCCAAATTTAGTTAACAGTTCTATGCTTGCCTTGATGGACTCCTTTGGGTTCGTTAATGTGAGCAACATTTCATCGGCAAAGGCTGCTAATCTATGCTGCTCCCCCCAATGGTATACCCTGAATATCTTCCGCCTCTCGTATGGCCAGGAGAAGTGGCTCCAAATATGTTGCATAAAGCAACGGGGAGAGGGGCCACCCCTGCTTCGTCCCCCGCTCCAGTCTGAATGGCCGAGACATTTCCCTGTTCACTAAAACCCACGACGTAGGATTTTTATAATTCGCAGTGACAATTTTTATAAACCCCATCCCCAAGCCCATTCTTTCCATCACCTGGAATAAGAACGACCAATCCACCCGTTCAAACGCCTTTTCAGCGTCAAGCGCCAAGAGGATCGCCGGAGTGGTCGTCTTGCGGGATTTCTCCACCAAATGAGCCACCCTCCTAATATTATCGGCGGTTTGCCTTCCCAGCACAAAACCTGCCTGATCTTGGTGGATCAAAAATGGTAGGTGCTTTTCCAGGCGCTTTGCCAAAATTTTGGTAAAAATGTTTGCCTTAGTGTTTAGAAGAGCAATAGGTTGGTATGAAGTACATTCCTCCGGGTCCTTCCCCACTTTATGGATAAGAGTAATTTTGGCCTCCTCAATCGAAGGGGTAATTCCACCCCCAGCACCAAATGTGTTAAATAGTTGAGTTAAGGGCGGTACCAAAAGATGAGAGAACGTTTTATAGAAGGAGGCCGGATAACCATCAGGTCCAGGAGCTTTGTTGCGGGGGAGAGACACTATGGTGGCCCTGACCTCATCCTCCATGATAGGTCGGCCCAGATCTTCGCCGTCCTCTTTTGATAGTCGCGGAAGAGGCAAATTCTCCAAGAACTCTTTCTGCGGCTGCGGATGTGGGCACTGAAGAGTACAGCGCTCCGTAGAATTCAACTAGTCTTCCCTTCATCTCTTCGGCCCTGGTGAGTCTCTTACCCCCCTCGTCCTTGATAGCCATTATTACCTTCTGTTCCCTTTGTCCCATCAGCAGGCGAGCTAGGAGTGAGTCTGCCTTATTTGCCATGGCATAGAATTTTTGCCTTACCCTAAGCATAGCCTCTTCCACTTTTTTGGTCCTTAAAATCCCCAGCTGGCCCTCCGTCAACCTATACTCCCTATATGCCTTCCTTGTAGGGGTCTCCCGTACCCGCGCCCTGGCGACCTCGACCTCCTTTTCCAGCTGAGTTTCTAAACTCCTCAGTAGCCTATTTCTCTCCACCTTCATAGCGATAAGTTCCCCCCTCAAGGTTGCCTTGAAGGAGGCGTTGCATATTGTGCTCTGACTAGTGTCCGAGCGATTATTCCTCTCGAAGAAGTCCCAGATCTTACTTCCAATTTCCTCCCGTATCACTTGGTCCCTCAGGAGTTCCCCCGGGAATTTCCAGCTCCACACCCCCGGCCTTCACCTCCCAAGCCGCATTTCCATTTGCACTACCTTGTGGTCAGCTATCTCCAGAGGGCACACCTCAACAGCCTCCACTTCCCCCATCAGACTGGCCGAAACCCAAATGTAATCGATTCGGGACTGGGTTCTGTGGACATCAGAAAAAAGGTGAACCCCTCCTCATCTCCCCGTATTGCGCACCATGCATCTCGTAGCCCGGCCTCCTCCCATCTCGCCCTCAACTGGAGAGAAGCCACTGCACCGCCACCTGCCCTCTCATCCCGGGACCGGTCCCCCTTCTTATCCCAAGCGAGATTGAAATCTCCCATCAATATCACTTGCCCCCTCGCAAAGTTCTCTAAAGTGCCCAAGGTTTCACGCAAGAACTGGTCTTGGCCCACATTAGGGGCGTACACCGATGCAATAGTATTGCACAAACTCATTATCTCCCCCCTCACCATAATGTATCTCCCATTACTATCCCTAAGAATATCTTGGGGTCTAAAATTAACCCTCCTCCCAAAGGCAAGGGCAACCCCCCATTTCTTCGTGGGGCCCGATGCAAACAATATCTGTGAGAAGCCCTTCAGGCGCAGACGACCCTGGTCCTGCCTTAGTAGATGAGTCTCTTGTAATGCCAGCACATCCGGTTTATAAGACTTAGTAAATTGTTCCAGCTTAGTGCGTTTGAGGGGGGAGTTTAGCCCCCTCACATTATGTGTTAGCCACCTGAATGCTGCGTTATGGCATAAAGCGCCCTCCCCAGCCGACACTTCAACCGTACCCCGGGTTTGCCCTCACCACACCCCCCCTTCCCTTCCTGAGGAGGGCCCAGAAATCCTCCCCCTCCTTCCGCCTATTTCATCTCCGACCTCTCATCCTCCCAAATTCATCCTACTCCATTGACAACTATGTCATCCATCCTGAATCCCCAACTTAGGGGGAGGTTGTCCCCTCCCCGCAACCCCCTTGCTCATCTCCCCCTCCCTCTCGGACACTTCTGCACTTACTCGTTCCAGGATGTTTTCACCTCCATGCCTCCAGGCCCCCGTGTAAAGCCCTTGTTTCCACCACCCCCAACACAAGGCCTCCAACCAAAAGTCTATACCCCCGGTCTAACCCGTGTCGCCGCCCCCATTGCTCTCTTTAACTCTGCGAGAGTCCCCCGCCCCCCGTAGCGCCGTTCTCCTCCTACCTCGGGGCCCTTCCCCCGCAGTGGACCATTCCCATGGTCTGACCCTCTCCCTCTGTTTGCCCCGGACTGAGTGGGTTCCCCCCTGTTCCCCCTCCCCGTTTTCCATGTCTACCCGGATTATACCTGCTGCCTCCTGCAGGGTGGTGGCACGCCTCTGGCTCCCCTCCCACTCAAACACCAACCCGAAAGGGAAGGACCACTTGTACTTTATCCCCCCCAGACCAGTTCCCTCAGCACCGGACCCATTTGCCTCCTCTTCAACAGCATGCCAGCGGCCAGGTCCTGAAACAAAGCAATTTCTTGACCTTTATAAAGCACCGGTTATCTCTGCCTCGCCGCTCTCAGTACTGCCTCCTTTTGGCTATACCGGGCAAAAGCCGCCAAGACATCCCGCGGCCTGGTATTTGATCCACTAGTGGTACGGCCCACTCTATGAACCCTGTCTAGTTCAATCTTCCCTGGGGATTCCTCCTCCAGGAGCCCTGCGAAAATCCCCTGGAGACAGCCTCAGGCAACGATTTGATCCTAATGTTGACCCTTCGGGATCTGGTCTCCAAATCTTCTATCGTTACCTCCAAGTTCCTTGTTGCAATGTCCAACCTATCTATGGCCTCACTTTCGCTGTCGTATCCCTTTCGCATTCTTGGAGGCCCCTTTCCAATAGGTCTGTCCTCTCCCCCAACTGAGCCGTTTCCTGTCGCAATTCTCCCAGGGCCGTGTTTAAATCGCTCTTCATCAGTTTAAATTGTTCCTGGAAGGTTTTGGCCAAGGAGTCTCTTAGGTTCTGCATTTGTCCTCTGAGGTCTTGCCTCGTCATTTGCGTCGATATCTCTGGTCCTTCCTGATCCCATGCCTTCCTAGGAGGCACATCTTCTTCGCTCCGCTCTCTGCTCTCCATTGCTGGCCAGAGTGAAGTCAAGGTTCCCTTGGGTTCTCTCACAGGAGGAGAGGCTTTCCCTGCCCTTCCCTTGGGCCTGGAAGGCATCTATGGTAGGTCGCCCTGGCAGCTCAGCGACGTTGCACACCGGTGATAAGGCTCTTCAGTGTCTTCTCTATTACGCAAGGGGGGTCCTTCCTCCGCCCACCATCAAGGGAACCAAGGTGGACCACCCCCGCGTCAGCCCCGCTAGCCCAGGGTCCTCACCGTCCCTACAACGTCGTGTGCTACGCTGTCACCCCTTTCCTCATTTGGGGGGGCCTCACAGTCCGACAAATCCTAAGCCAATCCAGCTGTGTGGGGGTCTTCTGCCCAGCGAGGACTTTTCTCTTGTCACCGATTCTTCCTTCACCTCGAAGGCGGCTGGAGCCCACTCCTTCCCAGCCGCCCCTCTGAGCCACCCCCGCACCCCATACTCCTCTGCTCAGTCCACTCGATGGGTGCACTCAGTCCTCCTTTCACTCCTACTTTCCCGCTGCTCCACTCCTCACCTCCGACCCGGAGTGGGCCTGGCGCCGATAGGGGGGCCCCAAGCAGCCAACAGTCCGTTCAGCTGTCACCTTGTCCCCGCCAGAGGCCCAGTCTGCCGGTGTGCCTTCTCCATCCCTCCTCTGGGGCCTACCTGCTGCCCGCCTCTCACTACGGCCCCAGGCGGGTACCAGCTGCTGCTCGTGAAAGTGTTTCCGGGGGGGGAGGCACCAGCCGTCCGCTGCTGCTGCCACTTAAATGGGAGCCTCTCAGGGGTGGGGAGTGACTCTCCACTCCTCCTGTCCGACCACCTTTAAAAACCTGGTGACCCCCAATGGCCGGCGGACCTCCACTGCCTCTGGGGTCCTTGATAAAGTCGAGTCTCCCACGGCTCCGCTGATCTCCTACAGATCCTTCTCAAGCTGTGGGGGCAGGGACCGCCCGCCCCCCTCCACAGAGCTCCGATGCGGCACCAGGGGGCCCAGATCTTCCTCGCGGGCCTGCCCGCGGCCCCTGTCCCGTCTTCTAGAGGGGTGGGGGAACCCACCTCTCCCAACCGCGTCTTCCAGTGGTAGACCATGTCCCCGGTGGCACCGCAGCTCCTCACTCACTTCTTGCAGTACGGGGCGGGCGGCAGGGATCACCCGCACCGCCCCTCCCAACAGCTCCAGTGTAGAACCTGGGCTCTGGATCCTCCTCTCGGGTCCACGCACGGGCCGCACCGGCAGACGGCACCCGTAGCGACTCGAGGGGGGAGGTTAGCTCACACCTCCGAGCCGTGTCCCTTCGTCTGCACACCAGAGCGCCGCTGGGGCTGTACCACCGCGATCCTGGTGCCCTCGGACCTCCTGAAGTTAATCCTTGACTCGGGGAGGAGGGTGGTTGGACTGCCCGAACCTGGCCTCAGGTACCAGAGCTGCCGTCGGCACATCTACACAGTGCCGACGGCCATCTTGCAATCCAGATTAAATTAATTTAAATTAATAGAATTAGTCTAAATTTCCCATTTAGTCTAATTCTTTCGATCGGATGTATATTGTTTTCCAGGATCCATATCAGACAGTCCTCGAACCCAAAGATCTCCAGGGTGTCCCTCATGAAAGCTCAATCCACCCTGTCAAACGCCTTTTCAGCATCCAAGACTAACACGACAGAAGCTCTCCTTGGAAAATGCATAGCTTTATTGACCAGGTGTATGACCTTCTATACATTATCTCTCTCTCTCTCTCTCTCTCTCTCTCTCTCTCTCTCTCTCTCTCTCTCTCTCTCTCTCTCTCTCTCTCTCCTGCTGACCACTCTGTCAGCTGCAGTGACTGGTTGTCTAGCTACCCTCTGAACCTCAATGGAAAAACCTCCATGATCAGTAGCCGAGACAATGCCTACCATGGCCTACCATGCATGTAGGGGCTGTATCTGTAACCCTACAGTCCCTTGTTTCCTGGCACTTGCCCAGAGTGGCCTGCCCTGGCTGCACTTACTTAGAGCACTACTGCCCTGATTGTACTTCCCTTCCTTCCCTTGGAACTTCTCCCCTTCCTCTACCCCGCACTTGTATGATCTGAATGACAGAAGGCCTAGTAAGATCAATTGTTTTGTCCTCCCTCTGTCTTCCTTACCTTGTCTTGTCGTGCCTAGAAACACTTGTGTACAGATGCTTTAACTGTGACGTATCATATCATTTCACCTTGACATCGATGTTCAGCAGGGTGATCGATCTGTAAGAACGCAATAGCTCAGTTTTTGTAGCACACTAATCACTGACTCGGCCATAGAGTACGTAAATGCCCTAGAGCTCAGAAAAGAATTGAAAAGGTCCACCAATGGAATATTTTATAAAATACCCCATAAGGCCATCTGTCCCGAGCGCCTTATTTGATTTTAAAGTAGAAATAGCCTTCCAAACCTCCTCTTTTGTGATCAGTGGGTCCAATATTTCTCTCTGTTCCTGTGATATCTTGGGTAATGTTACCCCAGATTGGTAATCCCACCTAATCTTCTCCTCTCTACCTTTCCGTTTACATAAATAATAATAATTCATGAAGGCACTGAATTTGTGGTTTTGTTTATCTCTGGCCTTTATCATCAAGGATCACGGGTATGTGTCTTTGTTGCTGTTTGGCTTTCAGCATATA
Organism: Ambystoma mexicanum; assembly: GCF_040938575.1. Classification (NCBI taxonomy): domain Eukaryota; kingdom Metazoa; phylum Chordata; class Amphibia; order Caudata; family Ambystomatidae; genus Ambystoma; species Ambystoma mexicanum. The sequence goes on from NC_090934.1 coordinate 32,914,362, forward strand.
TCACAGGATGTTATTAGGGTTATTCCCTTTCTTATAGAAGGATAGAAGGATTTCTTGTGGCCTAACAAGGTTTGCTCCACCATCATAGTTTGTAGCAGTGATAGACTTCTCTGCCTCCCTTGTAGCTTACGGGAAATGTTCCTGCCCCCAATTCCTCTATAAGTTACTTCTCAATCTTTCAGCTCTTCCTGGGGAGACTCGAGGCTTTTTCCTTATCCTCAAAAGTCTGCAAGCTTACGACAGTAGTCTCCCCCTCACAGAGGCTTTGAAAGTGTTTCAGGTATTATGAGAAGTTTGTAAAGGCTGATTCATTGTGAGGAATTCACTTATATGTTCCTCAAGATATTGGGTGAGAATCTGGTCCTTTAATACGTACTGTGGCAATGTCCAAGTTTTACTCTCTCAATTCTCTTGGACTCTTTCATATGTAAAATTCATTGAGCTGTTGTCCAAGACTCCCTGTGGTGTAATATGTACAATGGTAGTTTTGGGGATCAATGTAGAATGAATCAAAAAGTAATCAATTCTTGTGAAGACCATCTATGTATGGGAAAAAAGCATATTCCCTATTTCTGACCTCCACCGGTTCCACAAGCTCATTAGCTCAGAGTGGAAGCAATACTTTCTTTGATAGCCCTTCCTCTTGAGTGGTCTTTATCTGCTGACAATATATAGAGGTCCATCCCATTACCACTTCATATATTCTACCTTTTTTGAAGTAGGTCAAGAAGGTCTATTAAAAAATTAAAGCAATGTCTATGCCATCTTCTTTAAGCATGTTGACGCATCAAGCCCCTATGTGGGGGAGTGTTGCGCCCTTATATTCAGTATAATGCAATTGAATGGTGTGGCCAGACAAACATCTGCCTTGATTATATCTTCCCCATCTCCCTGTTCATGGTGAAATCCTCTCTGAATAGTAGGAATTGTAAGTAGCCCCTTACCCTCCCCCTTCATATCTCCCCTCCCCCACACACCCAGTCACACTTGGAATGTGCAGAGTCATATCAACTATGATAAGCTCCTGGCTCCGTCCCAGCCACTGCATGCTTTGATGTTTTTTCTAATGTTATTCCTCAGGTTTACTTAGAAACATCTTAGACTCCCTGCGTGCTCCTCAAATAACACAATACCTATAGCTGAATAGGAACATTTTGAAAAATGTCAAAAAGTGTTTTTCTAGCCCCTTGGAATCTTATTTTCGGAGTCAGTTCTTTTTCTTTGTGACCCTTGACCATCTGTCCTTCTGCTTCACCTCTCTCTTTTCCTGATTAGTTAAGCCATGGCCCTCTTGATTTAAGCCCAGTAAGGATAGGCCATCCTCTACTGACATGATCTTTTGTTGAGACTCGTTTATGGTGAAGTTCAGACTGCATGGGAATGTCCTTCTGTATGGAATGTTGATCTTATGTGGGTGTTCTGGTACACAACAGTATTCTCTCCTTTTCCTCAGAGTGAAGGCAGCTACATCTTGGAAGAGAAGTATTTTGCAACCCTTGCAGCCCACACTCTGTTTATCCCTTGCAGCCATCAAGATCTTCTCCTTGATCATGTTTGAGGCTTCACATGGACATCTCAGAGCCTGCTATCCTTCTCCTTCAGTTTGGGACCCACTATGTTGGCTCTATGGTTAAAGTCTAAATCATGATCTTTAGTGAGAATCGCTTTGAATAAAGATGTCAGTATGTCTCGTATATCTGGTTCTTTCAGGCCTTTAATCGCTTTTAATCTGTTACCCCTACAGGAGTGCTTTTCTAGGTCCTGACATGTATTTGCTACCTGGGTGGTAATTGTGTGTACAGTCTTCACAGCACCTTGTATTTTAGGTATTCCAATTGTCTGGTCCGTGATGGAGTCCTCATTAGTTGAGACTCCCCCGGCGACTGAATCTCTGCTTGAAAGGTTTTTCTTCATTGCTTCCTTTAGGGATTGAATTTCTTTGTTTGTAGGCCACTCATACAAGATGTGAAATCATCTTTGGTTTGTGAAGTTGATTTATGATGGGCTTGGCCTCTCCCTACTCCTTGCACTGAGGATATTTTAGCTCAGCCTTTGGGCGTTGTACCTTCCTCTGTCAGGAAGACAAATCTGTCTAGGCTGCCCCTCATCTGTTTTCCTGGCATTACTAATTCCAGGTGGTTTCTGAGGCTTGACTGCAGTTATTTTCTCCTCAGTGGGGTTGCCTTGTTACACCAGCTGCCTCCTATACTTCTCTGCTCCTGTTGATGTTACAAATATGTTTGATTCACCCTTTTCTGGATAAGGCTGCTCTTCACTGGGGATAGTTATCATGGCGAACGTTTCCCAGCGGAGATTGCTTACTTTGAAAGTTGGGCTCATAGGTCACAACACCCTTGAGGAGTAGACATAAGGACTTCCGAAGGGCCAGGGTAACTAATTGTAGGGACTGCTGACTCCTGCATGTTCTCCATTCACCATCCCCACTTCAGTGCTAATGGCCTGGGCTGCCACTGAGCCATGAGATTGCCTCTCCGTTCACCACCGCTCTCACTCCGCTCAGGGCTCCAGCCTTGAGCCCATAGATATTTAAGTCAGGTTTGTTCCCAGTGGAAGCCGGACACTCTGTTAGGGCCTTACCATCTTTTCACCATGGCTGGAAATCAGCAGCTTCCCTTTCCCTTTGGGAATGCTGTAAAGAGAGGAAAAGAGATGTCACTCCAAGATGGCGCTGGAGGATTCCAAGTGTGGAAACTCTCTGAGGCATCAGCAACCCACAATAATGATGTCATCAGAAAGTGGCCGCAGGCAACAGCAGAAGACACATAGACCTGGTGCCAAAATAAAAGGGATCTGATTGCGGTAAACCCCTTTACGAGTTGCATTGCGCTACGTAGTTCGTTTCCACTCTGCCTGCTTACTTGCAGCCCTTCTCTTTTGTTCGCCGTTCGTGGCACAGCTCTGCATTCCTTGCCGTTCCATTCTGTCATTTTCCCACGACTCTGCTACATTCACACCTGGGCTCCTGTTGCCTGTAGTTCTTGGTTCTTTTGCCTCCTGACTCGTTTCCTGCAGTATTCTATCCCACACTCCTGTTCATTTTTTTCTGGTTCGTATTGGATTCCGCATTTTGCTACAGTTCAGTCCTTGTCTTCTGCAGCCCCTGTATTATGTTATCAGGACCAGTGTCAACCACATTCTTCATCCAGTGGGAATCCCATTAGTTCATCTTCTTTGAAATATCTATTAAGGAGTTTTTTTCTCCTCAGAGTTTCCTCCTCGTTTTTGGGGTCTGTGCTCCTGAAAAGGTGCCTAGCCCTCTGTATTAATTTAGAGAGGCATGGTAGATTCTCGTGGAGATCGGCCTTATCTCACCTCGTCTTCTTCAAAGTAGAAAACACAGGTAAGGACAGTCACTGAGACACTGAGCCTACAGCTGATTCCTGGCCTGCTGGATTGCGCTCCTTCCTATGCTCCCGGCAGCTCTGTGTATCTTAACTCATACGACCCACCTTCTGGCCTGGGGTACCCTGCTGTACCATCATGACCGGGGCTTGTAAGGGAGGTATGGTACCACAAGAATTGACACTGACACAAGATTGCAAGTTTCAAAACCTTCATTATCTTTTTGGGGTTTGGAGAAACTCCTACTATGCCCTTTAGCTAAGATGGGAGTAGTCTCTACCATCAAATAATAAAGAAAATACAGTCCTATTCAGTCTATGTCAAATCAAATTGGCCGATACTAACAAAACCTAATGCCTGCCCTATCTCTTATACAAAAAGTGTGTAAAGGGGAATATGTATGCAAAGGAAAGCCAGTGTTATAAAATAAAGAATCAATGTGGCTGTGTCAGCACTCCTTCCCATGCTGGACAGCACAGAGTAAGTCGGCCTCTGTAAACAGGATGACACACTCTGGCTCAGGTTCTCAAAACAAAGGTAGTTCAAAACGTGGATCGATGCCTGCTTAGTCTTCCACGTTAAAGTCATTTATACCAGCTTTCACAAGTTCTTTCACAGTTTAAAGGAAAGTTCACGCAGGTCTCCCCCAGTCGGGCTCGGACCTCTCAAAGCAAAAGGTTCACGTAGGTCTCCCTCAGTCTGGCTCGGACCTTTCTACCAAAAAATACCTGATTCAACGTAGATCTCCATCAGCCGGTCTCAGACCTTGCAATCACAGCACTTGTAGGTGTTCCCTTCCCCAAGCTTTATTCACATTCGTTAGGGGTTCCTTTCTTCTAACTTATAACACTTCCTGTCTCCCTCAGTTGGGCTCGGACCTTTCACTGATTTTGAAAACTTTCAAATGTGCGAGGCTTTTACTATAGACCTTCGCAGGACCACTTCGACTCTCTCTTCAGCTCACACTCTTGTGCTATTTGCCCCAGTGTCTCTTGGTCTTGGTAGTTCAGTACCATAAGCGCAAATGTTCATAGAAATCTTTCTCTTAAAGTGTTTGTTCACTTTGCTGCTTTATAACAAGAAGTCGCATATTTCGCAAAGACTTTCGAGTGGGCTATTTCCTATCACCGAACCACTCCGCTACTCTGTACCACTGGCTTCACAGTTATCAGTAATTTAAAGTTAACCACAGGTCTGCCTTCCTTCGTGTCTCATCAGCACGTGCGCCTAACATGAGATATACTGTTGCAACATCAATCTTTCCTTAACACACACCGGCCTTTCATGTTGTTTCGCTAATTCACCGGCTGTCTATATTCCTTTCTTGTTTTTCTGCAGCTTTAATTCATGAATAAAGGTTAGTACACAGGTTTGGCCTTGCTTCCACAACTCTGTCCTTCACCCAGGTGGGTCGCTGGCGTCCTTGAAACACAATGCAGTCTTTTTGTCTGGGATTTGGCCTTCTCTGCATATCTTTTACGGCTCTTTGGAGGCATCAACCTCCTGCAGGGATCTTCTGGGTTTCCCTACCCTTTTCTCTCATGCCATTCTGCTCCACTGGGTTTGCCTTCGCCCCGGAAGATCTGCTCCTTCTCGTGTTCCACCTTGATCAGAGTGTGTTTCTATGTTCCGCCTTTTATCTGCGTGGGGAGAGCTAATGGGTATCAGATGTATGCGATTAAAGTCAAGTGCCTGAATTTGCCTGACCCGATTAGCGAGACATGTCCAATGGGATATGTAAGGGTTAGCCTCTTTACTCTTGTCGCCCTCTTCCTCGGCCCAGTGTTTGTGCACAAAGGGGAGGGGGTAGTTGGGATGTTGGAGAATCCCATAAAATAGGATGGGGCATTGGTACGGGAAAGGGGGAATACCGTGTCTCATCATCGGTTGCCTCACCCCCACTCCCTGAAGACCCCTCACCCAGGTGATCCTACGGCACTGGTCCACCCCCAGGCTCTGGATCCAAAGGCGATGGGCGTGCCCTGGCCACCGGAGAGATCCTCGGGACAAGAAAGTGAGACACTCTTTGGTTTCTCACACGTTACAGGCCCAGGACCCACACTCCGAGCTTTATCGGTCCCCCGATCTGTAGTGCTGACCCGCCCAGATACGCCAGAATGAGTCTCGGATTTAGAGCCCCTCTGTTGCCCGATGCAGCCACTGGTCACAACAGCTTGAATCCACCATGGGTCTTAAGGCCCAGGGGTTAATGCAGCCTTTGTTTTCTTAAGGTTGCCTTGTTGTATACATTTCACAGTCTCGTTTCCTCTCATTTCAGGGTCATAACGTGCTGACCATCACTCCACTCTATTCCGGGGAGTGTGCCCTGTCTCCCCATGTGTGTAGGGGATTAATCCAATTCTAATGGGGTATTTTTAATGCTTGCCAGAGGCATCATCCCCGGCGCCATCTCGACTCTGCTCCTTCTATCAGATTCCTTACAGGGGCCATAAAGCCCTTCTACTTCTCGAGCACTTTCTGTCTCAGACAGTGACCCCAAATGGCTATAGCTAGGCTATTGCAAGCTTCAGCATTACACTGTCCCTGGGTCCAGGCTGCTGCAGGCTCTACAACCCATGTTACACGGTAGGGGATCAGCAAAGGGCTCGCAAAGCAGTTTCAGGGGGATACCATATGTTTTATTGTGCTACATTGTTTGGGAAACGAGCAAAGGAAATGATATGATATATGATATGATATGATATGCTTGGTTATTTATAATGCTCTTAATGCCCGGAGGTTCCTAAGCGCCGACCGGGGGATCAAACCTTTGTTGCTCTGTGTCGTCTTGCTTCAAAGGCGAGCACGTTGCCCCTGAGCTATCCTCCCAAGAGGAACCCACGGTCGGTTACTTCTCCATGAACAAAGAGGGACAAGAGAATAATAAGTGCAGGGAATGTTCACAAGGCTCAGGGCCGGTCTTAGGCAGGGTTGTCACTCTGGGCCAAAGTTCCATACAAATGTGTAGCAACAAATGGTGCACAAAACTGTCACAGTTTATTTGGTAGTTCTTAGCCCGTGAGGCAACTTGCCATAGGGCATGATGAAGATGGTGGTCAGATGACCATTGTCTTCTTCTCTCTTGGTCTCAAGTGGATTTTCAGGCAGTTTTCATTATACCCACCCTGCCAAAGGCTATGTGGCACCAGAACCCTTGCTTCCTCCCCACTGGGTCTGTAGGTTTTCTTTAGTATCATTGGTGGACTCTGAAAATCCACTAGAACCATAGTGGGGCTCATCCATGTCCCCCTCTTTTGGCTTGTTCAGCTATGGGCTCCTACCAACTCACTGCCACAATTTTATGGCTCCCACTCCACTACTTTGGCCCTTTTCAAACTCAGGACCCTCTCATTCCACCTTCCTCTTACTAATGCCACCTCAAGAAGTTGGGTCTTCTTGGCTTGACCAATGTTGGGTTTTCCTAGATTTCGTTGCCCGCCACCTGCTCTTACCCACCATCTCGTAGCAACATTTCTCTTCTCCCCTCCCCCTTTTCATCTTTTAAAGATGAGTACCCTCCTCCTTCCTCCTGCTTGCTCTCTCCCTTCACCAATGCCTCTTTCCATCTGTATGCCTTCCTTGTATTGTCTTCTCTCCTCCTGCCCATTCCTCTCCCTGCTCCTTACTCCTCGCTCCACCCTGATTCACTCGCTCCAACCATCACCAAATCACCAAACTCCCATACTATCCCTAGTGTTTGGCCTCTTTCAGTACTCCGGGCCGTAGATTCAACTGTGAGGACTCATTGACCTGGCAGAGGAATGTTTCATAACATTGGACCCTGCCCTCAACCCCAGTATAGACATTTTCATTTCCACAGACTAAGTACCCAGGCCACTATCTTGGAATAACACGGCCCTGGCATGGTATCAGCCTGATGCCAGCCTTGCTCCCTTGCATTTCTGCAACTCCTTCCGGGTTCAGCTATGACTTCTCAGTCCTTATATGGTGGGTAAGCCACCTCTGGTGGTCTCCTTAGTGGGCCGCCAGCATGGGCCTTTTGGTTCTCTGGGGTTGATATTTGTTAGGAGAATTCTTAATATGTGCTAATTTCTCTTACCTTTTGAGACCCCCAGCAACTTTGCTGGATTTCTATGATTTGATTTTTTTTTTTACCTGGAAAGAGTGTGAGCCTTTTTTTCCCACTCTTTCATGTATTTTGATGTGTGTTTTACTTTTGTGTTCTTTGGTTATGGAGTTTTAAACAAACTCCAAGGCATCATCTTTTTCATGTGTGTGTCACAGCACCTTCAGTGCAGTGCCACAGGGGCTTCTTTCAGACCCCCCAAGGTTTAAATACCTTCTCTGGGACTGACTACTGTCTCCCAGAGCATGTAAAGTTAAATTGACTTTATTAGTTGCTTTAAATGTACAGACCCAGCACACACTATCTTCCTATAGAGTGCTGGAGGGGTTGCTTAGCTTCTCCTGGGTCAAAACCCTCATGTAACAGTGAAATGATACCCTTTCCTACTTTAAATGGCTGGTGGCAGTGGTTTAGATCAACTACCGTGATTTTTCCCGACGGCTTAAAACGGTAGCAAAAAATCAGGTCAGCCATGTTTTTCAATATGGCGCCCAAGACCTATCTGTAAAACCAGACTCTGGTCATATTTTTTCGCCATTTATTTAGGAAAGGTCTCTCTTGTGTGTCTCTGCGCACCAAACCAGGTTTGGTCCCTTTGTTCATTGGCCTTTGCCGGGCTTCAGTGCTGAAGCCCTCCTCTGGCGCCTGAGTGTCGGGGGTGGGCAGGATGTGAGGGAGGAGCCCGAAACCCCCTGTGTTTAGTCTCCTAGAAGACCTGAATGCACTCTGGCATTATTGGCCGGCTGGCTGTCCAGCCAGGACACCCACCCTGCTGTGTGTGTGACAGCCAGGCTGGAATGAATGGGACTTGGGAAGCAGAGTCGACCACTGGAACGAAAGAACCTAAGAGGAGAGGCAGGAAGAGGACTGCTGCAACTCCTGGACGACCAGTGAAGCCCTGCTGCAGGTCTGAATTGCCTGAAACTCTGACGTTAGAGAAGCCATTCAAGGTTAACTTCTTCCCTTGAGGTTGGTGGGAACAACCAACTCTCAAGCCACCTAGACACCGTCCTATTCTGGTCAAATTTGCATCAGAGTCATTCCAAGATGGCCGCCGGGGTGTTGAGCGGCGTCTAAACCGCGCTCTCCCCGGGCCGCCAAAATAAGCACCTCTAAGCAGCGGAACGTGGAAATCCACCGAGCGGATCACCCCCCCCCCCTCACCCCCTGAAGCCTCCGACACGAAATCTGGGCAGAAATAGAGCAGGGGAAGACGGGGAACTGACGGCGACGGCGATCGCCCATCCCCCATCGGGAAAACTCGCCAGCAGAGCCGGCATCAACGTTAGCGATGAGCCGTGGCCTCGCCGCACATGCTAGCGAGGAGAAGGAGAAGGCGCTGCGGCAGGGACGGGCATCCTTCCCCAGGCGGGTAGCCGGGGCTCTCCCCCACTGGGGACAGAAACAAAAGAGGCGGCTGCTGAGGACCGTGGAGCGGGTGCACCGGCCCCTCCCCCAGCCCGGGGGAGCCACCAGGTACCGGGCACGCAACCGGCATATGTGGAGGCATCCACATCCAGCAGGGGAAGCGCACACTCGGCACAGAAGAGGCCGGAGAAGGGAATCTCCCCAGAGGCGAACGCAGCGCCTGAGGGATTGAGGCCTCGTAAAACAGGGGGGATCGAGCAGATAACCCGCAGAGGAGCATAGGGGAACACATCCCCCCATAGAAGACACCCGGCACCGGACACTCGGAGCGCGGGCCCCCTAACAATACGTGAGGCGGCACAAGGGATACGGCGCCCAAAGAGTGTGGAGTAGCATAATTGGTGCCCCGCAGAGGGGCCTGGAGGTACGAACCCGGCGGCAGTAAGTAAGGCGCCAATAAAGCGGATAAGGCCCAGAGACCGGGGGGACATAGCAACAGGGAGGAGAGAGACCCAACCAAATCTGTGAAACCTGCATGGAGACCCTTGCTGTCGTGACGGGAACAAAGGGAGTAACACACATGGGGGTAGGGCCTTTCCAGGCAGGCCCCACCAGACGCTAATTCCACCGGCGGGAGAGTTTGAGAACCACCAGCAGCACAGCGGAGTGAGGGCCTCAGAGGGAACATATTACAGATCGCAAGGGCAATCTAGGACCCCAAGCCTGCCTAGGCAAGCTAACGGAACATGTCAAGGACAAAAAACAAGAACATTGCCTCCCAACAGACCCCACAGCCCGCAAGGCAAGAAGCTAACATTTTACAATTATGGTCAACGGACTCTACGCCACAAGCTAAAGGGAAGCCGCAGACAATCAACAAGGCGAAGCCATGTCGCAGACGAACCCACACCACCCACCTTCAAAGGATGACATGCAAGCATGGTTCCAAGATCTGCAAGAAAAATCCATGTCGACAGTTCAGGAACAATTCAATATGATGAAAAACGACATGAAACAGGCGGTTCAGGACCTCAGGGTGGATGTGGCGAAATTGGAGGAGAGAACAGACATATTGGAGAGAACGGTCCAGGGAGTGGAAGAGGAAACGCAGCAGGCAAGCGAAACTCAGGAACACCTGGTGAGACTTACCCATAACCTGGAGATACAAAGTGAGGACTTGGAGAATCGCTCCAGGCGATCCAACATCCGCATCAAACATATGGCAGAATCAGTGCTGGACAAAGATCTGCGGTGACGGAGGTGTTTAGAGACATTCTGGATGCCCCGGATACAGATATAATCGGAGTGGACAGGGTCCACAGGGTAGGACCAAAAAGATCCGGAGCACTGGAGGAAAGACCACGAGACGTCTTGGTGGCACTATCCTCATACCTGCAAAAAGAGCAGATACTGAGGAAGGCCAGAGAAATGGATCACATCAGGATGAATGGACAAGAAATTCTACTTTACCAGGACCTGGCCCTGATTACACTACAAAAAAGAAGAGCAATGACCCCACTCGTCAAGGCACTGGTGGCAAAGGAAATCCAGTACAAGGGGACCTTCCCATTTGGGCTGATCTTCACTTGGGAGGGGAAACAGCGAAGAGTAACCTCCTGGGAAGAGGGCTTCAACATAATGGGACTCCAGGACGAAGGGGAGGAAGCGGAACAAGCAAGGCCCGGCGGGGAGCAAAGGAGAAGACCTAAAGGATGGGAAACAATCAAACAAAAAAGGCCAAACACGGGAAGAGAAGGCCCTAGGAAAATGCTGTGATCGGAGACAGAGAAGTGGAATGCCGGGGACAGCCTTGAGGCACCCACGGAAGACAACAGCGAGGGGGAAGGTGAGAATAAGGTCCGCTACATAAGTGGCAGAGTCGGCGGCCCAGGACGGGCCACCATGCTTGGAATCCGGTAAGAACAATTGGTAATGTGGGGTTTAGGATCCCCCACCAAAACTTTCCCCGAGAGGTTGAAGGGCAGGGAGCACTGGGCGCAACGCCCTCGCTACACTAGGGACCCTTGCCCTGCTCGGGGGCATATTGTTTGGTTTATGGTTATCTGTTGGGGGGGGGAGTTCAGGGGAAAGGGACAAGGAGAAAGGGGACACAAAATCAGCATAGTGGCAAGGATAGGGATGCCAAGCACAATGAACATATGCCTTACTGAATGGGGAAAATCTGCATAGTATCTTATAACATAAGGGGGATGAACCACCCCACGAAAAGGGTAAAGTTGGAGAAAATCATCAAAAGGGAAGGGGCGGACCGTCTGCTCCTGCAGGAAACCCACATAAGAACAAAGGACAAACAGAAAATCCGTATAAGGGGATATAAAATCTGGGCCCAGGCCAACACGACTGAAAAAAGATCGGGGGTCCTTATAGCAGGGAGGGATGGGAGGGACGCTAAACTGGAGGACACCATGGCAGATAAGGAGGGAAGGTTTGTCTTTGCTAACGTGGTATTGGAGGGGCAGCGGCTCACTCTTGCATCAGTATACGCGCCCAATGTGGGACAAGATGGCTTTTTGAGAGACACCCTGGGAAAACTTGAATCCTTCGCAAGGGGGGAGGTGGTTCTGGGGGGCGACCTGAATATGGCATGGGACCCACAACTGGACAGCAGCACTGGTTGCGCACACGGTCACGGGGCACCGTCGAAACGCCTCAAACAACAGATGGACCAACTTGCCCTGAATGATGTGTGGAGGGAATTGAAGGGGGAGCAAAGAGGGTTTACATTCTTTTCACATGTACTTAACACTATGTCAAGAATTGACTATTTTTGGGTTTCAGTTGGGCTAATGGGCAAGATCCAGGGGCTGGAAAAGGGGGCGATTGCACTTTCAGACCAGGCACCCCTGTGGCTTGAGGTAAAACTCCCGGGGAAGCCTCAAGGGCTGTGGAATTGGAGGTTACCGGAGGACATTATCCGGGATCCGGTTTCGGGGGAGTCCATAAGGGAAATGATTGAAGAATATTTCACTCAGAATGACACGGGGGAGGCCCCTATGAGTACGGTCTGGGAGGCGTTTAAAGCGGTGATCCGCGGGAAGATAATGGCACTGAAAATCACAAAGGAGAAGCAGAGGGCTATGTGGGAAAAGGAACTGGAAAGATCAATAACAGAACTACAAGGGAAAATAGCGGCACACCCCTCTAGAGATCTGAAGAAGACGCTTAGACATACCCAAGGTCAACTTGAGATGCTACGCACAAAAGGTGCGGAAAGGAGCCTACTCTACCTAAAACAAAGGTACTACATAAAAGCAAACAAAGCAGATAGGTTGCTAGCGAGACAACTCCGCGCAAAACAGAAAGACACCACGATCAAAAGCCTCAAAGCCAAGACAGTGGAACTTCACACGCGCACACAAGACATAGGGGAAGTGTTCAGAGAACACTATCAGGACCTCTATTCCACTGACCACCCCCTGGCAGTCGCACAGGACACATATATGAAATCCCTCACCTTCCCACAAATCTCAGAAGCAGACAGGCAGGCCCTTGAGGAACCTATTAAAGAAGAGGAAGTCAAAAAAGCAATAAATAACCTCCCAATGAATAAAGCCCCAGGCCCGGATGGCTTCACGGCCCCCTTTTATAAAAAATATGCAAATCTCTTGATTCCAGTCCTGACCAAGCTCCTAAACCCATTTAAAGATAGTGGCACAGTGACCCCCACAATGAACGAGGCGAAGGTCCTAGTATTTCACAAACCAGAGAAGGACCCTATATATCCGGCTTCATATAGACCTATCTCCCTAATAAACATCGATGCAAAAATCTACACGAAAATTCTAGCCACCAGGCTCTCCCCTATACTCCCCAAACTAATACATCTGGACCAGTCGGGCTTTATCCCAGGAAGACAAACTCACGACAATCTGAGAAGGATAATTCATTTGGTTGAAAAAATTGGCATAAAGCAGACCCCGGCAGTAGATGCGGAAAAAGCCTTTGATCGGGTGGAGTGGTCCATGCTCTTTAAGACACTCCACTCTATGGGCTTTGGGGAGAACTTCATTGCAAGAATAAGAGCGAACTATATCGCCCCAACTTGCAGAGTGGCCGTTAATGGGGAGGTAACGGAAACGGTACACATAGCCCGTGGAACTAAGCAGGGATGCCCGCTCTCCCCGTTGCTATACGCTATTTTTTTAGAACCCCTACTCCTGAAATTAAGAGAAGCTACACATATTAAAGGGATAAACATGGCAGGCATACAACACAAGGTAACCGCATATGCAGACAATATGCTGCTTGCATTAGAAGAACCGGGCCGAACATTGGCGGCAGTCGTGGGGGAGCTAGAAGCATTTGGGACCATCTCAGGCTTAAAAATTAATAGAAATAAATCGGAAATTCTAATATTGGCGGGAGACAGGGAGGAGATTGTCAAAGAAGCTAAGGCACTAAATCTCAAGTTAGCAGAGGATGGCATCAAATATCTGGGAATTACACTTACACACAGGGTGGAACAGCTCTATGGTAAAAACTTCCCGCAGCTCCTCACGAGCATTCGTAGGGATATGGAGAGATGGAACCCTTTGCTGATTTCATGGTGGGGCAGGATCCAAGCGGTAAAGATGACCATTTTACCAAAACTTCTCTATTATTTCCAGTCCCTCCCGATAGGGGTACCCAGATTATTCTTTAAAACACTGTCCCGGGTAATCTCAGCCTTTGTGTGGAAAGGGAAAACGCCAAGAATGGCTAGAGCGGTCATGTCCACATCAACCAGGGAGGGGGGCTTGGCGCTCCCTCACTTCCAGAAATACTATCAAGCGGCACAGTTAAAGGTCCTACGGGAGTGGCTAGGGGATGACCCACAACCAATTTGGGCAGCACAGGACAGAGCAGTGGCAAGAACCCCATTAGTGGAACTATTATGGAAACAGAAACAGCACAGACATCGCAACATAGGGTTAAGCGAAATAATGAAAACAACGATGGAGGCGTGGGACACGCAAACTCGAAGGGGCATAATGACCACCACGCTATGCCCGTTCACCCCCCATTTGTAGAAACCCGCAGTTCCCACCGGGGATGGAGCAGGGGGCATACGATAGCTGGGAGGAGGAAGGAATAACGAAAATTGGGGAAATGTTTATCAACAATGAAATTAGGTCATATGAAGCCTGCCTCCCACTCGCAGCACGCTCCACTCGGGAGAAATACAGACACAAACAACTCAAACATTGGTTGAGATCCCCGGATATAGCGAAGGCAGCAACGAGAACTCTCACCCCATTTGAGAAATATGTTAGGGCGAGCTCAGGGGCTAAGAATCGGGTTTCTACTTTATATTCCTTTATAAATAGACAGGATGAAGAAATTAAGTGGTCATATATGCTTAAATGGAACAGCACCCTGGGGTGGGAACCAACAAGGAAACAATGGGAGGACCTCTGGACTCTAATTCCAAAAATGACCAGATCTGCTCAAACAAGAGAAATGTGGATAAAAATAGTTACACAGTGGCACTACACCCCAGAGAGACTCCACACTATGTTCCCGAAAACATCAAGCTTATGCTGGAGGAAATGCAGAGAGGTGGGAACCTGGAAACACATCTGGTGGACTTGCAAAGGAATAAGGCCTTTCTGGGAAGAAGTTAAGGGAGAAATGGCCAAATATTCCCAGATGTGGGGCAATTAGGAGAGGGTGTCTGGCTGTGTGGAATAAGAGATGACATGGCAAGAAGATATAATAAATCACAATGGAGAAGTCTTATGGGTCTCCTTATAGCGGCATGGACAACAATTGCCCATAGTTGGAAAAAAAAAGACACCCCGCTGATTTTCGCATGGCTCCAAAGAGTCTGGGCCCAGATGGTGATGGAAAAAATAACACACACAATCCAGGGAACGAGAGACAGGTTTGCAAAGGAATGGGGTGGAGTCCTGGAGTATCTCCAATCAGACTATATGGAACAGTGGTGCCCGCACAACATCAAAAATCTCAGATATCTTTAATGCATAATGTAATCCCTGTACTAAAGCACACGTGTCCCCAAGGAGGGAGGGGGGGGAGTTGAGGGGGGATGTTGAAGTTATATTACTTAATTGTTGTTTTTCGAAAATAATAAAGACAATTTAAAAAAAAAAATGTGCATCAGAGTGCTGTTGAAAACCAGATAGCCAGAGGGAAGGAAACCAGCTCGTGGACTCTAAGACACTCACACCTTAAACGGACGTCTTACTACAGCTTTTGGCCTCTTCCCTGGTCAGTGCAGGAACCTCCTGACGTCCTCCTTCATGGCCCCATGACTGAAGCTCAGGAACAGCGAGATCTGCTCGAGCTGCCAGGAACACCTGCCTCAGATACAGCTTTCTTCTTTAACAAGGTACTGTGCAAACGCGGTCCGGAAATCGTTTCAGCCATCGAGAAAGTGTGTGAAACTTTCCTCAACTACGAAGGCATGTTCTTCCCTAAACATTTCTCAAACTTTTCACCTAGCCAAATCCTTTACAAATCAGTTGCAAAGACTTAACTGTTAAATACCAGAACTGTGCTATACTATACAAAAGACTCTGAACCATTGACCTTGGCCTAGGTCTATTGAGAAGAATTGCTGGTTGTATTTAACTGAAACCCTTTGCCCTGCCTAACAATATATTTGGGCTGTCTATTCTTATAACCTTGTCTTTTTTCCCTCCTGTATTAAGTATCTGAAGTGCCATTTTGGTCCCACTTCATTTTGGAGCTAAACTTGTTTATTTACTTACCGGTTGGATTTTTGTGGTGTATTAGTGTGTGATATTGAGCTGCTTATGCTAGTGTAATGTTTTCTAACTGACTGAGTAAATAAATGTATATTCTTTTACCAAGAAACCTTGAGTAAGTGTTTACTTGAATCACTGTATTGGTTGGTCCTTTGTGTAACTTGTTCTACTGCTCACTTAAACTCTTGAGATACGTCTGGCTGCTCAGCCATTGCTACCACTTTACTGTTTAGTACAGGCTTGTACCAAAGGTGAAATTGTGCTTACACCTGTAGTCCTAATTGCCTGTAGTGTTCCCCAAGGGTACTGCAGGCGATTCTGCTGAACACTGGTGTACAGCGGTGAGGATAAAGTATACTTATTATATTTAGAGTGCTACTTTTACTTTTGTTCAAATAATCCTCCCAAGGCAAAGCAACGCTAGTAAAGCAATTGTTTTATCATGCCTGATATGGAAAGCTACAGACAGGAGACCATTGCGACTTTAACTGTTGTTCAATTGAGAGATATGTGTAACGCTAGGAGTCTCACTGTAAAAGGCAAAAAGGTTGAATTGATAGAAAAGTTGTTAGAATACTAAAGTCTGAGGAGTGGGTCTGAAACCCCCACACCTACAGCAAATGTGGAAAATGTTGATGAGGATGATAACATGTCAGAGCCCCCATCTCTAATATTGTGGATGAGTTAGATGAGGCAGAAGAGTCTCAGAATGTAGGCCCTGTCTTGCCTCTACCTGCTCATAGGCCTCAACCTTTGACCACAGGGACCCCATCAGGTCCAACATTAAGTCCTGAAGTTGTCTCTTTAGAAAGAATGAGACTTGAGTTCGAGTTTAAAAGAATCCAAGCTCAAACTTAATGCAAACATCAAGAACTTAAACCCAGAGAGATGGAATTGAACCATGCACTAGAGAGGAAAAAGGTGTCTCTTGAAACTGGTTCTCTCCCAGAGTCTTCTAGGTCTTCCAGTCCTAAGAGACCTCGCATGCCCAAAGATGCAGTAAGTATTTATGAGGTTAAGCTTGATATTTTGGATTGTTTGGCTGCTTTTGAATATAACCATGGGATTCAAGCCATTACAGGAATCCGTTGATTCCTTGGCTTTTTTCTGGGCTACCTCTTGTTGCAACTGATTTGGTAATGGAGTTGTGGGATATAGACAGAAAGGAGTATGAAACTGTGAAGCTGGCTTTGATAGCTAGGTTTGGGAAGACCCCTTCTCAGTATCTTAAGAGGTTTAGAACCCTCAAAAAGCATGATGGTACCTCTTGGACTACCTAGGTGACTGAATGTTTGAAAAACTTAGATGGATGGGTTAAGGGTAACAGAGCGAACACTTATGAAGGTATGAGAAATCTGTTTATGTTGGAATCTATTTATAATGCCTACTCTCCTGAGCTCAGACAGCACTTGGCTGACTCTAAGGAAATTGATCTCAAGAAGTTAGCAAGGGCTGCTGACTTGTGGGTTGCCAACAGGGCTACTCACAAGGATTCTGGGGTAACTCAGAAGAAGGATGAGGGGAAGCAGCACAAGAAAGATACCAAAGAGAATTCAAATACTTCCACTCCAAAAGAGGGCCACAAACATAACAAAGGTAAACCCCAAGGGAAACCAAATCAGGCTAGTGTACCTTCTGGGGACAAATCAGAAGGAGGTCAGAACAAAACCCCATTCATAAAAACATTTGGTAAATGTTATGCTTGTGGGTCAACTGACCATGTGAAAGGGGACCCCATATGTAAGGGTAAACCTTCAGCTGTCCACACTGTCTCCTTAGCCTTCTCCCCAGTGGATGAAGTCCCCATGGCAAGTGGAAACTTTCACTTACTGGCTGAGGAACCCATGAAAGTCTCAGCCAGTGTTTCTTTAGTATCCTGGGTCTGTGGGAACAACAGAACCTAGATGTGTATAACTCTATTCCAGACAATAATAAAGAGTATTACAAATGCATTGTTCTTGTCAATGGCCAGGAGACCCCTGCCATCAGAGACACTGGAGCCAGCATAACTGTAGTTGATTAATCATTTTTCAAGTAAGAGGATGTTGCTAAGGCACCCAAGGTCCTAAGTGAGCTTGCTGTAGGCCCTGTCCAAATACTTCCACAGTTGCCAGCTCCCATCCAGTTGAATGATATGACCGTCAAGATACCTTTAAGTGTGCAGAGTGAAGTACCTGGGAGAGTCCTGTTGGGGAATGATGGAAACACTCTTGGAGTTTTATCAAGCACCCCAGGCCTCCTAGCAAAGCAAAAGGAAACAGGAGTAGACTAGGAAGGCTAGAGAGAGTACCTTAAGGGGCTCTCCAGAGGAGATTATAGAGGAAACTATAACCCCCAGTCCACAGGACTTACTGACTGCAATTTCTAAGAAGAAGGATGAAAAGGGGCAACCTAAAACCTCTAGGTAGAAACCAGCCAGAACTCCTGTGCTACCAACAAGGACATCCCCGAGAGGACTGTCCAAAGTCACACCTGTGACTCTTACACCAGCTGAGTGTGTGGAACAACCTTGTGTGGTTGAATCAGCTGTTGAGGAATCAGAGTTGGAAGAGGACCTTGCTCCTGTTGGAGATCTGGATCCTGCAGACCATCCTGAGCTGTAGTCTTTACTGGCAGAAGGTGGACCCTGTGGGGCAGACTTCAGCAGAGGTCAAAGAGAGTGTCCTACTCTTCAAGGTCTTCGCCAACAGGTAGCTTCCCAGCTGGATGGGCAAGAGCCAGGGAAGCATAGGTTATACTGGGAAGATGGCCGCTTCTACAGTGAACCGACTGAGTCTATCCCAGGGAGCTACAGAAGATATGTAGTGCCTTTTGAAAGCAGACTCCAGTTCCTACAGTTAGCCCATGAGATACCTTTGGCTGGTTACTTAAGTTTTAAGAAGACCAAGGAAAGTCTCTCTTTTTTTAAAAAGATTTTTTTTTATTTGTGTTTAGCCAATTTTGGCTTTTACAAAGACAGTGCATTTAGTCGAATGTCTTGGGCTAAGAAGAGAATAAAGTGGCGAGGGGGCAGTTGTGGTTTCCTTGTGTTACTTATGTTTTCATTCCTGGATAAGGTCTTTGTTGGTCAAGTTCAATTTTCTCAGAGCATACTCCATGATCTTCGTTGTGGCAATGCTCCATCTGTTTTTTTCCCCCGGGGATAAGTTGCGACCACCAGGATTCTTTTTCGTGAAGATCGCTGTCCGAAAAAAGTGGAAGCAAGTAGAGCTTTCGAGCCTCTCGGGTAGCAGGACACAACATCATCAGGTGTTTATGGTTTCCAATTGATTGCTACCCGGGCAGAGCCTACATTCATTTGAATTCGATTGTAAACGTATGTTCAGGATTTCCCTGGTCTGAAGGAGGTTTAACCTAGCTCTCATAAAGGTCCCTCTAAGTGCTTTGTTAGGGAAAATCTTGATATACGTCATAGTTTCTTTTCTTTTTAGTGGAACCAATGGGAGGTGGATCAGGAGTTTGTTCTTAGCTACGAGCTCTAACGTAGTGATCCAGTCCAATTCTTCCATTTTGTTTTTTTATTTTTTGAGGGTTTGTAATCAGATCCTCTTCAGTACAGATGATGGTAGTTACCAGATTTTTATTTCTTTCCATCTAAGAGTTTAGCGAGCTGCAGGTACCTTCAGCGGCCTCTTCGGCGATCAATTGGTAGACTTGTGGGCTTTCGGGCATCAAGATCTTTCTGTAACGTTGCATGCCACTGTGCTCAACCATCGCTGACAGTGAAACTAACACAAGTTCTCGCCGAATAGCTGCAATTTGCGTAGATTTTGGAAGATTCAGGACCGACCGCCAAGAGAAACCTTTTAATTTCGGCCAGGTCATCCAGGGTATGCCGATGCAAGCTTCCATCCTGTAAACAACTGAAGGGATTACCTTAGATTTATAGAAATCAACAGCCGGCATCAATGACAACCTTCGGTACTGCCTGTCGATTGCTCTGGTTTGGGCGGCAAGGTTTCTTATTTTGCACCAAAGTACTTGCTCCGTCCGTGTGTCAAGTTTGGAAGAGTCGATCGTTATGCCCAAGTATTTAAAATGGGTAACTGACTCAAGCTTCGTTTCTCCTAGGAACCATCTTGACTTTGTGGTTTTCCTTTGCTATTTTTCAAGGATCAGAATTTTGGTCGTACTTACATTGATTTCTAGCTTATTATAAGTTGTGTACGCCATCAAATTGTCCAGCTGTCTTTGGAGCCCGATCAGCATTTGATCCAAAAGCGTCACATCGTTGGCATACAGTAGACGAGGCATTGGCGATGTCCCAATTTTTGGTTGAAAAATACGGAGCTTCTCTGCAAACTCCTTGTAGTCGCCAATAAAGGCTAGGAACAGGGCGGGGGCCAAAGGACAGCCTTGTTTAACGCCTCTAGATGTTGGGATTTCGGCCGAAAGCAAGCCTTGATGGCTCAGGCGAACTTGCATTCTTGTCTCCGTATGAAGTGGCATTATGGGAGCCAAGATGGATTCAGGGTACCCCCAGAGTGCGAGTTTCTCCCAGAGCATTTCTCGATCGACCCGGTCGAAAGCTTGGTTGCGATCCACAAAGGCTACGTATAATCTGGAAGAACCAGCTCAAACTTTGTTTTTGATGATATTGAGGAGCATGATGTTCACCGCAGTGTTTGCATTTTTTAATAAACCCGTTTGGAAAGAGTCCGCACCGCGAGAGGTCTTGGCCCATTTTTGAAATTTTGTTAAAAGAAGTGAGGCAAAAACTTTGCCTATTGTGTCCAGTAGGGCGATAGGACGATAGTTGCATGGTTCTTCTCTTGGTCCTTTTTTGAAAATGGGAACAACTACCGCAGAGGTCCATGAAGTCGGTATTGAGTTAGAGGCTTTACATCGGCCAAAAATGTGAGCATCCATTCTTCAAGGTGTAGTTTAAGGTCGAGATTGGTCAGACCATCAGGGCCTGGGGCTCTGGATGCGTTCAAATTCTTTATCACTTTGGATATGTCTTCTTCATCTGAAAGATCTTTCCAAGATGCTAAAGCCAGCTGTTTGTCCAGATAGGTCTTGTCTTGTTTCTTTGCATCCATTTTGCATCCATTTTAGTTCACTAACCCCGTTAGTTAGTGCTTCATTTGTTTCTGTTCCACTGGGTCTTATGAGCGCCCAGAATTCTTTGGTTTTTTTGGAGCTCACAATCTGGAGCATCTTTTCCGCATCTTGTTGGTAGAGCGTCGTTCGATAAGACTTTAACCAGGAGCGATATTTCTTAGTTTCCTCTAAGATGGTTTCATGGGCATTTGGCAAGTTTTGTTTCAGAATGATTCTTTTGAGTTTTCTTAACTCTTTCTTTCGGTCCGTCAGAATCTGATTATATGTATGTTTGCTGGTCTTTCCAAACGATTGACTCTGTATTTCACAAGGAGAGGTTGGTAGTTCACTGCAGCCATTTTTCCTACTGGGTCCTTGGTTAAGATTTGTTGGCTATAGTTGTTTGTTATATTGGCAATGTTTAGTGCTGTGAGACGAAGTCTGGTTCGCTGCGTGTTCAGATCAACGGGTTGGTTCCACCTGGCATTCTGCATTCGAATGATGCTCCATGACATGGCTCGGAGGTTGTGATCACTTTTTCTCGTTCTTTTTACCTCAAAGATACTGATTATTGGTAGCATTGAGGTGGATACGAAAATATAGTCTAAGGTCGCAGAAGAGGAGTCTCTTTCCCACATCGGGATTGGAGCGACTGCTTGGCAAGTAGAGGCCACGTTGTGAAGGTTACGAGATGACATCAAAGCAGACCATGCCTCTCCTCTCTCATCTGTGGATAATCTCAAAGTTTTTATGGTGACAGCTTCAGTGGTGTTAGAGTATTTTGCATTCAAATCTCTACATACTATGATGTTGGTCACTGAGTGATCGACAATTAATGCATCGATCACAGTTGCAATTTCTCTGCAAAATCTTTCAGTTGTGTTCCTCTGGGGGTTCCAATAGACTGTGATTATGCCCAGCTGAATTTGTTTTAATTTGCCAGTAATTTGGTTGTTGTTATCCCAGGTTAGGAGTGCCGCAAGGTGGCTGTAAGATAGCAATGTTTTTTTTGTTATAAGATCTACTCCAGATCCCGTTCGTGTTGCAAGTAGGAGGCCTGCTGAAGGTCGACCAAGAATGCCTCTTATCGCAGGTGCGGCTAGGACCGTATATCCGTTTATCTATCAGCCAGGTCTCTTGGAGACATATGATATCGAAGGCGCCTAAATCAACATCTCCTGGCTGAGGCTGAGTTAGATGTTGGTGGCCTCAGGTGTTCCATGAACCCATTTTCAAGAATGAGACTGTCAATGGGTCAGTTGTTATTGTTAGCCATCATCTCACCTGATGTACAGCACCAGGAGAGAGCCATCTCCTGGTTTTGGGTTGAAGACTTTTGGCAACCATCCCCAGAGCCCTTTTATGGAATTTGTCAAATTTTCTTCTTTGTTGGATTTTGGGGCGTCAAGTTTGTAATGAAAGTCCATTTTTCTAGTTTGTCTCACTGATGACTGTGAAGATCTTCGGCGCGAGGAGGCGTCATGGGTTTTTTCCTGATGTTCTAGTACTCTGGTCATAGGTCGGTCGAGCACGACTAAGGCCCGGTGTAGTTGGTTCTGTTCGTGGACCGGCGTCGGTTCTGGGGTCCGTTCTCTTGAGCTCACAATAAGAGTGTCTAAGGATTTTATCCAGTGAAGAACGCGTGTAACAACCCCATCTTGAACTTCCCTAAAGTTCTTCTGTTTTGAAAATAAATCGGTTTCTTTTTCCGTTCTTGTTTTTGTCTGGTCCCAAGGGCTTAGTGCTTTTTTTTGTTTCCAATTCTGTGAGTCAGAAGCCTCTTTTTTCTAGTTCACTGTACGTCTTCAGGTGAAGATGTTCAAGTGCTGCAACTTTTATATGTAGGTAGGCTTTAGCTTTCCTCTCTCGATGGTAGGGTTCAATTAGCACAAAGTCCTCTTTTTTTAAAGATTTCAGGTGGCTTATTTTTGGAAGTAGGTGAAGTATCGTTCTTCTATTTAGGATCATGTCCTCCTTTTGTACTGTTTGTTCTAATTTGAACATTCTTATTTCTTTAGGAGAATTCGAGCCTAGACGGTTTCCAGAAGTATATTGATGGTAATCCACATCTTTAGATCTACTTTGATAGGTCTCTGCTCATGAGCCAGTTGCAGATCTTTCACCTGAGTTGTCATTGTTTCTTTGCGGAACTTTGTGGCACGGTGAGTCCCTCTCCCCACTCAACGGTCTTGTATTTGTGTGGGATTTAGAAGAGTGGTCATGAGGGGGAGTACAAGTTGGGTGTGTACCTTGAGTTCTTTTAGCTAGTTCAAGGGACTCTTTTACTGGTACTGGAATGTATTTCTGCTTAACCCCTGGCTTAAGTTATTTTAGTCCTTGATCTGAATCAGTTGCTTTCTTGGAATTAGGTGCAATTGAGTACGTTTCTGGTGGGTCATCGTCGGAGACTGAATATTCGCTTAGGTCCATCAGGACCTTATCTTTCAAAAAGTCTTCAGTTGTAATTGGTGACCTAACCAGGTCCACTTTTTCTGGTCCAGGACATCGATTGTTGCGACTTTGTGATAGGTCTGGGGTGCTCTCACCAGAGCCGACGACAGCTCTTAGCTGTTCTGGTATAGACCTTTCTGTTCCGCTGTCCTTTTTTGTCGGTATTTGAAGCAATCGAGTAGTCGGCAGTTAAGCCGATGGCTTCTTTTGTGGTCGCTTTTGTGTTTATCGATTTGAGGTTTGGGACATCTTAACTGGGTGTAGTTTTGGGGATGAAGGACTGTCTGAGGTTGGCGATAGCTTATGGTGAAATGACTCTGGTGCTGTTGCGGTCTGTGGTTTCCCGCTTTGGTGTTGTGGCTGTACAATCGAGTTATATCGTGTGGCTCTTGAAGTTTGCTTAGGTTTGGCCGTTCTTGGGGTTGATTCAAGTACCTCTTGCGAAAGAACAGGAAAGCTTTCTGATGTAGCCACCTTTTCCTGTGGGCCTGATAGGTGTACATTTACAGCACTTTTAAGTTCTTGAGTTATATTGTTTAGCTCATTTTGGTGTTCTGTTGCTTTTAGATCCATGGTGGTAATGTAGCCTTCCAGGAAAATGAGTTTGGAGAGCATCATCCCAATTATAGTTGTTTGATCTTTTAACGAGTCGTTCAAGGACTCGTACAACTTACTGAATAGAGCTAAGGCGATGGTTACCGTAGACATTATCGTCATCAAATCCGGCTTCTTTGAAGCTTCTCTTACTGGCGTGTCATAAGAGATACTTCGTCGTCCTGGCATTTTCTGGCTAAGCCCCATGGAGTTCCTCCTCTCGGGAAGGCCCAGAGGGGCGGGTTTAGGATCTCTGCTCACTAAAATTCTCCCCCTTGAAGAGGGCTTAAGGTTGGTCACTTGGTCCTTATCAAGCTCTGGAATGGTGGAAATTGCTTCAAATACAGCATCTCCCTGAAAGATTTCGGCCCTATTAGCTGAGAGTCCTAGTTGGGCTTTAGGAGTCGATTGTGGGAAGGTATTTGTTGTGGTTTTTGTTAGTGGCGACTGCAGATCTATGCTCTCGTCACCAGCTTCGTGCTCATGCAGTATAGGCCCTTTGCAGCGTGAAAAGGGAGCAGTTGGTGTTCCACGTTTTGTCCTAGATTTGCTGATTTTGGTTCAGTTGGTCGACTTGTTTCCATGTCTGGCTCCGTTGCACCCCTAATCATCGTTGCGGCTTGTTTCGGAAAAGAGATGGGCGAATCCTGTTGGCCAGGTATATGTACTAAGGGCGCAGCTGTGGGACTGCTTTCTGGGGTTTTTGAGCACTTTGGAAATACAGAGCCAACTCTCCGGGCTTTGGTCAATGGAAGATCAACAACGGCTTCTAGGATTTCAATGTCAGACAACTTATTTGAGGCTTCAAATTTTCTTTTGCATTGTTTCTGGAAAAAGTTCTTCAATGCGTTGGATAACAACGGTGTTGGTAGGGTCTTCAACCTTGATGGCCCGACTTTCCTTAGTTTGTCGCTTTGTTGAGTGCTCGTCAAACTGAAGGTTTCTCCTTTGCACTTTTTTGTTGATTAGAGTTTCTTTTTTGTTGGGAATCTCGGTCTGCTGATCTTGTTGCTTGAGTTGGAGAGTCTTCACTTGGACAGTCTTTGGTAGCACCAATTTGACTGTGGTTCATGGACAGGCTGGTGTCCACCAAAGATTCTGTCTCCTGAGATTCTGGGAGATTCTCACTCAGAGCACTATTAGTTAGGTCTGCAGTAGTATTGGCTATTAGAAGGCTGGTTGGAGGGCTAATTGAGTCGTCAGGGACTGCAAGGCTGGCAGTAGCTGCGTCTGAGTGGACCAGAGCCACCACTTTGAGGGGGCGTTCTCTTTGGAGATCAGAGGTTGTCAGGAGTCCTGAGCCCTTGCGGGCCTATTGAGCGACTCCCTGATTTCTTCCGTGCCGGGCTTCACTTTTGCTCCGGTGGGGTCAGAGGCAGCGTGACTCCCTGATGGGAAGGGGACGCCTGCAGATCCCTCCAGGGTCACATGGAGCACCCCTTCCGCTATGCCTCCTGGACGGCGGGGCGCCCGCAGTGGAGCTGAGGACGAGGACGGTGAGGAGGGGGAGGAGCCTCCTCTGCACCGCAACGCACACAACGAGGGGATACGGGCTGAACAGCTGGAGGACAAGTCGCAGGTGGTCCGAAGTCTGCGACAAGTCAATCACTGTGTAGCTGTCATTGCAGTCTTTAGTTGCGGTGTGTTGGGATGATGGTATTTTAGCCGCACAACTTCCCCGAGGGTCCTCCGCCCCAGTCGCGATTGTCTTGTCGGGTTCTAAGTCCGGGACGCCGCTATCGTGGGAGCTGTCAGAGGGGGCGTGGGAGGGGGAAGGGAAACAGGGAATTTCCCGATGGGGTACTCGATGAGGGGCCATGTTTGGCCACACAGTGGCTTCTTAGCTTATGCCCTTTGGCCTCGTCCATGGGTCTCTTGGTGTTTGAAGAGGAGGTGGCCAAGTCCATTGCGGGCCGAGGAAGGGGGAGAAAAGGCTCCAAGCACTCTCTTCAAGATATAGGGGTGCACACGAGTGAGGCACACAAGTGAGGCGAATGTGATGGAAAGCACGACCTGCGGCTCTCGGCTCCCTCGAGTCCCGAGATCACCGCAGATCACTTTCTCTCCACTTTCCGCTCCGCGGCGGAATGGAGATTAAGAATCCTTTGCTGAAGGGCTCAGTCTGTAGCCACACCTCCTGAAGAGTAAACAGTAAAGACAAACTGCAGGGCTCTACCACAGTCACCGCAGATCACTTTCTCTCCACTTTCCCTCTGCCTTCCGCTCTCTTTATATTTCTACTGGCCTAAGTTGGAGTCTGAGGTAGATACGTTCTGTAGGAGCTGTCACACTTGCCAAACCTCTGGCAAGAGTGGAGCCAAGAATGTGGCACCTTTGGTGTCTGTCCCAGTGGCAGGAGTTCCTTTTGAGAGGGTAGGAATCGACATTGTTGGTCCCTTATACCCTCCCACATCTTCAGGAAACAGGTTTATCCTGGTTGTAGTAGACCATGCTACTAGGTATCTTGAAGCTATACCTATGAGGACTGTTACAGCTCAGGCTGTTGCTAAGGCCCTACTTGGTATTTTTACCAGAGTAGGTTTTCCTAAGGAAGTTATCTCTGACAGGGGATCCACCAATTTTATGTCCCACTACATGCAGGCCATGTGGAAAAACTGTGGAGTAACTTACAAGTTCTCAACTGCCTACCATCCTCAGACAAATGGATTGGTAGAGAGGTTCAACCGTACAATGAAGAGCATGATATATACTTTAGAGGAACCCCTTAGGTGAAAGTGGGACCTTCTACTGCCATGCCTTCTATCTGCTTATAGAGAAGTCCCCCAGGAGGGAGTTGGATTTAGTCCCTTTGAACATCTTTATGGCCATCCAGTTAGAGGCCCCTTCGCCCTAATTAAGGAGGGGTTGGAGAGTGTTTCTTCCCCCAAGCCAGTGAGAGTCGCAGACTATGTGATAGGTCTGCGGAGGAGAATGTCACAAATAATGGCAGAAGCATCTGATAACCTAAAAGCAGGTCAGGCTCTGGTCAAACATTGGCATGACCAGAAAGCCAACATGGTTGAGTTTACTCAAGACCAGCAAGTTTTAGTTATGGTACCTACAAGGCAGATGGCCTTACAGGACAAGTGGATAGGACCCTTCAATGTTGTGGGAAAACTTGGAGGGGTCAACTATCTGGTGGACTTAAGTAATCCTAAGGAGGCTCCCAGAGTCTTTCACACCAACCGTTTAAAGGCCTATGTCTCAAGACCAGAAGTGGGAGCTTTGCTTCTAGCTTCAGCCCAAGAGGAGGAGGAGGAGGAGAGTTAACCTCTACCTGGCCTACTCAAAGACCAGCCTTCAGATGAGAAAACAGAAGGAGTATTCACTCTTCTAATTTGACACCTGAACAACAGGAGGAGTGCAAGTAGGCCTATGTCTCAAGATCAGAAGTGGGAGTTTTGCTTCTAGCTTCAGCCCAAGAGGAGGAGAAGAGTTAACCTCTACCTGACCTACTCAAAGGCCAGCCTTCACATGAGAAAACAGGAGTTATTCACTCTTCTAATTTGACACCTGAACAACAGGAGGAGTGCAAGTTTCTGGTAAATAAGTTTGCCTCCCTGTTTTTACTATCACCCGGCTTGACCCCTTGTGGCCAGCATGATATTCAAACTGGTGCCTGTTTACCTTTCAAAAACAGAGGTTACAGGAAGTCAGATCATGTAAGATCCCACATAAAGGAGGAGGTCAACAAGATGCTTGATCTCGGGGGCAATAGAGCCCTCTCCCAGTCCATGGTCTAGTCCAGTTGTTTTAGTACCAAAGGCAGGACCCAAGGAGTTGAGATTCTGTGTGGACTATAGAGCTCTTAATGCAGTCACCAAGACTGATGCCCACCCTTTAACTAGGGCAGATGAACTGGTGGATACACTTGGTTCAGCCAGGTACCTCAGTACATTTGATCTTACTTCAGGCTATTGGCAAATAGCACTGACAGACCATGCCAAGGAGAAAACTGCATTCTCAACCCCAGCAGGCCTCTACCAGTTTAAGGTAATGCCTTTTGGACTAAAGAATGCACCTGCTACATTCCAAAGGATGGTTAATCAAGTTCTGAATGGGATGGAGGACTTCTGCATGGCATACTTGGATGACATTGCAGTGTTCAGCCCTACTTGGAAAGTACATGTTGACCACCTAGGATATGTTTTGCAGGCTCTTGAGCAGTCCCAACTGACCATAAAGGCTAATAAATGTCAAATTGGTCAGAGTAAAGTTGTCTACCTTGGACATGTGGTAGGGGGAGGTAAAATCAGGCCATTGCCTAGCAAAGTACAAGATGTACAAAACTGGGCCACCCCTACTACTCAAACCCAAGTGAGAG
This sequence comes from Ambystoma mexicanum, assembly GCF_040938575.1. Classification (NCBI taxonomy): domain Eukaryota; kingdom Metazoa; phylum Chordata; class Amphibia; order Caudata; family Ambystomatidae; genus Ambystoma; species Ambystoma mexicanum. The sequence continues at coordinate 32,942,323 of NC_090934.1, forward strand.
CCTTCCTAGGCCTCACTGGGTACTATAGGAACTTCGTTGAGAACTATGGGACCATAGCTTCTCACTTGAATGTGATCTCCTCTCCCAAATTCCCTAAAAAAGGTCAGGTGTAATGAGGAGTGCACTCAAGCATTTGAAGGCCTAAAGAAAGCCCTTTGTCAAGCTCCAGTCCTAAGAGCTACTGACTATAACCAGACCTTCATTGTGCAGACAGATACTTAAAATACAGGTATAGGTGCAGTCCTTAGTCAACTGGATGAGAAAGGTATGGAGCACCCCATTTGCTTCATCAGCAGGAAGCTGAAGGAACCAGAAACAAGGTGGGCAGCCATTGAGCGTGAGTGCTCTGCTATTGTGTGGTCATTGAAGAAGTTTAGACCATACTTGTATGGGTCTACTTTTGTGATTCAAACTGACCACCAACCCTTGAGATGGTTCATGCAAATGAAAGGGGAGAACCCAAAACTACTGAGATGGTCAATCAGCCTGCAATGGTTTCATTTTACCATTGAACACAGGTCAGGGTGTCACCACCAAAATGCTAATGGTCTCTCCAGGATGTTTGACCGACTGGAGTAATGGATAAAATCCTCCTGTCCCTTAGTCTGGGGGGGAGTGTTAGGGAGAGGTCTCAATATGTGGTAATGTCCCTTACCTTTTTAGATCCCCAGCAACTTTGCTGGATTTCTAGGATTTGATTTTTTTACCTGGAAAGAGTGTGAGCCTTTTTTCCCCCACTCTTTCTTGTATTTTGATGTGTGTTTTACTTTTGTGTTCTTGAGTTATGGTGTTTTAAACAAACTCCATGGCATCATCTTTTTCTGGGTGTCACACAGCACCTTCAGTGCAGTAGCACAGGGTTGTCTTTCAGACTCCCCAAGGTTTAAATACCTTCTCTGGGACTGACTACTGTCTCCCAGAGCATGTAAAGTTAAATTGACTTTACTAGTCTCTTTAAATTTACTGACCCAGCGCACACTATCTTCCCATAGAGTGCTGGAGCGGTTGCTTAGCTTACCCTGGGTCAAAACACTCATGTAACAGTAAAATGTTACGCTTTCCTACTTTAAATGGCTGGTGGCAGTGGTTTAGATCAACTACTGTAATTTTTCCCGACCGCTAACAACAGTAGATAAAAATTGGGCCAGCCATGTTTTTCAATATGGCGTCCAAGACCTACTCTGGTCATCTTTTTTCGCCATTTCTTTTAGGAAAGGTCCTTCTTGTGTTTGTCTCTGCGCGCCAAACCAGTTTTGGTCCCTTTGTTCGTTGGCCTTTGGCGAGCTTCAGTGCTGAAGCCCTCCTCTGGCGCCCGAGTGACTGGGGTGGACAGGATGGGAGGGAGGTGCCCGAAACCCCCTGTGCTTATTCTCCTAGGAGACCTGAATGCACTCTGCATGATTGGCCGGCTGCCTGTCCAGCAAGGACAGCCACCCTACTGTGTGAGTGACAGCCAGGCTGGAATTAATGGGGGAAAACTGTTTAGAAGCAGGTCTCTGGGACGTGGAGAGCAGAGTCGACCACTGGAACGAAAGAACTGAAGAGGAGAGGAAGGAAGAGGACTGCTGCAATTCCTGGACGACTGGTGAAGCCCTGCTGCAGGTCCGAATTGCCTGAAACTCCGACGACAGAGAAGCCCTTCAAGGTTAACTTCTTCCCTTGAGATTGGTGGGAACAACCAACTCACAAGCCACCGGGACAACGTCCTATTCTGGTCAAATTTTCATCAGAGTGCTGTTGAAAACCGGATAGCCAGAGGGATTGAAACCAGCTTGTGGACTTTAAGGCACTCACACCTTAAACCAGCGTCTTGCTACAGTTTTTGGCCTCTTCCCTGGGCAGTGCAGGAACCTCCCGATGTCTTCTTTCTTGTCCCCATGACTGAAGCTCAGGAACAGCGAGATCTGCTCAAACTGCCAGGAACAACTGCCTCAGCTACAGCTTTCTTCATTGACAAGGTACTGTGCAAACGCAGGCCTGAAATCTTTTCGGCCATCGAGAAAGTTTGTGAAACTTTTCTCAACTACTAAGGCTTTTCCTTCCCTAAACATTTGTCAAACTTTTCACCTAGCCAAATCCTTTAAAAATCTGTGACAAAGACTTAACCGTTATATACCAGAACTGTGCCATCCTATACAAAAGACTCTGAACCATTGACTTTGGCCCAGGCCTATTGAGAAGAATTGCTGGTTGTATTTAACTGAAACCCTTTGCCCTGCCTATGAATGTATTTGGGCTGTCTATTCTTATAACCTTGTCTTCTCCCTCCTGTATTAAGTATCTGAAGTGCCATTTTGCTCCCACTTCATTTTGGAGATAAACTTGGTCATTTACTTACCGGTTGGATTTTTGTGGTGTATTAGTGTGTGATATTGAGCTGCTTAGGCTAGTGTAATGTTTTCTAACTGACTGAGTAAATAAATGTATATTCTTTTACCAAGAAACCTTGAGTTAAGTGTTTACTTGAATCACTGTATTGGTTGGTCCTTTGTGTAACTTGTTCTACTGCTCACTTAAACTCTTGAGATAAGTCTGGCTGCTCAGCCATCGCTACCACTTTACTGTGTAGGACAGGCTTGTACCAAAGGTGGAATTGTGCTTACACTTGTAGTCTTAATTGCCTGTAGTGTTCCCCAAGGGTACTGCAGGGGATTCTGCCTAAAAATATTCATGGGCTGCGGTCCCTATTTGAGTATGTGAACCTGTGAACAAAACATGCTCCAATGCTGCCCGTGGGGTATCCTTGATTGGTAGCACAGAGGATAGGAGTGGGGGTCGCATCAAGCATCAGACTGTCTCCCCACGGCCTCTCTCTCTACCCATTTCCTGACCTGCTCCAATATGGGACTCCATCACGCCTCCCTCTTCCTGGCAGTCATGCTGTGCTGTTGCAAACCTCAAACTCCTAGTGGCCCCACTGATGCGGACTCTCCCCCCCCCCGCCTGCCCAGTCTCCCCCTGAATATGGCAGAGTTGCGTAGTTGAGGATTCTCAGCCGTGAACACCTGCTTTGCTGCGGGTCATTCTACTCCTGAGGCTGCAGGTGTAATCAGATTTCCTCATACACTGACCCAACATGAATGATGAGTGGGGTGTGTGGTTAATGAAGGTTTCACCTGCATTATATACAGACATGGGTCCCACTGTATCCCCTCATTACATGTCCAAAGAGCAAATAATAACATTGGTAAAAGACTTAACAGAGAATCTGATAACACCTGAATCTCGGTGCTCAGTTGGATTGAGTACTTCCTCTATTGCGCTCACTCTCACCTCTCCCTTTACTCCCTTAGTCTCACTTCTCCCACCAATCTTCTTTTCCTCCAATGTTTCTCACTCTCTCTAGGCCTCTCTTCCACCTTATATATTACTTCTTCTCTGATTCTACTGCTGCCTTGTCCACACCACCACTCCTTCCTCCACACTACTACTCCCTCATGCACACCAATACTCTCTCCTCCACATCACCACTCCTTCCTCCACACTACTACTCCCTCATGCACACCAATACTCTCTCCTCCACATCACCACTCCTTCCTCCACACTACTACTCCCTCATGCACACCAATACTCTCCTCCACATCACCACTCCTTCCTCCACACTACTACTCCCTCATGCACACCAATACTCTCTCCTCCACATCACCACTCCTTCCTCCACACTACTACTCCCTCTTGAACTCTGATACTCCCTCCTCCACACTACTACTCCCTCTTGCACACCCATACCCTCTCCTCCACACCACCACTCCTTCCTCCACACTACTACTCCCTCTTGCACACTAATACTACCTCACCATACCACAACTCCTTCCTCCACACTACTACTCCCTCATGCACGCCAATACTCTCTCCTCCACATCACCACTCCTTCCTCCACACTACTACTCCCTCTTGCACTTTAATACTCCCTCCTCCACACTACTACTCCCTCTTGCACACCAATACTCTCTCCTCCACATCACCACTCCTTCCTCCACACTACTACTCCCTCTTGCACACTAATACTCTCTCCTCCACACCACCACTCCTTCCTCCACACTACTACTCCCTCTTGCACTTTAATACTCCCTCCTCCACACTACTACTCCCTCTTGCACACCAATACTCTCTCCTCCACATCACCACTCCTTCCTCCACACTACTACTCCCTCATGCACGCCAATACTCTCTCCTCCACATCACCACTCCTTCCTCCACACTACTACTCCCTCTTGCACTTTAATACTCCCTCCTCCACACTACTACTCCCTCTTGCACACCAATACTCTCTCCTCCACATCACCACTCCTTCCTCCACACTACTACTCCCTCTTGCACACTAATACTCTCTCCTCCACACCACCACTCCTTCCTCCACACTACTACTCCCCCTTGCACACTAATACTCTCTCCTCCACACCACCACTCCTTCCTCCACACTACTACTCCCCCTTGCACACTAATACTCTCTCCTCCACACTACTACTCCATCCTCCACACAACTCAAACACCCACCTTTCACTCTGGACCATCCACTTCACAGTCACTCCTAACACTAATCCTTCTAACCCACTTGCCACACAAACATTCACTCACACAGCAGCACGTCTTTTACCACTAGAGAATATCTTACCTGTTCAAGAAGTCACCTGCACAGTCCGCCGCCCCTTCCTCCTCCACCTCGGTCCTCACCCGAATACCCACGCTTTCTGTGGCCTCTTTTATCCTTCTCTCTCTGTGCACTGGTCCCCTGGCCCAGGCTAATCCCACCCTGTCTTGCCCACTCGGAACATCACAAAGTGGGTTACACCCCGTCGACCTTTTCAGCGCGGACGTGCCATAGACCAACAATTGCGGCCCTGCATAACGAATGTTGGTGCTCATGGAGACATGTTCCCAGTAGTCCCTAGTTGGAAGGGGTTTTGGCTGGTGGTCTAGGGACTTTATTGGCCACTAGGCATGCTTGCTTCCCTGGGAGCGACACATGGGCACACCGTCTGCCGTGCATGAGTGCCGCACCTCCCCTCTCTGTCCGCTGGTCCTCCTCTCCCACTCTCGGCGTCTGTGAGCGGATGCCTGTGTCTTCGGTTGCTGGCGGTCCCGTTCCCATTCCTCCCTGGCCGATGTGAGGTGCATGAGTGCTGCTGCTCCCCTCTCTGTCCGCTGGTCCTCCTCTCCCACTCTCGGCGTCTGTGAGCGGATGCCTGTGTCTTCGGTTGCTGGCGGTCTGGTTCCCATTCCTCCCCGGCTGATGTGAGGTGCATGAGAGCTGCTTGATTGTTATGCTTCGTATTGCTTTCAGATGCTGTGTTTCTGAAATAAACAAAAGGACACTGGCAAGCATCTTGTTGAAGAGGTATGGAACGTGTTAAAGGTTGGGGGGCACAGAAGCATACTGGCAAAAGGTGGGGACCAGGAATTGGGGCCCTCTCAGTAGATCTTGCTCTCAGGTTATGGGCTGTTTCTGGGTTTCCCTCTGACCTCCCCACCCCTTGCTGAGGGGGATTTGTGCCCTATCTTGACAAGGCCAGGTGATTGGCCTTGTCACACAGATTTATTCTTTCAGCATGTGTTTCTCTTGTATGCCCATGATCATTGTCTCAGATCAAGGTCCATAGTCTACATCTCATTTCCAGATATCGATTTCATATTATCCTCTGGTTTTGCTGCACAATATCTGCCTGAGGAGAAATGTGCCACTACCCCCTGACGTGGACATGCCACCCCTAGAGGATGAGGAAGCAGTGCCTGTGGCTGATGCAAATGCACGCATTGCCAGAGGTGACGTGAGGGATGAGAGGTTGGCACACTAGGCAATGATAGACAATTTCTTTTGACACGTTCACATGGCACAAGCCATGCACGACACATCTCAATCAATAAACACGACAATGACACAATCAGGAATGGCCTTGCATTGATGAAGTTCACTGGTTTGTATGTTATGAAGTGCCCAAACTATCCTCCCACCCCCTCCCACCACCAACTCCCCATCATCCTATACCACCTACCCCCCTCCCATCACCAACTCCCCATTATACTATCCCCCTCCGGATCGGGATTGGAAGCCTGAGATCCAAATATTCGAGGAAGAAAAGACTGAAGATTATTTCTCTGAAATAACCTTCAGTCTTCTCTTCCCTGAACATTTCCAACTTGGCCTCCGGCCCCCACCCACACTATACCCCCAGCCCCTACTTATCTTGTGGCCGCTGATCGCAGTGTCTCTGCGACGCCTGTTCCCTTTTACTTCTGTGATTGTTTTTTGTTGTTGTTTTTTTTGGATGGCTGCGGGGGACATCCCTGGAACCCCCGCTCACAATATAGTGAGAATAGGTGTGGGGGACACCCCCGCAGCCCTTTTTAGTGTGTTTAAAAAAAGAAAATGGGATGGCTGCGGGTGACACCCCCATAGTCCCCAGCACCGAATGCGTGATCTGGTCAAACTTTTCTGGCGTTCCGAATTTTCGAACGGCTGAAATTCATCCAAATCACGCATTCAGTCATTTAAAATCTGACATTTTGGACGATTACCCTCTCCCACCACCAACTCCTCATCACACTATCCCACCTCCCCCCACCAACTCCCCATCACACTATCTCCCCTCCCCCTCCCACCACCAATTTCCCTGCATGGCTACTCATGGAAATCAGTGTCTTAAAGTCCTTCACAGCTGTGGCCTCCTTCCCCCCCTTCCAGCCACTGGTGATTTTGGATGCAGAAGGCACTATGACTGATGCCTCAGCGTGCCCTGCTGTGACCCCTCTGTGGGTGTGGTGGAAGTGGAAGGGACGGGTCCTGTCCCCAGGTTTTGTTGGCTTTGCACCTCCATGCCGAGCCGGATGGCCTCTGCCAGTGCAGAGACACCCTCTGTCATCTCCCTGACCCTCTGGGCGTACAGTGTCAGGGTGGCCATGTTGGTTGTTGTCTCCGCCCTGTTCTGCGCTATGACCCACACAATCTTGCGGGTAGCCCCTTTGATGCTGTCCCTAATGGCCTACAGGTGTATGGAGTGCATGTGGCCAATTGCCTCCATCTCGCACTGTCTGCGCTCCATGTCCTCAAGCCTCCGTCATAGCATGCTGGTGTGTGCTGTTTGGGTGAGGGACTCTGCACTGGCCCTGGGTTGTGTTCAGGGGAGCCATATGAAGGTGTATCGACATCCGGCTCAGGTGTCCGTGCACGCTGGCGGCGTGGTGGACTCTCCGGGGAGTGTTCACGCTGGCAGCATGGTAGGCTCTCTGGGGAGTGTTCACACTGGCAGCGTGGTGGACTCTCCAGGGTCTGTGGCCCTTCGGCAGGCAGTGACACCGGGCTGGTGTCACCCTGTGCCTCCTTAGCTTCCCTGTCAGCAGGTGTGGCCTCAGTGTCTGTGCCTCCGGCTTCGGGTGTGCTTGCAGTGTGCCTTGACTGCTGGTGTGGGCATTAGCTTGGCCCTGCTCTGTTGTAGTGTTACGCGGCAGGACATCTGCCTCAGCGTGGCCTGAGTGGGCCTTTGCGGGGTGGTGGTGATGGTGGTAGACCTTGAGGGCCTGGATGCGCCGTTACCAGATGGGCCTGCATCCTCCTCCTCCTCCGATGCCTCTGGTATGGTTCCGCCACGTGTGTTGGCATGCAAGACACAATTGCTATGGTACAGAGTGGGACCCCACACATATATTGGCTAATGGGCATGGTTGGTCAGGGGAGATTGCATGTGGTCCCTGCATCATGGGGTTTGCTTGTAGCAATGAGTGTGTGACACATTGCCAGTTGGTCTTTGGCTTGTGTATGGGGAGGGCAGGGTGTCTGGGGCAGCTTACGTCTGGCATGCATGCTTGTGGTCCTTTATACCCCCACATGCCCTCCCTGGGTAGCATTCACATGATGGGGGTGGTGGCTGAGTCCATGGCACTGTCATAGCTCTATGGGGCACCGCTGTGCAGCCAGCAAGGCTGCACTGTGGTGCACAGTGATTGGCAGGCTGGGTACATGTTGGTATGGGGGACGTGTACTTCCCTGTGGCTTGTCTGCCACGACAACAGGGTGCAGGCCAACTGGGCCCGCAACATGCTGGTGTGACTGTGGCACAGTGTTGTAGTCATATCAATTCAGCAAGAGCAAAAGAGCAAGATGATAGTACCAAATATATGTGCATAGATACATAAGCCTTGTGGCGAGGTTTGATCTATGGCTATTATACACGCCCACGTGTTTATCGCACTAGCGCTCATGTACCGTCTGATTCTCTTAATTCCAGAGCTTGGAATCGGGTTTACTTTGTACGCACATTTCTCTTGCATGAGAGCCCTATATGAAGGTACCAATTTTCTTTTTAACTTCCATGTGCTTATGTATCTATGCACATATATTTGGTACTATCATCTTGCCCTTTTTATTTTCTATTCCACATGTATCGCTGCGCACATCAACTTTGGATTATGTCTGTCATGATCCGTCGATCACGCCCTTTCTGGTCTTCCTGGTCCCTGGCACATCGGGGGTTACTCGCTGTAGTACACCCAACATGGCCGTATATACAGAATGCGGTCTATCGACTTTTACGTCCTATGCAGCACGTTCTATAAATTAGCCACTCCCCTGTGGTTCCACGCGTCTCAACGCTACTGATAGCTGTGGCCTGACGTGCTCCGTAGTCCGTTCTCCTGAACTGTGTTGCTTCCTGGTTCCCGGACCTTCCTCCTTCTCCTTTCCTTCTACCTTCCTTGATCCTGTTTCTTCCGCGTTCCACGCAGACCGCCTCCGTGTGCTGCCTCCATTCCAAGCTTCCTGGAGTTTCCATAAGATCCCGGACGAAGAAGCTGAACGAATCCTGGAATCCGAAGACGGCCGAGCGGGCTTGTACAAGACCCGAACTGCTCGGAAGAAAACCCCGACAAAGGACTCCGCAAAACAGAGAAAACAGGTGAGAAAAGGGGAAACCTGTGACAGATTGAGACGCCATCTGACCGATCTCGATACAGACATGGAAGCGGCCATCCAGGATCTTATGCGTGGCATGCAAGAGCTGACGACCAAAGTGCAAAACTTAAAGGCGGAAAACGCCGCGTTAAAACAATTGGTGTTATCCCGTGATTCCGCCACGAAGGAGAGTGTAATTCTAGGCGGCGTCGTTGACAAGTACGACGGTTCAGCAAAGAGCCTTCGTGGATTCCTAGATTCTTGTTTGGTCCACTTTACATTTAAGCCTTATTATTTTTCTACGCCCAGGGCTAAAGTGGGCTTTATTATTTCGCATCTTTCCAGGAATGCCTTGACCTGGGCCACCCCATTGGTTAACTCTGGTGATGCTCTCCTGGATGACTGCGACGGCTTTATTGAGGCCCTCAAGACCATGTTCGAACGCCCGGAACAAGTTTACAGTGCCCAGGAACATTTACTCGACTTTCATCAGGGTACCCAGGATTTGCTCTCGTATGTCACACGCTTCAAACAGCTGACTAAGGAAGCGGATTGGTCCTCTGAAGCTTGTTTTACTTTATTTCGAAGAGGGCTAAACGAAGAGATCAAGGACGAACTAGCCAGAGGGGCACGCCCGGGTTCCTTTCAAGCCCTAATGGATCTCGCTCTACAGATTGACTTTCGCATTCAGGAGAGAAAGGCAGAAAAAAAGAAAACCAAGTTACCACTCCAGAAAAACCCCATTGGAACCCCTTCGAGCCCAGAAGGCATTTCTACTCCAAGCAATGAGCCTGAACCTATGCAATTAGGGGCCTTCCGTGGACCCATTACCCCCCAAGAGAGGATGCAAAGGATTCATACTGGATTATGTATGTATTGTGCATCCGACAAACATTTAGTTAGAGAATGTCTGATTGCCCCCCCATGACGCTCGGGAAACGCCAGCTCCCGATCCTAAACGGAGCGCAGGTTCGGGAGAGAGATGTCTGCTCCACCTCTATTCCATCCTTGAACTCTCCTGAACAAAATTCCTTGGTAATCTTACAGGCCTTCTTGACAACATCCAAGAAAGAAATATACCCCATCCTGGCACTGGTCGACTGTGGAGCTATGGGGGTATTCATAGATCATGAATGGGTTCTAAAACACCATATTCCTTATGAATACCGGACTATCATGCAACCTGTAGAAGCAATTGATGGAAGACCCCTTTCTTCTGGACCTATAACCCTGCAGACCAAGGAGATCGAGCTTGCTATAAATCAACACTGAGAAAGGATAATTTTTGACATCATCAAGTCAGCCCATTACCCCATAGTTTTGGGAATGCCCTGGCTTCAAAGACACAGCCCCTATATCAATTGGGCAGCGGGATCCTTGTTCCTGGGTTCTGAGTTTTGTATGTCCCACTGCCTACACCATCGAAGGGATTTCATACAACTCATCAGAACACAATCTCAGTCTCAAACATCATCCGGGTTCAGGAGGCTTACCAGGAATATTCCGATGTTTTCTCCTCTGCCATTGTTCAGGCCTTACCTCTCCACAGACCTGAAGATTGTGCTATTGAAACGGAACCTTCCGCTGTGATTCCTTTTGGAAGGATGTTCATCCTATCAGAACCTGAAAAGAAAGCTCTTTGTGAATACCTGGATACAAATCTTGCAAATGGCACCATACGACCACCTAAATCTCCATCAGGGGCCTCCCTGTTCTTCGTTCCTAAAAAAGACACTAAAGAACTCAGAACGTGTCTGGATTATTGAGGTCTAAATCAATGTACTCTCAAGGACCGCTATCCGTTGCCCTTGATCTCGGACATCCTGGAGGCAGTAAGAGGTGCAGTTGTGTTCACCAAGCTGGATCTCAAGGGCGCCTATCATTTGATTCGTATCAGGGCAGGTGACGAGTGGAAGACAGCCTTTAGGACACCCTTTGGGCATTTTGAATACTTAGTCATGCCCTTTGGACTTGCTAATGCCCCAGCGGTGTTCCAACGTTTCATGGATCAAGTGTTTTCGGACATGCTGTTCCTTTTTGTGATTGTCTATCTGGACGATATTCTAATATTTTCAAAGGACCCTTTCAAGCACGAAGAACATGTGAAAGCAGTATTACAACGCTTACGCGAAAATAAACTCCTGGCGAAGCCCGAGAAATGCATCTTCCATACTTCTACTGTTCACTACCTAGGGTTTGTCCTTACTCCCGATGGTATCGGTATGGATCAATCCAAGGTTAAGGCTATTTTATCCTGGCCTAGCCCCGCCTCGGTGAAACAGATTCAATCCTTACTGGGCTTGGCTAATTTCTATAGAAAATTCATACCTTCCTTTTCCGAGATTGTCCAACCAATAATTGCCTTATTGAAAAAAGATGTTCCCTTCCATTGGACCATGGCCCAAGAGAAAGCCTTCCAACAGTTAAAGTCTGAATTTACACAAGCTCCCATTCTTGCTCAGCCTGATGTTAATCGACCATTCATAGTGGAGACAGACGCCTCCAATTACGCCATTGGAGCCGTCCTAAAACAGCAATTCGAGGATAGCTTGGAACATCCCATCGCCTACCTTTCTCGGACATTAACTCCTAGTGAAACCCATTACTCCGTCCTAGAGAAAGAGCTGCTAGCCATCCGTCAAGCCTTCACAGAATGGCATTATTTACTTCTAGGAGCCAAATTTCTGGTCCGAGTTTGCACGGATCATCGAAACCTACAAGTGTTGCAAGCCCTGGAATGTAGGAATAGTCGCCAAGCTCGGTGGGCCTTCTTTTTTGCCCAATATCAGTTTCAGATTCACCACGTCCCTGGAACCCAAAATGTAATAGCTGATGCACTTTCTCGTCGTCCAGACTATGAACCTCCAGAAGATCTGACGTATCCCAAGATGTTTCCTCATACCATATTCGTAGCTCAAGCAAACAACCTCCTGGAAGAGATTTGTATGCAAACTCAGACTTCGGAAATTTGAAAGGAATCTCAGAAAGGAATCAATGGAACTTGAGAGTCAAGGACGGATACTTGTTCAAAGATACCAATCTGGTCATTCCTACACAAAAATTACAACAAAGAATAATAAATCTCTGCCATGATACTCTTCATTCCGGTCATCGTGGTATTTCCAACACCCTCCGTCTAATAAAAAGACAATTTTGGTGGCCCAAGATGAAGACCAATGTACAACTGTATACTCAATCTTGCTCCGTCTGTAATCAGAACAAACATGATAACCAGAAACCAGCAGGTCTCTTATTACAGCCTACACCACCAACCAGACCTTGGGAAATCATTGCTACAGACTTCATTGTGGAATTGCCACCTTCTAGAGGTTATACCACTATCATGATTACCATTGATCTATTCACTCATATGGCTCACTTTACTCCTCTGTATAAATTACCATCCTCTTCAGAACTTTCTGGTATTTTCCTGGAACACGTCTTCCGACTGCATGGACTTCCTTCCAAAATCATATCGGACAGAGGACCCCAGTATATATCTCAATTCTGGAAACACCTCTGCAGGATACTAGGGATTCAATGAGCTCTCTCCTCGGGATATCATCCCCAAACCAACAGTGTCACAGAACGAGTAAATCAAACCCTTGAACAATATCTTCGTTGTTTCTCTACCAAAGTCCAGGATGATTGGTCACTTTTAGTACCAGTAGCCAAATTCGCTTACAATAATTCGGACCATTCGGCTGTTAAGACCAGCCCTTTTTTCTGCAGCTAAGGATTTCATCCTTCGGTCTTACCTACTGTTCTTCCACACCCTACACCTGTTGTCGATTCCTGGATTGAAACACTCATAAATGTTCAGAGAGAAGCCAAGGAACATCTCGAAAGAGCGTGAATCCAAACCAAACACTATGCAGATTCAAGGAAAAAACCAGGGCCTTCATACTCCATTGGGGATAAAGTATGGCTATCCTCGAAACTTCTACCCCGACATCTCAGACCGAATAAGTTGGCTCCCCGGTATTATGGACCCTTCTCTATAAAAGAAATCATCAATCCTGTGGCTTTTCGACTCCAACTCCCGGACTCCTGGAAGAAGATACATCCAGTTTTTCACAAATCCCTGTTGAAGCCTTTCATCCAAACTACCCGGACTACTCTTAGACCTAGTCCTGTGCTTGTCAATGACCAGCTGGAATATGACGTTTCTCGTATTTGTGATTCCCGATATATACGAGGCAAACTTCAATACCTGGTGGAATGGCAAGGTTATCCACCCAGCGAATTTACCTGGGAACCAGTCTCAAATTTGAACTCCCCCATATTGCTCAGAAGGTTCCACCGAATTCATCCAGGTAAACCCAGTGGAACGTGTTTTAGAAGGGGTCATGCTGTCATGATCCGTCGATCACGCCCTTTCTGGTTTTCCTGGTCCCTGGCACATCGGGGGTTACTCGCTGTAGTACACCCAACATGGCCGTATACACGGAACGCAGTCTATCGACCTTTACGTCCTATGCAGCACGTTCTATAAATTAGCCACTCCCCTGCGGTTCTGCGCGTCTCAACACTACTGATAGCTGTGGCCTGACATGCTCCATAGTCTGTTCTCCTGAACTGTGTTGCTTCCTGGTTCCCGGACCTTCTACCTTCCTTGATCCTGTTTCTTCCGCGTTCCGTGCAGACCGCCTCCGTGTGCTGCCTCCATTCCAAGCTTCCTGGAGTTTCCATAAGATCCCGGACGAAGAAGCTGAACGAATCCTGGAATCCGAAGACGGCCGAGCGGGCTTATACAAGACCCGAACTGCTCCGAAGAAAACCCCGACAAAGGACTCCGCAAAACAGAGAAAACAGGTGAGAAAAGGGGAAACCTGTGACAATGTCCTTGTATTATTACACAATTTTTGGTTTACCATTGTCCCTTCTAACTATGCCTACTCGGATGGCTGGATTATGTCTAAATTGTTGAATATGTTGTACTCACAAATAACTATTCTATGTAGGGCTCAACCCTGATGAAGGAGTATCACTCAGAAATGCATTGGCTTTAGAGCTCTTCTTTCAATGAGGCAACAGCTGGCCCCCCTTACTTCTGGATATTAAAAATGTTGTTTTTTGCACAAAGGAAATTCTATGACTATTGCTTGAAACTTTATTCTACAAGAAACACATGTTCATAAGAACTTCAGAGTACGGACATCTATGATGCTTGCCTTTCTGCAATTGTATGGTAACTCCAGAAGGAGAACAGATTGAGAGCTACTGGCTAACAATGTGGTTCCCACCCAGTTTATTTGCTGTACAGTTTTTGGATCCTGGTGTTTTTGGATCTTGCCAACAAGACAGCTCCTCGAAATGTGGTTTACTTGATTTTCAGAGACCACATTATATTATCTAACATTGAAGCTACTCAGTTGTGCCCACCTCTCATCTTCAGCAATGTTTGAAAACATAACATCTTCTACTGGATGTCTTGTTATCGATAAGTGAGGATTTCCCTATTATCGCAAACAATAAAGCAATGGTTGCAAAGATATGAGGTCCTCAATATACATCACATTCTTCCTGCAGGGGATATCTTGGAAAATCCTCAGACTTCCCTATGATTTTTCTCAAGCACTGATTTTTGTTAACTTGAGGCACCTTTGTGGAATAAAATCCCCAAGTGGCTGCACCATAGGTCAACAAAGGTATATATTTAGCCTGGTAGATCTGAACTGTGTGATGTAGTGGCAGCCCACCAATTTCACGCCTTATCGCCCAATTGAGCCATTTATCTGGGAGCCTTAATTACATGTTGTTTTAATGTGCAAATCGCACCTCATGTCCCAAGAGATCGTTACACCGAAATAGCGATAGGAACTAAACGGTCCAATGTTTTACACCCACCAATACACATTACCTTTGATTTATTTATATTAATTGTCAAATCTTTTAGTCCCATGTATTCCTTGAACCCATTAGCCAGTATTTGAAGGGCGTGCCCTGTCCTTGCCATCAGCACTGCATTGTCTGCATACAATAGCACACATAGCTTTTGCCCAGTCATCTTGGTTATGTCACTTGTCAATTTAGACATATGGTATTGAGTTTATATAAACATTAAAAAGTATAGACCTTTGTCTCACACCTTGGGATACTTGAAATGCCTGAGTGTGACCAAAGGCCATGGCACAATGACAAAAAGAACAGGGCTCTCCATACACAATTAGCTGCAATATCATAACGCACCACCCAAGGAGAGGAGAGACCTGTCTAAAAAGCAGCCAGTTCATTCTCACAGTGTGGGGAGTTTATGTAGGGGTTGAAAGAATGCGTTTGTGGAGAGAGGAGTACTGAGAAGAAAGCAGGACAGAGCTGGAGGTTGGAGAGTCTGGAGGAGGAAGAGCGAGCTGTCATCAGAGAGAGGAGAATTGCTGGGGAGTGTAGGAGGCAGTCCATCAGAGAAAGGGGGAGAGTTGTTAGGAGGTCAGAGGAAGAGAGTATGTCAAATGGGGGAGAGAATTGGAGGTTGGAGGTAGAAAATCAAGGAGGTTCCAAAGAGGAGCTGACACCAAGGAGAAAGGGAGTTGCTGTGAGGAGAAGAGCGGTGAGGCGCTTGCAAGAGAATTGATGCTTTCTACAAAGAGACAATGTGGGAGGATTGGAGGAGAAACGCACAGAATAATGTGGGAGAACGAAGACAAAGCCCTTAATATCAGTAGCAGTGAGAGGGATGTGCTTGAGGGGGAGAAACAACTACTATCCCTGAAGAGGTGGGAGGACAACTGGTACTCCTAGAGAGAAGGATAAGGGAGATTCTAGTGGTCCAGGTTGGTCCAAAGTAGAATCTAGTGCCAGTGGGAGGAGCTACGATGCAGCCCAATCTCACTGGGGGTCCGGGCATGGAGCATGGTTGGGACAGAGAGAGGATGTCCCAGGGACCAGAGCCCTTGAGCAAGGAGCTGGCTCACAGATAGGGACCTCCCTGAGCCCCAACCCAAGTGCTACACACACCACCATAGCCTCCAGCCTCCTGGAGGTGGTGTTGAGGTTTTGCTACACACACCACCATAGCCTCCTGCAGGTGGTGTTGAGGTTTTGCTACACACACCACCATAGCCTCCTGGAGGTGGTGTTGAAGTTTTGGTACTCACACCTCCATAGCCTCCTGGAGGTGGTGTTGAGGTTTTGGTACACACACTTCCATAGCCTCCTGGAGGTAGTGTTTAGGTTTTTCACAAACCCAGGACGTGTTGTCCATGGAGGCCCTGATCATCACAGTGAACCAACATCGGTACATGAACACCGCAACTCAAAGACAAAGGGAAGAGTCATAAAGTGGACATTCAAACGGCCAGATTGAGGCACCCTTAGAAAGTAAGAGCTAACATACAGTACAGGCTCCGCCCCTATGTTGCCTATATGTTGGGAACCAGCGATGACGACATGTGCAGTTCCAGTCAGTATACCAATATTGCAGAGAACCATCGAGACAAGATATCCTTTGAGAAAACCCTACCTAAGTACATGGAGACATAGTATTCTTTTGGATGATGTACCAGAAGAAATGTGCATTTGAACAAGAAGAGGAGCATGATGACGTCACATGAAAAAGGAGTTAATGCATCTAGAGGATTGAATGAAGAGAAGAAACGTAACAGTATTCTCTAAGAATTGAAGAACAGAGGTTACAGATGAGCAACATTTCGGGCTCGAGATGAAGATGCTCATGTTACAGAAACGCTGAAGAACATGTAAATCAGTTTACACGCGTACAGTTGCTGAAACGCAAGTAGGGAAAAGTATTCATAAGGCTTGCTACGTAGTGAAATAGACTGTGGCGATGCGCCAATGTATAAACATAGGAATGTATATAACCTGAATGATTCCACAGCGCACTTTAGCAGGATTGAAACCTCATGAACAAGAAAAAGACTTTCAAATGAGTGGTGCCGTTGGAAATGACTGATGGCAAGGCAAGTTTCATAGAAGTAGGGCTGGCCCTGAACCAAGGAGATAAGACCACAGTGAAACTGATGCCTGTCAAGAAGGCTCCAACAAATATGAGAAAGGAACATGCTTCTGTTTGAAGCAGCATGAAAAAACACTAAAGGTTTCTACAGTTCATCATTTATTAGGATTCAATGCTGCAAATGGCTTGAAAAGAGTGGTCTTCAAGTCACATAGGTGAGATCGGAATAGCATGGGTTAGGCTGTACGAAACTAGAAGACAGAGTGAAGCTATACTTCCTCTATTTCCTAAATGAAGTCAACAGTTACAAGGCCAAGTTCAAAAGCCTAATTGTCTGATAGACTGAAGGAGTGTTGACGGATAGTGGGTTAATTGAAGGGAAGGCATGGTCCCACTGAGCTTCCATGCACCTGGGATGGTAGCCTGCATGCTGTGCTGCTAGCGTGTTGAATATTTTAGAGGGGTACAAGGGTGCCAAACCAATCATAGTGGGCTGTGTAATGAAGAACCCTATAGTTTGAAGAACCAATTAATCGTCATGTATTTAGTGATGACAATGATGACCAATCATAACCAGTGGCTATATAGAATGTATACTTAGATGTTCATTGAGAGCTAACCACATGTACTCATAAGTTTGTAGTTTGCCACGCAGTGTGAAGTCAGTAGTGATTACTTTTTGTTATATAAGAGCTATTTCTTATTAAATGTTTCGAGATCGGGCTGTGTGGCGTCGGAGGATGCCCGTTGTACTCCCTGTTTTAGATAATTGATATTAAAACAGAAACGCACTTTGCCAACTTCCTGAGTCATTTTGAGTATTGATGTTTGAGTAACTTCTGCATCCTCGTCCACCTCTGAGTATTGCTACCTCGTCTTAAAGGGCTCTTAGGAGTAAGAGTTCACTTGGTAGCAGAAAGGATGGTTAAAGGCCCATCAATCTATTAAGCTTTGGGGTCCCGGTAATATCGGACATTCTCCGCCATTTAGCTGAAAGAACGTGAAGCTCCATGTAGATAGCGGTTTAGATTAAAAAGCAAAACCTTGCAAGTATAGGTTGGACGGGTCCCTCATTTTCTTGCAAAAACCCCTCCCGATTTCTACGGGAAGCTGAGTGGACAGAAGGCTGAAGTGGCTGATTGAGGAGGAAACGATCCCGAGATTCGGAAATTGAAAAGCGAAGGGTGATAGATTGGGAAACGTGGCAAACTGTGTGCATGGGGAAACTAACAATGGGAAAGGATAACAGAGGGTTGGTTGAATATTGTGAATAGTGATAAGAGGTATTGAATAGAGATATATGGATGAAGAGCGTTCCATAGGCAACCCAGAAGCCTGCATTCAGGAAGGTCAGAAGAAGATATCTTAACATCTAAGTAGATACATAGGAGACAAACAGACAAGTCTGTTAAAGAAGATATTTTACACTCCCCATCAGGAGTAAATTAGGGGCAATAAGAGAAAGCCGCGAGGAGCGTCGGCTTGAGGATATATGTGGGCCAGCCAAGTGTGTTTATATCTTGTGTATGTTATATGTATGTAAGTCAAAAGGAAAGGAAAGTGTTGAAGAGTGACAAAAAGAAGGAGAATTGTCTATTTTTGCTGTTTAGAATATTGATTAGGTAAAGAAGTGAAACTAAATATATAGGTTTTGAGCTGCAATGATTGGTGCATGCTCACATGATAGTAATTGTTTAAAGTGTTGTTTGTGTGAAGCACGGTAAGTATCGACAGGCGAGTGAGCCTTGTCACAATGGAGGATACTACTCCACTTGTACACATGTGCAAGCAGTTGCCAAAACATGCACCCAAACTCAAACAGTATAGCGCAGAATGGGTTAAGGGTATGGCGAATAAAATGTTCATGCCATGGCCACAAGGGGGATTACTGTCAAAAGCAGTTTTGCAACACATGACCACATATTTTCAAGCAGTGTACCCAGGAAAAAAGCTGGAGAAAAGGCTAGCTAGCTTAGAGCTTTGGAAGATGTACCAGGAGGAACGGGAAGACCTGCCTCCTGAAGACTGGATATTAAACCAGCATAAAGAGTGGGGTGATGAGCCTTCTGCTCCCCCACCGTACCTGAAGTAAATGACGATAATCCAAAAGATGACAGAGTGTATCCACTTAGAGAGCTTAAAGCAGCAGCAGGGTATAGTAACCCAACGTATGAACCGCCTGCTTATAGCAGTGACAAAGGTTCGGAGAAAGCTCTGGAGAAAGACGTGGTCTCTACAGTCCCACGGGACAGAGAAAAGTGAACAACCAGGTATGACCCTGGATATAGAAAGGGAAATTAAGAGATGGAAAGGAGAGAAAGACAAAACTGACAAGATAGCGCTCATACAAAATGAGTGGATGGGAGGTCAGATATTGCATTGGGGAGGTGCTGCAAAAGGAAGATCAGGACGAACAAGATAAAAAAGATAGGGTCAGAGAGAAACGATTGAAAGAGGACAAGCTTAAAAGAAAGGACATAAAAAGACAAGAGCAGCTGTATCAAGAAAAACAGCTGAGGAAGGAAGAAAGGGCAGAAGAGCAAAGGAAATATGATAATAGGCAGCGAGCAATCGAAGCGCGGGATAAATTACACAAGAGAGAAGAGGAAGAGAAGTTAAGAGAAAAGAGAATGCGAAGGCGAAAAAACTATGCAATACGTAGGGCAAATGAGAGAAGAGAGATGAAGAGACAGGAGGAAGAAACAATTAGGTAAGAAAGGGCATTTGATGAGGAAATAGAACGAAATAGGAGGCAGAGAGCACAGGACATTGATTGCATTGAGAAATAGTTAAGAAACCCGAATCCCGTAGTAGCATGGGAGGACATAGAAGAGTTCTTCCCACCACAAGAGCCGATGGCAGGGCCTTCAAAGGTAAATCTAGACAGAATTGCGAAAGCATATCATGAGAGGAAGACAAAAAGTGAATTGAAAAAATAAAGGGAAAGATGATCACTTTGGCATTTCCCAATTGCGAGGAAAGGAGGGACGTCCGGGTGGTTTAGAGCACCGAGCACTGTCTCTGGATAGGCTGACATTAAATAGGGATGAGAAAGTCCTATCACAAGTGCCTCACATCCACTATTGATTTGTTAGCACCACTATCAACTAAACGCAACGTGCAGATAAAAAAAACCTGCTTTTGGTACAACTAAGAGCTAGTAGTGCTAAGGTGAACTAAACGATCGCTTGAACACATACACAGAGAATGTCCCAATATAGTCTCTGCCAGTGACTTCAATGCTGCAAATAAAATCTACAAAGCGGCAATTATTACTCACAAAGCTAATGCATATAACACTCGCACTAGCAATCCCTCTTCGGACACAAAAGAGCTGTTCTCCATTCTCAGAGAGTTGGAAAACCCTATCCCAACCACCTCCCCAGCCAACACGAGCAAAGAATGGAGCAACACCATTCAAGAAGCATTAGCCTCCAAAATCAATCTGCTGCAAAAGAAAATAGTCACCAAAAGAATAATACTAGTTGAAAATGCCCCAATAACACTCTCACAAAATCCAATGATAATGATACCCCACTATTCTATTTCACACCAGTGACCCCAGAGCTAGTGCCTAATACTATTGCCAAACTAAAAGCCTCCAACTGCAAAGGGGATCACTTCCCAGCCTATTTAGTCAAATCATGTGCAGCCACCCTCCCCCCCTATTATTACCAACTTTGTTAATGCCTCCTTCAACACAAACATGGTCCCAGCCAGTATCAAAGAAGCCTGGGTCACGCCACACCTAAAAAACCTACCCTTGACCTGACTGTGCCCATGAATTACTGACCAATAACCATGGTCCCATTCTTGCTCAAGATCATAGATAAAATAGCAAATCAAAACCCACTTTGAACAAAACCAGCTCCTGGGAGCCAGACAATCTGGATTCAGGCCTAACCATAGTACGGAAACGGCACTCATTGATTTGAAAATTCAGATGGATACCATTAGAGACTCAGGGAAACTATGTATACTACTGCTGTTAGACCTTTCCGCAGCATTTGACCTTGTAGATCATGATAAACTATGTACCACCCTAGCTAATGATTTTAGTTTCTCTAATAATGCCACCCTTTGGGTGAAATCCTTTCTAGCCGAACGCATGTCTAGAGTCTCCATCGGCAAAGATGCTGCTGATCCTATATCAATTCCCATTGGGGTACCCCAAGGGTCTTGCCTTTCACCAACTCTATATAATGCATATACTAAGATCCTCTTCTCGCATTAGACGGCATGGGTGTCATCTACACCAACTTTGCAGATGACACCCAGATCCTCATACCAATCTCAGGGAACTATGACCAGGACACATTGACCATCAATAAAATCTATGCCATTATCCAAAACTGGATGGCACTTAACAGTCTCTGCCTTAACAGTGAGAAGACAGAGATTCTCATCGTGGGATCCTCCATCAAGACAGATATTATCATTGTGGGATCCCCAATCAAAATAGGGTCCCTCCATTCAGACTACTCTTCAATCAACATTGATGGGCCGCTGATTCCTGTACTCAAACAAGTAAAAACCTGAGGAGTGCACCTAGATGCCAATCTTACCATGGATAAACACATTTCTGCACTCTCGTCATCTACATCATACACTTCGAAATGAATTGCCTTAAGCCATCAGTTCCTCACACCCACAAATTGTATTACATTGGCCAGGGTTCTGATTCTATCGACTATTGTAATGCTCTATTACTAGGGACGTCCAACACCAACTTAAATAAATTACAACAAATGCAAAACAAAGCATTACGGGCAGCCCTAGGAATAAAAAAATCCGACCATATCTCAAACATCAGGACGGAGACATTATGTGTCACCCAATGCCTCGCTAAAAAAGCAGCGATCTATATGAATAACGCCATGAAGAAAAAAATATCCAGCTGAACGCTTAGATCCAACAACAACTCCCTCCTTGTAGTCCTTCGCTACAAAAGTACGAGAGTAGGAGGTAGTAGCTACCAAGTCTTGTCCCCCAAACACTGGAACTCCCTCCCACTAACCATCAAAAATGAGGAATTCTTCCCTGGATTAAAAAAATCCTTAAACACCTGGTTATTTAACCAATTTTAGCAAACTTATTCAAAAGCCAACTTCAGTTAGCCTCATTTGGTCTAGTCAGTCTCCCCATGTCTGGCAAGTCGCACACTGATTGGTGACTCGAGCCAGATTCTGTAAATAATTATGATTACTGTATTATGTTCATTCCAGGTATACTAATAGTCTATGGCACAATGTTTACTTTGTACAAGTATGTAAGTGAATATTGCAAATCTATGCCAAAGAAGTCTGTAACCACGCTGTGATACCACAGGAATTGGGCATGTAACAAATGCAATAAATAAAATAAAAATAGATAAAGAAGGAAGTCACACGAGTTGGGGGCAGGAGATGTCAGCCGAAGAAAGGGAAACCTTCTGTGAGGAAGAAGGGACCAGTGCATGTGGGTTTGGAGTGTTTATTAACAGATAAGAAGGTTACATAGTCAGACCTTGACCTACCTAAACCGAGGACGCCAGACCCAGTGGCGCGGCCAGGTCAACCTAAAGGACGATCCCAGAGTGTTCGGGAAGAATCACCGCCATATGTAAATAGATTAAGGTCATTGCCAGGAAGAAGGCGATCGGGAAACATCGTCCCTACTATGGATAGGCAATCGACTGAGTCTCACAGTTTCCTTTATTAAAGAAAGGAGGGGTCAGACCACAATATATTCCATGGCCTCAGATGGATAAGGACAACCTAAGATGCAAGTTGCCCAGTTTGACGTTGGGTGCCGGAAAATGGATCTATGAGATAGAATAAATGACAGGAGGTAACACGTTAGCTATACAGTACATTAAAGGTCTCCTTGCAGCCATCCTTGGGGAACGAGCTGTTGACATTTCGTCGAAAGCAGGATACGCAGGAGTTACCGCGCCGAACACAGCACACAATGGCGCGCCATTTAATAATGTAGAGCAGCAGTCTGGAAATCACTTAAAATGCAATATCCTGATACGTCAGATATGGGAGCTATAATGGCACGAAAGATGCAGGAAGTGGAAGATACGCTTGCTTACATTTAAAGTTTTCAAGAGCAGTGGTCTTTGGAAATGCGAGAGCAGTGGGGGAAATCTATACCAGTGTTTTATCATATTTTATGTCAGGGATTGCCAGCGCAAGTACAGGGGCAGCTC
Organism: Ambystoma mexicanum; assembly: GCF_040938575.1. Taxonomy (NCBI): domain Eukaryota; kingdom Metazoa; phylum Chordata; class Amphibia; order Caudata; family Ambystomatidae; genus Ambystoma; species Ambystoma mexicanum. The sequence goes on from NC_090934.1 coordinate 32,965,315, forward strand.
AAGAAATTGGTGGGTATGGAATGGCCAGAAATTCGTCTAACCATTGCGCATCATTGCCGATTGTTGCAGGAGAAAAACAAGAAGAAGGAGAAGACTAGAAAAGTAAAGGAAGCCAAACTAGTGCAGAAAAAAATTTCTACATATGCCATTGAAGGGGTCATGTTAACTAGTGAAGATGCAACAGGGTCACAAACAAACTGCAGGTATGCCGCAGGTGACTAACCAACGGCAGCCAGAGCAAGGAGGAAAAGGATTTACACAGAGAGGAAGAGGAGGTTTCCGTGGTTGAGGAAGCTTTCAAAATAACCAAGGATATTTTCAGAATAGCCAAGGTGGTAATCAAGGTATGCAGGATGGGCAAATTAGGAGATTCCCTCCTGTCTGTTGGACATGTGGAATGACAGGACAGATAGTGTGAACATGTGGGAGCCAAGGGTATGTACAGAATGGGCAATTCTCAAGGGGGAGGCAGCTCATCCTCCAGCATATAGCCCACAAAAAAGGGATGGGTCTGCCCAAGATCAGACACAAGCAACCCGAACACAGCAGGCCTTGCAATCACAGCAAGCAGCATTGAGTCTGCCGCAAGGACAATCGCAGCATGCACCCATGCAGATACCACGGAGCGCAAACACGGGACAATTGTTGACACCTAGAGCAGGGGGTGTCACTGTCGAGAGAGGGAATCCTTTTACAAGTAGAGGGATAAGTATGTACCCATAATAGGACAACTCACTGGGGGACTTGATGTGTTCAGTACTATTGGTGATGCATCATCCTAATGAGGAACCAAGGGTTCACATCACGATAGGAGGCAGATCCTTTTCTTTTTTAGTAGACACTGGAGCAACTCGCTAATGTATTATGAGAGGGAACATTTTTGTTATCAGGTAACGCCAAGGTTTCACAGGAGCTACAAGTAGAGTTCCTTTTACTGAAAAATTGCCAGTTTCAATAGGAGAATGTGACATGTCTGTTCCATTATTATATTGAAAACAGACACCAGTTAATATATTAGGTCAGGATTTAATGACGAAGTTGAACATGACAATTTTTGTTGCTGATGAGGGTATAGTGTGTTCAACACCAGGAATACATTATTTAAATGTAATGGAGTTTATTATGGCATTCACAGGGCAAATAGCTTTGCGAGGGAAGCCATTAGAGCCAGAGGTTTTTTGTTTATGGCATGCGTATTTTGTTAACATGGCTACCTGAATTAGTGGGGAAAATAATGAGAATACCTTATGAGTTTTTATTTAGGCCACAGATACCCATGAGTGAGGAAGGTGGACAGATATTCCCCTTGTAATTACAGGCAGCCATAGTACGAGGAGAATTGGCCATGCTCGAAGGATTCGATTACGAGCGCAGGCCATGGCGAACAGTGATTGCTATGGAAGAAGGGTTTGGGTTGACTGATGTTACTGATGAGAATATGTTTAAGGACGACACGTCAGATGACAAACTGGTGTTTGAAATAAGCATCACATATTGGATTAGAACAGAAAGGAGAAAAATCCCACAGCGGATGGTGATCATGCAGCAACGTCCCACATATTTTGATAAGGATATGCACAAAGTTCCAATTTCCTTATGACATAGGACTACTGAAAGAGGTAGAAGAGGTTAAGATTAAGCTGAAACCAGGAGCAATTCTGCTCCATGTAAGGCAGTACCCCATGTCCAGAGAAGCAAATGAGGGGATTTGTAAGACTATATCAGTTATGATGGATCAAGGCATTCTAGTGATGTCAGAGTCACCATGCAATACTGCGGTGTATCCGATCAAAAAAAGTAAAGGGGGGTTGTGGCGTTTAATTCAGGACATGCGCCCAATTAACCAGATTGTAGAGGCAGAATTTCCTTTAGTTCCTAATCTGGTGACGATTCTATGTAATATCCCGGTTGAAACACAATGTTTCACGGTGATTGACTTGAAAAATGTGTTTTTCTCAATCCCGTTGCATAAGGACTCCCAAGACCTAGCATTGTTTACGTTCTGTCAGACTAAACTGAAAAGCATGAAGTTGCCTAAAGGGTATTGTGATTCTCCATCAATTTTTAACAGGGGCCTGCAGATGGACTTAAGCAATGTAGCTTTGCCGAGTGTTGTGTTGCAGTACGTAGATGACATTTTAGTTTGCAGCATGTCTGAGGAAGAGTGTAGATGAGACTCGATCCAATTGATGATTATTCTTGCAAATAAAGGATATAAAGTGGACAAGGAGAAACTGCAGTATTGTCAAAAGGAAGTATTGTATATAGGACAGTTAATCTCGCATGAAGGAAAGAAAGTTACACCAGAAAGGGCTGAGGCGATTTTGAAAACGCAAAACCGAACACGATAAAGCAAATGACGCAGTTTTTAGGACTGTGCAATTATATTAGAGCCTGGGTGTTTGATTAGAGTTCATATACAAAGCCATTGCAACAAGCCCTGAAAAAGGCACAGCAGAGTTTAAAAAAGATCTTATGGACTGAGGAAATGGAGGAAGGATTTGATGAATTGAAAAAAGCCACAGGTTTAGGAATTCCTAATTATGCAGAGGAATAATTTTTATTTTCGCACATTAATGGAACAGTTATGACAGCAGTGCTTATGCAGAGGACTACGTTAGGGTACAAGCCCCTGGTGTATTACAGTGGGATTCTAGACCCAGTTATGAGGGGTCACTTCCCGTGTGAACAGTCATTGGCAGCCACTGCGTTCGCTATTGAGAAGTCTGCCAGTATAATGATGGGGTATTCTATGACGTTATTTGGTGAGCATGCTTTGTTTGCTGTTTTAGATAAACCTAAGGGTACCTTGATGTCTCAAAGAGCTTCTGCTTCTGAAGTGGTAATGCCAAATTCGACGATCAAAATAGTCAAATGCAAAACAGTGAACCCTGTCATGTTTGTCGCCGAACCATTGGCAGATGGTGAGCAAGTACATGATTGCTCAAAGTATGAAGATTTCTATGATGTTATCCCAAGGGTAAAAGAAAATGTTCTTGTTGCAGGAGAAATTGTTTTTATTGATGGTTCCTCAAGAATCGATCAAACTGATGGACAAAGATATACAGGTGCTGCTGTAGTAAAGCATAAGGCTAATGGGGAGTTTGAAGTAATGATGAGTGCAAGACTACCATCTAATTTCTCAGCACAGTGGCACTTATTGTCATGCTCGAGAAACATGCAGACCAGGAAGTGATGGTGTATAGTGACTGCGATTATGTTACGTTGACCGTGCACGCAGGATTGGCACGCTGGAAAAGGAGGGGCTACCTCAGAGCGGACGGCATTCCAGTGCAACACGCTGCTCCATTGGATAATCTTATTAAAGCACTACAGCTCCCCGTAGCCATTGAAATAGTTAAATGTGCAGCATTCACTAAGAGAACAGAATGTATCTTGTGCGAAAACCAAGCCGCAGACGAAGAGGCAAAAAGAGTTGCATATTCATTAGACATAATGACCTTTGATACACCTAATGTGAAAGAGAAAATTGTGGTGATGATGATTGTAAATGAAAGTTCCAAAAATGGACTCACCTCCAAAAAACCAAGCTGGAGGACTTGCACTGTACATTAAACGACCTGATCTCAAACCCGCAAAGTGTCAGTGAAAAACTGAAACTACAAGACTGGATTAATACTTCTGACAAAGCGGTGGCAATCAAGTTCCTTAATCATCTTCCACCGACTTACAACAAATTGAAACTGCCCATGGCGTACTGTCTGAGATTCCCGGACAAAAAGCTTTGCTCTACATTCCTAAGAGCGCGCTTAAATCTGCTCCATACGCGGGAAATCTTAGCGATGAGAAGGCTGTCGATCATCACCACATGCAGATTGTGTAAACTCCCGGACTCTACTGAGACCGTCCGCCACCTTCTCCTAAACTGCCCCGCTTTAACTCAAGTTCGTACAGCTTTTCTATCTCCTCTATGGTTCGACTCGGTACTGATCGATGAGCAAACATGGTGGTACCGTTTGATATCTGGTGAAAAATCCCGCTGGGCTGCTGCGACGGCCAAAATAATGGAAGCTGCCTTCATCAAAATCAACGCTGCAACCTAGGCGCTCCCCTGACCACCCACTTCCAGTGGCAAGGCTCCCAGCACCTGATGCCCGTGTCACAGGAAACCTTTGAGACCACTACTGAGATTTAGATCTCAAATCTCAAGATGCCCTTATTTCTTAGGACGCATCCTTGTAAAAATCTTTCTCTCTGATTATATACAAGTAAATAAAAAATAAAAAAAATGAAAGTTTTAATAATCTGTCAAAAACACATTATGGAAATACAGGGTGGTGTTTCACAGGAAGAGAAAGACCTTTTGGATACAGAGGGGGTGTTCTTTATCCCCCACCGAAGCATTATGGTGACAGGACAGCACTGGTAAACTGGTAATGCCTGTAGCCTTATTAAGGGTGACGTCGGAAGAGCTATACTACCCCGCGCATATCACTAGAGAGAGCCTCGCAGCAACCATTGCGGATGATTGGTTCATGCCAAACCTGCTAGAACACATTGGGCCTCATTACACGGAAGGCGGTAACCATGGCGCTACTAGCCGATCCCGCCATGGTGAATGGCGGAATTACCGCACCATCCAAGGTTGCAGTGCCATAATTGCCTCCAAGGTCCCTTTGCGGGTCCCGTCCTTAACGGCTGGTAAAACCAGCCGTTAAGGTAGGGACCAGCAAAGGGACCTCGTAGTAGGGCGGTAAGGGATTACCGGCACCAGTGCCCTTACCGGTGCCGGTAATCCCTTACCAGCATCAGTGTAATGAGGCCCATTGCATTTTATGTAGTAAATTGCATTGTATGTCAAATGTTTACTGCTGGGCACACACTGCGAACAGTTAGAGGAGCTTGAGGTGGATCGAGGCTGGTCCATGCACACATCCTGATGCCACTTGCGCTGCAAGATTTTTACTTCCAGAAGTCATTCCTAGATGGGGAGTATGTGAGGTGCTGAGATCAGATAATGGCCCCCATATTGTTAATTAAGTATTTGAGCAAATTAATTTACTGCTTGACATAAATCACAAGTGTTCTTTAGCTTATCATCCACAAGGAAGTGGGATATGTGAGAGGCTCAGTGGTCTGCTTAAAGAAAGACTAGCAGAGCTCAAATTAACCCTGCAGAAGGGGTGGCGGCATTGCCTATCCCTTGCATTATATGCACTTAGAAATCAACCTGGCACAGACCACAACCTCACACCCTAAGAACTAGTCACTGGGGGGCAAATGAGAATGCCTCTAACTCCTCCATTGAGGATTAGGAGTGATGCCCAGACAACTGCAGAATTGTTAGGAACTGAACTGCAAGAATATTTAACATGCATGAGCACAAGTATCTCTGTCATTTCAGACCAGGTTAAGCAGACAGAGTGTCGTGCTCAGAAGACAGATGAAGACCATTCAGCAACTCTAGTCCAAGATCTTCTTGTACCAAAGGTTTTTCCAGGAGACCAGGTACTGATTCGCAAGTTCAACAGAAAGTGGTACAAGCCTAGATTTGCTGGTCTTTTCTTTGTGGAAAACACTACACCATGTAAAGGTTGTAGGAAGAAGAGCGTGGATTCATCAAGGTGATGTGAAAGTCTATGCTGGAGAGACCCCCGCACCCGTACCCCATTCGGAAGCAAGTCAAGAAGAAGTAGTTCAGCATGTGCAGACAAGATCGATGACAAGGAAGAAGGACGCAGAGACTATCTAAGGGTAGACAAAGATAACTTTGGACTGTGGCTTTCATGGAAAGCATTCTTTGCATTGGCTACAGCAGAGAGTGGACAAAACACTGTTCTTGAACCACAGAAGTGTGATGACATTTGACTTTGGACTGCAAAAGAAAGAGCAGAGCAATGCCAGATTTGGATTTTATATACGACTACTGGAAGAGAGAGCAGTTTCAAACAGAGTTCTTTTTTGGACAATTATATGGTCCTCACTGATGTGGACATACACAGACTACTCCTTGCTGTCTTTATCTTCATACTCAGAGCTTACACTGGTCTTGTTGGCCGTCGTGGTGATATTCGTACTGTTCCTCTTTGAGCATACAGATGGTTCTGCTTGATAAAGATTTTCATAAACTACTTGGATTGATTCTTTACCTTTTGATTCGCAAGCATCCTCATCTTTTTGGATGACGTACAAGCACTTATTTATTTCTGAGGGATCCCAGAAATCCACCTGCAATAAATTGGCTGATACGTGAACTTTGCAAGCAGGCGCATTCACTGCCTGCTGCATCTTTGTGAACAAACTGAAGATCTTATCCAGTGAAGATGCTCATAAACTGTGTGGAATGGTTTACTATTTCCTGATTGAAGAACACCCACATCTTGTTGATAGGCAAATTGATGTTTGTACATTTCTGAGAGATCCAAGGAATCAGGTTGCCCTTAATCAATTGCTACGTGACATAATGGAGCAGATTCATTGTTTATATGATGTTTCTTCATGAACAAATGAATGGTGTTGTCATAGGAAGATATCCATAACTTATTGGTGTTAATCATCTGTTATCTACTCGAAGCACATCCCTACCTCGTTTGACGAAAGGACGACACGTTTGTCTTTATTAGGAACCCTATTAATCGTCCAGCAATAAGTCAGTTGCTTGTGGAACTTGTGGAAAATATACAGCAGCTGTCGGAGTGGTTATGAGATTGCCTGAATAAAGCATTTTTCTTTCCTTAAAGTTAATTACCGGCAAATCATGTGGTCTATAAACCACTTAGCTATTCCAGAAAGAGAGAGATGACGACGATCAGCATCTTCACGTTGGTGGGGCATCTGTTACTGGCACATGATATACGCCTGCTTGATGTTTTTTGTCGTTATTTAAATCTTGGTAATATAGGCTGCCTCTGGTTCCGCAAAAGGGAGAGTTCCTTTTATTCTCCCTACTCCTGAAGGTAAGGGAGAGGTTCACATTGCAAGAGATCCTGGGCCTTATGTGATTGTCCCTACTCCAGTAGCTTATGTGAAAGCACCTGGTTCTGTGGCAAATGTCACTAGACATTCAGGAAAGAGTCTCTTGGGAATTCTAGCTGAGCTCCAGATACAGATTCCTAGGGACAGACAAAAGAAGAGGTCTTCTGTAACTAACCCTACACCAGTAGTACATGTAAAGACACCAGTTGTACTGACTAATGTTCATATGATCCCTCCAGTAAGAAAGAGTGAGGCTGATATGCTGTATGACGTAATCATTGAGCCTCATGTGGCAAGAGGGAGACCTAAGAGATGTGCACCAGAGGATGATCATGAATTGAATAATTATCTAGACAGCACAGCTCACTTAGGAAAACAATGTTTATTATCAGCACATGAAAGAGGTGAGCAAAAGAACGTCAGAGGAGGACTGCTATGTATGTGCACTCCTGCCTTATAGTATGGGAAAATCTAAGGTATTCATAGCTGTTGATGTCCATACAGCACACTGCCTCTCTCACATAGCATTCTGTTGAACAAGAGGCCAGTTTATGGGTCGAACAGCTTACCTAAAATGGGCAACTGAATGGACAGATCCGGATGAAGATGATTATGTGCAAGACACAAAGACAAGAGCAAGAGCCCACACTAAGAAGCACATGATCAAGTATGAACAGCCTGGAGTGAAAGGAGCTGGAATCAGATGGGAAGTAAATAGAAGACTGGAGAGCCCAGGAAAAACTAAAGAGGAGATCCGAAGATGGAAGGAAAGAGGTCAAATGCAGATCTGGGGTTCAGTGCTCTCTCCAGATGTTTGGGAAGAAGGGGTAGTAATCTGCAGCGCTTGGGTAGTAATGGGTCACTCCAAGCCAACTATTGACAACGTGAAAAAGCTGTGCAAATCATTTTGGTCAATACTTGCTAAACTAATGACATGGGTCGAAGACAAAGGAGGGCCCTTGCAGATAGAGCCCCTGGAAAGTGCAAAGTTGTGTTTCAGAAATAACGGCACATGGATAATGGGAGAAAATCAGTCTCGGGAGGATAGCTCAGGGGCAACATGCTTGCCTTGGAAGCAAGATGGCACGGAGCAACACAGGTTCGATCCCCAGGTCTGCGCTAAGAAATCCCTGGGTATTAAGCACGTTATAAATAACCTATCATATCATAACTGTGGACAAATCTTTGATGTACAAGGAATGAGTGTTGGGATAGCAGTGATAATGGATCACTGCTGGGCTTGTGGATCCAGAGCTTACATGAAGCTGCCCAAGGATTGGGGTGGACTGTGTTCTATAGTGAATGTTCATGTTCCAGCATTGGTGATTCCAAAAAGGGATTTGAATATTGGTGAATTCCAGAAAGCAGGTGCACATCTAAAAAAGAAGAGGTCTGCAGAACTTTGGAGTCGGTTGAAGAGGGAGAACTATTTCTCAGAAATATCAGTAGAGGCTTTTGATTATATTCCATATGAGCACAGACTGTTCAGCAAGACCTCATTTATATTTAAGATAATCTTCATGCCCAGGATCCAAACGGATGCAAATACAAAATGGTTGCAAATAACCAGATGGGAGCTTCTGCAAACGATCAACACTACCATAAAAGGATTCAGTGCAATCAAGGAGGAACTAAGACTCAGAACAGGTATGTTCTAGACATGATTACATGTCTAGATGGAGGTATTTGTGTCAAAATTGTAGAATCATGTTGCACATGTATACCTTCTCACGACAACAAGAATGGCACCTTGACAGACACCATATGCATGTTGACAGACCTACACGTCCAGATGATTGATGAAGTGGAAGACATTGCAGATGACAGTTGGTTTGGAGCAGTTTTCTCTTGGGTTCCACAATGGATGGCGGACATGTTCCAGTTTCTTGGAGCCCCGTTGGTGATGATCATGCTTGGATTCTGTGTGATCAGAATTATAATCGCTCAGTGCAAGAAGACTGCAAAGAAAGCTGTAGGAATGTAGATCATGATTGTTGTTGAATCAGGGTGGAAGACTAAGGAACTAACAGATGAAGAAATCAAAGACTACGTAAAAGCCAGCATACACGTTCCTAAAGGTACAAAGTTTCTGTATCCAAGACACCGGAAGTACATGGGAAGATGGAACTACTGTAGCCCTACTGGACACTGCACTCTTATGACCTGGAGCATTGATGAGCATGTGAAATCAGCGCGAGGTCTGATAGGAGTTGTGAAGATTTGAGTCCCAAAGAAACGGTTTTTCAGATGAGGATGTCTTGTTGTAAAGATTGATAATGACGTGGTTGGTGAATCGCCCAGATGGGGGAGATGACGACATGTGCAGTTCCAGTCAGTATACCAATATCGCAGAGAACCTTCGAGACAAGATATCCTTTGAGAAAACCCTACCTAAATGCATGGAGACATAGGGCCTCATTACGAGTCCGGTGGGAGCCGTGCCGGAAATACTGGCAGGCTGCTGCCGGACCGGTAATACCATTCCACTTCTGTGATTGCCGGAATCACCGGGGCATTACAACCCCGGTAATTCTGGAGGCGGAATTCTGTAAATCCCCATTCCCATGGAGTCCCACAGGACTCCATGGTGATGGGGACCATGGAAACACTGGTTCCGTCTATGACGGAGCCAGCGTTTCCATGTCCGCCTGCAGGCGAGTGGTGTTATTTCCATCAGGTCAGACCCGGCGGGAGTGACACCTCCCACCTGCAGGACTCGGAATCAGCCGGTCCGGAAACAACGGTGGCGGCGGATTTACCGCCACCGTTGTTTCCGGACCGGCTGACCTGTAATGAGGCCCATAGTATTCTTTTGGATGAAGTACTGGAAGAAATGTGCATTTGAACAAGAAGAGGAGCCTCATGACGTCACATGAAAAAGGAGTTCACGTTTCTAGCGGATTGAATGAAGAGAAGAAACGTAACAGTATTCTCTAAGAATTGAAGAACAGAGGGTACAGATGAGCAACATTTCGGGCTCGAGAGGAAGCTGCTCATGCTACAGAAACACTGAAGAAAATGAAAATTAGTTTATACTTGTACAGATGTATAAACGCAAGTAGGGAAAAGTAATCATAAGGCTGGCTATGTAGTGAATTAGATTGCAGCGATGCGCCAGTGTACATACCTAGGAATGTATATAACCTAGATGATTCGACAATGCACTTTAGCAGGCCTGAAACCTCATGATCAAGAAAAAGACTTTCAGGTGAGTGGCGCAGTTGAAAAATGACTGATGGCAAGGCAAGTTTCATAGAAGATGGGGCTGGCCAAGAACCAAGGAGATAAGACCACAGTGAAACGGATGCCCGTCAAGAAGGCTACAACGAATATGAGAAAGGTACATGCTTCTGTTTGAAGCAGCATGAAAAAACACTAAAGGTTTCTACAGTACATCATTTATTAGGATTCAATGCTGCAAATGGCTTGAAAAGAGTGGTCTTCAAGTCACATAGGTGAGATCGGAATAGCATGGGTCAGGCTGTGCCGAAACTAGAAGACAGAGTGAAGCTATACTCCCTCTATTTCCTAAACAAAGTCAACAGTTACAAGGCCAAGTTCAAAATCCTAATTGTCTGATAGACTGAAGGGGTGTGGATGGATAGTGGGTTAATTGGAGGGGAGGCATGGTCCCACTGAGCTTCCATGCACCTGGGATGGTAGCCTGCGTGCTGCTAGCATGTGGAATATTTTAGAGGGGTACAAGGGTTCCAAACCAATCATAGTGGGCCATGTAATGAAGAACCCTATAGTCTGAAGAACCAATTAATCGTTGTGTATTTAGTGATGACAATGATGACCAGTTATTGGGGGTGGGTTTTGATGCCCACCTGACTTAAGTACCCAATCATATTCAGTGGCTATTTAGAACGTGTACGTAGATGTTCACTGAGAGCCAATCACAGGTACTCATAAATTGTGTAGTTTGCCACGTAGTGTGACATCAGTAGTGACGATTTTTTGTTATAAAAGAGCTGTTTTTTATTAAATGTTTCGAGATCGAGCTGTGCACCGTCGGATGATGCCCCTTGTACTCCCTGTTTGAGATAATTGATATAAAAACAGAAACGCACTTTGCCAATTATTGATGTTTGAGTAACTTCTGCATCCCCGTCCGCCTCTGAGTACTGCTACCTCGTCTTAAAGGGCCCTTAGGATTAAGAGTTCTGTTTCCATCGCCCGCTCCACTCTGGAACCTAACCCCGCTTTTCATGAGCAGAGAACTTTCTTAAAAATTGTTATTTGGTTTTTCATTAAAACCTTAATCCAGATAATTACACAGTTAACTTCTAATGTCACAAACATGCATATCTCTCTCTAAATATAAACAGGAAAATCTGTTAGTTTGTTCCTTATACAATTCCACACCGTTCCACTAATCTGCACCAAATGTTGCATAGTTACCTGTTAGGACCCTCTGGACATTACTGGCTACATGACATTTGAATACCCCTTTTCCCAGATTTCAGCCTCTTCACACATGAGACGGTGGCCTGAAATTGGCGAAACATCAATGTGGTCGTAGAAGGAACGGACAAAGCTCATTTTGAGTGTCTCAACGCGAGGAACAAAACTGAAAGTTTGGAAACCACGTTTCAAGGTGGTAGGTCACACCGTTTCTGAGATATTTGCACTGCAACATATTGCAGCACACCAAGGTGAGGTGACAGGTGGGGAGAGCGCACAAAAGGTGCCAGAATGCTGCAGCACGCCACCTCTCACCTCCCCACATGCCTACTCTGGGGTATGTGAGCCGGCCACACGCGCCCATTCTCAGTGCAGTTTACTTACGAGTCCAAGGCACAACAAGCGAAAAGCAAATTCGAATGGCAACCTACAGGATCATTGATTTTCAACAATAGATGAGTCTTCACTGATATCCTTTTCTCAGTCCCTTCTCCAGACCTAGGGACTTCTCATCTCACTTCTTCTATTTCCTCTTTCTCTTCGTCTCCCATGAATGGTGGCACCAAGTGGGAAGTCCTCTTGGTGGTCTTCTCATCATGCTGCATCATTAATGTCGACCACACTGGCACTATTCTGGTTCAGGGTCCTCAAGCCAACCTCCTTCTCTTTTACCGGATCCTGTCGTCGCTCATCAACTTTCTTCCTTCTCCTGCTTCTCCCCCTACCACTCTCCCTGTCCCCCCTCTGACTGGAATACCTGTACTCCACCTCAGAAATCCTTCAAAGGCAGAGACCGCCTCCACCTGGTGACTCTTAACGTCAGCTCAGCCAACAAACACTCTGCTGACATCTGCCTCCTCCTTGAAGACACTGACCTCGGCATTCTTGCTCTTACTGAGACATGGTTCAATGCCAGATCAGCCACTGCTTTTGACTCACTCCTCTACTCTTTCTTTGAGAGCCTGGTATGCAAGTTGGTCATCTCTCTCTCCTCCACCCTGACCATTGCTACCATTTACCGGCCTCCAGGCGCTACCTCCCTTTTCCTCTCTGAATGGGCTCATTTATTTTCCTCCTTACTTTCTACCTCCTCCTGTTTTGTGACTTCAACATCCAGTTGGACTCCCCTGGCACAGCATTCACTCTTTTCATTGACCTCTGCACCTCTATCCCTCTACATTTTCCCTTCTTGACTAACCCACTCTGCTGGACACACACTGGATGCCCTCATCCACTCTGACCTCCCTCTCTCATCTCCTCTGGTCACCCCTCTCTCTTGGTCAGACGTCTCTCCTCCCACCTGGGTCCCTTTGGCCCTCTGACTGCACCCTCAAAAGCCCTGCCAACCTCGTTCACAAACATCTGCCCGATGAAACCAGTGTCAGCTTCTGCCTTCACTTCCACCTTTATCCCCCCTTACTCCCTAACTCAGACTCTACCACAACACTGCTTTCAGCAACTTACACTTGGCCATCACCAACACTCTTGCCATTCTTGCCCCATTTATGAAAATCTGCCTGAAAGGCGCCTCCAAGTGTAACACCTAGTATGATTCTGAACTTGCAGCCCTGAAATGAAATTGCAGAGAGGAAGTGGCAAACTTCAGGCTCACCCTCTGACAAACTGGCCTGCCGCCTCCCCCAAAGGCAATACAGACTCTCCATCCGTGCCAAGAAAAGGGCCCACATTCAGGCACGGGTATCTGGTGCATACAACAACACAGCTGAACTTTTCAAAATCCGCCGGGACCTAGCCAACCCTACTGCAGTCTCCTCCTCCTCTATACCTACCCAGGTCATCTGCAATGCAATGGCCACTCACATAGCCACCAACAACCTTGTTACTCACCCTCCCAACCCATTCCACACCCCCTTGCCTACTTTGGCCCCTCACCCACCGCCTTCCCCCTTCTCTTTTGCCCTTGTCACACCTAAAGAAGTCACCAGAGTTGTCCGCACCATGAAAGTCTCTTTCAAACGGGTTTCCCATTGCTCATCCAGAACCATCAAGGACAACATTGGCTCTCTTGCCCTGACACTCGCTGATCTCAGAAACCACTCTTTTGCCACAGGAGCTTTCCACTCCTCCCTCAAACACTCCTCTGTGTGCCTCCTCCTTAAAGAAAACTTAGCAGACCCTAACTACCATGCCAACTACTGTCATTTTTCCACCCCCCTTCCTGGGGAATCTTAGGAGAAGTTGGGTTTGCCCCAACTCAATTCTCACACTGAACTTGTTGGTGCTCCACAACCATCAATCTGGATTCTGAGCATCCAGAGGCACGGAAACGGCTCTTCTGAACACCAGTGAAGAACTACTACATCTCTGGATTCCAACTCCCCATCATTCCTCTCCCTACTTGATCTCTCATCTGCCTTTGACACAGTCAACCACCCCATCCTCATACAAAGGTTCCACAATACCCTTGGTATCTCAGAACGGGCACTGGACTGGTTGACCTCTTTCCTATCTGACCACTCTTCCCAAGTCATCTTGGGCACCTTCTTGTCTCCTACTTCTCCACCTGTGGCATTCCTGAGGGTTATATCTCCTCCTCTTGGCTCTTCAACATCTACCTCACACAGCTGGCACTCTTCATATCCTCCTTCTCCCCCAACTTCCAGTGTTACGCAGATGACACACAACTCTTTTTCAAACTTCCTGCTGACCCTCTTACACCGTCCATCATCCCAGACTACCTATCTGCCATCCAAGCCTGGTGCACATCCAATGATCTCTGCCTCAATGCCAACAAAACTGAGATCCTTCCCATTGGGACCCCTGCTCCCGCCTTCTTCCCTTGAGTCTGACCTTCCTCTATGGGCTCTCCTCCTGCTCCTTCCACTGAAGCCAGAAACCCTGGAGTCATCTTCGACTCCTCTCTCTCCTTCCTCCCTCACACTCAGGACATTGCCAAGAAGTCAAACTCTCAGCTCTTCCTTCTCAAAGGAATTCTACCTTTTCTCACTTCCCCCAGAAGCTCAATGTTACCCGAGCCCTGGTTCTCTCCAGAATTGACTATTGCAATAGCCTCCTCCTGAATCTACCTTCTTCCACTCTGCGACCCCTCCAGCTAATCCAGAGTATGGCATCAAGACTTATCCTTGGCCTCAAGCCCAGGGACCGCATCTCTCCTGCCCTAAAAAGTCTTCACTGGATCCCGGTTGCTTCACAGATTAAACTGAATTCCCTCTGTATCATCCACAAAGCTATTTGGGGCCAGGGACCACACTATCTGCAACGCTCTCTCTTACTAAATATTACACTTCAAGACCTCTGCGCTCCTCTAGAACCAGCTTTCTGCGTGTAAAGCGTTTTGCTAAACAGAGGGCAGCAGGTCGTTTACTCCCTTCTATGCAACAGCCTCCCCCTCGCTGTGCGTCTTCAGCAGGACTTTCTCAAATACCATAAGCTCTTCAAGACTTTCCTTTTACCTCATCCTTCCCCCCTTTTCTCCTCTGCTAAACTCTCAGTTGCTTTGATTTGTTTCGGCGATTGAGTGTGGGAGGTCACGGCCCCTTATGCATCCTCGGGGCCGTGACCTCCCACACTCAATCGCCCCCATCTTCTGTCTATCCTCAGCACTTGCCTAGGCACACCCTTCCGTCCTGAAGGCTCGCGCTTATCTTACCATGCACTTCATCTGTTGCTCACCCACGAGTGCGGACACCCCATCACGTACTCCCACTGCCCCGTCCCTTCTGCACTTGCACGTTCTGAATACTCACAACGCATAGTAGGTTTGTCATTTCTTTTTGCCCTCCACTGTATGTAATATCTGTATGCTTGTTAAAGTCTCTCATTCCTATGTCCCCTTCGTGTTGGGTTGTATACGAATTGTTCGAATGACAATTGACCTTCTGCACAATTGACCACATTTAAATGGTTAATTAGGATATATATGCGGGGGAAACCCGCCGCAACCCCTCGCCCAATCCAAGCCCCCACCCCAACCCCCACCCAAACCCCTTATATTATTATTACCCCATCCCAACCTATTATATATATAAAAATGACAATATGGTCAATTGTGCAGAAGGTCAATTCAGACCCCTGTAATTCGGTCAATTGTATCATTCGAACAATTGCACTCGAACAATTCGGGTAATAGCCCCTGTTGCCCTGTGGACGCTTTGAAACAGAATGTACTTGCTGTGTAAGCGCCTAACAAGCAAACGATACATAAATAAAATAAATAAATATCATATCTTTCTACAGAACCTGTGCAAAGTACTTTTACTAATTACAATTATATCATTCATATTTACATTTTAAAATGTTCAATATGCGCTTAGAAATGTGGCTAATAATAGCTGCAAAAGAGCAAAGTCCAAAGAGCGTTAATTCATATTTTTTTAAAAAAAGAAAGAAAATCCTCCTTAAATCTAAGGTACTGTCCCCTTAATGGTAAAGTGCACGTGTCCATTAAGGAATCACGGGTCTGCCTCTTCGCTGCTCCCCATAGTTGCCAACATGATCCATTCCATTCTGTAGGTACTTATGCAGTCCTGCTTTTCTCTTTTGCATTCTGGGAGTGTAGTCCACTTTTCCCATTATAAAACTCAGACTACAAGTTCCAGAATGCAAAGAACAAAACAGGACTGCATAAGTGTTAGGCAGAATCCTTTGCAGTTCCCTTAGGGAGCACTACAGAAGATTAGGACTACAGGTGAGCAATAAATCCCCTTTGGTATCAGTCTGTACCACAAAGATTTACTTGGTAGCTGTGGCTGAGCAGTCAGACGTATCTCAAGAGGGAGATGAGCAGTATTCAGGGTTTACACAATAAGCCTTCAGTACTATGGAACAAGGAAATACTGACCAAAGCTTTGTAGTAAAAAGAATATATATATGTATTTTATACACTTCTAGTTAAACACATCTATCACAGTTCTTAAAGCAAGTTAAATTCGGTCAAAGAAAGTATACACAACTCCCTAGTTAAATTGTAGACAAGTTTGAGCAAGAGTGAAAACTGAGAAAAACGGCACAGTGCAAACCAAACACAAATGGCACTCTAGCAATTTCTCACAAGGTAGGGAAAGCACAAGTTATACAGAAATATCTTCTTAACACTTCCCTTAAGTTTGTGAAACAGTTTAAGCAAGACAGTGCATCATTATAGAAAATACTTAAATGAAAACTGAGCAAAATGGCATTTCACAAGGTTTAAAAGTGGGGAGGAAAGGGTAGTTATAAGAAGGAGGTGCACCAACACAGTTCTGGTTGAGAAGCAATCTAGAGAAGGCAGTTCTAACAAATTTAGCCAGAGTGAGTAGGCCTGTGCCAGAGTCAGTGGTACAGGGCAAGGGCCCAGGAGCAAAATGTTCTTGTAGCTGCAGTCAAGTATTTGGTTAACGATTTTGAAAAGGTGGATGCAGAAGGTGAAAGACAACGTTAAGAGAGAGGTGCAGCCAACCCAACAGGTAGGTAAAGGATTTAAAACACCTTTAGCTCTACCACGCAGAAAGGGCGGCCTGGCGGAACAATGTACCTTTAAAATGAAGAAGTGGCTCCTGCGGTGACGGTTGTTCCTGGTAGTACCTGCAGTTCGGGGGTTCCAGCCGAGGAAGAGAGGCTCTCGTTGTGGAGGAAGGTTCGAGTTACTGCACTACCCAGGGATGCAACCAGCCGCGGTGCTGCCAAACGAATAAAAGGTACGCTCCTTTAAATCGCATTTCTGGTGGACTGGTGCCTGGCTATCTGGCCTCCGAGTTCAGGGTACTGGTGATTCGACCAAAGCAGGTCCGGGACGGGCATTGGCAAACTGGTTGGCCCCACCAGCTGAAGGGAAGAAGGCTCTTTCAGATGAAGATCTTCTCTCGTCGTGTGGATAAAAGTGGTGAGATGCTGCAGCAGGGCTTCACCGGTGGTGCAGTCATTGCAGATGCCTTTGGCTTCTCTCCTGTTCGGCTTCTTAGTTCCAGTGGTGACATCTTGCTCTTCCAGTCCTCAGGACCCTGCTTTTATGCAAAAACATCCCCATTCATACAGCCTGGCTGTCACTCACACAGTGGAGTGGTCATCTTGGCGGGAGACTCTCCAGCCTATCAGGAGAGATTGCGACATGGGTTGCTGATGTGACCCTGTCCAGGGGTCCTACTCCCCCTCCCACACAATGGACCCACACGAGACTCAGTGGCGCCGAAAGGAGGGCTTCTTGGCAGAAGCCTGCCAAAAGGACGAACAAAGGATCCCCGACCTGGGTTAAGAGTTTAGAGGAAGACACGAGAAAGAAGTTATATTATAGTTCTTGCAAATGAAACCTACCGGAGTAAAGTTAATCTTAAAATACACTGGCGGTATGTTAGAGGCTGTCAGAAAATGTGGTAGCCTCGAACAATGGGAAAATCCCATAGGAAAATATTTGCGGTTGAATATTTACGGTAGTAACCACTGCCACTAGCCAGAAACGTTTGAGAGAGGGACTGTACGGTACCCTCTCGAAAATTAACATAAGGGGAAAACTATTAGCCCGTTCCAGTACCTCCATTGTAAGATGGTTTGTACTAGTTTAGTTCATAAAAATTGACTAGTAAAGTCAATTGGGACTTTACATGCCCTGGGAGAAAGTAGTCAATCCCAGGGTATGGAGTCTATGTTTGGCGGTCGCTACGACACCCCTGTGTCACTGCACAGAGGGTACTGTGTAACACATGTGACTAAAGATGGTTCCTATGGAGGTGAGAAAAACCCCATAGACATTAAACACAAAAATAGCCTAGAACGCACATAGCAAAAATGCCTAAGAGTGGTAAAAAGAGTCTCACTCTTAGCAGGAGAAAAAAACAAACCCTTCAAATACAGCAAAGCTGCTGGGGGACTCTATAGGTAAGGGAAATTAGCCATAGAATGAGAATTCTCCCTAACACTCGCCCCCTCAGACTAAGGGACAGAGGATCTAATCCACTCCTGGATGAGTCTCTTACCTCTAGTCGGTTATAAACATCCTAGAGAGACCATCAGCATTTTGGTGGTGACATCCTGACCTGTGCTCAATGGTAAAATCAAACCCTTGGAGGCAGATTGACCATTTTAGCAGTTTTGGGTTTCCCCTTTCATTTGCAAGGGTTGGTGGTCTGTTTGAATGATGAAAGTAGATCCATACAAGTATGGTCTAAACTTCTTCAAAGCCCACACAATGGCAAAACATTCTCTCTCAATAGTTGCCCACCTTGTTTCAGGTTCCTTCAGTTTCCTACTGATGAAGCAAATGGGATGCTCCCTGCCTTTCTCATCCATTTGACTGAGTACTGCACCTATACCTA
The DNA here is from genome assembly GCF_040938575.1 of Ambystoma mexicanum. Taxonomy (NCBI): domain Eukaryota; kingdom Metazoa; phylum Chordata; class Amphibia; order Caudata; family Ambystomatidae; genus Ambystoma; species Ambystoma mexicanum. Next base: position 32,983,926 of record NC_090934.1, read on the forward strand.
TATTGGAAGCATCTGTTTGTACAATGAAGGGTTGGTGGTAGTCACGAGCTCTGAGAACTGGAGCTTGACAAAAGGCTTTCTTCAGGCTTTGAAAGGCCTGATTGCACTCCTCATTCCATTTGACCTTTTTAGGGAACTTAGGAGAAGAGATTACATTCAGTGGAGAAGCTGTGGATCCATAGTTCTCAATGAAATTCCTGTAATACCCAGTGAGGTCTAGGAAGGCTCTCACCTGGGTTTGAGTAGAAGGGGTTGTCCAATTTTGCACAGCTTCAATCTTGCTGAGCAAAGGCCTTATTTCACCACCTCCTACCTCATGCCCAAGGTAGACCACTTTACTCTGACCAATTTGGCATTTACTTACCTTTATGGTCAGATGGGCCTGTTCAAGAGCCTACAAAACATATCCTAGGCGGTCAACATGTTCTTTACAAGTAGGGCTGAACATTGCAATGTCATCCAAGTATGCCATGCAGAAGTCCTCCATCCCATTCAGAACCTGATTAACCATCCTTTGGAATGTAGCAGGTGCATTCATTAATCTAAAAGGCATAACCTTAAACTGTTATAAGCCCACTGGGGTGGAGAATGCAGTTTTATCCTTGGCATGGTCAGTCAGGGCTATTTACCAAGAGCCTGACGTGAGATCAAATGTGCGGAGGAACTTGGCTGAACCAAGTCTATCCACCAGCTCATCTGTCCTTGGCAAAGGATGGGCATCAGTCATAGTGACTGCATTAAGAGCTCTATAGTCCACACAAAATCTCAACTCCTTGGCTCCTGCCTTTGGTACTAACACAACTTGGCTAGACCATGGACTAGTAGAGGGCTCTATTACCCCAAGATCAAGCATCTTGTTGACCTCTGCTTTGATGTGGGTTCTTACACTTTCTGACATCCTGTAACCCCGGCTTTTGACAGGTAAACATTCACCAGTATGGATATCATGTTGGCCCCAAGAGGTCAAGCCTGGTGCTAGAGGGGCTAGAGGGGCAGATTGATTTAACAAAACGTTGCACTTCTCCTGTTGCTCAGGTGTCAGATTAGAAGAGAGATTACCTCCTTCTATTTTCTCATCTAAAGGTTTACCTCTGAGGAGGTCAGGCAGAGGTTCACTCTCCACCTCCTCTTGAACTGAAGCTACAAGCAAAGCTCCCAGTTCTGGTCTCGAGACATAAGCTTTTAGACGGTTGGTGCGAAAAACTCTAGGAGCCTCCTTAGGATTGCCTAAGAGCACCAGATAGTTCACCTCTCCAAGTTTTCCCACAACCTTGAAGGGTCCCGTCCATTTGTTCTTAAGGCCCTCTGCCTTGTTGGGACCATAACAAGAACTAGCTGGTATTGAGCGAACTCAACCATGTTGGCCTTCTGGTCATGCCAATGCTTAACCAGAGCCTGACCTGCTTTCAAGTTATCACTCGCCTCAGCCATCATGTGTGACATTCTCCTCCGTCCGGAGTCCTATCACATAGTCAGTGACTCTGACTGGTGTAGGGGAAGGAGCACTCTCCAACTCCTCCTTGATTAGGGCCAATGGACCTCTGACCAGATGGCCATATAGATGTTCAAAGGGACTGTAACCCACTCCCTCCTGAGGGGCTTCTCTATATGCAAAGAGAAGGCATGGCAGTAAGAGATCCCACTTTTTCTTAAGGGGATCACCTAAAGCTCCTATCATGCTCTTCATGGTTCTGTTAAACCTTTCTACCAATCCATTTGTCTGAGGGTGGTATGCTGTTGAGAACTTGTAGGTAACTCCACAGTTTTTCCACATGGCCTTCATGTAGTGGGACATAAAATGTGACTCCCTGTCGGATATTACCTCCTTAGGAAACCCAACCCTGGTAAAAATACCAAGGGGGGCCTTAGCTACAGCCTGAGCTGTAACAGTGTTAGGAAAGATTTCGTAATTGTAGGTAATTTTCCTTCCATGTGGCAACCCCTAAACTTTTTGCTGTTGTTTTTCACCTTGTTCTTGACTTTGCCAGAGAAGTGCAGCCTTCTGCCGCACTCCTCTGGGCTTTCGCTCCTTTCTTACGGGGAAACTGACATGCCCTTAACACAGTCAGTACCGGGGAACGCTGGTTTCTTTTATCATGTTGCGGCTTTCGTGCAACATGACACAAGAGGGCACTGTAAGCTAAGTTAAAGCTCTTTTGGGTCTCTAGCTTTCTACAGGCCCTAGATACTCGTTTAGGATTGTATCTGATCGGTGCAAGTGATTCAGGGACGGGAATGGTGGCAGTGATCGTTTCTTGTGTTTTGAGCTCCTTTTGGCATTCTAAGCCCGTTTCTCGTGCTTAACCCAAAATGGTGGCCTGGCTCCCAAAATGGCCAGACCACGAGGCTCCTTTGTCCTGTCCGCTGACCGTCTTGCTCCCTTCACCTTCCCCAGGTCGAGCCGACCCGGGGCCTTCCTTATTTGGGCATGTACTTTCCCGCGAAACACGGATGCTTTTGCGGGCTTCTACATGTCTTGTGTGTGCCTCCAGGATGTGGGCTGGGATGTCTGGTCCCAATACACATCCTGGGTGCCAGAGAGTCTAGGGTGGTGTGAATGCCTGGGACCACCGTGGTCCGTGATTGGTCCACGAATGGTGTGAGTGTTGATGAGCGAATCTCCCATTGGGTCCCCTCCGTTCTGGCGCGAAGGGAACCGTGGATAAGAGGGGGCTGGAAACACCACTACCATGTCGATCTCCTGAGTTCTCACGAACGAAGGAATACAGGAGCCAAGTATCCTGCAACCAAGAAGCTGGACCGAGGAATCGCTGGTGACCCGCTGAAGGACTTCTCCTCTGCACTGCTGTCGCCTTGTGAAACCCTTTTCACCTTTGATCGAACCAGAAGGCCTGTACTGGTACTTCGACCCTAGGAATAGCGGGAACAGCTATTCTCGGCATCTTCACCATCTCCTGCCAGTAAGCCTTCGGAAGCGTACCTGGGCCATCCAGTAGACTGACCAGCTTACACGGGAGTCTTGCTCTGTAACCGCCGCCAGGTTGTGTAGTATTTCGAGTCCTTGTCACTCTCACACGCTTCGTACACTTGGCGTTCCCAGGTCTGAAGTGAGTAGTGTACATTTGGCTCAGATACACACGGCCGCTCCGTTGCCCTGCTGTGGTAACAAACTGTGCGGGTTTCTTCAATTGGGACGTCTTTTTACTCAACACGACGACGAGGCGTTCCCTGCTCTTCTGAACCTGCCAGCTACTGAAACGGACGCGGAGAAGCCTGGGTCTGCTTGCATCGGGGACCGGTGAGTAGCATAGCTAGGATCTGGTCGCCCTCCTGCAGGAGCCCATTGCTTTTCCCCGCTGTGTCAAACAGCACCCTTTTCCGTACTCGCGCTCTGCTTCTGCCCACTGTGGAGGCTGCGCTTGAGTCGCGGAACTTGTTCTTCTTCTTTTGTGCACTAAACTGAACTGCCTGATTTCCCTCGAAGAGCTTCTCCTTTTGCCCGTTGGCACCAGCGCGTGCAGGTACTTTTGAGCACAAGGCTCCACTCTTCGCAGGGCTCAGACTTCCATCTAGTTAGGTGTCTCTGAAGGTGAACTGGGTCTAAGCATTATTTCGCACTGCCTGTTTTCCCTCCCTTTTAGGTGGACTACACATTTTGTGCATATAACGCTTGCGACTGTCGTATTTGTATATATATTGTGTTGATATGGTATGTGTTGGTTTAATATTGTGATATTGTGATTTTCTCGCTACGGTCATTGTTTTAAAGGCCTTGAAATAAATGTTTATATATTTTTTATATAACAACTGTTTGGAGTAGTTTGTAAGTGATCTTGCTTTGTGTGATCATTGCGGGCTTTCAGTCACCCTCACCCCTCTTGAGACCTAGTCTTGACCGCCGCGATCGCTACCTTGATTGGTCTGGCTCGTCCAGAGGTTACCCTGTTCCAAGTAATTAGGTTGGCCTTCTGAACTTCTGCGCCACCAGGACAGAGTTCAGAAATCCGTCTTAACAAATTGGTGTACAGCGGTGGGATACGACTGAAGGTATCCAGTGTTGCGCACGAACTAAGGCATTTCAGGTTATTCCAACCAGGACACGTAGTGAATTGTTGTAGTATAACTTTAAAAAGGCCATAGTCCTATCTAACAGTATGGAAACAAATACCTTGTTAACTTTAAATGCTTCCAAATCAGAAACATTGAAAAAGATGTGTGCAGAGAGAGGTGTTTCCTCTCAAGGCACGAAATTGGAAATGATCCAAAGAATCGTGGCGTGGCAAGAAGCGCAGCTTGACGCTATAACTTCTGAGGACAATGCGGAAAGTGGTGGGGCTGCTCTCACTGGTAGAACCGACGGTTCTGCTGCTGCACTGATCCATCGCGACCACGAGGACAGGGAGGACGAGATGTCTAATGTTTCCTCTGCCAGTGCTGATGGGGAGGCTATGCTTGAATTCAAGAAGCAAAAGCTGCGGTTTAGGCAGCAGGAGCTTGAATTCAGCATAGCCAAACTAAAAATCGAACAGGCAGAAAAACAAAAAGACAGGGATCACCAGTTGGAACTGGCCAAGCTTCAGTTTGCAAAAGGGTGCAAGGGTCCTGGACATGGGTCTGGGGCTTCCTCTCATCCACGGTTTCCGAAAGATCTGCTCAGTGTATATGAGGAAAGGAATGACATTATGGACTGGCTGAATGCGTTTGAGTATGCATGCGAAGTTCAACAAGTTGACAATGCTGATAAGATTGCCTGGTTACTCAGCAGACTGCCCCATTCTGGCTGTAGTGCCATTATGGAAATGTCAAAGGCTGAGCGAGCTGATTTCGCAATGTTAAAGCAAACTCTCATTTTAAAGTTTGGGAAGACTCCGGCCCAATATTTGAAACGTTTCAGAGAGTATAAGAAAAAGGAAGGTGGTACTTGGGTATCTTATGTCACTGAATCCTTGAAAAACTTAACTGGCTGGGTCGAAGGTTATAAGGTTTCTACCTTCGAAGGCATGATAAATCTTGTCATGCTGGAACACATTTTTGCATCTTCTTGCCCGGAGCTTAAGCAGCATTTGGCCGATTCGAAGGAGATAGATCCTAAGAAGCTGGCTATTGCAGCCGACTTATGGGTGTCACATCGAGTGTCCCATAAGGACAAAACTCATCCTGGTAAGCAGGAGGAAGGGAAAAAGTCCAAAGATATGGAGAGTGGAGCATCTGATAAATCTTCTTCTCATAAGGGCCACAAAAAGAAAAATAAGGGTAAGACACAAGAGAACTCACAGGGTAGTGGAGGTCAGCCTCCGAAACAGAACTTTGGTTACAATAAGCCTCCCTATGTAAACAGACCCAATGGATCTTGTTTTGCTTGTGGAGCAACTGACCACGTGAAGGGGGATCCCCGGTGTAAGGTTAGACCTTTGGGGGTCCACTCCGCTAATCTGGCCTTCTCCTCCTATGAGGAAGAAGAGATTACAGGAGCATCCTTCTCCTCAGACTCATTTCCCAGCGGGATAGAGGCTGAGGTAGTTTTAGTTTCCCTGGGTTCCTGGGAGCCTAAACTCGCAGAGGCTTATGCTAGGATTCTGGATAATACCAAGCACTACTTTAAAGACAGTGTGCTGATCAATGGAGTAGATACTCCAGCTCTTAGGGATAGTGGGTGCAGTCGCACTGTAGTGGATTCTACCTTGGTAGACTCAGAGGAAGTTGCCAGAGCTACTCTGATGCCCACTAAGTTGGCTGACGGCCCACTCCGTATGTTCCCAGTAATACCTGTAAATCTTACTTTAAATGGTACAGCAGTCAGGATTCCAGTGAGCATTCAGAGAAACGTCCCGGGAAAGGTCTTGTTAGGTAATGATCTCAGAGATTTAGGGCTCGTAGGAGACACTGCCGAAAGACTCTACACACGGTCACAAGCACGGGCAGCATTGGCCAAGACCAATACGCCGCCCCAGCCGAAGGGGAAACCCAAGGCGAAAGCAGTCGACAAGTCAAGACGAGGGAAAGAGAATATTCCCCCGAGCTCGCCTACCACTGCGGTGGAGGAAGTTGGTCAATCGCCCGGGCCTGACGAGGAGGTGGCGATGCCTGAAGTATTTGACCCCAACGATCATCCTGAACTAAAAGACTTGTTAGTTGAAGGAGGTCCTGATAGGGACGAATTCAGTAAAGGCCAACGTGAGTGCCCATCTCTGGAAGGCCTAAGGAGACAGGCCTGCTCCCAGCTTGAGGGTGAACCTCCTGGGACGCATAGGATTTATTGGGAAGGTGGACTCCTGTATAGTGAGCCCACAGAGTCTACAGAAGGAGACCATAGGAGGTTGGTGGTTCCCCTTGCTGTTAGGCCCTTCCTCCTGCAGTTGGCGCATGAAGTTCCCCTTGCTGGTCACCTTGGTATGAAGAGGACCAAGCAAAGGTTATCCATCAACTTCTACTGGCCCAAGATGGGGGTGCAAGTAGAAAGTCACTGCAGGAGTTGTGCCGCGTGCCAGTTGTCTGGTAAGGTTGGCGCGACAATCCAAGCTCCGTTGGTACCGCTCCCAGTTGTGGGGGTACCATTTGAAAGGGTAGGGATCGACATCGTTGGTCCCCTTGACCCGCAAACATCCTCAGGCAATAGGTTTATCCTGGTGCTGGTCGACCATGCAACCAGATATCCTGAGGCCATCCCTTTGAAAACTGTAACTGCCAAGTCAGTTGCAAAAGCTTTACTTGGCATATTTACTAGGGTTGGCTTCCCTAAAGAAGTTGTGTCGGATCGTGGCAGCAACTTTATGTCGAAGTATATGCAGGCTATGCGGAAAGAATGTGGGGTCACCTACAAGTTCTCTTCTGCATAACACCCCCAGACCAATGGTCTGGTGGAACGTTTCAACAGAACGTTAAAAAGCATGATTGGGGCTCTGGAGGAACCTCAGAGAAGAAAATGGGATCTTCTTTTACCATGCTTACTGTTTGCCTACCGAGAGGTACCACAGGAGGGTGTTGGCTTCAGCCCCTTCGAACTTCTGTTTGGTCATCCCGTACGGGGACCCTTAGCCATCATCAAAGAGGGATGGGAGATGCCCACTCCCCCTGTTACTACCAACGTAGTGGATTATGTGCTAGGGCTCAGAAAACGGATGGTACTTCTGATGGGCTTGGCTAGTGATAAATTGAAGGCAGGACAAGCGCTGGTGAAACATTGGTATGACCAGAAAGCTTCCCTCATCAACTTTACACCTGGTCAGCAAGTCCTGATCATGAATCCCATAAGGCCTCGAGCTTTACAGGACAAATGGTCAGGCCCTTACACAGTGGTGGAGCCCCTGGGTGAGGTTAACTATTTAGTGGACCTTGGACAGACTCCAAAAGTGTTTCACGTGAATAGGTTGGAGGCTTTCGTCCCAAGAGTCGAAATCGCAGCACTCCTACTGGCTTCAGATGTTGAGGAAGAGGAGTCTGAACCTCTCCCCGACCTGTTCCAAAGCGGTCCTTCAGATAGCTCCTTTGAGGGTGTCCGAATGGCCCCTCACCGGTCTTCTGATCAGCAGGCTGAGGTGAAAAGTTTGCTTAGGCAGTTTTCCCCCCTGTTTTCACAGTCGCCTAGTTTGACACCAAAGTGCGGGCTTTCAGTCACCCTCACCCCTCTTGAGACCTAGTCTTGACCGCCGCGATCGCTACCTTGATTGGTCTGGCTCGTCCAGAGGTTACCCTGTTCCAAGTAATTAGGTTGGCCTTCTGAACTTCTGCGCCACCAGGACAGAGTTCAGAAATCCGTCTTAACAACAGTCCTAATAGGATTTGCGTCAGGGTACCTAGTAGAATGGTCTACTACAACAAGGATAAACCTGTTGCCTGAAGAGGTTGGAGGATCAAGGGGACCAACAATGTCTATTCCTACCCTCTCAAATGGTACTCCCACCACAGGGAGAGCCACTAAAGGTGCCACATTCCTGGAACCACTTTTACCAGAGGTTTGGCAAGTGTGGAAACTCTTGCAATACTTAGCTACCTCAGCCCTCATTTTAGGCCAATAAAAGTAGAGAGAGAGCCTTTCTTTGGTCTTCTTGAAACTCAAGTGACCAGCCAAAGGTATCTCATGGGCTAGTTGCAAGCATTTGAGTTTGTTTTCTTGGGGCACTACAAGTCTTTTGTAGTCTCCTGGGATTGACTCTGTCGGTTCACTATAGAAGAGGCTATCTTCCCAGTGTAACCTATACTCCCCAGGCTCTTGCCCTTCAAGCTGAGAAGCTGCCTGGTGGCGAAACCTTCCAGAGTTGGACTTTCTCTTTGTCCCCTACTGAAGTCTGCCCTGTTGGGGCCACCTTCTGCCAGTAAAGACTGCAGCTCAGGATGGTCCACAGGGCCAAGATATCCAATGAGTTCCTGGCCTCCTACTAGATCTGCATCTTCAGTCTCTAGTTCAACCACACAGGGTGGTAACTCAGCCTCAGCTGGAGGAGGAATTACAGGTGTGATTTTTGACAACCTAGGAGATTTCCTGGTTGGCAGCACTGGAGTGCTTTCTGCTGGTTTCTTATTTGAAGTCTTGGTTTCCCCTTTGCTTCTGGTTGCTTTGAAATAACAGTTAGTAACTCCAGTGGAGTAGGAGTGATTTCTTTTTCTATCATCTCCTCAGGAGAGCCCCTCAAGGTCCTCTCCCTTGCAGGTCTGGTAAGCTCCTCTAATCTCTTACTAGGAGGGCTGGGGGTAGTTGACACTACTCCCAAGTCTTTCAGATAATTTCCCAACAGCACCCTTCCTGGTACTTCAGATTGTACACTCACAGGTATCCTGACAGTCATTTCATTGTACTGGATGAGAGCTGGTAATCGGGGAAGCATCTGCACAGGCCCTCCATCTAACTTGGTGAGGCGTTTGGGTGCCTTAGCAACATCCTCAACCTTGAAAAAAGATTCATCCACCACAGTTATGCTGGCCCCAGTGTCTCTAATGGCAGGAGTCTCCTGACCATTGACTAGGACACTCTCTTTATAATACTTTATAAAGTATTAGGAGGAATAGAATTATACACATCTAAATTCTGTTGTTCCCACAACCCTAGGGATACTAAAGATACACTAGCTGAGACTCCAATGGGGTCTTCAGTTAGTAGTTGAATGTTTCCACTGGCCATATGTACTTCCTCCTCTGGAGCGAAGGCTAAGGAGACAGTGTGGACCCCTGAAGGTTTACCCTTACATCTGGGATCCCATTTCACATGATCAATAGAGCCACAAACATAACATTTTCCAAATGTCTTTATGAATGGTGGCTTGTTCTGACCTCCTTCTGGTCTGGGACCAGAAGGTACACTCGCCTGATTAGGTTTCCCTTGGGGCCTACCCTTAGAATTTTGTTTGGGGGCCTCTACGGAATTGGAATTATTTGAATTCTCTTTGTTGTCTTTCTTGGGCTGCTTTCCCTCATCCCTTTTCTGAGTTACCCCTGAATCCTTGTGAGTAGCCCTGTGGGCAACCCACAAGCCAGCAGCCTTAGCCAGCTTCTTAGAATCTAGTTATTTTGAATCAGCCAAGTGCTGTCTGAGCTCAGGAGAGCAGGCATCATAGATAGACTCCATCATTACAAGGGTTCTCATTCCTTCATAAGGGTTAACTCTATAACCCTTAATCCATCCCTCTAAGTTCTTCGAACACTCATTCACCCAAGTAGTCCAAGGGGTACTATCATGCTTTTTGAGGGTCCTAAACCTCTTAAGGTACTGGGGAGGAGTATTCCCAGATCTAGCTATTAAAGCTAGCTTTACATATTCATAATCCATCCTATCCACCTCCCCCAACTCCATTACCACATCAGATGCAACATGTGGGAGCCTAGAGAAGAGCCAGGGGATCAACTGATTCCCTGTGATATCCTGGAGCCCATTATTGTATTCAAACATAGCTAGCCAATCTAATACATCCAACTTAGGTTCATACATACCCACAATCTCTTTAGGCATTCAGGGTCTTTTTGGACTGGAAGATCTAGAGGATTCGGGGAGAGAAGCATTTTCCAAAGACAATTTATTCATCTCAAGCTCATGATTGAGCTCTAATTCTTTGAGCCTTAGTTCTTGATGTCCCTGTTCAGTTTGGGCACTAATTCCTTTGAATTCTAGTTCAAGTCTCATTTTTTCTAGAGAGATAAATTCAGGACTTAATGTGGGACCTGTTAAAGGTCCAGTAGCCACAGGTTGAGGCCTTTGAGCAGGTAGAGGACCAGAGAGGGTGACATTGTTATCCTCCTCTTCCTCATCTGTCTCAACAATAACATTTTCAACATTATCCTCTTCACTGTTTGCTACATTTGCTGGGGTAGTGGGCACTACAGCACCACTATCCAGACTTTGTTTCTCTAACAGTCTATCAATCATTTCTAATTTCTTGCCTTTGACAGGAAGCCCTTTCTGTCTACACAGACCCCTTAAATAATCAGCAGCATTAGTAAGGAGGGTCTCCCGGCTCTAACTTTCCATATTTTTGACTTTGTTTAAAATAAACTTTTGTGATAGATAGCCTTGTGGTTATTTGAACCAAGGTACTAGCAGAACTCTAAAATGTAAATCCAATACTTTTATCCTCACCGCTGTACACCAGTGTTAGGCAGAATCCAGTGCAGTTCCCTTAGGGAGCACTACAGAAGATTAGGACTACAGGTGAGAGCAATAAATCCCCTTTGGTATCAGTCTGTACCACAAAGATTTAGTTGGTAGCTGTGGCTGAGCAGTCAGACTTATCTCAAGATGGAGATGAGCAGTATTCAGGGTTTACACAATAGGCCTTCAGTACTATGGAACAAGGAAACACTGACCAAAGCTTTGTAGTAAAAAGAATATATATATATTTATTTTATACACTTCTAGTTAAACACATCTATCACAGTTCTTAAAGCAAGTTAAATTCGGTCAAAGAAAGTATACACAACTCCCTAGTTAAATTGTAGACAAGTTTGAGCAAGAGTGAAAACTGAGCAAAACGGCACAGTGCAACCCAAACACAAATGGCACTCTAGCAATTTCTCACAAGGAAGGGAAAGCACAAGTTATACAGAAATATCTTCTTACACACCCTAGCAACACTTCCCATAAGTTTGTGAACCAGTTTAAGCAAGGCAGTGCATCAGTATAGAAAATACTTAAATGAAAACTGAGAAAAATGGCATTTCACAATGTTTAAAAGTGGGGAGGAAAGGGTAGTTATAAGAAGTAGGTGCACCAACACAGTTCTAGTTGAGAAGCAATCTAGAGAAGGCAGTTCTAACAAATTTAACCAGAGTCAGTAGGCCTGTGACAGAGTCAGTGGTAAAGGGCAAGGGCCCAGGAGCAAAATGTTCTTGTAGCTGCAGTCAAGTCTTTGGTTAACGATTTTGAAAAGGTGGATGCAGAAGGTGAAAGACAATGTTAAGAGAGAGGGGCGGCCAACCCCACAGGTAGGTAAAGGATTTAAAACACCTTTAGCTCTACAACGCAGAAAGAGCGGCCTGGCGGAACAATGTACCTTTAAAATGAAGACGTGCTCCTGCAGTGGCGGGTGCTCCTGGTAGTTCCTGCAGTTTGGGGGATCCAGCAGAGGAAGAGAGGCTCTTGTTGTGGAGGAAGGTTCGAGTTACTGCACTACCCAGGGATGAAACCAGCCGCGGTGCTGCCCGACGAATAAAAGGTACGCTCCTTTAAATTGCGGTCCGGGTGGACTGGTGCCTGGCTATCCGGCCTCCGAGTACAGGGTACTGGCGATTCGACCAAGGCAGGTCCGGGAGGGCGATTGGCAAACTGGTTGGCTCCACCAGCTATAGGGAAGAAGGCTCTTTCAGATGAAGATCTTCTCTCGTCTTGTGGAGAAAAGTGGTGAGACGCTGCAGCAGGGCTTCACCGGTGGTTCAGTCGTTGTAGATGTCTTTGGCTTCTCTCCTCTTCGGCTTCTTAGTTCCAGCGGTGACATCTTGCTCTTCCAGTCCTCAGGACCCTGCTTTTATGCAAAAAGATCCCCATTCATACAGCCTAGCTGTCACTCACATAGTGGAGTGGTCATCTTGGCGGGAGACTCTCCAGCCTATCAGGATAGAGTGCGACATGGGTTACTGAGGCAACCCTGTCCAGGGGTCCTCCTCCCCCTCCCACACAATGGACCCACCCCAGACTCAGTGGCGCCGAAAGGAGGGCTTCTTGGCAGAAGCCCGCCAAAAGGACGAACAAAGGATCCCCGACCTGGGTTAAGAGTTTAGAGGAAGACACGAGAAATAAGTTATATTAAAGTTCTGGCAAATGAAATCTACCAGAGTAAAGTTAATATTAAAATACACTGGCGGTATGTTAGAGGCTGTCAGAAAAAGTGGTAGCCTCGAACAATGGGAAAATCCCATAGGAAAATATTTGCGGTTGAATATTTACGGTAGTAACCACAGCCACCAGCCAGAAACTTTTGAGAGAGGGACTGTACGGTACCCTCTTGAAAATGAACATAAGGGAAAAACTATTAGCCCTTTCCAGTACCTCCATTGTAAGATGGTTTGTACTGATTTAGTTCATAAAAATTGACTAGTAAAGTCAATTGGGACTTTACACGCCCCGGGAGACAGTAGTCAGTCCCAGGGTATGGAGTCTATGTTTGGGGGTCGCTACGACACCCCTGTGTCACTGCACGGAGGGTGCTGTGTAACACATGTGAATAAAGATGGTTCCTATGGAGGTGGGAAAAACCCCATAGACATTAAACACAAAAATAGCCTAGAACACACATAGAAAAAATGCCTACAGGTGGGAAAAAGAGTCTCACTCTTAGCAGGAGAAAAAAACCAACCCTTCAAATCCAGCAAAGCTGCTGGGGGACTCTATAGGTAAGGGAAATTAGCCATAGAATGAGAATTCTCCCTAACCATAAGCACCTACAGATTGGAATGGATCGTGTTGGCAACTACGCCGCCTCCAACACACCATAAAGTATTTTCAAAAATCGAAGGAAGTCTAATATCAGCGAGGATTTCCCTCCCACAAGGAATCTCGCCCATAGGCGTTTGCCGCATAAATGAAGTTGAAATCAGTAGAAAGCTCTGCATTTGTGTGTTCCAGGGCAATGAATGAGCAGATGTTGCTCCTACAGAGTCTACAGATTCTTTCATGGTTCAGGGTGTGAGTCTCAAACACCTGAAGGGGATTCAGAAAGAGCTTCCTGCTGAAGCAAGCTGAGTCTGAGTTCCTTTATGACACCCTGCGCCTGCCAGAGAGAAAGGGTCTGGAGGCGTTCATCGGCTCTGTCGTGTAGGCGTTGGAATTAACCTGTCGGGTGAGGGATAGGGGTGGCATCTAGGTAGACTCCCAATGTCTTCACAGAAGAGGAGCCTGGGATTGAAATGCCATCGATGTTGTAGGAGGCGTAGCCAGGGTTGAGCTTTTTGATCACTGCTGTTGGCCCTACGAGGAGGACCTCTGTGTTTTCGTCATTAAGGCACAAGCGGTGAGTAGCCATCCAGGCCTGGATGGTCAAGTAAACAGTATTTAAGGTGTCGGAGGGCCTCATTACGATCCTTGGCCATAGGCGCGATGTGCATGGGAGGAGAGTGTGTGATGTTTATGAAATCGTACGTTTTACACTTTGGCTTTATCTAGTTTGTTTGTATTATTGCGCGTTTGGTTTATACCCTGATTTTTTGTATGTTGATTTTCTCCATCATTGGATCTTTCATAGATTCACATGCCCTTTGAATACTCTCTGCCATCAGGCTGGGAATCCTCGCTAACATTAAAGCAGTTTACCTTTAAATTTGTAAAACTGCTCGTCACTGTAGTGCTCCATCAGAGTCATATTGGATTATAATGCCCACAGCAATTTAGACAGGTCTCCCTTCGCTCCACCACTGGTGGCCACCCTCAGATTTCTTTCCTGCACGTTAACTTTTGGGAGTCCTTGAAAAATCTCTATACAGTCCTTCAACGATTTCTACGTTTCTTCATTGTTCTCTTCGAGATCTTCACCGTTTGGTGTTTGGTGTCGGATCATTCCCCTCGCCGGCTGGTGTGGAAATCCGGCCCATTTCTGATGCCTCTGGAGTTGCTGTCCTGCTTCCTACCATCAAGGCCTTCAAAAGTCTGTTGACTGAGACAACATGGCAGACACTTGGAAGAGAAGCCTGTTCAAGGCCTGTTCGACTTGTCATCTCAAGCACGTGTACCTCGTGGGTCTTCATGAGGAGGGCCTATACTGTCTGTATCTGGACCATGACCTGAATAACTGTTGCATCTCCCAGTTCTCCTCCAAGACTCATAAGAATTGCCACAGGAGGTTAGTCGCATTGTTGGATGAAAATCCCCAGTCCTCCGATTTGGCCTCTGTCTGCAGTTACGCTTGTGCAAGGCACAGCAGGCCCCTTGCGCGTACTCCCTCATTGAAGAGGTTGAGATCCCATGAAGAATCTCCCTGGGGACAGTAAAAAGGGGACATGATCCACATTCTCAGGCTGCCTCATCATCAACAAATCCGTTGATGACCTTGTCAACGACTACATCGACTATGGTTACTTTGGTGACTGCTTCTTCATCCAAATCATCCTAGTCAGCGAGGCACTCTACATCATAAGAAGAGATGCTCATTCACGGCATCAACGACCATCCATGCCTTTCTCGTCGATAATCCACGGGAGGTCCAAGCCTGGCTCATTGACAGCCACCGCTTCATTAACGACCAAGTCCAACCTGTCGACAGGAATTACTTAGTTGATGAAGACCTCATTGACGACTGCATCAGTGGTGCCTTAACCTGCAGGTACTCCTCGTCTGCCACCAGGACTGTCATCTCTCCATCAACGACCCTGAGAGGAGTTGCACTGGATCGAGATTCGTCCTCTGCACTTTTGTTCCTCCTTAGACCGACACGCCGCAGCCACTTTTCTCAGTGACTCCATATATTCCACCTACTGTCGCCTGCCATGCTATCGGTCCCTCTGAAGACCTTTTGCAACATGGGGTTGAATCAGACTTGGCTATTCAGGAAGGAGGCTTTTCAGCTGATGACGATGGCGATGTATTTCCGCCTCCTAACATCGCACCCCCACGTGCACACTTGCCACTTGCAGGGGTACCTATTAGGCATGTCCCTGTTCAGCTAGAGACATCTCTCAGTTCAGGTTCCAAATCTTTGCAGGAAACTCCTGCTCAGCTGCAGACCCTTTCAAGTCCTATTTTAGCCCCTGCTCCTTCAGGCTCACATGATGTCACCATGGATATCTTATCCACGCTGCAAACACTCATCTCAGAGCTGCAACAACATCTTCCTGCTCCATCTCTACCTTGTGGTTTTCCTGTGGAAGAAGAGCTGGTTCTGTGGTTACCAGTTCCTCCTCTGCCAGTCAACCTCACGATACCGACTATGATGTCGATGATTCTCCTATCGATGGCTCGCTTCACACCAACTCGACTGACAAGTTTGATGACCTGCACCAAGGGACGCTGAGCCCGCACATCTGCCTCCCGGAGATTCCCCCCTGATTAAATCGGCTCTTTTAATACGCTTATGTCTCGGGACGTGAAATTATTTGATCTTCTCCCTGACTTGCAGAAAAAGGAAAGTTTCCGTTATCAAAGGCGTGAATCTACCAGATTCTGTCGTCTCAGCGGCTACACGTAAACACTCAGCCAACCCATCTCCATGCAAGCACCTCTGGAAAAAGAACGGAAAGCAACTGTATACTTTTGGTAAGCTCATCATTTCCACTGCGCTACCATCATCAAGGCGGACAACTCTATGGCAATCCTCGCCTGCTACGACCGGAAGTTCTGGAATAAGCTGGACCCTATCCTGGACGTTCTACCAGATGACAAGTGGGAGGAGGTGCTGGCGCTTATACATGAAGGCGAAGCAGCATCAGATCACGCTGTTGACATTGCGGACACGGGTTTATAACAGATGGGCAACAGAGCTATGTTGTGCCGTCAGGTTTGGCTCCAGGCCACCAATCTTCGCCCTGCAATTCAATCCAAGTTTGTGGACATGCCGTTCGATGGCATTGACCTGTTCAGTAAGAAGGTGGAAGAGATGCTTCAAGCTTTCGAGGCAGACACAGACACTACTCATTCCCTAGGGACTCTGCAGCAGCAATGCCAGTCCATTTGCTCTAGCAAATCCCACTTTCCCAGGACATCACAGGACTACAGACCCTCTTATCGCCCACACACATCTTGTTCTGGCAACACCCAAGAGGGTTACAAGTTAGGTCCCAGGCCCAATGCGGAGACCAACCAGCATCCACACGGTTCTTATGCTAGAGCACAGGTTACAAAACAAGCCTGACCAGTCCTCAGCCCTCCACTTCTACTCCCCAGTTGGGGGTGGCTTTCCAACTTCATCGCACAGTGGGTGTCCATCACCACCGACGAATGGCTGTTACACATCATTTGACATGGCCACACTCTGGAGTTCTTCGGCCGACGCCCCACCATTCCTCCCATTCCAAAGGCTGAAAAACACCCACCATTGCACCTACAGGAGATGCAATCCCTCCTTGCCAAGAAGGCGATCGAGCCCATCCCAGTTCATCTGCAGGGCACAGGAGTATACTCCAGCTACTTTCTGGTGAAGAAACAATTGGGAGGTTGGAAGCCCATTCGACTTTTTCCTCAGGTCTCAGACATTTTGCATTGTGATGCTCTGGCACATCTTGAGCCAGCTGCAAGAAGAAGATTGACTGTCCTCACTAGACCTGGAAGACATGTACTTCCATATCTTAATCCACTAGTGACACAGGCATTTCCTTCGCTTTAAGGTAGCAGGAAAGCACTACCAGTTCAAAGCCTTGCCTGAAATCAGCACCTAGAGTGTACACCAAGTGTCTGGCCCCAGTCGCAGCCAACCTCTGTCGTTCAGGAATTCACATCTATCCGTATATGGACGCCTTGTTAGTGCAGGCTCCATCGCTTCCACTCGCGATTCGACATACAGAAGAGATGTTCCTCTGCTTAAAGTCACTAGGATTCTCGGTGAACTATGCAAAGTCTTGCTTGATTCCATCACAGCACATGCTGTTCTTTGGGTCATGTCTAAACACGCTCTTGTGTGTTGCTGTACCTTCCGAGTAGAGGGTGAAGTCAATGCTGGCGAAGGTCCATCTTCTATCGTACCTACCAGTTGCCTCAGTTCGCAGTCTCAAGTCCCTAATGGGGATGAGGTCATCTGGCATCCCGTTGATTTCACACTGCAGACTCTGGATGAGACCACTTCAGGAATTCCTGGATGCCCCTTGGCAACAGATTTCGGAATCGTGGGAAGAACGGATTCACCTGATACGCTCCTTGCACAATGCTCTCCATTGGTTGAGCCTTCATCCCCATCCCACTCTAGGGGCATCCTTTCACCTCCCAGAGCATCAAGTCATGACGGACACCTCACTAGAGGGCTGGGGAGCTCACACAGGTCAGTTTCACGCCCGACGCCTCTGGTCACCAGACGAAAAGAAACCCCACATCAATGGCCTGGATCTACGTGCTATGTACTGTGCCCTGAGTTCCTTCATACCTCAACTGGGTGTGTTGTGCTTTATAAAATGTAATAAGTAATAATAATAATGACTGCAAAACAGGGTGGTTTATGTCTTCAGAGACAACATGACCACCATGTTTTATATTCGCAAACAGGGGGGCACCCTCTCACCAGTTCTTTCAGTGGAGGCCCAGGTGCTGTGGTTGAGGGCTCTGATGCACAATATGTTCCTTGTTCCCTTTCACCTACCAGGGATCCACAATACAGTGGCGGATTCCCTCAGCAGTGAACTCTGAACCTGCCACAAGTGGGAGCTTCTACAAGACCAGGTTCTCCACATGTTCTCCAAGTGGGGGTTTCCAGAATTCAATCTCTTCATGACTACAGCGAACAAGGCATTTGCGAGCAGACTTCCTCTGATAGGGAGTCTGGAAGATGTGCTCTCGTTCCCAATGAAAGGGATGTTCCTCTATACTTTCCCCCTGAACCTGCTTGTGCACTGGTGCTCAGTGCAACAGCAGCGGTGCAGGATGATCCAAGTAGCCCTGGCCAGGCCGCAACAAATCTGCTACTAGGCTCTCCTACAGCTCTCGGAGGCTCCTCCCATCAGGTTGCCTCCTCTCTTCAACCTCCGCTCCAGAGATGGCAGTGCCGAGCTGCCCCATGATCTCTCAACTTGACGCCCTGGCTCCTGCATCCCTAGAGTTTAGGAATGTACCGCTGCCTCCGGACTGCCGGGATTTCTCAGCAATGGCCCGAGTGCCATCGATACTGTCCTGCTACAAGAGCAAGTGGAAGTGCTTCGCCGTCTGGTGGGCAGGTCAACGTCTCGACCCTTTTCGCATACAAGCACCAGAAGGCTTGCCATAGCTCCTGTCTTTGGCCAACGCACGGCACACTCTTCCATCAAAGTACATTTGGCTCCCATTTCACATTGTACACATGTATCAGGTTGTTAGGCAAAGTTTGTATGCAGTACCCTCTGGAACCACTACACACAACTCTGACTACAGGTATAGGCAGCCCAACCTTTGGTATAAGCTTGTACTACACAGTTTTGGTCACGTGTTGAGCAGCCAGACTTATCTCAAGGGGGGAAAGTGTGAGCTGTAGTGGAGTTACACAAAGATTCAGTTACAGGTATTCAAATAAACTCTTACACTCAAGGTTTCTTGCATAAACAGTTATTTATCAGTCAGTTATAAAGCCTTCTTCAGAAGGGAGCAATCGAATAGTAACACACAAATAGACTTCAATACTGTACACTCTGAGTTTCTAAATCAGTAAAGACCCTTTTGGGTGGCCCCCAGACACAACCTACACCCACAGGTGACTTCAATAACTAGGGTGCTGGGGACATTAATATCTTACTGTTGCCATTTAGAATACTCTTAAAAGTAGGTAGTAGGCAAAGGTTATTAGAACACAAGGAACCACAAATATTCTTAAGCAGGCAAGTACTTTTAGATTTTCATAGAAGAGTCATTCAGTTCAATAGGCTAAGCCAAAGTCGGTAGGCAAAAGTCTTCTATAGGATGAAGCACTTGGTAAGTAAATGGAAAAGTCTTTGCAAAAGTTCTTAGGAGTCTTTGATGAAAAGAAGAATCAAATGTAAGGCTGATTAGACGTGTGAGTTGCAGAAGTGGCAAGCACTCTACAGTAAGAGGTAAGTTCTCTCAGACTTTTTACAGTACCTTTAAAGATGTAGAAAAGATGCAGCTGATGACTTCTGTTCCTGTGCAGCTCTGTAGGTCTCACTGTTCCTGGGCCTCAGTCGTAGGGAAAAGAGGGAGGACGTCGGGGGACTCCTGCAATGCACTGGGACGGTCAAAACCTCGCAACCAGCGAACTTCACTTTCAGTGGCTGTTCAGTGTTTCAGCACCTTGCGTCTTCCGCAAATAGCAACACTGTGGTTCCTGGCTGTCGAGATGGACTTTCCTTGCTTCTGGGGTCCCGCACTCTGTTGAGGGGGCTCAGTCAGTCCTGCTTCTTGGGAGTCCGGAGGATCTTCCAAAAGCTCTAGGTCAGCTTAAAGGCTACGCACACAATCTGGTGTTACTCTCCCTGTGGAAACCCACGGTTTCCAGCAGCAACTCTGTGGAAATTCAACCAGCTCCGAGTTGGATGTCCAGATGGCTTACTTTGAGTTGATTGGTCACACCAACTCAAGGGGAGAAGTCGTCCGTGCAGGGGCTTCTCTGTCGATGCGAACTTGGCATTTCGGCACTGCAGCAGGGCTTCTCCAGGCAAACAAACGGTCCAGAAGTTTCAACAGGCATCCTCTTCAAGTTCTTCTTTGGTTCCTTTGTCCAGTGGTCGACTCTGCCTTCCAAACCAAAAGACACGCCTTTTATTCAGTCCTCTCCGATTCATTCCAGCCTAGCTGTCAGTCACCCAGCAGGGTGGCTCTCCTTGCCGGACAGTCAGCCGGTCAATCACAGAGTGCATTTGGGTCTCCTAGGAGACGAAGCACAGTATGTTTTGGGCACCTTGCTCACTTCCTGCCTACACTAGACACTCTGGAGCCAGAGGCGGGCTTCACTTGTGAATCCTGCCAAAGGCAAAATGAACAAAGAGATCAGACCTGATTTGGCGCGCAGAGTAAATCTCATGCAGGACCTTCCCACAAAGAAATGGCAAAAAAAGAAGACCGGGTGCCATTTTGACAAAGATGACTCCCGTGGGTGCTTTACTGTAGCTGCGAACGCACACCATGGTAGTTCAAGTGTAACCATTTCCACCAGCCATTCAGTGCGAAAAGGGTAAAATACATTTTTTTACATGAGAAACTAGACAAAGGGCACACTAGGTAACCCCTCCAGCACTCTACTGCAAGATAGGGTGTGCTGGGTCTAGAAAGTTACAATGGTATGTAAAGTCAATTTCACTTCACTGCTCTTGGAAACAGTAGTTTGTCCAAGAGAAGGTATTTAAACCTTCGGGAAATCTGGAAGACTTCCCTGTGCCACTGCACTGAAGGTGCTGTGTGACACAATGTAAAAGATGATGCCTATGGAGTTTGTCAGACTCCACAACCAAAAGAAAAACAGTGTATGAAATCACATTAAAATACATGAGAGAGTGGGGAAAAAGGGTCACACTCTCTCCAGGTAAAAAAAGTCAAGTCCTCAAAATCCAGCAAAGTTGCTGGGGGTCTCTAAGGTGGAGGAAATGAGCACATTTCTGAGAATTCTCCCTAACACTCATCCCCCCCAGACTAAGGGGCAGGTGGATTTAATCCACCCCTGGATGAATCTCCTTACTCCAGTCGGTCATACTTTCTGGAGAGACCATCATCATTTTGGTGATTACACCCTGACCTGTGTTCCTATGGTAGAATCAAACCCCTGTAGGCTGATTGACCATTTTAACAATTTAGGATTCTCCCCCTTCATCTAGATTAACCATCTCAAGGGTTGGTGGTCTGTTTGAATCACAAAAGTAGATCCATACAAGTATGGTCTAAACATCTTCAAAGACCACACAATGGCAAAACATTCTCTTTCTATGTTTGCCCACCTTGTCTTAGGTTCCTTCAGCTTCCTGCTGATGAAGCAAATGGGTGCTCCCTACCTTTCTCATTCAGCTGACTCAGAACTGCACCTACACCTGTATTGGAAGCATCTGTCTGTACAATAAAGGATTGGTTGTAGTGAGGAGGTCTTAAGATTGGAGCTTGACAGATGGCTTTCTTAAGTCCTTCAAATGCCTTAGTGCACTCCTCATTCCACCTGAGCTTCTTGGGGAATTTGGGAGAGGAGATCACATTCAAGGGAGAAGCTATTGACCCATAGTTCTCAATGAAGTTCCTATAGTAACCAGTGAGGCCTAGGAAGGGTCTCACTTGGGTTTGAGTAGCAGGGGTGGCCCAGTCTTGTACAGCTTATACTTTGCTAGGCAATAGCCTGATTTCACCTCCTCCTACCTCATGGCCAAGGTAAACCACTTTCCTCTGCCCAATTTGACATTTGCTTGCCTTTCTGGTCAGATGGGCCTGCTCAAGAACCTGCAAAACATAACCTAGGTGGTCAATATGCTCTTCCCAAGTAGGGCTGAACACTGCAATGTCATCCAAGTATGCCATGCAGAGGTCCTCCATCCCATTCAGAACATGATTCACCATCCTTTGGAATGTAGCAGGTGCATTCTTTAATCCAAAAGGCATAACCTTAAACTGGTATAGGCCTCCTGGGGTTGGAAATGCAGTTTTCTCCTTGGCATGGACTGTCCTCTGTTGATGGAATGGAGGACTGGGTGCCGCCTTCTTTGCAAATGTAAAAAATGTTGGTTGTGTTGTCGGTGAACATGCAAACCACCTGACCCTTAAGCTGCAAAAGAAAATACTTAAGGGCACAGAACACGGCATGCAAATCCAGGACGTTGATGTGAAGCCCCTTCTCTTCCTGTGAACAGAGACCACTGGCATGGAAATGATAGGTATGCGCTCCTTAGACCTCCAGCGACGTGCCCATTGTGACCATGACCTGATGGTCCGGTCGTCAAATGGGCGCACCTTGGTGAGATTGGACCGGAGCATCCATCGAAGAAAGAGCATTGCGGAAGGGACGTTTCAGAAGAATCTCATCTTCCCAAGAGCCCGAGATTTGCTTCCAACGTGAATCGAGAAATTCCTAGAGAGGCCTTGATCCGAAGCCTGCAGTTCTGGATCAGGGGAATGCAGGATGACATCATCCCTAGCAGGGTTTTCGGGTTGTGGACCGACACAGCTGTTTTCTGAGGAAGCAGGAGGGCTTTCTCCAATGTTGGACATTACTCTGTCTCCGGATGGAGTAGCAACGCAAGACAGCGTGTCAGGTGAGATCCCATGAACAGAGCATGCCGAGAAGGTGCCAGGGTTCTAGGATACAGATACTTTGCATAGATATGCTTTGGATACTTGTTTATACAGTTAGTATATAAGCACTCTGCACTCTCTGCATTGGAATTAATGAGAGGGAGCAGTGTCTTTAGGTATTAGGGTTGATAGGCATTTGTTGTTGGGATCCAGGGTGGCTTGATTAATTGAAACCCTTAACCTTAAATACAGACACTTGAAACCTGCCCAAGCCAAGATGGAGGGACTTTAACCTTGGGGAGATGACTTTAGCTTCTGGGTATTCTAAACTACCCACGCCAGGATGGAGGTATTGGAACCTTGGGGAGATGACTCTAGGGGGTGTCTGTACTTCTGCTCTCTATATGGTAGAGGAGAGGCACAGAGGACCCCAGCCAAGATTCTCTATTATTGTAGCAATGGACGAGCAATGAAGGCCTAGCTTCTCAGGAGGTGATGCAGGCTGGTTCTTAAGTACAGTGTAGTCCCCAAGCACCCACAAAAGAATGTCCACACACTATGTTAGTTAACACACAGTTATTCATATAAATAAGGTTCAATGTCATATACACTATCACAATAATACACTTTGTGCTCCGACAACTCTAAAATGGTAAATATATACTGTTCTCGGTGGTACCACGATTACTCTTATTCCATTAAAATTCAAAAGCATACGAATCAACAAAGCAAAACGATATCAACCATTGACTTAGGAGGAAGGAGGGAGGATAGCTCAGCGGCAACGTGCTCGCCTTGGAAACAAAGTGACACGAAGCAACACAGGTTCGATCCCCGGGTCCTCGCTTAGAAACCGCTGGGTATTTAAGTGCGTTATAAATACGCAACTAAGACAAAAAAAAACAATTACGCAACTAAAAAACAAACAATTCCTGTAACAGCGCCTTGATGCCCGCAGGCTGTGTGAGCGCTTTAAAAATGCAAAAATAAATAAATAAAATAAAATAAAAAAAGACAAGTTGGTTAGGCAATTGTCAGAATACTGGGCCCTTACCATTAGGCACAGTTCTGTATGAAAATCCCCCCACCTGGGCAACCTGTAAATAAAGATATATCTTACAAGCCCAGTCCATGTATTGTCTATTAGAGTCTTATCTTCTATAGTTCGGCAACCCAAATGTACCTTGTGTTGTAGAGTTCTTCGATGGGGAATCGACAGGCCCTTCTTGAGTGTGCTCCCTTTCAAGCAGGACCCACGGGTCGTCAAACTTCCGAGATAAAGAAAGGGTGAACGTTGTTGTTGAGGCAGCAGCTTCTGTCCTTGTGGTGCTCGAAATGAGTGATCGACAACGTCCTGCAACAGGAGAGGCGTGCAGTGCATGATGGTTCGTTGCCGCAAAGAGTTAGTGAAGAACTTTGGCCCAGCAAGGGCGTCAGCGTCGACGAGCGGGACATGACCAGGGCTGACTTCAGTAGCTTCGTCGGCGTCTGAGTTCTTCGGGTGGGGGGAAACCCACCAGCGGATTCTCCTTGGTTGGTGGCGGCGTTGCCTTTCTCCAGCAGGACGAAAGTGGTCAAGAATGGTGAACAAGGGAGTCCTTGAATGAAATGTTCTTAGGCAAAGGGAGCACGGCGACTCCGGTCGGCGACGGCAGCCGTTGACGGTGGACAGCTGTCCAGTGCTTCTCTTCGTTCTCCTCTGCGATCCCCTTCTCCGGTCAGCAGCCTTTCTTAGGTCTGTCTACCAGGGTGCACGATGATCCCTCATAGCTCGGGAAGAGGTCTCCTTACCAGGCCCTCTCTTGGATCAGTTCTTAAAGACACAGCAGCTTTCAGATTACACGGAAGGGAACAACTGTTCTCCTTCTTCTTCCGGCTCGGCTTCGAGAGTAAGAATCAAGTATCAACTTCAGCTTCTGAACGATTTCTAGCAGTGAGAGGCCTCAGATATACTGTTGATCTCCCATTCATTCTGCTGGGTCACACTCACACAACCAATCACTCAGAAGGGCATTCAGGCAGTCAGTCAGCCAATCAGGCGCACAGTGCATTCAGGCCATTCTTCTCCATCCAGACACCCACAACACAGAGTGTGGATTTGGACAAGCACTCTGCCATTCAACACTACACACTGCATTCATACTAGTTTCGGGCAGGGCTGACTCAGTCATTGTGTTAAACACCAGATTCTAGACACCCATAACACAAAATGCGTATTCGTCACACACTCCATTCACCCAGGTCCCCCCCAAGGATTCAGAGGCCCTGTCCCTCTGATGCATTTCCAGCATCATTTCTGCCCAAGCCAAGATGGATGGACTGGAACCGTGGGGAGATGACTCTAGCTTCTAGGCATTCTAAACTGCCCAAACCAAGATGGAGGGACTGGAACCATGGGGAGATGACACTAGCTTCTGGGCATTCTAAATTACCCACGCCAAGATGGAGGGACTGGAACCTTAGGGAGATGACTCTACCTTCTGGGCATTCTAAACTACTAAAGCCAAGGTGGAGGGACTGGAACCGTGGGGAGATGACTATAGCTTCGGGCCATTCTAAACTGCCCAAGCCCAGATGGAGGGACTGGAACCTTGGGGACATGACTCTAGCTTCTGGGCATTCTAAACGGCCCATGCCAAGATGGAGGGACTGGAACCCTCAGGAAATGACTAGTTTCTGGACATTCTACACTGCCCCAGCCAAGATGGAGGGATTGGAACCATGGGCAGATGACTCTAGGATCTGGACATTCTAAACTGCCCAAGCCAAGATGGAGGGATTGGAAACATGGGGAGATGACTCTAGTTTCTGGCCATTCTAAACTGCCCAAGCCAAGATGTAGGGATTGGAAACATGGGGAGATGACTCTAGGATCTGGGCATTCTAAACTGCCTTTCATTACTGCAGCTGAAGCAGAAACATCAATGTAAATGAGCTCCTGAAGCTCACTAAAAAGTGAATCACAGAAGTTTCAGTGTCGCAGGAAGCTGTAGGCATTCAGTAGAAGGAGCAACTCATGTGATTTAACTGGTGCAAGCGCAGCAGTTTGTAGAAATATACTGTTAGTGAACATGCACCTAGCAAGAGATTGGCAAGATAATCTTTTTTTTAAAGTGTTATAAAGGTTATGTAAATAGCTATAGTGCTAATGCAAAAAGGAATAATTGTTGAGGGTGCTAAAAATAAGTATTTCGCTAGCATAGTAGATTTGTTTCTGTAGTGCATGTTAGGTTAACTACTTTGGTCAGGAAAACAGGAGCATAGTTAAATACATCATCATTAGCTTTTATTGTGTTTCGCAGAGGGGATAAGTGCAGAACGGCACGGTGAGCCGAGAAAGGAAGCAGTGTGAAGCAAAACATACAGAGCGCGATTTGGAGTGTAATACCTTTGCGTGCCTGACATTGCATTGGGATGGTGAAGACACGTCAGGCAGCGCGTGACTTCAGTTGGTGAAAGCAGTTGATTGCCTGAAAAGCTAGAAGCATGGCAGGGTTTTCGGAACAGGCATCTTGTCGGCGCATGAAGGGAAACGGAAAAGGCTTCAGGAGGGTTCCATTTTGATAGGAACTACCCGGCGGACAACGCAACTATAAGGAAGAGAAAATAGACATCGGCAGCAAACAGTGATTACGAGGAAGAGAAGTAGCAGAGTGCTGGGGCATTTTAATTGGACCTGTCTCTGCTATGTAAACCTGGTAATACATTAAGTTTAGAGTTAACTAGGTTTGTAAATAAGATAAGCACATTTGTTCAAATGGGTAACGAAACCTTTTAGTTATAACCAACCAAATTCAAGGAATCTGAAGGCAGCAGAACCTAGACTTGGCAGAGAGTGGTGCATAAGTGTGTTTGCAAAGGTTAAAAGGCTGCATTACAAGATAACCATCTTATAAGAAATATGTAGAACTATTTTTTCAAATTGAGAAAAAAAGCAGAACACTAAAACAGTAGCTTCAAGGCTCCATTTGTCACGAACGTTTCATCAAGGCATTAGCTGAGGAAGCACTGGTACTTTAGAGTAACTGGGGGAGGAGGATTTCTTTGGAAAGGGAAACTCTACTGAAGAAAGTCCAACTAATGTTATATTTTTTTCCCCGCAGCAGAGCAGCAAATCTGAAGAATCCAAGCCGGTGCCTTTTTTATTTTATTCACTTTCCCAGGACAGGGTGGTTCTTTCAGGTACCGATGAGGAAGGAGGCGAACAGTGTTGTGCATCGATCCAACCTCATCGTTAGGAGAGGTGTTCAATGAACAATTGTTTGAGGATGCGGAAGATACAGGATAGATGGTCTTTGAAATTGGGTCTCCTTTCCAGGTAAGGATAGAACAAAGGGAGGTACCACAGACCATGGTCGTCGCTAGGAAAACATCACCATATTGGAAGGAGAATTTGGTGAAAGTGCCGGACCACTTGTGGACTATCAATCCTCATGACGTGGGGTTGTTGAAAAGTGTAGGAGCAGTACAGATTAAAAAACCAGGAGCAATATTGCCATGAGTTAGGCAATACCCCATGTCTTGGGAGGCAGACAAAGGGATTTTTTAGACCATATGACGCTGTTAAACCAAGGCATTATACAACCATCTGTGACGCCATGCAATACGGCCATTTACCCTGTGAAGAAAGCCAAGGGGCCCAGTTGGAGGATGGTCCAGGATTTGTGGCCTCTGAACAACATTGTTGAAGCAGAATTTCCGGTGGTACCGAATCCTGCCACCATTCTTTGTAACATACCTGCCCATTTGACAGTAATTGATCTAAAAAATGCCTTTTTTTCTGTCCCCTTAGGCACAGATTCCCAGTACTTCATGGTGTTCATGTATTGTGGGCAGAGATTTGAGCACACAAGGTTATCCGAGGGGTACTGTGAATCTCGTGAGTGTTTTTAACAGGATCATTCAAATGTATTTGGGAAACCTACAAGTGTCCAGTACCGTAATTCAGTATGTGAATGACCTACTAGTCTGTAGTGCTCCAGAGGAGCAGTGTCGAGGAGACTCAATCAAGCTCCTCACCCTGTTCATGGGGAACGGGTACAAAGTGGACAAAGATAAATGTCAGTACTGCCAGACAGAGGTAGTGTATTTAGGCCTGGTAATATCATCTGCAGGGAGAAAGGTGATGCCTGAGAGAGCCACTGCAGTCCAGAATATGCCTCAGCCTGTTACGGGAGAACAGATACCTCAGTTTCTGGGGCATCTGTAACTGTAGTAAGTCATGGATTTTTGACTACTCTAGATAACGAGGCCCTTACTTCGAGCACTTAAGGAAGCACAGAATGATAAAGGTACGATAAAATGGCTGGAGAAAATGAAAACAGGTTTTCGGGGAACTCAAGGCTGCGATCAGTAATGCTCCAGTTCAGTAAACCTGCATTGCCAGAAACCGTTTTTAAATTGTCTTATACAGGTGGAACGGTAATGACAGCAGTCCTGGCTCAAAAAGCATTGCTAAGTCACAAACCCTTGACTTACTACAGCAGGCTTTTAGATTCAATTATGCAGGGCCAGTTCCCATGCGAACAAGCTCTTGCAGCAGAGGCCTTTGCGATACACCATTTTTCAACAGTTACTATGGGCTGTCCAGTGACAATGTATGTGGAGCATGCAGTTTTTTCAATTTTGGAAAAGTCTAAGTCGACAACCCAACTTGACAACCCTCCCAGGAGGATAGCTCAGCGGCAGCGTGCTCGACTTGGGAACAAGACGACACAGAGCAACACAGTTTCAATCCCTGGACCGCGCTTAGAAACCTCTGGGTATTAAGCGCTTTAAAAATATCACATCATATCATATCAAAGAGTATCAGAGTATGAAGTTATTTTGTCGAAGGCTTCGATACATCTGGTAAGGTACACCTAGTCAATCCATTAAAATCTTTAGCTGAACTAGTGAATCCCAACGACATTGTCAATTTATGAGGGAGAAGAGGAAGAGAGGATGAATGTTAAGGAGGATACCTTGGAAGGAGGTGAGGTACACTTTGTTGATAGGTCATTGATCATTAATCAGGACACTGGTTAGAGGCACATAGGAGTGGCTGTTGTAAGGTCTTGTGGATGTGGAATTCTGGGTGGAGAAACGGTTGCCTTCACATTACTCAGTGCAAGCAGCGGAACTAGGGGAACTCAATGAGCTGCTTCAGGTGAGTAAGGGGAAGGCAGTCACTATTTATTTCAACTCTGCATATGGCACCTCCTTGATACATTCTGGGTTATCTAGATGGCAGAGAAGAGGGTTTAAAAGATCTGACAGGACCCCTGTCCAGCATGCAGCACTGCTATCCTGACTAATTGAAGCACTAACATTGCCTGTAGAGGTAGGAAGAGGTAGGAATAGTGAAGTGTGCGGTGCACACTAACAGAACTGATTTCATAGTGCTTGGTAATTATGCTGCTGACAGAGCGACAAAAGAAGTGGCATATTTTCCCTTTGAAGAACCTTCAAAAATGGAAGTGGCATCCCAACAGGTACAGTTGCCAGTCCCATATACTGCAGCCCCTTTGCTTCAAATAGTAGAAATGCAGGGAAAAGCACCCCAAGAGGAGCAGGTGCTCTGGGCAAGGAGGAGATGTATGCTCTCAACCACAGATTTTTTGTGGAGACAGGAACCGATGGGGAAGGTAGTAATGCCTGTAGAGCTGCTTCTTGTGGCTCTAGAGCAACTACATTACCTCTCACTTACGTCTCAACAACAAATAGCAACAGAGCTCCAGGAGGAGTGGTTTATACTGAACATTTACGAACAGGTAAGTAGGTTCATAAGGAATTGTATAGTTTGGAATTAATTAAATCCTGGTAACACCTTGAAGGTAGTGAGAGGGATAATACCCTGGCCTTCAGGTCCTTTTCAGAGAGCTTCATATTGACTTTGTCGATATGATACAGAAGTGCAATAATGGTAGGTACTTGATTGTAATTTTATGTCCATTTTCCTGATGGCTAGAGGTTGGTCCCTGCATGCACACTGATGCAAAATCAGTGACTACATATTTGCTGAGGGAGGTAGTTCCATAGTGGGGAATATGTGAGGACCTGGAATCAGATAATGGGACCCATTTTTTCATGCATTATTTGTTGAGATTACATCACTTCTTGGGATAAAGCACAAGTTGTGCTAGGGTGTATCACCCTCACGCCAATGGGCTAGTGAAAAGACGTAATGGTTAGCTTAAAATGCAGTTGTCTAAACTTGTAGTAAATTGCAAAAAGGTTGGTTGCATTGTCTTCCGTTGGCCCTGTTTTATGAAATAAGCCAGGAACAGATCACCACCTCAGTCCTCATGGGGTGGTGACGGACCATAGATTGTACACACCAATCTCACCCGTGCGCACAGAAGTTAGCAGGGATTCTTGGAGAGGAGTTTGGGGAAGATCCTAGGGCCTTAACTGAGAGCATCAGAATTGTGTCTTTGCAGGTTACAGCATCACATCAGCAAGCATCTGAAAAGACGGTAAGGAACAAGAAGATCGGCCACAACCATTGCTAGTCCTTGGGGACTCTATGTGCGTTCCTTTGTACGCCACTGAAATGAACAGAATTTCCATGGGCTGCACAAGGTGATTTTTGCTACACCAACTGCAGTCAAAGTGGAGGTCAACAAGAATTGGATCCTCGTCCATGACGTGTAAAGAGACACCAGAGTCCCTCCATTGACACCTGGGGAACAGCAGTCCTCAAAAAGATAAGTGTGCCCTAGGGAATCCCAGTTAATGCCAGTGAAAAGGAAGGAGCGCACAAAGATCGATAATTGTTATGCAGACTGTAAAACAAAAGAATTGATTAAAAATGGGTATGAGAATGTGTAGATTTATTTCTCTATTGATTTCTTTATTATATATTTTTAATAGTAGGAATGTAAATGGATCTGAGTTATTAAGCACTAAGGGTACAGCATACACATTATTAAGAGCTCAACAAGACCTTGAAATAGATTTGGTCAAAAATGATGATGTACATTTTTAAATAGATTTGGTAAATAATGATGATGAAAATGTAGAAATAGTAAATGATGCACACAGCTTTGCAGCAGACAACCTATGGTACCATCACATGAAGAGGGCGGGGAAAGAGAGATTGATGGAATCGTGTTACATTTGCTCTCTTATCCACCATGCTTCTGGTGTCCCTAGGTTATTTATTCCCAATGAGGTACAGGTTCCAGAGGCACGCTGCTTAGAGCACCTAGCCTTGTGCATGGCCCGAGGGCAGTTTCAGGGGCAACCTGTAGCAGCTTCTATCCTTCCAGTCGATGAAGAATGTTCAATGAAGAATGAAGCATGTTCCATATCAGATTGGGAATAACAGAAGGATGTCCATTGCATGCAAGGAGTATGGCTCAATCTTGTCAGCTTGAACAAAAAATGGGAGCAAGGGGTGTAGAGTTGCAGAGCAGGAGGGTTGGTGGGTCTCTCAGAAGAAGCAGTGGCACAAATCAACCTAGTATGTGGAAGTGTACGGAAAAAGTACTAGACCTTTTTGACATTGCTCAAAGAGCCAGAGAAACCTGTTAAGATCCAGTTACCTACACGTTTCTCTCTCTGTTTTAAGGGTGATGGCACAGTGCCTTTAGGCACAAATCAAAACATAAGCTGCATGCTTGGCATCGCTGATCTGGCTGGTGGTACGGCAACACTTCTCGACTTGTTCTGGTCCTGTGGACCTTTTTCGTATTAGCAGTTACCCCCAGCCTGGTGAGGCATTTGCAGTCTCACCAGCCTGCATGTGCCCATCCTTTTGGTTTCCCAGAGCCACTTGACAATTTCCAATTCAAAATCTGAGTCTACATTTGTACCTCCTTTGTCCCCCATACCCTTTGCACCCCTTGCGCCATCAGATACGGACAACCCATTGACTTTACAGACTTTCAGAGAAGCGTACTCCTTGAAATAATCGAGAAGGTCAAATGATATCTCATCAGCATCCACTGAGGCTCTTACGAACATTCCAGAACAATTTTGACTATTTAGCTGGACTGAGATGTTTTTCACTTGCCTTTTGGCCCCTGGCGTCCAAACGTTGGTGAACTGTAAATGGTTGCAAATTGTCTGATATGAGTTACTATTATTTAATTGTGAGTCAGAATTTAGTGCAATATAAGTGGAACTCAGGGCCTTGAGCCTTGCAGCGTTGCAGAATCGATATATCCTCGACTATGGTTATGGGCAGTGGGGTTTGTCAGAAGATCAGGAGTACGTGTTGTACAAACGTTTGTTCCCAATGATTTGGACAATGGAGCTCTGGCCCAGACAATTGTCGCACTGCATAACCTGAGGGGTCCCATGGAGTGGGAGGCTGGAACTACTATTGACTCCTTTTTGGACTTTCTTTTTTCTTGGGTGCCCAATGTGGATGAGCATAACTATGAAGATGTTTGTGCCTATTTTTGTTTTTCCTTAATTATTTTCTGTTCCTATCGACTATGTCTACGGTGATGCTCTGCCCAAATGCCTAGAACCTCTGCCATGATGATTGTGACCCTGTCTAAAGCTAGGGCCACTGCCATTTAATCTTACATGGGTACTGTAGAAACCTGATGGTGTTCTCCCACCTACTCCCGTGGGATCGTCTAGTCAGGTGGCCAGGGACGGGCCATCACTTTTGGATCCCGACCCTGGGAGTGGACAAGCTAGGGAGGATCACCTGTGTGGAGAGTCATGTAGGATTGGGAGGAGAACATCCGAGGGCGAGAGATGGTATTCCCCCTTTTCCCATTTCACCTCAAAACCCTTTCCCTCATCTTTCATGGGGTATTTTCAAAACCCATTAGATCTCCCCCTCACCATTTCCAACACATACTGGGACGAGGAAGAGGCAACCTGGAGTAGTGAAGATTTCCCATAGGATAACATGGGGAGTATAAGGGAAACCGGCTGTAGAAATAACTTAGGTCGTCCCATTGATAGAGTCAGGCAGAGTGAGGCATTTACTAATTATCACTCACACCCCTGACTCCACTTGGCTGTTTTTCCAACTATAAAAGTTGTGGTTCTGCACAGGTGAGAGAGCAAGCTGGAGACAGTGTTTGGGCCAGAGAAGCCAAGGAGCAGAGAACAGAAGGATCGACGGCCCAGAGGAGAATGGCATGCCGAGATGTTGGCCCGGTGTTTGTGAGGGGCTGCAGCGTGGCTAGGGAGCCGTATCTCCAGAAAGTCGGAGCGAAGCACCCTGCAGGCTGCTATTGGCTGTCGGAACATTGCTCATTCCCTTGGGACCTGTGCTGGCCCCAAGAGTGTCTGTGGGGCAGATGGTGAGACCCTGATCTCAGACCCGCACAACCAGAAGGGACCGCTTGTCATTGCACTGCTGCCGGGTGAGTCTCATGAATGTAAGAGAGAGAGAGACTCTGGAGCATCCGACTGATTGAAGCAGAGCGTGCGAAAGGAAATGCATTAAGCGGCACAGAGTGGAAAAGAGGAAATAAATTAAAAGAAACTACCAAAGCGATCTAGATTGAAAAAAGAGTGACAAGATTAAGAGAAAACAAGAAAAGCAGAACTTGCAAAGGGCGCAAAGTGAAAGAAGGGTAATAGAGGGCATGAGCGACCCAAAACAAGAGAGAAGGGTGCAAGCGACCCTGCAGAGTGGAAAGTGTGCAAGTGTGCACAGGAAATCTGGAAAAAGTGCCAGTGGGCACGGAAAGGTAAAGAGAGCGCAAGTGTGCACGAGAAAGCTGGAGAAAGTTGCCCAGCGCACAAAAAGGACAAAGAAGGTACAAATGTGCACGGAGGAAGTTAAAGAAGGTACCAATGAGCACAGGAAGGACAGGAAGGTGTAAGTGTGCAGGAGAAGGAATGAAAGGTGCCAGTGGGCATGAGAAGAAAGTCAAAAAAACTGAGGGAAAAAGAAGGGGTACAGAAAGCCTCTGAAGGCAAAAGGGTGAGAGAAGAAAGAGCAGGAAAGAAAAGAAAGGTGTTAAAGCTCGGCGTGTTCACGCTTAGGAGGAGCAAAGAACCTGGCGTTTTTCAAAGACTCTGATGCTACCTGTTTCAAAGAACTGTATATGAAAGAGAGGTACATCCTGACAACTGAACTCGTGTTTTGAATCTCAAGAGGGTCCTAAGCTTGGGGAAGGGAATCCTGAGAGGCCTATCAAAGAGGAATCTTGATTATTTTCTGTTACTGAAGTAATTGAAGCTTGGGGGAAGGGAACCCCAAGAAATTAAGAGCATTCACATTGTTTGAACTATGAAGGTCCTATGAACAATCCCTTTTGATTGAACTCATCCTTTTGAAGCTGACCAACCTACACCTGGTGAGAAGAGCACTTGAAACCAATCCCAGTTTTTCCTATTTTTGTTGAACCATAACTTTTTGCTTTTGAAAGACTTCCTAACACTTTTTTGCCAAAGAGTGAGGGCAAGCATGGGTTTAAACACAGACAGATTTTTTATTTTGGACTTCCAGATTTCGATGGCCCTTAGAAACATCAGTTAAGGGCGACAATGCCTGCAAATGTAAAGTTGTGGAGGGAGGTACTGCGGCACTCACAGGGTTTGGCCAGTGAGTACGTGAACTATGCGAGGTGCAATCTGCACATGCAGAACAGATGGATGGGGCAAATAATCTCCTCCGCTAGCAGCTGCAGTTGGCTGCATCGGCGCCATCCACCTCAACAACCCTAACCGACGGCTCCCCACAGGGGTCACCCAGGCATCGGTCACTGCGGCATTCACAGCGGTGCTCTCCTGAAGGCGGAGCATGTGGAAAGCGACAATGTCCTTGTTAGATGGACAATGCACTGTTGGCCTGAGGGCCGGGCACATGGACCCATATGCACTGTGATGGGGGAGGGGGTATCTGTGCTAGGGAGTTGGTGGGGGAGGGTGGCTATGTGTGCTGGTGAGTTGGTGGGGACAGGGGGGTATGTGTGCTGGGGAGTTGGTGGGGGAGTGGGGATGTGTGCTGGGGAGTTGGTGGGGGAGGCGGCTATGTGTGCTGGGGAGTAGATGGAGACAGGGGGGTATATGTGCTGGGGAGCTGGTGGGGGAAGTGGGTATGTGTGCTGGGGAGTTGGTGGGAGATAGGGGATGTGTACTGGGGAGTTGGTGGGGGAGGCGGCTATGTGTGCTGGGGAGTTATTGGGGAGGTGGCTATGTGTGCTGGCGAGTTGGTGGGGGCAAGGGGCAACGTGTGCTGGGGAGTTGGTGGGGGAGGCAGCTATCTGTGCTGGGGAGTTGATGGGGAGGCGGCTATGTGTGCTGCGGAGTTGATGGGGGAGGCGGCTATGTGTGCTGGGGAGTTGATGGAGACAGGGGGGGTATGTGTGCTGGGGAGTTGGTGGGGGAAGTGGGTATGTGTGCTGGGGAGTTGGTGGGGGAGGCGGCTATCTGTGCTGGGGAGTTGGTGGGGAGGTGGCTATGTGTGCTGCAGAGTTGATGGGGGAGGCGGCTATGTGTGCTGGGAGTTGATGGAGACAGGGGGGTATGTGTGCTGGGGAGTTGGTGGGGGAGGCGGCTATGTGTGCTGCAGAGTTGATGGGGAGGCGGCTATGTGTGCTGCGGAGTTGATGGGGGAGGCGGCTATGTGTGCTGGGGAGTTGATGGAGACAGGGGGGTATGTGTGCTGGGGAGTTGGTGGGGGAGGCGGCTATGTGTGCTGCGGAGTTGATGGGGAGGTGGCTATGTGTGCTGCGGAGTTGATGGGGGAGGCGGCTATGTGTGCTGGGGAGTTGATGGAGACAGGGGGGTATGTGTGCTGGGGAGTTGGTGGGGGAGGCAGCTATGTGTGCTGCGGAGTTGATGGGGAGGCGGCTATGTGTGCTGCGGAGTTGATGGGGGAGGCGGCTATGTGTGCTAGGGAGTTGATGGAGACAGGGGGGTATGTGTGCTGGGGAGTTGATGGAGACAGGGGGGTATCTGTGCTGGGGAGTTGATGGGGAGGCGGCTATGTGTGCTGCGGAGTTGATGGGGGAGGCGGCTATGTGTGCTGGGGAGTTGATGGAGACAGGGGGGTATGTGTGCTGGGGAGTTGGTGGGGAGGCGGCTATCTGTGCTGGGGAGTTGATGGGGAGGCAGCTATGTGTGCTGCAGAGTTGATGGGGGAGGCGGCTATGTGTGCTGGGGAGTTGATGGAGACAGGGGGGGTATGTGTGCTGGGGAGTTGGTGGGGGAAGTGGGTATGTGTGCTGGGGAGTTGGTGGGAGATAGGGGATGTGTACTGGGGAGTTGGTGGGGGAGGCGGCTATGTGTGCTGGGGAGTTAGTGGGGGAGGCGGCTATGTGTGCTGCGGAGTTGATGGGGGAGGCGGCTATGTGTGCTGGGGAGTTTATGGAGACAGGGGGGTGTGTGTGCTGGGGAGTTGGTGGGGGAAGTGGGTATGTGTGCTGGGGAGTTGGTGGGAGATAGGGGATGTGTACTGGGGAGTTGGTGGGGGAGGCGGCTATGTGTGCTGGGGAGTTGGTGGGGGAGGCGGCTATGTGTGCTGGCGAGTTGGTGGGGGCAGGGGGGAACGTGTGCTGGGGAGTTGGTGGGAGATAGGGGATGTGTACTGGGGAGTTGGTGGGGGAGGCGGCTATGTGTGCTGGGGAGGTGGCTATGTGTGCTGGCGAGTTGGTGGGGGCAGCGGGGTATGTGTGCTGGGGAGTTGGTGGGGGAGGCGGCTATGTGTGCTGGCGAGTTGGTGGGGGCAAGGGGGAACGTGTGCTGGGGAGTTGGTGGGGGAGGCGGCTTTCTGTGCTGGGGAGTTGATGGGGAGGGGGCTATGTGTGCTGGGGAATTGGTGGGGGAGGCGGCTATGTGTGCTGGGGAGTTGGTGGGGAGGCGGCTATGTGTGCTGGGGAGTTGGTGGGGGCAAGGGGGAACGTGTGCTGGGGAGTTGGTGGGAGATAGGGGATGTGTACTGGGGAGTTGGTGGGGGAGGCGGCTATGTGTGCTGGCGAGTTGGTGGGGGTAGTGGGGAACGTGTGCTGGGGAGTTGGTGGGGGAGGCGGCTTTCTGTGCTGGGGAGTTGATGGGGAGGCGGCTATGTGTGCTGGGGAGTTGGTGGGGAGGCGGCTATGTGGGCTGGGGAGTTGGTGGGGAGGCGGCTATGTGGGCTGGGGAGTTGGTGGGGGCGGGGGGAACGTATGCTGGGCAGTTGATGGGGGGAGGGGGGTATGTGTGCTGGGGAGTTGGTGGGGGAGGCGGCCATGTGTGCTGGGGAGTTGGTGGGGGATGTGTACTGGGGAGTTGGTGGGGCGAGGGTGTTAGTTTCACTTCAATTAAAGCCTGTTCAAACATGAAAGAAAGCTCTGACATTCATGATTGTGTACAAGAGCTATTTATTTTACAGGTGCTCTTCGTGACATGTGCCCATCTACCAATTCTGAAAGAATTCTCAATCAATGCCTGACTGGCCAACCTCTCCCCCTCAACCTATCCCTGTGTACATTGGCCCCGGCAACGGTCACATGGTCATCGTCACTCCCATCCCCTGGGTGTTGCCCGTCAGCATCAGGGGGCAGTGGCACATACCTACAGCAGCCAATGTTGTGCAGCATGTCCCAAGTTAGCACAATCTTGCCAACTTTCTCTGGCATATACATCTGTGCCCCTCCAGTATGGTCCAGGCACCGGAAGCATGCCTTCCACAAACCAAATGTCCTTTCCACACATATGTGGGTACGACTGTCGGCATTGTTAAATGCCAGCTCTCCTAGAGTTTGTGGATTCTGCACAGGGGTCATCAGCCATGTGAGCTGAGGGTGTCCTGAATCACCTGCATGGGATGAAATGTGTACATGAGGCCTAGGTAACTTCAATGGGTGTGCAAGGAATCAACATCAATGCACTATGCACTTTGGTCATCTTAGTGTGCAACGGGGGCATGCAGTGTGATTGTCCGATTGGTACACATCCATCGTTTTTCAGGACATGCATCATCTGACCCGTAAATGCACCCTGTGTGATTGAGTGGGCTGTTCTGTGGCAGGTTACGTTTCCCTGCACTTAGGATTTCTGGACTTGCAGCAGTGGATGGTGACCTATGTGTATAGAATTGTGTGGCACACTCATGCTCAACATGTACCACCATGTTACCTCTTGTCCTTTGATTATGGTGTATTCATGTGCCACGGGATTGCTCTGCAAATGTGCAACATGTCCCTTGTAGCCCACTTTCTACATGCAGCGCCCCTTGGGTTTGATTGGCACAGTGGTGCATCCATGATGTCAGGATCAGGATCCTGTCATGACTGCCTGTTCAGGGCCAGTGTTAATTTGCATATGGATGTGGCTGTCTCAGTGGATGGTGGGGCTTTAGCTACATGGCACCAGTGTTCTTCTTTTTTTTAAACATGCATGTAAATGTGCATTCATGGGTCACCCTCTCAGGGATGTTCATGTTCGGGTTTGATCCTGATCATCTACAGTGGTTTAGAGGATGGTTATAGCATACATCTCTCTTTGCATTCCTGTGGGATGCCCTGGGAGAGATTGCTTTTGTGTGTCAGGGTGTAAAGCATCACTGCAACACAGACAAAGTGCATTGTGGTTGTTGTCATATGTGTTATGGTGTTTTGCAAGTGTGTGCCCTTTGCCATTTGTGGGTTCATGTGTGGTGGCCGTGTGTAGGTGTCCTTATGTGCCACACGTATATGGAACTGGTGCTGTGATGGTGCTGGCTGTGGCTCCTGGTGGCATGCAGGGCTTCCTGTGGGTCTGTCCTCCCCACATTTGGTGTACTTTGGCCTGCATTTCCATACTCACCCACAATCCATGTGCGTTGGGCTCTGTGCCTCTCCATGTAGGCTAGCAGTGTGCTGTTGCGCAGCACCATGGAGTCGTCGGTGGATCCAGGGTAACGAGCGCAGCAGTGGCTGATGGTCAGATCTGGGCTACAGGTCATCTGCACATTCAATGAATGGAAATGCTTCCAATTCCTGTAGGCTGCCTCATAGTCCCGGGTCGCAACATGTGTGCAGTCTTGTGCTGCAATCACGTTTGGCACTTGGGCAATGGCATAGAACTGTGCCCTAAGTTCGCTCACCTGTGCCTGGGTGGCAGGCAATATGTGTTCATTCACATGTCGCAGCAGTGCATCCAGCACCTGGCCCAGGATGGCACTGAATGTGGACTGAGCCATACCATGCATCATGGCCACTGTATGCTGGAAGCTGCCAGTTCCAAGGTATTGTAGGACTGACACAATCTTCACGAGTGGGGGCACAATGGTGCTGATGCCAATCATGTTACCTATGTCACCTTGGATTATGTACAGCAACTGGGTGATGATACAAACTGGCCATCAGTCAGGGCCCAGGGCGTTGACTTGACCCTGGGGATGGATGGCTACCTTTCTGGGGATGGTCTCCTCCTCCCCACCCCACTCTGCTCCCTGTGCCCTTGGCTGGTTGACAGGCCTCTGTAGCTCCTGGTGCAGCATGTAGAGGTCCACATCAAGGCACCATGCTCCTAATGGCAACATAGTGTTGGAAAGGGTGTGTGTGGCCATGGTGGGTCTTTTGTAGGCATTTTGTGTTCATTTTTTCCACATGTGGCTTTGTCACTCTCACCTGTGTTCCTTTACCTCCAGCATTAGGCAGGGGTATTTTCAGCGCCATTAGCGCTGGTTTGCCGGCGCTAGGAGCGCTGATGCTGTACTTTTGATGGGTCTGTAATAGCGAGTTTGGTTGCCAGCGCAATTACAGCCTGCGCTATTACAGCTGGCTGTAATAGCGCCCGACTGGAATTGCATCGGCTGGATTGCAGTCGTGATCCAGCAGAGCGGTATTGGCAGCGCTAATACCGTTACCACTGGATATAAGGGCTACCGCCCAACTCGTGCTGAGGCCCTATATCTTCTCTACCACTGAGGTAGGTGTTCTCAGTTCACATTATTCCCTCTTTAACCTTGTTGTCTTAAGTTTCATTAATGCCTACAGAGGATCTTAAACAGTTTGTCCGCTCCCTTACAGACTTTCGTTAATCCTAATTACCTGTATTGGAGTCGGGATGCTTCACCGGGTCTCTAGAAATTCGGGTGATGGTCAATCGCCTTATCCCACTCTCTTCCGGATTTGCCTCCCAGGTCCTGTACAGCTGGCTGTCGGGAAGCGGACCTGGGTCTCGACCTTCCCTCCCTGTACAGAACGTCCAGCCACCACCTCTCTAGATACTGTTCAGGTCTGTGTAGGTAGTTGTGTGGATGGATAGGGTTCATGGTTTTAGCGCATTTGTTGGACTGTCCGGTCCACCCACTACAAGTCACGCCACCGCGACCCAATATCCATCCTTCTGTAGGGCTGACTCTCAGCCGACTTGTATGATGCTTTCCCGTGTCTTACGAACAATGTACTTCTGGTCAACTGAGGCCTATCTCTTCTTCATTTCTGCTTTCTCCTCGGCCAACATCCCTTTGGCCTGTGAGACGTCTTGTGCACATCCTCCACGTTACTTGCTCAAGCTTCTCATGCCTGCCTTTGGGTGTTCTTTCGGCTTCGATCTCTCTTATTCTCGACTTCTTTCTCCACCTCGAATGCTTTCTCTGGTTCTCTCTCGAGTACTCTCTCTGGTAATCTTCCCGGGAATCCTTTCACTTTCAATTGCCCTGATATAGTATAGTCCACCCTGACGGTTCTATTGAACCATTGAAGTGTCCATTCTAAGCCTAAGCTGCTCTGGTGTTTTTCCCTGCTCGCTTGTAGCTTTATCAGGAACCTCTTCGTCTCTTCGTCTCAGTACCTAAACCGTCAGGGTAGTTTGATGTTTCACAGTAACACATGGTTTTAGACATGAGTTTAGACTTATAAGGTTTAGGTCCTACCGTCAGTCTACCAGGTTGGGGTTTAAAGGGGCTTTGCCACCCAATCGTGTTGTTATCCCCAAGAGAGGAGTTACTCTCCATGATATCCTCCTGCACATTACCACCTCTAGGGGGAGTATTGGTTATCAGACTCACCTCCCTAACCTCAGGGAGAGAGGTTCTCCCCTCAGAGAAGTGATACCATCTGAAGGATCGTCAAAGTACCTTCACAGCGCCATGTCCATACCATAAAGGTACTATTTGCACAATGTCACAGTACAGTCTGCATACCTACACAGTACCATCTCCATACCATCAACATACTATATGCATGTCACAGTACAATCTGCATACCATCACAGCACCATCTCCATACTATCAAGGTACTGTTTGCACAACTTCACAGTGCTTTCTGCATACCTACACAGCACCATCTCTATACGGCAAGGTACTAAATTCACAATGTCACAGTATGGTATGCATACCTCCACAGCACCATCTTCGAGCCATCAAGGTACTATCTGCACAATGTCACAGTACAGTCTGCATACCTTCAGAGCACCATCTCCATACCATCAAGCTACTATCTGCACAATGTCACAGAATGGTCTGCGTACCTACAAAGCACCATCGCCATACCATCAAGACACTATCTGCACAACTTCACAGTGCTTTATGCATACTCTGGGAAACCTGAAGGTGTCTCCCTAGCTAGTCCCCGGGGGTCTGTCTTCCAGGTGGCCAGGACACGGCCCTTGCTGTTCGATCCAGTTGCTGGGGGTGGACCAGTGAGAGAGGATCACATGCATAGGGGTTCCTCAGGGAGTGGAAGTGGGACACCGACAGGGGAGAAGCGGTATCCCCCTTCTTCCAACACCTTTTCCCCATCCTACCACGTAGGACATTCAGAAACACTGCCCCCATTTTTTCCACACGAATACCTTCGCACACCACGAAAGACAACGGACTAACTCTGGAGCTGTTTACCTGACATGTCCGGACACATGGGTCGGACAGAGTCAGGCAATTGACCAGAATCACACACACATGACGGCCCTTTCTCTTCCCCACAGGGATAAAAGGTGGAGCACAAGAGCACAATATGGGCAAAGCAGACCGCACGACAAGAGAGCTATCCAAGCACGGCAGTTTAAGAGAAGGTGGCGAGTATCAAAGGGACGACAAGGAGAGAAACGACCTTGCCTTTCCAAGCCAGACACGCGAAGCCTCCGCAGAAGGAAACATAAGACCGCAGACAATGATAGGATATGATATGATAGGTTATTTAAAATGTGCTTAATACCAGAGGTTTCTAAGCGCAGACCCAGAGATCAAATCTGTGTTGCTCTGTGTCGTCTTGCTTCCAAGGCAAGCACATTGTCGCTAAGCTATCCTCCCGAGACAAGTAGCCCAAGTGTGTTGTATCAGATGTCAATGATACATGGAGCGTGCATACGCTGATAAGCAGGACAGAGGGAGATGCCTGCTACCATGGTACCACCCTTGACTCCAGATAGTGAAAAGCCAAGCCGTTCATCACAGCCAGTGAGTCGAAGGGGAACCGATAAAGAAACCGAACTGTGTTGAATGAAAGTCGCAAAGTGGCACATTGAGCAAAATTCAAAGAAAGGTAATTTGTTTAGGGAAGACCAGCTGCAGAGGGATCCGGCACCTCGTAGGTGCTGACTTGAGAGACTCTGGTTGATCCCATGTTTGAAAGAAACTACTGATACTAGAAGGTCCTAGGGGAGCTGCAAAGTTAGGTCAAAGTGTTCATACAGGGGCCTTGCAAAAACCCTTTACAGTCGAAAGTCTTTGACCGACAATTGAGAACGCAAGGGAAGTGAATCTTGCATCAGAAGAAAGTAAACGCAATTGTGAAATGGCAAGAGTGAACCCGGCGGGGGGATGCCAATAAAGAGGGGTGAAGTCTTAAGTCCCAAGAAACAGTGCATTGACAAAAGTGCACCAGGTAGAGAGATGTCCACGGTGAACTCTTTAAAAGGACATTAAGATTTGTGAGTGCTAAAAGAGAAATTGATTTGTGAAACGCTATAGTTGAACCTGAGGGGAGGGAGGCTGATATTCGAGAAGGGTCTGCACCCGGAAGAGGGGGACCCAGGGGTAAAGAATCATCCCCTCAAGTGCAATCTGAAAGAACTTTTTCTTTTTTATTTGAACCTATCAGATCCTCGGAAGCAGGAGAGACAACCTCTGAAGATCATGATATTGATAAGAATTGTTTGCCCCCAGAAGAGGGGGAACCAGGTGAAACCATCACCCAATATACTTTTGGAACAGAGTGTCTTTTGTTTGTTATTTTTGAAATCCATCAGTTCCTTGGGGGGACAAGAGGTTTTTTGTACAAAAGACACTTAACCACCGAAGGTCCTGATACATGAACCGGAACTGTTGTCTCGTGCTGGGAAAGCTCGAAAGGGTTCTGTGCTCAGGGCTCCCGCCTTGCCCCATGCTCAAAACATGGGGAAGGGAGACCCCTGGCTAACACATCCTGACTTATCATTTGTGAACACTTCTTTTTTTCTTGTGAACCCCATCCCACACTCTTTTGTATTTAGCGTAAGGATTGGCAATAGGTTTTTCTTAGTATGGGAATAGAGGGGAGTCGGGCTCTAGTTTGGAACACTCGTGTGCTAAGCTCAATTTATTGGTCTTATGGTCCTGATTCTTCTGTGCAAGGTCACAGATTGGTAGTGGTGAACCCACACCTCTAGGTCGGTGTAGAGAGACAGTCCTGGTTACCTTTGCAATGTGTTACTTTGAGAATCCTTTGTATGAATTGAGTCCCATGCTAAATGCGTTGTTTGCCAGTGAAATTTGTATTATAGTATCGACTCATAGTCTAGTGGTGGTTCAAGGGGGTTCAACCTGGGGCAATAGCCACACATCCTAAAAACCTACAGTTTGCCTTGATAAAGACCCTTCGGGGTCAAAACACGTGTCAGCTGACCACCACTAGACTATGAGTCTATACTATAATAAAAATGTCAGTGCAAAAAAACATATTTAGCGTGCGAATCAATTCATACAAATGATTCCCAAAGTAACACATTGCAAGGTACTTGTTAACCCTATTATCATTTTAAGGTTGTTGCTGTGCTATCCTGACAAAAGTATTCCATTGGAAGAATAAGTGTGACATGCTAGTAATTGCTTTAAATCCTGAGGAAAACAATGGCCTTGGTGTATGAACTTGTGCTTTGTGACAGAGACAGTTGGCTTACCGAGAAGGATACTGTGGAAGACAACAATTGCTTTGATTTTTGAACAAGTGTTTGTGAAAGAGACATTTACTTTAGCAAGTGGACAGACGCAGTGGAGGGAAAGAAATTTTGCGTTGAACTAAACAGAACTTCATTGAAGCAGAACTTTTACAAGGGTATTCCTGAATTGATCCAGGGGAAGGGAGCCCAACCCTGCTCACATGGGGCACTTTCTGAAACCTACACTTTTGAACTTTTTTACGCTGTTTTGTTGAACTGAAGACAGACAAATATCCCTTGTATACTTTTGTTGAATGCATTAGTGTGAAAGTTAGATACTTTTTGGACACTAGGCCATCTTTCTTTAATTTTAGTTCACTAGGTAGGGGCATCCTCGTTAGGATATGGGAAGATAGGTTTATATCCAACCCCGTTATCATTTAATAAATGGCAAACATTGAGAAAACTATACCTTTGAGTCTGTTTCACATTTCTGACCCCTCACAATACTTTCCAAGTACCATCTCCATACCATCAACTTACTATATGAACAACGTCACAGTACAGTATACATACCTCCAAAGTACCATTTCCATACCATCAAATTACTAACTGCACATCGTCACTGTACGGTCTACATACCTTCACAGTACCATCTCCATACCATCAAATTACTAACTGCACATCGTCACAGTTT
Organism: Ambystoma mexicanum; assembly: GCF_040938575.1. Taxonomy (NCBI): domain Eukaryota; kingdom Metazoa; phylum Chordata; class Amphibia; order Caudata; family Ambystomatidae; genus Ambystoma; species Ambystoma mexicanum. The sequence goes on from NC_090934.1 coordinate 33,027,773, forward strand.
GGTCTACATACCTTCACAGTACCATCTCCATACCATCAAATTACTAACTGCACAATGTCACAGTACGGCCTACATACCTTCACAGTACCATCTCCATACCATCAAATTACTAACTGCACAACATCACACTACGGTCTATATACCTTCACAGTACCATCTCCATACCATCAAATTACTAAACGCACATTGTCATTCTACGGTCTACATACCGACACAGTACCATCTCCATACCATCAAATTACTAACTGCACAACATCACAGTACGGTCTACATACCTTCACAGTACCATCTCCATACCATCTAATTACTATCTGCACAACGTCGCATTACGGTCTGCATACCTTCACAGAACCATCTCTATACCATTAAGGTACTAACTGCACTACGTCACATTATGGTCTGCATACCTTCATAGCACCATCTCTATACCATCAAGGTACTATCTGCACAAAGTTACAGTACAGTCTGCATACCTTCACAGCACTATCTCTGTGCCTTGACATTACTAGATGCACAACCCTGAAGTATTATCTGCTTACCTTTGCTGTCTCAGTAATATCATTCCCAGAATCTTTTCTTTCTGTAGATTTGTTTTAATTTCTTCAATATTGTTATTGTTATTATTATTATTATTATGTTTATTGAGCATGGGCCCAGCTTCGAGAAGCATCAGAGCTATTTACAGAGTATAGAACAATATAGATACACAACAGAGCGCTTTATAGAGGTATACAACAGTACAGATATATAGCGGGGGTAGGATACAGAGGGGCACAGAGGAGAGGTACAGCTGTACAGGGTAGCGCGAGGAGAGGGTTGGATGGAATCTAGCGAGTCAGGTGGCATGGGGCGCCGTGATGGCCTTGGAGTTGAGGAGAGACTAATTGAAGAGGTGGGCCTTAGTTATTTTCTGAATTGTAGGAGCATGGCGGCGAGTCTGATGCTGATGGGGAGAAGGTTCCATAGTCTTGGGGCGTAGGCTGAGAAGGCTTGTTCTCTGGTCCTTTCCTTTTTGCATTGGAAGATGTCGTGTAAGCATGTGTCCTGGCTTCTGGTCGTGTGCTGTCCACTGGAGATGCTGAGTTTCTCTGCGAGGTAGCCGGTGACTTGTTGGCGACTGCCTTATAGACTTGAAGGTGATTCGTGCGTGCACTTTGGAGCCAGTGAAGATCGATGAGGGCCGGGGTAATGTGGTCGTAAATTTGACCTCGGGAAACGAAGCCGTTCCCGAGATGTATAGCCATTGCTTTTGCATTTTTTTGCATTCACCTCTAGATTTGAATCGGGACTGAAAAGTGATAATTAAAACTATGAGCTCCATAAGGATTGGTTGGTTCAGTGATTTGTTTACAGTACTCTGTTAGAACGGAATTATTCTGTCCTCCACTTTTATTATCACTTATTGTTTTTCTATACATTCGTTAATCTCCCTACTTTCTATCTGTCTGTTCCCCCTTTCTTTCCTCTTTACTTCTCTGTTTGAGTCAATACCTTCATGATTCTTGAACATATGTATATAGGTCTGTGCTACGTGTATTTTCCTGATTTGCAAGCAAATTGCAAAAAAAATATTTATTCTTTTTTGTATCAACATACACAATTTGAATGTTTGCTTTTTATTGTGTGTTTTTGCTTACTGCTATACTTACTGCTAATACTGCAATCATCCCACGGCTACTTTGTTTGTTTAACCAAATACAGAACTAATTTAGCACTTTCTGTCTCTTTGGTGCTTCTTTTTCTTGTCAAAGGAACAAATGCGATTTGCATCAATTTATTTTGGTTAGATGGAGGGTTGGCACGAAGAGTTTACCAAATTTCATTAACCCATCTGCTTCAAACCCCGGGCACAGCAATACTCCTTTCTTTGGTTCATAATGTGGTTGTATCTGCATAGCCCCTTGATGAGGTATGCGGCCGTGTGTAGGACACTTTTCAGGGGCACAAGGGAGGATGACGGGAGGCCTTTGAGGGGGGCATTGCCCCCATCCAGGTGGAATAGGACCAGAGCTTGAATGGTGGATCTAAAGCTGTCTGGAGGGAGGAAGGGCTTGACTTTCCTCAGGAGGGGAGAGCTGTTACCAAGCTGTCTGAGTTTTCTTAGCTATGTGTGTCTTCAAGCAAGGTGTTTATCAATGTGGAACTCGAGGGACTTGGCACAGGAGGTGAGCTCAGGTTTGAAGCCCTTAGGGTTCCTGGTTGATAGCTAGGTTTGTGTGTCTGGGTGTTCAGTTTTGTTGGTGAGGAGCAGGAATTTGGTCTTGGAGGGGTTGAGCTTCAAGTATGCACTGGACATCCAAGACTGGACCAGCAAGAGGCAGGTTTTGAGCCTGCGGATGTGCTTGATGGAGTTGATCTTGAGGTATAGCTGTGTGTTGGTGGCGTACTGGTGGATGCGGATGTTGTGTGTGGCTAGGAGGGCTCCCACAAAATAAGGTTAAACAACAACACTGATATGAAATCTAGTAAAATACAATCAATACTAGTACCTAGCGTGGTACCAATTGATGTCAGTATAAAAACCCAGGCATATTAGTCAGTTAACCATTTATTCAGCAACACTGGCCACCATCAAACATGGGTAAAAAGTCAAGAGCCCGACATCAACCCCGAAGCTCAAGCAACCTGCTATCCCCAATGCCCACTCCTGCTGTTCAGACCACTCCCTCCCACACTGCGGCCATCCCACCCACTTCAGGTTAGAATGGTCCCTCATCAGTGCAGCTTAGGGAGAGCACATGTTGGATGGGAACTGAAGGTTTCCTTAGAGAGTGAAAGTGAAGGTGGTGGCTAGCGGGAGGAAGGAGGAAAGTGAGGAAAGAAATGGGTGGCGAAACAAAAGTGATAGGGAGGAGAAGGAGGTGGAGAGAGGAAGGAGCGTAGGAAGGAGAGCATGTAGTGGAACAGCAAGGAAGTGAGAGAACAGAGTGAGAACAGAGGGAAGGAGGTCGACAGAGGTTTAAACAAAACAGAAGACGGGGAGAAGAGACACCAGAGATGCCAACGAAAAGTACAGATGCAAGATTAGGTGAGGAAATCCCAGTGAGAAAAAGGGGAAGACAAAGAGAAATATGTACAGACGGGTGTGCAAATGCCCTGCTGCCAGAGTACGAGGCTACTGTGAGGAATCATGGGAAATCTTCCCTTCGCCCCAAGGGGAGTCGCCCCCTTTGAGGCTAGGGAGGTGAGCCTCCTTCGCAAGACCCTCCCTATGGGATTGGGCAAGTGGGACCTCACTGGTCGAGACTCCCCCTTAGGGGGCAAGGACTCCCATTCTGCTGAGGAACGCCCACTGCCATTCCCCATGATGGCATACATGGGGCTATCCGATGTGCCAAACAGTATCAAATCCCGAAACCTGGCTGAAGAGAAGACTAACTTCTACCATCAGAAGCAAGAAAGAGAATCTATCCCTCTAAAGAAAAAAAATAACGATTAACTGCGATGAGGAGGTTGAAGTAGAAGTACACGCCGAACGAAGGCGGGCGAAAGAAATGGATACGCTGGCAGGGGAAGCCCCCTGGAAGAGGCAGAGTTAGAGAGAGAAGCAGAGGCCACAGCGTTCAGAAGGGATACTGAGACGCTGAGAGAGAGTGGAAAGAAGAGTACGCTACCAACAAAGAAACAGAATGGAAGAGAAGGTCCCAGGCAATTTCAGGCCCCCTGAGACATTCCCCTGCAATTTTGGCTTTAACAGGGAGAATAGGAGGACTTGGGGGCCGCCAAGGACTCGTTATGTAATCCGAGAGACTCGTCCCAGTATAAGAGATGAAATCTTGAAAGAGAAGTTGATGAACATGAACTGTAATCATTACACAGAAGCAAAGAACATACCACAACTAACTCTAAGAGGGAGATTAGTAAAGGTTGGTTAACGCCACCCTGAAAAGCGAGGAAAGCACTCCATCATTCAAGAAGCAGAGAGTGGAGCATTTCAGAGAGAGAATGCTATGAAACAAAGAGAAGAGAAGTCCACAGGATAAAAGAGACACAAGAGACACCAAAGCAGAAAAGTGTGAACTATGATCACACAGAAAACAAAGTACTTTGCAAGACTGTCCAGGGCCATTTACCCTGGATCAAAGGACAAAGCAAAGATGAAGAAGGGAGGTATGGAACGCAATCCATAAAGAAGAGCGAAAAGCCAAAAGTCTTACGAGAGAGTTAGAACAATTGATACAGAAGGTGACCAGAGACGATCTGAAAATGATATATTAAGGAGAAAGTGAAAGAGGACAAATATCAGAAGCAACCATCAAGAGAAGGGAGCCGTACTCCTGACCTTAGTTTGTTGGAATAGTGCTAGGTCAGTTAGTATTCGTTTTGGACAGCAGACTTATTCATCTTGACATTTCCTGATGACTGACCAGGCCTTATTCTTATTCTTTAATAAATAGTTTTGGCAATATCCTCATGGTGTCCGCACTCTTCTTCTGACCCGCCACTCTACTCCAATAGGCCTTTACATCAGTAAAGTACTGGGAGGGTACGTGTGTTGAGATGGAGGGAATGTGATGGATTGCTATCTGCAAGCCCTAAAGTAAGGCAGGCAAGAAAGAGGGGTCTGCTAATCAGAGCCCCCTTTCATAAAGCTGTGTGCCAGAAATGCACCTTTGTTGCAGCAGTCGCCTAAAATCTGCAGCCCCTGCTCTGCAGTGGCACAAGGAAGGCTCACAGTCATCTGCAGCCCCTGCTATGCAGTGGCACAGGGCAGGCTCACAGTCACTGCAGTCCCTGCTCTGCAATGGCACAGGGCAGGCTCACAGTCATCTGCAGCCCCTGCTCTGCAGTGGCACAGGGCAGGCTCACAGTCATCTGCAGCCCCTGCTATGCAGTGGCACAGGGCAGGCTCACAGTCATCTGCAGCCCCTGCTCTGCAGTGGCACAGGGCAGGCTCACAGTCACTGCAGTCCCTGCTCTGCAATGGCACAGGGCAGGCTCACAGTCATCTGCAGCCCCTGCTCTGCAGTGGCACAGGGCAGGCTCACAGTCATCTGCAGCCCCTGCTCTGCAGTGGCACAGGGCAGGCTCACAGTCATCTGCAGCCCCTGCTATGCAGTGGCACAGGGCAGGCTCATGGTCACTGCAGCCCCTGCTTTGCAGTGGCACAGGGCCGGCTCACAGTCATCTGCAGCCCCTGCTCTGCAGTTGCACAGGGCAGGATCACAGTTACTGTAGCCACAAGTTTAGAAGTTTGTTTAATAACACTTTCGACTACTAGAACCTTTCGTGACCAGCAGATACAATTCATAAAACACACATTAAATCAGCAATATAAAACATGCAACATATCCGTGCTTCAATAACCTGTTAAACATGTATGGGGATGGCTTCATTACGAGGTGGGCGGTAAGGGATTACCGACACCGGTAAGGGCACCGGTGCCGGTAATCCCTTATCGCCCTACTACGAGTTCCTTTTGCCGGTCCTCCCTGAACGCCTGGTTATTTGCGCCTTCCCCATTCCCATTGAGCCCTTTGGGGGCTCAAATGGGGAAGGGCCCTGGTGAATGGGGAATTACTGCCCCCGCCACACTTGGAATGGGGCGGTAATAGCTCCATTCACCAGGGCGGAGTCGGTAAGAATTTACCGCTAATAACGCCATGGTTACCTCCAACCTTGTAATGACCCCCCACAATCCAAGGTAAACACCATGAGAAACAGCCGATAATGGGTGTACATTTCCAGCCAGCAGATACTCTCATCCCTTCAGGCACATGAGCTGATGGTCCATCTCGCATAGGTCAGGGGACAGGTCTACTGTCATCTAACTACCTCACAGCCCCCCCACCCCCACCCTCCCTGTTACACATAGATCCAAGGCGGGAAAACGTCTGGTCACCCAAGTGCACTCGCGTGGCCTCCTTGCACCAGCGAGTACAGCTGCAGTCATCCTGGAAACATCATTAAAGCATCAGCACCATGAAGGAAACCTTCCTGAGATGATAACACAGCAGGTCGCTTCACCCGTGGGTGATTGTAACCAGGACACACCAGAAGAAAGTGCACACGCGTCTCGCCCTCTGCTGGGAAGAGCGCCCAGGGTGACTCAGCACCAGGATTCCGCCTTTTCCTACCGCTGCAGAGTGAGAGATGCCTGCTCTTGCCAGGCAAAGAGGCCCCTCTCAGAAGGTTTTAGGCTGCTGACCGAAATCTGCCACACACACGTCAGCCCAGCATAGGTGCACTGGGCAAGCCAGTTCCTCTGACAGAAACAAGCATATGAACAGGCATGCAACATCATTCCGCACGGCAAATTTAACAGGTGAAACTAACTCCCAGGCGCCTCCGCACTAGCTCCACCCACCACACCTCCCCCCCCTCAGGCAGGTTTCAGGATAGCACTTAACTGACCACCTGGCGGTCCGGGCACGATATGTCCATGCAATTCCCATTGTCCAACTGACCCTGCAGACAATTACAATTCACTGTCCCTTCCCTCCCAGGCCCGCAGGCATGTGCGGGAGGGAAGTGGGGCATGTGCGGGAGGGAAGTGGGGCATGTGCGGGAGGGAAGGGGGGCATGTGCGGGAGGGAAGGGGGGCATGTGCGGGAGGGAAGGGGGCATGTGCGGGAGGGAAGTGGGGCATGTGCGGGAGGGAAGTGGGGCATGTGCGGGAGGGAAGTGGGGCATGTGCGGGACGGAAGGGGGCATGTGCGGGAGGGAAGTGGGGCATGTGCGGGAGGGAAGTGGGGCATGTGCGGGAGGGAAGGGGGGCATGTGCGGGAGGGAAGTGAGGCATGTGCGGGAGGGAAGGGGGGCATGTGCGGGAGGGAAGTGGGGCATGTGCGGGAGGGAAGGGGGGCATGTGCGGGAGGGAAGGGAGGCATGTGCGGGAGGGAAGTGGGGCATGTGCGGGAGGGAAGGGGGGCATGTGCGGGAGGGAAGTGGGGCATGTGCGGGAGGGAAGTGGGGCATGTGCGGGAGGGAAGTGGGGCATGTGCGGGAGGGAAGGGGGGCATGTGCGGGAGGGAAGGGGGGCATGTGCGGGAGGGAAGGGGGGCATGTGCGGGAGGGAAGTGGGGCATGTGCGGGAGGCCAATCTTCCTCTTCCTCTCTTAACCCAAATAGCACCAACATGGCTTCCAGACTAGGTCCACCTGCTGAATCCACCTTAGAACCTCCTTCCAGTATGTCTGCACTAGTGCACAGGGCCACCACATGGGCCAGTAGCAGGCCCTCTGTCCGCAACTCCGCCAGCACAGAGGGTCCACCCCAGGGAACGGATTGGACAGCTTGACCGGGTCATATTGCCACCTGTGTAGAAGCTTTATGCCATGCAGCCTATATTGACAGGAGACTGACGTTTGTGCGCTGCCCTACACACCACCACCCACTGTTCGTCATCAATACCCCTGTCTGTGTCCCTTTGACACCCTCGCCTTAGTTCCCCTGTGTTCTCCCCCTTGCTATCCTTCAGTGCTCTGTATAATGCCAAAATCAGGCCTCTGCTTCCCGCACTTCTGTCAAACAAAGCCTCCACTGGAGACAGGACTCTCGACACCTTCTCCTTCAACTTTTCTGCACCCCTGCAGTTGTAGGTACATAAAGACCGAAAGGTCGGCGGTTCCCAGTGCCTGCTCCAGTTCCTGTACAGACATTGTTACATGCCTACGTCTCTTTAACAGCGTCACGTGAGCCATTACCTGGGAAGAGGGAGGAGGCTCAAAGGGGGAATAGAGTTAGTAAGCTGTTGAAAGTTAATAAAGGAAGACGTGTATTTGCATCCCTGGTGTGCGTCCTTATTTTGAGAGGCTGCAAGGCCGTAACAACTGCCGACGAGGCTAGCTGCGATGTGCCTGCTCCGGCGGCTGCTTCCAGGTCGCGTCCATGGGCATCATCCGACACCGTCCCAGTGATCCTCCTGCAGACATCACATGGGGCCCCCCAGGCGGCGCAGAGAGAGAAGAGCCAGCGACCAGGGCATTTACTGGGGTACGTGGAACTCCAAGTGGGTGCATCCCGCGACGCCTCTCATTCATAACGCTGCTCCAGGAACTCACGTCGCCCACCTACAGCTGGTCCCTCTGTGTTGGGCCTAGCCAGCTCCTCCTCCTAAAGCCTCAGAAGGAGAATGTGCCCATGGCAATCCTGCCTGGGCATTCCACCAACTCGAGGGTGGACACCTGCAAACATGTTTGACATGGTTTGGCCACGTGCACACAAGTTGTGGCCTTTTTATTATTTATTTTTTATTTGTTTGTGGTTACACAGTCACCTTTACAAAAGTCAAAACATAATAAAAATACATAAACAAATATTAACATGTGTCTGTATTTTTCCTATTAGCTTTACAGAGTAACTTTGCAGAATAAAATAGGTTAAAATAAACACTTGTGCAGCATATTGACAAGACATCACAATTAACACATTTCAAAAGTTACATTGATTACCTAGGATCGACAATTACAAACCACAATGCATTTTCAAGAATCTCAGAACTGTGAATTGTAGTTTTACTCGATTCCCGTCTAACCATAATAAGTTCAAATCCACACAGTCAGTATTGGGAACAAATTGCGAGAAAAACGTAATTTGTTCGGATCTTAAACCATCGCAATCTGTTAAAATATGTCTTAGGTTTTCCAATGGAACCGTGGATTTACAGTATCTGCATATGGGGACAGGAGAACAAGCACCAGACCTAATATTCAAAATGTCCCCAGTACCCAATACATTGAATCTAAACCTCATGAAGACGTGCCTCCGTGTTCTATCAGGAAATTTGAGCAGATACGGCTCGGTAACACCCATTTTTTTGAAATTGGGCACAAGTTGACTATATAATTTCTTGGTCAGAACTTCCGCAACCGTGGAATTCCAATCGCAATGAAGGAGAAGAGTTTTTACCTTCGTAGTGTTAGAAATCAAAAGCTCACGGGAGACACCGACTTTTTCTAGACAGTCAAGTGCTTCCTTTTCCATATCCTCAAGACTCTTCGAAGTAACCTTCCCATGAAGAAACCCACTGCCTATTACACCATATAGAGTGGTGTCATTACTGACAAGGAGTTTCCTATATAGGGCAAGCCTACGCCATCCTATTGTGCTTTTAAGAGAAAAGAGTCACAGTTCGTAATGGATGGCCGTCAGAGGAACACACCTCAGTAAACACCTCACCATGTGTTTTAAGATCCAAAACTCATACTTTACAATTTCTTCCATGCACCAGCGTGGAGCGAATTCCAGACCGTAACAAAACTCAGCCACGATTTTATTCCGGTACAAACGCAAACAAGGCTCCATGGTGAATTTCCCATACTTATTATCAATTTTCTGCAGTTGACTCATCAGGGGAACAATTTTCATTTCAAGAAACTCCCGGTAGTTTGCCTTTTTTTTATCTTCAAAAACCGGATAGCCAAGATATCTCATGGCCTGTCTCACTGGGAGTTTGACATGATCTAAAAACCAGGAGTATTTATTGGAATTCCTTCTGTGACTTAGGCAAAGTATGACAGTTTTAGTGCAGTTGATTATTAGGGAATTCACACTGGAGTATACTTTAAATGAGGTCAGTAGACGTTGCAGGCCAATGGGTGTATGGTCATATAAGGCAACGTCATCTGCGTAAGCAGTCCAAAAGATCTTGACCCCCTCTACCTTGAGGGCAGCAAAGGAAGATTCTTTTAGGTGTGAGCCCACATCCGAGAAATATAAATTAAAAACAGTGGGCGCAAAAATGCAGCCCTGTCTGAGCCCGTTGGAGACTTTTATTTCCTCCGACAATGAGCCATCTGTACTCAGTCTGACCTTGCTTTTGGTATCTTCATGCAAGTGATAAAGAATTGACAAGAGAAGGGAGGGAAGACCAAGAAGACGTAGTTTTGTCCATAGTGTAGTTCTGTTAACCATGTCAAAAGCCAACGTCAGATCTATGGAGTCCAGATATATAGGCAAATTCCCCACAGTCCAAGCCTGATGTTGCAGGATATTGGTTAATAGACCACCAGCATCTGTCCCCACATGTTTCCTAAAGCCAAATTGACAGGGAGATAAAATACAAAAGTCCTTAATCCACACATGTATATGCTCAAGGACAACAGACGCAAAGATTTTTGAGTCTGCGTCCAAAAGTGCAATTGGTCTATAACTGAGAGGAGACGACCTATCACCCTTTTTATAAATTGGAACGACAAAAGACAGGTGCCAACTATTTGGAATGGTCCTAGTGATTGTAATGTCTTTAAAAAGAAAAAACAGAATTTTCACCCACAAGGTGGAATTACCTTTAAACACCATGTTTGAAAGCAGGTTAGGGCCAGGAGCCGAGAGGCGGAGCAACAAGTGATTTTATGTTGAATATCAGCCAAAGTAAAGGGGATGTTCCATGGGTACAATTGTATGTCCTTAGGCACATTCCAGACAAGTTTTGGAGAGCTATAGAGAGAACAAAAATGTCTTACCCATGTGTCGGAGGAGATACATGCGGTTTGAACTCTAAGTTGACCCTCACCTCTGCTATTAATTAAGGACCAGAATCTATGAGAATTGGAGGCCGTAAGTGAAAAAAAATGTCTTCAGCGCCCTTCTGATAAAGCTTGGCCCTTAACAATCTCAAGCTAGATTTCCATTTGTTTTTCACATTATTGAGCTGACCACCTTGAATATTATTACTTTGCAGTTAACGGAATACGCAAATTTCGCGGTTCCTCTCTTTCTTTAAATTTTGCATTTCTAAACTGAAGGAGTGATTGTGGGTCTTAGTTACTGTAGATGATTTCTTAATGCCAAACGGGCTTCGGATCACAGAATAGACATAGTTCTCAAAAGCTTCATGTGAGTAAATAATCATTGGGCCTCATTACAAGGTAGGCGGTAACCATGGCGCTATTAAGCGCCATGGTTGCCGCTGGTATTTTACTGTGTCCGCCTTGGTGGATGGCGGAATTACCTTCCTACTCCAAGGTGAGCGGGGGCGGTAATTCCCCATTCACCAAGGCCCTTCCCCATTCCCATTTCTGCCCCCATAGGGCATACTGGGAATGGGGAAGGCGCTAATTACGGTACCACAAATTGCGGTACCGTAATTAGCACCAAGGTCCCTTTGCGGGTTCGTTTTTTAACGCCTGCTAAAAGCAGGCGTTAAAGTACCAACCCGCAAAGGGACCTCGTAATAAGGCAGTAAGGGTTAACGGTCACCGGTACCCTTACCGCCTACCGTGTAATGAGGCCCATTCTCTTATCAAGATCCTGCTTATGATAGTCAGACAGAAACATTAAATTGACTTTTGCAATGTTGTCATTGCGCCAGGTGAGTCTATTGCAGGGGGCGTTGACCTGCAGTCTTGTTAAAAAAAGGTCATTATGAGGGGTCACATATGCGTATCGATATAATTTGAGCATTTTGTGGTCGCTAACTGGAGAAGGAACCAAAACAAAGTCAGAAAGTTGGTTGAAAATCGGTGTGCTAACAAAAACATGGTCAATAGTGGAGCACACAGTCCCATTGGACCAGGTGGAATGGTCCTGTAGAGCACCCAGAAGATTAGACACAGGGAGCAATCCCCAACCAGAAACAAATTGAAACCAAATGTCCCCTTGTAAAGTTTTCCTCGAGGAGCCGTTATCAGCAGATTTATCTGAGCACACCTCCGCATTAAAGTCACCTGCCACAATGATGTTCAAGATATGACACGTCTCTTGGCAGTCCTGAATCACTGAGTCGATTAGGGCAATAAACTCCTTAAGGACATGATCAGGACACCAATAAACGTTAATAATCAGTAGATTTCCAAAGGATTCACAGGGGCGGAGTTTCAAAAGAAGTGCAATGCATCCCTGATGAATCTTGAATGCCTTGAGGCATTTCGCATAAGAGTTGGTTTTAACAGCAATGAGAAGACCCCCCGAAGGTCTACCTTTAGACTTTTTAACCGCAAGTTCTTGGTCTGCCAGAAAGCCATCTAGAGATACGGGGGCAAGGGCCCAAGTTTCTTGCAAGCAAACAATAGTGGCCTCATGTAGGATTGCGCAACAGGCCAAGGACTGCTTAAGAGCACGATTCCCTCTGGAGTTCCAAGACAAGAGGAATAAAGGGCATGTATTCTAAGGGTTGTCTTTGATTGTTTGTATTTTGGATATGGAATCTCTGAGTGTCTGGGCCAACCATCTCAAGTCAATAGCAGAGGAAGGGCTCTGGTGGGTGTCCCTCTCTGTGTTCTGGGCTTGATTTCCCATATATGAGTCTTTGGAGACCCTCCCTTGCTCCCCTTCCCGTGACTTCAAGAATCCCTCACTGTAAATCTCCAAATCAAAGTCAAAACGTTGCTGGACTCAATTTCAGAGAGGACAAGATCCAGAATAGTTTTCGAGCAGAAAACCACCCTCACATAGTCAAACCTGGTGGGGTGAATATAATCGATAAGTTTGATGTCACCAGAGGAAATCAGAGAAAGTCTAGGAACTTCACCAAATAGGGCCAGAATTCTACCCCGATTAAGTGATGGAGGACCACCATGTGAGAACGTAAAATTTAACATAACACTGGGATATTCTTCAAAATGGGCTTGCCTCCATTCAACTCTGGTACCAGGAGCTGAGTTAAATTGTGTTTGTCTTGTCACCTCAGCTGGAAAGGCTACGTTGAAGCCCCTCTCATTTGAGTTTTCATTTCGAACACCATCCTCCCAGTCCTTATATTGGGAGTAATTTCTTCCGGCTTCAGTGAACCTACCCACAGTCGACATCTCAGTTCTCACAGTTGTTGATGCCTGCTGATAATCTGGTGCAAAATTAGTCTGCTGAGTGCGCCCAAAGTCAGTTCCTGTGAACTTACCCCTGAACTCTGTGCCACTGGTAGGCACAGTGACATTCATTTCCCCATGCCTCAGTGGAATACTCCATTGGGCTATGGATGGGACCGAATTCTTGTGCTCAGATCGTGGCTACAGGTCCAGGGCATCTTCACAGGTGCTGTTAAAGTAGCCTGGAAGTTGGTAGCCGGACTTTTTAGAATGCTCAAGAAGAATCGAAAGGGCCTGCTGGACTAATATTTTCATGTCCTCGCTGGGTTTGAGTTTGGCATTATTGCTTGCACATGTCGCCTCAGTCACTGTCCCTCCCAGAGCTGTGGCATTTGGAGGTCCACTCAGAGCGTCTTTAGGTGCAAGATTAGGTAAACACACTGGCGCTGGAGGCTTTTGGATGTCAGGAGGGCCTGGATTGTCACATCCAGTAGGTCGTTGTTTGTTGTTACTTCACATGCACTATTGATGAGTCCTGGAGGTTGGAGGCTAGACTTTGTGGGATGCTCAAGTAGGTTCAATAGGGCCTGCTGGACTAATATTTTGATATCCTCACTAGGTGTAAGCTTAACATTTTTGTTTGCAAATATCGCCTCAGCCTCAATACCACCCTGAGTCGTGGCTGTTGGAGAAAGAAAACCTCTTTGAGAAAAAATAAATAAAGAAAAGCAAAAGAAAGTATTCCAAAACTTAATTTTCACAGAGAAATAGGAAAGGAATTGGAAAAATGGAAAAATACCGTAGTCTTGCACCCGTGCCCAACCGCCTAACAGCCCAACAGCCTAGACACTTCTGAGGCACTTCCGAATGCGCGCGATGCTTGAGCACCGGAGTACCTATAGTGGAAGTGTGAGAGCGAGGCTGGTTGGGGGTGTGTCTGTGGGTGTGGCAGCAGATGAAGCTGCAGGGAAAAGAAAAAGAAAAAAAAAAGAAAAATGGGGAAGGTGAGTATGGACCGTAGTAATAGGTAGAGCACAAGAGCACAAGAGCACGAAGAGCACTAAATGCCACAGAGAGCACAAGATGCCGTAACACAGGGCCGTTGCAAAAACAAAGTTCCAGTAATTACTTTCTCCAAACAGTCCGTGTTGCAGCCCAATGGGAACTTCCTCTTCGCGACTCCCTTCACAAATAGAAGCAAAAAGCTCCACGAACTCCACGGACAGGCAGCAGGTCAGCCCAACAGCCTAGACACTTCTGAGGCACTTCCGGAAGCGTGGACATTTGCTACCCTTTACAAACACCCGGAAGACTAGAGGAAATATTTCTCTAGACCACGTGTGAACAGCCCTCTATGATTTGGTACAATACATTATATTCACAGGGTCACTTGTTTCCCCTATACCATTTGTGTCTGCCCGTTTATATGTGTTATTGTTCATTAAATCATCACATACTAATTTATTGAGTATCAAAAATATCAATTTATTAATTTTTCTATAAAACATAAAAAGGTATACACTTCTATTTTGTATCAAACGTGTACACAACATTCTAAAACAGACATAACAATTTCAACATATTGGCACTGTACTTCAACAATATTTTGTGGTCTCTTAATTCATCAATATTTTCATTCTCTCATCAAATTAATTTACAGAATGGATCTGTGGTCAAAAACTCTCTCCAAATGAGATGGCACACCCTAGTCCATACCACTTAAACCTATCAATATTCACTCCGCTCATTCCAGTCTTTCATACTACATTCACAAACATTCCCAACATGTTTCTTTCCTTAAACTATTGTGATTAATATTTGGCTAAGACACCGAGTGGATATCTGTGGGAAATAAGTAAAGGACAATCGACTTTAATGTTCGACACATCCTCGTTGTATTTTTCATTACATACAACTTGCTATGTTTGGCATCACAGCAGGAGGGAATTATTAACTTTTTAACTCCTCCTTTTCATCTGTTAATGACGCACCCACACTTGGTATTGTAACAAGCTTCACATGATTTAATCTCTTAAGCATAATTATCTCATTGCTTAATATTCATTACCATTTATTATGGTCACATTCTGGTCTATACTAAATGTGACCCAAATCTCTTTGCTTGACATTTTCCTTACATTTCTTTAGAAAAAAAATCCAATCAAAGAGTCATACTTTCATTGTACCTCAATCTCGTTATTCAGTTTTGTGTCCAGATCTGTATTTTCTTCACACATGATTTTATGATTCTGCTTACACTATAAGCAGTATCTCTTCGTTTTTTCTAGCTATTCATGTACACCAACCCTAAATAAGCGAGAGCAAGGTGACAAGCACACACACTTTTAAGTGGATTAGCTCCTTACATTAATTGTGGTAGTTATCCCTCTTCAGGTTATTCCAATTGTCCCAATCTTCATTAGACTACAGAGGACAAAAACAGCAATCCAGGGAGATGAAATCTAGGTTTAGCTATTTTTTAGTTTTACCTAGGCTATTTATTCTATTATTCCCCCTTGGAGCTAAAAAACGCCAGACCCAATTTCAAACCTTACCGTTTAAGAACAATTTCATTTTCAGGTGTAGTCTCATGGGTCTATGGGTTTTGGGTTTTGGCTCCTACTCTGTGCTGAAGGTCACATGTCTCCAACTGGCTATTTAACCAATAGCAACGGCTGTTTTGCTGTGGGACAAGGAGCGAAACAGACACAAACGGACCAAATGTCCTTTTAGGCAATGGGTATGCAGGGAAGGAGAGGACGTGTTTGAATAGTCCTCCTAAACCCTCCCCCTTCAAGTCATATCCCTTCTGATTTTTAACAGCCTTATTTTCTCTAAAAAACTACTGCCCGCAGTCTCTTACCTGTGTTTTCCTGCAGACTCACTTGTGCGCCTTCCTTCTCGCCTGGTACGGCTTCGCCAATCGCGTTCACTTTCCTCAGCCTTTACTTCCAGTTTTTATGGTTGTGTCTCGTCTCACGTGGCTTTTTCTGTTAAGGGATCGAAGGGGAAAACACTGCCTTTGGCCCCCCTGATTGGCTCGAGCTACCGCGGCTCGTTCGCTGCTATGCCGCTTCCCCCTCATAGGTGTCACTTTCCGCATTACAACCTTTGTTCATTTTGCAATCATGATATGAACGTGACTCTGACGGATGCAGGCATGTATCCTACTCGTCTCCCGCACCCGGTCCACAGATATACAATTTCCCTATCTACAAGGAAACCCCTGTTATTTCGATTTGATGTGTCCCTATCTATGTGCACTTTGTCTTTGATTTTTCAAGTGTACTTGCTTAATGCTAGTCCAAAGTTACCAATTTAACTGGCCATCTTAACGCCTTTTTCTCACCGCTCCATACTTGGTAACGTTATTGTGTTCTCAAGTCCACTTTTACACTTTTCATGGTCTAATATCTTCCTTACTTGAGCATAGGCTTTTAGATTTTGTTGTAAATGGTTGCTGATTGCGGACTATGATATTGTAAACCATCTGGGCTGCCAATGATTCACATGCCTCTGGAATCCAAAGGTTCACTGGATTCTGTCTACTTCCAGAGTCAAACTGCCCGGGACTTATTAGGCAGATCTCCCATTCACAATGCCAAAGTCGGAGATCACAATCAGCTAGGATGTTCCATACATCCCAATAGCACCTCCCATTTTGGTAGTCTAGTTGGAATAATTTATACATCTTTCCGGGTTGTCCATCCCTCAAGGCACAATCTATCACCCGGTCTCAGGCAAGTATCTTGGTCTTTCTACTTATTCTGCTCTTTCATTTAGCCCCAAGTCTGTACTGTTAGTCAGGAAAATGAGTTCTTTTTCTTTCAAGAGTAGTTTTTTTTCGGTCTAAATTAATATCATTGCTGTTCTTTACCTTAGGACATTTGCTACCCACCACACGCCAGCTGCCACGAGGAAGGCAGTGCTGCCTCCCACAGCTTATAAAGGACAACACTAACGTGGTTCAGCCAATATCACTAAAGTGACAACCACCTCTTTTCACCAATCATCACCATGAGCTCACCACCTGGGCCTGCTGCACAACCCCAAGCCATACCAGTCCCTCCCATGAGGTCTACAGCCACCGCATGGCGCACCCATTTTCCATGACCCCGCAGTTAGTCAAAGGCCAGCGGTGGGTGGAATGGTTGGATGACTTTAATAACTTTATTGTGGCAGCAGG
Source organism: Ambystoma mexicanum (assembly GCF_040938575.1). Taxonomy (NCBI): domain Eukaryota; kingdom Metazoa; phylum Chordata; class Amphibia; order Caudata; family Ambystomatidae; genus Ambystoma; species Ambystoma mexicanum. The sequence goes on from NC_090934.1 coordinate 33,044,645, forward strand.
TGAAGAAAACTATCCAAAACTGCGCAGTATGTTCCTCAACATAGCTGGCAACGAAATCAAAACACTCATTAAGACCATTCCCACAGCAGAGCAGCCTGATTTTGCAGCATTGGTCACTGCCCTCAATAAGACTTGTAATTGAGCCCAATAAAGACTATGAAAGGTACATGTTGAATCAGTGTACCCAGAGGGTGGCAGAGACAGTAGACAAATTCATTACTCGTCTGAGGATCAAAGGGGCACATTGCCAGTTCCATGCTTTCTTGTTGGACGAAGTCATTCACCTAAAGGTGATCGAAGGGTGCCTATCTGTTAGGATCACCTGGTCTCTGCGAGGACGTAGGGGTACTGTTGCAGCCCTCCCTGGAAGTGGATCCCCCTTGTCAGGCTTCTTCCCCCCCTCGTATGCTGTGGGCTGTGACAATTGTTGACACTGCTCCTGCGTGGATACGAGAGATTGTGAGAAGGCTGCTATCTGACTGCTGTCTCTCTCGAACCCTTCTTCCCAAAATGTGGTGAGCATGCACCAACCCATATAGTCTCACATGTTGATTAATGATGACGAGCTCTCCGTCCTGCTTCTCACTGCAGGGGCGCTTCTTGATGGAACGAGTTCCTTCACTGACCCATTGTGCATGGCAGCCCAGACCAGCTGTGGCTTAACCACTCCTGAAGGTAAGTGTCTTATGGCTTCAAAATATTGTGATGTTGATTCCTGATTGTCTGTATCTTTTAATGATGTCTTTCCTCTGCTTCTCCCAACAGATGAAATGGGGCCCAGCGGTAGTTGTGGTGCATGGAGTGAGGCCAAATGGGAAGAGAAGGGAGTCTGCAATGCTCCGACAGAAGGTGAGTGTTGGTTTAAGGTAAGCGCAAGGATTTGTCAGGCGACCTTGAACGTAATGTTTTAGCAAATTCTAACCTTGTCTATATATTTTTCTCTTGCAGGCACCGTCTTCCGATGGATTGCTCGTAGCGTCACGATGTCGGCCTGGAGCGCTGCTTTCCAGAGGTCTGGAGATGGATGATGAATGCCAGAGTCAACAATGATGTTTGCCAAAAACAGATTCCAAGGTAAGTGATGCGGCTGGTAGCTGGAAACAAGGTAAGGGGCGCTCAGGCTGGTAGCTGGAAACAAGGTAAGATACACTCAGGCGGCGGCGAGCGTTACGCTGTCATCAGCAGAATAATGCAAATCGCTTGTATGCAGGCTGGGCGGCCCTATATAGTCTAGCCCTGGCCACGCCCATTAGTCTTTGCTCACTAGCCCCACCCTGCCACTCCTAAAGGATGCTGCAGGTGCAATCCAACCCTCTCAATAAGCCACGCCCGAACAAATGCACGTGGAGGCCCCTGCTGGGAAAAAAAATACCTTGCACCAAATAAAATTGTGCCAGTGCACACTTATTCATGAGCATGGCGCCAAAGGTGCCAGGACTGAGTCCAGCTGGGCCCTCTATGCTATATTGTCCCAAGGGACAATAAAAGGTTGTGTTACCCCTTGTTCTCTTACCCTGATGGTGCGGGTTCTCTGGTTCCGGGCCAATGGCCAGGACACTATCACAGACCCTCAAGAAACAACTGCTCAAGAAACCGCTCTGCATCGATGAAGTCAGCGAAATGGCTAGAATCTTCGAGAGAGTGGACGTACAGGCAACCCAGATGTCAGGAAGCACCATGTACAAGCAGGATAAGGGCGAGCTTATTGCGGCGGTCCAACCAAGCAATCCAAGACCCGGAGACAGGAGCACTGGAGGGGGGTACCAGACAGCCCCCAGAATGCAGAGGCAGTGTTACCGCTGTGGGATGGCATTCCCACACTCAGGGACATGCCCTGCGCTCACTCAGAAATGTGGGAACTATGGCAGAGAAGACCACTTCAAATCAGTCTGTAGAGAGGGCAGACCCTTCCCCACTACGTGCATGCCACCACCGCCACAATACCAGATGTACAATCGGACCAGGCAAAGCCAAGCATACCAGATGTGTTCATACCAGCAAGGGCCGAGACGGTATGCGAGAGTAGTGGAGGACCACTACCCTGAGGACGACGCACAAGAGCTCGAGGATTTGAGATGAGTATGATGGATCTCCACAGCCACGGCAAAACCATTACGTGGCAGCACCTCACGGGCGGGAGTACAAGAGTGACCAGTACAACCAATACACCCAGGATGAATACGTAAACCTCATCATGGATCAGAGAGAAGCAAGAGAGGCCGCCAGAATACCAGTGGAGATATGCGGCAGACAGTTACTCAGGAGCTACCGTGAACATCATGGGGGAAAAAGAATTTCACCAAATTCCCAACAAGCCAACACTAGCCCAACCAGTGTCCAGGGTTTTCCGATGGGGGGTTGACCTCACTCTGCATTCCATCGGATATATCAGGCTCCGGCTCATCCACAGAGAAAGATCCACCACCACGATCATTCACGTGATCCGAAGTCTGACCAAAGGAAGGTGTCTACTTAGCTACCGCACTGCGTCCTGCTTAGGGCTCATTGACATTCACATCCAAGAAGGCGACACCATCCGCTCGACGGCACCTATCAGTGACGCAAAGGACCAAGTTTGCAACATTTGGAATAGTGCCCCAACACCTGAGGGGAGTTGGGTTTCACCTACAAGCTGCTGTGTCAAACAAGCTCAATCAGCTACTGGAAAATGGCATCATTGAACCAACCACAGGCCCGATCGAGTGGGTCTCACCGCTGGTGATCGTGCCAAAGGAAGGGGGACGCCTGAGACTCTGCGTGGACATGAGGATGGCCAACACCACCATCCAGAGAGAGCAACACCCAAGGCCACGCATAGAGGACATGATTGTCCAGTTTAACAAGGCTGTCCTTTTCTCCAAGCTTGACCTCAATCAGGGGTATCATCAGATGGCGCTTCATCTTGAATCAAGGGGCATCAGCATCTTTGCAACCCATGATGGCCTCTTCCGTTACAAACGCCTAAACTTCGGCATCTCATCGACAGCCGAGATCTTCCAAGAGGAAATCAGACAGATCATCAGGCGGTGCGAGGGGCACTTAGCTACAGTGATGATATCCTTGTGTTTGGGAAGTCACGTGAGGAGCACGGCATTGCTTTACACGCAGCCTGTTCCGTCGTACAAAGAGCAGGGCTGACACTTAATATCGACAAGTGCCGATTCAGCAAAACCAAGCTGAAGTTCTTCAGGCATATTTTCGCCGCAGATGGCATGAAACCCAATTCCCGCAAAGTCTCCATCATCTTCAACCTCAAAGAGCCCGGCCAGGATCGGATGTGAGATTACTTCTGGGGATGGCAGGCTACTGTGCCAGGTATATCCCACACTACGCCACCAGCACTGAACTGCTAAGGTGACTGCTACAGAAGGACGTACCGTTCGCATGGTCAGAGGAGTGCCAAGCGGAATTTGACAGCATCAAACAGGCGCTGGCGGATGCTCAGAGGCTTGCTTATTTTGACCCAGACTGGCACACAGAAATCGTAGTGGATGCAAGCTCAATGGGACTAGGAGCTATACTAGCGCAGACAAATGTGACAGACGCTCACCCCAGACACATCGTGGCCTATGCTAGCAGGGCACTGGCCCCGCCTGAGTCTGCCTACTCGCAGACCGAGAAAGAGAGCCTGGCAGCCGTGTGGGCGGCCAAGCACCTCCACAACTACGTGATAGGGAAGAGATTCACCCTCATCATGGATCACCAAGCTCTGCTGTCGCTATTCGGGAACCCAGGACCAAGATGCCCCCTAGGATTGAGTGGTGGTGCATCATGCTCCAAGAATACGATTTCCAGATCATCCACAGGCCTGGGGGTGAGAATAACCCATCTGACTATCTATCTAGAAACCCAGCAACCAAGGCTCTGCCTGGACCCGGCCACACAGAGTACATTAACTATGTGACCTCAAACGCACTCCCACCGGCCGTCTCACTCGAGACCGTCGCTTCAGCCTCAGCAGCAGACCTCTCCATGGCCCTGGCAATCAGCCTTACAGAAAACAACAGGTGGAGGGACTACCGCTGCGTGGTGCTGAACCAACCTGGGTTGTGCAGAGACGAGCTGGAAAGATTGGCCAAGGTGCACACAGAGCTGGCTGTGAAAGACAAAACGATACTCCTGAGAGGGTGCAGACTTGTCATCCCCATGACCCTCCGGTCTGAGGTTATCAAGACAGCCCACAAGGGACATCGAGGAGTGGACAACACGAAGAGGCAGCTCAGATGCCATGTGTGGTTCCCGTTTCTGGATACTACGGTGGACCGGTGGGTGAGAAACTGCATAGCCTGTCAATGCACGGCCAGGGCTGAGGCCTTGATCCCACTCCAACCAACGCAGATCCCTGACCACCCCTGGGAAAAGGTAGCTGTGGACTTCTATGGTCCTCTTGAATCGGGAGAGTATCTGCTGCTCTTCATAGATGAGCACTCGAGATATCTGATAGTGAAGAGGTCAACATCCACGGCTTTTGCGCAGGTGGCAGCGATCTTTGATGAAGTCATAAGCGAGTGGGGAATCCCAGACACCATCAAGTCTGACAATGGCCTGCCATTCAGTGGGCATGAGTTTGCAATCCTTGTGAAACATATGGGCTTCATCCATCAAAAGATCACACCCCGCTGGCCACATGCGAATGGGATGGCTGAGAGGTGTGTGGCCTCAATTAAGAAAACCATACAAATGGCCTGCATTGAGGGAGCTGACCCCCACTAAGCGCTCTGTCGACTGCTGCGGGACTACCACAACACGCCTCATGAGGCCACCAATAAGACCCCTCCGGAGCTGATGATGAAGTAACAGGTTCGCACCCGCATTGTAAGACATCCGATGAGCCAGCCAGAAGCAGATTGAGAGGTCATAAGGAGAGACACTGAGCGGAAGGAAAAAGCTTGGGTGGAGACAGATGAAAGGAGAGGAGCCCGACCGACAGAATTCCATGTAGGGGGTGAGGTGTTGGTCTAGCAAGCCACAGCCAGAAAGACGGACTCGTGGTTGGCCCCGAATCCCCTACAGGCCACCGCCATCAAAGGGACGATGGTGACCCCTGAGAAAGAGGTGACACAGAACAGTTAAAGAGAGAGAACGAAAGGCCTCCACCTCCTGATCTGGAACCAGAGCCTTGTGAATCCAGGAATGATCTGTGGATTCCACCCGGACCATCTCATCGTCATGTGGCAGAGCCGATCACCAGTCCTGAGATGGGTCCAAGTGACAGCCCCATTGCCCGTCCGAATCGAACCATCAGGAGACCACTCTGTCTCATTGAGGAATGCTGAGGGGAAGCAAGGACATTTGTCTGGGGTTGTTGTTACGTGCCTATGTCTCTTTAAGACGGGACAGCGTCACGTGAGCCATGATGTGGGATGAGGGAGGAGGCTCAAAGGGGGTGTAGAGTTAGTATGCTGTTGAAAGTTAATAAAGGAACACGTGTATTTGCATCCCGGGTGTGCATCCTTATTTTGAGAAGCTGCAAGGCTGTAACAGACATGAATGTTCCTTTCTTCAACACCTGCCCACCCGTTCTAGTCCTGCCTCATACCGCGGCTCGAACCTCCTCTCTCACTGGCATCAATGCGGCACAAGTGATTCAGAGGAGACGGCCATGTTGTGACCCCGTTGATGCCTGTACCCAGCCTCCAGTCACCCAAAGGACAGATAGGACGCTGGGTTCTCTAGTTCTTCACAGGATCTGATCCAAAGGGGCCAACACGAACCATTCCCCCACCGTGTCTGGGTGCAACAAGCAGTGGTAGAAAGTCGTTGGGAGCGGTGCTCCTCTACTTTTGTTTTTTAAGTTTTACTTCCCATACTTTTATTTTAAAAAGAAACTGTTCCAGAATGGTTTTGTTTTAAATTAAAGGTGTAGGGAGAAGTTGAAGCTTGTACTACAATGCACTGCACTGAACATTCCCTAAAACAACAGGTGTGTTTGTTTGGGGGTTTGGATTGTAGTTTGTGGAGAGCGGGGGCAGGCCAGCAGGGATCATAGTTCCACTACTTCTTTTCGTACACTTCGACCACTGGCAACAAGTGGTTTTCTAGGAACACCCACTTTTCCTGGGGGTCTATCCGAAGGTGCAGGACTACCACCCTCAGTTGAGCTGCCCTGTAATATCTATCCAGGTCTGGCAATCTACCCCCTCCCGCTTCTTTAGGCAGTGCCAGCATGCCGTGTGCTATCCGCCTCTTCTTGCTCTGCCACAGGAAGTTGAGCATCCGTCCCTTCACTTCGTCTAACATTTGCCCAGGAACCTGGGAGCATGTAAAAGGCATACAACAGCCTGGGGAGACTAACCATCTGCAGGGCATTAAGTGTCCCCATCCCTGACATAGCTTGCTCCACCTGTCCATGTCCTTGTATAGAGGTGCGAGGACCGAGGGGTGGGGGGTTAATTCACATCCGCAAGCTCTTCGAGCGCACCCGTCACATTTTATTCCAAGGTACCGGAGCAAATCTGTGCGGAGTTCCAGACCCAGGATCCCCACATCTCATTTAGATTGCATCCCTAAGGGGAAGAGGATGGATTTTCCCTGGTTAACCTTGAATCCCGAGTAAACCCTGTATTCCTCTATGACAGGGTTTCTGAAGTGCAGCAGGATGCCGCTGTCGGCATACCAGCAGAGTTAAAACATTCTGTGGTGCTTGTCTATGGGCTCCAGGGACAAAGCAAACAACATTGGGGATAACGGGCCGCCACACAGGTCCCACAATACAGGTGGAACTGGTCTGATTGTTTCCTGTTGACGGCTACCCTCACGTGGGATCTCTGTATATTGCCATGACCCCTTTCAAAATCCACTCACCAAAGCAATACCTCCATAGTGTTGCATATAAACAACCCCAAGACACTGTCGAACGCCTTTCTGCATCCAAGGCCATCAGAGAAGGATTACCTCCCTTCCCCTATAACCCAGTCCATGAGATTTAGGGTCTTCCGGAGCATGTCACTTCCTTGCCTATCTGAAATGCCCCAGTTAGTCCGTGTGTTCAAGCCGCGAGGCCAGCATTCTCATAAAAAAGTTGCGTCGACATTCAAGAGTGAAATTGGCCTATACGCCGCATACTGTTACTTATCTTTACCTTCCTGTGGTATCACAGAGATTAGCGTCTGACCAAACTTGGCAGAGAGCCCCACCAGTGAGTAGAATCTTGTTAAACAACGTAGACAGCAATGGGCTAATTTGAGCTGTGTACATTTTATAGAACCCCGCTGCGAATCAGTCCTCCCCAGGAGCCTTACTGGAGGGCAGCCGAGCTATCGTCAGGTGGACTTCCTCCTGCATAACCGGGGCATCCAGGTCGTGGGCCTTATTCCCACTCAGGGTGGGGAGGGGAATATCTTCCAGTTAAAGGTCTAAGTATCCCTCTTCTGTGTTGGACTGTGGCGCGTACAGTACTTCGTAGAATGCAGCGAAGCTTTTAGATATCTCACGCAGAGTCGTGCTTATTCCCCCATTCGGCCTTCACATTTCATCTCTCCATCTCTCAGCCATTTATGCCATGAACCGTGCTACCAGCATGGAGTCTGCCTTGTCCCCCCTTTTGAAACATTTCTGCTTGAGAAATTGCACCTTTCGCACCACATCATCAAGATTCAGCTTCTGAAGCTCTGTCTTTTTAGCCTGGAAGTCAGCGCTAACCTCTCCCTGGTACCCCAACCCATCCAGTAGAGCCTCCTCCAATGAAGCTATTTGGGCATGTCGTTTCTCACCCCCAAGCTGCCTCTTCCTTTTTCGCCGGGACCCTTCCCTGATCAGGAGACCCCTCCACGTCGCCTTGGCTGATTCCCACACTGTACAGACCTCCACTTTTCACATATCGTTATGGTAAAAGTTATCCCCTATAGCCTTCCGCAGCTCCTTTCCAAATACTGCATCCTTCCAGAGCGTTTCATTACACCGCCACATTCCTTCCCATGGGCACTATGTCATGGTCGGACCATGCGATAGGACTCACTACGCTTGACTGCTCCCTGCCCATCATGCCCTTCGGGACGCATAGATAGTCAATTCGGGTGTATGTTCAATGTAGCGGGGAGAAAAATTGTGCAGCCTGCCCTATGGATTTTTCTCTCTCCACACATCCCCCAGCTGTGTGAGCCCAGTAAACCCCTGAGTGTGTGCCGGTCACAAGGTGTCCAGGCCCCATTTGACTCCCTTGTGGACATCCTATCCTTGCACCAATCAGCACACAGGCTGAAATCTCCCCCCAGGATTACCACTCCCTGTGCAACCTTCAGCATCTCCAATAGGACTGCCTTGCAGAACGATAGCTGATTCTGATTGGGAGCGTACAAGGTGGCTACCAACATGGGAACATCTCCTACAACTCCCTTAGCTATCAGCATCCTTCCACCCATGACCCTTCTCACTTTCGGATCCTGAACCCGGAGGTCTCTTTGGAAGAGTTTGCCCACCCCACCTTCCTTAATTTCTCCGGAAGCTCAATATGAGTTCCTTATAAGGGCACAGGGAATGCGTCTCTCTTCTCCCACCACAAACTGGGTCTCCTGTAGCATCATTGCATCGAGCTTTTGTCTCCTAAATTCCCTTGCCACCAGTGCCCTCTTTGCAGGGAAATTGAGTGATTTAACATTCAACATGCCCACCTTCAAACTGACACTGCGCCAGCCCCCTTCCTTGTTATGTCATCCATTGCACTTGCCAACAATCACTTAGGTCCCCTTTCACGTTACCAAACCACCTGAGGTGTATCCCTTCTAAGCCCTCTGATCCCTTCAATGCCATACCTGCCAACCCTTTCTGCCCTGCCTCACAAACCCAAACCGACCGATTCCCCCGTTCGTGCTCTCTCCCTAGCCATACACTTGAAACGCTACAACCAAAAGCCAGGGTCACCAGGGTAGCTCAACAAACCTCCCAGCCCTGCTTGTGACATAAAACTTCAAATGAACATCAGACAACAAGCCTTAACATTTACCAACATCGATACATCTCCTTGAAAAACCACCCCCTTCCTCCTGTTTCAACATAACCACCCTTCTAGATCAGGTCGTCGGCGACGGGGTGTTCAAGCGCTTGAATTTCCTGCTTCCCAGTCTCCCCTCTCCTCCCTGCACCTTTCGAGCTCATGGGTCTGCGCTCTTTGGGGGGCTGTTCTGGGTTGCAGAAAGAACTGGACCAGCACCTGCAGATGTGCCATGGCACCCTCTGCCTCCTCTTTGGTGGTAATGTGATATTCTTCTGCCCTTTTCTGAAAGGACAGTGAAAACGGGAAGCCCCAGCGATGTCGTGGTCTCTCAGCCATAGAGTCAATGCTCTACACTCTCAGCGCCTGGGCAGTGTGAAGGAAGACAAGTACTGCTAGATTGCAACCTTTACCCCTTCATAAGTGAGTTCTGGATGTTTCCTGGCCCTTTCAAGAAGTGACACTTTATCTTTGTAGTTGTGGCATTTGGCTAGTATAGAGTGTGGTCCTCCCGGGGGGCCCCCAGCTCTGTCGACTTTCATCACCTCTCCCTCTCCGCCAAACAGGGCTCCTAATATGGCCTTGACCTTCAGCTCAAGGCCCTGCATGCTTTTGCCTTTTCCTTCCTTGAACCCCAGGATGTGAATGTTGTTCCTTTGCTTTCAATTCTCTAAATCATCCACCTTAAGTGCAATGTCGTAATCCTTATCTTCCAGTTCCTTCAACCGGGCCTCCATTTGCATCTCCAACAGATCGGCTGCTAGCTGGTTGTGCTCCAGTGCCTCCACTTTCTGCTCCACTTTATCCACCCTACCACTCAACGTCTGTAAAGAAGCCTGGATGTTCCCTCCTGACTCTGCCACTTCCACCTGCCCAAGATGTAGTCAGTGCAGGCCAAGCCTATGGCCCTGTCCGGTGTTGGTCTTCGGGGAGGGCATGGAGGGCCCACATATGTTACCTCCTCATGTTGTCACAGTATGGTTTCTCTTCCATGGGTGCCCCTACAAATTCGCTGATTCTGGGATGCTGCTGCCCGCCAGGCCCAAAGCTAGACCCACTTCCGAACTGGCCCAGCCTCCAGCACAAGCAGGCTTCTGTAAAGACTGGAGGGAGTTTTCTATACTCCTGCCCTCTATATGGCAGAGTAGAAGCACAGAGCACCCCAGCCAAGATTCTGTATGCAGTAGCAATGAACGAGCAATCAAGGCTTAAGCTCTCAGGAGGTGATGCGAGCTGGTCCTTAAGTACAGTGTAGTCCCCAAGCACCCACAAAGGAATGTCTGCACACAATGTTATGTGATAACACGGTTCTTTATATAAATAAGGTACAATATATACACACAATCAATAACACACTTTGTGCTTTGGCAATACTAATATGGTAAATAGGTACAATATCTATGTGTTACCACAGTGAACTCTTGTATCCTTTAAAATGCACCAACTGCTGACAGTCACAATGGCATACAAATCAAACAGTAAAGTGAATACATAATAGACATAGGGAGGAAGACAAGTTGGGTTAAACAAATGGCAGAATACTTTGTCTCTACAAAACACACAGTTCTGTGTGAGGATCCCCCCACCTAGGCAACCTGTAAATAAAATGTATCAGCAAGACCAGTCCATATATGTTTAAGATAGTCTTTTTTCCTGCTAAAAATGTTCCACTGCCCCAATGTACCTGGCTTAGCAGAGTTTCTTCGACGGTTCGTCGACAGATCCCTCGAGGGTGAACTCCCTTTAAAGCAGGAGCCACAGGGCGTAGAGATTCTTTGAAGAAAATAGAAACACTGTCATCAAGAGAGCAGCTTCGACCTTCGCGGCGCTCGTCAACGATCGGTCGTGGACGTCCTGTGAAGATGAGGCATGTGGTGCACCTCGATGACAAGAGTTTGTTGCCACAAAGATGATTCAATAAAGAATGTAGGCCCGGCAGCAGACGTTGTGTGTCAGCGTTGGCGTCATCGATCGGGACACGACCACAGCTGGCTTTCGGATCTTCATCAGCGTCTTTGTGGACTTCGGGTGGCGGGAAACCCGCCGTTGGATTCTCCTTGGTTCGTAGACGACCTTGACTTTCTCTGGCGGGACAAAGCGGTCGTCGGTGATGGCAAGGTAGTTGCTGATTTCAAAGTGTCTTAGGAAAAGGTGGAGCGTTCTGGCTCCGGTCTTCGGCAGCACAGCGTCAAGCTGTCCCCACTTCTGGGCAACACGACTCGACTGGCTTCCACCGTTTAAGGCAATCCTCCGAACACTGGTCGACGATGATGGACTTAAATGTCTGGGTGCATCACTTCACGATTCCTCGGCGGCCCCGTCTCCAGTCAACAGTCTTTAGGGACTGACTTCCAGGGGACCTCGGTGAAGATAAGCTTTCTGCATGATGTTTCCTCGTAGCTTGGGAAGAGGTCTCCTAGCCGGGTCCTCTCTCGGATCAGTCCTCGCCAGACTCAACAGCTTTCAGATCTGGTCAAAGGAAAGCAACAGCAATTCTTCTTCCAGGTGGGCTTCAAGGATAATCAGCTTCAAGTTTCAACTTCAGCTTCTGAACAATTCTGGTAAGTGAGAGGTCCCCAGATATGATGTTTTGTCTCTCATTCACACTGCTGAGCCAAGCTCATGCAGCCAATCATTCAGAAGGGCATTCATGCAGGCAGCCAATCAGGTTCATAGTGCATTCAGGCCCTTCTCTTCCATCCAGACACCCATAACAAGGAATGTGGATTGGGGCAAGCACCTTTCGGGCAGGGCTGTCTCATTTTCTGTGTCACACACACAGATACCAGACACCCATAACATGAAGTGCATGTTGGTCACACACTCCATTCACCAAGGTCCCACCCCAAGGGTCTACCCACAACATACAGTCACAAGTCCAGGCTCCAGCCAGTCTGGCTTGGCCTTCCCCACAATACCATATATGGTTCTTCCACCCAACAGCCAGTCAGGGGAAGGGACAGAGTCAGGGCTTCCCATGACTTTGGGAAAACAAGGTAACAGGTAATAGAAACTAAGAGGCCACAGGGGCCATCTTATCTCCTATCAGGAATCCACTGATTCCTATGGCAGGACCTGGGTATTCCAAAATGGAGGATACTCAGAGCACCTGTCAAATTCAACATGGAGCTGCCACTAGCCCATACCCTGTTCTGTGGGCCACACACAGGCACCCAAAAACATACACTAGGGGTACAGGGTTGTACCCCCACCCATGGGTGCCATAAGGGTATCCCAAGGGTCTGTTCACTGTGGGATGTTTTTACCCATACATCTGAGCCCTACCTCAAAAACTGTGCAGTACTGACATGGAAAACATCATGATGGCCAGAGCTTCCCAGAAAATGCACAGGGAAATGCATGAAGAATAGGCTGCCACTCATTTTTGCCGATGTTATGGGCACAGAAGGGCACTGCCTAAAACCACCATTGGACTACCCACACAGTAGTCTGAAACCATTGGGAATGGCAATGCTGATTGCCAAAAGCAACCTAGAATTGTGGGGAATTCATTTTCTTAAATCCCAAAAATGGGTGCATTACCAGTACTCACCACTATCAGAAAGCCGGCGTTTTAAAACAACACCAGACTTTTTTCTTTTTCGTGTAAAACTGAATAAATGAACCCAAAGCAGGCCAAAGAAAGACTTACTAAGAGGTGGATCCAATGTAAAGTTATATTCTGAAGTGACTTGAAGGTTTATACAAGACTGGCTGAGCTGTGGATTTCAGCAGTTTAAGTACATTTGGACTGAAAGACACTAAAAACCGAAATGTTTAAAAGAAATGAGTGACCTACTTTTGAGTGTCACATAGGTTGCAATTGTTTAAATGTCATAGTTTTAAACTTAGAATCAGCATTCTAGCTGCATATGTAAAATGGTTAGTTTTATTTGAATGCAGAAAACTGGGTAACTAAAAGTGACATTAGCTGGGGCCTGGCTTAAGGAACTGAATTCTGCCCACCAGCTACACCCGACAGGAGTTGAGACTTGCACAACTGCTGTGTTCCCAGGCCTAGCTGCCTTTTTGCTGCTCCCACCAAAAGGGATCTGACACTTCTCTGATTGAATTATCAAGGGACTGCTAGAGACTAAACATAGGACCCAGGCAGAGGGTTTATTGAAGTGGCCATAAATGGCTTCCTCTCGAACAATGGGCCTTCCAGGGCCCAGGCAAATGTTTTATTATGGGGGCCGTAAAAGTGGCTTCCTCCTGGAAGGAAAGGGGAGGAGCACTGCATGTGAGAGCAAGCTGGCTTGGCAGAACTGGAAAAACCAGAAATTCAACCTTGTGCTGGGGGGAAACCACACCCCTTTGGAGCCAGAATATGGTTTTAGAAAAAGATGAATAACTCATAGTGCGGACTTGTCATAATTATTTAAATGATACCATAATTCTTGTGATTTTTCTGCCCACATTTTAAGAGGTTTTTAGAACCGGTGGCATGATCTGGGGGCAAGCTAGCAGTTAAGAGGGTATTACTTAAAATGTATGCATGTTAAAAGTCTGATACTTCATCAATTAATGCCTGCATGCCTTGCACACATTTGGGTAAATTTGAGTAAGAATCTGATATTGGTAACCTGACCAAAAAGTGAAATATGTTGCCATTTCTCAATGCAAGCTCTCAGGAAGAGCAGATTTGGACAGGGTATACCTCCTGTGATATGTGATGGGTGCATGTAATTTTAAACAAATGTGTACCTGTGCAAATATGTCTTTTGGGTCAAAATATAGATTGTGTGTAATTTGACAGGGGTGGGTTCTCTGTACCATAAACAGACCTCATCATGATGACACTTCATTTCATTCCCCCAATCAAGGGGAAGAGGATGAAGTGGCCAATGACAAGTGGAGAGGGGTAGGGCCTAGGAAGCTAGCCTTTCCATCCATTTTCAAAACACATAAAAGCAGACAGTCAGGACAGATAGGGACATTCAATTCCATTTGCTGTGGAGCATGCTGCCGGACCATACCACATCCAGAGATCCAGACTTCAAATCCATCAATCTCCTGAGAAAGCTGTGCAGAAAGATCCAGAAGCAGTGCTGTACCCAGAGAGAGCAGAGCTGACCCAGACCACTGTTAGCAGAACCAGAGAGCTGACCCAGATCACTGTGAAGTGCCGAGACCAGACCAGAGTCCAGTCTAAAACCTGACCAGATCCGTGGCGAGGCCCATTCTATTTCTAAATATATTGTGAGTACCTAGCAGAACTGTGCAGAACCAATCTCTTAGTTAAAATAATCTAATCCAAGCTATTTTAATCTAAGTAGAACTGCCTCCTAACTGTCACCTGTCATTTGCAAAGCTGTCACCTGTCATTTCTAGTTGCTAGCTGTCACTTGTCACTTTGAACTTTAAAATTTCAAATCTGAAAAACGACCTTTACCATATCGCTCATATCTCCGTGACCGTTTGTCTTAGAGACTTGCAGTAACTTTCCTCTGAAAGCTGGGAATCTTGGCTTTTCAACGAACCTAAAACCGCATTCCTATTCCATACACTATTGCCGCAATCGCGAAAAACGCACTCGCGAATTTTGCCGCTATTTGCAAATTTCTCCACGTGTGAAAACAACAGTTTCCTTGCTTTCCTTGCTAAAAATTCGTTTGCCTCTTAAGAACCATCCCTGAATCATTGCTAGAGTGAGCCTGGACTAATATTAACTAGATACCACTCACCCTGAACCTCTAGAGGGATATAAAAGCATTTTAGCATATTTTTCACTTCATTGCCAGCACATATAAAAGCATTTTAGCACATTTTCCAATATAGTGCTATCACATATAAAAGCATTTTGGGCCTGTGTTTCAACCTTCTGTAGTCTAAGCTTGCTGGGGTGAACTGAATTACATTTGATTGCATTTCTGAGAACTGTGTGCTTTCCTTCCATTTCCTTGCATTGCATAAAGGGGGGGAGGGGATTGCCAGAGAAAAGTGATTACATTGTTTTGTTGAAGTCATATTGAGTATTTCTATACTGCATTTCATTCATTCAACCTTGCATTTCCTTGAACCCTATAAAGCATTCTCTACCACATTATTCTTCTGTCCCTATTTACCAGTGTTGCTATCTTATCCATCCTATAACCACTCATCATTGATTATAAAGAAGTGTGCTAGTGCCGGACTATCCATTATTGATTACTGCTCAGATTAAGTGTGATATTCAATTATTAATTTATTATAAAGTGTGATATATATATCTATTGTTTAAATTATCAAATAAACCTTTTAACTTGCAAAACAGAACTACTTCTTGGCTCAGTGGGGTCAGGGGGATTCCAAGAGAGGGGTGTTATATAGGGGTAGTCATCCAGAACGCATGAACTGGACATAAAGATATATCAATAAGGGTTTTCATTCAGTATTCTAGACTAGGCGTTGACTTAGCTGTAGTGTTGAATTGAATCCTCTTACAAATTGGGGGCTCGAGCGGGACGTTTGGGTTAGATCTATCACTTGTGCAGATTAATACAGTGTGCCAGCTGACCAGATACACATATCCGGTCGGATCACCACGCTGTGTTACGCTGTAAAGCACTCCTCAAAGGAACGCTCTAAGGAAAAGGTCTGTTTTGCAAAAATAAAATACAAACTTCTGTAAGTCAGGACAGAGACCAATCTCTAGAATGACGACCTTGGTAGATATGAAAATAGCCAGAGAGCACTTCTTACATAAGTTATTTGTGAGAGGTGAGTGGACTCACCAGGACCGCATGGTCTGGTTGCAGGCCATCACGCAACAGGTCATGGAAAACAGGGTCAGATATATGGAGAGATCAGGGTCCCTTACATGTGGCCCTGAGTGAACTATACATGGCTCCTAAAGCTAAGGATGAACAAGACAAGATGGTTAGGATAGCGGCATACCTGTACCTATATATGGGAGACATGCAGGATAAATGTACTGAAAGCCAAGATCTGGCGAATAAGCGACAGATGGCGTTAGAGAAGGTCCAATCTGACCTGGTCTCTTCTGAGCAGAGGCTGCAGGGGAGCCAGGAGTCAGAAAATGAGAGTAGACAGCACATCATTAAAATAAAGAGGGATATGGACATCCTGCAACAGGAAAAGGCTGACCAGGATACCAGATTTCTGGCCTTGCAGAAGGAGTACCAAGAAGGTTTGGACTCCCTACTGCAGAGCCAGAAAAAGCTGGAGCAACAGTTAGACTTCAATAGGGCATGTGCTGAGCAGGTAGTCACCCTGCAAAGCCACCTAGATAGGGTGAAGGCAGAGAGCAATAAACTGATTTTGAAAGACCTGGATACCCAGGCAGAGTTTGACCAGGAGCGCCAGAAAGCTGGTGCCTTCCAAAGGCAAAGGGATGACCTGGCGGAACAGATGCAGGCTCTTAGTCAGGAAAGGGATACCTTAGGCCAGGAAGTCTGCCACTTAAAAAAGAAAATGGAAGAAAATCACCTGGCCCTCCAGGGACTGGGTGACCTCCAAAAAGAACACCATAACTTGTTAGAGCACACCAGGAAGGTGGAGGATGCTCTGGCAAGAAAGGAGCAGGCCAATAAGGACACAGCTCAGGAGGTAACCCTCCTGCAGCAAAGACTGGCCCAGTGCTCCAGGACCAATCAGGAAATGCAGAGAGAGAATGAGGCTCTCTGCCAGCACAATGATAGGCTCCAACAACAGGTAGCGATGCAGGAGAGACTGATAGAGTCTAGTAAGGCCTTAACTGAGGAACTGAAGGCGCAGGCTCTTGCATTGCAACAGGGAGCAGGGGCGGATAGAGATGAGGTTCGCTGGGAAAGGGAAGCTCCGGAGCATAACCTCAAGAGCCCTAGTACCAGAGGCCTTTATCTCTCTCAGTCCCTGGACTCTGCCACCCCCATGTCCCCTGGCGCACATGAGCACAGGGCCACAGGGATGGCAGATTACTATCCAGCCAGAAGCATGGGGCTCATAGGCCAGTACCTCCCAGGAATGGATGGGCGGGCATCCGGGTATGGGCACCCAAGCACAGTGCAATTTAGTGGGGAACCCCAGGAGAGTAGGCCCATTAAGGGCATCCTGAAAACCTCTGCCCAGTTAGGTCAGTGGGGGGGGTACCCATCAAATCCTGGCAGCAAGGAGGGATCTGAAGACTCCTCTGAGCGGTACAGGACACAGGAGACCAGGTCCCCAGATTCTGCCAGCCATTCCCAGGCTCGCAGAATCCGGGAAAACCTGGAAGATCAGACAGGAACCTCTGGGAGCAGTGCCTCTGAGTCAGAGGACGAATGGACAAGTGTTACCCGAACCAAAAAGGCCAATAAGGCAAAAAGGGCCTTGATTAAGGACCCATTGAAACAGATTAAGGCAATCAGGAGTGTCATCACGCCTTATCATAAGAACGCCAAGTACTCTGTTTGGGAACACTTGGAGCTCTATGAGCAAATGATGGAGACTTTTCATTTGAAGGACAGCCAAAGCTGTATCCAATATGTAAAGTGGACATTCTCCCCAGAGTACTCCAGTTTCTTTGCAGGGCTGGAGGACCAAAATCATTCCAGGTGGTCCACCTATAGGGCGGCCATATTAAAACATTTTTCTGTTCACAGAAATCCCCAAGAGGCTCGCAAGGCAGCCTACAATTTACAATGTGGGGAGGATCAGGCCCCACAAGAATTTGTGCAGGAGTTAAAGCGTGCTTTTGTACAGACCACAAGAAGGGTGCGCACGGATAGCAGAGAATTTATTAATACGTTTTTCCATGCCTTGCCCAAATACATAATGACCCAGCTTGTGAAGGATTTTCACGAGAAAAGATCTTTAGACTGGGTCATTGAACAGGCGACCCGGATCTATGAGGTACAGAAGCCAATAGAAAATAAAAATAATGCGCCCAAAAACCCCAAAGCCAACAACACCCCTGCTGCTGCCAAGGTGGCAGAGGTAAAGGTCACCCCCGTTTTAGAGTTGGAGATGGGGGGGCCTAAAAACCTACCTGCACCTAATAATGCTAGGCCCAGAAGGTCCTCGGGCCAGTCACAAACAGGGAGTCAAGGAGGTAGTCCCACAAATGGGGTCCCTCGCTCTCCTGACTATGTAAGTCCCCGTTACAAGGGAAGTCGACCCATCCTGGGTTATGTGTGGACTCCTCCAGCCCAAGGGGGGGGATCCAGCCAAGCACCTGACCCAGGGAACTTCCCTCCTAACTTCCCACCGGAGGGCAGAAATTCTCCAAATCCTGGGCAGAACTTTTTCCCCAGGGATCCACCCAACTTCCAGCCCCAAAATCCTCCACCCTTCTTTCCCCAATTCCCTGAGCCCAGACAACCGAATCCGGGAGAGGGGAGGCCAAGGGTGGAGGGGTATCCAAATCTTCCCAACCAGGGGTACTACCAGAGAAGGGATAGCTACCCTTCCCGGGATCAGCCGAGGGGAGAAAATAGAGCCCCGTATCAGCCTGAGCGGGTTTCCCAGTTAGAGCGCCAGGTCCAAAATATGGCACGGGATCTGGGTCACATACTGAGGGCTCAACAGAACCCTCAGATGAGCATGCCACCGCAGAATGCCCCAAACTCTGGACCTGGTGCTCCAGAACAATGACGGGGGCAGCACCCCGATAACACACCGGTTCCTAGGGAGGAGGCACAAGGGGAAGGGGGGTGTAAAGCCTTGGAGGAAGCTTCCTTCCCAACTTGTAAAAAGCCCCTGGAAAACCAGGAACCGGAAACAAAATCTCCTGCCCCTGAAAGCCTGCCTCCCAAGGAGCAGAGGGGGGGTAAGAGAAACAAAGGACCCAAACAGACCCACTTTGTGGAGGAGGTACAGGTCTTCCAATTTGAGGGAGAGGGATCCTCAGAGGATCCTGGGGAAAGGACCTTCTCCTTCAGAGATGGGGGAACTCCTCCCAAGGAAAAATGGGTCCCAAGGGATGCCAATTCAGACTGGGGAGATATGGAGACTGAGCTACCGCCGCCCATCATCTCATCCCAGAACCCACAATACCAAAATCCCCTGGTTCAAACCCATCCTGATGACTGCCTCCAAAAAGGGGGGGCGGCCCAGAACCGGAACCAGGGGAACCCACAATGGCTCTGATCTCCAGTTGCCAACTTTTTCTTCCAGATTCCCAAGGCTCTCCACAGAATTCTGCCCAAATGTCTTCTCTAGCAATGTCCAAAACCAGAAAGTTAGCCCACCAGTTGTCCAAAAATGTGCATTATCTGTGCCCCCTTGAGGAGAAGGAGGGAAGATATTATGCCCGGGTACAAGTACAGGGGCAGGGTACGATTTCAGCGCTGGTGGACACGGGATCTCAAGCTACCCTTCTGTCCAGAAGGGCCTTTGATGAACTGAATGCAGGAAGGGGAATGAATTACCAGATTCCTCTCACCTCACTTCCTGGACAACTCCAGAACTTTGACGGGAAGGAAATTCCCATCGAGGGGACGGCAGATTTGGACATTAAAATTGGGCGACACAAGTTGAAACACCCGGTCATAGTTGTGACTCCAGAGGGCACCCCTTGTTTACTAGGGAATGACCTCCTGAGAAGGTTGTCACCCCTAATAGATTGCGTAAACAAGGTCCTCTGGACTCAGACTAGCCGACCCATAAAATTAAAACAGAGTGTCAACCATGTTAGTTTAAACGGCACATGCCACATGGTTGAACAAAAATCTGACCAAGTAGAATTCCACTTCCAGAATAACCAAATTCCAGACGTGACAGTAATAGCAGTAGGACAACAGACTGGTGATGGGGGGTCCTCTCTATTTCTGAAAATCAACCTCCCTTCCAGTTTAACGTGGTATTCCACACTGGAAGGAAACACCCTGAAATTCTTTACTAATCCACAATCAAAAACTCCCACTCCTATAGTCCAGAAAGATGTGAAATCAGCTCAGAGCCTTGCTGATATTCAGCAAATTGGAGAGCAGTTGTTCATCCCTGTTCAGTTAAATGATGGGAAGGACTCTGTTCTCGCTCGAGTGTGTGTGAACAACGGTAAGAGCTTCATCAGCGAAGCCATGTTCTGCCAACTCCCAAAAGATCCAGCCATTCCCACATTCAAACTGATAGACAAATGGGAAATGGACCTGGAAGCACCTAATTCCAAACATCTCCTGCCAAGCAGGTGTATGCTCAAAATCTCCATTGGCAACAAGAGCATAGTCCACAATTGTTGGGTCGTGCGAGACGTCCCTGCCGCCTTTTACTTAGGCAGTGACATTCTCAATCGCTTTGCCATTAGTTTGGACCTAATAAACTTCAAAGCTTGGTCCCGATTAGCGGATAATCCCATGGGCTTTGATGATCCAGAAAAAGCATTTAGGTCAGCTCAATTGCTACCTTATGCAGTTGAAATTCAGGTCAAAGAGGAAGTCACCATCCCAGAAAGGACCCGACAATTCTCCCTGGAAGTGAAAGTTAAAAGAGGACAATATTTGCAAAACCCTGATGCTTACATACATCTAAACGCTTCTCTCCAACAGCAAGGGTTGGGGGTAAACCCAACTCCATTAGTCAACATAGAACATGACACCATTCTAATAGAGGTGGATAACAGCGACTTAAAGAGTATTACTCTAGCCACAGGCACCATTATTGGAATGGCGGTTGATGACCGACATTTTTCCATAGATTTAGGTAACGAACTGTTAGGGCCAATCCCCAAGGACTGCGTTGACAGTGACAGTGATGACAATACAACACCAGACAGGATTTTTACCCGGCATGGGGGGAACTTCCTGGTGTACACTTCCTGCCCCTATGGTAAGGAAGATGTGACTTGTGACTTCAGGAGGGATGAGGTGATTTTCCAGGTCCATGAGGGTTGCCTTTCCCACCTGAAGCCTCCAGTCCAAATCAGCACTCTGACCAGGGACTTCTCCACCCAGCTGGAGGAGGCCGCTGAGATAGCCAAACCAGAAGTCTTTCCAGGCTTCAGGCAGATGGTGGAAGAGAGAGTCAACCTAGCTGATGCCTGTGTGACTCTGGAACAAAAGCAAAAGTTGAAACAAGTTTTCTTGGATTTCCAAGATCTCTTTGCGGTAGACTCATATGACTGTGGTCGCACTGACATCCACACAACAACAATCCCCACGGACCCTGGCATGACTCCTGTGTTTGTGAAGCAATATCGCTTGCCTCTCGCATCATTGGAGTCCCTTACTGAAATAATTAAGAACCTTGAGTCCCGGGGAATAATCCGTCCAGTCCACAGCACCTTCAATAATCCGGTGCTGGGAATATTGAAGCCAAACGGCCAGTGGAGACTCTGCGCCGACCTCAGGGAGCTCAACAAACGGGTCCATACTTCCCGATGGCCTCTTCCCTACATTGACCAAGGGCTGGCCCAGATTCAGGGGTCACAGGTATTCACTGCAATAGACCTGACCAATGGATACTGGACTGTGCCGGTCAGTAGGGATGACCAATACAAGCTGGCTTTTACCTTTGGGGGCCAGCAGTATACATGGACCCGGACTCCCTTCGGATACCTCAACTCCGGCAATGAATTCAACATTTTCCTACATAAGGCCATGCCCGACCTGGGTGCGAGGGGTAACCTGGCTTATGTAGATGATGTCCTCATCAAAAGTTCATCTGTGGAGGAACACATAGCGGAGATCCGTTATGTTCTGACGCAGTTGAGGGCCGCCGGAGCAAAACTTTCCTTTCAGAAAGCACAGTGGTGTAGAACCCGTGTTAATTTCTTGGGGCATGAGATTACTCCTCAGGGTCTCTGTCCCCAGGAAAAGAAAGTGGAAGCACTTCAGAAATTGAAAGACCCCACAACTCTGCGGGAACTAAGGAGCCTCCTTGGACTGACTAATTACAGCAGAAAGTTCATTGAGGGCTACGCAGAGATCACCAGACCCCTGATTCATCTCCTGAAGGGGGGGGGTCAAGTGGGAATGGGGTCCAGAACAAGCCGAGGCAGTAAAACAACTCAAAAGAAGCCTCTCACAAGCGCCTTGCCTAGCTTACCCTGTCAGAAACAAGGAGTTCTTCCTGGAGACGGGGTTCTCTAATATGTGCTTGACAGCAGTATTATACCAAAAGCATGACAAGGTCAATAAAGTAATCTCCTATGCGAGCAAAACTTTATCCTCTGTGGAGGAAAAATTCAACGATTGTGAGAAGGCACTCCTGGCAACGGTGTGGGCATTGAAGAATTACCGCCCGTTTATCCAGGGGGAACACATCATAGTGGAGACCACCACCAGCCTCTGCAATATCTCCAAAGTGATAGAATCCGGGCCGGAAATGTGAGTAATTCCCGAATTACTTCCTGGATTCTGTCAATGCAGGGCTTTCCTGTGGAGGTCAGATATGGCCAAAACAAGAAGAGTCCCCTCGCGCAAGGTCTGGCTGACTTGCATGATTGTGCCAGAGAAAACTGTCTCGAGGACGAAAGTCTAAAGATCAAGGACAACATGGAGGCATACCTTAATTCCCCCCACAAAGTCTTTGAAGAAGACAAGTGTGAGGGAATGCCCACTGTATATGTGGATGGATGCTCTTACCATGTTGACAACGACGGGGAGAAAGAACTGGTGGCCGGCGTAGGGAATGCATGGGTGAATGAGTCCCCAGAACCCTCCGCTGGATACAAAATTGGTCCCCGAAGTAGTCAGGTGGCAGAATTGATGGCTGTGCATCAGGCCATCCTCACTGCTGTCGAGCATCAACTCCACGAACTGGTCATAATCACAGATTCGGATTAGGTACGGAACGGGTTCGTGGAGCACCTGGTTAATTGGAAAACCAGAGGCATGTTATGTGCTAACAACAAACCCTTGAAACATGGGAAGTTGATCCAAAACATTGATGATCTGGTCACCTCGAAGGGGATGACCATCTATTGGAAGAAGATCAAGGGTCATTCCAAAGTAGAGGGACCAGACAAAACTGGAAATGACTTAGCTGATCAGCTGGCCAAAACCGAGGCCATCCAAGGGGATCTAATTGGGATTGAGTCCCTATTGGGGGAAATCCAGGTCACTGCTATCACTAGGTCCCAGACAAATGCTCACAATGACCTTTCAATTGCACAATGGAGCAAGGAGACCCCTGATGCTGATTTGATTACAGCTCAGAAGGGGGATCCAATA
The DNA here is from genome assembly GCF_040938575.1 of Ambystoma mexicanum. Classification (NCBI taxonomy): domain Eukaryota; kingdom Metazoa; phylum Chordata; class Amphibia; order Caudata; family Ambystomatidae; genus Ambystoma; species Ambystoma mexicanum. The sequence continues at coordinate 33,067,646 of NC_090934.1, forward strand.
ATTGGTAAATTTTACCAGCACCTTGAGGACCCTGAGAACTTTCCCCTGACGGATACCGATTACATTGGGAAAGAGGACCTAAGAGTGTTGATGAAATGTCCAAAAATGTTCCGAATCCAAGACGGTTTGTTGGTAAGGAAATCCAAAGCTGGCCACGATCAGTGGGTGGTTCCTACCTCATTCCGAAGCCTGATGTTAAGTCACGCCCATGATGCGGCCACCGCCGGTCATAGGGGGTTTCACACAACACTGGAAATCTTAAGAGAGGTTGCAGACTGGCCACACATGGGGCAGGACCTTGACCAATACTTGAAGGGGTGTCTTGTGTGTGCACAATTTCAGCCATCATCCCTCACGCACCGTGCGCCTCTCCAAAAGAGGGGGATGACACTGCCATGGTCAGATTTACAAATCGACTTTGTAGGCCCCGTGATTCGCTCTGCTAGGGGGAATAAGTACATGTTAACTGTGACATGCTTGTTTACCAAGTGGGTGGAATGTCTCCCAGCCCCAAACTGCAAGGCAGAAACGGCAGCCGCCCTGATGATTAACCACATCTTTTCCCGTTTCGGTCTACCTCAAAGGATTGAGTCAGACAGGGGTAGCCACTTCACCAGTGAAGTAATGACAAGGATGTGGGAGATACTGGGGGTCAAAAGGAAGTTGCATATTGCTTACCGGCCAGCTTCTTCTGGGGCAGTAGAGAGATATAACCGAACCATTGTGAGCATACTAAAGAAGTTTGTGGCAGATTCTGGGCCAAGTTGGTATATCCGATTACCGCTGGTCCTAATGGCCATCAGATCTACCCCTTCATCTGCAACCAAAATGTCACCATTTGAGTTGATGACTGGGTGCAAGATGGTGCTTCCTCAGCATTTGCTCTACAAGACCCAAGAGCAGACACTGATAAATGCCTCCACAACTCATGAGTATGTGGAGAATTTAAGGAAACACCTTCAACATGCTTTTGCTTATGCTCAGCGGAATCTAGAAAGATCAGCTGATAGCATGAAGACCCACTATGACCTGAAGACTTCCAGGAAGGAATATCAGGTGGGGGACCGGGTCTATCTATACAATTTCCGAAGGAACCAGGCCAAACAGCGAAAATTTTTGCCTACATGGAAGGGACCCTTTGAGATTATAGACAAAATCTCCCCTGTGGCCTACAAGATCCGCATCCCCAAAGGCGGTTTGGCAGAGGGGGAAGACAAGTGGGTCCACATAAACCAGTTGAAGTGTGGCCATCCCAGGCACACTCTGCAACAACTGGAGGAATCCTCTGGAATCCTAGAGGGTACTGTCTCAGATTAATTCAGTTCTAACTTAAAAGATCCTACATATAGCCTATCAAATTCTGTGTTTCCCAAGTTTATGCGTTCCTGTCTCTTAATTTAAAAAAATGTGCATGTCCATATGTTTTGACTATAAATTTATATGCCACCCCACTATATCAATGGTGGGGGAAAAATGTCTATGAATAGGTATTGCCGCTCTTCCTTTGTCGTCCTAGGAGAAAGAAAACCTCGAGACTGGCCAAGGAGGACGATCCGGAGACCGGGAGCAGAGACGCAAGGGGCCCGGGGTACCGCCCAATCTTCCCATCAGGACCGGCGAGGAGAACCGATCGATCCGACCGAATGGAGAAAAAGATGCTGAACTGTGCCATCTATTGGAAGAAGATGAGGAAACATCCCAGGTCTTGCGAGTTCCATCAGTGAAACAGAATGGCCATCGCAAGAGGGGGGCTTGTGGGATGTTTTTACCCATACATCCGAGCCCTACCTCAAAAACTGTGCAGTACTGACATGGAAAACATCATGATGGCCAGAGCTTCCCAGAAAATGCACAGGGAAATGCATGAAGAATAGGCTGCCACTCATTTTTGCCGATGTTATGGGCACAGAAGGGCACTGCCTAAAACCACCATTGGACTACCCACACAGTAGTCTGAAACCATTGGGAATGGCAATGCTGATTGCCAAAAGCAACCTAGAATTGTGGGGAATTCATTTTCTTAAATCCCAAAAATGGGTGCATTACCAGTACTCACCACTATCAGAAAGCCGGCGTTTTAAAACAACACCAGACTTTTTTCTTTTTCGTGTAAAACTGAATAAATGAACCCAAAGCAGGCCAAAGAAAGACTTACTGAGAGGTGGATCCAATGTAAAGTTATATTCTGAAGTGACTTGAAGGTTTATACAAGACTGGCTGAGCTGTGGATTTCAGCAGTTTAAGTAAATTTGGACTGAAAGACACTAAAAACCGAAATGTTTAAAAGAAATGAGTGACCTACTTTTGAGTGTCACATAGGTTGCAATTGTTTAAATGTCATAGTTTTAAACTTAGAATCAGCATTCTAGCTGCATATGTAAAATGGTTAGTTTTATTTGAATGCAGAAAACTGGGTAACTAAAAGTGACATTAGCTGGGGCCTGTCTTAAGGAACTGAATTCTGCCCACCAGCTACCCCCGACAGGAGTTGAGACTTGCACAACTGCTGTGTTCCCAGGCCTAGCTGCCTTTTTGCTGCTCCCACCAAAAGGGATCTGACACTTCTCTGATTGAATTATCAAGGGACTGCTAGAGACTAAACATAGGACCCAGGCAGAGGGTTTATTGAAGTGGCCATAAATGGCTTCCTCTCGAACAATGGGCCTTCCAGGGCCCAGGCAAATGTTTTATTATGGGGGCCGTAAAAGTGGCTTCCTCCTGGAAGGAAAGGGGAGGAGCACTGCATGTGAGAGCAAGCTGGCTTGGCAGAACTGGAAAAACCAGAAATTCAACCTTGTGCTGGGGGGAAACCACACCCCTTTGGAGCCAGAATAGGGTTTTAGAAAAAGATGAATAACTCATAGTGCGGACTTGTCATAATTATTTAAATGATACCATAATTCTTGTGATTTTTCTGCCCACATTTTAAGAGGTTTTTAGAACCGGTGGCATGATCTGGGGGTAAGCTAGCAGTTAAGAGGGTATTACTTAAAAAGTATGCATGTTAAAAGTCTGATACTTCATCAATTAATGCCTGCATGCCTTGCACACATTTGGGTAAATTTGAGTAAGAATCTGATATTGGTAACCTGACCAAAAAGTGAAATATGTTGCCATTTCTCAATGCAAGCTCTCAGGAAGAGCAGATTTGGACAGGGTATACCTCCTGTGATATGTGATGGGTGCATGTAATTTTAAACAAATGTGTACCTGTGCAAATATGTCTTTTGGGTCAAAATATAGATTGTGTGTAATTTGACAGGGGTGGGTTCTCTGTACCATAAACAGACCTCATCATGATGACACTTCATTTCATTCCCCCAATCAAGGGGAAGAGGATGAAGTGGCCAATGACAAGTGGAGAGGGGTAGGGCCTAGGAAGCTGCCTTTCCACCCATTTTCAAAACACATAAAAGCAGACAGTCAGGACAGATAGGGACATTCAATTCCATTTGCTGCGGAGCATGCTGCCGGACCATACCACATCCAGAGATCCAGACTTCAAAACCATCAATCTCCAGAGAAAGCTGTGCAGAAAGATCCAGAAGCAGTGCTGTACCCAGAGAGAGCAGAGCTGACCCAGACCACTGTTAGCAGAACCAGAGAGCTGACCCAGATCACTGTGAAGTGCCGAGACCAGACCAGAGTCCAGTCTAAAACCTGACCAGATCCGTGGCGAGGCCCATTCTATTTCTAAATATATTGTGAGTACCTAGCAGAACTGTGCAGAACCAATCTCTTAGTTAAAATAATCTAATCCAAGCTATTTTAATCTAAGTAGAACTGCCTCCTAACTGTCACCTGTCATTTGCAAAGCTGTCACCTGTCATTTCTAGTTGCTAGCTGTCACTTGTCACTTTGAACTTTAAAATTTCAAATCTGAAAAATGACCTTTACCATATCGCTCACATCTCCGTGACCGTTTGTCTTAGAGACTTGCAGTAACTTTCCTCTGAAAGCTGGGAATCTTGGCTTTTCAACGAACCTAGAGCCGCATTCCTATTCCATACACTATTGCCGCAATCGCGAAAAATGCACTCGCGATTTTTGCCGCGATTTGCAAATTTCTCCACGTGTGAAAACAACAGTTTCCTTGCTTTCCTTGCTAAAAATTTGTTTGCCTCTTAAGAACCATCCCTGAATCATTGCTAGAGTGAGCCTGGACTAATATTAACTAGATACCACTCACCCTGAACCTCTAGAGGGAATTAAAAGCATTTTAGCATATTTTTCACTTCATTGCCAGCACATATAAAAGCATTTTAGCACATTTTCCAATATATTGCTATCACATATAAAAGCATTTTGGGCCTGTGTTTCAAACTTCTGTAGTCTAAGCTTGCTGGGGTGAACTGAATTACATTTGATTGCATTTCTGAGAACTGTGTGCTTTCCTTCCATTTCCTTGCATTGCATAAAGGGGGGGAGGGGATTGCCAGAGAAAAGTGATTACATTGTTTTGTTGAAGTCATATTGAGTATTTCTATACTGCATTTCATTCATTCAACCTTGCATTTCCTTGAACCCTATAAAGCATTCTCTACCACATTATTCTTCTGTCCCTATTTACCAGTGTTGCTATCTTATCCATCCTATAACCACTCATCATTGATTATAAAGAAGTGTGCTAGTGCTGGACTAAGTGTGATATTCAATTATTAATTCATTATAAAGTGTGATATATATATCTATTGTTTAAATTATCAAATAAACCTTTTAACTTGCAAAACAGAACTACTTCTTGGCTCAGTGGGGTCAGGGGGATTCCAAGAGAGGGGTGTTATATAGGGGTAGTCATCCAGAATGCATGAACTGGACATAAAGATATATCAATAAGGGTTTTCATTCAGTATTCTAGACTAGGCGTTGACTTAGCTGTAGTGTTGAATTGAATCCTCTTACATCACTACAACCAAAAAGAGGAACAGCTGCACTGCCAGGAGTCCCACATGGACTCCTGTGCAGAAAACAACACAGAACACACATGATAAGGGAGTACCTGACAAGGACATGGAGGCCCTGTCCCTCCAATTAATTTCCAGCATCACAGCTTCCGCCAGCTATCGGTCACCGCTGTCCAACTCCTTGGGACCGCCCCACAGCGCTGCCCCCCTTCTGCACTCACTGCTCAGCTGCTGCCAGCTCAGGCGACTGATCCGTGTCTCTGCCTACCGGCCACCGGGTGCAAGCACCCTTCTCCCTCAGTCGGTGCCGTGAGTTACTCTGCTGCAGCTGTAACAACCTCTGATGCAGTGTCGATTGAGGGGGCTGGCCTGCTCTCCGGGGTCTGAGACTAGCCTCTGCACAGTCAGGCCATCTGTGTGTTTTGGCCACTCTCCCCTGCCAGCTGCCTTGGCCCAAGGCCCACTGCACCAGGGCAGTGGCAGGGGCAGGTCCCCATCTCGACTGATGTCGGCCACCGAGTCTCACTCAGATGGCAGCCCCTCCAGAGGCCGCCCTGCTTCCGTCTCCCACTGTCAGCTCCCCTCCCCCTTGCTGTCACCAGGCTATCCACCAATCTCGCTGCCCCAGTCAAATGGAGCTGCAGCACAGGTGCCAGCTCGACTGCCTCGCCACTGGGCTAGCCACTCCACGCTGGGCCTTATGGTGGACCGGACTGGTCCTCCGATTCAGGACTCTCCCCACGGCTACTCCCGGGTCTCAGCTACTCAGCGCCAGTGTGAAGGGGTAGATGGACAGGCTTGTTGTCCGTTTCCAAACATTTAGTTGGGCTAAGGGAAGGAGATCAACATTCAGGCCTCCATCTTGCCTGTGCCCCCTAGCAGCCTCCCGTGCTTCTTTTAAAAGCAAATCTTTCAGGGGAGTCGACTACCCTCTGGTGCTGAGAAAAATAAGCCCGTGTCTGCTTGCACCTCTGATCCAAAATGTAATCATTGTTGCATTATCAGTCTGGTGGTAGAGCTAATCTCTAGGAATAAACTATAAATAGTTGTGGGAAACAAGAGCAAACAGTTATTAAAACCGGGATAGGTAGATTCCATCACAGTTTTTTCCACTGGGGGAAAATACAACAGATTTTACTGCAAATATTTGTGGGGGGTGGGTTAGAGTAATATAAAAGATCGAGGTGGGTTGGGAGCTGTGTGGTTCTCCCTCCATACATTTGCAGTAAAATCACCTACAAAAAAGAATAATTCGATGAATTATCCCTCGAAGAAATCTTGAGGAAATCACATACAACCATTAAAACCACAACAACTTGACATTCCAGTGTCAGACCTGCAAGCTAAGATCTGGGGTCTCAACTTCAGCACGTGATACGATAGACAGGCTGCCGGCTTCCTTTGTTCTCCCAGGGGGAAGGGTAGCACCTACCCTCTCACCAGGAGTTCTCCTGGGAAACCTACGTCAAAGGGGCAATCACATAACAAAAGCCAGCCTCACACCAGGGTGCCGCACTACAGAGGGGCTTTGAAGTCAGCAGGCATGGGGAAGGGGTCGAGCTAGAGTAGCCAGGGATAGAAGGATGGAACAGAGAAGAGATTCCAACATTTTGCTTTTCTGTTGTGGCTCTTTCCCTTCCTGTCCCCTACGGTTCCTGCAGGACAAGGCACTCTGGGTATGATGAAATAATGCACGGGGCACTTGTTACAGCACCAGGGATTGGACCGCATAGAGAAGGCATCGCCAGTGACAATGTGCCTCGAAAAGTAAGAGGTCTCCCAATCCTTTCTGTATTCAGATTTGGACTTTAATCAATACAAGTTGAATTCAATGAATTTATGTTGGGAGTGTGATGCATTTCAAAGTCTTCCAACAGTGAGGTGACACTAGAGGCATCTAGGAACGACGAGAGATCAGTCCTCAAAATATATTTATTTATTTATTTATTTGTTTATTTATATACAGGAGAAACAATGCTATTTAGATCACAAAAGAACGTACAAAAGATAAGAAATCAGATTTAACTGGAAGCAGTGAGCTTCTTACAATGGGGTGAGTTTGAGGGACATTCTGACCAGGTTGTGGAGGGGAGTAAATGGAACAGTCACCGGGGACAATGCATAGGTGGACATACATATATTAAGAACAACAGAACATTGGACAATTTTAAGTGCAGGTAAGGTGTGCTTGGGATGTGACCATGATGGTTGAAGTGCTAGAGTGAAGGCAGAGGAAGTGAGGGACAGAGGCAGGTTAGAGGCGAGGGAAAAAGTGTTAGCTAGCCAACAGATGGGAGGGAGGTTAAGAGGGTAACTCAGAGGCGAGAAGGTAGCCTTTTAGTTTGGATTTGAACAAATCCATGTGAACGGTTTTTTGATAGCCAAGGGGACAGAATCCCATGCAAGTGGAGCAAGAAGAGAGAAGGAGTGGAAGCACAGGGAGGGTGAGGAGTCACAAGGGTAGTCGAGGAGGCAGCAGAGATAACGAGAAGGCTTGTAGAGTTGGATAGAGGAGGATAGATACAGTGGTGCCTTACCGTGGATAGATTTGTGAACCAGGCGAAGACATTTAAATCTGGCCCTGTTTTGCATCATCAGCCATCCTGCCTGGTGGCGGGTGGAGGAAGTAGGTGTTAAGTGAGGGAGTTCAAAGAGAGTCCTATAGCGAAGTTAATGATCTTGTCGAGACGACAGAAAGCATAGTTTGGGAGACCATAAAGAATGCTAGAACAGAAGTCCAGTTTAGAGAAGACAGGTGTGGATAAGAGATGCTTGGCAGTGTTGAAGGGAAGGAGGTGCCTGATATTCCTAATATTTAAGATGTTGGTGCGAGCTGCTGTTCCAGTTTTGGAGATGAAAGTAGAGAAGGTAAGAGAAGGGTCATAGGTGACACTGAGGTTTCTAGCTGAAGAAGAGTAGGGTTGAGTGTCAGGTGGGAAACAGATAGGCAGAGGATGAGATGGGAGAGAGCTATTGGCAGACAAGAAGAGCACCTCTGTTTTGGTAGAGTTTAACATCAGAGAGTACAAAGCCATCCAAAATGTAATGGCAGAGAGACAGTTAGACATTTTGATAGAGGGATCAGAGGAGAGTTCAGGAAAAGAGTGTGGGTGTCATCCGCGAAGAGTTGGCATGAGGTGTAGAGCGTAAAGAGGAGCAGACCCAAGACAGAGCCCTGTGGAACACCAACGGGTAGTGAGTTGAGAGGTGTTGTTGCTCCAAGAGACAGAGAATTGGTGAGGTGCAAGGTAGGATTCAATACAGGTAAGGGCTCGATCGCGATCCCAAGAAGAAAGGGAGTATTAAGGAGAACATATTGATTGACAGTGTCAAAGGCAGCAGACAGGTCAAGGAGAATTATGATAGAGGATAGGCAATGAAGTTGGACACATTCATAAGAGCCATTTCCTGGAACAACAGAAATGGAAACCTGCTTGTAGGGGGCCTCGAAGATTGTGGATGTTTAAGAAATTGTAAGACGGTTTAACACAACCCTTTTAAGCACTTTAGAGAACTGCGGAAACAGAGACACAGGGCTAAATAAAGTCAGCCAGTAGGGTCAGGTCAGCTCCTTGCCTTTTTAGGGAGGGGGATGACCGTGGATGTTATAAAAACAGACGGAAAACAAGCACAGTCGAAGGACAGGTGGAAGTGTTCAGCTTGGCGAGAGACCACTAACGGGGCGATAGGCATGACTAGCTGAGGAGCAAGAAAGTCCGATGGGGCACAAGCAGGGTTATTATTGTTGTGACTAAAGTGTGGGATAGAGGCAGAGGATGATGGCAGAGTAGGCAGAGTGTAAAATGTCGGCCGAAGGAGTGTGAGGGAGGTGAGGAGAGAGTCTCCAATTTGCAAAATGTTTGCAGCAAATTATTCAGATGTACATGATTATACTGCAGCGTGAAATTACAAATTTGAAAATGTTGAATTTGAAAATCATGCTGCAGTGTAATCATGCTGATTAGGTTTCCACACATCCCCTTGCCCGCTACACCCGCCTGCCCTACTTACCTTTTGGCGACACACAAAATGTGCCCCGACTCCCCTGTCTCCCTGTGATGCCAGTTCCCTTCACTTACGTGGATGGGAACTGGCGCCGCAGGGTCCTTTTTTTATTTTCTTTTGAAAACGTTATTCCCCTCCGACTGCTTTCCATTTAACAAAAGCGGGGACACCCCCTTAACCCCCAATCCCATTATAGCAAACAAGGAGAGTGGAGTACTCCCCACAACCCCTGCTTCCCCTGTTCGCTATAAGGGGATAGTATGGTATAATTGTTCAACATTTTGTGATGTATGACATTTTAGTACAGCCAAAATTCAGACAGTTATACCATACGTCCATTTATTTTCAACAGTTTCGAGGGAAATGCATTATTCATCTAGGTCATTAGCTGTGAAAGTGTAGTTGATAGTCATAGACTTGGGAGGAGTGAGATTAGGGTGCCCTGTAGCCAGTGACGATGGTTGAAGTGAGAGTGAACGAGGGTTAGGTAGAATTCCCTTTTGCCTCTATCAAGAGTGGACTTGAGAGAGTTCAGGGCAGAGTTGTAGGTCCTCACAGAGGTGGAGATGTCATCTTCGACTCCACACTCTCCTTTTCTCCTCACATCTCTGACTTCTGTAGCAAGTCATACTACCAACTGCACCTCCTCAGAGGTATTCTTCCTTTCCTCTCCTTCCCTCAGAAGCTCACTGTCTCTAGAGCACTGGTCCCCTCTAGGCTGCACTACTGCAACAGCCTCTTTCTAAATCTGCCTGCTTCTACTCTCCGCCCTCTGCAACTCATCCAGAACAGGACTGCAAGACGTGTCCTTGGCCTCAAGCCCAGGGATCGTATCTCTCCAGCACTGCAATCTCTGCATTGGCTCCCAGTGGCTGCAAGGGTTAAGTTCAAGACTCTCTGCATTGTCCACAAGGGCTTCTGGGGCCTGGGTTCTCAATACCTCCAACTTTCTCTTTATAAAAACATTCCTACTCGAGCTCTTCGCTCCTCCGCCTCCAACTCCCCCAGGGTCAGTCGCTTCTCCAAGCAACAAGTTGGTGGTAGATCTCTTTTATCGGCTGGGGGCTCCCTCTGGAACAGCCCCCCTACCTCTCTGAAACTTGAGGAGAACCATCTCTGGTTCTAACAGCACCTCAAGACCTTCCTCTTTGCTTCTGCCTTCTCTCTTCCTTGCCCCTGCTGATTTCCTGTCTGATACTGCATTGGTCACCTGGCTACCCTCTGATTTCAGGCCCAGGCCCCTGCCTGCCCGGTTGCACACCCGCACTGTCTCCCAGCAACCCTTGCACTTGGGTCTGTATCTGTAACCCTACAGTCCCCCTCCCTGCAGTTTAGGACACCTGTTGTCTGAACTTACCCTTGCACCTGCCACCTGCTGGCTGCACTTCTTGCTATTGTTTTGATCCCATGTACAGCACTGCCCCCTCCCGTTTCCCCTGGTGGTTTTTCCTTCACCCTCCCCTGCACTTGTGCAATCTCAATGTCACTTGGCCTAGTAAGATCGTTGTCTCTGTCCTCCCTCTGTTCCCCCTTCTTTGCCGTGTCGCGCCGTGAAACACTTGTGTATAGGCGTGTTACAAATGCCATATCATACCATGTCATATCAAAGAGTTACCCCCTGTGTGGGTAGGTAGATTAAGGATAGAGTGGAGAGCGTGGTCACTAAGAAAAGACTGAAGTTTAGATTTGTAAGATGTGGTTGGAGAAGCATGGTTAAAGTCACCCAAGAGAATGAGATGTTTAGTGGAAAGTGAATCAAGGAGTTGCCCAAGATCATCAAGTAATGGCCCAGTGGGATCAGGAGGGAGATAGACGGAGTTGATGTGAACCGAGTGAGGTGGAGCAATAGTAGAGATGGTGAATTCAAAAGAAAGAGGAGAGGGCGTGGCATTGGAGATTTGTGAGGCATTAAGGCAGGAAGAGAGTAGGTGTCTGATGCCTCCACCTCTGCCAGTCAGTGAAGGATATTTGGAGTTGTGTAGGGCCACCAGAGTGGCAGTGTCAGATGGAGAAATCCAGGTTTCAGTGATAGCAAGAAGGTCAAGGGGAGGAGAGCTGAAATGAAAGTTGTCAGTGATAAAGGAAGTTTTGTTGCATACAGACTGAGCATTCATTCCAGAAGGCAATGTTCAGTTTATGAGGTAAGGAAGAGAAGAGAAGTTGAGTCTCAGAGGAAGACAGGCGAGGTGGATAGGTATTAGAGGAGGTATGGTTAGCTTGTCGCCTTTGTTTGTTGGAAGGAGGTGGAAGAGAGATGGAGTATTCGGAATTTCGAGTATGAGCTTTATAATAGGGATAGGAAAGGAGGAAGTTATAGCGTGATTGGAGAAAGCATGGGGAGAGGTGAGTAAGAGGGGCAGCAGGAGGAGCAGGAGTGAATGCATTATAGGTGAGTAGCAGTGTTGAGAGACAGTACATTAATTAGGAAGCTTGGGGGTACTCACAGTTTCAACAGGGAGAAAGGCAGAATCAAGGGCTCAGCGGCTAAGAGGCAAAGAGGCTGGTCAATATACAGGGATCACTGGAAGTGACTGTTGTTTGCATCGAGGCTTTCCTCTCTGCCAGCTGCACTGCAACTAGTCTCCTCACTGGAGGTGAATGATTCCCTGTGGGTTCCAGCGATGCTCTCTAGAGTGGGAGAGCAGAACAAAAGGATTTACCTTGTCCTGGAGCCCCTGGATTAGGACTCCCAGCAACCAAAAATACCAATAGAAGCTCAGATCCTGTTTGCACAGCTTCAAACCGTGTCCCACGCCCTTCTAACTGACACAGGACCCGTGGTGCTGCCTTTGGGCACTGCACGCCTCATCTTCGAAGCTGACTTGATGCTGATTTGACGCTTAATCAACGCGACTTGAAGCTTCTCAAACCTGGTTTGACCACAAGGAAAGGATTGAGAAGCCCAGTTCCACACTGTCAAACCAATGCAGTAATACTAACAATAAGGTACTGTCAAGAGGCCCTGACCCCTGGTCCACTTGAGACTATAGTGACTAATATGTCCCCTTTAAAGTCCTGTCTCTTAAAAGACTTATCCTTTGAACAGTGACATTGCTGCAATTGCCCTGGAAGAGTACAAGAAGAGTCCGTACTGCGGGTCGCCTCAGAACTCACTAGTAAAAAGACCAAAAGTAGTCTAAAAAGGAGTGTATACCAGACAAGAAGTAACACAATTTATTCTGGGCTCAGATACAGCTGGGAAAGTGAAATTCAAACAGAATGCGGAACAGAACTGCCTGAAAAGCGCTGTCAGAGATACGCCCCAAAAATCAAAGCTTTTATAATCATACAAACTAATTAATTAGCATCAACACATATTGCAACATTGGGATAGTCTTCTATGTGAAGCTGATTGGCAAAGTCCTATAATTCCCCTACAGAAGGGCATACATTATCTTAAAATGATTGGATACTGCAAACCTTACCACACCACCCATGGCCCCCTCTGTGACGTCACAGTCCAGCCCACAATTCCCACACCATAGCGCCAAAACATTGAGACATTTGAGATGACCAGCAGATCTCTATTCCTCTGCTGCCGGACATCTCCATCTGTTTCTCATGGAAACACAATCAATCATGACACTACAAGGGCCTTGAACTTATGACAAGTTACCAGTGTAATGTTGTATCTTAGGAACTCTTTTGTTTACTTCCCAGGCTGAGATGTGCAAAGGGGCAATTTGAAACCACCATGGGACACTTTGAACCATCAGTAGTCCAGTTTCATAGACTAATATGCTGAATTATAAAATGCTTGTGCATTCACTGAAGCCATGAGCTTTGCTTCCTGACCTCGAAAGTATCAAAGGCTGCTCATCTCTTACAACATGATCATGGGAATGTGTAGTTTGCAATGTGCTGCTAGCCTCTATGGCTGCTTGGCAGATTCATACACTGTGAATTAATTTCTAATGAAAGCAAGCTCCAAGGCCTGTCTACAGTACATGGGTCTAATGGTAAGCCTTACAGACTTCCCTGTAATTCAAGCTATACTACCTATAGGTTATTTATCTAGAACACAATTTGTTGGAGTCAGCTTAGTGCATAGGTAGGACCATGTGGCTATCAACAAAGCCCCCTCCATTTAGTGGGCTAATCCTGCAGCTGATAAGTCTGTGCCTCTTTACTGCACTGAACTTGCATTTTTACCACATTATTCTCCCCTTTTATTGATCCTTCAATAACTAGTTCTTCTCCTCCCCCCAATCCCCACTCTGCTACTGTCCTTTTAGGGATCCATACTCTTTTTAGTCTAGTCATATCACCTCCATCCTCCTCCCAATCTTCCAATGGTCCCTCTATGATGATACACCCCAGCCTATCCTTATCACATGAAATCCAGTAGGCCTCATAGCTTTCCACGTCAGTGGGTTGTGTTGTTACCCAGTCAACTTCATCATTAATTTTCTCATCCTTGGTTAGTTTGTTAATGTGCTCCTGTTTTCCATTTACCATGTCAACATTCAGGGCAGCATGAATTTCCCCCTCTTTTTGTTAGTATAGTCTAAAAAGAGTGTTGCCAATGCAGAAGGTGGCGAGCATGAGAACCAACGCGTGGACAGTCACTTTAAATACTCCAGAAAGCCAGGTGGGCACCCACGTGAAAATGCTGTCCAGCCAGTTGTTCGGCTGCACTCCACTAACTTCACTTGTCATCCTTTTGTGGAGCGTCTGTATTTCACTTATAGCTGCTTTCAATGTTCCATTTGAGTCTTCTCCATCGGGCACCACCGTGCAGCAACTGCTCCCAAACTTGGCACACACTCCTCCTTCTATAGCAGTAAGAAGGTCCAGTACATACCTATTCTGGAGAGCCACTAAACATAGTGCTCAACTCTTCCTTTACTGCGTTTACGCCTTTTGCTGTTGAATTGGCCAGTTGCAGCAACTTCTACCTTGTCAGCTGGAGAAACTTAGCATCGGCTGTAGCTTGCACACCCAGAGGCAGTAAAGATGTGAAGAAAGTGGCTGCCTTTGAAAATAGTCAAAACTCATCATTTCGGACCAATAATTATTAGCTCTTCTCTTTCTGCTTAGTAATGTTTGCTCCTCGCTTTGCTGCGCCACCTTTTACTTTAGCTCGAGTGTCTGCTCCTCTAGCGCAAACCCCATGGCACTGCTGTTCCGGGGCACCACCAGGGCAGGGCTGTGCAGTGTAACGATTGCACAAGCCTCACTCTAATCAGGCAGAAGCTGGGCGTAGGGCTTCAATCCACATGGTCACCACAGGTCCATAATACCAGAGCTGTCCCCTGCGTCAGCGCCGCACTCCTCATCACCTTGGCACAGCCTGTGTTAGTCCCCAAATGATGGACCCACTCGATCTGAAACACAAAGGGAATTGTGTAAAGCTCTTGATGTCAACTGGTTGATGAGTTTCCCTAATCCAAGTCAATGCATGCACATATTTCCTGCAGACTGCTTTGCAGCTATTATTTATTTTGGACACGTTTTGTTCGAATCCCACCAAACCTTCAGCACGGCATTGCACTATTCCCCCATCCCATTGGCCACCGTACCACACTGCTACTTTTATTCTCATTAATGGTCTTGTATGATACCAGGCAATGCTGCAATCCTCTTTCTCTAAGCACTGCAGTCATTTGTGTTCACATTTTATCTGCCCACCTTTTAGAGCTTTCTGTTATGTATTCTAGTATAATCTTTTTTGTTTCTCTGTTTTTTGCCATCCTGTCAAGTTGCACATAATTATCCATGTACACCTCTTCCCCTTCATCCACCCACAGAACAGAGACACTCAGTCCTTGTAAGAGACCCCTAGTTTTACAGAGGAATAGGTGCAATAGGCTTCCTGCTTCCTCATATGGTAAAGCCTGAGGCAGAAAAAGCTTGGGTGCCCCTATTACGAGTGGGATGAGGGAGCAGATGTAACATGTGCCGTTTACTCTTTCTCTTCCCACACGCAACATTTCATCGTACCAGACATTTATGGATGATATAACCTACCCTTTTTCAGTGTCATGATGGAACTGTTCTTCATGTAACACATTCTTTTCCCCCCTCTTTATGCCAATATTTGAACGTATATCAGTCTTTTCTTTAAATAAAAAGCATAAGAACAGTATTAATTCCATACTAATGCATGTTAAAATTATTACACTCAAAAAAGCAGATTTTTTTAAATCTCTGTTTATAAAAACATTGTCCTTGCACATCGCTCTCTCCTTAACTTGTTGGTCTTCTATAGAACCCTATTGCTGAGAAAAGCTGATTGATACTCCCCGTCATGTTGTGGTCTGCCCCTCTTCTCCGGGGGAGCCAGTGCTCTTTTCCCTGCCCACGTCAGTGAGATGCACCCATACTTGGTGCCCTTCGATCCTTGCACAGCAGTTGGTGTTGTGTATTCCGCAGTGTGTGGACCCATAAACCTGTCCTTCCACTTCCTGATGTGGCTTTTCATGAATTCTCTGTCCCCGGGGTAAAGAGGTGCTGCTTGCAGAAATTCCCTAGCCTACTCGCCTGCTTGCTCAGTCCAAACTCTCGGTCTTGTCTGTTGGGATATATATGCAAGTGATTTTGTACATGCCGGTGATATAGACGCATGCATTCTCCGATCAGTAACAATTTCATGTAGAGTGAGATGATGATTGCATACAGGTGAATTTCGCAAAGCAAAGAGAGCAAGAGGTAAGCAGTGCAACCAGGACTTACCAAGCTTAACCAAGTGCTCCTTTAGTGCACCATTAATTCTCTCAGCCAAACCGCTTGCTTGTGGCGATAAACTGTGCCTAATTTGTGCCGGTCCCAGAAGGGCAGTTATTTCCTTAATGAAATCATTTACGAACTGCTGACCATTGTCAGATCGAATTTCGTCTGAGATCCTCCACCTTGGCAACACCTCCCTCAGCAAGACTTTTGCTGCTGAGTCGGTGCCATTATGGGCACAGGGTGCAGCATCAAGCCAATGTGAAAACGGAACACCACAGTAAGTATGTATCTATAAAAGGCACATCTGTCTTGTCTATCAACTTAATCGATATGCAAGTGCCTGAAGGGACCCTGCAGTCGTAGTAATGTTCCCTGCCCGCCTACTGTCTGCTACTCAACCACCTGCCCAAGACCCCATGTCCCTTGTTGAGCACTACGACCGTGCCCTCCTGGCCACAATAGACTTGCATGCCCACATTAAGTCCACAATCCCAAAACAAAATCGACGACCCTAAAATGGGTTATCCGAAGATCTTCTCACACTCCGCAAACACATACATGCTCTAGAATACCTTTGGAGAAATGTCCCCCCCCAGCCAACAAAAACACCTTCTCTGCCACTGCCAAAAAATACAAACTTGCTTTCATCGTTGCCAAAGCCAATTCCTTTAACACCAGGATCACTGAGGACAACTCTGATGCTAAAGGGCTAGAAAATATTGCCTCACCTACCCCCTCATTCCTCAAAGACAAAGACGGGTACATCCAAGCCTTCCTCTCTGAGAAAATCCACAATTTGAAGGACAAAATTGCTACAAATAATACTCAGCTCATCTGCACAGATTCTGTTCACAGGCAACTCGTGCCCTCACCTCTCCACTCAATCAATCCCACTAACTTCCAATTCTCCCCTGTCACCATCGCTGTACTGGCTCTTTAACCTTTCACCTGCAAAGGGGACACCTGCCCAGCTCACATCATTAAACTCTATCCCGGATCCCTGGCCCCTATCATCACAAACTTCATGAAAGCCTCATTCTCCTCAGGCACCATCTCCTCTTGTATCAAAGAAGCTTGGGTCGGCCCACTGCTCAAGAAACCCTTGATCCTACCGTACCCACCAACTACCAACTCATCACCACTGTACCTTCCCTCCTAACAATATTAGATTCCACCGCCTACACCCAAATCCAATCCCACCGCGAGCAGCACAACCTACTGGGCTCCTGGCAATCGGGTTCTAGACCCAAACACAGCACCAAAACGTCCGTCCTCAACCTCAAGAAACAACGAGACCACATCTGTGACTCAGGTAACATTGCTATTCTTCTTTCCTGGACCTCTCAGTGGCTTTCGGTCTGGTTGACCACAACATCCTTTGCCTAAATTTCAACTCAAAATTCCACTTCTCCCCACTGACAGTTTCTTGGGTCAAATCCAGAGTTTTCTTCCACAAAGCTGTTGCAGATCCCACACTGGACCTCTATGGGTTACCGAAAGGCGCCTGCATCTTCCCTACCCTGTAGAAGATGTACCCCAAACCCCTATTCGACCACTTAGATCACCTCGGTATCCATTATACCAACTTCGCTGATGACACCAAGATTCTCGTCCCCATCTCAGGCAACCACTGCCAAGAATCCTCCACCATCAACCAGATCTAGAGCATCATTCAGAACTGGATGGCCAACCACCACCCCTGCCTCAATGATGGCAAAATAACTAATTGTAGGTCCCATACATCGCTTCAACATCCTCGACCCAGACTTATCAACCTTCACCATCAATGGCATCACCATTCCTGTCTCTAAACACATAAAAACCCTCGGGTCGTCCTAGATGCTGAGCTTAATATGTCCAGACATGTCAACACTTTAGCCTCCCTGCTTACACATCCAAATTCCTTAACCTGAACAGGAAATTCCCAGCTCCGGACAACTGCTTAATGCTCGCTAGAGCCATCATAGGCAGAAAACTCAAATACTGTAATGCTTTACTGTCTGGTACCTCAGCTTAGAACCTTTCCAAACTTCAACTTAAGCAAAAGAAAGCCATCAGAGCTGGCAAGGGCCTAAGGCTCTCGGACCATATCTCACGGGCCAGAGTCCCGGGCTACCCATCAAGGCACTCATCGATTTCGGAATCCTCTACATCACCCATCGGTGCTTACACAGCTCAGCACCAACTTATCTCAACCACCGCATCACTAAAAGAGCTACCCCTTGCCAGCTTTGGTTCTCTTCTACCCATACCCTCTTCACTCCCTGATTCTAGAGCAAACGAGCGGGGGGTTCTAGCTTCACCGCCACAGCCCCCACCCTCTGGAACTCTCTTTCTACCAACATCCAAAGCGAATCCTGCTGCTGCATCCTCAGAAAATGCCTGAAAACGCTGCTGTTTGACAAATACGCCTAATGTGCATTGTGCTGGCTCTCTACATTCCGCCTTGCCACATGCTATGCACAAGTGCAGCGATACCTCTGGGTCTGGGTGCTACACAAATGTAATAAAGATTTTGTCAAATCTATGAAAGCCCAAGGGTTTACTCAAAGGATCCTTGCCCCTACCCATGAAAAAGGACGCACTCTGGACTGGTTAGAAGGCATCAACTGTACCACTAACATACAATCCAATATTCCCATGCCCTGGTCAGACCATAACATCTTTACCACCACCATTATCACTAAAATCTGAATCATCCTGCACCAGCACTCACGGCACCTTCTAGAAGCTTTAAGAATATGAATAAAGATAACATGCTACCTCTCCTAACACCCTTTCTAGACACAAAGCATATAGACAAGGACCCATGAACTGTGATTCATCAATACAGCAAAATCATGCTAGAAGTTATTGAATAAGTGGCTCCCCTAAAAAGCAAAAAAGCCAAACGTTCAGCACACATCAACTCCTGGTTCACTCCAGAACCCAGAACAATGCTTCCTTCAAAAAGATCTGCAGAAAATAACTGGCGTAAATCGCCAACTCTAGCAAACAAAAGCCTTTTTCAGTTAGCAGCTAACAACTACAAAAAAGAAATTCTCTCAGCCAAAAGTGAGGTCTATAACCAGAGAATATCCAATGCTCAATCCAACACTAGAGAACTATTCACAATTCTCTGTGAATTAGAATCTCCAGCACCCACCCCGGATCATACTGACAAAAATGAACAATGGTGTTCCAACATTCAAAATGCCTTAGCAGACAACATTTCCTCACTTCAACAAAAAATAGAACAAAAAATCTAAACTTTGCCTTATCCAAACACAGCCAACCTCATTGCGCTCAATAGAGACTAACAAATGCTCATTCTCACCACTTTCAATTCCTGATACCATTAATATCATCAATAGTCTTAAACCATCCAGATACAAAGGCGACATTCTCCCTGCAACATTTATAAAGAATGTGCACAGAATTTGCACCCTTTATCACCAGCCTTATCAACAGCTCATTCGCTTACAATACAGTACCGAGTGACTTAAAAACAGCGTGGGTTCTACCCCTTCTCAAAAACCCAACACTAGACCCCAACATCCTTACCAACTTCCACTCTATCACCACAGTACCATTCTTATTAAAAATACTCGATCGTGCAGCCTATCTACAGATCCAAAAACACCTGGAAGATAATAACCTCTTGGGTCTAAGACAGTCAGGCTTCAGACCAGGTCACGGGACAGAGACCGCCCTATTAGACCTGAAAACACAAATGGAACAATACAAAGACAAAGGGGAACTGTGCATCCTCCTACTCCTAGACTCCTAGACATCTCTGCAGCCTTTCAATCTGGTCAATCATGATATTCTCTGAATTCCTGGTTGAAATTGCACTGGTTACCTGGTCACCCTTTCTGATCTTGGGCCCAGTCCTCGCCAATTGCACACCTGCACTGCCTCCCTGGCAACCCCCTCACTTAGGGACTGTTATTCTGTATCCCTACAGTCCCCCTACCAGCACTTATTCCTGCTCTACCTTGCACTTGCCACCAACCGGCCGTTTTATTCATTTTATTTATTCTACTATCCCATGTACTGCAATTTCCCCTCTCCCTTCCCCCACGCACTTTTCCCTTTCCCCCTTCCCATGCACTTGTGTGATCTGAATGACACCTGGCCTAGTAGGATCGCTGTCTGTCTTCCCTCTGATCCCCTACCTTGCCTCGTCGCGCCTCGAAACACTTGTGTATAGGCGCGTTATAAATACCATATCATATGATAACACCTTGAGACCGCCTCCCAATTCTCAGCAGACTCCATCAAATGGATTAAGTAATTCCTTACCAATCGTGCCATGAGGGTCTTTTCTGACAACTCGCCAGCCCCTCCAGTCCCTGTGACCTGTGGCGTACCACAAGGGTCTTGCGTGTCACCCACTTTATACAACGCCTTCATGAACCTCCTATTCGACAAACTAGACAATATGGGTATTACGTATACAAACTATGAGGATGATACACAAATACTCATACCCATCACTGGATACTACGACACAGATTCCAAAAATGTAAATGAGATATACTTAGCCATCCAGGCTTGGATGGCGCGCAATGAGATGTGTCTTAATGACGACAAAACGGAGCTTATCCACATTGGTAACAAAACTAAACTCAGTACCTGTCTCTGATATGCAAATCCTTCAACATCTACGGGAATACCATAAAAGGTGCTAATGAAATAAAAACATCGGGGGTGTATATCGACTCCTCTCTCACCTTAAGTAGACAGGTCAACGCTGTCATCTCGTCAGCAGCCTACACGGCCAAACTGATAAGAGCCAGTAGACCCTTCCTCTCCTCAGATAACTCTATCAAGCTGGCCAGAGCTTTGATATTATCCAGGATAGACTACTGCACCTCACTATTTGTAGGAACCAGCTCAAGAAATATAAAAAGACTACATGTTGTTCAAAACAACGCCATCAGAGCGACATTAAACATTCCCAGACACAAACACATTTCTTCTTTAGGAGAAAGATCCACTAGAGCCCCGTCCAGGATAGAATTAATTTCAAATTCCTTACGCTTAAGCAGAAATGTATTGCAAATAAGGCTCCCTTGTACCTCAGCAACCTCATCCATAAAGCCCAATGCAACAGACCAACCTGCTCCCAATACAGCAATCTCCTCATCACCCCTAAGTATAGAAGACAGAAAGCAGGAGGAGCATGCTTCCCTACCATAGCACCCAGATTGTGGAACGTCCTCCCCACTCACCTGAGAAACGACACCTCCTTCTGGTCCTTTAAAAAAAATCTAAAAACCTTACTCTTCAGGACAGAGCTCCCTCAATAGACTCTTAGGCACTAGCTCCGTACCTGCTATACTTGTATATAAATGTACATAAATGCATTCTCTATTATATGTAAATTGTAATTATGCAACTATGACGTAACCTATACATGTAACCATTTTCATAAGTTTGTATCAGCGCCTAGTTGCCTTTGGGCCTTGAGCACTTTATAAGTGAATAAATAAATAAATAAAATAAATAAACATATGTTTAACCAGAGGGATTATTTCTCTGCTTTTCGCCCTGTTTTCTGTTTTTGGCTTGAATCTTCATAGTCTTTTTCAGTAAAGTTTCTAAGTTGTGTTATGTGTGTCACTGGGGGCATGTGGCGCGTTATAAGAATTAAATAATAATGTACAATTCATTAAAAACAATATGAGCTTTGCAATAGCACACAACGAAAGAGGTCTGTGTGCCGCTAAGACTTATGCTGTTGCATATAGTTTATATTACAGATTGCATGGGGCCAGATAACAGTGTATGCTAATAGTTTATATTACCCCTAGCAGGGTGCCAGATAACAGTATATGCTAATCGTTTATATTACAGATAGCAGGGTGCCAGATTACAGTATATGCTAATCGTTTATATTACAGATAGCAGGGTGCCAGATAACAGTATATGCTAATCGTTTATATTACCCATAGCAGGGTGCCAGATAACAGTATATGCTAATCGTTAATATTACAGATAGCAGGGTGCCAGACAACAGTATATGCTAATCGTTTATATTACAGATAGCAGGGTGCCAGATAACAGTATATGCTCATCGTTTATATTACCCATAGCAGGGTGCCAGATAACAGTATATGCTAATCGTTTATATTACCCATAGCAGGGTGCCAGATAACAGTATATGCTAATCGTTAATATTACAGATAGCAGGGTGCCAGACAACAGTATATGCTAATCGTTTATATTACAGATAGCAGGGTGCCAGCTAACATTATATGCTAATCGTTTATAAAACCGATAGCAGGGTGCCAGATAACAGTATATGCATATAGTTCATATTACATATAGCAGGGTGCCAGATAACAGTATATGCTAATCGTTTATAAAACCGATAGCAGGGTGCCAGATAACAGTATATGCTAATCGTTTATATTACAGATAGCAGGGTGCCAGATAACAGTGTATGCTAATAGTTTATATTACAGATAGCAGGATGCCAGATAACAGTATATGCTAATCGTTTATATTACAGATAGCAGGGTGCCAGATAACAGTATATGCTAATCGTTTATATTACCCATAGCAGGGTGCCAGATAACAGTATATGCTAATCGTTAATATTACAGATAGCAGGGTGCCAGACAACAGTATATGCTAATCGTTTATATTACAGATAGCAGGGTGCCAGCTAACATTATATGCTAATCGTTTATAAAACCGATAGCAGGGTGCCAGATAACAGTATATGCATATAGTTCATATTACATATAGCAGGGTGCCAGATAACAGTATATGCTAATCGTTTATAAAACCGATAGCAGGGTGCCAGATAACAGTATATGCTAATCGTTTATATTACCGATAGCAGGGTGCCAGATAACAGTATATGCTAATTGTTTATAAAACCGATAGCAGGGTGCCAGATAACAGTATATGCTAATCGTTTATATTACCGATAGCAGGGTGCCAGATAACAGTATATGCTAATCGTTTATATTACCGATAGCAGGGTGCCAGATAACAGTATATGCTAATTGTTTATATTACCGATAGCAGGGTGCCAGATAACAGTATATGCTAATCGTTTATAAAACCAATAGCAGGGTGCCAGATAACAGTATATGCTAATAGTTTATATTACAGATAGCAGGGTGCCAGATAACAGTATATGCTTATAGTTTATATTACAGATAGCAGGATGCCAGGTAACAGTATATGCTAATCGTTTATATTACAGATAGCAGGGTGCCAGATTACAGTATATGCTAATCGTTTATATTACAGATAGCAGGGTGCCAGCTAACATTATATGCTAATCGTTTATAAAACCGATAGCAGGGTGCCAGATAAAAGTATATGCTAATAGTTTATATTACAGATAGCAGGTTGCCAGATAACAGTATATGCTTATAGTTTATATTACAGATAGCAGGGTGCCAGATTACAGTATATGCTAATCGTTTATATTACAGATAGCAGGGTGCCAGCTAACATTATATGCTAATCGTTTATAAAACCGATAGCAGGGTGCCAGATAACAGTATATGCTAATAGTTTATATTACAGATAGCAGGGTGCCAGCTAACATTATATGCTAATCGTTTATAAAACCGATAGCAGGGTGCCAGATAACAGTATATGCATATAGTTCATATTACATATAGCATGGTGCCAGATAACAGTATATGCTAATCGTTTATAAAACCGATAGCAGGGTGCCAGATAACAGTATATGCTAATCGTTTATATTACCGATAGCAGGGTGCCAGATAACAGTATATGCTAATTGTTTATAAAACCGATAGCAGGGTGCCAGATAACAGTATATGCTAATCGTTTATATTACCGATAGCAGGGTGCCAGATAACAGTATATGCTAATTGTTTATATTACCGATAGCAGGGTGCCAGATAACAGTATATGCTAATCGTTTATATTACGATAGCAGGGTGCCAGATAACAGTATATGCTAATCGTTTATAAAACCAATAGCAGGGTGCCAGATGACAGTATATGCTAATAGTTTATATTACAGATAGCAGGGTGCCAGATTACAGTATATGCTAATCGTTTATATTACAGATAGCAGGGTGCCAGATAACAGTATATGCTAATCGTTTATATTACCCATAGCAGGGTGCCAGATAACAGTATATGCTAATCGTTAATATTACAGATAGCAGGGTGCCAGACAACAGTATATGCTAATCGTTTATATTACAGATAGCAGGGTGCCAGATAACAGTATATGCTAATCGTTTATATTACCCATAGCAGGGTGCCAGATAACAGTATATGCTAATCGTTAATATTACAGATAGCAGGGTGCCAGACAACAGTATATGCTAATCGTTTATATTACAGATAGCAGGGTGCCAGCTAACATTATATGCTAATCGTTTATAAAACCGATAGCAGGGTGCCAGATAACAGTATATGCATATAGTTCATATTACATATAGCAGGGTGCCAGATAACAGTATATGCTAATCGTTTATAAAACCGATAGCAGGGTGCCAGATAACAGTATATGCTAATCGTTTATATTACAGATAGCAGGGTGCCAGATAACAGTGTATGCTAATAGTTTATATTACAGATAGCAGGATGCCAGATAACAGTATATGCTAATCGTTTATATTACAGATAGCAGGGTGCCAGATAACAGTATATGCTAATCGTTTATATTACCCATAGCAGGGTGCCAGATAACAGTATATGCTAATCGTTAATATTACAGATAGCAGGGTGCCAGACAACAGTATATGCTAATCGTTTATATTACAGATAGCAGGGTGCCAGCTAACATTATATGCTAATCGTTTATAAAACCGATAGCAGGGTGCCAGATAACAGTATATGCATATAGTTCATATTACATATAGCAGGGTGCCAGATAACAGTATATGCTAATCGTTTATAAAACCGATAGCAGGGTGCCAGATAACAGTATATGCTAATCGTTTATATTACCGATAGCAGGGTGCCAGATAACAGTATATGCTAATTGTTTATAAAACCGATAGCAGGGTGCCAGATAACAGTATATGCTAATCGTTTATATTACCGATAGCAGGGTGCCAGATAACAGTATATGCTAATCGTTTATATTACCGATAGCAGGGTGCCAGATAACAGTATATGCTAATTGTTTATATTACCGATAGCAGGGTGCCAGATAACAGTATATGCTAATCGTTTATAAAACCAATAGCAGGGTGCCAGATAACAGTATATGCTAATAGTTTATATTACAGATAGCAGGGTGCCAGATAACAGTATATGCTTATAGTTTATATTACAGATAGCAGGATGCCAGGTAACAGTATATGCTAATCGTTTATATTACAGATAGCAGAGTGCCAGATTACAGTATATGCTAATCGTTTATATTACAGATAGCAGGGTGCCAGCTAACATTATATGCTAATCGTTTATAAAACCGATAGCAGGGTGCCAGATAACAGTATATGCTAATAGTTTATATTACAGATAGCAGGTTGCCAGATAACAGTATATGCTTATAGTTTATATTACAGATAGCAGGGTGCCAGATTACAGTATATGCTAATCGTTTATATTACAGATAGCAGGGTGCCAGCTAACATTATATGCTAATCGTTTATAAAACCGATAGCAGGGTGCCAGATAACAGTATATGCTAATAGTTTATATTACAGATAGCAGGGTGCCAGCTAACATTATATGCTAATCGTTTATAAAACCGATAGCAGGGTGCCAGATAACAGTATATGCATATAGTTCATATTACATATAGCATGGTGCCAGATAACAGTATATGCTAATCGTTTATAAAACCGATAGCAGGGTGCCAGATAACAGTATATGCTAATCGTTTATATTACCGATAGCAGGGTGCCAGATAACAGTATATGCTAATTGTTTATAAAACCGATAGCAGGGTGCCAGATAACAGTATATGCTAATCGTTTATATTACCGATAGCAGGGTGCCAGATAACAGTATATGCTAATTGTTTATATTACCGATAGCAGGGTGCCAGATAACAGTATATGCTAATCGTTTATATTACGATAGCAGGGTGCCAGATAACAGTATATGCTAATCGTTTATAAAACCAATAGCAGGGTGCCAGATGACAGTATATGCTAATAGTTTATATTACAGATAGCAGGGTGCCAGATAACAGTATATGCTTATAGTTTATATTACAGATAGCAGGATGCCAGGTAACAGTATATGCTAATCGTTTATATTACAGATAGCAGGGTGCCAGATTACAGTATATGCTAATCGTTTATATTACAGATAGCAGGGTTCCAGCTAACATTATATGCTAATCGTTTATAAAACCGATAGCAGGGTGCCAGATAACAGTATATGCTAATAGTTTATATTACAGATAGCAGGTTGCCAGATAACAGTATATGCTTATAGTTTATATTACAGATAGCAGGGTGCCAGATTACAGTATATGCTAATCGTTTATATTACAGATAGCAGGGTGCCAGCTAACATTATATGCTAATCGTTTATAAAACCGATAGCAGGGTGCCAGATAACAGTATATGCTAATAGTTTATATTACAGATAGCAGGGTGCCAGATAACAGTATATGCTTATAGTTTATATTACAGATAGCAGGGTGCCAGGTAACAGTATATGCTCCCCAAGCAACTGACTGGGGACGCAGTGTCATGCAAGATGCACCACGAGTATGAGAAAAGGAAAAAATGCAAACCAAGGCAGAATGAAAAAATGTCTGTGCAGTGCTTACTCTGCATCCTGAATAGTGACCCTTTCCTTCTGCGTTACAATAAGAGACGCTCCACAAAAGGAGTCTGTGTTCAATCTATTCAAATGGCATCTGGGTTCCTCAGATGTACTGTATTTCTGTATAATCCACCAGAAAGGGCGTCTGGGCATGGCAATCCTCGGATGCACTGTATTTCTGCATAATCCACCAGAAAGGGCGTCTGGGCATGGCAATCTTCGGATGCACTGTATTTCTGCATAATCCACCAGAAAGGGCATCTGGGCATGGCAATCCTCGGATGCACTGTATTTCTGTATAAACCACCAGAAAGGGCGCCTGGGCATGGCAATCCTCGGATGCACTGTATTTCTGTATAAACCACCAGAAAGGGCGCCTGGGCATGGCAATCCTCGGATGGACCGTATTTCTGTATAATCCACCAGAAAGGGCGTCTGGGCATGGCAATCCTCGGATGCACCGTATTTCTGTATAATCCACCAGAAAGGGCGTCTGGGCATGGCAATCTTCGGATGCACCGTATTTCTGTATAATCCACCAGAAAGGGCGTCTGGGCATGGCAATCCTCGGATGCACCGTATTTCTGTATAATCCACCAGAAAGGGCGTCTGGGCATGGCAATCCTCGGATGCACCGTATTTCTGTATAATCCACCAGAAAGGGCGTCTGGGCATGGCAATCCTCGGATGCACCGTATTTCTTTATAATCCACCAGAAAGGGCGTCTGGGCATGGCAATCCTCGGATGCACTGTATTTCTGTATAATCCACCAGAAAGGGCGCCTGAGCATGGCAATCCTCGGATGCACCGTATTTCTGTATAATCCACCAGAAAGGGCGTCTGGGCATGGCAGTCTTCGGATGCACCGTATTTCTGTATAATCCACCAGAAAGGGCGTCTGGGCATGGCAATCCTCGGATGCACTGTATTTCTGTATAATCCACCAGAAAGGGCGGCTGGGCATGGCAATCCTCGGATGCACTGTATTTCTTTATAGTCCACCAGAAAGGGCGTCTGGGCATGGCAATCCTCGGATGCACTGTATTTCTGTATAATCCGCAGAAAGGGCGCCTGGGCATGGCAATCCTCGGATGCACCGTATTTCTGTATAATCCACCAGAAAGGGCGCCTGGGCATGGCAATCCTCGGATGCACCATATTTCTGTATAATCCACCAGAAAGGGCGTCTGGGCATGGCAATCCTCGGATGCACCGTATTTCTGCATAATCCACCAGAAAGGGCGTCTGGGCAAGGCAATCCTCGGATGCACTGTATTTCTGCATAATCCACCAGAAAGGGCGTCTGGGCATGGCAATCCTCGGATGCACTGTATTTCTGCATAATCCACCAGAAAGGGCGTCTGGGCATGGCAATCCTCGGATGCACTGTATTTCTGCATAATCCACCAGAAAGGGCGTCTGGGCATGGCAATCTTCGGATGCACTGTATTTCTGCATAATCCACCAGAAAGGGCATCTGGGCATGGCAATCCTCGGATGCACTGTATTTCTGTATAAACCACCAGAAAGGGCGCCTGGGCATGGCAATCCTCGGATGGACCGTATTTCTGTATAATCCACCAGAAAGGGCGTCTGGGCATGGCAATCCTCGGATGCACCGTATTTCTGTATAATCCACCAGAAAGGGCGTCTGGGCATGGCAATCCTCGGATGCACCGTATTTCTGTATAATCCACCAGAAAGGGCGTCTGGGCATGGCAATCTTCGGATGCACCGTATTTCTGTATAATCCACCAGAAAGGGCGTCTGGGCATGGCAATCCTCGGATGCACCGTATTTCTGTATAATCCACCAGAAAGGGCGTCTGGGCATGGCAATCCTCGGATGCACCGTATTTCTTTATAATCCACCAGAAAGGGCGTCTGGGCATGGCAATCCTCGGATGCACTGTATTTCTGTATAATCCACCAGAAAGGGCGCCTGAGCATGGCAATCCTCGGATGCACCGTATTTCTGTATAATCCACCAGAAAGGGCGTCTGGGCATGGCAGTCTTCGGATGCACCGTATTTCTGTATAATCCACCAGAAAGGGCGTCTGGGCATGGCAATCCTCGGATGCACTGTATTTCTGTATAATCCACCAGAAAGGGCGGCTGGGCATGGCAATCCTCGGATGCACTGTATTTCTTTATAGTCCACCAGAAAGGGCGTCTGGGCATGGCAATCCTCGGATGCACTGTATTTCTGTATAATCCGCAGAAAGGGCGCCTGGGCATGGCAATCCTCGGATGCACCGTATTTCTGTATAATCCACCAGAAAGGGCGTCTGGGCATGGCAATCCTCGGATGCACTGTATTTCTGCATAATCCACCAGAAAGGGCGTCTGGGCAAGGCAATCCTCGGATGCACTGTATTTCTGCATAATCCACCAGAAAGGGCGTCTGGGCATGGCAATCCTCGGATGCACTGTATTTCTGCATAATCCACCAGAAAGGGCGTCTGGGCATGGCAATCTTCGGATGCACTGTATTTCTGCATAATCCACCAGAAAGGGCATCTGGGCATGGCAATCCTCGGATGCACTGTATTTCTGTATAAACCACCAGAAAGGGCGCCTGGGCATGGCAATCCTCGGATGCGCCGTATTTCTGTACAATCTTCCAGAAAGGGCATCTGGGCATGGCAATCCTCAAATGCACCGTATTTCTGTATAATACTCCAGAAGGGGCATCTGGGCTTGGCAATCCTCAAATGCAGTTGTTTTTCTATATAATCCACTGTAAAGGGTGCCTGGCACGGCTTCTGGGCATGGCAATACTCAGATGCAACGTATTTCTATATAATCCACCAGAAAGGGCGTCTGGGCATGGCAATCCTCAGATGCACCATATTTCTGTATAATCCACCAGAAAGGGTGTCTGGGCATGGCAATCCTTAGATGCACCATATTTCTGTATAATCCACCAGAAAGGGAGTCTGGGCATGGCAATCCTCAGATGCACCTTATTTCTCTATTATCCACCAGAAAGGGTGTCTGGGCCTGGCAATCCTCAAATGCAACGTATTTCTGTATTATCCACCAGAAAGGGCGTCTGGGCATGGCAATCCTCAAATGCACAGTATTTCTGTATAATCCTCCAGAAAGGGCATGTAGGGCTTCTGGGCATGGCAATCCTCAAATGCACCGTATTTCTGTATAAGGGCGTCTGGGCATGACAATCCTCGGATGCACCGTATTTCTGTATAATCCACCAGAAAGGGCGTCTGGGCATGGCAATACTCGGATGCACAATATTTCTGCATAATCCACCAGAAAGGGCGTCTGGGTATGGCAATCCTTGAATGCACCGTATTTCTGTATTATCGATGCACCGTATTTCTGTATTATCCACCAGAAAAGGCGTCTGAGCATGGCAATCCTCGGATGCATACCAGAAAGGGTGTCTGGGCATGGCAATCTTCGGATGCGCCGTATTTCTGTATCATCCACCCGAAAGGGCGTCTGGGCATGGCAATCCTCAGATGTGCCGTATTTCTGTATTATCCACCAGAAAAGGCGTCTGGGCATGGCAATCCTCAGATGCACCGTATTTCTGTATTATCTAACCGAATGGGCATCTGGGCATGGTAATCCTCAGGCGCACCGTATTTCTGTCTGCATAATCCATCAGAAAGGGCGCCTGGGCATGGCAATCCTCAGGTGCACCGTATTTCTCTATAATCCACCAGAAAGGGCGTCTGGGCATGACAATCCTTGGATGCACTGTATTTCTGTATAATCCACCAGAAAGGGTGTCTGGGCATGGCAATCCTCGGATGCACTGTATTTCTGTATAATCCTCCAGAAAGGGTGTCTGGGCATGGCAATCCTCAGATGCACCGTATTTCTGTAGTATCCAACCGAAAGGGCGTCTGGGCATGGCAATCCTCAGGTGCACCGTATTTCTGTATAATCCATCAGAAAGGGCGTCTGGGCATGGCAATCCTCAGGTGCATCGTATTTCTGTATAATCCACCAGAAAGGGCATCTGGGTGTGACAATCCTCGGATGCACCGTATTTCTGTATAATCCACCAGAAAGGGCGCCTGGGCATGGCAATCCTCGGATGCACCGTATTTCTGTATAATCCACCAGAAAGGGCGTCTGGGCATGGCAGTCTTCGGATGCACCGTATTTCTGTATAATCCACCAGAAAGGGCGTCTGGGCATGGCAATCCTCGGATGCACTGTATTTCTGTATAATCCACCAGAAAGGGCGTCTGGGCATGGCAATCCTCGGATGCACTGTATTTCTTTATAGTCCACCAGAAAGGGCGTCTGGGCATGGCAATCCTCGGATGCACTGTATTTCTGTATAATCCACCAGAAAGGGCGCCTGGGCACGGCAATCCTCGGATGCACCGTATTTCTGTACAATCCACCAGAAAGGGCGCCTGGGCATGGCAATCCTCGGATGCACCGTATTTCTGTATAATCCACCAGAAAGGGCGTCTGGGCATGGCAATCCTCGGATGCACTGTATTTCTGTATAATCCACCAGAAAGGGCGTCTGGGCATGGCAATCCTCGGATGCACCGTATTTCTGTATAATCCACCAGAAAGGGTGTCTGGGCATGGCAATCCTCGGATGCACCGTATTTCTGTATAATCCACCAGAAAGGGCGTCTGGGCATGGTAATCCTCGGATGCACTGTATTTCTGTATAATCCACCAGAAAGGGCGTCTGGGCATGGCAATCCTCGGATGCACTGAATTTCTGTGTAATCCACCAGAAAAGGTGTCTGGGCATGGCAATCCTCGGATGCACTGTATTTCTTTATAATCCACCAGAAAGGGCGCCTGGGCATGGCAATCCTCGGATGCACTGTATTTCTGTATAATCCACCAGAACGGGCGTCTGGGCATGGCAATCCTCGGATGCACTGTATTTCTGTATAATCCTCCAGAAAGGGCGTCTGGGCATGGCAATCCTCGGATGCACCGTATTTCTGTACAATCTTCCAGAAAGGGCATCTGGGCATGGCAATCCTCAAATGCACCGTATTTCTGTATAATACTCCAGAAGGGGCATCTGGGCTTGGCAATCCTCAAATGCACTGTTGTTTTTCTATATAATCCACTGTAAAGGGTGCCTGGCATGGCTTCTGGGCATGGCAATACTCAGATGCAACGTATTTCTATATAATCCACCGGAAAGGGCGTCTGGGCATGGCAATCCTCAGATGCACCATATTTCTGTATAATCCACCAGAAAGGGCGTCTGGGCATGGCAATCCTTAGATGCACCATATTTCTGTATAATCCACCAGAAAGGGGGTCTGGGCATGGCAATCCTCAGATGCACCATATTTCTCTATTATCCACCAGAAAGGGTGCCTGGGCATGGCAATCCTCAAATGCAACGTATTTCTGTATTATCCACCAGAAAGGGCGTCTGGGCATGGCAATCCTCAAATGCACCGTATTTCTGTATAATCCTCCAGAAAGGGCATGTAGGGCTTCTGGGCATGGCAATCCTCAAATGCACCGTATTTCTGTATAAGGGCGTCTGGGCATGACAATCCTCGGATGCACCGTATTTCTGTATAATCCACCAGAAAGGGCGTCTGGGCATGGCAATACTCGGATGCACAATATTTCTGCATAATCCACCAGAAAGGGCGTCTGGGCATGGCAATCCTTGAATGCACCGTATTTCTGTATTATCGATGCACCGTATTTCTGTATTATCCACCAGAAAGGGCGTCTGAGCATGGCAATCCTCGGATGCATACCAGAAAGGGTGTCTGGGCATGGCAATCCTCGGATGCGCCGTATTTCTGTATCATCCACCCGAAAGGGCGTCTGGGCATGGCAATTCTCAGATGTGCCGTATTTCTGTATTATCCACCAGAAAAGGCGTCTGGGCATGGCAATCCTCAGATGCACCGTATTTCTGTATTATCTAACCGAAAGGGCATCTGGGCATGGTAATCCTCAGGTGCACCGTATTTCTGTCTGCATAATCCATCCGAAAGGGCGTCTGGGCATGGCAATCCTTAGATGCACCATATTTCTGTATAATCCACCAGAAAGTGGGTCTGGGCATGGCAATCCTCAGATGCACCATATTTCTCTATTATCCACCAGAAAGGGTGTCTGGGCATGGCAATCCTCAAATGCAACGTATTTCTGTATTATCCACCAGAAAGGGCGTCTGGGCATGGCAATCCTCAAATGCACCGTATTTCTGTATAATCCTCCAGAAAGGGCATGTAGGGCTTCTGGGCATGGCAATCCTCAAATGCACCGTATTTCTGTATAAGGGCGTCTGGGCATGACAATCCTCGGATGCACCGTATTTCTGTATAATCCACCAGAAAGGGCGTCTGGGCATGGCAATACTCGGATGCACAATATTTCTGCATAATCCACCAGAAAGGGCGTCTGGGCATGGCAATCCTTGAATGCACCGTATTTCTGTATTATCGATGCACAGTATTTCTGTATTATCCACCAGAAAAGGCATCTGAGCATGGCAATCCTCGGATGCATACCAGAAAGGGTGTCTGGGCATGGCAATCCTCGGATGCGCCGTATTTCTGTATCATCCACCCGAAAGGGCGTCTGGGCATGGCAATCCTCAGATGCACCGTATTTCTGTATTATCTAACCGAAAGGGCATCTGGGCATGGTAATCCTCAGGTGCACCGTATTTCTGTCTGCATAATCCATCAGAAAGGGCGCCTGGGAATGGCAATCCTCATGTGCACCGTATTTCTCTATAATCCACCAGAAAGGGCGTCTGGGCATGACAATCCTCGGATGCACTGTATTTCTGTATAATCCACCAGAAAGGGTGTCTGGGCATGGCAATCCTCGGATGCACTGTATTTCTGTATAATCCTCCAGAAAGGGTGTCTGGGCATGGCAATCCTCAGATGCACCGTATTTCTGTATTATCCAACCGAAAGGGCGTCTGGGCAGGGCAATCCTCAGGTGCACCGTATTTCTGTATAATCCACCAGAAAGGGCGTCTGGGCATGGCAATCCTCAGGTGCATCGTATTTCTGTATAATCCACCAGAAAGGGCATCTGGGCGTGACAATCCTCGGATGCACCGTATTTCTGTATAATCCACCAGAAAGGGCGTCCAGACGTGTCAATCCTCGGATGCACCGTATTTCTGTATAATCCGTCAGAAAGGTCATCTGGGCATGGCAATACTCGGATGCACCGTATTTCTGTATTATCCACCCGAAAGGGCGTCTGGGCATGGCAATCCTCAAATGCACCGTATTTCTGTCAAATCCACCAGAAAGGGTGTCTGGGCATGGTAATCCTCAGATGCACTGTATTTCTGTATAATCCACCAGAAAGGGTGTCTGGGCGTGGCAATTCTCAGATGCCCCGTATTTCTGTATAATCCATCCGAAAGGGAATCTGGGCATTGCAATCCTCAGATGCAATGTATTTCAATATAATCCACCAGAAAAATACATATGATTTACAGGACGATATAAACATAACATCTCAGCAACAATCAACTAACCCGCTCAGTTGCTGTTGCAACATTCTGTTAGGGGATTCCCTGCTTCCCCTTTCAGTTCCTGCACCCCACCAAACAGTTGCGGCCTACTCACTCCCTCCAATGAAGGCTCAGGGGGAGCATTGATGAGGCTCCCTTCTCATGTTGTCTGTAACTTCAACATAAAGCCTCACTCCTGATATTGCCACATGGGTAAATGTTAACAGTGACAAATCATAAACTGGAAGTCACTGTGTATTCGTCTCCTGCCTTACTCATGGCATCTTGTTTTTAATGTAACTTCACATGATACCTTTGTGTATTAAAGACTTATTCTGTGATATCACTTTCTGTAACATCAGCAGTCACCATTTATGCAAATAAAGTGGCTGTGAGGAATTTGATCATCTGCACAGGAAGAGTGCACTTGCCTGGGCTTTTTGATGTTTTGATAAATAAAAATGAATGATGGGAGATTAGCCTTCAAAATGTGTGCGGCCATTCCACACCCATTTCATCTGCTCACCGCACGAAACGCATAGCCACATGTATTCCGTGAAGACACAGCCACAGGCACCGTCTTTCCTTGTCATATTCAGCTGGAATGTGACAGCCACAGGAACATCAAAGCATCTCAGGAAGGGGGAAGGCACGCCTTCCTCCAGCCATGGGCATCCTAATTTAAATATCAAAGGCTCCATGGATCTGCTTTCCCTTTGTCTAACCCAGCTGGTGGCAGTGCATACTAATGTGAGATAATTGAGGCAAGCCTGCTGAGGGGGCTTGGTTGCCGGAAAGACAACAGGAAGGCAGGGCTAACACCCTCATAGGTCACACTGCACGAGTCTCACTCATGGGTCTCACTGCATGAGGCTCACTCATGGGTCTCACTCATGGGTCTCACTGCACGAGTCTCACTCATGGGTCTCACTGCATGAGTCTCGCTCAGGGGTCTCACTGCATGAGTCTCGCTCATGCATCTCACTGCATGAGTCTCACTTATGGGTCTCACTGCATGAGTCTCGCTCAGGGGTCTCACTGCATGAGTCTCGCTCATGGGTCTCACTGCAAGAGGCTCACTCATGGGTCTCACTCATGGGTCTCACTGCACGAGTCTCACTCATGGGTCTCACTGCATGAGTCTCACTCATGGGTCTCACTGCACGAGTCTCACTCATGGGTCTCACTGCACGAGTCTCACTCATGGGTCTCACAGCACGAGTCTCACTCATGGGTCTCACTCATGGGTCACACTGCACGAGTCTCACTCATGGGTCTCACTCATGGGTCTCGCTCATGGGTCTCACTGCATGAGGCTCACTCATGGGTCTCACTGCACGAGTCTCACTCATGGGTCTCACTGCACGAGGCTCGCTCATGGGTCTCACTGCACGAGTCTCACTCATGGGACTCGCTCATGGTTCACACTGCACAAGTCTCACTCATGGGTCTCACTGCACGAGTCTCACTCATGGGTCTCGCTCATGGGTCACACTGCACGAGTCTCACTCATGGGTCTCACTGCATGAGTCTCACTCAAGGGTCTCACTCATGGGTCTCACTGCACGAGTCTCACTCATGGGTCTCACTGCACGAGGCTCGCTCATTGGTCTCACTGCATGAGTCTCGCTCAGGGGTCTAACTGCATGAGTCTCGCTTATGGGTCTCACTGCATGAGTCTCGCTCAGGGGTCCCACTGCATGAGTCTCGCTCATGCATCTCACTGCATGAGTCTCGCTTATGGGTCTCACTGCATGAGTCTCGCTCAGGGGTCTCACTGCATGAGTCTCGCTCATGTGTCTCACTGCATGAGTCTCGCTTATAGGTCTCACTGCATGAGTCTCGCTCATGGGTCTCACTGCATGAGGCTCACTCATGGGTCTCACTGATGGGTCTCACTGCACGAGTCTCACTCATGGGTCTCACTGCACGAGTCTCACTCATGGGTGTCGCTCATGGGTCACACTGCACGAGTCTCACTCATGGGTCACACTGCACGAGTCTCACTCATGGGTCTCACTGCATGAGGCTCACTCATGGGTCTCACTGCATTAGTCTCACTAATGGGTCTCACTGCATTAGTCTCACTCATGGGTCTCACTTCATGAGGCTCACCCATGGGGTGGGGTCTCTTCTTGGAATCCTCGCTGCCCTGTTTTGTGGAAGCCAGGGTCTCACTCGTTGGGTGTAGTCTCTCCCCTGGGAGGGCTATCTCACTCGTTGGGTGTAGTCTCTTCCCTGGGAGGGCTATCTCACTCGTTGGGTGTAGTCTCTCCCCTGGGAGGGCTATCTCACTCGTTGGGTGTAGTCTCTTCCCTGGGAGGGCTATCTCACTCGTTGGGTGAGAATCGCTCACTTCGGACCTCAGTCCCAGCCAGCGAGTGTGTATGAGTCTCTCCCCTGGGAGGGCTATCTCACTCGTTGGGTGTAGTCTCTTCCGTGGGAGGGCTATCTCACTCGTTGGGTGTAGTCTCTTCCCTGGGAGGGCTATCTCACTCGTTGGGTGTAGTCTCTTCCCTGGGAGGGCTATCTCACTCGTTGGGTGTAGTCTCTCCCCTGGGAGGGCTATCTCACTCGTTGGGTGTAGTCTCTTCCCTGGGAGGGCTATCTCACTCGTTGGGTGAGAATCGCTCACTTCGGACCTCAGTCCCAGCCAGCGAGTGTGTATGAGTCTCTCCCCTGGGAGGGCTATCTCACTCGTTGGGTGTAGTCTCTTCCGTGGGAGGGCTATCTCACTCGTTGGGTGTAGTCTCTTCCGTGGGAGGGCTATCTCACTCGTTGGGTGTAGTCTCTTCCCTGGGAGGGCTATCTCACTCGTTGGGTGTAGTCTCTTCCCTGGGAGGGCTATCTCACTCGTTGGGTGTAGTCTCTCCCCTGGGAGGGCTATCTCACTCGTTGGGTGTAGTCTCTTCCCTGGGAGGGCTATCTCACTCGTTGGGTGAGAATCGCTCACTTCGGACCTCAGTCCCAGCCAGCGAGTGTGTATGAGTCTCTCCCCTGGGAGGGCTATCTCACTCGTTGGGTGTAGTCTCTTCCGTGGGAGGGCTATCTCACTCGTTGGGTGTAGTCTCTTCCCTGGGAGGGCTATCTCACTCGTTGGGTGTAGTCTCTCCCCTGGGAGGGCTATCTCACTCGTTGGGTGTAGTCTCTTCCCTGGGAGGGCTATCTCACTCGTTGGGTGAGAATCGCTCACTTCGGACCTCAGTCCCAGCCAGCGAGTGTGTATGAGTCTCTCCCCTTGGAGGGCTATCTCACTCGTTGGGTGTAGTCTCTTCCGTGGGAGGGCTATCTCACTCGTTGGGTGTAGTCTCTTCCCTGGGAGGGCTATCTCACTCGTTGGGTGTAGTCTCTCCCCTGGGAGGGCTATCTCACTCGTTGGGTGTAGTCTCTTCCCTGGGAGGGCTATCTCACTCGTTGGGTGAGAATCGCTCACTTCGGACCTCAGTCCCAGCCAGCGAGTGTGTATGAGTCTCTCCCCTGGGAGAGCTATCTCACTCGTTGGGTGTAGTCTCTTCCGTGGGAGGGCTATCTCACTCGTTGGGTGTAGTCTCTTCCCTGGGAGGGCTATCTCACTCGTTGGGTGTAGTCTCTCCCCTGGGAGGGCTATCTCACTCGTTGGGTGTAGTCTCTTCCCTGGGAGGGCTATCTCACTCGTTGGGTGTAGTCTCTTCCCTGGGAGGGCTATCTCACTCATTGGGTGAGAATCGCTCACTTCGGACCTCAGTCCCAGCCAGCGAGTGTGTATGAGTCTCTCCCCTGGGAGGGCTATCTCACTCGTTGGGTGTAGTCTCTTCCGTGGGAGGGCTATCTCACTCGTTGGGTGTAGTCTCTTCCGTGGGAGGGCTATCTCACTCGTTGGGTGTAGTCTCTTCCCTGGGAGGGCTATCTCACTCGTTGGGTGTAGTCTCTCCCCTGGGAGGGCTATCTCACTCGTTGGGTGTAGTCTCTTCCCTGGGAGGGCTATCTCACTCGTTGGGTGAGAATCGCTCACTTCGGACCTCAGTCCCAGCCAGCGAGTGTGTATGAGTCTCTCCCCTGGGAGGGCTATCTCACTCGTTGGGTGTAGTCTCTCCCCTGGGAGGGCTATCTCACTCGTTGTGTGTAGTCTCTTCCCTGGGAGGGCTATCTCACTCGTTGGGTGAGAATCGCTCACTTCGGACCTCAGTCCCAGCCAGCGAGTGTGTATGAGTCTCTCCCCTGGGAGGGCTATCTCACTCGTTGGGTGTAGTCTCTTCCGTGGGAGGGCTATCTCACTCGTTGGGTGTAGTCTCTTCCGTGGGAGGGCTATCTCACTCGTTGGGTGTAGTCTCTTCCCTGGGAGGGCTATCTCACTCGTTGGGTGAGAATCGCTCACTTCGGACCTCAGTCCCAGCCAGCGAGTGTGTATGAGTCTCTCCCCTGGGAGGGCTATCTCACTCGTTGGGTGTAGTCTCTTCCGTGGGAGGGCTATCTCACTCGTTGGGTGTAGTCTCTTCCCTGGGAGGGCTATCTCACTCGTTGGGTGTAGTCTCTCCCCTGGGAGGGCTATCTCACTCGTTGGGTGTAGTCTCTTCCCTGGGAGGGCTATCTCACTCGTTGGGTGTAGTCTCTCCCCTGGGAGGGCTATCTCACTCGTTGGGTGTAGTCTCTTCCGTGGGAGGGCTATCTCACTCGTTGGGTGTAGTCTCTCCCCTGGGAGGGCTATCTCACTCGTTGGGTGTAGTCTCTCCCCTGGGAGGGCTATCTCACTCGTTGGGTGTAGTCTCTCCCCTGGGACGGGCTATCTCACTCGTTGGGTGTAGTCTCTTCCCTGGGAGGGCTATCTCACTCGTTGGGTCTAGTCTCTTCCCTGGGAGGGCTATCTCACTCGTTGGGTGAGAATCGCTCACTTCGGACCTCAGTCCCAGCCAGCGAGTGTGTATGAGTCTCTCCCCTGGGAGGGCTATCTCACTCGTTGGGTGTAGTCTCTTCCGTGGGAGGGCTATCTCACTCGTTGGGTGTAGTCTCTTCCCTGGGAGGGCTATCTCACTCGTTGGGTGTAGTCTCTCCCCTGGGAGGGCTATCTCACTCGTTGGGTGTAGTCTCTTCCCTGGGAGGGCTATCTCACTCGTTGGGTGTAGTCTCTCCCCTGGGAGGGCTATCTCACTCGTTGGGTGTAGTCTCTTCCGTGGGAGGGCTATCTCACTCGTTGGGTGTAGTCTCTCCCCTGGGAGGGCTATCTCACTCGTTGGGTGTAGTCTCTCCCCTGGGAGGGCTATCACTCGTTGGGTGTAGTCTCTTCCCTGGGAGGGCTATCTCACTCGTTGGGTGTAGTCCCTCCCTAGTCTCTTCCCTGGGAGGGCTATCTCACTCGTTGGGTGTAGTCTCTTCCCTGGGAGGGCTATCTCACTCGTTGGGTGTAGTCTCTTCCCTGGGAGGGCTATCTCACTCGTTGGGTGAGAATCGCTCACTTCGGACCTCAGTCCCAGCCAGCGAGTGTGTATGAGTCTCTGCCCTGGGAGGGCTATGTCACTCATTGGGTGTAGTCTCTCCCCTGGTAGGGCTATCTCACTTGTTGGGTGTAGTCTCTTCCCTGGGAGGGCTATCTCACTCGTTGGGTGTAGTCTCTTCCCTGGGAGGGCTATCTCACTCGTTAGGTGTAGTCTCTTCCCTGGGAGGGCTATCTCACTCGTTGGGTGTAGTCTCTTCCGTGGGAGGGCTATCTCACTCGTTGGGTGAGAATCGCTCACTTCGGACCTCAGTCCCAGCCAGCGAGTGTGTATGAGTCTCTCCCCTGGGAGGGCTATGTCACTCATTGGGTGTAGTCTCTTCCCTGGGAGGGCTATGTCACTCGTTGGGTGTAGTCTCTTCCCTGGGAGGGCTATCTCACTCGTTGGGTGTAGTCTCTTCCCTGGGAGGGCTATCTCACTCGTTGGGTGTAGTCTCTTCCCTGGGAGGGCTATCTCACTCGTTGGGTGTAGTCTCTTCCCTGGGAGGGCTATCTCATTCGTTGGGTGAGAATCGCTCACTTCGGACCTCAGTCCCAGCCAGCGAGTGTGTATGAGTCTCTCCCCTGGGAGGGCTATCTCACTCGTTGGGTGTAGTCTCTTCCGTGGGAGGGCTATCTCACTTGTTGGGTGTAGTCTCTTCCGTGGGAGGGCTATCTCACTCGTTGGGTGTAGTCTCTTCCCTGGGAGGGCTATCTCACTCGTTGGGTGTAGTCTCTTCCCTGGGAGGGCTATCTCACTCGTTGGGTGTAGTCTCTTCCCTGGGAGGGCTATCTCACTCGTTGGGTGTAGTCTCTCCCCTGGGAGGGCTATCTCACTCGTTGGGTGTAGTCTCTTCCCTGGGAGGGCTATCTCACTCGTTGGGTGAGAATCGCTCACTTCGGACCTCAGTCCCAGCCAGCGAGTGTGTATGAGTCTCTCCCCTGGGAGGGCTATCTCACTCGTTGGGTGTAGTCTCTTCCGTGGGAGGGCTATCTCACTCGTTGGGTGTAGTCTCTTCCGTGGGAGGGCTATCTCACTCGTTGGGTGTAGTCTCTTCCCTGGGAGGGCTATCTCACTCGTTGGGTGTAGTCTCTCCCCTGGGAGGGCTATCTCACTCGTTGGGTGTAGTCTCTTCCCTGGGAGGGCTATCTCACTCGTTGGGTGAGAATCGCTCACTTCGGACCTCAGTCCCAGCCAGCGAGTGTGTATGAGTCTCTCCCCTTGGAGGGCTATCTCACTCGTTGGGTGTAGTCTCTTCCGTGGGAGGGCTATCTCACTCGTTGGGTGTAGTCTCTTCCCTGGGAGGGCTATCTCACTCGTTGGGTGTAGTCTCTCCCCTGGGAGGGCTATCTCACTCGTTGGGTGTAGTCTCTTCCCTGGGAGGGCTATCTCACTCGTTGGGTGAGAATCGCTCACTTCGGACCTCAGTCCCAGCCAGCGAGTGTGTATGAGTCTCTCCCCTGGGAGGGCTATCTCACTCGTTGGGTGTAGTCTCTTCCGTGGGAGGGCTATCTCACTCGTTGGGTGTAGTCTCTTCCCTGGGAGGGCTATCTCACTCGTTGGGTGTAGTCTCTCCCCTGGGAGGGCTATCTCACTCGTTGGGTGTAGTCTCTTCCCTGGGAGGGCTATCTCACTCGTTGGGTGTAGTCTCTTCCCTGGGAGGGCTATCTCACTCATTGGGTGAGAATCGCTCACTTCGGACCTCAGTCCCAGCCAGCGAGTGTGTATGAGTCTCTCCCCTGGGAGGGCTATCTCACTCGTTGGGTGTAGTCTCTTCCGTGGGAGGGCTATCTCACTCGTTGGGTGTAGTCTCTTCCGTGGAAGGGCTATCTC
Organism: Ambystoma mexicanum; assembly: GCF_040938575.1. Lineage (NCBI taxonomy): Eukaryota > Metazoa > Chordata > Amphibia > Caudata > Ambystomatidae > Ambystoma > Ambystoma mexicanum. The sequence continues at coordinate 33,108,701 of NC_090934.1, forward strand.
ACTCGTTGGGTGTAGTCTCTTCCCTGGGAGGGCTATCTCACTCGTTGGGTGTAGTCTCTCCCCTGGGAGGGCTATCTCACTCGTTGGGTGTAGTCTCTTCCCTGGGAGGGCTATCTCACTCGTTGGGTGAGAATCGCTCACTTCGGACCTCAGTCCCAGCCAGCGAGTGTGTATGAGTCTCTCCCCTGGGAGGGCTATCTCACTCGTTGGGTGTAGTCTCTCCCCTGGGAGGGCTATCTCACTCGTTGTGTGTAGTCTCTTCCCTGGGAGGGCTATCTCACTCGTTGGGTGAGAATCGCTCACTTCGGACCTCAGTCCCAGCCAGCGAGTGTGTATGAGTCTCTCCCCTGGGAGGGCTATCTCACTCGTTGGGTGTAGTCTCTTCCGTGGGAGGGCTATCTCACTCGTTGGGTGTAGTCTCTTCCCTGGGAGGGCTATCTCACTCGTTGGGTGTAGTCTCTCCCCTGGGAGGGCTATCTCACTCGTTGGGTGTAGTCTCTTCCCTGGGAGGGCTATCTCACTCGTTGGGTGTAGTCTCTTCCCTGGGAGGGCTATCTCACTCGTTGGGTGAGAATCGCTCACTTCGGACCTCAGTCCCAGCCAGCGAGTGTGTATGAGTCTCTCCCCTGGGAGGGCTATCTCACTCGTTGGGTGTAGTCTCTTCCGTGGGAGGGCTATCTCACTCGTTGGGTGTAGTCTCTTCCCTGGGAGGGCTATCTCACTCGTTGGGTGTAGTCTCTCCCCTGGGAGGGCTATCTCACTCGTTGGGTGTAGTCTCTTCCCTGGGAGGGCTATCTCACTCGTTGGGTGTAGTCTCTCCCCTGGGAGGGCTATCTCACTCGTTGGGTGTAGTCTCTTCCGTGGGAGGGCTATCTCACTCGTTGGGTGTAGTCTCTCCCCTGGGAGGGCTATCTCACTCGTTGGGTGTAGTCTCTCCCCTGGGAGGGCTATCTCACTCGTTGGGTGTAGTCTCTCCCCTGGGAGGGCTATCACTCGTTGGGTGTAGTCTCTTCCCTGGGAGGGCTATCTCACTCGTTGGGTGTAGTCCCTCCCTAGTCTCTTCCCTGGGAGGGCTATCTCACTCGTTGGGTGTAGTCTCTTCCCTGGGAGGGCTATCTCACTCGTTGGGTGTAGTCTCTTCCCTGGGAGGGCTATCTCACTCGTTGGGTGAGAATCGCTCACTTCGGACCTCAGTCCCAGCCAGCGAGTGTGTATGAGTCTCTGCCCTGGGAGGGCTATGTCACTCATTGGGTGTAGTCTCTCCCCTGGTAGGGCTATCTCACTTGTTGGGTGTAGTCTCTTCCCTGGGAGGGCTATCTCACTCGTTGGGTGTAGTCTCTTCCCTGGGAGGGCTATCTCACTCGTTAGGTGTAGTCTCTTCCCTGGGAGGGCTATCTCACTCGTTGGGTGTAGTCTCTTCCGTGGGAGGGCTATCTCACTCGTTGGGTGAGAATCGCTCACTTCGGACCTCAGTCCCAGCCAGCGAGTGTGTATGAGTCTCTCCCCTGGGAGGGCTATGTCACTCATTGGGTGTAGTCTCTTCCCTGGGAGGGCTATGTCACTCGTTGGGTGTAGTCTCTTCCCTGGGAGGGCTATCTCACTCGTTGGGTGTAGTCTCTTCCCTGGGAGGGCTATCTCACTCGTTGGGTGTAGTCTCTTCCCTGGGAGGGCTATCTCACTCGTTGGGTGTAGTCTCTTCCCTGGGAGGGCTATCTCATTCGTTGGGTGTAGTCTCTTCCGTGGGAGGGCTATCTCACTCGTTGGGTGTAGTCTCTTCCCTGGGAGGGCTATCTCATTCGTTGGGTGTAGTCTCTTCCGTGGGAGGGCTATCTCACTCGTTGGGTGTAGTCTCTTCCCTGGGAGGGCTATCTCACTCGTTGGGTGTAGTCTCTTCCGTGGGAGGGCCATCTCACTCGTTGGGTGTAGTCTCTTCCCTGGGAGGGCCATGTCACTCGTTGGGTGTAGTCTCTTCCCTGGGAGGGCCATGTCACTCGTTGGGTGTAGTCTCTTCCCTGGGAGGGCCATGTCACTCGTTGGGTGAGTCTCTTCCCTGGGAGGGCTATCTCACTCGTTGGGTGTAGTCTCTCCCCTGGGAGGGCTATGTCACAGTGCCATTTAATGGGCACGAGCCTGCCACCTTGGGCCTCAGCATCTCACACCGGAACTTCACTTGTGGTTAGTCCCCACTCAAGGTACTGCAATCAGTCTCACACCTGAGAAGATTAATATGACCTCTTTCCCTTTGAGGGCTCGCTCGGGTGGACTCTCTGCTCTTTAGATACAGGACACGTGAGTTCAGTGTGTGTGCAAAGGCACACACCTGTGTCTGTGAGTGTTACCTTTTCATGTTGGTGTTGTGAGGGGGTAACACCCCCCTGTTTGTATGTTTGGTCAGACACATTTTGCACGAAGGCGTGGCCTCATTCTAAGAACCCCCTTCTCCTGCCATTCCCAAGGGGGAGAAGCCGGTATAACTCGCTCATGGGCTTGCCACCAGTACCCCCAGCACCAGCGTTCACCCACCATCGTGATTCAGCAGGCAGCGCAAGGCCTGGCTGCTGCCACTTACCCAGAGCTTGCCCCAGCCTAGACACGGTCACATGCCAGGAATCCAGGGAGCTGGCACAGAATGCCCCGCCCCTTCAAGAGAAGGGCACAGCATAACAGTCCTGCTGAGAAATGCATTGACTGAACCATTCAAGGTAAATCAGCCCGGGTGAGAAATGCCAGCACAGTCCCATTAAAAGTAAAGCAGCCCGGGTGAGAAATGCCAGCGCAGTCCCATTAAAAGTAAAGCAGCTCTGCTGAGAAATGCCAGCGCAGTCCCATTAAAAGTAAAGCAGCTCTGCTGAGAAATGCCAGCGCAGTCCCATTAAAAGTAAAGCAGCTTTGCTGAGAAATGCCAGGCAGTCCCATTAAAAGTAAAGCAGCTCTGCTGAGAAATGCCAGCACAGTCCCATTAAAAGTAAAGCAGCTCTGCTGAGAAATGCCAGCGCAGTCCCATTAAAAGTAAAGCAGCTCTGCTGAGAAATGCCAGCACAGTCCCATTAAAAGTAAAGCAGCTCGGCAGAGAAAATCCAGCGCAGTCCAATTAAAAGTAAAGCAGCCCGGTTAAGAAAAGCAAGCGCAGTCCCATTAAAAGTAAAGCAGCCCGGCTAAGAAATGCCAGCGCAGTACCATTAAAAGTAAAGCAGCCCGGCTGAGACATGTCAGCGCAGTCCCATTAAAAGTAAAGCAGCCCGGCTAAGAAATGCCAGCGCAGTCCCATTTAAAGTAAAGCAGCTCTGCTGAGAAATGCCAGCGCAGTCCCATCAAAAGTAAAGCAGATCGGCAGAGAAAAGCCAGCGCATTCCCATTAAAAGTAAAGCAGCTCGGCTGAGAAATGCCAGTGCAGTCCCATTAAAAGTAAAGCAGCTCTGCTGAGAAATGTCAGCGCAGTCCCATTAAAAGTAAAGCAGCTCGGCTGAGAAATGCCAGTGCAGTCCCATTAAAAGTAAAGCAGCTCTGCTGAGAAATGCCAGCGCAGTCCCATTAAAAGTAAAGCAGCTCGGCTGAGAAATGCCAGTGCAGTCCCATTAAAAGTAAAGCAGCCCGGCTAAGAAATGCCAGCGCAGTCCCATTTAAAGTAAAGCAGCTCTGCTGAGAAATGCCAGCGCAGTCCCATCAAAAGTAAAGCAGATCGGCAGAGAAAAGCCAGCGCAATTCCATTAAAAGTAAAGCAGCCCGGCTAAGAAATGCCAGCGCAATCCCATTAAAAGTAAAGAAGCCCGGCAGAGAAAAGCCAGCGCAATTCCATTAAAAGTAAAGCAGCCCAGCTAAGAAATGCCAGTGCAGTCCCATTAAAAGTAAAGCAGCCCGGCTAAGAAATGCCAGCGCAGTCCCATTAAAAGTAAAGCAGCCCGGCTAAGAAATGCCAGCGCAGTCCACTTAAAAGTAAAGCAGCCCGGCTAAGAAATGCCAGCGCAGTCCCATTAAAAGTAAAGCAGCTCGGCTGAGAAATGCCAGTGCAGTCCCATTAAAAGTAAAGCAGCTCTGCTGAGAAATGTCAGCGCAGTCCCATTAAAAGTAAAGCAGCTCGGCTGAGAAATGCCAGTGCAGTCCCATTAAAAGTAAAGCAGCTCTGCTGAGAAATGCCAGCGCAGTCCCATTAAAAGTAAAGCAGCCCGGCTAAGAAATGCCAGCGCAGTCCCATTAAAAGTAAAGCAGCTCCGCTGAGAAATGCCAGTGCAGTCCCATTAAAAGTAAAGCAGCCTGGCTGAGAAATGCCAGTGCAGTCCTATTAAAGGTAAAGCAGCTCTGCTGAGAAATGCCAGCGCAGTCCCATTAAAAGTAAAGCAGATCGGCAGAGAAAAGCCAGCGCGGTCCCATTAAAAGTAAAGCAGCTCCGCTGAGAAATGCCACTGCAGTCCCATTGAAAGTAAAGCAGCCCGGCTAAGAAATGCCACTGCAGTCCCATTAAAAGTAAAGCAGATCGGCAGAGAAAAGCCAGCGCAGTCCCATTAAAAGTAAAGCAGCTCCGCTGAGAAATGCCAGCGCAGTCCCATTAAAAGTTAAAGCACCTCCGCTGAGAAATGCCAGCGCAGTCCCATTAAAAGTAAAGCAGTTCCGCTGAGAAATGCCAGCGCAGTCCCATCAAAAGTAAAGCAGCTCCGCTGAGAAATGCCAGCGCAGTCCCATTAAAAGTAAAGCAGACCGGCTGAGAAATGCCAGTGCAGCCCCATTAAACGTAAAGCAGCCCGGATGAGAAATGCCAGCGCAGTCCCATTAAAAGTAAAGCAGCCCGGCTAAGAAATGCCAGCGCAGTCCCATTAAAAGTAATGCAGCTCTGCTGAGAAATGTCAGCGCAGTCCCATTAAAAGTTAAAGCACCTCCGCTGAGAAATTCCAGCGCAGTCCCATTAAAAGTAAAGCAGTTCCGCTGAGAAATGCCAGCGCAGTCCCATTAAAAGTAAAGCAGCTCGGCTGAGAAATGCCAGCGCAGTCCCATTAAGAGTAAAGCAGCCCGACAGAGAAATGCCAGCGCAGTCCCATTAAAAGTAAAGCAGCTCTGCTGAGAATTGCCAGCACAGTCCCATTAAAAGTAAAGCAGCCCGGCTGAGAAATGTCAGTGCAGTCCCATTAAAAGTAAAGCAGCTCCGCTGACAAATGCCAGCACAGTCTCATTAAAAGTAAAGCAGCCTGGCTGAGAAATGCCAGCGCAGTCCCATTAAAAGTAAAGCAGCCCGGCAGAGAAAAGCCAGTGCAGTCCCATTGAAAGTAAAGCAGCCTGGCTGAGAAATGCCAGCATAGTCCCATTAATGGTAAAGCAGCCCGGCTAAGAAATGCCAGCGCAGTCCCATTAAAGGTAAAGCAGCCTGGCTGAGAAATGCCAGCGCAGTCCCATTAAAAGTAAAGCAGTTTGGCTGAGAAATGCCAGCACAGTCCCATTAAAAGTAAAGTAGCTCTGCTGAGAAATGCCAGCAGAGTCCCATTAAAAGTAAAGCAGCTCCGCTGAGAAATGCCAGCGCAGTCCCATTAAAGGTAAAGCAACCTGGTCAGGAAATGACAGCACAGTCCCATTAAAAGTAAAGTAGCTCTGCTGGGAAATGCCAGCACAGTCCCATTAAAAGTAAAGCAGCTCTGCTGAGAAATCCTAGTGCAGTCCCATTAAAAGTAAAGCAGCCCAGCTAAGAAATGCCAGTGCAGTCCCAGTAAAAGTAAAGCTGCCCGGCTAAGAAATGCCAGCGCAGTCCCATTAAAGGTAAAGCAGCCTGGCTGAGAAATGCCAGCGCAGTCCCATTAAAGGTAAAGCAGCCTGGCTGAGAAATGCCAGCGCAGTCCCATTAAAGGTAAAGCAGCCTGGCTGAGAAATGCCAGCGCAGTCCCATTAAAAGTAAAGCAGTTTGGCTGAGAAATGCCAGCACAGTCCCATTAAAAGTAAAGTAGCTCTGCTGAGAAATGCCAGCAGAGTCCCATTAAAAGTAAAGCAGCTCCGCTGAGAAATACCAGCGCAGTCCCATTAAAGGTAAAGCAGCCCGGCTGAGAAATGCCGGCGCAGTCCCATTCAAAGTAAAGCAGTCCTGCTGAGAAATGCCAGTGCAGTCCCATTAAAAGTAAAGCATCCCGGCTAAGAAATACCAGCACAGTCCCATTAAAAGTAAAGCAGCCCGGCTGAGAAATGCCAGCACAGTCCCATTAAAAGTAAAGCAGCTCCGCTGAGAAATGCCAGTGCAGTCCCATTAAAATTAAAGCAGCCCGGCTGAGAAATGCCAGGGCAGTCCCATTAAAAGTAAAGCAGCCCGGCAGATAAAAGTCAGCGCAGTCCCATTAAAAGTAAAGCAGCTCTGCTGAGAAACGCCAGCACAGTCCCATTAAAAGTAAAGCAGCTCCGCTGAGAAATGCCAGTGCAGTCCCATTAAAATTAAAGCAGCCCGGCTAAGAAATGCCAGCGCAGTCCCATTAAAAGTAAAGCAGCCCGGCTAAGAAATGCCAGCGCAGTCCACTTAAAAGTAAAGCAGCCCGGCTAAGAAATGCCAGCGCAGTCCCATTAAAAGTAAAGCAGCTCGGCTGAGAAATGCCAGTGCAGTCCCATTAAAAGTAAAGCAGCTCTGCTGAGAAATGTCAGCGCAGTCCCATTAAAAGTAAAGCAGCTCGGCTGAGAAATGCCAGTGCAGTCCCATTAAAAGTAAAGCAGCTCTGCTGAGAAATGCCAGCGCAGTCCCATTAAAAGTAAAGCAGCCCGGCTAAGAAATGCCAGCGCAGTCCCATTAAAAGTAAAGCAGCTCCGCTGAGAAATGCCAGTGCAGTCCCATTAAAAGTAAAGCAGCCTGGCTGAGAAATGCCAGTGCAGTCCTATTAAAGGTAAAGCAGCTCTGCTGAGAAATGCCAGCGCAGTCCCATTAAAAGTAAAGCAGATCGGCAGAGAAAAGCCAGCGCGGTCCCATTAAAAGTAAAGCAGCTCCGCTGAGAAATGCCACTGCAGTCCCATTGAAAGTAAAGCAGCCCGGCTAAGAAATGCCACTGCAGTCCCATTAAAAGTAAAGCAGATCGGCAGAGAAAAGCCAGCGCAGTCCCATTAAAAGTAAAGCAGCTCCGCTGAGAAATGCCAGCGCAGTCCCATTAAAAGTTAAAGCACCTCCGCTGAGAAATGCCAGCGCAGTCCCATTAAAAGTAAAGCAGTTCCGCTGAGAAATGCCAGCGCAGTCCCATCAAAAGTAAAGCAGCTCCGCTGAGAAATGCCAGCGCAGTCCCATTAAAAGTAAAGCAGACCGGCTGAGAAATGCCAGTGCAGCCCCATTAAACGTAAAGCAGCCCGGATGAGAAATGCCAGCGCAGTCCCATTAAAAGTAAAGCAGCCCGGCTAAGAAATGCCAGCGCAGTCCCATTAAAAGTAATGCAGCTCTGCTGAGAAATGTCAGCGCAGTCCCATTAAAAGTTAAAGCACCTCCGCTGAGAAATTCCAGCGCAGTCCCATTAAAAGTAAAGCAGTTCCGCTGAGAAATGCCAGCGCAGTCCCATTAAAAGTAAAGCAGCTCGGCTGAGAAATGCCAGCGCAGTCCCATTAAGAGTAAAGCAGCCCGACAGAGAAATGCCAGCGCAGTCCCATTAAAAGTAAAGCAGCTCTGCTGAGAATTGCCAGCACAGTCCCATTAAAAGTAAAGCAGCCCGGCTGAGAAATGTCAGTGCAGTCCCATTAAAAGTAAAGCAGCTCCGCTGACAAATGCCAGCACAGTCTCATTAAAAGTAAAGCAGCCTGGCTGAGAAATGCCAGCGCAGTCCCATTAAAAGTAAAGCAGCCCGGCAGAGAAAAGCCAGTGCAGTCCCATTGAAAGTAAAGCAGTTCTGCTGAGAAATGCCAGCATAGTCCCATTAATGGTAAAGCAGCCCGGCTAAGAAATGCCAGCGCAGTCCCATTAAAGGTAAAGCAGCCTGGCTGAGAAATGCCAGCGCAGTCCCATTAAAAGTAAAGCAGTTTGGCTGAGAAATGCCAGCACAGTCCCATTAAAAGTAAAGTAGCTCTGCTGAGAAATGCCAGCAGAGTCCCATTAAAAGTAAAGCAGCTCCGCTGAGAAATGCCAGCGCAGTCCCATTAAAGGTAAAGCAACCTGGTCAGGAAATGACAGCACAGTCCCATTAAAAGTAAAGTAGCTCTGCTGGGAAATGCCAGCACAGTCCCATTAAAAGTAAAGCAGCTCTGCTGAGAAATCCTAGTGCAGTCCCATTAAAAGTAAAGCAGCCCAGCTAAGAAATGCCAGTGCAGTCCCAGTAAAAGTAAAGCTGCCCGGCTAAGAAATGCCAGCGCAGTCCCATTAAAGGTAAAGCAGCCTGGCTGAGAAATGCCAGCGCAGTCCCATTAAAGGTAAAGCAGCCTGGCTGAGAAATGCCAGCGCAGTCCCATTAAAGGTAAAGCAGCCTGGCTGAGAAATGCCAGCGCAGTCCCATTAAAAGTAAAGCAGTTTGGCTGAGAAATGCCAGCACAGTCCCATTAAAAGTAAAGTAGCTCTGCTGAGAAATGCCAGCAGAGTCCCATTAAAAGTAAAGCAGCTCCGCTGAGAAATACCAGCGCAGTCCCATTAAAGGTAAAGCAGCCCGGCTGAGAAATGCCGGCGCAGTCCCATTCAAAGTAAAGTAGTCCTGCTGAGAAATGCCAGTGCAGTCCCATTAAAAGTAAAGCATCCCGGCTAAGAAATACCAGCACAGTCCCATTAAAAGTAAAGCAGCCCGGCTGAGAAATGCCAGCACAGTCCCATTAAAAGTAAAGCAGCTCCGCTGAGAAATGCCAGTGCAGTCCCATTAAAATTAAAGCAGCCCGGCTGAGAAATGCCAGGGCAGTCCCATTAAAAGTAAAGCAGCCCGGCAGATAAAAGTCAGCGCAGTCCCATTAAAAGTAAAGCAGCTCTGCTGAGAAACGCCAGCACAGTCCCATTAAAAGTAAAGCAGCTCCGCTGAGAAATGCCAGTGCAGTCCCATTAAAATTAAAGCAGCCCGGCTGAGAAATGCCAGGGCAGTCCCATTAAAAGTAAAGCAGCCCGGCAGATAAAAGCCAGCGCAGTCCCATTAAAAGTAAAGCAGCCCGGCTGAGAAATGCCAGCACAGTCCCATTAAAAGTAAAGCAGCCCAGCTAAGTAATGCCAGCACAGTCCCATTAAAGGTAAAGCAGTTCTGCTGAGAAATGCCAGCGCAGTCCCATCGAACGTAAAGCAGTTCCGCTGAGAAATGCCAGCGCAGTCCCATTAAAGGTAAAGCAGCCCGGCTAAGAAATACCAGCGCAGTCCCATTAAAAGTAAAGCAGCTCTGCTGAGAATTGCCAGTGCAGTCCCATTAAAGGTAAAGCAGTTCCGCTGAGAAATGCCAACGCAGTCCCATTAAAGGTAAAGCAGCCCAGCTAAGAAATGCCAGCTCAGTCCCATTAAAGGTAAAGCATCTCTGCTGAGAAATGCCAGGGCAGTCACATTAAAAGTAAAGCAGCCCGGCTGAGAAATGCCAGCGCAGTCCCATTAAAAGTAAAGCAGCCCAGCTAAGAAGTGCCAGCGCAGTCCCATTAAAAGTAAAGCAGCCCAGCTAAGAAATGCCAGCACAGTCCCATTAAAGGTAAAGCAGTTCTGCTGAGAAATGCCAGCGCAGTCCCATCGAATGTAAAGCAGTTCCGCTGAGAAATGCCAACGCAGTCCCATTCAAAGTAAAGCAGCCCAGCTCAGAAATGCCAGCGTAGTCCCATTAATGGTGAAGCAGCTCTGCTGAGAATTGCCAGCGCAGTCCCATTAAAGGTAAAGCAGATCCGCTGAGAAATGCCAACGCAGTCCCATTAAAGGTAAAGCAGTTCCGCTGAGAAATGCCAACGCAGTCCCATTAAAAGTAAAGCAGTTCCGCCGAGAAATGCCAGCGCAGTCCCATTAAAAGTTAAAGCACCTCCACTGAGAAATGCCAGCGCAGTCCCATTAAAAGTAAAACAGTTCCGCTAAGAAATGCCAGCAGAGTCCCATTAAAAGTAAAGCAGCCCGGCTGAGAAATGTCAGTGCAGTCCCATTAAAAGTAAAGCAGCCAGGCAGAGAAAAGCCAGCGCAGTCCCTTTGAAAGTAAAGCAGTTCTGCTGAGAAATGCCAGCGCAGTCCCATTAAAGATAAAGCAGTTCCGCTGAGAAATGCCAATGCAGTCCCATTAAAAGTAAAGCAGCCCGGCTGAGAAATGCCAGCTTAGTCCCATTCAAGGTAAAGCAGCCTGGCTAAGAAATGCCAGCGCAGTACCATTAAAAGTAAAGCATTCTGGCTGAGAAATGCCAGCACAGTCCCATTAAAAGTAAGGTAGCTCTGCTGAGAAATGCCAGCAGAGTCCCATTAAAAGTAAAGCAGCTCCGCTGAGAAATGCTAGCGCAGTCCCATTAAAGGTAAAGCAGTCCGGCTGAGAAATGCCGGCGCAGTCCCATTCAAAGTAAAGCAGTCCTGCTGAGAAACGCCAGTGCAGTCACATTAAAAGTAAAGCAGCCCGGCTAAGAAATACCAGTGCAGTCCCATTAAAAGTAAAGCAGCCCGGCTAAGATATGCCAGCGCAGTCCCATTAAAGGTAAAGCAGCTCTGCTGAGAAACGCCAGCACAGTCCCATTAAAAGTAAAGCAGCTCTGCTGGGAAATGGCAGCACAGTCCCATTAAAAGTAAAGCAGCTCTGCTGAGAAATGCCAGCGCAGTCCCATTAAAAGTAAAGCAGCCCTGCTGTGAAATGCCAGTGCAGTCCCATTAAAAGTAAAGCAGCCCGGCTAAGAAATACCAGTGCAGTCCCATTAAAAGTAAAGCAGCCCGGCTAAGATATGCCAGCGCAGTCCCATTAAAGGTAAAGCAGCTCTGCTGAGAAACGCCAGCACAGTCCCATTAAAAGTAAAGCAGCTCCGCTGAGAAATGCCAGCACAGTCCCATTAAAATTAAAGCAGCCCGGCTGAGAAATGCCAGGGCAGTCCCATTAAAAGTAAAGCAGCCCAGCAGAGAAAAGCCAGCGCAGTCCCATTTAAAGTAAAGCAGCTCGGCCGAGAAATGCCAGCGCAGTCCCATTAAAAGTAAAGCAGCCCAGCTAAGAAATGCCAGCGCAGTCCCATCGAACGTAAAGCAGTTCCGCTGAGAAATGCCAACGCAGTCCCATTAAAGGTAAAGCAGCTCTGCTGAGAATTGCCAGCGCAGTCCCATTAAAGGTAAAGCAGTTCCGCTGAGAAATGCCAACGCAGTCCCATTAAAGGTAAAGCAGCCCAGCTAAGAAATGCCAGCGCAGTCCCATTAAAGGTAAAGCAGCCCAGCTAAGAAATACCAGCGCAGTCCCATCAAAAGTAAAGCAGCTCTGCTGAGAAATGCCAGCGCAGTCCCATTAAAAGTAAAGCAGCTCGGCTGAGAAATGCCAGCGCAGTCCCATTAAAAGTAAAGCAGCCCGGCTGAGAAATGCCAGCGCAGTCCCATTAAAAGTAAAGCATCCCAGCTAAGAAATGCCAGCGCAGTCCCATTAAAAGTAAAGCAGCCCAGCTAAGACATGCCAGCGCAGTCCCATCGAACGTAAAGCAGTTCAGCTGAGAAATGCCAATGCAGTCCCCTTAAAAGTAAAGCAGCTCTGCTGAGAATTGCCAGCGCAGTCCCATTAAAAGTAAAGCAGCCCGGCTGAGAAATGCCAGCGCAGTCCCATTAAAAGTAAAGCAACCCAGCTAAGAAATGCCAGCGCAGTCCCATTAAAGGTAAAGCAGCTCTGCTGAGAAATGCCAGCGCAATCCCATTAAAAGTAAAGCAGCCCAGCTAAGAAATGCCAGCGTAGTCCCATTAATGGTAAAGCAGCTCTGCTGAGAATTGCTAGCGCAGTCCCATTAAAGGTAAAGCAGATCCGCTGAGAAATGCCAACGCATCCCATTAAAGTTAAAGCAGTTCCGCTGAGACTTGCCAATGCAGTCCCATTAAAGGTAAAGCAGATCTGCTGAGAAATGCCAACGCAGTCCCATTAAAGGTAAAGCAGATCTGCTGAGAAATGCCAACGCAGTTCCATTAAAGGTAAAGGAGCCCAGCTAAGAAATGCCAGCACAGTCCCATTAAAAGTAAAGCAGCCCGGCAGATAAATGCCAACGCAGTCCCATTAAAGGTAAAGCAGCTCTGCTGAGAAATGCCAACGCAGTCCCATTAAAGGTAAAGGAGCCCAGCTAAGAAATGCCAGCACAGTCCCATTAAAAGTAAAGCAGCCCGGCAGATAAATGCCAACGCAGTCCCATTAAAGGTAAAGCAGCTCTGCTGAGAAATGCCAACGCAGTCCCATTAAAGGTAAAGCAGCCCGGCTAAGAAATGCCAGCGCAGTCCCATTAAAGGTAAAGCAGCCCAGCTAAGAAATACCAGCACAGTCCCATTAAAAGTAAAGCAGCACGGCTGAGAAATGCCAGCACAGTCCCATTAAAGGTAAAGCAGCCCGGCTGAGAAATACCAGCACAGTCCCATTAAAGGTAAAGCAGTTCCGCTGAGAAATACCAACACAGTCCCATTAAAGGTAAAGGAGCCCAGCTAAGAAATGCCAACGCAGTCCCATTAAAAGTAAAGCAGCCCGGCAGAGAAATGCCAGCGCAGTCCCATTAAAGGTAAAGCAGCCCGGATAAGATAAATACCAGCGCAGTCCCATTAAAAGTAAAGCAGCCCGGCAGAGAAATGCCAGCGCAGTCCCATTAAAGGTAAAGCAACCCGGCTAAGAAATACCAGTGCAGTCCCATTAAAGTAAAGCAACCCGGCTAAGAAATACCAGCCCAGTCCCATTAAAAGTAATGCAGCTCCGCTGAGAAATGTCAGCGCAGTTCCATTAAAAGTTAAAGCACCTCCACTGAGAAATACCAGCGCAGTCCCATTAAAAGTAAAGCAGCTCAGCTGAGAAATGCCAGCGCAGTCCCATTAAAAGTAAAGCAGCTCGGCTGAGAAATGCCAGCACAGTCCCATTAAAAGTAAAGCAGCCCAGCTTAGAAATGCCAGCGCAGTCCCATTAAAAGTAAAGCAGCCCGGCTGAGAAATGCCAGCGCAGTCCCATTAAAAGTAAAGCAGCCCGGCTGAGAAATGCCAGCGCAGTCCCATTAAAAGTAAAGCAGCCCGGCAGAGAAATGCCAGCGCAGTCCCATTAAAAGTAAAGCAGCCCGGCAGAGAAATGCCAGCGCAGTCCCATTAAAGGTAAAGCAGCCTGGCTGAGAAATGCCAGCGCAGTCCCATTAAAAGTAAAGCAGTCTGGCTGAGAAATGCCAGCACAGTCCCATTAAAAGTAAAGCAGCCTGGCTGAGAAATACCAGCGCAGTCCCATTAAAAGTAAAGCAGTCTGGCTGAGAAATGCCAGCACAGTCCCATTAAAAGTAAAGTAGCTCTGCTGAGAAATGCCAGCAGAGTCCCATTAAACGTAAAGCAGTCCTGCTGAGAAACGCCAGTGCAGTCTCATTAAAGGTAAAGCAACCTGGTCAGGAAATGACAGCACAGTCCCATTAAAAGTAAAGTAGCTCTGCTGGGAAATGCCAGCACAGTCCCATTAAAAGTAAAGCAGCTCTGCGGAGAAGTTCCTGCGCAGTCCCATTAAAAGTAAAGCAGCCCCGCTGAGAAATGCCAGTGCAGTCCCATTAAAAGTAAAGCAGCCCGGCTAAGAAATGCCAGTGCAGTCCCATTAAAAGTTAAGCAGCCCGGCTAAGAAATGCCAGCGCAGTCCCATTAAAGGTAAAGCAACCTGGTCAAGAAATGCCAGCACAGTCCCATTAAAAGTAAAGTATCTCTGCTGGGAAATGCCAGTGCAGTCCCATTAAAAGTAAATCAGCTCTGATGAGAAATGCCAGCGCAGTCCCATTAAAAGTAAAGCAGCCTGGCTAAGAAATGCCAGCACAGTCCCATTAAAAGTAAAGCAGCCCGGCTAAGAAATGCCAGCGCAGTCCCATTAGAAGTAAAGCAGCTCTGCTGAGAAACGCCAGCACAGTCCCATTAAAAGTAAAGCAGCTCCGCTGAGAAATGCCAGCGCAGTCCCATTAAAATTAAAGCAGCCCGGCTGAGAAATGTCAGCGCAGTCCCATTAAAAGTAAAACAGCTCCGCTGAGAAATGCCAGCACAGTCCCATTTAAAGTAAAGCAGCCCGGCTGAGAAATGCCAGCGCAGTCCCATTAAAAGTAAAGCAGCCCAGCTAAGAAATGCCAGCGCAGTCCCATTAAAGGTAAAGTAGTTCTGCTGAGAAATGCCAGCGCAGTCCCATTAAAAGTAAAGCAGCCCAGCTAAGAAATGCCAGTGCAGTCCCATTAAAGGTAAAGCAGTTCTGCTGAGAAATGCCAGCGCAGTCCCATCGAACATAAAGCAGTTCCGCTGAGAAATGCCAACGCAGTCCCATTAAAGGTAAAGCAGCCCGGCTAAGAAATACCAGCGCAGTCCCATTAAAAGTAAAGCAGCTCCGCTGAGAAATGCCAGCGCAGTCCCATTAAAAGTAAAGCAGCTCCGCTGAGAAATGCCAGCGCAGTCCCATTAAAGGTAAAGCAGCTCCGCTGAGAAATGCCAGCGCAGTCCCATTAAAAGTAAAGCAGCCCAGCTAAGAAATGCCAGCTCAGTCCCATTAAAAGTAAAGCAGCCCAGCTAAGAAATGCCAGCGCAGTCCCATCGAACGTAAAGCAGCTCTGCTGAGAAATGCCAATGCAGTCCCATTAAAGGTAAAGCAGCTCTGCTGAGAAATGCCAACGCAGTCCCATTAAAAGTAAAGCAGCCCGGCAGAGAAATGCCAGTGCAGTCCCATTAAAGGTAAAGCAGTTCCGCTAAGAAATGCCAACGCAGTCCCATTAAAAGTAAAGTAGCCCGGCTAAGAAATGCCAGCGTAGTCCCATTAAAAGTAAAGCAGCCCGGGTGAGAAATGCCAGCGCAGTCCCATTAAAAGTAAAGCAGCTCTGCTGAGAAATGCCAGCGCAATCCCATTAAAAGTAAAGCAGCCCGGCTGAGAAATGCCAGCGCAGTCCCATTAAAGGTAAAGCAGCCCAGCTAAGAAATGCCAGCACAGTCCCATTAAAAGTAAAGCAGCTCTGCTGAGAAATGCCAGCGCAGTCCCATTAAAAGTAAAGCAGCTCTGCTGAGAAATGCCAGCGCAGTCCCATCGAACGTAAAGCAGTTCAGCTGAGAAATGCCAGCGCAATCCCATTAAAAGTAAAGCAGCCCGGCTAAGAAATACCAGCGCAGTCCCATTAAAAGTAAAGCAGCCCGGCTAAGAAATACCAGCGCAGTCCCATTAAAAGTAAAGCAGCCCAGCTAAGAAATGCCAGCGCAGTCCCATTAAAGGTAAAGCAGCCCAGCTAAGACATGCCAGCGCAGTCCCATTAAAAGTAAAGCAGCCCAGCTAAGAAATGCCAGCGCAGTCCCATTAAAGGTAAGCAACCCGGCTAAGAAATACCAGCACAGTCCCATTAAAAGTAAAGCAGCCCGGCAGAGAAATGCCAGCGCAGTCCCATTAAAAGTAAAGCAGCTCTGCTGAGAAATGCCAGCGCAGTCCCATTAAAAGTAAAGCAGCTCTGCTGAGAAATGCCAGTGCAGTCCCATTAAAAGTAAAGCAGTTCCGCTGAGAAATGCCAGCGCAGTCCCATTAAAAGTAAAGCAGCTCCGCTGAGAAATGCCAGCACAGTCTCATTAAAAGTAAAGCAGCCCCATTGAGAAATACCAGTGCAGTCCCATTAAAGGTAAAGCAGCTCTGCTGAGAAATGTCAGCACAGTCCCATTAAAAGTAAAGCCGTTCCGCTGAGAAATGCCAGCACAGTCCCATTAAAATTAAAGCAGCTCCGCCGAGAAGTGCCAGTGCAGTCCCATTGAAAGTAAAGCAGCCCGGCTGAGAAATGGCAGTGCAGTCCCATTAAAAGTAAAGCAGCTCGGCTGAGAAATGCCAGCGCAGTCCCATTAAAGGTAAAGCAGCTCTGCTGAGAAGTGCCAGTGCAGTCCCATTAAAAGTAAAGCAATTCAGCTGGGAAATGCCAGCGCAGTCTCATTGAAAGTAAAGCAGTTCCGCTGAGAAATGCCAATGCAGTCCCATTATAGGTAAAGCAGATCTGCTGAGAAATGCCAACGCAGTCCCATTAAAGGTAAAGCGGTTCTGCTGAGAAATGCCAACGCAGTCCCATTAAAAGTAAAGCAGCCCGGCAGAGAAATGCCAGCGCAGTCCCATCAAAAGTAAAGGAGGCCAGCTAAGAAATACCAGCGCAGTCCCTTTAAAAGTAAAGCAGCCCGGCAGAGAAATGCCAGCGCAGTCCCATCAAAAGTAAAGGAGGCCAGCTAAGAAATACCAGCGCAGTCCCTTTAAAAGTAAAGCAGCCCGGCAGAGAAATGCCAGCGCAGTCCCATTAAAGGTAAAGCAGCCCGGCTAAGAAATACCAGCGCAGTCCCATTAAAAGTAAAGCAGCCCGGCAGAGAAATGCCAGCGCAGTCCCATTAAAGGTAAAGCAGCCCGGCTAAGAAATACCAGCGCAGTCCCATTAAAGGTAAAGGAGGCCAGCTAAGAAATACCAGCGCAGTCCCTTTAAAAGTAAAGCAGCCCGGCAGAGAAATGCCAGCGCAGTCCCATTAAAGGTAAAGCAGCCCGGCTAAGAAATACCAGCGCAGTCCCATTAAAAGTAAAGCAGCCCGGCTAAGAAATACCAGCGCAGTCCCATTAAAAGTAAAGCAGCACGGCTGAGAAATGCCAGCGCAGTCCCATTAAAAGTAAAGCAGCCCAGCTAAGAAATGCCAGCGCAGTCCCATTAAAGGTAAAGCAGCCCGGCTAAGAAATACCAGCACAGTCCCATTAAAAGTAAAGCAGTTCCGCTGAGAAATGCCAGTGCAGTCCCATTAAAAGTAAAGCAGTTCCACTGAGAAATGCCAGCCCAGTTCCATTAAAAGTAAAGCAGCTCCGCTGAGAAATGCCAGCACAGTCTCATTAAAAGTAAAGCAGCCCCATTGAGAAATACCAGTGCAGTCCCATTAAAAGTAAAGCAGCTCTGCTGAGAAATGTCAGCGCAGTCCCATTTAAAGTAAAGCCGTTCCGCTGAGAAATGCCAGCACAGTCCCATTAAAATTAAAGCAGCTCCGCCGAGAAGTGCCAGTGCAGTCCCATTGAAAGTAAAGCAGCCCGGCTGAGCAATGGCAGTGCAGTCCCATTAAAAGTAAAGCAGCTCGGCTGAGAAATGCCAGTGCAGTCCCATTAAAAGTAAAGCAGCTCCGCTGAGAAGTGCCAGCGCAGTCCCATTAAAAGTAAAGCAGCCCTGCTTAGAAATGCCAGCGCGGTCCCATTAAAAGTAAAGCAGCCCGACTAAGAAATACCAGCGCAGTCCCATTAAAAGTAAAGAAGCTCCACTGAGAAATGCCAGCACAGTTCGATTAAAAGTAAAGCAGCTCTGCTGAGAAATGCAGTCCCATTAAAAGTAAAGCAGCTCTGCTGAGAAATTCCAGCACAGTCCCATTAAATGTAAAGCAGCTCTGCTGTGAAATGCAGTCACATTAAAAGTAAAGCAGCTCTGCTGGGAAGTGCCAGCGCAGTACCATTAAAAGTAAAGCAGCTCTGTTGAGAAATGCAGTCCCATTAAAAGTAAAGCAGCTCTGCTGAGAAATGCCAGCACAGTACCATTTATGGTAAAGCATCTCTGCTGAGAAATTCCAGCACAGCCCCATTAAAAGTAAAGCAGCTCTGCTGAGAAATGCAGTCCCATTAAAAGTAAAGCAGCTCCGCTGGGAAGTGCCAGCGCAGTACCATTAAAAGTAAAGCAGCTCTGTTGAGAAATGCAGTCCCATTAAAAGTAAAGCAGCTCTGCTGAGAAATGAAGTCCCATTAAAAGTAAAGCAGCTCTACTGAGAAGTGCCAGCGCAGTCCCATTAAAAGTAAAGCAGCTCTGCTGAGAAATGCAGTCCCATTAAAAGTAAAGCAGCTCCGCCGAGAAGTGCCAGCGCAGTCCCATTAAAAGTAAAGCAGCTCTGCTGAGAAATGCAGTCCCATTAAAAGTAAAGCAGCTCTGCTGAGAAATGCAGTCCCATTAAAAGTAAAGCAGCTCCGCTGAGAAGTGCCAGTACAGTCCCATTAAAAGTAAAGCAGTTCCGCCGAGAAATGCCAGCGCAGTCCCATTAAAAGTAAAGCAGCTCTGCTGAGAAATGCAGTCCCATTAAAAGTAAAGCAGCTCCGCTGAGAAGTGCCTGTGCAGTCCCATTAAAAGTAAAGCAGTTCCGCCGAGAAATGCCAGTGCAGTCCCATTAAAAGTAAAGCAGTTCCGCCGAGAAATGCCAGCGCAGTCCCATTAAAAGTAAAGCAGTTCCGCCGAGAAATGCCAGCACAGTCCCATTAAAAGTAAAGCAGCTCTGCTGAGAAATGCAGTCCCATTAAAAGTAAAGCAGCTCTGCTGAGAAATGCCAGCGCAGTTCCATTTATGGTTAAGCATCTCTGCTGAGAAATTCCAGCACAGTCCCATTAAATGTAAAGCAGCTCTGCTGTGAAATGCAGTCACATTAAAAGTAAAGCAGCTCCGCTGGGAAGTGCCAGCGCAGTACCATTAAAAGTAAAGCAGCTCTGTTGAGAAATGCAGTCCCATTAAAAGTAAAGCAGCTCTGCTGAGAAATGCCAGCACAGTACCATTTATGGTAAAGCATCTCTGCTGAGAAATTCCAGCACAGTCCCATTAAAAGTAAAGCAGCTCTGCTGAGAAATGCAGTCCCATTAAAAGTAAAGCAGCTCCGCTGGGAAGTGCCAGCGCAGTACCATTAAAAGTAAAGCAGCTCTGTTGAGAAATGCAGTCCCATTAAAAGTAAAGCAGCTCTGCTGAGAAATGAAGTCCCATTAAAAGTAAAGCAGCTCTACTGAGAAGTGCCAGCGCAGTCCCATTAAAAGTAAAGCAGTTCCGCCGAGAAATGCCAGCGCAGTCCCATTAAAAGTAAAGCAGTTCCGCCGAGAAATGCCAGCGCAGTCCCATTAAAAGTAAAGCAGCCCGGCTGAGAAATGCCAGCGCAGTTTCATTAAAAGTAAAGCAGCCCGGCAGAGAAAAGCCAGCGCAGTCCCATTAAAAGTAAAGCAGCTCGGCTGAGAAATGTCAGCGCAGTCCCATTAAAAGTAAAACAGCTCCGCTGAGAAATGCCAGCACAGTCCCATTAAAAGTAAAGCAGCCATGTGGAGAAGTGTTACTACTGTCTCGGGTATTGCATTCGCTATGTTGAAATGTTGGTACTTGTCCATTAAAGTATAGCAGTCCCATTGAGAAATGCTGTATTAGACCAGTAAAAGCCAGTGCTTAGTTTGTGGGGGGGTGGGGGTGGTCGGGGGGAGGGGCTTGCCAAGGCTCAGCCCTGGCACTTATTTCTGAGCCCAGCTTCATTATGCTGTAGTAATTTGGCACCTTTCTCTATTTCACTGTCAGGCCAAGTAATGAAAGCAGTGTTTTTAATTCCACAAGAACTTTAACAAACTATAAAATCAAAACACACACACGTATATAAATCGTTATATATATATATAGCATATATAATAAAACACACATATTACATGTGCCGCATATAAATCTATCCGGCTACATTACACATTCACAGGAACCTGCAGGGGGTGTAAGGGCCATATAAACCGGAAGAGAACGGCAGCCAGTTATATCTGCGCGCACATCCCTTAACAGCCCCTGATTGGCCGAGGGTAATAAGCCACGCCCAATGCTCAGAAGAATATTACATCAGGTGTTTGAAACTAACATTAAATAAAAGATTAAAATCAAAATGACCGGATCCTAATAAAACACATGGTACTCCGAATAATACATGTTACATACAGTAAGTCAACATATTACGAAATAATACAATATAAAACAATGTAAAACATTGCATTTTTATGCAACAGGAATTACCTGGGCCCATTCTAATAAAAACTCAATACTCTCTAAGCTTTCTAATAATACGCCGTAGGCGATAGAAGCAAGGCATAGTATAGCAGGCAGGGGGGCGTGGGGGGTGCTTTACACCCCAATAGCACTCCCGGCCTCAATCGGAGCACTGCACCCAGCTGGGGAGCAGTGCCCTGGCCCGGAATGGCCGCACTGTTCCACCAAGAGTACACAAGCCGAAATAAGGCGAGGCAGTACTGACCCCAGACAGGAGACGGCACTTCTGCTAGAAAGTGCAGCTACCGTCCTAAGGCAGGCGGCAGCCCTACTGACACGTGCTGTTAGGAACACAGTAGACCCCACGTGACGTGGGACACGGTCCCATACACATATAGAATGAGAACTGCCAGCACCACCCCCATTGAATGCACATACAGCAGTCCAGTGGCGAAGTGCAGGCACTCCGACATAGAGAGAAGTGCTGAGAAGCCCAGCCTGCCCCATTAGCAGCACAGCAGACCTGCTGAGGGCACGTTCGTGGGGTTCCTTTAACGCAACCACAACTCAAATAAGTGTGACTCATTTATTTCGCGTCACAGTTATGGAAGGACTGGTAAGCAGGGGTGTTGCTAGGGGGGGGGCTAAAGGGGCTATAGCCCCTGATCTTTTGGTTGTAGCCCCGGATAGAATCTCAGGAGCTACAGCCAAAAGACTAGCTAGCCCCCAGTCCCAACAGTGCTGCCATCAGCTTAGCCCGGATCTTTTCCAGACCTAGCAACTCCCCTGCTGGTAAGTGCTGCTACTCACCGTATGCCCCGCTTAATGTCCTGTCATTTCTGCTGAAAAGTAACAGTAGTTGTTCCTACTTTACGCCAGTACCGGCCGGAAAGAGAGCAGAGATCGTGCCCCTCCTGGTTGCTGCCCCCTCTGTCGAGACTACTAAGAAGTGAAAACACCTCCTGACACAAGCACTTTAAAACACTAAGCACATGCGGTCTAGTTCACACATAGCCGTCCAGACTGAAACACCTAACTTACCTCAACATCTCCGCCACCAGCATACAGTGACTACCAGGCACTGGGTATAGCTGGCCACACATGGACTCTCTCAACAATAGTAATCTATCACAAGCCCTCTACAGCACCCACCCAGGCACCTGGCCTCTCTTTGGGCTGTTTAGGCGACCCTAGCCAGCCACCCAAGTCCTACATCAGCAAAATGCACACATTGATTGTCTAAGCTAACCTCCTTGGAACTTTCCAGCACATTGACTGCGGTCATGGAGGGCAGGGCGTTCCAACCAGAAAAAGCGCTTTGAGGCCACACAAGTGGGGAAAGAGCGCTATATAAATAACCAAATACAATACAATACAAGCCTTCATGGTTAACTCACCCCACACCACACAGGCGTTGCACTGTAAAGGGGCTTGCAGTGGGGGGTTATCCAGGCCAGGGGGTGATGCCCCCCCCCTTCTCGTTCCATACTCCTCCCTTGGTTTCCTGTCCTGGTCCTCCCCTCTCTGACGTCATCCCCCAGGGCCTAGACATTCCTTTCTGCCTCTTCTCTCCATCTCCCGCCCAGTGGCAGATTTAAGACAAAGGGCCCCGTGGGCAGCACGTGATAAAGGGCCCAAGATGGGTTGGTCATAGAGGCAGATCTTAGGGTGAGCGAAGTTAATTGTGATCACGAGTGCGGAATGGCAAACTTTAGGAACAAAAGCAATTTTTTATAATGTTGGCTTTATTGCGGGAATGTGTTAATTTATTCACGTCTAGCCCATGATGTGTTTGGTCTACTTGGAATAAACTGGGAGGTGAAATGGAAAAACAGCAAATGGCCATCATTTTACGTGATGCCTTTTGTTTAAAGTTCCTTCTGGGCATGGAAGGGTTGTGTATTTGCCCCGCCACCCATTGACACCCAGAGTAGAAATTCTCACCAGGGGGAAAGGCCTGGCTATGGGGAGGCAACTGCTGCTCAGGTGGAGATAATGGGCCCTTGTAAATGGTGGGAGACCACCAACTGCCTATTCACAAGAGGGCACATTGCAAACCTGTTAGTTATGCATTTCTTTGGCATCACTTGAGACACCCACCCCCCCCCCCCCCCCCCATTCATTAAGAGCAGTTGGGGCACTTCTATGCATAGTGAACTTGGCAGCCCCTCCACTTTAATGGATTCATTGCTCAGTCAGTGTTCACACAGAACACGCGGGGCCCCATGAGCGCTGCTGCCTCTGCCTGACTGTGAAAACAAATGGGAAGGAAGGGAATGGGGGGAGGGGCCCGGTCGCCGTTTGTCTGCCTAGCGACCGCTAAATCCGCCCCTGCTCCCGCCCCTCACCCTTCCCCCATGGTCCCCTCCTTTTCTCTTCCAGGCTCAGCCTCTTCTCCTGCTGGATGAGTTAGTCGTTCTCCGGGCCCCCTCTCTGGTGATGCTTCTCTGCCCGTCACATGTCTATCACACCTGTGTCCTCACCCCTGTCTAGCTGCACCCTTTCCCCAGCTGGGTCACTGCGGTGAATCCATCGTGCTCCCTGGCCCGTCTTTGGAAGACCTCTCTATCTCTCCCTCTTCCCTTTTCCCCCACCTTCCCTCCACCCCCTCCCCCACCCCCCCAGGTCTGGCGGCCTCTTCTGCAAATCATGCCTTGGACCCGCGACCTTGCCATACAATAAGCATTGGTTTGTTACTCTTTTTGGGGTGGGGTAAGGGCTGGTCAGACCCCTCTGGGCCCTGAACATAAACATGAGCGTCACTAGGTGGCCTCCAGGGACCATGGCTGACGAGTGGCTCCATCAATGGGAGCCCTTGGAAGTCTACAGGCAGGGGACCAGTGGCCCCCTGACTGGCTACTGGCTCCAGGTGCCAGACCCCGCTGTTTACAGGTAGCCAGGGCTGGATCTCGCCATTCAGGGTACCTGCCAGCCAAGGCACACTGACGTGGGGTCCTGCTCACCAGGCCCCCTGGGGAGCCCTGGAAGCTGCCCTCTCTCCAGGAAATGCAGGCATGTATGTGTGTGTGTACCGTTTCCCTAAAGTGCAAGCCTCGCTGGGACGCCACAGAGCGCTGTGCGCAGCAGGCGACCCCTTGGCATCTCGTCTGCTGCCCTTTTCAAAGTGCACTTGTCAGGGGTGTCGCTAGGTCTGGAAGAGATCCGTGGCTACGCTAATTTTGGGACTGTTGGGACTCGAGGCTAGCTAGCCTTTTGGTTGTAACCGCCAAGCTTCTATCCAGCTCTACCCCCAAAAGACCCGGGACTATAGCCCCCTCAGCCCACCCCCGCCCCCTCTAGCAACGCCTCTGCACTGTGCTTAAAAGAGAAGCGTGTGTTGCCCACATGTGTACCCCTGGCCCTCCCAGAGGGTGTGCAGTAGCTAGCATGAGTGGGGTGGGAGCAGCCTGGGCACCCCCCGGCCCCCCAGGTCAGAGGTGAGGTTTTGGGGTGCAATGTGATACCATACCGTTATGTTTTCCAGGTGTGAGATTCCATTCAAGTCTATTGGAGCTTTCAGGCTGGAGGGGCTGAGACTGAAACACCGTGAGTGACCCCCAGGACCTTAAGCCCCCCCTGGCGACCCCTTAGCTGCACCCACAGCTTGGCTGCCAGGAAGCCCCCAGCAGAGCGCATGTTTTTGGGGCGATGCACAGACTGTCTCTTACCTTCCGGTCCTCTTTTTTTGTCTATTATCTTGATGGCCACCTTGAGCTGGTGCTTCTTGGAGAAAGCCTCCTTGACCTTGGAGTAGGTGCCTTCGCCCAGCGTCTTGCCCAGCCGGTACCCCCTGGCCAGCAGAAACGCGTCCATGCTGCCCGTTCCGCAGCCGCCTCCAGTGCTCCCAGTCCGGCCTCCAGTGCTCCCAGTAGGCAGAGCATGTCACCTCGGGCCCTCTAAAGCTCCATCATGTCTCAAGGAGCAGGCCCTGCAGCTTAACCCTCACATCCCTGGGCTGGCTGCACTGTCCTGGGAGAGGATAAGGGGCGGGCAGGGCGGCCTGGGGGCTGGAAATGTTCAAATTGCAGCACCCTTTGTGATGTAACCCGGGGCTGCAGACACAACATGGGCAGCAGGGAGGTTACCTGGGGTGTGCCCTTGAACACCCCCCTAAACCGAGGCCTGAAGCAACACCGAGCCCGGGCTTTCCCTCGCCCACGTGCAGGGCCGAGGCCTTCGGTATAGCGCTGCATGCTGACATTGCAAAGGCCATTGGCGCTCTCATCGGCGGGGCCTTATCCGGCTCACTGGACCCTCGCCGAGGCCATTAGGCGCCCCGGGGGGCGTGTGTGTGTGACATTCCCACCCCATAGGGTGTGGGGTCAGGCTAGGAGAGGCTGTGAAGTCACCTTCAGGCCAAGCCCCAAACTCGAGGTCACCAAAGATCCCCTTTGGGGAGAAGCAGAAGGCGGGGGGAGGGGCAGGTGCAGTTAAACACAGCAACAACAACGAGATGTGGAAAGTCAGACGGCTATACATGGAGAAGAAATACAAGGTTCAACACCTGCAGGTGGAAATCCACCAGGCTTAATGAGACAGCCAGGAAGGGTGGGAAGTGGGGAGGGAGGGGGCGGGGGGGGGGTATTAATAGAAGGTGCTTAACTTGCACCGGAGTGTAAAAAGGTGGGATGGCGAGTCTAAACGTGTAGCTCCAATTTAGCACCTTTTTTTTACTCTATAGATTTGATCGGTTTTAGGAGGTGGAATAAAACAGCACTTTACGTGGCATCTACACGGGAAAGGAATGGATTCCAGGGAATCTGCCGGTTTCTGGCATCTTGCTGGGAACAGGCAGATTCCACAGGAATCCATGGAAAATGCAGCACGCGAGGAACCCTTAGGGGGCACATACATTTCCCTGATGTAGTGCAAATGGCAAACACTGCAGGGACGTTGTAGAAAAGTGAAAACATTGCAGGGATCCTCTGTGAAATGGATTCGCTTCTAAAAATGAGTCCCTAAAAGTCTGGAATGCCCCTAGACCTGGTCCTAAGTCTAGACGGAGTGCAATTATATCTAAGTATCCAGAATACCTTCAGACCTGGTCATAAATCTTGAACGACCGCAGTTTTATCTAAGAGACCAGAATGCCTTCAGACCTGGTCCTAAGTCTTGAAGGAGCGCACTTATATCTAAGTGTCCAGATTGCCTTCCGACCTGGTTCTAAGCCTTGAAAGAGCGCAGTTATATCTAAGAGTCCAGAATGCCTTCAGACCTGGCTCTAATTCTTGAAGGACTGCAGTTGTATCAAAGTGTCCAGGATGCCTTCAGACCTGGTCCTAAGTCTTGAAGGAGCACAGTTATATCTAAGAGTCTAGAATGCCTTCCGACCTAGTTCTAAGTCTTGAAGGAGCGTAGTTATATCTAAGTGTCCAGATTGCCTTCGACCTGGTTCTAAGTCTTGAAGGACCACCATTTTATCTAAGAGACCAGAATGTCTTGAGACCTGACTCTAATTCTTGAAGGGGTGCAGTTATATCTAAGTTTCCAGATTGCCTTACGACCTGGTTCTAAGTCTTGAAGGAGCGCAGTTATATCTAAGTGTACAGGTTGCCTTCTGATCTGGTTCTAAATCTTGAAGGAGCGCAGTTATATCTAAGTGTCCAGATTGCCTTCCGACCTGGTTCTAAGTCTTGAAGGGGTGCAGTTATATCTAAGAGTCCGGAATGCCTTCAGACCTGGTTCTAAGTTTTGAAGGAGCGCAGTTGTATCTAAGAGACCAGAATGTCTTGAGACCTGACTCTAATTCTTGAAGGAGCACAGTTATATCTAAGTGTCCAGATTGCCTTCTGACCTGGTTCTAAGACTTGAAGGAGCGCAGTTATATCTAAGGGTCCAGAATGCCTTCAGACCTGGTTCTAAGACTTGAAGGACTGCAGTTGTATCTAAGAGTCTAGAATGCCTTCAGACCTGACTCAAATTCTTAAAGAACCGCAGTTGTATCTAAGTGTCCAGAATGCCTTCAGTCCTGGTTCTAAGACTTGAAGGACTGCAGTTTTATCTAAGAGACTAGAATGCCTTCAGACCTGGCTCTAATTCTTGAAGGACCGCAGTTGTATCTTAGTGTCCAGATTGTCTTCAGACATGGTTCTAAGTCTTGAAGGAGTGCAGTTGTATCTAAGTGTCCAGAATGTCTTCTGACCTGGTTCTAAAACTTGAAGGACCGCAGTTATATCTAAGGGTCCAGAATGCCTTCAGACCTGGTTCTAAGACTTGAAGGACTGCAGTTTTATCTAAGAGACTAGAATGCCTTCAGACCTGGCTCTAATTCTTGAAGGACCGCAGTTGTATCTAAGTGTCCAGAATGCCTTCAGTCCTGGTTCTAAGACTTGAAGGACCGCAGTTTTATCTAAGAGACTAGAATGCCTTCAGACCTGGCTCTAATTCTTGAAGGACCGCAGTTGTATCTTAGTGTCCAGATTGTCTTCAGACATGGTTCTAAGTCTTGAAGGAGTGCAGTTGTATCTAAGTGTCTAGATTGCCTTCCAACATGGTTCTAAGTCTTGAAGGAGCGCCGTTATATCTAAGAGTCCAGAATGCCTTCAGACCTGGTCCTAAGTCTTGAAGGAGCACCGTTTTATCTAAGAGTCCATAATGCCTTTAGTCCTGGTTCTAAAACTTGAAGGAGCGCAGTTGTATCTAAGTGTCCTGATTGCCTTCAGTCCTGGTTCTAAGTCTTGAAGGAGCGCAGTTGTATCTAAGAGACCAGAATGTCTTGAGACCTGACTCTAATTCTTGAAGGAGCACAGTTATATCTAAGTGTCCAGATTGCCTTCTGGCCTGGTTCTAAGTCTTGAAGGAGTGCAGTTATATCTAAGTGTCCAGATTGCCTTCTGACATGGTTCTAAGTCTTGAAGGAGTGCAGTTATATCTAAGAGTCCAGAATGCCTTCAGACCTGGCTCTAATTCTTGAAGGACTGCAGTTTTATCTAAGAGTCTAGAATATCTTCCGACCTGGTTCTAAGTCTTGAAGGAGCGCAGTTATATCTAAGAGACCAGAATGTCTTGAGACCTGACTCCAATTCTTGAAGGAGCACAGTTATATCTAAGTGTCCAGATTGCCTTCCGACCTGGTTCTAAGTCTTGAAGGAGCGCAGTTATATCTAAGTGTCCAGATTGCCTTCCGACCTGGTTCTAAGTCTTGAAGGGGTGCAGTTATATCTAAGAGTCCGGAATGCCTTCAGACCTGGTTCTAAGTCTTGAAGGAGTGTAGTTGTATCTAAGTGTCCAGATTGCCTTCCGACCTGGCTCTAAGTCTTGAAGGAACGCAGTTGTATCTAAGAGACCAGAATGTCTTGAGACCTGACTCTAATTCTTGAAGGAGCACAGTTATATCTAAGTGTCCAGATTGCCTTCTGACCTGGTTCTAAGTCTTGAAGGAGTGCAGTTGTATCTAAGTGTCCAGATTGCCTTCCGACCTGGCTCTAAGTCTTGAAGGAGCGCAGTTGTATCTAAGTGTACAGATTGCCTTCCGACATGGTTTTAAGTCGTGAAGTAGCACAGGTATATCTAAGGGTCCAGAATGCCTTCAGACCTGGTCCTAAGTCTTGAAGGAGCACATTTGTATCTCAGTGTCCAGAATGCCTTCAATCCTGGTTCTAAGACTTGAAGGACTGCAGTTGTATCTAAGAGTCTAGAATGCCTTCAGACCTGACTCAAATTCTTAAAGAACCGCAGTTGTATCTAAGTGTCCAGAATGCCTTCAGTCCTGGTTCTAAGACTTGAAGGACTGCAGTTTTATCTAAGAGACTAGAATGCCTTCAGACCTGGCTCTAATTCTTGATGGACCGCAGTTGTATCTTAGTGTCCGGATTGTCTTCAGACATGGTTCTAAGTCTTGAAGGAGTGCAGTTGTATCTAAGTGTCCAGAATGCCTTCAGTCCTGGTTCTAAGACTTGAAGGACCGCAGTTTTATCTAAGAGACTAGAATGCCTTTAGACCTGGCTCTAATTCTTGAAGGACCACAGTTGTATCTTAGTGTCCAGATTGTCTTCAGACATGGTTTTAAGTCTTGAAGGAGTGCAGTTGTATCTAAGTGTCTAGATTGCCTTCCAACATGGTTCTAAGTCTTGAAAGAGCGCCGTTATATCTAAGAGTCCAGAATGCCTTCAGACCTGGTCCTAAGTCTTGAAGGAGCACCGTTTTATCTAAGAGTCCATAATGCCTTTAGTCCTGGTTCTAAAACTTGAAGGAGCGCAGTTGTATCTAAGTGTCCTGATTGCCTTCAGTCCTGGTTCTAAGGTTTGAAGGACCGCAGTTTTATCTAAGTGTCCAGATTGCCTTCCGACCTGGCTCTAAGTCTTGAAGGAGCGCAGTTGTATCTAAGTGTCCAGATTGCCTTCTGACCTGGATCTAAGTCTTGAAGGAGCGCAGTTGTATCAAAATGTACAGATTGCATTCCGACATGCTTTTAAGTCGTGAAGTAGCACAGGTATATCTAAGGGTCCAGAATGCCTTCAGACCTGGTCCTAAGTCTTGAAGGAGCACAGTTTTATCTAGGAGTCCAGAATGCCTTCCGACCTGGTTCTAAGTCTTGAAGGAGCACATTTGTATCTCAGTGTCCAGAAGGCCTTCAATCCTGGTTCTAAGACTTGAAGCACTGCAGCTTTATCGAAGAGTCTAGAATGCCTTCAGACCTGACTCAAATTCTTAAAGAACCGCAGTTGTATCTAAGTGTCCAGAATGCCTTCAGTCCTGGTTCTAAGACTTGAAGGACTGCAGTTTTATCTAAGAGACTTGAATGCCTTCAGACCTTGCTCTAATTCTTGAAGGACCGCAGTTGTATCTTAGTGTCCAGATTGTCTTCAGACATGGTTCTAAGTCTTGATGGAGCGCCGTTATATCTAAGAGTCCAGAATGCCTTCAGACCTGGTCCTAAGTCTTTAAGGAGCACAGTTTTATCTAAGAGTCCATAATGCCTTTAGTCCTGGTTCTAAAACTTGAAGGAGCGCAGTTGTATCTAAGTGTCCTGATTGCCTTCAGTCCTGGTTCTAAGGTTTGAAGGACTGCAGTTTTATCTAAGTGTCCAGATTGCCTTCAGTCCTGGTTCTAAGACTTGAAGTAGTGTAGTTGTATCTAAGTGTCCAGAATGCCTTCAGACCTGGTCCTTAGTCTGGAAGGAGCTCAATTTTATTTAAGAGTATAGAATGCCTTCAGACCTGGTTCTAAGTCTAGAAGGAGCGCAGTTGTATCTAAGTGTCCAGAATGCCTTCAGTCATGGTTCTAAGACTTAAAGGAGCGCAATTGTATCTAAGTGCCCAGATTGCCTTCAGACCTGGTTCTAAGCTTTAAAGGAGCGCAATTGTATCTAAGTGCCCAGATTGCCTTCAGACCTGGTTTTAAGTCTAGAAGGAGCGCACTTGTATCTAAGTGAGTGCCTGGACACTGCCCATGGGTGGTAGTAGTGCACGGTATAAATCAACATAACATAACACAAGTGTCCAGAATGCCTTCCGACATGGTCCTAATTCTTGAAGGACCACAGTTGTATCTAAGTGTCCAGAATACCTTGTAACCTGGTTCTATGTCTTGAAGGAGCGCAGTTGTATCTAAGTGTCCAGAATGCCTTCAGTCATGGTTCTAAGACTTAAAGGAGCGCAATTGTATCTAAGTGCCCAGATTGCCTTCAGACCTGGTTCTAAGTCTAGAAGGAGCGCACTTGTATCTAAGTGAGTGCCTGGACACTGCCCATGGGTGGTAGTAGTGCACGGTATAAATCAACATAACATAACACAAGTGTCCAGAATGCCTTCCGACATGGTCCTAATTCTTGAAGGACCACAGTTGTATCTAAGTGTCCAGATTGCCTTCCGACCTGACTCTAAGTCTTGAAGGAGTGCAGTTGTATCTAAGTGTACAGAATGCCTTCAGACCTGGTCCTAAGTCTTGAAGGAGCGCAGTTTTATCTAAGAGTCCAGAATGCCTTCAGATCTGGCTCTAAGTCTTGAAGGAGCGCAGTTGTAGCTCAGTGTCCAGAATGCCTTCAATCCTGATTCTAAGATTTGAAGGACTGCAGATTTATCTTAGAGTCTAGAATGCCTTCAGACCTGGCTCAAATTCTTAAAGAACCGCAGTTGTATCTAAGTGTCCAGATTGCCTTCCGACCTGACTCTATGTCTTGAAGGAGCGCAGTTGTATCTAAGAGTACAGAATGTCTTCAGACCTGGTCCTAAGTCTTGAAGGCGCGCAGTTTTATCTAAGAGTCCAGAATGCCTTCAGATCTGGTTCTAAGACTTGAAGGAGCGCAGTTATATCTTAGAGACCAGAATGCCTTCAGACCTGACTCTAATACTTGAAGGACTGCAGTTGTATCTAAGTGTCCAGATTGCCTTCAGACATGGTTCTAAGTCTTGAAGGAGCGCAGTTATATCTAAGAGTCCAGAATGCCTTCAGACCTGGCCATAAATCTTGAAGGACCGCAGTTTTATCTAAGAGACCAGAATGCCTTCAGACCTGGCTCTAATACTTGAAGGACCGCAGTTGTATCTAATTGTCCAGATTGCCTTCAGACATGGTTCTAAGTCTTGAAGGAGCACAGTTATATCTAACAGTCCAGATTTCCTTCAGACCTGGTCCTAAGTCTTGAAGGAGCGCAGTTTTATCTAAGTGTCCAGAAAGCCTTCAGTCCTGGTTCTAAGACTTGAAGGACCACAGTTTTATCTAAGAGACCAGAATGCCTTCAGACCTGGCTCTAATACTTGAAGGACCACAGTTGTATCTAATTGTCCAGATTGCCTTCAGACATGGTTCTACGTTTTGAAGGAGCGCAGTTATATCTAAGAGTCCAGAATGCCTTCAGACCTGGTCCTAAGTCTTGAAGGAGCGCAGTTTTATCTAAGAGCCCAGATTGCCTTCCGACATGGTTCCAGTTCTTGAAGGAGCGCCGTTATATCTTAAGAGTCCAGAATGTCTTCAGACCTGGTCCTAAGTCTTGAAGGAGCACAGTTTTATCTAAGAGTCCAGAATGCCTTTAGTCCTGGTTCTAAGATTCGAAGGAGCACAGTTGTATCTAAGTGTCCTGATTGACTTCAGTCCTGGTTCTAAGGTTTGAAGGACCACAGTTGTATCTAAGTGTCCAGAATGCCTTCAGACCGGGTCCTAAGTCTGGAAGGAGCTCAATTTTATCTAAGAATACAGAATGCATTCAGACCTGGTTCTAAGTCTAGAAGGAGCGCAGTAATAGCTAAGTGTCCAGCATACCTTCCAACCTGGTTCTAAGTCTTGAAGGAGTGCAGTAGTATCTAAGTGTCCAGAATGCCTTCAGTCCTGGTTCTAAGACTTGAAGGAGCACAGTTGTAGCTCAGTGTCTAGAATGCGTTCAATCCTGGTTCTAAGACTTGAAGGACTGCAGTTTTATCTAAGAGTCTAGGATGCCTTTAGACCTTGCTCAAATTCTTAAAGAACCGCAGTTGTATCTAAGTGTCCAGAAAGCCTTCAGTCATGGTTCTAAGACTTGAAGGACCACAGTTTTATCTAAGTGACCAGAATGCCTTCAGACCTGGCTCTAATTTTTGAAGGACCGCAGTTGTATCTAAGTGTCCAGATTGCCTTCCAACATGGTGCTAAGTCTTGAAGGAGCGCAGTTATATCTAAGAGTCCAGAATGCCTTCAGACCTGGTCCTAAGTCTTGAAGGAGCGCAGTTGTATCTATGAGTCCAGAATGCCTTTAGTCCTGGTTCTAAGGCTTGAGGGACCGCAATTGTATCTAAGTGTCCAGAATGCCTTCAGACCTGGTCCTAAGTCTGGAAGGAGCTCAGTTTTTATCTAAGAGTACAGAATGCCTTCAGACCTGGTTCTAAGTCTAGAAGGAGTGCAGTAATAGCTAAGTGTCCAGAATACCTTCCAACCTGGTTCTAAGTCTTGATGGAGCGCAGTAGTATGTAAGTGTCCAGAATGCCTAAAGTCCTGGTTCTAAGACTTGAAGTAGCGCAGTTGTATCTAAGTGTCCAGATTGCCTTCAGACCTGGTTCTAAGTCTAGAAGGAGCGCACTTGTATCTAGGTCAGCGCCTGCACACTGCCCGTGGGTGGTAGTAGTGTACGGTATAAATCAACATAACATAACATAACATAACATAACACAAGTGTCCAGAATGCCTTCCAACATGGTCCTAATTCTTGAAGGAGCGCAATTGTATCTAAGTGTCAAGATTGCCTTCAGTCCTGGTTCTAAGATTTGAAGGAGTGCAGTTGTATCTAAGTGTCCAGAATGCCTTCAGACCTGGTCCTAAGTCTAGAAGCGGTGCAGTTAGCTAAGAGTCCAGAATACCTTCCGACCTGGTTCTAAGTCTTGAAGGAGCGCAGTTGTATCTAAGTGTCCAGATTGCCTTCAGACCTGGTTCTAAGTCTACAAGGAGTGCCCTTGTATCTAAGCGAATGCCTGGACACTGCCGTGGGTGGTAGCAGTGTGCGGTATAAATCAACATAACATAACACAAGTGCCATAAATCAACATAACATAACATAACACCAGTGTCCAGAATGTTTCCGACCTGGTACTAAGTCTTGAAGGAGTTCAGTTGTATCTAAGTGTCCAGATTTCCTTCAGACCTGGTTCTAAGTCTAGAAGGAGCACAGTTACATCTAAGTGTCCGTAATGCCTTCCACCAGGGTCCTAAGTCTTGAAGGAGCGCAGTTCTATCTAAGTGTCCACATTGCCTTTGGTCCCAGTTCTAAGACTTGAATGAGATCAGTTGTATCTAAGTGTCCATATTGCCTTCAGACCTGGTTCTAAGTCTAGAAAGAGCACACTTGTTTCTAAGTAAGCGCCTGGACACTGCCCATGGATGGTAATAGTGCACGGTATAAATCATCATACCATACCATAACACAAGTGTCCAGAATGACTTCCGACATGGTTCTAAGTCTTGAAGGAGCACAGTTAAACATATGAGTCCAGAATACCTTCCGACCTGGTGCTAAGTCTTTAAGGACTGCACTTGTATCTAAGTGAGTGCCTGGAGACTGCCGTGGGTGGTAACGGTGCATGGTGTAAATCAACATAACATAACACAAGTGTACAGAATGCTTTCAGACCTGGTTCTAAGTCTTGAAGGAACGCAGTTATATCTAATATTCCAGAATGCCTTCCCACCTGGTTCTAAGTCCTGACGGACTACAGTTGTATCTAAGTGTCTAGAATGCCTTCTGACATGGTTCTAAGTCTTGAAGAAATACCGTTTTGTATCTAAGAGTCCGGAATGCCTTCCTACCTGGTTCTAAGTCTTGAAGGAGCGCAGTTATATCTAAGTGTCCAGAATGCCTTCTGACCTGGTTCTAAGTCATGATGGACTGCAGTTGTATATAAGTGTCTACAAAGCCTTCTGACCTGGTTCTGAGTCTTGAAGGAGCGCAGTTACATCTAAGAGTCCAGAATGCCTTCATATCTGGTTTTATATAATTTGAAGGACCACAGTCATCTTCAATCATCAAGAATGTCTTCACACCTGTCCCAAGTTGTGTAAGGGCCATAGTTGTCTCAACATTTAATAATGCCTTCAGACCTGGTTCTAAGTGTTGAAGTACCACATTCATCTCCAAGAGTCCAGATTGTCTTTAGACTCTGTTCTCAGTGATGAAAGACTGCAGTTGTAGCTAAGAGTCCATAATGCCTTCAGGCCTGGTTCTAAGTGTAGAAGGATAGCAATTGTCTCTGAGAGTGCAGAACCCTGTCAGGCCTTCCTTGTTTTAAGAGCAGAAGGACCACGATCGGAATGCCTTCCTCTCCAAGAGTCCAGAATGCCTTCAGACCTGAGCCTAAATGTTGAAGGTGAAGGGTGCAGTCATATCAAAGAGTCCAGCGTATATTCAGATCTAGTTCTAGTGTTGATGGATGACAGTCATTTCAAGGAGTCCAGAATGCCTTCACACCTAGTTCTAAATGCTGAAAGACCCCAGTAATTTCCAAGAGTCAGAATGCCTCGAGACCTGATTCTAAGCTTAATACTGCAGTAACATCTAAGAGTCAGAATGCCTTGAGACCTGATTCTAAGTGAAAGACTGCAGTAACATCTAAGAGTCAGAATGCCTT
Source organism: Ambystoma mexicanum (assembly GCF_040938575.1). NCBI lineage: Eukaryota > Metazoa > Chordata > Amphibia > Caudata > Ambystomatidae > Ambystoma > Ambystoma mexicanum. The sequence goes on from NC_090934.1 coordinate 33,142,501, forward strand.
GAGACCTGATTCTAAGTGAAAGACTGCAGTAACATCTAAGAGTCCAGAATGCCTTCAGACCTGATTCTAGGTGAAGGACTGCAGTTGTCCAGAAGAGTAGTCTATGTGAAGAGTCTGGAATGCCTTTAGACCTAGTTCTAAGTATTGAAAGGGCAGGGCCATCTGTAAGAGAACAGAATGCCTACATACCTGCTTCTAAGTGTTGAAGGACTGCATTCATAGCTAAGAATCCAGAATGCATTCAGGCTGGGTCTCAAGTGTCAAAGGGCAGCAATCTTCTCAAAGAATCCAGAATATCATCAGACCAGGTCATAAGTGTTGAGGGACCCAAGTCCTATCTAAGAGTCCAGGATGCCTTCAGATCTGGTTCTAAGTTTCAGAGTGGTGCAATCATGGCAAGTGCTGTCAGGCCTGTGTTTAAGGGTTGATGGACTGCAGTCACCTCCAAGAGTCCAGAATGCATTCAGACCTGGTTTTAAGTGTTGAAGGATCACAGTAGTATCTACGACTCCAGAATGACTTCAAACATGGTTCGAAGAGTCCAGAATTCCTTCAGGCATGGTTCTAAGTGTTGAAGGGCTGCAGTTGTATCTAAGAGTCCAGAATGCCTTCAGAGCTGGTTCGAAGAGTCCAGAATGCCTTCAGGCATGTTCTAAGTGTTGAAGGATCACAGTAGTATCTACAACTGCAGAATGCCTTCAGGCATGGTTCCAAGTGTTGAAGGGCTGCAGTTGTATTTAAGAGACCCGAATGCCTTCAGACCTGGTTCGAAGAGTCCAGAATGCCTGCAGACATGGTTCTAAGTGTTGAAGGGCTGCAGATGTATCTAAGAGTGCAGAATGCCTTCAGACGCGGGTCGAAGAGTCCAGAATGCGCACAGGCATGGCTATAAGTGTTCAAGAGCTGCAGTTGTATCTAAGAGCCCAGAATGCCTTCAGACCTGGGTCGAAGAGTCCAGAATGCTTTCAGGCATGGTTAAGTATTGAAGAGCTACAGGTGTATTTAAGAGCCCAGAATGCTTTCAAACCTGGTTCTAAGTGCTGAAGGGCTGAAATCCTCACTAGGAATGCAGAATGCCTTCAGGCCTGGTTCAAAGAATCCAGAATGCCTTCAGACCTGGTTCAAAGTGTCCAGAATGCCTTCAGACCTGGTTCAAAGCATCCAGAATGCCTTCAGGCCTGGTTCAAAGAGACAAGAATGCCTTCAGACATGGTTAAAAAAGTCCAGAATGCCTTCAGGCCTTGTTCAATGTTTTGAAGGACAGAAATAATAAAACAAAAAAAAACCAAATCATCTCTAAGAGTCCATAATGCTTTCAGACCTAGCCCTGGACCTAAGCATACACGAACAGCAATTGTCCCTGAAAGTCCAGAATGCCTTGAGACATTGTTCTAAATGTTGTGACAGGGTCAGGGCCATGATCCTCTCAGGGAGGGATCAGGGTCCCCTCCAGACTGTGGGCAGCCTACCAGTGTGTATGCCCTAACCAGTCCTACCCGAGAGGTGAGGGTTGAGACAGCGTATATGTCTGATGGTATCAGTCTCCCTTCTGCAATGCCCGTCAGCCTATTTTAAGACCAGAGTTCTCCTTTCTGTTTTTCTGGGCAGCAACTCCTAGAAAGTACATAGGCACAATCAAGAACATCCAGACCGGAACCAGGGAAATGAAATCAGGAATCGAGAACAGAAATGGAATGAACCAGGATTTTACTTGCCAAACAGAAATTAGAAGCCCAACACCCAACCTACCAACCACAGATGCACCTCAGGCAAATGATGGGGCACCAGAAAACAAATTGAGAGTTAGAAGGAACTGAGGGGGAGCAGGAGAGTCCCGGAAATCCTCTCCAAACCGAATTGAAATCAAAACTCACCAGCACATGAAAAAAGCCACAAGGAAAACGAGCAGCCTGAGCACGTGGTCACTACCCTGCAATTGAGGATTAAAAAGGGAGCCGGGCTAAAAGTCTTTTTGAATCCTTCCAGGAATAGCTTAGCCAGACATTGTGCCAGGGGAGTGTAATGCCAGGCTGAACAATGGGAGCTGCGAATGGAGTTTTTAACAGGGAAGGCTGGACCATAAACCCAGCCAGCACAGACAAGAATGAAAGCTGGTGGAGCAGTGGTGGATCAAGAGACCAGGCGACGGGCAGACCGTGGAGTGGAGTGTTGAGGAGGCTGTGGCAGTGTTCTAAGAGAGCACAGGAGACTGTGGTGCCAGTTGAATGTACGGTGGTGAGGCAGGAGTGTCAAAGGTGAGTGAAAGAAAGGTGAGAGATAGAGAGAGGGGGGGATAAGTGGAGGGTGGTGAGAGAGGGCGTGAGTGTAAAGGATGGAGAGCGGTGAGACAGTGAAAAGTGGTAGCAGGAGTAATACTATGGAGGGCGGAAGTTAGAAAGAGGAAGGTATTGGGGAAGAGATAGGTGGAGAGCCTGTGATAAGATCAGGAGACAGACAAGTAGGCAGGGGTAATTGAGAGAGACGGATGAGAGGAGGTAGTGCAGGCAACGTGAGGGTGGCAGATGTGTGGGGAAAGGTGAAGGGGAGGGGAGCAAATAGAAGGAGAGTGGGAAGGAAGAGAGGTGAGATGAGAAGGAAACAGCTACAGGTAGAGAGAGAGGACGACAAGGAAGACCACAGAGGGAGGCGAGGGAGAGATTGAGACGAGCGTGAAAAGGGGAGAGCCTGTAAGAGAAAACAATGGTGACATCAGGCAGTCCAAGGGAGATGGATAAAAAAGCCCTCAGCCTTAAATCAACTTAGATGATAGGGGATACCCTGCTTTAGAATCCATCAGGGAGATTCTGGGGGTTAGGGATGCTTGGGCTTGGGGGATGGGGCCCACAGGGAGGTCGAGAGAACTGAAGGAACCGCATTCGTTCCAACCATCCCAGTCTTCTCAGACCATATCTTTAGAACTATAATAAACCACCTTACATCTACCATCTTTATTTGTGCATTTCTGAGGCCATCTGTGACAAGTGGTATCATCGTGGGATTGTTCAGGCCCCAATACAGAGGCCACCCACAGGAGAGGGACTACTCAGAGAAAGAAGAGGTTCAGAAGATGGGGACACAAGAGCAGAAGCCAGTCCCTAATAGACTATCGGAGAATAGCAGAGTTCAAGGTCCGATCTTCCATGAACTGATCGATTGGGCACGTTCACCGACCCAAAGATCTCCATGGGAAAATGCTCCTGATGTTCATAACACCTACAACTACCGGGTCCCTGTGAATGAGAGGATCATGGTCAAGACCGACCTAAGGGTAGACCTGACGGCAAATAAAATGTTGGTGATTTCACCCCAACCTAGGTCAACTCAACAATACCACCAACCCAGTTGATTACCCTGGTCAACCCAGCAACGCACCATAGTCATTAATTGGCCCTGCTGTACAACCTCGTCCCCACCCCTATCCAAAACCAGAAGTGGGAGATAGTCGGCCAGTTACGGTGGAATGTCTTGTGGACCATTAAGCAAGACCTTGAGAGTGGGCGTAACTACAACTATAGTTGTTGCCCACCTTGGGAATCCAGTCCCACCATTTATTTGGCAAGAGAAACCTACTCAAGAGGACATAAAGGATTCCACAGAAGGCTTGGAGCAGGTCCTGCCGCCGGGGGAAGGCGAGGAAGTAGCAGCCCCTGCAGTGGCACGGTGGAGCCTAAAATCCAGTATCAGCTCCAATGATATTTACCTCTACAGAAAGATCATGAAAAGGAACTAGAGAGTGGAGTGGAGGCGGGCATGCACCAAGTCCCACCCGATGACACAATTGAGCCCAGTACGAAACAGCTATCTTTACCACCCCAGGAAAGGAATGACACAGGCCAGGATCAAGCAGAGATGGGAGTTCAGTCTGGGTGAAAAGGACTGATAGTCACCTTGGCAGGATCATAGGTAAGGTGTGAAGACCTGTGCCAAGGAGAATCTGGGGAAGAGACCGAACAGGATGCAGACAGTCGGCAGTCAGAAGATCCACCTGTGACCACAAAGGTACCATTACCTACGAAGAGAGACAACTCCATGGGGTACACAGAGGTGGAGATCAAATTCCTTTCCCTACAGCAGGGAGATCTCTCAGAGGAGGATGAAGGACCTTTCTCGAAGGAAATAGCACAACTCAGAGCTGTCCTCCTACAGCAATGGCCCAAAGAAGGAGAAGACTTGGACCTCCCAGATAATACCAAAAGCAAGGCAGAGGAAATGTTGTGCCTAGTCTGTGGGGTGGGAGGGCCCATTGCAAATCTGTGCCCTCTCCTCAGCTACCAGGAGCTGGTTCGTACCCCCTCCAGTGAAACCAGCACTAGGAGGGATGAGCAAGAAAAAGGCGTCCAAGGGAGGCACCCACCTTCGCATCTGTCTGCCTGAGGTGTCCTGCTGGAAGAACCCTTTCTGGGTGCCGGTTAGATGCAGGGGAGACGGTCGAGGACCTTGTCAGACTCAGGCAGCACCTTCAATGCTATACGACCAGAAATGTGAACCCCAAACAGTTCCCAGGAAAAGAACAACTTTGCTACTTGTTGCATCCATGATGTCTGGATGACTTAAAGCATGACTACCATCCCAATATAGTTGGGGGGGAAACAATTGGGAGCAACAAAATTCTTGTGATCCCGAATCTCCTAGAACATGTGGTGTTGGGTAGTAGGTTTCCCGGATTCAAGGAATGGATGGAGTCTTTATGCCACCAAGAACAAAGCTATAGGAAATCAGGAATTCCCCCTTAGGTGAGCCAAGTGTCCAGGCGCAGTGCTTGTGTGGCCAGAGGGCATTTCTCTCATCACTGCCACATGTTAGCTGGAAGCAGAGAAGTCAGAGAAGAGAGAATATTCATAAAAACATCTGAGCAAAGTTAGGGAGCTGATGGACAGAGGAGGTGAGCTTAGGAGAAGGAGTGGATCGGTGTGGCAGGGTCAGGGCCATGATCCTGTCAGTGGGGGACAGGCCCCACCACCCCAAAAGGGGGTGGCCGGCCTACCAGGGTGTATAACAGAGCTGATCCTACAACAGAGGTGGGGTGAAGGAGTTGAGGAGGCCCATTCCCTGACCCACTGAGTATGTATTAAATATGCCAATGGTTACACTATCTCTTCCTCAGTGCCTGTCAGGCCTCTTCTGCCCAGGGTTCTGTTTTGTCCTTTTCAGAGCAGCAACTCCCAGAATACACCTGGGCACAGCCAAGAAAGCTGAGACCGGAACCAGGGGAAAGGAATCGAGAACAGATATGGAATGACGTGGGATTTGTCTTGCCAAACAGAGGTGAGACGCCCAACACCAGACCTACAAACCCAGATTGATCTCGGGTGAATTGCAGGGCAACAGAAAAACATATGAGAGTGGGGAGGGACTATAGGGGGGGAGGCAAGAAAGACACACAATCCTTCCCAAACTGAATTAAAAGCAAAACTCAGCAGCACATGAAGAAAGCCAAAAGGGAAATGAGCAGCCTGAGCACATGACTGATACCCTGCAAATAGAGATTGAAAAGGGGGCAGCGGTAAACGCCTATAGGAAGTCTTTTAGTGGTAGCTCAATCAGAGATTGGCCAAGGGGAGCGTGTTACCAGGGGGGCCAAGGGGAGCCAGGATGCGTGTTGGAAGGGGAGGGCTGGGCTTTAAAAAGTCTTTTAATTGGCATTTTCAATATTATAGAATATAGCAAAATTGCATACTATCAACAGGAATGAAAACTACTTTCTCACCCTACACCGTTTTTGTTCAAGTAGGTGACATGTGCTTCAGCGGCCAGTGACGCTTCCAAGTAAATCCCAAGTGTCTTTACTTTTTCTGAGACCTGGATGAGGGAGACTTTGATCTTAAAGGTCGAGTAATCCTGGCTTAATTTAGCTCGTGCTTGATGGGAACTGAATATCATCAGCTCGGTTTTGCTCCCAGGTATGCGTGGTATCCCCCCCATATATCCTTAGGTCTAGAGGCCATCAGGGCTGTTGCAATGTAATTTTCTTCCCTCTCATGCCACAAGCCCTGGGATCGTATCTCTCAGCCCTAAAAGCTCTCCACTGGCTCCCAGTGGATGCAAGGATTAAATTCAAGACCCTTTGCATTGTTCACAAAGCTTTCTGGAGCCTGGTCCAAAATACCTTCAGCTGTCCCTCCTGAAATACCTCCCCTCTCGAGCTCTTCACTCCTCTACTTCTAACTCCCTCAGGGTCAGCTGTTTTTCAAAGAAACAAGTAGATGTCTGTCTTCGGCCGGGGTCTCCCTCTGCCTCCCTGCTACTCTGAAACTTGAGGAGAACCATCTCCGGTTCCAGAAACACCTCAAGACCTTCCTCTTTGATTCTGCCTTCGCTCCCCCTCTCCCCTGCTGATCTGTTCTGCCTGGGCATCATGCACCTGGTTACCCTCTGACTTTCGGGTCCAGGTACCTGCTCACCCTGCCACCCACACGCACTGCCTGATGGCAATCCCTTGCACCGGGGTCTGTATCTGTAACCCTACAGCCCCCTCCCTTTTTTTCTGCACGTATCAGACACATTGGGCCTCATCACGAGTTCGGTGGTAATGCGGCGGTTTTCCCGTCGAACATAAATAGCACTAACGCCAAGCCCCCCGGCGGATAATCCGCCAGATCACAAGTTTTCGTGCACACGCACAGGGACATGGCGGTAGCGCAAATAGCGCACAACGGGTTGAACCCGTAAATCCGGCACACCGTGCGCTACCGCCATATTGCACTAATAGCATGCGCCATGAGTGCGTGCTATTAGCATGCAGGAAACGCGTCACAGCCGGAACGGGAAACAAAGTGGTGGCCATCATGGAAATCACAATCCGTCAGATATCACAGCCCCTGTGTCATGATTCCTACCCCTCTTGTCCCCAGCCCACCAAGATGTCAAGCTGGAGCCAGGCCACGATCACCTACATGGCCCTCAAGAGCCTCTCTATCCCTCCAAAGACTCACTTGGAGTCAGACTTGGCGCTTGTGGCACCAGACTCACTCACTCACTCACCATTCCATCTCCCTTCGCCGAGGGGTGAGGGCAGGAGCCCCCCCAGCCCAGCAGAGGATCCAGGCTCCAGCGGGCATACGGACAGAGCCTGCCTGACCCTGTCCCATACAGCGCCTGACCTGCCCATGCCGGGCGCGGCGCGGCGCGAAACTGAGGCTGAGCCTCGATTACTCCAGCTGGTTCCGCCGGCAGGCGGATTCGCCGGCGGCCAGTACTAAGGCCATACAAAGGCCTGTTCCTGCGCCCCAGATCCCACCATTCCATCTCCCTTCGCCGAGGGGTGAGGGCAGGAGCCCCCCCAGCCCAGCAGAGGATCCAGGCTCCAGCGGGCATACGGACAGAGCCTGCCTGACCCTGTCCCATACAGCGCCTGACCTGCCCATGCCGGGCGCGGCGCGGCGCGAAACTGAGGCTGAGCCTCGATTACTCCAGCTGGTTCCGCCGGCAGGCGGATTCGCCGGCGGCCAGTACTAAGGCCATACAAAGGCCTGTTCCTGCGCCCCAGATCCCACCATTCCATCTCCCTTCGCCGAGGGGTGAGGGCAGGAGCCCCCCCAGCCCAGCAGAGGATCCAGGCTCCAGCGGGCATACGGACAGAGCCTGCCTGACCCTGTCCCATACAGCGCCTGACCTGCCCATGCCGGGCGCGGCGCGGCGCGAAACTGAGGCTGAGCCTCGATTACTCCAGCTGGTTCCGCCGGCAGGCGGATTCGCCGGCGGCCAGTACTAAGGCCATACAAAGGCCTGTTCCTGCGCCCCAGATCCCACCATTCCATCTCCCTTCGCCGAGGGGTGAGGGCAGGAGCCCCCCCAGCCCAGCAGAGGATCCAGGCTCCAGCGGGCATACGGACAGAGCCTGCCTGACCCTGTCCCATACAGCGCCTGACCTGCCCATGCCGGGCGCGGCGCGGCGCGAAACTGAGGCTGAGCCTCGATTACTCCAGCTGGTTCCGCCGGCAGGCGGATTCGCCGGCGGCCAGTACTAAGGCCATACAAAGGCCTGTTCCTGCGCCCCAGATCCCACCATTCCATCTCCCTTCGCCGAGGGGTGAGGGCAGGAGCCCCCCCAGCCCAGCAGAGGATCCAGGCTCCAGCGGGCATACGGACAGAGCCTGCCTGACCCTGTCCCATACAGCACCTGACCTGCCCATGCCGGGCGCGGCGCGGCGCGAAACTGAGGCTGAGCCTCGATTACTCCAGCTGGTTCCGCCGGCAGGCGGATTCGCCGGCGGCCAGTACTAAGGCCATACAAAGGCCTGTTCCTGCGCCTGTTACGCGCATGGGAGCGCGGCGTGGCCACCCCCCCTGCACAATTTTTCTATTCTCTAACCGATAGACCACCACCTGGACAATGAAAAACGTACTCTTTTTTCAATCAACGAGGGCACCCACAAAGGCACTGTGCCTGTCCTCAGCCTGTCTACACCGTCGAGCCTAGAGCCAGGACCCCTTGCCGTCCACCTACAGGGTAAGCATACTGCCCCCTCCTCCACATTCCACTCCCGACCTTCGAGCTAGAGCCCTGATCTAGCACCTCCCAACATTGCTACGTCCAAGGTCCCACATGCACCGTTGTGCTCTTGAACCGTAACAAAAATATCTCAATGCACAATCTATAGCCAACCAACCATTCTCTTGCCCTGCTTTGCAATATGCTGTCACTTGATAATAGCACCGGCACCACGGTCACCTAGAGACCATTGTATTACTGTGAAGTGCCTTATGGTCACCCAGTGACCACTGTGATACTGTGTAGTGCCTTATGGTCACCCAGAGACCACTGTGATACTGTGTAGTGCCTTATGGTCACCTAGAGACCACTGTGATACTGTGTAGTGCCTTATGGTCACCCAGAGACCACTGTGATACTGTGTAGTGCCTTATGGTCACCTAGAGACCACTGTGATACTGTGTAGTGCCTTATGGTCACCTAGAGACCACTGTGATATTATGTAGTGCCTTATGGTCGCCCAGAGACCACTGTGATATTGTGTAGTGCCTTATGGTCACCTAGAGACCACTGCGATATTGTGTAGTGCCTTATGGTCACCCAGAGACCACTGTGATATTGTGTAGTGCCTTATGGTCGCCCAGAGACCACTGTGATATTGTGTAGTGCCTTATGGTCACCCAGAGACCACTGTGATATTGTGTAGTGCCTTATGGTCGCCCAGAGACCACTGTGATATTGTGTAGTGCCTTATGGTCGCCCAGAGACCATTGTATTGTAAACCACTTACCCACCAAACTAAGTACCAGTCACGCACAATGTCCAGCCTACTTAGCTTCTACTGCATCATGGCTATTGCTACACATCCTGCTACTAGCAAGCTAAGCAGCTACACAGAAACCCCACTATACTCACATGCACCTCTATCACATATACCACCAGATATTATTACTAACACTCATGCCTACACTGACTCTAAACACCAAACTCTGTTAGAACCACTAGTTTACACTTCCAAGCCCAGCTCCACCCACGATAGAAATAGCAAACTACGCGCTAGACTTAACAAACTCCATGAGACACCTAGACGACTCCTCCTTCCTACAAAATCTGAAATGAAACTTCAAATTGGCAATACAGGCTACGCTTCTAACCACACCCGAGCTTCAACGCTTACCCAAATATCTGTGCCCAAGACAAAATCCAGCGCGAAAAACACTCCTAATCCTACACATACCAAAGAGGAAACTAAGGAACTTTCCTATAAAGGAGCACTTCTCAATGCCAGGTCATTAGTTGCACATGCCCTTGAGATAGCTGATCTAATCACTGAGAATAACCTGGACTTCATTGCTATAACTGAAACTTGGCTACACCAGGCAGCAGGCCCTTCACTCATGCTAGCCATACCTGACGGCTACACTATATGTAGACAAGACCGAGAGGGCACCCGCGGAGGCGGAATTGCCATTATCTCTAAATCAAGCCTCTCACTAAGACTAGCCCCTGCACTAACGCTACAATCCTGTGAAGCCCTCACTGCTAAACTCCTTATAAATAATAATCAATCCCTAACTATTCACCTAATCTATAGACCTCCAGGCCCACTTGGGACCTTCGAAGAGGATCTACACAAGTTACTAACCCTCAATGCTAAAACCACCTCTCAGTTGTTGTTATTAGGGGATTTTAACTTAGGATTCAATGACAAAACAGATGTGCATGCCGCGACTATTTCCCAAGCTATTAACTCTCTAGGGTTCTCCCAAAAAGTCAACAACCCTACCCATACGAAAGGTAGAATATTAGACTGGGTCGCTGACTCTAACTGTACTACAGTCATCTCCTCTATCTCAGCTTTATCATGGTCTGACCACTCATTAGTGTCCTTTGACCTCCTAACCTCCCAACCATCCTCTACAGTCGTCCCCATGGCACCCTCATGCCCCACAAGAAACAAAAAGAATATGACAATAGATAATGTCATACCCGCTATTCTTCCAACCTTAAACGCCTTGCCTGACAATTTAGACCCCGGCACTTTAGTTCACGAGTATAACAAAATTATGACTGATACTCTGGACAAAATTGCCCCACTTAAAATGCGTACAAGTAAACCCAAAGCCCATCTAAATAAATGGTTCACGCCCGAACTCAAGGCTTTACGTCTCACCAAGAGAAAATATGAATCCAACTGGAAAATATGTGCAACTGCTGAGAACAAGGCTAACCTAATATCTATCTCCCGTCAATACAAAAACGCAGTCTGTCTGGCTAAGAAAAACTCATACAACGATCGTATCGCCAACTCCAAATCAAGCATGAAGGAACTCTTCTCCATCCTAAAGGAACTTGAGTCACCTATTGCCATACCAGACACCTGCACTAAAGATCAGACCTGGTGTTCTGACATCCAATATGCTCTAACTAATAAAATTACTACCCTCCAAAACAAAATTCAACTTAAAAAAGACTCGCTTAAACTCCCTACACTGTCACCACCTAAGGCGATCCACATGCCTCAACATACCAAATTCTCCTTCACCAAAACTTCCACACTCGAGATTGAAAAAATCATCCTCACCCTCAAACCATCCAACTGCAAAGGTGACATCTGCCCAGCACAGCTAATAAAAGACGCTGCCAGAGACCTATCACCATTTATCTCCAAACTTGTCAATGCATCCTTCTCCACAGGCATCATCCCAGCTAACCTAAAACAATCCTGGGTGCTCCCGTTGCTTAAAAAGCAAACTTTAGATCCTCTCATCCCCACCAATTACCGTCCAATCACCACAGTTCCGTTTCTGCTAAAGATCCTGGACAAAGTGGCCTATATACAGATTCAAAACTACCTTGAACTGCACAAACTACTAGGATCTAGACAATCTGGCTTCCGCCCACTACACGGAACGGAAACAGCCCTGATTGACTTAAAGGCCCAAATAGACGAACTGAGAGATCAGGGTAAGACAGCCCTCCTCCTCCTACTAGATCTCTCAGCTGCGTTTGATCTTGTGGACCACAAAGTCCTCTGCAAACACCTGGACGTTGCCGCTCACTTCTCCACCCAAGCCATCAGTTGGATAGAATCCTTTCTGAGTGAGAGAACTATGAGAGTCTTTTCCCCTTCGGCAGCAGCTGACCCTATACCCATTACTTGTGGTGTCCCTCAGGGATCCTGCGTCTCTCCGACCCTTTACAATATATTCACCAAACCTCTGTTCGATGATTTGGACAATCTCGGTATCACCTACACTAACTATGCAGATGATACACAGATTCTCTTCCCACTTTCTGGGGATCACAGTGAGGATGGGGAGTTGGTGAATAGAGTGTATCTCATCATTCAGGCATGGATGGCCACTCACGGTCTTTGCCTGAATGATGATAAGACAGAGTTGATCATTCTGGGCACACAAGCCAATATTAACAAATTGGGCCCAGATTACTCAGCCTTCAGCATAGACGGAAATGTCATTAAAGTCTCGAGGGAAGTAAAAACACTTGGTTTTTATCTCGACTCTACCCTGTCCTTCACTAAACAGGTAAACTCCCTAGCCTCCACCACTGCTTACACCTGTAAATTGATCAGAGCAGGCAAGCCCTTCCTGTCCAATACCAACTGCCTAATCCTGGCCAGAGCCTTAATTCTTTCCCGACTTGATTACTGTAATGCCCTATACAGTAGCGCCAATAAAGCCACTACCCTAAGACTTCAAACTCTACAAAATAATGCTCTCAGAGCTGCATTAGGAATAAGAAAGAGGGAGCATATCTCCTCGACTAGGCGGCAACATAAATGGCTTTCTACTGAGAATAAAATCCAGCTAAAAATGATCTCATTAACCCATAAGGCCTTAAATAATGCTGCTCCTAGCTACTTGATGGACAAAATAAAAAGAAAAACTTCCAATAGACCCATGAGACTCGCCAACTCCAATTGTTTGGCAGTACCTAGATTCAGACTTGCCAAAATTGGTGGCGTTTGCTTCCCTGTGAAAGCTGCTAACCTGTGGAACGCCCTGCCACCTAACCTTAGAGCTGACCAACCCTTCCCCCATTTCAGAAGGAACCTTATCAAACACATTATCGCCAACAATGACTTAACACCCGAACACTCACAAGCGTAGTCCTACCTAATGCACCCCGACGCGACATCAACCTTTATGTTTATTACTGCTAATCATGTATATTGTTAACTGTACATTCATGTAAATACGGCAACTCTTTATCTGTACATTCTAGTAATTTGTGTAATATGGCGTAATATTGTAAATTCATTTATATAACATTGTAACATTGTAAGCTTCGCATATACTTGTTGCTGCGCCCGGTAACCTAAGGGTCTGGTGCGCAATATAAATAAATAAACAAACAAACAAACAAACAAACAAACTCCCATAGGATAACATTGGGGATTGGATTTGTAATGCATTGATGGGGACAAGATAGATGCCCCCACATTTTCGGTTCCCAGAACTGCATGTGCGGACTAGTCTTTTGGGTGTGGTTCAGCCCAGAGGCACCTGGGATACCCAGAGACTATTTAAGCCACACCCAGGCTGAGAAGCATGCTTTGCGTTTTCTGCACCTGCAGCGTGACACTCACCGTGTTCAGATCGGTCTCCAGTGGGCCAGAATCTTTCTTCTGCGCTCAGCTCCTGCAAGAACAAGAACACTGTTAGGAACAGCCTTACCTTGCAGCCCTTCTGCCCATCATTCAACGCACCTTCTGTTCTGCGTGCATCTTCGGCGGTGTCATTCCCATCCCGGCACACCTCTTCCTAATGAAGAAGAAAAGACCAGAGAAAAGGCATTAGTGAGAATTTTACAGATCTTTGCTTATTTTTTTTCAAATACAGTGCGAGCTTCAAACGCTTTCCTGAATCCCAGCCACTCTGGGGGAACTGTGTCTCCGGTACGTCTCTTCCATCTGCGAGGGGGAAAAGACACTCCAGGTTAGCGTGGAACCACCACATTTGCTCTGTCATAACTGGCATCCACGCTGACAACGTCGCGGCACCTAAAAGACACAGAAAAAGAACTCAGTTCAATACAAATACGAAAAGGGTGCATCGCACATCGCGCTCTCACTCACCTTCAGCGCCACTCATCTCAGCAGCACGCCGCCATCCCTGGACGCCGGCCATCATCTAAGAAGGAAAGGAACAAAGTTAGAGAACTGTTCAAAGACTCATTATACTTACCAGTCAGACTCTCGCCAGTGAAGTAACTAGGCACCAACGAGCCTGCATCAATCAACGGGCCCCTGGGCTGAAAGCAGGATGGAGGGCACACCATCCAAGAAAACAAGTTGAGCTGTGGATCAAAGTGAAGGGTTTGACCCCGGGGAGGAAGGGGTTCAAGCACACAGAGACAATAGGGAGTTAAACTCTACCAATCCTGTGTTTCAGGCCCAGTCGCCAGTCGAATAGCCTCCAGAGAAGGGTTTGAGTTCGTAAGAGGCCAGGACCAGCTGAGTGACGCCCCCGTGGATACCAGGTGAGCGTTGCAGAACGCAAAGCCTCACATCAAAATCCACCTGGGCGTCATGGAAACATCAGAAACAGACCAGTTAGCCCACATATTGGGGCAGCTAGGTTCCGAAGTACATGCAGCCAGGCAGGAGACCAACAACCTGAGGAGAGAGCTGATAGTAGCCAAAGAACGTACTGATGATTTAAGCCGACAACTTCTCCAGTCACAAGCAGGGCATGCACCATTGCCGGGAGGTGTGCCCTCGATGCCAGCGCCATCAGCCAATCCCGTTCAGATAACCCTTCCTGGGGCAGTTCCCTTGGCCCCGCCTGAACGATTTATGGGGGATCCCAAGAGATTTGCAACGTTCATGAACCAGTGCCGCCTGCACTTCCTTTGTAGGCCAGGGGCCTTTCCGGATGACCAATCACGGGTCGCATTTGTGCTATCCTACCTGAGTGGTAGCGCCGCGGATTGGTCTGTACCCTTTGTGGCCCAAGACGATCCTTTGCTGCATGACTTCAGGGGCTTTCAGCATGAGATGGAAAAGCTGTTCACCCGGCGTACTCATGGGCAGGCATTAGACAACGAACTCCTGTCCCTACGCCAGGGGAATCAAGACTTATTAACATACATAGCCACGTTCAATAGACTCGTAGTTGAAGCAGAATGGCCAGTGGAGAAGAGAACCACGTTATTTCATCAGGGGTTGCGGGGGGAGCTCAAGGATGTTCTCGCACAAGTAGTGAACCACCCGAAAGGCTGCTCAGAATTCATTGACCTTGTTGTTCAACTGGATCATAGGTTGCAGGACCGAAGAGCAGACCAAGCCAGACCAGACCCTCGCCCTATGTATGTGCGTTCAAAGGACAATACTACCTGAACAGCGGAAGGTTCAGGAGAACCAATGCAAATCGGGGGGGTCAGGTCCCCCTTGACTAAAGCGGAAAGGGATAAAAGGAGACAGCAGCAGTTAAGTCTGTACTGTGGAAGGTCAGGTAATTTCCTTAAAGAGTGCCCTGTGAAGCCACCGAAGAGGACGGTAGGGGCCACGGACAAGGAAGATACCATCAAGGAATCGGAAAACTCCCCAGCCCGGCAAGTGTAGGGGTCCACTTGTCGAGCAAAGAAAGTGAACTACAGACCTCCCATTTTGCACTACCTGTGGTCTTGATCAATCCCCAACAACCATCTTGGATGGATGCAGTAAGAGCGTACATTGACAGTGGAGCCGTTGGGAATTACATCGACCAGGATCTTGCGGCAAAGATGGGGCTTCCGTTATGCCCTAAATCAACCACCGACACTGTTACCACTGTCGCCGGCACGGAAATAGCTTCTGGTCCAGTATCCCAATGCACTGCAGCTTTAACCCTTCAGTGCCAGGATGGACACCAAAAATCTATCATTTTCGACCTCATTAAGGCACCACAGTTCCGGTTGATTTTGGGAATTCCATGGTTGGTAGCTCACAATCCTCGAATCGATTGGCAAGCAAAAGAATTGGCCTTTCCCGAGACTTGCGCCCACACATGTTATCGCCAAGAGAAACAACCAATAGACACTAGAACCTCCACGCTTGCGACGGTGGCAATCGGCACCCTCCCAAGTGAATACCAGGATTTTCAAGATGTCTTTCAGAAAGAACGGGCTAATACCCTGCCACCGCATAGACCATACGATTGCCAAATCGATCTGATACCCGGCGTACAAATCCCTTGTGGGCAGATTTACACACTCACTGAACCAGAAAACCAGCACCTGAAGGCCTATCTTGACCAATACCTGGCCAACTGGTTCATCCGTCCCTCGAAGTCTCCAGCAGCCAGTCCTCTATTTTGCGTACCGAAAAAGGAGGGGGACTTGAGAACATGCATCGACTATCGCACACTGAACCAGATTACTGTAAAAAACCGCTACTCCCTGCCACTGATCCTTGAATTGCTTGATCAAGTCAAAGATGCCCAAATCTACATGAAACTCGACCTGAGGTGGGCATATCACCTTGTTCGCATAAAACAGGGGGACGAATGGAAAACCGCTTTTCGCACCAAATACGGCTTGTACGAATATCAAGTAATGCCCTTTGGCCTTTGCAAGGCGCCTGCTGCATTTCAATACTTCATGAACGATGTCCTACGGGAATTGATTGATGTCTGCGCTGTAGTGTACATCGACGATATCCTAGTGTATTCCGCATCAAAGCAGGACCACGTTAAACACGTCTGATCCGTATTGGAGAAACTATGTCAACACCAGCTCTACGCCAAGCACAAAAAGTGCTCATTCCACATCTCCGAGGTGGAATTCCTGGGCTTTATTCTCAGCCCGAATGGAATACGAATGGATGTACACAAGGTAAATGCTATCCTGAACTGGCCAACCCCAACTTCATTCAAGGGGGTTCAAGGTATGCTGGGTTTTGCAAACTTCTACCGCCGGTTCATCCCAGGATTTTCGCAAATTGTGCATCCCATCACGTCATTACTAAGGAAAAGCAACAAAAAGTTCCAGTGGACAACTGAAACCGAGGAGGCTTTCCAGGAACTCAAAGCAAGATTCACATCGGCCCCAATCTTACGCCACCCTCGCCCTGATCTCCAATACCTGGTGGAAACGGACGCCTCAAGCATGGCTATGGGAGCCGTCCTCTCACAAAAGCACCCCGAAACGGTCCAGTTACACCCTGTTGCCTTCTGGTCGCGTAAATTCACACCCCCTGAACTCAATTACGCCATTACAGACAAAGAACTCCTAGCCATTAAGTCAGCCTTTAAGGCATGGAGGCACTATCTCTTGGGCGCCAGACACACAATCACCATAATAACTGACCACCGGAACCTCCAGTACCTAAAAACGGCAAAGGCCCAATCCTCACGACAACTACGTTGGGCTCTTTTTTTTGCTGAATATGTCTACGTGATTACATTTCGACCAGGGGTGAAAAATGGGAAGGCCGATGCCCTTTCCCGTATGGGGGTGGAAGAGCAAGGGTATCAGACTCCTGATCCAATAGCAATCATCCCGAGTGACAAACTCCTAGGAATCACAGCAACCATAATTCAGAAAGAATTACATAAAGAAATCCAAAACCTGATGAGTCCGGAACAATTACAAGCGTGGGGTGTGCACGGAGAACATTACATGATAAAAGATCAGCTGCCCTACTTCAGGAATCGCTTATTCTTACCAAACCAAGAACTACGAGAACAAGTCATGTCCGTTTATCATGATTCCTTGATCGAGGGCCACCCCTGAATCGCTAAAACCCTAGCCAAGGTAAAACAAAATTATTGGTGGCCCACGTGGCATAAAGACATTATCCAATGCATCCTGTCTTGTGGAGTGTGTGCTCAAAACAAGTCATCCAAGCAGAAACCGGCTTGGCTATTACAACCTTTGGAAATCCCACGAGCACCCTGGCACACGTTGTCCCTCGATTTTATTACTGACTTACCACCCAGTCAAGGGTTTAACACTATTCTTGTGGTCGTGGACCTGTTTTCAAGAATGGCACATTTCATTCCTCTTAAGGGGCTCCCAAATGCTTCCACTCTGGCAAAGGTGTTTCTTGAAGGCTTCGTACAGCTCCATGGGTTCCCTTCAGTTTTGGTCTCAAACCGAGGTACTCAGTTCGTATCAAACTTCTGGAGAAAATGCTTCTCTATGGCCCAGATTGACATCCGGCTATCCACCAGTCACCATCCCCAAACGGATAGTCAAACTGAGAGGACAAATCAGACGCTCGAGCAGTATCTGCGTTGCATGTTACACCAAGCTGAAGGAAGCTGGTTCGACCTATTATGGATTGCTGAATTTGCTTATAATAATTCCCTACACACCAGCACCGGGCAGACACCCTTTTATACCATGTATGGCAGGCACCCACGTACTTCTGAGTTGGACATTCCTACAACCCTGAAAATGCTAGCAGTCAAAAGCTTGCACACAACCATTTCTCAAACCTTTTTTTTTTTTTTTAATAACTCTGTTTATTGAATTTAAACAACAGAACATAAGAGACGTATAAGAATAAGACATGAATCAGCAGTATACATGTTGAAGGCAATCGTCCATATCAACAGGGCCCGTGGGGCCGAGGACCAAAAGACAACAATAGGACCAGGCAGGCAAACAAGGCAAGCAACACTACCGGTGTACCCCCACCCACAGAGCTTATTGAGCATCTAGCCATTTACCCCATATTTTTTCGAATTTGCGGGGGCAGCCCCTTGCATTATAGATTCGGCGCTCTAAGGTTGCGCATCTGTCCAGCTCATTACTCCATCGGTTCAGGCTCAATGGTTCGTCCGATCCCCAATTGGCCGCTATAAGTCTTTTGCCCGCCCCCAACGCAGTTGCCAAGAACATTTTCTCATATTGGACAGGTCTACTTCCCCCCCAATGCCCAATAGTACCATCTTGGGGTCTCTGGGAATTGGTGTCCCCAGAGCGGCTGAGATTGTGTTAACACATTCCACCCAGAAGGCCTGTATCACCTGACAGTCCCATATCATATGGTAGAAGGTGGCGGGTTCAGTTTTGCATCGGACACATGTCTCGTCTTCTATTCCACCCCATCTGGCCATTGCTGTGCGTGAGTGATATGAACGATGTAGGATCCTCAACTGTATTAGTCTAAGCTTGGATTCTATCCCAATTTCTCTGGGGGACATTAACGCTTCTACCCAATCTTCAGGTTCCAGGGGGCCCAGGTCCCTTTCCCACTTTGCCTTTAGTCCGTCGAGTTGTGGAGCCCCGAATGAGCCAAGGGCCTGATAAAGGGTGGAAGTGACCCTAGAAGAGATGTACTGCGGGAGAATATTGGTCTCGATGGGAGAGCAAGGGGGTAGGACCGTTGTGTCGGGGAATTGGGCGCGGATTGCGTGGGACAGTTGCGCATGCCGAAACCGGTCCATGGGTGCCAGGGCGAATTGTTCGCGCATGGTCTCAAAGCTCAAGAGGCGGCCCTCTTGTATTACTTGTGCTAATGTGTGTATTGCTTTGGTCAGCCAGTGACCGAAGGAGCCCATTTTTACCAGTTCCGGGAGGAGCGCATTGTGCCATATGGGTTGCGACAGTGTTGGCTGGCCTTCCCAGCCGATTAGCTTGTGTGCGGCCCGCCAAGCTCGCCGGATGTGGTGGGACATTTTTGGCAGCACCGGGAGTTGGTCGCGGGTGGTGTAGAGGACTTGGAGCGGTGTTAGTGGGGACATGGTCACCAGCTCTATACGGATGTGTGGCTGTGTGGGGTCTGCGTGCATCCAGTCATTCACTACTCCTATCTGTGTGGCCAAGTAATAGGTGCGTATGCAAGGTAACCCAATGCCTCCCTCCCACACCGATCTCTGGAGCGTGTCAAGGGCAATCCTGGATTGTTTCCCTCCCCATAGCAGTGTGCGCAGATTCTTGTCGATGAGTGCGAAGGTTTCTCGGGGGATGGGGAATGGGGCGTTCTGGAGGACATACAACAGTCTGGGAAGGGTCATCATTTTGAATAGTGCGGCCCGGCCCATTAGCGACAGGGGGAGAGATTGCCAGTGGGGGATGTCTCTAATGAACCGCTCTATTACTGGTTGTATATTAAGTCGGGGGAACCCATCGAGCGTCGGGTCAAGCCGTATACCCAGGTATTTGAATTCCCTGATAGAGACGTGATATAGGCAGGTCGCCGGGATCACAGGCTCGCCACCCTGAATCGGGAAGAAAATGGTTTTGGCCTCATTAACCTTTAGGCCTGCAAAGGACTGATATTCCCTGAGTATGCGGGAGACCACCGGGCACGAGATACTTGGGTTACTAAGGTATATGAGCAGGTCGTCCGCATAGAGCGAAAGGCGGTCTTCCCCCCCTCCTGGCCAGACGAAACCGTTCCAATTGGTGTTAGCTCTAAGCTCAATCGCTAGTGGCTCGATGGCCAGGAGGAAGAGGAGTGGAGACAGCGGGCACCCCTGTCTCGTGCCCCGACCCAAGGGGGATGGTTTGGAGGACATGCCGTTCACCCTCACCGTGGCCTCCGGGGATGCATATAACAGTTTTACCCAGGATATAAATGTCTGCCCCAAGTTCATCCTGGCCATGATCTCCCACAAGGCATCCCACCCCACAGAGTCAAACGCCTTTTCGAAGTCCACCGCCAGGAGGGCGAGTGGGGCCGGTATCTCCTTTGCCCTGGATAGCGCCAATTGGACCCTGCGCAAGTTCATCCGAGTTGACTTATTGGGCATAAAACCACATTGGTCCGGGTGGACTAGGGTCTCAATCACTTGCAGTAGTCTGTTGGCGAGTGTTTTGGCGAGGACCTTCGCTTCGCCATTAATCAAGGATATCGGGCGATAGGAGGCGCATTCCTCCGGGGGTTTCCCAGGCTTATGTATGACCACTATGCATGCCTTCCTGAGGTCTGGGGGCAGTGCTCCTATTTCCCTGCTGCGTAGAAACATGCGGTGCATGTGGGTGGGAAGCATGCTGCCAAGGCACTTCCACGTTTCTGTTGAGAACCCATTGGGGCCCGGGGTTTTCCCGGGTTGGAGTTGTGCCAGTGCATCTTGCACCTCGGTGTCAGAAATGTCAGCATTCAGGAGGTCTGACTGGTGCTGCGGGAGTGTCGGAATCTCGATGTGGTCGAGGTATCGGGAGGGTTCAACTGATGGGTTCCCCGTGGGTGGGGTGTAAAGGTTTTTGTAATAGGTGGCGAATGCCTCGACGATATCTAAATCTTCCGTCAATAATGTCCCATCCGGAGATCTGATTGCCCTAACGTGTCCCCTGCTCTGCACGCGTCTCTCCAACCAGGCCAGTGTCTTGTTAGCTTTGTCGCCCCTTTCATATATTTGGCTTCGGACTAACTGGTGAGCAGTTCGTGCATTGTCTAGGGACAGGTTACTGAGGGCGTCTTGCGCCGTGAGCATCGCCTCCTTTGCTTCTTGGGTGTTCTGTACAAGGGTTTGTCGCTCACACTCCAGGACGCGTGTTTCTGCATCCCTGACCTTCTGGACTTGCCGTCGTTGGTAGGCGGAGACCGTGGAAATAACCTCCCCTCGTAGGACTGTTTTGTATGCCTCCCAGATCGAAATCGGGCAGTCCACCGAGCCCTCATTGAGTTCGAAATATTCTGCTGTCGTCTTCTCTAGCTCTTCTGCAATTTCGGGAAGACGGAGATGGTATGTATTTAGGCACCAATTACGGTCCGGGCGGCAGGAAGAGTTCTTGAGGGTTAAAAGAAGCGGGGAGTGGTCCGAAATCCCTCTTGCGAGGAATACAGCATCGAGGAGCCTGTGGGTTATGTTGCAGGGGATGAAGGCGTGGTCGATCCTGGAGAATGATTTGTGGACCCCTGAATAGAAGGAGAACCCTGCCTCGTCGCCATGGAGTGTGCGCCAGGTGTCCACCATTCCTGAGGTTTCCGCGAATGTGGTGAGCGGCGTAAAGGTGGGACGTGTTCCAGCTCTCCTATAGGTTCTGTCGATTGTGATGTCCATTACTTTGTTAAAGTCCCCTCCGAGCACCCACACATCCGCCTCCTCCTCCAGAAGTAAGTTCTGTAATTCGGCGAGCAGTTCCTTCGTCAGCGTGGGGGGGGCATAGAGCGCTGCCAGGCCCCATCTCTCACCCCAGATGTCCGCCAGCATCAGCACATAGCGGCCCCGGGGGTCCGTCCTGATCTTCCTAACCTGGAGAGGAACTCTCTTGTGGACGAGTATCATTGTGCCCCCAGCCCCTTTCGTGAATCCGGCATGGTAGACCTTCGAGTAGTTGGATCTTTTGAAAAAGATGGTGTTTGTGCCTGTCAGATGCGTTTCATTTAAGAGGGCAATGTCTGGTGAGTGTCGGTTTAGGTACTGGAGCACCAGTCTTCGTTTTATGCTGGAGCCGAGGCCATTGACGTTCCAGGACAGTATCGTCACTTTGTTGGAGTTCATCCTGTCAGCGTGAGTCTATTTGTTGGGGTATCTGAGAGGATTAGTGGCCGTTGCATTTTTCCCCCGGGGGCGTACGTCGTTTTCTTCTCGGGTGGGAGGGACCCCCAGCGGCCGCCTCGCACCGGAGTGCCTGAAGACTGGCAGACACCTGCGTCCCTGATCCTGGCCCAAAGTAGTGTTTGTCTGACTTGCATGCTTTCGTCGGTTTCCAGCTTTCTTTTCTCGTGATTTCGCTTCTTTAAATCCCCAAAACTCCCCCCACCCTGCACTTCCCTTCCAACTGGGAGCACCTGTCGCACAAATATCGAACTTATAACTTGTTGAACTTAAACTTCGTCGGAATGACCCGACCTAGGATGGTAGCTCCAGTGGAGTCGCCTTGACTGTGCTTGAAACTGCGGTGTCAAGGTGGTGGTGGCTGCGGTGGTGTAGTTTCCATGGTGTCTCTTGGTGACCACAGTACTGTGATGCCCAGGCCTCATCCGTTCTCAGTGGTATTCCTGGAGGGGCGCCTTGGTGTTTCTGTTTCGGGGCCCATCGGAGTAGGAGACGGCGAGTCCTGCCCGGGCCCGGGTTTGCGAGCGGGCGGCCCAGAGGGCGAGCGTCGGGCCGCCGGCCCATTGAGGATCTGTGTTTCGAGCCAGTCCCATGCTTCTTTTGGGGTTGTGGAATAGGTGCGTCGTTCCCTCGTGGTGGACCTTGAGCAACGCCGGGAAGAAGAGGGCAAACTTAATTGATAGAGAGTGAAGCTTTTTCTTAACCGAGATAGTGTAGTCCGGATAGAGCCCTACTTTATAGCCGTTGTATGTGATTGGGCCGGAGGCCCGTGCCATCTGGAGGATGGCGTCTCGGTCTCGGTAGTTCAGGAGGCGTGCAATTATAGTTCTGGGGGGGGCTCCTGGGGTAGGTCGCCCAGTGGGTACCCTATGTGCTCTTTCGATAGAGAAGAATTTTGACAGTTTCTTGGGGGCAAAGATGTGGGTCAGCCAGTCTTCTAGGAAGAGTTCGACACTGGGGCCCTCCTCTTTCTCCGGGATCCCAAGAATCCTGAGGTTATTGCGTCGTGCCCTGCCCTCACTGTCTTCAGCTCGGTATTCTAGTTAGTTAACCTTCTGGGCAATTATGGCGAGTTGTTGTTCCAACTGGCGGACGTTATCTTCTGTGTCCGACACTCTTTGCTCCGCTTCTCCAACCTAGGACGATAGATTGCGAAGATCCTGACGTAGGAGAGATACTTCCGTGCAGACTCCGCCAATTTTGAGTTCCAGCGATGTTCTCGAGTCCCCAATTGCCTTCATTAAGTCTCTCAAGGAGAGTTGGGGGTCCTGAGCTGCTTCCCCACTATCCGCTTCCGCTGGGGTTCGCATTTCCAGGCGGGGGGGGATTCCACGGTATAGAGGTCCATTTTGCTTTGTAGGGTTTGCCTCTTAGCCTTATCTTTGCCCATGGCGGAGTCGGGTATTTGTGTGAGGCGGCAAGTCCGGATGGGTCGTATTGGTGCCCCCCAGGGGGTTGTTGTGAAGTCTGAATTGGGGTGGGTTAGTCGGGCGACGGTCTTTCACTATTGAGTCCCTGTTCAGGAGTGCCGGCAGGATTGCTTGGCCACTGGGAGCAGACCCCTGCTATGGTTGGCCCGTTGTGTCTATCGGAGGGTCGTGGGCCCACAGAGATGGCATCCACCTATACGCCCACCCAGGGTCCATATTATGTTCTTTTCATGAGTGGCGTGTGGAAGGCGGTAGCCGCGGCTCTCTGCTGTGCGCGCCACCTTGTGCTGCCCCTGGAGGCTGTTAGTTGTGTTAATTGTGGGGTAGTTCCCTTGTCGCTGGCGGTTCCAAGGGTCCCTGGTCAGGGTTGGTCCGGTGAATTTCGGGGTTTGCCCCAATGCGTGGTCCCACATAGGGCAGTCTCCCCCCAATAGAGTATCCGCCCAGCTCCTTATGCTTGTGCAGTTGTGGTCCTTACATCGGGGGTCTCCGTCCCTCCCAGGGTCACTGCCCACAGTTGCCAACTTGTTGCCAGTTCTCTCGGCCCCAGATCGTTTGTGGAGGGTGCTGCAGGCGTTGTCACCAGTTCTGGGGGCTAGTGGTGATGGGGGAGGAGAGCGTCCCCAGTCCCCTCAGCTCCGTGCCCCCCACAGATGAACCTCTGAGTTCACTTTTAGGCGGGGGTGTGGCGTCTCCTTAATGTGGGTCGGTATCCCGTCGTCCGCAGGCTGGGGGAGGGAAGGGGGGGGACTTCCCTTACCTCGTTGATGCTGATGGGGGAGCGCAACACCGCGTTGCCGGTTTTCGTGTCGTGGCTCAACCCCAGGCGTTGCAGTCCCGCAGATGGGGGGTGAGGGGGGGGCGGAAAGGCCCCGAGCCTGTGGCGCGCCGCTCGCCTCCGTTTGCGCCGCCGGGTCAGGTAGCACAGCGTAGATATCCCCCGCTGTCAATGTCCAGGTGCCCCGTGCAGTGCCGGTGTCCAGGGTCGCCGCAGCCTCAGCGCCGAACGTCGGCAGCGGCCGTGTCCGCGGTTCGGGCACTCGTCAGCCGCCTCAAGCAGGGAACTCAGCAGGGTGGAGGGGCCTCGGGCGGCAGTCAGGAGGAGCTGGGGCGATGCCGCGAGCAGGCGTCTTCGGCTCGCTCGTTCCCCGAGGGCCTCAATGGCCGCCGCAGCCCATGGGGGGAGGGGCGGAGGAGCCGCCGTCAACCGCCCAGCAATGGCACCGAGTCTCGCGCCGGCGGACACAGGGACGTCTCTCGCGCTCCGCGGTCCGATTATGCTCGAGGCTGTAGCAGGCGGTGCCTGGATGGGTCCGCCACTGCTGTGCTGCTTCGGGAGGTCGGGAGAATTCCCAGAGCGGAGTAATTGCAGGATATTTTATCGCGGCCCCCGGGAGCCGACGCGATTAGTTCTTCATGCGCGGCTCGCGCATGCGCTGAGTTCTTCTCAAACCTTTTAAAGGGCATCTGAACACCTGCTTCAAGCGAAGAATGGCAAAAGAAGTTTGCTAATCAACACTGAGCAAAGGCCCCCAACTATCAAGTGGGAGACAAAGTTTGGCTGGCGTCTAAACACGTGTCCATTAAAGGACCCCGAACTTTCCGTCCAAGATACCTGGGTCCATTCACCGTCACCTCCGTGATAAATCCTGTGGCGGTCAAACTAGCTTTGCCGTCAAACATGCAGATTCATCCTGTGTTCCACGTATCTCTCCTTAAACCTGTTCAACCTGGGACTAGACTAGCAATGCTACCGCAGCCAGTAGTAGTTGCCAGGGAGCCAGAATTCGAGGTCAAGGACATCCTAGAAAGTATGTCAGATCCAGATTATACTACTTAGTAGACTGGAAGGGGTATGGTCCACAAGACAGGACATGGGAGCCTTGTGAGTACATCCATGCACCTCGCTTGCTTAGACGATTTCATCAAAACCATCCAACGAAACCAGGACCTGACAGAAGAGCCACCTTGAGAGGGGCCTTGTGGGGAGAGTGCTGTCATGATTCCTGCCCCTCTTGTCCCCAGCCCTCTAAGATGTCAGGCTGGAGCCAGGCCACGATCACCTACATGGCCCTCAAGGGCCTCTCCATCCCTCCAAAGACTCACTTGGAGTCAGACTTGGCGCTTGTGGCACCACACTCACTCACTCCCATAGGATAACATTGGGGATTGGACTTGTAATGCATTGATGGGGACAAGATGGATGCCCCCACATATTTTGGTTCCCAGCACTGCATGTGCAGTCTAGTCTTTTGGGTGTGCTTCAGCCCAGAGGCACCTGGGATACCCAGAGACTATTTAAGCCACACCCAGGCTGAGAAGCATGCTTTGCGTTTTCTGCACCTGCAGCGTGACACTCACCGTGTTCGGATCGGTCTCCAGTGGGCCAGCATCTTTCTTCTGCGCTCAGCTCCTGCAAGAACAAGAACACCGTTAGGAACATCCTTACCTTGCAGCCCTTCTGCCCATCATTCAACGCTCTTTCTGTTCTGCGGGCATCTTCGGCGGTGTCATTCCCATCCCGGCACGCCGCTTCCTAATGAAGAGGAAAAGAACAGAGAAAAGGCATTAGTAAGCATTTTACAGCTCTTTGCTTATTTTTTTTTTCAAATACAGTACAAGCTTCAAACGCTCACCTGAATGCCAGTCGCTCTGGGGGAACTGTTTCTCCGGAACGTCTCATCCATCTGCGAGGGGGAAAAGACACTCCAGGTTAGCGTGGAAACATCTAGAGGCGCCGCATACCGCGCTTACTCACCGCATGTGTTCTTTATAACCGGCATCCATGCTGACAAAGTTGCGGCACCTAAAAGATACAGAAAAAGAACTCAGTTCAATACAAATCCGAAAAAAGGGAGCATCGCGCATCGCGCTCTCACTCACCTTCAGCGCCACTCATCTCAGCAGCACGCCGCCATCCCCGGACGCCGGCCATCATCTAAGAAGGAATGAAGTTAGATAACTGTTCAAAGACTCATTATACTTACCAGTCGGACTCTCGCCAGTGAAGTAACTAGGCACCAACGAGCCCACATCAATTAACGCGCCCCTGCGCTGAAAGCAGGACGGAGAGCACTTCATCCATGAAAACAAGGTGAGCTGTGGATCAAAGGGAAGGGTTTGACCCCGGGGAGGAAGCGGTTCAAGCACACAGAGACAATAGGAAGTTAAACTCTACCAATCCTGTGTTTCAGGCCCAGTC
Source organism: Ambystoma mexicanum (assembly GCF_040938575.1). Classification (NCBI taxonomy): domain Eukaryota; kingdom Metazoa; phylum Chordata; class Amphibia; order Caudata; family Ambystomatidae; genus Ambystoma; species Ambystoma mexicanum. Next base: position 33,169,024 of record NC_090934.1, read on the forward strand.
GCCAGTCGAATAGCCTCCAGGGAAGGGTTTGAGGTCGTAAGAGGCCAGGACCGGCTGAGTGACGTCCCCGTGGATACCAGGTAAGCGTTACACCCTGGAAGCCATCCACCCCATTGAACACCGAATCATGTCACAGGAGCGCACTAGGGGCAAGTCTGCCCTGGACAGGGTGAGAAAGCCCAAATTTAGCGACCAGGAGCTGGCTGTTCTGGTGGAGGAGGCTGAGATCCATCATGAAGAGCTGCAGCAGTGCAAAACCAGTGGCCAGCGCAGAGCACAAATTTGGTGCAACATCAGCCAAAGGGTCACCGCCGTGTGGCGCATGCCCCGGGATGGGGAGGATTGCCGCAAGCGCCTTAACAACCTGCGTGTGAGAGTCCGCGGCATCCTCTCACAGCACAGGAGTGCAAGCAGGGGCTCTGGAGGAGGGTTACCACCACCCCCACCCGAACTCACACCTTGGGAGGAGAAGATGAGTGCCCTGATTGACATCGGCACCATCGAGGGAATTGGTGGAGCGGAGGCAGGCACTGGCATTGATCCGACTGCAGGTGAGTCCCACCCCAAATGCATGCAACTGAAAGAACCACACATGCAGACCCTGAGTGAATGAATGTGAAGAAATGCGTGTGAGGCACTGCAGACACCCATAAGTGACCCCTTGATCCATTGAACCGTAGTGCTGCCTAGACTACCCTGCACGTGCAGTGCATCAATAGAAGGGGCAGGAGACAGACATCCATAGCCATGGGACAGCTACGTAGAGTGTGAGTGTGCAAGAATACACCCCCAGTACCCTGAGTGCAGTGCACCACAACCCTGCATGTAATCTTGTCACACAAACATTCCCATGCAGTGTACCTCCACACTTACACCAAGCACCACATGGCGACTGCCCAAAATGCAAGTTGAATGCTAGATTGATACTGTCTTCAATCCCATTTCATGGCATGAACTGCTTTATACTAATGTAGGTTGCTTTGAACTCAAACCACACCCTATATACCCCACAGGCACACGGCAAACCCCACGGGATGAAGATGATGGGGAGGGGGCCACACCATCACAGCGCCCGAGGCAGCGAGCCTCCACCAGCACCACCACCCCACAAAGGGCCCGCACGGAAGGGAACCGACCCAGGCCACCTCCCACTTCACCACAACGCAGCCCTACCAGACTGCAGCAGCAGCCACATGCCCGTAGGGAGTCCACGGCCAGCTTGCCCCAAGCCACCAGGCATAGCCCTGATGCAGAGGGACTCACCTGTGGATCGGAGCCCAACGTGGGAGTGACACCTCCACGTGCGCATCAGTCAGGACGTCTGCATTCACCCGGAAGCAGTGACGCTGAAGGGATGGTGACACCACAGGGGACCCCAGGGCCAGGCACACAGCTAGCACAAACCCCACCTGTGCATGTGCGTCGTGTCCGCACACCACAGCCAGACGAAGACATGCCATCATACGGCAGCCCTGAAGACTGGCACTCAGAGCCCGGCAGTCTAATTCCACCCGGCAACATGTCCCCATGCAGCCCCCCCCCAACAGCGCACAAGTCGCAGGCCGGCACCTACCACACCACGGGCACCCTTCATCACGGGGGCAGCAGTGATGGGCCGACTGGATGTGATCGAGGCCAAACAGGCCAAAGTTGAATCCATGGCCAAGGTGGACAGCCGGCACATCAAGGCCATCAGTGCATCCATACGCCATGGATGCAAGTACATACCGCGTGAAAATGCGCTCACACGCAGGGTGGTGGAGCAATGCACCGCAGCCCTGAAAGGGTTTGGACAAAGGGTGAGGGAGGTGTGCGAGGCAGTATCAGCACTTGCTGAGCAGACAAGGGAGGGGAACAACCTTCTCCGACAGCACATGCAAGCAACCGGCACAGTCCCATCAGCCTCCACTACACCCACGGAGGGATCCCTTGAGCTGTCCCCTAGGCGCCGTTCTATGCACCACCACCTGAGGTCACACACACCAGAGGGGCCTGGACAAGGAAAGCACCCACGACCATCCTAGTCGGACATGGCATCGTTGTGGGTGCCCTGATAACAAACATGCACCTACCTGCACTGTTGTGGGGAGTTCATTGGGGGAGGGGGGGATTGTGTGCTGGGTGTTCACTGGGGGGAGGGGGGATTGTGTGCTGGGTGTTCACTGGGGGGGAGGGGGGATTGTGTGCTGGGTGTTTACTGGGGGAGGGGGGATTGTGTGCTGGGTGTTCACTGGGGGGAGGGGGGATTGTGTGCTGGGTGTTCACTGGGGGGAGGGGGATTGCTAAACTGAGAAATCACGTTTCAAAAATCACGAAGCATGGACAGTAGTGATTATGATAAATTGTTCTTTAATGTTGAAGTGACAAGTGTTAAATGTAGCCTTCACCCTTATAAAAATTAATCAATCAATCCCTGTCTGGCCAACCTCCCCTCCCTCAGACCAACCCTTTGTGCACGTGCAACACCTTCAGGCACGTCATCACCTTCACTCCCATCTCCCATCCTCAGGTGGCTGCACATGAGCATCAGGGGGCAGTGGCACATTCCTGCGACAGGAGATGTTGTGCAGCATGGCACATGTCAGTACAATTTTTCCAACTTTTTCGGGTGCATACATCAATGCCCCCCGTACGGTCTAGGCACCGGAAGCGTGCCTTCAGTAGTCCAAATGCCCTCTCTACGCAGATGCGTGTACGTCCATGGCCAATGTTGTATGCCCGCTCTGCTGCAGTGTGTGGATGACGCACAGGGGTCATGAGCCATGTGTACTGGGGATATCCAGAATCACCTGCAGGGGAGAGAAAGCGGGTTTGGGGACAAGGTAAGTTCAGTGGGTGTACAGGGCTCAGTCATCAGTGTCATTTAGTCACTAACATTGTGGAGTGTGCTGTGCTACGAGCACCATTGATTCAATGAGGTACTCACAACTTGGTACGCCTCTGTTTCAGTATGTAACAGTACTCAATCACTTGTCACTGGGGAAAGGGGCCCTTCCATCTGCTTGTGCATGCGAGAAGTGGCTACCTCATGTGTCATTGCCATTCCCTTTGGCTGCATTTGCATTTGCTGGTTGTCACTGTTCTGTACTGTTCTCCATGCATTTCCTTGGCCATTCAGGGGACAGGGTTTGTGGGATGTACATTGCCATTACTCGGACTACTTATGTGTGGTGCATTTGTGGATGTGGCGGCTTTTGTGTTACATTTGCATGACTGTCGGGTGGGCAGGGTGGGATGTCTGTACTGTGTCAGTGTTGGAAGCCATAGTGCTACTCACACAGGAGGCTTTGTGGTGGTAGGCCTTCCATATGTCACTGTGCTGCCACATTTTACGTCTTGAATGGGTGTCTTCTGCTGTGTTGGACATGTCCAAGGTTTATTGTGCAAGGTGCTTGATTGGAAATGCTGTACTGCTGGTGCTGCCTATTGACATTCATGGATTTTATTGTGTGTGACCAGCCCCATCAGTTGTGGATTAACATGCATTATGGTATACATTTGTACTCACCCAGCAGCCAAGTGTTTTGCCCTCAGTGCCTTTCCATGTACGCTGGCACGGTACTGTTGCGCAGGACCATGGAGTCGTGGGTAGATCCTGGGTAGCGGGCACAGCAGTGGCTGAAGGTGAGGTCAGGGCCACATGTCATCTGCACATTCAGGGAATGGTAATGTTTCCAGTTTCTGTAGGCTGCCTCATGTGCCTGGGGTGGTACCAGTGCTACATGTGTGCAGTCCAGGGCTGCTATTACATTCGGGACTTGGGCAATGGCATGGAATTGACCCTTCAGCTGGTTCACCTGTGCCTGTGTGGCTGGCAATGCGATGTGCTCATTCGCATGATTCAACAGTGCATCCAGCACCTGTCCCAGCATGGCACTGAATGTGGACTGGGCCATGCCATGCATCATGGCAACGGCGTGTTGGTAGCTGCCAGTCCTGAGGAATTGTAGCACAGACACGAGCTTCACTAGCGGAGGTACTGCTGTGCTGATGGCTATACGGCTGCCGATGTCAGCCTGGATTGTGTCCAGCAACTGGGTGATGATTGCCCTGTCCAGCCGATATTCAGTCACCAACTGGCCATCAGTCAGGGCCCAGGGTGTTGGCCTGACCCTGGGGATGGCTGGCCGCCTTGCTGGTGCTGCTCTCCTCCTCCTTCTCCTCATCCCCACCACCCCCTGCGCTCCCAGGGCCCTGGCCTGGTTGGCTGGCCTCTGTAGCTCCAGGCACAGCAGGAGAAGTCCACATCAAGGCTCCCTGCCCCAAATGGCAGCATGGTGTTGGGGAGGGTGTGTTGTGCATGGATGGGTTCTTTGTAGGCCTCTGATTTGCATTGGTTTCATCTGGGCCCTTATTGCTGTGACATGTGTTCTTTTACCTCCAGCTTTTTGCTGGGGGTATTTTCGGCAGATTTTCCGCCGCTTTTCTGGCGCTAATTGCACCTACGCCGGACTCGTGATTGCAATGTTTTAGCGCAAATGGTTACTGGCGCTTTTACAGGCGACGCTTGTACAGCCAGCTGTACTTGCACCGGCTGTAATGGCGCCAGCGGTATTTGGACCCGTGATCCGACGGACCCTTAAAATTGGCGCTGATAGCGTTACCGCCAATTTTAAGGGTTACCGCCCAACTCGTGATGAGGTCCATTGTGTCTGTTGCCTTAAACCTAGCACTTGCCACTTGCTGGCTGCACTACCACTGTTTGTTGCTTTTTATTATATATTTATTTATTTTGTATTTTTATTCCTTTGCTCAGCACTTTCCACTTATCCCCCCCATGCACTTTCCCCTTTCCCTCACCCATGCACTTGCACGTTCTCAATGTCACTGGGCCGAGTAATTGTTGTTTTGTTCTTCCTTGTTCCCCTCCCTTGCCTTGTCGCGCTCTGAAACTCTTGTGTACGAGCGCGATACAAATAAAATATCAATATTAATATCATTGGATATGCCATGTCACGCAACCACATGTTCTTAGCAGGGGCTCCCTGTGACATCCAAGATAGCAGTGTACATTTATTTGCCAACATAAAACTAAATTAAACAACCTGCCCTCCACTGGGATTTTTCCAATATCTCCCAGTAGGTATTTGGCTGGCATTAGTGCCGACGGAACATCTGTCATTTCGGAGAGAGCATTAGTTACATCTGCCCAAAAGCCTTGTATAGCGGAACAGTTCCAAAACATGTGCGCGAAGTCCACCGGTGTACCAAGGCATTTCGGGCAGGCGTTGCCGGCATTGTGTGTAAACTTGGCGATATTGGTGGGCGTATAGTGTAATCTATTCAGGACCTTGAATTGAATTAATCGATATCGGGCATTAAGGGACACCTCCTTAGTCCGGAGTGTTTCTGGCTCGATTGGGACCGACGGACACACTTCTCTAAAGGCATTGGACATACAGATATACTGTAGTGAGACAACCGGGTTGTTCCTGATTTGAGATGCAACAAAAGTCCCCTCTGGAAACATTTCCCCCATGGTTATTACTCCACCTGGGTCCCATTTGGCCATATGCTCCTGTCTTGAGAGGGCATTATACCCGAGAATCCCCGCAGCGAGGCATGTCTGCTATATGGCCGTGTCATCCCTAAGCGCTTAATTAAGCCAGACCATGCGTTGGCCGTAGTTTCGACTCGGTCAAATGTGGAATTATCCGCATATTGCTTCCCGAAGATCACTGCTGGTAGGTCTATGGGCCGCGCATTCATTTTTGCAACCTCCAAATGACGGTGGCGGGGGGCGAGGAGTACCAGTAGGCCACAAACTGTGCTTGTGCTGTCAGATAGTACAATTCGAAATCCAGCGCCACCAGCCCGCCCTGTGTATATGGTTTGGCGAGGTCTTCCCAAGATATTCTGACCGCCCCAGTCCCCCATAGGAATTTTGTGGCAGTCGATCGCACGGTGGCAAAGAAGACCCTGCCGGGCCAAAGCGGAATGTTAGTGAAGGTATAACTTTGGCAAGACTACCATCTTTAGCAGCGATAAACGGCCATACAGCCGTATCGGAAGCGTGAACCAGAATTCAAGTTTTCAGGTGAGGACGGGGAGGTAAGCCACCAAATGATCAGAGTAAAGTGATTTTGCTGACCGTGGGACCCATACTACCAAGTACTTAATAGAGTCGGTTGCACATATGAAGGGCACTAGATCCGCAGATCTAGCTACGTCCGTTAGATGTAATAGTTCTTATTTATTCCAGATGATTCGATACCCGAATAAGTGGAGAAGACCTGCATTTCGTGAAGAATAGTACTTAGATTATTTTCTGGGTCCTGAATATATAATAAGGAGTCATCCGCATACAGAGATGTGATAACTTGGGGACCGTAGATGCGCATTCGTGCCTTTACCAATGCAGCCAATGGTTCGATACAGAGATTGAAGAGGAGCAGGGACAAAGGGCAGCCTTGCCTCGTGCCTCTCTCCAGCGGTATGCTATCAGATAAGAACCCATTTGCTCGTACTTTAGCCCATGGCGCCGAGTACATTAATTTAACACTGATAATGAAATAGTCAACCCAAGTGAAATGCCTTGAGGACCCAGAATGTAAATGTCCATGATATGGAATCAAATGCCTTCTCGGCATCTCATGTTGCGGAAACCGCATTAGCTTCTGGGTTCATTTGGGATAATATACTGAATAGGCGCTGTGAATTCAGGGCTTCAGGGCGGTAGACCTAGCCTGGATGATGCCTGATTGATCTGTATGAGCCAGTTGCCTCATCACGCCAACACTCTGGCAAATATTTTTGCGTCCGTATTTATAAGAGAGAATGGACGATAAAAACTCATATCCTCCCCAATTTGTTAGGCTTGAGAAGGACTGTTATAACCGCCTCACTGGTTGTGAGAGGTAGAGCCCCTCGTTCCAGGGACTCTTCCCACAACTCTAGGAGGAGCAGTGCCTATCCCGTCCATGCCCAGGGCCTTTCCCGATGGGAGGTCAGCAATCGCATGTTCTATCTCCTCTAATTGAAGAGGTGTGTTCAAAAGGATGGCCTCCTCTTCTGACAGTGTTGGAAGTGCCACTCCAGAGAAGAGATATGTTCTCATTTCTGCTAGCGGTTTAGTGTCATCATTTGAGTACATATCGTTGTGTTGTTAGTGTACGGATCGCCGCAACATGGCCTCCCTGGGATTCCACTTGTATCGCTCTGGCCAATGACCTGCCTGTTCGCCTTGCCATATCTACGTGCCATTACTGACCTGCTGAGAAACAGTGTTTCCTGTTCTGCCAGTTCATGAAATTCAAAGAGTTCCATTTTAATTGGGCCTAGCAGTGAAGCTGCAGAGTTTTGCCCATGCCTATGTTCATAGGCACGCAGTCTGATTTCGTTGCCCGTATTTCTTTTCTGATCGTTTCGAATATCCCAGCCGACGCTGATATCCCTACCCCCCTTACATAAATCTTAAATGTCTCCCACAACGTAGCATGGGAAGTCACAGACCCCACGTTGCTCTACGAGAAGATGGATGCGCTAGTGGACAGCATGTTGGTGAACTCTACCCATCAGTGTTAGTGGGTACAACCTCTGCAACGCCTGGGGCACGATAGTCTCACCGGAGCTGAGGGCCAACACGATCCGCCAGTGGTCTGAGTATGTGCGTGGCAACATTTCACAACTATCTACTAGATTTAATAGCGATAGAGAGATAAGCCAATAATCTATGCGGGACCTCCTATCGTGCGTGGTGGGATAGAAGGAATATTCTCTGTCCCTAGGATGTGGGCTTCTGCAGATATCTACCAATTGAAATTGTTCCATGATCCGATGAAGCGCCTGCGCTGCAGCGGAGAGAGGCCTAGCAGAGCTTCCTGTGTGGTCCTATTCTGCACTCAGTATTGTGTTCAGAACTCCACCCCAAATATTCGGGACCCCCACCCAGGTATCTAATAGGGAAGGAAGCTAGCTGAATATAGAATGCAGGGTCGTCACTGTTGGCCCCTGAGGTGTTTACCAACAGCACTTCTGAGCCCCTAATACACCCATGGAATGGTATGTACCGTTCCAGAGGGTTCGCTATGGATTGATGTGGCTGAAATGCTAGAAACCGATGATCAGTGTGAGGACTCCACTTGCTTGTGTGGAGTAGGGAGTGTAAAACCGATTGTTGCTCGACTGGGGGGCGAATACCGTATTGGCACTGGCCGTGGCATGCGTTTATTGTAGTTGCACTATGTTAGGAAGGCTGGGCTTTTAAAACCCAGCCATGGCAGAGGATATTGAAAGGTGTTCGGGTAAGATCGGGTGGAGCAGTGGTGGATCAAGAGACCAGGTGGCAGGCCGATAATGGAGTGGACCTCTGAGGAGATTGAGGCAGTATTCTGAGAGAGTGCAGGTAAGGTATTGTGTGTAGCATGCGGGTGTAAAAGGTGAGTGAAAGAAAGGTGCGATATAGAGGGGGGAAATGTATGAGGATTTCCAGGGGGTATGAGAGTGAGTGTAAGTGACAGATTCTATTGCACAGGAGAGTGGTGATAAAGTGAAAGGTGTTAGTAGGAGTAACAGTGGGAGGACGGAGGGCAGGAGGACGTAGTGGCGAGAGACAGATAGAGAGAGTGTGCTAAGATCAAAAGACAGACGATTAGGCAGGGGTCATTGTGAGAAAGGGGGGAAAGAGAGGGGAGAGGAGTGAGGTGCAGGCAAAGTGAGCGTGGCAGAAGGGAGGGGCAAGGAAGCAAATAGAAGGATGGGGCACGGGAAAGAGGTGAGAGGAGAAGGAAAGAGGTACAGGTAGAGAGAGAGGAAGATCATGGAAGGAGGAGACTGGAGATATAGATAGAGGGAGAAATAGAGACAGAGACTGAGAGGGAGGGAGGGAGAGAGTGAGAAGGGGAGAGACTGGAAGAGAAAGCCCTGGTGACATCAGGCAGTCCAACAGACCAGAGCTATCCCAGAGGGAGATACATAGAAAAGGCCACAGCCTTTAAGTTTCCAAGTTACGATTAGAAAGGCTTAGATAGTTGGGTGTACCTTGCTTTAGTGGATATTCTGGGGGTTAGGGATGCCTGGGATAGTATAGAGGGAGCTCACTGTAAGGTTGAGAGAGCCGTAGGGACCTTCTTATTTTAAACCTTCGTAATCTTCCCAGGTCAGTCCTGTGGTACTGTTGAAGGAACCATGGTTATCTTAGAGTCCAGAATGTCCTCAAACCTGGTTCTAAATTCCCTAACTGCTTGGTCACATCCCTTCTGCACGAGACCACAAGCATCCCCAAACATGTTTCGGCCTTGCTAGGCCTCATCAGTGAGGAGTAGCTTGGATCTCTATGCCCAGCAGGCAAGAGACCCACGTCTGGACATGCCTGTCCCACTCGGGGTGACTACAGCAAAAAAAAAGAGGTGACAGCTGTACGTTTAGAATTAAACTTAACCTCTAGCATGGCTCTGGGCAAAACTTCAGACCATCGTTCGTCGACTACCAAGCCATTGCAAAAGGGGAATGACCATATGCAAATCAGGCTTGGTCCCACTCCAAAAGGGTCAGTACAGCCCAAACTGCTTGATTACATCCCTTCTGAACGAGACCACACGCATCCCCAAACATGTTTCGGCCTTGTTTGGCCTCATCAGTGAGAGTAACTTGGATCTCTATGCCCAGCAGGCAAGAGACCCACGTCTGGACATGCCTGTCCCACTCGGGGTGACTACAGCAAAACAAAAGAGGTGACGGCTGGAAGTTTAGAATTAATCTTAACCTCTGGCATGGCTCTGGGCAACCCTCCAGACCATCGTCCTTCACCTGCCAAGCCATTGCAAAAGGGGAAAGACCATATGCAATTCAGGCTTGGTGCCACCCCAATAGAGGTAGTCCAGCCCAAACTGCTTGGTCACATCCCTTCCGCACAAGACTAGAAGCATCCCCAAACATGTTTAAGCCTTGTTGGGCTTCATCAGTGAGGAGTAGCTTGGGTCTCTAGGCCCAACAGATGTGATGAAGCGCCTCATTCATCTGTAAGAATCTAGAATGCAAACACACCTGATTCTAAGTGTTGAAGGACGACAGCCATCTCTAAGAGTCCAGCATGCCTTTAGACCTGGTTCTCAGTCTCTAAGAGTCTGGCATGCCATCAGACCTGGTTCTGAATCTCTAAGAGTCTGGCATGCCTTCAGTCCTGGCTCTCAGTCTCTAAGAGTCCAGCATGCCTTCAGGCCTGGCTCTCAGTCTCTAAGAGTCTGACATGCCTTCAGTCCTGGCTCTCAGTCTCTAAGAGTCCATCATGCCTTCAGGCAGGGCTCTCAGTCTCTAAGAGTCTGACATGCCTTCAGGCCTAGCTCTCAGTCTCTAAGAGTCTGACATGCCTTCAGGCCTAGCTCTCAGTCTCTAAGAGTCCAGCATGCCTTCAGGCAGGGCTCTCGGTCTCTAAGAGTCTGACATGCCTTCAGTCCTGGCTCTCAGTCTCTAAGAGTCCAGCATGCCTTCAGGCCTGGCTCTCAGTCTCTAAGAGTCTGGCATGCCATCAGACCTGGTTCTGAATCTCTAAGAGTCTGGCATGCCTTCACACCTGGTTCTCAGTCTCTAAGAGTCCAGAATGCCTTCAAACTTGGTTCTAATTGTTGAAGGACGACAGCCATCTCTCAGAGTTCAGCATGCCTTCAGACCTGGTTCTCAGTCTCTAAAAATCCGGCATGCCTTCAGACCTGTTTCCCAGTCTATAAGAGTCCAGCATGCCTTCAGACCTGGTTCTCAGTCTCTAAGAGTCAGGCATGCCTTCAGACCTGATTCTCAGTCTCTAACAGTCCAGCATGCCTTCAGACCTGGTTCTCAGTCTCTAAGAGTCAAGCATGCCTTCAGACCTGGTTCTCAGTATCTAAGAGTCCAGCATGCCTTCACACCTGGTTCTCAGTCTCTAAGAGTCAGGCATGCCTCAGACCTGGTTCTCAGTCTCTAAGAGTCCAGCATGCCTTCACACCTGGTTCTCAGTCTCTAGGAGTCCAGCATGCCATCAAATCTGGTTCTAGGTATCCAAGAGTCTTTTTGGCTACTCTAACCCTAACCCCTTCCCAATCCTTCAGCTTCAACTGCCTTTGATGCTGGCCTTTGTTTCGGCTGTGGCACTTTGAAGTATATCAAAAGCATGCTTCAATGCATGCATTTGCCAGATAATTCTTGCCGGCAATGTTTCTTTTGCAGGAATTGCTTACAAACATGTCCATCCCTTCCTTGTTGACCATGACCACCGTTCACCCACAAGCTCATGGACGCTCTCATCCTTTCCGCCACTCTGTGACTGTAGTAAGATGAAGACGTGACCTGCCTTTGGAGTAAGGGGAAGGGGTGAGGCAGGGACCAGGCATGACTTCAATAGTTGTATAAAAGGCTCAATTGAAGTTACAGAAATAAGATATAGGACTCCATTTTAGGCAACCCTACTTACTTCCAGTATCAGAACACTCATGTGCTATCCCTTTAAACTACCACACACGGCAGAGTGACGTAACTTTGTCGCGTGTGGATGCTAATAAAATGGGTAGGTCACGTTCGCTCAGGAGAGCATGTGTGGAGCCCAGACGAGATGCAGAGCCTCACAAGTCTTCTGTTTGCCGGGGCGGCTCACAGTGCATAGTAAGGTTCGTACTAAGGGGCCCCCTACCCCATTGGTGACGAGGTGGTTGTCCATACTGACATGGACCAGCTGGGCTAATCCAGCCGTGAGAGGAGAGCTACGGCTCGTGGTACAACTTTCTCATGCCGTGCAGCCGGCAGGTACAGCATTATTAGACGCCATTTTTGCCACACATGGTGGGGGAGATTGCGGCTCCATAAAGGAGTGCTTGTGCGCCTCCCGCGCCAAATTTTTGGAAAAACCCCATGGCCGCATGGGCCTTTTGCTGAATTCTGGTGGTTGTGACGTCCCAGTTCATGGTAGCGCGCATGCGCGGGCCTCGTTATGACCCGCGCATGCGCCGTAGAAATAAACTGCGTCCGTGCGGCAGTTGCCGCCGGGACGCGCAGCGAGCAACATCACGTCCCGTGTCCTCATTGTGTGAGTGCGCGTGCGTGTGCCTGCAAGGGCCGTGGGGCCACACACAACAACTGGCGACGAGGCAGGATTGCCGCCACAGCGTTCGCCCAACACACGTGGGCGTACAATCCGCATCATTACGCGATGGCACGACGCGGACCTAGCGTGAACATTCTTTTCTCCTCAGAGCAGTAGCGGCCTGAAAAGGTGCTTGTGCGCTGCTACCCAGAGAAGAGAGAATTAATTTTTGGAATATTTGACTGTCCCCAACAACCTGGGGACAATCTGGAAAAACAGACACAAGGCCTGTGCGACCTGTGAAGATGGCCAGTAGCGACGAAGAAACAGAAGTAGCGACAAGAGCGGTGAGGACACAACAGGGGTAGCTGTTACCAATGCAGGAGTTTGATACATCGGGACTCCCGTCCAAACTAGGCCCCAAGTGGCTACTATGGGTAAAGAAGCTCGAGATGTACTTCACAGCGACCGGAACAACCAACGATGATGCAAAAAGGGCGACCCTTCTGTATTCGGCCGGGCTGGACGTAATGTGCATCTACGAATCACTCACCCTGCCAGTGGTCACTTACACCACTGTCAAGACTGCGCTAGAAAACCACTTCATTCCACAGTCGAATGTTGACTATGAAAGATTTTTGTTCTGCAGAGAGAAGCAAAGGGAGGAAGAATCCCTCGATCAATTCTATGCCAGACTGAGGCTGATGGCCAGCACATGTCGCTGGGACAACGAGGAGTTGATGATAAGAAACCAGGTCCTCCAGGGCTGCAGCTCAGGTAAATTGCGGCGACAAGTGCTGAGAGAACCGGGGTGGACACTACAGCAGATACTAGATAGTGGCCGGACGTACGAGCTGGCATAATCCAGAGGAGCGAGCATGGACGCAGCGATTAGGACAAGCGTGCGGAAAGAAGCTTTTGCCATGAACAAACGGACCAAGCTGAAGGATAAGTGGGTCCCGAAGACAACTGAGAACCGACATCCTGCAGCGCCCGGATCACTCTGCCAAGACTGCGGATATGACCTGCCACATATAGAGGAATGTCCTGCTAAAACAAGATCCTGTGGACGGTGCAATGGACCGGGGCACTATGCCCGCATGTGCCGCGCCCCCGCTCCTGTGCCTACACAGAGAGGCCCCGCAAGAGCACGGGGCAGCGGTTTCAGAAGGCAGCGCAGCATCGCAGCTCTTGACCAAGAGATACAGAGGTTGCAGCTTGCAGAGGAAGAGGAAGAGGAGGAGGACGACGAAGAAGAAGTATTTTTCATTTCAAACATTGCCTCAGGAAGCAAACAGAAGAGACAACCCAAGTGTGTGGTGAACATATTGGGCGTGCCGACGCAGATCCTCATCGACACCGGAGCATCTGTATGCGTGCTGGCGGGAGGAACACTATCAAAGACTCCCAGGCCCCCCGGCACTGGACAAATCCATGGCGAAGATATTCACTTTTGGGGGAGACACCCCGTTGCCACTCAAGGGAGTGTTCGTGTCACCGGTATCGAGAGGGGAAAACACCATCAAGGCAAGGTTCTTTGCAACGGACGTTAGCCCTCACTCGCTACTCAGCTGCGCTGCATCGAAGGCCCTCAATTTGGTTCATTTTGCATATGGAGTTTACCAGATTGACATCGAAACGCTGCTGGACAAGTTCTCAAGCATCTTCGAGGGAATAGGGAAGCTGAAAGCACCCCCGGTGCGCCTACATATCGATGAGTCCATCAGACCGACAGCCCTTAAGCACCGAAGGATACCATTGCACCTCAGGGAGAAGGTGGAGGAAGAACTCCGATCACTCGTTAGCATGGACATTATTGAGAGAGTGGAGGGGCCGACACCCTGGGTGTCACCAATTGTGGTGGCTCCCAAGCCGAAACAGCCCGGTGCGGTGAGAATTTGCGTAGACATGCGCCTTCCAAATGCTGCAATCAAGAGGGAGAGGCACATTACTCCAACTCTAGATGACATCATCGGAGAGCTACAAGGGGCAAAAGTATTTTCAAAACTGGACCTACGGGCGGGCTATCACCAGCTCGAGCTGCACCCGGACTCCAGATTCATAACGACCTTCACGACGCATGATGGTCCATACCAATTTAAACGCCTGAGCTTCGGGGTGTTGTCGGCTGCCGAAGTATTTCAGAACACCATCAGGCCTAAAAGGTGTATTGAACATGAGCAACGACATTTTAGTATTCGCGGATTCGGAAAGGGAGCACATGAAGAGACTGGAGAGCACGCTCCAGAGACTGAGGAACTTAGGGCTCACCCTACATCGACAAAAGTGCGAATTTTTCAAAGACCGCATCGGCTTCTTCGGCTTCATCTTTCACGCGGCCGGTGTGTCACCTGACCCAGGCAAAGTCAAGGACATTAAGGAAGCCGCCCACCCACAGTCCCCCACGGAAGTTAGGAGTTTCCTGGGGATGGTAACTTACTGCGGGCGTTTCATCAAAGGGCTGGCATCGCTGGCAGAACCACTCAGGGTGTTAACAAGGAACGATGCAGTGTGGAAATGGGGTGCCAGTGAACAAGAAGCATTTCAGGCCCTGAAGAACGCCCTGTCCGATGGGGACACCATGGCATACTTCAACCCCAAGGTGGAATCGGAGGTGGTGGTCGATGCGAGTCCGGTGGGAGTAGGGGCGATGCTGCTACAACCCGATGAACGCGGGGACATGCGTCCCATCGCCTACGCAAGTAAGGCCCTTCCAAACACGGAAATGAGATACTCGGAGATCGAACGGGAGGCGTTGGCCATCCTGTGGGGCTGTCGCCATTTCCGCTTATACATTTTGGGCAAACCTGTCGTGGTGGTGACCGACCACAAGCCGCTACTGCCCATACTTGCAGGCGTGTCATCCAAGCTGCCCCCCAGGATCGAAAGGTGGATTCTGGCCCTGATGGAGTATGGTGTGCGACTAATTTATCGACCAGGAACAAACAACCCGGCCGATTATTTGTCACGCCACCCCAACAAGGAAAACACCGTCACTAACATTGGGGCGAACGAATGCCATGGGCTGCTGTGTCAAGTGGTGGAAGGGTCCCTTCCAATGGCACTCTCAAGAATTTCAATAGCGACGGAATCCTCCAACGACAAGGTTTTTAGCATCATCAAAACCGCAGTGAGGAGCGGTGATTGGAGGGAGGTGCTGCGCAACAACTCGCGCCGACAAGAGGAGGCCCAGAGAGACCTCCGGGCACTCTGGAAAGTGAGAGATGAACTCTCCGTCTCAGACGATGGGCTGATACTCAGAGGGAGACAAATCGTCATTCCACGGGCACTGAGGACAAGGGTGTTCGAACTGGCCCATATTGGTCATCAGGGGGTCGTCAAAACGAAGGCACGGCTAAGACCCAAAGTCTGGTTCCCGGATTTGGAGGGGAGAGTGGAGAGCTTTGTGAGGAGATGTGTGGCTTGCCAGGCGGCGACCCCAGGAGACAGAGCCCCACCGATAAGATTGATGGAGCGCAGTAACAAGCCGTGGGGGACTGTTCATGTGGACTTCGGCTCGACTGGTCGTGGCATGTACTTTCTGGTAGCAGTCGACCAATGGTCCAGATACCCCGAGGTGGAGGTGGTGGAGTCGACGGCGACAGAGTTCGCGACTAAGGCGTTGGACAAAATGTTCGCCACACACGGATTCCCGGACCTACTGTGCTCAGACAACGGGCTGCCGTTCATAGGCAGCCAGTTCGCAACCTACCTCCGAGAAAGGGGGATCCAGCATCGCAGAGTGTCCCCACTCTGGCCGCGAGCCAACGGTGAGGCCGAAAGAATGATGCGGACCCTCAACAAGGTTCTAAGAATTTCCGCCAGTGGCAGTGAAGACCTGGAGAGAAAACTAGTGGAATTTCTACGAGAGTATCGCACGACGCCCCACCAGTCCACGAGAGTGGCTCCCACCGAAGCACTGTTCGGACGATGCCCGAGGGGAATGCTACCGGAAGAGGAGGGCCGTCTGCCAGGAATGATCAATAACAAGGGAGTCCAGGAAGAACGGGCCCGGCGCAACAACAAAGAAATTGAACGGAGGTGTCTGCAGGAAAAGGAGGTGCGAGTAGGGGACACGGTGCTGGTCAGAAACCGGCACCCCGAAGGGAAGCTGTCCCTACCATTTGAGCCGCGCCCGTGGAAGGTAACGCATGTGAAAGGCACGATGGTGACGGCGGCCTGCGACCGAGGAACAGTCACGCGCAACCGATCCTTCTTCAAAAGACTCGAGACGCCCGCCGAGAACGGGGCTCCGGAGGAATCTGCGGGTCGGGAGGAGCCACCTGGAGATCAGGAGGGCGAGCAAGCCAGGGCCTCCACACACTCTGAATCGGGGTGTGCCACACCGCCCACCACCTCGCCAAGGTACCCGGTCCACCGTGAGCGGAGGCTACCGGGGCATCTCAAGGATTATGTCCTGGACTCAGGTGACTGAGCCGAGAAGGTGAGGTGAGACTTAAAGTTGCGCAGGGGTGTGCCCACCCCAAAGGTTTACACTGTTTTGGTTAAAGTTAAAAAGGGATGTGACGTCCCAGTTCATGGTAGCGCGCATGCGCGGGCCTCGTTGTGACCCATGCATGCGCCGTAGAAATAAACTGCGTCCGTGCGGCAGTTGCCGCCGGGACGCGCAGAGAGCAACATCGCTTCCCGTGTCCTCATTGTGTGAGTGCGTGTGCCTGCAAGGGCCGTGGGGCCACACACAACAGTGGTTTGGAGCTCTCCATTAACAAGTGGAAGGTGAGAGATTGTGTGACTGGGCAGCAAGGAGGAGGAGCACAAAGTTCTGGTGTCTTTCTCTCTGTTTCACCATTCTTGTTTTCCCATTGTACTCACTCATCTATGGTGGTGAAAGAGTATCTTTTTATTCAGTGACATTGATCTCCTACTGTGTGCAGCTGGTGAGGATCTACCTTTCAAGTTGTGCTCAATATTTACTTCGGCCCCTCTGCTTGGTGTGGAAGGGCAGGACTTGGTGTGGGAGTGTAAAATCCAGGTGGTGCTGGTCACTCTGGTGGAGTTTATTTTGTTCTGCCTCTAGCGTGGGTTGCAGCCCCTAACAAGGAAGGGATGCTTGTGCGTTCACCAACATGGTGGACAACCTACATGCAGGTGGAGGTGCCACTAGAGCTGCATCAACTGCGCAAGGGTGTGCCGGAGTTCGGCGTCAATGGGGTACGTTAGCCCCTATGCCTGAGTTTTATATCTCGGGGCACCATCGGGCCTAGGTCCACGCTGGAAATCCTGGATTGATCGTATGGACATATATTTCAAGGCCACAGGAGAGATTGACGAAGAAAGTAAGGTGGCAACACACTTGTACTGGCTGGCCCCGCAGTGCACCGGCTATTTCAGTTGTTAGAGCCTGTAGATGCGCCCTATGCTGTGGTGAAAGACGCACTGTGCGAACATTTTATGCCTCTAGCAAATGTGGACTATGAGGGGTTCATCAGGTGCAGTGCAAGGCAGAAGGACGACCAGTCTCTGGGCGTTTTTTTATGGATGTCTCTGGCGGATGGCAATATCATGTGCGTGGGACAATGAACAGGCCATGATTCGAAACCAGCTCATTCAGGGCTTCGTGTCGGGGAAACTCCAGCATCAGGTCCTTTGGGTGCCTGGCCTCATGCTGCCCTATGTCCTGGTGCTTGGACAATCACATGAGGTGGCAGAGACTCGGGCGTTAAGAATGCACGCAGTGATTTGCCCTGCCAGGTCAGAGGTGTGTGCCATTGGCAGTGGCTAAAGGGCGAGAGGGGCCCGTCGGTCCACTGCGCAGCAGAGGGACATGAACAGCTGGGGCCCCGAGTCATGTATGAAGTGTGCTATGATCGGCTGCACCCTGCAGAGTGTCCCGCAAAAGGGAACACATGTTGACAGTGTGACACGATGGATTATTTTGTCCACATGTGCAGGGTTCCGTTGCTGGTGGCTGTGCAGAGAGGCCCCATTTGGGCTGGTTCCTTCCGACTGCAACTTCCAATGAATGTGGCACTCGTGGATCAGGAGGAGGACAGGGCCCCACAGGACCTGGAGGAAGAGTAGGATCATGAGAACATATTCTTCATCTCAAGTGTGATTGGTCTGAAAGCGAAAACCAGGTGGCAGCCGTAGTGTGTGGTGCAGGAGGTTGGGCCGCCAGTACCGGTGTTGTTGGACACAGGGGTCTCAGTCAATGTCATGGCCAGGGTAAACTACGAGGCGTTGAGAGAACCCCCAGCCCTACACTGTTCAAAGGCATGGATATACACATTTGGGGGCGACCGGCCCATCCCGCTGGTGGGGGTGTTTGTGTCAAAGACGGAGCATGGCGACAGCTCAATCAAGGCATGCTTCTCCATGACAGACATGAGCACCAACACCATCCTGAGCTGTGGTGCTGCAGAAGCATTGGGCATCACCAGTTTTTTCCACACAGTACATGTCGAGGATGTGCAGGCGTTCCTCGAAAGGTTTGGAGAGCTCTTCATAGGGATTGGCCAAATGGTCGGCAAGCCTCTGAGGTTACACATTGATGAGTCCATTCAACCGGTAGCCTTAAAGCACTGAAGAGTCACTTTCCATCTGCGGGACCTAGTGGACAAGGAGTTGGAGAACCTTGTAAACCTGGACATTATTGAAATGGTGGAAGGCCCGACGTCCTGGGTCTCGCCTCTCGTGATCGTCCACATTCCCAAACAGCCGGACTCCATCAGGATTTGCATGGAGCCCCCAACAAGGCAATCAAGCGGGAGAGGCACCTTACCCCGACAATTGATGATATCATGGCAGGGTGAAAAGTCTTTCTCTAAGCTGGACTTGAGAGCGGGTTCCCACCAGGTCATATTGCACCCGGAATCTCGATACATCACCACCTTCACGACACACCGAGGGCTGTACTGATACAAGCGTATCAGTTTCAGTGTGTCATCTGCCGCTTTCAAAACCTGATATGGGGGCCCTGGTGGACTTGGAAGGTGTCCTGAACATCGGTGATGATATCCTGGTGTTCACCAAGTCAGAAGTGGAGCACACCGCAGTGCTGCTGAGAACCCTAGAACACATTCAGATTCTGGGTTTGATGCTGCATCGAGAGAACTGTGAGTTCCTTTGCATGAGCATTGCGTTCTTCGGCTTTGTGTTCAAAGTAGGAGGGTTGTCTCTGGATCCCCGCAAGGTCAAGGAAATAATGGCAGCAAGGCCCCTGGAGAATGTGACGGACATTTGCAGCTTCCTGGGGATGGTCACCTACTGTGGCCAGTTCATAAAGAACCTGACCACAAGGTCGGAACCACTGAGGAGCCCGACGAGGAAGGACGCAGCCTGGTAATGGGGCCCTGTCGAGCAAGCAGCGTTTGAGGATCTGAAAGGGGCCCTCGCGGCTGATGACACAATGGCGTTTTTCAACCTGGCTCTCCCATCGGAAGTGGTGGTGGACGCCAGCCCATTTGGTCTGGGGGCAGTCCTCATGCAAACGGACAGGCAAGGGGGAAGCAAGGCACATTGCGTATGCCAGTCACGCTCTGTAGGACACTGAGCAGAGGTACTCTCAAATTGAGCACGAGGTCCTAGCGGTACTGTGGGGTTGCAGGCACTTTCGACACTATGTGCTAGGGAGGCCGGTGACGATCATAACAGATCACAAGCCTCTGCTGGCCATCATGGCTGGCACGTCCTCTAAGCCGCTAATCAGGATTGAGCGATGGATGCTGGCGCTGCTGGAATATGGGGTCTCGCTGGTGTACCGCGCGGGAACAAACAACCCAGTGGACTATCCGTCGCTGGAAGGTCTGGGCAAGAAAACCTAGAAAGCTCAAATAACTTTGGAGCAGTTGTGGAAGGTCCAGAACGATCTAACATTCACTGACTCCGGGTTACTACTGCGAGGAGACATAATGGTAGTGCCCGATCACAAGATACAGCAAGTGATTGACCTAGCACATCATGGTCACCCGGGGATGGCCAAGACCAAGACCAGACTACGGCTAAAGGTGTGGTTCCCGGACTTGGAGAAGAGAGTGGAGGAGTTTGTGGGGGCCTGTGTCTGGTGCCAGGCGGCCTCCCCAGTGCAGAAGGTCCCCTCACCCCCTGTTGAGTCGATGCCTCAAGGAACACGGCCATGGCAGGTGGTGAATGCAGACTTTGGATCCACAGGAAGATATGTCCATTTCCTGGTGGTGGTGGACTAGTGGTCTAAACACCCAGAGGTGGAGTTTGTTGAATCAGTGGCGTTCGATGATGTGGCGGTAGCGCTTGACAAAATCTTTACGACGCATGGTCTCGTACAGACTTTGTGCTCAGATAATGGACTGCCTTTCCAAGGTGGCAGCTTCGCCGAGTTTCTGAAGGACTATGGCCTACCCCACAGAAAAGTCACCCCAGTGTGGCAGTGCGTCAACAGTGAGGCAGAGTGATTCATGAGAACACTTAATAAGGTGTTTAGAATTGCTCATGGACATGGCCAGTGCCTTCGCAGGGCCCTATGCCAGTTCCTCAGGGAATATAGAGCAACTCCTCACTGCTCGACTGGGATAGCCCCCGTGGAAGCCATGTTCAGGAGATGCCCCAGGGGCCTGTTGCCGGATGCGGGGGACCGGGTGCTGGCTGTAATTGACGACGCTCAGGTGGAAGAGGAAAGGTGGTGCAAAAAAACATGAGAAGGGGGCTTCGGCAGCACCAGTTGGCTCCAGGGGATGAGGTGATCATAAGGAATAGACATCCCAAGGAATGCTGTCGCTGACGTATGAGTCGAGCCCCATAGACATGGTTGCAGTGAAGGGGTTCATGGTGACGGCCTCAGATGGGATGACAACTGTTATCAGAAAAGGCCGCTTTTTCAAGAGACTAGGAGAAGGCACATCGATGGGGTCAATCCCAGGCAGACTGTGCCAAAGAACCAGATGAAGGTGGTGGGGCTGGCAGCTCTCAGGTTCCCCTGGATCGAGGGGACGCAGGTGAGGAGAGGCCGACCTGGGAAAGGGGCAGGCGGTATCCCCGGTGAACTGGGAGGGGGAGACCTACCCGCCTAAGTGACTATGTACTGGACCCCTGAGTCAAGCAACCGAGAGATGGAGACTGTGTTACTTGCCTGTCGTTGTGGGGTGTTTAATTTGTTTGCCACATGTTTTGAGTGGGTGGTGGTTGTTGTTACATTGTTGTTTGTTGTTATGAAAAAGTAGGAGCATGGTGTCCCTTTAAACTAGCACACGCGGTGGAGTGACGTAACTCTGTTGTGTGTGGATGCTAATAAAAGGGGCAGGTCACGTGAGCTCAAGAGAACACGCGTGGAGCCAGGACGAGATGCAGAGCCTCACGAGTCTTCTGTTTGACGAGGGGGGGTCTCACGGTGCACAGGGAGGTTGCGACTTAGGGGTCCCCTACCACAACTCACACACAGCTGACCACACACACGCACTCACACACATGCACTCACACACAGCTGACCACCCACACGCATGAACGCACACACTCACAAACACACTCTCTCCTCCCAGGGTCTCTCACTATGAAGTAGGCAAGGGCAAGGCCTACGACCCACACCCATATGCACAGCAGCATTCTCACACTCAAACACCACCAGCCAGTCACAGGCACACCCCAGGTGTCAGCCAGTAACAGCTCATGCATAAACAACACACCCCACTAGCCAAACAGCCATACCGGAACCACCACACCTAGGGAACAGCGGCACCAGCTCAGTCCAACCTCACCTTCCGCAAACACACAACATCATGCCAAATGCATTGCTGAAGCAGTGCCTCTGACCACCCGTACACAGGAGAAAGAACAACTCATCAGAGAGGAATGCAAGAAAAGCAACTTGCGAGACAAGGTGCACCACAAGCGAGCATGCAGACATTTAGACCGAGAAAAGATACCTTTGGTACCAGTAAAACAAGATACAAGTGCTTCAAGAACAACCCACATGGCTGTGAAAAAGATTGTGCATGAATGCAAACAGCCCAGACTGCAACCACACCAGGGACCCCCACTAAATCAGACTGTGAGTAAAGGGATGAGTGCCCACTCGCGACCATCTCTCACATCATCATGCAGACATACCCAGAAAAGCCTCTACAAAATGTGCAGTGGTCCACCCCCCAAATGCAAAGTATGACTTCCCCAAATTGTCACAAACTTATATGAGACCCAATGCAGAGGCTAAGGAATAATGGTAACAAATACACTAAGCATAGGACATCGGAGAATATATGATAAAAAAGTGCAAAATAAAGCACCAGCCCAGAACCTGGGAAAGAGAAATCAGCGTTAGTCGCCTAAGTGAAAATACTACGGAGACAGAAGCACCCTGCCCCCAAAACCTCTGGAAAGCAACACCGTAAAGGGGTAGACAAGGCAATGCGATATAAGCAGGTGAGCTGGGATTGTGAAAAGTGAAAGCCAAAGTTCCATTGGGAAACTCATGTGTAACTTGGAAGGGAAGGTGAAAAAGCAAATATGTGGGGCTAACTAGTGGGAACCTTTGGCCAAAGCTAAGCTGATCAGGAAGAAAACTCTGTGCGTGTAATATGTGAGGAAACCCCTTAAAACGGATGGCACTGTATTAACAAAGCTCTGCTAATGTCAAGCTTGCACTCACTGATACCGCTCAGAAACTGATGGCACTGTATTAACAAAGCTCTGCTAATGTCAAGCTTGCACTCACTGATACCGCTCAGAAACGGATGGCACTGTATTAACAAAGCTCTGCTAATGTCAAGCTTGCACTCACTGATACCGCTCAGAAACGGATGGCACTGTATTAACAAAGCTCTGCTAATGTCAAGCTTGCACTCACTGATACCGCTCAGAAACGGATGGCACTGTATTAACAAAGCTCTGCTAATGTCAAGCTTGCACTCACTGATACCGCTCAGAAACTGATGGCACTGTATTAACAAAGCTCTGCTAATGTCAAGCTTGCACTCACTGATACCGCTCAGAAACGGATGGCACTGTATTAACAAAGCTCTGCTAATGTCAAGCTTGCACTCACTGATACCGCTCAGAAACGGATGGCACTGTATTAACAAAGCTCTGCTAATGTCAAGCTTGCACTCACTGATACCGCTCAGAAACTGATGGCACTGTATTAACAAAGCTCTGCTAATGTCAAGCTTGCACTCACTGATACCGCTCAGAAACTGATGGCACTGTATTAACAAAGCTCTGCTAATGTCAAGCTTGCACTCACTGATACCGCTCAGAAACTGATGGCACTGTATTAACAAAGCTCTGCTAATGTCAAGCTTGCACTCACTGATACCGCTCAGAAACTGATGGCACTGTATTAACAAAGCTCTGCTAATGTCAAGCTTGCACTCACTGATACCGCTCAGAAACTGATGGCACTGTATTAACAAAGCTCTGCTAATGTCAAGCTTGCACTCACTGATGCCGCTCAGAAACGGATGGCACTGTATTAACAAAGCTCTGCTAATGTCAAGCTTGCACTCACTGATACCGCTCAGAAACTGATGGCACTGTATTAACAAAGCTCTGCTAATGTCAAGCTTGAACTCACTGATGCCGCTCAGAATCTGATGGCACTGTATTAACAAAGCTCTGCTAATGTCAAGCTTGAACTCACTGATGCCGCTCAGAAACTGATGTAGGGTGTCCAGATGTCCTGGTTTTGCCTTTCAAAGAGTACATATCCTCCCTTCTGGGACTGGCGCCCAAGAAAGAATCAGGAAAAATGAGAATGATGCATCATATATCATACCCACAAGGGCAGTCAGTAAATGATGGAATCCTAGACCCAGAAACTGCAGTGACTTACACACTCTTCCAAGAGGCACTCAGACTAGTCCAATGGCCAAACTAGAAATCTAGTCAGCCGTGAGACGCAGTGCACCCAAAATCTCAACCCTGGTTAGGTTTTACTTTTGAATAGAAATGTTATGTGGACAGGGGTCTACCCATGGGATGCACAGTATTGTGCACCCTATTCGAGCAATTTAGCTAATTTATCCAATGGACCTTTTTGACACAGGTACCAGAAGCGCAGGTAGTACCCTACCTGGACGATTTCATGTTGATAGGACACCCAGGGACAGGGGAATGCCAGAACGCACTAACAGGAATGGTAGAAATGGCAGCACAATGGGCCATACCATTGGCAGAGGAAAAAACGACCAAACCAGCAACAAGCATCATTTTCTAGGAATAGAAATAGACACCAAGGTGGGAGTCTGCAGGATACCCACCCATGAAGGTAGAGGGGCTACTAGAAACAATCAGGGGGCTAAGCAAGAAAGGATAAGGCACAGTGAGAGAAATACCATCTTTGGCTGGGAGTCTACATTTTGCAGCCAGGGCCATACCATAGGGATAGCATTTGCAAGAAGCCTGGAGCTAAGGGCAAGATGCTGCCAGAAGCCACACTTGCACATTAGACTGGGAGAGGAAGTTAAAAAGGAACTACTAACATGGGACAAAGTTCAACTATACAACAATTTGGCGCACACCATTAAACACAAGCGATAGAAGAGTGCTTTTTACTGATGCAGCTGGGAGTAAAGGTTTTGGGGCCATTCTGGGAGCAGCTTGGTTTGCCGGGGAATGGCCAGACACATGGCATATGGTAGGCTTGACCAGAAATATCACGCTTCTTGAAATCATACCAATCTGGCTAGCACTACACATCTGGGGCCGGCAATTGGCAAACACAGAACTAACTGTTTGGCTAGCACTACACATCTGGGGCCGGCAATTGGCAAACACAGAACTAACTGTTTGGTCAGACAACATGGCGGTGGTGGAGATTTTTAATATAAGAACCACCAACTGCCAGCTAGTATTAAGAATGTTAAGGGCAATAACCAAGATCACACTGTTTGAAAACATCGTGGTAAGAGCGAAACACATTGCAGGAGCGGATAATAACATTGCAGAAGCATTATCTCATTTTCAGTGAACCAATTTTTGCCAAATGGCCCCAAATGCCCAGAAAGATATGACGAGTATTCCAAAGGACTGCTGGGCTATTCTGCAAACAGATAAGAGCGGCATCAACTCCAACACTGAACGCCCGTGGCCAGGATGCACAGCCATCAACATCACACACCTCAGACAAGGGTGAATGCAGGCGGGCAGTGCCAGCAAAAAACGTAGACCCTGGAACTGGGTTACTCTTAGACATGGCCAAGAAGGCACTGGTGAACAACAACACAATATAGTAAGTGTCTGAAAATGGTACAGAATGTTACAAGGTTAACACATGTTGAATGAATAACGACAACTGGGAGTAAAAAAGGCATTTGACAGCGGTGGATTATTTTGCCAAGATACAGGGGGAGTCATACCTGACCCTGAGTGCTTTGATTTCATATGCCCATAAAGGCTGGGGAACATTGGAAGAGCTGCATGAAAATGAAAGACGCCCGTTAGATTTTCAGAAACTAACAAGGTTAACAAGCCTATTGGATGAGATATGCTCACACCATTTAGAGGCTATATATTTAAAACAGTTTTTTCCTTAGCATATTTTGGGGCTTTCAGTGTGAGTGAGCTCATAGCATCAAGCACGAAAGCCAGCAATGGTTTAGGGATATCCTCCAAAGGCGAGGTTTTTAGCATCATCAAAACCGCAGTGAGGAGCGGTGATTGGAGGGAGGTGCTGCGCAACAACTCGCGCCGACAAGAGGAGGCCCAGAGAGACCTCCAGGCACTCTGGAAAGTGAGATATGAACTCTCCGTCTCAGACGATGGGCTGATACTCAGAGGGCGATAAATCGTCATTCCACGGGCACTGAGGACAAGGGTGCTCGAACTGGCCCATATTGGTCATCAGGGGGTCGTCAAAACGAAGGCACGGCTAAGACCCAAAGTCTGGTTCCCGGATTTGGAAGGGAGAGTGGAGAGCTTCATGAGGAGATGTGTGGCTTGCCAGGCGGCGACCCCAGGAGACAGAGCCCCACCAATAAGATCGATGGAGCGCAGTAACAAGCCATGGGGGACTGTTCATGTGGACTTCGGCTCGACTGGTCGCGGCATGTACTTTCTGGTAGCAGTCGACCAATGGTCCAGATACCCCGAGGTGGAGGTGGTGGAGTCGACGGCGACAGAGTTCGCGACGAAGGCGTTGGACAAAATGTTCGCCACACACGGATTCCCGGACCTACTGTGCTCAGACAACGGGCTGCCGTTCACAGGCAGCCAGTTCGCAACCTACCTCCGAGAAAGGGGGATCCAGCATCGCAGAGTGTCCCCACTCTGGCCGCGAGCCAACGGTGAGGCCGAAAGAATGATGCGGACCCTCAGCAAGGTTCTAAGAATTTCCGCCAGTGGCAGTGAAGACCTGGAGAGAAAACTAGTGGAATTTCTACGAGAGTATCGCACAACGCCCCACCAGTCCACGAGAGTGGCTCCCGCCGAAGCACTGTTCGGACGATGCCCGAGGGGAATGCTACCGGAAGAGGAGGGCCGTCTGCCAGGAATGATCAATAACGAGGGAGTCCAGGAAGAACGGGCCCGGCGCAACAACAAAGAAATTGAACGGAGGTGTCTGCAGGAAAAGGAGGTGCGAGTAGGGGACACAGTGCTGGTCAGAAACCGGCACCCCGAAGGGAAGCTGTCCCTACCATTTGAGCCGCGCCCGTGGAAGGTAACGCATGTGAAAGGCACGATGGTGACGGCGGCCTGCGACCGAGGAACAGTCACGCGCAACCGATCCTTCTTCAAAAGACTCGAGACGCCCGCTGAGAACGGGGCTCCGGAGGAATCTGCGGGTCGGGAGGAGCCACCTGGAGATCAGGAGGGCGAGCAAGCCAGGGCCTCCACAGACTCTGAATCGGGGTGTGCCACACCGCCCACCACCTCGCCAAGGTACCCGGTCCGCCGTGAGCAGAGGCTACCGGGGCATCTCAAGGATTATGTCCTGGACTCAGGTGACTGAGCCGAGAAGGTGAGGTGAGACTTAAAGTTGCGCAGGGGTGTGCCCACCCCAAAGGTTTACACTGTTTTGGTTAAAGTTAAAAAGGGATGTGACGTCCCAGTTCATGGTAGCGCATGCGCGGGCCTCGTTGTGACCCGTGCATGCGCCGTAGAAATAAACTGCGTCCGTGCGGCAGTTGCCGCCGGGACACGCAGCGAGCAACATTGCTTCCCGTGTCCTCATTGTGTGAGTGCGTGTGCCTGCAAGGGCCGTGGGGCCACACACAACAGTGGTTTGGAGCACTCCATTAACAAGTGGAAGGTGAGAGATTGTGTGACTGGGCAGCAAGGAGGAGGAGCACAAAGTTCTGGTGTCTTTCTCTCTGTTTCACCATTCTTGTTTTCCCATTGTACTCACTCATCTATGGTGGTTAAAGAGTATCATTTTATTCAGTGACATTGATCTCCTACTGTGTGCAGCTGGTGAGGATCTACCTTTCAAGTTGTGCTCAATATTTACTTCGGCCCCTCTGCTTGGTGTGGAAGGGCAGGACTTGCTGTGGGAGTGTAAAATCCAGGTGGTGCTGGTCACTCTGGTGGAGTTTATTTTGTTCTGCCTCTAGCGTGGGTTGCAGCCCCTAACAAGGAAGGGATGCTTGTGCGTTCACCAACATGGTGGACAACCTACATGCAGGTGGAGGTGCCACTAGAGCTGCATCAACTGCGCAAGGGTGTGCCAGAGTTCGGCGTCAATGGGGTACGTTAGCCCCTAGGCCTGAGTTTGATATCTCGGGGCACCATCGGGCCTAGGTCCACGCTGGAAATCCTGGATTGATCGTATGGACATATATTTCAAGGCCACAGGAGAGATTGACGAAGAAAGTAAGGTGGCAACACACTTGTACTGGCTGGCCCCGCAGTGCATCGGCTATTTCAGTTGTTAGAGCCTGTGGATGCGCCCTATGCTGTGGCGAAAGACGCACTGTGCGAACATTTTATGCCTCTAGCAAATGTGGACTATGAGGGGTTCATCAGGTGCAGTGCAAGGCAGAAGGACGACCAGTCTCTGGGCGTTTTTTTATGGATGTCTCTGGCGGATGGCAATATCATGTGCGTGGGACAATGAACAGGCCATGATTCGAAACCAGCTCATTCAGGGCTTCGTGTCGGGGAAACTCCAGCGTCAGGTCCTTTGGGTGCCTGGCCTCATGCTGCCCTATGTCCTGGTGCTTGGTCAATCACATGAGGTGGCAGAGACTCGGGCGTTAAGAATGCACGCAGTGATTTGCCCTGCCAGGTCAGAGGTGTGTGCCATTGGCAGTGGCTAAAGGGCGAGAGGGGCCCGTCGGTCCACTGCGCAGCAGAGGGACATGAACAGCTGGGGCCCCGAGTCATGTATGAAGTGTGCGTATGATCGGCTGCACCCTGCAGAGTGTCCCGCAAAAGGGAACGCATGTTGACAGTGTGACACGATGGATTATTTTGTCCACATGTGCAGGGTTCCGTTGCTGGTGGCTGTGCAGAGAGGCCCCATTTGGGCTGGTTCCTTCCGACTGCAACTTCCAATGAATGTGGCACTCGTGGATCAGGAGGAGGACAGGGCCCCACAGGACCTGGAGGAAGAGTAGGATCATGAGAACATATTCTTCATCTCAAGTGTGATTGGCCTGAAAGCGAAAACCAGGTGGCAGCCGTAGTGTGTGGTGCAGGAGGTTGGGCCGCCAGTACCGGTGTTGTTGGACACAGGGGTCTCAGTCAATGTCATGGCCAGGGTAAACTACGAGGCGTTGAGAGAACCCCCAGCCCTACACTGTCCAAAGGCATGGATATACACATTTGGGGGCGACCGGCCCATCCCGCTGGTGGGG
Source organism: Ambystoma mexicanum (assembly GCF_040938575.1). Lineage (NCBI taxonomy): Eukaryota > Metazoa > Chordata > Amphibia > Caudata > Ambystomatidae > Ambystoma > Ambystoma mexicanum. The sequence goes on from NC_090934.1 coordinate 33,197,734, forward strand.
GTGTTTGTGTCAAAGACGGAGCATGGCGACAGCTCAATCAAGGCATGCTTCTCCATGACAGACATGAGCACCAACACCATCCTGAGCTGTGGTGCTGCAGAAGCATTGGGCATCACCAGTTCTTTCCACACAGTACATGTCGAGGATGTGCAGGCGTTCCTCGAAAGGTTTGGAGAGCTCTTCATAGGGATTGGCCAGATGGTCGGCAAGCCTCTGAGGTTACACATTGATGAGTCCATTCAACCGGTAGCCTTAAAGCACTGAAGAGTCACTTTCCATCTGCGGGACCTAGTGGACAAGGAGTTGGAGAACCTTGTAAACCTGGACATTATTGAAATGGTGGAAGGCCCGACGTCCTGGGTCTCGCCTCTCGTGATCGTCCACCTTCCCAAACAGCCGGACTCCATCAGGATTTGCATGGAGTCCCCCAACAAGGCAATCAAGCGGGAGAGGCACCTTACCCCGACAATTGATGATATCATGGCAGAGTTGCAGGGTGCAAAGTCTTTTTCTAAGCTGGACTTGAGAGCGGGTTCCCACCAGGTCATATTGCACCCGGAATCTCGATACATCACGACCTTCACGACACACCGAGGGCTGTACTGATACAAGCGTATCAGTTTCAGTGTGTCATCTGCCGCTTTCAAAACCTGATATGGGGGCGCTGTAGGACTTGGAAGGTGTCCTGAACATCGGTGATGATATCCTGGTGTTCACCAAGTCAGAAGTGGAGCACACCACAGTGCTGCTGAGAACCCTAGAACATATTCAGATTCTGGGTTTGATGCTGCATCGAGAGAACTGTGAGTTCCTTTGCATGAGCATTGCGTTCTTCGGCTTTGTGTTCAAAGTAGGAGGGTTGTCTCTGGATCCCCGCAAGGTCAAGGAAATAATGGCAGCAAGGCCCCTGGAGAATGTGACGGACATTTGCAGCTTCCTGGGGATGGTCACCTACTGTGGCCGGTTCATAAAGAACCTGACCACAAGGTCGGAACCACTGAGGAGCTCGACGAGGAAGGACGCAGCCTGGTAATGGGGCCCTGTCGAGCAAGCAGCGTTTGAGGATCTGAAAAGGGCCCTCGCGGCTGATGACACAATGGCGTTTTTCAACCCGGCTCTCCCATCGGAAGTGGTGGTGGACGCCAGCCCATTTGGTCTGGGGGCAGTCCTCATGCAAACGGACAGGCAAGGGGGAAGCAAGGCACATTGCGTATGCCAGTCACGCTCTGTAGGACACTGAGCAGAGGTACTCTCAAATTGAGCACGAGGCCCTAGCGGTACTGTGGGGTTGCAGGCACTTTCGACACTATGTGCTAGGGAGGCCGGTGACGATCATAACGGATCACAAGCCTCTGCTGGCCATCATGGCTGGCACGTCCTCTAAGCCGCCAATCAGGATTGAGCGATGGATGCTGGCGCTGCTGGAATATGGGGTCTCGCTGGTGTACCGCGCGGGAGCAAACAACCCAGTGGACTATCCGTCGCTGGAAGGTCTGGGCAAGAAAACCTAGGAAGCTCAAATAACTTTGGAGCAGTTGTGGAAGGTCCAGAACGATCTAACATTCAATGACTCCGGGTTACTACTGCGAGGAGACATAATGGTAGTGCCCGATCACAAGATACAGCAAGTGATTGACCTAGCACATCATGGTCACCCGGGGATGGCCAAGACCAGACTACGGCTAAAGGTGTGGTTCCCGGACTTGGAGAAGAGAGTGGAGGAGTTTGTGGGGGCCTGTGTCTGGTGCCAGGCGGCCTCCCCAGTGCAGAAGGTCCCCTCACCCCCTGTTGAGTCGATGCCTCAAGGAACACGGCCAAGGCAGGCGGTGAATGCAGACTTTGGATCCACAGGAAGATATGTCCATTTCCTGGTGGTGGTGGACTAGTGGTCTAGACACCCAGAGGTGGAGTTTGTTGACTCAGTGGCGTTCGATGATGTGGCGGTAGCGCTTGCAAAATCTTTACGACGCATGGTCTCCTACAGACTTTGTGCTCAGATAATGGACTGCCTTTCCAAGGTGGCAGCTTCGCCGAGTTTCTGAAGGACTATGGCCTACCCCACAGAAAAGTCACCCCAGTGTGGCCGTGCGCCAACAGTGAGGCAGAGTGATTCATGAGAACACTTAATAAGGTGTTTAGAATTGCTCATGGACATGGCCAGTGCCTTCGCAGGGCCCTATGCCAGTTCCTCAGGGAATATAGAGCAACTCCTCACTGCTCGACTGGGATAGCCCCCGTGGAAGCCATGTTCAGGAGATGCCCCAGGGGCCTGTTGCCGGATGTGGGGGACCGGGTGCTGGCTGTAATTGACGACGCTCAGGTGGAAGAGGAAAGGTGGTGCAAAAAAACATGAGAAGGGGGCTTCGGCAGCACCAGTTGGCTCCAGGGGATGAGGTGATCATAAGGAATAGACATCCCAAGGAATGCTGTCGCTGATGTATGAGTCGAGCCCCATGGACGTGGTTGTAGTGAAGGGGTTCATGGTGACGGCCTCAGATGGGATGACAACTGTTATCAGAAAAGGCCGCTTTTTCAAGAGACTAGGAGAAGGCACATCGATGGGGTCAATCCCAGGCAGACTGTGCCAAAGAACCAGATGAAGGTGGTGGGGCTGGCAGCTCTCAGGTTCCCCTGGATCGAGGGGACGCAGGTGAGGAGATGCCGACCTGGGAAAGGGGCAGGCGGTATCCCCGGTGAACTGGGAGGGGGAGACCTACCCGCCTAAGTGACTATGTACTGGACCCCTGAGTCAAGCAACCGAGAGATGGAGACTGTGTTACTTGCCTGTCGTTGTGGGGTGTTTAATTTGTTTGCCACATGTTTTGAGTGGGTGGTGGTTGTTGTTACATTGTTGTTTGTTGTTATGAAAAAGTAGGAGCATGGTGTCCCTTTAAACTAGCACACGCGGTGGAGTGACGTAACTCTGTTGTGTGTGGATGCTAATAAAAGGGGCAGGTCACGTGAGCTCAAGAGAACTCGCGTGGAGCCAGGACGAGATGCAGAGCCTCACGAGTCTTCTGTTTGACGAGGGGGGGTCTCACGGTGCACAGGGAGGTTGCGACTTAGGGGTCCCCTACCACAACTCACACACCGCTGACCACACACACGCACTCACACACATGCACTCACACACAGCTGACCACCCACACGCATGAACGCACACACTCACAAACACACTCTCTCCTCCCAGGGTCTCTCACTATGAAGTAGGCAAGGGCAAGGCCTACGACCCACACCCATATGCACAGCAGCATTCTCACACTCAAACACCACCAGCCAGTCACAGGCACACCCCAGGTGTCAGCCAGTAACAGCTCATGCATAAACAACACACCCCACTAGCCAAACAGCCATACCGGAACCACCACACCTAGGGAACAGCGGCACCGGCTCAGTCCAACCTCACCTTCCGCAAACACACAACATCATGCCAAATGCATTGCTGAAGCAGTGCCTCTGACCACCCGTACACAGGAGAAAGAACAACTCATCAGAGAGGAATGCAAGAAAAGCAACTTGCGAGACAAGGTGCACCACAAGCGAGCATGCAGACATTTAGACCGAGAAAGATACCTTTGGTACCAGTAAAACAAGACACAAGTGCTTCAAGAACAACCCACATGGCTGTGAAAAAGATTGTGCATGAATGCAAACAGCCCAGACTGCAACCACACCAGGGACCCCCACTAAATCAGACTGTGAGTAAAGGGATGAGTGCCCACTCGCGACCATCTCTCACATCATCATGCAGACATACCCAGAAAAGCCTCTACAAAATGTGCAGTGGCCCTTGCCACGTCCACCCCACAAATGCAAAGTATGACTCCCCCAAATTATCACAAACTTATATGAGACCCAATGCAGAGGCTAAGGAATAATGGTAACAAATACACTAAGCATAGGACATCGGAGAATGTATAATAAAAAAGTGAAAAATAAAGCACCAGCCCAGAACCTGGGAAAGAGAAATCAGCGTTAGTCGCCTAAGTGAAAATACTATGGAGACAGAAGCAGAGTAAAAGGGGCACACTGCCCCCAAAACCTCTGGAAAGCAACATCGTAAAGGGGTAGACAAGGCAATGCGATATAAGCAGGTGAGCTGGGATTGTGAAAAGTGAAAGCCAAAGTTCCATTGGGAAACTCATGTGTAACTTGGAAGGGAAGGTGAAAAAAGCAAATATGTGGGACTAACTAGTGGGAACCTTTGGCCAAAGCTAAGCTGATCAGGTAGAAAACTCTGTGCGTGAAATATGTAAGGAAACCCCTTAAAATGGATGGCACTGTATTAACAAAGCTCTGCTAATGTCAAGCTTGCACTCACTGATACCGCTCAGAAACTGATGGCACTGTATTAACAAAGCTCTGCTAATGTCAAGCTTGAACTCACTGATACCGCTCAGAAACTGATGGCACTGTATTAACAAAGCTCTGCTAATGTCAAGCTTGCACTCACTGATACCGCTCAGAAACTGATGGCACTGTATTAACAAAGCTCTGCTAATGTCAAGCTTGCACTCACTGATACCGCTCAGAAACTGATGGCACTGTATTAACAAAGCTCTGCTAATGTCAAGCTTGCAATCACTGAAAGCGCTCAGAAACTGAAGACACTGTATTAACAAAGCTCTGCTAATGTCAAGCTTGCACTCACTGATACCGCTCAGAAACGGATGGCACTGTATTAACAAAGCTCTGCTAATGTCAAGCTTGCACTCACTGATACCGCTCAGAAACGGATGGCACTGTATTAACAAAGCTCTGCTAATGTCAAGCTTGCACTCACTGATACCGCTCAGAAACGGGTGGCACTGTATTAACAAAGCTCTGCTAATGTCAAGCTTGCACTCACTGATACCGCTCAGAAACTGATGGCACTGTATTAACAAAGCTCTGCTAATGTCAAGCTTGCACTCACTGATACCGCTCAGAAACTGATGGCACTGTATTAACAAAGCTCTGCTAATGTCAAGCTTGAACTCACTGATGCCGCTCAGAAACTGATGTAGGGTGTCCAGATGTCCTGGTTTTGCCTTTCAAAGAGTACATATGCTCCCTTCTGGGACTGGCGCCCAAGAAAGAATCGGGAAACATGAGAATGATGCATCATATATCATACCCACAAGGGCAGTCAGTAGATGATGGAGTCCCAGGCCCAGAAACTGCAGTGACTTACACACTCTTCCAAGAGGCACTCAGACTAGTCAAGAAATGCGGGGAAAGGGCTCCAATGGCCAAACTAGAAATCTAGTCAGCCGTGAGACACAGTGCACCCAAAATCTCAACCCTGGTTAGGTTTTACTTTTGAATAGAAATGTTATGTGGACAGGGGTCTACCCATGGGATGCACAGTATTGTGCACCCTATTCGAGCAATTTAGCTAATTTATCCAATGGACCTTTTTGACACAGGTACCAGAAGCGCAGGTAGTACCCTACCTGGACGATTTCATGTTGATAGGACACCCAGGGACAGGGGAATGCCAGAACGCACTAACAGGAATGGTAGAAATGGCAGCACAATGGGCCATACCATTGGCAGAGGAAAAAACGACCAAACCAGCAACAAGCATCATTTTCTAGGAATAGAAATAGACACCAAGGTGGGAGTCTGCAGGATACCCACCCATTAATGTAGAGGGGCTACTAGAAACAATCAGGGGGCTAAGCAAGAAAGGATAAGGCACAGTGAGAGAAATACCATCTTTGGCTGGGAGTCTACATTTTGCAGCCAGGGCCATACCATAGGGATAGCATTTGCAAGAAGCCTGGAGCTAAGGGCAAGATGCTGCCAGAAGCCACACTTGCACATTAGACTGGGAGAGGAAGTTAAAAAGGAACTACTAACATGGGACAAAGTTCAACTGTACAACAATTTGGCGCACACCATTAAACACAAGCGATAGAAGAGTGCTTTTTACTGATGCAGCTGGGAGTAAAGGTTTTGGGGCCATTCTGGGAGCAGCTTGGTTTGCCGGGGAATGGCCAGACACATGGCATATGGTAGGCTTGACCAGAAATATCACGCTTCTTGAAATCATACCAATCTGGCTAGCACTACACATCTGGGGCCGGCAATTGGCAAACACAGAACTAACTGTTTGGCTAGCACTACACATCTGGGGCCGGCAATTGGCAAACACAGAACTAACTGTTTGGTCAGACAACATGGCGGTGGTGGAGATTTTTAATATAAGAACCACCAACTGCCAGCTAGTATTAAGAATGTTAAGGGCAATAACCAAGATCACACTGTTTGAAAACATCGTGGTAAGAGCGAAACACATTGCAGGAGCGGATAATAACATTGCAGAAGCATTATCTCATTTTCAGTGAACCAATTTTTGCCAAATGGCCCCAAATGCCCAGAAAGATATGACGAGTATTCCAAAGGACTGCTGGGCTATTCTGCAAACAGATAAGAGCGGCATCAACTCCAACACTGAACGCCCGTGGCCGGGATGCACAGCCATCAACATCACACACCTCAGACAAGGGTGAATGCAGGCGGGCAGTGCCAGCAAAAAACGTAGACCCTGGAACTGGGTTACTCTTAGACATGGCCAAGAAGGCACTGGTGAACAACAACACAATATAGTAAGTGTCTGAAAATGGTACAGAATGTTACAAGGTTAACACATGTTGAATGAATAACGACAACTGGGAGTACAAAAGGAATGGGCAAAAGGGCATTTGACAGCGGTGGATTATTTTGCCAAGATACAGGGGGAGTCATACCTGACCCAGAGTGCTTTGATTTCATATGCCCATAAAGGCTGGGGAACATTGGAAGAGCTGCATGAAAATGAAAGACGCCCATTAGATTTTCAGAAACTAACAAGGTTAACAAGCCTATTGGATGAGATATGCTCACACCATTTTGAGGCTATATATTTAAAACAGTTTTTTCCTTAGCATATTTTGGGGCTTTCAGTGTGAGTGAGCTCATAGCATCAAGCACGAAAGCCAGCAATGGTTTAGGGATGTTGGACATAAGGGTAAGACCAGACAGCATCACCATTGAAGTCCAGAAATCCAAGACAGGCTTTAAGAGGGAGATAAATATCTATTGTATAGATGATACCAATAATTGCCCAGTGTGCACTGCCAACAAATACATGGTAGAGCGCTCACTAGTGGGGGGCCGGCTTTTGATTCATAGGGACTCATCCGCTCTAAGCTAATTCCATGCGCAGCAACAACTGCCTGGCAAGGAGGGCTGGGGGCACAGAGGGTAAAGGAAATAGAGGGATGGAAATCTGAATATTACAAACGGTACATAAGACCGGAGCTAATCTGAATTATTCTACACAAACAGATTGCGACGCCCCCCGCAAATCAGCCTGGATAGTAGGACATTCCTTCGTATTCAGAACAGGGAGATGGTCAGAGGAGACGAAGGAAGGAACAGCTTTCCAAAGCACCATCACCTCATGGTGGGGCTACTGGGGGCTAACATGGCTCTACATTCATGACAGGCTGGCTGACCTGGTAGCCTACAGGGACCCGCCAGAGTTCCTGATTATACACCTGGGGGGTAACGATTTAGTCGCAATGGGGAGGAAAAAGTTATTGGCAGACTCATGCTCTTCCCTAGCGGGCATAGCCCACAACGGGAAAGATACAGACATGTATTCAGCAGTGATCGCCAGGAAAACAGGGTTAGGGGCAAACTCTTTTTTTTACCTTATGTATTTATTCAATAACAAACAGTGAACATGACAATCCAGCAAAATTACAATAAACACGATAAAAATTGAAATATTAATATATATACATCCATAAATTCAATCTTTAAAAAAAGTCAGAACTAAAGTATCCAACCCCCCTCCCTAACCCACAACACAGAAAGTAAAATACAGTAGAACTAATACATATCAAGAGATTTTCTCCAAACTTTGGCAAAAACTTTCAAATTTCTTTGTCTTCGATAGATTTCTTCTTCCATATTCGAAAGGTAATATATCTCAGAAATCCAGTCCTTTGATAAGGGTACATTTGGAGACTTCCAGTTAGCAAAGTATCATCTTTTTCCCAATTGCAGCACCTCTGAACAAAAACTTTTTTTGTGAAATTGAAAGAGCGTGCAATAAAACCTCACGGCCCAAGATCATCGTCTTAAAACCCAGATCAATATCATTACCTAGAACACATAAGCACATTCCACAAACATCTGTCCAAAATCCTCAAACTGGTGATGAGTTCCAGAACATATGTTCCAGTGTACCAGCCTCATTCATGCATTTCCAACATTCATCTGAGTCAGTCATCCATCTTTTCATCCATCTTTCCGGACTCCAATACACCCTGTTCAGAATATTTATTGATCTCGATCTCTCACATAAATCTAATGAGCAAAGTTTCACATTAGCACACATGTCAAACCACTCGTCTTGTGAGATGTCATATCCTATTCTTAGACTCCATTCTTCTCTTAATTTAACGTTTTCTTTGTATTTAGCCTCAATTTGTTTGTATGCTCTGCTTGCAATTCCCCCTCCTTCTGGACCCCTTTCAGCCAACAATAGGTCTAAATTTACATCATCTTTCCACATTACTTCTCCAATAATCTTTTTCAGACGTCTATAATCAGACTCTGTGTAATTTCCAATGTCCCATCTCTGGCGAACTTCCGCAGCAGAAATCCATTTTCCACTCTGCCACAAGTGACCAACCCATGTTATTTCACTAATAAACCAGTCCGTCCAAAATAATGCTTTCCCTTTCTCTTTAAATGCTGCATTCAACCAGATGGCAGCATTTGGAGATTTCAAAGCATCTGAGCCCAAATAGGTATAAAGAGCTTTCCAGCTACTTCTCAGAAACTCAGTAAGTGGGTTTCTTTCACTAACAGTATTAGTCGTAGTAAGAACTGCCCTTGGTGGGAGTGGACCGACAAGACTTGCCTCTGCAATTGCCCATTCATCCTGTTGCTGTTACACTTTGTGCTTCCCTGCGGGCTTCCTTGCAGAATACGACTCCTTTACAAGTTCCTCTGTGGAGCAGATACAGGTTGCCATGGCGCCTGTACAAACTACGACGGAGTCCGTGTCAGCTGACACGTCCTGTACGTGGAAGACGTACGGCAAGACACGCCCCCATACGGCTTTAAAACCACCGTCTTTCAAGGGGCTTGTTGCTGCTAATTAGCGTTACAAGCTACAGCGGTTACGTCCGTTTACTCCTTCGTGTTTCCTCCGCACAAATCCCTAATCTGCTTACCTGGTTCTGACCCTTGTCTGGCTTCTGGATTGGCTTGCCTTCCCCTTTTTTCCTGTCGTGCTCGCCTGGCTTTTGAACCGAAACGTTATTGGATTATTCTTCGTGCTTCCTGCTGTTTCTTGCGGTACCTCATCCCAGCCAGCTGCTACCAGACGCGGAACGACGTTGCCCTCCTCGCAGGTGACTTGCTATCAACCATCCGGAACTCTTGCACGCCTTATCTGGATGCGTGTGTGCTCAGGTACATATTTGTAGTTGGCAACTCCATCTCTGCTATTTTGTAATCATTTCTCCACGGCCTTGATTGGATTTTTTCCTTTTGTTGGATTTTGGGACATTGAGTGACTGTCTTGTGAACTTGTCTTCAAGTGCATATAAACGCTTTGCTGATTCTGCACCAACCCGGCACTAGTGCGGGGTCTCCTATCGTTGTCTTTTTCCTGGACTATTATCCATCCTCAAAACACCCATATTTCAGGTTGGTTGTCATTGGTTCAATACTTTAGGAAGTCTCTTTAGAATTATTTCCACTCACTGTGCTTATTCATATTTTGTAGATTCACCCCGGGGAAGCTCCACTCCAATACTTACCTAGGTATTTTCCTGTATTATACTGCTGTTCTGATTGCTTGGTTTATTTTCAACACTGTAGAATATCTTTGTATTCCTTTGCAGCATTGGTATTGGCGGTGTGTGTTCTCCCTGCTCTTTTATTCAATTGACACCTCTGTCTGTCCCAATCGAAACAGCGGAGAGGTACATTGTAGAAAAGAGCCCCTCTTTGAGGAAGCCTGAGTCTTGTACTCAGGGGAGCTGGGATGGAAGGCTGAATATTGGTTCTTGTACAACCATCATCTCCAAGGTCACTCATCCACGTCTTGGGCCTACTTCGGAGTGGTGAGTAACAGAATTAGCAGCCACGAACAATGTCCACGGAGGCCAGTGATGCTTTGACTCAAATCGTGCAAATGGTCACGGATCTACAAACCGACTTGACCAATGCACAAGAGGCACTGCGCCAACGTATGGACGCCATTCAGGCCTTGGTTACCACTCCAGCGCCACAGATGGCCGGTGCTGGTGCTGCGGCTTCAGGATCAGGGTTTCCGCCTCCACAGCAGGAATCAAACCCGATCATGCTTACCACCCAGTTCCCTCTAGCTCCTCCTGAACGCTTCCTAGGCGATCCTAAACAATACCGAACCTTCATCAATCAATGCAAACTGCATTTTTTGTGCCGTCCCGCTTCATTCCCTACTTGTACTACTAAAGCGGCTTTTGTTTTGTCACATTTAGGAGGCACTGCAGCCGCGTGGGCTAACCCATTGTTAGAATACAACAGTCATGTTCTCTACAATTGTGATACCCTTCTTGCTATGATGAGTAAAGTGTTTGATACACGTTATACTACTCAAGCTACTGACCTGGAACTCTTAAAGCATCGACAAGGGAACAACTCCCTATTGGTTTATTTGGCCCGTTTCAATCAGTTGGTTTAGTTTAGTTTAGTTTAGTTTCTTTATTTGTACCGCGTGCCGAACCCTGGGGTAACCGGGCGCCAGAGACTCGGAGACAGTTACAACATGGCAAAGAATAAAATACAAACTGTGAGATAACAACATTGGAATGCGTAGGACCAGGTTACAAGATGGTCGACAAAGACATGCAGAGATGAAGTGCATTGAGCAGAATTTTTGTTGGCAAGCCAAGTTTTAGTATTGGCTCTTGGTAGCAGAAACTGATTGGCCCGAAGAGAAGAAAACTGCAGTCTTCTATCAAGGCCTCTCAGATGAGTTAAAGGACATCCTCTCCACTGTTCCGGTAGTCCCCACGGCATTTGGGGAACTGCTAGATCTAGTCCTTCAGATTGATGCTCATAAATCCGAAAGATGGGGTGAAAAGAAACCTGCTTTGTTCAGCACGGTTCCAGCGGAGACATCGTCCTCTTCACTTCCTGCACCAGAACCTATGCAGATTGGTGTGGTTAGGGGTCCACTCACCCCTGCTCAACGAGAATATCGTAGATCGCACAATCTCTGCATGTATTGTGGGCCTCTGACCATTTACTGCCCGAATGTCCCAAAAAACCCAAAAGAAAGGCGGGAAACGCCAAATCCCGACAGTAGACAGAGTCCCTACGTCGGGAAGTTCACCTTTGGACTCTACAGTACAGAACCCGAGCCATCTAGTCCGCCTACCTGTTACGTTTTCCCTGAATCATGGTGCTTCATTCCAGACAACAGCAGTGATTGATTCAGGAGCAACGGGCAATTATGTTGACTAATGCTTTGCCTCTATGTCAGGGATACCACTGATTCGCAAAGCTATACCTGAAACAGTGAATGCAGTGGACGGTTCCATCCTTGTATTTGTATTTGTTTTATTTGTATAGCGCAAACCAGGCCCGGAGGCTACCGGGCGCATATCTTGAAAGCAATGGTTACATAGGTTGCATACAGTGATTACATGACAATCAATAAATATAGCATAGAAGGCATAGGTAAGTAGTACAACGATACAAGATTTGTCGATTACAACCAAACAAAGGTTATCGCATCACGTTTCAGAGTGTAGCTTGGGCATTGGAGGAGACTAGCCAACATTTGGCTCTGTGTTTGAATAGGTTGAGGGAGGGGAGGTTTCTGATAGTCAAGCGGACAGTGTTCCACAATTTAGCTGCCAGGACTGGGAACCTAGATCCACCAGCTGTTTGGAGCTTGTATCTTGGTATCAGTAGGCTCTGGTTCAGAGTAGATCTAAGTGAGCGAACTGGGGTGTACAGCGAGAATCGTGAGGAGAGATAATTGGGGGCCAGGTTATTCATACATTTGTAGGTTAGGGCGAGCGATTTTAGTGAGATCCTTTGGGTGACTGACTGCCAGTGAAGGCTCTTCCTGGTATCCGAAATGTGTGCGGATCTGGAGATGTTGAGGGCAGCCCTGATGGCGTTATTCTGTATGATCTGGAGCTTGTCTAGGTTACCCTGATTAGTGCCCTGGTACAGTGCATTACAGTAGTCCAGTTTGGACATGACCAGGATCCTAGCAAGGGTAGTACAGTTGGGCGTGGAAAGAAAAGGACGACATGCTGTGATCAACTTGCAGGTATAAGCAGCGGCGGCCGCAACTGCATTGGTTTGTCTGTGAAGGGAGAGGGTGGAATCGAGGTAGATTCCAAGCGTTTTGGTATCTTTGGAGACTTTTATTAGGTTTCCATCGATGTTAAAGGAACTGAACATAGGGTTCAACTTGTTTAGTCTTTGCTGAGTACCTAGGATGAGGAGCTCTGTCTTGTCATCATTGAGACAAAGCTCATGTTGGGCCATCCATGTTTGAATGACGTGGTAAACGTCATCTAAGGCTTTAGAATCTACTGTGTAATTACCCGTGATGGGGATGAGTATCTGGGTGTCATCAGCATAAATGGTGTAGATGACACCCAGATAGTCAAGCACATCAAATAAGGGTTTAGTAAATACATTGTAGTGGGTAGGGGATACACACGATCCTTGGGGGACACTGCAGGGGACTGGTGCAGGGTCAGCAGCGGAGGGGGGCGAGAATACCCTCATCTGTCTGATATCCAGGAAGATTGAATCCAGTTTGTGGCCGTATCGGAGAAATGATCTGCAGTTTTTAGATGGTGACAGAGGATTTGGTGATTAACCAAATCAAAGGCCGCAGATAGGTCTAATAGTAGTAACATGGCTAGTTTACCATTGTCTTTCAGATCCTCAATCTGGGTTTTGAGATCGAGGAGGGCTGTCTCCGTACCGTGCTTAGGTCTGAAGCCAGATTGTCTCGTGCCTAATAGGTTGTTTGATTCCAGATAGTTCTGCTCTATCCAAGATTTTTAGCAGAAATGGGACCGTTGTGATGGGCCTGTAATTGGTTGGAACCTCCGGGTCTAAGGTGGGTTTTTTTTAGGAGAGGGATGACCCAAGCATCCTTCAGGTTATTGGTGACCACTCCCGATTGAAAGGAGGCGTTGATAAAGGTGGTGATAAAAGGGGCGAGGTCATGAGCCGAATCCTTGATGATCGGGGCTGGACAGGCATCCCCTTGGCAGTTTGAAGGTTTTAGGTTACAGATGATTTTTTCAAACTCCAGAACAGTGAGTGGTGTGAAGCTGAACGGCACCGGGGAGTCAGGGGTAATTATTTTAGGTGGCCTGGTATTACTAAATATAGGGGTGTGGAGGGTATTTTGTTTGACTTTGATTTTGGATTGCAAGGTAGATATTTTAGTAAGAAGGGCATTTTGTATATTGTTGCACCAGGTGCTGTCCTTGGTGCACGTGTCCGGGGCAGGTGAGGGAGATTCTAGCTCTTTGAGGATTTTAAATAATTCTCTAGTGTTCGATTCTTCCTGGGCTATGCGTGAATTGTAAGTCTCCGTTTTGGCTTGTAATATGGCCTCCTTATAGTTAAGAGAGGTGATCAAAAGGGAGGCTTTGTTAGTTGCGCTCGGGTGACTTTTCCAAAGTGCTTCGGCCTTGCGCTTTTCTTTGCGCAGCACGTTGAGCTGCGGGGTGAACCAAGAGTTCAGGTGGGACTGTTGTTTGGCTTTGCAGATCTTTAGTGGAGCTATGCTCTCAATGGCATTGGTCATTAGGCTGTTAAAAGTGTCTACTAAAACAGGAGGGTCCTTGTCCTTGTGCTGTGAGGCAAGAGTGTTTAAGCAAGGGAGGATAAGAGGAAGCAGTTTCTCCCTGGTGATGTCTTTTTTATTTCTAGTTGGTATGGTGGGGGCTATGGTGGGTGTGGGCTGGGGGTTGGTGGCTGGCAGAAGGAAGGTAGTAACATGGTGGTCGGACCAGGCGCAGGCATCGTTAGAGATGACATTAGTGTTACAGTTAAGGTCTGCTAGCCAGTCGAGCGTTCTGCCTTTGATGTGTGTAGGATCACGAATGCGCTGCTGGAAGCCTAGGTTGGAAAGGGTGGTGTCTACTTCAGTGGCCATGTGGTCCTTGGGATCTGAGAGGCCTAGGTTAAGGTCGCCTAGTAACAGTATCTGAGAGTTAGGCTTAGTATTAGTCGACAGGGTATTTATTTATTTATTTATTTGGATTTGTATAGCGCACATCTGCCCATGGGCATTGTGGCGCTGAAAGCAAGCTTACTTGTTACAGGCGTACATGGAGTAAATACAGATACAGTGCAGAGCATTCATGCATATATACTTACAGTTGTGCTTAATTAAGTACAGTAAGGTAGGATGGAGTTAGTTAAACAGCGTGGTTTTAAGTACTTTACGGAAGGCTTGGTATGAGTTTTCGTTCCTTAGCGCGGTAGGGAGTGCGTTCCAATTTTTAGGTGCTAGGTGTTGAAAGCTAGACCCACCGGCTTTGCTTCTTTTGAATGTGGGTACATATATCTGGTTCGTCAAATGTGACCTGGTGGGTCTGATGGATGAGTTAAGAGTGATTCTTTCAGAAAGATAGGGGGGAGCCTTGGCGGAGAGGCATCTGTGGGTGATGGCCATGGATTTGAATAGTATCCTTTCTGTTATGGGTAGCCAGTGAGCTTCTTTCCTGGCTTGAGAGATGTGCTCCCTTTTAGGGATGCTTAGGGCTGCTCTTAGGGCATTGTTTTGTGTTACTTGCATTTTTTTTTAGGTTTTGTGCAGACGTACCTAGGAAGAGAGCGTTGCAGTAATCCAATTTGGTGCCTACTGTGGCTCTGGCTATGGCCAGGCAGTTTTTAGTGGATAGGAAGGGTTTGACAGCGTTGATTACTTTGGTGGTAAGTGCAGCAGAGGAGGCTGTGGCATTGACTTGTCGTGTCATGGAAAGAGTGGAATCAAGGCATACTCCTAACGTTTTAACTGCAGTGGAGACTGTGATGGTGGAGTTGTCTATGTTAAAGGATTTGTACCGCGGTGGGAGTTTGTTTAGAGTTTCTTTGGTGCCAACTAGTAGGATCTCTGTTTTGTCCCCATTTAGGCAGAGGCCGTTGGCTGCCATCCAGGTTTGGATGGCTGTATAGATCTTGGTTAATGCTGCTGCGTCATGTTCATAGATCCCTGTGAGAGGGGGCAGGACTTGGGTGTCGTCAGCATAATTTGTGTAGGCTATGTGACGACGGTCCAGGTCATTGAACAGTGCGAGGGTGAAGATGTTGTTTAAGGTAGGGGCGGTGCAGGACCCTTGTGGGACGCCACAATGGATAGTGGTAGGGGTAGTGCTGGCCGAGTCAGAAAAGACCTTCATGAGTCGACCCTCGAGGAATGATTTGACCCATGAGATGGCTTCTGGTGAGAAGTGGGCTTCATTTTTGAGTTGCGTGCCTAGAATATCGAGATTGACCAAGTCAAAGGCGGCAGATAAGTCTAGCAGGAGCAGGAGTGCAGGTTTGCCTTTGTCCATGATGTCATTTAGTTGGATTTTGAGATCTAGTAGGGCCGATTCGGTCCCATGTCCCGGGCGGAAACCCGATTGCCTTTTTCCTAATATGCGATTTTCTTCTAGGTATTGCTGTATTTGTGTGTACGCAATTTTGTCGAGGATCTTAAGCAGGAAGGGAACGGTTGTGATGGGTCTATAGTTGTTGGCGTTTTCAGGATCTAGAGTGGGTTTTTTGAGAAGAGGGCGCACCCAGGCTTCTTTTAGGCTGGTCGGGACTGAGTTTGTTTTGAAGGATGCATTGATGAAGGTTTTGAGAAATGGGGCTAATGTTTCTACGCAGTCTTTAATTAGTTTAGCGGGGCAGGCGTCGCCTTTGCAATTAGAAGGTTTGATTCTGTTAACGATATTGACTACCTCTTTTTCTGAGACTTCTCTGAATTTGAATGGAGTAAAGGGATTTGTCTTTTTATTCTCAGTCATAGTTTCCGTATGGGATGCTAATAAGATATGCTGAGTGAGATTTGTGTGATGGTCTAGGATTTTTGCTTGGAGGAGTTCAATTTTGTTTATGAGGGCGCACTGTATGGTGTTACACCAGGCTTGGTCCTTAACAATCTCTTGAGACTTGGTGGCTGGCGTGGATAGTTCCTTGAAGATGGCGAAAAGCTCTTTAGATTCTGAGGTGGCGTTAGCGATTCTTTCATTGTAGGACGTGGATTTGGCTGCTATGATACTTTTTTTGTATTGGGTGGCCAGTGATTCGTAGGCCGATAGTGATGCTGCGTTAGGCGCACTTTGCCATAAGTTTAGGGCTTTGCGTTTTTTGGTTCGTAATTCTTTTAGTTCTGCTGAGAACCAAGTATTTGAGTGTTTGGTATTTTTTGATTTTTTCTTTTGTAGAGGGGCAATGATGTCTAAGGCAGTGCTAATGATGGATTTGTACTTATCCGCCAGAGCAGCAGGGTCTGGTGTGGCATGGAGGTTAGTAGTGAGGGCCTCTAAGTAAGGGGCAATGTTTTCTTTGGTGAGGTTCTTGGCGCTTCTGGCTAATGCTGGTGGTGCAGGCTTGAGTTTTTTTATCGAGTTGTTGGGTGTGGGGATGAGGAAATGAATGAGAAAGTGGTCGGACCAGGGGGTGGGTGTGACGGAGCTGATGTCGATGCCACAGTTATGGTCGGCTATCCAGCCAAGAGTACGTCCTTTGTTGTGGGTAGGATGGAGTACTTTTTGTTCAAAGCCCATTTCTTGGAGAGCTTGTGCTAATGTAATGGATGGTCTATCTTTCAGGTCGTGGAGTCTCAGATTAAGGTCTCCTAGGAGAATAGTCTTTGTAGTAGTTTTAAGGTTTTCCCCCAGCAGATGTGAGAGGTTATCTTGGAAGTCCAGTATAGGGCCTGGCGGGCGATATACTAGATTAAAGGTGATGGTGGTATTGGGAGAGAGTGCGATCTTGGCTGATAGAGCGTCTACGTTCTCCCCTAGTTTGGGGGAGAGTTGTCTTATTTCTAGGTGATCTTTGACTATGAGGGCTACCCCCCCACCTATGGATGGAGTTCTGTCCTGTCTAAGGATGGAGTATCCTGATGGGATTGCTAGGGAGATAGCTGGCCCTGCGGCATTGTGTAGCCAAGTTTCGGTGATGGCGAGAATGTCAAGGTCGAGGTTGGTAAGAAGGTCATGAATTTCTGTGGCGTGGGCAGGGAGGGATCTGGCCTTAATTAACGCATATTGTAGGTCTGGGCGTGGCGGTGGGGTGGTAGTCCGCCCTTTGGCTGCCTTCTTGGTATTGTTCATTTTGTGGTGTTTGGAGGTAGGTTTGTTTTCAGTCTTTGCTGGTGGGGTTTGTGGTGCGGGTCTGGAGCGGAGGCCTAGTATTTGATTTCTGGGGTTAGTGGCTCTAGGGCGCATCGTGCGAGGGCTAGGCTTGAGATAGGTGGGTTTGGTGAAGAAGGATGGAAGGAAAGGCGTGGGGGGGATGAGTGTGGAGGGTGGGGGTGTGGTGTTGTCCATGGTGAGAGGGCACCGGGCAACAGTCAGCTATCAGTTTTGGGTAGGGCACCAATCATTTGGCTGGGCATATCCGATACAGTGGCTATGCATGGGCAACACAGTGGCTAGGCATGGGCAACACAGTGGCTAGGCATGGGCAACACAGTGGCTAGGTATAAGCAACAAAGGCTAGGCATGGGCAACACAGTGGCTAGGCATGGGCAACACAGTGGCTAGGCATGGGCAACACAGTGGCTAGGTATAAGCAACAAGGCTAGGCATGGGCAACACAGTGGCTAGGCATGGGCAATACAGTGGCTAGGCATGGGCAACACAGTGGCTAGGCATGGGTAACACAGTGGCTAGGCATGGGCAACACAGTGGCTAGGCATGGGCAACACAGTGGCTAGGTATAAGCAACAAAGGCTAGGCATGGGCAACACAGTGGCTAGGCATGGGCAACACAGTGGCTAGGTATAAGCAACAAAGGCTAGGCATGGGCAGCACTGTTGAGTGATAAGCAGTGGCTAGGTGTAGTTTTTAAGTAATAATCAAGCATTTGGTTTCCAGAGTGCACATCATCAATGAATGAGCCCAGTGGGCCTGGCGGTCTGTATATAAGGTAGAGTGTTGCTGTGTTGATAGGAGAGAGCGATAGTTTCACTGAAAGAGATTCTGCAGAATTAAGTTGTATGTGGGGAGCAACTCTCATAACAATTTTGTCACTATGTATAAAAGCGACTCCTCCTCCTTTGGACAGGTTGGATTGGCGATCGTTTCTAATAATGGTATAACCCTTGGGTAGTGATAGGGCGAGGAGTGGGCCAGAGGCATCATGTAACCAGGTTTCGGTGATAGCTAGGAAGTCAAGGTTCTGGACGGTGATGAGGTCTGCGATGTCAAGGGCATGAGCTGTGAGGGATCTTGCATTGATAAGGGCTCCCTTTAGTGCTGAGATGGGTGTGGTGGCGAGTGGAGGACTAGGCGTTACGGTTGAGTAGGGCAGTGAGGGTGCAGAGCGATTGCGCAAAGTACGAGGTGGTCTGGGCAGTCTAGTTCTAAGTCTACAATTCCTTTGTTGTAGAGTACATGGGATGTTTGGAGTAGGTTTAGTGGCAAAGTGCTTGAGCCAAAGGGCTGGGTCGTTGAGGTAAGGGTTTGGTGGAGGGTCAGGATAGTGAGGCATAGTTGAAGGGAGAATGGGTTGGCAGTTATGGGAAGTCTTAGGGGTGCCTGTACGGTAGCTGGCTGCAGTGCAGGCTGACAGTCCTAAAAAGACTGAGTATAAGGACAGTGCTGGCAAAGGTTCTTAGCTGCATGTCGCAGCTTGTATTTCTCAGGGACTGAGGATGTAGATATATGGGCTCTAGACACAGGGTATGAAGAGATAACGTGGTGCAAATAAGCAACCAACAGAAAAGCAAATCTGGTCAATAGGCACAGTACAGGGACATCTAAATTCGAAGTGGCACGATTAGGCATCCAACAGCAGTACAAAACAGGTCAATAGGCACTGTACAGGGACATCTTGATTTGAACTGGCGCAGTTAGGCGACCAACAGCAGTGCAAATCATGTCAATAGGCGCAGTACAGGGACATCTAAATTCGAAATGGCACAATTAAACAACCAACAGCAATGGCCCAATTAGGCAACCAACAGCAGTGCATAGTACAGCGACATCTAAATTCGAAATGGCACAGTTAGGCAGCCAACAGCAGTGCAAATCATGTCAATAGGCCCAGTACAGGGACATCTAAATTCGAAATGGCACAATTAAACAACCAACAGAAATGGAACAATTAGGCAACCAACAGCAGTGCATAGTACAGCGACATCTAAATTCGAAATGGCACAGATAAACAGCCAACAGCAGTGCAAATCCAGTCAATAGGCACAGTACAGAGGCATCTAGTTTTGATAATGGCGCAAATTAGGCAGCTAGTAGCAATGCAGAACAGTTCACTAGGCAGAATACAAGGCATCTAGAATCGAAATGGCATACTTAATATACTGGTAACTCATGGGGGCTGTAATGAGAGGCTTGAAGGAGAAGGGCAAATAAGAGAAACACAGCGTGCAGCAGTAAGTATAGAGCATGTGGTCCATAATAATTATAGCTGCGAATGGGTGGCAAGGACGTTCAACGAGGGTGAGTCAGGTGGTGGGATACGATGTATCCGGGTGTCACGGTACGTTAGGGGCATAGACAGCACACGTGTGTGCAGCCGTGCGGGATGGTGGCATAAATTAGGCAGGAGCGAGGGAGATGCGAAAAGAATTAGATGGTTCTGGTCAGTAATTGGGGATATGCTTGTTGCAGGCTTACCTGGAGCAGAACGGGCAGGGATCCTGGCCCTGGCTCCTGTGGCTCCAGATAGGCTCACGACAGGCACCTTTGTTGGTGTACCTTCGTTGGGGGAGCCGGCTGCCGCCTGCCGGCGTCTGGTTGGAGGAGAAGTCTGCGCAGCAGACCAATCAGGCGTCGGGGGCGGGATGCAGGCCAGCAATGTTCAGACGAGGTGCAGGGCGGCCATCTTGGCCTGTGGTGGTCCTCATGGAGCACAATGGACGTAATTTGCCCAAATGGACAAAATGCAGGCCAAACAGCCTGGAAGAGCGTTTGCACAGCGTGCAATATGGTCGCAGGAAAATGTGGATGAGGTTGTGATTAAATGCGGATTTCACCGCATTCGCGCAGGATCAGCTGTAAGCAGCCGACAATGCTCGCAGGGCCCACGGGCTCACCTGGGCATGTTGAAGATGCAGGGTGCGGGCGGGCACTGCTCCTGCAGTGCGAGATGCTCCAACCTCTCTCTGGGGCTCCGGCGCTTCTGTATCCGGAATGGTAACTCACCAGACGGTTCCATTACATATGAGTACCGACGAAGGCCATACTGAAGAGATATCATTCGATATCATCAAAGCGCTGGCCTACAGAGTCATTCTGGGTATTCCATGGCTGAAGCTCCATAACCCTGCCATCGATTGGTCGACATCTCAGATTCAGTTCCCTTCCAACATATGCAATACCTGATGCACTACATTGCTTGGAATTAGCCAGGATAGTCCTGTCAGGGCACTGGTATCTCCTACTATGCATAGTGGAGCTGTTTCTAACAACGCTGTCTCTATGGTACCTTCTCAATATGCAGACTATGCAGATGTATTCGACAAAGGGATGGCAGAGACTCTACCGCCACATAGGGTCTATGATTGCCCAATAAACCTAGTACCGGGGGTAAAGATACCATCCGGCAGGGTGTATTCACTCACTCTCAAAGAAGACAAAGTACTTAAAGAGTACATAGACAAGGCCTTGGCCATGGGATTTATTCGTCCGTCCAAATCACCAATTGCATCACCGCTTTTCTTTGTTCCTAAGAAGGAAGGGGATTTATGTCCCTCTATTGACTATCATGCATTGAATGCAGCTACCATAAAGAACCAGTACCCCCTCCCCCTGATCTCTGTTCTCCTTGATCAGTTGGGGTCCTCCAAAGTATTTACCAAGCTTGATCTCAGAGGAGCCTATAATCTGGTCTGTATGAGAAAGTGGGACGAATGGAAGACCGCTTTTAAAACACGTTACGGTCTATTTGAATACCTGGTGATGCCCTTTGGGCTATGTAATGCCCCAGCCACCTTTCAGGCATTCATGAACAATTTGTTCTATGACATCCTTGACCAGTTTGTTGTAGTCTACCTGGATGACATTTTGATCTATTCACGAAACCAGGAAGACCACGAACTACATGTCAAAATAGTGCTCCAACGTCTGAGGGATCAAAAACTGTTTGTAAAAGCCAAAAAGTGCATATTTCACACCTCGGAGGTGGAATTTTTGGGGTATGACCTTACTAACAACGGGGTGCGCATGAGCCAGTCCAAAATTAGCACGATCCTGGAATGGCCTGTGCCCAATTCAGTCAAATCTTTGCAATCATTCCTGGCATTCGCAAATTTCTATAGACGCTTCATCAACGGCTTTTCTGAAATCTCTGCACCTCTTACCTCCCTGACAAGTGCCAAGGTGCCATTTGTATGGTCTTCTGAAGCTCAGAAGGCTTTTGATCAGTTAAAAGCCGCCTTCACTTCTGACCCTGTCCTCAAACATCCCAATCCCGATCTTTCTTTCTTTGTGGAGGCTGACGCCTCGGGCTATGCTCTTGGTGCGGTGTTGTCACAAACCTGTCCTCTCTCGGGCGAGATTCATCCTGTTGCCTACTTCTCTCGTAAATTGACACCTTACGAAAGGAACTACTCCATTACGGAACGCGAACTCTTAGCCATCAGAGACGTATTCTTGGAATGGAGACATCACCTTCTGGGGGCAAAACACCTTGTAACGGTATACTCGGATCACCGTAGTCTGTTAGCCTTCAAATCTATGAAATGTCTTACAGCTAGACAGGCGCGATGGCATTTATTCTTTTCACAGTACCAGTTTGTTATCACATACCGTCCTGCTAAAGCTCAAGTCTCGGCTGACACTCTCTCACGCCTCCATGCGGGTGGCCAGTCCCAACAGGTCGAAGCACTTCCTCTCCTACCAAACAAAGTTGTGTGTGGGTGTTCGGTGCAGCCCTCTTTGCGTTCGATCATCCTTGATTGGGTCTCAACCCATCCAAAAGAAATCGCTGATTTCAACCTAGAAGTAATTCAGGGTATGCCATTTATCCAAGGGCGCTTCTATGTACCATCAGGTCAAGCTAGAACCTTAGCTCTCCAGTGGTCCCACGATTCTTTAGTTGCAGCACACCCAGGGAGTCAAAAAACTCTTGAGGCCTTACGGCGTTGGGCTTGGTGGCCTTCCATGGCTCGCGATGTAAAGGACTACATTTTGACCTATTCCATATGCACTCAATGTAAGACCTCTAGAGCCAAACCAGTAGGCTTATTACAGCCTATGCCTGTTCCGTACAAACCTTGGCAGATGGTGTCAATGGATTTCATTGTGGAACTCCGCGACGCCCAGGGTCATGACACCGTTTGGGTGATTGTGGATTATTTCACAAAATATGCACTGTTCATACCTTGTTCCGGCTTGCCTTCGGCTCCGGAATTGGCGAGACTGTTCATGACGAATGTGTTTCGTTTCTTTGGCTTACCCTCGGTCATTGTTTCCAACCGTGGTACACAATTTTCTTCACGGTTTTGGAGGGCTCTTACAACTTCCCTGGGCATCGAGGACCGATATTCCTCGGCATACCATCCTCAGACGGATGGGCAGACTGAGAGAACCAACGCTACTATCGAACAGTACCTATGCGGTTTATGCCTTCAGTTCCAACAGTCCTGGTTTACTTGCCTGCCTTACACTGAGTTTTCATATAACAACTCTATGCATACGTCAACAGGGGTTTCTCCCTTCTTTGCCCTGTATGGTTGTCATCCTAGGGCACTCCCACTTGATCCGGTACTGCCTGCTGTCAACCCAGCTGCAAGAGACTGCGTGAGAGATCTTGATAAGATTCATCGGTATGTACGCTGTCATTTGCTCCGAGCTCAAGACCGTGCCAAAAAATATGCTGATGTGCATCGATCCCCGGCACCGGTCTATCGGAGCGGCATGAAGGTGTGGTTGTCGTCCTGTAACTTACGGATTGCGGGCAAACGTTCGCTTTTGCCTAAATATGTGGGACCCTATGCCATTACTGATGTTATAAATCCTGTGGCGGTCAAGCTCTCCCTGCCGCGCTCATGGTGTATACACCCAGTTTTTCACGTCTCCCTGATCAAGCCTTTCATCCAGGGGACTCGCCTACCTACATGTCCCTCGCCGATCTTGGTGGATGGAGAGGAGGAGTACAAGGGTCGCGCATCCTGGACTGCAGGGTGTCTAGGGGTACGTTGTTCTACCTAGTGAATTGGAAAGGTTATGGGCCTGAGGACCGTACCTGGGAGCCTTTGTCCAACTTACATTGTCCGGAACTTCTGAGGAGTTTCCATTCCACCAGGGGGTTGCCGGTGTCTTTGGGGGAGGATGCTGTTACACTTCGGGCTTCCCTTCGGGCTTCGTTGCAGAATACGACTCCTTTATAAGCTCCTTTGTGGAGCAGATACAGGTTGCCATGGCACCTGTACAAACTACGACGGAGTCCGTGTCAGCTGACACGTCCTGTACGTGGAAGACGTACGGCAAAACACGCCCCCATATGGCTTTAAAACCACCGTCTTTCAAGGGGCTTGTTGCTGCTAATTAGCGTTACAAGCTACAGCGGTTACGTCCGTTTACTCCTTCGTGTTTCCTCCGCACGAATCCCTAATCTGCTTACCTGGTTCTGACCCTTGTCTGGCTTCTGGATTGGCTTGCCTTCCCCTTTATTCCTGTCGTGCTCGCCTGGCTTTTGAACCGAAACGTTATTGGATTATTCTTCGTGCTTCCTGCTGTTTCTTGCGGTACCTCATCCCAGCCAGCTGCTACCAGACGCGGAACGACTTTGCCCTCCTCGCAGGTGACTTGCTATCAACCATCCAGAACTCTTCTACGCCTTATCTGGATGCGTGTGTGCTCAGGTACATATTTGTAGTTGGCAACTCCATCTCTGCTATTTTGTAATCATTTCTCCACGGCCTTGATTGGATTTTTCCTTTTGTTGGATTTTGGGACATTGAGTGACTGTCTTGTGAACTTGTCTTCAAGTGCATATAAACGCTTTGCTGATTCTGCACCAACCCGGCACTAGTGTGACCCTTGTGCCACTCAGGTTTATTTCCCTAAACTAACATTCCTGTTTGTTGATTTCTCCTATCGTTGTCTTCTGTTTTATGGACTATTATCCATCCTCAAAATATCCATTTTCAGGTTGGTTGTCATTGGTTCAATACTTTAGGAAGTCTCTTTAGAATTATTTCCACTCACTGTGCTTATTCATATTTTGTAGATTCACCCCGGGGAAGCTCCACTCCAATACTTACCTAGGTATTTTCCTGTATTATACTGCTGTTCTGATTGCTTGGTTTATTTTCAACACTGTATAATATCTTTATATTCCTTTGCAGCATTGGTATTGGCGGTGTGTGTTCTCCCCGCTCTTTTATTCAATTGACACCTCTGTCTGTCCCAATCGAAACAGCGGAGAGGTACATTGTAGAAAAGAGACCCTCTTTGAGGAAGCCTGAGTCTTGTACTCAGGGGAGCTGGGATGGAAGGCTGAATATTGGTTCTTGTACAACCATCATCTCCAAGGTCACTCATCCACGTCTTTGGCCTACTTCGGAGTGGTGAGTAATAGTTGCTCTACAAGGAATGGAATAATGAATTGACAAGAAAATGCTAGTTGATATGCCCGAAAATTTGGAATACCTTGGCCACCTTTCCACAATTGCATTCTCAGAGGTTTCTTCTCCCATATATATGACTGAATTAAATTCTCTAGCTCTTTCCAATAAGATGTTTTAATTTCCAGTGGGAGCATGCTAAGTATGTAATTAATTCCCGGTGCAGAAGTCATTTTCAGGGCATTTGCTTTACCCCATATTGATAGTTTTAATAGAGACCATCTCTCCAGACACATTTTTAGATATTTACACACCTCACTCATGTTCTCATCATCCATGTTCTCTATTCGAGGAGTTAACCATACACCAAGATATTTCATTCTCCTCCCACACCATTGGAAGCCCCACAATGTAATGAAAGATTTATCACATACGACGATGCGAAAAAACAGAAATTCCTCCAACACAACCGTGCATATAAAAAGGAAATACAAAAAGCAAAGAGGAAACACTACGACAACCGAATCTTCGAAGCACCAAACACCCAAAAAGAACTCTTCAAAATCATAAACAAAATCAAAAACCCTCCGGGATGTAACAACACACCACCTCCGTCCACGAAACTATGCACTGACCTGCTGACCACTTCAAAAACAAAATCACCAGCATCCAACAAACCATACAAAGCAGACCTCCCGATCTGACCATGATCCCCACCTACACCCAGGAGGAACACCCAAACAAACTACAAGGCTTTCCGGAAATTTCAGTGGAGACATTTGTCAAACTGGTGAATGAAAGTAATAACTCAGGGTCTCCCGAAGATCCCTGCCCACCAGATATATACAAATCGATTCTTAAGCAAGGAACGCCCTTAGAATATCACAGGAGCGTCCTCAACCATTCTATCGCAACTGGGAAAGTGCCACAAGCCTTCAAAACTGCATACATCAGGCCACTACTCAAAGATACAGCGGGAAATGTAGAGGACCTCTCCAACTACAGACCCATCTCCAACATCCCGTACACAGCCAAACCGCTCGAAACATACATGTACAAAATGACCCAAGACTTCATAGAAGAACACGGCCTACTAGACCAAGCACAAGTTGGCTTCAGACCAATGAGAGGAACGGAATCAACTCTACTCTCAATATGGGACGATCTAAAAATGAAAGCAGACTCAGACAACAGCACTGCCTTGATACTCCTAGACCTTTCAGCAGCATTCGACACAGTTAACCATGACACCCTCATAACGAGATTAGAAGGACTGGGAATAACAGGCACCACCTTACTATGGATCAAATCTTTCCTAACAAACAGAACGGAAACTGTTTGGATGAAACCCTTAAAATCTAGCCAGGGACATTTGACCTGTGGGGTACCACAAGGATCCTCCTTCTCCCCGCTACTATTCAACATCTACCTGTATCTACTTATCAGAATCATCAAAAGCCACGGTCTCACCTGCTACAACTACGCCGACGATGCACAAATAATCTTCAAAATACAAGACAACCCGGAAATAAACTCAACGCTTGAAAACTGCCTCTGCGATGTATTTCACTGGATGAACTCCAACTGACTCAAAATCAACCCAGGCAAAACAGAAATAATGATTGTCACAAAAACTGGAGGAGACAACCACTTCATCCCTTGGCCAAGGGAACTCGGGAGAACCCCAGCACCCTCACCGATTGTAAAAAACCTGGGGGTCCTGATGGACAATAACCTCACGCTAGAGCCACAAGTAAACGCCCTTCTCAAGAAAAGCGTGTTCCTCCTCCGAGCGGCAAAGAGGATCCTACCATTCCTATAATTTGCCAACAAAACAACCACCATCATCGCCCTAGTCATGTCCCGAGTAGACTACGCCAACAGCCTTTACTTAGGTATGCTGGAACGACTTTAAAAAAAACTACAACGCATTCAAAACGCGGCAGCCAGACTGCTTCTGAAACTAACTCGGAGAGAACACACCACACTGGCACTGAAAACACTACATTGGCTACCAATAAAACAACCGATACAATTCAAAACAATGTGCATCAGGCACAAAGCGGTACACATAGAAGGTGCTGAGTTCCTGAGAGACAAACTGCGTCTATCACAACCAACAATAACGCTCAGATCAAGCATTGACATCCGCCTGGAACCGAAACCCTACAACAAAAGTAAACTTGGAGGATCCTCCTTCTCTCACCAAGCCCCGAAAACCTGGAACGACCTTCCAAGGTACATACGTAACACACAAAACCACCTACTATTCAGGAAATTACTCAAAACCTGGCTCTTCACGTGGTAACTAGAAAGACTAGCCACAGGGGCACGCAGACAACTATAACAAACAGGAAAGTAGAGAGAGACCCGGATCCACACCAAGACACCAATGGGGTAAAACCCTCAGGATAATATCCCACAACGTACTAAACGACTAACCGGGAGACAGCCGCAATACAACCAAAGACCGTATACATAGCAAGACAAA
Source organism: Ambystoma mexicanum (assembly GCF_040938575.1). Taxonomy (NCBI): domain Eukaryota; kingdom Metazoa; phylum Chordata; class Amphibia; order Caudata; family Ambystomatidae; genus Ambystoma; species Ambystoma mexicanum. The sequence continues at coordinate 33,225,000 of NC_090934.1, forward strand.
GACAGAAACACTAGGACAAATCATCAAGAGGACCATGCCCTTAAACCATAGCCATTCACAACAGACCTTAAGGACAATAGACAGAGAGGGAAAAGAAGCTCCACACCACGCGCCCCCAATCCGGTGGGTGAGAAACATACGTTTCATCAAGAGGAAACGCACGACTGAATACACAGGCCCACCAAGATGGAAGCACCAGACCACCACATCAACACCACTCCGACCCTGAACCATTCAAACCTCAACTGACCAGTGTCATACCAGATAACAAGAGAATAGAGATATTACCAACCCTGTCCCACACCAGAAGAAAGGTTCAGACACACCTATCAATCCAAACAATACTCATTATGATACAGCGGGGTCAGCGCAGCACCAACAAAGTGAGTCACCCCTTGAGGAACCAGCATCAACCCAACCCACAGGGATACAACTCTAACAGAACTATAAGTACCTGAATCAGGATACAGACCCCACTAACCCAACCCTCAATCTTCTGCATAATTAAGCCCACACAAAGCCACACAACCATCTTTCTCCCAGCAATTCACACGCACTTTACCACACTGCATCAACAACACATAAATATCACCTACAGCACTCGAGGTCTCGCCCAATCCAATACTAGCACCAAAGCCCAGCACTCGGTGTATACCGAGCTGAAGCTGCCAACAGCACATCACTTCTCCCACTCTCCTGCTCCCCTCCTCCAGACTAACCATACCCATCCTTCCTGTTTACAAATCCGCCAGAGCGCCTGAGGACCAATTCCGTTGGTGACGGTGCGCTATATAAATACCTTTAACATAACATAACAACATACAAATGACAAAGGTATAACTTCAGACTTTGACCAATTATTTTGTAGCCAGCAACTTTATATAAAATTAATTTAGTATATCCATCAGCACTGGCAATGAACCGTATAGATTCTGTATTATCAACAAAAGATCATCTGCATAAAACCAAATCTTTTACCCAGCCCCATGGAATCCAATACCACACAGATCCTGACTGTTTCTTAGAGCAATTCCTAATGGTTCAATCGCTAAGATGAAAAGTAATGGTGATAAGGGACAACCCTGTGTAGTACCCGTCTCAAGGTCAAACAGATCAGATCGTAAACCATTAGTCCTAACATCAGCCATAGGACATGCATATAAAAGAGCTATCCATGAAATAAAACTTTTACCGAAGTTCATCATCCTCAAGAACGAAAAGAGATAGTTCTAATTAATCCTGTCAAACGCGTTCTCTGCGTCAAGAGAGAAGGCAGCCACGTCCTCAATTGAATTCTGGGCCTGAGATATCGTCAGTAATAACTTTCTTACATTACTAGAAGTTCTACGATTTTTAATAAAACCTGATTGATTATCACGTACCAGAGTTTGCATCAAATGATCAATTCTTAAGGCTAAGATCTTTGTCAGAATCTTATTGTCAGTATTGATTAGGCTTATTGCGCGGTAACTTGCCGGTAGGTTTCTGTCTTTTGCCTTCTTTAAAAACACAGAAATTGTTGCATGGTTAGTGAAAGGTGGCAAGAGACCTTCATTCGTCGAGGCAATGCACATGTCCCTTAATAATTCTAACGTAGAGTCTGGAAGAGTCTTGTATAACTCCACAGGTAGCCCATCTGGACCTGGTGACTTCCCCACATTCAATTTGTCGATAGCAAGTTTGATTTCATCTGTAGTTATTGGACTTTCAAGATCCTTTTTATCATGCCATGAGACTTTTGGAATGTTCAAGGAACCCAAAAACGATTCACCATCCCCCGTAATATCTGATTCATTCTGATATAGTTATGTATAGTAGTTTTTGAAAATATCCTTTAGTTCTACAGGAATAAATGTTGTATGACCATCAGGCCTACAAATAGATGTGATTGCCCCATCAGAGTACTGCTGTCGAAGCCTGTAGGCAAGCCAGCGATCACACTTCTCGCCCCGTTCATAGTAGGAACATTTGAGGCGAAACAATTGTTTCTCGGCCCTTTCATTAATAATCCTATTCATCTCTCTCTTTAAATCACACCGTTCTTTCTTTTTACCCAGACATGCAGGATTAGCCACCAAGACGTTAGTTACCTCCTTAATCCGTTTTTCCAAATCCCCTCTAAGTGTTTCCATCCTTTTCCTCCTCCCACTAGATAGACCCTAAACTAGGCCTCTTATTGTGAATTTAAATGCTTCCCAAATTACCTTAACACTCATTTCCTCAGAAGATTTTCTTTAACGCAGTGATCAGCCTCAGATCTAATTTTCTCAAGTAAATCCTCATCCTGGTATGATAAGCGGCTTAATGAAAATTTGCTGCTGACACTTGTCGTATGGTCATTAAGTTCGTATTCAGGAGTTTTATGGAATGAATAGACGTGCCCTTTTGACACTGGAACACTTTGTTGGTTAACCCTGGAGGACCCTGGAAACTGTGAATATAATATTTGGAAAGACCGTTTGCTTGCGACTTCGCCTGTACGCCCCTCCGGGTATTAAAAGTACATTCTACTACGCGAGACTGGAGACTCTGTCCATGCATCTCTGCTTTTTCCATACGAGGAAGATGGGGCACAGAATAACCTGCTGCGTACAAGTTTGGGCTCGCTCGCCTTTATTATTTGCAACATTTTAATTGGAATCCCTCGCATGAGCTTTAACGTTAATTATATGATGATGCAAGTGGATGGGTTATGTACTGTATGTCACGAACAATGTTACTATATCCACTATTGTAATCAAATTGCTAATTTACTGATAATATAGGAGAGGTTCTATTAGATTTCACAGCCCTGGGAGGCGCTTAGTCATATACTAAATAGTGCTGATGCTCTTTTAAAACGTTCTGCTCCTTGACCAGCCCAAATACATACTTTAACATGCATAGCACTGTGGTCATGATGGAAACTCTTACATTGTGTGACGGTTGAGCTGTGTTGAAGGGGCAAACTCTTATAAAGCCATGGATAGAGCCAGGAAGAAATTGAACAGAGGAGTAGAGACATTCTGCACAAGCAGAGGGTTTCGTTTTTTCAAGCACAGCGCAATATCCCAACCAAACCCAGAGCTTTTTCGCAAGGATGGAACGCATCTGTCGGAAAAAGGAATGGAACATTTTTACAGAGAAATAATTGACAGTTTAGCGGCAAAGGGTTGTCGGTAGAAACTTTTGGGGAGAACCTGGAAAGCCTGCAACCCATCCAGGTGTGGCGGCACGGGCCAGAGGGTGGAACACGTGGACCTCGTGCCCAAAAGTATGCATTATGTGTTATTACAATGATGATGATGATGTTTGGTGTATTATTGCGTGATGTACAATAAAAAACACACAGCCTTTCATTGCCAACACTTACCCAATGTTTTATGTGGTACATGGGGGATGATGGGGTCAGTCACTAACCTCTTGGGTCCACCGGTTACGGTCAGTCAGGCTTCTACCATTCGCCCCAGCCGCAAGCCAGACACCAGCCATCTCCTTTACCTCTCCAGTCCAGTATCCACCTGTCACGTTCCCCTGCACCTCCAGCTTCAGCTTGTCCATCCAGGTCTGAGGGCAGTGGCTCTGGCGGCTCTTCTGTCCCTGACGTCCCATCAGGCGCTCTGTGGCACTGGCCTCACGTCTCACCAGCGTGCCGCCATCTGGGTGGCCCAGTGTTGCAGCCCTTTACTCCCAGCACTGCCAACTCGGTCTCCTCAACCAGGAATCCACAGCAATCTACAGTGTGCCTGGCATCAGTGAGGGAAAATGGAGCACCAGGTAAGTGGGATGGGAGTTGGTGGGGGGGTGGAAAAAGGGCTTGGGGTAGGAGGAAGAGGGGCAGGGGAGCGTGGTACACACGTACCTGCTATTCTGGTGGCAAAGATGGTGGCCCCCCGCTTCTGAGGAGGTTCGGAACAGGGGCTTTACCATTAGGTAAAGACCCTGTTCCAAGCTTTCTGACTGGTGGGAGGCAGCGATATCCCCCCCCCACTCCCCACCCTGCCGGGGTGCTAATAAAATATGAAACCGTCCATGACAAATTCTGACATTTTGCATGGAGAGGCGGCTACTTTGACAGTTTACTCTGGAATTATTTCAGAGTTTGTCATGCAAAAGCTCAAAAGTTATTAAGAAAAGCCATTTTCTAAAAACGCCATAGGCAATTTGTGTTAACTATGCCATGCATTAGCACGATGGCACAATATGTATATCATCAACTCAACGAGCAAGGAGCTACATCCACGAGGCAGCAGCCAATGAAGCAGAAATGCATGCAAGGCAGACCCCAAGGGCCAAACGTGGCAGAGAAACAGTGACGCGGAGCAGTCAGGGAGCAGACGTCAAGTGGCAGAGAAACAGTGACGTGGAGCAGTCTGGGAGCAGACGTCAAGTGGCAGAGAAACAGTGACGTGGAGCAGTCAGGGAGCAGACGTCAAGTGGCAGAGAAACAGTGACGTGGAGCAGTCAGGGAGCAGACGTCAAGTGGCAGAGAAACAGTGACGTGGAGCAGGCTGGGAGCAGACGTCAAGTGGCAGAGAAACAGTGACGTGGAGCAGTCAGGGAGCAGACGTCAAGTGGCAGAGAAACAGTGACGTGGAGCAGTCAGGGAGCAGACGTCAAGTGGCAGAGAAACAGTGACGTGGAGCAGGCTGGGAGCAGACGTCAAGTGGCAGAGAAACAGTGACGTGGAGCAGTCAGGGAGCAGACGTCAAGTGGCAGAGAAACAGTGACGTGGAGCAGGCTGGGAGCAGACGTCAAGTGGCAGAGAAACAGTGACGTGGAGCAGTCTGGGAGCAGACGTCAAGTGGCAGAGAAACAGTGACGTGGAGCAGTCAGGGAGCAGACGTCAAGTGGCAGAGAAACAGTGACGTGGAGCAGTCTGGGAGCAGACGTCAAGTGGCAGAGAAACAGTGACGTGGAGCAGTCAGGGAGCAGACGTCAAGTGGCAGAGAAACAGTGACGTGGAGCAGTCAGGGAGCAGACGTCAAGTGGCAGAGAAACAGTGACGTGGAGCAGGCTGGGAGCAGACGTCAAGTGGAAGAGAAACAGTGACGTGGAGCAGTCAGGGAGCAGACGTCAAGTGGCAGAGAAACAGTGACGTGGAGCAGGCTGGGAGCAGACGTCAAGTGGCAGAGAAACAGTGACGTGGAGCAGTCTGGGAGCAGACGTCAAGTGGCAGAGAAACAGTGACGTGGAGCAGTCAGGGAGCAGACGTCAAGTGGCAGAGAAACAGTGACGTGGAGCAGGCTGGGAGCAGACGTCAAGTGGCAGAGAAACAGTGACGTGGAGCAGTCAGGGAGCAGACGTCAAGTGGCAGAGAAACAGTGACGTGGAGCAGGCTGGGAGCAGACGTCAAGTGGCAGAGAAACAGTGACGTGGAGCAGTCAGGGAGCAGACGTCAAGTGGCAGAGAAACAGTGACGTGGAGCAGGCTGGGAGCAGACGTCAAGTGGCAGAGAAACAGTGACGTGGAGCAGTCTGGGAGCAGACATCAAGTGGCAGAGAAACAGTGACGTGGAGCAGTCAGGGAGCAGACGTCAAGTGGCAGAGAAACAGTGACGTGGAGCAGTCAGGGAGCAGACGTCAAGTGGCAGAGAAACAGTGACGTGGAGCAGGCTGGGAGCAGACGTCAAGTGGCAGAGAAACAGTGACGTGGAGCAGTCAGGGAGCAGACGTCAAGTGGCAGAGAAACAGTGACGTGGAGCAGGCTGGGAGCAGACGTCAAGTGGCAGAGAAACAGTGACGTGGAGCAGTCTGGGAGCAGACGTCAAGTGGCAGAGAAACAGTGACGTGGAGCAGTCAGGGAGCAGACGTCAAGTGGCAGAGAAACAGTGACGTGGAGCAGTCTGGGAGCAGACGTCAATTGGCATAGAAACAGTGACGTGGAGCAGTCAGGGAGCAGACGTCAAGTGGCAGAGAAACAGTGACGTGGAGCAGTCAGGGAGCAGACGTCAAGTGGCAGAGAAACAGTGACGTGGAGCAGTCAGGGAGCAGACGTCAAGTGGCAGAGAAACAGTGACGTGGAGCAGTCAGGGAGCAGACGTCAAGTGGCAGAGAAACAGTGACGTGGAGCAGTCAGGGAGCAGACGTCAAGTGGCAGAGAAACAGTGACGTGGAGCAGTCAGGGAGCAGACGTCAAGTGGCAGAGAAACAGTGACGTGGAGCAGTCAGGGAGCAGACGTCAAGTGGCAGAGAAACAGTGCCGTGGAGCAGTCTGGGAGCAAATGTCAAGTGGCAGAGAAACAGTGCCATGGAGCAGTCAAGGAGCAGATGTCAAGTGGCAGAGAAACAGTGTTGTGGAGAAGTCAGGGAGCAAACGGCAAGTGGCAGAGAAACAGTGATGTGGAGCAGTCAGGGAGCAGATGTCAAGTGGAAGAGAAACAGTGACGTGGAGCAGTCAGGGAGCAGACGTCAAGTGGCAGAGAAACAGTGCCGTGGAGCAGTCAGGGAGCAGACGTCAAGTGGCAGAGAAACAGAAACAGTGACGTGGAGCAGTCAGGGAGCAGACGTCAAGTGGCAGAGAAACAGTGCCGTGGAGCAGTCAGGGAGCAGACGTCAAGTGGCAGAGAAACAGTGTTGTGGAGCAGTTAGGGAGCAGACGTCAAGTGGCAGAGAAACAGTGACGTGGAGCAGTCAGGGAGCAGACGTCAAGTGGCAGAGAAACAGTGACGTGGAGCAGTCAGGGAGCAGACGTCAAGTGGCAGAGAAACAGTGCCGTGGAGCAGTCTGGGAGCAAATGTCAAGTGGCAGAGAAACAGTGCCGTGGAGCAGTCAAGGAGCAGATGTCAAGTGGCAGAGAAACAGTGTTGTGGAGAAGTCAGGGAGCAAACGGCAAGTGGCAGAGAAACAGTGATGTGGAGCAGTCAGGGAGCAGATGTCAAGTGGAAGAGAAACATTGACGTGGAGCAGTCAGGGAGCAGACGTCAAGTGGCAGAGAAACAGTGCCGTGGAGCAGTCAGGGAGCAGACGTCAAGTGGCAGAGAAACAGAAACAGTGACGTGGAGCAGTCAGGGAGCAGACGTCAAGTGGCAGAGAAACAGTGTTGTGGAGCAGTCAGGGAGCAAACGGCAAGTGGCAGAGAAACAGTGTTGTGGAGCAGTCAGGGAGCAAACGGCAAGTGGCAGAGAAACAGTGATGTGGAGCAGTCAGGGAGCAGATGTCAAGTGGCAGAGAAACAGTGACGGGGAGCAGTCAGGGAGCAGACGTCAAGTGGCAGCAGTCAGTGAGCAAACGGAAAGTGGTAGAGAAACAGTGACGTGGAGCAGTCAGGGAGCAGATGTCAAGTGGCAGAGAAACAGTGACATGGAGCAGTCAGGGAGCAGACGTCAAGTGGCAGAGAAACAGTGACGTGAAGCAGTCAGGGAGCAGACGTCAAGTGGCAGAGAAACAGTGATGTGGAGCAGTCAGGGAGCAGATGTCAAGTGGCAGAGAAACAGTGACGTGGAGCAGTCAGGGAGCAGACGTCAAGTGGCAGCAGTCAGTGAGCAAACGGAAAGTGGTAGAGAAACAGTGATGTGGAGCAGTCAGGGAGCAGATGTCAAGTGGCAGAGAAACAGTGACATGGACCAGTCAGGGAGCAGACGTCAAGTGGCAGAGAAACAGTGACGTGGAGCAGTCAGGGAGCAGACGTCAAGTGGCAGAGAAACAGTGCCGTGGAGCAGTCAGGGAGCAGACGTCAAGTGGCAGAGAAACAGAAACAGTGACGTGGAGCAGTCAGGGAGCAGACGTCAAGTGGCAGAGAAACAGTGCCGTGGAGCAGTCAGGGAGCAGACGTCAAGTGGCAGAGAAACAGTGTTGTGGAGCAGTCAGGGAGCAAACGGCAAGTGGCAGAGAAACAGTGATGTGGAGCAGTCAGGGAGCAGATGTCAAGTGGCAGAGAAACAGTGACGTGGAGCAGTCAGGGAGCAGACGTCAAGTGGCAGCAGTCAGTGAGCAAACGGAAAGTGGTAGAGAAACAGTGACGTGGAGCAGTCAGGGAGCAGATGTCAAGTGGCAGAGAAACAGTGACATGGAGCAGTCAGGGAGCAGACGTCAAGTGGCAGAGAAACAGTGACGTGGAGCAGGCTGGGAGCAGACGTCAAGTGGCAGAGAAACAGTGACGTGGAGCAGTCTGGGAGCAGACGTCAAGTGGCAGAGAAACAGTGACGTGGAGCAGTCAGGGAGCAGACGTCAAGTGGCAGAGAAACAGTGACGTGGAGCAGTCAGGGAGCAGACGTCAAGTGGCAGAGAAACAGTGACGTGGAGCAGGCTGGGAGCAGACGTCAAGTGGCAGAGAAACAGTGACGTGGAGCAGTCAGGGAGCAGACGTCAAGTGGCAGAGAAACAGTGACGTGGAGCAGGCTGGGAGCAGACGTCAAGTGGCAGAGAAACAGTGACGTGGAGCAGTCTGGGAGCAGACGTCAAGTGGCAGAGAAACAGTGACGTGGAGCAGTCAGGGAGCAGACGTCAAGTGGCAGAGAAACAGTGACGTGGAGCAGTCTGGGAGCAGACGTCAAGTGGCAGAGAAACAGTGACGTGGAGCAGTCAGGGAGCAGACGTCAAGTGGCAGAGAAACAGTGACGTGGAGCAGTCAGGGAGCAGACGTCAAGTGGCAGAGAAACAGTGACGTGGAGCAGTCAGGGAGCAGACGTCAAGTGGCAGAGAAACAGTGACGTGGAGCAGTCAGGGAGCAGATGTCAAGTGGCAGAGAAACAGTGACGTGGAGCAGTCAGGGAGCAGACGTCAAGTGGCAGAGAAACAGTGACGTGGAGCAGTCAGGGAGCAGACGTCAAGTGGCAGAGAAACAGTGACGTGGAGCAGTCAGGGAGCAGACGTCAAGTGGCAGAGAAACAGTGCCGTGGAGCAGTCTGGGAGCAAATGTCAAGTGGCAGAGAAACAGTGCCGTGGAGCAGTCAAGGAGCAGATGTCAAGTGGCAGAGAAACAGTGTTGTGGAGAAGTCAGGGAGCAAACGGCAAGTGGCAGAGAAACAGTGATGTGGAGCAGTCAGGGAGCAGATGTCAAGTGGAAGAGAAACAGTGACGTGGAGCAGTCAGGGAGCAGACGTCAAGTGGCAGAGAAACAGTGCCGTGGAGCAGTCAGGGAGCAGACGTCAAGTGGCAGAGAAACAGAAACAGTGACGTGGAGCAGTCAGGGAGCAGACGTCAAGTGGCAGAGAAACAGTGCCGTGGAGCAGTCAGGGAGCAGACGTCAAGTGGCAGAGAAACAGTGTTGTGGAGCAGTCAGGGAGCAGACGTCAAGTGGCAGAGAAACAGTGACGTGGAGCAGTCAGGGAGCAGACGTCAAGTGGCAGAGAAACAGTGACGTGGAGCAGTCAGGGAGCAGACGTCAAGTGGCAGAGAAACAGTGCCGTGGAGCAGTCTGGGAGCAAATGTCAAGTGGCAGAGAAACAGTGCCGTGGAGCAGTCAAGGAGCAGATGTCAAGTGGCAGAGAAACAGTGTTGTGGAGAAGTCAGGGAGCAAACGGCAAGTGGCAGAGAAACAGTGATGTGGAGCAGTCAGGGAGCAGATGTCAAGTGGAAGAGAAACAGTGACGTGGAGCAGTCAGGGAGCAGACGTCAAGTGGCAGAGAAACAGTGCCGTGGAGCAGTCAGGGAGCAGACGTCAAGTGGCAGAGAAACAGAAACAGTGACGTGGAGCAGTCAGGGAGCAGACGTCAAGTGGCAGAGAAACAGTGCCGTGGAGCAGTCAGGGAGCAGACGTCAAGTGGCAGAGAAACAGTGTTGTGGAGCAGTCAGGGAGCAAACGGCAAGTGGCAGAGAAACAGTGATGTGGAGCAGTCAGGGAGCAGATGTCAAGTGGCAGAGAAACAGTGACGTGGAGCAGTCAGGGAGCAGACGTCAAGTGGCAGCAGTCATTGAGCAAACGGAAAGTGGTAGAGAAACAGTGACGTGGAGCAGTCAGGGAGCAGATGTCAAGTGGCAGAGAAACAGTGACATGGAGCAGTCAGGGAGCAGACGTCAAGTGGCAGAGAAACAGTGACGTGAAGCAGTCAGGGAGCAGACGTCAAGTGGCAGAGAAACAGTGATGTGGAGCAGTCAGGGAGCAGATGTCAAGTGGCAGAGAAACAGTGACGTGGAGCAGTCAGGGAGCAGACGTCAAGTGGCAGCAGTCAGTGAGCAAACGGAAAGTGGTAGAGAAACAGTGACGTGGAGCAGTCAGGGAGCAGATGTCAAGTGGCAGAGAAACAGTGACATGGACCAGTCAGGGAGCAGACGTCAAGTGGCAGAGAAACAGTGACGTGGAGCAGTCAGGGAGCAGACGTCAAGTGGCAGAGAAACAGTGCCGTGGAGCAGTCAGGGAGCAGACGTCAAGTGGCAGAGAAACAGAAACAGTGACGTGGAGCAGTCAGGGAGCAGACGTCAAGTGGCAGAGAAACAGTGCCGTGGAGCAGTCAGGGAGCAGACGTCAAGTGGCAGAGAAACAGTGTTGTGGAGCAGTCAGGGAGCAAACGGCAAGTGGCAGAGAAACAGTGATGTGGAGCAGTCAGGGAGCAGATGTCAAGTGGCAGAGAAACAGTGACGTGGAGCAGTCAGGGAGCAGACGTCAAGTGGCAGCAGTCAGTGAGCAAACGGAAAGTGGTAGAGAAACAGTGACGTGGAGCAGTCAGGGAGCAGATGTCAAGTGGCAGAGAAACAGTGACATGGAGCAGTCAGGGAGCAGACGTCAAGTGGCAGAGAAACAGTGACGTGAAGCAGTCAGGGAGCAGACGTCAAGTGGCAGAGAAACAGTGATGTGGAGCAGTCAGGGAGCAGATGTCAAGTGGCAGAGAAACAGTGACGTGGAGCAGTCAGGGAGCAGACGTCAAGTGGCAGCAGTCAGTGAGCAAAAGGAAAGTGGTAGAGAAACAGTGACGTGGAGCAGTCAGGGAGCAGATGTCAAGTGGCAGAGAAACAGTGACATGGAGCAGTCAGGGAGCAGACGTCAAGTGGCAGAGAAACAGTGACGTGGAGCAGTCTGGGAGCAGACGGCAAGTGCTAGAGAAACAGTGATGTGGAGCAGCAGTCAGAGAGCCGAGGTCTGGAGTAAAGCAAGAGGAAGCCCTATAAGTGATGCAGTGAGATAACATGGAGCGGAATTGGTAAACCAGACAAGCAAGGAGAGTGATATTGAAACTAAGCCGCTCCGCACCGGGGATCAAGACGAGGGTACACGCGGGTGGACAGAGGCCCCCCACTTTTTTCAGAGGGCACTTTGATATGCTAATTTCTGGTGATGCCACATTCAATTGGCATGTTAATGACCCCCCACACACTTTTTTGTAGGACTTGGCCCCTTTAAGCCTACTTTAAGGGACTTTGATGCACATTTGCAGTCTTTACATTTCACTGACTGAATCTCTCCGCCCGCTCCTTGGTTGAACCAATGGGACTCCCCTTGTGACCGAGCCCTTGTGTATCACAGGGGCCGGCTGATGTAGGGACCCCACTCTTTCTAGGAGTATGGAGGCCTGGGTCGGGGGATTCAAAGTGAGATGTGGTCAGGTGGGGGCCAGGGAGGGAAATGTTGGGGCAACCCGTGGAACTGACTTGTCACACCATGAGTGGCATATCACTTGCACGTGAAGTATGTGCTGAGCTGCGTTTTATTGCTCACCTTGTAAGAGAAAGTGGTGTTGCAGCTCGAATATCTGTGAGGTATCAGTGGCGGTTGGAAGGGAGACCCTGGCCAATGAATGAAGCCCTTGCATCCCGTGCCAGCCTTAGTGGTGGCAGAGCTCTGGTCGGTTTAAGAAAAATGTGTCGCGCCCATGGCCAATGCAGGGCGGGTTGGGGGAGGGGGATGTCATTTATTTGTACTCCCTGCTCCGGTGCCTGAGCAGGGATTTAATCACTAGAATAGGGCACTATTCTAATGAAAACCGCCTCGCTCCTGCGTCAGAGTGAGGAGGTAATCGTCTCAATAGATTAAATGCAACCGCCGCAACAACAACAATAGGGTACCTGCCCTGCCTTCTCCCACTACGCCAGCTCAGGGGAGCCCTTGAAAGACTGCAGGGGGCTAATGGCGCCCCCTGGGTGTTCGCCCAGCCCGCTCTACCCTAACGCCGGCTCTGCTTGCATAGTGTGGTCCGAAAAAGTGTGATATAGGTTAACAATGCAGAGAGTAACCTAACAAGACAAGACAATACGTCATAACAATGGCTAGCAAGGCATAAGATGGCAAAGCAATGCATGAAACGACACAGCAAGGCATGGGGTTCTGAGCTAAAGACTTGGTTGAGACTCTCCCAGGGGGCCATCCACCCAAGAACAAGTCAATGGGCTGTGTTCGTGCTGGTAGAGAGTTTCCTAGACCCCCCTCTGTTTTGCATACCAAGTAACTTTGGGTCTCACCCTAAGTTACCAGGGGAATCCAGACGTGGACCCCTTGCTCACTGCTCTTAGAGAGGCACAGCTTCACCTCACTGATGATGCCCAACTAGGCTGAAACACGTGTATGGGGTTGCTGTGGTACTCTTGTTCAGAGGGGAATTGCCTAGCATTTCGGTGCTGGACTGCCCCTGGGCAGGACAAAGACTGATATGCAGGGACATTTCTTCTCTGTGAAAAGAACAGTGAGCTCAAGTCTTGGTTGAGACTCTCCCAGGGGCCATCCACCCAAGAATAAGTCAATGGGCTGTGTTTGTGCTGGTAGAGAGTTTCCCAGACCCCCCTCTGTTTTGCATTTGTCCATGAAGTCTGCCCCAGTGTCCCCAACAACCCTGAGGAATAAAACCTGCGCAAAAACACACTGCTTTTTCAGAGTCGCGCACACAGAACCACAAGCCATAGAACATGCCCCTACTCCAAGGCGCTCTCACTTACCTGCAACTGAGGCAGCTCCATAACTTCAGTTTCTGTTTGATGACACCAGCAGACCCCTGGACGAAACACACTGTATGCTGCAGCCAGGAATGGGCACTGTATGCTGTGGCCAGGAATGGACACTGTATGCCGGGGCCAGTAAAGGGCACTGTACGCCATGGCCAGGAATGGTCACTGTATGCCGTGGCCAGGAATGGTCACTGTATGCCGTGGCCAGGAATTGGCACTGCATGCCGCAGCCAGGAATGGGAACTGTATGCCGCAGCCAGGAATGGGAACTGTATGCCGCAGCCAGGATTGGGCACTCTATGCCGCGGCCGGAACGGGCACTGTATGCCACGGCCAGGAATGGGCACTGTATGCTGCGGCCAGGAATGTTCACTGTATGCTGCAGCTAGGATTGGTCCCTGTATGCCGTGGCCAGGACTAGACACTGTATGCCGTGGGCAGGAATGGGTACTGTATGCTGCAGCTAGGATTGGTCACTGTATGCAGGTGCCAGGACTAGACACTGTATGCCTTGGCCCGGAATGGGCACTGTATGCTGCAGCTAGGATTGGTCACTGTATGCCGTGGCCAGGACTAGACACTGTATGCGGCGGCCAGGAATGGGCACTGTATGCTGCAGCTAGGATTGGTCACTTTATGCCACGGCCAGGACTAGACACTGTATGCTACGGCCAGGAATGGGCACTGTATGCCGTGGCCAGGAATGGGCACTGTATGCCGCGGCCAGGAATGGGTACTGTATGCCGCGGCCAGGAATGGGCACTGTATGCTGCAGCTAGGATTGGTCACTTTATGCCACGGCCAGGACTAGACACTGTATGCTGCGGCCAGGAATGGACACTGTATGCCGCGGGCAGGAATGGGCACTGTATGCCGTGGCCAGGAATGGGCACTGTATGCCGTGGCCAGGAATGGGCACTGTGTGCCGTGGCCAGGAATGTGCACTGTATGATGCAGCCAGGAAGGAGCACTGTATGCCACAGCCAGGAATGTGCACTGTATGCCGCAGTCAGGAATGGGCACTGTATGCCGCGGCCAGGAATTGGCACTGTATGCCACTGCCGCAGCCAGGAATGTACACTGTATGGTGTGGCTAGGAATGGCACTGTATGCCACGGCCAGGATTGTGCACTGTATGCCATGGGCAGGAATGGGCACTGTATGCTGCAGCTAGGATTGGTCACTGTATGCCGCAGCCAGGACTAGACACTGTATGCCACAGCCAGGAATGGGCACTGTATGCCGCGGCCAGGAATGGGCACTGTATGCTGCAGCTAGGATTGGTCACTGTGTGCCGCGGCCAGGACTAGACACTGTATGCCACAGCCAGGAATGGGCACTGTATGCCACGGCCAGGAATGGGCACTGTATGCTGCAGCTAGGATTGGTCAATGTATGCCGCGGCCAGGACTAGACACTGTATGCCACAGCCAGGAATGGGCACTGTATGCTGCAACTAGGATTGGTCACTGTATGCCGCGGCCAGGACTAGACACTGTATGCTGTGGCCAGGAATGGGCACTATGCCGTGGCCAGGAATGGGCACTGTATGCCGCGGCCAGGAATGGGCACTGTATGCCACGGCCAGGAATGGGCACTGTATGCCACGGCCAGGAATGGGCATTGTATGCCACGGCCAGGAATGGGCACTGTGTGCTGTGGCCAGGAATGTGCACTGTATGATGTAGCCAGGAAGGAGCACTGTATGCCACAGTCAGGAATGGGCACCGTATGCCGCGGCCAGGAATTGGCACCGTATGCCGCGGCCAGGAATTGGCACTGTATGCCACTGCCGCAGCCAGGAATGTACACTGTATGCTGTGGCCAGGAATGGCACGTGTATGCCATGGCCAGGATTGTGCACTGTATGCTGTGGGCAGGAATGGGCACTGTATGCCACAGCCAGGAATGTGCATTGAATGCAGCAACCAGGAATGGCCACTGTATGCTGCAGCCAGGAATGGGCACTGTATGGCACGGCCAGGAATGTGCTCTGTATACCACAGCCAGGAATGTGCACTGTATGCTGCAGCCAGGAATGTGCACTGTATCCCGTGGCCATGTACGGGCACTGTAAGCCACAGCCAGGAATGGGCACTGTATGCCACAGCCAGGAATGTGCACTGTATGATGCAGCCAGGAAGGAGCACTGTATACCACAGCCAGGAATGTGCACTGTATGCCGCGGTCAGGTATGGGCACTGTATGTCGCGGCCAGGAATTGGCACTGTATGCCACTGCCGCAGCCAGGAATGTACACTGTATGCTGTGGCTAGGAATGGCACTGTATGCCACGGCCAGGATTGTGCACTGTATGCCGTGGGCAGGAATGGGCACTGTATGCCACGGCCAGGAATGGGCACTGTATGTTGCAGCTAGGATTGGTCACTGTATGCCACGGTCAGGACTAGACACTGTATGCTGCGGCCAGGAATGGGCACTGTATGCCGCGGCCAGGAATGGGCACCGTATGCCACAGCCAGGAATGGGCACCATATGCCGCGGCCAGGAATGGGCACTGTATGCTGCAGCTAGGATTGGTCACTGTATGCCGCGGCCAGGAATGTGCACTGTATGATGCAGCCAGGAAGGAGCACTGTATGCCACAGCCAGGAATGTGCACTGTATGCCGCAGTCAGGAATGGGCACTGTATGCCACAGCCTGGAATTGGCACTGTATGCCACTGCTGCAGCCAGGAATGTACACTGTATGCTGTGGCCAGGAATGGCACTGTATGCCACGGCCAGGATTGTGCACTGCATGCCGTGGGCAGGAATGGGCACTGTATGCCACAGCCAGGAATGTGCATTGCATGCAGCAGCCAGGAATGGCCACTGTATGCCGCAGCCAGGAATGAGCACTGTATGGCACGGCCAGGAATGAGCACTGTATGCTGCAGCCAGGAATGGGCACTGTATCCCGTGGCCATGTATGGGCACTGTAAGACACAGCCAGGAATGGGCACTGTATGCCACAGCCAGGAATGTGCGCTGTGTGCCGCGGCCAGGAATGGGCACTGTATGCTGCAGCTAGGATTGGTCACTGTATGCCGCGGCCAGGACTAGACACTGTATGCTGTGGCCAGGAATGGGCACTGTATGCCGTGGCCAGGAATGGGCATTGTATGCCGCGGCCAGGAATGGGCACTGTATGCCACGGCCAGGAATGGGCACTGTATGCCGCGGCCAGGGATGGGCATTGTATGCCACGGCCAGGAATGGGCACTGTGTGCTGTGGCCAGGAATGTGCACTGTATGATGCAGCCAGGAAGGAGCACTGTATGCCACAGCCAGGAATGTGCACTGTATGCCGCAGTCAGGAATGGGCACCGTATGCCGCAGCCAGGAATTGGCACTGTATGCCACTGCCACAGCCAGGAATGTACACTGTATGCTGTGGCCAGGAATGGCACTGTATGCCACGGCCAGGATTGTGCACTGTATGCTGTGGGCAGGAATGGGCACTGTATGCCACAGCCAGGAATGTGCATTGAATGCAGCAACCAGGAATGGCCACTGTATGCTGCAGCCAGGAATGGGCACTGTATGGCACGGCCAGGAATGTGCTCTGTATACCACAGCCAGGAATGTGCACTGTATGCTGCAGCCAGGAATGTGCACTGTATCCCGTGGCCATGTACGGGCACTGTAAGCCACAGCCAGGAATGGGCACTGTATGCCACAGCCAGGAATGTGCACTGTATGATGCAGCCAGGAAGGAGCACTGTATACCGCAGCCAGGAATGTGCACTTTATGCCGCGGTCAGGTATGGGCACTGTATGTCGCGGCCAGGAATTGGCACTGTATGCCACTGCCGCAGCCAGGAATGTACACTGCATGCTGTGGCTAGGAATGGCACTGTATGCCACGGCCAGGATTGTGCACTGTATGCCGTGGGCAGGAATGGGCACTGTATGCCACGGCCAGGAATGGGCACTGTATGTTGCAGCTAGGATTGGTCACTGTATGCCACGGCCAGGACTAGACACTGTATGCCACGGCCAGGAATGGGCACTGTATGCCGCGGCCAGGAATGGGCACCGTATGCTGCAGCTAGGATTGGTCACTGTATGCCGCGGCCAGGACTAGACACTGTATGCCACAGCCAGGAATGGGCACCGTATGCCGCGGCCAGGAATGGGCACTGTATGCTGCAGCTAGGATTGGTCACTGTATGCCGCGGCCAGGAATGTGCACTGTATGATGAAGCCAGGAAGGAGCACTGTATGCCACAGCCAGGAATGTGCACTGTATGCCGCAGTCAGGAATGGGCACTGTATGCCGCAGCCTGGAATTGGCACTGTATGCCACGGCCAGGATTGTGCACTGCATGCCGTGGGCAGGAATGGGCACTGTATGCCACAGCCAGGAATGTGCATTGCATGCAGCAGCCAGGAATGGCCACTGTATGCCGCAGCCAGGAATGAGCACTGTATGGCACGGCCAGGAATGTGCACTGTATGCTGCAGCCAGGAATGGGCACTGTATCCCGTGGCCATGTATGGGCACTGTAAGACACAGCCAGGAATGGGCACTGTATGCCACAGCCAGGAATGTGCGCTGTGTGCCGCAGCCAGGAATGGGCACTGTATGCCACAGCCAGGAATGTGCACAGTATGCCGCAGCCAGGAATGGGCACTGTATGCCATGCCCAGGAATTAGCACTGTATGCCACAGCCAGGAATGTGCACTGTATGCCGCAGCCAGGAATGGGCACTTTATCCCACGGCCAGGAATGGGCACTGCGTGCCTGTGAGTGTGGAATTATAGTCGGAGACAGGCGAATGCTGAAACAATATTTAATCACTGGTTAAGGGCAGCGAAATGCTGAAAGAATAACTATCAACTCCTCCAGGTTAGCTTCACCGGTATCTTGGCCTCCCGTAGTACAACAGCGTTAGTCCTGGCTTGGTCCTATCTCGAGCCGGTGTCCGGATAGGCCCACCACTCTGGTTCTCCCTCCTCTCTCTTCTCCGTGTCCTGTGGAATGAGAGCAACCCATTAGTCTTGTTTGGCGCGCTTTTAACACACCTGGAGGTTTCAAGCCCCCTCCAATCACTGAGAGTCTGGGTTAACCCCCTTCTCATTGGTTCCTGGGGCGTTGTCCCGCCCCCCTTAAGGGTTGCCGTCCCGGGGTGTCGCCATTCCCGTTCCTCTTGTTGTGGTGGGTGTTCGCGTTGGCCATGCAATCGTGGCCGCGTTGTATAGGGACGCATCCGGACGTTGGGCGTCCTTCCCCAGCCATGCGCAGCTCCGGCACCATCAGGAGGAGCACGGGGGCGGCGAGCCGGATGCTGCTCTCCCGCATCTCGGTGCCGTCGTGGGTACCGCTCCCCCTCCCCCGGACCGGGGTGAAAATCAGGTGAGTACATTGCGGCCCCGTCGCAGCTGTAAACAGCGGCTTCTCCCGCGGCCTTGCCGCGGCTGCCAACAGCGGCTCCCTTCGTGGCTTGGCCATGACTGCTAGTAGCGGTTTTAGCCACGGCACAGCCGCGGCTACCCGCAGCAGCTTTCCCTTCCCTTGCTGCAAGGGGAAGGGCGGACATGGCAGCGCCTCCGGACTCGTGCGGGCTGGCTACACGCCGCGGCACCAGCCGAGGCACGGCTTCACACATCCCCACCCCAATCCCAGGACATTCGGGCCAGGGTGAACACCCAGACAGATAGTCAGCCACCAGCTGGAACCTGGCAGGCCTGTGCAACGTGACGAAGTCGAAAAGCTGAAGGGAGAGAAACCAGCGGAGTACCCTCTGGTTCGTGTCCTTATGTTGAGCCAGCCACTGGAGGGGGGCATGGTCGGTGTACAGTGTGAACCGGCGACCCAACAGATAGTACCGGAGCGAGTCAACGGGCCACTTGATGGCCAAACACTCCTTCTCAATGGTCGAGTAAGCCGCCTCATGGGGCAACAATTTCCGACTGTTGAAGCACACCGGCTGCAGGTCCTCCCCATTCTCCTGCGATAATACAGCCCCTATGCCCTGGTTTGAGGCGTCTGTCTGTAAAAAGAAATGTTTCTGGAAGTCCGGCCAGCAGAGGACCGGGTTGGACGTGATCCTTCGCTTTAGGTGTGCTATGGCGTTCAGGGCACTCGGGTTGTTGGTCAGGTTGGGATTCCCCTTGAGCCTCAATGCGTCTGTCAAGGGAGCGGCTATCGAGGAGAAGTCAGGGATAAATCTTCGGTAATACCCGATCAACCCCAGGAACGCTCGTATTTGTTTCCTGTTGGTGGGAGTCGGTATATCATGTATAGCCTGTGTTTTGGACAACTGTGGTTTTAGCACTCCCCCACCCACTATGTGGCCCAGATATTTGGTTTTGTGGGTTCCCATCGTAGTCTTCTTGGGGTTGATATGTAGTCCCGCCCTCTGTAAATCAGCCACTACTAGTTCTAGGTGGTCCAGATGCGATCCCCAGGATTGGCTGTATACCACAATATCGTCCAGGTAGGCAGCAGCGTATCCAGCATGCGGTCTTAGTATGATGTCCATCAGTCTCTGGAACGTGGCGGGAGCCCCGTGGAGGCCAAAGGGCAGGACCTTATACTGATATAAGCCTTGTGGGGTGGGAAAGGCAGTTTTCTCCCTGTCCTGGGAGCGAAGGGGTATCTGCCAATAGCCCTTGGTTAAGTCTAGAGTGCTTAAGAAACGGGCTGCTCCAAGGCCCTCCAGGAGTTCGTCCATCCGAGGCATTGGATAGGCTTCGTATCGGGACACCGCGTTCAATTGTCTGTAGTCCATACAGAAACAGACCGAGCCATCCGGCTTAGGGACGAGTACTATGGGGGACGACCAAACGCTGACAGAAGGCTCGATGATATCCATCCTTAACATCTCATCCACCTCGGATTTGATGATGTTTCGCCTGGCTTCGGGTATCCGGTACGGTCTAAGCCTCACAGGTGGTCCGGGATCTGTTTTGATTACATGCTCAAGCACATCGGTTCGTCCAGGTAAGGCGGAAAAGGCGTCAGCATAAGGGGACAGCCTGTTCCTGATGTCCGTATTCATTTTGAGGGAAAGGGCGTCTCCCCAATTGACTGAATCCAGGGTATCGGGAACGGTGTTCAGGATCTCGTCCGGTTTGGCTTCCTCGATACACACAAAGGCACCCAGAAGAGGCTTGTTCCATTTTTTCAGAAGGTTGATGTGATAGACCCTTTCTGGGGTGGTACGATCAGGTTGGTGTACCCGGTATGTTACTGGGCTTAGTACATCAGTGATCTTGTACGGCCCTCTCCATCTACCCAATAGTTTGTTGGTGCTGGTAGGCAGGAGTACCAATACCTGGTCCCCTGGGCTGAAGGTTCTCATTCGGCTCCCCTTGTTGTAATTTTTTTCTTGAGTTGTTTGGGCATGTCCAAGGTTGTCTTGGGCCAGTGTACGTAATACGGTTAGGTGTTCCTTTAACTCCTCCGTATACTCGGTTAAAGACACTTCTTCTGTGGATTCCCATTCCTCTTTAACCAGGTCTAGTATTGTCCAAGGTTGTCTCCCAAACAAGAGCTCGAAGGGAGAGAAACCGGTGGACGACTGGGGGGTGTCTCATTACACCATTAACACCAGGGGGATCACCCAATCCCAGTTTTTCCCGGCTGGTCCCGTCACCCTTCTTAGCATTTTCTTGATTGTTTGGTTATAACGTTCTACGAGCCCATCAGTTTGGGGATGATATACTGAGGTTCTCAACTGTTTGATCTGGAGCTGTCCACATACTTGTTTTAGGAGGGTTGACATGAAATTAGTACCCTGGTCGGTGATTATCTCGGAGGGTATCCCCACTCGGGCAAATAATGGAATTAGCTGGTCGCACAATACCCGGGCCGATGTTCCCTTTAGGGGAAAGGCCTCTGGGTACCGAGTGGCGTAGTCGACTACGACCAGCAAGTATCAATAGCCGCGGCTGGCTGGTTTCTGGGGTTCCACTATGTCCATGCCGATCCTCTGGAATGGGATCGAAATGAGGGGCATTTTCTGTAGCGGTGCCCTTGCGGGTAGAACCCCGCTAGTCAATTGGCAGGTGGGGCAGTTCTTGCAATGTTGGGCCACCTCCCCATAAATGCCGGGCCAGTAAAACCTCTTTAGTAGGTTTTGTTGGGTTTTAAGAGAGGGCATGTGACCCCCACAGGGATGGTTGTGGGCCAGTTGTAGCACTATAAGACGGTGGCTCTTCGGTAGCACCAGTTGTTCCTTTATGGCGTCGTCGTCACCCTTATACCTCCGGTATAGGAGACCTTGTCGCAGAAGAAACCCTGGGCCTCTGGCTAGGTTGGGTTCCCCTTCCCGGGGGGCCCTTTCCCTGGCCACTCGTAGGGTGGGGTTGGTTAGGGTCTCCCCCCTTATGGTGTCTTCGTTATGTTCGAGCTTCCAGTCGATAGGCCGGGTCATATAACTGGCCTGACACCATGCCATCCGGGTCCGCCTCTTTCGCCCAGGTGGGGGTTCCCGGGAAACGGGGTCCATCCCTGCAACATCGGAATTGGGCGGGGACTGCCCTTCCCTTATATCCCTTAATGTCTGATCGAAACTGGGGAGGCCGGTCCCAATTACCACCGGGGTGGGGAGACTAGGTAGGACGGCAACCCTCAAGGGAGTGGAGGTTTTATTTAAGTCAGTCACTACATCCTTCATCGGGTAACACTTGGTGTCCCCGTGAATGCATCTGATAGGTACCGTTACGTTAGATAAGCAGGGAGTGTTACTCACGTTTGGTGATATGGCGGTCTGCCTGCTGCCGCTGTCCAAAAGGGCACGTGATGGTCTGCCGTCGACACGAATGTCCACCACATATGGTCCCGGGATGCCGTCCTCGTCTATTGGGTTCAGGTAGCTGATGTCCATGGGTTCAACCGGTCTTCTCCTGGGACAAAACTGGGCTATGTGGCCCCACTCGTTGCACTCACAGCACTGCGGTTGCTTGTAACCAGGGGTCGGCGATGGGGCCTTCTCCTCGCTTCCTGGTCTCTTGTCCTCTGGTCTCCTGGTGTTCTCATCGGAGGGTCTCCATCTTATGGGTAGGGCTCGGTTACCCCTAATCACATGGGGGTCGGATATCGGGATGGCGATGCGGGCTGATACCCCTGTAGGTGGTAGTCGGAAGTGGCCTGCCTTCTGGTATGCTGATGCAATGTCCACGGCCTCGGTTCGGGTGGGCCGATGGTGCTGCCTGACCCATTTCTGCATCTGCCCGGGCAGGGCTTCGACAAATTGTTCCAGGATAATTTTATCGAGCGGGGGTTGGAGCCAGAAACCACTTCTCGGCTAGGTCCTTTATCCTATAGTATATCTGGCATGGGCTTTCCCCCGGCCCTGAGCCTGGTTTCCCTCAGCTGGATACGGTGTGCCTCGTCGTCCAGGCCTAAGCGGTCTAGTACTGCAGCCTTGATCTCTCCGTACGGCGTGTTGCCGTTGGGGTTTACCGCCTGGTAGGTGCCCTGCATCACCCCAGACAGTAGGGGGGCGACACGACATACTGACCCCACCGGTCCCGAGGCCACTGCGCGTTTCTGGCTATGCGTTCGAAACTAGTAAAGAAGAAGGCAGGATCCTCTCCGTCCCTGTACTTTTGGAGGAGGGCCGAGGGCACCAGTGGTTGATTTCTAGTACTGGCTACTGCATCCGTGAGACGGGACATGGTCTCATGCTGTTTGTCCTGTGCAGTGGTCAGTATAGTGCCCTGCAGCTGGATGGCCTGTTGAAAGGCTTGCCGATCCGCAGCTGCTTGTTGTGACTGCAGCTGTACCATCTGTTGCAATTGCTGTTGGCCCTCAGACAGGGACTTTATCAATGCCTACATAGCGCTGTCTAAAATCCCACCTTCGTCACCAGTGTGAGTGTGGAATTATAGTCGGAGACAGGCGAATGCTGAAACAATATTTAATCACTGGTTAAGGGCAGCGAAATGCTGAAAGAATAATTTCAACAAAGGTAGCAGGCGCCCCTCTCTTGGAAGAACAAGGCATGATAACCTGTTCAGTGGTTGTTAACCACATTGAGAGTTCACAGCCATCTGCTTTTTGCTCACTGTACCTTTCACAGATAGGAAATATCAATTTGCATATCAGTCTTTGTCCCGCCCACATGGGCAGTCCAGCACCGAAATGCTTTGGCAATTCCTCTCTGAACAAGAGTACCACCAGCAACCCCATACACGTGTTCCAGCCTTGTTGGGCATCATCAGTGAGGTGAAGCTGAGCCTCTCTAAGTACAGTGAGCAGGGAGTCCACGTCTGGTTGTCCACGTCTGGTTTGCTGAAAGAATAACTATCAAGTCCTCCCGGTTAGCTTCACTGGTATCTTGGCCTCCCGTAGCACAACAGCGTTAGTCCTGGCTTGATCCTATCTCGAGCCGGCGGATAGGCCCACCACTCTGGTTCTCCCTCATCTCTCTTCTCCGTGTCCTGTGGAATGAGAGCAACCCATTAGTCTCGTTTGGCACGCTTTTAACACACCTGGAGGTTTCAAGCCCCCTCCAATCACTGAGAGTCTGGGTTAACCCCCTTCTCATTGGTTCCTGGGGTGTTGTCCCGCCCCCCTTAAGGGTTGCCGTCCCGGGGTGTCACCATTCCCGTTCCCCTTGTGGTGGTGGGCGTTCGCGTTGGCCATGCGATCGTGGCCACGTTGTATAGGGACGCATCCGAACATTGGGTGTTCTTCCCCAGCCATGCGCAGCTCCGGCACTGTCAGGAGGAGCACGGGGGCGGCGAGCCGGACGCTTCTCTCCCGCATCTCGGCGCCGTCGTGGGTACCGCTCCTCCTCCCCCGGACCGGGGTGAAAATCAGGTGAGTACATTTTGGCCCCGCCGCGGCTGTAAACAGCGGCTTCTCCCGTGTCCTTGCCGCGGCTGCCAACAGCGGCTCCCTTCGTGGCTTGGCCGTGACTGGCTTGGCCGTGACTGCCAGTAGCAGTTTTAGCCACGGCACAGCCACGGCTACCTGCAGCGGGTTTCCCTTCCCTTGCCGCAAGGGGAAGGGTGGACATGGCAACGCCTCCGGACTCGTGCGGGCCGGCTACACGCCGCGGCACCAGCCGAGGCGCGGCTTCACAGTGCCACAGCCAGGAATGTGCACTGTATGCCACAACCAGGAATGGACACTGTATGCCAAGGCCAGGAATATGCAATGTAAGCCACAGCCAGGAATAGGCAATGTGTGACACTGCTGCAGCCAGGAATGGGCACTGTATGCCACAGCCAGGAATGTGCACTGTATGCCACAGCCAGGAATGTGCACTGTATGCCGTGGCCAGGAATGGCCTCTGTATGCCGCAGCCAGGAATGTGCACAGCATGTCGCACCCAGGAATGGGCACTCTATGGCGCAGCCAGGAATGGGCACTGTATGGTGCACCCAGAAATGCGCACAGTATGCCACGGCCAGGAATGTGCACTGACTACCACGGCCAGGAATGTGCGTGGCGTGCCGCGGCCAGGAATGTGCACTTTATGCCGCAGCCAGGAATGGGCACAGTATGCCGCAGCCAGGAATGTGCACGGTGTGCCGTGGCCAGGAATGTGCACGGTATGCTGCAGCCAGGAATCTGCACTGTATACCTCAGTCAGGAATGTGCACTGTATGCCACAGCCAGGAATGGGCACTGTATGGGGCACCCAGAAATGCGCACTGTATGCCACGGCCAGGAATGTGCACTGAATTCCACGACCAGGAAGGTGCACTTTATGCCGCAGCCAGGAATGGGCACAGTATGCCACAGCCAGGAATGTGCACAGTGTGGCGCAGCCAGGAATGTGCACTGTATACCGCAGTCAGGAATGTGCACTGTATGCCGCAGCCAGGAATGGGCACTGTATGGTGCACCCAAAAATGCACTGTATGGCACAGCCAGGAATGTGCACTGAATGCCACAGCCAGGAATGTACACGGTAAGCCGCGGCCAGGAATATGCACTTTATGCCGCAGCCAGGAATGTGCACTGTATGCCGCAGCCAGGAATGTGCAGTGCTGGCTCCAGTGAGTCCACGTTTAAGGAAGGGTCCTGTCCGATTCAATGCCGTGGGTGGGAACAGGCAGGAGGTAGGAATCTCTGCTGTTGGTGTGGAATGGACATTTCATTTGCAAATCTCCTGTGCTCCTCTTATTTGTTCAAGTTCCTCTGCTACCCCTGTACCCTACTTGTAAACCCCTAGGTGCGCCACCCCCCTAGGTACAGCGATCTGTTAATTCCCAGCTAGGCTTATGCTTTATAAATCACAGCCGTACATAGACGCCTCTTTGCCCCTCATTTTTGAGCAACATTAGGGTTCAAGACATGTTATTGTTAGACCTCCTTAGGGTTCGGCTCGGTCTCTAGATGGATCTTTTTCTTGGCTGGCAGCCAGTGTAGTGATGTTGGCACTGGCGTGATGTTCAGTATTACATGAATTCTGGATTTGTTTTGGTGAGGTAGTCCGGCATGTTAGGGAGAATTCTCATTTCATGGCTAATTTCCCTTACCTAGTGAGTCCCTGTTAGGGAGAATTCTCCTTCTAGGGCTAATTTCCCTCACCTAGTGAGTCCCCCAGCAGCTTTGCTGGATTTCTGGAGTTTATTTTTTCCACCTGGTAAGAGTGTACATCCTTTTTCCACTCTTACATGTGTTTTGGCCTATGTGTTTTACTCATTGTATGATCTTGGGCACGGGAGCACACCACTCCAGGTGCCCCTGTTCTTGTATGGGTTACACCACACCCTCAGTGTAGTAACCCAGGGTGTCTTTAAGACTTCCCTCTGACTCCATTTCACTGGGGCTGACTACTGTCCCCCAGAGAAAGGTAAAGTTGCCATTTACTGTACATAGTCATTTTTACCACAGACCCAGTACACCCCATCTTACATGGAGTACTGGAAAGGGCTAATCTGTACCCCTTTTCTGTCTATACCTCCCTGAGCATTGTTTCGCTCTTTTAACATTTAGACTTGGCGGTGGCAGTGATATCTACCCTAACTTTTCTACCACGATTATATTAGATAAACGTGGCACTGTTCTTGGCTATTATATTAGCCTCGAACTTAAACCCGCTTGACCAAATACTTTTTCTTTTGGCTCTGGTGCGGTTTATCCGCCATTTCTTTTTGTTAAAATCCTTCTTGTGTTTTACTTTGCGCAGCAAACCAGGTTTGCCTTCTTTGTTCACTGTCTTTTGGTGGGCTTCTGCCAAGAAGCCCTCCTCAAGGCGCCTAGGTGTCTAGGTGGGCTGAATGTTAGGGAGGGGTGTAGTCACCCCCTGGACAGGGTATCCTAGAAAACCCAAGTCGCACTTTTTCCTGATTGGCTGAGGTAGTTGTCCCGGCTGGACAACCCCCCTGCTGCGTGATTGACAGCCAGGCTGTGTGAATGGGGGTTTTTCGCATAAAAGGCAGGTCTCTTGGGCTAGAAGGCAGAGTCGCCTCTGGAACTACAAGGAACCGAAGAGAAGCGGAGAGAACGACCGCTGTTGCAACTACCCTGTCCCGGTGAAGCCCTGCTGCAGTCCTGAGCTATCTACCCTTTGACGACTAAGAGGAGATCCAGTCCGGAGTCTTCTTCCCTTGAGCCTGGTGGGGATAACCAGCTCATCTTCTTCAGCCAGAGATCTCCGCCGTGGTCCAAATCACTGCACACTGCTGTAGTGGTCCGGATAGCCACCTGCCGAGCCTCTCCTGTTTTTAAGGAGCGCACCTTCTATTTGTTGTCGCTGCTGCCGGCTTCATCCCTGTGTGGTGCAGACCCCCTTCAGACGTCCTCCTTCACAAGGAAGCTCCAGGAATCATGGGTCTGCGGGAAACTAACAGGAACAACTGCCAGGGCACCAGCTGCACCATTGGGATAAGGTACTGTGTTCTGCTTGAGGAAACTGGGTGAATCCCTTTTTCTTCATCCTCAAGGCTCGTCCTTGTCTTCCCTCCTTCTTATAACGTTTGCTTCCGAACATTGACAATATCAAAGTACTTTTGGGCTACGCTGAATCGTGAACTGTCTAACGGTGTGATCTTCGGCAACAGGTCTCCGGTGTCACGTAACCCTGGCTTCGACCCTTTGACTTTTGAACTCCTGTTTCTGAGTGTTTCTCGATACTGCCTGCCTAACCTAAATATTGCCTGTGATTTTTGCCTCCAACTCCCTCTGGGTATCTCAGGTGCTAAGTGTGTTTTTGCCCCGGTAGCATTTCATGTCACGGATACGTGTTTATTGAGTAGACCGAACTGTCAAAAAGTGATCACAACCGTATCCGCGGTATTGTGTTTTGTTCATAACACCGGTTCATTCAAACACAAGGTACTTACCTTGAGACTTACTGTACAAAGTGAATTGGTTAGTTGTAGTATATTTAACGTGTGGTTTTGTTTAAAGTTTAATAGAAGTGTTGTGTTTATAACTGATGATTTAAAAATAAATGTACTTAATTTTTTTACCTGAAACCTTGAGTCAGTGTTTGCTTGAGTCACAGTAATTGTGGTCCCTTTGTGTAATCTCTGCTACTGCTCATATACTCTTGAGATAAGCCTGGCTGCTCTGCTACTGCTACCACTATAACTTAGTAGTACAGGCTTGTACCAAAGGTAAAACCTGTATTACCACCTGTGGTCTTAATCAGGTGTAGTGGTCCCTAAGGGCACTGCACAGGATTCTGCCTAACACTGGTGTACAGCGGTGAGGATTTGGAAGTAGAGTGATTACACTTAGAGTGCTGCTATTGCTTGGGTTCAACTAACCACAAGGCTAACACCACTAATTCTATTTAACTGAGAAATCATGTCAAATATGGAAAGCTACACTGAAGAGAGTCTCTTGAACTACACTGCTGAGGTTTTGAGAACCATGTGTAGAGAGAGGAGTCTCTCTGGTAAAGGAAAGAAATCTGAATTGACTGCAACGTTAATAGGAAAGCAAAGTCTGGAGAGTGGGTCAGAAGGGCCTACCCCTGCAGCAAATGTGGATACTGATGTTTCTGATTCTGAGAGTATTGATTTGGAAGAAGTAGATGAGTCCTTGTTAGGAAACCCTACAACTCCCTTGCCTGCTCAGAAAGCGCAACCTCTATCCACAGGGACCCCCACAGGTCCTGCACTCACCCCTGAGTTTATTGCATTTGAGAAAATGTGACTTGAATTAGAGGTGAAACATATTGATGCACAAACTGCCATGAAGCATCAAGAGTTAAAGCTCAGAGAAATGGAACTGAATCATGAACTAGAGATGAAAAAGTTGTCCGTAGAAAATGCTTCGAGGTCTGCCAGCCCTAAGAGACCCCGTATGCCAAAGGAAATGATTGGTATGTATGAGACTAAACTTGATATTTTGGATTGGTTAGCAATGTTTGAGTACAATCATGGGATTCAAGGTATCCCAGGGAATCAGTTGATTCCTTGGCTTTTCTCTAGGCTTCCCCCTGTTGCAAGTGCTGCTGTAATGGAGTTGGGGGAGGAGGATAAACAGGATTATGAGTGTGTGAAACTAGCATTAATAGCTATGTTTGGGAAGACCCCTTCCCAGTATCTTAAGAGGTTTAGAACCCTCAAAAAGCATGATGGTACCCCTTGGGCTACCTGGGTGTGTGAATGTTTGAAAAACTTAGATGGTTGGGTTAAGGGTTAGAAGGTGAACACTTATGAAGGTTTGAGGAATCTTGTAATGTTGGAGTCTATTTTTGATGTCTGCTCTCCCGAGCTCAGACAGCACTTGGCTGATTCAAAGGAGATAGATCCTAAGAAGCTAGCTAGGGCTGCTGACTTGTGGGTTGCCAACAGGGCTACTCACAAGGATTCTGGGGCAACTCAGAAGAAGGATGAGTGAAAGCAGCCAAAGAAAGACAACAAAGAGAATTCAAATTATTCCAATCCAAAAGAGGGGCCCAAACATAACCAGAGTAAGCCACAAGGGAAACCGAATCAGGCTAGTGTACCATCTGGTCCCAAACCAGATGGAGGTCAGAGTAAACCCCCATTCCAAAGAGCATTTGGGAAATGTTTTGTTTATGGGCTACCAGACCATGTGAAAGGAGATCCCAAGTGTAAGAGTAAACCTTCAGGGATCAACACTGTCTCCTTAGCCTTCACCCAGGTGGATGAAGTACCTATGACCAGTGGAAACTTTCAGTTACTAGCTGATGAGCCCATGAGAGTCTCCGCTAGTGTTTCTTTAGTGTCCTTGGGTCTTTGGGAACAACAGAACTTAGATGTCTATAGCCCAATCCCAGATAATACTAAAGAGTATTACAAAGATAGTGTTCTTGTGAATGGACAGGAGACCCCTGCCATCAGAGACACTGGAGCCAGCATAACTGTGGTTGATGAATGTTTTTTCAAAGTGGAAGATGTTGCTAACGCACCCAAACACTTAACCAAGTTAGCTGGAGGCCCTGTGCAAATAATTCCCCAGTTACCAGCTCTCATCCAGTGTAATTACATGACTGTTAGGATACATGTAAGTGTGCAAAATAACGTGCCTGGGAGGGTCCTTATGGGTAATGACCTTAAAACTCTTAGAGTTGTGTCTAGTACCCCCAGGCCTCGCAGAAAAAGGAAGCAGGAGCTCACATGGTCTGCAAGGGAGAGAACCTTGAGAGGCTCTCCTGGGGACATGACAGAGGAAGCTATCACCCCAGGACTTACTTACTGCCATTGCAGGACAAGGAAAGACAAAGGGGAAACCCAGGTCTGCCAGCAAGAAACCAGCAAGCACTCCTGTGCCCAGAAGGACATCTCCAAGACTGTCCAAAGTCACATATGTGACTCCCACACCTGCTGAGGCTGAGTGTGAGGTTCAATCCTGTATGGTCAAACTAGATACTAAGGAATCAGGTCTAGAAGAGGATCTTACCTTGCTAGGAGATCTAGACCCTGTTGACCATCCTGAGCTGCAGTCTTTACTGGCAGAAGGTGGACCCAACAGGGAAGATTTCAGCAAGGGACAAAGAGAATGTCCTAGCTTGGAAGGTCTTCGCCAACAGGCAGCTTCTCAGCTCTATGGGACTGAGCCTGGGAAGTATAGGTTGCACTGGGAAGATGGCCTCTTCTACAGTGAACCAACTGAGTCAACCCCTGGAGACTACAGAAGACTTGTAGTACCTCTAGTGAACTGACTCCAGTTTCTGCAGTTAGCCCACGAGATACCTTTGGCTGGTCACTTAAGTTTTAAGAAGACCAAGGAAAGGCTCTCTCTTTACTTCTACTGGCCTAAGATGGGTTCAGAAGTAGACAAATTCTGCAGAAGCTGCCAGACTTGCCAAACTTCTGGCAAGAGTGGATCCAAGAATGTGGCACCCTTAGTGCCTCTCCCAGTAGTGGGAGTTCCTTTTGAGAGGTTCGGGATTGACATTGTTGGTCCTCTTGATCCTCCCACATCTTCAGGCAACAGGTTTATCCTGGCTGTAGTGGATCATGCCACTAGATTTCCTGAAGCTATACCTATGAGGACTGTTACAGCTCCAGCTGTGGCTAAGGCCCTACTTGGTATTTTTACCAGAGTAGGTTTTCCTAAGGAGGTGATATCCGACAGGGGATCAACATTTTATGTCCAAATACATGCAAGCCATGTGGAAAACCTGTGGAGTAACCTACAAGTTCTCAACTGCCTACCATCCCCAAACCAATGGACTGGTAGAGAGGTGTAACAGACCTATGAAGAGCATGATAGGTGCTTTAGAAGAACACCTTAAGAGAAAGTGGGACCTTCTACTGCCATGCCTTCTCTTTGCATATAGAGAAGTCCCTCAGGAGGGAGTAGGATTTAGTCCCTTCGAACTTCTTTATGGCCATCCAGTCAGAGGTCCATTGGCCCTGATTAAAGAGGGGTTGGAGAGTGCTCCTTCCCCCAAGCCAGTCAGAGTGACTGACTATGTGATAGGTCTCCAGAGGAGAATGTCACACATGATGGCAGAGGCAAGTGATAACTTGAAGGCTGGTCAAGCTCTGGTCAAACATTAGCATGACCAGAAGGCTAACATGATTGAGTTTACTCAAGACCAGCTTGTTCTTGTTATGGTCCCCACAAGGCAGAGGGCATTGCAGGACAAATGGATAGGAACCTTCAAGGTTGTGGGTAAACTTGGAGAGGTGAACTATCTGGTGGACTTAGACAAACCTAAGGAGGCTCCCAGAGTCTTTCACTCTAACCGTTTGAAGGCATATGTCTCTCGACCTAACATAGGAGCTTTGCTTCTAGCTTCAGCTCAAGAGGAGGAGGAGAGTGAACCTCTGCCTGACCTCCTCAGAGGCTTACCTGTAGATGAGCAAGTGGAAGGAGTTAATCTCTCTTCCAGTCTCACATCTGACCAACAGGATGAGTGCAAGTTACTGTTAAATCAGTTTGCCTCCCTGTTCTCACTTTCACCAGGCTTAACCCCTTGGGGCCAGCATGATATACTTACTGGTGACTGTTTGCCTGTCGAAATCAGGGGTTACAGAATGTCTGACAATGTAAGAACCCATATAAGGAATGAGGTCAACAAGATGCTTGATCTCGGGGTTATAGAGCCCTCTACTAGCCCAGGGTCTTGCCCAGTTGTGCTTGTACCAAAGGCAGGATCCAAGGAGTTGAGATTCTGTGTGGACTATAGAGCTCTGAATGCAGTCACCACGACTGATGCCCATCCTTTACCTAGGTCAGATGAGCTGGTGGACAACCTTGGTGCAGCCAAGTACCTCAGCACATTTGATCTAACGTCAGGCTATTGGCAAATAGCCCTGACACACCATACCAAGGAGAAAACTGCATTTTCTACCCCAGCTGTCCTCTACCAATTCAAGGTAATGCCTTTTGGATTAGGGAATGCACCTGCTACATTTCAGAGAATGGTCAATCAAGTTCTGAATGGGATGGAGGACTTCTGCATGGCATATTTGGATGACATTGCTGTGTTCAGCCCTAGATGGAAAGAACATATTGAAAACCTAGGCTATGTATTGCAGGCTCTGGAAGAGGCCCATCTAACCATAAAGGCAAGCAAATGTCAAATTGGTCAGAGTTCAGTGGTTTACCTTTGACATGAGGTAGGAGGGGGTGAAATAAGGCCACTGCCTAGCAAAGTACAAGCTGTACAGAACTGGGCCAGCCCTACTACTCAAACCCAAGTGAGAGCCTTCCTATGTCTCACTGGGTTTTATAGGAACTTCATAGAGAACTATGGGACCATAGCTTCTCCCTTGAATGTAATCTCCTCTCCCAAATTTCCTAAGAAGGTCAAATGGAATGAGGAGTGCAATCAAGCATTTGAAGGTCTGAAGAAAGCCCTTTTTAAGCTCCAGTCCTAAGAGCTCCTGACTATCACCAACCCTTCATTGTACAAACTGATGCTTCTAATGTAGGTATAGATGCAGTCCGTAGTCAACTGGATGAGAAAGATAGGGAACACCCCATTTCTTTCATCAGCAGGAAGTTAAAGGATCCTGAGACAATGTGGGCAACAATAGAACGAGAAAATGTTTTACTATTGTGTGGTCACTGAAGAGGTTTAGACCATACTTGTATGGATCTACCTTCATCATTCAGACTGACCACCAACCCTTGAGATGGCTGATGCAAATGAAAGGGGGAAACCCAAAGTTACTCAGATGGTCAATCTGCCTGCAAGGATTTGAATTTTCCATTGAGCACAGAGCAGGAAGTCACCACCAAAATGCTGATGGTCTCTCTAGGATGTTTGTAACCAACTAGAGGTATGAGAACCATCCAGGAGTGGATTAAATCCTCCTGTCCCTTAGTCTGGGGGTGGGGGGAGGGCGAGTGTTAGGGAGAATTCCCATTTCATGGCTAATTTCCCTTACCTAGTGAGTCCCTCAGCAGCTTTGCTGGATCTCTGGAATTATTTCTTTCCACTTGGTAAGAGTGTGAGCTTTTCACCCCTCTTACCTGTGTTTTGCGATGTGTTTTTACCTGTTTTGTGATTCTGGACTCTGGAGTACACCACTTCAGTAGCCCCCTTCTTTTGTATGTCACACAGCACCTTCTGTGCAGTGACGCAGGGTTGTCGTTCAGACTTCCCAGCAACTCCATTTCTGAGGCTGACTACTGTCTCCCAGAAAAGGGTAAAGTTACCATTATCTTTACTTAGTCAAATTAACCACAGATCCGGTACACCCCATCTTACATGGAGTACTGGAAGGGTTAACTCTTAGCCCTTTTTATCTGTACCTCGCAGAGCATTGTTTCACTCTTTTAACATTTAGACATGGCTGGTGGCAGTGGTATCTACCCTAATTTTCTACTGCGGTTATCTTATATAACCATGGTAATATTGTAGGCTATTGTGTTAGCCTCGAACTTAAACCCGCTTGACCAAATACTTTTTCTTTTGGCTCCGGTGGGGTTTATTCGCCATTTCTTTTTGTTAAAATCCTTCTTGTGTTTTACTTTGCGCGGCAAACCAGGTTTGCCTTCTCTGTTCACTGTCTTTTGGCGGGCTTCTGCCAAGAAGCCCTCCTCAAGGCGCCTGGGTGTCTAGGTGGGCTGAATGTGAGGGAGGGGTGTAGTCACCCCCTGGACAGGGTATCCTAGGAAACCCAAGTCACACTTTTTCCTGATTGGCTGAGGTGGTTGTCCGGGCTGGACAACCCCCCTGCTGTGTGATTGACAGCCAGGCTGTGTGAATGGGGGATTTTCGCATAAAAGGCAGGTCTCTTGGGCTGGAAGTCATATAGTCGCCACTGGAAGCGAAGCGGAGGAAAGGCCGACTGCTGCAACTATCCTATACTGGTGAAGCCCTGCTGCAGTCCTGAGCTATCTACCCTTCAACGACTAAGAGGCGATCCAGTCCGGAGTCTTCTTCCCTTGAGCCTGGTGGGGATAACCAGCTCGTCTTCTTGAGCCAGAGGTCGCCTTCGTGGTCGAAATTGCTGCACACTGCTGTAGTGGTCCGGATAGCCACCTGAAGCGCCTCTCCTGTTTTTAAGGAGCGCACCTTTTATTCATTGTCGCAGCTGCCAGCCTCATCCCTGTGTGGTGTAGACCCCCTTCATCGTCCTTCTTCGTGCCGAAGCCAAGAATCGTGGGTCTACAGGAAACTACCAGGAACAACTGCCGTGGCACCAGCTTCTTCTTTGAAAAGGTACTGTATCCTGCTTGAGGAATTTTGGGTGAAATCCCTATTTCTCGCTTATAAGGCTTGCCCTTATTTTTCCCTCCTTCTTGTAACTTTTGCTTCCGAACATTTGACAATATCTAAAGTACTTTGGCAACTTTGAATCCCGAACTATCCGACGTGTGATCCTCGACACAGGAACCCGGTTCCAAGTGACACTGGCTCTGGCCTCTTGACTCTTGTATTTCTGTCTATGAGTGTTCTTCGATTCTGTTTGCCTAAATAACATATTGCCTATGATTTTTGCCCCCAACTCTCTCTGGGTATCTCAAGTGCTAAGTGTGTTTTTGCCCCGGTAGCATTTCTTGCCTCGGATACGCGTTTTATTTAGTAGACTGAACTGTTAAAAAGTGATCGCAATCGTATCCACGGTAACGTGTATTGTTTCGTAACACCGGTTCTCTCAAACACAGGGTACTTACCTTGATTTATACCGTACAGAGTGAATTAGTCAGTTGTAGTGTATTTAACGTGTGGTTTTAAATTTAATAGAAGTGTTGTGTTAATAACAAATGGTTTAAAAATAAATGTACTTATATTTTTTGACCTGAAACCTTGAGTCAGTGTTTGCTTGAGTCACAGTAATTGTGTCCCTTTGTGTAATCTCTGCTACTGCTCATATACTCTTGAGATAAGCCTGGCTTCTCCGCTACCACTACCACTATAACATAGTAGTACAGGCTTGTACCAAAGGTAAAACTTGTATTACCACCTGTAGTCTTAATTGTGTGTAGTGGTCCCTAAGGGCACTGCACAGGATTTTGCCTAACAGTGGGCAGGTGCAGACGTGTGCCTTGTGCTGCAGGGTCCTGGGCTGTTATGGCCAGTTGTGGACTGTAGTTGGGCCCTTGCGATACCCACAGGGCTCTGCCAGCTCTGGCTGGCTGTGTTGGCAGTAGGTGAGGGCGTGTGCAGTGTGCGGCAGGGTCCTGGCCTGTTCTGGGCAGTTGTGGACTGCAGTTGGGCCCTTGCGGTACCCACAGGGCCCTGCCAACTCTGGCTGGCTGTGTGGGCAGTAGATGAAGGCGTATGCAGTGTCCTGCAGTGTCCTGGTCTGTTATGGGCAGTTGTGGACTGTAGTTGGGCGCTCTTGCAGTACCCACAGGGCCCTGCCAGCTCTGGCTGGTTGTGTGGGCAGTAGGTGAGGGCGGTGTGCAGTGTGCTGCAGGGACCTGGGCTGTTATGGGCAGTTGTGGGCTGTAGTTGGACTCTTGCAGTACCCACATGGCCCGTGCCAGCTCTAGCTGGTTGTGTGGGCAGTAGATGGGGCGTGTACAGTGTGCTGCAGGGTCATGGCCTGTTATGACCAGTTGTGGACTGTAGTTGGGCCCTTGCAGTACTCACAGGGCCGTGCCAGCTCTGGCTGGTTGTGTGGGCAGTAGATGAGGGTGTGTGCAGTGTGCTGCAGTGTCCTGGCCTGTTATGGCCAGTTGTGGACTGTAGTTGGGCGCCCTTGCAGTACCCACAGGGCCCTGCCAGCTCTGGAAGGCTGTGTGGACAGTAGGTGAGGGCGTGTGCAGTGTGCTGCAGGTTCCTGGCCTGTTATGGGCAGTTGTGGACTGTAGTTGGGCCCTTGCGGTACCTTCAGGGCCCTGCCAGCTCTGGCTGGCTGTGTGGGCAGTAGAAGAAGGCGTGTGCAGTGTCCTGGTCTGTTATGGGCAGTTGTGGACTGTAGTTGGGCGCTCTTGCAGTACCCACAGGGCCCTGCCAGCTCTGGCTGGTTGTGTGGGCAGTAGGTGAGGGCGGTGTGCAGTGTGCTGCAGGGTCCTGGGCTGTTATGGGCAGTTGTTGACTGTAGTTGGGCCCTTGCAGTACCCACATGGCCCGTGCGAGCTCTGGCTGGTTGTGTGGGCAGTAGATGAGGGCGTGCGCAGTGTGCTGCAGGGTTGTGGCCTGTTATGGCCAGTTGGGGGCTGTAGTTGGGCGTCCATGCAGTACCCACAGGGCCCTGCCAGCTCTGGAAGGCTGTGTGGGCAGTAGGTGAGGGCGCCTGCCTTGTGCTGCACGGTCCTGGGCTTTTATGACCAGTTGTGCACTGTAGTTGGGCGCCCTTGCAGTACCCACAGGCCCCTGTCAGCTCTGGCTGGTTATGTGGGCAGTAGATGAGGGCGTGTGCAGTGTGCTGCAGGGTCCAGGCCTGTAATGGGCAGTTGTGGACTGTAGTTTGGCGCCCTTGCAGTACCCACAGGGCCCTGCCAGCTCTGGCTGGTTCTGTGGGCCGTAGAGGAGGGCGTCTGCCTTGTGCTGCAGGGCACTGGCCTGTTATGGCCAGTTGTGGACTGTAGTTGGATGCCCTATCAGTACCCTCAGGGCTGCTGCCAGCTCTGGAAGGCTGTGTAGGCAGTAGATGAGGGCGCGTGTAGTGTGCAGCAGGGTACTGGCCTGTTATGGCCAGTTGTGGATTGTAGTTGGGCACCCTTGCAGTACCCACAGGGCCCTGCCAGCTCTGGCTGGTTGTGTGGGCAGTAGGTGAAGGCGTCTGCCTTGTGCTGCAGGGTCCTGGCCTGTTATGGGCAGTTGTGGACTGTAGTTGGGCCCTTGCAGTACCCAAAGGGCCCTGCCAGCTCTGGCAGGCTGTGTGGGCAGTAGATGAGGGCGTGTGTAGTGTGCAGCAGGGTACTGGCCTGTTATATCCAGTTGTAGACTGTAGTTGGGCGTCCTTTCAGTACCCACAGGGCCGCTGCCAGTTCTGGCTGGATGTGTGGGCAGTAGGTGAGGGCGGTGTCCAGTGTTCTGCAGGGTCAAGCCCTGTTATGGGCAGTTGTGGACTGTAGTTGGGCGCCCTTGCAGTAACCACAGGCCCTGCTAACTCTGGCTGGATGTGTGGGCAGTAGGTGAGGGCGGTGTGCAGTGTGCTACAGGGCACTGGCCTGTTATGGCCAGTTGGGGGCTGTAGTTGGGCCCTTGCAGTACCCACAGGGCCCTGGCAGCTCTGGCTGATTGTGTGAGCAGTAGATGAGGGTGTGTGCAGTGTCCTGCAGGGTCCTGGGCTGTTATGGCCAGTTGGGGGCTGTAGTTGGGCCCTTGCAGGGCCCATAGGGCCCCTGCCAGCTCTGGCTGGTTGTGTGGGTGTTGGGCAGAATCCCGTGCAGTGCCCTTAGGGACCACTACACACAATTAAGACTACAGGTGTCAATACAATTTTACCTTTGGTACAAGCCTGTACTACACTGTTAAAGTGGTAGCAGTAGCGGAGCAGCCAGACTTATCTCAAGAGCAAATGAGCAGTAGTAGAGATTACACAAAGGACCACAATTACTGGGACTCAAGCAAACACTGACTCAAGGTTTTTGGTTGAAAAGTAAAAGTACATTTATTTCTAGACCATCTGTTTGCAAAACACTTCACCTCTATTAAATTAAAACCACACATAAAATACACTACACACAGCAAATTCACTTTGTGCCGCACAATTCAAGGTAAGTACCTTTGGTTTTGACAGACCTGTGTTGTGAAACAAAGACGTACCGGGGGACAGATGCGATCACTTTTTGACACTAATGACAGTTCGGTCTTACTAAATATATGCGTACCCAAGGAAAGAAATGTCACCGGAGTTAAAACACACTTAGCACATGAATCAACACAAGAGAGTTGGGGATAAAAATCATAGGCAATACTTTTGTCAAGGCAGATAGAATCAGAGGACACTTCCCTACAAGTGAATAAAAGTCAATAGGCCTGCGCCAGTGTCAAGTGGAACAGGGTTCCTGTTGTCGAGGATCACACGGTTATTACAGTTCACGATTTGGAATTGCCAGGAGTACTTGGATATTGTCACAAGAGGAAGCAAAAGTTATAAGAGGGAAGGAAGATAAGGACAAGCCTTTGGTGAGGAGAAAGGGGATTCACCATAGTTCCTCAAGGTCAGAAACAGTATCTTATTCAAGTGAAGAAGAGCTGGTGCCACGGCTTTAGTTCCTGGTAGTTCCTGCAGACTCATGGTTCCTGTGACTTCAGTCGTGGGGACGAGAAGGAGGACGTCTGGAGCGATCTGCACTACCCAGGAATGAGGCCAGCAGCAGCAAAAGCAACAGTGAATAAAAGGTGCGCTCCTTTAAAACAGGAGAGGCTCTTTAGGTGGCTATCTGGACCACTACAGCTGTGTGCAGCGATTTCGACCAAGAAGAGGATCCTCTGCCTGTGGAAGATGAGCTGGTTAATCCCACCAAGCTCATGGGAAGAAGACTCCGGACTGGATCTTCTCTTGTCGTCGAAGGGTAGATAGCTCAGGACTGCAGCAGGGCTCCAGCCGTCTTCTTCTCTGCTTCTCTTCGGTTCCTTGCAGTTCCAGTGGCGACTCTGACTTCCAGCCCAAGTGTCCTGCCTTTTATGCGAAAATTCCCCATTCACACAGTCTGGCTGTCAATCACCCAGCAGGGGGGTTGTCTGGCCCGGACAACCACCTTAGCCAATCGTGACAAAGTGCGACTTGGGTTTCCAAGGATACTCTGTGCAGGGGGTGACTACACCCCTCCCTCACATTCAGCCCACCTAGACACCCAGGTGCCAAAAGGAGGGCTTCTTGAGAGAAGCCCGCCAAAAGACGGTGAACAAAGAAGGCAAACCGGGTTTGCCGCGCAAAGTAAAACACAAGAAGGACTTTAACAAAAAGAAACGGCGAATAAACCCGACCAGAGCCAAAAGAAAGAGTATTTGGTCAAGCGGGTGTATGTTTGAGGCTAATATGATAGCCTGGAACAGTACCACGTTTATATAATATAATCGCGGTAGAAAAGTTAGGGTAGATACCACTGCCACCAGCCAAGTCTAAATGTTAAAAGAGAAAAACAAAGCTCAGAGAGGCACAGACAAAAAGGGATAGGAGTTAACCCTTTACAGTACTCCATGTAAGATGGGGTGTACTGGGTCTGTAGTTTTAAATGACTATGTAAAGTAAATGGCAACTTTACCTGTTTTCTGGGGGATAGTAGTCAGCCCCAGAAAATGGAGTCAGGGTGAAGTCTCAAAGACAACCCTGTGTTACTGCACAGAAGGTGCTGTGTAACACACATGGAAAGTGGGGTTCATGGAGTGGTGTCCTCCAGAGCCCACTATCACACAAACAGTAAAAATACACATGGCAAAACACATGTAAGAGTGGGAAAAAGGCTCACACTCTTACCAAGTGGAAAAAATAAACTCCAGAAATCCAGCAAAGCTGCTGAGGGACTCACTAGGTGAGGGAAATGAGAATTCTCCCTAACAGTGGGCAGTAGAGATGGGGGCGTGTGCAGTGTCCTGCAGGGTCCTGGACGGTTATGGCCAGTTGGGGCTGTAGTTGGGCGTCCTATCAGTACCCACAGGGCCCTGCCAGCTCTAGCAGGGGGTTTGGCCTATCATGGCTGCCCTGCTTACTGGGTGTGGGGCAGAGGCTGTAAGAAGGCCACTGCCCACGGTATGTTGTCATTCTCGGACTGGCCTATATGGCAACAGGGCAATGCCCAAACCAAAAACGTAAAATGCTAGTGTGAGCCAGTTTTCTGTCCAATGTGGGCCAGTGTGATGAGGTCCTTCACCAGTAGTTTGACCAGTGTTGCTGAATACATGCTCTTTAAAATACACAATTTGCATCACATTTTTTCCAAAAATCCCCCCTGGGTACAATTCGAACAGTTTGTCACAAAAGCTATGAATTGGCATTTGCAACTGTGGGCCACTTTTTTATTGGTGCCCGAGGCCGTTGTATGGCCCAGAATGCTGTATTCTCTTCAGTGGGGCTTCACAGCGCTGTATCCGTGTCAGACAGTCACTGCACAGGCCAGGCCTCCGGGAGCCAGAGTCTAGTCTGTGGATGGGGGCCTTGGAAGCCTGTTGCCTGTGTGGGGTGTCGAGCAGGGAGGCAGGTGCCGCCCCTGCACGGGGCACACAGATTCCGAGGGAGAAGGGTTTCTGTGCAGCCCCTTGAAGCCCCCAGGAACTTGAAATGCCAGCTGCCAGTCTGTGTAAACTGACCTCCATCGATGGGTGCCCTGCCGCCTGGACCATAATGCTACCCCCCTTGGTATTGCCAGCCTTTGATGCCATGCCAATGCCCACCTGATGGCCGGGAGTCTCCTTGCGGGGCCCTGGCTTCGAGACAGCATCCCTGGCACGCTGTGAGTGCCAGGCAGACGCCCCACCGTGGCACCAGCGCCCACCTGCCTATGGTGACCCGGTCAGGCATATCACAGTCAGATAGTGCCCGGATCTCCAGTCCACGTGGCAAATCATTCGTGGGTGGGCGGTAATGCCCCTACAGTGGTGATGGCGTCCTCCCTTGAACTGGAGGCATGCCCTCGGGGGTGTGGGGCTCATCCTAGTCTGTCATGGTGGGGTGCTGCCAGGGAAATGCCTCCTGGGGGCCATCACGGGGGCCCTGGCGGGTTTGGGAGACCCCTTTCACGCAGCACGTTGGGCTCCCGAGCAGTTTCCGTTCCGCGCTGGTGATGGCGGCAGCGGCGCATTGTGACGTCAGAGGCAAGTTAGATGCCCCGTGACGTCACAGTGTCCCGGTATCCCGCGCTCGGCCCCGCCCCGGGCCATTATTCCCTTAGGTTTCGATCCTGCTCAGACGGTGCGATCGGTGCGAGCGACTCTGCGGACAGGCTTCACCCCTGGGACGTCCGAGAGCCCCTCTCAGGTGAGGTGGGGGGCGGGGGGAGTGGCTCTCTCACTGATACTCTGGGGCCAGTGCCCTCGGGCTCACATCCAGGTCCAGGCGGACTTTGCATTGTGGGGTTTGTAGTTTTCTATTTGTGTATTGATGGCAACGCCTACAAACAGCACACACCTGTCAGTGAGTGAAGCAGTCTCCAGTCAGGCGCTGTGCAGTTCGCATGGCCCGTGGCCATGTGTGAAAAGGCCCTCCAGGCCCAGTGGCGGGTGGGGAATGAACAGGAGTGCCAGAGCGACAGAGTGCAGCGCTGAAGCCCGCTCCACTCGAGGGGACTGGAGCACTTTTGGGGAGAATTGGGTAAAAAGCCCAACATTTTGCAATTGGGTTTTGTAGGATAACGCCAATAGATGCAGGTCACCAACAGAGCACAGGGGCATTTCTCCAACACATTTCCATGATGCCTTTGCCCAAAACAGGTGCCAGTATGAGACATTGTCACACTGGCTGTGCCCATATATTTCCATGCTGACTGCACCATCATACTCTAGCCATATAAGAACAAACGCATGTTTGCTTTGCACATAATGGCAGTAATTATACTATGAGAAGGCATATCTATGTTTGTTCTGCCAATGTATGGCAGTATTCCCACATAAGAACATACTTCATTTGGCTTTACCATTAAAAATGCCAGGCGAGCTACATATTAACACTTATCATGCTTGCTTTACTAAAGATGCCCAATACAAGATGCCATACCGCAATAAGAAATGACTAGACTGAGTGCAATGGAATGCCAGTCTGGCTACATAATAACACTTATCATGCTTGCTTTACTAAAGATGCCCAATACAAGATGCCATACCGCAATAAGAAATGACTAGACTGAGTGCAATGGAATGCCAGTCTGGCTACATAATAACACTTATCATGCTTGCTTTACTAAAGATGCCCAATACAAGATGCCATACCACAATAAGAAATGACTAGGCTGAGTGCAATGGAATGCCAGTCTGGCTACATAATAACACTTATCATGCTTGCTTTACTAAAGATGCCCTATACAAGATGCCATACCACAATAAGAAATGACTAGACTGAGTGCAATGGAATGCCAGTCTGGCTACATAATAACACTTATCATGCTTGCTTTACTAAAGATGCCCAATACAAGATGCCATACCACAATAAGAAATGACTAGACTGAGTGCAATGGAATGCCAGTCTGGCTACATATTAACACTTATCATGCTTGCTTTACTAAAGATGCCCAATACAAGATGCCATACCACAATAAGAAATGACTGGACTGAGTGCAATGGAATGCCAGTCTGGCTACATAATAACACTTATCATGCTTGCTTTACTAAAGATGCCCAATACAAGATGCCATACCACAATAAGAAATGACTGGACTGAGTGCAATGGAATGCCAGTCTGGCTACATAATAACACTTATCATGCTTGCTTTACTAAAGATGCCCAATACAAGATGCCATACCACAATAAGAAATGACTGGACTGAGTGCAATGGAATGCCAGTCTGGCTACATAATAACACTTATGCTTGTTTTACCAAAGAAGCCTAACACCAAATGTCGTGCCTCAGTAAAAAATGGCTAGACAGGTAGCATAAAAAAAGCAGGCCTTGCTTCATAATTACGCTTGACAGCATGAAATAACACTTAATAGGCAATGTGGAATTCCAGGATGGCACGGACTGCAATTGGGTTGCGGCATGCTTGAATGCGCACAGTCACTAGCCACTCAAATCAAGTAGGGCTGTAGCTACTAAACTTATTAATTGCCTTTCATGGAACCCAAGGAATTATGTTAATCTACCCTCTCCCATGGTTCCGCCAATTTTTGAAGCAGATGTTTTGTGTGTCCAGGAGTATTGGCTCCGGGAGCCCCTAAGTATGGATGGATATAATTGCTTGCTGAATCCGGCAAATAAGGGGGACAAGGGGAGAGCGGCTTCTGGGCTATTCTTTGGCATTCGGAACGACACGGGAGTAATAGCGACCCCCTGTGCAGTTCCGAATGCATTCCTCCAGGCAGTGGAATTCACTTGGGATAAGGAGTGGTATGTAGACATGTCTTCCGCTCTGATAATTGACCTCTAGTGGAATCCCAACAGGACTGCGCCAGATATTCTGTGGGACGCAATTGAAGATTTAATCCATGGTTGGCAAACTTCGATTTTGCTGTGTGGTGACCTAAAAGCACTTTGCTGGGAGCACGTTGGTCAGGGGGAATAGGACGAAATGGCCGGAAAAAAGATTACCCACCCAACCAAAAGGCCTAAAACACACACCACGAAAAAAGTTCTAACTACCAAAAGTTTGAACTTTTCGTAGTATGTGTTTTGGTGGGGTTAGTATGAAAACATTTTTTTTTAAAAAAGGCTGCACCCCGCTCACTATAGTATCCAGTATAGTGAGCAGGGTGTTGGGGGGTTGGGGGGGATACCCGCGCAGCACACCCGACAAAAGAAATAAACTGAAAAAAAGGGGCTGCGGGGGTGTCCCCTTAACACACCGCTCACTACACTGTACAGTATAATGAGCAGGGGTTGCGGGGAAACCCCTGCAGCTGCCCGAAAAACAAAAAAAAAACAAAAAGGAAAGGACCCTGCGGCGCCGGTTCCCGATCACAGAAGTGAAAGGGAACTGGCGCTGCAGAGACACAGCGCCTCTTAAAAGGTAAGTAGGGTGTGAGTGGGGGTATGTTGGGGGTGTGGCTGGTGGTGTGTTGTGGGTGGGGGTGTAAGTTTGTAGGGTTTTGAAATGGATGTTTTCATGGGAAATGTACGGACATTTTGTAGTGCATACATTTCCCATGCAAACATTTCCGTTGCGGGTTATTCCGCCTCAGAAATTTCACATAGATCTGTGTCAGGGCATAGTATGATGACAACGAAGCGTGGCAGCGTATGGATGGACCTTATAAACTCCTGGGAGTTGAATATGGGTGACATTCCACCAAGCCCAACTTGGAATCCAGGTACTTCAAATGGTATTTTGCACTAGTTCTTTGTCTCGGGTGAAATCGTACAAAATAACAACTCTATGACAATCACTAAAACGGATCTCGGTGACCACTATCCACTACTTTTAGGGTGGAAGGCGGCTAAACGGGAAGAGACCAGCAATACCTATGACCAGGTGTTCGAGGCTAGGTCTGGTAAAAATAGGGTTTGCTGGAATAGGTTGAGTATGGATACGTTTTATGTCCTATTTAAGCCTCATCCTAGTCATAGAAGCAACATATTCAGGAAACGTGTCTATGACCCTGTAATTCATTCAAAGAAAAGGGACTTGAGAAGTGCCTTACGCTGCTGTTTGTCATCTAGGGCCGAACAAAGAAAGGCATTGAAGTTTGGA
This sequence comes from Ambystoma mexicanum, assembly GCF_040938575.1. Lineage (NCBI taxonomy): Eukaryota > Metazoa > Chordata > Amphibia > Caudata > Ambystomatidae > Ambystoma > Ambystoma mexicanum. The sequence goes on from NC_090934.1 coordinate 33,268,829, forward strand.
TATAGACAATGGCTCCAATTCTACAAATATAACATCCTGCTGAATGATGCGGACGTCGTCTCCTTCTGGCGAAAAATGAATAATCGCGCGCCTCCGCTCGCCTGTCCCCTGATCAATCTGATTGGGGAACAGGGGCGGATTGATCACTTCACTGAAGTGTATATGGGGGACTGTGGGGAAACATATTGCCCCTTGGAATCCCCACTGCGTTTGTGGCACTTGGCCTGTTCAGAGGAGTACATTGCTTCATTAATCACTCGTAGTAAGAATCACAAGCCCCAGGGCCCGATGGTTTATCAAATGCAGTCCTAGAACTTGACCCCTTTTAATGGGCAGACATCTTGGGCACAATTATTTATCAAATTACCTCACCAGAAAGTATGCCGAAATCGTGGACACAGTCCATCATTGTCCCGATTTATGAAAACGGGCCACGATTGCTACCATTTAACTGTAGGCCTATATCGCTTCTAGAGGTTTGGGTCTATTTGTTCAGAGGGAGCTAACGATTGGGCTTTTGATGCAGGGAGATTGGATCTGCTGCAAACGGGTTTCAGGAAGGGGACGGGTACGAAGGCCCACATTTTCGTTTTGGGTATGCTGAAAGAGGAAGCCATGGTGAGGTCGAAGGCTATACACATGGTGTTCATCGACATCTCAGTGGCATTTGATAGTGTAACCAGAGCCCGTCTATGGGCAAACTCAGACATTGGGGGTTTCCTGCTCATTTGCTTGGGATCCTTGTGGCCTTACACTCCAACACATCCATTAGGATTCTCATTAATGCCCGTGGCAATCTCTCAGCTTCTGTTGCTGCAATGTGCGGTCGTAAGCAGGGCTGTGTTTTGGCCCTGTTACTTTTTATTCTGTTTTTTTCGGATCTTGCAGAGATCTTCCAAAACATTAGCAGCTTTTCTCAGAGTTTGGTAGATCTTAGCTTGGACTATTTGCTGTATGCGGACGATCTGGTCCTGTTCGACTACACCCCAATAGGACTACAGCACGAGCACGAGCTCGAGGCTTTGGCAGCATATGCGAAAAAACATTGCATTTAACCATCAACACAAACAAATCCCGGCTACTCTCCTTTAGGCCGGGGATGAAACAAAAATATAAGAACTTTCTTCGCATGGGAGTGGTATGGCTTCGGAAAGAGTGTCATATTTTTGCTATCTGGGCTGTAGGTTTTATGTACTTCAGAAAAAAAGAGGTCTCAAAGTTACCATCGCTCCAAAATGTTAATGCTTGCCACTCAAGCATGTGCTTTGATTTGGAAATTTGGTCACTTCTCTTTGACTCCAGTCCTAAAATTCTATAAGGTCAAGGTTTTACCATCTATAACCCATGGGGGTGAGAATTGGGGCCTCTCTATACTCTTGGATTGTGTTGCTTTGTAAATGTAATTGTAAATGTTTATTTGTAAATCACTTATACACAAGTGTAGTGCTTCAAAGCTCTTCAAGGCGGAAAGGGAACAAGGGAATACAATAGTCATTCTTAGGCCTTGAAGTTTACACATGATCTAACCAAATTCACTTACATACTACTCCTGAGGTATTTTTACCAGTGCAAGTGCATGATAGGAGGGAAGGAGAGAAAGGGGGGAGGAGAAGAAAGAAACATACAATCAATAAGCTGCCGTACTAGGCCTAACAACTTGCCAGATAGTACAGGACAAGGAGTGTGGAGAGAAGGAGGGGGTATTTCTCTTTCGCTCCATTTTTAATTTTACTTTAACTTGTAACTTAGTATTCTGTAATTTCTTGTATTTTAAAAATGTTTTGTATACTTTGTTAAAGGTTACTTTGTCAACCAAATAACAACAAAAAACGAAAACAATTAATAATTATCATGCTTGGTTTACCAAAGATGCCCAATACAAAATGTCCTACCACAATAAGAAATGACTGACTGAACCGGCTTCATTGAAATGCCAGTCTAGCTACAAAATAACACTTATGCTTGCTTTTCCAAAGATGCCTAATAAAAAATGGCATGCCTCAGTAAGAAATGGCTAGACTGGTTGCATAAAAAATACCAGTCTTGCTTCGTAATAAAACTTATCATGCTTGCTTTACCAACAATGCCCAATGCAAAATGTCATACCACAATTAAAAAAATGGCTAGACTGGCTGCATTGAAATGCCAGTCTAGAAACAAATTAACACTTACCATGCTTCATTTATCAACCATGCACAGTAAAAAATATTATACCTGCTCCACAGCATGGCAGTGCCTTTCAGTCAGACATAATCACATTAATGATGAATGTGATTATGTGTGATTGCGAGGCGCTCGGGGCCCAGGAGACAGATGCGTGTCAGGAGCTGGGGTCACAGGGTACAGTCATGGCATTTTCTATTGGGCATAGATGCCAAGGAAAAACTGCCATGCCCGCCCTCTGAGGCCCTGAGCGCCTCACATGCACACATTAATTGTGTGCCTGCGAGGTGCTGAGGGGCCCAGTCATAGTATTTTTTACTGGGCATCTATCAGATGCCCATTGATAAATGGTATTCCTTCCCTCATTGAATCCGGCTCCTCACATGCACAGATAATCAATTGTGTGTGCATGCAAGGCGCTGGGGGCTTAGGGGTCAGGCTAGACATTGCATGTGAGGCACTAGGAATCCCAGCAGACTGGGCTGGCATTCTTTACTGGGCATCCCAGTAAAAATGCCATGCCTGCCCCTAGGCCCCAGTGCCTCACACGCACACAATGCATGTGATTGTGTGTATGCAAGGCGCTGGGGGCCACTGGCGTAAGGCTTTTTGTTTACTGGACATCTATCATAGATGCACAGTAAGAGAAAATGACACACCTGTCCGCTGGGTCCCGAGCTCCTCAAACATGCACACAGTCAATGTGGTTATGTGTGTATGCCAGGCACTCGGGGTCCAGGGGGTGGGAATGGTATTTTTGCCTGGACCTCTATCATAGATATCCAGTAAGAAAATACCATGCCTTTCCCCTGCGTCTCACAGCGCCAAACACACACATACACAATCAAAGTGATTATGTGTGTATGAAAGGTGCTGGGGGCACAGGGGGCATGTATGGTATTTTTTACTAGACATCTACCATAGATGTCCAGTAAAAAAATAAATACCATCCCTGTCGCCTGGGACCCACAGCACCTCGGACAGAGAGCTGATTTTGGCTGGTGGGTTAGGGGCTTGTGCAACAAAGGCATTTTTAAAACATCCTTTTTTGGCACAAACCTCTTCATCTATAGAGATTACTGAAGCTGTAACAGACGGCCCGTGAAACTGCCTTCTACGCAACACAAGGCGAGGTGCACCAAACACAGTGAAACTCTAGATTCTCGCTCATCTGGAATAAATATCCTAGGTATGCCAGAAGCGTGAGCCGATACCACCAGATCCTGCAGATTTCTCTTCCCCACCTCCTTCATACTGGACGTTTTTCTGCCGCAAAATCATGTATGTCTACATTTAAATCCAGTGTGGGTCCTCGTTCAATTCTAAAGAGTCTGTTTCCAGGTCTCTTGGTGACCGTAGCAATACTTCATTAAATTCCATACACCTAGGCAACTCATAAATGTTAACATTTGTTTTTCCTGATTTGTTTAGAACAGAAAACTAAAGAAAAAAGACAACCTACACAACAAAACATCCAAGTATTCATTTTACTTTTTGATCTCTCTCTAATAAACTAAATAAAAATTACACGGTCCACGGCAGTGGCCGTGTAGTTATGGTTAAGTTGCTAAACTCATAGGAAGAGCACTTTTTCGGCGGCTTATAACTTTGCTCCTCCTTGTTGAATCCTCACCAAACTTTGCAAAAAAAGTATATGGCCGACTCCAAATTTTTTCACCAAGTTGGGTGAGGTTTCCTGTGGGGGGCAAAGTTATAGGGGGGGGGCCCACATTTTTATTCCCGTAGACTGAATGGGGAAAAGCTTTGCGCATGGCTGCATGCCGAACCAGTACTTTTGTTGCAAAGAACTGAAATGCACGTCCCAAAAAATTTGTGATATCTGGGTCCGCTCTGCGGACCCATTTCCCTGTTCACTCCGCGGACAGATGTGTCATTGGTTCGCGGTACGGCGTGCTGTCGGAGAAGTTTGGATGTGGCTGTTGGTTGGCTGGAGGGAGGCGTGGTGTGCATCAACATTTTTTGGGAAAGACGCCATGGTGTATCGGAGGACAGTGTGGCGGCGGAAGGGTCTGGAAAATGTACCGTACAGAATGTGTTGGCGGCAATAAGGGAGGGAACGGGTGGGGGAGTGAGAAGTGTTTCATTCGACATATGTAGGCGAGTACTTTGTGTGGTGATTGGAGGCAGCTGTCGTAACGGCCCCATAGCTTCTGCTGCAAGCTGTTTGCGGCGACCTCTTTTCATGGTGAGTGGTGGCAGATCAATTGCAGAAGGGGACTGCATTGCATGTGACATAGGTTGGGTGGGAGCGCGGGTGGCAGTGCGCTGCGGATGGAATGCGATAGTTGGGCACATGGTAGCATGCATGGGTGAATGAAGGTGCAGTGGGTCTGTGGAAGGAATAGACTATTGGGTGCATGGGTGAAGGCCGTAGGGTGTAGGGCATGCACTCAAGAGCATACGGCTGCAACGTACCCACCACAGGAACACATGTTTGACTCTGCATTCGGTAGGGGGTGGTGCTTGCATAGTTTGGTGTATGCAGATTGGTTGCAGTAGGGCCAGTGTTCGGAACAGAATGTGGGTAGGTTGGCAGTGATACAGTACTTTGTGAATGGAAGTGAGTACGCCCATAGTATGTGAATGAAAGTGCATAGGGGTGCAGGAGAGTGTTTTCTTTGTACGTTGTTGACTGTTGCAATTTGTTGCTGCATAGCTGCATGGCGGTGCGCAGGTTGGGTAGGAGTGCTGGTGGCAGTGGTGTGCATGTGGATGGTCGTAGTTGGTGACATGGTGATATGCATGGTGGCATTACATTGCTGTGGGCGTGTGCAAGGCCTATGCTGTGTGCAGATTTGTTGAAGTAGGCCCAATGTTGTGGAAATGTTGTGGTTCGTGACACAATACTTTGTGAATGGCTGTGGGCAGGGGTGGTGGAGGCTGTGGTATGTTTGTGGATTCTGCTAATTGCAACCTGTTTTTGTGAATGGGTGTTTTATGGTGTGGGGGAGTTGGGGTGAAGTGCCGCTACCTACGTATGTTACGTTTGTGCATAATGCTAGCTGCCCACATTGGCGTTATGTCAACCGTAGGCCATGAACTCAAGAGCCTAGGCCTTGAAGACACCCATGGCAGTAATGCATTTTTTCTTGTGCATCAGTTAGAGGGTGGTGACATGTAAGGAATGGTTGTGGAGCACATTTCAGCCATTATAGGCCAGTGTTGCAAACAGAATGTGGGTAGGTTGGCAGTGGCACAATACTTGGTGAATGGAAGTGGGTACGCCCGTAGTGTGTGATTGAAAGTGCACAGGGGTGCAGGAGCAGGAGAGAGTGTTTTGTTTGTACATTATGGTAACTGTTGCAATTTGTTGCTGCATAGCTCCATGACGGTGTGCTGTGGTTGGAGATACTGCAGTGAAAAGTCACGCAGTTTGGGCACTGGGTGCAGTGTTTGCATACTGTCAGTATGGTAGAGGGTATGGTTGAAGGGCAGCTTATATGTTATGTTATCTTACTTGGCATTTATATAGCGCTCTATATATCATTGGTATGATCTCAAAGCGCTGGTAGGTTGAACGCCCTCGGGAACCGCAGTTCTGGCCAGTGGAGGTTCCCGGGGGAGATAGTGCTTGGATAGTGTGCTGTGTGCACAATGCTTGCAGTATGGGCAACGTTGTAAACATTTTGTGGTTAAGTTGGCAGTGACACAATACTTTCTGAGTGGAAGTGGGTAAGACAATAGTATGTGAATGAAAGGGCGTAGGAGTGCTGGAGACAGTGTAATTTTTATACATTGTGGTAACTGTTGCATGTAACGCTGTGCATGTCCACTGCGGTGTAGAGGTTGGTTAAGAGTGCTGGTGCCAGTGGTGCGTATGTGCACAGTGGTAGTTGGTGACATACTGACATGCATGGTTACACAACGGTGTGGGGAATGTGTGCAAGGAGCACACCCACTGGAGCAATGCAGGTTTGACAGTGCATGAGGCACAGGGTGGTGATCTTTGGAGAATGGGTGCGGAGCACATTTTCGATGTGCTACAGCACCACAAGTGAGTTGCAAAGCGTGTATTGTGCATTCCATGGTTGTGGTGATAGTTGCAACATGCTACAGTAATTGGTGTGCGGCAGGAGATGGTGCAGTGAGAAGTTGTGTAGTGTGGCCACAGGGTGCAGTGTGTGCGTAATGTGAGTATGGAAGTGGGTATGGTTGAAGGGCAGCTTATATGTGGTTATTTTATTTTATTTTTGCATTTTTAAAGCGCTCACACAGCCCGCGGGCATCGAGGCGCTGTTACAGGAATTGTTTTTTTTTTCAGTTACGTAATTGTTTTTTTTTTTGTTGTCTTAGTTGCATATTTATAATGCGCTTAAACACCCAGAGGTTTCTAAACGCGGACCCGTGGATCGAACCTATGTTGCTTCGTGTCGTCTTGCTTCCAAGGCGCGCACGTTGCCGTTAAGCTATCCTCCCGGGATACTGGTTACTCTGCTGTGTGCAGATTTATTGAAGTAGGCCCAATGTTGTGAAGCTGTTGTGCATAGGTTTCCAGTGACACAATACTTTGTGAATGGCAGTGTGTAGGGGTGGTGCAGCTTGTGTTATGTTTGTGGATTCTGCTAAGTGAGACACGTTTTCGTGAATGGATGTTTTATGGTTTTATGGTGTGGGGGCGTTGGGTAGAAGTGCTGCTACATATGTTATATTTGTGCATAATGTTAGGTGCCCACATGGTCGCTTGCTTGGATGTATAGTTTTGTGGTGGGTGTGGAAAGGGCTGCAACGTTGTGTGCATGGCCAAAGGTGTGCTGGGTGCATGTTAGGATCTTTGTGGATGCTGAAATTGTGCATTCTTTAGCAGACGTTTCTGATGGCGGGGCTTTGCAATCAAACGAAATGTGTACTGAGAGTGTTTAACGGTAAAAAAGGAGTGTTGCATAGAAATGACAATGTGCAATGCAGAGGTTTTGTAGTTGCATGCATGTTTGAAAATTTGACAGCACCCAATGAGGGAGTGCTGCAAAAAGTGACCGTACAAAGGGAAGAAGTATTGTCTGAGCTTTACTGGGCTGTGGCCCTCACTGTAGATGGGAACACGCATGTGCACATCCTCCCATTATGAGCAGGGTGGAAAGACAAATGGAATTGTGGAAAATAGGCAAATAGGAGTTTAGGGCGTGGTTCACAGGAAGGGGCGATACCATTTCATCCCAATACTGTGTCGTGAGGGTGGTCGAGATAGAGAGAAGCACAGTGCTTAGCGTCGGTGATACCTTTGTGTGCCATCTGCACAGGTGTTGTGTGCAAAGAGGCATTGCTGGTAATTTTGGGTTGGAAGGAGTGGACGCTTTATGGGCCTGTCAGGGTGACTGCAGTTTCGGCGGGGTGGTTCACCTATGCAGATATGTGGCGTCCGTCACAAACTTTGACTTTGTTGTGGTACACTATGGAAGTCTACATTTGGGTTACATGTCGTGTGGACGATTAATCCGTCACCTGAAGAGGTTGCTGACGGCAGTGATGCATATTTTTCCTACTGCCAAGGTCGTTTTCTCATGCATAACACCAAGAGGGGTATGGATCCATGATGGTGTAATTTATCCCCAGCCAGAAGTTGGAAGGTGTGCTATAAACAGAATTATGCGTGAGTTTATGCAGACTGCTGCCATGTTCTCCACCCACTATAAGATCATGAGGTCGCAAAATATGCAATGGTTCCCCAGAAAAGGCATTTATTTGAGCGCCATTGGCAATGCCATTTTCTTTTACACTGTGCAAGAAGCATTGACCAGAATGTGGTAAAAATGTGAGGAGCGGCAAACAGAAACACATATAAAGAGAAAATACAAAAAAAAGTTACTAGCACGCACGTCAAAAAAAAAAGAAACCTTTATACATCTAAGATGGAAGACTGAATCCCCTACCCAGTTTGATATTGTTTAACCCCCCGCACCCTCACTATCACAAAAAGGTAGTGGATTATGCAGTACTTTCAGGATTACACGTGCCACATCCTGGGTGGCCATGTGGATGTATGCGGATGGAGAAATTGTGCATACTTTCATTGAACTTTGTAGTGGACGTTCTTTGGAATTGCATGACATTTGTACTGTAAATGTGTAACGGCACATTTCAAGTGTTGTACAGGAGTGACAGTGGATGATGGCGGCTTCGATGCTATTGGTGGATGCGTGTGTACCCATTTACACGTAACCCAACGAAGTAGAGCTGCAGAGAAGATAGTGCAAAGGGAAGAAGGAATGCTCCAGCTTTACGGGGGTGCGGCCCTCAAGCTACTTTGGGCGGCGCACGTGCCAAAATCTTCCCTTTACATCACCTTGACCTATTGCCATGGCAGTGTGGGGATTAGCCAATCAGGTAGTGTGGGTGTGGTTAACTGGAAGGGGAGGTAAACTGTTGTACATTAAACTCTAGCCCATATGTCTATCCTAGACAAAAAAAAGTTTAATTTCCTATTGCTACACCTATCTGGGGTTCCTCTTCCGGATCAGCAGTGAAACACAGGGCTGGGGAGCCTAAAGATTTTTGTGGGATTTCCTAATCTGGATACACATTGGCACCCGGGAGTGGAAAAGAGTTCCTTCCCAAAACACTTGCTCCAGAGTAATGCACCATTGTTCCTTGCGGTAACTGATTCTTATCCCATGTATGCACTGGTGCCTGTGCTGGCATGACCAAATCAGGTATATAGTTCTCTGCAACCTCAGTCACTGGGGTCTGCCCAAATGTGGTTGCGCTGATCCTGGGGCATATGGCAGGGTTGGGGGCTGCTTCTGTTGCTAAGGACTGCATGGATACTTACCTGCAAATCCTCCTAGATTAGCACGTGGGTTGGAAAAATACTAAGGTTTACTCTGACAATCTCTTGACACATGTGCCACTTTTCAGCAAGACCAGGATAGCACTCCATCCGACCCTCCATAATGACCTCCCATTGGCCAAATCAACCCGGGCCTCACCCCACTTAACCCGCCAAATACACCACGTCCTCTTTGCAATGCTCTCTTCCCCTCATGCATCCTCACACTGGCCTTAAATCAGGACCATACCGATCTGTCCATCCTGATTCTAACTGTCCCAGTTGTTGCCGTTCTCCCTGCTGTCCCTCCGCAGAGCCTGTAATCACAGCTCCTCCCAGATTATTTTTTGCTAATTTCTTCTGGACATATTAACCTCTGCTTGGTGTGCCTGTTGAAGGCAAGCGTCCCCAACAAGCACGATCCTCCCCGCAATGAGAGACAATGAAGGACTCTCCCAAAATGGGAATAAGGCCAAGACAGAGTGCGGGTGAGCGTAAATGGGAGTTTATCAATCAGAATAGGGCATGCAAAGAACTCTGCAAACTCTGAGAGCGCTCTGTCTGACAATAGCAAAGACAGGCGTATATATTTACAAAAAACGTCATAAGAACCTACACACTATAGGGGGCACAAGCTCAATGGGATTGGGTGGCGATGACTAACTATAGGTGCTGCTGCGATGTGGTTGGCTTCGGCTAGAAGACGTCACTGGTCAGCCTCGTGGGTTGGGCTGGGCCTGGCAGGGTGGCGGAGTTCATCCAGGCGGTGTTGTAGGGCCATCGCGGCCAGTGGCAGAGATGAATGTCTTTTCCTGACTTATTAGTCCTATGCCATGCACACCGCAGTCATTCAGGCATTTTGATATTATCTTCTTTAGTAAATCTTTCAATAGGTTATACAACAGGTTAATGCAACACAGGAGGAATGCACCTTGTGAGGGGACTGGAGGTAATACGTCAGGGCATGGTTACCAGTGTCCTGTTGACCGGGGCCATAGGTCGAGGGGCTAAGCTTCAGGGCCTGGGACGGGCGGTACATGTCTTTCTGCCTTGTTAGAAGTTGTTATGGATGTTCCGCTGTGTGTTGTCAAAGTGTTGGGTGTCTTGATTGCACAGGGCCATAAGTCTGAGATGGTCCGGTGGGTTGTGAGGTTTACGAGGGGGCGCGTGTGTTCAGGCAGAGGTTTACTGCTGTGCTGTAAATAATGCAGGTGGCGGGTGGTGGCCTTGGGTGCTACAGAGGGGGTTACAAGTCTTTGAAGCGGCTCCAGTCTGGTTGGGGGAGGTAACGCAGCGCGGCGCGGTCTCTGCTCTCATGCCTTGGCAGCCTTCGTAGGGTGGGAGGGAGAATGGCCTTGCACGTATTTCACAAAGGTATCTCACTCGTGTGTTGCCGATTTAGGTAAAGACATCACAAACATTTGAACACTCTATAATACTTATTCAAAACAATACAAAACATGCATTTAAACTTTGCTGGATGTGTCTTGATTATACCCAGTCTGAGCACCTTATTCATACATTATGTTTTAACAAGTACAGTATTTAGTTATATGCATATATATTTGCAGTAAGTGAGGTAGAGTTAGGGTTGGTGGAGAACATAGAAAGTAACCCGCCACTTGTTCGTGACGGTGGTGGCACATGTGGGGCCTAGACATGCACACATGACATGCGCCTTTTCGTGCATCCTTCACATGGGCCCTCTGTATGGTTACATTCGTTTTCTTGTGTCCTCTAGCAGCATTAGTTCAGTTATGGCGCGAGCCCATGGGGTGTAAGTTTCCCAGTAATACACGTAACAAACAGATTCCTGGTGCGTGCCGTTATTATTAGTACCCAACTGCAATGGTATATGCTCACCATCGCTTATATCATGGGAGCATGATCTCTTGTAATTATACATCTCACAGGCTTTGTAGTATAAGGGATTTTATGGAAGAAAAGCATCCTTTGCAAGTAGTCTCAACATTAATATGCAAAGATTGTCTGTCATATAACGACCAGTTTACTGTTCTTTTCATTTGCCTAGGCCTGCTGGCCGGGTCACGCTGGGAGCGATGATGCACTGCGGGAGGTGAACTGTTACAATGTTAGTGTATTACACTAGCTCATGTCCGTCTTGTTCGTGGGAACGTGCTGGCAGCGGATCTGCCAGGGTGCTGCGGCAACAAGGATGACTGAAACCCTCCAAGGGTGGGGGCCGCACTACAGTGCGCTGAGCTCACACCATTTTTTCCAGACAGAATGGTTTCTAGGCCTAGCTAAATTTTAATACATGTGGGCAATTAATACGTGTGGGCAATGTCTCCAGTGGGTGAACCCTCCACCACCTGGGCCCGGGTGGCATGAGGGGACGCCCAAGAGAGCCATAGTCCTCACCTGGGGAGAAAGCGTAGGCGAGGGGGGGGTCTTCTTGGACCAGTCCTCCCCTACACTGTTCAGCGTTCTCTTTTTCTTTTTCCAATCTTCTTTTGCAATAATGAATAATGTGCGCCTGTATCTCTGGCCTCCCCTTGGCCTCTATCCCTGTCACCTTGTCCAAATCATGCTGGACCTCTTTAGGAACCCCCTTTGGATAAATCAATCTACCCCAACAACACTTCGAGTTATATAGGGGGTTGTGGGTTAAGGTGTTAAAAGGGGTGAGGTGGGGCTTGAGGTAGGAGTGCTAGTATAGGGAAGGGCGGGCTTGGGGTGGGGACCCCCCAAATAAAATAAAAAACATTAGAAGAGATTTCTTTGCAGTAATTACCCTCGGCAAAATGACATGGAGCTCACTCAGGGAACACCCTGCATTCGGATGGGACATGGTAGGTACATCCTCTGGCACTTGGCATAAACCCTAGATAACGAGCAACCCTGTACATTCAATGTTGTTGTCCCTACACCCCCTACTGCTGCACCACTTGTGTGGTTATCTGATTCGTTTCTCCTTTTCACACCCTAAATGTAACTTTGCAGACACATAGACTTCCATATACTTTTCCTTTCCCCCAAATGACTATCTTAGAAGGATCACCACTGAACTACTAAGTAGGAGAACGATAACATCAGCGTCACCATTTGTTGCGAAGCGTGGTGTGGTTTTTCCGGTAACGCATGTAGTGCGTCCCTCACCTGCTGATAAACGCATTGGACAGTTTTCACTAAGTGCTTACAAAAGTCAAGTGCTGCATCATCCGGCAACCGCACTGTGCCGTGGCTCAAGGGTAGTAGTGGAGTATCTGAAAAAGGCATTGCCCTGCCGGCGAGTAGTTCAGACAATCCCAATCCCCCCACTCTGTTTGCGGTATCTTGCATGGTCGGGCATCCAGTCACCTTAAGCCTGGTTCAGCACAAATTTTTTAGGATCTCATTTTGGTACCCAAATCCTGCCACTCATCCAAAGGGCATGCATGTAACTAAACAGTCCACCTTTGTCTCCAGCCACACCTCGGCAACAAGATACTTGTCAGTGTTCTTTGATCTCTCCTAGAGACATCCAAATCCAAAGAGAAGCTAGCACAAGCACTCAGTAGAGAGTAATATTACAGTGCCAGACACCAACGCCATCAGACTAAGGCACGACCACCAAGAGCAACCCTGCGGTATCCGGCAATTAGCCAGCAGAGGAGGAAGACTGACAGAGAGCAACAGCCGTAGCACCATCAGTGCACGGCACCCCAGGAAGCCACACTGTGTCGCTGTGCAGACATGACAAGCTCACTGAGCTGCAGATAAGAACCCTGGACCAGCAGGGACTAATACAAGGTAAATGGCCGCATCCAACAGTGGAACCTACCTGTGAGGTCAAAAGATCCAAGGCCCTGAACATAAAATTAAGTGTGCAGCCTCCTGGGCCACTGTTACTGTTCCACAGCGGACCCAGCGGTGGAAGTGAGCATGGCCACAGAGGACCCATCGGAGGAAGTGGGCATGGCCACAGAGGACCCAGCGGTGGAAGTGAGCATGGCCACAGAGGACCCAGCGGAGGAAGTGGGCATGGCCACAGCGGATCCCAGCAGTGGAAGTGAACATGGCCACAGAGGACCCAGTGGAGGAAGTGGGCATGGCCACAGCAGACCCAGCGGAGGAAGTGGGCATGGCTTATCCCGCTTTTCATGCATTATTGCAGAAGGTGAGGTATTGGCTTGTGAGTGAAAGGGGTACTGCAGTGTGAGAGGATTTGATAGTGCAGAGAATGTGGTTAGAAGAGTAAGTGTAAGAAGTGATTGTGAAGTGTATGATACTGTGTAAAAGGATGGCTGTGCCACTGCACTGTGGAGGAGGGAGTACTTGGTGGAGGAAAGAGGGAGAAAGAACATCAGAGGGTGGATGCAAGCTCTAAAGGAGAGACATCAGAGAAACAGCCGATTGGAGGAAGGAGAGAAGAGAAGTGGGTGTATTCATGGAATGGGAGCGAAAGTAAGAGCAGAAGAGGGAGAGGCGAGAGTGAGTGTGGTAGAAGGAGTATTGGATCCAACAGGGCTTCTGCAAGGCACGATTCCCAAGTCACACTAGAACACTAACAACTTGATAGAGTAGGGATGCGTAGGAAGTCCTGGTGGAAGTCCCACTAGAACACTAACAACTGGATAGTGTCGGGAAGCCTAGGAAGTCCTGGTGGAAGTCCTACTAGAACACTAACAACTGGATAGAGCAGGGACACGTAGTAAGTCCTGGTGGAAGTCCCACTAGAACACTAGCAACTGGATAGAGTAGGGAAGCTTAGGAGGTCCCGGTGGAAGTCCCACTAGAACACTAGCAACTGGATAGAGTAGGGAAGCTTAGGAAGTCCCGGTGGAAGTCCCACTAAAACACTAGCAACTAGATAGAGTAGGGAAGCTTAGAAAGTCCCGGTGGAAGTCCCACTAGAACACTAACAGCTGGATAGAGTAGGGAAGCTTAGAAAGTCCTGGTGGCAGTCCCACTAGAACACTAGCAACTGGATAGAGTAGGGAAGCTTAGGAAGTCCTGGTGGGAGTCCCACTAAAACACTAGCAACTGGATAGAGTAGGGAAGCCTGGGAAGTTCTGGTGAAAGTCCTACTAGAACACTAGCAACTGGATAGAGTACAGAAGCTTGGGAAGTCCTGGTGGTAGTCCCACTATAACACTAGCAACTGGATAGAGTAGGGTAGCTTAGGAAGTCCCGGTGGAAGTCCCACTAAAACACTAGTAACTAGATAGAGTAGGGAAGCTTAGAAAGTCCCGGTGGAAGTCCCACTAGAACACTAACAGCTGGATAGAGTAGGGGCGCTTAGAAAGTCCCGGTGGCAGTCCCACTAGAACACTAGCAACTGGATAGAGTAGGGAAGCTTAGGAAGTCCTGGTGGGAGTCCCACTAGAACACTAGCAACTGGATAGAGTAGTGAAGCTTGGAAAGTCCCGGTGGAGGTCCCACTAGAACACTAGCAACTGGATAGAGTAGCGAAGCTTAGGAAGTCCTGGTGGAAATTCAGTGAGAAAGATGTTCTGCCTTTAGGTCTCCACATCGAGTCTAAGACAGCTTTACAAAATAAACATTGGGGGCAGGGCCTTCAGTGGTGGCTGTCTGCCCCTCAGAAGTACATGTTTTCAAAATATTGGGGGGCAGGGCCTTCAGTGGGGGTCGCCTGCCCCCCACAACTACATTTATTTAAAAATTTCACAGTTGTTCAAAGCCATGAGGGAACCCAGGAGAAGATGTTGTCGAACCATGTACTCTCTTCTGCTCCACCTTCCATTTTCATTTTTTCTCCTAGGTTGTGGACTGCTTCGATCACATGGGACAGGGAGCCATTCTCTGCGTCTTCAGAAGGTACGAAAGTGCAGCAGGCACTTCCTATTTTTCGGCAAACACCACCGTCCATCGCCGTCAACAGGTCCAGGACATACCTGTTTTGCATGGTCATTAGTCGTAAAGCTCTTAGTTCCACTTTGATTATATTGAATCCTTCTTCAGTGTCGTTTGCCAGCTGAATCAATTCCCAGCGTGTTATCTGGAGTCATTTTGCGTTCGCCCTTGCTTGGACACTTGAGACGAGTGAGGCAAAAAATGTTTCTGCTGAGCTGAATAATCGATATTTGTCTGGGATCTGAGCCAATAGTTCTGATGATGCCTTTGATATGTAATTTGATGCTCGTCTGTTACGGGTCAGCACTTCTCCCTTGCTTCCAGAAGACAGGACATATATTTGTGTCTCTGCAGTTGGTTGAGCCACACTCTGCATGCGTTCCTGTGTCCTTTTGCTCCCATCGATGTGGCTTTCTGGTATCACCATTAGGGCTGAGTGCAGAGTGGCCATTGAGCAGCTGCCACTCCATGACTGGGGGAGGTGTAGGTATGCCTGTTTGCCGCACACCCAGTACGTGTCCATCAGGGCCGCTGTCCCTTTCCTCAGATCTGGGATGGTGAGGGTCTTGTTGCAGTTCTTGTTTGTTCCCATGGGGGTTCTCCCTTCTCCTTTAAAGCACAGTTTATAGTCCATTTCGCTCTGCAGTTTGAACGGCTTTTCAATGGCAGTTACCCAAGTTAGTTTTGAAATGTGTTCTCTCCATACTGGTGTACATGTTTCCTCTATCCACTGCAATTTATCCGGTGCCACACCTCTTAGTGCTTCCGCTTTGCACAGTACTTCTTCATCCTTCCGCTTGTTGTCAGAAAAAAGTGTCCCTTCTATTGCAAAAAATGGTTCTTTCAAACATACCACTCCTGCCGTTTTTGGGTAACACGTTTTCTCGTTCTGCAGCATTTGAAAAGTCACTTCGTGTGCCTGGAAGGTGTTCTTAATCCTGCACAGCGTGAGATGAAGGAGACATTGGGCATCCACAATAGGCAACTCTTTGGGTAACAACACTTTGGGTGTACCTGATGCATGAGGGATGAGGGAACAGACATAACAGCTCTTGTTTGTTGTCTGTTTAGCTGTGGCACTCATGTCTGCATACCACTTATTCGTTTGATGGGGGTGTCGTGGGTCTTCCATCTTATCTAGACCTAGCCCATAGTACTCATCATACTTTCTCCTCCCTGCTTCTCTCTTTCGTCTGTTGTTCTTGTTACTTATGTACTTCCCGATCCCCTGGGCAGTGGACAAACTAGACCCCCCTTTCTCATTCCCGCCCCCCTTGGCCCATTCATCATATAATATTTCGTGCATTGCTAGTAGCTTTTCGTCTTCTTTCCTGACGTTATCTGGCAGATTGTTTTTTAGGATGGGGGCAGGCTGGCTGGTGGGGGTGTTATACAACCATGCTATGGCAGACGGGTTTCGGTCATTGAGACTGTGGGCACTGTAATTAGATACCCCAGGTGGAGACACTGTGTCGTTCTGCATTCCACCCTGTGGCTTTTCTCTTTGTGAGGTCACAACACTGGATGGTGTGGTATGATACCCCCACACAAGTTTAGTTCCGTCCCATATCAAAAAATCACCTTCCCTGGTATTGACACCTGCAGTTGCATTGGGCCCGGTGGTACTGTTAATTCGTCCAGTAGTGTTGTTACTCCCTCCCCCCTCGTACATCTCGATAGAGATGAACGCTATAATCCAATATGTAACCAAGCCAAACATTATCATAAAAAACAATGTGATGCATACTGATAATCCACACTCATACGAATATCTACATCTCTCATATACTAATTCTCTCATTCTACTAATTCTATCCGTTGCAGGCTGCCCGTTAGATGCCATGGAAGCTCCTGTTTGAGATATAAAAGTGCATTAAGTGCATGCATGTAAACGTTTTGCTGGCACCACCTGTGCCAATACATTTGACGGGGAATGGAAGCGGGTGGGGATGCGGGGGAGGGGTATTCACAGACAAGGGTATATACAAGCTATAATATTATTATTTCATTAATTACATACCACTCAACAAGATAAAAAAAGAAAGCACACACATTTTTTTTTTTTTTTTTTTTGGAATATCCTTGTCAGTCATTATTCCATTCTAGTCCAGTGCTGACACACACACACACGCAAGTTGATATTTAGACATCCTACTCATTTGCATCGTTTGCTGTTGTCTGTGCCTCCTCATCTATCTCCTCTTGTACATTGCTGTACGCTTTCCGTACGTCGGTCAAATGCACCCAGTACCTCAAGCCCTTCACCTTCACTGCCGTGGGTGTGCAGAATATTACTTCGTATGGGCCATGGAATCGTGGTGCATTCCACCGACGCACAAAACTTCTAACATAAATTGAGTCACCTGGCATCAGCTGTAGCTGTTGCTCTGGCTCCGTGACAGATCCTGTTACGTTTCCCTCTTCTCTAGTGAAGGGTGGGGAGAGTTGTTTTGATATGGCGCGCGCTGCTCTTGTCAATTTTCGTAAATAGTCTGTAAACTCGTCTCCCAATATTGCGGCACTTCTGTGAGCATCTGAGTGTTCGCGCAGTGGAGAGTGTGCTGTATTCATTCGTCTCCCAGTCACTATTTCGTGCGGGGACAAATGGTGGTCTTTGCTTGGCTGATTTCTTAATTCAAATAGCGCCAGGGGTAGACAGTAAATCCAATTTTTCTTCAATGAGAAGCATAGTTTTGATAACCTGCCCTTTAACAGTCCGTTCATCTTTTCCACTGCGCCATTACTTTGGGGATGATAAATCGAACACAATTTATGTTTTATACCCAGTAATGTGGTGACTTCCTTGAAAAGTTCATTCACAAAGTGAGAGCCGTTGTCTGAGCGAATCACGTCACAAATTCCCCAGCGCGGGAACACTTCCCTTACTAGGAACTTGGCGGCGCTTTTGGCATCAGGTCGCGCACAAGGTCCTGCTTCCACCCACCTTGAAAATGGACACACAACCACGATCATGTACTGCGCGCCATTACACCTTTCCCCCATGTCTGCATAATCTATATGCAGTTCTCTGAAGGGGCCAATGGGTTTTGGAATTGTTCCCCGGAGTGTGCGTAATGTCATTCCTGAGTTGTATATTTGGCATGTTGTACATTCCAGTGCCAATCGAGACACATGCTCCTGGAGACAGGGCACGAACCATTCTTCCTGTATTTCTGCTGCGATGTGCTGTTTAGTATTATGTGCAGGGAAGTGTAGCTGTTGAAATGCAACTTCTAGTAACTGTAGTGGCATTACCACTTTCCCTGAGTTATTTTGCCGCCATAATAGGTCTGTTCCTGATTGGCTGCATCCCCGTTTTGTCCACGTCAATTTTTCTTCTGCACTAGCTCCTTCCTGCAATTCTAGTATTTGTGATAAGGACATCATGTTGTACCCTTCTGACAGTTCTTCGGTTGTTGTGTTCTTGATCATGAACTCACCTGTGTCGTATTTCTGAAAATAGGAAGCCTCCTTGGCGGCAGCGTCCGCTGCCGCGTTCCCTAAAGACACAACGTCTGTGTTGGATGTATGGGCCTGGCACTTCACTATTGCTACAGCAGTAGGGTTTTGTAGGGCCTCAATTAATTCTTTTAACAATTCTGCATGCTGCACTGGTGTTCCGTCTGCCCGTCTGAATCCCCTACGGCCCCATCTTACTAGACCTCCATGTACTGTCGTCGTCATGTAAGCTGAGTCTGTGTATATTGTTACTGCACAGCCCTTTGCTGCGTGTAGTGCTTCTATGAGCGCAATCAGTTCTGCTGCCTGTGCAGAGTAATGCGACGGGAGGCGGTACTGTACTAGTGTTTCAAACTCACCTTCCTCTAATCTCACTACCGCCATGCCAACGTGTTTTTCTCCCGTGTCCATATCAATTGATGCGGACCCATCCACAAAGTACACTTCCCCCTCGCTGAGAGCGTTTTCACACACCGCTGTGTCCTCCCCTCCTTCTCCTGTGTGGGTTGCGCAGTCGTGATTTTGCATATCCTCTAATGTGCACGCTTCTGTAATGAATGTGGCAGGGTTCACTGTTTTACATCTCACTATATGGATGTTGGCGCTGGACAATATAATCTCGTAGGCTGTTGCCCGCTGTGTGGTCAGTGTGCTTTTTGATCTCTCAAGTATTGCAAATAATGAGTGTTCCACAAACAATGTCACAGGGCACCCCATTACTATTGTGGCACTTTTCTCAATCACGAATGCGGCTGCTGCGACTGATTGTTCGCACGCGAAATGACCCTGCATCACGGCATCCAAAGTACCACTATAGTAAGCCAAGGGCTTGTGTCCTAAGGATGTTTTTTGTGTCAGTACCGCTGTCATAAGTGTTCCTTTGCAATGGGAAAATAGGTAAAATTTGCGTCCATAATCAGGGTTTGCTAGTACTGGAGCGCTTGAAATTAGCTCTTTCAGTGATTGAAACGATATGCTCATTTCTTCTGACCATTTTATTTTTTCATTCTCCTGTTGTGCTTCTTTGAGTGCTTGTAGGAGGGGCCTGGTGTATGCTGCATAATCTAGTATCCATGCTCGGCAATAATTGCACATCCCCAAAAATTTCTGCATATCTTTCACTGTCGCGGGCTCTCCTACTGACCTTATTGCCTCCACCCTGTCAGGAATTATTCTCTTTCCGTCTTTTGATATGAGCTGTCCCAGGTATAGGACCTCAGTCAGGCAGTACTGTAGCTTCTCCTTGTCTACCTTGTATCCTTTGTTGGCTAGTAAAGTCAGGAGCGTTGTTGAATCTTTTCTACATGTTGCTTTGTCTTGTGCACACACCAATACATCATCCACGTACTGAATAATCGTACTCTCTACTGATAGGTTTCCCAAATCTTCATGCAATATGCGGTTGAATATGCTCGGGCTCTCACAGTATCCCTGTGGCAGTCTGCAGTGTTCATATCTTTTTCCCCCCAGTGTGAACGCTGTAAGGTATCTACTCTCTTCAGCCAGGGGTATTGAGAAAAATGCATTTTTCAAGTCCACCACTGTGAAATGTGATGCCGCTTTTGGGATGCTGCATGGTATTGATGCAGGGTTCGGGACTAGAGGGAACTCTTTCTGAATTACGTCATTGAGGGGGCGTAAGTCCTGTATCATTCTCCAAGATCCCCCTTTCGCTTTTTTGATTGGATAAATACATGTGTTACATGGGGAGTTTGAAGGCACTATTATCCCTTGTACCAGTAGTGCATTTATTGTTTCTTTTATCCCTTCTTCAGCCTCACGGGACAATGGATACTGTTTGACTCGGGGTAAGATAGCTCCTTGTTTTAGTTTTATTATCACAGGTTGTACTCCGTGCAACAGCCCTACATCATGGGGGCCTGTTGTCCATAAATTGTTTGGTACTAGCCTCATGTCGTCATCAAAAAATGACGGTGGTGTTCCTACCACTGCCATCAATTGGACTGGGATCTCTCTGGCTTGGATCAAAATGTCACAGGGCATCGCTATTTCCATTACTATCTCACCATCTGCTTCTGTGTCTGAAAAGAGATCCTCATCTGTTACCTCGCGTAGGGCGAGGTTGGCGTTTGTACACAGCACTGTGCGCCACTCACATCCTTCTCTGTCCATTCCAATCACAGCGATCCGTTTCGTTGATACCTGCACAGCGTGCAAATCCAACGATACCACTGATCCTGGTGCTGCGTTTGGACACACTATGGGGCGGAAGAGGAACTCTGCTGGAATCCTCCAATCCATGCTTCTTAGCTCTGGAATCACGAGGGCCAAAGTCTTTAGCCCTTCAATAAACATTTCCTCATTTTGTGGCAGCCCTCGTATTTCCTGTGTGGTTGTGTAGGCTTGCACTACCAACATCGCACGCAAGGGGCATATCCCGGGTGTAGAACACACTATTCCTCTCTCAGTGAATGATATGGTCATGTTAAGTTTACTCATAAGATCCCTCCCCAACAAATTTATTGGGGACTGTTCGTAATACAGTAAGGGTGCCTTTACAGTCTTGCCCCCTACGGTTACATCCAAAACTTCTGTGTAAGGAACTTCAATTACAGCCCCAGAGAACCCCTGCGTCTCTAACTTCCTGTTAGATAACGGGAACCGGCCCTCCCTGACACATGATTTCTCCGCTCCCGAATCAACCATGAATATAAACTGCCTGTCTCCTATCTGCGCCCCTACCAATGGTTCCTCTGCTGCACTGTAGGTGGTAGATAGAACTGGACACGCAAGTGTTCTCTGTGGGCTGTCCTATGCGGGGTGTCTCATCGCCCCCCCTTCATTAAATACGTTACCTGAGACCACTGACATGCCGTTGTACGGTGCTGGTGCGGGGGCCCCGTTTGCTGTTGTCGCGAAAGGGTTACCTGGCGTATATTGCATACTGTCATTGTTTTGTGGGTGGCTCTGTGTTCTATACTGGGGTCCCTGTTGCTGGCCGGTATTACCTTGGCCTGGGTTTCTTAGTTGTTGTTGTTGTCCCATTGGGAGGCCATATGGGCTTCCCGGGTGGGGATGGCCATATTGTTCTACCTCTTGGAACCCGTTATTGGGTCTGCTTCTGCACTCTCTAGAATAGTGCCCCCATCGCCCACAGTTCCAGCAACTTCCTTGTGCACCTCTAGGGCCCTGCCATCCATTTCCACCCGCTCCCCCGTACCCCGTTCCGCCTCCTCTTCGGCCCCTGTACCCACCTCGTCCCCCTCGAGGGGTCCACTCTTGCCACTGCGGACCTCCACCTTGCTCTTGCTCATTCCACTGCCGCTGTCCTGCTCCCGCCCAATTAGCTGCCATCCTTCCTTGTATTGCTATTAGCCCCTCCTCCTCATCGTCTCCCTCCCTGCTGTGTGGGAGTGCGGCTACTGCCGCTGCGACCTTCACCAATTTTGTCTGTACTAACTTTGCTTCGTCTGCCAATCTTTTCTGAGCCACCTCCTTCTCCCTTTCCTTTATTCGTTTACAATGGTGTACTATTATGCTCTGAATTTCTGGCCATCCCTTTGCTTCAATACCTGCTATCTTGTCGAGCGCTTTCTGCACTTCCTTTGGGAGCCCTCTTTTTATAATGAAGTAAAATAAAGAGGTCGATTGATACCAAGGCGTGCCCGTTTCCGCTCTCCACATCTCTTGGACCCGAAAAATGTAATCCATAGCCTCCTCCCCGTCATTCATTGTACACTGCATCACGGACTGTAAGTCAGGTGTATCTGGAAATGTTTCGCGTAAGGCGTCCCACACCCTAGCCCGCACTGTGTTAAAGGAGGCCCCATCATGGCGGTCACAATCTAACGTAACTCCTGGGAAACCGGCTTTAACCCATACTCTTTCAGCCTGATCGCCCACCGCTGATACGAGCAGACTTTTCACATCTCCTACAGCTAGGGGTACCCCAGCAGTATGTTTTTCAAAGGCGTATATCCACTTACTTGCCCCTCCTGATAATGGGGGCAATAGCTTTAATAAGTTGGCTTTGTCCATCTGTGCCCATGGGATATAGTTAGGTCTCCCTCCTCCTCTGTGTATCAACGGGAGCTGTAGCTTTCCTTTCGTTATGGCACCCGGACCCGATGTGGGTGCTGATGTCTCTAGTGATGCCATTTTCCCCACTCTGTTCCTTAGTCGTCCCGACCACTCATCGTCCAGTGTTCTCACTGAACATGTGCCATCCCCCCCTTCGCTTCCCCCTCCCATAGCCATGCTCAATCTGTCACTTTCTTCTAACTCGTCCCTTATATCGCATAGTAATTCCTCTCTATCCCCCATAGGCCTTTCATCATTTTCAGTATCTCCCTCACGCGTCTCTATTTCAATTATTCGTGTTGGTTCTTCTTCAATTCTGAACAGTATCTCACCTTTCTTCCACCCCTCTTCAGGTCTTCTTATCTCGCCTGGCGCTCTAGACGTGCGCCCTGCTCTAGTCGCATTAAGTGCTGTTTGTCCGCACATGTCTTTTATCCTCGAGAGCTCATCTTTTGCTATTGAGAGTCTTGACTGTAAATCGTCTGTGAGTTTCTCTATGTCCACCCTTTGTGTACTCGCCTGGCCTCGCTCCCTTGTACTTTCATATGGTGGGGGTGCAGTGGGCCGGTGGGGTGTAGTAGTTGTCGGGGGAGGTACATACGTTGGATCACTGTATCCTTCTGCGGGTACAGGCTTTTTTAATATCGGGTACAAACTTATTACCTCTACTGGTGGCGCTACACTTGACAATTCTTTGATATCTTTCTGTATCATCGGTGGATTGTCTGTGGTGGATGATGGGAGATCAGGGTTTACTGCTGGTGTTTTAGGCGGTGGTATCTCTTCAAATAACCTCCAAAGATCTAATATTTCCCTTCTATTTTGCAACTGTTTTCCTTTATACTTCAAGAAAATGCATGTGACCACCATATCCAGAACGCTTTTATCAAATGACCCTCCCTCTGGCCATATCTGGGGTAACCCCTCTCCCTTCAATTCAGTTACCCATTGGTCGTGATATTTTTTGATCCGTTCCGCGTACCCTGGGAGATTCTTACAAATATGTGATAAGGGTGTTTCAGCCCCCATCTCTGTGCCCTCCTAGTGCTTATGTGTCTCTGTGTGTCTGCAACTCCAATGTGAATGTAGTATCAATATTATTTTTCGTATTCTACTTCACATTCAATGTTATGCTCGGTTGGGCTCTCCCTCCCTTGACTGCACAATACGAAACTGACTGTACACAGTCTCTACTTTGTTCTCTTTGGGGGACACATACAAGAGCAACCCATCATTTATTTTGACAATATCAACCCGGAAATCAAAAGGCACCCACTCACGTCACTGTATCAACGTTGCCTTCAAAAAGTTTTATCCGGTCACACTTACCATGACCATTTGACAATTATACACTTATAGCCGTTTTACACATTCGCAACATCAAAGTCGTCCCCTGACACATACGAGGTGCACACACCTCTTGGTACCACTCAATTCACCATTCGATCTGCCCTCCCTTTCCTCCCTAGCCGGCTGTCCCTGTCCGTCTTACTTAGATAGATGGATGCGCATATGCATATATTTATATGTTTAACCTGCTCTCCCCCCTTCTCGTAGGACCTGTTTCTCTCTTACTTTCTTCCCAGGTTTGTGCTAAACTTGTTTTTTATTCTCCCCCTACCCCTAAAGGAAAAGAAAAGAAAGAAATAATAGCGATCACTAATATATTCTCAGTGTCCCCTTTTGCTGAACACTTTTATCTTGTATTTCACTTCGTCATATATTCCCAGTACTAGTCAATATAGCACTATGCGGCGCCGCCTTCCACCCCCTTTCGGAGCTAGGTTCCCGTCACCTTTATCTCTTATTCACCTCGTAATCCTAATGGCCATATGCAAAGAAAAAGAAAGGAAATTTTTAGAATGATCTTTAGTATATCTTCGTACCCCCTTGTCGTTCCCTGTCCTACACTTCTCTCCCCGCTCCCTTTACAATCGCTCACACTCAGTACTCACGTGCCCGTCTTGTACCGATAGTCTCCGAAACTGGGTCCGTCCAGGCAGTGTCGCCGTCAGCTCAACAGTCAGCCCCGACTCCGGCGAGCGGTACTCAAAGGGGATTTTTCAACCGGGATCCCGTACCCTCTCTCTATTGAGTGCGCACTTCTTAGTGTACCGGTCGCCGTTGGCGGGCAGCCTCCCGGAGCCGGCTCACCGTGCGTATCCCTTTTCGACCGGAGATTCTCGTGCCAAAAGGGGACGGTTATAACGAGTTTAGGAAGAAATAATATCACGCTATCGGGGTCACCACTGAAGGCAAGCGTCCCCAACAAGCACGATCCTCCCCGCAATGAGAGACAATGAAGGACTCTCCCAAAATGGGAATAAGGCCAAGACAGAGTGCGGGTGAGCGTAAATGGGAGTTTATCAATCAGAATAGGGCATGCAAAGAACTCTGCAAACTCCGAGAGCGCTCTGTCTGACAATAGCAAAGACAGGCGTATATATTTACAAAAAACGTCATAAGAACCTACACACTATAGGGGGCACAAGCTCAATGGGATTGGGTGGCGATGACTAACTATAGGTGCTGCTGCGATGTGGTTGGCTTCGGCTAGAAGACGTCACTGGTCAGCCTCGTGGGTTGGGCTGGGCCTGGCAGGGTGGCGGAGTTCATCCAGGCGGTGTTGTGGGGCCATCGCGGCCAGTGGCAGAGATGAATGTCTTTTCCTGACTTATTAGTCCTATGCCATGCACACCGCAGTCATTCAGTCATTGCAATATTATCTTCTTTAGTAAATCTTCCAATAGGTTATTCTACAGGTTAATGCAACACAGGAGGAATGCACCTTGTGAGGGGACTGGAGGTAATACGTCAGGGCATGGTTACCAGTGTCCTGTTGACCGGGGCCATAGGTCGAGGGGCTAAGCTTCAGGGCCTGGGACGGGCGGTACATGTCTTTCTGCCTTGTTAGAAGTTGTTATGGATGTTCCGCTGTGTGTTGTCAAAGTGTTGGGTGTCTTGATTGCACAGGGCCATAAGTCTGAGATGGTCCGGTGGGTTGTGAGGTTTACGAGGGGGCGCGTGTGTTCAGGCAGAGGTTTACTGCTGTGCTGTAAATAATGCAGGTGGCGGGTGGTGGCCTTGGGTGCTACAGAGGGGGTTACAAGTCTTTGAAGCGGCTCCAGTCTGGTTGGGGGAGGTAACGCAGCGCGGCGCGGTCTCTGCTCTCATGCCTTGGCAGCCTTCGTAGGGTGGGAGGGAGAATGGCCTTGCACGTATTTCACAAAGGTATCTCACTCGTGTGTTGCCGATTTAGGTAAAGACATCACAAACATTTGAACACTCTATAATACTTATTTAAAACAATACAAAACATGCATTTAAACTTTGCTGGATGTGTCTTGATTATACCCAGTCTGAGCACCTTATTCATACATTATGTTTTAACAAGTACAGTATTTAGTTATATGCATATATATTTGCAGTAAGTGAGGTAGAGTTAGGGTTGGTGGAGAACATAGAAAGTAACCCGCCACTTGTTCGTGACGGTGGTGGCACATGTGGGGCCTAGACATGCACACATGACATGCGCCTTTTCGTGCATCCTTCACATGGGCCCTCTGTATGGTTACATTCGTTTTCTTGTGTCCTCTAGCAGCATTAGTTCAGTTATGGCGCGAGCCCATGGGGTGTAAGTTTCCCAGTAATACACGTAACAAACAGATTCCTGGTGCGTGCCGTTATTATTAGTATCCAACTGCAATGGTATATGCTCACCATCGCTTATATCATGGGGGCATGATATCTTGTAATTATACATCTTACAGGCTTTTGTAATATAAGGGATTTTATGAGAGAAAAGCATCCTTTGCAAGTAGTCTCAACATTAACATATAAAGATTGTCTGTCATCCAATGACCATTTTACTGTTCTTTTCATTTGCCTAGGCCTGCTGGCCGGGTCATGCTGGGAGCGATGATACACTGCAGGAGGAGAACTGTTACAATGTTAGTGTATTACACTAGCTCATGTCCGTCTTGTTCGTGGGAACGTGCTGGCAGCGGATCTGCCAGGGTGCTGCGGCAACAAGGATGACTGAAACCCTCCAAGGGTGGGGGCCGCACTACAGTGCGCTGAGCTCACACCATTTTTTCCAGACAGAATGGTTTCTAGGCCTAGCTAAATTTTAATACATGTGGGCAATTAATACGTGTGGGCAATGTCTCCAGTGGGTGAACCCTCCACCACCTGGGCCCGGGTGGCATGAGGGGACGCCCAAGAGAGCCATAGTCCTCACCTGGGGAGAAAGCGTAGGCGAGGGGGGGGGTCTTCTTGGACCAGTCCTCCCCTACACTGTTCAGCGTTCTCTTTTTCTTTTTCCAATCTTCTTTTGCAATAATGAATAATGTGCGCCTGTATCTCTGGCCTCCCCTTGGCCTCTATCCCTGTCACCTTGTCCAAATCATGCTGGACCTCTTTAGGAACCCCCTTTGGATAAATCAATCTACCCCAACAACACTTCGAGTTATATAGGGGGTTGTGGGTTAAGGTGTTAAAAGGGGTGAGGTGGGGCTTGAGGTAGGAGTACTAGTATAGGGAAGGGCGGGCTTGGGGTGGGGACCCCCCAAATAAAATAAAAAACATTAGAAGAGATTTCTTTGCAGTAATTACCCTCGGCAAAATGACATGGAGCTCACTCAGGGAACACCCTGCATTCGGATGGGACATGGTAGGTACATCCTCTGGCACTTGGCATAAACCCTAGATAACGAGCAACCCTGTACATTCAATGTTGTTGTCCCTACACCCCCTACTGCTGCACCACTTGTGTGGTTATCTGATTCGTTTCTCCTTTTCACACCCTAAATGTAACTTTGCAGACACATAGACTTCCATATACTTTTCCTTTCCCCCAAATGACTATCTTAGAAGGATCACCACTGAACTACTAAGTAGGAGAACGATAACATCAGCGTCACCATTTGTTGCGAAGCGTGGTGTGGTTTTTCCGGTAACGCATGTAGTGCGTCCCTCACCTGCTGATAAACGCATTGGACAGTTTTCACTAAGTGCTTACAAAAGTCAAGTGCTGCATCATCCGGCAACCGCACTGTGCCGTGGCTCAAGGGTAGTAGTGGAGTATCTGAAAAAGGCATTGCCCTGCCGGCGAGTAGTTCAGACAATCCCAATCCCCCCACTCTGTTTGCGGTATCTTGCATGGTCGGGCATCCAGTCACCTTAAGCCTGGTTCAGCACAAATTTTTTAGGATCTCATTTTGGTACCCAAATCCTGCCACTCATCCAAAGGGCATGCATGTAACTAAACAGTCCACCTTTGTCTCCAGCCACACCTCGGCAACAAGATACTTGTCAGTGTTCTTTGATCTCTCCTAGAGACATCCAAATCCAAAGAGAAGCTAGCACAAGCACTCAGTAGAGAGTAATATTACAGTGCCAGACACCAACGCCATCAGACTAAGGCACGACCACCAAGAGCAACCCTGCGGTATCCGGCAATTAGCCAGCAGAGAAGGAAGACTGACAGAGAGCAACAGCCGAGGCACCATCAGTGCACGGCACCCCAGGAAGCCACACTGTGTCGCTGTGCAGACATGACAAGCTCACTGAGCTGCAGATAAGAACCCTGGACCAGCAGGGACTAATACAAGGTAAATGGCCGCATCCAACAGTGGAACCTACCTGTGAGGTCAAAAGATCTAAGGCCCTGAACATAAACTTAAGTGTGCAGCCTCCTGGGCCACTGTTACTGTTCCACAGCGGACCCAGCGGTGGAAGTGAGCATGGCCACAGAGGACCCATCGGAGGAAGTGGGCATGGCCACAGAGGACCCAGCGGTGGAAGTGAGCATGGCCACAGAGGACCCAGCGGAGGAAGTGGGCATGGCCACAGCGGACCCAGCAGTGGAAGTGAACATGGCCACAGAGGACCCAGTGGAGGAAGTGGGCATGGCCACAGCAGACCCAGCGGAGGAAGTGGGCATGGCTTATCCCCCTTTTCATGCATTATTGCAGAAGGTGAGGTATTGGCTTGTGAGTGAAAGGGGTACTGCAGTGTGAGAGGATTTGATAGTGCAGAGAATGTGGTTAGAAGAGTAAGTGTAAGAAGTGATTGTGAAGTGTATGATACTGTGTAAAAGGATGGCTGTGCCACTGCACTGTGGAGGAGGGAGTACTTGGTGGAGGAAAGAGGGAGAAAGAACATCAGAGGGTGGATGCAAGCTCTAAAGGAGAGACATCAGAGAAACAGCCGATTGGAGGAAGGAGAGAAGAGAAGTGGGTGTATTCATGGAATGGGAGCGAAAGTAAGAGCAGAAGAGGGAGAGGCGAGAGTGAGTGTGGTAGAAGGAGTATTGGATCCAACAGGGCTTCTGCAAGGCACGATTCCCAAGTTGCACTAGAACACTAACAACTTGATAGAGTAGGGAAGCCTAGGAAGTCCTGGTGGAAGTCCTACTAGAACACTAACAACTGGATAGAGTAGGGACACGTAGTAAGTCCTGGTGGAAGTCCCGTTAGAACACTAGCAACTGGATAGAGTAGGGAAGCTTAGGAAGTCCTGGTGGAAGTCCACTAGAACACTAGCAACTGGATAGAGTAGGGAAGCCTGGGAAGTTCTGGTGAAAGTCCTACTAGAACACTAGCAACTGGATAGAGTACAGAAGCTTGGGAAGTCCTGGTGGTAGTCCCACTAGTACACTAGCAACTGGATAGAGTAGGGAAGCTTAGGAAGACCTGGTGGAAGTCCTACTAGAACACTAACAGCTGGATAGAGTAGGCACACGTAGGAAGTCCTGGTGGAAGTCCCGCTAGAACACTAGCAACTGGATAGAGTAGGGAAGCTTAGGAAGTCCTGGTGGAAGTCCACTAGAACACTAGCAACTGGATAGAGTAGGGAAACGTAGGAAGTCCTGGTGGAAGTCCACTAGAACACTAGCAACTGGATAGAGTAGGGAATCTTGGTAAGTCCCGGTGGAAGTCCTACTAGAACACTAACAACTGGATAGAGTAGGGACACGTAGTAAGTCCTGGTGGGAGTCCCACTAGAACACTAGCAACTGGATAGAGTAGTGAAGCTTGGAAAGTCCCGGTGGAGGTCCCACTAGAACACTAGCAACTGGATAGAGTAGGGAAGCTTAGGAAGTCCTGGTTGAAGTCCCACTAGAACACTAATAACTGGATAGAGTAGGGAAGCTTAGGAGGTCCCGGTCGAAGTCCCACTAGAACACTAAAAGCTGGATAGAGTAGGGAAACTTAGGAAGTCCTGGTGGAAGTCCCACTAGAACATTAGCAACTGGATAGAGTAGGGAATCTTAGTAAGTCCCGGTGGAAGTCCCACTAGAACACTAGCAAGGCCCACTAGAACACTAGCAACTGGATAGAGTAGGGAAGCTTAGGAAGTCCAGGTGGAAGTCCAACTAGAACACTAGAAAATGGATAGAGTAGGGAAGCTTAGGAAGTCCCGTTGGAAGACCCACTAGAACACTAGAAACTGGATAGAGTAGGGAAGCTTAGGAAGGCCCGGTGGACGTCCCACTAGAACACTAGCAACTGGATAGAGTAGGGAAGCTTAGGAAGTCCCGGTGGAAGTCCCACTAAAACACTAGCAACTAGATAGAGTAGGGAAGCTTAGAAAGTCCCGGTGGAAGTCCTACTAGAACACTAACAGCTGGATAGAGTAGAGAAGCTTAGAAAGTCCCAGTGGCAGTCCCACTAGAACACTAGCAACTGGATAGAGTAGGGAAGCTTAGGAAGTCCTGGTGGGAGTCCCACTAAAACACTAGTAACTAGATAGAGTAGGGAAGCTTAGAAAGTCCCGGTGGAAGTCCCACTAGAACACTAACAGCTGGATAGAGTAGGGACGCTTAGAAAGTCCCGGTGGCAGTCCCACTAGAACACTAGCAACTGGATAGAGTAGGGAAGCTTAGGAAGTCCTGGTGGGAGTCCCACTAGAACACTAGCAACTGGATAGAGTAGTGAAGCTTGGAAAGTCCCGGTGGAGGTCTAGAACACTAGCAACTGGATAGAGTAGCGAAGCTTGGAAAGTCCCGGTGGAGATCCCACTAGAACACTAGCAACTGGATAGAGTAGGGAAGCTTAGAAAGTCCCGGTGGAAGTCCCACTAGAACACTAACAGCTGGATAGAGTAGGGAAGCTTAGAAAGTCCTGGTGGCAGTCCCACTAGAACACTAGCAACTGGATAGAGTAGGGAAGCTTAGGAAGTCCTGGTGGGAGTCCCACTAGAACACTAGCAACTGGATAGAGTAGGGAAGCCTGGGAAGTTCTGGTGAAAGTCCTACTAGAACACTAGCAACTGGATAGAGTACAGAAGCTTGGGAAGTCCCGGTGGAAATTCAGTGAGAAAGATGTTCTGCCTTTAGGTCTCCACATCGAGTCTAAGACAGCTTTACAAAATAAACATTGGGGGCAGGGCCTTCAGTGGTGGCTGTCTGCCCCTCAGAAGTACATGTTTTCAAAATATTGGGGGGCAGGGCCTTCAGTGGGGGTCGCCTGCCCCCCACAACTACATTTATTTTAGACAATTGGGGCTAGGGGACGTTGGCGGGGACCACCTACCTACCCCAAAAGTTCATTTTCTAAACATTGGGGCCAAAGGCCTTCAGCATGGCCCCCTGCCACCAAAAGTGCATTTTTTCAATACTGGGGATACAGGTCTTTAGAGGAGGCTGCCTGTCCCACACAAGTACATATATTTTAATCATTGGGGGCAGGGGCATCCTCCACAATTAGTTTGTTTTAAATTGGCAGCAGAGGCAGGTCCCCAGAACAAACCTAGTACCATCTACACTCCCAACTCAATGGACCCTTCACTTACCCCTTGAGAACCTCTCAATGATATGCTGTACAGTGCAGGTGCAGAGATAGTGAGGAGGGTGCCCTGTAGCACAGTGTGCAGTGCAGACAGGAGATGCTGTGGAGTGCAGAGGCAGAGATAGTGAGGTGGTTGCCCTGCAGCACAGTGTGCAGTGGAGGCCAGAAGATGCTGTACAGTGCAGGCACAGAGTTAGTGAGGAGGGTGCCCTGCAGCACAGTGTGCAGTGGAGACAGGAGATGCTGTACAGTGGAGGCGCAGAGATGGTGAGGACGGTGCCCTGCAGCAGAGTGTGCAGTGGAGGAGACAGGAGATGCTGTACAGTGCAGGCGCAGAGATAGTGAGGAGCGAACCCTGCAGCACAGTGTGCAGTAGAGACAGGAGATGCTGTACAGTGCAGGTGCAGAGATAGTGAGGAGGGGGCCCTGCAGCACATTGTGCAGTGGAGACAGGAGATGCTGTACAGTGCAGGCACAGAGATAGTGAGGAGGGTGCCCTGCAGCACAGTGTGCAGTGCAGATAGGAGATGCTGTGGAGTGCAGGCACAGAGATAGTGAGGTGGGTGCCCTGCAGCACAGTGTGCAGTGGAGACCAGAAGATGTTGTACAGTGCAGGCACAGAGATAATGAGGAGGGTGCCCTGCAGCAGAGTGTGCAGTGCAGACAGGAGATGCTGTACAGTGCAGGCACAGAGATAGTGAAGAGGGTGCCCTGCAGTACAGTGTGTAGTGCAGACAGGAGATTCTGTACAGTGCAGGCACAGAGATAGTGAGGAGGGTGCCCTGCAGCATAGTGTGCAGTGGAGACAGGAGATGCTGTACAGTGCAGGCGCCGAGATAGTGAGGAGGGTGACCTGCAGCACAGTGTGCAGTGCAGATAGGAGATGCTGTACAGTGCAGGTGCAGAGATAGTGAGGAGGGTGCCCGGCAGCACATTGTGCAGTGGAGGCAGGAGATGCTGTACAGTGCAGTCGCAGAGATAGTGAGGAGGGTGCCCTTCAGCACAGTGTGCAGTGGAGGCAGGAGATGCTGTACAGTGCAGGCGCATAGATAGTGCGGAGGGTGCCCTGCAGCACAGTGTGCAGTGGAGGAGACATGAGATGCTGTACAGTGCAGGTGCAGAGATATTGAGGAGGATGCCCTGCAGCACAGTGTGCAGTGGAAGCAGGAGGTGCTGTACAGTGCAGGCACAGAGATAGTGAGGATGGGACCATGCATCACAGTGTGGAGTGTAGGCAGGAGATCCTGTACAGTGCAGGCGCAGAGATAGTGAGGAGGGTGCCATGCAGCACATTGTGCAGTGGAGGCAGGAGACGCTGTACAGTGCAGGCACAGAGATAGTGAGGAGGGTTCTCTGCAGCACATTGTGCAGTGCAGACAGGAGATGCTGTACAGTGCAGGTGCAGGGATAGTGAGGAGGGTGTCCTGCAGCACAGTGTGCAGTGGAGGCAGGAGATGCTGTACAGTGCAGGTGCAGAGACAATGTGGAGGGTGCCCTGCAGCACAGTGTGCAGTGGAGACAGGAGATGCTGTACAGTGCAGGCGCATAGAAAGTGAAGAGGGTTCTCTGCAGCACAGTGTGCAGTGGAGGCAGGAGATGCTGTACAGTGCAGGCGCATAGATAGTGCAGAGGGTGCCCTGCAGCACAGTGTGCAGTGCAGACAGGAGATACTGTACAGTGCAGGTACATAGATAGTGAGATGGGTTTCCTGCAGCATAGTGTGCAGTGCAGACAGGAGATGCTGTACAGTGTAGGTGCAGAGATAGTGAGGAGGATTTCCTGCAGCACAGTGTGCAGTGAAGACAGGAGATGTTGTGCAGTGCAGGCACAGAGATAGTGAGGAGGGTGCCCTGCAGCACAGTGTGCAGTGGAGACAGGAGATGTGGTACAGTGCAGGTGCAGAAATAGTGAGGAGGGTGCCCTGCAACACAGTGTGCAGTGGAGGAGACATGAGATGCTGTACAGTGCAGGCACAGAGATAGTGAGGAGGGGGCCTGCAGCACAGTGTGCAGTGGAAGCAGGAGATGCTGTACAGTGCAGGCACAGAGATAGTGAGGATGGGACCCTGCAGCACTGTGTTTAGTGCAGACAGGAGATGCTGTACAGTGCAGGCGCAGGGATAGTGAGGAGGGTGTCCTGCAGCACAGTGTGCAGTGGAGGCAGGGGATGCTGTACAGTGCAGGTGCAGAGATAGTGTGGAGGGTACCCTGCAGCACAGTGTGCAGTGGAGACAGGAGATTCTGTACAGTGCAGGCGTATAGATAGTGAAGAGGGTTCTCTGCAGCACAGTGTGCAGTGGAGGCAGGAGATGCTGTACAGTGCAGGCGCATATACAGTGTGGAGGGTGCCCTGCAGCACAGTGTTCAGTGCAGACAGGAGATACTGTACAGTGCAGGCACAGAGATAGTGAGATGGGTTTCCTGCAGCACAGTGTGCAGTGCAAACAGGAGATGCTGTACAGTGCAGATGCAGAGATAGTGAGGAGGATTTCCTGCAGCACAGTGTGCAGTGGAGACAGGAGATGTTGTACAGTGCAGGCACAGAGATAGTGAGGAGGATGCCCTGCAGCACAGTGTGCAGTGGAGACAGGAGATGCTGTACAGTGCAGGTGCAGAAATAGTGAGGAGGGTGCCCTGCAGCACAGTGTGCAGTGGAGGAGACATGAGATGCTGTACAGTGCAGGCACAGAGATAGTGAGGAGGATGCCCTGCAGCACAGTGTGCAGTGGAGACAGGAGATGTTGTACAGTGCAGGCACAGAGATAGTGAGGAGGATGCCCTGCAGCACAGGGTGCAGTGGAGACAGGAGATGCTGTACAGTGCAGGTGCAGAAATAGTGAGGAGGGGGCCCTGCAGCACAGTGTGCATTGGAAGCAGGAGATGCTGTACAGTCAGGCACAGATATAGTGAGGATGGGACCCTGCAGCACTGTGTGCAGTGTAGGCAGGAGATGCTGTGCCGTGCAGGCACAGAGATAGTGAGCAGGGTGCCCTGCAGCACAGTGTGCAGTGGAGGCAGGAGATGCTGTACATTGCAGGCACAGAGATAGTGAGGAGGGTTCTCTGCAGCACAGTGTGCAGTGCAGACAGGAGATGCTGTACAGTGCAGGTGCAGGGATAGTGAGGAGGGGGCCCTACAGCACAGTGTGCAGTGGAGGCAGGAGATCCTGTACAGTGCAGGCACATAGATAGTGTGAAGGGTGCCCTGCAGCACGGTGTGCAGTGCAGACAGGAGATGCTGTACAGTGCAGGTGCAGAGATAGTGAGGAGGGTGCCCTGCAGCACAGTGTGCAGTGAAGGCAGGAGATGCTGTACAGTGAAGGTGCAGAGATAGTGAGGAGGGTGCCCTCCAGCACAGTGTGCAGTGGAGACAGGAGATGCTGTACAGTGCAGGCACATAGATAGTGAAGAGGGCTATCTGCAGCACAGTGTGCAGTGAAGGCAGGAGATGCTGTACAGTGCAGGCGCATAGATAGTGCGGAGGGTGCCCTGCAGCACAGTGTGCAGTGCAGACAGGAGATACTGTACAGTGCAGGCACAGAGATAGTGAGATGGGTTTCCTGCAGCATAGTGTGCAGTGCATACAGGAGATGCTGTACAGTGCAGGTAAAGAGATAGTGAGGAGGATTCCCTGCAGCACAGTGTGTAGTGCAGACAGGAAATGCTGTACAGTGCAGGTGCAGATATAGTGAGTATGGTGCCCTGTAGCACAGTGTGCAGTGCAGACAGGAGATGCTGTACAGTGCAGGTGCATAGATCGTGCCGAGGGTTCCCTGCAGCACAGTGTGCAGTACAGACAGGAGATGCTGTACAGTGCAGGTGCAGAGATAGTGAGGAGGGTGCCCTGCAGCACAGTGTGCAGTGCAGACAGGAGATGCTGTACAGTGCAGGCGTAGAAATAGTGAGGAGGGTGCCCTGCAGCAACGTGTGCAGTGGAGATAGGAGATGCTGTACAGTGCAGGCGCAGTGATAGTGCATAGGGTGCCCTGCAGCACAGTGTGCAGTGCAGACAGGAGATGCTGTACAGTGCAGGCGCAGAGATAGTGAGCAGGGTGACCTGCAGCACAGTGTGTAGTGGAGGAAACAGGAGATGCTGTACAGTGCAGGCGCAGAGATATTGAGGAGGGGGCCCTGCAGCACAGTGTGCAGTGGAAGCAGGAGATGCTGTACAGTGCAGGCACAGAGATAGTGAGGATGGGACCCTGAAGCACAGTGTGCAGGGGAGGCAGGAGATGCTGTACAGTACAGGCGCAGAGATAGTGAGGAGGGTGTCCTGCAGCACAGTGTGCAGTGAAGACAGGAGATGCTGTACAGTGCAGGCACAGAGTTAGTGAGGAGGGTGCCCTGCAGCACAGTGTGCAGTGGAGACAGGAGATGCTGTACAGTGGAGGCGCAGAGATGGTGAGGACGGTGCCCTGCAGCAGAGTGTGCAGTGGAGAAGACAGGAGATGCTGTACAGTGCAGGCGCAGAGATAGTGAGGAGTGGACCCTGCAGCACAGTGTGCAGTGGAGACAGGAGATGCTGTACAGTGCAGGTGCAGAGATAGTGAGGAGGGGGCCCTGCAGCACATTGTGCAGTGGAGACAGGAGATGCTGTACAGTGCAGGCGCAGAGATAGTGAGGAGGGTGCCCTGCAGCACAGTGTGCAGTGCAGATAGGAGATGCTGTGGAGTGCAGGCACAGAGATAGTGAGGTGGGTGCCCTGCAGCACAGTGTGCAGTGGAGGCCAGAAGATGTTGTACAGTGCAGGCACAGAGATAATGAGGAGAGTGCCCTGCAGCAGAGTGTGCAGTGCAGACAGGAGATGCTGTACAGTTCAGGCGCAGAGATAGTGAAGAGGGTGCCCTGCAGTACAGTGTGTAGTGCAGACAGGAGATGCTGTACAGTGCAGGCACAGAGATAGGGAGGAGGGTGCCCTGCAGCATAGTGTGCAGTGGAGACATGAGATGCTGTACAGTGCAGGTGCCGAGATAGTGAGGAGGGTGTGCAGTGCAGATAGGAGATGAGGTACAGTGCAGGTGCAGAGATAGTGAGGAGGGTGCCCGGCAGCACATTGTGCAGTGGAGGCAGGAGATGCTGTACAGTGCAGTCATAGAGATAGTGAGGAGGGTGCCCATCAGCACAGTGTGCAGTGGATGCAGGAGATGCTGTACAGTGCAGGCACATAGATAGTGCGGAGGGTGCCCTGCAGCACAGTGTGCAGTGGAGGAGACATGAGATGCTGTACAGTGCAGGCGCAGAGATATTGAGGAGGATGCCCTGCAGCACAGTGTGCAGTGGAAGCAGGAGATGCTGTACAGTGCAGGCACAGAGATAGTGAGGATGGGACCCTGCAGCACAGTGTGGAGTGTAGGCAGGAGATCCTGTAAAGTGCAGGCGCAGAGATAGTGAGGAGGGTGCCCTGCAGCACATTGTGCAGTGGAGGCAGGAGATGCTGTACAGTGCAGGCACAGAGATACTGAGGAGGGTTCTCTGCAGCACAGTGTGCAGTGCAGACAGGAGATGCTGTACAGTGCAGGCGCAGGGATAGTGAGGAGGGTGTCCTTCAGCACAGTGTGCAGTGGAGGCAGGAGATGCTGTACAGTGCAGGTGCAGAGACAGTGTGGAGGGTGCCCTGCAGCACAGTGTGCAGTGGAGACAGGAGATGCTGTACAGTGCAGGCGGATAGAAAGTGAAGAGGGTTCTCTGCAGCACAGTGTGCAGTGGAGGCAGGAGATGCTGTACAGTGCAGGTCCATTGATAGTGCAGAGCGTGCCCTGCAGCACAGTGTGCAGTGCAGACAGGAGATACTGTACAGTGCAGGCACATAGATAGTGAGATGGGTTTCCTGCAGCATAGTGTGCAGTGCAGACAGGAGATGCTGTACAGTGCAGGTGCAGAGATAGTGAGGAGGATTTCCTGCAGCACAGTGTGCAGTGGAGACAGGAGATGTTGTACAGTGCAGGCACAGAGATAGTGAGGAGGGTGCCCTGCAGCACGGTGTGCAGTGGAGACAGGAGATGCTGTACAGTGCAGGTGCAGAAATAGTGAGGAGGGTGCTCTGCAGCACAGTGTGCAGTGGAGGAGACATGAGATGCTGTACAGTGCAGGCGCAGAGATAGTGAGGAGGGGGCCTGCAGTGCAGTGTGCAGTGGAAACAGGAGATGCTGTACAGTGCAGGCACAGAGATAGTGAGGATGGGACCCTGCAGCACAGTGTGCAGTGGAGGCAGGGGATGCTGTACAGTGCAGGTTCAGAGATAGTGTGGAGGGTACCCTGCAGCACAGTGTTCAGTGCAGACAGGAGATACTGTACAGTGCAGGCACAGAGATAGTGAGGAGTATTTCCTGCAGCACAGTGTGCAGTGGAGACAGGAGATGTTGTACAGTGCAGGCACAGAGATAGTGAGGAGGTTGCCCTGCAGCACAGTGTGCAGTGGAGACAGGAGATGCTGTACAGTGCAGGTGCAGAAATAGTGAGGAGGGTGCCCTGCAGCACAGTGTGCAGTGGAGGAGACATGAGATGCTGTACAGTGCAGGCGCAGAGATAGTGAGGAGGGGGCCCTGCAACACAGTGTGCATTGGAAGCAGGAGATGCTGTACAGTGCAGGCACAGAGATAGTGAGGATGGGACCCTGCAGCACTGTGTGCAGTGTAGGCAGGAGATGCTGTGCAGTGCAGGCGCAGAGATAGTGAGCAGGGTGCCCTGCAGCACAGTGTGCAGTGGAGGCAGGAGATGCTGTACAGTGCAGGCACAGAGATAGTGAGGAGGGTTCTCTGCAGCACAGTGTGCAGTGCAGACAGGAGATGCTGTACAGTGCAGGTGCAGGGATAGTGAGGAGGGTGCCCTACAGCGCAGTGTGCAGTGGAGGCCGGAGATGCTGTACAGTGCAGGCGCATAGATAGTGTGAAGGGTGCCCTGCAGCACGGTGTGCAGTGCAGACAGGAGATGCTGTACAGTGCAGGTGCAGAGATAGTGAGGAGGGTGCCCTGCAGCACAGTGTGCAGTGGAGGCAGGAGATGCTGTACAGTGAAGGTGCAGAGATAGTGAGGAGGGTGCCCTGCAGCACAGTGTGCAGTGGAGACAGGAGATGCTGTACAGTGCAGGCACATAGATAGTGAAGAGGGTTATCTGCAGCACAGTGTGCAGTGAAGGCAGGAGATGCTGTACAGTGCAGGCGCATAGATAGTGCGGAGGGCGCCCTGCAGCACAGTGTGCAGTGCAGACAGGAGATACTGTACAGTGCAGGCACATAGATAGTGAGATGGGTTTCCTGCAGCATAGTGGCAGTGCAGACAGGAGATGCTGTACAGTGCAGGTACAGAGATAGTGAGGAGGATTCCCTGCGGCACAGTGTGTAGTGCAGACAGGAAATGCTGTACGGTGCAGGTGCAGATATAGTGAGTAGGGTGCCCTGTAGCACAGTATGCAGTGCAGACAGGAGATGCTGTACAGTGCAGGCGTAGAAA
The DNA here is from genome assembly GCF_040938575.1 of Ambystoma mexicanum. Taxonomy (NCBI): domain Eukaryota; kingdom Metazoa; phylum Chordata; class Amphibia; order Caudata; family Ambystomatidae; genus Ambystoma; species Ambystoma mexicanum. The sequence goes on from NC_090934.1 coordinate 33,307,331, forward strand.
TAGCGAGGAGGGTGCCCTGCAGCATAGTGTGCAGTGGAGACAGGAGATGCTGTACAGTGCAGGTGCAGTGACAGTGCATAGGGTGCCCTGCAGCACAGTGTGCAGTGCAGACAGGAGATGTTGTACAGTGCAGGCACAGAGATAGTGAGGAGGATGCCCTGCAGCACAGGGTGCAGTGGAGACAGGAGATGCTGTACAGTGCAGGTGCAGAAATAGTGAGGAGGGGGCCCTGCAGCACAGTGTGCATTGGAAGCAGGAGATGCTGTACAGTCAGGCACAGATATAGTGAGGATGGGACCCTGCAGCACTGTGTGCAGTGTAGGCAGGAGATGCTGTGCCGTGCAGGCACAGAGATAGTGAGCAGGGTGCCCTGCAGCACAGTGTGCAGTGGAGGCAGGAGATGCTGTACATTGCAGGCACAGAGATAGTGAGGAGGGTTCTCTGCAGCACAGTGTGCAGTGCAGACAGGAGATGCTGTACAGTGCAGGTGCAGGGATAGTGAGGAGGGGGCCCTACAGCACAGTGTGCAGTGGAGGCAGGAGATCCTGTACAGTGCAGGCACATAGATAGTGTGAAGGGTGCCCTGCAGCACGGTGTGCAGTGCAGACAGGAGATGCTGTACAGTGCAGGTGCAGAGATAGTGAGGAGGGTGCCCTGCAGCACAGTGTGCAGTGAAGGCAGGAGATGCTGTACAGTGAAGGTGCAGAGATAGTGAGGAGGGTGCCCTCCAGCACAGTGTGCAGTGGAGACAGGAGATGCTGTACAGTGCAGGCACATAGATAGTGAAGAGGGTTATCTGCAGCACAGTGTGCAGTGAAGGCAGGAGATGCTGTACAGTGCAGGCGCATAGATAGTGCGGAGGGTGCCCTGCAGCACAGTGTGCAGTGCAGACAGGAGATACTGTACAGTGCAGGCACAGAGATAGTGAGATGGGTTTCCTGCAGCATAGTGTGCAGTGCAGACAGGAGATGCTGTACAGTGCAGGTAAAGAGATAGTGAGGAGGATTCCCTGCAGCACAGTGTGTAGTGCAGACAGGAAATGCTGTACAGTGCAGGTGCAGATATAGTGAGTATGGTGCCCTGTAGCACAGTGTGCAGTGCAGACAGGAGATGCTGTACAGTGCAGGTGCATAGATCGTGCCGAGGGTTCCCTGCAGCACAGTGTGCAGTACAGACAGGAGATGCTGTACAGTGCAGGTGCAGAGATAGTGAGGAGGGTGCCCTGCAGCACAGTGTGCAGTGCAGACAGGAGATGCTGTACAGTGCAGGCGTAGAAATAGTGAGGAGGGTGCCCTGCAGCAACGTGTGCAGTGGAGATAGGAGATGCTGTACAGTGCAGGCGCAGTGATAGTGCATAGGGTGCCCTGCAGCACAGTGTGCAGTGCAGACAGGAGATGCTGTACAGTGCAGGCGCAGAGATAGTGAGCAGGGTGACCTGCAGCACAGTGTGTAGTGGAGGAAACAGGAGATGCTGTACAGTGCAGGCGCAGAGATATTGAGGAGGGGGCCCTGCAGCACAGTGTGCAGTGGAAGCAGGAGATGCTGTACAGTGCAGGCACAGAGATAGTGAGGATGGGACCCTGAAGCACAGTGTGCAGGGGAGGCAGGAGATGCTGTACAGTACAGGCGCAGAGATAGTGAGGAGGGTGCCCTGCAGCACAGTGTGCAGTGAAGACAGGAGATGCTGTACAGTGCAGGCACAGAGTTAGTGAGGAGGGTGCCCTGCAGCACAGTGTGCAGTGGAGACAGGAGATGCTGTACAGTGGAGGCGCAGAGATGGTGAGGACGGTGCCCTGCAGCAGAGTGTGCAGTGGAGAAGACAGGAGATGCTGTACAGTGCAGGCGCAGAGATAGTGAGGAGCGGACCCTGCAGCACAGTGTGCAGTGGAGACAGGAGATGCTGTACAGTGCAGGTGCAGAGATAGTGAGGAGGGGGCCCTGCAGCACATTGTGCAGTGGAGACAGGAGATGCTGTACAGTGCAGGCGCAGAGATAGTGAGGAGGGTGCCCTGCAGCACAGTGTGCAGTGCAGATAGGAGATGCTGTGGAGTGCAGGCACAGAGATAGTGAGGTGGGTGCCCTGCAGCACAGTGTGCAGTGGAGGCCAGAAGATGTTGTACAGTGCAGGCACAGAGATAATGAGGAGAGTGCCCTGCAGCAGAGTGTGCAGTGCAGACAGGAGATGCTGTACAGTTCAGGCGCAGAGATAGTGAAGAGGGTGCCCTGCAGTACAGTGTGTAGTGCAGACAGGAGATGCTGTACAGTGCAGGCACAGAGATAGGGAGGAGGGTGCCCTGCAGCATAGTGTGCAGTGGAGACATGAGATGCTGTACAGTGCAGGTGCCGAGATAGTGAGGAGGGTGTGCAGTGCAGATAGGAGATGCTGTACAGTGCAGGTGCAGAGATAGTGAGGAGGGTGCCCGGCAGCACATTGTGCAGTGGAGGCAGGAGATGCTGTACAGTGCAGTCATAGAGATAGTGAGGAGGGTGCCCATCAGCACAGTGTGCAGTGGATGCAGGAGATGCTGTACAGTGCAGGCACATAGATAGTGCGGAGGGTGCCCTGCAGCACAGTGTGCAGTGGAGGAGACATGAGATGCTGTACAGTGCAGGCGCAGAGATATTGAGGAGGATGCCCTGCAGCACAGTGTGCAGTGGAAGCAGGAGATGCTGTACAGTGCAGGCACAGAGATAGTGAGGATGGGACCCTGCAGCACAGTGTGGAGTGTAGGCAGGAGATCCTGTAAAGTGCAGGCGCAGAGATAGTGAGGAGGGTGCCCTGCAGCACATTGTGCAGTGGAGGCAGGAGATGCTGTACAGTGCAGGCACAGAGATACTGAGGAGGGTTCTCTGCAGCACAGTGTGCAGTGCAGACAGGAGATGCTGTACAGTGCAGGCGCAGGGATAGTGAGGAGGGTGTCCTTCAGCACAGTGTGCAGTGGAGGCAGGAGATGCTGTACAGTGCAGGTGCAGAGACAGTGTGGAGGGTGCCCTGCAGCACAGTGTGCAGTGGAGACAGGAGATGCTGTACAGTGCAGGCGGATAGAAAGTGAAGAGGGTTCTCTGCAGCACAGTGTGCAGTGGAGGCAGGAGATGCTGTACAGTGCAGGTCCATTGATAGTGCAGAGCGTGCCCTGCAGCACAGTGTGCAGTGCAGACAGGAGATACTGTACAGTGCAGGCACAGAGATAGTGAGGATGGGACCCTGCAGCACAGTGTGCAGTGGAGGCAGGGGATGCTGTACAGTGCAGGTTCAGAGATAGTGTGGAGGGTACCCTGCAGCACAGTGTTCAGTGCAGACAGGAGATACTGTACAGTGCAGGCACAGAGATAGTGAGGAGTATTTCCTGCAGCACAGTGTGCAGTGGAGACAGGAGATGTTGTACAGTGCAGGCACAGAGATAGTGAGGAGGTTGCCCTGCAGCACAGTGTGCAGTGGAGACAGGAGATGCTGTACAGTGCAGGTGCAGAAATAGTGAGGAGGGTGCCCTGCAGCACAGTGTGCAGTGGAGGAGACATGAGATGCTGTACAGTGCAGGCGCAGAGATAGTGAGGAGGGGGCCCTGCAACACAGTGTGCATTGGAAGCAGGAGATGCTGTACAGTGCAGGCACAGAGATAGTGAGGATGGGACCCTGCAGCACTGTGTGCAGTGTAGGCAGGAGATGCTGTGCAGTGCAGGCGCAGAGATAGTGAGCAGGGTGCCCTGCAGCACAGTGTGCAGTGGAGGCAGGAGATGCTGTACAGTGCAGGCACAGAGATAGTGAGGAGGGTTCTCTGCAGCACAGTGTGCAGTGCAGACAGGAGATGCTGTACAGTGCAGGTGCAGGGATAGTGAGGAGGGTGCCCTACAGCGCAGTGTGCAGTGGAGGCCGGAGATGCTGTACAGTGCAGGCGCATAGATAGTGTGAAGGGTGCCCTGCAGCACGGTGTGCAGTGCAGACAGGAGATGCTGTACAGTGCAGGTGCAGAGATAGTGAGGAGGGTGCCCTGCAGCACAGTGTGCAGTGGAGGCAGGAGATGCTGTACAGTGAAGGTGCAGAGATAGTGAGGAGGGTGCCCTGCAGCACAGTGTGCAGTGGAGACAGGAGATGCTGTACAGTGCAGGCACATAGATAGTGAAGAGGGTTATCTGCAGCACAGTGTGCAGTGAAGGCAGGAGATGCTGTACAGTGCAGGCGCATAGATAGTGCGGAGGGCGCCCTGCAGCACAGTGTGCAGTGCAGACAGGAGATACTGTACAGTGCAGGCACATAGATAGTGAGATGGGTTTCCTGCAGCATAGTGGCAGTGCAGACAGGAGATGCTGTACAGTGCAGGTACAGAGATAGTGAGGAGGATTCCCTGCAGCACAGTGTGTAGTGCAGACAGGAAATGCTGTACGGTGCAGGTGCAGATATAGTGAGTAGGGTGCCCTGTAGCACAGTATGCAGTGCAGACAGGAGATGCTGTACAGTGCAGGCGTAGAAATAGCGAGGAGGGTGCCCTGCAGCATAGTGTGCAGTGGAGACAGGAGATGCTGTACAGTGCAGGTGCAGTGACAGTGCATAGGGTGCCCTGCAGCACAGTGTGCAGTGCAGACAGGAGATGCTGTACAGTGCAGGCGCATAGATAGTGAGGAGGGTTCTCTGCAGCAGTGTGCAGTGGAGGCAGGAGATGCTGTTCAGTGCAGGTGCATAGATCGTGCCGAAGGTTCCCTGCAGCACAGTGTGCAGTACAAACAGGAGATGCTGTACAGTGCAGGTGCAGAGATAGTGAGGAGGGTGCCCTGCAGCACAGTGTGCAGTGCAGACAGGAGATGCTGTACAGTGCAGGCGTAGAAATAGTGAGGAGGGTGCCCTGCAGCATAGTGTGCAGTGGAGACAGGAGATGCTGTACAGTGCAGGCGCAGAGATAGTGAGGAGGGTGACCTGCAGCACAGTGTGCAGTGGAGGAAACAGGAGATGCTGTACAGTGCAGGCGTAGAGATATTGAGGAGGGGGCCCTGCAGCACAGTGTGCAGTGGAAGCAGGAGATGCTGTACAGTGCAGGCACAGAGATAGTGAGGATGGGACCCTGCAGCACAGTGTGCAGTGGAGGCAGGAGATTCTGTACAGTACAGGCTCAGAGATAGTGAGGAGGGTGCCCTGCAGCACAGTGTGCAGTGAAGACAGGAGATGCTGTTCAGTGCAGGTGCAGAGATAGTGAGGGGGATGCCCTGCAGCACAGTGTGCAGTGCAGACAGGAGATGCTATACAGTGAAGGCCCAGATATAGTGAGGAGGGTGCCTTGCAGCACAGTGTGCGGTGCAGACAGGAGATGCTGTGGAGTGCAGGTGCAGAAATAGTGAGGAGGGTGCCCTGCGGCATAGTGTGCAGTGGAGACAGGAGATGCTGTACAGTGCAGGCGCAGAGATAGTGAGGAGGGTGACCTGCAGCACAGTGTGCAGTGGAGGAAACAGGAGATGCTGTACAGTGCAGGCGTAGAGATATTGAGGAGGGGGCCCTGCAGCACAGTGTGCAGTGGAAGCAGGAGATGCTGTACAGTGCAGGCACAGAGATAGTGAGGATGGGACCCTGCAGCACAGTGTGCAGTGGAGGCAGGAGATTCTATACAGTACAGGCTCAGAGATAGTGAGGAGGGTGCCCTGCAGCACAGTGTGCAGTGAAGACAGGAGATGCTGTTCAGTGCAGGTGCAGAGATAGTGAGGAGGATGCCCTGCAGCACAGTGTGCAGTGCAGACAGGAGATGCTATACAGTGAAGGCCCAGATATAGTGAGGAGGGTGCCTTGCAGCACAGTGTGCGGTGCAGACAGGAGATGCTGTGGAGTGCAGGCGCAGATATAGTGAGGAGGGTGCCCTGCAGCACAGTGTGCAGCGGAGGCCAGGAGTTGCTGTACAGTGCAGGCGTAGAAATAGTGAGGAGGGTGCCCTGCAGCATAGTGTGCAGCGGCGGCCAGGAGTTGCTATACAGTGCAGGTGCAGAGATAGGTATGAGAGCACCCTGCAGCACAGTGTGAAGTGGAGACAGGAGATGCTGTACAGTGCAGGCACAGAGATAGCGAGGAGGGTGCCCTGTAGCACAGTGTGCAGTGCAGGTAGGAGATGCTGTACAGTGCAGGCACAGCGATAGTGAGGAGGGTGCCCTGCAGCACAGTGTGCAGTGGAGACAGGAGATGCTGTACAGTGCAGGCGTAGAAATAGTGAGGAGGGTGCCCTGCAGCATAGTGTGCAGCGGCGGCCAGGAGTTGCTATACAGTGCAGGTGCAGAGATAGGTATGAGAGCACCCTGCAGCACAGTGTGAAGTGGAGACAGGAGATGCTGTACAGTGCAGGCACAGAGATAGCGAGGAGGGTGCCCTGTAGCACAGTGTGCAGTGCAGGTAGGAGATGCTGTACAGTGCAGGCACAGCGATAGTGAGGAGGGTGCCCTGCAGCACAGTGTGCAGTGGAGACAGGAGATGCTGTACAGTGCAGGCGTAGAAATAGTGAGGAGGGTGCCCTGCAGCATAGTGTGCAGCGGCGGCCAGGAGTTGCTATACAGTGCAGGTGCAGAGATAGGTATGAGAGCACCCTGCAGCACAGTGTGAAGTGGAGACAGGAGATGCTGTTCAGTGCAGGTGCAGAGATAGTGAGGAGGATGCCCTGCAGCACAGTGTGCAGTGCAGACAGGAGATGCTATACAGTGACGGCCCAGATATAGTGAGGAGGTTGCCCTGCAGCACAGTGTGCAGCGGAGGCCAGGAGTTGCTGTACAGTGCAGGCGTAGAAATAGTGAGGAGGGTGCCCTGCAGCATAGTGTGCAGCGGAGGCCAGGAGTTGCTATACAGTGCAGGTGCAGAGATAGGTATGAGAGCACCCTGCAGCACAGTGTGTAGTGGAGACAGGAGATGCTGTACAGTGCAGGTGCAGAGATAGTGAGGATGGGACCCTGCAGCACAGTGTGCAGTGGAGACAGGAGATGCTGTACAGTGCAGGTGCAGAGATAGTGAGGAGGGTGCCCTGCAGCACAGTGTGCAGTGGAGACAGGAGATGCTGTACAGTGCAGGTGCAGAGATAGTGAGGAGGGTGCCCTGCAGCACAGTGTGCAGTGGAGACAGGAGATGCTGTACAGTGCAGGTGCAGAGATAGTGAGGTGTCATAACCCAAAGATGGTCCCTGTGGCAGCCCTGGCGTCGCAGTCCCAGGTTGTCTGGGACTGTTTCCATACTCGGACGCAAGAACGTGCCATTATGCTTTCCAGGTAGCGGTCCAGTGTTTTTCCCAAGATGGCCACTGCCTGCATCAAGAAAGGCTCATAGGCAGCTCGTACCTGGAGACGGGTGCGTTGCAACCCACTTTGCTCCTCGCCATGGGTAAGACGCTAAGCCCTTGCTTCCTGCGTTTTAGGCTTTCTCTGCCTATCTCTTCCTTTGTTTACTGGTGCGTTTTCCCTCGGGGCTTCTGTCCTTCCTTGTTTATGCTTTCCTGCAGCGGGCGCCCTCTCTGCTCGCCGGCATCCCTGTTTACTTGCTACTGTCTCCGCCTGGCTACTTCTCCTACTCTGCCGTTTCCCGCTAACCATCTAAGCGGGCTGCACCCTTTTGCGGCACGGCTTCCTCCAGAGTGCGATTCTTCCCTCCCCTCAGTTCCTTCCCAGGTCCTCGCTGAGTCTGGCAGCTTTCCTCTCTGCTTCCCAGCAGCTTCATTCATTGTCTTTTGTAGAACCCCTCTACTTACTAAGCGGGCACTCTCCTCCACTGTGCCCGCTATCCATCTCACTTGCAAGTCCCTATTGGTTGTCAAAGACACCTTCGAGCAGATTGGATTCCTTCAGAACACAGCACCACAACAGTCAAGACATCAATCTTGCGAGGATTTCTATGCCCTCAGTCTTTTGCCTCAAACAACTGGACCTGTCCTCCCGCACTGCTACCTCCCTCTCCCTGTTCTTCCTTACAGGAGGTCGAGGTGGCGGCTGGAGAGGGCAGGCCCTATCTCTTCAAGGAGGGACTTCGGGACAGGCAAAGGGAAAGAAGAAGGAGAAAGGCAAGACATCTAAGAAGGAAGACAGCTCATCATCTTCAGGTGAGGAACTTGAGAGATTGCAGAGAGATTGCAATGCCATAAGAAGGAAAATAAGAACATGGGCAGATGCAAGAGCTGATCAATGCAGTTCAAGGACTCACAGCAGAACTACAAACCCTAAAGGCTGAGAATGATGCCTTGAGGCATATGGTGACCGCCAGGGATACCGTTCAAACCGATTCTTCCACGGGGTCCCTTACACCTGGGAAATTCGACGGAACACCAGACAGGTTAAAGGAATTTTTGGACGCCTGCACTGTCCATTTCATGTTCAGGGAGAACACCTTTGCTCTAGACAAGGCAAAGATTGGCTATATGGTCAGCAACCTGACCAGCAACGCTCTATCCTGGTCCACCCCCCATGTCATTTCAGGAAGACCTGTGGTCGCTACATATCCCGCCTTTGTACAAGCCATGAAAGAAATGTCAGAACGCAGAGAGCTAACATTTCAAGCCTATGAGTCTCTGTTGGATGTCTGACGGGGGAATCAGGATGTCCTGGCCTACACGACAAGATTCAAGAAGTTGGCACAAGAAGCGGACTGGCCAGAATCCGCTCAATATACCATCTTTCGTTGGGGTCTATCGGAGGACATAAAAGGCGAGTTGGTCCACATTCCATGCCGGCTTACATTGCAGAGCTCATCTCAGCTGTCTTACAGATAGAGTTTCGCCAACATGAACGCAAAGAGTAGCAGAAGAAAAATAGAGGGCCCTCTCAAACTGGCTGTTCAAGCCTACCGCCTCCCCCTAGGGAGCATCTTCAACCAGAGGAACCCATGCAAGTAGGAACCACTCGGGGTCCACTCACCACTGCAGAGACAACGGAGACGCAGTCAAGGTCTCTGCATGTATTGTGGATCCGATCAACATGTTCTCAAAGACTGTCCTGAAGTCCCTCCCAAAAGGTCGGGAAACTACCGTCATCGACCTCAATAGGGACAAGAGGCCAAGGACTGCTTGTAAGTCCCTATGTTCACAGCACAACCTCCTCTGAACCCATTGATGACTGTCTCATAGTACTTAAGGTCGACCTTCCTCTATCATCCACAGAAACCAAGACAGTGCTAGCCTTACTAGACTCCAGTGCATCTGGTCTGTTTATGGAGCGTACTTGGGCTACGGAAAACAGCATTCTTTTGGAAAATAAATCTGACATACAAAGCATAGAAGATGTGGATGGCTGCCCTCTTTCCTCAGGGCCGGTTATTAAACAGACAACGCCTCTCTGAATGACCATTAACCAACATGCAGAAACCATTGCGTTTGACATCATAAAGGCAGCACACTTTCCACTAATCCTGGGCATCCCATGGCTGCGCTTTCACAACCCTCAGATAGACTGGCTAAAAAACTCAGTCCTATTGGATTCTTCGGTCTGTAAGACTCAATGCTATCCCAAAGAATACCTCCCGGAGTCCCGCCCGGCTTCGGTACTTGGACCTGTGTTTCCCAGTCCTTCTATAAATGAGATCGAGAAGATCCCCAAGGAATACCAGACATTCCATGAAGTTTTCGAAGACAAACAACCCTTTCAACTTCCGCCACACCGTTCAGAAGACTGTTCTATCGAAATTAAACCAGAGTCTGTTGTTACTTTTGGTCGGAGATACTTGTTATCTCTTCTTGAAAAGAAGGCTGTCAGGTCTTACCTTGACAAAACTTTGCTAATGCCTCTTCAGGAAATCACAATCCCCTGCTGGAGCTTCGCTGTTCTTTATCCTGAAAAGGACAGTATGGAGCTTAGGCCGTGTATCTATCGATTTCAGAGGCTTAAATCAAATCACGATAAAGGACCGTTCTCCGATGCCACTCATCAGCGATATCATAGAGGCAGTTCAATCAACCCAGCTCATCACAAAATTGGATCTGAGAGGTCCCTACCACCTGATACGCATAAAAGGGAGATACCAATAGAAAACAGCATTCCGCACTCCATTTGGACACTTCGAGTACCAAGTCATGCCATTTGGCTTGGTAAACGCACCCGCCATTTTTCAAAGGTTCATGGACAGGTTATTTTCTGACATTCTCTTCTGATATGTCATAGTCTATCTGGATGACATATTTGTGTTTTCTCCATCACTCCCCCTTCATAGAGAACACGTACGAGAAGTGTTACAACAACTCACTGTGAACAAACTACTGGCTAAACCAGAAAAGTTCATTTATGAGACGGTCACCGTTCCATACTTGGGGTTTTTGCTCTCACCCAAAGAAATACAAATGGATCCCATAAAGATCTCAGCCATCTTAGACTGGCCACCTCCTAAGACAGTTAAGGAGATCCAGCGTTTTCTAGGAGTGGCAAACTTTTACAGGACATTTGTTACACATTTCTCTGGAACTGTTCTGCCTATCACCAACCTCCTAAAGAAGGATGTCTCCTTCTGTTGGGACGAGAAAGTAAACTCTTCCTTTCTATCCCTCAAGGAGGCCTTTTGTTCCGCTCCAATCCTCAGGCAACCTAATCAACACAAACCATTAATTGTGGAAACAGACACATCTTGTGGGGCTCTTGGAGCTGTTCTCAAACAAACAGCTGAAGACGAGATGGAACATCCGATAACCTATTTTTCCTGTACCTTCAGCCCCAGCGAGAGAAACTACTCTGTCAGAGAGAAAGAATTAGTAGCTATCCGAGAAGCATGTACTGAAAGCGCCATCTATTACTAGAGTCACTCCATGAATTTGAGGTTTGCACGGATCATAAAAACATACAAGTCCTGCAACAACTAAAATGCAAGAACTCTCGGCAAGCCCGATGGGCCTACTTCTTTTCTCAGTATTGTTTCAGGAACACATACATCCCTGGAACTCAGAATATTGTGGCCAATGCGCTTTCGTGCAAAGGAGAAGAGGCCCTTGAGGAAGACGAAACTCCAGAAAAAGTCCTTGGGCAAAAGACATTTATCTTTTCTGTGACCTCCTTCCTTGATCAGGTCAGGGATGCTATTGAAGGTGCCCTCTCTCTTAAGACGCTGAAAGATGAACACCTCCTCTCTTAGAGAGATGGTTTGTGTTTTCATCACGATAAGCTGTTCGTCCCAACTCCTCAATTACAGCAGAAGGTTCTCTTGCATGGGGCCATGACAGCCTATCAATTGGCTATAAAGGAATTGCAGCTACTCAATAACTACTATCACGCAGATTTTGGTGGCCTTCTTTACTTGAAGACGTTAAGGAGTACGTCAGTACTTGTCCAGTATGTACAGCCAGCAAACATTCCACCGCCAAACCCATTGGAAGGTTGGAACAAGCTCCAGTCCCTTTGGCTCCTTGGACTCATATATCCTTTGATTTCATGGTGGAACTTCCATTGTATAAAGGGAACACCGCAATAATGGTACCAGTGGATTCATTTCCCAAGGTGGCCCACTTCACTCTGCTTCCAGGTTTACCCACGACCCCTCAAATGGCAGCTGTTTTTCTCCGTGACATTTACCATCTTCATGATCTCCCCATTGTCATAACTACTGACAGGGGTTCACGGTAGACTTCAAAGTTTTGGAAAGGCCTCTGTTCATCTTTGGACATCGACCGCGCGTTGTCACTGGGATATCATCCATAGACAAATGGACAGACAGAAAGACTCAATCACACTCTCGAGCACTATCTGAGATGGTTCACCGCCCAGACTCAACATTCTTGGACCAAACTTCTTCCCTTAGCGGAATACTCCTATAACAACACGATTCACACAGCAACCACAATGAGCCAGTTTTATTGCCATTCAGGTTATCACAATAGGTCTTGCCCTTTGGCCATTAGTCCCCCTACTAATGTGCCGGCACTCAGTGACTACCTTAAGACCATACAAGAAAATCACAAGGCAGCCTTTACTCATCTGTTGCACTCTAAAGAAAGAAACAAGAAATATGCTGACAGACACACGAGAACAAACCCGTTATGGAACCCAGGAGATAAGGTCTGGCTGTCGACCCGTTTTCTTCCTCGATGGATTCATCCGTCCAAACTATCTCCTCGATATGTTGGACTATTCTCCATCACCGCAAAAATAAACACTGCTACTTTCCACCTGCAACTCCCAACATCATGGAAATGCATTTACCCAGTCTTCCATTCATCCCTTCTGAAAGAACATCGGACAGACAAATACAAACGAATATTGAAGACACATACTCCACCGCCTCCTGTAGATTCAGCGGAGTATGAAGTTGAGAAGATCTGCGACTCCCGATTCTACAGGGGGTCATTACAATATTTCATCCATTGGAATGGTTATTCCATTCAGGAATGCACTTGGGAACTTGTGTCACACCTTCATGCCTCTTGTCTAGTCCAGCAATTCCATAGGCGCTTCCCTCAGAAGGGGTAAAGGGTGAGCATACTGGCACAACCCAGAGATTGTCCCTGTGGCAGCACTACGGGACTGTTTCCATACTCGGACGCAAGAACGTGCCGTTATGCTTTCCAGGTAGCGGTCTAGTGTTTTCCCAAGATGGCCGCCACCTGCAGCAAGGGAAGGCTCATAGGCAGCTCGTACCCACCCAGAGACGGGTGCATATCAACCCACTTTGCTTCTCGCCACGGGTAAGATGCTAAACCCTTGATTTCTGCGTTTTAGGCTTTCTCTGCCTATCTCTTCCTCTGTCTACTCGCTGCTTTTTCCCTCTGGGCTTCGCTCCTTCCTTGTTTATGCTTTCCTGCAGCGGGTGCCCTCCTTGCTTGCCGGCACCCCTGTCTACTTGCTGTTGTCTGTGCCTGGCTACTTCTCCTACTCTGCCGTTCTTCGCTAACCATCTAAGTGGGCTGCACCCTTTCACAGCGCAGCATCCTCTAGAGTGCGATTCTTCGCTCCTCTCAGTCCCTTCCCAGGTCCTCGCTGAGTCTGGCAGCTTTCCTCTCCGCTTCCCAACGGCTTCATTCATTGTCTTTTTTAGAACCCCTCTACATACGAAGCAGGCACTCTCCTCCACTGTGCACGCTATCCATCTCACTTGCAAGTCCCTATTGCTTGCCAAAGACACCTTCGAGCAAATTGGATTCCTTGAGAACACAGCCCCACGACAGTCAAGACATCAATCCTGCAAGGGTTTTTGTGCCCTCTGCCTTTCCCCTCCCGGAATGCTACCTCCCTCTCCCTGTTCTTCCTTACAGGAGGTTGAGGTGGCGGCTGGAGAGGGCAGGCCATATCTCTTCAAGGAGGGACTTCGGGACAGGCAAAGGCAAAGAAGGAGAAAGGCAAGACATCTAAGAAGGAAGACAGCTCATCATCTTCCGGTGAGGAACTTGAGATGAGGAGGATGCCCTGCAGCACAGTGTGCAGTGGAGGCAGGAGATGCTGTACAGTGCAGGCGCAGGGATAGTGAGCAGAGTGCCCTGCAGCCCAGTATGCAGTGGAGACCAGGAGATTCTGTACAGTGCAGGCGCAGGGATAGTGAGGAGGGTGCCCTGCAGCACAGAGTGCAGTGGAGGCAGGAGATGCAGTACAGTGCAGGTGCAGAGATAGTGAGGAGGGTGCCCTGCAGCACAGAGTGCAGTGGAGGCAGGAGATGCAGTACAGTGCAGGCACAGAGATAGTGAGGAGGGGGCCTTGCAACACAGTGTGCAGTGGAGGCAGGAGATGCTGTACAGTGCAGGTGCAGAGATAGTGAGCAGAGTGCCCTGCAGCCCAGTATGCAGTGGAGACCAGGAGATTCTGTACAGTGCAGGCACAGAGATAGTGAGGAGGGTGCCCTGCAGCACAGTGTGCAGTGGAAACAAGAGATGCTGTACAGAGCAGGCGCAGAGATAGTGAGGAGGGTGCCCTGCAGCACAGTGTGCAGTGGAGACCAGGAGATTCTGTACAGTGCAGGCACAGAGATAGTGAGGAGGGTGCCCTGCAGCACAGTGTGCAGTGGAGACAAGAGATGCTGTACAGAGCAGGCGCAGAAATTATGAGGAGGGTGCCTTGCAGCACAGTGTGCAGTGGAGGCAGGAGCTGCTGTACAGTGCAGGCGCAGAAATAATGAGGAGGGTGTTTTGCAGCACAGTGTGCAGTGGAGGCAGGAGCTGCTGTACAGTGCAGGCACAGAGATAGTGAGGAGGGTGCCCTGCAGCACAGTGTGCAGTGGAGACCAGAAGATGCTGTAGAGTGCCGTCACAGGACTGACCAGCTCTTACGGGACCTTTGGCCTGGAACCGCCGCTGTCTTGAGTTGACACTTGAGCATTTGGAGACGGTAAGCTGTGGGTATAAGGCACTCCCCCATCGAGTTTCGTACACCTAGCATTCCTAGGTCTGGAATTAGGAGAATATGCCTGAACCCGAGCATACGCAGTCACTGTGTCACCCAGCTGTGGTGAATAACTTTGTGGGTGCCTTGCTGGTGTGCCCCCCTTTGCCCTCAAGACTCGCTGCAGTGGAATTGGCCTGATCCCTTCATTAAGGGGTGGAGAAATCGCCACTGTCCCGCCACAGAATCATCCCTGGAACGCAACCCCTGGAAGCCACAGAGCCGCGCAACTGCAGAATTTGAACCTGCAACTTTAGTGGACTTGACTGCTGGAGTATGGTCCGGAGTGCGCAGAGGGTCGTGAGTGCTTGCAACCGTTATCAGTGGCCCCTGGCACATCCATCCATTTCTATGCATGAGTGCCCGCTGAGGGCCACTTTTCTTTAGCGCCCTCTGCATCTGATCGAACCAGAAGGTCTGCAAAGGTGCTTCGACCCATTTGAATAGTGGGACCAACTATTCACTGCACCTTCACCTAAACCTGCAAGTAAGCCTCTTTGGAAGTGTCCCTAGGCCAACCACTGGGCTGACCAGCTTGCGAAAGACCTTTGCTCTGAAACCGGTGCCGTTTCGAGGAGACCCTTGAACCTTGGAACATCGCAAGTCCAGTGTTCACGGCACTCTCACACCAAATTTCGTACACTTGGCATTCCCAGGTCTGGAATAAAGAGAGAGGGCCCAAACACGCGGTTACAGTGTCACCCAAGCCGTGGTGATGAACTTCACGGATGCCTTGCTGCTGTGCCTCTCTGTGAAACTGGCCTGATCCATCCACCAAGAGCGGAGAAATCGCCACTGTCCCGCCAGGGAATGATCGCTGTAACTTTGCAGCTGAAAGCTGCAGAGCCGCACAACTGCTGCGTTTGAGCCTGCAACCGAAGTGGACTTCACTGACGAAGGGTGTGCCGGTGGTCGGTGAGTAGTTGCAACCCTTACCGGTGGCCCCTAGCGCATCCACCCACTTTTGCGCATGAGTGTCCCCTGAGGGCCACTCACCTTTCCACGGGTAACCTGTGCTAACAAGCTATTCCCAACTCTTAGATCCTGTTCTGCCCTCTTGGGGAGACCCTCCTCGAATAGTGGGAACTTATTCTTCACTGCCTCACCCACCTTCCTGAATTGCTACAGCCCCTGAAAAAGACCCTGTTTTGATTTAAAGGAATAGTGCGCTCAAAAATATTATTGTCCCAAGCGTTCGGGCACGTGGTTTTAAGCAAACTGTGATCAATCGTAAAAACATCACCTATCCACCTTTCCTTAGTTTTCCTCACTTTTACACGTGCGAAATCAAGCAGCGGGGCATGGCCATCTTGTGCTAATCTTATCTGTTGCTGCATCACCCTAAGTTGAACTGCCCTCGCGGCACTAAATCATATCCCTCGTCCCTGAAGCTGACATCACTATTCCTGGCGATATTCTCCACTTATTTTCATGACGTTAGTGTGCAGCGTAGCCAAACATGCCCAGTCATCACCTACATCTTAATGTTAGTTGACGCAGAACCCGGAATATCAACACACACATCCTCTCACAGCACAGCGCATCCCAAATTGGAACAGAAAACACTATTTGAAACACCAATACTCTGAAATTTATAATGTGCTTTTATTTCGCAATAAATGCTCGGAGAACATCCGCCAATTTCCATTTTCAACCATATTTTTTATATGTTCGCTGTGTTCGAACATAAAATCTTTATCATGAGGCACACAGTCTTACTTTTGTTAGAAGAAGCGCATTGGACGCACCTTGAATCGCAAAGCTTCGGCATCAGCTTCTTGTTAGACCACCATAAACAATGTCAGGTTGCTCCTTGTCACTGGTACCGCCAAAGGGCATATCGGTCCCGGACGATCATCCCACATCAGCGTAATTGTGATCCAGCCATTTAGGTGTATCTGACACTGCCTGTTGATGAAACCATCACATGATATCTGGAAACAAATGGCCTCATTCCGAGGCTGGCGCTATCCATGGAGTAAAGAGCACCATGGTAAGCAACCATGGAGCTATTTACTCCATGGAAATCCGGCCTGGTGAATGGAGTAATTACCGGTCCATTCCAAGGTTGGAGGGACCGGTAATTCCCCATTCACCATACCGGTTCCCCATCCCCATTCCTGCCCCCATAGGGCTCAATGGGAATGGGGAAGGAGTAAATTACGGCACCGTAAATTACGGTGCCGTAATTTACTCCAAGGTCCCTTTGCGGGTTGGATTTTTAACGCCTGCTAAAAGCAGGCGTTAAATGCCAACCCGCAAAAGGGAACTCGGAATATGGTGGTAAGTGTTAACGGTCACCGTTGCCATTAACGGTGACCGTTAACCCTTACCGCCAGCCTCGGAATGAGGCCCAATGACATTCGCAGAAAGGAAGTATGTAGCTGTGTAGAAAACATAACAGAAATATATTTCAGTAGCTGTTCTTTATTCAAATGTATCCATTTACCCTTTAATTCTGCACCGGGCGAAACCTAATAATGAACACAAACCAGAAACAATGGAAACACAGAGAAAACATTGTGGAAAGTTGGAGTCTACGATGTGCTTGAGAGGTTAGTGCTGTGGAATATGGTTAGCTCGCAATGGGATGCAGATGCGGAAACTGACGGAAGAATTCGAACAACACATAAACGGCATTATAACAGAATATTAGCAACGAACTTGGCGTTGATGAAACCTGGGGGAACCCAGTCGTGGACTCCATGGATTTCGGTGCTGGACTGCCCATGTGCACGGGACAAAGACAAATACACACAGGTTGTGTTTGCGTGCCGTCATAATATGCCCCAACCAATATGCCCCAACTTCAGTAAAACGTACATTATATTTCGTATTTCCATGCTCTTGGCGTAACGCAGAATGTCCGATCAGATCAACGGTTTTCATGAAATTAAATTACATGTTCCTTTATCCAGTTTTAAAATGGTGAACCTTATCATTTTGCAGGTATTCAATCCTTAGCAAATCCTCCTTTTCTTCCAAGGACGAACAACAATTGAACCTTCTTAGGAGCACGTATGCTAAGTTTCCTTTTGGTGAAGGAAAGCCACAAATCAAAAACATACTGTACAGGATGCGTCGGTGTGAACAGCCCACAAGCAACATTAAATTTAGTGACCTTAACTCCATGGGAGCGATTAGCCCGGCCGTCCAACGTGGCATTCAAAATATGTTAGAAAAATAAATAAATTGTTTGCTGGCATCCACCAATGCCGCGCTATCGTGAATCCTTTTTTACTCATCTATATTGATAGTGATTTAGTTATTTTAGGGCAATAGTTCCAGTTAGAGTCCACCCCATTGTCACATCTGCCTGCACCCTGTTTTCACGTAGGTATGTGCTCTGCGGATAACATGAGACACTGACAAGTCATAAATCCAAGTGCCCTTCCATCTCCACTAAACTTCCCATGCACTATCAAATGTTGGAGGAGAGGTGGTATATCCCGGCCCCCTGCACCATTCTCGTACTGGGCAAATGACGTATAAGCTAAGGTGGGAGACATCTCCACCCCTCCTGTACCTATTTGCATCACCCATGTTTCATGTAAGTGTATTAACGCTGTGCTAATGTGTATACTTTGAACTCCATTTTGTGTCCTTCCAAACGCCATCTTTTTCTAGGCCCTCTGCCGCTCTGGTGAAATCTTCACTCTCCCTCTCCAAGCGCCACGCACAGCAATCCCCCACCACCTCTGTCCTCTGTCAGCTCAGCACATCTCCTGTTCTCACGGAAATGCAGCTATTCATTTTTGCAAGTAGCGAGTATCGAGCCCTGACAAAATGTGCTCATCCAAGAATGTGAGACCAAGGCCTGCTCCAACCTTAGTGCCGTATCCATCTCTGCTGACCAACTCATGCCATCTCCACCCACTCCCTGCCAGGCCACAGTCCCCTGAACCAATGCCCCCCTATTCCCTTTAAACGCATCTGGTCACCAGACCCTACCCCCGCACCACCTCCAGTTCACCTACCATATACCTAATCTAGAGTGGTCATATATTTTGGTAACACTAACACCTATCCCCACTGTGTTTGAAATCGTAAGTAAGACTCCAAAGGCCTCAAATATAAAAAGATCTTCCCTTCTGATAAGGCATCCGAACAGAACGACCCCTAACACATGCCCCCATAAAAAGGTTCCATGTAATAATGTCGCCACAAAAATCTCGCCATGCACAAATCTCGCCGAAAAATGGACGTTTTTTGTGGTGACATAATTGCATGGAACATGCGGGGGACACCCCCACAACCCCCAAACTTTATTTATTTTTTGTACATTTTTTTTTTTTTGCACCTGTCCCTATATATATGGTCACCCATATAATATCGCTGCGACATTTTCCGGGCGATATTATTTACGGGGACCATATATATGGGGATAATATTACCTGATACCCATAAAAATATAGGTCAGAATGTACCTATTTCACACCAGCAGCCCCCTTTCATGCAGTGTTTTGCTTACAGTCATTAGTTCTTGCATGCCAAGTTTGTTATCTATTTATAACTGGAGGGACAGCCCTAGAGTCGGACAGGATATAGTGGGCTGAATGATCAAGGTATGTATACATTGGGTGGTCCTGTCCTCCCTAAATTTTTATGCTGCTAACGATTTGAGGCAGTAAATGATTCAACCTTCCTAGTTGCCCCATCGAAAGGTACAAGGATCCAAAACATGGGGTGAGAAAACAACCATTAGCAATGTTTGGTTTTTGTGGTAGCCTTTTTTATTTCTTAAATGGCTTTTTCTTGTACATTTTGTAAAAACAAGCATTAAATTAGAATCAAATGTATAGGAAAAGAGGAAAGCATGGAAAGCACAGTCAAGCACCAAGATTTTAACATTACATGATTCAATCAAAAACTGGTCAAGAGCTGTATTGTGTAAACAAAAAGGAGGTTAGCAGTTTTCTGATTCAACTTTTCACATATCTGCATATATAGTGTGCAGAAACTCCTTGTGTTTAACAAAAGAATGGGTTAGCGGTGTATGTAATATTACTTCATATCAATCACAACCTCTTGGTTACAATGCTGTCCAATATTGTATTTGAAATCGGATACTTTGCATATAGTAATCTAGATGAATTATTTTCACTTCTGTGTTGAAGTAGTTCTAATAATAAAGGCCAGCCAGGGCTGGTCCAAGACCGAGAGAGACTGGTCCGACGTCTGTTTAAGAAATAAAGTTCAGTGTGTTCCTTTATAGTGGTCATAAAATGAGTAACCACGGGGAACACTGACGTTTCGATTGATAGAAATTCTCAATCTTCTTCTGGGGCCTTATATGTGCAGGTCTCCCTAAGGGAAAAAGGAGAAAAAGAAAGATCCACTTAGAGTAGGATACCAAGTGTTTCCTTAGGGGTCACAGTATTTGGGGGGAAGGTTTAAAAACAAATATACACTTGGTGAGTGTTGTTAAAAATAAGTAGCGAAGGGCTGTGAGCCCTGACAGTCTAGCAACTGACCTGTCCGTGGAAGCTGTGTGGAACCTCCTGAGCTTCCAGTGGTAGGTGGGGGTGCAGAGTTCAGACTCGGTTCTGTAGGAGTAGTCAATGCATATTATTCTCTGGCATCCGCGTGAGTGTCTGGTTGCCTTGTTCAAATCAAATATACATGCCCTGCGGTAGAAGGGGGTAGTAAAAATGGGGGGCGACAGTCAGGGTGATGTGGTCACAAGAAGTTACAAATATTGGCATTAAAGAGATCTAGGAGTGGCCACCTGGTGGTGCGCCTGGCCCTGCGGGGGGCCTGAAAGCATCTCACCTGAATGTGGAGCGACTTGCAGCCGGCTCAAATGAGTCCGCTGTGCGCTGTATGGCAAGCGAAAGTCCGTGATGTGCTAGTTGCGGAGCTGTGGGGGCTCCTATAAATGCGCCTGTGCGCGCGGACAGTGTATTGTGCTGCGCTCATGCGCCGAGACTCGCGTGTGGGTGTTGCTGTGTCGCCCATGCGTGTACGGTCGTCAGGGGATGGCGTCCGTGGCAACCGGATGGCGTTTGCAACTGAAGCCTAATGCGCGTGCGCCGAGACTCGCGTGTGAGTGTTACTGTCTCGCGCATGCATGTGCGGTCGCCGGGGGATGGCGACCGTGGCAACCGGGGGGCGTAGGCAACTGGGGCCAGATACGAGTGTGCACCGGCCTCATATTGGGTACAAGAAAAGGCTGGACGTGCCCAGGTGTGAAAAATATCTATGTAAAGTGGCTGCATGAGGCCGGTGCCAACAAAAAATTGACCGAGGCCCTATTGGAAGGAGGTTGGCACATGGAACTCGGACTGTGTGCTAGGAGTGAAGCACAAAGAATAGAGTCATGCTGCAGGGTGATGAGTGTGGCCTGCCAAGGTTGGCAGAGGACACATGCCTGCATATTGGTGAGCAGGGAAGGTCCGGGGGGCGGAGCTGGGTGTCCTCTGGTGGTGGTTTGGTAGTCCATGGGGGCCGCCTCGTTAAGACCAGCGATCAAGGTGTTGAGTTTAAATATCCACCAGGATTCCTTATAATTTAGCGAATTAGCAATATTGGTGGTACCTATGATTCGGTCAATCACCCACCATTTGAATGAGTTGTGGGGATGTTGTAGTTCCATGAAGTGGGATACCAGGGGTGCAGTGTGTATCTTGCACCTGATCCTCGATTTGTGCTCACTAATTCTTTTATGCACCGGTCTGGATGTTTGGCCTACATATCTCCGTTTGCAGGTGCATTCAATAAGGTAGATCACGTTGGTGGTTTTACAATTGGTGAATTGACGGAGCTCCCATTCTTTGTCTCCTATTTGAAAGGATTTCATTTTTTTCGTCTGGTTGCATGCCTGGCATGTACCACATGGGTGGTGCCCTCTGATTTCCCGCATATTCCATAGTGTGGGACTTGTGGGCTTACGTCGGGACCTGGCATGAGTCAATAGATCTTTAAGGTTCTTGTTCCTTTTCAGGGCCATCCTTGGCAGTGGTTCGTCGGGTAGACTGAGTTGAACAATGGGCCAGTATTTCTTAATCAAGTGTCTAAATTGTGAGGTGTTTGCTCCAAACGTCGAGATGCAGGCCAATATATTATCTGTCCCTAGGTCATGTGTTTTGGGAGTTAACAACGTTTCTCTGTGTGTGTAGAGGGCCCTCTTCATGGTATTTTTGAGCAATTTTTTGGGGTAGCCCCTAGTAGCCAGTTTCCGTTGAAGAAGATTAGCGTGAAACTTGAATTCTTCTGTATTGGTGCAGTTCCTTCGTATTCTAAGGAATTGTCCGTAAGGCAGGTTATTGCGTACGTTTTTGGGATGGTGGCTACTGTAGTGGAGGATAGTATTTCTGTCTGTTTCTTTTTTGAAAATAGAACATTTCAGTTGGTTGTTGTCAGCACTGCTTTTGAGATCCAAGAAATGAATGCTTGTGTTGTTATGTTCTATGGTGAATTGTATGCCTTCTGATCTTCCATTGATCCAAGTGAAGAAATTCTGTAGTTCGCTGTTCTCTCCTTTCCAGATAAAATTGATATCATCTATATATCTTCGCCATGAATAGATGCTTGCCTTGAAAGGGTTGTTATAATTAAGGATGAAGCTTTGTTCATACTCGGCCATGTATATTATTGCCATACTTGGGGCGAATGCTGCGCCCATGGCAGTGCCGCAGACTTGTAGGTAGAATGACCCATTGAAACTGAAGAAATTGTTAGTGAGTGCTAGTTCTAACAATTCTACAATGAAGTTTATGGGCACTCTCCTTTGTGTCATATGTAGAGTTAGGTGACGCCTAATGCATTCAATCGCTTGGTTTTGCGGAATGCTTGTGTAAAGACTTTTGATGTCCATCGTGACTAGTTGGTTCCTGATGTTGTCAAAAGGTTGGTTTTCAAAGACTTTAATGGTCATCATGGTATCTCTAAGGTAGGAGGCTGTTTGTTGGCAGAGTGGTTTAAGAAAGTAGTCTATTAATTGACAAATGGGCTCCAAAATGGAGCCACAGCCAGACACTATAGGTCTCCCTGGTGGCGTGGTGCTGTTTTTATGAATCTTCGGTAGCGCATAAAATGCGGGGGTTCTTCCCTCTGTCGTATTGAGGAAGGCCTCTTCTTTCTCCGAGATCCAATCTCTTTCCAATGCGAATTTGGTTATTTCTTGTATCTTGACTTTGATCATGCTGGTTGGGTCTTTCTGCAGTTTCTTGTAATTGTTTTCATCGTCTAGCAGTGCCTTCACCATGTTGTTGTATTGCTCCATAAAAATTTAGGGAGGACAAGTTTGTTATCTAGCCTAGGTCTCATTCCTTAGTGGGATGCGTATTTATTCTGTCTATTGGGACACACGCATGCTAAGGCAACTTCAGACCCCGCAGTTGCTTTCATGCTGTCATGCTGATATCATTCTGACCCTCCCATGCCCTGATCAGTGAAGTACCCACAAGAGCTGGCTGAAAGCGGGAAAACACAGAGTTACACTGTATGGCATCCTCCAACAGGCACTTCTTGCAAAAGAAATTGACAAAAAGGATACATTTGAAAAGACAATTTGGACGCTTAATACTTCTTAATACTTTTAATAGATTTGAAGTTCAAGTTAAATAGATTTCCATTGGTCATGTATAATGTACAAACATTGTGGAACATACACACCGCTGCTAATCATTAATACCGGGAAGTCAACTGTTCAACGAGGTCCGCTTTTGGTGGACAGGGCTTGTTTGCAATGTTTTGTGGCAATGAATGTGTCCTAGGAACAAAATCAGGATTGATTCCATGAGTATGCATGGCCAACACTGTCAAAGTGAGATCTTTCACAAAAACGAATTGAATTTCCTGGTATATTGGCTTGGCAACCCATTTGTTGCTTTGTTTTGCAAAGGACATTGTGTAACGAAGCATTCCAAAGTTTCCTGCAGTTCTAGATTGTTCTCTGCCTAGATTCTTGTTATGCGCTAATACAGCTAGTACTGTTCGAGATTGCATACCGTCTATGCGGAAATGCAACCTCTTGGACCTGTACTTTAGGCACATATTGTGGAACACCTCCAAATCTCTGGCGTGACAGAACTCTGTGAGTCCCTTTAGGTCTCTTGAAAGATTTTTTTTTTTTTTTCAAATTCAATTTTATTGAGTTTTAACATCAAAAGTGAACAATCGGGTGGATACATAGCTGGGCATACGTGGTTACTTCACAAGATTATCGCGATCCTCCCCTATAACATTCCAACATTAACATACAAGTCTACTTTTAATGGATGGACAGTACCAACCCCTGTCCACCCCTCCCCCACTTTGTCCATTCTCCTACAACTTCCGGGTGTCGGCGTTTGCTGTAGCGATCTATAGTAGATGGTGTGACGTTGATCGTTGTTAGTGTCATGAGTTACAGACGAAGTTTGTGACAGGCATGGCTATTAAACGGTATGGAGTTCGGTGTTCAGGTCCCGGTGGGGTCCGTTGAGTGGTATTTTGATTGGAGCGGTGAGTCGGTCGCGACCGTACTTGTAATATACTGACCCGTGAAGTCGATCCAGGCTTCCTCGTGTCACGCGGCCCTGTCATGGAGGGCCGCGGTTATTTTCTCCATCGTGTATATGTTCATGGCAATTTGTAGCCAGTCCTTTTTGTCTGGTAGACGCAGAGACTTCCATTTGATGACTAAGGCTGCTCTTGCCGCCAAGAGCATGGGGGATATTAGTCCTTTTACGCACACCACCTCGTCTTCTTCTTCTTCAAGGCCAAATAGGATCAGAAGAGGGGATAGTTCCCTTTCTATGCCGTCTAATGGCTTTATCCATCCCAGGACCTCTTGCCAATAAATGCATACCTTAGGGCACTTCCACCACATGTGCCAGTAATCAGCGTCCATGTCACAGTGTCGCCAGCATTTTGGGCTGGAGGTTTGGTACATCTTAGACAGTCTTAAAGGATCATACTGCCATCGGTGGAGCAGTTTTAGAGCATGCAATTTGTACTGGGTGGCAATTGACGTTTTGGCTGGTGAGTCGCAAATTTTGTCCCAGGCTTGCTGTTCAAATTCTCTATTCAAGTCCTTTTCCCATCGCTCTTTGAGGCGAAGACTCGGAGTTTGGTCTTTGGTGATTAAAGTCTTGTACATGCGAGCTATTAAACCTTTTGTTGAGTGGGCCGTGTCCAGAATAGATTCAAAAGGCATCAGCTCTCTTCGTGTAGTGTCCTTCCATTCTTTCCTTGACAGGACCCCTTTTAATCGTAGGTACAAGAAGATCGGAATCGGATGAATTTGGAGGGCCTCTTCTAGTTCCGAGATCGAAAGGAATTTCCCATTTCTCCACAGTTGGCCTACTCTCTCAAGTCCGGCATCAAACCAGGCTTGGTACCTGGCATGTTTGGGGATTTCTTCTCGGATCCCGGGGGACCAGAGATGGCTTAGGGGGGAAGGCCATGTCGTGATTTCAGTCATCCCTTTCCCTTTCTTCCAGATGTTCCACATGGTGCACATCATTGGGTGGTCGCGTAGGCGTTCCGTGAGCTTTGCTCTGGGGACCCATAGCCACTCTGCGAGAGTAACGTGGACCAAAATATCATTAACCAGTTGGACCCATTGGAGGTCCTTTCTGTCACGCAGATGTGGAATCAGGATTCTAAGTTGGGTTACCTGGTAGTATAGTTCTATGTCCGGGAGGCCCACTCCCCCCATTTCCTTCGGGAGTATCAGGATATCGTACGGTATCTGGGGTTTCTTTCCGTCCCACAGGAATTCCAGGATGGCCTTCTTGACCTGCTTGAAGAAGTGGTCAGGGATTGAGATGGGTAGGACCTGGAAGGGGTATAGGAAGCGCGGGAGGGTCACCATCTTGATAGCGTTTAAGCGCCCCATCCAGGAGATTGTGAGGGATTTCCATTTCGCGAGATTGGTTTTGAGAGCACTTAGGAGTTGTGGGAAGTTTGCTTCGTAGAGCTGTGTTAGGTCTCTTGTTAGGTTGATCCCCAGGTATCTCAGTGTGGGGCCTCCGATGATCAGGCCAAGGCGTTCGAGCTTGTTCTGCTGCTCTGGGGATGGTTTGAGGAGCGGGAAGAGGGTGGATTTGGATTTGTTTATTTTGAAACCAGAGAGTGTCCCATATTCCTCAATGAGGCGTATCGCCCTTGGGATTGATGACAGTGGGTTTACTACATGGAGCAAGATGTCATCTGCATACAAGGCTAGTTAATATTCTCTGCCATTCACTTGCATTCCTTTGATGGCGGTGTCTGCTCGGAGGACTTGGGCGAGGGATTCTAGGGAGAGTGCAAAAAGGATTGCTGAAAGGGTGCAGCCTTGTCTCGTTCCCCTCCTGAGAGGAAACCAGCGGGAGTACTGGGCGTTCACCGCTACAGAGGCTCTTGGGGCTGTATAGACAGCCTTGATTGCTTGTCGAAAAGTGGGTCCCAGTCCTATTTGCTTCAGCGTGGCCTCCAAGAAGTGCCATTCGACTCTGTCGAACGCTTTCTCAGCATCGATCGAAAACAGTGCTGGCATGTTCGGCGAAGTTCTGGCCTCATGTATGAGGTGGAGGGTCTTGCGGGTGGAGTCTGCGCCTTGCCTGCTGAGGATGAAGCCTACTTGATCGTTGTGGATTATTGTGGGCATGTGTGACTCTAGCCGTGCGGTGAGAACCCTCGTATAGATTTTGGCGTCGATATTCAGGAGCGATATTGGGCGGTAGGAGGCACATTGCTTGGGGTCCCTTCCTTCTTTGGGGATCACTGTTATTAGCACTTCAGAGAAAGATTTGGGTGCCACACCAGTGCTGAGGATGTTGTTGAAGAGGTCAACCATGAATGGGAGAAGGGCATTCTGGAAGGTTTTGTAGAACCCTGCCGTGTATCCGTCGTTTCCCGGTGCTTTCCCCATTGGGAGTCTTTTGATTGCATCTTCGATTTCTTCCCCCGTGATGGGAGCTTCCATGGCTTGTGTAGTTTCCGATGGGAGGGTCGGCATGGATACTTTGGTCAAATAGTCTGTAATCGCCTTTGAATGCGGTGCGTCCTGCGAGGTGTATAACCTCTCGTACAAATTGGCGAAAGATTCAGGGATATTGGGGGGATGATGGTCTGGGGGTGTGTCTGTATTGTGCACCGTCGGCACCCATCGCTCACGGCCTTGGCCGCGGAGTCTTGCAGCGAGTAAAGCACCAGCTTTGTTCCCATGCTCGTAGTGCTTTTGCTTCAGACATTGGAGTTTGTGCACAATGCTATTTGTTTCTAATTGCCGTAGTTCTTCTCTCTTGACGTTGGCTTGTTTGATCTTATGTACTCTATCAGAGTCTGCCGATTGAGCCATGAGATCGAGTTGGGCAATTTCATTTCAAAGTTTATTTTCTATGAGTAGGCATTCTCGTTTTTTCGCTGCTCCCTCCCTGATAAGAAGTCCCCTCCATGTGGCTTTGCCTGCCTCCCAAACTATGTTAATAGGAGTTTCACCTATGTTGTTTTGCTCGAAGTATTGGGTGATGTCCTGCTCAAACTGCTCCCGAAAGACGGAGTCCTTGAACAGCGTCTCATTTCTCATTGCATCGCCATTTGAAGCTCCTCCGAGGGAGAGCCATCTGGTCGATGGTGACCATCACCATGTCATGGTCCGACCATGTAATAGGCGATATGCTTGCTTCGGTCGTTGCTGCGGCGAGTGCCGAGGTTACGAATACGTAGTCAATTCTGGAATACGTGGCGTGGGGCGTGGAGTAGAAGGTGAAAGCTGTCCAGTTCGGATTCATGCATCTCCATGTATCCGTAAAATTGTAGGCGTCCATCATATCTATAATCCGGGAGTGCCCCACGTCCTGTGAAGAGGTTGTGGATGGGTTGCTTGCTTGCCTGTCCATGTCCGGGTCCATCCATGTGTTGAGGTAGCCTCCTATTATCACTTCTCCTTCTGCCTCATTCATGACCTTGGGGATTGCTTGTTGAAGGAACCAGGACTGTCCGGTATTGGGTACATATACGGACGCGAGTGTGATGATGGTGTCCTGTATCCTGCCAACTAACACTAGCGTTCTACCACTCACGTCTGACCAGGACCTCAAGAGCTCAAATCGGATTGATTTGTTGACTAAAATACTGACTCCGGCTTTCTTCAGTGGGCCGAAGCCCCAATATTCTGTGCCCAATTTGGCATAGAGTACCCTCCTTTCTTCTCCTTTACTGTATCGGGTTTCTTGTAGGAAGAGTACATCTAGGTTCGCTCTCTTGAATTCTCGGGAAACTAGCGACCTTTTGGTGGGGGAATTAAGCCCCTTAACATTGAGCGTGCCAATTCTAAGTGTGCCATGCCTGTCACCTGATTCGTCATGACCACCGATGAGTGGTAAGTCCTGTGGATTCATTAGTCACGTCACCTCAGTCTACGCCGTGAGCCGCCGCCGTGGAAGTATTCTGATGGGTGTCCCAAGTCCAATGGGACTTCAAAGGTTTTTGCATCCCACCCCTCTCCCCCCCTTTCAGGGTATTGAACATAATACCCGTTGTCTTCAGTTCCAACTTTTCGCACATCATTGTCCTTGCAAGGAACTGAATCCCAGTTTGATGGCGTCCGAGTTGAACCAGGTGCATGCATGGTCTACTATCGGACCGCCTGTGAGGGTTGTGACCATGCAACCCCAATCACAAATACCATCTTATTAACATTTTGAGCCCTCCGCCATTCTTTCAAAAGTCAACTTAAGTTACAACTTAACAAACAACAACAACTGTCATCATTGAATAGCAAATATAATGGCCACCAACCAATCATCCGTTATGGCTCTGAAGAGAAGATCGTTCTGGGCCGGACCTGTTGGCTGGAGTGTGCCGGTCTCGAGCACGTTGGAGAGTCTCCGAACTATGATTTCTGAGTAGACCTAGCCGGATCGGGAAATTTGTGTGTACCGCATCATTTGGCATTTTCCGGCGTATCGTTAGGCCGTCTGTATTTTCTGGCTCCTTTGAATTTCTTCCTTTTCGGGCCTTGAGGTCCCCATCGTGCTCTATCCTGTGGTGTTTCATCTTGTGATCCTTCTTTGGGGCCGGGGCCGAGGAGATCTGCGATGCATTCTCGAATCTCTTCTTCGGAGCGGAGTGTTATATTTCTGCTTCCATGTTCGAACGTGAGGGAAAAGGGATAACCCCACCTATATCTCGTGCCTTGGTCTTTGAGCCTATGTCCCCCTTGGTGGCCGCTGCCCCCATCTCAGAGGGTTCCGCCGACATTTTGCAGTTAATTCCTGGATCAGGGTGCGTCGGGTGTAGGCGTATCTGGCTAGCTTACTTTTGGTGCTCATACGATGTATGGGTGCGAGGAGGCACACGCCCCTAAAGCGGGGGCACTACCCTCAGCACTTGATGCAGTGGACCGGTCCTGTGGTCTGTTGTGGAGCAGTGTCCGGTGTGTCCTGGCGAGCAAGGGTGTTATGGTGGGAGGCAGCACATGCCCTGAGACCAGGGCTCTACCCTCCAACTGAGTCACCCTCTGTTCACGTTGGCTCCAGCCTTCGGCTCTGATGCGGTGTGGCCGAGGTGTTTCAGCGGTATTGGGGGTCGACTTGTAGGCCCTGTTAGGATTGCGTAGAAGGGGGCTCTGGGGCAGGAAGCCTAGGTCCTAGCGGAGGCTCAGGAAGAGCGTACAGAGGACGGCACACGCCCCACGAGTGGGGGCCCAGCCCTCTGTGTTGGCTTCGGTGTGGGGGCGAGTTCAGGTCCGCCCTCACGGATGGAGCAGCGCCGGTCACCTGTGGAGTCGGGGCCAGGGGAGAGGGAACAATGTTCGCGGGGCGGGCCTGTGCGTCGCCGGGTGGGAAGAGGGCACTCACCCATATGATCGTCGGGCCTCGGTCCGTGCAGCGTCCGGGGCTGCCACCGCGTAGGCCACAGTGCTGTCGAGGGGAAACGCAGCGCGACTCAATGGCTCCGCGAGAGGTCGGTGGGTGGAGCCGATAATCCCGGGCCTTTGCAGGTCACGGGGCTCGATGAAGGTGTTGCGCAGAAGGCCTGGAGGGGGAGGCACGGGCCGGGAGACTTTTCTCAGGGCAGACCGCTCCGATTTCTTCCGGACTTTCGCCCGGTGTGTGGGGGTCCGGTTCCTACAGCCTGGACAACCATTGTTGCATGGGTGGGGGGGTCAAAAGTGGGGGCTCAAGCCACTTTTGAGGCCCGTGGGTCGGAGCTCACACGGAGGAGATCCACATCCGTGCGCCCTCAAACACGATCTTCTCAAGAGCTTTGTGTGGAGGTGAAGATGGAACCAACCACTTCTTCTTGCGTTCCTGTTCCTCCGAATGTGCACATTGGTGAAAATGTAGGTTTTCTGTCCATGAGTGAACATTTGAACAGTGGTGCATCAATGAGTGCCATTTTTCAAGTAGAATTTCCACAGACCCATCACAGGTTTTGGAGCTCCACCAAAGATGGTTGCTGAAAGACTAGGACCACTGTAAAATATTTTCAGAACCCTTTTTTTTTACCTGGAGCTGTGATTTTTGTACTGATTGATTTGGCAACGTGCCATACATCAAATTGATGGCAAATGTTTGGAAACTGCTCTTGCGTGGCATTGGCTATTGAAACATGTCTGTCAGTGGCTATGAGGTCTATTTGCATTCCCCTCGATTGAAGATGGTCGAGGGATTTTATGAAACCATGTTTCTGCATGGCCACTGAGGATTTACATTGGGACACCTGCACAACCTCCACACTCACAATTTCTTTTGTTTCCATGTCCTGAAAGTGTTATGTGCAGTACTTTGCTGAAAATCCATGGCTGTCACACTGTCCATCGCCAGCTAGCCTAAACCATTTGCCAGAAAATGTCCTTTTAATTGACATTTGTTCAATTTTCCCGGCTTGACAAATAGCGGGGAGTATAAATTCTCTTTGATATTTGTAGTACTGCATTTTAGCAAGGAACCGAAGTCCCACAAATTGACAGAAATTGGACAACTTACTAAAAGTAGAGCCACTGAAAAGTAAAGCTGCTGAACACAGTAGACTTCCAGCTGTCACTTTGCCCAGCATCGGTTGAGCGGACCATGAAAATGTATGATGAAGGTGGGCACAGGTGGCTTGGATTTTTAGGTTAGTGCTTTGTAATATACGAGTCACATTCACCAATGGCTCCCTGCATATTTTCCCCCTCACTGGATGGACACAGTTCAGCATGAGTATAATCTCTACCAGGCAGCTGTCGAAAACAATGTATTTCTGCTCCTTTATTAGCCAATCGCCCTGCATGATTGTGGTTTGTGACTCAACTGTGGTGGACAAATCGTCCCGGCCAAACTAGACAAACTGTAGTCAAGATCTTTGGCAAGTTCCTCAGTCAATTGCATAGAAACTTCAGTCTGTTAGTTCAGCTTGTGTTATTTGCACACGAATTGGAAAAACCATCAACGTCAATTGTTTATTGGGTGGACCTTTTTTTGCGGGTGTAGATTGTGTCAAGTGGTCAGTGAGGAATTTAAAAGCATCTTCATTATATTCAGTTTCATCTTCATCTTGTCGAGTTCTCACATTGTAGCAATGGTCCAACAACACTTTGATGGCTTCGCCGGTCACATTCAATTCATTTTCTGGACATTGGACATAAGCATCTCGAGTCTGCTTATTGACTGAACCACGCTGCGCCTCAAATAGTAGTTGCTCCATGGTGAAATCTGTTTGGCAAGCAGCATCTTTGGTTTCATTTGTTGTCTGTGTCTTTATACTTCTTTTCCTTGTGGGCCTCTAGGAGATGGGTTGTAAAAACATGTTCAATGAATATCACACATACAGTAGATAGCACTTTAAATAAAAAAACATGTTATGAAGAAAACACCAGCCCAAAACACTTCTAGAAAACAAAATTGTTTGTTAGTTACCCTTGTTTTCTTGATTTTCTGTGAAACCGTGGTCTTCTCTGTAACGACCCCACCAGCAAGCTGGTGCACCACCTCTGATCCATGTGCCTCCTCTTCTAATTCCCGACCTTGTATACATTCCTTGAATAGTATATTCATTAAAAAAAACTGTCAAACGTATTTGAAATTAAAATCTTTCATTTCACACATCGCTTACATACAAACCCTCTTAAACAGTGTAAGTCATTTAGTCAAAGTATACATTTCAAATTTCACCTGATTGATCGCAAGTGTACTCGATCAGAGATCACTGTGCAAAACATACTGATTGTAATGTTGCCCTCAAACATTTTGCAATGTATTCTGCATTAGGGAGAAACTGTAACGTTAGAACTGAAATGATAAAAGTTTGAAACACTGCACGTTTATATGAATGTCACTGTCTAATAGTATCCTATGTAGGATTTACTTTATTTCATTCAAGGGAACTGTCATTACGCATACCTCATACTCTCTACCAGCTCCAAAGGATGAGGTAATTGTAGTCGAAGTACCAGCATCCCCCAGTAACACAGTACTTGCTTTAGTACGGATGAAAACAGCGAAATGGAACAGAGACAATGGGATACAGACAATGGTACATATAAAGAGAAACCCATAAATGACACATAGTGTAAACAACCGACAGGATACATAAACAATTTCATATTATTTTAAATTCCAAGCATAATACATTCTCGTAATTGAAAAGTGAAATAAAATTACCTGATAGGTGCTCAAAGTTGTTGTTGACTCCGGAAAAGAAATGGATGCAGAATCTTGCTCCTTCATTTTCAGTGCATTGTCACAAAGTGGTAAAAGGGAAAATAAGATTTGCATTAGATATGTGGGAAGATCCAACTCTTGATAATATGAACTTCTGCAAGTCTGTAGGGCTTACCATTGGTATACTGGACGTGTCGGAGGTGTCGTCACTTTCAAGGGTCTGTCCTTCTGTCAGTATGCTCTCCTAAACAAAATGGACAGGTCAAGCAATCGATTACGAAAAGATTATGCTTCTTTTGAAGGGTACTATGGCATTGTTTTCTACGGTCATAATTACTTTCTATGATGCTCCATAAACCAGGGACAGATGTGTAGTAAGTAACATGTGGTATTGTTAAAAAGTCATACAATCTGGTAAATATGCAAACTTTAGTAAGACACATTTACACCGAAAGCACCAATCCGTTCATGTAGTTACCTGTTTAGTACCCCACCGCCTACAGCTAATTCATCATCCGTGACTCACCTGAGGCAGCGTGTGCATGAATGGAGCTGTGATTGCATTTGGAAGCAATTTACGAAACATTCTGAGTCAATGCTTTTTTGTGTACTGCGATTGGTCGTACATATCCAGAGTAAAGTGCAGGCTGCAGATGCAGAATCGATTGGCCGAAGACATCCTGGGCTCTACTTTCAAGCTCATCTACCGGAAATCCACAATGTCGAACCCATTCTCAATATTCCTCGGGAATGTATGCATGATTGTGCCCTTACTTTTGACATGGCTCCTAGAACGGCAACCGAAAACCATACAAGCAGGCATTCTTGAAAAAATCTGTATAAAAAGTACACATAATTACAAAAGAATTCTACTGAACACATGAGATTGATGGAATTATATCAAAGTAAGTTTTCTATGCAATTTTCTGTTTTGGTCAAAGAAGGAAAACCTGTGTAGCATAGTCAAATATACACTGGGATAACTTTCATACAGAATTAATTGATGTGACCAAAATCATTCGTCTGTTGAATGTACTTTTATGCATCAAAAGGAAACATGCTTATAGACATGGTCCAGGAAAGATGCAATTCTATCACAATTGACACTGATGAAATGTGCTATATATCGAGATCAGAACACTTTAAACAGTAGACAGTTGTAAAGTCATTGAGATGAATGAACATTACACTACTGGGTACATTTGTTCGAAATAGATAAGAAATTTTGAGATCAGAAAGAGATGATTAGGTGACTAGGTGACCTAGACTAACAATTAGATTCAGCGAGCAGGGTAGTTAGTAGCAGGAGAACAGGTAGCACAATCACCTTCCTTTTCCCTCACTCTCTGGCCGGCCTCCCTTGGCCCTCCTCCTATCCCCACCTGCGAGGCCAAGAACCTTGGTGTCACCTTTGATTCCACACTCTCCTTCTCTGCCCACATCGCTGATGTATCAAAAAAGTCAAACTTCCTACCTGCCTCTATTCTCCGCCCTTTGCAACTTATCCAGAACAGGACTGCGAGACTTGTCCTTGGCCTCAAGCCCTGGGATCGTATCTCTCCAGCTCTGAAATCTCTCCATTGGCTCCCAGTGGATGCAAGGATTAAATTCAAAACCCTCTGCATTGTCCACAAGGCTTTCTGGGGCCTGGGTCCAAAATACCTTCATCTATCCCTCTGCAAATACCTCCCATCTCGAGCACTCCGCTCCTCTACCTCTAACACCCTCAGGATCAGCCGTTTCTCAAAGAAACGAGCTGGGGGTAGACCTCTGTCTTCGGCTGGGGCCTCCCTCGGGAACAGCCTCCCTGCAACTCTAAAATGTGAGGAGAACCATCTCCGGTTCCGGAGGCACCTCAAAACCTTCCTCTTTGCTACTGCCTTCTCCTCTCCCCTGTTTATTCTACTCTCCCTCGGCACCATGCACCTGGCCACCCTCTGTCCTCCGGGCCAAGGTACCTACTAATCTTGCCACCCTCACGCACTGCCTCCGGGCCACCCCTTGCACTGGGGTCTGTATCTGTACCCATACAACCCTCCCCTTTTCGTTGTTTGTTGCCTTTTTATTTATTATTTTATTATTATTTTTGTTTTCTCCTTCTCGCTCCGCGCTCTCCTTTTGTTCCCCCTTCCATGCACTTCTCCCCCTTCCCCCTCTACCCTGCACTTGCGCATTCTCAATGTCATTGGGCATAGTAAGATTGTTGTTTTTGTTCTCCCCTGTTCCCCTTCCCTTGCCTTGTCGCGCTCTGAAACATTTGTATATGAGCGCGATAGAAATAAAATATCAATATCAATATCAATCAAGAGTTGACTTCCAGTGCTCACAGATGTTCCCAGGTAGCACGATCACAAGTTGACTTCCAGTGCTCACAGATGTTCTCAGGTAGCACAATCACAAGCTGACTTCCAGTGCTCACAGATGTTCTCAGGTAGCACAATCACAAGTTGACTTCCAGTGCTCAGAGATGTTCTCAGGATAAATATCAAGGAGTTTATAAAGAATTAGAAAAGTGGGTGTGTATGTGAATGAGTGACATGTTTCTGGCGTGGTCTGCTTCAGGGGAGCCTCCCTGGAGACACGGGGTCTGGGGAGGCCATGTGAAAAATGCCCCCTGCACGGAAGATACCTTTGAAGTGTACATGGGGTTTGGCACCTTGGCGATTCCCATCCTACCAGCCCCCTTGGGGGCCCACGGCCACAGGTTTGAACTGCCATTGATAAATGAGGGGGGATGGAGGGGCTTGAGGCATGCAGAAAAGGGCTGGAACACTGCTGAGTGGAGACACACTTATGTGGATTGCAGGGGCGCGGTCTGCCTCAGGGGAGCCTGCCTGGAGACACGGGTCTGGCTAGGCCTTGTGAACAATGACCCCTGCACGGAAGATACCTTTGAAGAGTGCATGGCGTTTGGCACCTTGGCCGTTCCCACCCTGCCAGCCCTGCCAGGACAAGTGAGCGTGTCCTTGATTCACTGAAAAATTGAAACAACTGTTCATAAAAGATGATTTGTATTTTATTTTGTTGCTGATGTTGATGGCACAAATGTACTACAAATTGTATACTTCGGGTTGCAGCACAGTGTGGGACAATCCCCTGTACTGACCGCTGTCACTGGGGAATTCGGCTCGAAAGGCACCAACGACACAGGCGGGTATTACTCGTCGAACACGGTATCCAAGCCTCCCATGAAGCCACCACGTAAACGAACGATAGGCCACCGGCCTGTACCACCTCTAGAAGAGAAACATACAAACTGTATTTAAATTAACATGATACATGTACAAACCTTAGTTGAAATTTCAATCTTGTATCCTATGGCACAGTTGCCAGTACAAATGTTACTTCATGGATCAATCAACGTGGGCTTTCAAGTGTAGACACATTACAAAAGTGAACACCCAGGCATTCCATAACGTTTGGGGCACAGAGAAATATTTTTTCTTGGTTGTACGTGAAAGACACATAAGATGACCACTATGATTTCCCCGAATCACAAGCGATGTATTGAATTGCAGACTACATTAATTTGGCAGTGATAGATCAAAACTACGACAATATAGGAGACAAACATGAAATGTTAGTGGCCTAAGTGACATCACATCTAAAGTACACTTACTCGTTACTTGGATTCCGAGGGTGAACTGTTGCACGAAGTTCGTGCATAAGCACCATCATAATCCTCAACACAGACCTTGTGAGGCAGGCGGCCCTGAAGTCATGCATTTTGGTAACGCATAACGGCCGTGTCTCGTCTTCCGATATGTAGGCCAAGCATCCATAGTTTTCTCTGCATCAGCAGTTCGCCTCCTCGGTTGGCATGACCTCACACCGATTGCAGGTACACCAGGTGAAACGTCTTCCATGCGACTAGACTCTGGCTCAGGATCCGGTGATTCGTCCTCCCAACTGTCGTCCGATGCTCCATCGTTTCTGCATCTTTCTCTTTCAACTAATTCCGCCCTCGGAATACTCTGGTTCGTACTGATAGGGCTGTATTGTTGCCATTATAAGACAAAATTAAAATCGATAGTAATGCTAGTACTAGTATCTGTTTGCACAGGCTACGAGCAATGAAGATAGCTGCCATTTCCATGGAGACACGTTATTAACTGGCACACAGAGAACGTTGACACGAGACGTGCATTCGCGTTGTGAAATGGGCCGTATGCGTCTAGTGCTGTCAGCTACAGGGGCGGGGGATATGATTTAGTGCCGCGAGGGCAGTTCAACTTAGGGCGATGCGGCAACGGATAAGATTAGCACAAGATGGCTGCACCCCGCTGCCTGATTTCGCGTGTGTAAAAGTGAGGAAAACTAAGGTAAGGTGCATAGAAAATGTTTTTGTGATCGATCACAGTTTGCTCAAAACCACATGCCCGAACACTCGGGACAATAATATTTTTGAACGCACTATTCCTTTAACCACACGATTGCGTGCTCCAGCACCGAAAGTACTTTTGAGATCAAGGTTCCACTCATGTTAGGCACTGGACTGCCTCTTAGTTAGGGTTTGAATTGTGAAGGACTGCCTAAATGATATTTGCACTGTATGCCCCCTTTCTTTTCAGGTTGTGAACCCATACTGTTTGCTATTCCTGAAGGCCATTGGTGACTGTATATATGTTTAATAGTTAAGAGTGGTGTTGGTTTGGTTATTACTGCTGATATTTGCTTTGTGTTTGATTTAAAAGGCCTTTAATAAATGTATATGTATTTCTGATATATACACCTGACTGAGAGTAATTTGTAGTGTAATTTACTGTGTGTGCTCATTGTGGGTTTTTGATCACCCTCAACCCTCCTGAGACCTAGTCTTGACTGCCGGCAATGCTACCTTGATCGGTCCTGCTTGTACAGAAGGTTACCCTGTTCCAAGAAACTAGGCTGGCCTTCTGAACCTCTGCCCACCAGGTCAGAGTTCAGAAATCCACCTTAACAAATTGGTGGCAGCGGTGGGATAGGATCGAAGGTACCCAGTGTTGCACACTGGTAAAAGTATTGGCAGATTACACCTACCCAGGACACATAGTGAACTTAGTAGTAACGTAACAGTAAAGGCAAACGACCCATCTTAAAACATTGAAACAATAACCAACATAACCTTGAATGCTTCCAAGTCAGAAACATTGAGAATGATGTGTACCGAGAGAGGCTATTCTGCTCAACGTACAAAGAGTGAAATGATCCAAAGGATCATGGATTGGGAAGAGGTGCAACTCAATGCCATTACCTCAAATGAAACTGCAGAAGGTGGTGCGGCAGCTCTCAGTGACAGCTCTAGCAGAGCTGTCGCTGCACTCATCCATGGGACCCATGATGACAGGGATGATGTGATGTACCAAGTTTCCTCTGCCACCACTGATGCTGAGGCCATTCTTGAATTCAAGAAGCAAGAACTGCAGTTTAAGCAGAAGGAGCTTTAGTTCAACATGGCTAAGCTGAAAGTTGAGGAAGCAGAAAAACAGAAGGACAGGGATCACCAGTTGGAACTGGCCAAGCTTCAGGCTACAACTGGCTCTTCCAAGGGATCTGGGCATGGGTCTGGGTCCTCCTCTTATCCACAGTTTCCTAACGATCTGCTCAGTGTGCATGAGGAAAAGAATGACATTATGGACTGTTTAACTGCATTTGAGTCTGCATGTGAAGTCC
Source organism: Ambystoma mexicanum (assembly GCF_040938575.1). Taxonomy (NCBI): domain Eukaryota; kingdom Metazoa; phylum Chordata; class Amphibia; order Caudata; family Ambystomatidae; genus Ambystoma; species Ambystoma mexicanum. The sequence continues at coordinate 33,344,827 of NC_090934.1, forward strand.
AAGAGTTTGTGGATGCTGGTAAGTTTGCATGGCTGCTCAGTCGACTACCCCATTCTGGCTGCAGTGCTATCATGGAGATGTCAAAGGATGATAGAGTAGACTTTGCAAAATGTAAAGCAAACTCTCATCTTAAAGTTTGGGAAGACTCCTGCCGAATACTTAAAGAGATTTAGAGAGTACAAAAAGAAAGAAGGTAATACTTGGGTGTCCTATGTTACAGATTCCTTGAAAACTTGATTGGCTGGGTTGAAGGCTATAAGGTCTCCACCTTTGAGGGTATGATATGTCTTGTCATGCTTGAACATATTTTTGCATCTTCTTCCCCTGAGCTTAAGCAGCACATGGTCGATTCAAAGGAGTTAGATCCTAACAAACTGGCTAGTGCAGCAGATTTATGGGTATCACACATGGTGTCGCATAAGGACATGACTACCCCTGGTAAGCAGGAGGAGGGGAAAAGAACAAAGATAAGGAGGGTGGGGGATCTGATGAAGCTTCCTCCCAAAAGAGCCACAAAATGAAATGCAAGGGTAAGTCCCAAGATCATGTTCAGGGTAGTGGGAGTTATACTCCCAGACAGAACTCTGGTTATTGTAAGCCTGCCTATGTCCCAAGACCCAGTGGATCTTTTGTGACCTGTGGAGCAATTAACAATGTGAAGGGGGACACTAGGTGTAAGGTCAGAACCTTGGGGGTCCACTATGTGAGTCTGGCCTTACCCTCCTATGAGGAGGAAGAGATCACAGCGGCCTCCTTCTCCTCAGATGCCTTCCCCAGTGGGATAGAATCTGAGGTAGTCCTAGTTTCCCTGGGTTCCTGGGAGCCTTAAGTCTCAAAGGCTTATGCTAGCATTCCAGACAATACCAAGCACTGCTTTAAGGACAGTGTGCTAATCATTGGAGTTGACACTCCACCCCTTAGGGATAGTGAGGCCAGCAGAACTGTGGTGGATTCCACACCCCCTCTCAAGTTCTCACTAATGCCTGTAAATCTTACTATAAATGGTACTATGGTAAGGATTTCAGTGAGCATACAGAGGCAAGTCCCAGGTAAGGACCTGCTGGGGAATGATCTCAGAGAGTTAGGACTTGTGGGTGACACAGCAGTGAGACCATGCACGAGGTCACAGACCAGGGCTGCTAAGCCCAAGCCAAAGGGGAAACATAAGTCTAAAGGAAAGACAAGAGAGGGAAATAAAACATTCCCCCTAACTCACCTACCACTGAGGTGGAGGTAGTTGGCCAAACACCCGAACCTGACGAGGAAGAGGTGATGCCTGATATTCTTAATCCACACGACCATCCTGAACTCCAAAGTTTATTGGTTGAAGGTGGTCCTGATGGGGTTCAGTTTAAAAAGGGCCAACGTGAGTGCCCATCTCTGGAAGGCCTAAGGAGACAGGCCTGCTCCCAACTTGAGGGTGAACCTCCTGGGAAGCACAGGATTTATTGGGAAGGTGGGCTCCTCTCTAGTGAGCCCACAGAGTCTACAGAAGGAGACCATAGGAGGTTGGCGAGATCCCTTCATGTATGACCCTTCCTCCTGCAGCTGGTGCATGAAATCCCCGCTGCTGGTCACCTTGGCATCAAGAGAACCAAACAAAGGTTAGCCATGCACTTTGACTGTTCAAGATGGGGGTGTGTTAGGGAGAATTCTCCAGAATGGCTAATTTCCTTTACCTAATGAGTCCCTCAGCAGCTTTGCTGGATTTCTAGGATTTATTTTTTCACCTGGTAAGAGTGTGAGCCTTTTTTCCCACTCTTACATGTGTTTTCCTGTATGTGTTTTAACATTTTTGTGTTCATAGACTGTGGAGCCTCACCTACTCCACAGGCATCATATTTTTACTGTGTGTTACACAGCACCTTCAGTGCAGTGACACAGGGTTGTCTTTTAGACTTCCCAACTCAGACACCATTTTCTGAGACTGACTACTGTCTCCCAGAACATATAAAGTTTCCATTAACTTTATTAGCCTCTGTAAAACAACAGACCAAGCACAAATCATCTTACATGGAGTACTGGAAAGGGTTAATATTTATCCGTATTTGTCTGCTTCTCTTGGAGCATTGTTTCGCTCCCTTTTCATCTGGTGGCAGTGGTAACTATCCTATTTTTCCTACCGCGGTTATCTTAAATAACGTTAGTATTGTTTAGGCTATCTTGGTAGCCTCGAACTTAAACCCGCTAGACCATATATGTTTTTATTACGGTTCCGGCTGGGTTTATTCACCATTTCATTTTGTAAAAGTCTTTCTCGTGTTTTACTCTGCGCGCCAAACCAGGTTTGGTTCCTTTGTTCACCGTCTTTTTGCGGGCTTCTACGCAGAAGCCCTCCTTAGGCGCTTGCATGTCTGGGGGGGACAGGATGTGAGGGAGGGGTTTGTGACTCCCTGCACAGGGTCTCCCTGGAGACCCATGTCGCACTCTGAAATTATTGGCTGTGATGACTGTCCTGGCGGGACAACCACCCTGATGTGTGATTGACAGCCAGGCTGAGTGAATGGGGGAAAACTGTATAAAAAGCAGGTCTCTGGGTCTGGACAGGCAGAGTTGCCACTGGAATGAAAGAACCGATGAGGAGCTGACAGAAGAGGACCCCTACCACGACTGAACCGCCCGGTGAAGCCCTGCTGCAGGTCCGAATCCTCGAACTCTAAGAACAGAGAAGATTCTCCAGGAATCTTCTTCCCCTGAGCTGGTGGGACCAACCAGTCGACCCTAACTGCAAGCCAGGACTCCCTCCTCTGGTCGAATTTGCTGTACGGAGCTATAGTGGGCCGGATAGCCAGGAAGGTTGGACCCTGCTTGGGTTTTAAGGAGCGCACCTTTTATTTGTTGCTTTGCTCTGGTGCTGGATTCTTCCCTGGGTAGTGCAGGACCCTCCAGTCTTCCTACTTCATGTCAGTCCGACAGTCGCTTCAGGAACCGTGAGCCTGCAGTAACTACCAGGAACGTCTGCCTCAGCTACAGCTTCTTCTCCATTGAAAGGTACTGTTCAAATCCAGTTGTTCGTTTCGTTCAGCCGTGCTGAAAGTGTGTGAAATCTTTCTCCAATCCGAGGGCTCATCCTTCTCTACTCTTTAACCTAACTTTTCTGCCAACCAACTTCGTCCGGAACTCCTGGCAAAGACTTAACCGCGAACTATCCTGAGCTGTGTGATTTTGAGCAAAAGACTTTTGTCCTATTGACTTTGGCCATAAGCCTTTTTGATTTGATCCTATCAATGTAGTTCCACTTTCTAGATTGCCCTGCTTACTTACCTGTTGGTGCTGTTCAATTTCTACCTAACTTTGTCTTTCCCTCCCTTTTAAATTTCTGGAGTGCCCTTTGCTCCCACTTCATTTTATGAGCTTAACTTGTCTGGAACCTATTGGGAGTGGTGTGGTGTATTAAGAGTTCGGGCTGAGTTCAGTCTGCGGCAGTCGCTGGTCCTGTTGTTCTGGAGTGCCCTTTGCTCCCACTTCATTTTATGAGCTTAACTTGTCTGGAACCTATTGGGAGTGGTGTGGTGTATTAAGAGTTTGGGCTGAGTTCAGTCTGCGGCAGTCGCTGGTCCTGTTGGTTGCTGTGAGGAGCTGCTGCTACACCCAGCGTTTTGGAGATCCTGTGTTTTGGATCCCTTCTTCTTTAAGAAAAAGAAGCCCAACTCCCTTTAAAAACTCGCCCGGAGCGCGGAGCGCGGAGCGCGCGCGGAGTTCGGGCTGAGTTCAGTCTGCGGCAGTCGCTGGTCCTGTTGGTTGCTGTGAGGAGCTGCTGCTACACCCAGCGTTTTGGAGATCCTGTGTTTTGGATCCCTTCTTCTTTAAGAAAAAGAAGCCCAACTCCCTTTAAAAACTCGCCCGGAGCGGGAGCACGCGCGGAGTTCGGGCTGAGTTCAGTCTGCGGCAGTCGCTGGTCCTGTTGGTTGCTGTGAGGAGCTGCTGCTACACCCAGCGTTTTGGAGATCCTGTGTTTTGGATCCCTTCTTCTTTAAGAAAAAGAAGCCCAACTCCCTTTAAAAACTCGCCCGGAGCGCGGAGCGCGCGCGGAGCTCGGGCTGAGTTCAGTCTGCGGCAGTCGCTGGTCCTGTTGGTTGCTGTGAGGAGCTGCTGCTACACCCAGCGTTTTGGAGATCCTGTGTTTTGGATCCCTTCTTCTTTAAGAAAAAGAAGCCCAACTCCCTTTAAAAACTCGCCCGGAGCGCGGAGCGCGCGCGGAGCTCGGGCTGAGTTCAGTCTGCGGCAGTCCGCGGCCGTACGCCGCTGTACGCCGCTGAGGTGAAGCCCCGCCGGAGAGAAGGTAAGAAACCTGCCTCCATGGCTGAGTTGGGGCCCCTGACTCGTGCCATGTCCAGACAAACATTACAATCCAATGGCAAGTTGGACTCCCTTAGAGCGGAGGGCTCCCTGTCCGCCTATCCCGCTGAGCCCGAGCCAATCGATGTGGCGGTGTCTCGGGATTTGAATCCATTGACTGTGTCCTCCCTTCAGAGAGACTGTGTGCCTAAGGAGGGTTTGTCAGATGGCTCCTTGGGGAGTCATGACTGGGAGCAGCAGAGGTTGAGTGGGCCTCGTATGGTGGGCAAAGCACTCCTCAGCCCTGGTTCAGGCTTTGCCCACTCCATAAGTTCATCAAGCCCACACTCGCTACTTGAATCATTGATGCCTGGCTGCATCCATAGTCCCTCCTGTAATCCCTGTGCCGCTACATCACGGCGTCAGTCTTTAATTCCTGACCTAGCGCCTGAATTATCGAGCGATCCCATAGTGTCACCATTAGATCTGGAAGTGGGTGAAACCCCTCAGTTGATTGCGTCATATACACAGTCAGCGACGGACTTGTCCGTGGCAGTACCATCTGTCCCTGTGGTCGGCCAGGAGGAAACTTCGATTGACGAAGTCTGTGCAACCATTATAACCAACGATCATACCAAATTGAAGAGAAATGCCTCCGTCCCTGTCATGAATGACTCTCACCACGCGAACGAAGGAATAAGGGGAAGACCGCTGCATGAGTGCGATGTGACGGACCTCGAACTCATTGAGCACGAGAAAGAAATGGTGTTGGTCTCCACTAATGCTGAAATATTCGAACTAACGAACCTTGCTAACACTTGTAACCATCAAACACCGGAGGTAGAATTGAGCCCCGAACCCTCTGACGATATGGAAGTGAGATTAGATCCACTTTCGAACAAAGATCCGAAAGCATTTCCAAGATCAAGCGCTGAAATTGCGATTAACCTGAGTAAAGCCAAAGCAATTCGGAAAGAGAGATGTGCTACTGCTGAGTTGCAAAACTCACTTGCATACTCCCCTGCATGCAGCATAAACTCAACTCAGGTGTTAGATCTAGCAGGACGTGAAGCTAGACTCGCGGAACGCCTGACTTTGAAACAATGAAAGAACGCTTGTCTATAGGCCCCTCAAGAACTGAAATGGAGCCCCTTGACATCTACATTAGAAAGCCTCGCCCTGTCGGCCCCTATAATGCCGCAATGGTCTCCCCTCCGCAAATGTTCCATCACGTATCAAGAGAGGTGCAGAGAAATGCTGATGAAGTCTCAAGCCATCAGAGAAACAGACTCTCACGGCTAGAGAATCTAGGGGGGGACCGCGTCTCCAGTAACAACCAAAACTCATTGACGAAGATTGTATCTACCTGTTACACCCCGAGAACCCCGTTAAACTTCAAACCTACGAGTAACAAAAGGACCGGACCTGGAGAAATGGGGCCTAAGAAGCAAAAGGACCCACTGATCCCGTTTGATGGTAACACAGATGGTGATGCGGCCGCAGCCTACAAATCAAATCTGTCGGCTGCCGCCGCGCTTCAAATTCATAATAATGTGTTAGCCTTTCTTTTATACTGAGTTAGGGGACGACCGCTGTTGGACTTGCTTTTGTTTGGACATATTTACGCAGACGGCAGTACATTGGGGTAAGCTAATTTCAGTTATGTACTCATCGCGTAGCACTTTGAGCCACGGCCTTTGCATTCCGCTATTTTTAATATGCACGGTTTTGCTTTTCAAGCAAATTCCAGTTATGTACACATCGCGTAGTCTTCTGAATCATGGTTTTTTCGTTTTGCTATTTTTAATATGCACGGTTTTGCGCATTAGGTGTTGCCATTAAGGGCTGGCTGTACTTCATTGATATAGATCGCCACAAGTTCATTGAGACAGATCAGCAATAAAGCTGTGCAGGTAACGTTGTCCTTTTGCAATTTGTCATGTTAGGAACTTTTGAGATTCTAGTCATCTTGACTAATAAATTGGTTGCACTTACCATTGTCCCATTGTTTGGAATATAGGACGTCAGTATTACGACCACTGCGACAATTGCAATTTTCCACAAGCCGATATCTATCAGAGAGACTACATAATGGGTAATTGCTAAGTTGATACAAGTTGGTATTGCATGAAAACTATCGGGACATGGTACTTTACCCATACTTAAGGTATTAGTGATAACTGGACACCCATTCACAAAGCACACAGTTTGGTTTTTGGCATTTGGCTCAGTGGGTGCGGTGAGAGGCGCTGTAGTTGGAGGCACTGGGCTCTAGTTGGTGGCACATGTGAACCTATTGCATGGGTAAACTAAACACATTACTTAGATGGCACATATATAATATGCCATACTAATTATCCAGATACTCAATGTGTACAAGCTTTATCAAGTTCTTTCCTGTTGTCATTCCTTCACATGCGCTGATGATGACATGTTCCTGTTTATTTTATATGATAATATGATCTGGTAATGTATATATTACTTCATGGTTTCATGTTTTCCCTGTAGTCTATGCCACTGTCCTTGTTTTGGGTTATTTGCAATGTGTATTGTGGTGAAACATATGTGAATTTAAATGGTTTTAGATTACTTGTTTGGAGCAGAGCTTTGCCTTGAGAAAGACCTGTGGAGGTCGAAACACGTGTTGGCATACAACTGTCACATTTGGCGTACAACTGTGACATTTGAAGACGGGAAATGAACATAATTAAATAAGGAGGAAAAATATCTGAGTCTCCCTCGAAAAGTATTTTTTTATATGGACTTTGTAGCAATGGCGACACTTACCATTACTAATTAAGCATATGTACAATTTGTGTGAGCTGGTAGCGCATCCAACGGTGGAACAATTACTGTTTCTCTTCAATGTGGAGTAGGTTAGAGGTGCCTACATGTTCCATGAGGGTGCAGCAGCTAGTTTTGTTTGATTTAAGAGTGGGTTTTGATGAGATAATTAATCTCAAGGGCTTCCAATTACCTGGCGCGCCTCAGTTATACTGTTTTTTGTTTTCACTGCAAATACAGGATTCATATTAGTAGTGACATAAAATAAAATGAAGTTGGCCTTGTGCAAAATGTCCCTCAGATTCCAGCCACCCAAACGCATTCACAGGCCTTTGGACAACCTGTGGGGACCACAAAATACTGGTGGGCCCCTGTGCTGCAGTGGTGTCTGGTATATCGGTGCCTACTAGCCTAAACATGGTTATGCAATACAACACACCCTAGAGTGGGGGACTTGTAGCCAGGCCTGGCAAGTTAAAGGCCAGCATGTGTATTGTAGTGGAGAAGGGCACAGGCCAGGCCTATTATGACAAATTCTCTTCTTTAAACCCTTTTTGGCTGTGCAGTGTTTAGTCCTTTCTCTGTTTTCATACTCTCCTTTTCTTCCTGCAGACAGAGCTTGGGGCGAGACATGAGTTCCCAGGGAAGCCCACCCGCTCGAAGGTTCCCCATAGAGGCAGGAGACTCCCCGAGTCTGACCACTGCACCGGAGAACCAGGAGCCAGCCCCTGTCAGTGCCCCAGTCAGGTAAGGGCAGCGCTTCCTGAGTGCCTTGGACTGTGGCCCCCATCCTTTCTCTCCACCCCAGTATGCGCCCAGCCTGCCAGTGTCCCTTTGCCCATCCCCTTCCAGGTTCCCTCCTACCGCCCCCATCTTCTTCTATGTCAATAATGAATGCTTGAATGCTGTGTACAGGAGCATTCGAGCTTTGGTCTAGCTAACGCATGGCATGCCACCAGCACTCCCGCCCATCCTGCCTTCTCCCTCCCAACTCTAAGCTTCCTGCTTTGCCCCTGGATGTAATGTTTCGCACTTCAGCCCACACCACAACAAACAAACATGTTTGAAGTCTGTCTGTGCAATCCACAATCATGTGACCGGATACATAGTTCCACTGGAATGACAGAAGCGTCAGAAGAGCGTAGAGAAGAGATGGACGCAGATGAACAGTGCGCGTTGAGACGCAGACGTGGGCCGAGCTTGTGAGATGGAGAACTGCGAGCAAGATGGCGGAGCTCTATTTAAAGAAGCAGATTCCAGGAGCAGGGATTCACCACTTGAGGTCAGGCACCAAAGCTACAAGGATCCGCAGTGAGAGGGGACGTGTGGAGGAGTAAGGAGGAGAAAGCGCGCCATGCCATGCCATCAAAAGGAAGAGTGAGCACCTGGTGCAAGGGCCTCCAAGGGCGAGGGGAATCATGCCAGAACGGTGACACTGCCAGTGTGGCGAGAGGGTCGGAGACCCCAACGGTGGGCGAGTAACAGGAGGATGGGAGGAGAAGGCCAAGTAGTGAGTGGGAATCGCTGGCAAAGGAAAAGTGCCCCACTATGAGGAATAGAGCTTCAGGCGCAACACTGCAACTTGGAGGGAAGATTCCCAAGTGTGCAGCAGCCACAACTGAACATCTTATTTATAAGTGCAAGAGAGAGAGTTAAAGAAAGGAGGAAAGACGGAAAGATCGAGAAAGAAAGAGGGAGAAAGAGAGGGAGGGAAAGAAGGAAAGGGAAAGAAAAGAGAGGGAAAGAGAGAAAGGGAGTGGGAGAGAAAGAAAGAGAGAGAGAAAGAAAGCATGCACTGCTTCCTGGAATCAAGAGTGAAGGCTCTCAAGCGTGCAAGATGTGGGGTTCTCGTGACACGGAGACAAGGTGCAACCTAAGAAATACAAAGCGTCTGCAGAGAAGACAACAGGGTGCAGCATTTTTTTTACTTTTCAAAAATGATGGCATCTGATCGTGCCAAGCCCATGATTATGACATTTGAGAAGTTAACGCCCTGATTAACACTATGACTATTGGCTCTGAGCAGAGCCGGTTTGGATATAGCGCCTAGAGCACGCAGAGACCACCTTCTAGTGGGGGGAGATTTAGAGGTTGAGTAACACCAGACCTCTATAGCTGCATTCCAAAAGGCTCAGGCTTGGACCTGGAGAATGCTGGAGCTGGAATAATTCACAAGGACTATAGAAGAAATGTGAGGTTTAGCCTCTTTAATTTCAGAGAAGTGGCATTTCAGGTACAGGCACTCGGGGGCTAGCGCGACTCGTGTGTGAAAGGTCGACGGTCGACAGTACGAGTAGGTAGCCACTCTGAAATAAGCAACCCAAGATAACCTCCGTGCCTAAAAGGTCATGGCTCCAACCCACCACCTGCATCGCACAGACGATTTAAGGTCTCCAGAATGTGCAGAAGCTCAAGGAAATCCCTGAGCCAAACGTATCACATATATGTCCCGGCATGAGAGTCTTGTCCACACAAGAAAGCAGCTTGTTGCAATGAGTGCAACACATTCTAAAAGCCAATGGGCCACCTTGACTATAGTATCAGCTCAGAAGATGGTTCAGAAAGCCGGAACAGGTTTGGCTCACTCCTGCCTCAAAGCTGCGCATTTGGGAATGGCTAAAACAAAAGATCACTGATTGAGCCGTCTCCACGGTCCCGGTAGTCCTACAAAAAGATACCATTAGGCCTGTGGCGCGTGCCGCCGGAAGACAAGTCATAGATACGTTCCACCAGCCCTTTTACAGCCTCTCTGTGTCATACATATAACATTTGAATGAGTAGTGATGACATTTTGCGTCCACCTCTTCCAATAGATGCTGGCTATAATGGACTCAGCTTTTCTCTTGTGCAGTATTGCCCCTCGGAGTATCCTCAGATCATTAATAATGTGGCTCGCCCAGGAAATACTCACTGACCAGGGCCCTTCCTTTCTGTCCGAGCTGAAAAAGACGAAAGATCAGTTGAATATTACGACCTTTCTTACATCGGCTTTAGGTTTTGTCGTCAAACACACAGTTTGGTTGAAGGTTTCAACAAACCCCCATCTGCTACACTGGATCCCCTTTGCTGTGTGTAAACCTCCATAGATCTCATCCTGCTTTGGACCCCATGAGCTGTTCTATAGGTGCGATCCACGCAGTGTTCTAGGCATGAGCCCAGAGGCATGGAAGAGCAAGAAGACACACATCCTAACTTAGCCGAGCTTGTAGAGAATACTCAACCGCGGCATAGCTTCCTTGCAAGGTTTGCGCTACCCTGAATGGGATAACAGTAGTTCAACAGCCTGTGAGAATTTGGAGATGGCTTGGACAAACAGTCTTATATGATAAAAGTCCCTGCCTGCATGTATTCAAAAGAGAACATGAGGTACTGGTCTTGTTGCCCAACATCTACAGCAAGCTATTGGTATAATGGAGCAGGTCTTTTGGGTGAATTGAGCCATAGTCAATTTCAACTCCCGGGTTCATCAACCTGATCAGCAGAAAAAAAGACAACATTGTCATGTACTTGGCTTAAGGCATCACAGACCCGAGTAAAAGAGATGTCCGAGCTTGTCTTCTGAATCCCAATCAAGAAGCAAGCATCAATATAGTATAGATTCTGGAAGAGACTATGGACATTCCCAATATTACGGACACTCTAACGGGAATCAAGAAACAAGAACTAGAATAATGTCTTTTTATCTGGCTTCTCACACTTTATCTGACCAACCAGAGAGTCTTATTATCAGCATTATCGACTTGAAACCCATCCAGACAAATGCATATGAGAAAGTCGCTATCTCACCCTAGCATGCCACTCCAGCAGCCAAAAAGGTGTACAAAGGAAAATGTAAATGGCAGTCAATAAGAAGTCTGTTAGTGAATAGTTCTTGCCCATTGTCTTGGTTCTCAAACCTGATGGTCTGTAAAGGTTCTGTATAGACTTTTGATGGCTAAATAATTTGAGGCTTATCTCAGGCCCTCCATTGCTGAGTTCATTGAGTGTCCGGGGCAATCTAAATCCATTTCCCCATTAAATCTTACAAAGGCTATTGGCAAATGTAACTCCACCCAGGGGATAACCAAAAGGACACTTGTTCTACATTTTAGGGTCTGTGTCAGATTATACTCTTGCCTGGAAGACTGGCTACATTTCAACAGTTAATAGATCACCACTCACGAAAACACCAATCTCGTGCCGCAGCAAATCAGGGTAAAGTCATTATCCATAGCTTCACTGATAAAGAGTGCTTACGCCATCTGAAGTTGGTCTGTTTTCTCATTGTCGGTACAGGCCTGACAGCCAACCCTTGTTGGAATTGGCACAGTTTTGTCAGAGGTCCGGGATAAAGGGGAGAAACCAATAATTTTACTAAGCCTCTAGCTGTTGCCCGGGATATGTTCATTTCCATCATTGAAAGGAACTGCTTAGCAATTAAGTGGACAGTAGAGGGTCCACTGTATTTAACAGATAGACACTTCAACCTGGTTACTGAACATGTCCTTTTGGTCTTTTCGCCTCGGAACAAACACACAAATACCAGAGTCTTGAGATGGTGTCTACCCTTGAAACAATTCCAGTTTCTGGTACAGCACAGTAGACAGGGAAAAAACATTAAGAGGCTGACTTTTTATCTCGCTCCCCACTTTGTTTCTTTCAAAGTGAAACGAGATCGCAAAGGGAAGGTGTGTGGTGAATTTAACTCATTGCCCCACGACAAAGAGAAGCTTTCGAAATCTCTCACTGATTGTCACAATCTTGTGAGTACAGCTTCTGCTCTGCGGCAAAGACAAAAGCAGCTGGAAGACCAGAGGGGGAGATCCTTCTGGGACAAAAGGGACGCTGATGAACGGGGCACACTAAGAAGCTGAGTAGGCGTCATGATCTTGAGAACTGTGAAAAAGATGGAAGGAGCCATGCAAAAGGCAGCTGGACACTTCTAGAAGGGCTCCCCACTTCATGCCAGACACTGCAAGGAGGGGCAATACCCCAGAACCTGTGGTGGGGGAAGGAAGAGAGCAGTACCTTACCACACCAAAGAGGGCTAGTGGCCGCTGGGACCAAGTGCTGTGATTTAGACGGAACATGCCTCCACCCTCTCCCTCCCACCCAGTGTCCCTCCACCCTGCCCCATCCTGTCAGTCCTCCAACCTGCCCCCAACCTCTGTTTTCCTCAAACTCTTCTTCTCCTTTCCATCTAGTTGCTGTGCCCTTATACTCTCTGTCACTTCCTCCTGTCCTCTGCCATGACCTGTCCACTTCAGTACCTCTCCAACCTACCCATCGTGTCAGTCACCCTCTTAGCTCCCACCAAAAGTGCCCTGCCACACACCAGTATTGGCCCACCAACACACCCCTGTCCTTTCAGTGTTCCTCCCACCAGCCCAGACTGCCCATTCAACTTGCCTGTCCCCTCATGTTTGCTTCAATCTACCAGATCTTCCCAGTGTCCAGCTAACCCATCGCATCCACCTTGTGTTCCTCTAACCCATCCCATCCACCTAGTGTCTCTCTAACCCATCCCATCCGCCAGTTCCCATCAGATCCATCCCATCCACCCAGTGTCCTGCTAACCCATCGCATCCACCTTGTGTTCCTCTAACCCATCCCATCCACCTAGTGTCTCTCTAACCCATCCCATCTGCCAGTTCCCATCAGATCCATCCCATCCACCCAGTGTCCTGCTAACCCATCGCATCCACCTTGTGTTCCTCTAACCCATCCCATCCACCTAGTGTCTCTCTAACCCATCCCATCCGCCAGTTCCCATCAGATCCATCCCATCCACCCAGTGTCCTGCTAACCCATCGCATCCACCTTGTGTTCCTCTAACCCATCCCATCCACCTAGTGTCTCTCTAACCCATCCCATCCGCCAGTTCCCATCAGATCCATCCCATCCACCCAGTGTCCTGCTAACCCATCGCATCCACCTTGTGTTCCTCTAACCCATCCCATCCACCTAGTGTCTCTCTAACCCATCCCATCCGCCAGTTCCCATCAGATCCATCCCATCCACCCAGTGTCCTGCTAACCCATCGCATCCACCTTGTGTTCCTCTAACCCATCCCATCCACCTAGTGTCTCTCTAACCCATCCCATCCGCCAGTTCCCATCAGATCCATCCCATCCACCCAGTGTCCTGCTAACCCATCCCATCCACCTTGTGTTCCTCTAACCCATCCCATCCACCTAGTGTCTCTCTAACCCATCCCATCCGCCAGTGCCCATCAGATCCATCCCATCCACCCAGTGTCCTGCTAACCCATCCCATCTACCTTGTGTTCCTCTAACCCATCCCATCCACCTAGTGTCTCTCTAACCCATCCCATCCGCCAGTGCCCATCAGATCCATCCCATCCACCCAGTGTCCTGCTAACCCATCCCATCCACTTTGTGTTTCTCTAACCCATCCCATCCACCTAGTGTCTCTCTAACCCATCCCATCCACCAGTTCCCATCAGATCCATCCCATCCACCCAGTGTCCTGCTAACCCATCCCATCCACCTTGTGTTCCTCTAACCCATCCCATCCACCTAGTGTCTCTCTAACCCATCCCATCCGCCAGTGCCCATCAGATCCATCCCGTCCTGCTAACCCATCCCATCCACTTTGTGTCCTCTAACCCATCCCATCCACCTAGTGTCTCTCTAACCCATCCCATCCGCCAGTTCCCATCAGATCCATACCATCCACCCAGTGCCCTGCTAACCCATCCCATCCACCTTGTGTCGCTCTAACCAATCCCATCCTCCCAGTGTTTCTCTAACCCATCCCATCCTCAAGTGCCCATCAGATCCATCCCATCCACCCAGTGTCCTGCTAACCCATCCCATCCACCTTGTGTCTCTCTAACCAATTACATCCGCCTAGTGTCCATTAGATCCATCCCATCCACCCAGTGTCCATCAAGCCCATCCCATCCACCCAGGGTCCATCTGGCCAGTTCCTGGTGTGTCAGTGTTCCTCCAAATTGACTCCCCTCCTCGCTATCTTTGCAATCTTCCCCCATCTTCTGTGGTTCTCCAACCCTCAAAACAGCAGTGGTCTGCTAAACTGACCCATCCTTCCTGCATCCCTACAATCCTTCCCTCCCCCTAGCGCGTGTGAGGAAGGAGGAGCAACCGTTCTTCTCCATTCTACTGCCCCAATCTACCCTCATACTTCCAGTATCTTGTCAATCTCCCCCTACCATCCCTACAACTACCCCATAACTCCAGAGGCCCTCCAAGCTTCCCTCATAAGTCCAGTGTTCCTCCTTAGGTGTCCCTACCCCCATGCTTCTAACGCCCCTCCAATCCCAACCACAATCTCCTCTCATACTTCCAGTGTCCCATCAAGCTCCGTCACCCAGCGTCCCTACAACTTCCCCCTCATAACTCCAGAGACCCTCCAAGCTTCCCCCACATGCTCTGTGTACCTCCTTTGCCTCCCTCCTAGTGGCATAGACTACCTTCATACCTCCAGTTTCCCACCAATCTCCCCCCTTCAGCAAACTTACAACTTCCCCATAACCTCAGAGGTCCTCTAAGCTTCCCCCACATGTTTGGTGTTCCACCTTTTGATCCCTGCTAGTGCCCCAAACTACCCTCATACATTCAGTACCCCTCCAATCCAAACCCCCAATCTCACCTCATACTTCCAGTCTCGCCAATCCCCCCAAGCATCCCTACAACTTCCCTGTAAGCTCAGGGGTCCTCCAATCTTCCCCCATATGCTCAGTGTTCCTCATTCTGATCCCTCCCAGTGCCCTCAAACTCCCCAACCTACCTTCATACTTTTAGGGCCCTTTCCCCTCCATCCATGTTTCTCCCACCCTTCTCATTTCCCCCAGTATCTGTCTAGCTTACTGCACCCCTTTCCTCTGTATCCACTTACCCCATCCCCTGGTTCCCACCTTCTATTCCAGTGTCAATCCAACATGTCCATCCTCTGAGTGTCACTTTGCCGCTCTCCCCAAATAGTCTCCCTCCAACCTCTCTGTATACATCTGACCTGCTCTCTCTCAGGATTCACCCCCATCTTACCCATCGACCCCGCGTGCAGGCAAATAATTGGCTCTCTTCTCCTCTTGCAGGCCTCTGAGGAGATGCCCCGGGTGCCACTGCTTGACACTGCTCCATGTTCCCATCGACGTCTACATGGCCATGGGGGGCCATCCCAGGACAGGAGCTACCTGAGGAGGCCCAGCTGAGCTCTGGGGTCCAGAAGGGTGCCGCTGGGGCCTGGCGCCCCCCGAGCCATGCATCACCACCTGAGACCAAACAATGTACATTCTAATAAAGGCACACAGTGAAATCTTTTCTACCCCAGCCTGTGAGCATCTGTCCTTTCATCTGGGTGCATCAGACGGATGGGGTTAGGGGATCACGCCCCCTAGAGGCTGTGACAAGGTCAAAAGCAGGACTCGCATTTATCCTTTGAGATTGTTGCAACTAGGAGAATTCTTCCTGTATGTATTGCAGAGGCTGTAATGTCAGCTTCAGGATGGTTAATCAATATTTACGATTAGCACTACCGAATTGTGCTGACGCACTGGCACTTAAGGGTATAGAAGTGGACCAGGATGGACGACACACAATATGCCATATTGAGGACACCTGGCATGCCCGATACCCTATGATTCCACAGAAGCATCCTTGCTGGGAGCAGATAAGTCTGGGTTACACTGATGCCAATAATCGTGAGGGTCAAGGGAACATGATGGGTCTGAATCAAGCCTCACTGAAGGACGTGCTGACCCAATCCTCCAGGCATGCACTCAGGAGCAGGGCAAAGGAGCCAGTCCTCCAGGCCTGCACTCGGGAGCAGGGCAAATTACCCAGTCCTCCAGGCCTGCACTCAGGAGCAGGGCAAATTACCCAGTCCTCCAGGCCTGCACTCAGGAGCAGGGCAAATTACCCAATCCTCCAGGCCTGCACTCAGGAGCAGGGCAAATTACCCAGTCCTCCAGGCCTGCACTCAGGAGCAGGGCAAATTACCCAGTCCTCCAGGCCTGCACTCAGGAGCAGGGCAAAGGAGCCAGTCCTCCAGGCCTGCACTCAGGAGCAGGGCAAATTACCCAGTCCTCCAGGCCTGCACTCAGGAGCAGGGCAAATTACCCAGTCCTCCAGGCCTGCACTCAGGAGCAGGGCAAACTACCCAGTCCTCCAGGCCTGCACTCAGGAGCAGGGCAAATTACCCAGTCCTCCAGGCCTGCACTCAGGAGCAGGGAAAAGGAGCCAGTCCTCCAGGCCTGCACTCAGGAGCAGGGCAAAGGAGCCAGTCCTCCAGGCCTGCACTCGGGAGCAGGGCAAATTACCCAGTCCTCCAGGCCTGCACTCGGGAGCAGGGCAAATTACCCAGTCCTCCAGGCCTGCACTCAGGAGCAGGGCAAATTACCCAGTCCTCCAGGCCTGCACTCAGGAGCAGGGCAAATTACCCAGTCCTCCAGGCCTGCACTCAGGAGCAGGGCAAAGGAGCCACTCCTCCAAGCCTGCACTCAGGAGCAGGGCAAATTACCCAGTCCTCCAGGCCTGCACTCAGGAGCAGGGCAAATTATCCAGTCTTCTAGGCCTGCACTCGGGAGCTGGGCAAATTACCCAGTCCTCCAGGCCTGCACTCAGGAGCAGGGCAAAGGAGCCACTCCTCCAGACCTGCACTCGGAAGCTGGGCAAATTACCCAGTCCTCCAGGCCTGCACTCAGGAGCAGGGCAAAGGAGCCACTCCTCCAGGCCCGCACTCAGGAGCAGGGCAAATTACCCAGTCCTCCAGGCCTGCACTCAGGAGCAGGGCAAAGGAGCCAGTCCTTCAGGCCTGCACTCAGGAGCAGGGCAAAGGAGCCAGTCCTTCAGGCCTGCACTCAGGAGCAGGGCAAATTACCCAGTCCTCCAGGCCTGCACTCAGGAGCAGGGCAAATTACCCAATCCTCCAGGCCTGCACTCAGGAGCAGGGCAAATTACCCAGTCCTCCAGGCCTGCACTCAGGAGCAGGGCAAATTACCCAGTCCTCCAGGCCTGCACTCAGGAGCAGGGCAAATTACCCAGTCCTCCAGGCTTGCACTCGGGAGCTGGGCAAATTACCCAATCCTCCAGGCCTGCACTCAGGAGCAGGGCAAATTACCCAATCCTCCAGGCCTGCACTCAGGAGTAGGGCAAATTACCCAGTCCTCCAGGCCTGCACTCAGGAGCAGGGCAAATTACCCAGTCCTCCAGGCCTGCACTCAGGAGCAGGGCAAATTACCCAGTCCTCCAGGCCTGCACTCAGGAGCAGGGCAAAGGAGCCAGTCCTCCAGGCCTGCACTCAGGAGCAGGGCAAATTACCCAGTCCTCCAGGCCTGCACTCAGGAGCAGGGCAAAGGAGCCAGTCCTCCAGGCCTGCACTCAGGAGCAGGGCAAATTACCCAGTACTCCAAGCCTGCACTCAGGAGCAGGGCGAATTACCCAGTCCTCCAGGCCTGCACTCAGGAGCAGGGCAAAGGAGCCACTCCTCCAGGCCTGCACTCAGGAGCATGGCAAATTACCCAGTCCTCCAGGCCTGCACTCGGGAGCAGGGCAAATTACCCAGTCCTCCAGGCCTGCGCTCGGGAGCAGGGCAAATTACCCAGTCCTCCAGGCCTGCACTCGGGAGCAGGGCAAATTACCCAGTCCTCCAGGCCTGCACTCGGGAGCTGGGCAAATGACCCAGTCCTCCAAATTACCCAATCCTCCAGGCCTGCACTCGGGAGCAGGGCAAATTACCCAATCCTCCGGGCCTGCACTCGGGAGCAGGGCAAATTACCCAATCCTCCAGGCCTGCACTCGGGAGCAGGGCAAATTACCCAGTCCTCCGGGCCCGCACTCGGGAGCTGGGCAAATTACCCAGTCCTCCAGGCCCGCACTCGGGAGCAGGGCAAATTACCCAGTCCTCCAGGCCCGCACTCGGGAGCTGGGCAAATTACCCAGTCCTCCAGGCCCGCACTCAGGAGCAGGGCAAATTACCCAGTCCTCCAGGCCCGCACTCGGGAGCTGGGCAAATTACCCAGTCCTCCAGGCCCGCACTCAGGAGCAGGGCAAATTACCCAGTCCTCCAGGCCTGCACTCAGGAGCAGGGCAAAGGAGCCAGTCCTCCAGGCCTGCACTCAGGAGCAGGGCAAATTACCCAGTCCTCCAGGCCTGCACTCAGGAGCAGGGCAAATTACCCAGTCCTCCAGGCCTGCTCTCAGGAGCAGGGCAAAGGAGCCAGTCCTCCAGGCCTGCACTCGGGAGCAGGGCAAATTACCCAATCCTCCAGGCCTGCATTCGGGAGCAGGGCAAATTACCCAGTCCTCCAGGCCTGCACTCGGGAGCTGGGCAAATTACCCAGTCCTCCAGGCCTGCACCCAGGAGCAGGGCAAATTACCCAGTCCTCCAGGCCTGCACTCAGGAGCAGGGCAAATTACCCAGTCCTCCAGGCCTGCACTCAGGAGCAGGGCAAAGGAGCCAGTCCTCCAGGCCTGCACTCAGGAGCAGGGCAAAGGAGCCAGTCCTCCAGGCCTGCATTCAGGAGCAGGGCAAATTACCCAGTCCTCCAGGCCTGCACTCAGGAGCAGGGCAAATTACCCAGTCCTCCAGGCCTGAACCCAGGAGCAGGGCAAAGGAGCCAGTCTATGGGGGCAGTCACGAGCAGAGCAAAGGACCCACTCTATGGTTGTACTCATGAGCAGGGCAAAGGACCCAGTCTATGGTTACACGCACGAACAGGGCAAATTACCCAGTCTATGGTTCCACTCACTAAGAGGGCAATGGACCCAGTCTATGGTTGCACCCACGAGCATGGCACATTGCCCAGTCTATGGTTGCACTCACGAGCAGGGCAAAGGAGCAAGTCTATGGGGGCAGTCACAAGCAGGGCAAATTACCCAGTCTATGGTTGCACTCACGAGCAGGGCAAAGGACCCAGTCTATGGTTGCACTCACAGGCAGGGTAAATGACCCAGTCTATGGCTGCACTCACGAGCAGGGCAAAGGGCCCAGTCTATGGCTGCACTCACGAGCAGGGCAAATTTCCCGGTCTATGGTTGCACTCACGAGCAGGGCAAAGGAGCCAGTCTATGGGGGCAATCACGAGCAGGGCAAATTACCTGGTCTATGATTGCACTCAGGAGCAGAGCAAAGGACCCAGACTATGGTTGCACTCACAAGTAGGGCAAAGGACCCAGTGTATAGGGCCAGTCACGAGCAGGGCAAATTACCCAGTCTATGGTTGCACTCACGAGAAGGGCAAAGGACCCAGTCTATGGTTGCACACACGAGCAGGGCAAAGGAACCAGTTTATGGGTGCACACACGAGCAGGGCAAAGGACCTAGTCTATGGTTGCACTCGAAAGCAGGGCAAATTACCCAGTCTATGGTTGCACTCACGAGGAAGGCAATGGACTCAGTCTATGGTTGCACTCACGAGCAGGGCAAAGGAGCCAGTCTATGGGGGCAATCACGAGCAGGGAAAATTACCCAGTCTATGGTTGCACTCACGAGGATGGCAATGGACTCAGTCTATGGTTGCACTCACAAGCAGAGCAAAGGACCCAGTCTATGGCTGCACTCACGAGCAGGGCAAAGGGTCCAGTCTACGGCTGCACTCACGAGCAGGGCAAATTACCCAGTCTATGGTTGCACTCACGAGCAGGGCAAATTGCCCGGTCTATGGTTGCACTCAGGAGCAGGGCAAAGGAGCCAGTCTATTGGGGCAATCACGAGCAGGGCAAATTATCTGGTCTATGGTTGCACTCACGAGCAGAGCAAAGGACCCAGACTATGGTTGCACTCACAAGTAGGGCAACGGAGCCAGTGTATAGGGGCAGTCACGAGCAGGGCAAATTACCCAGTCTATGGTTGCACTCACGAGAAGGGCAAAGGACCCAGTTTATGGGTTCACACACGAGCAGGGCAAAGGACCTAGTCTATGGTTGCACTCACGAGAAGGGCAAAGGACCCAGTCTATGGTTACACTCACGAGCAGGGCAAAGGACCCAGTTTATGGGTTCACACACAAGCAGGGCAAAGGACCTAGTCTATGGTTGCACTCAAAAGCAGGGCAAATTACCCAGTCTATGGTTGCACTCACGAGGAAGGCAATGGACTCAGTCTATGGTTGCACTCACGAGCAGCGCAAAGGAGCCAGTCTATGGGGGCAATCACGAGCAGGGAAAATTACCCAGTTTATGGTTGCACTCACGAGAAGGGCAAATGACCCAGTCTATGGTTGCACTCACGAGCAGGGCAAAGGACCCAGAGTATGCTTGCACTCACGAGTAGGGCAAAGGACCCAGTCTATGGTTGCACTCATGAGCAGGGCAAAGGAGCCAGTCTATGTTTGCACTCACGAGCAAGGAAAATTACCCTGTCTATGGTTGCACTCCCGAGTAGGGCAAAGGACCCAGTCTATGGTTGCACTCACGAGTAGGGCAAAGGACCCAGTCTATGGTTGCACTCACGAGCAGGGCAAAGGACCCAGTTTATGGTTGCACTCACGAGGAAGGCAATGGACCCAGTCTATGGTTGCACTCACAAGCAGAGCAAATGACCCAGTTTATGGTTGCACTCACGAGGAAGGCAATGGACCCAGTCTATGGTTGCACTCACAAGCAGAGCAAAGGACCCAGAGTATGCTTGCACTCACGAGTAGGGCAAAGGACCCAGTCTATGGTTGCACTCACGAGCAGGGCAAAGGACCCAGTCTATGGTTTCTGTAACAGTACTGACTCTAAGTGTTGCATTCTAGCAGGTTCAAAAGACACCGGCGACAGCCACTGAGGGTCTGCTTTTTTAATTTGTTTATTTATTGTGCAATAACCAGCCATGAAGGTCTGCTTCATGGGCCTCATTCCGAGTATGGCGTTAAGGGATAGCGGCCACCGCTAACGAGAGCGGTGGCGGTAATCCCTTACCGCCATACTCCGAGTTCCCTTAGCGCCATGGTGCTTTTAACACCTGCTTTTAGCAGGCGTTAAATACCATGGCGCTAAGGGACCTTGATGTTAATTACGCCACCGTAATTTACGGTGGCGTAATTGACGCCTTCCCCACTCCCATTATGCCCTATGGGGCGAGAATGGGAATGGGGAAGGGTAAATGGGGATTGGGGAATTACCGCCCCGCCAACCTTGGAATGGGGCGGTAATTCCGCCAACCACCAAGGCGCTGCCGGTCCGGGTACGGCGTCAACCAAGGCGTTAATAGCGCCATTGGTTAGCGCCGTACTCGGAATGAGGCCCATGTCTGGTTTAGCAGTGCCAAATACTATTAAAAACTATTGCTCCTAACCCATAATTAAGGAATAATTCTTCCAAAAGAAGATGAGTAATTTGTTCTTAGAGCTAGAGATCTTAAGACACTCCTGCTTGGGCCTGTTGAAGGACCTGTACTCTGGCCAACTAATTGATCTTGTTTGGCAACGCTGCTTGTGTGTCCAAAATATGCGAGAGGGGCTGGCTCTCTCTGGATTTATTAAGGGCCTTCATTTAGTGCAACCCAGATAATGATGTTATTACGTTATTATGTTGAGAATATGCTGGACTACCGGGTTCCTATTACTTTGCCTATTCTGTCTAATTTGTCTGTTTGTATTTTGCTTTTCATGCTTGGTTTTGCTCTTTTCTTTTTTTTCTCTGTCTTGACTATGAATAACTGTTTCTTAAACTGTAAATAATTATTTTGTAAAGGTTTGATAAAACCATATCCAAATAAAAAAAATAAAAAAATAAACAGACCTTTCTCAAAAATAAAAGTAGGTGTGCCTAACAACAATGATACTCAACTCAATTAGATACAAAAGTATACATTTTTAATTAAATAAATATCATCTAAAATACACAATACATGTATATAAAAACATCGCCACCCGTGGCATGGACTCACCAAACCACCACCAAAACAGAGCATACTACTGTATCACAGTTATTATTAAATATGCCTTCATGGCAAGTTAAAACAGGGTTCATTTCAGTTGTTACACTTAACCAAGTTTTAACTTGCCATATTGGCACTGCTTGTCACACTTTAGAATATACTGACCTCTATACTAAGGTTGACCTTCCACGCATAATACCCTAGAGTCTCTCAGAGTTATAGTTGTGTACTGAAGGTTGCCTCAGAACTCACCAATGGAAATTACAAAAGTAATCCAAACAAAGGCGTGTACACTAGGCAAGAAGTATTGCAATTTATTCTGGGCGCAGGCACAGCTGGGAAAGCAAAATGTACACAGAATGCGAAGCAAGACTGCATGAAGGCGCTGTCAAAGATACACCCCGAAAACAAAAGCTTTTATAATCATGCAAACTAATTAGCATCAACGCATTTTGCAACATTAGGATAGTCCTCTATGTGAAGCTGATTGGTGAAGTCATAATTCCCCTATAGAAGGGTATACATTATCTTGAAATGATTGGGTTCTGCAAACCTTACCACATCACCTTGGGCCCCTTCTATGACGTCACAGTCCAGCCCACAATTCCCACATCATAGCGCCAAGACATTGAGACATTTCAGATGGCCAACGGATCTTTATTCATCTGCTGCCGGTCATCTCCATCCGTTTCTCATGGGAATACAACCGATCATGACACTGCAAGAGCCTTGAATCATTGACAAGTTACCATTTTGATGTTTCACCTTAGGAACTCTTCGAACCTCTTCCCAGGCTGAGATGGGCTAAGGATCAATTTGAAACTGCCATGTTTGTGCATTCACTGTCTTTTCCCGGCACCCGCGAGATTCGCTTCCTGACCTCAGAAGTATTAAAGGCTGTTTGTGTTCAATTTCTTGCCATATAATGCTAGCATCGTGTAATTTTCAATGTGCTTCCAGCCTCTGCGGCTACTAGGCAAGTTAATAAAACGTGAATTCATTCTTAGTGGAAAGCATTCTCTATGGCCTGTTTACAGTGACTCGGTCTAATGTTAAACCTGTATACTTACATGTAACCCACTTTTATCGCGCATATGTTATTTGCTTGCAACGCAATTCATTAAGGCATTCTCCAATCTAGTGTATAGAACTGTGTGGCTATCAACAAAGCCCCCTCCCGTTTTAGTGGGCTAATCCCACAGCTGAGAAGTTTGCGTCTTTTTACCATGCTGAACTTGCATTTTTACCACATTATTGTCTAATCCCAGCCAGTTTACTGAGATCCTGGATTGAACATCCGCTTGATCTAGGAGTACTGTGGATGGTCCGTAAGGATCCTAGATTATTTGAATTCCAGCTGAAGATAATCACTGAGGATCCTGGATGGTCAGAGGTCATGCTGGAAAAAGTCACTGAGGATCCTGGATTGTCCAACTCCATCTGTATCACTGAGAATACTGGATGGTCCCTGAGGATATTGGAGGATCTGCATTCCAGCTGCAAATAGTCACTAAGGACCCTGGATGGTCCAACTCCAGCATGATCACTGAGAATCCTGGATGGTCTGTATTCACGCTGGAGATGATCACTAAGGATAGTGGATTGTCCAACTCCAGCTGGATTGCTGAGTATTCTGGATGGTCCCTAAGGATCCTGGGTGAGGTACCTCTAGCCAGAGATTATCTCAGTGAATTCAGGATTGTCCAACACCAGTCAGATCATTGAGTATCCTGGCTGTCTGTCTCCAGCTGGATCTCTAAGGGTCATGGGTGGTCCTGCTCCAACTGGATCACCGTGGATCCTGGATGGCCCACCTCCAACTGGATCACTAAGGATCCTTGATGGTACAACTCCAGCTGGATCACTCAGGATCCTGGATGGCCAGTACTCATGTTGGAAGTGGTTCCTGAGGATTCTGGATGATTCAACTGCCAGACACGACGGACAGAGATGTTCGCTGGGGTTCCAGTGTGCTTTGACAGCAGCTGGAGCACTGTGGATTCTGGATGTTTAACTGCAGATGAATCACATAAGATCCTGGATGGTGCAACTCCAGCTAGATCACTGGAGATCTTGTGTAGCCTTATCTGTAG
The DNA here is from genome assembly GCF_040938575.1 of Ambystoma mexicanum. Taxonomy (NCBI): domain Eukaryota; kingdom Metazoa; phylum Chordata; class Amphibia; order Caudata; family Ambystomatidae; genus Ambystoma; species Ambystoma mexicanum. The sequence continues at coordinate 33,368,810 of NC_090934.1, forward strand.
CCAGGGATGATCACTGAGGATCCTGGGTGGTCTAAACCCGGTCTGGGTGGTCTAAACCTGGTCTGAATTCATGCTGGAGATAATCACTGAGGATCCTGAATTCTCTAACTCCAACTAGATCACTGAGTATGCTGGATGGTCCCTGGGGGTCCAAGATGGCTCACGTCTGGCCACAGATGACCAAAGAAGGTCCATGATTTTCTGACACCAGTGAGAATCCTGAATGGTCCAACTAGTCCAGCTGGATCACTGAGGATCCTGGGTGCTGTCTGGAGATCCTGCATGGTTTGAATTCCAACTTCGAGGATCACTGAATGGTCCAACTCCAGCTGAATCACTGAGGATCCAGGGTGGTCCAACTCCTGCTGTAACACTGAGGATTCTGATGGTCTAACTCCAACTGGATCACTGAGGAGCCTGGGTGGTTCTGCCTCAGCTGGATCAGTGAGGACCCTGGTGGATTCAACTGGATAGCGGAGTATCCTAGATGGTCCCTGAGAATCCTAAATTATCCACCTTCAGTCATAGATACTCACCAAGGCTTCAGGATGGTCTGACAATGCATAAATTAGTTTTCAAAAATTGGTTAGCAGAGTTTGTTAACTAAACATTTCTTGATTAGCAAACAGGCCCATTTGATTAGCAAATATGTGCTATATTGTTAATGTCACCAAACGTTATTTGTACTATTAGAAACCTAGGGGTGTTCTCACATATGCTCCCCTGGGATATCTATGCTGTTGGCTAGGGACCCTGGGGGTGGACAAGTGAGGGAGGATCCCCTGGACAGAGGGCCCTTGGGGTTGGAGGTGTCATGCTCAGGTAAGACATGGTATTCCACATCCTCGTTTCAGAAAGGAACCCCTGTCCCAGAAGTGGTTATGCAATATTGTTCACCTTGTTCCCTTGTCTCTGAGAATTGCAGGAGATATTAACACCCCAGACATGTTAAACAGAGGCATAGAAAGATAGGGTATGAAGTATCTTGGAACAAAACACACTATTCTCCTGGGCCTTGGGCCAAACAGTCTAACCCTTCCCCGACCCTTTTAGGTCATCAAAAGGCATTTCCCTTTCATTCCCCTCTTGGGATGTGTAACAGTACTGAGAAGAGGAAGTAGCAACTGAGAGTTATGAAGATTACACCCTTTCCCCATTCCAGTACTGAGACAAGGAAGAGGCAACTGCCAGTAATAGACAACACTTACTCTTAACACTTTGGTACTGGAACGAGGAAGATGCATGGAGGTCAGGCATGTCCTGGTAATGAGAGCCAGGCAACAGTAATTAATGGAACACTCCTGCAGCCAGTTACCAGACCACAGGTGTATCAGAGGTGGAATACTGAAGCAAAAGCAGGTGAAGAGGAAAGCAGAGAAAGGGGAAGCAGAAGGAGCTGTGCAGGAGCGAGACAAGCCGAGACGCCAGAACGGCGAACAAGACCATTGGAGACCTGCTGGATTGCTGATGCAGGACAGAGATCCCATTGAAGGGAAGACGGGCAGCAGGCTCTGCTGGAGAGCCGAGACGAAGCTGCACACGAGAGTCGGAGTGTGTCAAGTGGAGTGCCCATTGAACAGACTTTCCCGCAAAGGGAAACAATCCGGGAAAAGGAGCTGCCGTGTCTAGGTAAATGTCGGGAACACTTGAATCACTGGGGTGCTTGAAGAAGACTACGGGGGTCATTACGACCCCGGCGTTAAGGGTTTAACGGCGCCGTAAAAGGTGTCGGCGCCGTTAAACCCTTAACGCCACATTACGAGGTCCGTTTGCGGGAGCCGACCTTAACGGCTGGCTTTACCAGCCGTTAAAGTAGGGTGCCGCAAAGGGACCTCGGTGCTAATTACGGTACCGCAATTTGCGGTACTGTACTTAGAGCCTTCCCCAGTCCCATTGAGCCCTATGGTGCGAAAATGGGAATGGGGAAGGGCCATGGTGAAATGGGGAAATACCGCCCCACCAACCTTGGAATGGGGCGGTATTTCCCCATTCCACCATGGCGGACTCGTTACAACACCGGCACCAACCATGGTGCTAATAGCGCCATGGTTTAGCGCCGGGGTTGTAATGAGGGCCTATGAATGCAGGAGCGGTCAATGAAACATGTAAAGTTACATTTATTTGAATACCGAACAGAACGAAATAAGCAAAACAACCTTTATTGAATACCGCACTGAATGAAACAAGAAAAACGACTATTTTATAATACCAAGCTGAACAAAATAAACAAAGTTACCTTTATTGAATACCGAACTGAATGAAAAAGCAAAGTTACCCTTCTTGAATACCGCACTGAATGAAACAAGCACAATTGTCTTTATTGAATACCGAATTGAAAGACAGATGCAAAGGTACATTTACTTAAGTGAAAGCAGCATTTTTACGGAAAACTGAACTGATTGACTGAATGAAATAAGATAAGCTGCATTTATTGAACAATGAACTGAAAGAAAATAGAAATCTAAGTTGAATGAAAGTCTCTGAATATAAAGTGGAATCCAGATTGAGAAACCACTTCTATGCTAAAGATGTGAAGCTGCATTTCAGAAACTACTCGTTTGGCTGAATATTGAGATCTGGAATTTCCTGGTTGCGTGACCTGTAATGGGTGGACTGTGTGGTTTGAAATTGTGCCAAGACCAGAGAACCCCTATATTTCATCAAGGAAGTTTGATGTGGTGAAAGAAGGAATACAACTATTGGTGATTACCAGACTTGGGGAAGGGAGCCCTGAGTTATAAAGAATTGGGGAAATCAAGAGGAAAGACAAAGCTTCAGGATACTTCTTTTATGTTGACCTTTTGATGTTAAACTTGGGGAAGGGAACCCTGAGACTCATTGCCCTGGAACTGTGTTGAACCCAGGGAAGGGCTTCCTGACCTTCACAAAAGTGTGGAACTGTATTTCTTCAGGTCTACACGAAGGTACATTGAACATTGTGGTGAACTTATTGACATTGGGGAAAAAGATGCTAAAGAGTAAGCCCGAGCTGGAAGTAGCTCAGAACTTCATGTCTGAATCACTGCTTAGTTTTTGGTTGACGTCCCTACACATCATTGTTTTTTATTAGTTGTGAGGGCAAGCTTAGGTTTTGGATACAGACAGACCTTTCAGTTGAATATACTGACACAGACTTTCCTTAGTTTCTTTAGGTAGGGACGTCCCACCTTAGCATAGGGCAAGTTAGGCCATTACTCCATCCTGACCTTTTTCTTTAATAAAAAGCCTTGTGTTATACATTGAATAAGTCGTCTGTGTCTCCTTCCATGATGCCAATCTCACAGCACCCAAGACATGAAATGAGCAACAATACAGCAGTTTTGCGTATCGCTGAAATAAGACATTAGTGAGAGGAGTCAAATTCTTTAAAATACAGCTAGACTTGCAGGTTGGGTAACTTAGTTTACCTATTCGACATAAGAGAAATGCATTCGACCCATACTAATGGATGACGACAAATTTAAATGCAATTTTTGTAAAATAGTGCATACCACTACACACCCTCTTTCTGTTTGGCACACTGCTGCTACCGAGAGGCCAGCCATGCACAGTGAAACTTATTTGACATTTACTGCATCGTAAATGTTAAATAAAAGTTTCAAACATTCCTTTCAATCATTACTCGCCCTTCAAAAAAACTACTTGACTATGTGAGTGGGCGAAAAGACCTTGCGAGCGCTGGATGAGTGTCTGTAAAATGTTAAAGGTTAGCTGCATGAACAGACACAAATAAGTAGATACGATGAAAAGGCTCTGAAAAGAGTTTGGTCAGCTCTCTCCTGCAGGTGCTAATATATCATGCAATCGCTCATAGAGCAAAGCAGGCTCTGGAGGCCAACTACGCTGTGTGGTAGTGCAGTAGATCTGTAGATTTACAGACTGGATGGAACTATTGATCACTACTTTGCGTAAACATCTAGTTCACTTTGTATTCATTATGCAAGAGGAAAGAAAGACTAAGCAGAGTGGATGGCACAGCAAGCTGAAGAACTGGGCAAACTAGGCGGATATTAGGAAAGATTCCCATTTATGAGTAATTTTCTCTCCAGTTATGTACCCCAACTTTGTGCTGATGTTAAACACCATAGTCTGACTTTGCCAGTGGAGCACATCCTTCTGCTGCACTCCTGGGATTTCGCTCACTTTGTTATGGGGAAACTGACATGCTTTAATGCAGTCAATACTGGGAGACGTTGTTTCCTTAGTCCTTTAAATGTTGCAACTTTTCTGCAACATGTCACAAGTGTACAATGTACCTTACAGTACAGTGCACTTGAGTCTCCTAGTCATTTCCAAAGGCCCTAGATACTCTGGAAGGATTTTTTAGGAGATGTGCAGATGTGCTTTGGACAGGGCTGGTGGCAGCTTATCATTTTGCATATTTTTAACCCTTCCCTGTCAGGTAAACTGTGGTTACTGAGTTTGGCACGAATAGGTAGCCTGGCTCCAAAATGGCCATGCCACAAGGTTCTTTGTCCTGTCATTTGGCCATCTTGCCCCTTCACCTTCCCCAGGTCGAGCCGACCCGGGTCAGTCCTTATTTTGGCATGCATTGTCCCACGAAGCGCCAAGCGCCAAGCTTTCACGGTCTGCTGCATGCCTTGAATGTGTGTGTCTCCAGGATGTGTGCTGGAACGTCTGGTTCCAATAGACATCCTAGGTGCCAGAGAGTCTGGAGTGCTGTGAATGCCTGGGACCACCGTGCTCTGTGATTGGTCCATGTATGGTATGCCTGTATGTGAGCAGATCTCCCATTGGGTCCTCTTTGTCCATTTGGGAAGGAGATTCTGGATAAGAGAAGGCCCCAAACACCCATACCTGGTCGATCACTGGAGTTCTCACTGAACGAAGGATTGTATCCAAGTATCCTGAAACTAAGAAGCCGAGTCGAGGAACCACTGGTGACCCGCTGAAAGGTTTTCACCCTGAGTCTGCTGCCATCCTGTGGGACCCCGCTGCATCTAGTCGTCCTAGAAGGTCTGCGAAGATGTTTCTACCCATTGGAATAGTGGGACTAACTATTCTCTGCACCTTCATCAAACCCTGCAAGTAAGCTTTCTCGGAAGTGTCCCTGGACCAACCGGTGCGCTGACCAGCTTACGCAGACTCTTTGCCCTGATACCGCTGATACTGATATGGAGGACCTCGAAACTTGGTACGTCGCTAGCTCTGTGTTCACGGCACTCTCATACTGAATTTCGTATACTTGGCGTTCCCAGGTCTGGAGTAAAGTGAGTGCACCAGAACCAGAATATACACGGTTACCGTGTCACCCAGCCATGGTGACGAACTTTGCAGGTGCGCTGCATTTGTGCCCCTCTTGCCCCTGAAGCCTGCTGCAGTGAAACTGGCCTGATCCATCCACCAGGAGCGGAGAAATCACCACTGTCCCGTTTGTGAATCATCGCTGTATGTTCGTCGCTGAAAGCCGCAGAGCCACCAAATTGCCGCACTTGAACCTGCAGCCGAAGTGGACTCAACTGCCGAAGTTTGGTCTGGGTGGCCCCTATTGCCTCCATCCATTTTTACGCATGAGTGGCCCATGAGGGCCCTTCTCCTTTCCACGCTAGTGCGAACTAGCAAACTATTCCCAACTCTTGGAATCGACTCTGCCCTCAAGTGGAGGCCCTCCTCAAATAGTGGGAAGTTGTTCATCATCACCTCACCCACCTTCCTGAGCTGCTATAGACCCTTGAAGAGACCCCGTTTTGCCCATTTGAACTACCGTGTGCGGCAGCAGTGCAAGTACATTTGCGCAATCGGCTCCACTCTTCTTAGGGATTGGACTGCCTCTTAGTTGGGAGTATGTTGTTTGCAGAAGGGACTAAGGACTATTTGCACTGCCTATATCCTTCCCCTTTTAGGTTGTGGACCCATTTTGTGCATTAACCATTGAGATCCCATTGGTCTTGTATATATGTATTTAGATATGATTGTGTTGGCTTAAATGTATTACTGTAATTTGATTTGTGTGTTGAACTCAAAGGCCTTGAAATAAATGTATTTGATTTTCTTTATATATACACACTTGACTGGGAGTGATTTGTAAGTGTCTTTTGCTCTGTGTGCTCATTGAGGTCTTTCAGTCACCCTCACCCCTCCTGAGACCTAGTCTTGACCACTGCCAAGCTACCTTGATTTGTCTGGCTTGTCCAGATGGTTACCCTGTTCCAAGAAACTAGGCTGGCCTTCTGAACCTGTGCCCCTCCAGGTCAGAGTTCAGAAATCCGTCTTAACAGTGGAATATTGTAGTTTGTGGTCATCTCACTTTCAGGATACCTGGTATAAAGCAACAGGGTGATAATATAGAATGTCAAGGCGTTTGGGATCTGCTCATGGGTTGAGCATTAGTTACATAGGTGTATGTAACCAACAGGTCACAGAACTAGGTCTGCCACCAAACGCATTTGGTCATGTGATCATGTACGTTTTCAAAAGTGTTCACTTGTCCATATGATGCACCTTCCCCAACAAAAGGAAATCTAGTTGACATTATGAGCTTTAGATCCACTGACCTAAACTTTACTGAAAAGCATGGGGATGATGCAGCGTTTTACAGTATCAGTACTGTCATTATTCAATATGTAGCAACTTATATTTTAGGAGTTGATTTGCATGAATGTCTTTAAAAAAAAAAAGTTTAAATGTACAGGTTTTTGCCAGACAAGATAAAGAAAGCTTAATAAAAGTATCACTAAAAGTAACCTATTACTTCTGGTTTGCAATTATTTGAAAAATAATAATACATTCTTGCCTAGCACTCCCACACAGGCCTCTGTCACTTAAGAGTGGAGGAGATAACTACTGCTGCACTTTCTTTCTGCTATAGCCAGTCAGATAGCACAGTGAGCTAAGCGCTCACCCCTGATGTCTGTGTGCAGCCTGCTGTGGCAGGTTTGAATCCCAGCAGGGTCAACTGAGACCTATGGGTGTGTAGCGCTGTATAAGAAAAATATTATTATTATTAGCACTTGAGGTTGAACTGGATGGACCCCAGCCGGCCCATAAGACTGGGGGTCTCCAAACAGCCCTTTAAGATGAGTAGCAGCACCCTCGAGATAGATGGGGATGCAGATTCATACTCTTGCACCAAATAATTATGACAACTCAATAGTTTGGCAAAGGGAGTCCGTTTAATGACAAGTACAAAACACAGGGAGTTCAATTAACATCAGCAACTGCTCGATCTTCCTTCTCGCTTCAACTCCACTTAATTTCAGAAAAAACACAGTATTTATGTCTTAAAAACCTAACATGCAACGTGATTGGTTATAGGAAGGTAACTTTAACATAGGTACTATATCTGTATGTGGTAACGGGGAGAGGGGATTGGATAATCAATGTCAGGTGGGGCAACTAAGCCCTTCCTTCAAAATGGCCACTATAAACGTCACTAAAAGTACGACGTCTCATTGGTTCTACTCACTATAGGACCCTAGATTACACTGTCCACTGGAATTGGGTTGGCATCAACCCCACTCATACTTATTCACTTGTGCCTGGCAGCATGCAGAACAGCCAGCCAGGTGCAGGGAGTTAGTCTGCACCCCCCCCCAGCTTCCCTCCAATTATTACTACAATCGTTCATCACCTCAGTGGTCATGTGTCAATTATTTCTTTGTAGTTTGGCCTCGAGTCTGCTCTTGGTCTGAGAAATTAAGGAGTATGGGTAAGGCAGGGATCCATGCGTAGGTGTGAAAGTCTCATCCCTTCCTGCCTGCCTTGTCACGTGATTCAGACACTGTGAAATAGGCCTCTTCTTCATGCATTTTTGTGTATATGATTTAATTCTGCCAGTCTTCTACCATCTGTGGCTTATCTTGACCTTTCTGAACAGGATACTCTGTTCTTTTTCTCATTAATTTTATGCACTGTTTGCCTCTTCCAGCCCGATACGACCTTGGTTTCTTGGCATGGTTACCTTCAGCTGGGTTTCTCTCTGTCTTAATTCTCGATTTGTTTGCTGCAACACTCTTCTCTTGACCTTTAGTAGCCTTTGTTCAATTCTGCTCATGTGCATAGTGAATTTACACTCATCTACAAAGTGCTTTTGAGGTATATATATATATAGCAATCTGTTTTCTACTAAGCATAGCAAGCTTCACAATTTCTTTACTTCTTACGGTTTCTTGCATCTGTACACGTCTAAACTAACTTAATATCTTCATCGTGCATATTGGCACATGTTTCTGCATCTTGACATCACCTGCTTCACTTTTAGTCTCAAGAAGTCACTTATCCATGGTATTTCGTCTCTTTGACAGTATTCTTAGGTCATTAAATCTATATGTGTGTCAGTCTGATTTCTTATGACATCACCATTCGTCTTCCTTTAATATCTTCTTGGCTTCTTTGGGAATTCCATTCTGACAAACGTTATTTTGTCTTGCTGTATATATGGTTTTCTTAATGGGTACCTTACTGTCCAGGTTTTCTTAGGTGTCGGTACTTCAATAGGTTCTGTTACTCTTATGGGCACTGGGCAGAGCCCAGCTGCTGCTCTTTGCTGATTTATTTCTTCATCATACGTTACATACTTTGGCATGAAAGTACCTGGCACTTCGAAGGGTGTGGCTGGAGTGTGGATGACGCTTGGCACTTCCTCTTCACTCCCCCCCTCTGGGCGATTCATCGACCACTCTCACTTCTTTCTTTGCATTTACTTTTATTTCTTCCTCTGGATCTAGACACTTAGGTCTGAAGAAATGTTTCTTTGGGGTCCATATCTTTATGACTCCCTTCAAGCATCCTGCTGTTCTCACATGCTCATCTTTGTTCCATGTCATTAGTTGGCATTCTCCACTTGGATTGCAATAGATCCATTTTCCCACATATTTTCTATGTTTCTTCGGATACAGGAACTTTGTTCCTTCTGGTGCATAAATGCTGGCCTTCACAAAGTCTCTTATTTCTTCATCAGTAAGGTCCTTAGGCTTCCATCCTGACTCAACATCAATCATGATTTTCATCCCTATTGCCTTTTTTGCAGTTTTGTGGCACTGCGAGATTATTAGCTTGATTATACAGAATCCAAGCAATATCATCACCAACAGGGCCCCTAGGAACTTGAATGCATCTGCCATCCATTGTGGAACCCATGAAAAAAACAGTGATACAAACCAACTGTCATTGTCGACTTCGTCAACTTCATCTATCATCTGATTCTGTAGTTTTGTCAGCATACCTATAGCTTCTGTTAAGGTTCCATTTTCGTCATCATATTATGGTATAAATGTGCAACATGATTCTCCAATGTTTGCACAAACACCTCCATCCATAGCTGTGATCATGTCTAGGACATATCTGTTTTGGAGCGTCATTAGTCGAATTGCATTAAATCCCTTTATGGTTGTGTTGATGGTCTGCAGTAACTTCCATCTGGCTATCTGCAACCATTTAGTATTTGCTCCAACCTGAATTCTTGGCATCAGGATAGTCATGAACACTGATGAGGTTAACCTGAACAACCTATGTTCATATGGGATTTCAGCAAAGGCTTCTATCGATTTGGCAGAGAAGTAGTTTTCTCTCTTCATCCTGGTTGTCAGTTCCACAGATCTCTTCTTCCTCAGGTGAGCATCTGCTTTCGGGAAACTGTCAATATTCAGATCACTTCTTGGAATCACCAATGCTGGAACATGGACATTCACCAATGAACATATACCTCCCTAATTCTTCGGCAATCTGATATATGCTTTGTATCCACATGCCCAATAATGGTCCATGATCATTGCTGTTCCATGCATCATTCCTGTAGCATAGAAGATTTGTCCATAGTTCTGATTTTCTCCCATTTTTCTTGTACCATTGTTTCTGAAGCACAGTTTGGAATTCCCCAATTGCACTATCTGTAGTAGTCCTCCTCTTTCTTCGACCCATGTTAGCAGTTTTGCAAGTCTCGGCCATAATGGTTTGCATATCATCTGTGCATTTTCAATTGTTTCTTTATAGTATCCAATGATCATCCATGCTCTGCAGATCATTACTCCTTTCTCCCATCCTTCTGTAGAAAGCACTGTTCCCCAAATGTGCATTTGATCTCTGTCCTTCCTTCTGCCAGCTTCTTCTGAAGTTTTTCCTTTGACGTTCAGCCTTTTGTTTGTTTCTCTTCTGATCTCTGCTCCTTTAACTCCAGGCTTCTCATATCTGATCACAATGTTCTTTGTTTTGCCATTATTTCTCGTCTTTATGTCTTGGACATAATCATCTTCATCTCGATCAGTTGCTTCAGTTGCCCATTTGAGTGAAGCATCACTTCCCATGAACTGGTCATGCACATTGCTAAATGTGATAGGCAGTGTGCTGTCTTGACATCTATTTCAACAGCTACGAAGATTTTTGACTTCCCCATGCTGCACGGCAGAAGTGCACAAACAAAGCATTCTTCCTCTGAAGTTCGTCTTTCAACTTCCTTCATATGTTGATACCATATGTTGTTTCCCAAGTGTGCTGTGCTGCCCAGGTAATCGTTCAATTCGTTATTGTCTTCTTGTGTGCTTCTTCTAATTCTTAAGGTCTTCCTGTAGTTTGTTCTTATCACATCCTTAAACACACCCGTATAGCTTCTTCTTGCTGGAGGATTCTCAGGTATCTCCATCAATGATCCTGGCATTTTCATCTGTACCATTTGAGTAGGAGAAAGTCCAGTAAGTCTTTCCTTGTCTTCCTGTCTCTTTTTGGCTCTGTTTATGAACGTCCATATTGATTCTGCCATTATCTCAGCACTTGATTGTATTGCAGGGCTCAAGCTTGACCCTTTCATCACTGGATCAGGCGTGTTTGTTGGTGCTGTCTCTGTTCGTTCATTCTCTAGAGTCTTTTGTCGCCTTAACAGTTCCTTTTCCATATGTCTTATAACACTCTTTGGTAAGAAGCTTCTTGTTGAGCTCTGTCCAAACTCTCCCCATTTTCTGGAATGTGATTCTGCAGTCATTGACGCTAGAGCAGGTGTGTATGTACTCATTATTTGTGTACGTGTAGCTATCATCAACCCCTTCTTGGGTTTACTTTGCCAACCCTGTCTCCGGCGTTTCAATTCATTTGTTACCACAAGTGTCGCATGTGTGTCATTGTTTATCACATCAATCTCAAGTTCAGTTACTCTATCATTCTTTCTAGGAACTGGAATGACTATGTAAGGTCTGGGCAACTTTGTAGGTTTCATGCATACATCATTAGGTGGGTGCACAGGAATCTGAAAGCTTTGTGCACCAATGAAAAATGCAGTTCTAATTGTCAATGACAGCAATGTGATAACAAACACAATGTATGTGTAAATGATGCACTTATACGTCAATTTACGGCATTTGCTCCTGGGCCAATATGAATGTCTCTCCTCATGAGGGAGGACAATGTTACTATTCTGGTTTCCCATCTCGATCATCTAAGGAAACAAAACCAATTCTTGAATACATGCTAACCATAGCCACTTTATCTGGATTCTGCTGCCTCTGACTGCAGGTCACAAATGCTGGACTGATTATCCTCTTTGTCCAAATAATAGACTATCTCTTGTATTGGGATACAGTTATTTTTCCATTAACGAAAGTTCCAAATGAGGCAATAAGTTCAGTAAGTCTTAATTTGCATGTTCCATGTAAACCAATTACCAGTCTATGCCTCTAATCTGTTTCACTCCAGACGACATGTTGGTTCCTTGTCAGCATGAACAAAAGTGAAGTCCTTTGCAACACCTTTACGATCTGTCCCTCGAAGGAAAGTATACACTCTTCTCCTGTGATTCTGATGCTGACTAGAAAGTTCGCCCTGCATGACAATACCATGCAGGGGCATACTCAGCTGTGTGGTGTTCGCTGGGTCTCTGATAAACGTGAGGACGTAGACATTGGCATGTCTCCCCACAAGTTCTGGAAAGTCTTCAATTAAGCGATAAAATACATTACTGGATAGTCTGCTATTCTCTGGTGACAGGGACATTTGTCTTGTCCTCGCTGTACTCCGGGAGCAAAAGAAACTGCTCTGCAATCACTGTGTGTCACAGGTTTCTCCCCTTCTCACCTGTTGCTGTTGTTTACTGGAGCTCCTTGAAGGAGTTTTCTTGCGTACAGTCCGGGTCTTGTACAGCCCCGTGTGGAGTTCTTCGGGTTCCAGCGTGTGATTGGCGCTTCTACTCCTGGACCGTTCAGTATGTCCGGGAAATCCAGGAAATGATGATGTGTACTCGGAGACGGGTACACGGGGGTCCAGGATACAGGAGGTTAAGAAAGGAAGGGACTGAAGGAGGAAGAACAAAGGGTCCAGGAACCAGGAACAGGTAGTCAGCGAGAGCGAACTACAGCAACGCATGTCTAGCCACTGCAAGCTGTAGCGTTGAGACGCGCGGGCCCGCGGGGCCATGGCTTCCTTATAGAGTGTGCTATGTCCGATGCGGAAGCTGGTAAACAACGTTCCGTGTCTGTCGGCCATGATGGTAGTACTGCTGAGTGCAGGCCTCGATGTGTCAGGGACCAGGAAGTCCAAAAGGGATGCATCCGACGGTTCATGACACCATGCCTCCTCCGAAGACCCGTCCCTCCGGACTTGCCCGGGTGTATGAGATTATACCTTCTGAGTAATCTGGGAGCATTTAAATTTGAGATTGGTTCCCAGGTGCGTTCACTAGGAGGGTACCCTTTCCACTCAACCAGGTATTGTAGCTGACCACGTTTGTACCTGGAGTCACATATCCTGGACACCTCATATTCCAGCTGGTCATTGATGATTACAGGATTAGGCCTGGGGGCAGTCCGGGAGGATTGGATGTATGGCTTCATTAAAGAGGTATGGAACACTGGGTGGATCTTCTTCCAAGAGTCTGGTAGTCTGAGCCGGAAGGCCACTGGATTAATGATTTCCTTTATGGAAAAAGGGCCATAGTACCGAGGAGCCAGCTTATGGCGAGGCAGTAGTTTTGAGGATAGCCAAACCTTATCACCCTCTTTTGGAATCCGAATACTGCTTGGTGTGATTTTGGCCCTTTTCTAGGTGTTCCTTGGCTTCCTTGTGTACATTGATGAGAGTTTCGATCCAGGTGTCGAGTGTGGGTACTGGTGTAGGATGTGGAAGAACGGAAGGTAGGACTGAAGGATGGAATTCTTGGCTGCAGAAAAAAGGGCTGGTCTTGACAGCTGAGTGGTCCGAATTGTTGTAGGCAAATTCAGCCAGGGGTATTAGGAGTGACCAATCGTCCTGTACCTTAGTAGTGAAGCAACGGAGATACTGTCATGGGGTTTGGTTTACCCGTTCCGTAGCTCCGTTGGTCTGTGGATGATAACCAGAGGAGAGGGCACATTGTATCCCTAGTATTCGGCATAAGCGTTTCCAAAACTGAGAAATGTATTGGGGCCCTCTGTCTGAAATAATCTTGGAGGGGAGTCCATGAAGTCGGAATATGTGTTCCAGGAAGATTCCAGCAAGTTCTGATGAAGATGGTAGTTTATACAGTGAAGTAAAATGAGCCATGTGAGTGAATAAATCAACGGTGACCATGATGGCCGTGTATCCACTGGAAGGGGGTAATTCTACTATGAAGTCCGTAGCAATGACTTCCCAAGGTCTTGTCGGTAATGAAGGTTGAAGTAGGAGACCTGCCGGCTTCTTATTATCATGTTTATTTTGATTGCAGACTGCACAGGCTTGGATATCACAGGCTTGGATATATTGCTGAACACCAGTCCTCATTCTTGGCCACCAGAATTGTCTCTGTATCAGACGGAGGGTATTGGTGACACCACGATGTCCTGAGTGAAGGGTATTGTGGCAGAGATTATGATCCTTTGTTGTAGTTTCTGTGGGGATGACCAGGCTGTTATTCTTAAACAGATACCCGTCCTTAGTCTTTAGACTCCAGCAATTCTTCCCTGTAAATTCCTTCCAGAAGTCAGAGGACTGGGTTTGTATCCGAACATCTTCCAGGAGGCTGATTGCTTGGGCTACAAAAATTGTGTTGGGAAACATCTTTGGGAAGGACCGACTCTCAAGAGTTTCATAGTTGGGACGCCGGGATAAGGCATCAGCAATTATGTTTTGTGTTCCAGGGACATGGTGGATCTGGAACTGATACTGGGCAAAGAAGAAGGCCCAGCGAGCCTGACGGCTGTTTCTACATTCCAGTGACTGTAAAACTTGAAGATTCCGATGGTCCGTATGGACTTGTACAGGATGTTTTGCTCCTAGAAGTAGATGATGCCACTCTGTGAAGGCTTGATGGATGGTGTTAAGACGGATTTCTGAACTCTGTCCTGGTGGCGCAGAAGTTCAGAAGGCCAACCTAATTACTTGGAACAGGGTAACCTCTGGATGAGCCAGACCAATCAAGGTAGCGATCGCGGCGGTCAAGACTAGGTCTCAAGAGGGGTGAGGGTGACTGAAAGCCCGCAATGAGCACACAAAGCAAGAACACTTACAAACTACTCCAAACAGTTGTTATATTAAAAATATATACACATTTATTCCAAGGCCTTTAAAACAATGACCATAGCGAGAAAATCACAATATAACGATAGTAAACCAACACATACCATATCAACACAATATATATACAAATACGACAGTCTCAAGCGTTATATGCACGAAATGTGTAGTCCACCTAAAAGGGAAGGAAAACAGGCAGTGCGAAATAATGCTTAGACCCAGTTCGCCTTCAGAGGCACCTAACTAGATGGAAGTCCGAGCCCTGCGAAGAGTGGAGCCTTGTGCTCAAAAGTACATGCACGCGCTGTTGCCAACGGGCAAAAGGAGAAGCTCTTCGAGGGAAATCAGGCAGTTCGGTTTAGTGCACAAAAGAAGAAGAACAAGTTCCGCGACTCAAGCGCAGCCTCCACAGTGGGCAGAAGCAGAGCGCGAGTACGGAAAAGGGTGCTGTTTTGACACAGCGGGGAAAAGCAATGGGCTCCTGCAGGAGGGCGACCAGATCCTAGCTATGCTACTCACCGGTCCCCGATGCAAGCAGACCCAGGCTTCTCCGCGTCAGTTTCAGTCGCTGGCAGGTTCAGAAGAGCAGGGAACGCCTCGTCGTCGTGATGAGTAAAAAGACGTCCCAATCGAAGAAACCCGCACAGTTTGTTACCACAGCAGGGCAATGGAGCGGCTGTGTGTATCTGAGCCAAATGTACACTACTCACTTCAGACCTGGGAACGCCAAGTGTACGAAGCGTGTGAGAGTGACAAGGACTCGAAATACTACACAACCTGGCGGCGGTTACAGAGCAAGACTCCCGTGTAAGCTGGTCAGTCAGCTGGATGGCCCAGAGACGCTTCCGAAGGCTTACTGGCAGGAGATGGTGAAGATGCCGAGAATAGCTGTTCCCGCTATTCCAAGGGTCGAAGTACCAATACAGGCCTTCTGGTTCGATCAAAGGTGAAAAGGGTTTCACAAGGTGACAGCAGTGCAGAGGAGAAGTCCTTCAGCGGGTCACCAGCAATTCCTCGGTCCAGCCTCTTGGTTGCAGGATACTTGGCTCCTGTATTCCTTTGTTCGTGAGAACTCAGGAGATCGACATGGTAGTGGTGTTTCCAGCCCCCTCTTATCCACGGTTCCCTTCGCGCCAAAACGGAGGGGACCCAATGGGAGATCCGCTCATCAACACTCACACCATTCGTGGACCAATCACGGACCACGGTGGTCCCAGGCATTCACACCACCCTAGACTCTCTGGCACCCAGGATGTGTATTGGGACCAGACATCCCAGCCCACATCCTGGAGGCACACACAAGACATGTAGAAGCCTGCGAAAGCATCTGTGTTTCGCGGGAAAGAACATGCCCAAATAAGGAAGGCCCCGGGTCGGCTCGACCTGGGGAAGGTGAAGGGAGCAAGACGGTCAGCGGACAGGACAAAGGAGCCTCGTGGTCTGGCCATTTTGGGAGCCAGGCCACCATTTTGGGTTAAGCGCGGAAAACGCGCTTAGAACGCCAAAAGGAGCTCAAAACACAAGAAACGATCGCTGCCACCATTCCCGTCCCTGAATCACTTGCACCGATCAGTTACAATCCTAAACGAGTAACTAGGGCCTGTAAAAGGCTAGAGACCCAAGAGAGCTGTAACTTAGCTTACAGTGCCCTCTTGTGTCATGTTGCACGAAAGCCGCAATATGATAAAAGAAACTACGGGAAACAGCGTTCCCCGGTACTGACTGTCTTAAGGGCATGTCAGTTTCCCCGTAAGAAAGGAGCGAAAGCCCAGAGGAGTGCGGCAGAAGGCTGCACTTCTCTGGCAAAGTCGAGAACAAGGTGAAAAACAACAGCAAAAAGTTTAGGGGTTGCCACATGGAAGGAAAATTACCTACAATTACGAAATCTTTCCTAACAGATGGCTAACAATTCCTTTTCCAAAACGGAATAGTGGGTTTCGCTGGGAGTTAGAGTTTGTGAAAGGTCAGCGATGGGATGTTCTAATTTATCCTCAAATTCCTGCTTTAGAACAGCTCCAATGGCGTAGTTAGAGGCATCCCTTTCCACTAGGAATGGTCGATTGATGTCAGGTTGAGCCAGGATGGGGGCTTGTGTAAACTCTGTCTTTAACCGTTGGAATGCCTCCTCTTGGAATGTGGTCCAGCGAAAGGGAGTATCTTTCTTCAACAATGTAATGATCGGTTGGACCATCTCGGAAAAGGAGGGTATGAATTTCCGGTAGTAGTTGGCAAGCCCCAGGAAGGATTGGATCTGTTTCACAGTAGTCGGAACAGGCCAGGACAGTATAGCCTTTACCTTTGATTGGTCCATTCCTTCCGATTCCTTCTGGGCTAAGGACGAATCCTAGATAGTGAACTGTGGAGAAGTGAAAAAGGCATTTCTCGGGTTTAGCCAGGAGCTTGTGTGCACGTAAACCGCTGTAATACTGCCTTAACATGCCTTTCATGCTGAAGATGGTCCTTAGAAAATATTAGGATATCGTCCAGGTACACTAGAACGAAGATGAACAACATATCAGAGAACACCCGATCCATGAAATGTTGGAAGACTGCTGGAGCATTGGCGAGCCCAAAGGGCATGACCAGGTACTCAAAGTGACCAAAGGGCGTTCTAAAGGCCGTTTTCCATTCATTTCCTTCCCTAATACGGATCAGATGGTAGGCACCTCTGAGATCCAGTTTCGTAAAGACTACAGCTCCTCTCACTGCTTCCAGGATGTCTGAGATTAAGGGCAAAGGTTAGCGGTCCTTCAGGGTGAACTGATTTAACCCACGATAATCGAGACAAGGCCTAAGCTCCTTGGTGTCTTTTTTAGGAACAAAAAACAACAAAGCTCCTGCTGGTGATTTGGAGGGTCGTATAGTGCCATTTTCACGGTTGGTATCCAAATATTCACGGAGGGCTTTCTTTTCCGGTTCAGATAAAATGAACATTCTTCCAAAGGGAATCACGGCAGAGGGTTCTATGTCAATAGCACAATCTTCAGGTCTGTGAGGTGGTAGGGACTGAACTATAGCAGTTGAAAACACATCAGTGTAGTCCTGAGAGGCCCTAGGAACCTGGATGATATTTGAGACTGTGAATGGGCCTTGCTCGTCTGACGGTGTACCTCCAGAAGATGTCGGTGAGGATTCCAGGGATAGACAATGAGACATACAATGCTCTGAACCCAGGAACAAGGAACCTGCTGCCCAGTTGATGTATGGGTTGTGCTTTTGTAACCAGGGCATACCCAGCACCATTGGGTAGTGAGCAGACTTAATGATGTCAAACTTGATCGACTCTCGATGGTGATTTATCGAGAGTTGCAACTCCTGGATTTGTAGAGTTATGGGTCCAGAAGAAAGGGGTCTTCCGTCAATCGCCTCTACAGGTTGCGTTATGCCTCGAGTTTCATATGGAATGTGGTGGGCAGTGACCCAATCTTGATCTATAAATATCCCCATGGCTCCACAATCCACCAATGCGAAAATGGGGTGGGTTTCGTTCTTGGATGGCGATAGAAAGGCCTGTAAAACCACAAGATTATTTTGTCCAGGAGAGTTCAAGGATGGAAAGACGTGGAGCAAACATCTCTCTCCCGAAGCTGCGCTCCATCTAGGATCGGGAGGTGGCATTTCCCGAACGCCGTGGAGGGGCTAATGGACACTCTCTCACAAAGTGTTTATCTGAGGCACAATACATACAAAGCCCGGTATGAATCCGTCGCATTCTTTCTTGCAGGGATATGGGTCCGCGAAAGGCCCCGAGTTGCATGGGTTCAGGTTCATTAGCAGGGGTAGGAGCGTGCTGAGCCTTCGAGGAAGTTTCCATGGAGGTCTTTTGGAAGGACATTCTGGTCTTCTTCTTCTCTGCCTTCCGTTCCTGGATACGGAAGTCTATCTGTAGAGAGAGATCCATGAGAGCCTGGAATGTGCCTGGACGAGCCAGTCTGGCTATCTCATCTTTTATCTCTTCATTTAGTCCTCTTCGAAAAAGGGTAAAGCTGGCTTCTGAGGACCAATCTGCTTCTTTGGCCAATTGCTTAAAGCGTGTTACATATGTCAGCATGTCTTGGGAACCTTGTTGGAAATCCAGCAGGCGTTCCTGGGCACTATAGACCTGTTGTGGGCGGTCAAACATGGTCTTTAGAGCCTGTACGAATCCGTCGTAGTTATCCAGGAGGGCATCCCCAGAATTAACTAAGGGCGTGGCCCAAGTCAAAGCATTCCCAGAGAGATGCGAAATCATGAAGCCCACCTTTGCCCTGGGGGTGGAGAAGTAGTAGGGCTTGAAGGTGAAGTGGACTAAACACGAGTCAAGGAATCCGCGAAGGGTTTTTGAAGAACCGTCGTATTTATCAACTACTCCGCCCAACAATACACTTTCCTTGGTCGCGGAATCCCGGGACAAGACTAATTGTTTTAGCGCGGCGTTCTCAGCCTTAAGATTTCACACTACCTTTGTTAACTCCTGCATGCCGCGCATAAGATCTTGAAGCGCCGCCTCCATGTCTGTGTCTATTTTGGTTCGTTGGCGTCTCAATCTGTCACAGGTTTCCCCCCTTCTCACCTGTTGCTGTTGTTTATTGGAGCTCCTTGAAGGAGTTTTCTTGCGTACAGTCCGGGTCTTGTACAGCCCTGTGTGGAGTTCTTCGGATTCCAGCTTGTGATCGACGCCTCGACTCCTGGAACGTTCAGTATGTCCGGGAAATCCAGGAAATGATGATCTGTACTCGGAAACGGGTACACGGGGGTCCAGGATACAGGAGGTTAAGAAAGGAAGGGGCTGAAGGAGGAAGAACAAAGGGTCCAGGAACCGAGAACAGGTAGTCAGCGAGAGCGAACTATGGCAGCGCACGTCTAGCCACTGCAAGCGGTAGCGTTGAGACGCGTGGGCCCGCGGGGGCGTGGCTTCTTTATAGAGTGTGCTATGTCCGATGCGGAAGCTGGTAAACAACGTTCCATGTCTGTCGGCCATGATGCTAGTACTGCTGAGTGCAGGCCTCGATGTGTCAGGGACCAGGAAGTCCAAAAGGGACGCATCCGACGGTTCATGACACTGTGAGGAGCCTCCTTATTGTCTTTTCATTTTCAGGATCTTGAAGAAACTCTGTTATGTTCATGAGCCTTCCCACCAATGATGGGTATGACCGCAATGCTAACTCGAAATAGATCAGAATGTCCTTGGTGAGGTCACTATTGCGTGAGACCATACATAAGTCCAAACAGGGATTCTGTGTCGAAAGACTCAGGATACTGTATTCTCTTCCAATTGATGTATCCTCGATCAAAATTTGGCATCTCTTTTCTTATCAAGGCTTCAGTGTGCATCAGTCCAAAGTTCAAAGTCAACAAGCTATTTTGTGGCTTATACTTGCAATTTTTCTTCTTCACCCTGCAACTAGGATGCACAGAGTGTCTGTGTTTTTATGTCCCTTTTTCCCTTATTTTGCTCAAAGGTAGTGACCAGAACTAAGCCACAACTTTGCACAAAAGTTATTTGCCTTTGCTTGGCTGATCATGCGTCCTTCTTCCTCATCATGGATCTTGTCTGCATGTGCTGTGGTTCTTCCCGTTGTCTGTAGTATCTACGCATTGGGGTGCAGGCAGAGGGTTTTCTCCAATGTATGACATGATGTCTCCCAAAATGATCCAAGCACTTCTTCCCTGTAGCTTGACTGCAGAGGGTGTGACATCCTCCACTCTAAAGGGGCCATTGAACCTTGACTCGTCCCACTTTTTTCTCGTGTGATTTATCACCAGGACTGTGTCCCCAGGGAATATTGGAGGAACACGTAGTTCTGGAACTTGGTCTGTTGTAACATCTCCTTCTGTGTTCTGTACAGCCCTACACTCTTCTTGTCGTCACTGCAGCTGTCCTGAAATTACAGTAAGACAAGATTCATGCAGTTCAAGTAGTTTTGCATTTCTGATCCTAACACTTCTCCTGTTGGCTGAGCATCACATCTAGCTCTAGTTTGAGGTGTTAATGGCATTTGCATCCTCCTGCACGTCACGATTCCGTGCAGCGTGAGATGATGGTCAGAACAAGGCTGGTTTCTGAGTGCATACAGTGCCAGTGGAAGAAAGTGCAGCCATCCCTTCTTCAGAGTAAGCTTCAACTTCGCTATCCTTTCCTTTAACAAGCGTTGAGATTCTCGTATATCCCATTCCCTTGATGATACGCCGAAGAAAACTTGTGCTTTATACCAAGCAACAAGCTAATCTGTTCAAATACTGCCTTGACAAAATGAGGACCATTGTCTGACCTCATGTCTTCACACGCTCCCCATCTGGGAAACACCTCCCTCACCAGGAATTTGTCCGGAAAGGTAGAGTCTGGGTGTGTACATGGACCTGCTTCTATCCATCTAGAGAATGGACACACCACAACAATTAGATACCTGAACTAGTTACATATTTGAATCATATTGACATAATCAATATGCAAGTGCTGAAAAGGTACATTAGGCCTTGCGATAACTCCTTTAATCACACGTAGTGTATGCCCAGCTGTGAACTGCTGACATATCATACAGTTTACCATAAAAAATGCAATGTGTTCCACCATGTTTGGTATGAACCAGTCTTCGGCAATTGTTGCTGCTAGATTCTCCTTTGTCATGTGTGCTGGATAGTGTAACTGTTCCAGTGCTATTTTCAATAATGCTATAGGCATCACTGGTTTACCAGTGCTGTTTTGTTGCCACAAGCTGTCGGAGGGGTTTAAAGAACACCCTTGTCGCTTCCATAGGTTCTTCTCTTCCTGTGGTGCTTCTCCTTGAAGCTCTATTAACTGAGTTTTTGCCATATTACTATAGCCTTCCGGCTCACTTCGTGCAACAATCATTCTCTCATGCACATCAGATATTTCCACATTCATTATTATTTCGTCTTTGGTTGCCACACGCTTGGCTTCAGTGTCTGCTGCTTGATTTCCCCGTGAGATAAAATCTGTATCTTTTGTGTGGGTGTTGCAGTTCACGACCGCTGTGCCCACTGGGAGTTGTAGTGCCTTTATGAGCCTGACCAATAAGGCTGCATGTTGCACTGGTGTGGCAGCCACTCGGGGGGAAGCCCCTCCTTTTCCAGCACGCTAGGCCTGCGTGCACTGTCGACCTCACATAGGCGGAGTCACTGTACACTGTTACTGCCTGGTCTTCTTGATTCTCGATAGCAGGTATCAACACCAATAATTCTGCAGCTTGTGCTGACTAATGT
The DNA here is from genome assembly GCF_040938575.1 of Ambystoma mexicanum. Lineage (NCBI taxonomy): Eukaryota > Metazoa > Chordata > Amphibia > Caudata > Ambystomatidae > Ambystoma > Ambystoma mexicanum. Next base: position 33,390,425 of record NC_090934.1, read on the forward strand.
GAGGATAATCGTGCACTAATAAGTACTCGAAACTCCACATTTGCCGTGTGCTTTACCACAGCGGCGCCTGTATATCTCTGTCCATCATTTTGATCGATCCTAGAAGATCCATTAATGAAGACGATTTCTCCTTCAGCCAATGCATTTTCTTTCACTCTGGGAATCTCATCATAGAATTCTTCATAGTTCGCTCAATCATGTATTGGGTCTCCTCCAGTAACTGACTCTGCTATAAACATAGCTGGGTTCACTATTTTGCATCAAACTATTTTAATCGTTGGATTTGATTTGATCACTTCATAAGCAGAAGCTCTCTGAGATGTCAATATGCCTTTTGGTTTCTCTAAAATGGCAAATAATGCATGCTCAACGAATAACGTCATTGGGTATCCCATCACAATGGTTTTAGCCTTCTCTATGGCGAAAGCTGCGGCAGTCAAACTTTGTTCGCACGAGAAGTGACCCCTCATCACTGGATCTACATTCCCACTGTAGTATGCAAGGGCCTTGTACCCCAGAGTGGTTTTCTGTGTGAGCACTGCTGTTATAACACTGCCGTTCGTGTGTGAAAACAGGTAAAATTCCTCTGCATAATTGGGGATCCCTAAGACTGGTGCCGTGCAAATGGCCTTTTTTAGTTCAACAAAACCTTCTTCCATGGTCTCGGTCCACCAGATTTATTCTTTTGTTGCCTGTGCTTTCTTTAACGCTTTTAATAAGGGCCTGATATAAGAGCTCTAGTCAAAGACCCATGCCCTGACATAATTACATAATCCTAGAAAATTATGCATTTGTTTTATCATGTGTGGCTTGGCTGTTTTTGAAATGGCTTCAGCTCTTTCAGGGGTAACCTTTTTTCCTTCATGTGAGATCTGCTGGCCTATGTACAGCACTTCTTGTTGACAATACTGTAACTTCTCTTTGTCAACTTTATATCCTTTCTCAGCCAGTATAGTTAGTAGCTGAATAGAATCTTGTCTGCACTTTTCCTCTGTTGTGCTGCAAATTAGAATGTCATCCATGTATTGCAAGACAACACTCTCTAATGCAATATTGCTTAAGTCCATCGGTAAGACTCTGTTAAAAATCGAAGGAGACTCACAATAACCTTGAGGCAGCCTCGTGCTTTCCAGATGAACTTGGTCTGAACATAAACAATGTCAAATCTTGTGAGTCTTTGTGCAATGGGATTGAGAAAAATGCATTTTTCAAGTCAATCACCGTGAAATATCTTGCTTCAATGGGTATATTACATAGAATCATGGACGGGTTTGGGTGCTAGAGGGAACTCAGCCTCGACTATCTGGTTTATCGGGTGAAGATCTTGAATTAAATGACAAGACCCTCCTTTTGTTTTTTTAATCGGATAAACCGAAGTATTGCATGACGACTCTGACATCACTAAGATGCCCTGCTCCATCATGGCAGAGATTGTCTTAAAAATCCCTTCACCTGCCTCCCTAGACATGGGATACTGTCGTGCTTTTGGTAATATTGCTCCAGGTTTTAATTTAATATTCACTTCTCCGACTCTTTCAGTAAGCCTACGTCATAAGGGCCTGTAATCCATTCTGAGACAGGCATCTTTGCCATGCCGTCATCAAAATATTCAAGACGTTTTTGTATCAGCATCATTCTCTGAGGCACCTCTCTTTTGATCATCTTCATAAATGAGATTAACCTCAACTATCATTTCATCTCCACCTATTTGCTCTTCAAATAGTTCATCATCAGTGATGTCAATCAATCTGTAACCTCCCCCAATGGCGATTACTGCGCACCATTGTCTGCCTTCATCATCACAACCATCAAGCAAAGCCATCTCTCCTCGCACTATGGCTGCTTGTATTATTATGGGAAACACTTGTCCTTTTTCCTCATGCATAGGTATTCTTGGTCTGAACAGAAACTCATCTGGGGTTTTCATTGTTTTGTCTGCAAGGCCTGGTAGCCATGACATTAATAGAATAGCTCTCATAGCCATTTGTCCTGCGTATGCTCTAATCATTTCGCACACATTCAAATAATGCATTCCTGGAGTTGAACATACTATGCCCTTTTCCGTGAACGAGATTGTCATGTTTAACTTTGTTATTAGGTCTCGTCCCAATATATTCACTGGTGTCTGCCTTGAATATAGCAGTGGCACTTTCATGTCACATTCTCCTATGGAAACTGGAAGTTCTTTTGTAAAAGGAACACGACTTGCTGCTCCTGTGAAGCCCTGAGTATTTATGGCATCGCCGGACAAAGAAAACTTGCCTTCACGTATACACGAGCATGTCACACCAGTGGCAACTAAAAAAGAATATTCCTTATCTCCTATACAGACATCTACCCTTGGTTCCTAGTGAGGGTTCAGTGTCACTGATAGGATAGAACACATCAGGTCTCCCAGTGAGCGGTCCTAGTCCATATATAATCTTGTCCCATTCTGAGTGAATGGATTTCTCCTGTCACTTATCGCATCTCCTATTCCCAAATTCAGTACCTGACCTGTGCCTGTTGTTTGTAACAGTTGCATTGGTGACTGTTGAGACTGTCTCTGTTGAAAATGTGTCACATTCTGCTGTGGTTGCAAGCTTTGCTGTACTCCCGGCGCTTGCTGCTGCACCGTATGATTCTGTACAAATCCAGTTCCACATTGCTGCGAGAACGCAGGTGTATTCACCATCCCTCCTCTTGTGAATCGGTCATTTTGCACGATTCCTTGACTTCTGCACGTGCGTGCTAGATGTCCTGTCATCCCACACGTCCCACATGTTGGCGGTGGTGTGATTATTTTCCCAATTTGCATATCCTGGTTTCCGCTTTGCATATTTTGAAAACCTCCTTGATTGTTTTGAAAACCTCCCTGATTACTCTGCCATCCTCTTCATCGAAAGCCTCTTCCCCTTGGGTAAAGCCTGTTATTACATTGATCAAACAGCATTTGGCTATTGGCCTGCTGCATGTTTGATCCATCTGTGTTAGTTATCATTGCCCCCTCAATGGCATACTTTGATAATTTTTTCTGCACTAATTTAGCCTCTTCATCTTTTCATGCAGCAATTGCTTTTTGCGATTCTTCTCTTGCAACAATCTGCTATAGTGCGCGATGGTCAGCTGTATTTCAGACCATGGCCTAGCCTCAATCCCTACCCATTTCTTGTGCTGCTTCTGTACCTTTTCTGGCAGCCCTTGGCATAATATATGATAAAACACAGGTATAGATTTCCCCCAAGATTCCCGAGTTTCCAATACCCAGGCTTCTTGGAAATTCTGAATGTAAAGCAATAGATCATCTGACTCCTTCATCTTGCGTGACATTAAAGCGCCCATATCATAAGTGTCTGGGTATAGCACTCAAAGCGCTTTCAATACCGCGGTTCTGCAATTGTTAAACGGCACTCCGTCATGCACAGTTTTAACTGTGGTTACCCCAGGGTAACCTGCACGTGTCCACACATATTCAGCTCTATCACCAAGTATGGCGATTAAAAGACCCTTAATATCCCCTATAACTAACGTGTTCCCTCCCATCATTTTTTCTAACTCATGTATCCATTTTCCAGCTCCCAATGTCAACATTGGGAGCTTATTATTCAGGTTTTCTCTATCCATGTGTGGCCAAGGTATATGGCCTCGTTCCTCCTTTTTCTAGTAAAGGGAACTGTGACACATGACAATCCTTTTCCTCTTTCATCATTTTTCTGTCTACCGCAGGGCTAATATTCCTGCATCGCTATCTACCTGGCAATGTCCTTAGTCTGCTCACATAGGGTGGTGGAGACACCCCCCTCTGACCGTATGATGCTCCTTCATGCCGATCTGATTGTATGGCTAACTCCAATGTCTTAGGTGCAGACCCACTAGAATCCGACCATCGTATTCCTTTCCCCTAGAGAAGCGTTTTTCGCGTCTTCTCTCATGTTCTCTTTATTCACATTCTTCTCTTTCTTTGTCCGATATTGTTTGTGCCCAACTCATGCAACTTCTCTCATCCTCCTCATTTCTATTTAGAGTCAGCCTATCTAATGACAGCTCTCTATTTCTGATACTTCGGGAGGCGTCCTCAGTATCGTACAGCTGAGTGCTCTCAAGACGCTCTTCCCCTCCTTTCCCTTGGGGCACCTTTTCTAGCCCCATCTCATCATATATTCTATCGATCGTCTCTCCGATGTTTCTGATGTCGAAGTCATCTTTGATATTTGCCCTAGACGTGCCTGCTACTGAATCGTACCCAGGAAAGAATTCTTCTATATCTTCCCAGTCTACTACTGGATCAGGTTTTTAACCTCCCTTTCCAGATATTCGAGATCCCATGCTCTCTGTCTTCGCTTGCGTCCTATGTCGTCATCAAACTCTCTAGGCTTCCTCGCTTCCTCTCTGACCCTGTCTTCTGCTTGCTTCCTCGCATCTCTTCCTTCATTTGCCCTTCGCATTTCCTCATCTCTTTGTCTTTTTATTCTCTTCTCCCGTATTTTTTGTTCTTCTTCTTCCATTCTCCTTTGTTATATTCTATCCTGATCATCTACTGTTCGCTACTTATGAACGCCTGTTGTTCCTCCGCTTTTTCCTGTTTTCTGACCTGCTCATCATGATATAACTGCTCTAGTTTCTGCCTATCTTTTTTCTTAGCCCCTTCGTCTCTCAATCGTTTTTCCTTTTCCATCTGTTTCCCTTCTAATTTGTCTTGTTCTCCCCTTTGTCTCATATCCTCAATGCCTTTACCATCGAGTTTCAATAAAATCTGTCCTCCCATCCATTCGTTCTGTGCGAAAGCCATCTCATCAGTCCTATCCTCATCTCCTTTCCATCTCTTTCCCTCTCTTCTCGTATCTAGAGATGTACTTGCTTGTGCTTGGTCTCCTTTTTCCTTTTTGCGTCTCTCCTTGTACTTCAGGACTTTGGAGGTGATATCTCTCTCTGTCATTGTCTGGGTTTTTGTCACTACTTTGCATCGGCGACTCATATGCCAGGTTGCTATATCCCGTGGCTGCTTTAAGTTCCCTCAACGGGTATAATCCTTCGTCTTTACTAGCTTCACTTTTCATTTCAGACAGGGCGGGTGGCGCAGAAGGCTCTTTACCCCCCTCTGTGCATATATTCAGTATCCAATCTAACGGTGGCTCCTCCTCCTTTTCCTCTTGGTACATTTTCCAAAGCCCTAAACTAGCTAGGCGTTTGTCTAACTTTTTGCCAGTATACGTGTCATCATGTGCTGCAGGACCGTTTTAGATAGCAATCCGCCTTGTGGCCATGGCATAAACATTTTTTTTGCGGTCCCTTTAACCCATTCTGCACTGTACTGTTTAAGCTTGGGTGCGTGCTTCGGCAGCTGTTGCACATGTGTATCAATGGGGTAATGTCTTCAATGCCTAACCTGTCTATCCTCTCCTTATATAACACTTGGTTATGTTTTACGTTTCACAAACAAGATCAGCAATATGAGCAAGCACCAATCGTCGCAAGCTCCAATCCCGTTTTTTAAACAATAATTTCACTTTTACTTTTGTTGATTACAACCATCAATCCATGCCGTGCAACATTTTATCATCACAATCGTGCAATTTTTATGCTATTTTTAAAACGTTTTTTTTTTACCTTATGATGTCATATATCTACTAAAACACATAAAACAGGCAGACAAACTCTGGCTGGCCATACAAATATCATGCTATCTGCTTCCTCAGATGCATCCTGCCCCTAATTTGTATTCCAACGGGGAATTTAAGTCCAATTCTTTCAGATCGTCTTTAATCGATCTGGTCGTCTATGTCATCCTATCAATTCAGGACTTTAAATGAAGGCTTCTGCTAGAACTCTTTAAAACCTAGGTATATGGGCGTATACTCTTATCTCAGTCACTCCCGTTATCTCTCTATACTGCTTGGCCACCCTCAAGTCAATATTTTCCCCTTATATATACATTACACTCTTACTCTGATGTTATTTTTGTCCCACCTCCCTCCGTTACCTTTCCTTTACTTGTTTTTAAGGCATGCAACTTTTGCCAAAGCATTCAGTCTTTTTCACTCACTGTTCACATGTTTTTCCTCTCCGGACGCTCGGGATCACTGCCTTCGTTACCCCCTTTGCGTGCCGCTCATTCGATCAGCTGCTCGTAGATGTGGGTAGGGGTTCTTGGGGGAAAGCAAAGGTCCCTTCACACCTAACCTGCAGGTTTTTTTATTAAACTACCCACTATCTATGCGGAGCTTCTCGTTATTTCAGCCAGAAGGCAAAGGACTCGTGATATTGATGAGGACCCAAAGTTACTTAAGTCGACGGTCAAAGGGTGTCTTATCTAATCTAACCATCTAATCTCTGCTACCAAGTGAACTGGATGGAATCCAGCCGGCCCATAAGACTGGGGGTCTCCAAACAGCCCTTTAAGATGAGTAGCAGCACCTTCGAGATAGATGGGGATGCAGATTAGTACTCTTGCACCAAATAATTATGACAACTCAATAGTTTGGCAAAGGGAGTCAGTTTAATGACAAGTACAAAAAACGGGGAGTTCAATGAACATCAGCAACCGATCGATCTTCCTTCTCGCTTAAACTCCACTTAATTTCACAAAAAACAAAGTATTTATATCAAAAACCTGTCATCATTGACGCGCAATCTTAAAAACCTACCATGCAACGTGATTGGTTATAGGAAGGTAACTTTAACATAGGTACTATATCTGTATATGGTAACGGGGAGAGGGGATTGGATAATCAATGTCAGGTGGGGAAACTAAGCCCTTCCTTCAAAATGGCCACTATAAACATCACTAAAAGTATGTCTCCTCATTGGTTCTACTCGCTATAGGACCCTAGATTACAGTGTCCACTATGATTGGGTTGGCATCAACCTCACTCATACTTTTCCACTTGCGCTTAGCAGCGTGCAGAATAATGAGCCAGGTGCAGGGAGTTAATCTTCACCCCAGCTTCCCTCCAATTATGTCACACTCATTCATCACCTCAGTGGTCATGTGTCAGTTACTTCTTAGTAGTTTGGCCTCAAGTCTGCTCTTGGTCTGAGAAATTAAGGAGTATGGGTAAGGCAGGGATCCATGCGTAGGTGTGAAAGTCTCATCCCTTCCTGCCTGCCTTGTCACGTGATTCAGACACTGTGAAATAGGGCTCTTCTTCATGCATTTTTGTGTATTTGATTTAATTATGCCAGTCTTCTACCATCTGTGGCTTATCTTGACCTTTCTGAACAGGATACTTTGTTCTTTTTCTCTTTAATTGTATCCACTGTTTGCCTCTTCCAGCCCGATACGACCTTGGCTTCTTGGCATGGATACCTTCAGCTGGGTTTCCCTCTGTCTTAATTCTCGATTTGTTTGCTGCAACACTCTCCTCTTGAGACCTTTAGTAGCCTTTGTAGTGGATTTACACTCATCTACAACGTGCTTTTGAGGTATACATATGTATAGTTAGCGCTTGCTACAATCTGTTTTCTACTAAGTATAAGCCGGCTTCATGATTTCTTTACTTCTTGGGGTTTCTTGCATCTGTACACGTCTAAACTAACTTAATATCTTCTTGTGCATATTGGCACGTTTCTGCATCTTGACATCAACTGCTTCACTTTTAGGCTCAAGAAGTCACTTATCCATGGTATTTCATCTCTTTGACAGTAATCTTAGGTCATTATTTCTATATGTGCGTCAGTCTGTTTTCTTTTGATGTCACTATTCGTCTTCCTTTAATATCCTCTTGGCTTCTTCGGGTATTCCATTCTGACAAACGTCATTTTGTCTTGCCTGTAGATATGGTTTTCTCAATGGGTACCTTACTTACTTCAATAGGTACTGTTACTCTTATTGGCTCTGGGCAGAGCCCAGCTGCTGCTCTTTGCTGATTTAATTGTTCATCATACGTCACATACTTTGGCGTGAAAGTACCTGGCACTTCGAGGGCTGTGGCTGGAGTGTGGATGACACTTGGCACTTCCTCTTCAAGGTGAACAGAAAAAAGACGGTGAGGACGGAAAAGAGGGTGAAGAGAGCACTGAGGGCAAGAGAGGAATGTAGGGCGAGGTGTGCTTTCATTGAACAGGGTGACTTAAATAGATAGCTTTGATACACAATTGTCATTTTGATTAGCAAACCTACAGAATTGCTCAGCAAATTAATATGTGACACTGCTTATTTTATGCGTTTTCTGGCAATAGCCGGATCACTGAGGATTCTGGATGATCCAACTCCAGCTAGGGATGATCAGCGGGGATCCAGGATAGTCTTACACCTATAATATTACTGAGGTTTCTGTATGCTCCAAGTCCAACTAGAAAATAACACTGCGGGTTCAGAATAGTCTCACACCAGCTGGATCACTGAGGATTCTGGATGTTCTTCTGGGTCATCCTTTTGTCTTCCCAAAGGCACTCGGGCAAACCAGTACCACCACAGTACCCTGTGGTAAAATTGTCCTGCAATTGAAAAGGGGACCAGCTCACAAGCTCTTTACTGTAGCGAAACTTTGCACACAGTAAGCCAAGTGATGTGCCTTTCAACATCATCACTGCCATTCCTTTAATTATTATAGCATTAGAAGCTTTTGTAATTAATGATTCTCCACTCTGAGACCACACAGTTTCTGAACCACGTACCTCTTGTCATTCTTTTGACAGAAACTAACAGGACACTCCTTCCCTCAATCTGTTCCACCATCCTGATGAAGGCCTACCACACGGCAGCTTCATTTAACAGCTTTTGCCTTTTGGCCAAAACACAGTAGTGTTGACGACCCTCTCTTCTGTAGCAGTGTCCATCACTAACACTGATATCTGTGCACTGTGAATTTGTGTTGTGCTCACATGTTAAATGTTAGAAAGGAAGAAACATGCCTAATGTTCATCCATTCCTGTCAATTTGATTGGACTGTACCTTTATGTATTTCCTGCAAAGCTGTATAAGTTAAAAGTGTCCTTGTTGTTTTTTTTGGACAAACAGATGTGCATTAAAAGCATGGGGCCAAAACATTTCTGACCCTCATAGCATTTGAAAATAATGTGTTTTCTGTAAGTAGGAATATAACCATGAATGTGTGTAGTCTCACTCACCCTGATTATTGTGTTACTACATAACTCTCTGACAATTTACATCGCTGCATGGGGACCAGCGAGAACATCCTCAGCTGATTCTAATCCTGCCTTGCTAACCACTACCAATTCATCCAAATGGATTCCTCCCCATCACAAGCTCTACCCATCACCCATGGAGTCCTGCAAGGATCCATCCTCTCCCCTCTCCTTTACATGAACCCCTCAAACACTCCTGTTGCCACACAAGATCCACATCCACCAAAATGCAGATAACACGAAGCTCGGTGGCAGAAAATCCTCCATCAAAGACATTCACAGACATTCACAGACTGAAGTGCTGCCTCACATTGATCCAGTGCTTGGTGTGCAATACGTACCTGAAGCTCATCTTCTTCAAAACCAAATCCCTACTGCTGACCAACAACACTGAACACCCTGATATCCTGACCTGGCTCTCTGCTATGAAACCCGAGGGCTTCGCACCCCAGCTATCCACCTTGCCATGCCCTTTAGGTTATAAATGGGTCTTACTGGGTACCCGGATCCTCCTTGACCAGTCTTCCTTGCACTGCCTCCTGGCCTACCGCACACTTAGGGGCTGTTACTGCAACTCCTACAGCCCCCCTGCCTCCTTGCACTTACTCAGAGCCAGGCTTCCCTGATTGCACTTCACTCTACCCTCTCTCTTACATTTCCCCCTCTCCCTTCCCCCTGCACTTCTCATTGTCGCACTTACATGATCTGAATGACACAAGGCCTAGAAGGATTGTATGTATTGTCTTCCCTCTGTCCTCCCTCCCGTGTCTTGTGGCACCTAGAAACACTTGTGTACAGGCACGTTATGAATGCCATATCATACATTGACAGATACCTCTACTCCAAGCAACACATTGCAATGAAAGCACAGACAGGTTGGCACCAACTTTCTCTCCTGCGGAAAATCAAGCACTTGGAAGTTGGAGACATGGGTGATGATTATTGAGTGGTGAGAGTAGTGAGCATTGGTCGGGAAGTTGGAAATATGGATGATGAAGGTGGGGGATAGGTGAGAGTGGTGAGCAGTGGTCAGGAAGTTGGAGATATGGTTGATGAGGGTGGAGTAGAGGTGAGAGTGATGAGCAGTGGTCAGGAAGTTGGAGATATGGTTGATGAGGGTGGAGTAGAGGTGAGAGTGGTGAGCAGTGGTCAGGAGGTTGGAGATATGGTTGATGAGGGTGGAGTAGAGGTGAGAGTGGTGAGCAGTGGTCAGGAAGTTGCAGATATGGGTGATGAGGGTGGAGTAGAGGTGAGAGTGGGGAGCAGTGGTCAGGAAGTTGGAGATATGGTTGATGAGGGTGGAGTAGAGGTGAGAGTGGTGAACAGTGGTCAGGAAGTTGGAGATATGGTTGATGAGGGTGGAGTAGAGGTGAGAGTGGTGAGCAGCGGTCAGGAAGTTGGAGATATGGTTGATGAGGGTGGAGGAGAGGTGAGAGGGGTGAGCAGTGGTCAGGAAGTTGGAGATATGGTTTGTGAGGGTGGATTAGAGGTGAGAGTGGTGAGCAGTGGTAAGGAAGTTGCAGATATGGGTGATGAGGGTGGAGTAGAGGTGAGAGTGGGGAGCAGTGGTCAGGAAGTTGGAGATATCGTTTGTGAGGGTGGATTAGAGGTGAGAGTGGTGAGCAGTGGTAAGGAAGTTGCAGATATGGGTGATGAGGGTGGAGTAGAGGTGAGAGTGGGGAGCAGTGGTCAGGAAGTTGGAGATATGGGTGATGAGGGTGGAGGAGGGGTGAGAGTGGTGAGCAGTGGTCAGGAAGTTAGAGATATGGGTGCTGAGGGTGGAGTAAGGTGAGAGTGGGGAGCAGTGGTCAGGAAGTTGGAGATATGGTTGATGAGGGTGGAGTAGAGGTGAGAGTGATGAGCAGTGGTCAGGAAGTTGGAGATATGGTTGATGAGGGTGGAGGAGAGGTGAGAGTGGTGAGCAGTGGTCAGGAAGTTGGAGATATGGTTGATGAGGGTGGAGTAGAGGTGAGAGTGGTGAACAGTGGTCAGGAAGTTGGAGATATGGTTGATGAGGGTGGAGTAGAGGTGAGAGTGGTGCGCAGTGGTCAGGAAGTTGGAGATATGGTTGATGAGGGTGGAGGAGAGGTGAGAGTGGTGAGCAGTGGTCAGGAAGTTGGAGATATGGTTTGTGAGGGTGGAGTAGAGGTGAGAGTGGTGAGCAGTGGTCAGGAAGTTAGAGATATGGGTGCTGAGGGTGGAGTAAGGTGTGAGTGGGGAGCAGTGGTAAGGAAGTTGCAGATATGAGTGATGAGGGTGGAGTAGAGGTGAGAGTGGGGAGCAGTGGTCAGGAAGTTGGAGATATGGGTGATGAGGGTGGAGGAGGGGTGAGAGTGGTGAGCAGTGGTCAGGAAGTTAGAGATATGGGTGCTGAGGGTGGAGTAAGGTGAGAGTGGGGAGCAGTGGTCAGGAAGTTGGAGATATGGGTGATGAGGGTGGATTAGAGGTGAGAGTGGTGAGCAGTGGTCATAAAGTTGGAGTTATGGGTGATGAGGGTGGAGTAGAAGAGTGGTGACCAGTGGTTAGGAAGTTGGAGACATGGGTGATGGGGATGGGGGCAAGCTAAGAGTGGTGAGTCATGGGCAGGATGTTGAAGAATGGGGGTTAGTATGTTGGAGAGGTGCACACAAATCGCCGGAAAAGGAATAAAAAGCTGACAAGGACTGCAATCCCTATAAACAAAATGTAGGAGAGGTGAGTTTGGTAAGGAGTCGTCAGGAAGTTAGCGAAATGGGTGATGAGGATGGAGGACAGTTGAGAGTGGTGAGCAGCGATTAGGAATTTGGGAACACAGAGGATAGTGTGCAGCATTTATGAAGTTAAATATTTGGACTGGAAACCAGATTGGAGGGGGCTCACAGAGTAAGTGTTTATGCAGTAAAGATGACTCTCTCGAGGATATTCATTTTGATTTGGAAGTCTTTACATTAATCAAAGAATACTAACAAACATGAACAAAAAGCAAATCAAGAAGAAAGCTTCCATCAGCCACAACATTAACTTGGTCAATCTCATCGCACGTGACTCCACGTGACTCCACACAATACCTTGATGGGCAGGGACTTTACCAGGCCAGGTAATTCCCAGGCAAGTTAGAAGACCGAGCGAAGCGAGAGCATTAACGTGAGCCTGGGCATTACCTGTCCCATTAAAGTCTCCCTGCCCGGGGGCATATGCTCTGGATACTGCCCCTATAGACTCACACCGACCATAGTATCATCAGGAAAGATCATTGCCTAATGGGATATCATGGGACTATGCAGCCGGGTGAAGCATAGTCATTAGTAGTTGTTTGAGCAACAGAAATTAGCACAGGGAATTCATTCTAGTCACAGAACATTGTGCAAAGTGTTAAACCCCTGTAATCCCTTATTGTGAAATACACAGACAGTCCTCCGTGTAATGGGAAAAGGCAAGGGTCCTTTAACATTGTACTTTTTACTGGAAAAATTGCATCTCCAGCCCAAAACCATCAGATCTGAAGACAAATTAAAAGAAATATATGGAAAGCTGTGCACACACATGTTCATTGAAATCTGTGCACACATATGTATAGCTGAAAGTTGCAAACATGGCCCCAATTTACTATGACTTTTATGTGCGTAATTTATAACCAAAGTCAAATAGTCATAAATGCATTGTAAGTTACGTCCAAATTGCTGAATTCACTAAGTCTGACAAAGAAATTCTGCGCATCTCAACCCGTGCACAAAATCAACGTAGGTCAAGCCTAATTCACTAAGAAAAATCATGTACGACAAAATATATCACATATAACTTCCGTCAGTGGAATACACTCCAAGTGAACACATCAAGGAAAACTGAAATCAAACATGACGAATATGTGCACATACCACCCGCAAAATCTTTTCCTGTGCTCCCACACACTTACGCCAAACATCTCTGCCACCATCGCATGATTCAACAAACTTATCCACATCACACAGCACCCTTACACCACCAACATCATGGTTTAACTTTCGACACTCCACACACATCTCCCAAGATCTGACTTCACTTAGTAAAACTCACTACCACCCCATCACGCTCAGCAAAACACAGACACACCCACAGCTATGCCCCCAAATAAATGGACACACCCATTAACAGACACCCCAGTTGATAGACACCCCCACCGACACAGCTACCAAAAACAGACACACACACACACACACACTGACATGCCCACAATTCACTGGACACACCTGCCAAAAATGGAGTAAGAGGTGGAAAGCACGCCAACGATGCATGCACAATACATGCCGGATATCCCTAATCAGACATTATGGCATGGAACAGAAGAACATATGCCAGATGGCACTTATATACTAAAACCGCATCGACAATACCAACATAGCCAACACAGTGCGAGACACTCACAGCACCCACAGTACAAACACATCATAAAGCGACACAGACACGTTCAAACACATACCAAGACACAAACATACAGAACACACACAGCAACCTCACCACACATGTGACAACTTCAAGAACATGTGGCTCCCACAATCAGCACACAAGGGGCACGGGGCACACTAGGAATAAGACCCACGTGTGGTCACATGAAAGTCACACCGGTCCACACACCCAAGCGATGCAGCACACATGGTTAAGACCATAAAATTGATTTACACTCACACACCCCAATCAGAGTCGTATGCCTACACCTCCTCCCTTGACAAACTATAAATATCATACACATGTTCCCCCAATCGCTGCATAGGTCGTGGTGTCCAGCAAGTTGGAAGCTGCAAAGGAGGTCCGGCACAAGAGGAACTTCACGGAAAGTGAGGTGGACCTGATGGTGGAGTTTATCCACAGCCACCAGACCCACATGCTCGGTATGCCTGGACACCACAACATGCGGAGCCAGTGGCATGCGCAGTTGCTCAGGCTCACGGAGCAGGTCAACGCTGATGGCATCGAGCAATGCACCAGGGAGGAAATCAAAAAGAAGTGGTTGAACAAGAAGCGGAGGGCCAAACTGAAGTACATTCAGTTCCACCTGGCCCAGGCTTCTGGGGGAGAACCACCAGTTCCCGGGTTGTGATTGACACCCAGAGAGGAGAAGACCATGAGCCTGATCCCGGAGGAGGAGGGCACGGGTTTATGAGGCACAGCGACAGGCACTTACATCCATGGTAAGTACCGCAACTTTGGGCAAACACTCACATACATGTTTCAGCCACCCACACAACACTCCTAGGGAACATCACATGAACACACAGGCAACGCCCATACCCATTTTACATACACCACAACGTCCAATGACGTGAAGGACACACCACAGCACAAATGCCACAGTAGGACCTGGATACACACGTCCTCATAACACACATACACATGAGACAAACAATTTGGCAATATCACGCTGCACACACCACCACTGGCACATGCATCACATACTCCACATAAACCAAACACACACACCAGTCACATGGATGTGTCCATTATCACCAAAGCACTGACACCAAGCAACAAATCTCACACCAAGCGTCATGAGCAACAACAACCGTTAGACGCAAAGCCACATATACACAGGTGATACAACTACCACATGCAATGCAATGCACGCATTACCATGCAATGAGGCTGCCACCAAACTGACACACACAAACACTGCACACATTACCACCTTGCACATCCATGCACCACTAATCACCAAAGGCCGGAGGATCACTTTCACGGGGGTCATGTATGCATTAACAGCAACAGTGTGTTGATGTTGCAATGGGAAGATGTGTGAAGGCCATGTGCATGCCAAAGCAGAGACAAATGTGGCATCAGTAATTCCACTCCCCAGCATGTACCACAAATAAGCCACAGACTGACATGTCTCCTTTTCCTTCTACTTCGCAGCCATGACGACGGAGGAAGGGGCTCCTGTGGAGCAGTGCGACAGCAGTGAGGAGGGAGGACAACACCTGTCTGTCTGACGCAAACCCACCCCGGCGGCCCAGGAGGAGGAGGACTGGGGGACCAGATCTCCCCCATGTAGAATCGCCAGCAGCACACAAGTGTGTGGGTCTCCATATTTCTCTGCCTGCAAAGCAGGTGACGCCAGAAGCACTGTTGGAGGATACCATGCCCCATGCACAGATTGAGTCATTCGATGATGACACCAGCAGCGGAGACTCCACGCACATCACCTCCCCCCCACCAACATGCCCCACAAGGTGCCTCAGCCGTACCATGCCCACATGCCTAGGCCCAAGCCACTGCTTCCCTCAGAGCCCACCCTCAGGCTACACCACCACTGCAGCCTGCTGGACCATCTGGGGTGGAAGACCTGAGTGGCTGTACGAGTTCCTGCTGCAGCCGCAGCACATGGTCGACACCAAGGGCGAGGTAGGGCACAGCAGAACACAGAAGCTCACAGGTGTGTCCAGCCACCCGTACTCCATCGACCAAACAGGCAAAGACCTAGGGGGTCATTAGAAGTTTCCCAGTGTGGTACAAATGCTGGTATAACCATTACCGGGACCTTTACCGCACCAGGTAACCACAGGTTTGCCGGTGGGGGATACCGGATTTACCTTCAGCAAGAATTGGAGGTAAATCAGCCCCCCTCCTCGTGCACTCTTCGTTAGAGGGAAGAATGCGACGTGCATTCAAATAAAAGCAACACATGTGTCCACATTATGCACGACAATCACCAAAATGTGTTTCAACAACTCTGCCAATATGAGGAAATTATTGTAAGGGGGGGCAAAGGACAATATTATATAAGGATTTACACTTTAAAGCGTATTGTTCCCCCAAACCTGATTTTTTTTAAAAAGGCAAGAAAAAATAGCTTCAATTTAGAATATTTTTGCTTAGATTTCTTTTGCAGAAAACACTTTTCTGTACAAGGAATTATACAGTAATGCTTTGCAAAGCATAGTTTTTCATTTATTAAAAACATATTTAGTATATGTGGCTGTGAGTACTTGATTTACTGTGAGTTCCATGCATCGCGGGCAGAGTGACACGCAAATCACCAGGGAGCCGGCGCACTCTGACCTGCAGCCTAGTCTCAGGCCTGTTCCAACAGAGGGGAACTCCAGAATCTACTACTGTGAAGTAGATTCCTCGACCCACGAGTCATACTTTCTCAGGTACATCACACATATCTTCTGAATTCATCTCTGACATGCTAGATTCCATGAGGCACGATCACCACCACAGGATACCCCACTAAATGAGACTCCATTACAAATTCACCATCCTGATGAAGGCAGACGTACGTACAGCTCATTACAACTGCTAGAAAGGGCGAAACACAGTCGTGCCGACAACCTAACAATACAGTGTCCATCTACAACACTGTATACCAGGCTGATCGATTGAGCATGCCTGTTCTTACACAGCCCCAAGATAATGCAAAGGGGTCATTCTGCATTGGTATGAATGACTTCCTGTAGATTATGTTCACAAGTAGTGCTGATTGTTTGTATATATGTAATGTAAATTGTATATTTTCCTGTGCCACGTGTTGATTTAGTGTACCTAAATTGCTTGTTGAACCATAACCGTTTTTGAATACGGTGAATGGAATAGAATTCTGAGTCACATTGTATCCGGACTCGCCCTGATCATTTTTTATATATATGTACATTTTCACCTGGATAGATCAGGGAATTGCCTTTAATGTTTTGAAGAATAGTCACCATGACAGTAACATGCTTACAAAGCCTGAGACGTATACACAGCTTTGTACTGTTTTAATGTTTGAGTTTGGGCGGTGCTGGTGAGCAAACGACGGCTACCAGATGCAGGTTGTGATAGCGACATTGCGGCACGTATTGAGACTCCAAATGCACAGCGTTCCGGAGACTCACGGCAGTCAGCGGCAGAAAGCTTCCTCAACTTGGGGTGGTTTGGGCCCTGGGTATATTCTGAGTGGTGCTCCAGCAAGGCCATTTTTAACATGCATATTGTGCATGTATGGTGGTCCAGGCATGCCCAGAGCGTGGCATAGCCCGTGGTTTGTTGCCGAGCTTGGGCCGGGCCCCCTCAGCATGGCTTGCAGGGGGGCCCCTACATTCTGTGTTATGCCATGGATCCAGGCCTCTGTGCATGACATGCTTCCAGGTGCTGGATTTGCGCAGTGGACTGTTTTTCTAGCTCTGAGCCACCCTAGTAGTTTCTGGCTCCTCCGAGGCAGTGGGACTTGCTTGACTTGTTCCAAATCGTATAACACCGCGCCTTGTTGCTTCACAGCTAGGTTCAAGCTTTATAAATCCTGTACATACATAATTTTAAATACTGCGCATCTGTAGGACTGTGGTACCAAGTAAATTGCTATCGCTAGTTAATTGTATTGATTTGAGATAAATAAAATACACTGAATGCCCACAGAATGGATTGATGTGGCTAATTGGTTTGTGGGATTTTTGCTTGATTTTCAGCGTTACAAGCCCAATTGGCTGCGGGGCATAAAGTATACATTTAGGGCCTGATTCATGGAAAAGAGTGCATTAATCCCACAAGTGCTGCACGTCAAGTTCAACACTAGGCAAGCCTGCGCGCAGAGTAAAGAAATGCGCGTCCTGTGTATTATTGGACCTGGGTGCACAAAATAACCGTATACGCACCTCGTGGCTGGAACACCCCTGGCACGCCCACACGCAAAGCTAAAACAGCCAGACGAGCTACCTTTGCGGTCACCCCCAGGTGCGAAAACATGCACCCTTCAAACAGGTTGTGGGGTTCCCCCACAGGCAGGCCTGCATCTCGGGGACCCTGCATGTGGTTCCCCCGTAACTGTAACCGGCACCTCGAGGACATGCATACAGTTTCACGCAAACCATTTATTTTCCTGGTCAAACTGTGGGTGAACCCCCGTAAACAGTGCCTGCATCCCGCTACACTGCGTATGCGCACCCCTAACTGCAATCGCAACCCCGTCTGTGTGCAAGCACCCCTACATCCGTCATGCAAACTCACCTCCAGAGTTGAGATTCCTCTGCGCAAGTCCAAATGCCTGCTTCTGGGTGGCAGAGATTTCGAGGGAACTGCATGGGCATTTTGCAGGCGAGAGGTTATGTGGTCACGTCCATGAGTATGATTTGTCGTGCGCATTTGTGGGCGTGTTATGGACTGGCTGCTGTCCGATCCCTCGTAACGCCCACTTTCTCACTTGTTCTTCCCCATTTTGCGTGTTCCGCTACGCCTACACCCTGGGAGGAGACTTGCGCAGGGTGCTCGGCCGCTCGCAGCGTCATGCCAAGCCTGTATGAACACCGCACAAGTCCCGGTAAAGTCCCACGCAGTCGGTTCCATGAATCAATAAGCAGTTTTCTTCAAGCAGTTTGATGCGCAAGTACCAGATTTTAGGTGCAAATAATTCCAAGAATCGGCAAAGGCGGGTTTGCCGCATGGGATATAGAGAGGAACTGTAAGCCTGTGACCCTGTGGGGGATCTTGTAGCACCGCGTTAGGTGCTTTATAGGTAAGCTGCTTCTTGATTAGATGTTGTGTAACTATGCGGTCTCGCCCTAACTAATGCTTTTATACTAATAAAAAACAAGTACACGTATTACAGGATGTGTGTTTGTCTTGTTTATTGGATTAATGGTGGCAAGGTAGCTCTGTGAGTTAATCATTCGCCTCTGAATCCTGTGATTAGCCTGCGAGACCCCGGTTTGCATGACTCAGCTCAGCTCTTTGTTCCTTCCAGGTTTACATGATGTCTCTCATCAAATGAAAAGCTTCATCCGCAAGCGGCCTCTTGCACTCTTCATCCGCAAGCGGCCTCGTGCACTCTTCATTTGCAAGCGGCCTTGTGCACACTTCATCCGCAAGCGGCCTCGTGCACTCTTCATCCGCAAGCGGCCTCATTCACTCTTCATCCACAAGCGGCCTCGTGCACTCTTCATCTGCAAGAGGCCTCGTGCACTCTTCATCCGCAAGAGGCCTTGTGCACTCTTTATCCACAAGAGGCCTTGTGCACTCTTCATCCGCAAGTGGCCTTGTGCACTCTTCATCCCTTGCACTCTCCATCCGCAAGAGGCCTCGTTCACTCTTCATCCACAAGAGGTCTCATGCACTCTTCATCCGCAAGCGGCCTCATGCACTCTTCATCCTCATGGGACCTCGTGCACTCTTCATCCTCAAGAGGCCTTGTGCACTCTTCATCCGCAAGTGGCCTCGTGCACACTTCATCCGCAAGCGGCCTTGTGCACACTTCATCCGCAAGCGGCCTTGTACACTCTTCATCTGCAAGCGGCCTCGTCCACTCTTCATCCCCAAGAGGCCTTGTGCACTCTTCATCCCCAAGAGGCCTTGTGCCTCGTGCACTCTTCATCCACAAGAGGTCTCATGCACTCTTCATCCACAAGAGGCCTTGTGCACTCTTCATCCGCAAGCGGCCTTGTGCACTCTTCATCCCTTGCACTCTTCATCCACGAGCAGCCTTGTGCACTCTTCATCTGCAAGAGGCCTTGTGCACTCTTCCTCCGCACACGGCCTTGTGCATGCTTCATCCCTTGCATTCTTCATCCGCAAGAGGCCTAGTGCACTCTTCATCTGCAAGCGGCCTAGTGCACTCTTCATCCGCAAGAGGCCTTGTGCACTCTTCATCCACAAGAGGCCTTGTGCACTCTTCATCCGCAAGCGGCCTTCTACACTCTTCATCCACAAGCGGCTTTGTTCTTGTGCACTCTTCATTCGCAAGTGCCTCATGCACTCTTCAACCGCAAAAGGCCTCTTGCACTCTTCACCCTCAAGAGGCCTCTTGCACTCTTCATCCACAAGAGGCCTTGTGCACTCTTCATCCACAAGAGGCCTTGTGCACTCTTCATCCAAAAGAGGCCTCGTGCACTCTTCATCCACAAGAGGCCTTGTGCACTCTTCATCCACAAGAGGCCTTGGGCACTCTTCATCCGCAAGCGGCCTTGTTCACTATTCATCCCTTGCACTCTTCATCCGTGAGCAGCCTTGTGCACTCTTCATCCGCAAGAGGCCTTGTGCACTCTTCATCCGCAAGCGGCCTTGTGCACTATTCATCCCTTGCACTCTTCATCCGTAAGAGGCCTTGTGCACTCTTCATCCACAAGAGGCCTTGTGCACTCTTCATCCGCAAGCGGCCTTGTGCACTCTTCATCCCTTGCACTCTTCATCCGTGAGCAGCCTTGTGCACTCTTCATCCGCAAGAGGCCTTGTGCACTCTTCATCCGCAAGTGGCCTTGTGCACTATTCATCCCTTGCACTCCTCATCTGTAAGAGGCCTTGTGCACTCTTCATCCACAAGAGGCCTTGTGCACTCTTCATCCGCAAGCGGCCTTGTGCACTCTTCATCCCTTGCACTCTTCATCCGCGAGCAGCCTTGTGCACTCTTGATCTGCAAGAGCCCTCGTGCACTCTTCATCCGCAAACGGCCTTGTGCATGCTTCATCCCTTGCACTCTTCATCCGCAAGAGGCCTAGTGCACTCTTCATCCGCAAGCGGCCTAGCACTCTTCATCCGCAAGAGGCCTTGTGCACTCTTCATCCACAAGAGGCCTTGTGGACTCTTCATCCACAAGCATCCTTGTGCACTCTTCATCCACAAGCAGCGTTGTGCTTGTGCACTCTTCATTCGCAAGCGGCTTCATGCACTCTTCACCCGCAAAAGGCCTCTTGCACTCTTCACCTGCAAGAGGCCTCTTGCACTCTTCATCCACAAGAGGCCTTGTGCACTCTTCATCCACAAGAGGCCTTGTGCACTCTTCCTCCACAAGAGGCCTTGTGCACTCTTCATCCGCAAGTGGCCTTGTGCACTCTTCATCCCTTGCACTCTTCATCCGTGAGCTGCCTTGTGCATGCTTCATCTGCAAGAGGCCTTGTGCACTCTTCATCCACAAGCGGCCTTTTGCACTATTCATCCCTTGCACTCTTCATCCGTAAGAGGCCTTGTGCACTCTTCATCCACAAGTGGCCTTGTGCACTCTTCATCCCTTGCACTCTTCATCCGTGAGCAGCCTTGTGCACTCTTCATCCGCAAGAGGCCTTGTGCACTCTTCATCCGCAAGTGGCCTTGTGCACTATTCATCCCTTGCACTCCTCATCTGTAAGAGGCCTTGTGCACTCTTCATCCACAAGAGGCCTTGTGCACTCTTCATCCGCAAGCGGCCTTGTGCACTCTTCATCCCTTGCACTCTTCATCCACGAGCAGCCTTGTGCACTCTTCATCTGCAAGAGGCCTCGTGCACTCTTCCTCTGCACACGGCCTTGTGCATGCTTCATCCCTTGCATTCTTCATCCGCAAGAGGCCTAGTGCACTCTTCATCTGCAAGCGGCCTAGTGCACTCTTCATCCGCAAGAGGCCTTGTGCACTCTTCATCCACAAGAGGCCTTGTGCACTCTTCATCCGCAAGCGGCCTTGTACACTCTTCATCCACAAGCGGCTTTGTGCTTGTGCACTCTTCATTCGCAAGTGCCTCATGCACTCTTCAACCGCAAAAGGCCTCTTGCACTCTTCACCCTCAAGAGGCCTCTTGCACTCTTCATCCACAAGAGGCCTTGTGCACTCTTCATCCACAAGAGGCCTTGTGCACTCTTCATCCACAAGAGGCCTCGTGCACTCTTCATCAACAAGAGGCCTTGTGCACTCTTCATCCACAAGAGGCCTTGGGCACTCTTCATCCACAAGTGGCCTTGTGCACTCTTCATCCGCAAGCGGCCTTGTTCACTATTCATCCCTTGCACTCTTCATCCGTGAGCAGCCTTGTGCACTCTTCATCCGCAAGAGGCCTTGTGCACTCTTCATCCGCAAGCGGCCTTGTGCACTATTCATCCCTTGCACTCTTCATCCGTAAGAGGCCTTGTGCACTCTTCATCCACAAGAGGCCTTGTGCACTCTTCATCCGCAAGCGGCCTTGTGCACTCTTCATCCCTTGCACTCTTCATCCGTGAGCAGCCTTGTGCACTCTTCATCCGCAAGAGGCCTTGTGCACTCTTCATCCGCAAGTGGCCTTGTGCACTATTCATCCCTTGCACTCCTCATCTGTAAGAAGCCTTGTGCACTCTTAATCCACAAGAGGCCTTGTGCACTCTTCATCCGCAAGCGGCCTTGTGCACATCCCTTGCACTCTTCATCCGTGAGCAGCCTTGTGCACTCTTCGTCTGCAAGAGCCCTCGTGCACTCTTCATTCACAAACGGCCTTGTGCATGCTTCATCCCTTGCACTCTTCATCCGCAAGAGGCCTAGTGCACTCTTCATCCGCAAGAGGCCTAGTGCACTCTTCATCCGCAAGCGGCCTTGTGCACTCTTCATCCACAAGAGGCCTTGTGGACTCTTCATCCACAAGCATCCTTGTGCACTCTTCATCCACAAGCAGCGTTGTGCTTGTGCACTCTTCATTCGCAAGCGGCCTCATGCACTCTTCACCCGCAAAAGGCCTCTTGCACTCTTCACCTGCAAGAGGCCTCTTGCACTCTTCATCCACAAGAGGACTTGTGCACTCTTCATCCACAAGAGGCCTTGTGCACTCTTCCTCCACAAGAGGCCTTGTGCACTCTTCATCCGCAAGTGGCCTTGTGCACTCTTCATCCCTTGCACTCTTCATCCGTGAGCTGCCTTGTGCACGCTTCATCCGCAAGAGGCCTTGTGCACTCTTCATCCACAAGCGGCCTTTTGCACTATTCATCCCTTGCACTCTTCATCTGTAAGAGGCCTTGTGCACTCTTCATCCACAAGCGGCCTAGTGCACTCTTCATCCGCAAGAGGCCTCGTGCAATCTTCATCCACAAGAGGCCTTGTGCACTCTTCATCCACAAGCGTCCTTTTGCACTATTCATCCCTTGCACTCTTCATCCGTAAGAGGCCTTGTGCAATCTTCATCCACAAGAGGCCTTGTGCACTCTTCATCCACAAGCGGCCTTGTGCACTCTTCATCCACAAGAGGCCTTATGCAATCTTCCGCAAGAGGCCTCCTGCTTGTGCACTCTTCACCTGCAAGCGGCCTCGGGCACTCTTCACCCACAAGAGGCCTTGTGCACTCTTCATCTGCAAGTGGCCTCTTGCACTGTTCACCTGCAACAGGTCTCGTGCGTGTGCACTTTTCACCTGCAAGCGGCCTTGTGCACTCTTCACCCGCAAACGGCCTCGGGCACTCTTCACCCGCAAGAGGCCTTGTGCCTCGTGCACTCTTCATCCACAAGAGGCCTCTTAGACTCTTCATCCACAAGAGGCCTCATGCACTCTTCATCCACAAGAGGCCTTGTGCACTCTTCATCCCTTGCACCCTTCATCCGCGAGCAGCCTTGTGCACTCTTCATCCGCAAGAGGCCTCGTGCACTCTTCATCCGCAAACGGCCTTGTCCATGCTTCATCCCTGTACTCTTCATCCGCAAGAGGCCTAGTGCACTCTTCATCCCTTGCACTCTTCATCCGCGAGCAGCCTTGTGCACTCTTCATCTGTAAGAGGCCTCGTGCACTCTTCATCCGCAAACGGCCTTGTGCATCCTTCATCCCTTGTACTCTTCATCCGCAAGAGACCTAGTGCACTCTTCATCCGCGAGCTGCCTTGTGCAGTCTTCATCCGCAAGAGGCCTTGTGCACTCTTCATCCGCAAGCGGCCTTTTGCACTATTCATCCCTTGCACTCTTCATCCGTAAGAGGCCTTGTGCACTCTTCATCCACAAGCGGCCTAGTGCACTCTTCATCCGTGAGCTGCCTTGTGAACTCTTCATCCGCAAGAGGCCTTTTGCACTATTCATCCCTTGCACTCTTCATCCGTAAGAGGCCTTGTGCACTCTTCATCCACAAGCGGCCTTATGCGCTCTTCTTCCGCAAGAGGCCTCCTGCTTGTGCACTCTTCACCTGCAAGCGGCCCCAGGCACTCTTCACCCACAAGAGGCCTTGTGTACTCTTCATCTGCAAGTGGCCTCTTGCACTGTTCACCTGCAAGAGGTCTCATGCGTGTGCACTTTTCACCTGCAAGCGGCCTTGTGCACTCTTCACCCGCAAATGGCCTTGTGCACTCTTCATCCACAAGAGGCCTCTTGCACTCTTCATCCACAAGAGGCCTCATGCACTCTTCATCCACAAGAGGCCTTGTGCACTCTTCATCCGCAAGCGGCCTTGTGCACTCTTCATCCCTTGCACTCTTCATCCGCGAGCAGCCTTGTGCACTCTTCATCCCTTGCACTCTTCATCCGCGAGCAGCCTTGTGCACTCTTCATCCGCAAGAGGCCTCGTGCACTCCTCATCCACAAGAGGCCTTGTGCACTCTTCATCTGCAGGGGGCCTTGTGCACTCTTCATCCCTTACACTCTTCATCCGCGAGCAGCCTTGTGCACTCTTCATCTGCAAGAGGCCTCGTGCACTCTTCATCCACATGAGGCCTTGTGCACTCTTCACCCGTAAGAGGCCTTGTGCACTCTTCATCCACAAGCGGCCTCATGCTTGTGCACTCTTCATCCACAAGAGGCCTTGTGCCTCGTGCACTCTTCATCAACAAGAGGCCTTGTGCACTCTTCATCAACAAGAGGCCTTGTGCACTCTTCATCTGCAAGAGGCCTTGTGCACTCTTCATCCGCAAGAGGCCTTGTGCACTCTTCATCCCTTACACTCTTCATCCGCGAGCAGCCTTGTGCACTCTTCATCTGCAAGAGGCCTTGTGCACTCTTCATCCGCAAACGGCCTTGTGCATGCTTCATCCCTTGTACTCTTCATCCGCAAGAGGCCTAGTGCACTCTTCATCCGCAAGCAGCCTAGTGCACTCTTCATGCGCAAGAGGCCTGGTGCACTCTTCATCCACATGAGGCCTTGTGCACTCTTCACCCGTAAGAGGCCTTGTGCACTCTTCATCCACAAGCGGCCTCATGCTTGTGCACTCTTCATCCACAAGAGGCCTTGTGCCTCGTGCACTCTTCATCAACAAGAGGCCTCGTGCACTCTTCATCAACAAGAGGCCTTGTGCACTCTTCATCAACAAGAGGCCTTGTGCACTCTTCATCTGCAAGAGGCCTTGTGCACTCTTCATCCGCAAGAGGCCTTGTGCACTCTTCATCTGCAGGGGGCCTTGTGCACTCTTCATCCCTTACACTCTTCATCCGCGAGCAGCCTTGTGCACTCTTCATCTGCAAGAGGCCTCGTGCACTCTTCATCCACATGAGGCCTTGTGCACTCTTCACCCGTAAGAGGCCTTGTGCACTCTTCATCCACAAGCGGCCTCATGCTTGTGCACTCTTCATCCACAAGAGGCCTTGTGCCTCGTGCACTCTTCATCAACAAGAGGCCTTGTGCACTCTTCATCAACAAGAGGCCTTGTGCACTCTTCATCTGCAAGAGGCCTTGTGCACTCTTCATCCGCAAGAGGCCTTGTGCACTCTTCATCCCTTACACTCTTCATCCGCGAGCAGCCTTGTGCACTCTTCATCTGCAAGAGACCTTGTGCACTCTTCATCCGCAAACGGCCTTGTGCATGCTTCATCCCTTGTACTCTTCATCCGCAAGAGGCCTAGTGCACTCTTCATCCGCAAGCAGCCTAGTGCACTCTTCATGCGCAAGAGGCCTGGTGCACTCTTCATCCACATGAGGCCTTGTGCACTCTTCACCCGTAAGAGGCCTTGTGCACTCTTCATCCACAAGCGGCCTCATGCTTGTGCACTCTTCATCCACAAGAGGCCTTGTGCCTCGTGCACTCTTCATCAACAAGAGGCCTTGTGCACTCTTCATCAACAAGAGGCCTTGTGCACTCTTCATCAACAAGAGGCCTTGTGCACTCTTCATCTGCAAGAGGCCTTGTGCACTCTTCATCCGCAAGAGGCCTTGTGCACTCTTCATCTGCAGGGGGCCTTGTGCACTCTTCATCCCTTACACTCTTCATCCGCGAGCAGCCTTGTGCACTCTTCATCCGCAAGAGGCCTTGTGCACTCTTCATCCCTTACACTCTTCATCCGCGAGCAGCCTTGTGCACTCTTCATCTGCAAGAGGCCTCGTGCACTCTTCATCCGCAAACGGCCTTGTGCATGCTTCATCCCTTGTACTCTTCATCCGCAAGAGGCCTAGTGCACTCTTCATCCGCAAGCAGCCTAGTGCACTCTTCATGCGCAAGAGGCCTGGTGCACTCTTCATCCACATGAGGCCTTGTGCACTCTTCACCCGTAAGAGGCCTTGTGCACTCTTCATCCACAAGCGGCCTCATGCTTGTGCACTCTTCATCCACAAGAGGCCTTGTGCCTCGTGCACTCTTCATCAACAAGAGGCCTCGTGCACTCTTCATCAACAAGAGGCCTTGTGCACTCTTCATCAACAAGAGGCCTTGTGCACTCTTCATCTGCAAGAGGCCTTGTGCACTCTTCATCCGCAAGCGGCCTAGTACACTCTTCATCCGCAAGTGGCCTTGTGCACTCTTCATCCGCAAGAGGCCTTGTGCACTCTTCATCTGCAAGAGGCCTTGTGCACTCTTCATCCACAAGCGGCCTCATGCTTGTGCACTCTTCATCCACAAGAGGCTTTGTGCCTCGTGCACTCTTCATCAACAAGAGGCCTTGTGCACTCTTCATCTGCAAAAGGCCTTGTGCACTCTTCATCTGCAAGAGGCCTCTTGCACTCTTCATCCGCAAGAGGCCTTGTGCACTCTTCATCCGCAAGCGGCCTTATGCACGCTTCTTCCGCAAGAGGCCTTGTGCACTCTTCATGCACAAGAGGCCTTATGCACGCTTCTTCCACAAGAGGCCATGTGCATTCTTCATCCGCAAGAGGCCTTATGCACGCTTCTTCCACAAGAGGCCATGTGCACTCTTCATCCTCAAGCGGCCTTATGCACGCTTCTTCCGCAAGAGGCCTTGTGCACTCTTCATGCACAAGAGGCCTTATGCACGCTTCTTCCACAAGAGGCCATGTGCATTCTTCATCCGCAAGAGGCCTTATGCACGCTTCTTCCACAAGAGGCCATGTGCACTCTTCATCCGCAAGAGGCCTTGTGCACTCTTCATCCACAAGAGGCCTTATGCACGCTTCTTCCGCAAGAGGTCTCGTGCACCCTTCATCCACAAGAGTCCTTGTGCACTCTTCATCCGCAAGAGGCCTAGTGCACCCTTCATCCACAAGAGTCCTTGTGCACTCTTCATCCGCAAGAGGCCTAGTGCACTCTTCATCCACAAGAGGCCTCGTGCACTCTTCATCCGCAAGAGGCCTCGTGCACTCTTCATCCGCAAGAGGCCTCGTGCACTCTTTGTTAGAGTGCAGAATGCGACGTGCATTCAAATAAAAGCAACGCATAGGTCCACATTATGCACGACAGTCGCCAAAAACGAGTTTCAACAACTCTGCCAATATGAGGAAGTTAATGTAAAGGGGGCAAGGGGAGGGGCAAAGGACAAGATACCGTTTCACACTTTAAAGGGGCTTGGGCCCCCAACCCCGATTTATTAAAAAAGGCAAGAAAAAATAGCTTCAGTTTGAATTATTTTGCTTTGCTTTCTTTTGACGAATACACTTATCTGTACACGGAATTACTGCTTTGCAAAGCACAGCCTTTCTTTGATTAAATAAGACATATTTGGTATATACTGTGAATGCTCGATTTCAGGTCAATTTGGCAAATATCAGATTAGAAACTGTTTAGAAGGAAAGCTATGAACCTGGACCAAACCCCCTGGAATTAACCGTCAGTCTGTTAAACTCTTCACACGGGGAAATGCACCCCAGTGTTCGTCTTGGGGAGCGTGAGATGCGGGTGCATTCCATTATCACAGAATAACAGCGTGTGTATTTGCGGCGGCAGAATGGGGCCCCGTTTGGGTTTTTACAATAACATTTCGGGCCTTGGCTTGAGGCTTGTGGGTCGGCGGTGGCCGAGGGGATGAGCAGGCTGCTTCCTGGCTGAATTCTAGCGCCGATGCTGGGAGGCAACGTGTGCTACGTGATGCGGAGATAATAAAAGCTCTTCCCGCCGCCTCTGGCAGGAAAGGCCGATGCGAAATGCGTGTCTGCCGTGTGTGGCTGCTTCCTGCTTCATACTTACCAACATTCGGTGACCAAAACGATTCAAACGTAATCATTCCCACAACGATGACGTCACAGGAAAATACAAAGTATTGTTGGCACCATTGAAGCATTCTAAAATACACAACCCATCAAACAGCACAACATGGAAAGATGTTAAATGTTAAAAGTGTATAATTCTGAATGGTAGCTTAACACCAACTTCAATTGCTTAACTCCACAGAAGGTCGTCACACAGAGCTGGTGGGCAACGTGTGCCACTGCTCTGTAGCAGCAGCCCGGGCAGTACATTTTAGTGCAATTTGAACACTGAGGGACATGGTGACTGATACCCCTGCAGTCTGATGGGCAGATGCTGTGTGCAGGTGTTGCACTCTGACACTTGCCTTCACTGCTGGTTCACCTAAGGGTTGTCCAGGAAAGAGTGCAGGGCAGAGTCACGCAGCTGTCAGGTCAGTGGATTGATCTGAGCCGATCAATCACAGTAATCACCACCCAGCCCACTATATAGACAGACTAATGTGTTGCATGCTCTGTCCTGGAGCCTGGCTTAGAGTCACGTGAATTACTTGCCAGTGTAAAAAGCAGTAGGATCTGTCACCCACCTCTCTAGGCGCTAGGACTGCTTAAGAAGCAGTAGTCTACTGCCTAAATCTGTAGGGTTGGCAAGCATGCTGTTTTATTAACGGTGCATGTTAATTATATGAATTTGATATTGTGTGAAAGGTGTAAATGTTCAAACCAAAGCACAATTTAAAAAAATGCAACTTCATAAATATCGGGCAAAATTGCTAAACAAAAATGATTGACAAAAAAATGCAATAAATTCAAAACGAGTGAAAAGCACATGAAATCTGAAGTAAAACATTCAATTAATTTAAATATTTAAGAATACACATCTGTTATTATAGCGCGTAAAAGCTGGGGCACTTGAGTCGCAAGCTCTACACGCCACTTCCGGTCTAGCGAGGGCAAACCTAGCTTGCATCTCCCTCTCTCCAGTTAGCCAGAGCCGCCCCCCCCCCCTCTTTCAGATCCGCAAGGGTTTCTCCTGGAGACCCCGCAGGTGGGGGCAGCGCGCGATCTAGCCCCCAGTAACCCACCAGCATAGAAGCATGAACCCGCCTGCCTGCCGCGCCTGCAGTTCCCTCGGGGCGCCAGCAGGTGGCGTTAGCGCTCCACAGCCCTCACAGTGCCCCCGTGAAGCATCACTGGGTGACTTCTGGGCAGTGCCCGTGCTTTGATTACCGTTCCCGGCGGTTCTCAGCACAGCCACCATTTGCAGAAATCCTGGGCACAGCCCCAAAGAAGCCTTTCCCCCCAGGCAGCTTGCCATGCACCGTGTGCACTCAACATAAACACACACACACACACGCAGCATTTACCCGCGCACACACACGCACACACACCCGCACTTCTGACTCAGCAATCCACACACGCTTCCAGACCCGCGCACCTATTACCTTTAGGATCACACACGACACGCCCGCACGTCACCACATGCACATTTTCTGACCTGCCACAGTGCCAGGGTCTCACTCACCCCCTGTCAGACAGTGTGCGTGCCGGGGCTCGGAACCATGGCGGCATGCGGGTGTCACCGGGGGTGCATTGTTGACTGACAGCTGGCATAAGGACTGTTTCTGTCCGGCTCCGAGGTCGGGGCGTGGGGGTTTGCCAGATCACAGGCCCGGGAAGACCCGGGCCAATTCCAGCCCCCCACGCACCTGCATGGAAACACGGGCAGCCCAGGTGCGTTTGGGCCTTCTCTAGGACTCTTCAGTAAAGTGCATGTGGAGTCTCTAGGCACAGCCATAAGGAGCCAGGGGGAGGGCACCGCCATAAACCAGGCCCGGGCATGACCTGGTTCCCCTGGGCAGTCCTGGGCAGGCGCACAGCGCCGGATGCTGCCACACTTAACCTCAGAGGCCAGGGCCAGCTGCCCAAGGCCCCCTGTCCCATTTAGTTATTTCCCGCCCAAACAGCCAAGCGATGCGCAGCAGCACAAAGGGCGTTATTGTCCCCACAGGACACACAATGACACATTCTGACCATTGTGTGCATGGCATCTCCAGGCTGCCTCCGGGCAAAGCAGTTCTTCTTAATGCGGCCTGAATCAGCACCCTCAGAGACTGCCAGTCCCTCCCTCGTGCTCGTGGAGTCCTTGCCCCCGACTAGGGGATTAGCCAGGCCGGTTGTATGTGGCTGTGTAGCCCCCAAGGCCCCCTTCAGTTAAAAATCTCTTCAGAGTTTACCAATGATATGGTATGTGGCGGTCTGTCCCACCCCTACCGCCATTCAGAGGTGCCAGCCTCAGCCGTACCAGCCTCAGCCTGGCACATGACTGGCTCTTTCCTGACCCTGCCAGCTTTCAGAGTCACCAGCCCGGCACGTGACTGGCTCTTCCCTGACCCTGCCAGCTTTCAGAGTCACTTGCCTGGCACGTGACTGGCTCCTCCCTGACCCTGCCAGATTTCAGAGTCACCAGCCTGGCACGTGACTGGCTCTTCCCTGACCCTGCCAGCTTTCAGAGTCACCTGCCCGGTCTGTGACTGGCTCTTCCCTGACCCTGCCAGCTTTCAGAGTCACCAGTCCGTCACGTGACTGGCTCTTCCTTGACCCTGACAGCTTTCAGAGTCACTTGCCTGGCACGTGACTGGCTCCTCCCTGACCCTGCCAGATTTCAGAGTCACCTGCCTGGCATGTGACTGGCTCTTCCCTGACCCTGCCAGCTTTCAGAGTCACCTGCCTGGCATGTGACTGGCTCCTCCCTGACCCTGCCAGATTTCAGAGTCACCAGCCGGGCACGTGACTGGCTCTTCCCTGACCCTGCCAGCTTTCAGAGTCACCTGCCTGGTGTGTGACTGGCTCTTCCCTGACCCTGCCAGCTTTCAGAGTCACCAGCCTGGCACGTGACTGGCTCTTCCCTGACCCTGCCAGCTTTCGGAGTCACCAGCCTGGCACGTGACTGGCTCTTCCCTGACCCTGCCAGCTTTCAGAGTCACCAGCCCGGCACGTGACTGGCTCTTCCTTGACCCTGCCAGCTTTCAGAGTCACTTGCCTGGCACATGACTGGCTCCTCCCTGACCCTGCCAGATTTCAGAGTCACCTGCCTGGCATGTGACTGGCTCTTCCCTGACCCTGCCAGCTTTCAGAGTCACCTGCCTGGCATGTGACTGGCTCCTCCCTGACCCCGCCAGATTTCAGAGTCACCAGCCTGGCACGTGACTGGCTCTTCCCTGACCCTGCCAGCTTTCAGAGTCACCTGCCTGGTGTGTGACTGGCTCTTCCCTGACCCTGCCAGCTTTCAGAGTCACCAGCCTGGCACGTGACTGGCTCTTCCCTGACCCTGCCAGCTTTCGGAGTCACCAGCCTGGCACGTGACTGGCTCTTCCCTGACCCTGCCAGCTTTCAGAGTCACCAGCCTGGCACGTGACTGGCTCTGCCCTGCCAGCTTTCAGAGTCACCAGCGTGGCACGTGACTGGCTCTTCCCTGACCCTGCCAGCTTTCGGAGTCACCAGCATGGCACATGACTGGCTCTTCCCTGACCCTGCCAGCTTTCAGAGTCACTTGCCTGGCACGTGACTGGCTCTGCCCTAACCCTGCCAGCTTTCAGATTCACCAGCCTGGCACGTGACTGGCTCTTCCCTGACCCTGCCAGCTTTCAGATTCACCAGCCTGGCACGTGACTGGCTCTTCCCTGCCAGCTTTCAGAGTCACCTGCCTGGCATGTGGCTATGCCCGAAGACTCGTAGGTTCAGAGGCACTAGTCAGTGGCATGTCACTGACTTTGCCCTAGCACAACCAGGTTCAGAGGCACCAACCTGGCATGTGACTGACTCTACCACAACACTGCCAGGTTTAAAGGCATCAGCCTGGAAATTGTGACCAGCTCTGCTCTAGTGCAACCAGCCTTCAGCAGCGCCAGCCTGCCATGCCACTGTCTCTTTCACGACCCTACCAGAGTCACCAGCTTGCCATGCCACTGTCACTTTCACGACCCTACCAGAGTCACCAGCTTGCCATGCCACTGTCTCTTTCACGACCCTACCAGCTCCCAGAGTCACAAGCTTGCAATGCCACTGTCTCTTTCACGACCCTACCAGATCCCAGAGTCACCAGCTTGCCATGCCACTGTCTCTTTCACCACGACCCTACCAGAGTCACCAGCTTGCCATGCCACTGTCTCTTTCACGACCCTACCAGCTCCCAGAGTCACAAGCTTGCCATGCCACTGTCTCTTTCACGACCCTACCAGGGTCACCAGCTTGCAATGCCACGGTCTCTTTCACGACCCTACCAGCTCCCAGAGTCACCAGCTTGCCATGCCACTTCACGACCCTACCAGAATCACCAGCTTGCCATGCCACTGTCTCTTTCACGACCCTATAATCTCCCAGAGTCACCAGCTTGCCATGCCACTGTCTCTTTCACGACCCTATCAGCTCCCAGAGTCACCAGCTTGCCATGCTACTGTCTCTTTCACGACCCTACCAGCTCCCAGAGTCACCAGCTTGCCATGCCACTTCACGACCCTACCAGAATCACCAGCTTGCCATGCCACTGTCTCTTTCACGACCCTATAATCTCCCAGAGTCACCAGCTTGCCATCCCACTGTCTCTTTCACGACCCTACCAGCTCCCAGAGCCACCAGCTTGCCATGCCACTGTCTCTTTCATGACCTCACTAGCTCCCAGAGTCACCAGCTTGCCATGCCACTGTCTCTTTCACGACCCTACCAGAGTCACCAGCTTGCCATGCCACTGTCTCTTTCACGACCCTACCAGCTCCCAGAGTCACCAGCTTGCCATGCCACTGTCTCTTTCACGACCCTACCAGCTCCCAGAGTCACCAGCCTGCCATGCCACTGGCTCTTCCCTGACCCTGCCAGCTTTCAGAGTCACCGGCCTGGCACGTGACTGGCGCTGCCTTAACCCTGCCAGCTTTCAGAGTCACCTGCCTGGCATGTGGCTATGCCCGAAGACTCGTAGGTTCAGAGGCACTCGTCAGTGGCATGTCACTGACTTTGCCCTAGCACAACCAGGTTCAGAGGCACCAACCTGGCATGTGACTGACTCTACCACAACACTGCCAGGTTTAAAGGCATCAGCCTGGCAATTGTGACCAGCTCTGCTCTAGTGCAACCAGCCTTCAGCAGCGCCAGCCTGCCATGCCACTGTCTCTTTCACGACCCTACCAGAGTCACCAGCTTGCCATGCCACTGTCTCTTTCACGACCCTACCAGAGTCACCAGCTTGCCATGCCACTGTCTCTTTCACGACCCTCCCAGCTCCCAGAGTCACAAGCTTGCAATGCCACAGTCTCTTTCACGACCCTACCAGCTCCCAGAGTCACCAGCTTGCCATGCCACTGTCTCTTCACGACCCTACTAGAGTCACCAGCTTGCCATGCCACTGTCTCTTTCACGACCCTACCAGCTCCCAGAGTCACAAGCTTGCCATGCCACTGTCTCTTTCACGACCCTACCAGGGTCACCAGCTTGCCATGCCACTGTCTCTTTCACGACCCTACCTGCTCCCAGAGTCACCAGCTTGCCATGCCACTTCACGACCCTACCAGAATCACCAGCTTGCCATGCCACTGTCTCTTTCACGACCCTATAATCTCCCAGAGTCATCAGCTTGCCATGCCACTGTCTCTTTCACGACCCTATCAGCTCCCAGAGTCACCAGCTTGCCATGCTACTGTCTCTTTCACGACCCTACCAGCTCCCAGAGTCACCAGCTTGCCATGCCACTTCACGACCCTACCAGAATCACCAGCTTGCCATGCCACTGTCTCTTTCACGACCCTATAATCTCCCAGAGTCACCAGCTTGCCATCCCACTGTCTCTTTCACGACCCTACCAGCTCCCAGAGCCACCAGCTTGCCATGCCACTGTCTCTTTCATGACCTCACTAGCTCCCAGAGTCACCAGCTTGCCATGCCACTGTCTCTTTCACGACCCTACCAGAGTCACCAGCTTGCCATGCCACTGTCTCTTTCACGACCCTACCAGCTCCCAGAGTCACCAGCCTGCCATGCCACTGTCTCTTTCACGACCCTACCAGCTCCCAGAGTCACCAGCTTGCCATGCCACTGGCTCTTCCCTGACCCTGCCAACTTTCAGAGTCACCGGCCTGGCACGTGACTGGCGCTGCCCTAACCCTGCCAGCTTTCAGAGTCACCTGCCTGGCATGTGTCTATGCCCGAAGACTCGTAGGTTCAGAGGCACTCGTCAGTGGCATGTCACTGACTTTGCCCTAGCACAACCAGGTTCAGAGGCACCAACCTGGCATGTGACTGACTCTACCACAACACTGCCAGGTTTAAAGGCATCAGCCTGGCAATTGTGACCAGCTCTGCTCTAGTGCAACCAGCCTTCAGCAGCGCCAGCCTGCCATGCCACTGTCTCTTTCACGACCCTACCAGAGTCACCAGCTTGCCATGCCACTGTCTCTTTCACGACCCTACCAGCTCCCAGAGTCACCAGCTTGCCATGCCACTGTCTCTTTCACGACCCTACCAGAGTCACCAGCTTGCCATGCCACTGTCACTTTCACGACCCTACCAGCTCCCAGAGTCGCCAGCTTGCCATGCCACTGTCTCTTTCACGTCCCTTCCAGCTCCCAGAGTCGCCAGCTTGCCATGCCACTCTCTTTCACGACCCTACCAGAGTCACCAGCTTGCCATGCCACTGTCTCTTTCACGACCCTACCAGCTCCCAGAGTCGCCAGCTTGCCATGCCACTGTCTCTTTCACGTCCCTTCCAGCTCGCAGAGTCACCAGCTTGCCATGCCACTCTCTTTCACGACCCTACCAGAGTCACCAGCTTGCCATGCCACTGTCTCTTTCACGACCCTACCAGCTCCCAGAGTCACCAGCTTGCCATGCTACTGTCTCTTTCACGACCCTACCAGCTCCCAGAGTCACCAGCTTGCCATGCCACTTCACGACCCTACCAGAGTCACCAGCTTGCCATGCCACTGTCTCTTTCACGACCCTACCAGCTCCCAGAGTCAACAGCTTGCCATGCCACTGTCTCTTTCACGACCCTACCCGCTCCCAGAGTCACCAGCTTGCCATGCCACCGTCTCGTTCACGACCCTACCAGCTCCCAGAGTCGCCAGCTTGTCATGCCACCGTCTCTTTCACGACCCTTCCAGCTCCCAGAGTCGCCAGCTTGCCATGCCACTGTCTCTTTCACGACCCTACCAGCTCCCAGAGTCGCCAGCTTGCCATGCCACTGTCTCGTTCACGACCCTACCAGCTCCCAGAGTCACCAGCTTGCCATGCCACTGTCTCTTTCACGACCCTACCAGCTCCCAGAGTCACCAGCTTGCCATGCCACTGTCACTTTCACGACTCTACCAGCTCCCAGAGTCACCAGCTTGCCATGCCACTGTCTCTTTCACGACCCTACCAGCTCCCAGAGTCACCAGTTTGCCATTCCACTGTCTCTTTCACGACCCTACCAGCTCTCAGTCACCCGCTTGCCATGCCACTGTCTCTTTCACGACCCTACCAGCTCCCAGAGTCACCAGTTTGCCATGCCACTGTCTCTTTCACGACCCTACCAGCTCCCAGAGCCACCAGCTTGCCATGCCACTGTCTCTTTCATGACCTCACTAGCTCCCAGAGTCACCAGCTTGCCATGCCACTGTCTCTTTCACGACCCTACCAGAGTCACCAGCTTGCCATGCCACTGTCTCTTTCACGACCCTACCAGCTCCCAGAGTCACCAGCTTGCCATGCCACTGACTCTTCCATGACCCTGCCAGCTTTCAGAGTCACCAGCCTTGCACGTGACTGGCTCTTCCCTGACCCTGCCAGCTTTCAGAGTAACCGGCCTGGCACGTGACTGGCGCTGCCCTAACCATACCAGCTCCCAGAGTCACCAGTTTGCCATGCCACTGTCTCTTTCACGACCCTACCATCTCCCAGAGCTACCAGCTTGCCATGCCACTGTCTCTTTCACGACCCCACTAGCTCCCAGAGCCACCAGCTTGCCATGCCACTGTCTCTTTCACGACCCTACCAGCTCCCAGAGTCACCAGCTTGCCATGCCACTGGCTCTTCCCTGACCCTGCCAGCTTTCAGAGTCACCGGCCTGGCACGTGACTGGCGCTGCCCTAACCCTGTCAGCTTTCAGAGTCACCTGCCTGGCATGTGGCTATGCCCGAAGACTCGTAGGTTCAGAGGCACTAGTCAGTGGCATGTCACTGACTTTGCCCTAGCACAACCAGGTTCAGAGGCACCAACCTGGCATGTGACTGACTCTACCACAACACTGCCAGGTTTAAAGGCATCAGCCTGGCAATTGTGACCAGCTCTGCTCTAGTGCAACCAGCCTTCAGCAGCGCCAGCCTGCCATGCCACTGTCTCTTTCACGACCCTACCAGAGTCACCAGCTTGCCATGCCACTGTCACTTTCACGACCCTACCAGTTCCCAGAGTCACCAGCTTGCCATGCCACTGTCTCTTTCACGACCCTACCAGCTCCCAGAGTCACCAGCCTGCCATGCCACTGTCTCTTTCACGACCCTACCAGCTCCCAGAGTCACCAGCTTGCCATGCCACTCTCTTTCACGACCCTACCAGTCACCAGCTTGCCATGCCACTGTCTCTTTCACGACCCTACCAGCTCCCAGAGTCACCAGCTTGCCATGCTACTGTCTCTTTCACGACCCTACCAGCTCCCAGAGTCACCAGCTTGCCATGCCACTTCACGACCCTACCAGAATCACCAGCTTGCCATGCCACTGTCTCTTTCACGACCCTATAATCTCCCAGAGTCACCAGCTTGCCACCCACTGTCTCTTTCACGACCCTACCAGCTCCCAGAGCCACCAGCTTGCCATGCCACTGTCTCTTTCATGACCTCACTAGCTCCCAGAGTCACCAGCTTGCCATGCCACTGTCTCTTTCACGACCCTACCAGAGTCACCAGCTTGCCATGCCACTGTCTCTTTCACGACCCTACCAGCTCCCAGAGTCACCAGCTTGCCATGCCACTGGCTCTTCCCTGACCCTGCCAGCTTTCAGAGTCACCGGCCTGGCACGTGACTGGCGCTGCCCCAACCCTGCCAGCTTTCAGAGTCACCTGCCTGGCATGTGGCTATGCCCGAAGACTCGTAGGTTCAGAGGCACTAGTCAGTGGCATGTCACTGACTTTGCCCTAGCACAACCAGGTTCAGAGGCACCAACCTGGCATGTGACTGACTCTACCACAACACTGCCAGGTTTAAAGGCATCAGCCTGGCAATTGTGACCAGCTCTGCTCTAGTGCAACCAGCCTTCAGCAGCGCCAGCCTGCCATGCCACTGTCTCTTTCACGACCCTACCAGAGTCACCAGCTTGCCATGCCACTGTCACTTTCACGACCCTACCAGTTCCCAGAGTCACCAGCTTGCCATGCCACTCTCTTTCACGACCCTACCAGAGTCACCAGCTTGCCATGCCACTGTCTCTTTCACGACCCTACCAGCTCCCAGAGTCACCAGCTTACCATGCCACTGTCTCTTTCACGACCCTACCAGCTCCCAGAGTCACCAGCTTGCCATGCCACTCTCTTTCACGACCCTACCAGAGTCACCAGCTTGCCATTCCACTGTCTCTTTCACGACCCTACCAGCTCTCAGTCACCCGCTTGCCATGCCACTGTCTCTTTCACGACCCTACCAGCTCCCAGAGTCACCAGTTTGCCATGCCACTGTCTCTTTCACGACCCTACCAGCTCCCAGAGCCACCAGCTTGCCATGCCACTGTCTCTTTCATGACCTCACTAGCTCCCAGAGTCACCAGCTTGCCATGCCACTGTCTCTTTCATGACCCTACCAGAGTCACCAGCTTGCCATGCCACTGTCTCTTTCACGACCCTACCAGCTCCCAGAGTCACCAGCTTGCCATGCCACTGTCACTTTCACGACCCTACCAGCTCCCAGAGTCACCAGCTTGCCATGCCACTGACTCTTCCTTGACCATGCCAGCTTTCAGAGTCACCAGCCTGGCACGTGACTGGCTCTTCCCTGACCCTGCCAGCTTTCAGAGTAACTGGCCTGGGACGTGACTGGCGCTGCCCTACCAGCTCCCAGAGTCACCAGTTTCCCATGCCACTGTCTCTTTCACGACCCTACCAGCTCCCAGAGCCACCAGCTTGCCATGCCACTGTCTCTTTCATGACATCACTAGCTCCCAGAGTCACCAGCTTGCCATGCCACTGTCTCTTTCACGACCCTACCAGCTCCCAGAGTCACCAGCTTGCCATGCCACTGTCTCTTTCACGACCCTACCAGAGTCACCAGCTTGCCATGCCACTGTCACTTTCACGACCCTACCAGCTCCCAGAGTCGCCAGCTTGCCATGCCACTGTCTCTTTCACGTCCCTTCCAGCTCCCAGAGTCGCCAGCTTGCCATGCCACTGTCTCTTTCACGACCCTACCAGCTCGCAGAGTCACCAGCTTGCCATGCCACTCTCTTTCACGACCCTACCAGAGTCACCAGCTTGCCATGCCACTGTCTCTTTCACGACCCTACCAGCTCCCAGAGTCACCAGCTTGCCATGCTACTGTCTCTTTCACGACCCTACCAGCTCCCAGAGTCACCAGCTTGCCATGCCACTTCACGACCCTACCAGAGTCACCAGCTTGCCATGCCACTGTCTCTTTCACGACCCTACCAGCTCCCAGAGTCAACAGCTTGCCATGCCACTGTCTCTTTCACGACCCTACCCGCTCCCAGAGTCACCAGCTTGCCATGCCACCGTCTCGTTCACGACCCTACCAGCTCCCAGAGTCGCCAGCTTGCCATGCCACCGTCTCTTTCACGACCCTTCCAGCTCCCAGAGTCGCCAGCTTGCCATGCCACTGTCTCTTTCACGACCCTACCAGCTCCCAGAGTCGCCAGCTTGCCATGCCACTGTCTCGTTCACGACCCTACCAGCTCCCAGAGTCACCAGCTTGCCATGCCACTGTCTCTTTCACGACCCTACCAGCTCCCAGAGTCACCAGCTTGCCATGCCACTGTCACTTTCACGACTCTACCAGCTCCCAGAGTCACCAGCTTGCCATGCCACTGTCTCTTTCACGACCCTACCAGCTCCCAGAGTCACCAGTTTGCCATTCCACTGTCTCTTTCACGACCCTACCAGCTCTCAGTCACCCGCTTGCCATGCCACTGTCTCTTTCACGACCCTACCAGCTCCCAGAGTCACCAGTTTGCCATGCCACTGTCTCTTTCACGACCCTACCAGCTCCCAGAGCCACCAGCTTGCCATGCCACTGTCTCTTTCATGACCTCACTAGCTCCCAGAGTCACCAGCTTGCCATGCCACTGTCTCTTTCACGACCCTACCAGAGTCACCAGCTTGCCATGCCACTGTCTCTTTCACGACCCTACCAGCTCCCAGAGTCACCAGCTTGCCATGCCACTGACTCTTCCATGACCCTGCCAGCTTTCAGAGTCACCAGCCTTGCACGTGACTGGCTCTTCCCTGACCCTGCCAGCTTTCAGAGTAACCGGCCTGGCACGTGACTGGCGCTGCCCTAACCATACCAGCTCCCAGAGTCACCAGTTTGCCATGCCACTGTCTCTTTCACGACCCTACCATCTCCCAGAGCTACCAGCTTGCCATGCCACTGTCTCTTTCACGACCCCACTAGCTCCCAGAGCCACCAGCTTGCCATGCCACTGTCTCTTTCACGACCCTACCAGCTCCCAGAGTCACCAGCTTGCCATGCCACTGGCTCTTCCCTGACCCTGCCAGCTTTCAGAGTCACCGGCCTGGCACGTGACTGGCGCTGCCCTAACCCTGTCAGCTTTCAGAGTCACCTGCCTGGCATGTGGCTATGCCCGAAGACTCGTAGGTTCAGAGGCACTAGTCAGTGGCATGTCACTGACTTTGCCCTAGCACAACCAGGTTCAGAGGCACCAACCTGGCATGTGACTGACTCTACCACAACACTGCCAGGTTTAAAGGCATCAGCCTGGCAATTGTGACCAGATCTGCTCTAGTGCAACCAGCCTTCAGCAGCGCCAGCCTGCCATGCCACTGTCTCTTTCACGACCCTACCAGAGTCACCAGCTTGCCATGCCACTGTCACTTTCACGACCCTACCAGTTCCCAGAGTCACCAGCTTGCCATGCCACTGTCTCTTTCACGACCCTACCAGCTCCCAGAGTCACCAGCCTGCCATGCCACTGTCTCTTTCACGACCCTACCAGCTCCCAGAGTCACCAGCTTGCCATGCCACTCTCTTTCACGACCCTACCAGTCACCAGCTTGCCATGCCACTGTCTCTTTCACGACCCTACCAGCTCCCAGAGTCACCAGCTTGCCATGCTACTGTCTCTTTCACGACCCTACCAGCTCCCAGAGTCACCAGCTTGCCATGCCACTTCACGACCCTACCAGAATCACCAGCTTGCCATGCCACTGTCTCTTTCACGACCCTATAATCTCCCAGAGTCACCAGCTTGCCATCCACTGTCTCTTTCACGACCCTACCAGCTCCCAGAGCCACCAGCTTGCCATGCCACTGTCTCTTTCATGACCTCACTAGCTCCCAGAGTCACCAGCTTGCCATGCCACTGTCTCTTTCACGACCCTACCAGCTCCCAGAGTCACCAGCTTGCCATGCCACTGTCTCTTTCACGACCCTACCAGCTCCCAGAGTCACCAGCTTGCCATGCCACTGGCTCTTCCCTGACCCTGCCAGCTTTCAGAGTCACCGGCCTGGCACGTGACTGGCGCTGCCCCAACCCTGCCAGCTTTCAGAGTCACCTGCCTGGCATGTGGCTATGCCCGAAGACTCGTAGGTTCAGAGGCACTAGTCAGTGGCATGTCACTGACTTTGCCCTAGCACAACCAGGTTCAGAGGCACCAACCTGGCATGTGACTGACTCTACCACAACACTGCCAGGTTTAAAGGCATCAGCCTGGCAATTGTGACCAGCTCTGCTCTAGTGCAACCAGCCTTCAGCAGCGCCAGCCTGCCATGCCACTGTCTCTT
Organism: Ambystoma mexicanum; assembly: GCF_040938575.1. Taxonomy (NCBI): domain Eukaryota; kingdom Metazoa; phylum Chordata; class Amphibia; order Caudata; family Ambystomatidae; genus Ambystoma; species Ambystoma mexicanum. The sequence goes on from NC_090934.1 coordinate 33,431,428, forward strand.
TCACGACCCTACCAGAGTCACCAGCTTGCCATGCCACTGTCACTTTCACGACCCTACCAGTTCCCAGAGTCACCAGCTTGCCATGCCACTCTCTTTCACGACCCTACCAGAGTCACCAGCTTGCCATGCCACTGTCTCTTTCACGACCCTACCAGCTCCCAGAGTCACCAGCTTACCATGCCACTGTCTCTTTCACGACCCTACCAGCTCCCAGAGTCACCAGCTTGCCATGCCACTCTCTTTCACGACCCTACCAGAGTCACCAGCTTGCCATGCCACTGTCTCTTTCACGACCCTACCAGCTCCCAGAGTCACCAGTTTGCCATGCCACTGTCTCTTTCACGACCCTACCAGCTCCCAGAGCCACCAGCTTGCCATGCCACTGTCTCTTTCATGACCTCACTAGCTCCCAGAGTCACCAGCTTGCCATGCCACTGTCTCTTTCATGACCCTACCAGAGTCACCAGCTTGCCATGCCACTGTCTCTTTCACGACCCTACCAGCTCCCAGAGTCACCAGCTTGCCATGCCACTGTCACTTTCACGACCCTACCAGCTCCCAGAGTCACCAGCTTGCCATGCCACTGACTCTTCCTTGACCATGCCAGCTTTCAGAGTCACCAGCCTGGCACGTGACTGGCTCTTCCCTGACCCTGCCAGCTTTCAGAGTAACTGGCCTGGCACGTGACTGGCGCTGCCCTACCAGCTCCCAGAGTCACCAGTTTCCCATGCCACTGTCTCTTTCACGACCCTACCAGAGTCACCAGCTTGCCATGCCACTGTCACTTTCACGACCCTACCAGGGTCACCAGCTTGCAATGCCACGGTCTCTTTCACGACCCTACCAGGGTCACCAGCTTGCAATGCCACGGTCTCTTTCACGACCCTACCAGCTCCCGGAGTCGCCAGCTTGCCATGCCACCGTCTCTTTCACGACCCTACCAGCTCCCAGAGTCACCAGCTTGCCATGCCACCGTCTCTTTCACGACCCTACCAGCTCCCAGTGTCTCCAGCTTGCCATGCCACCGTCTCTTTGACGACCCTACCAGCTCCCAGAGTCACCAGCTTGCCATGCCACCGTCTCGTTCACGACCCTACCAGCTCCCAGAGTCACCAGCTTGCCATGCCACCGTCTCGTTCACGACCCTACCAGCTCCCAGAGTCACCAGCTTGCCATGCCACTGTCTCTCTCACGACCCTACCAGCTCCCAGCTCCCAGCTCCCAGAGTCACCAGCTTGCCATGCCACTGTCTCTTTCACGATCCTACCAGCTCCTAGAGTCACCAGCTTGGCATGTAACTGGCTCTGCCCTACCATTACCAGCTTTCAGAGTCACCAGCTTTGCATGTCACTGACTCTCCCCTACCACTACCAGCTTTCAGAGTCACCAGCCTGGCATGTCACTTACTCTCCCCTACCACTACCAGCTTTCGGATTCACCAGCCTGGCATGTCACGTACTCTCCCCTACCACTACCAGCTTTCAGAGTCACCAGCCTGGCATGTGACTGACTCTCCCCTACCACTACCAGTTCTCAGAGTCACCAGCTTGGCATGTAACTGGCTCTGCCCTACCATTACCAGCTTTCAGAGTCACCAGCTTTGCATGTCACTGACTCTCCCCTACCACTACCAGCTTTCGGAGTCACCAGCCTGGCATGTCACGTACTCTCCCCTACCACTACCAGCTTTCGGAGTCACCAGCCTGGCATGTCAAGTACTCTCCCCTACCACTACCAGCTTTCGGAGTCACCAGCCTGGCATGTCACATACTCCCCCCTACCACTACCAGCTTTCGGAGTCACCAGCCTGGCATGTCACTTACTCGGTCCTACCACTACCAGCTTTCAGAGTGAACAGCTTGGCATGTGACTGACTCTCCCCTACCACTACCAGCTTTCAGAGTCACCAGCCTGGCATGTCACTTACTCTCCCCTACCACTACCAGCTTTCGGAGTCACCAGCCTGGCATGTCACTTAATCTCCCCTACCACTACCTGCTTTTAGGGGTGCCTGTCTGGCATGTGACTGACTCTGCCCTACCATTAGCAGATTTCTGGGGTGCCTGCATGGCATGTGACAGACTCTGCCCTACCGTTACCAGATTTCAGAGGCACTAGCCTGGCATGTGACTGACTGTCCCCTACCACAACCGGTTTTCAGGGGAGCCTCTCTGGCATGGGACTGACTCTGTTACTGTCTCCAGATTTCAGAGGCACCTGCCTGGCACGTGACTGACTCTGCTCTACTGCTTCCAGCATTCAGAGCATCTGCATGGCATGTGACTGACTCTGCCCTATCACTACCAGCATTCTGGGTCCCTACATGGCATGTGACTGACTCTGCTCTACAGCTACCAGCATTCAGAGCGCCTGCATGGCATGTGACAGACTCTGCCCTACCACTACCATCCTTCAGGGCGCCTGCATGGCATGTGACTGACTCTGCTCTACTTCTACCAGCATTCAGAGTGCCTGCATGGCATGTGACTGACTGCTCTATTGCTACCAGCATTCAGGGTGCCTGTCTGGCATGTGACTGACTCTGCATTACTGATTTCAAAGGCACCTGCCTGGCATGTGACTGACTCTGCTCTACTGCTACCAGCATTCAGAGTGCCTGCATGGCATGTGACTGACTCTGCCCTACCACTACCAGATTTCACGGGTGTCTGCATGGCATGTGACTGACTCTGCCCTACCACTACCAGCTTTCAGAGTGACCTGCCTGGCATGTGGCAGACTCTGCCCTACCACTACCAGCTTTCAGAGTCACCTGCCTGGCATGTGACTGACTCTGCCCTACCACTACCAGCATTCAGAGCGCCTGCCTGGCATGTGACTGACTGCTCTTCTGCTATCAGCATTCAGGGTGCCTGTCTGGCATGTGACTGACTGTGTTACCGAGCCTCATTACCAGATAGGCGGTAATAAACCATCATTACGGGCATGCCGGTATATAAGTGTCCATGCCTTACCCACCCCACAAATAACGTACGATTATGAGTCTGCGTGCACGCGCATCCTGGCATGCTGGTAACTGATGCACCGGCTTGCCGGTAAAGTCCCCCACTGCCCCGATGGCGGCATCAAGGAATTTGCTGAAACCTCCTCTGGCGCCGTTGGTACCCTAAATAACGGTACCATCACTACCGGTACCGTCACTACCGGTACCATCACTACCGGCGCCAGAAGCAACGTCATTGCGCCGGAACAGGAAACGCACCGGCGGCCATCTTAAAAAACACAATACATTGCAATCCTCCGCAGACAGGACCTGAGCAGCCAACTTCCCAACCCCTACTGGTGTACAATGTCGAAAGTCACCAAGAAAAGCGCAGCACGTATGCGAAAACCGTGTTTCAGCGACAATGAGCTACATATGCTTGCTGATACGTTAGTGGAGCAGGCAGATGTGGTTTTCAGTGCAAACCTGCGCGGTCCAGCACAGCTACTAAAGAAAAGAATATGGGAGGAGACTGCTAGAAAGGTGAGTGTGGTTGGAACCACCACACAGTCAGTAAAGGACTGGAGGAAGCGGTGGGACGACCTGCGCCTGCGAGTCCGAAACATCCTATCGGCCAACCGCAGCCAGGGGCTGGCAACAGGTAGCGGTCCAAACTCCCCCATAAAGCTGTCGAGGTGGGAAGGGACCTGTAGCTCCACCATCGACATGGAGGCCATTGAAGGAGTTGGTGGAGCGGATTATGGAGTCCCATCATCGGCTGATGAAGGTGAGTGACCCTTTGCGCACCACTCAAGTCCCCACAAACACCTGACATCCAAAGTAAAACGTAGGCCAAAAAATGTAAACCTGATGAGAGCAAATACATGGCCCATCATACACACATACACATATCCCTGTCGAGAAGCTGGTCGCACCACTGTCACATCAAAATGCATGCTGCATGCGGCTCCTATACTCAATACACACCCACTACACAAACAAAAATCACATTTCACACAGTACGCAAGCCACAACACAACTGTTGGCCTCACAGCAGACACCATGGAAAACAGGACTACACCTGAAGGATGCCACTACTACCCCCGCCTCCCACAAGCACCCAGTCCACCACGCCAACAAGCATGCAACGAACCACAAGGCCCAAACTGCACAAACACCAATGCATGCATGATGCAAGTACTCCCATCACTGATGCTCTGCCTCTCTGTCCCCCACAGGCACTGATGCAGGCAGTGATGAGGATCATGCAGCACCACAGTCCAGGACACCTGCCAAGAGGTCCACGGGTCAGAACGATGGCACCAGGCCATCCACGTCCAGGGCCACAGGGATGAGCCAAGGGGCTCACAAAGCACACACCAGTGCCCAACTGGCTGCACAGCCCCCAACATCGGTCCAACAAACAACTGCCCCTGGCCCCCTGGAGACACACATCACACAGGATGAGGCCACATCTGTGGCAAGCGACCATGATGGCACACAGTCGGCAGCCACAAGTTCAGTTGGGGAGGTTGTGGCATCCGTACAACATAGTGCCGATGAGTACCAGGGGCATGAGGAGGTCACCCATGAAGGAGGCAGCATGTTGCGGGATGGTAGACATACGCCCAGCCCGCAGGACACACCAAAGGGCACCCCTCAGCATGAGCCTGAAGGCCAGGGCAGCCAGGAGGATTGATCCCCACAAGAAGACAGCCCCGTCCTGCGCACGTCCAAATCAGCCATGGAAAACTCCACTTCCCCCGCAATACAGGACCTCGAGGGACGTTTGTCGAGGATGGAGGGCCGCCAAGAGTTCATGCATGCTCTTGTAAAGCAATATGTTGCCGATGGGGAGGCAACACTCCGGGCGATCAGGGAGAACACTGAGGCCATCATTAAGGCCGTAAATGAAAATTCTGAACGGGTCCATGAGGGCTTTGCAACTCTGGCCCAGATACTGGAGAGGATGGCCAACACCATGGAGCAGCAGCGTCCTGTGGCAACCGAGCCACATCCATCCACTTCCTCCACTACCACGCCTGCCAGCTCAACTCAGACATGCGGCGCACAGATTTGCAACCCCCTCCATCGGGAAGTGGGCGGCAGTAGCAGCGGTACACTGTACGTGTTGCCTGGAAGAGTATCTAGACACATGTGCTCTTGTGGTGAGGGGCTGTGTGGGGGTGTTGGGGGGTGGGGGGAGGTGGGAGGGACTGGGTTGGGGTGTGTGGGCCTGTTGGGGGTGGGGGGAGGTGGGAGGGACTGTGTTGGGGTGTGTGGGGCTGTTGGGGGGTGGGGGGAGGTGGGAGGGACTGTGTTGGGGTGTGTGGGGTTGTTGGGGGTTAGGGGAGTGGGAGGGGGTGTGTGGGGCTGTCGGGGAGTGGGGGGAGGTGGGAGGGGCTGTGTGGGCATGTGGGAGGGTGGAGGGTTCATTCCTGTTGTAAATAACACCGGATGCACATGTTGTGCAGCATGGCACATACCATGATGATCTTGCCCACCTTCTCAGGACGGTAAATGAGGGTGCCACCCGACCTGCTGAGCCAGCAAAACCGTGCCTTCAACAGGCCAAAAGTCTGCTCGATGACCACACGAGTACGTGTATTTGGCACGATTGTAGTCCTCTTTGTGCCTGTTCTGCGGATTCCTGACAGGGGAGAGGAGCCACGACTTCAGGGGATAGCCAGCCTCACCTGCATGGGAGCACAATAAGGTTTGTGTATTTCTTCTACTCCATTTGTGCTCGGCCTGTACATCGTTCATGCCCATATGCAGTATATCGTGAATGGCAGCTATTGACTTCACATCTGTGCAACTATCTGCCCTGTACACAACTTGGCAATCCATGGTGCTGGTCTTGGGTGACGTACACGACTTAGGGGCCTTGATATTGGAATCACCAACCACCCAGATGGAGTGACAAGGTCCATGATGTACTCACATGTGAGGGTTGTGTGGCAGGGGATGAGACCAGATACATGTTGGGCAATTTTCGGTACATTAGGCTAAGGCCCAACGTGATACAGCTTGTTTAGTCTATCATGCTTTTGATAATTGTTGAATCCATGCACCTGTCCCTCGACGGCTTCCCACCAGTCACAATGGCACAATATGATTGTTGGTAGGGTCCCCCAGTGTAGGGACGTGTTCCTTGGTTGATGCAGGGTGTCACTTGCATGCTGGTACTCATGTGCTGTGGGGGATTCCTGCACCATTCGCACTGCACCCGTGTAGGTGTTGGTCAATACTTAATGGCTCCAATTCGAGGCATCCTTGTCACATGTGTTTTCCCATATATTTTCATCTGCACATGATGCCGTGGTGTTATGCAGTGTTACTGTCCGGGAGGGCCAGTGATAGGGGATTTCCCTGAGGGGGACATCATACTGCACACGCCTGGAAGCATGACCTGCGAGGTACTTCAATGCCGTCATGTGTATTCAGCTTTCTGACTGCATGATGGTGCATTGTGATGCTGTGGGTACGGGCAGGTGATGTCCAGTGGACAGATTCAGGGGTGTGCGCTGATTGTGAGTCTGACATTTACACAGTGGTGTGCGGCCAGAGTATGTCGGCCTCCATTTTCTGTGACATCCATCTTATCTGTATGATTATGGGCAGGGTGTATGCCAGCATGGACAGTGTCCAGACAACCCATTGAGGACACTCCCATGGCCCAAAGGGCAGACAGGTTGAATATGCATGTCCCCCCCCCCCACAATACACTCCCATGGCCCAGAGGGAGGGCAGGTTAAATATGCATGTACCCCCCCCAAAATACACTCCCATGGCCCAGAGGGAAGACAGGTTGCATATGCATGTACCCCCCCCCCCCAGAATACACTCCCATGGCCCAGAGGGAAGACAGGTTGCATATGCATGTACCCCCCCCCACCCCCACAATACACTCCCATGGCCCAGAGGGCAGACAGGTTAAATATGCATGTACCCCCCCCCCCACAAAACACTCCCATGGCCCAGAGGGAAGACAGGTTAAATATGCATGTACCCCCCCCCCCCCCCACAATACACTCCCATGGCCCAGAGGGAAGACAGGCTGCATATGCATTTCCCCCCCACAATACAGTCCCATGGCCCAGAGGGCAGACAAGTTAAATGTGCATGTACCCCCCCCCCCCCACAATACACTCCCATGGCCCAGAGGGAAGGCGGGATGCATATGCATGTACCCCGCCCCCTCACAATACACTCTCATGGCCCAGAGGGAAGACAGGTTACATATGCATGTACCCCCCCCCACAATACACTCCCATGGCCCAGAGGTAAGACAGGTTGCATATGCATGTACCCCCCCCCCCACAATACACTCCCATGGCCCAGAGGGCAGACAGGTTAAATATGCATTTACCCCCCCCCCCACAATACACTCCCATGGCCCAGAGGGAAGACAGGTTACATATGCATGTACCCCCCCCCCCCACAATACACTCCCATGGCCCAGAGGGCAGACAGGTTAAATATGCATGTACCCCCCTCCCCCACAATACACTCCCATGGCCCAGAGGGCAGACAGGTTAAATATGCATTTACCCCCCCCCCCACAATACACTCCTATGGTCCAGAGGGAAGACAGGTTAAATATGCATGTACCCGCCCCCCCCCCACAATACACTCCCATGGACCAGAGGGAAGACAGATTGCATATGCATGTACCCCCCCACCCCCACAATACACTCCCATGGCCCAGAGGGCAGACAGGTTAAATATGCATGTACCCCCGCCCCACAATACATTCCCATGGACCAGAGGGAAGACAGGTTAAATATGCATGTACCTCCCCCCCCCACAATACACTCCCATGGCCCAGAGGGCAGGCAGGTTAAATATGCATGTACCCCCCCCCCACAATACACTCCCATGGCCCAGAGGGAAGACAGGTTAAATATGCATGTACCCTCCCCCCCCACAATACACTCCCATGGCCCAGAGGGAAGACAGGTTAAATATGCATGTACCCGCCCCCCCCCCACACAATCCACTCCCATTGCCCAGAGGGAAGACAGGTTGCATATGATATGCATGTACCCCCCCCCCACAATACCCTCCCATGGTCCAGGGAGCAAATAGGTTGCAAATGCATGTACCCCCCCCCCCCCCCCCACACAATACCCTCCCATGGCCCAGAGGGCAGACAGGTTGCATATGCATGTACCCCCCCCCACAATACACTCCCATGGCCCAGAGGGAAGACAGGTTAAATATGCATGTACCACCCCCCCCCCAATACACTCCCATGGCCCAGAGGGCAGACAGGTTAAATATGCATTTACCCCCCCCCCACAATACACCCCCATGGCCCAGAGGGAAGACAGGTTAAATATGCATGTACCCCCCCGCCCCACAATACACTCCCATAGCCAAGAGGGAAGGCAGGTTAAATATGCATTTACCCCCCCCACAATACACCCCCATGGCCCAGAGGGAAGACAGGTTGCATATGCATGTACCCCCCCAATACACTCCCATGGCCCAGAGGGCAGACAGGTTAAATATGCATGTACCCCCCCCCCCCAATACACTCCCATGGCCCAGAGGGAAGACAGGTTGCATATGCATGTACCCCCCCCCCCCAATACACTCCCATGGCCCAGAGGGCAGACAGGTTGTGTATGCATGTACCCCCCCCCACACAATACACCCCCATGGCTGAGAGGGAAGACAGGTTGCATATGCATGTACCCCCCCCACAATACACTCCCATGGCTCAGAGGGAAGACAGGTTGCATATGCATGTACTCCCCCCCCCCACCCCCACAATACAATCCCATGGCCCAGAGGGCAGACAGGTTAAATATGCATGTACCCCCCCCCCCCCACACAATACACTCCCATGGCCCAGAGGGAAGACAGGTTAAATATGCATGTACCCCCCCCCCCCACCCCCACAATACACTCCCATGGCCCAGAGGGAAGACAGGTTGCATATGCATGTACCCCCCCACAACACACTCCCATGGCCCAGAGGGCAGACAGGTTAAATATGCATGTACCCCCCCCCCCCCCACAATACACTCCCATGGCCCAGAGGGCAGACAGGTTGCATATTCATGTACCCTCCCCCCCCCACCCCCACAATATACTCCCATGGCCCAGAGGGCAGACAGGTTAAATATGCATGTACCCCCCCCCCCCACAATACACTCCCATGGCCCAGAGGGCAGACAGGCTAAATATGCATGTTAACCCCCCCCCACAATACACTCCCATGGCCCAGAGGGCAGACAGGTTAAATATGCATGTACACCCCCCGCCACAATACACCCCCATGTCCCAGAGGGAAGACAGGTTGCATATGCATGTACCCCCCCCCCCCACAATACACTCCCATGGCTCAGAGGGAAGACAGGTTAAATATGTATGTACCCCCCCGCCCCCCACAATACACTCCCATGGCCCAGAGGGCAGACAGGTTAAATGTGCATGTACCCCCCGCCCCCCAATACACTCCCATGGACCAGAGGGAAGACAGGTTAAATATGCATGTACCCCCCCCCACAATACACTCCCATGGCCCAGGGGGCAGGCAGGTTAAATATGCATGTACCCCCCCCCCCACAATACACTCCCATGGCCCAGAGGGCAGACAGGTTAAATATGCATGTACCCCCCTCCCCACAATACACTCCCATGGCCCAGAGGGCAGACAGGTTAAATATGCATGTACCCCCCCCCCCCACCACAATAGACTCCCATGGCACAGAGGGCAGACAGGTTAAATATGCATGTACCCTCCCCCCCACAATACACTCCCATGGCCCAGAGGGCAGACAGGTTGCATATGCATGTACGCCCCCCACCCCCACAATACAATCCCATGCCCAGAGGGCAGACAGGTTAAATATGCATGTACCCCCCCAACAATACACTCCCATGGCCCAGAGGGCAGACAGGCTAAATATGCTTGTAACCCCCCGCCCCCCCCACACAATACACTCCCATGGCCCAGAGGGAAGACAGGTTAAATATGCATGTACCCCCCCCCCCACCCCCACAATACACTCCCATGGCCCAGAGGGCAGACAGGTTAAATATGCATGTACCCCCCCCCCCCACAATACACTCCCATGGCTCAGAGGGAAGACAGGTTGCATATGCATGTACCCCCCCCCCCACAACACACTCCCATGGCCCAGAGGGCAGACAGGTTAAATATGCATGTACCCCCCCCCCCACAATGCACTCCCATGGCCCAGAGGGCAGACAGGCTGCATATTCATGTACCCCCCACACCCCCACAATACACTCCCATGGCCCAGAGGGCAGACAGGTTAAATATGCATGTACCCCCCCCCACAATACACTCCCATGGCCCAGAGGGCAGACAGGTTGCATATTCATGTACCCCCCCCACCCCCACAATACACTCCCATGGCCCAGAGGGCAGACAGGTTGCATATTCATGTACCCCACCCCCACCCCCACAATACACTCCCATGGCCCAGAGGGCAGACAGGTTAAATATGCATGTACCCCCCCCCCACAATACACTCCCATGGCCCAGAGGGCAGACACGCTAAATATGCATGTTAACCCCCCCCCCACAATACACTCCCATGGCCCAGAGGGCAGACAGGTCAAATATGCATGTACACCCCCCCGCCACAATACACCCCCATGGCCCAGAGGGAAGACAGGTTGCATATGCATGTACCCCCCCCCCACAATACACTCCCATGGCTCAGAGGGAAGACAGGTTAAATATGTATGTACCCCCCACAATACACTCCCATGGCCCAGAGGGCAGACAGGTTAAATGTGCATGTACCCCCCGCCCCCCACAATACACTCCCATGGCCCAGAGGGAAGACAGGTTGCATATGCATGTAACCCCCCCCCCCACAATACACTCCCATGGCCCAGAGGGCAGGCAGGTTAAATATGCATGTACCCCCCCCCCACAATACACTCCCATGGCCCAGAGGGAAGACAGGTTGCATATGCATGTACCCCCCCCACAATACACTCCCATGGCCCAGAGGGCAGACAGGTTAAATATGCATGTACACCCCCCCGCCACAATACACTCCCATGGCTCAGAGGGAAGACAGGTTGCATATGCATGTACCCCCCCACCCGCACAATACACTCCCATGGCCCAAAGGGCAGACAGGTTAAATATGCATGTACCCCCCCCCACAATACACTCCCATGGACCAGAGGGAAGACAGGTTAAATATGCATGTACCCACCCCCCCCACAATACATTCCCATGCCCAGAGGGCAGGCAGGTTAAATATGCATGTACCCCCCCCCCCCACAATACACTCCCATGGCCCAGAGGGCAGGCAGGTTAAATATGCATGTACCCCCCCTCCCCACAATACACTCCCATGGCCCAGAGGGCAGACAGGTTAAATATGCATGTACCCTCCCCCCCACAATACACTCCCATGGCCCAGAGGGCAGACAGCTTGCATATGCATGTACCCCCCCCACCCCCACAATACAATCCCATGCCCAGAGGGCAGACAGGTTAAATATGCATGTACCCCCCCAACAATACACTCCCATCGCCCAGAGGGCAGACAGGCTAAATATGCTTGTAACCCCCCGCCCCCCCCCACACAATACACTCCCATGGCCCAGAGGGAAGACAGGTTAAATATGCATGTACCCCCCCCCCACCCCCACAATACACTCCCATGGCCCAGAGGGCAGACAGGTTAAATATGCATGTACCCCCCCCCCCACAATACACTCCCATGGCTCAGAGGGAAGACAGGTTGCATATGCATGTACCCCCCCCCCCCACAACACACTCCCATGGCCCAGAGGGCAGACAGGTTAAATATGCATGTACCCCCCCCCCCCACAATGCACTCCCATGGCCCAGAGGGCAGACAGGCTGCATATTCATGTACCCCCCACACCCCCACAATACACTCCCATGGCCCAGAGGGCAGACAGGTTAAATATGCATGTACCCCCCCCCACAATACACTCCCATGGCCCAGAGGGCAGACAGGTTGCATATTCATGTACCCCCCCCACCCCCACAATACACTCCCATGGCCCAGAGGGCAGACAGGTTGCATATTCATGTACCCCCCCCACCCCCACAATACACTCCCATGGCCCAGAGGGCAGACAGGTTAAATATGCATGTACCCCCCTCCCCCCCACAATACACTCCCATGGCCCAGAGGGCAGACACGCTAAATATGCATGTTAACCCCCCCCCCCCCACAATACACTCCCATGGCCCAGAGGGCAGACAGGTCAAATATGCATGTACACCCCCCCGCCGCAATACACCCCCATGGCCCAGAGGGAAGACAGGTTGCATATGCATGTACCCCCCCCACAATACACTCCCATGGCTCAGAGGGAAGACAGGTTAAATATGTATGTACCCCCCACAATACACTCCCATGGCCCAGAGGGCAGACAGGTTAAATGTGCATGTACCCCCCGCCCCCCACAATACACTCCCATGGCCCAGAGGGAAGACAGGTTGCATATGCATGTAACCCCCCCCCCCCCCACAATACACTCCCATGGCCCAGAGGGCAGGCAGGTTAAATATGCATGTACCCCCCCCCCCCACAATACACTCCCATGGCCCAGAGGGAAGACAGGTTGCATATGCATGTACCCCCCCCCACAATACACTCCCATGGCCCAGAGGGCAGACAGGTTAAATATGCATGTACACCCCCCGCCACAATACACTCCCATGGCTCAGAGGGAAGACAGGTTGCATATGCATGTACCCCCCCACCCGCACAATACACTCCCATGGCCCAAAGGGCAGACAGGTTAAATATGCATGTACCCCCCCCCCACAATACACTCCCATGGACCAGAGGGAAGACAGGTTAAATATGCATGTACCCACCCCCCCCACAATACATTCCCATGCCCAGAGGGCAGGCAGGTTAAATATGCATGTACCCCCCCCCCCCCACAATACACTCCCATGGCCCAGAGGGCAGGCAGGTTAAATATGCATGTACCCCCCCTCCCCACAATACACTCCCATGGCCCAGAGGGCAGACAGGTTAAATATGCATGTACCACCCCCCGCCACAATACACTCCCATGGCCCAGAGGGCAGACAGGTTAAATATGCATGTACCCCCCCCCCCCACAATACACTCCCATGGCCCAGAGGGCAGACAGGTTACATATGCATGTACCCCCCCCCCCCACCCCCACAATACACTCCCATGGCCCAGAGGGCAGATAGGTTAAATATGCATGTACCCCTGTACCCCCGACCCCACAATACACTCCCATGGACCAGAGGGAAGATAGGTTAAATATGCATGTACCCCCCTCCCCCCCCCACAATACACTCCCATGGCCCAGAGGGCAGGCAGGTTAAATATGCATGTACCCCCCCACAATACACTCCGATGGCCCAGAGGGCAGACAGATTAAATATGCATGTACCCCCCGACCACACAATACACTCCCATGGCCCAGAGGGCAGAAAGGTTGCATATGCATGTACCCCCCCCCCCACAATACACTCCCATGGCCCAGAGGGCAGGCAGATTAAATATGCATGTACCCCCCGCCCCCACAACACACTCCCATGGCCCAGAGGGCAGAAAGGTTGCATATGCATGTACCCCCCCCCCCACACAATGCACTCCCATGGCCCAGAGGGCAGACAGGTTAAATATGCATGTACCCCCCCCCACAATACACTCCCATGGCCCAGAGGGAAGACAGGTTAAATATGCATGTACCCCCCCACAATACACTCCAATGGCCCAGAGGGAAGATAGGTTGCACAGTAGCCCCCCCCCACCCCCAACAATACACTCCATGGCCCAGAGGGAAGACAGGTTAAATATGCATCATGTACCCCCCCCACAATACACTCAATTGGCCCAGAGGGAAGACAGGTTGCATATGCATGTACCCCCCCCACAATACACTCCCATGGCCCAGAGGGCAGACAGATTAAATATGCATGTACCCCCCCACCCACAATACACTCCCATGGCCTAGAGGGAAGACAGGTTGCATATGCATGTACCCCCCCCACAATACACTCCCATGGCCCAGAGGGCAGACAGGTTAAATATGCATGTACCCCCCCCCCACAATACACTCCCATGGCCCAGAGGGAAGACAGGTTGCATATGCATGTCCCCCCCCCACAATACACTCCCATTGCCGAGAGGGAAGACAGGTTGCGTATGCATGTACCCCCCCACCTCCGCACAATACACTCCCATGGCCCAGAGGGCAGACAGGTTAAATATGCATGTACCCCCCCCCCCCCCACAATACACTGCCATGGCCCAGAGGGCAGACAGGTTGCATATAGATGTACCCCCCCACAATACACTCCCATGGCCCAGAGGGCAGGCAGGTTAAATATGCATGTACCCCCCCCACAATACACTCCCATGGCCCAGAGGGAAGACAGGTTGCATATGCATGTGTCCCCCCCACAATACACTCCCATGGCCCAGAGGGAAGACAGGTTGCATATGCATGTACCCCCCCCCCACACAATACACTCCCATGACCCAGAGGGAAGACAGGTTGCATATGCATGTACCACCCCCCGCCACAATACACTCCCATGGCCCAGAGGGAAGACAGGTTGCATATGCATGTACCCCCCCCCCCCACAATACACTCCCATTGCTGAGAGGGAAGACAGGTTGCGCATGCATGTCAATACACTCTCATGGCCCAGAGGGCAGACGGGTTAAATATGCATGTACCCCCCCTCCCCACAATACACTCCCATGACCCAGAGGGAAGACAGGTTGCATATGCATGTACCCCCCCCCACACAATACACTCCCATGCCCCAGAGGGAAGACAGGTTGCATATGCATGTACCCCCCCCCCGCCACAATACACTCCCATGGCCCAGAGGGAAGACAGGTTGCATATGCATGTACCCCCCAATATACTCCCATGGCCCAGAGGGAAGACAGGTTGCAAATGCATGTACTCCCCCCCCCCACAATAAACTCCTATGGCCCAGAGGGAAGACAGGTTGCATATGCATGTACCCCCCCCCCCCACAATACACTCCCATGGCCCATTGGGAAGACAGGTTGCAATTGCATGTACCCCCCACCCCACAATACACTCTCATGGCCGAGAGGGAAGACAGGTTGCATATGCATGTACCCCCCCCACAATACACTCCCATGGTCCAGAGGGAAGACAGGTTGCATATGCATGTACCCCCCCCACAATACACTCCCATGGCCCAGAGGGCAGACAGGTTAAATATGCATGTACCCCCCCCCCACAATACACTCCCATGGCCCAGAGGGCAGACAGGTTGCATATGCATGTACCCCCCCCCACACAATACACTCCCATGGCCCAGAGGGAAGACAGGTTAAATATGCATGTACCCCCCCACAATACACTCCCATGGCCCAGAGGGCAGACAGGTTAAATATGCATGTACCCCCCCCCCCCCCACACAATACACTCCCATGGCCGAGAGGGAAGACAGGTTGCATATGCATGTACCCACCCCCCCCCCCCCACACAATACACTCCCATGACCCAGAGGGAAGACAGGTTGCATATGCATGTATCCCCCTCCCACAATACACTCCCATGGCCCAGAGGGCAAACAGGTTGCATATGCATGTACCCCCCCACAATACACTCCCATGGCCCAGAGGGAAGACAGGTTGTATATGCATGTACCCCCCCAATACACTCCCATTGCCCAGAGGGAAGACAGGTTGCAAATGCATGTACCCCCCCCACAATACACTCCCATGGCCCAGAGGGCAGACAGATTAAATATGCATGTACCCCCCGACCCCACAATACACTCCCATGGCCCAGAGGGCAGAAAGGTTGCATATGCATGTAACCCCACCCCACCATACACTCCCATGGCCCAGAGGGAAGACAGGTTGCATATGCATGTACCCTCCCCCCCAATACACTCCCATGGCCCAGAGGGAAGACAGGTTGCATATGCATGTACCCCCACCACACAACACACTCCCATGGCCCAGAGGGCAGACAGGTTAAATATGCATGTACCCCCCCCCCCCAATACACTACCATGGCCCAGAGGGAAGACAGGTTAAATATGCATGTACCCCCCCCACAACACACTCCAATGGCACAGAGGGAAGATAGGTTGCACAGTAGCCCCCCTCCCCCCCCAACAATACACTCCATGGCCCAGAGGGAAGACAGGTTAAATATGCATCATGTACCCCCCCCCCCACAATACACTCAATTGGCCCAGAGGGAAGGCAGGTTGTATATGCATGTAACCCCCCCCCCCCCACAATACACTCCCATGGCCCAGAGGGAAGACAGGTTGCATATGCATGTACCCCCCCCCCCCACAATACACTCCCATGGCCCAGAGGGCAGACAGGTTGCATATAGATGTACCCCCACCCCCCCCCACAATACACTCCCATGACCCAGAGGGAAGACAGGTTGCATATGCATGTACCCCCCCCCCCCACACAATACACTCCCATGACCCAGAGGGAAGACAGGTTGCATATGCATGTACCCCCCCCCCCCGCCACAATACACTCCCATGGCCCAGAGGGAAGACAGGTTGCATATGCATGTACCACCCCCCCCACAATACACTCCCATGGCTGAGAAGGAAGACAGGTTGCATATGCATGTAGCCCCCCCCCCCACAATACACTGCCATGACCCAGAGGGAAGACAGGTTGCGCATGCATGTCAATACACTCTCATGGCCCAGAGGGCAGACAGGTTAAATATGCATGTACACCCCCCCCCACACAATACACTCCCATGGCCGAGAGGGAAGACAGGTTGCATATGCATGTACCCCCCCCCCACAATACACTCCCATGGCTGAGAAGGAAGGCAGGTTGCATATGCATGTAGCCCCCCCCCCCACAATACACTGCCATGACCCAGAGGGAAGACAGGTTGCGCATGCATGTCAATACACACTCATGGCCCAGAGGGCAGACAGGTTAAATATGCATGTACACCCCCCCCCCACACAATACACTCCCATGGCCGAGAGGGAAGACAGGTTGCATATGCATGTACCCCCCCCCCCCACACAATACACTCCCATGACCCAGAGGGAAGACAGGTTGCATATGCATGTACCCCCCTCCCACAATACACTCCCATGGCCCAGAGGGCAGACAGGTTGCATATGCATGTACCCCCCCCCCCACAATACACTCCCATGGCCCAGAGGGAAGACAGGTTGCAAATGCATGTACCCCCCCCACAATACACTCCCATGGCCCAGAGGGAAGACAGGTTGCATTTGCATGTACCCCCCCAATACACTCCCATGGCCCAGAGGGAAGACAGGTTGCAAATGCATGTACCCCCCCCCACAATAAACTCCCATGGCCCAGAGGGAAGACAGGTTGCATATGCATGTACCCCCCCCCCCCACAATACACTTCCATGGCCCATTGGGAAGACAGGTTGCATATGCATGTACCCCCCCCCCACAATACACTCTCATGGCCGAGAGGGAAGACAGGTTGCATATGCATGTACCCCCCCACAATTCACTCCCATGGCCCAGAGGGAAGACAGGTTAAATATGCATGTACCCCCCCACAATACACTCCCATGGCCCAGAGGGCAGACAGGTTAAATATGCATGTACCCCCCCCCCCCCACAATACACTCCCATGACCCAGAGGGAAGACAGGTTGCATATGCATGTACCCCCCCCCCCGCCACAATACACTCCCATGGCCCAGAGGGAAGACAGGTTGCATATGCATGTACCCCCCGCCCCCCACAATACACTCCCAAGGCCCAGAGGGAAGACAGGTTGCATATGCATTCCCCCCCCGCCACAATACACTCCCATGGCCCAGAGGGAAGACAGGTTGCATATGCATGTACACCCCCCCCACAATACACTCCACTCTCATGGCCCAGAGGGCAGACAGGTTAAATATGCATGTACCCCCCTCCCCACAATACACTCCCATGTCCGAGAGGGAAGACAGGTTAAATATGCATGTATCCCCCCCCCCACAATACACTCCCATGACCCAGAGGGAAAACAGGTTGCATATGCATGTACCCACCCTCCCCCCCCACAATACACTCCCATGACCCAGAGGGAAGACAGGTTGCATATGCATGTACCCCCTCCCCCACAATACACTCCCATGGCCCAGAGAGCAGACAGGTTGCATATGCATGTACCCCCCCCCCACAATACACTCCCATGGCCCAGAGGGAAGACAGGTTGCAAATGCATGTACCCCCCCCTCAATACACTCCCATGGCCCAGAGGGAAGACAGGTTGCATATGCATGTAATCCCCTCCCCCACAATACACTCCCATGGCCCAGAGGGAAGACAGGTTGCATATGCATGTACCCCCCCCCCCACAATACACTCCCATGGCCCAGAGGGCAGGCAGATTAAATATGCATGTACCCCCCGCCCCCACAATACACTCCCATGGCCCAGAGGGCAGGCAGATTAAATATGCATGTACCCCCCGCCCGCACAATACACTCCCATGGCCCAGAGGGCAGAAAGGTTAAATATGCATGTATCCCCCCCCCCACAATACACTCCCATGGCCCAGAGGGAAGACAGGTTGCATATGCATGTACCCCCCCTCCCCACAATACACTCCCATGGCCCAGAGGGCAGACAGGTTAAATATGCATGTACCCCCCCCCACAATACACTCCCATGGACCAGAGGGAAGACAGGTTGCATATGCATGTACCCCCCCCCCACAATACACTCCCATGGCCCAGAGGGAAGACAGGTTAAATATGCATGTACCCCCCCCCACCCCCAAAATACACTCCCATGGCCCAGAGGGCAGACAGGTTAAATATGTATGTACCCCCCCCACAATACACTCCCATGGCTCAGAGGGAAGACAGGTTGCATATGCATGTACCCCCCCCACAATACACTCCCATGGCCCAGAGGGCAGACAGGTTAAATATGCATTTACCCCCCCCCACAATACACTCCCATGGACCAGAGGGCAGGCAGGTTAAATATGCATGTACCACCCCTCCCCCCCACAATACACTCCCATGGCCCAGAGGGCAGACAGGTTGCATATGCATGTACCCCCCCCCCCCACAATACACTCCCATGGCCCAGAGGGCAGACAGGTTGCATATGCATGTACCCCCACCCCCCCCACAATACACTCCCATAGTCCCGAGGGCAGACAGGTTAAATATGCATGTACCCCCCACACAATACACCTCCATGGCCCAGAGGGCAGACAGATTAAATATGCATGTACCCCCCCCCCCACAATACACTCCCATGGCCCAGAGGGCAGGCAGATTAAATATGCATGTACCCCCCCCCCCACAATACACTCCCATGGCCCAGAGGGCAGGCAGATTAAATATGCATGTACCCCCCACCCCCACAACACACTCCCATGGCCCAGAGGGCAGAAAGGTTGCATATGCATTTACCCCCCCCCCCCACAATACACTCCCATGGCCCAGAGGGAAGACATGTTGCAAATGCATGTACCCCCCCCCCCACAATACACTCCCATGGCCCAGACGGAAGACAGGTTGCATATGCATGTACCCCCCCACACAATACACTCCCATGGCCCAGAGGGCAGACAGGTTAAATATGCATGTACCCCCCCCCCCCCACAATACACTCCCATGTCCCAGAGGGAAGACAGGTTAAATATGCATGTACCCCCTCCCCACAATACACTCCAATGGCCCAGAGGGAAGATAGGTTGCACAGTAGCCCCCCCCCAACAATACACTTCATGGCCCAGAGGGAAGACAGGTTAAATATGCATCATGTACCCCCCCCCCCCACAATACACTCAATTGGCCCAGAGGGAAGACAGGTTGTATATGCATGTAACCCCCCCCCCCACAATACACTCCCATGGCCCAGAGGGAAGACAGGTTGCATATGCATGTACCCCCCCCACAATTCACTCCCATGGCCCAGAGGGAAGACAGGTTAAATATGCATGTACCCCCCCACAATACACTCCCATGGCCCAGGAGGGTAGACAGGTTAAATATGCATGTACCCCCACCCCCCCACAATACACTCCCATGACCTAGAGGGAAGACAGGTTGCATATGCATGTACCCCCCCCCCACAATACACTCCCATTGCCCAGAGGGCAGACAGGTTAAATATGCATGTACCCCCCCCACCCACAATACACTACCATGGCCTAGAGGGAAGACAGGTTGCATATGCATGTACCCCCCCCTCCCACAATACACTCCCATGGCCCAGAGGGCAGACAGGTTAAATATGCATGTACCCCCCCACCACAATACACTCCCATGACCCAGAGGGAAGACAGGTTGCATATGCATGTACGCCCCCCCCACAATACACTCCCATGACCCAGAGGGAAGACAGGTTGCATATGCATGTACCCCCCCACACAATACACTCCCATGGCCCAGAGGGCAGACAGGTTAAATATGCATGTACCCCCCACAATACACTCCCATGGCCCAGAGGGCAGACAGGTTAAATATGCATGTACCCCCACCCCCCCACAATACACTCCCATGACCCAGAGGGAAGACAGGTTGCATATGCATGTCCCCCCCACACAATACCCTCCCATGGCCCAGAGGGCAGACAGGTTGCATATGCATGTACCCCCACCCCCCCACAATACACTCCCATGACCCAGAGGGAAGACAGGTTGCATATGCATGTACCCCCCCACACAATACACTCCCATGACCCAGAGGGAAGACAGGTTGCATATGCATGTACCCCCCCCCCGCCACAATACACTCCCATGGCCCAGAGGGAAGACAGGTTGCATATGCATGTACCCCCCCCCCACAATACACTCCCATGGCTGAGAGGGAAGACAGGTTGCATATGCATGTACCCCCCCCCACAATACACTCCCATGACCCAGAGGGAAGACAGGTTGCATATGCATGTACCCCCCCCACAATACACTCCCATGGCCCATTGGGAAGACAGGTTGCATATGCATGTACCCCCCCACAATACACTCTCATGGCCCAGAGGGCAGACAGGTTGCATATGCATGTACCCCCCCCGACAATACACTCCCATGGTCCAGAGGGAAGACAGGTTGCATATGCATGTACCCCCCCCCCCACGCCACAATACACTCCCATGGCCCAGAGGGAAGACAGGTTGCATATGCATGTACCCCCCCCCCCACAATACACTCCCATGGCTGAGAGGGAAGACAGGTTGCATATGCATGTACCCCCCCCCCCCCACCATACACTCCCATGGCCCATTGGGAAGACAGGTTGCATATGCATGTACCCCCCCCCCCACAATACACTCCCATGGCCCAGAGGGAAGACAGGTTGCATATGCATGTCCCCCCGCCTCCACAATACACTCCCATGGCCCAGAGGGAAGACAGGTTGCACATGCATGTACCCCCCACCCCGCCACAATACACTCCCATGGCCCAGAGGGAAGACAGGTTGCATATGCATGTACCCCCCCCCCCCCACAATACACTCCCATGGCCCAGAGGGAAGACAGGTTGCATATGCATGTCCCCCCCCCCACAATACACTCCCATGGCCCAGAGGGAAGACAGGTTGCATATGCATGTCCCCCCCCCACAATACACTCCCATAGCCCAGAGGGAAGACAGGTTGCATATGCATGTCCCCCCACACAATACACTCCCATGGCCGAGAGGGAAGACAGGTTGCATATGCATGTACCCCCCCCACAATACACTCCCATGGCCCAGAGGGAAGACAGGTTGCATATGCATGTACCCCCCCCCCCACAATACACTCCCATGGCCCAGAGGGAATACAGGTTGCAAATGCATGTACCCCCACCCCCACAATACACTCTCATGGCCCAGAGGGAAGACAGGTTTAATATGCATGTACCCCCCCCACAATACACTCCCATGGCCCAGAGGGAAGACAGGTTGCATATGCATGTACTCCCCCCCCCCCACAATACACTCCCATGACCCGAGGGAAGACAGGTTAAATATGCATGTACCCCCCCCCCATAATACACTCCCATGGCCCAGAAGGAAGACAGGTTAAATATGCATGTACCCCCCCCCCCACAATACACTCCCATGGCCCAGAGGGAAGACAGGTTGCATATGCATGTACCCCCCCCACAACACACTCCCATGGCCCAGAGGGAAGACAGGTTGCATATGCATGTACCCCCCCCCCCCACAATACACTCCCATGGCCCAGAGGGCAGACAGGTTAAATATGCATGTACCCCCCCCACAATAAACTCCCATGACCCAGAGGGAAGACAGGTTGCATATGCATGTACCCACCCCTCCCCCCCCCCACAATACACTCCCATGACCCAGACGGAAGACAGGTTGCAAATGCATGTACCCCCCATAATACACTCCCATGGCCCAGAAGGAAGACAGGTTAAATATGCATGTACCCCACCCCCCACAATACACTCCCATGGCCCAGAGGGAAGACAGGTTGCATATGCATGTAACCCCCCCCCCCTCCACAATACACTCCCATGGCCCAGAGAGCAGACAGGTTGCATATGCATGTACCCCTCCTCCCCCACAATACACTCCCATGGCCCAGAGGGCAGACAGGTTAAATATGCATGTAACCCCCCCCCCCCACAATACACTCCCATGGCCCAGAGGTAAGACAGGTTAAATATGCATGTACCCCCCCCCCCCCCTCCACAATACACTCCCATGGCTCAGAGAGCAGACAGGTTGCAAATGCATGTACCCCCCCACAATACCAATACACTCCCATGGCCCAGAGGGAAGACAGGTTGCATATGCATGTACCCACCCCCCCCCCACAATACACTCCCATGGCCCAGAGGGAAGACAGGTTAAATATGCATGTACCCCCCCCCCCCCCACAATACACTCCCATGGCCCAGAGGGCAGACAGGTTAAATATGCATGTACCCCCCCCCCCCCCACAATACACTCCCATGGCCCAGAGGGAAGACAGGTTAAATATGCATGTAACCCCCCCCCCCCCTCCACAATACACTCCCATGGCCCAGAGAGCAGACAGGTTGCATATGCATGTACCCCCCCCACAATACACTCCCATGGCCCAGAGGGAAAACAGGTTACATATGCATGTACCCCCCCCCACCCCCACAATACACTCCCATGGCCCAGAGGGCAGACAGGTTAAATATGCATGTACCCCCCCCCCCCACAATACACTCCCATGGCTCAGAAGGAAAACAGGTTGCATATGCATGTACCCCCCCCACAATACACTCCCATGGCCCAGAGGCAGACAGGTTAAATATGCATGTACCCACCCCCCCACAATACACTCCCATGGCCCAGAGGGCAGACAGGTTGCATATGCATGTACCCCCCCACACACAATACACTCCCATGGCCCAGAGGGAAGACAGGTTAAATATGCATGTACCCCCCCACAATACACTCCCATGGCCCAGAGGGCAGACAGGTTAAATATGCATGCACCCCCCCCCCCACACAATACACTCCCATGGCCGAGAGGGAAGACAGGTTGCATATGCATGTACCCACCCCCCCCCCCCCCACAATACACTCCCATGACCCAGAGGGAAGACAGGTTGCATATGCATGTACCCCCCTCCCACAATACACTCCCATGGCCCAGAGGGCAAACAGGTTGCATATGCATGTACCCCCCCACAATACACTCCCATGGCCCAGAGGGAAGACAGGTTGTATATGCATGTACCCCCCCCAATACACTCCCATGGCCCAGAGGGAAGACAGGTTGCAAATGCATGTACCCCCCCCCCCCACAATACACTCCCATGGCCCAGAGGGCAGACAGATTAAATATGCATGTACCCCCCGACCCCACAATACACTCCCATGGCCCAGAGGGCAGAAAGGTTGCATATGCATGTAACCCCACCCCACCATACACTCCCATGGCCCAGAGTGAAGACAGGTTGCATATGCATGTACCCTCCCCCCCCAATACACTCCCATGGCCCAGAGGGAAGACAGGTTGCATATGCATGTACCCCCCCCACACAATACACTCCCATGGCCCAGAGGGCAGACAGGTTAAATATGCATGTACCCCCCCCCCCACAATACACTCCCATGGCCCAGAGGGAAGACAGGTTAAATATGCATGTACCCCCCCCACAACACACTCCAATGGCACAGAGGGAAGATAGGTTGCACAGTAGCCCCCCTCCCCCCCCAACAATACACTCCATGGCCCAGAGGGAAGACAGGTTAAATATGCATCATGTACCCCCCCCCCCACAATACACTCAATTGGCCCAGAGGGAAGGCAGGTTGTATATGCATGTAACCCCCCCCCCCCCACAATACACTCCCATGGCCCAGAGGGAAGACAGGTTGCATATGCATGTGCCCCCCCCCCACAATACACTCCCATGGCCCAGAGGGCAGACAGGTTGCATATAGATGTACCCCCACCCCACCACAATACACTCCCATGACCCAGAGGGAAGACAGGTTGCATATGCATATACCCCCCCCCACACAATACACTCCCATGACCCAGAGGGAAGACAGGTTGCATATGCATGTACCCCCCCCCCCCCCCGCCACAATACACTCCCATGGCCCAGAGGGAAGACAGGTTGCATATGCATGTACCCCCCCCCCACAATACACTCCCATGGCTGAGAAGGAAGACAGGTTGCATATGCATGTAGCCCCCCCCCCCACAATACACTGCCATGACCCAGAGGGAAGACAGGTTGCGCATGCATGTCAATACACTCTCATGGCCCAGAGGGCAGGCAGGTTAAATATGCATGTACCACCCCCCTCCCCCACAATACACTCCCATGGCCCAGAGGGAAGACAGGTTAAATATGCATGTACCCCCCCCCCCCCCCCCGACACACACAATACACTCCCATGGCCCAGAGGGAAGACAGGTTAAATATGCATGTACTATGCATGTACCACCCCTCCCCCCAACAATACACTCCCATGGCCCAGAGGGCAGACAGATTAAATATGCATGTACCCCACCCCCCACAATACACTCCCATGGCCCAGAGGGCAGGCAGATTAAATATGCATGTACCCCCCCCCCCACAATACACTCCCATGGCCCAGAGGGCAGGCAGATTAAATATGCATGTACCCCCCACCCCCACAACACACTCCCATGGCCCAGAGGGCAGAAAGCTTGCATATGCATTTACCCCCCCCCCCCCACAATACACTCCCATGGCCCAGAGGGAAGACATGTTGCAAATGCATGTACCCCCCCCCCCACAATACACTCCCATGGCCCAGAGGGAAGACAGGTTGCATATGCATGTACCCCCCCACACAATACACTCCCATGGCCCAGAGGGCAGACAGGTTAAATATGCATGTACCCCCCCCCCCACAATACACTCCCATGGCCCAGAGGGAAGACAGGTTAAATATGCATGTACCCCCTCCCCACAATACACTCCAATGGCCCGGAGGGAAGATAGGTTGCACAGTAGCCCCCCCCCCCAACAATACACTTCATGGCCCAGAGGGAAGACAGGTTAAATATGCATCATGTACCCCCCCCCACAATACACTCAATTGGCCCAGAGGGAAGACAGGTTGTATATGCATGTAACCCCCCCCCCACAATACACTCCCATGGCCCAGAGGGAAGACAGGTTAAATATGCATGTACCCCCCCACAATACACTCCCATGGCCCAGGAGGGTAGACAGGTTAAATATGCATGTACCCCCACCCCCCCACAATACACTCCCATGACCTAGAGGGAAGACAGGTTGCATATGCATGTACCCCCCCCACAATACACTCCCATTGCCCAGAGGGCAGACAGGTTAAATATGCATGTACCCCCCCCCCACCCACAATACACTCCCATGGCCTAGAGGGAAGACAGGTTGCATATGCATGTACCCCCCCTCCCACAATACACTCCCATGGCCCAGAGGGCAGACAGGTTAAATATGCATGTACCCCCCCACCACAATACACTCCCATGGCCCAGAGGGAAGACAGTTTGCATATGCATGTAACCCCCCCCCCCCCCCACAATACACTCCC
Source organism: Ambystoma mexicanum (assembly GCF_040938575.1). Lineage (NCBI taxonomy): Eukaryota > Metazoa > Chordata > Amphibia > Caudata > Ambystomatidae > Ambystoma > Ambystoma mexicanum. The sequence goes on from NC_090934.1 coordinate 33,457,386, forward strand.
ATGGCTGAGAGGGGAAGACAGGTTGCATATGCATGTACCCCCCCCCCCCCACAATACACTCCCATGACCCAGAGGGAAGACAGGTTGCATATGCATGTACCCCCCCCCCACAATACACTCCCATGACCCAGAGGGAAGACAGGTTGCATATGCATGTACGCCCCCCCCACAATACACTCCCATGACCCAGAGGGAAGACAGGTTGCATATGCATGTACCCCCCCACACAATACACTCCCATGGCCCAGAGGGCAGACAGGTTAAATATGCATGTACCCCCCCACAATACACTCCCATGGCCCAGAGGGCAGACAGGTTAAATATGCATGTACCCCCATCCCCCCACAATACACTCCCATGACCCAGAGGGAAGACAGGTTGCATATGCATGTCCCCCCCACACAATACCCTCCCATGGCCCAGAGGGCAGACAGGTTGCATATGCATGTACCCCCACCCCCCCACAATACACTCCCATGACCCAGAGGGAAGACAGGTTGCATATGCATGTACCCCCCCCCCACAATACACTCCCATGGCCCATTGGGAAGACAGGTTGCATATGCATGTACCCCCCCACAATACACTTTCATGGCCCAGAGGGAAGACAGGTTGCATATGCATGTACCCCCCCCCCACAATACACTCCCATGGTCCAGAGGGAAGACAGGTTGCATATGCATGTACCCCCCCCCCCACGCCACAATACACTCCCATGGCCCAGAGGGAAGACAGGTTGCATATGCATGTACCCCCCCCCCACAATACACTCCCATGGCTGAGAGGGAAGACAGGTTGCATATGCATGTACCCCCCCCACAATACACTCCCATGGCCCAGAGGGAAGACAGGTTGCATATGCATGTCCCCCCGCCTCCACAATACACTCCCATGGCCCAGAGGGAAGACAGGTTGCACATGCATGTACCCCCCACCCCGCCACAATACACTCCCTTGGCCCAGAGGGAAGACAGGTTGCATATGCATGTACCCCCCCCCCCCACAATACACTCCCATGGCCCAGAGGGAAGACAGGTTGCATATGCATGTCCCCCCCCACAATACACTCCCATGGCCCAGAGGGAAGACAGGTTGCATATGCATGTCCCCCCCCCACAATACACTCCCATGGCCCAGAGGGAAGACAGGTTGCATATGCATGTCCCCCCACACAATACACTCCCATGGCCGAGAGGGAAGACAGGTTGCATATGCATGTACCCCCCCCACAATACACTCCCATGGCCCAGAGGGAAGACAGGTTGCATATGCATGTACCCCCCCACAATACACTCCCATGGCCCAGAGGGAATACAGGTTGCAAATGCATGTACCCCCCCCCACAATACACTCTCATGGCCCAGAGGGAAGACAGGTTTAATATGCATGTACCCCCCCACAATACACTCCCATGGTCCAGAGGGAAGACAGGTTGCATATGCATGTACCCCCCCACAATACACTCCCATGGCCCAGAGGGCAGACAGGTTAAATGTGCATGTACCCCCCCACAATACACTCCCATGGCCCAGAGGGCCGACAGGTTGCATATGCATGTATCCCCCCCCCAACAATACACTCCCATGGCCCAGAGGGAAGACAGGTTAAATATGCATGTACCCCCCCACAATACACTCCCATGGCCCAGAGGGAAGACAGGTTGCATATGCATGTACTCCCCCCCCCACAATACACTCCCATGACCCAGAGGGAAGACAGGTTAAATATGCATGTACCCCCCCCCCATAATACACTCCCATGGCCCAGAAGGAAGACAGGTTAAATATGCATGTACCCCCCCCCCCCACAATACACTCCCATGGCCCAGAGGGAAGACAGGTTGCATATGCATGTACCCCCCCCCACAACACACTCCATTGGCCCAGAGGGAAGACAGGTTGCATATGCATGTACCCCCCCCCACAATACACTCCCATGGCCCAGAGGGCAGACAGGTTAAATATGCATGTACCCCCCCCCCCACAATAAACTCCCATGACCCAGAGGGAAGACAGGTTGCATATGCATGTACCCACCCCTCCCCCCCCCCACAATACACTCCCATGACCCAGAGGGAAGACAGGTTGCAAATGCATGTACCCCCCATAATACACTCCCATGGCCCAGAAGGAAGACAGGTTAAATATGCATGTACCCCCCCCCCCCCACAATACACTCCCATGGCCCAGAGGGAAGACAGGTTGCATATGCATGTAACCCCCCCCTCCACAATACACTCCCATGGCCCAGAGAGCAGACAGGTTGCATATGCATGTACCCCCCCCCCCACAATACACTCCCATGGCCCAGAGGGAAGACAGGTTAAATATGCATGTACCCCCCCCCCCACCCCCACAATACACTCCCATGGCCCAGAGGGCAGACAGGTTAAATATGCATGTAACCCCCCCCCCACAATACACTCCCATGGCCCAGAGGTAAGACAGGTTAAATATGCATGTACCCCCCCCTCCACAATACACTCCCATGGCCCAGAGAGCAGACAGGTTGCAAATGCATGTACCCCCCCACAATACCAATACACTCCCATTGCCCAGAGGGAAGACAGGTTGCATATGCATGTACCCCCCCCCCACAATACACTCCCATGGCCCAGAGGGCAGACAGGTTAAATATGCATGTACCCCCCCCCCCACAATACACTCCCATGGCCCAGAGGGCAGACAGGTTAAATATGCATGTACCCCCCCCCCACAATACACTCCCATGGCCCAGAGGGAAGACAGGTTAAATATGCATGTAACCCACCCCCCCCCTCCACAATACACTCCCATGGCCCAGAGAGCAGACAGGTTGCATATGCATGTACCCCCCCCACAATACACTCCCATGGCCCAGAGGGAAAACAGGTTAAATATGCATGTACCCCCCCCCCCACCCCCACAATACACTCCCATGGCCCAGAGGGCAGACAGGTTAAATATGCATGTACCCCCCCCCCCCACAATACACTCCCATGGCTCAGAGGGAAAACAGGTTGCATATGCATGTACCCCCCCCCACAATACACTCCCATGGCCCAGAGGCAGACAGGTTAAATATGCATGTACCCACCCCCCCACAATACACTCCCATGGCCCAGAGGGCAGACAGGTTGCATATGCATGTACCCCCCCCACACAATACACTCCCATGGCCCAGAGGGAAGACAGGTTAAATATGCATGTACCCCCCCACAATACACTCCCATGGCCCAGAGGGCAGACAGGTTAAATATGCATGTACCCCCCCCCCCACACAATACACTCCCATGGCCGAGAGGGAAGACAGGTTGCATATGCATGTACCCACCCCCCCCCCCCCCACAATACACTCCCATGACCCAGAGGGAAGACAGGTTGCATATGCATGTACCCCCTCCCACAATACACTCCCATGGCCCAGAGGGCAAACAGGTTGCATATGCATGTACCCCCCCACAATACACTCCCATGGCCCAGAGGGAAGACAGGTTGTATATGCATGTACCCCCCCAATACACTCCCATGGCCCAGAGGGAAGACAGGTTGCAAATGCATGTACCCCCCCCCACAATACACTCCCATGGCCCAGAGGGCAGACACATTAAATATGCATGTACCCCCCGACCCCACAATACACTCCCATGGCCCAGAGGGCAGAAAGGTTGCATATGCATGTAACCCCACCCCACCATACACTCCCATGGCCCAGAGGGAAGACAGGTTGCATATGCATGTACCCTCCCCCCCCCAATACACTCCCATGGCCCAGAGGGAAGACAGGTTGCATATGCATGTACCCCCCCCCACACAATACACTCCCATGGCCCAGAGGGCAGACAGGTTAAATATGCATGTACCCCCCCCCCCCACAATACACTCCCATGGCCCAGAGGGAAGACAGGTTAAATATGCATGTACCCCCCCCCCACAACACACTCCAATGGCACAGAGGGAAGATAGGTTGCACAGTAGCCCCCCTCCCCCCCAACAATACACTCCATGGCCCAGAGGGAAGACAGGTTAAATATGCATCATGTACCCCCCCCCACAATACACTCAATTGGCCCAGAGGGAAGGCAGGTTGTATATGCATGTAACCCCCCCCCCCACAATTCACTCCCATGGCCCAGAGGGAAGACAGGTTGCATATGCATGTACCCCCCCCCCCACAATACACTCCCATGGCCCAGAGGGCAGACAGGTTGCATATAGATGTACCCCCACCCCCCCACAATACACTCCCATGACCCAGAGGGAAGACAGGTTGCATATGCATATACCCCCCCCCACACAATACACTCCCATGACCCAGAGGGAAGACAGGTTGCATATGCATGTACCCCCCCCCCCGCCACAATACACTCCCATGGCCCAGAGGGAAGACAGGTTGCATATGCATGTACCCCCCCCACAATACACTCCCATGGCTGAGAAGGAAGACAGGTTGCATATGCATGTAGCCCCCCCCTCCCCACAATACACTGCCATGACCCAGAGGGGAGACAGGTTGCGCATGCATGTCAATACACTCTCATGGCCCAGAGGGCAGACAGGTTAAATATGCATGTACACCCCCCCCCACACAATACACTCCCATGGCCGAGAGGGAAGACAGGTTGCATATGCATGTACCCCCCCCCCCCCCACAATACACTCCCATGGCTGAGAAGGAAGGCAGGTTGCATATGCATGTAGCCCCCCCCCCCCACAATACACTGCCATGACCCAGAGGGAAGACAGGTTGCGCATGCATGTCAATACACTCTCATGGCCCAGAGGGCAGACAGGTTAAATATGCATGTACACCCCCCCCCCACACAATACACTCCCATGGCCGAGAGGGAAGACAGGTTGCATATGCATGTACCCCCCCCCCCACACAATACACTCCCATGACCCAGAGGGAAGACAGGTTGCATATGCATGTACCCCCCTCCCACAATACACTCCCATGGCCCAGAGGGCAGACAGGTTGCATATGCATGTACCCCCCACAATACACTCCCATGGCCCAGAGGGAAGACAGGTTGCAAATGCATGTACCCCCCCCCAACAATACACTCCCATGGCCCAGAGGGAAGACAGGTTGCATATGCATGTACCCCCCCAATACACTCCCATGGCCCAGAGGGAAGACAGGTTGCAAATGCATGTACCCCCCCCCCCCCACAATAAACTCCCATGGCCCAGAGGGAAGACAGGTTGCATATGCATGTACCCCCCCCCCACAATACACTCCCATGGCCCATTGGGAAGAGAGGTTGCATATGCATGTACCCCCCCCCCCACAATACACTCTCATGGCCGAGAGGGAAGACAGGTTGCATATGCATGTACCCCCCCACAATTCACTCCCATGGCCCAGAGGGAAGACAGGTTAAATATGCATGTACCCCCCCACAATACACTCCCATGGCCCAGAGGGCAGACAGGTTAAATATGCATGTACCCCCCCCCACAATACACTCCCATGACCCAGAGGGAAGACAGGTTGCATATGCATGTACCCCCCCCCCCGCCACAATACACTCCCATGGCCCAGAGGGAAGACAGGTTGCATATGCATGTACCCCCCCGCCCTCCACAATACACTCCCAAGGCCCAGACGGAAGACAGGTTGCATATGCATGCCCCCCCCCCGCCACAATACACTCCCATGGCCCAGAGGGAAGACAGGTTGCATATGCATGTACCCACCCCCCACAATACACTCCACTCTCATGGCCCAGAGGGCAGACAGGTTAAATATGCATGTACCCCCCTCCCCACAATACACTCCCATGTCCGAGAGGGAAGACAGGTTAAATATGCATGTACCCCCCCCCACAATACACTCCCATGACCCAGAGGGAAGACAGGTTGCATATGCATGTACCCACCCTCCCCCCCCACAATACACTCCCATGACCCAGAGGGAAGACAGGTTGCATATGCATGTACCCCCCCCCCCACAATACACTCCCATGGCCCAGAGAGCAGACAGGTTGCATATGCATGTACCCCCCCCCCACAATACACTCCCATGGCCCAGAGGGAAGACAGGTTGCAAATGCATGTACCCCCCCCTCAATACACTCCCATGGCCCAGAGGGAAGACAGGTTGCATATGCATGGAATCCCCTCCCCCACAATACACTCCCATGGCCCAGAGGGAAGACAGGTTGCATATGCATGTACCCCCCCCCCACAATACACTCCCATGGCCCAGAGGGCAGGCAGATTAAATATGCATGTACCCCCCGCCCCCACAATACACTCCCATGGCCCAGAGGGCAGGCAGATTAAATATGCATGTACCCCCCACCCCCACAATACACTCCCATGGCCCAGAGGGCAGAAAGGTTAAATATGCATGTATCCCCCCCCACAATACACTCCCATGGCCCAGAGGGAAGACAGGTTGCATATGCATGTACCCCCCCTCCCCACAATACACTCCCATGGCCCAGAGGGCAGACAGGTTAAATATGCATGTACCCCCCCCCACAATACACTCCCATGGACCAGAGGGAAGACAGGTTGCATATGCATGTACCCCCCCCCACAATACACTCCCATGGCCCAGAGGGAAGACAGGTTAAATATGCATGTACCCCCCCACCCCCACAATACACTCCCATGGCCCAGAGGGCAGACAGGTTAAATATGTATGTACCCCCCCCACAATACACTCCCATGGCTCAGAGGGAAGACAGGTTGCATATGCATGTACCCCCCCCACAATACACTCCCATGGCCCAGAGGGCAGACAGGTTAAATATGCATTTACCCCCCCCACAATACACTCCCATGGACCAGAGGGCAGGCAGGTTAAATATGCATGTACCCCCCCCCCCCGACACACACAATACACTCCCATGGCCCAGAGGGAAGACAGGTTAAATATGCATGTACTATGCATGTACCACCCCTCCCCCCACAATACACTCCCATGGCCCAGAGGGCAGACAGGTTGCATATGCATGTACCCCCCCCCCCACAATACACTCCCATGGCCCAGAGGGCAGACAGGTTGCATATGCATGTACCCCCACCCCCCCCCCCCACAATACACTCCCATAGTCCAGAGGGCAGACAGGTTAAATATGCATGTACCCCCCACACAATACACCCCCATGGCCCAGAGGGCAGACAGATTAAATATGCATGTACCCCCCCCCCCACAATACACTCCCATGGCCCAGAGGGCAGGCAGATTAAATATGCATGTACCCCCCCCCCCCACAATACACTCCCATGGCCCAGAGGGCAGGCAGATTAAATATGCATGTACCCCCCACCCCCACAACACACTCCCATGGCCCAGAGGGCAGAAAGGTTGCATATGCATTTACCCCCCCCCACAATACACTCCCATGGCCCAGAGGGAAGACATGTTGCAAATGCATGTACCCCCCACAATAAACTCCCATGGCCCAGAGGGAAGACAGGTTGCATATGCATGTACCCCCCCGCACAATACACTCCCATGGCCCAGAGGGCAGACAGGTTAAATATGCATGTACCCCCCCCCCCCACAATACACTCCCATGGCCCAGAGGGAAGACAGGTTAAATATGCATGTACCCCCTCCCCACAATACACTCCAATGGCCCAGAGGGAAGATAGGTTGCACAGTAGCCTCCCCCCCCAACAATACACTTCATGGCCCAGAGGGAAGACAGGTTGTATATGCATGTAACCCCCCCCCCCACACAATACACTCCCATGGCCCAGAGGGAAGACAGGTTGCATATGCATGTACCCCCCCCCCCACAATTCACTCCCATGGCCCAGAGGGAAGACAGGTTAAATATGCATGTACCCCCCCACAATACACTCCCATGGCCCAGGAGGGTAGACAGGTTAAATATGCATGTACCCCCACCCCCCCACAATACACTCCCATGACCTAGAGGGAAGACAGGTTGCATATGCATGTACCCCCCCCCCACAATACACTCCCATTGCCCAGAGGGCAGACAGGTTAAATATGCATGTACCCCCCCCCACCCACAATACACTCCCATGGCCTAGAGGGAAGACAGGTTGCATATGCATGTACCCCCCCCCCCTCCCACAATACACTCCCATGGCCCAGAGGGCAGACAGGTTAAATATGCATGTACCCCCCCACCACAATACACTCCCATGGCCCAGAGGGAAGACAGTTTGCATATGCATGTAACCCCCCACCCACAATACACTCCCATGGCTGAGAGGGAAGACAGGTTGCATATGCATGTACCCCCCCCCCCACAATACACTCCCATGACCCAGAGGGAAGACAGGTTGCATATGCATGTAACCCCCCCCCCACAATACACTCCCATGACCCAGAGGGAAGACAGGTTGCATATGCATGTACCCCCCCCCCCCACAATACACTCCCATGACCCAGAGGGAAGACAGGTTGCATATGCATGTACCCCCCCACACAATACACTCCCATGGCCCAGAGGGCAGACAGGTTAAATATGCATGTACCCCCCCACAATACACTCCCATGGCCCAGAGGGCAGACAGGTTAAATATGCATGTACCCCCACCCCCCCACAATACACTCCCATGACCCAGAGGGAAGACAGGTTGCATATGCATGTCCCCCCCACACAATACCCTCCCATGGCCCAGAGGGCAGACAGGTTGCATATGCATGTACCCCCACCCCCCCACAATACACTCCCATGACCCAGAGGGAAGACAGGTTGCATATGCATGTACCCCCCCCCCACACAATACACTCCCATGACCCAGAGGGAAGACAGGTTGCATATGCATGTACCCCCCCCGCCACAATACACTCCCATGGCCCAGAGGGAAGACAGGTTGCATATGCATGTACCCCCCCCACAATACACTCCCATGGCTGAGAGGGAAGACAGGTTGCATATGCATGTACCCCCCCCCACAATACACTCCCATGACCCAGAGGGAAGACAGGTTGCATATGCATGTACCCCCCAACAATACACTCTCATGGCCCAGAGGGAAGACAGGTTGCATATGCATGTACCCCCCCCCACAATACACTCCCATGGTCCAGAGGGAAGACAGGTTGCATATGCATGTACCCCCCCCCCCCACGCCACAATACACTCCCATGGCCCAGAGGGAAGACAGGTTGCATATGCATGTACCCCCCCCCCCCACAATACACTCCCATGGCTGAGAGGGAAGACAGGTTGCATATGCATGTACCCCCCACCCCGCCACAATACACTCCCATGGCCCAGAGGGAAGACAGGTTGCATATGCATGTACCCCCCCCCCCCCCACAATACACTCCCATGGCCCAGAGGGAAGACAGGTTGCATATGCATGTACCCCCCCCCCCCACAATACACTCCCATGGCCCAGAGGGAAGACAGGTTGCATATGCATGTCCCCCCCCCCACAATACACTCCCATGGCCCAGAGGGAAGACAGGTTGCACATGCATGTACCCCCCACCCCGCCACAATACACTCCCATGGCCCAGAGGGAAGACAGGTTGCATATGCATGTACCCCCCCCCCCCACAATACACTCCCATGGCCCAGAGGGAAGACAGGTTGCATATGCATGTCCCCCCCCCACAATACACTCCCATGGCCCAGAGGGAAGACAGGTTGCATATGCATGTCCCCCCACACAATACTCTCCCATGGCCGAGAGGGAAGACAGGTTGCATATGCATGTACCCCCCCCACAATACACTCCCATGGCCCAGAGGGAAGACAGGTTGCATATGCATGTACCCCCCCCACAATACACTCCCATGGCCCAGAGGGAATACAGGTTGCAAATGCATGTACCCCCCCCCACAATACACTCTCATGGCCCAGAGGGAAGACAGGTTTAATATGCATGTACCCCCCCACAATACACTCCCATGGTCCAGAGGGAAGACAGGTTGCATATGCATGTACCCCCCCACAATACACTCCCATGGCCCAGAGGGCAGACAGGTTAAATGTGCATGTACCCCCCCACAATACACTCCCATGGCCCAGAGGGCCGACAGGTTGCATATGCATGTATCCCCCCCCCAACAATACACTCCCATGGCCCAGAGGGAAGACAGGTTAAATATGCATGTACCCCCCCACAATACACTCCCGTGGCCCAGAGGGAAGACAGGTTGCATATGCATGTACTCCCCCCCCCCCACAATACACTCCCATGACCCAGAGGGAAGACAGGTTAAATATGCATGTACCCCCCCCCATAATACACTCCCATGGCCCAGAAGGAAGACAGGTTAAATATGCATGTACCCCCCCCACAATACACTCCCATGGCCCAGAGGGAAGACAGGTTGCATATGCATGTACCCCCCCCCCCCAAAACACACTCCCATGGCCCAGAGGGAAGACAGGTTGCATATGCATGTACCCCCCCCCACAATACACTCCCATGGCCCAGAGGGCAGACAGGTTAAATATGCATGTACCCCCCCCCCCCCCACAATAAACTCCCATGACCCAGAGGGAAGACAGGTTGCATATGCATGTACCCACCCCTCCCCCCCCCCACAATACCTCCCATGACCCAGAGGGAAGACAGGTTGCAAATGCATGTACCCCCGATAATACACTCCCATGGCCCAGAAGGAAGACAGGTTAAATATGCATGTACCCCCCCCCCACAATACACTCCCATGGCCCAGAGGGAAGACAGGTTGCATATGCATGTAACCCCCCCTCCCCCTCCACAATACACTCCCATGGCCCAGAGAGCAGACAGGTTGCATATGCATGTACCCCCCCCCCCCCCACAATACACTCCCATGGCCCAGAGGGAAGACAGGTTAAATATGCATGTACCCCCCCCCCCCCCCCAACAATACACTCCCATGGCCCAGAGGGCAGACAGGTTAAATATGCATGTAACCCCCCCCCCACAATACACTCCCATGGCCCAGAGGTAAGACAGGTTAAATATGCATGTACCCCCCCTCCACAATACACTCCCATGGCCCAGAGAGCAGACAGGTTGCAAATGCATGTACCCCCCCACAATACCAATACACTCCCATGGCCCAGAGGGAAGACAGGTTGCATATGCATGTACCCACCCCCCCCCACAATACACTCCCATGGCCCAGAGGGAAGACAGGTTAAATATGCATGTACCCCCCCCCCACAATACACTCCCATGGCCCAGAGGGAGACAGGTTAAATATGCATGTACCCCCCCCCACAATACACTCCCATGGCCCAGAGGGAAGACAGGTTAAATATGCATGTAACCCCCCCCCCCTCCACAATACACTCCCATGGCCCAGAGAGCAGACAGGTTGCATATGCATGTACCCCCCCCCCAATACACTCCCATGGCCCAGAGGGAAAACAGGTTAAATATGCATGTACCCCCCCCCACCCCCACAATACACTCCCATGGCCCAGAGGGCAGACAGGTTAAATATGCATGTACCCCCCCCCCACAATACACTCCCATGGCTCAGAGGGAAGACAGGTTGCATATGCATGTACCCCCCCCCCCACAATACACTCCCATGGCCCAGAGGCAGACAGGTTAAATATGCATGTACCCACCCCCCCCACAATACACTCCCATGGCCCAGAGGGCAGATAGGTTAAATATGCATATACCCCCCAACCCCCACAATACACTCCCATGGCCCAGAGGGCAGACAGGTTAAATATGCATGTACCCCCCCCCCCCACAATACACTCCCATGGCCCAGAGAGCAGACAGGTTAAATATGCATGTACCACCCCCCCCCCACAATCCACTCCCATGGCCCAGAGGGAAGACAGGTTAAATATGCATGTACCCTCCCCCCCCCCACAATACACTCCCATGGCCCAGAGGGAAGACAGGTTAAATATGCATGTACCCCCCCACAATACACTCCCATGGCCCAGAGGGCAGACAGGTTGCATATGCATGTACCCCCCCCCACAATACACTCCCATGGACCAGAGGGCAGGCAGGTTAAATATGCATGTACCCCCCCCCACAATACACTCCCATGGCCCAGATGGAAGACAGGTTAAATATGCATGTACCCCCCCCCCCAACACACATAATATACTCCCATGGCCCAGAGGGAAGACATGTTAAATATGCATGTACCCCCCCCCCCCAATACACTCCCATGGCCCAGAGGGAAGACAGGTTAAATATGCATGTACCCCCCCCCCCCACAATACACTCCCATGGCCCAGAGGGAAGACAGTTAGCATATGCATGTAACCCCCCTCCCACAATACACTCCCATGGCTGAGAGGGAAGACAGGTTGCATATGCATGTACCCCCCCCCCCACAATACACTCCCATGACCCAGAGGGAAGACAGGTTGCATATGCATGTACCCCCCCCCACAATACACTGCCATGACCCAGAGGGAAGACAGGTTGCATATGCATGTACCCCCCCCCCCCCACAATACACTCCCATGACCCAGAGGGAAGACAGGTTGCATATGCATGTACCCCCCCACACAATACACTCCCATGGCCCAGAGGGCAGACAGGTTAAATATGCATGTACCCCCACCCCCCCACAATACACTCCCATGACCCAGAGGGAAGACAGGTTGCATATGCATGTCCCCCCCACACAATACCCTCCCATGGCCCAGAGGGCAGACAGGTTGCATATGCATGTACCCCCACCCCCCCACAATACACTCCCATGACCCAGAAGGAAGACAGGTTGCATATGCATGTACCCCCCCCCACACAATACACTCCCATGACCCAGAGGGAAGACAGGTTGCATATGCATGTACCCCCCCCCGCCACAATACACTCCCATGGCCCAGAGGGAAGACAGGTTGCATATGCATGTACCCCCCCCCCCACAATACACTCCCATGCCTGAGAGGGAAGACATGTTGCATATGCATGTACCCCCCCCACCATACACTCCCATGGCCCATTGGGAAGACGGGTTGCATATGCATGTACCCCCCCCACAATACACTCCCATGGCCCAGAGGGAAGACAGGTTGCATATGCATGTCCCCCCGCCTCCACAATACACTCCCATGGCCCAGAGGGAAGACAGGTTGCATATGCATGTACCCCCCCCCCCCACAATACACTCCCATGACTCAGAGGGAAGACAGGTTGCATATGCATGTACCCCCCCCACAATACACTCCCATGACCCAGAGGGAAGACAGGTTGCACATGCATGTACCCCCACCCCGCCACAATACACTCCCATGGCCCAGAGGGAAGACAGGTTGCATATGCATGTCCCCCCACACAATACACTCCCATGGCCGAGAGGGAAGACAGGTTGCATATGCATGTACCCCCCCCCACAATACACTCCCATGACTCAGAGGGAAGACAGGTTGCATATGCATGTACCCCCCCCACAATACACTCCCATGACCCAGAGGGAAGACAGGTTGCACATGCATGTACCCCCCACCCCGCCACAATACACTCCCATGGCCCAGAGGGAAGACAGGTTGCATATGCATGTCCCCCCACACAATACACTCCCATGGCCGAGAGGGAAGACAGGTTGCATATGCATGTACCCCCCCCCCCACAATACACTCCCATGGCCCAGAGGGAAGACAGGTTGCATATGCATGTACCCCCCCCACAATACACTCCCATGGCCCAGAGGGAAGACAGGTTGCATATGCATGTACCCCCCCCCCCCACAATACACTCCCATGGCTGAGAGGGAAGACAGGTTGCATATGCATGTACCCCCCCCACAATACACTCCCATGACCCAGAGGGAATATAGGTTGCATATGCATGTACCCCCCCCCCCCCACAATACACTCTCATGGCCCAGAGGGAAGACAGGTTGCATATGCATGTACCACCCCCCACAATACACTCCCATGGTCCAGAGGGAAGACAGGTTGCATATGCATGTACCCCCCCCCGGGCCACAATACACTCCCATGGCCCAGAGGGAAGACAGGTTGCATATGCATGTACCCCCCCCCACAATACACTCCCATGCCTGAGAGGGAAGACAGGTTGCATATGCATGTACCCCCCCCCACCATACACTCCCATGGCCCATTGGGAAGACAGGTTGCATATGCATGTACCCCCCCCCCACAATACACTCCCATGGCCCAGAGGGAAGACAGGTTGCATATGCATGTCCCCCCGCCTCCACAATACACTCCCATGGCCCAGAGGGAAGACAGGTTGCATATGCATGTACCCCCCCACAATACACTCCCATGACTCAGAGGGAAGACAGGTTGCATATGCATGTACCCCCCCACAATACACTCCCATGACCCAGAGGGAAGACAGGTTGCACATGCATGTACCCCCCACCCCGCCACAATACACTCCCATGGCCCAGAGGGAAGACAGGTTGCATATGCATGTCCCCCCACACAATACACTCCCATGGCCGAGAGGGAAGACAGGTTGCATATGCATGTACCCCCCCCCCCACAATACACTCCCATGGCCCAGAGGGAAGACAGGTTGCATATGCATGTACCCCCCCCACAATACACTCCCATGGCCCAGAGGGAAGACAGGTTGCAAATGCATGTACCCCCTCCCCCACCATACACTCTCATGGCCCAGAGGGAAGACAGGTTTAATATGCATGTACCCCCCCCCCCACAATACACTCCCATGGTCCAGAGGGAAGACAGGTTGCATATGCATGTACCCCCCCACAATACACTCCCATGGCCCAGAGGGCAGACAGGTTAAATGTGCATGTACCCCCCCCCCCACAATACACTCCCATGGCCCAGAGGGCAGACAGGTTGCATATGCATGTATCCCCCCCACAATACACTCCCATGGCCCAGAGGGAAGACAGGTTGCATATGCATGTACTCCCCCCCCCACAATACACTCCCATGACCCAGAGGGAAGACAGGTTAAATATGCATGTACCCCCCCCCCATAATACACTCCCATGGCCCAGAAGGAAGACAGGTTAAATATGCATGTACCCCCCCCCCCCCACAATACACTCCCATGGCCCAGAGGGAAGACAGGTTGCATATGCATGTACCCCCCCCCCCACAACACACTCCCATGGCCCAGAGGGAAGACAGGTTGCATATGCATGTACCCCCCCCCCCCACAATACACTCCCATGGCCCAGAGGGCAGACAGGTTAAATATGCATGTACCCCCCCACAATAAACTCCCATGACCCAGAGGGAAGACAGGTTGCATATGCATGTACCCCCCCCCACAATACACTCCCATGACCCAGAGGGAAGACAGGTTGCAAATGCATGTACCCCCCCATAATACACTCCCATGGCCCAGAAGGAAGACAGGTTAAATATGAATGTACCCCCCCACAATACACTCCCATGGCCCAGAGGGAAGACAGGTTGCATATGCATGTCCCCCCACACAATACACTCCCATGGCCGAGAGGGAAGACAGGTTGCATATGCATGTACCCCCCCCCCCCCCACAATACACTCCCATGACTCAGAGGGAAGACAGGTTGCATATGCATGTACCCCCCCCACAATACACTCCCATGACCCAGAGGGAAGACAGGTTGCACATGCATGTACCCCCCACCCCGCCACAATACACTCCCATGGCCCAGAGGGAAGACAGGTTGCATATGCATGTCCTCCCACACAATACACTCCCATGGCCGAGAGGGAAGACAGGTTGCATATGCATGTACCCCCCCCCCCCACAATACACTCCCATGGCCCAGAGGGAAGACAGGTTGCATATGCATGTACCCCCCCCCCCACAATACACTCCCATGGCCCAGAGGGAAGACAGGTTGCATATGCATGTACCCCCCCCCCACAATACACTCCCATGGCTGAGAGGGAAGACAGGTTGCATATGCATGTACCCCCCCCCACAATACACTCCCATGACCCAGAGGGAAGACAGGTTGCATATGCATGTACCCCCCCCCCCCCACAATACACTCTCATGGCCCAGAGGGAAGACAGGTTGCATATGCATGTACCACCCCCTCAATACACTCCCATGGTCCAGAGGGAAGACAGGTTGCATATGCATGTACCCCCCCCCGGCCACAATACACTCCCATGGCCCAGAGGGAAGACAGGTTGCATATGCATGTACCCCACCCCCCACAATACACTCCCATGCCTGAGAGGGAAGACAGGTTGCATATGCATGTACCCCCCCCCACCATACACTCCCATGGCCCATTGGGAAGACAGGTTGCATATGCATGTACCCCCCCCCACAATACACTCCCATGGCCCAGAGGGAAGACAGGTTGCATATGCATGTCCCCCCGCCTCCACAATACACTCCCATGGCCCAGAGGGAAGACAGGTTGCATATGCATGTACCCCCCCACAATACACTCCCATGACTCAGAGGGAAGACAGGTTGCATATGCATGTACCCCCCCACAATACACTCCCATGACCCAGAGGGAAGACAGGTTGCACATGCATGTACCCCTCACCCCGCCACAATACACTCCCATGGCCCAGAGGGAAGACAGGTTGCATATGCATGTCCCCCCACACAATACACTCCCATGGCCGAGAGGGAAGACAGGTTGCATATGCATGTACCCCCCCCCCACAATACACTCCCATGGCCCAGAGGGAAGACAGGTTGCATATGCATGTACCCCCCCCCCACAATACACTCCCATGGCCCAGAGGGAAGACAGGTTGCAAATGCATGTACCCCCTCCCCCACCATACACTCTCATGGCCCAGAGGGAAGACAGGTTTAATATGCATGTACCCCCCCCCACAATACACTCCCATGGTCCAGAGGGAAGACAGGTTGCATATGCATGTACCCCCCCACAATACACTCCCATGGCCCAGAGGGCAGACAGGTTAAATGTGCATGTACCCCCCCCCACAATACACTCCCATGGCCCAGAGGGCAGACAGGTTGCATATGCATGTATCCCCCCCACAATACACTCCCATGGCCCAGAGGGAAGACAGGTTGCATATGCATGTACTCCCCCCCCCACAATACACTCCCATGACCCAGAGGGAAGACAGGTTAAATATGCATGTACCCCCCCCCCCCCATAATACACTCCCATGGCCCAGAAGGAAGACAGGTTAAATATGCATGTACCCCCCCCCCACAATACACTCCCATGGCCCAGAGGGAAGACAGGTTGCATATGCATGTACCCCCCCCCCCCCACAACACACTCCCATGGCCCAGAGGGAAGACAGGTTGCATATGCATGTACCCCCCCCCCCCACAATACACTCCCATGGCCCAGAGGGCAGACAGGTTAAATATGCATGTACCCCCCCACAATAAACTCCCATGACCCAGAGGGAAGACAGGTTGCATATGCATGTACCCCCCCCCCCACAATACACTCCCATGACCCAGAGGGAAGACAGGTTGCAAATGCATGTACCCCCCCCATAATACACTCCCATGGCCCAGAAGGAAGACAGGTTAAATATGAATGTACCCCCCCCCACAATACACTCCCATGGCCCAGAGGGCAGACAGGTTAAATATGCATGTACCCCCCCACAATAAACTCCCATGGCCCAGTGGGCAGACAGGTTAAATATGCATGTAACCCCCACCCCTCCACAATACACTCCCATGGCCCAGAGAGCAGACAGGTTGCATATGCATGTACCCCCCCCCACAATACACTCCCATGGCCCAGAGGGAAGACAGGTTAAATATGCATGTACCCCCCCCCCCCCCCCACACCCCCACAATACACTCCCATGGCCCAGAGGGCAGACAGGTTAAATATGCATGTACCCCCCCACAATACACTCCCATGGCCCAGAGGGAAGACAGGTTAAATATGCATGTACCCCCCCCCCCCCCACAATACACCCACAATACACTCCCATGGACCAGAGGGCAGGCAGGTTAAATATGCATGTACCCCTCCCCACAATACACTCCCTTGGCCCAGAGGTAAGACAGGTTAAATATGCATGTACCCCCCCCCCCACAATACACTCCCATGGCCCAGAGAGCAGACAGGTTGCAAATGCATGTACCCCCCCACAATACCAATACACTCCCATGGCCCAGAGGGAAGACAGGTTGCATATGCATGTACCCACCCCCCCCCCCCACAATACACTCCCATGGCCCAGAGGGAAGACAGGTTAAATATGCATGTACCCCCCCCCCCCACAATACACTCCCATGGCCCAGAGGGAAGACAGGTTAAATATGCATGTAACCCCCCCCCCTCCACAATACACTCCCATGGCCCAGAGAGCAGACAGGTTGCATATGCATGTACCCCCCCACAATACACTCCCATGGCCCAGAGGGAAAACAGGTTAAATATGCATGTACCCCCCCCCCCCCACCCCCACAATACACTCCCATGGCCCAGAGGGCAGACAGGTTAAATATGCATGTACCCCCCCCCCCCACAATACACTCCCATGGCTCAGAGGGAAGACAGGTTGCATATGCATGTACCCCCCCCACAATACACTCCCATGGCCCAGAGGCAGACAGGTTAAATATGCATGTACCCACCCCCCCACAATACACTCCCATGGCCCAGAGGGCAGATAGGTTAAATATGCATATACCCCCCAACCCCCACAATACACTCCCATGGCCCAGAGGGCAGACAGGTTAAATATGCATGTACCCCCCCCCCCCCACAATACACTCCCATGGCCCAGAGAGCAGACAGGTTAAATATGCATGTACTCCCCCCCCCCACAATCCACTCCCATGGCCCAGAGGGAAGACAGGTTAAATATGCATGTACCCCCCCCCCCCACAATACACTCCCATGGCCCAGAGGGCAGACAGGTTGCATATGCATGTACCCCCCCCCCCACAATACACTCCCATGGCCCAGAGGGCAGACAGGTTAAATGTGCATGTACCCCCCCCCCACAATACACTCCCATGGACCAGAGGGCAGGCAGGTTAAATATGCATGTACCACCCCCCCCCCCCACAATACACTCCCATGGCCCAGAGGGAAGACAGGTTAAATAAGCATGTACCCCACCCCCAACACACACAATATACTCCCATGGCCCAGAGGGAAGACATGTTAAATATGCATGTACCCCCCCCCCCCACAATACACTCCCATGGCCCAGAGGGAAGACAGGTTAAATATGCATGTACCCCCCCCCACCCCCACAATGCACTCCCATGGCCCAGAGGGAAGACAGGTTAAATATGCATGTACTATGCATGTACCACCCCTCCCCCCCACAATACACTCCCATGGCCCAGAGGGCAGACAGGTTCCATATGCATGTACCCCCCCCCCACAATACACTCCCATGGCCCAGAGGGCAGACAGGTTGTATATGCATGTAACCCCCCCCCCCCCCCACAATACACACCCATGGCCCAGAGGGAAGACAGGTTGCATATGCATGTCCCCCCCCCACAATACACTCCCATGGCCCAGAGGGAAGGCAGGTTGCATATGCATGTACCCCCCCCCACCTCCACAATACACTCCCATGGCCCAGAGGGAAGACAGGTTGCATATGCATGTACCCCCCCCACAATACACTCCCATGGCCCAGAGGGCAGACAGGTTAAATAATCATGTACCCCCCGACAATACACTCCCATGGCCCAGAGAGCAGACAGGTTGCAAATGCATGTACCCCCCCACAATACCAATACACTCCCATGGCCCAGAGGGAAGACAGGTTGCATATGCATGTACCCACCCCCCCCACAATACACCCCCATGGCCCAGAGGGAAGACAGGTTAAATATGCATGTACCCCCCCCCCCACAATACACTCCCATGGCCCAGAGGGAAGACAGGTTAAATATGCATGTAACCCCCCCCCCCTCCACAATACACTCCCATGGCCCAGAGAGCAGACAGGTTGCATATGCATGTACCCCCCCCCACAATACACTCCCATGGCCCAGAGGGAAAACAGGTTAAATATGCATGTACCCCCCCCCACCCCCACAATACACTCCCATGGCCCAGAGGGCAGACAGGTTAAATATGCATGTACCCCCCCCCACAATACACTCCCATGGCTCAGAGGGAAGACAGGTTGCATATGCATGTACCCCCCCCCACAATACACTCCCATGGCCCAGAGGCAGACAGGTTAAATATGCATGTACCCCCCCCCCCACAATACACTCCCATGGCCCAGAGGGCAGACAGGTTAAATGTGCATGTACCCCCCCCCACCAATACACTCCCATGGACCAGAGGGCAGGCAGGTTAAATATGCATGTACCACCCCCCCCCCCCACAATACACTCCCATGGCCCAGAGGGAAGACAGGTTAAATATGCATGTACCCCCCCCCCCCAACACACACAATATACTCCCATGGCCCAGAGGGAAGACATGTTAAATATGCATGTAACCCCCCCCCCACAATACACTCCCATGGCCCAGAGGGAAGACAGGTTAAATATGCATGTACCCCCCCCCACCCCCACAATGCACTCCCATGGCCCAGAGGGAAGACAGGTTAAATATGCATGTACTATGCATGTACCACCCCTCCCCCCCACAATACACTCCCATGGCCCAGAGGGCAGACAGGTTCCATATGCATGCACCCCCCCCCCACAATACACTCCCATGGCCCAGAGGGCAGACAGGTTGTATATGCATGTAACCCCCCCCCCCCACAATACACACCCATGGCCCAGAGGGAAGACAGGTTGCATATGCATGTCCCCCCCCCCACAATACACTCCCATGGCCCAGAGGGAAGGCAGGTTGCATATGCATGTACCCCCCCCCCACCTCCACAATACACTCCCATGGCCCAGAGGGAAGACAGGTTGCATATGCATGTACCCCCCCCCCCCCACAATACACTCCCATGGCCCAGAGGGAAGATAGGTTAAATATGCATGTACCCCCCCACAATACACTCGCATGGCCCAGAGGGCAGACAGGTTAAATAATCATGTACCCCCCGACAATACACTCCCATGGCCCAGAGGGAAGACAGGTTGCATATGCATGTACCCCCCCCCACAATACACTCCCATGACCCAGAGGGAAGACAGGTTGCACATGCATGTACCCCCCCGCCAAAATACACTCCCATGGCCCAGAGGGAAGACAGGTTGCATGTGCATGTACCCCCCCCACAATACACTCCCATGGCCCAGAGGGAAGACAGGTTAAATATGCATGTACTATGCATGTACCACCCCTCCCCCCCACAATACACTCCCATGGCCCAGAGGGCAGGCGGGTTGCATATGCATGTACCCCCCCCCCCCACAATACACTCCCATGGCCCAGAGGGAAGTCAGGTTGCATATGCATGTACCCCCCCCCCCCCACCCCCACAATACACTCCCATGGCCCAGAGGGAAGACAGGTTGCATATGCATGTACCCCCCCCACAATGCACTCCCATGGCCAGAGGGAAGATAGGTTAAATATGCATGCACCCCCCCACAATACACTCGCATGGCCCAGAGGGCAGACAGGTTAAATAATCATGTACCCCCCGACAATACACTCCCATGGCCCAGAGGGAAGACAGGTTGCATATGCATGTACCCCCCCACAATACACTCCCATGACCCAGAGGGAAGACAGGTTAAATATGCATGTATCCCCCCCACAATACACTCCCATGGCCCAGAGGGCAGACAGGTTGCATATGCATGTACCCCCCCCCCCCCACAATACACTCCCATGGCCCAGAGGGCAGACAGGTTAAATATGCATGTACCCCCCCCCCCAAAAAATAAACTCCCATGGCCCAGAGGGAAGACAGGTTGCATATGCATGTACCCCCCCCCCCCCACAATACACTCCCATGACCCAGAGGGAAGACAGGTTGCATATGAATGTACCCCCCCCCACAATACACTCTCATGGCCCAGAGGGAAGCCAGGTTGCATATGCATGTACCCCCCCCACAATACACTCCCATGACCCAGAGGGAAGACAGGTTGCATATGCATGTACCCACCCCCCCCCCCACAATACACTCCCATGACCCAGAGGGAAGACAGGTTGCAAATGCATGTACCCACCCCCCCCCCCCACAATACACTCCCATGACCCAGAGGGAAGACAGGTTGCAAATGCATGTACCCCCCCCCCCACAATACACTCCCATGACCCAGAGGGAAGACAGGTTGCATATGCATGTACCCACCCCCCCCCCCCACAATACACTCCCATGACCCAGAGGGAAGACAGGTTGCAAATGCATGTACCCCCCCCCCCACAATACACTCCCATGGCCGAGAGGGAGGACAGGTTAAATATGCATGTACCCCCCCCCCCACAATACACTCCCATGGCCCAGAGGGAAGACAGGTTGCATATGCATGTACCCCCCCCACAATACACTCTCATGGCCCAGAGGGCAGACAGGTTAAATATGCATGTACCCCCCCCACAATAAACTCCCATGGCCCAGAGGCCAGACAGGTTAAATATGCATGTACCCCCCCCCACAATACACTCTCATGGCCCAGAGGGCAGACAGGTTAAATATGCATGTACCCCCCCCCCCACAATACACTCCCATGGCCCAGAGGGGGAAGACAGGTTAAATATGCATGTACCCCCCCATCCCCACAATACACTCCCATGGCCCAGAGGGAAGACAGGTTGCATATGCATGTACCCCCCCCCCCACAATACACTCCCATGGCCCAGAGGGAAGACAGGTTGCGTATGCATGTACCCCCCTCCCCCCCCACAATACACTCTCATGGCCCAGAGGGCAGACAGGTTAAATATGCATGTACCCCCCCCCCACAATACACTCCCATGTCCGAGAGGGAAGACAGGTTGCATATGCATGTACCCCCCCATCCCCCCACAATACACTCCCATGACCCAGAGGGAAGACAGGTTGCATATGCATGTATCCACCCCCCCCCCACAATACACTCCCATGACCCAGAGGGAAGACAGGTTGCATATGCATGTACCCCCCCCCCCACAATACACTCCCATGGCCGAGAGGGAAGACAGGTTGCATATGCATGTATCCCCCCCCCACAATACACTCCCATGACCCAGAGGGAAGACAGGTTGCGTATGCATGTACCCCCCCCCCTCACAATACACTGTCATGGCCCAGAGGGCAGACAGGTTAAATATACATGTACCCCCCCCCACACAATACACTCCCATGTCCGAGAGGGAAGACAGGTTGCATATGCATGTACCCCCCCACCCCCCACAATACACTCCCATGACCCAGAGGGAAGACAGGTTATATATGCATGTACCCACTCCCCCCCACAATACACTCCCATGACCCAGAGGGAAGACAGGTTGCAAATGCATGTACCCCCCCACAATACACTCCCATGGCCCAGAGGGCAGACAGGTTAAATATGCATGTACCCCCCACAATAAACTCCCATGGCCCAGAGGGCAGACAGGTTAAATATGCATGTAACCCCCCCCCCTCCACAATACACTCCCATGGCCCAGAGAGCAGACAGGTTGTATATGCATGTACCCCCCCCCACAATACACTCCCATGGCCCAGAGGGAAGACAGGTTAAATATGCATGTCCCCCCCCACCCCCACAATACACTCCCATGGCCCAGATGGCAGACAGGTTAAATATGCATGTACCCCCCCCCCACAATACACTCCCATGGCTCAGAGGGAAGACAGGTTGCATATGCATGTACCCCCCCACCCCCACAATATACCCCCATGGCCCAGAGGGCAGACAGGTTAAATATGCATGTACCCCCCCCCCCACAATACACTCCCATGGACCAGAGAGCAGGGAGGTTAAATATGCATGTACCCCCCCCCCCAAAATACACTCCCATGGCCCATAGGGAAGACAGGTTGCATATGCATGTACCCCCCCAACCCCACAATATACTCCCATGGCCCAGAGGGCAGACAGGTTAAATATGCATGTACCCCCCCCACAATACACTCCCATGGCTCAGAGGGAAGACAGGTTGCATATGCATGTACCCCCCCACCCCCACAATATACTCCCATGGCCCAGAGGGCAGACAGGTTAAATATGCATGTACCCCCCCCCCACAATACACTCCCATGGACCAGAGGGCAGGCAGGTTAAATATGCATGTACCCCCCCCCCAAAATACACTCCCATGGCCCAGAGGGAAGACAGGTTAAATATGCATGTACCCCCCCCCCCCTCCACAATACACTCCCGTGGCCCAGAGGGCAGACAGGTTAAATATGCATGTACCCCCCCCCACAATACACCCCCATGGCCCAGAGGGCAGGCAGGTTAAATATGCATGTACCCCCCCCCCACAATACACTCCCATGGCCCAGAGGGCAGACAGGTTGCATATGCATGTACCCCCCCCCCCACAATACACTCCCATGGCCCAGAGGGCAGACAGGTTAAATATGCATGTACCCCCCCCCCCACGCCCACAATACACTCCCATGGCCCAGAGGGAAGACAGGTTGCATATGCATGTACCCCCCCCCACAATACACTCCCGTGGCCCAGAGGGCAGACAGGTTAAATATGCATGTACCCCCCCCCCCCCCACAATACACTCCCATGGCCCAGAGGGCAGACAGGTTAAATATGCATATACCCCCCCCACACAATACACTCCCATGACCCAGAGGGCAGACAGGTTAAATATGCATGTACCCCCCGCCCCCACATTACACTCCCATGGCCCAGAGAGCAGAAAGGTTGCATATGCATGTACCCCCCCCCCAATACACTCCCATGGCCGAGAAGGCAGGCAGGTTGCAAATGCATGTACCCCCCCCACAATACACTCCCATGGCCCAGAGGGCAGAAAGGTTGCATATGCATGTACCCCCCTCCCCAATACACTCCCATGGCCCAGAGGGAAGACAGGTTGCAAATGCATGTACCCCCCCCCCCCCCCACAATACTCTCCCATGGCCCAGAGGGAAGACAGGTTGCAAATGCATGTGCCCCCCCCCACAATACACTCCCATGGCCCAGAGGGAGGACAGGTTGCATATGCATGTACCCCCCCCCCACAATACACTCCCATGGCCCAGAGGGAAGACAGGTTGCATATGCATGTCCCCCCCCCACAATACACTCCCATGACCCAGAGGGAAGACAGGTTGCGTATGCATGTACCCCCCCCCCCACAATACACTCTCATGGCCCAGAGGGCAGACAGGTTAAATATGCATGTACCCCCCCCCCCCACAAAACACTCCCATGTCCGAGAGGGAAGACAGGTTGCATATGCATGTACCCCCCCCACAACACACTCCCATGGCCCAGAGGGCAGACAGGTTGCATATGCATGTACCCCCCCCCCCCACAATACACTCCCATGGCCCAGAGGGAAGACAGGTTGCATATGCATGTACCCCCCCAATACACTCCCATGGCCCAGAGGGCCGACAGGTTGCATATGAATGTACCCCCCCCCCCACAATACACTCCCATGGCCCAGAGGGAAGACAGGTTTCATATGCATGCCCCCCCGCCACAATACACTCCCATGGCCGAGAGGGAAGACAGGTTGCGTATGCATGTCCCCCCCCCACAATACACTCTCATGGCCCAGAGGGCAGACAGGTTAAATATGCATGTACCCCCCCCCTAAATACACTCCCATGTCCGAGAGGGAAGACAGGTTGCATATGCATGTACCCCACCACCCCCCCCACAATACACTCCCATGACCCAGAGGGAAGACAGGTTGCATATGCATGTACCCACCCCCCCCCCACAATACACTCCCATGGCCCAGAGGGAAGACAGGTTAAATATGCATGTACCCCCCCCCCCCACAATACACTCCCATGGCCCAGAGGGAAGACAGGTTGCATATGCATGTACCCCCCCCCCACAATACACTCTCATGGCCCAGAGGGCAGACAGGTTAAATATGCATGTACCCCCCCCCCCACAATACACTCCCATGGCCCAGAGGGCAGACAGGTTGCATATGCATGTACCCCCCCCCCCCAATACACTCCCATGGCCCAGAGGGCAGACAGGTTAAATATGCATGTACCCCCCCCCACAATAAACTCCCATGGCCCAGAGGCCAGACAGGTTACATATGCATGTAACCCCTCCACAATACACTCCCATGGCCCAGAGAGCAGACAGGTTGCATATGCATGTACCCCCCCCACAATACACTCGCATGGCCCAGAGGGAAGACAGGTTGCATATGCATGTACCCCCACCCCCCCCAATACACTCCCATGGCCCAGAGGGCAGACAGGTTACATATGCATGTACCCCCCCCCCCCAATACACTCCCATGGCCCAGAGGGCAGACAGGTTAAATATGCATGTACCCCCCCCACAATAAACTCCCATGGCCCAGAGGCCAGACAGGTTAAATATGCATGTACCCCCCCCCCCCACACACACTACACTCCCATGGCCCAGAGGGAAGACAGGTTAAATATGCATGTACCCCCCATCCTCACAATACACTCCCATGGCCCAGAGGCCAGACAGGTTAAATATGCATGTACCCCCCCCCACACAATACACTCCCATGGCCCAGAGGGAAGACAGGTTAAATATGCATGTACCCCCCCCATCCTCACAATACACTCCCATGGCCCAGAGGGAAGACAGGTTGCATATGCATGTACCCCCCCCCCACAATACACTCCCATGGCCCAGAGGGAAGACAGGTTGCGTATGCATGTACCCCCCCCCCCACAATACACTCTCATGGCTCAGAGGGCAGACAGGTTAAATATGCATGTACCCCCCCCCCCACAATACACTCCCATGTCCGAGAGGGAAGACAGGTTGCATATGCATGTACCCCCCCATCCCCCCACAATACACTCCCATGACCCAGAGGGAAGACAGGTTGCAAATGCATGTACCCCCCCCCACAATACACTCCCATGGCCCAGAGGGAAGACAGGTTAAATATGCATGTACCCCCCCCCCACAATACACTCCCATGGCCCAGAGGGAAGACAGGTTGCATATGCATGTACCCCCCCCCCACAATACACTCCCATGGCCCAGAGGGCAGACAGGTTAAATATGCATGTTCCCCCCCACAATAAACTCCCATGGCCCAGAGGGCAGACAGGTTAAATATGCATGTAAACCCCCCCCCCTCCACAATACACTCCCATGGCCCAGAGAGCAGACAGGTTGTATATGCATGTACCCCCCCCCACAATACACTCCCATGGCCCAGAGGGAAGACAGGTTAAATATGCATGTACCCCCCCCCCACCCCCACAATACACTCCCATGGCCCAGAGGGCAGACAGGTTAAATTTGCATGTACCCCCCCCCCACAATACACTCCCATGGCTCAGAGGGAAGACAGGTTGCATATGCATGTACCCCCCCCCCCCACCCCCACAATATACTCCCATGGCCCAGAGGGCAGACAGGTTAAATATGCATGTTCCCCCCCACAATAAACTCCCATGGCCCAGAGGGCAGACAGGTTAAATATGCATGTAAACCCCCCCCCCTCCACAATACACTCCCATGGCCCAGAGAGCAGACAGGTTGTATATGCATGTACCCCCCCCCACAATACACTCCCATGGCCCAGAGGGAAGACAGGTTAAATATGCATGTACCCCCCCCCCACCCCCACAATACACTCCCATGGCCCAGAGGGCAGACAGGTTAAATTTGCATGTACCCCCCCCCCCCACAATACACTCCCATGGCTCAGAGGGAAGACAGGTTGCATATGCATGTACCCCCCCCCCACCCCCACAATATACTCCCATGGCCCAGAGGGCAGACAGGTTAAATATGCATGTACCCCCCCCCCACAATACACTCCCATGGACCAGAGGGCAGGCAGGTTAAATATGCATGTACCCCCCCCCCCCACAATACACTCCCATGGCCCAGAGGGAAGACAGGATAAATATGCATGTACCCCCCCCCCACAATACACTCCCATGGCCCAGAGGGCAGACAGGTTGCATATGCATGTACCCCCCCACAATACACTCCCATGGCCCAGAGGGCAGACAGGTTAAATATGCATGTACCCCCTCCCCCACAATACACTCCCATGGCCCAGAGGGCAGACAGGTTAAATATGCATGTACCCCCACCCCCCCACAATACACTCCCATGACCCAGAGGGAAGACAGGTTGCATATGCATGTACCCCTCCCCCCACAATACACTCCCATAGCCAAGAGGGAAGACAGGATAAATATGCATGTACCCCCCCCCCACAATACACTCCCATGGCCCAGAGGGCAGACAGGTTGCATATGCATGTACCCCCCCCACAATACACTCCCATGGCCCAGAGGGCAGACAGGTTAAATATGCATGTACCCCTCCCACCCCACAATACACTCCCATGGCCCAGAGGGAAGACAGGTTGCATATTCATGTACGCCCCCCCCCAATACACTCCCATGGCCCAGAGGGCAGGCAGGTTGCAAATGCATGTACCCCCCACAATACACTCCCATGGCCCAGAGGGAAGACAGGTTGGATATGCATGTACCCCCCCCCACACAATACACTCCCATGGCCCAGAGGGCAGACAGGTTAAATATGCATGTACCCCCCGCCCCCACAACACACTCCCATGGCCCAGAGGGCAGAAAGGTTGCATATGCATGTACCCCCCCCCACAATACACTCCCATGGCCGAGAGGGAAGACAGGTTGCATATGCATGTACCCCCCTCCCCAATACACTCCCATGGCCCAGAGGGAAGACAGGTTGCAAATGCATGTACCCCCCCCCCCACAATACACTCCCATGGCCCAGAGGGAAAACAGGTTGCAAATGCATGTACCCCCCCCACAATACACTCCCATGGCCCAGAGGGAATACAGGTTGCATATGCATGTACCCCCCCCCCCACAATACACTCCCATGACCGAGAGGGAAGACAGGTTGCGTATGCATTTATCCCCCCCCCACAATACACTCTCATGGCCCAGAGGGCAGACAGGTTAAATATGCATGTACCCCCCCCCCCCACAAAACACTCCCATGTCCGAGAGGGAAGACAGGTTGCATATGCATGTACCCACCCCCCCCCCCCACAATGAACTCCCATGACCCAGAGGGAAGACAGGTTGCATATGCATGTACCCCCCTCCCACAAAACACTCCCATGGCCCAGAGGGCAGACAGGTTGCATATGCATGTACCCCCCCCCCCCCCCGCACAATACACTCCCATGGCCCAGAGGGAAGGCAGGTTAAATATGCATGTACACCCCCACAATACACTCCCATGGTCCAGAGGGCAGACAGATTAAATATGCATGTACCCCCCCCCACACAATACACCCCCATGGCCCAGAGGGCAGACAGGTTGTATATGCATGTACCACCCCCCACAATACACTCCCATGGCCCAGAGGGCAGACAGGTTAAATATGCATGTACCCTCGCCCCCACAATACACTCCCATGGCCCAGAGGGCAGACAGGTTAAATATGCATGTACCCCCCGCCCCCACATTACACTCCCATGGCCCAGAGGGCAGAAAGGTTGCATATGCATGTACCCCCCCCACAATACACTCCCATGGCCCAGAGGGAAGACAGGTTGCATATGCATGTACACCCCCCCCAATACACTCCCATGGCCCAGAGGGAAGACAGGTTGCAAATGCATGTACCCCCCCCCCCCCCACAATACACTCCCATGGCCCAGAGGGAAGACAGGTTGCATATGCATGTAACCCCCCCCCACAATACACTCCCATGGCCCAGAGGGAAAACAGGTTGCATATGCATGTAACCCCCCCCCCCACAATACACTCCCATGGCCCAGAGGGAAGACAGGTTGCATATGCATGTACACCCCCCCCCCAATACACTCCCATGGCCCAGAGGGAAGACAGGTTGCAAATGCATGTACCCCCCCCCCCACAATGCACTCCCATGGCCCAGAGGGAAGACAGGTTGCATATGCATGTAACCCCCCCCCCCACAATACACTCCCATGGCCCAGAGGGAAGACAGGTTGATTATGCATGTACTCCCCCCCCCCACAATACACTCCCATGGCCGAGAGGGAAGACAGGTTGCGTATGCATGTACCCCCCCCCCACAATACGCTCTCATGTCCCAGAGGGCAGACATGTTAAATATGCATGTACCCCCCCCCCCCCCACAATACACTCCCATGGCCAAGAGGGAAGACAGGTTGCATATGCATGTATCCCCCCCACAATACACTCCCATGACCCAGAGGGAAGACAGGTTGCGTATGCATGTACCCCCCCACAATACACTCTCATGGCCCAGAGGGCAGACATGTTAAATATGCATGTACCCCCCCCCACAATACACTCCCATGGCCGAGAGGGAAGACAGGTTGCATATGCATGTACCCCCCCCCCCCCACAATACACTCCCATGACCCAGAGGGAAGACAGGTTGCATATGCATGTAAACACCCCCCCCCCCCCACAATACACTCCCATGGCCCAGAGGGCAGAAAGGTTGCATATGCATGTACCCCCCCCCCCCAATACACTCCCATGGCCCAGAGGGAAGACAGGTTGCAAATGCATGTACCCCCCCCCCCCACAATACACTCCCATGGCCCAGAGGGAAGACAGGTTGCATATGCATGTAACCCCCCCCCCCCACAATACACTCCCATGGCCCAGAGGGAAGACAGGTTGGATATGCATGTACCCCCCCCCCCCCCCACACAATACACTCCCATGGCCCAGAGGGCAGACAGGTTAAATATGCATGTACCCCCCGCCCCCACAACACACTCCCATGGCCCAGAGGGCAGAAAGGTTGCATATGCATGTACCCCCCCCCACAATACACTCCCATGACCGAGAGGGAAGACAGGTTGCATATGCATGTACCCCCCTCCCCAATACACTCCCATGGCCCAGAGGGAAGACAGGTTGCAAATGCATGTACCCCCCCCACAATACACTCCCATGGCCCAGAGGGAAAACAGGTTGCAAATGCATGTACCCCCCCCCCCCCACAATACACTCCCATGGCCCAGAGGGAATACAGGTTGCATATGCATGTACCCCCCCCACAATACACTCCCATGACCGAGAGGGAAGACAGGTTACGTATGCATTTATCCCCCCCCCCACAATACACTCTCATGGCCCAGAGGGCAGACAGGTTAAATATGTATGTACCCCCCCCCACAAAACACTCCCATGTCCGAGAGGCAAGACAGGTTAAATATGCATGTACCCCCGGCCCCCACATTACACTCCCATGGCCCAGAGGGCAGAAAGGTTGCATATGCATGTACCCCCCCCCACAATACACTCCCATGGCCCAGAGGGAAGACAGGTTGCATATGCATGTACACCCCCCCCAATACACTCCCATGGCCCAGAGGGAAGACAGGTTGCAAATGCATGTACCCCCCCCCCCACAATACACTCCCATGGCCCAGAGGGAAGACAGGTTGCATATGCATGTAACCCCCCCCCACAATACACTCCCATGGCCCAGAGGGAAGACAGGTTGCATATGCATGTACCCCCCCCCACAACACACTTCCATGGCCCAGAGGGCAGAAAAGTTGCATGTGCATGCCCCCCCCCCACAATACACTCCCATGGCCCAGAGGGAAGACAGGTTGATTATGCATGTACTCCCCCCCCCACAATACACTCCCATGGCCGAGAGGGAAGACAGGTTGCGTATGCATGTACCCCCCCCACAATACACTCTCATGGCCCAGAGGGCAGACATGTTAAATATGCATGTACCCCCCCCCCACAATACACTCCCATGGCCAAGAGGGAAGACAGGTTGCATATGCATGTACCCCCCCCCCCCCACAATACACTCCCATGACCCAGAGGGAAGACAGGTTGCGTATGCATGTACCCCCCCACAATACACTCTCATGGCCCAGAGGGCAGACATGTTAAATATGCATGTACCCCCCCCCCCACAATACACTCCCATGGCCGAGAGGGAAGACAGGTTGCATATGCATGTACCCCCCCCCCCACAATACACTCCCATGACCCAGAGGGAAGACAGGTTGCATATGCATGTACCCACCCCCCCCCACAATACACTCCCATGGCCCAGAGGGCAGACAGGTTAAATATGCATGTACCCCCCCCACAATACACTCCCATGGCCCAGAGGGCAGAAAGGTTGCATATGCATGTACCCCCCCCCCCAATACACTCCCATGGCCCAGAGGGAAGACAGGTTGCAAATGCATGTACCACCCCCCCACAATACACTCCCATGGCCCAGAGGGAAGACAGGTTGCATATGCATGTAACCCCCCCCCCCCCACAATACACTCCCATGGCCCAGAGGGAAGACAGGTTGCATATGCATGTACCACCCCCCCCACAACACACTCACATGGCCCAGAGGGCAGAAAAGTTGCATGTGCATGCCCCCCCCCCACAATACACTCCCATGGCCCAGAGGGAAGACAGGTTGATTATGCATGTACCCCCCCCCCACAATACACTCCCATAGCCGAGAGGGAAGACAGGTTGCGTATGCATGTACCCCCCCCACAAAACACTCTCATGGCCCAGAGGGCAGACATGTTAAATATGCATGTACCCCCCCCCCCACAATACACTCCCATGGCCAAGAGGGAAGACAGGTTGCATATGCATGTACCCCCCCCCACAATACACTCCCATGACCCAGAGGGAAGACAGGTTGCGTATGCATGTACCCCCCCACAATACACTCTCATGGCCCAGAGGGCAGACATGTTAAATATGCATGTACCCCCCCCCCCCACAATACACTCCTATGGCCGAGAGGGAAGACAGGTTGCATATGCATGTACCCCCCCCCACAATACACTCCCATGACCCAGAGGGAAGACAGGTTGCATATGCATGTACCCACCCCCCCCCCCACAATACACTCCCATGGCCCAGAGGGCAGAAAGGTTGCATATGCATGTACCCCCCCCCCCCACAATACACTCCCATGGCCCAGAGGGAAGACAGGTTGCATATGCATGTACCCCCCCCAATACACTCCCATGGCCCAGAGGGAAGACAGGTTGCAAATGCATGTACCCCCCCCCCCCCACAATACACTC
This sequence comes from Ambystoma mexicanum, assembly GCF_040938575.1. Classification (NCBI taxonomy): domain Eukaryota; kingdom Metazoa; phylum Chordata; class Amphibia; order Caudata; family Ambystomatidae; genus Ambystoma; species Ambystoma mexicanum. The sequence continues at coordinate 33,490,258 of NC_090934.1, forward strand.
CCATGGCCCAGAGGGAAGACAGGTTGCATATGCATGTACCCCCCCCCCACAATACACTCCCATGGCCTAGAGGGCAGACAGATTAAATATGCATGTACCCCCCGCCCCCACAACACACTCCCATGGCCCAGAGGCAAGACAGGTTGCATATGCATGTACCCCCCCCCACAATACACTCCCATGGCCGAGAGGGAAGACAGGTTGCATATGCATGTACCCCCCCCCACAATACACTCCCATGACCCAGAGGGAAGACAGGTTGCATATGCATGTACCCCCCCCCCACAATACACTCCCATGACCCAGAGGGAAGACAGGTTGCATATGCATGTACCCCCGTCCCACAATACACTCCCATGGCACAGAGGGAAGACAGGTTGCGTATGCATGTACCGCCCCCCCACAATACACTCCCATGGCCCAGAGGGAAGACAGGTTAAATATGCATGTACCCGCCCCCCCCCCCCACAATACACTCCCATGGCCCAGAGGGAAGACAGGTTAAATATGCATGTCCCCCCCACAATACACTCCCATGGCCCAGAGGGAAGACAGGTTGCGTATGCATGTACCCCCCCCACAATACACTCTCATGGCCCAGAGGGCAGACAGGTTAAATATGCATGTACCCCCCCCCCCAATACACTCCCATGGCCCAGAGGGAAGACAGGTTGCAAATGCATGTACCCCCCCCACAATACACTCCCATGGCCCAGAGGGAAGACACGTTGCATATGCATGTACCCCCCCCCCCACAATACACTCCCATGGCCCAAAGGGAAGACAGGTTAAATATGCATGTCCCCCCCACAATACACTCCCATGGCCGAGAGGGAAGACAGGTTGCATATGCATGTACCGCCCTCCCCCCCCCCACAATACACTCCCATGGCTCAGAGGGCAGACAGGTTGCATATGCATGTACCCCCCCACAATGAACTCCCATGACCCAGAGGGAAGACAGGTTGCATATGCATGTACCCCCCCCCCCCTCCCACAACACACTCCCATGGCCCAGAGGGAAGACAGGTTGCATATGCATGTACCCCCCCCCACAACACACTCCCAAGGCCCAGAGGGCAGACAGGTTGCATATGCATGTACCCCCCCCTCCCACAACACACTCCCATGGCACAGAGGGCAGACAGGTTGCATATGCATGTACCCCCCTCCCACAATACACTCCCATGGCCCAGAGGGAAGACAGGTTGCATAAGCATGTACCCCCCCCAATACACTCCCATGGCCCAGAGGGAAGACATGTTGCAAATGCATGTACCCCCCCCACAATACACTCCCATGGCCCAGAGGGAAGACATGTTGCATATGCATGTACCCCCCCCCACAATACACTCCCATGGCCCAGAGGGCAGACAGGTTGCATATGCATGTACCCCCCCAATACACTCCCATGGCCCAGAGGGCAGACAGGTTGCATATGCATGTACCCCCCCCCCCCCACAACACACTCCCATGGCCCAGAGGGCAGACATGTTGCATATGCATGTAACCCCCCCACCCCCCCACAATGAACTCCCATGACCCAGAGGGAAGACAGGTTGCATATGCATGTACCCCCCCCCCAATAAACTCCCATGGCCCAGAGGGAAGACAGGTTGCATATGCATGTACCCCCCTCCGACAATACACTCCCATGGCCCAGAGGGCAGACAGGTTGCATATGCATGTACCCCCCCCAATACACTCCCATGGCCCAGAGGGAAGACAGGTTGCATATGCATGTACACCCCCCCACAATACACTCCCATGGCCCAGAGGGAAGACAGGTTGCATATGCATGTACCCCCCCCAATACACTCCCATGGCCCAGAGGGAAGACATGTTGCATATGCATGTACCCCCCCCACAATACACTCCCATGGCCCAGAGGGCAGACAGGTTGCATATGCATGTACCCCCCCCCCCACCCACAACACACTCCCATGGCCCAGAGGGCAGACAGGTTGCATATGCATGTACCCCCCCCCAATACACTCCCATGGCCCAGAGGGAAGACAGGTTGCATATGCATGTACCCCCCCCCCCGACAATACACTCCCATGGCCCAGAGGGCGGACATGTTAAATATGCATGGACCTCCCCCCACACAATACACCCCCATGGCCCAGAGGGCAGACAGGTTGCATATGCATGTACCCCCCCCCCACAATACACTCCCATGGCCCAGAGGGCAGACAGGTTAAATATGCATGTATCCCCCCCCCCACAATACACTCCCATGGCCCAGAGGGCAGACAGGTTAAATATGCATGTATCCCCCCCCCCACAATACACTCCCATGGTCCAGAGGGCAGACAGGTTGCATATGCATGTACCCCCCCCCCCCGACAATACACTGCCATGGCCCAGAGGGCAGACAGGTTGCATATGCATGTACCCCCCCCAATACACTCCCATGGCCCAGAGGGAAGACAGGTTGCATATGCATGTACCCCCCCCCCCACAATACACTCCCATGGCCCAGAGGGAAGACAGGTTGCATATGCATGTACCCCCCCCCCCCAATACACTCCCATGGCCCAGAGGGAAGACATGTTGCATATGCATGTACCACCCCCCACAATACACTCCCATGGCCCAGAGGGCAGACAGGTTGCATATGCATGTACCCCCCCACAACACACTCCCATGGCCCAGAGGGCAGACAGGTTGCATATGCATGTAACGCCCCACCCCCCCACAATGAACTCCCATGACCCAGAGGGAAGACAGGTTGCATATGCATGTACCCCCCCCCCAATACACTCCCATGGCCCAGAGGGAAGACAGGTTGCATATGCATGTACCCCCCCCGACAATACACTCCCATGGCCCAGAGGGCGGACAGGTTAAATATGCATGGACCTCCCCCCACACAATACACCCCCATGGCCCAGAGGGCAGACAGGTTGCATATGCATGTACCCCCCCCCACAATACACTCCCATGGCCCAGAGGGCAGACAGGTTAAATATGCATGTATCCCCCCCCACAATACACTCCCATGGCCCAGAGGGCAGACAGGTTAAATATGCATGTATCCCCCCCCCCCCACAATACACTCCCATGGTCCAGAGGGCAGACAGGTTAAATATGCATGTATCCCCCCCCCACAATACACCCCCATGGCCCAGAGGGAAGACAGGTTAAATATGCATGTATCCCCCCCACAATACACTCCCATGGCCCAGAGGGCAGACAGGTTAAATATGCATGTACCCCCCACCCCCACATTACACTCCCATGGCCCAGAGGGAAGACATGTTGCAAATGCATGTACCCCCCCCCACAATACACTCCCATGGCCCAGAGGGCAGACAGATTAAATATGCATGTACCCCCCGCCCCCACAATACACTCCCATGGCCCAGAGGGCAGGCAGGTTGCATATGCATGTACCCCCCCCCCACAATACACTCCCATGGCCCAGAGGGAAGACAGGTTGCATATGCATGTACCCCCCCCAATACACTCCCATGGCCCAGAGGGAAGACAGGTTGCAAATGCATGTACCCCCCCCCCACAATACACTCCCATGGCCCAGAGGGAAGACAGGTTGCATATGCATGTACCCCCCCAACCCCCACAATATACTCCCATGGCCCAGAGGGAAGACAGGTTAAATATGCATGTACCCCCCCCCAATACACTCCCATGGCCCAGAGGGGAGACAGGTTAAATATGCATGTGCCCCCCCCCCCACAAAACACTCCCATGGCCCAGAGGGAAGACAGGTTGCATATGCATGTACCCCCCCCACAATACACTCCCATGACCCAGAGGGAAGACAGGTTGCAAATGCATGTACCCCCCCCCCCACAATACACTCCAATACACTCCCATGGCCCAGAGGGAAGACAGGTTAAATATGCATGTACCCCCCCCACAATACACTCCCATGGCCCAGAGGGAAGACAGGTTAAATATGCATGTACCCCCCCCCCACAAAACACTCCCATGGCCCAGAGGGAAGACAGGTTGCAAATGCATGTACCCCCCCCCCCAATACACTCCCATGGCCCAGAAGGCAGATAGGTTGCATATGCATGTACCCCCCCACAATACACTCCCATGGCCCAGAGGGAAGACAGGTTAAATATGCATGTACCCCCCCCCCCCACAAAACACTCCCATGGCCCAGAGGGAAGACAGGTTGCATATGCATGTATCCCCCCCCCTAATACACTCCCATGGCCCAGAGTGAAGACAGGTTGCAAATGCATGTACCCCCCCCCCCCAATACACTCCCATGGCCCAGAAGGCAGACAGGTTGCATATGCATGTACACCCCCCCCCACAACACACTCCCATGGCCCAGAGGGAAGACATGTTGCATATGCATGTACCCCCCCCCCACAACACACTCCCATGGCCCAGAGGGCAGACAGGTTGCATATGCATGTAACCCCTCCACCCCCCCAAAATGAACTCCCATGACCCAGAGGGAAGACAGGTTGCATATGCATGTACCCCCTCTCCCCCCAAAACACTCCCATGGCCCAGAGGGCGGACAGGTTAAATATGCATGGACCTCCCCCCACACAATACACCCCCATGGCCCAGAGGGCAGACAGGTTGCATATGCATGTACCCCCCCCCCCCCCACAATACACTCCCATGGCCCAGAGGGCAGACAGGTTAAATATGCATGTATCCCCCCCCCCACAATACACTCCCATGGCCCAGAGGGCAGACAGGTTAAATATGCATGTATCCCCCCCCCACAATACACTCCCATGGCCCAGAGGGAAGACATGTTGCAAATGCATGTACCCCCCCCCCCCAAATACACTCCCATGGCCCAGACGGAAGACAGGTTGCAAATGCATGTACCCCCCCCCCCCACAATACACTCCCATGGCCCAGAGGGCAGACAGATTAAATATGCATGTACCCCCACCCCCACAATACACTCCCATGGCCCAGAGGGCAGGCAGGTTGCATATGCATGTACCCCCCCCCCCCACAATACACTCCCATGGCCCAGAGGGAAGACAGGTTAAATATGCATGTATCCCCCCCCACAATACACTCCCATGGCCCAGAGGGCAGACAGGTTAAATATGCATGTACCCCCCACCCCCACATTACACTCCCATGGCCCAGAGGGAAGACATGTTGCAAATGCATGTACCCCCCCCCCCACAATACACTCCCATGGCCCAGAGGGCAGACAGATTAAATATGCATGTACCCCCCGCCCCCACAATACACTCCCATGGCCCAGAGGGCAGGCAGGTTGCATATGCATGTACCCCCCCCACAATACACTCCCATGGCCCAGAGGGAAGACAGGTTGCATATGCATGTACCCCCCCCAATACACTCCCATGGCCCAGAGGGAAGACAGGTTGCAAATGCATGTACCCCCCCCCCACAATACACTCCCATGGCCCAGAGGGAAGACAGGTTGCATATGCATGTACCCCCCACCCCCACAATATACTCCCATGGCCCAGAGGGAAGACAGGTTAAATATGCATGTACCCCCCCCAATACACTCCCATGGCCCAGAGGGGAGACAGGTTAAATATGCATGTGCCCCCCCCCCCACAAAACACTCCCATGGCCCAGAGGGAAGACAGGTTGCATATGCATGTACCCCCCCCCCACAATACACTCCCATGACCCAGAGGGAAGACAGGTTGCAAATGCATGTACCCCCCCCCCCACAATACACTCCAATACACTCCCATGGCCCAGAGGGAAGACAGGTTAAATATGCATGTACCCCCCCCACAATACACTCCCATGGCCCAGAGGGAAGACAGGTTAAATATGCATGTACCCCCCCCCAACAATTCACTCCCATTGCCCAGAGGGAAGACAGGTTGCATATGCATGTACCCCCCCCCCCCAATACACTCCCATGGCCCAGAAGGCAGATAGGTTGCATATGCATGTACCCCCCCACAATACACTCCCATGGCCCAGAGGGAAGACAGGTTAAATATGCATGTACCCCCCCCCCACAAATCACTCCCATGGCCCAGAGGGAAGACAGGTTGCATATGCATGTATCCCCCCCCCTAATACACTCCCATGGCCCAGAGGGAAGACAGGTTGCAAATGCATGTACCCCCCCCCAATACACTCCCATGGCCCAGAAGGCAGACAGGTTGCATATGCATGTACCCCCCCCCCACAACACACTCCCATGGCCCAGAGGGAAGACATGTTGCATATGCATGTACCCCCCCCCCCCCACAACACACTCCCATGGCCCAGAGGGCAGACAGGTTGCATATGCATGTAACCCCTCCACCCCCCCACAATGAACTCCCATGACCCAGAGGGAAGACAGGTTGCATATGCATGTACCCCCCCCCCCAATACACTCCCATGGCCCAGAGGGCGGACAGGTTAAATATGCATGGACCTCCCCCCACACAATACACCCCCATGGCCCAGAGGGCAGACAGGTTGCATATGCATGTACCCCCCCCCCCCACAATACACTCCCATGGCCCAGAGGGCAGACAGGTTAAATATGCATGTATCCCCCCCCCCACAATACACTCCCATGGCCCAGAGGGCAGACAGGTTAAATATGCATGTATCCCCCCCCCACAATACACTCCCATGGTCCAGAGGGCAGACAGGTTAAATATGCATGTATCCCCCCCCCCCACAATACACCCCCATGGCCCAGAGGGAAGACAGGTTAAATATGCATGTATCCCCCCCCACAATACACTCCCATGGCCCAGAGGGCAGACAGGTTAAATATGCATGTACCCCCCGCCCCCACATTACACTCCCATGGCCCAGAGGGAAGACATGTTGCAAATGCATGTACCCCCCCCCCCCCAAATACACTCCCATGGCCCAGACGGAAGACAGGTTGCAAATGCATGTACCCCCCCCCCCACAATACACTCCCATGGCCCAGAGGGCAGACAGATTAAATATGCATGTACCCCCACCCCCACAATACACTCCCATGGCCCAGAGGGCAGGCAGGTTGCATATGCATGTACCCCCCCCCCACAATACACTCCCATGGCCCAGAGGGAAGACAGGTTGCATATGCATGTACCCCCCCCCCCCAATACACTCCCATGGCCCAGAGGGAAGACAGGTTGCAAATGCATGTACCCCACCCACACAATACACTCCCATGGCCCAGAGGGAAGACAGGTTGCATATGCATGTACCCCCCTCACCCCCACAATATACTCCCATGGCCCAGAGGGAAGACAGGTTAAATATGCATGTACCCCCCCCCCCAATACACTCCCATGGCCCAGAGGGGAGACAGGTTAAATATGCATGTACCCCCCCCCCCACAAAACACTCCCATGGCCCAGAGGGAAGACAGGTTGCATATGCATGTACCCCCCCCCCACAATACACTCCCATGACCCAGAGGGAAGACAGGTTGCAAATGCATGTACCCCCCCCACAATACACTCCAATACACTCCCATGGCCCAGAGGGAAGACAGGTTAAATATGCATGTACCCCCCCCCCACAATACACTCCCATGGCCCAGAGGGAAGACAGGTTAAATGTGCATGTACCCCCCCCCCAAAAATTCACTCCCATTGCCCAGAGGGAAGACAGGTTGCATATGCATGTACCCCCCCCCACAATACACTCCCATGGCCCATTGGGAAGACAGGTTAAATATGCATGTACCCCCCCCCCCACAAAACACTCCCATGGCCCAGAGGGAAGACAGGTTGCATATGCATGTACCCCCCCCCCTAATACACTCCCATGGCCCAGAGGGAAGACAGGTTGCAAATGCATGTACCCCCCCCAATACACTCCCATGGCCCAGAAGGCAGACAGGTTGCATATGCATGTACCCCCCCCCACAATACACTCCCATGGCCCAGAGGGAAGACAGGGTAAATATGCATGTACCCCCCCCACAAAACACTCCCATGGCCCAGAGGGAAGACAAATTGCATATGCATGTACCCCCCCCCCCCTAATACACTCCCATGGCCCAGAGGGAAGACAGGTTGCAAATGCATGTACCCCCCCCAATACACTCCCATGGCCCAGAAGGCAGACAGGTTGCATATGCATGTACCCCCCCCCCCCAATACACTCCCATGGCCCAGAGGGAAGACAGGTTGCATATGCATCCCCCCCCACAATACACTCCCATGGCCCAGAGGGCAGACAGGTTGCATATGCATGTACCCCCCCCACACAATACACCCCCATGGCCCAGAGGGCAGACAGGTTGCATATGCATGTACCCCCCCCCACAATACACTCCCATGGTCGAGAGGGAAGACAGGTTGCATATGCATGTACCCCCCTCCCCCCCACAATACACTCCCATGACCCAGAGGGAAGACAGGTTGCATATGCATGTACCCACCCCCCCCACACAATACACTCCCATGGCCCAGAGGGCAGACAGGTTGCATATGCATGTACCCCCCCCCACAATACACTCCCATGGTCGAGAGGGAAGACAGGTTGCATATGCATGTACCCCCCTCCCCCCCACAATACACTCCCATGACCCAGAGGGAAGACAGGTTGCATATGCATGTACCACCACCCCAATACACTCCCATAGCCCAGAGGGAAGACAGGTTGCAAATGCATGTACCCCCCCCCCCCCACAATACACTCCCATGGCCCAGAGGGAAGACAGGTTGCATATGCATGTACCCCCCCCCCCACAATACACTCCCATGGCCCAGAGGGAAGACAGGTTAAATATGCATGTACCCCCCCCCCCACAATACACTCCCATGGCCCATTGGGAAGACATGTTGCATATGCATGTACCCCCCCCCCCCACAATACACTCTCATGGCCCAGAGGGAAGACAGGTTGCAAATGCATGTACCCCCCCCCCCCAATACACTCCCATGGCCCAGAGGGCAGACAGGTTAAATATGCATGTACCCCCCCCCACAATACACTCCCATGGCCCAGAGGGCAGACAGGTTGCATATGCATGTACCCCCCCCCCTCCCCCCCACAATACACTCCCATGGCCCAGAGGGAAGACAGGTTAAATATGCATGTACACCCCCACGATACACTCCCATGGCCCAGAGGGCAGACAGGTTAAATATGCATGTACCCCCCCCCACACACAATACACTCCCATGGCCCAGAGGGCAGACAGGTTAAATATGCATGTACCCTCCCCCCACAAAACTCTCCCATGGCCCAGAAGGAAGACAGGTTGCATATGCATGTACCCCCCCCCCCCCACAATACACTCCCATGACCCAGAGGGAAGACAGGTTGCATATGCATGTACCCCCCCCCACAATACACTCCCATGACCCAGAGGGAAGACAGGTTGCATATGCATGTACCCCCCCAAAAATACACTCTCATGGCCCAGAGGGCAGACAGGTTAAATATGCATGTACCCCCCCCCCCCCACAATACACTCCCATGGCCCAGAGGGAAGACAGGTTAAATATGCATGTACCCCCCACAATACACTCTCATGGCCCAGAGGGCAGACAGGTTAAATATGCATGTACCCCTCCCCACAAAACACTCCCATGTCAGAGAGGGAAGACAGGTTGCATATGCATGTACCCCTACCTCCCCCACAATACACTCTCAAGTCCCAGAGGGCAGACAGGTTAAATATGCATGTACCCCCCCCACAATACACTCCCATGGCCGAGAGGGAAGACAGGTTGCGTATGCATGTACCCCCCCCCCACAATACACTCCCATGGCCCAGAGGGAAGACAGGTTGCATATGCATGTCCCCCCCCACAATACACTCCCATGGCCGAGAGGGAAGACAGGTTGCGTATGCATGTACCCCCCCACCACAATACACTCTCATGGCCCAGAGGGCAGACAGGTTAAATATGCATGTACCCCTCCCCACAAAACACTCCCATGTCCGAGAGGGAAGACAGGTTGCATATGCATGTACCCCCCACCTCCCCACAATACACTCCCATGTCCGAGAGGGAAGACAGGTTGCATATGCATGTACCCCCACCTCCCCCACAATACACTCTCATGGCCCAGAGGGCAGACAGGTTAAATATGCATGTACCCCCCCCACAAAACACTCCCATGTCCGAGAGGGAAGACAGGTTGCATATGCATGTACCCCCCCACCTCCCCACAATACGCTCCCATGTCCGAGAGGGCAGACAGGTTGCATATGCATGTACCCCCCCCCACAATACACTCCCATGGTCCAGAGGGAAGACAGGTTAAATATGCATGTACCCCCCCACCCCACAATACACTCCCATGGCCCAGAGGGCAGACAGGTTAAATATGCATGTACCCCCCCACAATACACTCCCATGGCCCAGAGGGCAGACAGGTTAAATATGCATGTACCCCCCCCCCACAATAAACTCCCATGGCCCAGAGGGCAGACAGGTTAAATATGCATGTACCCCCCCCCCCCCCACAATACACTCCCATGGCCCAGAGGGAAGGCAGGTTAAATATGCATGTACCACCCCACCACCCCCACAATACACTCCCATGGCCCAGAGGGCAGACAGGTTAAATATGCATGTACCCCCCCCCACAATACACTCCCATGGCCCAGAGGGGAGACAGGTTAAATATGCATGTACCCGCCCCCCCCCCCACACAATCCACTCCCATTGCCCAGAGGGAAGACAGGTTGCATATGATATGCATGTACCCCCCCCCACAATACCCTCCCATGGTCCAGGGAGCAAATAGGTTGCAAATGCATGTACCCCCCCCCCACACAATACCCTCCCATGGCCCAGAGGGCAGACAGGTTGCATATGCATGTACACCCCGCCCCCAACAAAACACTCCCATGGCCCAGAGGGAAGACAGGTTAAATATGCATGTACCACCCCCCCAATACACTCCCATGGCCCAGAGGGCAGACAGGTTAAATATGCATGTACCCCCCCCCCAATACACTCCCATGGCCCAGAGGGAAGACAGGTTAAATATGCATGTACCCCCCCCCCCCAATACACTCCCATGGCCCAGAGGGCAGACAGGTTGCGTATGCATGTACCCCCCCCCACACAATACACCCCCATGGCTGAGAGGGAAGACAGGTTGCATATGCATGTACCCCCCCACAATACACTCCCATGGCCCAGAGGGCAGACAGGTTGCATATGCATGTACCCCCCCCCCACAATACACTCCCATGGCCCAGAGGGCAGACAGGTTAAATATGCATGTCCCCCCTCCTCCCCCACAATACACTCCCATGGCCCAGAGGGCAGACAGGTTAAATATGCATGTACCCCCCGCCCCCACATTACACTCCCATGGCCCAGAGGGCAGACAGGTTGCAAATGCATGTACCCCCCCCACAATACACTCCCATTGCCGAGAGGGAAGACAGGTTGCATATGCATGTACCCACCCCCCCCCCCACACAATACAGTCCCATGAGCCAGAGGGAAGACAGGTTGCAAATGCATGTACTCCCCCCCACAATTCACTCCCAATGCCCAGAGGGAAGACAGGTTGCATATGCATGTACCCCCCCACAATACACTCCCATGGCCCAGAGGGCAGACAGGTTAAATATGCATGAACCCCCCCCCCAATACACTCCCATGGCCCAGAGGGCAGACAGGTTAAATATGCATGTACCCCCCCCCCCACAATACACTCCCATGGCCCAGAGGGCAGACAGGTTAAATATGCATGTACCCCCCCCCCCCCAAAAATACACTCCCAGGGCCCAGAGGGAAGACAGGTTGCAAATGCATGTACCCCCCCCCCCACAATACACTCCCAATGCCCAGAGGGAAGACAGGTTGCATATGCATGTACCCCCCCCCACAATACACTCCCATGGCCCAGAGGGCAGACAGGTTAAATATGCATGTACCCCCCCCCACAATACACTCCCATGGCCGAGAGGGAAGACAGGTTGCATATGCATGTACCCACCCCCCCCCCCCCCCCCCCACACAATACAGTCCCATGAGCCAGAGGGAAGACAGGTTGCAAATGCATGTACCCCCCCCCCACAATTCACTCCCAATGCCCAGAGGGAAGACAGGTTGCATATGCATGTACCCCCCCCCCACAATACACTCCCATCGCCCAGAGGGAAGACAGGTTAAATATGCATGTACCCCCCCCCCCACAATACACTCCCATGGCTCATTGGGAAGACAGGTTGCATATGCATGTACCCCCCCCACAATACACTCCCATGGCCCAGAGGGCAGACAGGTTAAATATGCATGTACCCCCCCCCCCCAAAAATACACTCCCAGGGCCCAGAGGGAAGACATGTTGCAAATGCATGTACCCCCCCCCCACAATACACTCCCAATGCCCAGAGGGAAGACAGGTTGCATATGCATGTACCCCCCCCACAATACACTCCCATCGCCCAGAGGGAAGACAGGTTAAATATGCATGTACCCCCCCCCCACAATACACTCCCATGGCCCATTGGGAAGACAGGTTGCATATGCAGGTACCCCCCCCCCCCCACAATACACTCTCATGGCCCAGAGGGAAGACAGGTTGCATATGCATGTACCCCCCCCCCCCAATACACTACCATGGCCCAGAGGGCAGACAGGTTAAATATGCATGTACCCCCCCCCAATACACTCCCATGGCCCAGAGGGCAGACAGGTTAAATATGCATGTACCCCCCCCACAATACACTCCCATGACCCAGAGGGAAGACAGGTTGCATATGCATGTACCCCCCCCAATACACTTCCATAGCCCAGAGGGAAGACAGGTTGCAAATGCATGTACCCCCCCCCCACAATACACTTCCAATGCCCAGAGGGAAGACAGGTTGCATATGCATGTACCCCCCCCCCCCACAATACACTCCCATCGCCCAGAGGGAAGACAGGCTAAATATGCATGTACCCCCCCCCCCACAATACACTCCCATGGCCCATTGGGAAGACAGGTTGCATATGCATGTACCCCCACCCCCACACAATACACTCCCATGGCCCAGAGGGCAGACAGGTTGCGTATGCATGTACCCCCCCACAATACACTTCCATGGCCCAGAGGGCAGACAGGTTGCATATGCATGTACCCCCCCACCCCACAATACATTCCCATGGCCCAGAGGGCAGACAGGTTAAATATGCATGTACCCCTGTACCCCCGACCCCACAATACACTCCCATGGACCAGAAGGAAGATAGGTTAAATATGCATGTACCCCCCCCACAATACACTCCCATGGCCCAGAGGGAAGACAGGTTAAATATGCATGTACCCCCCCACAATACACTCCCATGGCCCATTGGGAAGACAGGTTGCATATGCATGTACCCCCACCCCCCCACAATACACTCCCATGGCCCAGAGGGCAGACAGGTTGCGTATGCATGTACCCCCCCCCCCCACAATACACTCCCATGGCCCAGAGGGCAGGCAGGTTAAATATGCATGTACCCGCCCCCAACAATACACTCCCATGACCCAGAGGGTAGACAGGTTAAATATGCATGTACCCCCCCCCCCCACAATACACTTCCATGGCCCAGAGGGCAGGCAGGTTAAATATGCATGTACCCCTGTACCCCGACCCCACAATACACTCCCATGGACCAGAGGGCAGACAGGTTAAATATGCATGTACCCCCCCCCCACAATACACTCCCATGGCCCAGAGGGCAGACACGCTAAATATGCATGTTAACCCCCCCCCCCCCACAATACACTCCCATGGCCCAGAGGGCAGACAGGTCAAATATGCATGTACACCCCCCCGCCACAATACACCCCCATGGCCCAGAGGGAAGACAGGTTGCATATGCATGTACCCCCCCCCCCACAATACACTCCCATGGCTCAGAGGGAAGACAGGTTAAATATGTATGTACCCCCCCCCACCCCCCACAATACACTCCCATGGCCCAGAGGGCAGACAGGTTAAATGTGCATGTACCCCCCGCCCCCCACAATACACTCCCATGGCCCAGAGGGAAGACAGGTTGCATATGCATGTACCCCCCCCACAATACACTCCCATGGCCCAGAGGGCAGGCAGGTTAAATATGCATGTACCCCCCCCCCCCCACAATACACTCCCATGGCCCAGAGGGAAGACAGGTTGCATATGCATGTACCCCCCCCACAATACACTCCCATGGCCCAGAGGGCAGACAGGTTAAATATGCATGTACACCCCCCCGCCACAATACACTCCCATGGCTCAGAGGGAAGACAGGTTGCATATGCATGTCCCCCCCCCCACAATACACTCCCATGGCCCAGAGGGCAGACAGGTTGCATATGCATGTACCCACCCACCCGCACAATACATTCCCATGGCCCAGAGGGCAGGCAGGTTAAATATGCATGTACCCCCCCCCACAATACACTCCCATGGCCCAGAGGGCAGGCAGGTTAAATATGCATGTACCCCCCCTCCCCACAATACACTCCCATGGCCCAGAGGGCAGACAGGTTAAATATGCATGTACCACCCCCCGCCACAATACACTCCCATGGCCCAGAGGGCAGACAGGTTAAATATGCATGTACCCCCCTCCCCCCACAATACACTCCCATGGCCCAGAGGGCAGACAGGTTACATATGCATGTACCCCCCCCACCCCCACAATACACTCCCATGGCCCAGAGGGCAGATAGGTTAAATATGCATGTACCCCTGTACCCCCGACCCCACAATACACTCCCATGGACCAGAGGGAAGATAGGTTAAATATGCATGTACCCCCCTCCCCCCCCCCCACAATACACTCCCATGGCCCAGAGGGCAGGCAGGTTAAATATGCATGTACCCCCCCCCCACAATACACTCCCATGGCCCAGAGGGAAGACAGGTTGCATATGCATGTACCCCCCTCCCCCCCACAATACACCCCCATGGCCCAGAGGGCAGACAGGTTAAATATGCATGTACCCCCCCCACAATACACTCCGATGGCCCAGAGGGCAGACAGATTAAATATGCATGTACCCCCCGACCCCACAATACACTCCCATGGCCCAGAGGGCAGAAAGGTTGCATATGCATGTACCCCCCCCACAATACACTCCCATGGCCCAGAGGGCAGGCAGATTAAATATGCATGTACCCCCCGCCCCCACAACACACTCCCATGGCCCAGAGGGCAGAAAGGTTGCATATGCATGTACCCCCCCCCACACAATGCACTCCCATGGCCCAGAGGGCAGACAGGTTAAATATGCATGTACCCCCCCCACAATACACTCCCATGGCCCAGAGGGAAGACAGGTTAAATATGCATGTACCCCCCCACAATACACTCCAATGGCCCAGAGGGAAGATAGGTTGCACAGTAGCCCCCCCCCACCCCCAACAATACACTCCATGGACCAGAGGGAAGACAGGTTAAATATGCATCATGTACCCCCCCCCACAATACACTCAATTGGCCCAGAGGGAAGACAGGTTGCATATGCATGTACCCCCCCCCCCCACAATACACTCCCATGGCCCAGAGGGCAGACAGGTTAAATATGCATGTACCCCCCCCCCCACCCACAATACACTCCCATGGCCTAGAGGGAAGACAGGTTGCATATGCATGTACCCCCCCACAATACACTCCCATGGCCCAGAGGGCAGACAGGTTAAATATGCATGTACCCCCCCCCCCCCCACAATACACTCCCATGGCCCAGAGGGAAGACAGGTTGCATATGCATGTCCCCCCCCCACAATACACTCCCATGGCCGAGAGGGAAGACAGGTTGCGTATGCATGTACCCCCCCACCTCCGCACAATACACTCCCATGGCCCAGAGGGCAGACAGGTTAAATATGCATGTACCCCCCCCCCCCCACAATACACTCCCATGGCCCAGAGGGCAGACAGGTTGCATATAGATGTACCCCCCCACAATACACTCCCATGGCCCAGAGGGCAGACAGGTTAAATATGCATGTACCCCCCCCCACAATACACTCCCATGGCCCAGAGGGAAGACAGGTTGCATATGCATGTCCCCCCCCACAATACACTCCCATGGCCCAGAGGGAAGACAGGTTGCATATGCATGTACCCCCCCCCCACACAATACACTCCCATGACCCAGAGGGAAGACAGGTTGCATATGCATGTACCCCCCCCCGCCACAATACACTCCCATGGCCCAGAGGGAAGACAGGTTGCATATGCATGTACCCCCCCCCACAATACACTCCCATTGCTGAGAGGGAAGACAGGTTGCGCATGCATGTCAATACACTCTCATGGCCCAGAGGGCAGACGGGTTAAATATGCATGTACCCCCCCTCCCCACAATACACTCCCATGACCCAGAGGGAAGACAGGTTGCATATGCATGTACCCCCCCCACACAATACACTCCCATGCCCCAGAGGGAAGACAGGTTGCATATGCATGTACCCCCCCCCGCCCCAATACACTCCCATGGCCCAGAGGGAAGACAGGTTGCATATGCATGTACCCCCCAATATACTCCCATGGCCCAGAGGGAAGACAGGTTGCAAATGCATGTACTCCCCCCCCCCACAATAAACTCCCATGGCCCAGAGGGAAGACAGGTTGCATATGCATGTACCCCCCCCCCCCCACAATACACTCCCATGGCCCATTGGGAAGACAGGTTGCAAATGCATGTACCCCCCACCCCACAATACACTCTCATGGCCGAGAGGGAAGACAGGTTGCATATGCAAGTACCCCCCCCACAATACACTCCCATGGTCCAGAGGGAAGACAGGTTGCATATGCATGTACCCCCCCCACAATACACTCCCATGGCCCAGAGGGCAGACAGGTTAAATATGCATGTACCCCCCCCCCACAATACACTCCCATGGCCCAGAGGGCAGACAGGTTGCATATGCATGTACCCCCCCCCCCACACAATACACTCCCATGGCCCAGAGGGAAGACAGGTTAAATATGCATGTACCCCCCCACAATACACTCCCATGGCCCAGAGGGCAGACAGGTTAAATATGCATGTACCCCCCCCCACACAATACACTCCCATGGCCGAGAGGGAAGACAGGTTGCATATGCATGTACCCACTCCCCCCCCCCCACAATACACTCCCATGACCCAGAGGGAAGACAGGTTGCATATGCATGTACCCCCTCCCACAATACACTCCCATGGCCCAGAGGGCAAACAGGTTGCATATGCATGTACCCCCCCACAATACACTCCCATGGCCCAGAGGGAAGACAGGTTGTATATGCATGTACCCCCCAATACACTCCCATGGCCCAGAGGGAAGACAGGTTGCAAATGCATGTACCCCCCCCCACAATACACTCCCATGGCCCAGAGGGCAGACAGATTAAATATGCATGTACCCCCCGACCCCACAATACACTCCCATGGCCCAGAGGGCAGAAAGGTTGCATATGCATGTAACCCCACCACACCATACACTCCCATGGCCCAGAGGGAAGACAGGTTGCATATGCATGTACCCCCCCCCCCCACACAATACACTCCCATGGCCCAGAGGGCAGACAGGTTAAATATGCATGTACCCCCCCCCCCCACAATACACTCCCATGGCCCAGAGGGAAGACAGGTTAAATATGCATGTACCCCCCCCCCCACAACACACTCCAATGGCACAGAGGGAAGATAGGTTGCACAGTAGCCCCCCTCCCCCCCAACAATACACTCCATGGCCCAGAGGGAAGACAGGTTAAGTATGCATCATGTACCCCCCCCCACAATACACTCAATTGGCCCAGAGGGAAGGCAGGTTGTATATGCATGTAACCCCCCCCCCACAATACACTCCCATGGCCCAGAGGGAAGACAGGTTGCATATGCATGTACCCCCCCCCCCACAATACACTCCCATGGCCCAGAGGGCAGACAGGTTGCATATAGATGTACCCCCACCCCCCCCACAATACACTCCCATGACCCAGAGGGAAGACAGGTTGCATATGCATGTACCCCCCCCCACACAATACACTCCCATGACCCAGAGGGAAGACAGGTTGCATATGCATGTACCCCCCCCCCCCCCCGCCACAATACACTCCCATGGCCCAGAGGGAAGACAGGTTGCATATGCATGTACCCCCCCCCCACAATACACTCCCATGGCTGAGAAGGAAGACAGGTTGCATATGCATGTAGCCCCCCCCCCCACAATACACTGCCATGACCCAGAGGGAAGACAGGTTGCGCATGCATGTCAATACACTCTCATGGCCCAGAGGGCAGACAGGTTAAATATGCATGTACACCCCCCCCCCACACAATACACTCCCATGGCCGAGAGGGAAGACAGGTTGCATATGCATGTACCCCCCCACAATACACTCCCATGGCTGAGAAGGAAGACAGGTTGCATATGCATGTAGCCCCCCCCCCCACAATACACTGCCATGACCCAGAGGGAAGACAGGTTGCGCATGCATGTCAATACACTCTCATGGCCCAGAGGGCAGACAGGTTAAATATGCATGTACACCCCCCCCCCCCACACAATACACTCCCATGGCCGAGAGGGAAGACAGGTTGCATATGCATGTACCCCCCCATACAATACACTCCCATGACCCAGAGGGAAGACAGGTTGCATATGCATGTACCCCCCTCCCACAATACACTCCCATGGCCCAGAGGGCAGACAGGTTGCATATGCATGTACCCCCCCCACAATACACTCCCATGGCCCAGAGGGAAGACAGGTTGCAAATGCATGTACCCCCCCCCCACAATACACTCCCATGGCCCAGAGGGAAGACAGGTTGCATATGCATGTACCCCCCCAATACACTCCCATGGCCCAGAGGGAAGACAGGTTGCAAATGCATGTACCCCCCCCCACAATAAACTCCCATGGCCCATTGGGAAGACAGGTTGCATATGCATGTACCCCCACCTCCCCCACAATACACTCTCAAGTCCCAGAGGGCAGACAGGTTAAATATGCATGTACCCCCCCCACAATACACTCCCATGGCCGAGAGGGAAGACAGGTTGCGTATGCATGTACCCCCCCCCCACAATACACTCCCATGGCCCAGAGGGAAGACAGGTTGCATATGCATGTCCCCCCCCACAATACACTCCCATGGCCGAGAGGGAAGACAGGTTGCATATGCATGTACCCCCCCACAATTCACTCCCATGGCCCAGAGGGAAGACAGGTTAAATATGCATGTACCCCCCCACAATACACTCCCATGGCCCAGAGGGCAGACAGGTTAAATATGCATGTACCCCCCCCCCCACAATACACTCCCATGACCCAGAGGGAAGACAGGTTGCATATGCATGTACCCCCCCGCCCCCCACAATACACTCCCAAGGCCCAGAGGGAAGACAGGTTGCATATGCATGCCCCCCCCCCCCGCCACAATACACTCCCATGGCCCAGAGGGAAGACAGGTTGCATATGCATGTACCCCCCCCCCACAATACACTCCACTCTCATGGCCCAGAGGGCAGACAGGTTAAATATGCATGTACCCCCCTCCCCACAATACACTCCCATGTCCGAGAGGGAAGACAGGTTAAATATGCATGTACCCCCCCCCCCACAATACACTCCCATGACCCAGAGGGAAGACAGGTTGCATATGCATGTACCCACCCTCCCCCCCCCACAATACACTCCCATGACCCAGAGGGAAGACAGGTTGCATATGCATGTACCCCCCCCCACAATACACTCCCATGGCCCAGAGAGCAGACAGGTTGCATAGTTGCATATGCATGTACCCCCCCCCCCCCACAATACACTCCCATGGCCCAGAGGGAAGACAGGTTGCAAATGCATGTACCCCCCCTCAATACACTCCCATGGCCCAGAGGGAAGACAGGTTGCATATGCATGTAATCCCCTCCCCCACAATACACTCCCATGGCCCAGAGGGAAGACAGGTTGCATATGCATGTACCCCCCCCCACAATACACTCCCATGGCCCAGAGGGCAGGCAGATTAAATATGCATGTACCCCCCGCCCCCACAATACACTCCCATGGCCCAGAGGGCAGGCAGATTAAATATGCATGTACCCCCCGCCCCCACAATACACTCCCATGGCCCAGAGGGCAGAAAGGTTAAATATGCATGTATCCCCCCCCCCACAATACACTCCCATGGCCCAGAGGGAAGACAGGTTGCATATGCATGTACCCCCCCACCCCACAATACACTCCCATGGCCGAGAGGGCAGACAGGTTAAATGTGCATGTACCCCCCCCCACAATACACTCCCATGGACCAGAGGGAAGACAGGTTGCATATGCATGTACCCCCCCCCACAATACACTCCCATGGCCCAGAGGGAAGACAGGTTAAATATGCATGTACCCCCCCACCCCCACAATACACTCCCATGGCCCAGAGGGCAGACAGGTTAAATATGTATGTACCCCCCCCACAACACACTCCCATGGCTCAGAGGGAAGACAGGTTGCATATGCATGTACCCCCCCCCCCCACAATACACTCCCATGGCCCAGAGGGCAGACAGGTTAAATATGCATTTACCCCCCCCCCCCCACAATACACTCCCATGGACCAGAGGGCAGGCAGGTTAAATATGCATGTACCACCCCCCTCCCCACAATACACTCCCATGGCCCAGAGGAAGACAGGTTAAATATGCATGTACCCCCCCCCTACACACACAATACACTCCCATGGCCCAGAGGGAAGACAGGTTAAATATGCATGTACTATGCATGTACCACCCCTCCCCCCACAATACACTCCCATGGCCCAGAGGGCAGACAGGTTGCATATGCATGTACCCCCACCCCCCCCACAATACACTCCCATAGTCCAGAGGGCAGACAGATTAAATATGCATGTACCCCCCCCCCCACAATACACTCCCATGGCCCAGAGGGCAGGCAGATTAAATATGCATGTACCCCCCCCCACAATACACTCCCATGGCCCAGAGGGCAGGCAGATTAAATATGCATGTACCCCCCACCCCCACAACACACTCCCATGGCCCAGAGGGCAGAAAGGTTGCATATGCATTTACCCCCCCCCCCACAATACACTCCCATGGCCCAGAGGGAAGACATGTTGCAAATGCATGTACCCCCCCCCCCACAATACACTCCCATGGCCCAGAGGGAAGACAGGTTGCATATGCATGTACCCCCCCACACAATACACTCCCATGGCCCAGAGGGCAGACAGGTTAAATATGCATGTACCCCCCCCCCACAATACACTCCCATGGCCCAGAGGGAAGACAGGTTAAATATGCATGTACCCCCTCCCCACAATACACTCCAATGGCCTAGAGGGAAGATAGGTTGCACAGTAGCCCCCCCCCCCAACAATACACTTCATGGCCCAGAGGGAAGACAGGTTAAATATGCCCCCCCCACAATACACTCAATTGGCCCAGAGGGAAGACAGGTTGTATATGCATGTAACCCCCCCCCCACAATACACTCCCATGGCCCAGAGGGAAGACAGGTTGCATATGCATGTACCCCCCCCACAATTCACTCCCATGGCCCAGCGGGAAGACAGGTTAAATATGCATGTACCCCCCCACAATACACTCCCATGGCCCAGGAGGGTAGACAGGTTAAATATGCATGTACCCCCACCCCCCCACAATACACTCCCATGACCTAGAGGGAAGACAGGTTGCATATGCATGTGCCCCCCCCCCACAATACACTCCCATTGCCCAGAGGGCAGACATGTTAAATATGCATGTACCCCCCCCCCACCCACAATACACTCCCATGGCCTAGAGGGAAGACAGGTTGCATATGCATGTACCCCCCCTCCCACAATACACTCCCATGGCCCAGAGGGCAGACAGGTTAAATATGCATGTACCCCCCCACCACAATACACTCCCATGGCCCAGAGGGAAGACAGTTTGCATATGCATGTAACCCCCCCCCCCCCACAATACACTCCCATGGCTGAGAGGGAAGACAGGTTGCATATGCATGTACCCCCCCCCACAATACACTCCCATGACCCAGAGGGAAGACAGGTTGCATATGCATGTACCCCCCCCCCACAATACACTCCCATGACCCAGAGGGAAGACAGGTTGCATATGCATGTACCCCCCCCCCCACAATACACTCCCATGACCCAGAGGGAAGACAGGTTGCATATGCATGTACCCCCCCACACAATACACTCCCATGGCCCAGAGGGCAGACAGGTTAAATATGCATGTACCCCCCCACAATACACTCCCATGGCCCAGAGGGCAGACAGGTTAAATATGCTTGTACCCCCACCCCCCCCACAATACACTCCCATGACCCAGAGGGAAGACAGGTTGCATATGCATGTCCCCCCCACACAATACCCTCCCATGGCCCAGAGGGCAGACAGGTTGCATATGCATGTACCCCCACACCCCCACAATACACTCCCATGACCCAGAGGGAAGACAGGTTGCATATGCATGTACCCCCCCCCACACAATACACTCCCATGACCCAGAGGGAAGACAGGTTGCATATGCATGTACCCCCCCGCCACAATACACTCCCATGGCCCAGAGGGAAGACAGGTTGCATATGCATGTACCCCCCCCACAATACACTCCCATGGCTGAGAGGGAAGACAGGTTGCATATGCATGTACCCCCCCACAATACACTCCCATGACCCAGAGGGAAGACAGGTTGCATATGCATGTACCCCCCCACAATACACTCCCATGGCCCATTGGGAAGACAGGTTGCATATGCATGTACCCCCCCACAATACACTCTCATGGCCCAGAGGGAAGACAGGTTGCATATGCATGTACCCCCCCCCACAATACACTCCCATGGTCCAGAGGGAAGACAGGTTGCATATGCATGTACCCCCCCCCCCCACGCCACAATACACTCCCATGGCCCAGAGGGAAGACAGGTTGCATATGCATGTACCCCCCCCCACAATACACTCCCATGGCTGAGAGGGAAGACAGGTTGCATATGCATGTACCCCCCCCACCATACACTCCCATGGCCCATTGGGAAGACAGGTTGCATATGCATGTACCCCCCCCACAATACACTCCCATGGCCCAGAGGGAAGACAGGTTGCATATGCATGTCCCCCCGCCTCCACAATACACTCCCATGGCCCAGAGGGAAGACAGGTTGCACATGCATGTACCCCCCACCCCGCCACAATACACTCCCATGGCCCAGAGGGAAGACAGGTTGCATATGCATGTACCCCCCCCCACAATACACTCCCATGGCCCAGAGGGAAGACAGGTTGCATATGCATGGTCCCCCCCCCCACAATACACTCCCATGGCCCAGAGGGAAGACAGGTGCATATGCATGTCCCCCCACACAATACACTCCCATGGCCGAGAGGGAAGACAGGTTGCATATGCATGTACCCCCCCACAATACACTCCCATGGCCCAGAGGGAAGACAGGTTGCATATGCATGTACCCCCCCCCACAATACACTCCCATGGCCCAGAGGGAATACAGGTTGCAAATGCATGTACCCCCCCACAATACACTCTCATGGCCCAGAGGGAAGACAGGTTTAATATGCATGTACCCCCCACAATACACTCCCATGGTCCAGAGGGAAGACAGGTTGCATATGCATGTACCCCCCCACAATACACTCCCATGGCCCAGAGGGCAGACAGGTTAAATGTGCATGTACCCCCCCACAATACACTCCCATGGCCCAGAGGGCCGACAGGTTGCATATGCATGTATCCCTCCCCCCAACAATACACTCCCATGGCCCAGAGGGAAGACAGGTTAAATATGCATGTACCCCCGCACAATACACTCCCATGGCCCAGAGGGAAGACAGGTTGCATATGCATGTACTCCCCCCCCCACAATACACTCCCATGACCCAGAGGGAAGACAGGTTAAATATGCATGTACCCCCCCCCCATAATACACTCCCATGGCCCAGAAGGAAGACAGGTTAAATATGCATGTACCCCCCCCCACAATACACTCCCATGGCCCAGAGGAAGACAGGTTGCATATGCATGTACCCCCCCTCCCCCCACAACACACTCCCATGGCCCAGAGGGAAGACAGGTTGCATATGCATGTACTCCCCCCCCCACAATACACTCCCATGACCCAGAGGGAAGACAGTTAAATATGCATGTACCCCCCCCATAATACACTCCCATGGCCCAGAAGGAAGACAGGTTAAATATGCATGTACCCCCCCCCCCCCACAATACACTCCCATGGCCCAGAGGGAAGACAGGTTGCATATGCATGTACCCCCCCCCCCACAATACACTCCAATGGCCCAGAGGGAAGATAGGTTGCACAGTAGCCCCCCCCCAACAATACACTTCATGGCCCAGAGGGAAGACAGGTTAAATATGCATCATGTACCCCCCCCCCCCCACAATACACTCAATTGGCCCAGAGGGAAGACAGGTTGTATATGCATGTAACCCCCCCCCCCACAATACACTCCCATGGCCCAGAGGGAAGACAGGTTGCATATGCATGTACCCCCCCCACAATTCACTCCCATGGCCCAGAGGGAAGACAGGTTAAATATGCATGTACCCCCCCACAATACACTCCCATGGCCCAGGAGGGTAGACAGGTTAAATATGCATGTACCCCCACCCCCCCACAATACACTCCCATGACCTAGAGGGAAGACAGGTTGCATATGCATGTGCCCCCCCCCACAATACACTCCCATTGCCCAGAGGGCAGACAGGTTAAATATGCATGTACCCCCCCCCACCCACAATACACTCCCATGGCCTAGAGGGAAGACAGGTTGCATATGCATGTACCCCCCCCCCTCCCACAATACACTCCCATGGCCCAGAGGGCAGACAGGTTAAATATGCATGTACCCCCCCACCACAATACACTCCCATGGCCCAGAGGGAAGACAGTTTGCATATGCATGTAACCCCCCCCCCACAATACACTCCCATGGCTGAGAGGGAAGACAGGTTGCATATGCATGTACCCCCCCCCACAATACACTCCCATGACCCAGAGGGAAGACAGGTTGCATATGCATGTACCCCCCCCCCCACAATACACTCCCATGACCCAGAGGGAAGACAGGTTGCATATGCATGTACCCCCCCCCCCCCACAATACACTCCCATGACCCAGAGGAAGACAGGGTTGCATATGCATGTACCCCCCCACACAATACACTCCCATGGCCCAGAGGGCAGACAGGTTAAATATGCATGTACCCCCCCACAATACACTCCCATGGCCCAGAGGCAGACAGGTTAAATATGCTTGTACCCCCACCCCCCCACAATACACTCCCATGACCCAGAGGGAAGACAGGTTGCATATGCATGTCCCCCCACACAATACCCTCCCATGGCCCAGAGGGCAGACAGGTTGCATATGCATGTACCCCCACCCCCCCCCACAATACACTCCATGACCCAGAGGGAAGACAGGTTGCATATGCATGTACCCCCCCCACACAATACACTCCCATGACCCAGAGGGAAGACAGGTTGCATATGCATGTACCCCCCCCGCCACAATACACTCCCATGGCCCAGAGGGAAGACAGGTTGCATATGCATGTTACCCCCCCCACAATACACTCCCATGGCTGAGAGGGAAGACAGGTTGCATATGCATGTACCCCCCCCCACAATACACTCCCATGACCCAGAGGGAAGACAGGTTGCATATGCATGTACCCCCCCACAATACACTCCCATGGCCCATTGGGAAGACAGGTTGCATATGCATGTACCCCCCCACAATACACTCTCATGGCCCAGAGGGAAGACAGGTTGCATATGCATGTACCCCCGCCCACAATACACTCCCATGGTCCAGAGGGAAGACAGGTTGCATATGCATGTACCCCCCACCCCACGCCACAATACACTCCATGGCCCAGAGGGAAGACAGGTTGCATATGCATGTACCCCCCCCCCCCACAATACACTCCCATGGCTGAGAGGGAAGACAGGTTGCATATGCATGTACCCCCCCCCCACCATACACTCCCATGGCCCATTGGGAAGACAGGTTGCATATGCATGTACCCCCCCCACAATACACTCCCATGGCCCAGAGGGAAGACAGGTTGCATATGCATGTCCCCCGCCTCCACAATACACTCCCATGGCCCAGAGGGAAGACAGGTTGCACATGCATGTACCCCCCACCCCGCCGAAATACACTCCCATGGCCCAGAGGGAAGACAGGTTGCATATGCATGTACCCCCCCCCCCCACAATACACTCCCATGGCCCAGAGGGAAGACAGGTTGCATATGCATGTCCCCCCCCCCCCACAATACACTCCCATGGCCCAGAGGGAAGACAGGTTGCATATGCATGTCCCCCCACACAATACACTCCCATGGCCGAGAGGGAAGACAGGTTGCATATGCATGTACCCCCCCACAATACACTCCCATGGCCCAGAGGGAAGACAGGTTGCATATGCATGTACCCCCCCCACAATACACTCCCATGGCCCAGAGGGAATACAGGTTGCAAATGCATGTACCCCCCCCCACAATACACTCTCATGGCCCAGAGGGAAGACAGGTTTAATATGCATGTACCCCCCCACAATACACTCCCATGGTCCAGAGGGAAGACAGGTTGCATATGCATGTACCCCCCCACAATACACTCCCATGGCCCAGAGGGCAGACAGGTTAAATGGTGCATGTACCCCCCCACAATACACTCCCATGGCCCAGAGGGCCGACAGTTTGCATATGCATGTATCCCTCCCCCCAACAATACACTCCCATGGCCCAGAGGGAAGACAGGTTAAATATGCATGTACCCCCCCACAATACACTCCCATGGCCCAGAGGGAAGACAGGTTGCATATGCATGTACTCCCCCCCCCCCCCACAATACACTCCCATGACCCAGAGGGAAGACAGGTTAAATATGCATGTACCCCCCCCCATAATACACTCCCATGGCCCAGAAGGAAGACAGGTTAAATATGCATGTACCCCCCCCCCACAATACACTCCCATGGCCCAGAGGGAAGACAGGTTGCATATGCATGTACCCCCCCCCCCCCCCCACAACACACTCCCATGGCCCAGAGGGAAGACAGGTTGCATATGCATGTACCCCCCCCACAATACACTCCCATGGCCCAGAGGGCAGACAGGTTAAATATGCATGTACCCCCCCACAATAAACTCCCATGACCCAGAGGGAAGACAGGTTGCATATGCATGTACCCACCCCTCCCCCCCCCACAATACACTCCCATGACCCAGAGGGAAGACAGGTTGCAAATGCATGTACCCCCCATAATACACTCCCATGGCCCAGAAGGAAGACAGGTTAAATATGCATGTACCCCCCCACAATACACTCCCATGGCCCAGAGGGAAGACAGGTTGCATATGCATGTAACCCCCCCCCCCTCCACAATACACTCCCATGGCCCAGAGAGCAGACAGGTTGCATATGCATGTACCCCCCCCCCACAATACACTCCCATGGCCCAGAGGGAAGACAGGTTAAATATGCATGTACCCCCCACCCACCCCCACAATACACTCCCATGGCCCAGAGGGCAGACAGGTTAAATATGCATGTAACCCCCCCCCCCCACAATACACTCCCATGGCCCAGAGGTAAGACAGGTTAAATATGCATGTACCCCCCCCCCTCCACAATACACTCCCATGGCCCAGAGAGCAGACAGGTTGCAAATGCATGTACCCCCCCACAATACCAATACACTCCCATGGCCCAGAGGGAAGACAGGTTGCATATGCATGTACCCACCCCCCCCCCCCCACAATACACTCCCATGGCCCAGAGGGAAGACAGGTTAAATATGCATGTACCCCCCCCCACAATACACTCCCATGGCCCAGAGGGCAGACAGGTTAAATATGCATGTACCCCCCCCACAATACACTCCCATGGCCCAGAGGGAAGACAGGTTAAATATGCATGTAACCCCCCCCCCCTCCACAATACACTCCCATGGCCCAGAGAGCAGACAGGTTGCATATGCATGTACCCCCCCCACAATACACTCCCATGGCCCAGAGGGAAAACAGGTTAAATATGCATGTACCCCCCCCACCCCCACAATACACTCCCATGGCCCAGAGGGCAGACAGGTTAAATATGCATGTACCCCCCCCACAATACACTCCCATGGCTCAAAGGGAAGACAGGTTGCATATGCATGTACCCCCCCCACAATACACTCCCATGGCCCAGAGGCAGACAGGTTAAATATGCATGTACCCACCCCCCCACAATACACTCCCATGGCCCAGAGGGCAGATAGGTTAAATATGCATATACCCCCCAACCCCCACAATACACTCCCATGGCCCAGAGGGCAGACAGGTTAAATATGCATGTACCCCCCCCCCCCCACAATACACTCCCATGGCCCAGAGAGCAGACAGGTTAAATATGCATGTACCCCCCCCCACAATCCACTCCCATGGCCCAGAGGGAAGACAGGTTAAATATGCATGTACCCCCCCCCCCCCACAATACACTCCCATGGCCCAGAGGGAAGACAGGTTAAATATGCATGTACCCCCCCACAATACACTCCCATGGCCCAGAGGGCAGACAGGTTGCATATGCATGTACCCCCCCCACAATACACTCCCATGGCCCAGAGGGCAGACAGGTTAAATGGGCACGTACCCCCCCCCCACAATACACTCCCATGGCCCAGAGGGCAGGCAGGTTAAATATGCATGTACCCCCCCCACAATACACTCCCATGGCCCAGAGGGAAGACAGGTTAAATATGCATGTACCCCCCCCCCCAACACACATAATATACTCCCATGGCCCAGAGGGAAGACATGTTAAATATGCATGTACCCCCCCCCCACAATACACTCCCATGGCCCAGAGGGAAGACAGGTTAAATATGCATGTACCCCCCCCCCCACAATACACTCCCATGGCCCAGAGGGAAGACAGTTTGCATATGCATGTAACCCCCCCCCCACAATACACTCCCATGGCTGAGAGGGAAGACAGGTTGCATATGCATGTACCCCCCCCACAATACACTCCCATGACCCAGAGGGAAGACAGGTTGCATATGCATGTACCCCCCCCCCCACAATACACTGCCATGACCCAGAGGGAAGACAGGTTGCATATGCATGTACCCCCCCCCCACAATACACTCCCATGACCCAGAGGGAAGACAGGTTGCATATGCATGTACCCCCCCACACAATACACTCCCATGGCCCAGAGGGCAGACAGGTTAAATATGCATGTACCCCCACCCCCCACAATACACTCCCATGACCCAGAGGGAAGACAGGTTGCATATGCATGTCCCCCCCACACAATACCCTCCCATGGCTCAGAGGGCAGACAGGTTGCATATGCATGTACCCCCACCCCCCCACAATACACTCCCATGACCCAGAGGGAAGACAGGTTGCATATGCATGTACCCCCCCCCCCCACACAATACACTCCCATGGCTGAGAGGGAAGACAGGTTGCATATGCATGTACCCCCCCCACAATACACTCCCATGACCCAGAGGGAAGACAGGTTGCATATGCATGTACCCCCCCCCCACAATACACTCCCATGGTCCAGAGGGAAGACAGGTTGCATATGCATGTACCCCCCCCCGGCCACAATACACTCCCATGGCCCAGAGGGAAGACAGGTTGCATATGCATGTACCCCCCCCCACAATACACTCCCATGCCTGAGAGGGAAGACAAGTTGCATATGCATGTACCCCCCCACCATACACTCCCATGGCCCATTGGGAAGACAGGTTGCATATGCATGTACCCCCCCCCCACAATACACTCCCATGGCCCAGAGGGAAGACAGGTTGCATATGCATGTCCCCCCGCCTCCACAATACACTCCCATGGCCCAGAGGGAAGACAGGTTGCATATGCATGTACCCCCCCCCCCCCACAATACACTCCCATGACTCAGAGGGAAGACAGGTTGCATATGCATGTACCCCCCCCCCCAATACACTCCCATGACCCAGAGGGAAGACAGGTTGCACATGCATGTACCCCCCACCCCGCCACAATACACTCCCATGGCCCAGAGGGAAGACAGGTTGCATATGCATGTCCCCCCACACAATACACTCCCATGGCCGAGAGGGAAGACAGGTTGCATATGCATGTACCCCCCCCCCACAATACACTCCCATGACTCAGAGGGAAGACAGGTTGCATATGCATGTACCCCCCCCCCCCCACAATACACTCCCATGACCCAGAGGGAAGACAGGTTGCACATGCATGTACCCCCCACCCCGCCACAATACACTCCCATGGCCCAGAGGGAAGACAGGTTGCATATGCATGTCCCCCCACACAATACACTCCCATGGCCGAGAGGGAAGACAGGTTGCATATGCATGTACCCCCCCCACAATACACTCCCATGGCCCAGAGGGAAGACAGGTTGCATATGCATGTACCCCCCCCACAATACACTCCCATGGCCCAGAGGGAAGACAGGTTGCATATGCATGTACCCCCCCCACAATACACTCCCATGGCTGAGAGGGAAGACAGGTTGCATATGCATGTACCCCCCCCACAATACACTCCCATGACCCAGAGGGAAGACAGGTTGCATATGCATGTACCCCCCCCCCACAATACACTCTCATGGCCCAGAGGGAAGACAGGTTGCATATGCATGTACCACCCCCCACAATACACTCCCATGGTCCAGAGGGAAGACAGGTTGCATATGCATGTACCCCCCCCCCCCCCCCGGCCACAATACACTCCCATGGCCCAGAGGGAAGACAGGTTGCATATGCATGTACCCCCCCCCCACAATACACTCCCATGCCTGAGAGGGAAGACAGGTTGCATATGCATGTACCCCCCCCCACAATACACTCCCATGACTCAGAGGGAAGACAGGTTGCATATGCATGTACCCCCCCCACAATACACTCCCATGACCCAGAGGGAAGACAGGTTGCACATGCATGTACCCCCCACCCCGCCACAATACACTCCCATGGCCCAGAGGGAAGACAGGTTGCATATGCATGTCCCCCCACACAATACACTCCCATGGCCGAGAGGGAAGACAGGTTGCATATGCATGTACCCCCCCCCCCCCACAATACACTCCCATTGCCCAGAGGGAAGACAGGTTGCATATGCATGTACCCCCCCACAATACACTCCCATGGCCCAGAGGGAAGACAGGTTGCAAATGCATGTACCCCCTCCCGCACCATACACTCTCATGGCCCAGAGGGAAGACAGGTTTAATATGCATGTACCCCCCCCACAATACACTCCCATGGTCCAGAGGGAAGACAGGTTGCATATGCATGTACCCCCCCACAATACACTCCCATGGCCCAGAGGGCAGACAGGTTAAATGTGCATGTACCCCCCCACAATACACTCCCATGGCCCAGAGGGCAGACAGGTTGCATATGCATGTATCCACCCCCAGAATACACTCCCATGGCCCAGAGGGAAGACAGGTTGCATATGCATGTACTCCCCCCCCCACAATACACTCCCATGACCCAGAGGGAAGACAGGTTAAATATGCATGTACCCCCCCCCCATAATACACTCCCATGGCCCAGAAGGAAGACAGGTTAAATATGCATGTACCCCCACCCCACAATACACTCCCATGGCCCAGAGGGAAGACAGGTTGCATATGCATGTACCCCCCCCCCCCCACAACACACTCCCATGGCCCAGAGGGAAGACAGGTTGCATATGCATGTACCCCCCCCACAATACACTCCCATGGCCCAGAGGGCAGACAGGTTAAATATGCATGTACCCCCCCACAATAAACTCCCATGACCCAGAGGGAAGACAGGTTGAATATGCATGTACCCCCCCCACAATACACTCCCATGACCCAGAGGGAAGACAGGTTGCAAATGCATGTACCCCCCCCCCATAATACACTCCCATGGCCCAGAAGGAAGACAGGTTAAATATGAATGTACCCCCCCCCACACAATACACTCCCATGGCCCAGAGGGAAGACAGGTTGCATATGCATGTACCCCCCCCCCACAATACACTCCCATGGCCCAGAGGGCAGACAGGTTAAATATGCATGTACCCCCCCACAATAAACTCCCATGGCCCAGAGGGCAGACAGGTTAAATATGCATGTAACCCCCCCCCCCCTCCACAATACACTCCCATGGCCCAGAGAGCAGACAGGTTGCATATGCATGTACCCCCCCCCCCACAATACACTCCCATGGCCCAGAGGGAAGACAGGTTAAATATGCATGTACCGCCCCCCCCCACACCCCCACAATACACTCCCATGGCCCAGAGGGCAGACAGGTTAAATATGCATGTACCCCCCCACAATACACTCCCATGGCCCAGAGGGAAGACAGGTTGCATATGCATGTACCCCCCCCCCACCCCCACAATATACTCCCATGGCCCAGAGGGCAGACAGGTTAAATATGCATGTACCTCCCCCCCCCCACAATACACTCCCATGGACCAGAGGGCAGGCAGGTTAAATATGCATGTACCCCTCCCCACAATACACTCCCATGGCCCAGAGGTAAGACAGGTTAAATATGCATGTACCCCCCCCCCCACAATACACTCCCATGGCCCAGAGAGCAGACAGGTTGCAAATGCATGTACCCCCCCACAATACCAATACACTCCCATGGCCCAGAGGGAAGACAGGTTGCATATGCATGTACCCACCCCCCCCCCACAATACACTCCCATGGCCCAGAGGGAAGACAGGTTAAATATGCATGTACCCCCCCCCCCCACAATACACTCCCATGGCCCAGAGGGCAGACAGGTTAAATATGCATCTACCCCCCCCCCCCCACAATACACTCCCATGGCCCAGAGGGAAGACAGGTTAAATATACATGTAACCCCCCCCGCTCCACAATACACTCCCATGGCCCAGAGAGCAGACAGGTTGCATATGCATGTACCCCCCAACCACAATACACTCCCATGGCCCAGAGGGAAAACAGGTTAAATATGCATGTACCCCCCCCCCCCACCCCCACCCCCACAATACACTCCCATGGCCCAGGGGGCAGACAGGTTAAATATGCATGTACCCCCCCCCACAATACACTCCCATGGCTCAGAGGGAAGACAGGTTGCATATGCATGTACCCCCCCCCCCACAATACACTCCCATGGCCCAGAGGCAGACAAGTTAAATATGCATGTACCCACCCCCCCACAATACACTCCCATGGCCCAGAGGGCAGATAGGTTAAATATGCATATACCCCCCAACCCCCACAATACACTCCCATGGCCCAGAGGGCAGACAGGTTAAATATGCATGTACCCCCCCCCCCCCACAATACACTCCCATGGCCCAGAGAGCAGACAGGTTAAATATGCATGTACCCCCCCCCCACAATCCACTCCCATGGCCCAGAGGGAAGACAGGTTAAATATGCATGTACCCCCCCCCCCACAATACACTCCCATGGCCCAGCCGGAAGACAGGTTAAATATGCATGTACCCCCCCCACAATACACTCCCATGGCCCAGAGGGCAGACAGGTTGCATATGCATGTACCCCCCCCACAATACACTCCCATGGCCCAGAGGGCAGGCAGGTTAAATGTGCATGTACCCCCCCCACAATACACTCCCATGGCCCAGGGGGCAGACAGGTTAAATATGCATGTACCCCCCCCCCCCCACAATACACTCCCATGGCTCAGAGGGAAGACAGGTTGCATATGCATGTACCCCCCCCCCCCACAATACACTCCCATGGCCCAGAGGCAGACAAGTTAAATATGCATGTACCCACCCCCCCACAATACACTCCCATGGCCCAGAGGGCAGATAGGTTAAATATGCATATACCCCCCAACCCCCACAATACACTCCCATGGCCCAGAGGGCAGACAGGTTAAATATGCATGTACCCCCCCCCCCACAATACACTCCCATGGCCCAGAGAGCAGACAGGTTAAATATGCATGTACCCCCCCCCCACAATCCACTCCGATGGCCCAGAGGGAAAACAGGTTAAATATGCATGTACCCCCCCCCCCACAATACACTCCCATGGCCCAGCCGGAAGACAGGTTAAATATGCATGTACCCCCCCCACAATACACTCCCATGGCCCAGAGGGCAGACAGGTTGCATATGCATGTACCCCCCCCACAATACACTCCCATGGCCCAGAGGGCAGGCAGGTTAAATATGCATGTACCCCCCCCCCCCCCAACACACACAATATACTCCCATGGCCCAGAGGGAAGACATGTTAAATATGCATGTACCCCCCCACCCCCACAATGCACTCCCATGGCCCAGAGGGAAGACAGGTTAAATATGCATGTACTATGCATGTACCACCCCTCCCCCCCACAATACACTCCCATGGCCCAGAGGGCAGACAGGTTCCATATGCATGTACCCCCCCCCCACAATACACTCCCATGGCCCAGAGGGCAGACAGGTTGTATATGCATGTAACCCCCCCCCACAATACACACCCATGGCCCAGAGGGAAGACAGGTTGCATATGCATGTCTCCCCCCCCCCACAATACACTCCCATGGCCCAGAGGGAAGGCAGGTTGCATATGCATGTACCCCCCCCACCTCCACAATACACTCCCATGGCCCAGAGGGAAGACAGGTTGCATATGCATGTACCCCACCCCCACAATACACTCCCATGGCCCAGAGGGAAGATAGGTTAAATATGCATGTACCCCCCCCACAATACACTCGCATGGCCCAGAGGGCAGACAGGTTAAATAATCATGTACCCCCCGACAATACACTCCCATGGCCCAGAGGGAAGACAGGTTGCATATGCATGTACCCCCCCCTCCACAATACACTCCCATGACCCAGAGGGAAGATAGGTTGCACATGCATGTACCCCCCCGCCACAATACACTCCCATGGCCCAGAGGTAAGACAGGTTAAATATGCATGTACCCCCCCCACCCCCACAATGCACTCCCATGGCCCAGAGGGAAGACAGGTTAAATATGCATGTACTATGCATGTACCACCCCTCCCCCCCACAATACACTCCCATGGCCCAGAGGGCAGGCAGGTTGCATATGCATGTACCCCCCCCCCACAATACACTCCCATGGCCCAGAGGGCAGACAGGTTGTATATGCATGTAACCCCCCCCCCACAATACACACCCATGGCCCAGAGGGAAGACAGGTTGCATATGCATGTCCCCCCCCCCCACAATACACTCCCATGGCCCAGAGGGAAGACAGGTTGCATATGCATGTACCCCCCCCACCCCCACAATACACTCCCATGGCCCAGAGGGAAGACAGGTTGCATATGCATGTACCCCCCCCCCCCACAATACACTCCCATGACCCAGAGGGAAGACAGGTTGCACATGCATGTACCCCCCCCGCCACAATACACTCCCATGGCCCAGAGGGAAGACAGGTTGCATGTGCATGTACCCCCCCCCACAATACACTCCCATGGCCCAGAGGGAAGACAGGTTGCACATGCATGTACCCCCCCGCCACAATACACTCGCATGGCCCAGAGGGCAGACAGGTTAAATAATCATGTACCCCCCGACAATACACTCCCATGGCCCAGAGGGAAGACAGGTTGCATATGCATGTACCCCCCACACAATACACTCCCATGTCCGAGAGGGAAGAAAGGTTGCATATGCATGTACCCCTCCACCCCCCCACAATACACTCCCATGATCCAGAGGGAATACAGGTTGCATATGCATGTACCCCCCCACAATACACTCCCATGACCCAGAGGGAAGACAGGTTAAATATGCATGTATCCCCCCCACAATACACTACCATGGCCCAGAGGGCAGACAGGTTGCATATGCATGTACCCCCCCCCCACAATACACTCCCATGGCCCAGAGGGCAGACAGGTTAAATATGCATGTACCCCCCCCAAAAATAAACTCCCATGGCCCAGAGGGAAGACAGGTTGCATATGCATGTACCCCCCCCCCCCACAATACACTCCCATGACCCAGAGGGAAGACAGGTTGCATATGAATGTACCCCCCCCCCCACAATACACTCCCATGGCCAAGAGGGAAGACAGGTTGCATATGCATGTACCCCCCCCACAATACACTCCCATGACCCAGAGGGAAGACAGGTTGCGTATGCATGTACCCCCCACCCCCACAATACACTCTCATGGCCCAGAGGGCAGACAGGTTAAATATGCATGTACCCCCCCCCACAATACACTCCCATGTCCGAGAGGCAAGACAGGTTGCATATGCATGTACCACCCCCCCCCCCACAATACACTCCCATGACCCAGAGGGAAGACAGGTTGCATATGCATGTACCCACCCCCCCCCCCACAATACACTCCCATGACCCAGAGGGAAGACAGGTTGCAAATGCATGTACCCCCCCCCCACAATACACTCCCATGGCCGAGAGGGAGGACAGGTTAAATATGCATGTACCCCCCCCCACAATACACTCCCATGGCCCAGAGGGAAGACAGGTTGCATATGCATGTACCCCCCCCCCCACAATACACTCTCATGGCCCAGAGGGCAGACAGGTTAAATATGCATGTACCCCCCCCCCCCCACAATACACTCTCATGGCCCAGAGGGCAGACAGGTTAAATATGCATGTACCCCCCCCCACAATACACTCCCATGGCCCAGAGAGGGAAGACAGGTTAAATATGCATGTACCCCCCCCATCCCCACAATACACTCCCATGGCCCAGAGGGAAGACAGGTTGCATATGCATGTACCCCCCCCACAATACACTCCCATGGCCCAGAGGGAAGACAGGTTGCGTATGCATGTACCCCCCCCCACAATACACTCTCATGGCCCAGCGGGCAGACAGGTTAAATATGCATGTACCCCCCCCCCCACAATACACTCCCATGTCCGAGAGGGAAGACAGGTTGCATATGCATGTACCCACCCATCCCCCCACAATACACTCCCATGACCCAGAGGGAAGACAGGTTGCATATGCATGTACCCACCCCCCCCCCACAATACACTCCCATGAGCCAGAGGGAAGACAGGTTGCATATGCATGTACCCCCCCCCCCCACAATACACTCCCATGGCCGAGAGGGAAGACAGGTTGCATATGCATGTACCCCCCCCCCCCACAATACACTCCCATGACCCAGAGGGAAGACAGGTTGCGTATGCATGTACCCCCCCCCCCCCACAATACACTGTCATGGCCCAGAGGGCAGACAGGTTAAATATACATGTACCCCCCCACAATACACTCCCATGTCCGAGAGGGAAGACAGGTTGCATATGCATGTACCCCCCCTCCCCCCCACAATACACTCCCATGACCCAGAGGGAAGACAGGTTGCATATGCATGTACCCACTCCCCCCCACAATACACTCCCATGACCCAGAGGGAAGACAGGTTGCAAATGCATGTACCCCCCCACAATACACTCCCATGGCCCAGAGGGCAGACAGGTTAAATATGCATGTACCCCCCCACAATAAACTCCCATGGCCCAGAGGGCAGACAGGTTAAATATGCATGTAACCCCCCCTCCACAATACACTCCCATGGCCCAGAGAGCAGACAGGTTGTATATGCATGTACCCCCCCCCCACAATACACTCCCATGGCCCAGAGGGAAGACAGGTTAAATATGCATGTCCCCCCCCCACCCCCACAATACACTCCCATGGCCCAGATGGCAGACAGGTTAAATATGCATGTACCCCCCCCCCCCACAATACACTCCCATGGCTCAGAGGGAAGACAGGTTGCATATGCATGTACCCCCCCCACCCCCACAATATACTCCCATGGCCCAGAGGGCAGACAGGTTAAATATGCATGTACCCCCCCCCCCCACAATACACTCATATACTCCCATGGCCCAGAGGGCAGACAGGTTAAATATGCATGTACCCCCCCCACAATACACTCCCATGGCTCAGAGGGAAGACAGGTTGCATATGCATGTACTCCCCCCCCACCCCCACAATATACTCCCATGGCCCAGAGGGCAGACAGGTTAAATATGCATGTACCCCCCCCCACAATACACTCCCATGGACCAGAGGGCAGGCAGGTTAAATATGCATGTACCCCCCCCCCAAAATACACTCCCATGGCCCAGAGGGAAGACAGGTTAAATATGCATGTACCCCCCCCCCCCACAATACACTCCCGTGGCCCAGAGGGCAGACAGGTTAAATATGCATGTACCCCCCCCCCCCCCACAATACACCCCCATGGCCCAGAGGGCAGGCAGGTTAAATATGCATGTACCCCCCCCCCCACAATACACTCCCATGGCCCAGAGGGAAGACAGGTTGCATATGCATGTACCCCCCCCCCACAATACACCCCCATGGCCCAGAGGGCAGACAGGTTGCATATGCATGTACCCCCCCCACAATACACTCCCATGGCCCAGAGAGCAGAAAGGTTGCATATGCATGTACCCCCCCCCCCAATACACTCCCATGGCCCAGAGGGCAGGCAGGTTGCAAATGCATGTACCCCCCCCCACAATACACTCCCATGGCCCAGAGGGCAGAAAGGTTGCATATCCATGTACCCCCCTCCCCAATACACTCCCATGGCCCAGAGGGAAGACAGGTTGCAAATGCATGTACCCCCCCCCACAATACACTCCCATGGCCCAGAGGGAAGACAGGTTGCAAATGCATGTACCCCCCCCCCCCCACAATACACTCCCATGGCCCAGAGGGAGGACAGGTTGCATATGCATGTACCCCCCCCCCCCCACAATACACTTCCATGGCCCAGAGGGAAGACAGGTTGCATATGCATGTCCCCCCCCCCCCCCACAATACACTCCCATGACCCAGAGGGAAGACAGGTTAAATATGCATGTACCCCCACCCCCACAAAACACTCCCATGTCCGAGAGGGAAGACAGGTTGCATATGCATGTACCCCCCCGCCCCACAACACACTCCCATGGCCCAGAGGGCAGACAGGTTGCATATGCATGTACCCCCCCCCCCACAATACACTCCCATGGCCCAAAGGGAAGACAGGTTGCATATGCATGTACCCCCCCCAATACACTCCCATGGCCCAGAGGGCAGACAGGTTGCATATGAATGTACCCCCCCCCCACAATACACTCCCATGGCCCAGAGGGAAGACAGGTTGCATATGCATGCCCCCCCCCGCCACAATACACTCCCATGGCCGAGAGGGAAGACAGGTTGCATATGCATGTACCCCCCCCACAATACACTCCCATGACCCAGAGGGAAGACAGGTTGCGTATGCATGTCCCCCCCCCACAATACACTCTCATGGCCCAGAGGGCAGACAGGTTAAATATGCATGTACCCCCCCCCCCAAAATACACTCCCATGTCCGAGAGGGAAGACAGGTTGCATATGCATGTACCCCACCACCCCCCCCCCACAATACACTCCCATGACCCAGAGGGAAGAAAGGTTGCATATGCATGTACCCACCCCCCCCCCCACAATACACTCCCATGACCCAGAGGGAAGACAGGTTGCAAATGCATGTACCCCCCCCCCCACAATACACTCCCATGGCCCAGAGGGAAGACAGGTTAAATATGCATGTACCCCCCCCCCCCACAATACACTCCCATGGCCCAGAGGGAAGACAGGTTGCATATGCATGTACCCCCCCCCCCCCACAATACACTCTCATGGCCCAGAGGGCAGACAGGTTAAATATGCATGTACCCCCCCCACAATACACTCCCATGGCCCAGAGGGCAGACAGGTTGCATATGCATGTACCCCCCCCCCCCCAATACACTCCCATGGCCCAGAGGGAAGACAGGTTGCGTATGCATGTACCCCCCCCCCCCACAATACACTCCCATGGCCCAGAGGGCAGACAGGTTAAATATGCATGTACCCCCCCCCCCCCACAATAAACTCCCATGGCCCAGAGGCCAGACAGGTTACATATGCATGTAACCCCTCCACAATACACTCCCATGGCCCAGAGAGCAGACAGGTTGCATATGCATGTACCCCCCCCACAATACACTCCCATGGCCCAGAGGGAAGACAGGTTGCATATGCATGTACCCCCCCCAATACACTCCCATGGCCCAGAGGGCAGACAGGTTACATATGCATGTACCCCCCCCCCAATACACTCCCATGGCCCAGAGGGCAGACAGGTTAAATATGCATGTACCCCCCCCCCACAATAAACTCCCATGGCCCAGAGGCCAGACAGGTTAAATATGCATGTACCCCCCCCCCCACACACAATACACTCCCATGGCCCAGAGGGAAGACAGGTTAAATATGCATGTACCCCCCCATCCTCACAATACACTCCCATGGCCCAGAGGGAAGACAGGTTGCATATGCATGTACCCCCCCCCACAATACACTCCCATGGCCCAGAGGGAAGACAGGTTGCGTATGCATGTACCCCCCCCCCCCCCACAATACACTCTCATGGCTCAGAGGGCAGACAGGTTGCATATGCATGTACCCCCCCCCCCCCACAATACACTCTCATGGCCCAGAGGGCAGACAGGTTAAATATGCATGTACCCCCCCCCCACAATACACTCCCATGGCCCAGAGGGCAGACAGGTTGCATATGCATGTACCCCCCCCCCCCCCAATACACTCCCATGGCCCAGAGGGAAGACAGGTTGCGTATGCATGTACCCCCCCCCCACAATACACACTCATGGCCCAGAGGGCAGACAGGTTAAATATGCATGTACCCCCACCCCCACAAAACACTCCCATGTCCGAGAGGGAAGACAGGTTGCATATGCATGTACCCCCCCCCCACAATACACTCCCATGGACCAGAGGGCAGGCAGGTTAAATATGCATGTACCCCCCCCAAAATACACTCCCATGGCCCAGAGGGAAGACAGGTTAAATATGCATGTACCCCCCCCCCCCCCCACAATACACTCCCGTGGCCCAGAGGGCAGACAGGTTAAATATGCATGTACCAACCCCCCCCACAATACACCCCCATGGCCCAGAGGGCAGGCAGGTTAAATATGCATGTACCCCCCCCCCCACAATACACTCCCATGGCCCAGAGGGAAGACAGGTTGCATATGCATGTACCCCCCCCCCACAATACACCCCCATGGCCCAGAGGGCAGACAGGTTGCATATGCATGTACCCCCCCCACAATACACTCCCATGGCCCAGAGAGCAGAAAGGTTGCATATGCATGTACCCCCCCCCACAATACACTCCCATGGCCCAGAGAGCAGAAAGGTTGCATATGCATGTACCCCCCCCCCCCAATACACTCCCATGGCCCAGAGGGCAGGCAGGTTGCAAATGCATGTACCCCCCCCACAATACACTCCCATGGCCCAGAGGGCAGAAAGGTTGCATATGCATTTACCCCCCTCCCCAATACACTCCCATGGCCCAGAGGGAAGACAGGTTGCAAATGCATGTACCCCCCCCCCACAATACACTCCCATGGCCCAGAGGGAAGACAGGTTGCAAATGCATGTACCCCCCCCCCACAATACACTCTCATGGCCCAGAGGGAGGACAGGTTGC
Source organism: Ambystoma mexicanum (assembly GCF_040938575.1). Classification (NCBI taxonomy): domain Eukaryota; kingdom Metazoa; phylum Chordata; class Amphibia; order Caudata; family Ambystomatidae; genus Ambystoma; species Ambystoma mexicanum. The sequence goes on from NC_090934.1 coordinate 33,531,687, forward strand.
ATATGCATGTACCCCCCCCCCACAATACACTCCCATGGCCCAGAGGGAAGACAGGTTGCATATGCATGTCCCCCCCCCACAATACACTCCCATGACCCAGAGGGAAGACAGGTTGCGTATGCATGTACCCCCCCCCACAATACACTCTCATGGCCCAGAGGGCAGACAGGTTAAATATGCATGTACCCCCACCCCCACAAAACACTCCCATGTCCGAGAGGGAAGACAGGTTGCATATGCATGTACCCCCCCCCCACAACACACTCCCATGGCCCAGAGGGCAGACAGGTTGCATATGCATGTACCCCCCCCCCCACAATACACTCCCATGGCCCAGAGGGAAGACAGGTTGCATATGCATGTACCCCCCCCAATACACTCCCATGGCCCAGAGGGCAGACAGGTTGCATATGAATGTACCCCCCCCCCCCCACAATACACTCCCATGGCCCAGAGGGAAGACAGGTTGCATATGCATGCCCCCCCCCCCGCCACAATACACTCCCATGGCCGAGAGGGAAGACAGGTTGCATATGCATGTACCCCCCCCCCCACAATACACTCCCATGACCCAGAGGGAAGACAGGTTGCGTATGCATGTCCCCCCCCACAATACACTCTCATGGCCCAGAGGGCAGACAGGTTAAATATGCATGTACCCCCCCCCCCCCAAATACACTCCCATGTCCGAGAGGGAAGACAGGTTGCATATGCATGTACCCCACCACCCCCCCCCACAATACACTCCCATGACCCAGAGGGAAGACAGGTTGCATATGCATGTACCCACCCCCCCCCACAATACACTCCCATGACCCAGAGGGAAGACAGGTTGCAAATGCATGTACCCCCCCCCACAATACACTCCCATGGCCCAGAGGGAAGACAGGTTAAATATGCATGTACCCCCCCCCCCACAATACACTCCCATGGCCCAGAGGGAAGACAGGTTGTATATGCATGTACCCCCCCCCACAATACACTCTCATGGCCCAGAGGGCAGACAGGTTAAATATGCATGTACCCCCCCCCCACAATACACTCCCATGGCCCAGAGGGCAGACAGGTTGCATATGCATGTACCCCCCCCCACAATACACTCCCATGGCCCAGAGGGAAGACAGGTTGCGTATGCATGTACCCCCCCCCCCACAATACACTCCCATGGCCCAGAGGGCAGACAGGTTAAATATGCATGTACCCCCCCCCCCCCCCCCACAATAAACTCCCATGGCCCAGAGGCCAGACAGGTTACATATGCATGTAACCCCTCCACAATACACTCCCATGGCCCAGAGAGCAGACAGGTTGCATATGCATGTACCCCCCCCCACAATACACTCCCATGGCCCAGAGGGAAGACAGGTTGCATATGCATGTACCCCCCCCCAATACACTCCCATGGCCCAGAGGGCAGACAGGTTACATATGCATGTACCCCCCCCCCCAATACACTCCCATGGCCCAGAGGGCAGACAGGTTAAATATGCATGTATCCCCCCCCCCCCACAATAAACTCTCATGGCCCAGAGGCCAGACAGGTTAAATATGCATGTACCCCCCCCCCCCACACACAATACACTCCCATGGCCCAGAGGGAAGACAGGTTAAATATGCATGTACCCCCCCATCCTCACAATACACTCCTATGGCCCAGAGGGAAGACAGGTTGCATATGCATGTACCCCCCCCCACAATACACTCCCATGGCCCAGAGGGAAGACAGGTTGCGTATGCATGTACCCCCCCCCCCCACAATACACTCTCATGGCTCAGAGGGCAGACAGGTTAAATATGCATGTACCCCCCCACAATAAACTCCCATGGCCCAGAGGGCAGACAGGTTAAATATGCATGTAAACCCCCCCCCCCTCCACAATACACTCCCATGGCCCAGAGAGCAGACAGGTTGTATATGCATGTACCCCCCCCACAATACACTCCCATGGCCCAGAGGGAAGACAGGTTAAATATGCATGTACCCCCCCCACCCCCACAATACACTCCCATGGCCCAGAGGGCAGAAAGGTTAAATTTGCATGTACCCCCCCCCCCACAATACACTCCCATGGCTCAGAGGGAAGACAGGTTGCATATGCATGTACCCCCCCCACCCCCACAATATACTCCCATGGCCCAGAGGGCAGACAGGTTAAATATGCATGTACCCCCCCCCCCAATACACTCCCATGGACCAGAGGGCAGGCAGGTTAAATATGCATGTACCCCCCCCCACAATACACTCCCATGGCCCAGAGGGAAGACAGGTTAAATATGCATGTACCCCCCCCCACAATACACTCCCATGGCCCAGAGAGCAGACAGGTTGCATATGCATGTACCCCCCCCCACAATACACTCCCATGGCCCAGAGGGAAGACAGGATAAATATGCATGTACCCCCCCCCCACAATACACTCCCATGGCCCAGAGGGCAGACAGGTTGCATATGCATGTACCCCCCCACAATACACTCCCATGGCCCAGAGGGCGGACAGGTTAAATATGCATGTACCTCCCCCCCCACAATACACTCCCATGGCCCAGAGGGCAGACAGGTTAAATATGCATGTACCCCTCCCACCCCACAATACACTCCCATGGCCCAGAGGGAAGACAGGTTGCATATTCATGTACGCCCCCCCCCCCCCCCAATACACTCCCATGGCCCAGAGGGCAGGCAGGTTGCAAATGCATGTACCCCCCCACAATACACTCCCATGGCCCAGAGGGAAGACAGGTTAAATATGCATGTACCCCCCGCCCCCACAACACACTCCCATGGCCCAGAGGGCAGAAAGGTTGCATATGCATGTACCCCCCCCCCCCACAATACACTCCCATGGCCGAGAGGGAAGACAGGTTGCATATGCATGTACCCCCCTCCCCAATACACTCCCATGGCCCAGAGGGAAGACAGGTTGCAAATGCATGTACCCCCCCCCACAATACACTCCCATGGCCCAGAGGGAAAACAGGTTGCAAATGCATGTACCCCCCCCCCACAATACACTCCCATGGCCCAGAGGGTATACAGGTTGCATATGCATGTACCCCCCCCCCACAATACACTCCCATGACCGAGAGGGAAGACAGGTTGCGTATGCATTTATCTCCCCCCCCACAATACACTCTCATGGCCCAGAGCGCAGACAGGTTAAATATGCATGTACCCCCCCCCCCCCACAAAACACTCCCATGTCCGAGAGGGAAGACAGGTTGCATATGCATGTACCCACCCCCCCCCCCACAATGAACTCCCATGACCCAGAGGGAAGACAGGTTGCATATGCATGTACCCCCCCCCCCACAAAACACTCCCATGGCCCAGAGGGCAGACAGGTTGCATATGCATGTACCCCCCCCCCCGCACAATACACTCCCATGGCCCAGAGGGAAGGCAGGTTAAATATGCATGTACACCCCCACAATACACTCCCATGGTCCAGAGGGCAGACAGATTAAATATGCATGTACCCCCCCCTCACACAATACACCCCCATGGCCCAGAGGGCAGACAGGTTGTATATGCATGTACCACCCCCACAATACACTCCCATGGCCCAGAGGGCAGACAGGTTAAATATGCATGTACCCTCGCCCCCACAATACACTCCCATGGCCCAGAGGGCAGACGGGTTAAATATGCATGTACCCCCCGTCCCCACATTACACTCCCATGGCCCAGAGGGCAGAAAGGTTGCATATGCATGTACCCCCCCCCCACAATACACTCCCATGGCCCAGAGGGAAGACAGGTTGCATATGCATGTACCCCCCCCCCCCCAATACACTCCCATGGCCCAGAGGGAAGACAGGTTGCAAATGGATGTACCCCCCCCCACAATACACTCCCATGGCCCAGAGGGAAGACAGGTTGCATATGCATGTAACCCCCCCCCCCCACAATACACTCCCATGGCCCAGAGGGAAGACAGGTTGCATATGCATGTACCCCCCCCACAACACACTTCCATGGCCCAGAGGGCAGAAAAGTTGCATGTGCATGCCCCCCCCCACAATACACTCCCATGGCCCAGAGGGAAGACAGGTTGATTATGCATGTACTCCCCCCCCCCACAATACACTCCCATGGCCGAGAGGGAAGACAGGTTGCGTATGCATGTACCCCCCCCCACAATACACTCCCATGGCCCAGAGGGCAGACAGGTTAAATATGCATGTACCCCCGCCCCACAATACACTCCCATGGCCCAGAGGGAAGACAGGTTAAATATGCATGTACCACCCCGCCACCCCCACAATACACTCCCATGGCCCAGAGGGCAGACATGTTAAATATGCATGTACCCCCCCCCACAATACACTCCCATGGCCCAGAGGGGAGACAGGTTAAATATGCATGTACCCGCCCTCCCCCCCACACAATCCACTCCCATTGCCCAGAGGGAAGACAGGTTGCATATGATATGCATGTACCCCCCCCCCCACAATACCCTCCCATGGTCCAGGGAGCAAATAGGTTGCAAATGCATGTACCCCCCCCCCACACAATACCCTCCCATGGCCCAGAGGGCAGACAGGTTGCATATGCATGTACCCCCCCCCCCACAATACACTCCCATGGCCCAGAGGGAAGACAGGTTAAATATGCATGTACCACCCCCCCAATACACTCCCATGGCCCAGAGGGCAGACAGGTTAAATATGCATTTACCCCCCCCCCACAATACACCCCCATGGCCCAGAGGGAAGACAGGTTAAATATGCATGTACCCCCCCCCCCACAATACACTCCCATAGCCAAGAGGGAAGGCAGGTTAAATATGCATTTACCCCCCCCCACAATACACCCCCATGGCCCAGAGGGAAGACAGGTTTCATATGCATGTACCCCCCCCCCCAATACACTCCCATGGCCCAGAGGGCAGACAGGTTAAATATGCATGTACCCCCCCCCCCACAATACACTCCCATGGCCCAGAGGGCAGACAGGTTAAATATGCATGTACCCCCCCCCCCAAAAAATACACTCCCAGGGCCCAGAGGGAAGACAGGTTGCAAATGCATGTACCCCCCCCCCCACAATACACTCCCAATGCCCAGAGGGAAGACAGGTTGCATATGCATGTACCCCCCCCCCCACAATACACTCCCATGGCCCAGAGGGCAGACAGGTTAAATATGCATGTACCCCCCCCCACAATACACTCCCATGGCCGAGAGGGAAGACAGGTTGCATATGCATGTACCCACCCCCCCCCCCCACACAATACAGTCCCATGAGCCAGAGGGAAGACAGGTTGCAAATGCATGTACCCCCCCCACAGTTCACTCCCAATTCCCAGAGGGAAGACAGGTTGCATATGCATGTACCCCCCCCCACAATACACTCCCATCGCCCAGAGGGAAGACAGGTTAAATATGCATGTACCCCCCCCCCCACAATACACTCCCATGGCTCATTGGGAAGACAGGTTGCATATGCATGCACCCCCCCACAATACACTCCCATGGCCCAGAGGGCAGACAGGTTAAATATGCATGTACCCCCCCCCAAAAATACACTCCCAGGGCCCAGAGGGAAGACATGTTGCAAATGCATGTACCCCCCCCCCCCCACAATACACTCCACATGCCCAGAGGGAAGACAGGTTGCATATGCATGTACCCCCCCCCCCACAATACACTCCCATCGCCCAGAGGGAAGACAGGTTAAATATGCATGTACCCCCCCCACAATACACTCCCATGGCCCATTGGGAAGACAGGTTGCATATGCAGGTACCCCCCCCCACAATACACTCTCATGGCCCAGAGGGAAGACAGGTTGCATATGCATGTACCCCCCCCCCAATACACTCCCATGGCCCAGAGGGCAGACAGGTTAAATATGCATGTACCCCCCCCCCCAATACACTCCCATGGCCCAGAGGGCAGACAGGTTAAATATGCATGTACCCCCCCCACAATACACTCCCATGACCCAGAGGGAAGACAGGTTGCATATGCATGTACCCCCCCCCCCCAATACACTTCCATAGCCCAGAGGGAAGACAGGTTGCAAATGCATGTACCCCCCCCCCCCCACAATACACTTCCAATGCCCAGAGGGAAGACAGGTTGCATATGCATGTACCCCCCCCCCCCACAATACACTCCCATCGCCCAGAGGGAAGACAGGCTAAATATGCATGTACCCCCCCCCCCACAATACACTCCCATGGCCCATTGGGAAGACAGGTTGCATATGCATGTACCCCCACCCCCACACAATACACTCCCATGGCCCAGAGGGCAGACAGGTTGCATATGCATGTACCCCCCCCACAATACACTTCCATGGCCCAGAGGGCAGACAGGTTGCATATGCATGTACCCCCCCACCCCCACAATACATTCCCATGGCCCAGAGGGCAGACAGGTTAAATATGCATGTACCCCTGTACCCCCGACCCCACAATACACTCCCATGGACCAGAAGGAAGATAGGTTAAATATGCATGTACCCCCCCCACAATACACTCCCATGGCCCAGAGGGAAGACAGGTTAAATATGCATGTACCCCCCCCCCACAATACACTCCCATGGCCCATTGGGAAGACAGGTTGCATATGCATGCACCCCCACCCCCCCACAATACACTCCCATGGCCCAGAGGGCAGACAGGTTGCGTATGCATGTACCCCCCCCCCCCCCACAATACACTCCCATGGCCCAGAGGGCAGGCAGGTTAAATATGCATGTACCCGCCCCCAACAATACACTCCCATGACCCAGAGGGTAGACAGGTTAAATATGCATGTACCCCCCCCCCCCCACAATACACTTCCATGGCCCAGAGGGCAGGCAGGTTAAATATGCATGTACCCCTGTACCCCGACCCCACAATACACTCCCATGGACCAGAGGGCAGACAGGTTAAATATGCATGTACCCCCCCCCACAATACACTCCCATGGCCCAGAGGGCAGACACGCTAAATATGCATGTTAACCCCCCCCCCGCAATACACTCCCATGGCCCAGAGGGCAGACAGGTCAAATATGCATGTACACCCCCCCGCCACAATACACCCCCATGGCCCAGAGGGAAGACAGGTTGCATATGCATGTACCCCCCCCCCACAATACACTCCCATGGCTCAGAGGGAAGACAGGTTAAATATGTATGTACCCCCCCCCCACCCCCCACAATACACTCCCATGGCCCAGAGGGCAGACAGGTTAAATGTGCATGTACCCCCCGCCCCCCACAATACACTCCCATGGCCCAGAGGGAAGACAGGTTGCATATGCATGTACCCCCCCCCACAATACACTCCCATGGCCCAGAGGGCAGGCAGGTTAAATATGCATGTACCCCCCCCCACAATACACTCCCATGGCCCAGAGGGAAGACAGGTTGCATATGCATGTACCCCCCCCCACAATACACTCCCATGGTCCAGAGGGCAGACAGGTTAAATATGCATGTACACCCCCCCGCCACAATACACTCCCATGGCTCAGAGGGAAGACAGGTTGCATATGCATGCCCCCCCCCACAATACACTCCCATGGCCCAGAGGGCAGACAGGTTGCATATGCATGTACCCCCCCACCCGCACAATACACTCCCATGGCCCAAAGGGCAGACAGGTTAAATATGCATGTACCCCCCCCCCCCACAATACACTCCCATGGACCAGAGGGAAGACAGGTTAAATATGCATGTACCCACCCCCCCCCACAATACATTCCCATGGCCCAGAGGGCAGGCAGGTTAAATATGCATGTACCCCCCCACAATACACTCCCATGGCCCAGAGGGCAGGCAGGTTAAATATGCATGTACCCCCCCTCCCCACAATACACTCCCATGGCCCAGAGGGCAGACAGGTTAAATATGCATGTACCACCCCCCGCCACAATACACTCCCATGGCCCAGAGGGCAGACAGGTTAAATATGCATGTACCTCCCCCCCCACAATACACTCCCATGGCCCAGAGGGCAGACAGGTTACATATGCATGTACCCCCCCCCCACCCCCACAATATACTCCCATGGCCCAGAGGGCAGATAGGTTAAATATGCATGTACCCCTGTACCCCCGACCCCACAATACACTCCCATGGACCAGAGGGAAGATAGGTTAAATATGCATGTACCCCCCTCCCCCCCCCACAATACACTCCCATGGCCCAGAGGGCAGGCAGGTTAAATATGCATGTACCCCCCCCACAATACACTCCCATGGCCCAGAGGGAAGACAGGTTGCATATGCATGTACCCCCCTCCCCCCCACAATACACCCCCATGGCCCAGAGGGCAGACAGGTTAAATATGCATGTACCCCCCCCACAATACACTCCGATGGCCCAGAGGGCAGACAGATTAAATATGCATGTACCCCCCGACCCCACAATACACTCCCATGGCCCAGAGGGCAGGCAGGTTGCAAATGCATGTACCCCCCCACAATACACTCCCATGGCCCAGAGGGAAGACAGGTTGGATATGCATGTACCCCCCCCCCCACACAATACACTCCCATGGCCCAGAGGGCAGACAGGTTAAATATGCATGTACCCCCCGCCCCCACAACACACTCCCATGGCCCAGAGGGCAGAAAGGTTGCATATGCATGTACCCCCCCCCCCACACAATGCACTCCCATGGCCCAGAGGGCAGACAGGTTAAATATGCATGTACCCCCCCCCACAATACACTCCCATGGCCCAGAGGGAAGACAGGTTAAATATGCATGTACCCCCCCCCACAATACACTCCAATGGCCCAGAGGGAAGATAGGTTGCACAGTAGCCCCCCCCCACCCCCAACAATACACTCCATGGCCCAGAGGGAAGACAGGTTAAATATGCATCATGTACCCCCCCCCACAATACACTCAATTGGCCCAGAGGGAAGACAGGTTGCATATGCATGTACCCCCCCCCCACAATACACTCCCATGGCCCAGAGGGCAGACAGGTTAAATATGCATGTACCCCCCCCCACCCACAATACACTCCCATGGCCTAGAGGGAAGACAGGTTGCATATGCATGTACCCCCCCACAATACACTCCCATGGCCCAGAGGGCAGACAGGTTAAATATGCATGTACCCCCCCCCCCCCACAATACACTCCCATGGCCCAGAGGGAAGACAGGTTGCATATGCATGTCCCCCCCCCCCATACACTCCCATGGCCGAGAGGGAAGACAGGTTGCGTATGCATGTACCCCCCCACCTCCGCACAATACACTCCCATGGCCCAGAGGGCAGACAGGTTAAATATGCATGTACCCCCCCTCCCACAATACACTCCCATGGCCCAGAGGGCAGACAGGTTGCATATAGATGTACCCCCCCACAATACACTCCCATGGCCCAGAGGGCAGACAGGTTAAATATGCATGTACCCCCCCCCCACAATACACTCCCATGGCCCAGAGGGAAGACAGGTTGCATATGCATGTCCCCCCCCCACAATACACTCCCATGGCCCAGAGGGAAGACAGGTTGCATATGCATGTACCCCCCCCCCACACAATACACTCCCATGACCCAGAGGGAAGACAGGTTGCATATGCATGTACCCCCCCCGCCACAATACACTCCCATGGCCCAGAGGGAAGACAGGTTGCATATGCATGTACCCCCCCCCACAATACACTCCCATTGCTGAGAGGGAAGACAGGTTGCGCATGCATGTCAATACACTCTCATGGCCCAGAGGGCAGACGGGTTAAATATGCATGTACCCCCCCTCCCCACAATACACTCCCATGACCCAGAGGGAAGACAGGTTGCATATGCATGTATCCCCCCCACACAATACACTCCCATGCCCCAGAGGGAAGACAGGTTGCATATGCATGTACCCCCCAATATACTCCCATGGCCCAGAGGGAAGACAGGTTGCAAATGCATGTACTCCCCCCCCCCACAATAAACTCCCATGGCCCAGAGGGAAGACAGGTTGCATATGCATGTACCCCCCCCCCACAATACACTCCCATGGCCCATTGGGAAGACAGGTTGCAAATGCATGTACCCCCCACCCCACAATACACTCTCATGGCCGAGAGGGAAGACAGGTTGCATATGCATGTACCCCCCCCACAATACACTCCCATGGTCCAGAGGGAAGACAGGTTGCATATGCATGTACCCCCCCCCACAATACACTCCCATGGCCCAGAGGGCAGACAGGTTAAATATGCATGTACCCCCCCCCACAATACACTCCCATGGCCCAGAGGGCAGACAGGTTGCATATGCATGTACCCCCCCCCCACAATACACTCCCATTGCTGAGAGGGAAGACAGGTTGCGCATGCATGTCAATACACTCTCATGGCCCAGAGGGCAGACGGGTTAAATATGCATGTACCCCCCCCTCCCCACAATACACTCCCATGACCCAGAGGGAAGACAGGTTGCATATGCATGTACCCCCCCCACACAATACACTCCCATGCCCCAGAGGGAAGACAGGTTGCATATGCATGTACCCCCCAATATACTCCCATGGCCGAGAGGGAAGACAGGTTGCAAATGCATGTACTCCCCCCCCCCCACAATACACTCCCATGGCCGAGAGGGAAGACAGGTTGCATATGCATGTACCCACCCCCCCCCCCCACAATACACTCCCATGGCCCAGAGGGCAGACAGGTTGCATATGCATGTACCCCCCCCCCCCACAATACACTCCCATTGCTGAGAGGGAAGACAGGTTGCGCATGCATGTCAATACACTCTCATGGCCCAGAGGGCAGACGGGTTAAATATGCATGTACCCCCCCCTCCCCACAATACACTCCCATGACCCAGAGGGAAGACAGGTTGCATATGCATGTACCCCCCCCACACAATACACTCCCATGCCCCAGAGGGCAGACAGGTTAAATATGCATGTACCCCCCCACAATACACTCCCATGGCCCAGAGGGAAGACAGGTTGCATATGCATGTAACCCCTCCCCCCCACAATACACCCCCATGGCCCAGAGGGCAGACAGGTTAAATATGCATGTACCCCCCCCACAATACACTCCGATGGCCCAGAGGGCAGACAGATTAAATATGCATGTACCCCCCGACCCCACAATACACTCCCATGGCCCAGAGGGCAGAAAGGTTGCATATGCATGTACCCCCCCCCCACAATACACTCCCATGGCCCAGAGGGCAGGCAGATTAAATATGCATGTACCCCCCGCCCCCACAACACACTCCCATGGCCCAGAGGGCAGAAAGGTTGCATATGCATGTACCCCCCCCCCCCACACAATGCACTCCCATGGCCCAGAGGGCAGACAGGTTAAATATGCATGTACCCCCCCCACAAAACACTCCCATGGCCCAGAGGGAAGACAGGTTAAATATGCATGTACCCCCCCCACAATACACTCCCATGGCCCAGAGGGAAGACAGGTTGCATATGCATGTACCCCCCTCCCCCCCACAATACACCCCCATGGCCCAGAGGGCAGACAGGTTAAATATGCATGTACCCCCCCCACAATACACTCCGATGGCCCAGAGGGCAGACAGATTAAATATGCATGTACCCCCCGACCCCACAATACACTCCCATGGCCCAGAGGGCAGAAAGGTTGCATATGCATGTACCCCCCCCCCACAATACACTCCCATGGCCCAGAGGGCAGGCAGATTAAATATGCATGTACCCCCCGCCCCCACAACACACTCCCATGGTCCAGAGGGCAGAAAGGTTGCATATGCATGTACCCCCCCCCACACAATGCACTCCCATGGCCCAGAGGGCAGACAGGTTAAATATGCATGTACCCCCCCCACAATACACTCCCATGGCCCAGAGGGAAGACAGGTTAAATATGCATGTACCCCCCCCACAATACACTCCAATGGCCCAGAGGGAAGATAGGTTGCACAGTAGCCCCCCCCCACCCCCAACAATACACTCCATGGCCCAGAGGGAAGACAGGTTAAATATGCATCATGTACCCCCCCCCACAATACACTCAATTGGCCCAGAGGGAAGACAGGTTGCATATGCATGTACCCCCCCCCACAATACACTCCCATGGCCCAGAGGGCAGACAGGTTAAATATGCATGTACCCCCCCCACCCACAATACACTCCCATGGCCTAGAGGGAAGACAGGTTGCATATGCATGTACCCCCCCCACAATACACTCCCATGGCCCAGAGGGCAGACAGGTTAAATATGCATGTACCCCCCCCCCACAATACACTCCCATGGCCCAGAGGGAAGACAGGTTGCATATGCATGTCCCCCCCCCCCACAATACACTCCCATGGCCGAGAGGGAAGACAGGTTGCGTATGCATGTACCCCCCCACCTCCGCACAATACACTCCCATGGCCCAGAGGGCAGACAGGTTAAATATGCATGTACCCCCCCCCCCACAATACACTCCCATGGCCCAGAGGGCAGACAGGTTGCATATAGATGTACCCCCCCACAATACACTCCCATGGCCCAGAGGGCAGACAGGTTAAATATGCATGTACCCCCCCCCACAATACACTCCCATGGCCCAGAGGGAAGACAGGTTGCATATGCATGTCCCCCCCCCACAATACACTCCCATGGCCCAGAGGGAAGACAGGTTGCATATGCATGTCCCCCCCCCCACAATACACTCCCATGGCCGAGAGGGAAGACAGGTTGCGTATGCATGTACCCCCCCACCTCCGCACAATACACTCCCATGGCCCAGAGGGCAGACAGGTTAAATATGCATGTACCCCCCCCCACAATACACTCCCATGGCCCAGAGGGCAGACAGGTTGCATATAGATGTACCCCCCCACAATACACTCCCATGGCCCAGAGGGCAGACAGGTTAAATATGCATGTACCCCCCCCCCCCACAATACACTCCCATGGCCCAGAGGGAAGACAGGTTGCATATGCATGTCCCCCCCCACAATACACTCCCATGGCCCAGAGGGAAGACAGGTTGCATATGCATGTACCCCCCCCACACAATACACTCCCATGACCCAGAGGGAAGACAGGTTGCATATGCATGTACCCCCCCCCCCCGCCACAATACACTCCCATGGCCCAGAGGGAAGACAGGTTGCATATGCATGTACCCCCCCCCCACAATACACTCCCATTGCTGAGAGGGAAGACAGGTTGCGCATGCATGTCAATACACTCTCATGGCCCAGAGGGCAGACGGGTTAAATATGCATGTACCCCCCCTCCCCACAATACACTCCCATGACCCAGAGGGAAGACAGGTTGCATATGCATGTATCCCCCCCACACAATACACTCCCATGCCCCAGAGGGAAGACAGGTTGCATATGCATGTACCCCCCAATATACTCCCATGGCCCAGAGGGAAGACAGGTTGCAAATGCATGTACTCCCCCCCCCCACAATAAACTCCCATGGCCCAGAGGGAAGACAGGTTGCATATGCATGTACCCCCCCCCCCCACAATACACTCCCATGGCCCATTGGGAAGACAGGTTGCAAATGCATGTACCCCCCACCCCACAATACACTCTCATGGCCGAGAGGGAAGACAGGTTGCATATGCATGTACCCCCCCCCACAATACACTCCCATGGCCCAGAGGGCAGACAGGTTAAATATGCATGTACCCCCCCCCACAATACACTCCCATGGCCCACAGGGCAGACAGGTTGCATATGCATGTACCCCCCCCCCCCCACAATACACTCCCATTGCTGAGAGGGAAGACAGGTTGCGCATGCATGTCAATACACTCTCATGGCCCAGAGGGCAGACGGGTTAAATATGCATGTACCCCCCCCTCCCCACAATACACTCCCATGACCCAGAGGGAAGACAGGTTGCATATGCATGTACCCCCCCCCACACAATACACTCCCATGCCCCAGAGGGAAGACAGGTTGCATATGCATGTACCCCCCAATATACTCCCATGGCCGAGAGGGAAGACAGGTTGCAAATGCATGTACTCCCCCCCCCCCAAAATACACTCCCATGGCCGAGAGGGAAGACAGGTTGCATATGCATGTACCCACCCCCCCCCCCACAATACACTCCCATGGCCCAGAGGGCAGACAGGTTGCATATGCATGTACCCCCCCCCCCCACAATACACTCCCATTGCTGAGAGGGAAGACAGGTTGCGCATGCATGTCAATACACTCTCATGGCCCAGAGGGCAGACGGGTTAAATATGCATGTACCCCCCCTCCCCACAATACACTCCCATGACCCAGAGGGAAGACAGGTTGCATATGCATGTACCCCCCCCCACACAATACACTCCCATGCCCCAGAGGGCAGACAGGTTAAATATGCATGTACCCCCCCACAATACACTCCCATGGCCCAGAGGGAAGACAGGTTGCATATGCATGTACCCCCCTCCCCCCCACAATACACCCCCATGGCCCAGAGGGCAGACAGGTTAAATATGCATGTACCCCCCCCCCACAATACACTCCGATGGCCCAGAGGGCAGACAGATTAAATATGCATGTACCCCCCGACCCCACAATACACTCCCATGGCCCAGAGGGCAGAAAGGTTGCATATGCATGTACCCCCCCCCCACAATACACTCCCATGGCCCAGAGGGCAGGCAGATTAAATATGCATGTACCCCCCGCCCCCACAACACACTCCCATGGCCCAGAGGGCAGAAAGGTTGCATATGCATGTACCCCCCCCCCCACACAATGCACTCCCATGGCCCAGAGGGCAGACAGGTTAAATATGCATGTACCCCCCCCACAATACACTCCCATGGCCCAGAGGGAAGACAGGTTAAATATGCATGTACCCCCCCCACAATACACTCCCATGGCCCAGAGGGAAGACAGGTTGCATATGCATGTACCCCCCTCCCCCCCACAATACACCCCCATGGCCCAGAGGGCAGACAGGTTAAATATGCATGTACCCCCCCCACAATACACTCCGATGGCCCAGAGGGCAGACAGATTAAATATGCATGTACCCCCTGACCCCACAATACACTCCCATGGCCCAGAGGGCAGAAAGGTTGCATATGCATGTACCCCCCCCCCACAATACACTCCCATGGCCCAGAGGGCAGGCAGATTAAATATGCATGTACCCCCCGCCCCCACAACACACTCCCATGGTCCAGAGGGCAGAAAGGTTGCATATGCATGTACCCCCCCCACACAATGCACTCCCATGGCCCAGAGGGCAGACAGGTTAAATATGCATGTACCCCCCCCACAATACACTCCCATGGCCCAGAGGGAAGACAGGTTAAATATGCATGTACCCCCCCCCACAATACACTCCAATGGCCCAGAGGGAAGATAGGTTGCACAGTAGCCCCCCCCCACCCCCAACAATACACTCCATGGCCCAGAGGGAAGACAGGTTAAATATGCATCATGTACCCCCCCCACAATACACTCAATTGGCCCAGAGGGAAGACAGGTTGCATATGCATGTACCCCCCCCCACAATACACTCCCATGGCCCAGAGGGCAGACAGGTTAAATATGCATGTACCCCCCCCCACCCACAATACACTCCCATGGCCTAGAGGGAAGACAGGTTGCATATGCATGTACCCCCCCCACAATACACTCCCATGGCCCAGAGGGCAGACAGGTTAAATATGCATGTACCCCCCCCCCACAATACACTCCCATGGCCCAGAGGGAAGACAGGTTGCATATGCATGTCCCCCCCCCACAATACACTCCCATGGCCGAGAGGGAAGACAGGTTGCGTATGCATGTACCCCCCCACCTCCGCACAATACACTCCCATGGCCCAGAGGGCAGACAGGTTAAATATGCATGTACCCCCCCCCCACAATACACTCCCATGGCCCAGAGGGCAGACAGGTTGCATATAGATGTACCCCCCCACAATACACTCCCATGGCCCAGAGGGCAGACAGGTTAAATATGCATGTACCCCCCCCCCACAATACACTCCCATGGCCCAGAGGGAAGACAGGTTGCATATGCATGTCCCCCCCCCCACAATACACTCCCATGGCCCAGAGGGAAGACAGGTTGCATATGCATGTACCCCCCCCCCACACAATACACTCCCATGACCCAGAGGGAAGACAGGTTGCATATGCATGTACCCCCCCCCCCCCCGCCACAATACACTCCCATGGCCCAGAGGGAAGACAGGTTGCATATGCATGTACCCCCCCCCCCCACAATACACTCCCATTGCTGAGAGGGAAGACAGGTTGCGCATGCATGTCAATACACTCTCATGGCCCAGAGGGCAGACGGGTTAAATATGCATGTACCCCCCCTCCCCACAATACACTCCCATGACCCAGAGGGAAGACAGGTTGCATATGCATGTACCCCCCCCCCCACACAATACACTCCCATGCCCCAGAGGGAAGACAGGTTGCATATGCATGTACCCCCCCCCACAATACACTCCCATGGCCCATTGGGAAGACAGGTTGCAAATGCATGTACCCCCCACCCCACAATAAACTCCCATGGCCCAGAGGGAAGACAGGTTGCATATGCATGTACCCCCCCCACAATACACTCCCATGGCCCATTGGGAAGACAGGTTGCATATGCATGTACCCCCCCCCACAATACACTCCCATGGCCCATTGGGAAGACAGGTTGCAAATGCATGTACCCCCCACCCCACAATACACTCTCATGGCCGAGAGGGAAGACAGGTTGCATATGCATGTACCCCCCCCCACAATACACTCCCATGGTCCAGAGGGAAGACAGGTTGCATATGCATGTACCCCCCCCACAATACACTCCCATGGCCCAGAGGGCAGACAGGTTAAATATGCATGTACCCCCCCCACAATACACTCCCATGGCCCAGAGGGCAGACAGGTTGCATATGCATGTACCCCCCCCCACAATACACTCCCATTGCTGAGAGGGAAGACAGGTTGCGCATGCATGTCAATACACTCTCATGGCCCAGAGGGCAGACGGGTTAAATATGCATGTACCCCCCCTCCCCACAATACACTCCCATGACCCAGAGGGAAGACAGGTTGCATATGCATGTACCCCCCCCACACAATACACTCCCATGCCCCAGAGGGAAGACAGGTTGCATATGCATGTACCCCCCAATATACTCCCATGGCCGAGAGGGAAGACAGGTTGCAAATGCATGTACTCCCCCCCCCCCCCCACAATACACTCCCATGGCCGAGAGGGAAGACAGGTTGCATATGCATGTACCCACCCCCCCCACAATACACTCCCATGGCCCAGAGGGCAGACAGGTTGCATATGCATGTACCCCCCCCCCACAATACACTCCCATTGCTGAGAGGGAAGACAGGTTGCGCATGCATGTCAATACACTCTCATGGCCCAGAGGGCAGACGGGTTAAATATGCATGTACCCCCCTCCCCACAATACACTCCCATGACCCAGAGGGAAGACAGGTTGCATATGCATGTACCCCCCCCACACAATACACTCCCATGCCCCAGAGGGAAGACAGGTTAAATATGCATGTACCCCCCCACAATACACTCCCATGGCCCAGAGGGCAGACAGGTTAAATATGCATGTACCCCCCCCACACAATACACTCCCATGGCCGAGAGGGAAGACAGGTTGCATATGCATGTACCCACCCCCCCCCCCCACAATACACTCCCATGACCCAGAGGGAAGACAGGTTGCATATGCATGTACCCCCCTCCCACAATACACTCCCATGGCCCAGAGGGCAAACAGGTTGCATATGCATGTACCCCCCCACAATACACTCCCATGGCCCAGAGGGAAGACAGGTTGCAAATGCATGTACCCCCCCCCCCCACAATACACTCCCATGGCCCAGAGGGCAGACAGATTAAATATGCATGTACCCCCCGACCCCACAATACACTCCCATGGCCCAGAGGGCAGAAAGGTTGGATATGCATGTAACCCCACCACACCATACACTCCCATGGCCCAGAGGGAAGACAGGTTGCATATGCATGTACCCTCCCCCCCCCCCAATACACTCCCATGGCCCAGAGGGAAGACAGGTTGCATATGCATGTACCCCCCCCCCCCCCACACAATACACTCCCATGGCACCAGAGGGCAGACAGGTTAAATATGCATGTACCCCCCCCACAATACACTCCCATGGCCCAGAGGGAAGACAGGTTAAATATGCATGTACCCCCCCCCCACAACACACTCCAATGGCACAGAGGGAAGATAGGTTGCACAGTAGCCCCCCTCCCCCCCAACAATACACTCCATGGCCCAGAGGGAAGACAGGTTAAGTATGCATCATGTACCCCCCCCACAATACACTCAATTGGCCCAGAGGGAAGGCAGGTTGTATATGCATGTAACCCCCCCCCCCCCCCACAATACACTCCCATGGCCCAGAGGGCAGACAGGTTGCATATAGATGTACCCCCACCCCCCCACAATACACTCCCATGACCCAGAGGGAAGACAGGTTGCATATGCATGTACCCCCCCCCACAATACACTCCCATGGCCCATTGGGAAGACAGGTTGCAAATGCATGTACCCCCCACCCCACAATACACTCTCATGGCCGAGAGGGAAGACAGGTTGCATATGCATGTACCCCCCCCCACAATACACTCCCATGGTCCAGAGGGAAGACAGGTTGCAAATGCATGTACCCCCCCCCCACAATAAACTCCCATGGCCCAGAGGGAAGACAGGTTGCATATGCATGTACCCCCCCCCCCCCACAATACACTCCCATGGCCCATTGGGAAGACAGGTTAAATATGCATGTACCCCCCCCACAATACACTCCCATGGTCCAGAGGGAAGACAGGTTGCAAATGCATGTACCCCCCCCCCACAATAAACTCCCATGGCCCAGAGGGAAGACAGGTTGCATATGCATGTACCCCCCCCCCCCCCACAATACACTCCCATGGCCCAGAGGGCAGACAGGTTAAATATGCATGTACCCCCCCCCCACAATACACTCCCATGGCCCAGAGGGCAGACAGGTTGCATATGCATGTACCCCCCCCCCCCCCACACAATACACTCCCATGGCCCAGAGGGAAGACAGGTTAAATATGCATGTACCCCCCCACAATACACTCCCATGGCCCAGAGGGCAGACAGGTTAAATATGCATGTACCCCCCCCCCCACACAATACACTCCCATGGCCGAGAGGGAAGACAGGTTGCATATGCATGTACCCACCCCCCCCCCCCCACAATACACTCCCATGACCCAGAGGGAAGACAGGTTGCATATGCATGTACCCCCCTCCCACAATACACTCCCATGGCCCAGAGGGCAAACAGGTTGCATATGCATGTACCCCCCCACAATACACTCCCATGGCCCAGAGGGAAGACAGGTTGTATATGCATGTACCCCCCCAATACACTCCCATGGCCCAGAGGGAAGACAGGTTGCAAATGCATGTACCCCCCCCCACAATACACTCCCATGGCCCAGAGGGCAGACAGATTAAATATGCATGTACCCCCCGACCCCACAATACACTCCCATGGCCCAGAGGGCAGAAAGGTTGCATATGCATGTAACCCCACCACACCATACACTCCCATGGCCCAGAGGGAAGACAGGTTGCATATGCATGTACCCTCCCCCCCCCCATACACTCCCATGGCCCAGAGGGAAGACAGGTTGCATATGCATGTACCCCCCCCCCACACAATACACTCCCATGGCACCAGAGGGCAGACAGGTTAAATATGCATGTACCCCCCCCACAATACACTCCCATGGCCCAGAGGGAAGACAGGTTAAATATGCATGTACCCCCCCCCCACAACACACTCCCATGCACAGAGGGAAGATAGGTTGCACAGTAGCCCCCCTCCCCCCCAACAATACACTCCATGGCCCAGAGGGAAGACAGGTTAAGTATGCATCATGTACCCCCCCCACAATACACTCAATTGGCCCAGAGGGAAGGCAGGTTGTATATGCATGTAACCCCCCCCCCCACAATACACTCCCATGGCCCAGAGGGAAGACAGGTTGCATATGCATGTACCCCCCCCCCCCACAATACACTCCCATGGCCCAGAGGGCAGACAGGTTGCATATAGATGTACCCCCACCCCCCCACAATACACTCCCATGACCCAGAGGGAAGACAGGTTGCATATGCATGTACCCCCCCCCCCCACACAATACACTCCCATGACCCAGAGGGAAGACAGGTTGCATATGCATGTACCCCCCCCCCCGCCACAATACACTCCCATGGCCCAGAGGGAAGACAGGTTGCATATGCATGTACCCCCCCACAATACACTCCCATGGCTGAGAAGGAAGACAGGTTGCATATGCATGTAGCCCCCCCCCCCACAATACACTGCCATGACCCAGAGGGAAGACAGGTTGCGCATGCATGTCAATACACTCTCATGGCCCAGAGGGCAGACAGGTTAAATATGCATGTACACCCCCCCCACACAATACACTCCCATGGCCGAGAGGGAAGACAGGTTGCATATGCATGTACCCCCCCCCCACAATACACTCCCATGGCTGAGAAGGAAGACAGGTTGCATATGCATGTAGCCCCCCCCCCCCCCCCCACAATACACTGCCATGACCCAGAGGGAAGACAGGTTGCGCATGCATGTCAATACACTCTCATGGCCCAGAGGGCAGACAGGTTAAATATGCATGTACACCCCCCCCCCCCCACACAATACACTCCCATGGCCGAGAGGGAAGACAGGTTGCATATGCATGTACCCCCCCATACAATACACTCCCATGACCCAGAGGGAAGACAGGTTGCATATGCATGTACCCCCCTCCCACAATACACTCCCATGGCCCAGAGGGCAGACAGGTTGCATATGCATGTACCCCCCCCACAATACACTCCCATGGCCCAGAGGGAAGACAGGTTGCAAATGCATGTACCCCCCCCCCACAATACACTCCCATGGCCCAGAGGGAAGACAGGTTGCATATGCATGTACCCCCCCAATACACTCCCATGGCCCAGAGGGAAGACAGGTTGCAAATGCATGTACCCCCCCCCACAATAAACTCCCATGGCCCAGAGGGAAGACAGGTTGCATATGCATGTACCCCCCCCCCACAATACACTCCCTTGGCCCATTGGGAAGACAGGTTGCATATGCATGTACCCCCACCTCCCCCACAATACACTCTCAAGGCCCAGAGGGCAGACAGGTTAAATATGCATGTACCCCCCCCACAATACACTCCCATGGCCGAGAGGGAAGACAGGTTGCGTATGCATGTACCCCCCCCCCACAATACACTCCCATGGCCCAGAGGGAAGACAGGTTGCATATGCATGTCCCCCCCCACAATACACTCCCATGGCCGAGAGGGAAGACAGGTTGCATATGCATGTACCCCCCCACAATTCACTCCCATGGCCCAGAGGGAAGACAGGTTAAATATGCATGTACCCCCCCCACAATACACTCCCATGGCCCAGAGGGCAGACAGGTTAAATATGCATGTACCCCCCCCCACAATACA
This sequence comes from Ambystoma mexicanum, assembly GCF_040938575.1. Taxonomy (NCBI): domain Eukaryota; kingdom Metazoa; phylum Chordata; class Amphibia; order Caudata; family Ambystomatidae; genus Ambystoma; species Ambystoma mexicanum. Next base: position 33,553,136 of record NC_090934.1, read on the forward strand.
CTCCCATGACCCAGAGGGAAGACAGGTTGCATATGCATGTACCCCCCCCGCCACAAAACACTCCCATGGCCCAGAGGGAAGACAGGTTGCATATGCATGTACCCCCCCGCCCTCCACAATACACTCCCAAGGCCCAGAGGGAAGACAGGTTGCATATGCATGCCCCCCCCGCCACAATACACTCCCATGGCCCAGAGGGAAGACAGGTTGCATATGCATGTACCCCCCCCCCCACAATACACTCCACTCTCATGGCCCAGAGGGCAGACAGGTTAAATATGCATGTACCCTCCTCCCCACAATACACTCCCATGTCCGAGAGGGAAGACAGGTTAAATATGCATGTACCCCCCCCCCACAATACACTCCCATGACCCAGAGGGAAGACAGGTTGCATATGCATGTACCCACCCTCCCCCCCCACAATACACTCCCATGACCCAGAGGGAAGACAGGTTGCATATGCATGTACCCCCCTCAATACACTCCCATGGCCCAGAGGGAAGACAGGTTGCATATGCATGTAATCCCCTCCCCCACAATACACTCCCATGGCCCAGAGGGAAGACAGGTTGCATATGCATGTACCCCCCCCCCACAATACACTCCCATGGCCCAGAGGGCAGGCAGATTAAATATGCATGTACCCCCCGCCCCCACAATACACTCCCATGGCCCAGAGGGCAGGCAGATTAAATATGCATGTACCCCCCGCCCCCACAATACACTCCCATGGCCCAGAGGGCAGAAAGGTTAAATATGCATGTATCCCCCCCCCCCCCACAATACACTCCCATGGCCCAGAGGGAAGACAGGTTGCATATGCATGTACCCCCCCACCCCACAATACACTCCCATGGCCCAGAGGGCAGACAGGTTAAATATGCATGTACCCCCCCCCCCACAATACACTCCCATGGACCAGAGGGAAGACAGGTTGCATATGCATGTACCCCCCCCCCCCCACAATACACTCCCATGGCCCAGAGGGAAGACAGGTTAAATATGCATGTACCCCCCCACCCCCACAATACACTCCCATGGCCCAGAGGGCAGACAGGTTAAATATGTTTGTACCCCCCCACAATACACTCCCATGGCTCAGAGGGAAGACAGGTTGCATATGCATGTACCCCCCCCACAATACACTCCCATGGCCCAGAGGGCAGACAGGTTAAATATGCATTTACCCCCCCCCCACAATACACTCCCATGGACCAGAGGGCAGGCAGGTTAAATATGCATGTACCACCCCCCTCCCCCACAATACACTCCCATGGCCCAGAGGGAAGACAGGTTAAATATGCATGTACCCCCCCCCCCGACACACACAATACACTCCCATGGCCCAGAGGGAAGACAGGTTAAATATGCATGTACTATGCATGTACCACCCCTCCCCCCCACAATACACTCCCATGGCCCAGAGGGCAGACAGGTTGCATATGCATGTACCCCCCCCCCCCTCACAATACACTCCCATGGCCCAGAGGGCAGACAGGTTGCATATGCATGCCCCCCCCGCCACAATACACTCCCATGGCCCAGAGGGAAGACAGGTTGCATATGCATGTACCCCCCCCCCACAATACACTCCACTCTCATGGCCCAGAGGGCAGACAGGTTAAATATGCATGTACCCTCCTCCCCACAATACACTCCCATGTCCGAGAGGGAAGACAGGTTAAATATGCATGTACCCCCCCCCCACAATACACTCCCATGACCCAGAGGGAAGACAGGTTGCATATGCATGTACCCACCCTCCCCCCCCACAATACACTCCCATGACCCAGAGGGAAGACAGGTTGCATATGCATGTACCCCCCTCAATACACTCCCATGGCCCAGAGGGAAGACAGGTTGCATATGCATGTAATCCCCTCCCCCACAATACACTCCCATGGCCCAGAGGGAAGACAGGTTGCATATGCATGTACCCCCCCCCCCCCACAATACACTCCCATGGCCCAGAGGGCAGGCAGATTAAATATGCATGTACCCCCCGCCCCCACAATACACTCCCATGGCCCAGAGGGCAGGCAGATTAAATATGCATGTACCCCCCGCCCCCACAATACACTCCCATGGCCCAGAGGGCAGAAAGGTTAAATATGCATGTATCCCCCCCCCCCCCACAATACACTCCCATGGCCCAGAGGGAAGACAGGTTGCATATGCATGTACCCCCCCACCCCACAATACACTCCCATGGCCCAGAGGGCAGACAGGTTAAATATGCATGTACCCCCCCCCCCACAATACACTCCCATGGACCAGAGGGAAGACAGGTTGCATATGCATGTACCCCCCCCCCCCCACAATACACTCCCATGGCCCAGAGGGAAGACAGGTTAAATATGCATGTACCCCCCCACCCCCACAATACACTCCCATGGCCCAGAGGGCAGACAGGTTAAATATGTTTGTACCCCCCCACAATACACTCCCATGGCTCAGAGGGAAGACAGGTTGCATATGCATGTACCCCCCCCACAATACACTCCCATGGCCCAGAGGGCAGACAGGTTAAATATGCATTTACCCCCCCCCCCACAATACACTCCCATGGACCAGAGGGCAGGCAGGTTAAATATGCATGTACCACCCCCCTCCCCCACAATACACTCCCATGGCCCAGAGGGAAGACAGGTTAAATATGCATGTACCCCCCCCCCCCCGACACACACAATACACTCCCATGGCCCAGAGGGAAGACAGGTTAAATATGCATGTACTATGCATGTACCACCCCTCCCCCCCACAATACACTCCCATGGCCCAGAGGGCAGACAGGTTGCATATGCATGTACCCCCCCCCCCCTCACAATACACTCCCATGGCCCAGAGGGCAGACAGGTTGCATATGCATGTACCCCCACCCCCCCCACAATACACTCCCATAGTCCAGAGGGCAGACAGATTAAATATGCATGTACCCCCCCCCCCACAATACACTCCCATGGCCCAGAGGGCAGGCAGATTAAATATGCATGTACCCCCCCCCCCCACAATACACTCCCATGGCCCAGAGGGCAGGCAGATTAAATATGCATATACCCCCCACCCCCACAACACACTCCCATGGCCCAGAGGGCAGAAAGGTTGCATATGCATTTACCCCCCCCCCCACAATACACTCCCATGGCCCAGAGGGAAGACATGTTGCAAATGCATGTACCCCCCCCACAATACACTCCCATGGCCCAGAGGGAAGACAGGTTGCATATGCATGTACCCCCCCACACAATACACTCCCATGGCCCAGAGGGCAGACAGGTTAAATATGCATGTACCCCCCCCCACAATACACTCCCATGGCCCAGAGGGAAGACAGGTTAAATATGCATGTACCCCCTCCCCACAATACACTCCAATGGCCCAGAGGGAAGATAGGTTGCACAGTAGCCCCCCCCCCCCCCAACAATACACTTCATGGCCCAGAGGGAAGACAGGTTAAATATGCATCATGTACCCCCCCCACAATACACTCAATTGGCCCAGAGGGAAGACAGGTTGTATATGCATGTAACCCCCCCCACAATACACTCCCATGGCCCAGAGGGAAGACAGGTTGCATATGCATGTACCCCCCCCACAATTCACTCCCATGGCCCAGAGGGAAGACAGGTTAAATATGCATGTACCCCCCCACAATACACTCCCATGGCCCAGGAGGGTAGACAGGTTAAATATGCATGTACCCCCACCCCCCCACAATACACTCCCATGACCTAGAGGGAAGACAGGTTGCATATGCATGTGCCCCCCCCCCACAATACACTCCCATTGCCCAGAGGGCAGACAGGTTAAATATGCATGTACCCCCCCCCACCCACAATACACTCCCATGGCCTAGAGGGAAGACAGGTTGCATATGCATGTACCCCCCCCCCACAATACACTCCCATGGCCCAGAGGGCAGACAGGTTAAATATGCATGTACCCCCCCACCACAATACACTCCCATGGCCCAGAGGGAAGACAGTTTGCATATGCATGTAACACCCCCCACAATACACTCCCATGGCTGAGAGGGAAGACAGGTTGCATATGCATGTACCCCCCCCACAATACACTCCCATGACCCAGAGGGAAGACAGGTTGCATATGCATGTACCCCCCCCCACAATACACTCCCATGACCCAGAGGGAAGACAGGTTGCATATGCATGTACCCCCCCCCCCCACAATACACTCCCATGACCCAGAGGGAAGACAGGTTGCATATGCATGTACCCCCCCACACAATACACTGCCATGGCCCAGAGGGCAGACAGGTTAAATATGCATGTACCCCCCCACAATACACTCCCATGGCCCAGAGGGCAGACAGGTTAAATATGCTTGTACCCCCACCCCCCCACAATACACTCCCATGACCCAGAGGGAAGACAGGTTGCATATGCATGTCCCCCCCACACAATACCCTCCCATGGCCCAGAGGGCAGACAGGTTGCATATGCATGTACCCCCACCCCCCCACAATACACTCCCATGACCCAGAGGGAAGACAGGTTGCATATGCATGTACCCCCCCCACACAATACACTCCCATGACCCAGAGGGAAGACAGGTTGCATATGCATGTACCCCCCCCCCCCGCCACAATACACTCCCATGGCCCAGAGGGAAGACAGGTTGCATATGCATGTACCCCCCCCACAATACACTCCCATGGCTGAGAGGGAAGACAGGTTGCATATGCATGTACCCCCCCCACAATACACTCCCATGACCCAGAGGGAAGACAGGTTGCATATGCATGTACCCCCCCACAATACACTCCCATGGCCCATTGGGAAGACAGGTTGCATATGCATGTACCCCCCCACAATACACTCTCATGGCCCAGAGGGAAGACAGGTTGCATATGCATGTACCCCCCCCCACAATACACTCCCATGGTCCAGAGGGAAGACAGGTTGCATATGCATGTACCCCCCCCCCACGCCACAATACACTCCCATGGCCCAGAGGGAAGACAGGTTGCATATGCATGTACCCCCCCCCACAATACACTCCCATGGCTGAGAGGGAAGACAGGTTGCATATGCATGTACCCCCCCCCCCCACCATACACTCCCATGGCCCATTGGGAAGACAGGTTGCATATGCATGTACCCCCCCCACAATACACTCCCATGGCCCAGAGGGAAGACAGGTTGCATATGCATGTCCCCCCGCCTCCACAATACACTCCCATGGCCCAGAGGGAAGACAGGTTGCACATGCATGTACCCCCCACCCCGCCACAATACACTCCCATGGCCCAGAGGGAAGACAGGTTGCATATGCATGTCCCCCCCCCCACAATACACTCCCATGGCCCAGAGGGAAGACAGGTTGTATATGCATGTCCCCCCACACAATACACTCCCATGGCCGAGAGGGAAGACAGGTTGCATATGCATGTACCCCCCCCCACAATACACTCCCATGGCCCAGAGGGAAGACAGGTTGCATATGCATGTACCCCCCCCCCCACAATACACTCCCATGGCCCAGAGGGAATACAGGTTGCAAATGCATGTACCCCCCCCCCCACAATACACTCTCATGGCCCAGAGGGAAGACAGGTTTAATATGCATGTACCCCCCCACAATACACTCCCATGGTCCAGAGGGAAGACAGGTTGCATATGCATGTACCCCCCCACAATACACTCCCATGGCCCAGAGGGCAGACAGGTTAAATGTGCATGTACCCCCCCACAATACACTCCCATGGCCCAGAGGGCCGACAGGTTGCATATGCATGTATCCCTCCCCCCAACAATACACTCCCATGGCCCAGAGGGAAGACAGGTTAAATATGCATGTACCCCCCCACAATACACTCCCATGGCCCAGAGGGAAGACAGGTTGCATATGCATGTACTCCCCCCCCCCCCACAATACACTCCCATGACCCAGAGGGAAGACAGGTTAAATATGCATGTACCCCCCCCCCCATAATACACTCCCATGGCCCAGAAGGAAGACAGGTTAAATATGCATGTACCCCCCCCCCCCAATACACTCCCATGGCCCAGAGGGAAGACAGGTTGCATATGCATGTACCCCCCCCCCCCACAACACACTCCCATGGCCCAGAGGGAAGACAGGTTGCATATGCATGTACCCCCCCCACAATACACTCCCATGGCCCAGAGGGCAGACAGGTTAAATATGCATGTACCCCCCCCCCCACAATAAACTCCCATGGCCCAGAGGGAAGACAGGTTGCATATGCATGTACCCACCCCTCCCCCCCCCACAATACACTCCCATGACCCAGAGGGAAGACAGGTTGCAAATGCATGTACCCCCCATAATACACTCCCATGGCCCAGAAGGAAGACAGGTTAAATATGCATGTACCCCCCCACAATACACTCCCATGGCCCAGAGGGAAGACAGGTTGCATATGCATGTAACCCCCCCCCCCTCCACAATACACTCACATGGCCCAGAGAGCAGACAGGTTGCATATGCATGTACCCCCCCCCACAATACACTCCCATGGCCCAGAGGGAAGACAGGTTAAATATGCATGTACCCCCCCACCCCCTACAATACACTCCCATGGCCCAGATGGCAGACAGGTTAAATATGCATGTAACCCCCCCCCCCACAATACACTCCCATGGCCCAGAGGTAAGACAGGTTAAATATGCATGTACCCCCCCCCCCCCTCCACGATACACTCCCATGGCCCAGAGAGCAGACAGGTTGCAAATGCATGTACCCCCCCACAATACCAATACACTCCCATGGCCCAGAGGGAAGACAGGTTGCATATGCATGTACCCCCCCCCCACAATACACTCCCATGGCCCAGAGGGAAGACAGGTTAAATATGCATGTACCCCCCCCCACAATACACTCCCATGGCCCAGAGGGCAGACAGGTTAAATATGCATGTACCCCCCCCACAATACACTCCCATGGCCGAGAGGGAAGACAGGTTAAATATGCATGTAACCCCCCCCCCTCCACAATACACTCCCATGGCCCAGAGAGCAGACAGGTTGCATATGCATGTACCCCCCCCACAATACACTCCCATGGCCCAGAGGGAAAACAGGTTAAATATGCATTTACCCCCCCCCCCCACCCCCACAATACACTCCCATGGCCCAGAGGGCAGACAGGTTAAATATGCATGTACCCCCCCCCCACAATACACTCCCATGGCTCAGAGGGAAGACAGGTTGCATATGCATGTACCCCCCCCCCCCCACAATACACTCCCATGGCCCAGAGGCAGACAGGTTAAATATGCATGTACCCACCCCCCCACAATACACTCCCATGGCCCAGAGGGCAGATAGGTTAAATATGCATATACCCCCCAACCCCCACAATACACTCCCATGGCCCAGAGGGCAGACAGGTTAAATATGCATGTACCCCCCCCCCCACAATACACTCCCATGGCCCAGAGAGCAGACAGGTTAAATATGCATGTACCCCCCCCCCCCACAATCCACTCCCATGGCCCAGAGGGAAGACAGGTTAAATATGCATGTACCCCCCCCCCACAATACACTCCCATGGCCCAGAGGGAAGACAGGTTAAATATGCATGTACCCCCCCACAATACACTCCCATGGCCCAGAGGGCAGACAGGTTGCATATGCATGTACCCCCCCCCACAATACACTCCCATGGCCCAGAGGGCAGACAGGTTAAATGTGCACGTACCCCCCCCCACAATACACTCCCATGGACCAGAGGGCAGGCAGGTTAAATATGCATGTACCCCCCCCCACAATACACTCCCATGGCCCAGAGGGAAGACAGGTTAAATATGCATGTACCCCCCCCCCCAACACACATAATATACTCCCATGGCCCAGAGGGAAGACATGTTAAATATGCATGTACCCCCCCCCCCCCCCCCACAATACACTCCCATGGCCCAGAGGGAAGACAGGTTAAATATGCATGTACCCCCCCCCCCCCACAATACACTCCCATGGCCCAGAGGGAAGACAGTTTGCATATGCATGTAACCCCCCCCCCACAATACACTCCCATGGCTGAGAGGGAAGACAGGTTGCATATGCATGTACCCCCCCCCACAATACACTCCCATGACCCAGAGGGAAGACAGGTTGCATATGCATGTACCCCCCCCACAATACACTGCCATGACCCAGAGGGAATACAGGTTGCATATGCATGTACCCCCCCCCCACAATACACTCCCATGACCCAGAGGGAAGACAGGTTGCATATGCATGTACCCCCCCACACAATACACTCCCATGGCCCAGAGGGCAGACAGGTTAAATATGCATGTACCCCCATCCCCCCACAATACACTCCCATGACCCAGAGGGAAGACAGGTTGCATATGCATGTCCCCCCCACACAATACCCTCCCATGGCCCAGAGGGCAGACAGGTTGCATATGCATGTACCCCCACCCCCCCACAATACACTCCCATGACCCAGAGGGAAGACAGGTTGCATATGCATGTACCCCCCCCACACAATACACTCCCATGACCCTGAGGGAAGACAGGTTGCATATGCATGTACCCCCCCCCCCCGCCACAATACACTCCCATGGCCCAGAGGGAAGACAGGTTGCATATGCATGTACCCCCCCCCCCCACAATACACTCCCATGGCTGAGAGGGAAGACAGGTTGCATATGCATGTACCCCCCCCACAATACACTCCCATGACCCAGAGGGAAGACAGGTTGCATATGCATGTACCCCCCCCCCACAATACACTCCCATGGTCCAGAGGGAAGACAGGTTGCATATGCATGTACCCCCCCCCCCGGCCACAATACACTCCCATGGCCCAGAGGGAAGACAGGTTGCATATGCATGTACCCCCCCCCCCCACAATACACTCCCATGCCTGAGAGGGAAGACAGGTTGCATATGCATGTACCCCCCCCACCATACACTCCCATGGCCCATTGGGAAGACAGGTTGCATATGCATGTACCCCCCCCCCCACAATACACTCCCATGGCCCAGAGGGAAGACAGGTTGCATATGCATGTCCCCCCGCCTTCACAATACACTCCCATGGCCCAGAGGGAAGACAGGTTGCATATGCATGTACCCCCCCCCCCACAATACACTCCCATGACTCAGAGGGAAGACAGGTTGCATATGCATGTACCCCCCCCCACAATACACTCCCATGACCCAGAGGGAAGACAGGTTGCACATGCATGTACCCCCCACCCCGCCACAATACACTCCCATGGCCCAGAGGGAAGACAGGTTGCATATGCATGTCCCCCCACACAATACACTCCCATGGCCGAGAGGGAAGACAGGTTGCATATGCATGTACCCCCCCCCCCCCCACAATACACTCCCATGACTCAGAGGGAAGACAGGTTGCATATGCATGTACCCCCCCCCCACAATACACTCCCATGACCCAGAGGGAAGACAGGTTGCACATGCATGTACCCCCCACCCCGCCACAATACACTCCCATGGCAGAGAGGTAAGACAGGTTACATATGCATGTCCCCCCACACAATACACTGCCATGGCCGAGAGGGAAGACAGGTTGCATATGCATGTACCCCCCCCCCCCACAATACACTCCCATGGCCCAGAGGGAAGACAGGTTGCATATGCATGTACCCCCCCCCCCACAATACACTCCCATGGCCCAGAGGGAAGACAGGTTGCATATGCATGTACCCCCCCCCCCCACAATACACTCCCATGGCTGAGAGGGAAGACAGGTTGCATATGCATGTACCCCCCCACAATACATTCCCATGACCCAGAGGGAAGACAGGTTGCATATGCATGTACCCCCCCCCCCACAATACACTCTCATGGCCCAGAGGGAAGACAGGTTGCATATGCATGTACCACCCCCCACAATACACTCCCATGGTCCAGAGGGAAGACAGGTTGCATATGCATGTACCCCCCCCCCCCGGCCACAATACACTCCCATGGCCCAGAGGGAAGACAGGTTGCATATGCATGTACCCCCCCCCACAATACACTCCCATGCCTGAGAGGGAAGACAGGTTGCATATGCATGTACCCCCCCACCATACACTCCCATGGCCCATTGGGGAAGACAGGTTGCATATGCATGTACCCCCCCCCCACAATACACTCCCATGGCCCAGAGGGAAGACAGGTTGCATATGCATGTCCCCCCGCCTCCACAATACACTCCCATGGCCCAGAGGGAAGACAGGTTGCATATGCATGTACCCCCCCCCCCCCCCCACAATACACTCCCATGACTCAGAGGGAAGACAGGTTGCATATGCATGTACCCCCCCCGCAATACACTCCCATGACCCAGAGGGAAGACAGGTTGCACATGCATGTACCCCCACCCCGCCACAATACACTCCCATGGCCCAGAGGGAAGACAGGTTGCATATGCATGTCCCCCCACACAATACACTCCCATGGCCGAGAGGGAAGACAGGTTGCATATGCATGTACCCCCCCCCACAATACACTCCCATTGCCCAGAGGGAAGACAGGTTGCATATGCATGTACCCCCCCCCACAATACACTCCCATGGCCCAGAGGGAAGACAGGTTGCAAATGCATGTACCCCCTCCCCCACCATACACTCTCATGGCCCAGAGGGAAGACAGGTTTAATATGCATGTACCCCCCCCCCACAATACACTCCCATGGTCCAGAGGGAAGACAGGTTGCATATGCATGTACCCCCCCACAATACACTCCCATGGCCCAGAGGGCAGACAGGTTAAATGTGCATGTACCCCCCCCACAATACACTCCCATGGCCCAGAGGGCAGACAGGTTGCATATGCATGTATCCCCCCCCCACAATACACTCCCATGGCCCAGAGGGAAGACAGGTTGCATATGCATGTACTCCCCCCCCCCACAATACACTCCCATGACCCAGAGGGAAGACAGGTTAAATATGCATGTACCCCCCCCCCCCATAATACACTCCCATGGCCCAGAAGGAAGACAGGTTAAATATGCATGTACCCCCACCCCACAATACACTCCCATGGCCCAGAGGGAAGACAGGTTGCATATGCATGTACCCCCCCCACAACACACTCCCATGGCCCAGAGGGAAGACAGGTTGCATATGCATGTACCCCCCCCCCACAATACACTCCCATGGCCCAGAGGGCAGACAGGTTAAATATGCATGTACCCCCCCCCCCCACAATAAACTCCCATGACCCAGAGGGAAGACAGGTTGCATATGCATGTACCCCCCCACAATACACTCCCATGACCCAGAGGGAAGACAGGTTGCAAATGCATGTACCCCCCATAATACACTCCCATGGCCCAGAAGGAAGACAGGTTAAATATGAATGTACCCCCCCCCCCCACAATACACTCCCATGGCCCAGAGGGAAGACAGGTTGCATATGCATGTACCCCCCCCCCCCACAATACACTCCCATGGCCCAGAGGGCAGACAGGTTAAATATGCATGTACCCCCCCACAATAAACTCCCATGGCCCAGAGGGCAGACAGGTTAAATATGCATGTAACCCCCCCCCCTCCACAATACACTCCCATGGCCCAGAGAGCAGACAGGTTGCATATGCATGTACCCCCCCCCCACAATACACTCCCATGGCCCAGAGGGAAGACAGGTTAAATATGCATGTACCGCCCCCCCCCCACACCCCCACAATACACTCCCATGGCCCAGAGGGCAGACAGGTTAAATATGCATGTACCCCCCCACAATACACTCCCATGGCCCAGAGGGAAGACAGGTTGCATATGCATGTACCCCCCCCCCACCCCCACAATATACTCCCATGGCCCAGAGGGCAGACAGGTTAAATATGCATGTACCCCCCCCCCCCCACAATACACTCCCATGGACCAGAGGGCAGGCAGGTTAAATATGCATGTACCCCTCCCCACAATACACTCCCATGGCCCAGAGGTAAGACAGGTTAAATATGCATGTACCCCCCCCCACAATACACTCCCATGGCCCAGAGAGCAGACAGGTTGCAAATGCATGTACCCCCCCACAATACCAATACACTCCCATGGCCCAGAGGGAAGACAGGTTGCATATGCATGTACCCACCCCCCCCCACAATACACTCCCATGGCCCAGAGGGAAGACAGGTTAAATATGCATGTACCCCCCCCCCCACAATACACTCCCATGGCCCAGAGGGCAGACAGGTTAAATATGCATCTACCCCCCCCCCCCACAATACACTCCCATGGCCCAGAGGGAAGACAGGTTGCATATGCATGTACCCCCCCCGCAATACACTCCCATGACCCAGAGGGAAGACAGGTTGCACATGCATGTACCCCCACCCCGCCACAATACACTCCCATGGCCCAGAGGGAAGACAGGTTGCATATGCATGTCCCCCCACACAATACACTCCCATGGCCGAGAGGGAAGACAGGTTGCATATGCATGTACCCCCCCCCACAATACACTCCCATTGCCCAGAGGGAAGACAGGTTGCATATGCATGTACCCCCCCACAATACACTCCCATGGCCCAGAGGGAAGACAGGTTGCAAATGCATGTACCCCCTCCCCCACCATACACTCTCATGGCCCAGAGGGAAGACAGGTTTAATATGCATGTACCCCCCCCCCACAATACACTCCCATGGTCCAGAGGGAAGACAGGTTGCATATGCATGTACCCCCCCACAATACACTCCCATGGCCCAGAGGGCAGACAGGTTAAATGTGCATGTACCCCCCCCACAATACACTCCCATGGCCCAGAGGGCAGACAGGTTGCATATGCATGTATCCCCCCCCCCACAATACACTCCCATGGCCCAGAGGGAAGACAGGTTGCATATGCATGTACTCCCCCCCCCCACAATACACTCCCATGACCCAGAGGGAAGACAGGTTAAATATGCATGTACCCCCCCCCCCCCCCATAATACACTCCCATGGCCCAGAAGGAAGACAGGTTAAATATGCATGTACCCCCACCCCACAATACACTCCCATGGCCCAGAGGGAAGACAGGTTGCATATGCATGTACCCCCCCCACAACACACTCCCATGGCCCAGAGGGAAGACAGGTTGCATATGCATGTACCCCCCCCCCACAATACACTCCCATGGCCCAGAGGGCAGACAGGTTAAATATGCATGTACCCCCCCCCCCCACAATAAACTCCCATGACCCAGAGGGAAGACAGGTTGCATATGCATGTACCCCCCCACAATACACTCCCATGACCCAGAGGGAAGACAGGTTGCAAATGCATGTACCCCCCATAATACACTCCCATGGCCCAGAAGGAAGACAGGTTAAATATGAATGTACCCCCCCCCACAATACACTCCCATGGCCCAGAGGGAAGACAGGTTGCATATGCATGTACCCCCCCCCCACAATACACTCCCATGGCGCAGAGGGCAGACAGGTTAAATATGCATGTACCCCCCCACAATAAACTCCCATGGCCCAGAGGGCAGACAGGTTAAATATGCATGTAACCCCCCCCCCCTCCACAATACACTCCCATGGCCCAGAGAGCAGACAGGTTGCATATGCATGTACCCCCCCCCCCCACAATACACTCCCATGGCCCAGAGGGAAGACAGGTTAAATATGCATGTACCGCCCCCCCCCACACCCCCACAATACACTCCCATGGCCCAGAGGGCAGACAGGTTAAATATGCATGTACCCCCCCACAATACACTCCCATGGCCCAGAGGGAAGACAGGTTGCATATGCATGTACCCCCCCCCCCCCACCCCCACAATATACTCCCATGGCCCAGAGGGCAGACAGGTTAAATATGCATGTACCCCCCCCCCCCCCCACAATACACTCCCATGGACCAGAGGGCAGGCAGGTTAAATATGCATGTACCCCTCCCCACAATACACTCCCATGGCCCAGAGGTAAGACAGGTTAAATATGCATGTACCCCCCCCCCCACAATACACTCCCATGGCCCAGAGAGCAGACAGGTTGCAAATGCATGTACCCCCCCACAATACCAATACACTCCCATGGCCCAGAGGGAAGACAGGTTGCATATGCATGTACCCACCCCCCCCACAATACACTCCCATGGCCCAGAGGGAAGACAGGTTAAATATGCATGTACCCCCCCCCCCCCACAATACACTCCCATGGCCCAGAGGGCAGACAGGTTAAATATGCATCTACCCCCCCCCCCCCCCCACAATACACTCCCATGGCCCAGAGGGAAGGCAGGTTGCATATGCATGTACCCCCCCCCCCCACAATACACTCCCATGGCCCAGAGGGAAAACAGGTTAAATATGCATGTACCCCCCCCCACCCCCACAATACACTCCCATGGCCCAGGGGGCAGACAGGTTAAATATGCATGTACCCCCCCCCCCACAATACACTCCCATGGCTCAGAGGGAAGACAGGTTAAATGTGCATGTACCCCCCCCCCCCCCACAATACACTCCCATGGACCAGAGGGCAGGCAGGTTAAATATGCATGTACCACCCCCCCCCCCCCCACAATACACTCCCATGGCCCAGAGGGAAGACAGGTTAAATATGCATGTACCCCCCCCCCCCAACACACACAATATACTCCCATGGCCCAGAGGGAAGACATGTTAAATATGCATGTACCCCCCCCCCCACAATACACTCCCATGGCCCAGAGGGAAGACAGGTTAAATATGCATGTACCCCCCCCCCCACCCCCACAATGCACTCCCATGGCCCAGAGGGCAGACAGGTTGTATATGCATGTAACCCCCCCCCCACAATACACACCCATGGCCCAGAGGGAAGACAGGTTGCATATGCATGTCTCCCCCCCCACAATACACTCCCATGGCCCAGAGGGAAGGCAGGTTGCATATGCATGTACCCCCCCCCCCCACCTCCACAATACACTCCCATGGCCCAGAGGGAAGACAGGTTGCATATGCATGTACCCCACCCCCACAATACACTCCCATGGCCCAGAGGGAAGATAGGTTAAATATGCATGTACCCCCCCACAATACACTCGCATGGCCCAGAGGGCAGACAGGTTAAATAATCATGTACCCCCCGACAATACACTCCCATGGCCCAGAGGGAAGACAGGTTGCATATGCATGTACCCCCCCCCCCCTCCACAATACACTCCCATGACCCAGAGGGAAGACAGGTTGCACATGCATGTACCCCCCCGCCACAATACACTCCCATGGCCCAGAGGGAAGACAGGTTGCATGTGCATGTACCCCCCCCCCCCCACAATACACTCCCATGGCCCAGAGGGAAGACAGGTTAAATATGCATGTATCCCCCCCCCCCCACCCCCACAATGCACTCCCATGGCCCAGAGGGAAGACAGGTTAAATATGCATGTACTATGCATGTACCACCCCTCCCCCCCACAATACACTCCCATGGCCCAGAGGGCAGGCAGGTTGCATATGCATGTACCCCCCCCCCCCACAATACACTCCCATGGCCCAGAGGGCAGACAGGTTGTATATGCATGTAACCCCCCCCCCACAATACACACCCATGGCCCAGAGGGAAGACAGGTTGCATATGCATGTACCCCCCCCACCCCCACAATACACTCCCATGGCCCAGAGGGAAGACAGGTTGCATATGCATGTACCCCCCCCACCCCCACAATACACTCCCATGGCCCAGAGGGAAGACAGGTTGCATATGCATGTACCCCCCCCACAATACACTCCCATGGCCAGAGGGAAGATAGGTTAAATATGCATGTACCCCCCCACAATACACTCGCATGGCCCAGAGGGCAGACAGGTTAAATAATCATGTACCCCCCGACAATACACTCCCATGGCCCAGAGGGAAGACAGGTTGCATATGCATGTACCCCCCCCACAATACACTCCCATGACCCAGAGGGAAGACAGGTTGCACATGCATGTACCCCCCCCCGCCACAATACACTCCCATGGCCCAGAGGGAAGACAGGTTGCATGTGCATGTACCCCCCCCACAATACACTCCCATGGCCCAGAGGGAAGACAGGTTGCACATGCATGTACCCCCCCGCCACAATACACTCGCATGGCCCAGAGGGCAGACAGGTTAAATAATCATGTACCCCCCGACAATACACTCCCATGGCCCAGAGGGAAGACAGGTTGCATATGCATGTACCCCCCACACAATACACTCCCATGTCCGAGAGGGAAGAAAGGTTGCATATGCATGTACCCCTCCACCCCCCCCACAATACACTCCCATGATCCAGAGGGAATACAGGTTGCATATGCATGTACCCCCCCACAATACACTCCCATGACCCAGAGGGAAGACAGGTTAAATATGCATGTATCCCCCCCACAATACACTCCCATGGCCCAGAGGGCAGACAGGTTGCATATGCATGTACCCCCCCCCCCCACAATACACACCCATGGCCCAGAGGGAAGACAGGTTGCATATGCATGTCCCCCCCCCCACAATACACTCCCATGGCCCAGAGGGAAGACAGGTTGCATATGCATGTACCCCCCCCCCCCCACCCCCACAATACACTCCCATGGCCCAGAGGGAAGACAGGTTGCATATGCATGTACCCCCCCTACAATACACTCCCATGACCCAGAGGGAAGACAGGTTGCATATGCATGTACCCCCCCCCACAATACACTCCCATGACCCAGAGGGAAGACAGGTTGCATATGCATGTACCCCCCCCACACAATACACTCCCATGGCCCAGAGGGCAGACAGGTTAAATATGCATGTACCCCCCCACAATACACTCCCATGGCCCAGAGGGCAGACAGGTTAAATATGCTTGTACCCCCACCCCCCCCACAATACACTCCCATGACCCAGAGGGAAGACAGGTTGCATATGCATGTCCCCCCCACACAATACCCTCCCATGGCCCAGAGGGCAGACAGGTTGCATATGCATGTACCCCCACCCCCCCACAATACACTCCCATGACCCAGAGGGAAGACAGGTTGCATATGCATGTACCCCCCCCACACAATACACTCCCATGACCCAGAGGGAAGACAGGTTGCATATGCATGTACCCCCCCCCGCCACAATACACTCCCATGGCCCAGAGGGAAGACAGGTTGCATATGCATGTACCCCCCCACAATACACTCCCATGGCTGAGAGGGAAGACAGGTTGCATATGCATGTACCCCCCCCCACAATACACTCCCATGACCCAGAGGGAAGACAGGTTGCATATGCATGTACCCCCCCACAATACACTCCCATGGCCCATTGGGAAGACAGGTTGCATATGCATGTACCCCCCCACAATACACTCTCATGGCCCAGAGGGAAGACAGGTTGCATATGCATGTACCCCCCCCCCACAATACACTCCCATGGTCCAGAGGGAAGACAGGTTGCATATGCATGTACCCCCCCCCCCACGCCACAATACACTCCCATGGCCCAGAGGGAAGACAGGTTGCATATGCATGTACCCCCCCCACAATACACTCCCATGGCTGAGAGGGAAGACAGGTTGCATATGCATGTACCCCCCCCCACCATACAGTCCCATGGCCCATTGGGAAGACAGGTTGCATATGCATGTACCCCCCCCACAATACACTCCCATGGCCCAGAGGGAAGACAGGTTGCATATGCATGTCCCCCCGCCTCCACAATACACTCCCATGGCCCAGAGGGAAGACAGGTTGCACATGCATGTACCCCCCACCCCGCCACAATACACTCCCATGGCCCAGAGGGAAGACAGGTTGCATATGCATGTACCCCCCCCACAATACACTCCCATGGCCCAGAGGGCAGACAGGTTAAATATGCATGTACCCCCCCCCACAATAAACTCCCATGACCCAGAGGGAAGACAGGTTGCATATGCATGTACCCACCCCTCCCCCCCCCACAATACACTCCCATGACCCAGAGGGAAGACAGGTTGCAAATGCATGTACCCCCCATAATACACTCCCATGGCCCAGAAGGAAGACAGGTTAAATATGCATGTACCCCCCCCCACAATACACTCCCATGGCCCAGAGGGAAGACAGGTTGCATATGCATGTAACCCCCCCCCTCCACAATACACTCCCATGGCCCAGAGAGCAGACAGGTTGCATATGCATGTACCCCCCCCCCACAATACACTCCCATGGCCCAGAGGGAAGACAGGTTAAATATGCATGTACCCCCCCCCCCACCCCCACAATACACTCCCATGGCCCAGAGGGCAGACAGGTTAAATATGCATGTAACCCCCCCCCACAATACACTCCCATGGCCCAGAGGTAAGACAGGTTAAATATGCATGTACCCCCCCCCCCCTCCACAATACACTCCCATGGCCCAGAGAGCAGACAGGTTGCAAATGCATGTACCCCCCCACAATACCAATACACTCCCATGGCCCAGAGGGAAGACAGGTTGCATATGCATGTACCCCCCCCCCCCACAATACACTCCCATGGCCCAGAGGGAAGACAGGTTAAATATGCATGTACCCCCCCCCACAATACACTCCCATGGCCCAGAGGGCAGACAGGTTAAATATGCATGTACCCCCCCCCCACAATACACTCCCATGGCCCAGAGGGAAGACAGGTTAAATATGCATGTAACCCCCCCCACAATACACTCCCATGGCCCAGAGGGAAAACAGGTTAAATATGCATTTACCCCCCCCCCCACCCCCACAATACACTCCCATGGCCCAGAGGGCAGACAGGTTAAATATGCATGTACCCCCCCCCACAATACACTCCCATGGCTCAGAGGGAAGACAGGTTGCATATGCATGTACCCCCCCCCACAATACACTCCCATGGCCCAGAGGCAGACAGGTTAAATATGCATGTACCCACCCCCCCACAATACACTCCCATGGCCCAGAGGGCAGATAGGTTAAATATGCATATACCCCCCAACCCCCACAATACACTCCCATGGCCCAGAGGGCAGACAGGTTAAATATGCATGTACCCCCCCCCCACAATACACTCCCATGGCCCAGAGAGCAGACAGGTTAAATATGCATGTACCCCCCCCACCCACAATCCACTCCCATGGCCCAGAGGGAAGACAGGTTAAATATGCATGTACCCCCCCCCCCACAATACACTCCCATGGCCCAGAGGGAAGACAGGTTAAATATGCATGTACCCCCCCCCCCACAATACACTCCCATGGCCCAGAGAGCAGACAGGTTAAATATGCATGTACCCCCCCCCCCACAATCCACTCCCATGGCCCAGAGGGAAGACAGGTTAAATATGCATGTACCCCCCCCCCCCACAATACACTCCCATGGCCCAGAGGGAAGACAGGTTAAATATGCATGTACCCCCCCACAATACACTCCCATGGCCCAGAGGGCAGACAGGTTGCATATGCATGTACCCCCCCCACAATACACTCCCATGGCCCAGAGGGCAGACAGGTTAAATGTGCACGTACCCCCCCCCCACAATACACTCCCATGGACCAGAGGGCAGGCAGGTTAAATATGCATGTACCCCCCCCCACAATACACTCCCATGGCCCAGAGGGAAGACAGGTTAAATATGCATGTACCCCCCCCCCAACACACATAATATACTCCCATGGCCCAGAGGGAAGACATGTTAAATATGCATGTACCCCCCCCCCCAATACACTCCCATGGCCCAGAGGGAAGACAGGTTAAATATGCATGTACCCCCCCCCCACAATACACTCCCATGGCCCAGAGGGAAGACAGTTTGCATATGCATGTAACCCCCCCCCCACAATACACTCCCATGGCTGAGAGGGAAGACAGGTTGCATATGCATGTACCCCCCCCCCCACAATACACTCCCATGACCCAGAGGGAAGACAGGTTGCATATGCATGTACCCCCCCACACAATACACTCCCATGGCCCAGAGGGCAGACAGGTTAAATATGCATGTACCCCCACCCCCCCACAATACACTCCCATGACCCAGAGGGAAGACAGGTTGCATATGCATGTCCCCCCCACACAATACCCTCCCATGGCCCAGAGGGCAGACAGGTTGCATATGCATGTACCCCCCCCACAATACACTCCCATGGCTGAGAGGGAAGACAGGTTGCATATGCATGTACCCCCCCCACAATACACTCCCATGACCCAGAGGGAAGACAGGTTGCATATGCATGTACCCCCCCCCCCATCGGCCACAATACACTCCATTGGCCCAGAGGGAAGACAGGTTGCATATGCATGTACCCCCCCCCCCACAATACACTCCCATGCCTGAGAGGGAAGACAGGTTGCATATGCATGTACCCCCCCCACCATACACTCCCATGGCCCATTGGGAAGACAGGTTGCATATGCATGTACCCCCCCCCCCCACAATACACTCCCATGGCCCAGAGGGAAGACAGGTTGCATATGCATGTCCCCCCGCCTCCACAATACACTCCCATGGCCCAGAGGGAAGACAGGTTGCATATGCATGTACCCCCCCCCACAATACACTCCCATGACTCAGAGGGAAGACAGGTTGCATATGCATGTACCCCCCCCCACAATACACTCCCATGACCCAGAGGGAAGACAGGTTGCACATGCATGTACCCCCCACCCCGCCACAATACACTCCCATGGCCCAGAGGGAAGACAGGTTGCATATGCATGTCCCCCCACACAATACACTCCCATGGCCGAGAGGGAAGACAGGTTGCATATGCATGTACCCCCCCCCCCACAATACACTCCCATGACTCAGAGGGAAGACAGGTTGCATATGCATGTACCCCCCCCACAATACACTCCCATGACCCAGAGGGAAGACAGGTTGCACATGCATGTACCCCCCACCCCGCCACAATACACTCCCATGGCAGAGAGGTAAGACAGGTTGCATATGCATGTCCCCCCACACAATACACTCCCATGGCCGAGAGGGAAGACAGGTTGCATATGCATGTACCCCCCCCCACAATACACTCCCATGGCCCAGAGGGAAGACAGGTTGCATATGCATGTACCCCCCCCCCACAATACACTCCCATGGCCCAGAGGGAAGACAGGTTGCATATGCATGTACCCCCCCCCCCACAATACACTCCCATGGCTGAGAGGGAAGACAGGTTGCATATGCATGTACCCCCCCACAATACACTCCCATGACCCAGAGGGAAGACAGGTTGCATATGCATGTACCCCCCCCCCACAATACACTCTCATGGCCCAGAGGGAAGACAGGTTGCATATGCATGTACCACCCCCCACAATACACTCCCATGGTCCAGAGGGAAGACAGGTTGCATATGCATGTACCCCCCCCGGCCACAATACACTCCCATGGTCCAGAGGGAAGACAGGTTGCATATGCATGTACCCCCCCCCCCACAATACACTCCCATGCCTGAGAGGGAAGACAGGTTGCATATGCATGTACCCCCCCACCATACACTCCCATGGCCCATTGGGAAGACAGGTTGCATATGCATGTACCCCCCCCCCCCACAATACACTCCCATGGCCCAGAGGGAAGACAGGTTGCATATGCATGTCCCCCCGCCTCCACAATACACTCCCATGGCCCAGAGGGAAGACAGGTTGCATATGCATGTACCCCCCCCCCCCACAATACACTCCCATGACTCAGAGGGAAGACAGGTTGCATATGCATGTACCCCCCCCACAATACACTCCCATGACCCAGAGGGAAGACAGGTTGCACATGCATGTACCCCCACCCCGCCACAATACACTCCCATGGCCCAGAGGGAAGACAGGTTGCATATGCATGTCCCCCCACACAATACACTCCCATGGCCGAGAGGGAAGACAGGTTGCATATGCATGTACCCCCCCCCACAATACACTCCCATTGCCCAGAGGGAAGACAGGTTGCATATGCATGTACCCCCCCACAATACACTCCCATGGCCCAGAGGGAAGACAGGTTGCAAATGCATGTACCCCCTCCCCCACCATACACTCTCATGGCCCAGAGGGAAGACAGGTTTAATATGCATGTACCCCCCCCCCCACAATACACTCCCATGGTCCAGAGGGAAGACAGGTTGCATATGCATGTACCCCCCCACAATACACTCCCATGGCCCAGAGGGCAGACAGGTTAAATGTGCATGTACCCCCCCCACAATACACTCCCATGGCCCAGAGGGCAGACAGGTTGCATATGCATGTATCCCCCCCCACAATACACTCCCATGGCCCAGAGGGAAGACAGGTTGCATATGCATGTACTCCCCCCCCCCACAATACACTCCCATGACCCAGAGGGAAGACAGGTTAAATATGCATGTACCCCCCCCCCCCATAATACACTCCCATGGCCCAGAAGGAAGACAGGTTAAATATGCATGTACCCCCACCCCACAATACACTCCCATGGCCCAGAGGGAAGACAGGTTGCATATGCATGTACCCCCCCCACAACACACTCCCATGGCCCAGAGGGAAGACAGGTTGCATATGCATGTACCCCCCCCCCCACAATACACTCCCATGGCCCAGAGGGCAGACAGGTTAAATATGCATGTACCCCCCCCACAATAAACTCCCATGACCCAGAGGGAAGACAGGTTGCATATGCATGTACCCCCCCACAATACACTCCCATGACCCAGAGGGAAGACAGGTTGCAAATGCATGTACCCCCCATAATACACTCCCATGGCCCAGAAGGAAGACAGGTTAAATATGAATGTACCCCCCCCCCCACAATACACTCCCATGGCCCAGAGGGAAGACAGGTTGCATATGCATGTACCCCCCCCCCACAATACACTCCCATGGCCCAGAGGGCAGACAGGTTAAATATGCATGTACCCCCCCACAATAAACTCCCATGGCCCAGAGGGCAGACAGGTTAAATATGCATGTAACCCCCCCCCCTCCACAATACACTCCCATGGCCCAGAGAGCAGACAGGTTGCATATGCATGTACCCCCCCCACAATACACTCCCATGGCCCAGAGGGAAGACAGGTTAAATATGCATGTACCGCCCCCCCCACACCCCCACAATACACTCCCATGGCCCAGAGGGCAGACAGGTTAAATATGCATGTACCCCCCCACAATACACTCCCATGGCCCAGAGGGAAGACAGGTTGCATATGCATGTACCCCCCCCCCACCCCCACAATATACTCCCATGGCCCAGAGGGCAGACAGGTTAAATATGCATGTACCCCCCCCCCCACAATACACTCCCATGGACCAGAGGGCAGGCAGGTTAAATATGCATGTACCCCTCCCCACAATACACTCCCATGGCCCAGAGGTAAGACAGGTTAAATATGCATGTACCCCCCCCCACAATACACTCCCATGGCCCAGAGAGCAGACAGGTTGCAAATGCATGTACCCCCCCACAATACCAATACACTCCCATGGCCCAGAGGGAAGACAGGTTGCATATGCATGTACCCACCCCCCCCCCCACAATACACTCCCATGGCCCAGAGGGAAGACAGGTTAAATATGCATGTACCCCCCCCCCCCACAATACACTCCCATGGCCCAGAGGGCAGACAGGTTAAATATGCATCTACCCCCCCCACAATACACTCCCATGGCCCAGAGGGAAGGCAGGTTGCATATGCATGTACCCCCCCCCCCACAATACACTCCCATGGCCCAGAGGGAAAACAGGTTAAATATGCATGTACCCCCCCCCCCCACCCCCACAATACACTCCCATGGCCCAGGGGGCAGACAGGTTAAATATGCATGTACCCCCCCCCCCCCCACAATACACTCCCATGGCTCAGAGGGAAGACAGGTTAAATGTGCATGTACCCCCCCCCCCCACAATACACTCCCATGGACCAGAGGGCAGGCAGGTTAAATATGCATGTACCACCCCCCCCCCCCCCACAATACACTCCCATGGCCCAGAGGGAAGACAGGTTAAATATGCATGTACCCCCCCCCAACACACACAATATACTCCCATGGCCCAGAGGGAAGACATGTTAAATATGCATGTACCCCCCCCCCACAATACACTCCCATGGCCCAGAGGGAAGACAGGTTAAATATGCATGTACCCCCCCCCCCACCCCCACAATGCACTCCCATGGCCCAGAGGGAAGACAGGTTAAATATGCATGTACTATGCATGTACCACCCCTCCCCCCCACAATACACTCCCATGGCCCAGAGGGCAGACAGGTTCCATATGCATGTACCCCCCCCCACAATACACTCCCATGGCCCAGAGGGCAGACAGGTTGTATATGCATGTAACCCCCCCCCCCCACAATACACACCCATGGCCCAGAGGGAAGACAGGTTGCATATGCATGTCTCCCCCCCCCACAATACACTCCCATGGCCCAGAGGGAAGGCAGGTTGCATATGCATGTACCCCCCCCCCCCCACCTCCACAATACACTCCCATGGCCCAGAGGGAAGACAGGTTGCATATGCATGTACCCCACCCCCACAATACACTCCCATGGCCCAGAGGGAAGATAGGTTAAATATGCATGTACCCCCCCCACAATACACTCGCATGGCCCAGAGGGCAGACAGGTTAAATAATCATGTACCCCCGACAATACACTCCCATGGCCCAGAGGGAAGACAGGTTGCATATGCATGTACCCCCCCCCTCCACAATACACTCCCATGACCCAGAGGGAAGACAGGTTGCACATGCATGTACCCCCCCGCCACAATACACTCCCATGGCCCAGAGGGAAGACAGGTTGCATGTGCATGTACCCCCCCCCCACAATACACTCCCATGGCCCAGAGGGAAGACAGGTTAAATATGCATGTACCCCCCCCCCCCCCACCCCCACAATGCACTCCCATGGCCCAGAGGGAAGACAGGTTAAATATGCATGTACTATGCATGTACCACCCCTCCCCCCCACAATACACTCCCATGGCCCAGAGGGCAGGCAGGTTGCATATGCATGTACCCCCCCCCCCCACAATACACTCCCATGGCCCAGAGGGCAGACAGGTTGTATATGCATGTAACCCCCCCCCCCACAATACACACCCATGGCCCAGAGGGAAGACAGGTTGCATATGCATGTACCCCCCCCCCCCACAATACACTCCCATGGCCAGAGGGAAGATAGGTTAAATATGCATGTACCCCCCCACAATACACTCGCATGGCCCAGAGGGCAGACAGGTTAAATAATCATGTACCCCCCGACAATACACTCCCATGGCCCAGAGGGAAGACAGGTTGCATATGCATGTACCCCCCCCCCCACAATACACTCCCATGACCCAGAGGGAAGACAGGTTGCACATGCATGTACCCCCCCCGCCACAATACACTCCCATGGCCCAGAGGGAAGACAGGTTGCATGTGCATGTACCCCCCCCACAATACACTCCCATGGCCCAGAGGGAAGACAGGTTGCACATGCATGTACCCCCCCGCCACAATACACTCGCATGGCCCAGAGGGCAGACAGGTTAAATAATCATGTACCCCCCGACAATACACTCCCATGGCCCAGAGGGAAGACAGGTTGCATATGCATGTACCCCCCACACAATACACTCCCATGTCCGAGAGGGAAGAAAGGTTGCATATGCATGTACCCCTCCACCCCCCCCACAATACACTCCCATGATCCAGAGGGAATACAGGTTGCATATGCATGTACCCCCCCACAATACACTCCCATGACCCAGAGGGAAGACAGGTTAAATATGCATGTATCCCCCCCACAATACACTCCCATGGCCCAGAGGGCAGACAGGTTGCATATGCATGTACCCCCCCCCCCCACAATACACTCCCATGGCCCAGAGGGCAGACAGGTTAAATATGCATGTACCCCCCCCCAAAAATAAACTCCCATGGCCCAGAGGGAAGACAGGTTGCATATGCATGTACCCCCCCCCCCCCCACAATACACTCCCATGACCCAGAGGGAAGACAGGTTGCATATGAATGTACCCCCCCCCCCCACAATACACTCCCATGGCCCAGAGGGAAGACAGGTTGCATATGCATGTACCCCCCCCACAATACACTCCCATGACCCAGAGGGAAGACAGGTTGCGTATGCATGTACCCCCCACCCCCATAATACACTCTCATGGCCCAGAGGGCAGACAGGTTAAATATGCATGTACCCCCCCCACAATACACTCCCATGTCCGAGAGGCAAGACAGGTTGCATATGCATGTACCACCCCCCCCCCACAATACACTCCCATGACCCAGAGGGAAGACAGGTTGCATATGCATGTACCCACCCCCCCCCCCACAATACACTCCCATGACCCAGAGGGAAGACAGGTTGCAACTGCATGTACCCCCCCCCCCACAATACACTCCCATGGCCGAGAGGGAGGACAGGTTAAATATGCATGTACCCCCCCCCGCACAATACACTCCCATGGCCCAGAGGGAAGACAGGTTGCATATGCATGTACCCCCCCCCCACAATAAACTCCCATGGCCCAGAGGCCAGACAGGTTAAATATGCATGTACCCCCCCCCACAATAAACTCCCATGGCCCAGAGGCCAGACAGGTTAAATATGCATGTACACCCCCCCCCCCCCACAATACACTCTCATGGCCCAGAGGGCAGACAGGTTAAATATGCATGTACCCCCCCCACAATACACTCCCATGGCCCAGAGGGGAAGACAGGTTAAATATGCATGTGCCCCCCCCATCCCCACAATACACTCCCATGGCCCAGAGGGAAGACAGGTTGCATATGCCTGTACCCCCCCCACAATACACTCCCATGGCCCAGAGGGAAGACAGGTTGCGTATGCATGTACCCCCCCCCCCCACAATACACTCTCATGGCCCAGAGGGCAGACAGGTTAAATATGCATGTACCCCCCCCCCCACAATACACTCCCATGTCCGAGAGGGAAGACAGGTTGCATATGCATGTACCCACCCATCCCCCCACAATACACTCCCATGACCCAGAGGGAAGACAGGTTGCATATGCATGTACCCACCCCCCCCCACAATACACTCCCATGAGCCAGAGGGAAGACAGGTTGCATATGCATGTACCCACCCCCCCACAATACACTCCCATGGCCGAGAGGGAAGACAGGTTGCATATGCATGTACCCCCCCCCCACAATACACTCCCATGACCCAGAGGGAAGACAGGTTGCGTATGCATGTACCCCACCCCCCCACAATACACTGTCATGGCCCAGAGGGCAGACAGGTTAAATATACATGTACCCCCCCCCACAATACACTCCCATGTCCGAGAGGGAAGACAGGTTGCATATGCATGTACCCCCCCACCCCCCCACAATACACTCCCATGACCCAGAGGGAAGACAGGTTGCATATGCATGTACCCACTCCCCCCCACAATACACTCCCATGACCCAGAGGGAAGACAGGTTGCAAATGCATGTACCCCCCCACAATACACTCCCATGGCCCAGAGGGCAGACAGGTTAAATATGCATGTACCCCCCCACAATAAACTCCCATGGCCCAGAGGGCAGACAGGTTAAATATGCATGTAACCCCCCCTCCACAATACACTCCCATGGCCCAGAGAGCAGACAGGTTGTATATGCATGTACCCCCCCCCACAATACACTCCCATGGCCCAGAGGGAAGACAGGTTAAATATGCATGTCCTCCCCCACCCCCACAATACACTCCCATGGCCCAGATGGCAGACAGGTTAAATATGCATGTACCCCCCCCCCCACAATACACTCCCATGGCTCAGAGGGAAGACAGGTTGCATATGCATGTACCCCCCCACCCCCACAATATACTCCCATGGCCCAGAGGGCAGACAGGTTAAATATGCATGTACCCCCCCCCCCCCACAATACACTCCCATGGACCAGAGAGCAGGGAGGTTAAATATGCATGTACCCCCCCCCCCCAAAATACACTCCCATGGCCCATAGGGAAGACAGGTTGCATATGCATGTACCCCCCCCCCCCAACCCCACAATATACTCCCATGGCCCAGAGGGCAGACAGGTTAAATATGCATGTACCCCCCCCCACAATACACTCCCATGGCTCAGAGGGAAGACAGGTTGCATATGCATGTACTCCCCCCCCCACCCCCACAATATACTCCCATGGCCCAGAGGGCAGACAGGTTAAATATGCATGTACCCCCCCCCACAATACACTCCCATGGACCAGAGGGCAGGCAGGTTAAATATGCATGTACCCCCCCCCCCCAAAATACACTCCCATGGCCCAGAGGGAAGACAGGTTAAATATGCATGTACCCCCCCCCACAATACACTCCCGTGGCCCAGAGGGCAGACAGGTTAAATATGCATGTACCCCCCCCCACAATACACCCCCATGGCCCAGAGGGCAGGCAGGTTAAATATGCATGTACCCCCCCCCCCACAATACACTCCCATGGCCCAGAGGGAAGACAGGTTGCATATGCATGTACCCCCCCCCCCACAATACACCCCCATGGCCCAGAGGGCAGACAGGTTGCATATGCATGTACCCCCCCCCCCCCCCCACAATACACTCCCATGGCCCAGAGAGCAGAAAGGTTGCATATGCATGTACCCCCCCCCCAATACACTCCCATGGCCCAGAGGGCAGGCAGGTTGCAAATGCATGTACCCCCCCCCCCACAATACACTCCCATCGCCCAGAGGGCAGAAAGGTTGCATATGCATGTACCCCCCTCCCCAATACACTCCCATGGCCCAGAGGGAAGACAGGTTGCAAATGCATGTACCCCCCCCCCACAATACACTCCCATGGCCCAGAGGGAAGACAGGTTGCAAATGCATGTACCCCCCCCCCCCACAATACACTCCCATGGCCCAGAGGGAGGACAGGTTGCATATGCATGTACCCCCCCCCCACAATACACTCCCATGGCCCAGAGGGAAGACAGGTTGCATATGCATGTCCCCCCCCCCCCCACAATACACTCTCATGGCCCAGAGGGCAGACAGGTTAAATATGCATGTACCCCCACCCCCACAAAACACTCCCATGTCCGAGAGGGAAGACAGGTTGCATATGCATGTACCCCCCCCCCCCACAACACACTCCCATGGCCCAGAGGGCAGACAGGTTGCATATGCATGTACCCCCCCCACAATACACTCCCATGGCCCAGAGGGAAGACAGGTTGCATATGCATGTACCCCCCCCAATACACTCCCATGGCCCAGAGGGCAGACAGGTTGCATATGAATGTACCCCCCCCCCCCACAATACACTCCCATGGCCCAGAGGGAAGACAGGTTGCATATGCATGCCCCCCCCCGCCACAATACACTCCCATGGCCGAGAGGGAAGACAGGTTGCATATGCATGTACCCCCCCCCCCACAATACACTCCCATGACCCAGAGGGAAGACAGGTTGCGTATGCATGTCCCCCCCCCACAATACACTCTCATGGCCCAGAGGGCAGACAGGTTAAATATGCATGTACCCCCCCCAAAATACACTCCCATGTCCGAGAGGGAAGACAGGTTGCATATGCATGTACCCCACCACCCCCCCCCACAATACACTCCCATGACCCAGAGGGAAGACAGGTTGCATATGCATGTACCCACCCCCCCCCACAATACACTCCCATGACCCAGAGGGAAGACAGGTTGCAAATGCATGTACCCCCCCACAATACACTCCCATGGCCCAGAGGGAAGACAGGTTAAATATGCATGTACCCCCCCCCCCCCACAATACACTCCCATGGCCCAGAGGGAAGGCAGGTTAAATATGCATGTACACCCCCACAATACACTCCCATGGTCCAGAGGGCAGACAGATTAAATATGCATGTACCCCCCCCACACAATACACCCCCATGGCCCAGAGGGCAGACAGGTTGTATATGCATGTACCACCCCCCACAATACACTCCCATGGCCCAGAGGGCAGACAGGTTAAATATGCATGTACCCTCGCCCCCACAATACACTCCCATGGCCCAGAGGGCAGACAGGTTAAATATGCATGTACCCCCCGTCCCCACATTACACTCCCATGGCCCAGAGGGCAGAAAGGTTGCATATGCATGTACCCCCCCCACAATACACTCCCATGGCCCAGAGGGAAGACAGGTTGCATATGCATGTACCCCCCCCCCCACAATACACTCCCATGGCCCAGAGGGAAGACAGGTTGCATATGCATGTACCCCCCCACAACACACTTCCATGGCCCAGAGGGCAGAAAAGTTGCATGTGCATGCACCCCCCCCACAATACACTCCCATGGCCCAGAGGGAAGACAGGTTGATTATGCATGTACTCCCCCCCCCACAATACACTCCCATGGCCGAGAGGGAAGACAGGTTGCGTATGCATGTACCCCCCCCACAATACACTCTCATGGCCCAGAGGGCAGACATGTTAAATATGCATGTACCCCCCCCCCACAATACACTCCCATGGCCAAGAGGGAAGACAGGTTGCATATGCATGTACCCCCCCCCACAATACACTCCCATGACCCAGAGGGAAGACAGGTTGCGTATGCATGTACCCCCCCACAATACACTATCATGGCCCAGAGGGCAGACATGTTAAATATGCATGTACCCCCCCCCCCACAATACACTCCCATGGCTGAGAGGGAAGACAGGTTGCATATGCATGTACCCCCCCCACAATACACTCCCATGACCCAGAGGGAAGACAGGTTGCATATGCATGTACCCCCCCCCCACAATACACTCCCATGGTCCAGAGGGAAGACAGGTTGCATATGCATGTACCCCCCCCGGCCACAATACACTCCCATGGCCCAGAGGGAAGACAGGTTGCATATGCATGTACCCCCCCCGCCCACAATACACTCCCATGCCTGAGAGGGAAGACAGGTTGCATATGCATGTACCCCCCCCACCATACACTCCCATGGCCCATTGGGAAGACAGGTTGCTTATGCATGTACCCCCCCCCCACAATACACTCCCATGGCCCAGAGGGAAGACAGGTTGCATATGCATGTCCCCCCGCCTCCACAATACACTCCCATGGCCCAGAGGGAAGACAGGTTGCATATGCATGTACCAGCCCCCCCACAATACACTCCCATGACTCAGAGGGAAGACAGGTTGCATATGCATGTACCCCCCCACAATACACTCCCATGACCCAGAGGGAAGACAGGTTGCACATGCATGTACCCCCCACCCCGCCACAATACACTCCCATGGCCCAGAGGGAAGACAGGTTGCATATGCATGTCCCCCCACACAATACACTCCCATGGCCGAGAGGGAAGACAGGTTGCATATGCATGTACCCCCCCCCCCCACAATACACTCCCATGACTCAGAGGGAAGACAGGTTGCATATGCATGTACCCCCCCCCACAATACACTCCCATGACCCAGAGGGAAGACAGGTTGCACATGCATGTACCCCCCACCCCGCCACAATACACTCCCATGGCCCAGAGGGAAGACAGGTTGCATATGCATGTCCCCCCACACAATACACTCCCATGGCCGAGAGGGAAGACAGGTTGCATATGCATGTACCCCCCCCCCCCCACAATACACTCCCATGGCCCAGAGGGAAGACAGGTTGCATATGCATGTACCCCCCCCCCACAATACACTCCCATGGCCCAGAGGGAAGACAGATTGCATATGCATGTACCCCCCCCCACAATACACTCCCATGGCTGAGAGGGAAGACAGGTTGCATATGCATGTACCCCCCCCACAATACACTCCCATGACCCAGAGGGAAGACAGGTTGCATATGCATGTACCCCCCCCCACAATACACTCTCATGGCCCAGAGGGAAGACAGGTTGCATATGCATGTACCACCCCCCACAATACACTCCCATGGTCCAGAGGGAAGACAGGTTGCATATGCATGTACCCCCCCCCCCGGCCACAATACACTCCCATGGCCCAGAGGGAAGACAGGTTGCATATGCATGTACCCCCCCCCCACAATACACTCCCATGCCTGAGAGGGAAGACAGGTTGCATATGCATGTACCCCCCCCACCATACACTCCCATGGCCCATTGGGAAGACAGGTTGCATATGCATGTACCCCCCCCCCACAATACACTCCCATGACTCAGAGGGAAGACAGGTTGCATATGCATGTACCCCCCCCCCACAATACACTCCCATGACACAGAGGGAAGACAGGTTGCATATGCATGTACCCCCCCCACAATACACTCCCATGACCCAGAGGGAAGACAGGTTGCACATGCATGTACCCCCCACCCCGCCACAATACACTCCCATGGCCCAGAGGGAAGACAGGTTGCATATGCATGTCCCCCCACACAATACACTCCCATGGCCGAGAGGGAAGACAGGTTGCATATGCATGTACCCCCCCCCCCCCCACAATACACTCCCATTGCCCAGAGGGAAGACAGGTTGCATATGCATGTACCCCCCCCACAATACACTCCCATGGCCCAGAGGGAAGACAGGTTGCAAATGCATGTACCCCCTCCCCCACCATACACTCTCATGGCCCAGAGGGAAGACAGGTTAAATGTGCATGTACCCCCCCCACAATACACTCCCATGGCCGAGAGGGAAGACAGGTTGCATATGCATGTACCCCCCTCCCCAATACACTCCCATGGCCCAGAGGGAAGACAGGTTGCAAATGCATGTACCCCCCCCCCCACAATACACTCCCATGGCCCAGAGGGAAAACAGGTTGCAAATGCATGTACCCCCCCCACAATACACTCCCATGGCCCAGAGGGTATACAGGTTGCATATGCATGTACCCCCCCCCCCCACAATACACTCCCATGACCGAGAGGGAAGACAGGTTGCGTATGCATTTATCCCCCCCCAACAATATACTCTCATGGCCCAGAGGGCAGACAGGTTAAATATGCATGTACCCCCCCCCCACAAAACACTCCCATGTCCGAGAGGGAAGACAGGTTGCATATGCATGTACCCACCCCCCCCCCCCCACAATGAACTACCATGACCCAGAGGGAAGACAGGTTGCATATGCATGTACCCCCCCCACAAAACACTCCCATGGCCCAGAGGGCAGACAGGTTGCATATGCATGTACCCCTCCCCCCCCCCCCGCACAATACACTCCCATGGCCCAGAGGGAAGGCAGGTTAAATATGCATGTACACCCCCACAATACACTCCCATGGTCCAGAGGGCAGACAGATTAAATATGCATGTACCCCCCCCCCACACAATACACCCCCATGGCCCAGAGGGCAGACAGGTTGTATATGCATGTACCACCCCCCACAATACACTCCCATGGCCCAGAGGGCAGACAGGTTAAATATGCATGTACCCTCGCCCCCACAATACACTCCCATGGCCCAGAGGGCAGACAGGTTAAATATGCATGTACCCCCCGTCCCCACATTACACTCCCATGGCCCAGAGGGCAGAAAGGTTGCATATGCATGTACCCCCCCCCACAATACACTCCCATGGCCCAGAGGGAAGACAGGTTGCATATGCATGTACCCCCCCCCCACAATACACTCCCATGGCCCAGAGGGAAGACAGGTTGCATATGCATGTACCCCCCCACAACACACTTCCATGGCCCAGAGGGCAGAAAAGTTGCATGTGCATGCCCCCCCCCCCACAATACACTCCCATGGCCCAGAGGGAAGACAGGTTGATTATGCATGTACTCCCCCCCCCACAATACACTCCCATGGCCGAGAGGGAAGACAGGTTGCGTATGCATGTACCCCCCCCACAATACACTCTCATGGCCCAGAGGGCAGACATGTTAAATATGCATGTACCCCCCCCCCCACAATACACTCCCATGGCCAAGAGGGAAGACAGGTTGCATATGCATGTACCCCCCCCCCACAATACACTCCCATGACCCAGAGGGAAGACAGGTTGCGTATGCATGTACCCCCCCACAATACACTCTCATGGCCCAGAGGGCAGACATGTTAAATATGCATGTACCCCCCCCCCACAATACACTCCCATGGCTGAGAGGGAAGACAGGTTGCATATGCATGTACCCCCCCCACAATACACTCCCATGACCCAGAGGGAAGACAGGTTGCATATGCATGTACCCCCCCCCCCACAATACACTCCCATGGTCCAGAGGGAAGACAGGTTGCATATGCATGTACCCCCCCCCGGCCACAATACACTCCCATGGCCCAGAGGGAAGACAGGTTGCATATGCATGTACCCCCCCCCCCCCACAATACACTCCCATGCCTGAGAGGGAAGACAGGTTGCATATGCATGTACCCCCCCCCCACCATACACTCCCATGGCCCATTGGGAAGACAGGTTGCATATGCATGTACCCCCCCCACAATACACTCCCATGGCCCAGAGGGAAGACAGGTTGCATATGCATGTCCCCCCGCCTCCACAATACACTCCCATGGCCCAGAGGGAAGACAGGTTGCATATGCATGTACCAGCCCCCCCACAATATACTCCCATGACTCAGAGGGAAGACAGGTTGCATATGCATGTACCCCCCCCACAATACACTCCCATGACCCAGAGGGAAGACAGGTTGCACATGCATGTACCCCCCACCCCGCCACAATACACTCCCATGGCCCAGAGGGAAGACAGGTTGCATATGCATGTCCCCCCACACAATACACTCCCATGGCCGAGAGGGAAGACAGGTTGCATATGCATGTACCCCCCCCCACAATACACTCCCATGACTCAGAGGGAAGACAGGTTGCATATGCATGTACCCCCCCCACAATACACTCCCATGACCCAGAGGGAAGACAGGTTGCACATGCATGTACCCCCCACCCCGCCACAATACACTCCCATGGCCCAGAGGGAAGACAGGTTACATATGCATGTTCCCCCACACAATACACTCCCATGGCCGAGAGGGAAGACAGGTTGCATATGCATGTACCCCCCCCCACAATACACTCCCATGGCCCAGAGGGAAGACAGGTTGCATATGCATGTACCCCCCCCCCCCACAATACACTCCCATGGCCCAGAGGGAAGACAGGTTGCATATGCATGTACCCCCCCCCCCACAATACACTCCCATGGCTGAGAGGGAAGACAGGTTGCATATGCATGTACCCCCCCCACAATACACTCCCATGACCCAGAGGGAAGACAGGTTGCATATGCATGTACCCCCCCCCCCCACAATACACTCTCATGGCCCAGAGGGAAGACAGGTTGCATATGCATGTACCACCCCCCACAATACACTCCCATGGTCCAGAGGGAAGACAGGTTGCATATGCATGTACCCCCCCCCCCCCCGGCCACAATACACTCCCATGGCCCAGAGGGAAGACAGGTTGCATATGCATGTACCCCCCCCCCACAATACACTCCCATGCCTGAGAGGGAAGACAGGTTGCATATGCATGTACCCCCCCCCCCACCATACACTCCCATGGCCCATTGGGAAGACAGGTTGCATATGCATGTACCCCCCCCCCCCACAATACACTCCCATGGCCCAGAGGGAAGACAGGTTGCATATGCATGTCCCCCCGCCTCCACAATACACTCCCATGGCCCAGAGGGAAGACAGGTTGCATATGCATGTACCCCCCCCCCCACAATACACTCCCATGCCTGAGAGGGAAGACAGGTTGCATATGCATGTACCCCCCCCCCACCATACACTCCCATGGCCCATTGGGAAGACAGGTTGCATATGCATGTACCCCCCCACAATACACTCCCATGGCCCAGAGGGAAGACAGGTTGCATATGCATGTCCCCCCACCCCCACAATACACTCCCATGGCCCAGATGGCAGACAGGTTAAATATGCATCTACCCCCCCCCACAATACACTCCCATGGCTCAGAGGGAAGACAGGTTGCATATGCATGTACCCCCCACCCCCACAATATACTCCCATGGCCCAGAGGGCAGACAGGTTAAATATGCATGTACCCCCCCCCCCACAATACACTCCCATGGACCAGAGAGCAGGGAGGTTAAATATGCATGTACCCCCCCCCCCCAAAATACACTCCCATGGCCCATAGGGAAGACAGGTTGCATATGCATGTACCCCCCCCCCCAACCCCACAATATACTCCCATGGCCCAGAGGGCAGACAGGTTAAATATGCATGTACCCCCCCCACAATACACTCCCATGGCTCAGAGGGAAGACAGGTTGCATATGCATGTACTCCCCCCCCCCCACCCCCACAATATACTCCCATGGCCCAGAGGGCAGACAGGTTAAATATGCATGTACCCCCCCCCCACAATACACTCCCATGGACCAGAGGGCAGGCAGGTTAAATATGCATGTACCCCCCCCCCCCAAAATACACTCCCATGGCCCAGAGGGAAGACAGGTTAAATATGCATGTACCCCCCCCACAATACACTCCCGTGGCCCAGAGGGCAGACAGGTTAAATATGCATGTACCCCCCCCCACAATACACCCCCATGGCCCAGAGGGCAGGCAGGTTAAATATGCATGTACCCCCCCCCCCCCACAATACACTCCCATGGCCCAGAGGGAAGACAGGTTGCATATGCATGTACCCCCCCCCCACAATACACCCCCATGGCCCAGAGGGCAGACAGGTTGCATATGCATGTACCCCCCCCCCACAATACACTCCCATGGCCCAGAGAGCAGAAAGGTTGCATATGCATGTACCCCCCCCCCCCAATACACTCCTATGGCCCAGAGGGCAGGCAGGTTGCAAATGCATGTACCCCCCCCCACAATACACTCCCATCGCCCAGAGGGCAGAAAGGTTGCATATGCATGTACCCCCCTCCCCAATACACTCCCATGGCCCAGAGGGAAGACAGGTTGCAAATGCATGTACCCCCCCCCCCACAATACACTCCCATGGCCCAGAGGGAAGACAGGTTGCAAATGCATGTACCCCCCCCCCCACAATACACTCCCATGGCCCAGAGGGAGGACAGGTTGCATATGCATGTACCCCCCCCCCCACAATACACTCCCATGGCCCAGAGGGAAGACAGGTTGCATATGCATGTCCCCCCCCCCCCCACAATACACTCTCATGGCCCAGAGGGCAGACAGGTTAAATATGCATGTACCCCCACCCCCACAAAACACTCCCATGTCCGAGAGGGAAGACAGGTTGCATATGCATGTACCCCCCCCCCCCACAACACACTCCCATGGCCCAGAGGGCAGACAGGTTGCATATGCATGTACCCCCCCCACAATACACTCCCATGGCCCAGAGGGAAGACAGGTTGCATATGCATGTACCCCCCCCAATACACTCCCATGGCCCAGAGGGCAGACAGGTTGCATATGAATGTACCCCCCCCCCCCACAATACACTCCCATGGCCCAGAGGGAAGACAGGTTGCATATGCATGCCCCCCCCGCCACAATACACTCCCATGGCCGAGAGGGAAGACAGGTTGCATATGCATGTACCCCCCCCCCCACAATACACTCCCATGACCCAGAGGGAAGACAGGTTGCGTATGCATGTCCCCCCCCACAATACACTCTCATGGCCCAGAGGGCAGACAGGTTAAATATGCATGTACCCCCCCCCAAAATACACTCCCATGTCCGAGAGGGAAGACAGGTTGCATATGCATGTACCCCACCACCCCCCCCACAATACACTCCCATGACCCAGAGGGAAGACAGGTTGCATATGCATGTACCCACCCCCCCCCCACAATACACTCCCATGACCCAGAGGGAAGACAGGTTGCAAATGCATGTACCCCCCCCACAATACACTCCCATGGCCCAGAGGGAAGACAGGTTAAATATGCATGTACCCCCCCCCCCCACAACACACTCCCATGGCCCAGAGGGCAGACAGGTTAAATATGCATGTACCCCCACCCCCACAAAACACTCCCATGTCCGAGAGGGAAGACAGGTTGCATATGCATGTACCCCCCCCCCCACAACACACTCCCATGGCCCAGAGGGCAGACAGGTTGCATATGCATGTACCCCCCCCACAATACACTCCCATGGCCCAGAGGGAAGACAGGTTGCATATGCATGTACCCCCCCCAATACACTCCCATGGCCCAGAGGGCAGACAGGTTGCATATGAATGTACCCCCCCCCCCACAATACACTCCCATGGCCCAGAGGGAAGACAGGTTGCATATGCATGCCCCCCCCGCCACAATACACTCCCATGGCCGAGAGGGAAGACAGGTTGCATATGCATGTACCCCCCCCCCCACAATACACTCCCATGACCCAGAGGGAAGACAGGTTGCGTATGCATGTCCCCCCCCACAATACACTCTCATGGCCCAGAGGGCAGACAGGTTAAATATGCATGTACCCCCCCCCCAAAATACACTCCCATGTCCGAGAGGGAAGACAGGTTGCATATGCATGTACCCCACCACCCCCCCCCACAATACACTCCCATGACCCAGAGGGAAGACAGGTTGCATATGCATGTACCCACCCCCCCCCCCACAATACACTCCCATGACCCAGAGGGAAGACAGGTTGCAAATGCATGTACCCCCCCCACAATACACTCCCATGGCCCAGAGGGAAGACAGGTTAAATATGCATGTACCCCCCCCCCCACAATACACTCCCATGGCCCAGAGGGAAGACAGGTTGCATATGCATGTACCCCCCCCCACAATACACTCTCATGGCCCAGAGGGCAGACAGGTTGCGTATGCATGTACCCCCCCCCCCCACAATACACTCCCATGGCCCAGAGGGAAGACAGGTTGCGTATGCATGTACCCCCCCCCCACAATACACTCCCATGGCCCAGAGGGCAGACAGGTTAAATATGCATGTACCCCCCCCCCCCACAATAAACTCCCATGGCCCAGAGGCCAGACAGGTTACATATGCATGTAACCCCTCCACAATACACTCCCATGGCCCAGAGAGCAGACAGGTTGCATATGCATGTACCCCTCCCCCCCACAATACACTCCCATGGCCCAGAGGGAAGACAGGTTGCATATGCATGTACCCCCCCCCCCAATACACTCCCATGGCCCAGAGGGCAGACAGGTTACATATGCATGTACCCCCCCCCCAATACACTCACATGGCCCAGAGGGCAGACAGGTTAAATATGCATGTACCCCCCCCACAATAAACTCCCATGGCCCAGAGGCCAGACAGGTTAAATATGCATGTACCCCCCCCCCCCCACACACAATACACTCCCATGGCCCAGAGGGAAGACAGGTTGCGTATGCATGTACCCCCCCCCCCCACAATACACTCTCATGGCTCAGAGGGCAGACAGGTTAAATATGCATGTACCCCCCCCCCACAATACACTCCCATGACCCAGAGGGAAGACAGGTTGCAAATGCATGTACCCCCCCCACAATACACTCCCATGGCCCAGAGGGAAGACAGGTTAAATATGCATGTACCCCCCCCCCACAATACACTCCCATGGCCCAGAGGGAAGACAGGTTGCATATACATGTACCCCCCCCCCACAATACACTCCCATGGCCCAGAGGGCAGACAGGTTAAATATGCATGTACCCCCCCACAATAAACTCCCAAGGCCCAGAGGGCAGACAGGTTAAATATGCATGTAAACCCCCACCCCCCTCCACAATACACTCCCATGGCCCAGAGAGCAGACAGGTTGTATATGCATGTACCCCCCCCCACAATACACTCCCATGGCCCAGAGGGAAGACAGGTTAAATATGCATGTACCCCCCCCACCCCCACAATACACTCCCATGGCCCAGAGGGCAGACAGGTTAAATTTGCATGTACCCCCCCCCCACAATACACTCCCATGGCTCAGAGGGAAGACAGGTTGCATATGCATGTACCCCCCCCCCACCCCCACAATATACTCCCATGGCCCAGAGGGCAGACAGGTTAAATATGCATGTACCCCCCCCCACAATACACTCCCATGGACCAGAGGGCAGGCAGGTTAAATATGCATGTACCCCCCCCCCACAATACACTCCCATGGCCCAGAGGGAAGACAGGTTAAATATGCATGTAAACCCCCACCCCCCTCCACAATACACTCCCATGGCCCAGAGAGCAGACAGGTTGTATATGCATGTACCCCCCCCCCACAATACACTCCCATGGCCCAGAGGGAAGACAGGTTAAATATGCATGTACCCCCCCCACCCCCACAATACACTCCCATGGCCCAGAGGGCAGACAGGTTAAATTTGCATGTACCCCCCCCCCCACAATACACTCCCATGGCCCAGAGAGCAGACAGGTTGCATATGCATGTACCCCCCCCACACAATACACTCCCATGGCCCAGAGGGAAGACAGGTTAAATATGCATGTACCCCCCCCCACAATACACTCCCATGGCCCAGAGGGAAGACAGGATAAATATGCATGTACCCCCCCCACAATACACTCCCATGGCCCAGAGGGCAGACAGGTTGCATATGCATGTACCCCCGCCACAATACACTCCCATGGCCCAGAGGGCAGACAGGTTAAATATGCATGTACCCCCCCCCCCCCACAATACACTCCCATGGCCCAGAGGGCAGACAGGTTAAATATGCATGTACCCCTCCCACCCCACAATACACTCCCATGGCCCAGAGGGAAGACAGGTTGCATATTCATGTACGCCCCCCCCCCAATACACTCCCATGGCCCAGAGGGCAGGCAGGTTGCAAATGCATGTACCCCCCCACAATACACTCCCATGGCCCAGAGGGAAGACAGGTTGGATATGCATGTACCCCCCCCCCACACAATACACTCCCATGGCCCAGAGGGCAGACAGGTTAAATATGCATGTACCCCCCGCCCCCACAACACACTCCCATGGCCCAGAGGGCAGAAAGGTTGCATATGCATGTACCCCCCCCCCACAATACACTCCCATGGCCGAGAGGGAAGACAGGTTGCATATGCATGTACCCCCCTCCCCAATACACTCCCATGGCCCAGAGGGAAGACAGGTTGCAAATGCATGTACCCCCCCCCACAATACACTCCCATGGCCCAGAGGGAAAACAGGTTGCAAATGCATGTACCCCCCCCCCCACAATACACTCCCATGGCCCAGAGGGTATACAGGTTGCATATGCATGTACCCCCCCCCACAATACACTCCCATGACCGAGAGGGAAGACAGGTTGCGTATGCATTTATCCCCCCCCCACAATACACTCTCATGGCCCAGAGGGCAGACAGGTTAAATATGCATGTACCCCCCCCCCCACAAAACACTCCCATGTCCGAGAGGGAAGACAGGTTGCATATGCATGTACCCACCCCCCCCCACAATGAACTCCCATGACCCAGAGGGAAGACAGGTTGCATATACATGTACCCCCCCCCACAAAACACTCCCATGGCCCAGAGGGCAGACAGGTTGCATATGCATGTACCCCTCCCCCCCCCCCCGCACAATACACTCCCATGGCCCAGAGGGAAGGCAGGTTAAATATGCATGTACATCCCCACAATACACTCCCATGGTCCAGAGGGCAGACAGATTAAATATGCATGTACCCCCCCCACACACAATACTCCCCCATGGCCCAGAGGGCAGACAGGTTGTATATGCATGTACCACCCCCCACAATACACTCCCATGGCCCAGAGGGCAGACAGGTTAAATATGCATGTACCCTCGCCCCCACAATACACTCCCATGGCCCAGAGGGCAGACAGGTTAAATATGCATGTACCCCCCGTCCCCACATTACACTCCCATGGCCCAGAGGGCAGAAAGGTTGCATATGCATGTACCCCCCCCCCACAATACACTCCCATGGCCCAGAGGGAAGACAGGTTGCATATGCATGTACCCCCCCCCCCCACAATACACTCCCATGGCCCAGAGGGAAGACAGGTTGCATATGCATGTACCCCCCCCACAACACACTTCCATGGCCCAGAGGGCAGAAAAGTTGCATGTGCATGCACCCCCCCCACAATACACTCCCATGGCCCAGAGGGAAGACAGGTTGATTATGCATGTACCCCCCCCCCCACAATACACTCCCATGGCCGAGAGGGAAGACAGGTTGCGTATGCATGTACCCCCCACACAATACACTCTCATGGCCCAGAGGGCAGACATGTTAAATATGCATGTACCCCCCCCCCCACAATACACTCCCATGGCCAAGAGGGAAGACAGGTTGCATATGCATGTACCCCCCCCCACAATACACTCCCATGACCCAGAGGGAAGACAGGTTGCGTATGCATGTACCCCCCCACAATACACTCTCATGGCCCAGAGGGCAGACATGTTAAATATGCATGTACCCCCCCCCCACAATACACTCCCATGGCTGAGAGGGAAGACAGGTTGCATATGCATGTACCCCCCCCACAATACACTCCCATGACCCAGAGGGAAGACAGGTTGCATATGCATGTACCCCCCCCCCACAATACACTCCCATGGTCCAGAGGGAAGACAGGTTGCATATGCATGTACCCCCCCCGGCCACAATACACTCCCATGGCCCAGAGGGAAGACAGGTTGCATATGCATGTACCCCCCCCCCACAATACACTCCCATGCCTGAGAGGGAAGACAGGTTGCATATGCATGTACCCCCCCCCACCATACACTCCCATGGCCCACTGGGAAGACAGGTTGCATATGCATGTACCCCCCCCCCACAATACACTCCCATGGCCCAGAGGGAAGACAGGTTGCATATGCATGTCCCCCCGCCTCCACAATACACTCCCATGGCCCAGAGGGAAGACAGGTTGCATATGCATGTACCAGCCCCCCCACAATACACTCCCATGACTCAGAGGGAAGACAGGTTGCATATGCATGTACCCCCCCACAATACACTCCCATGACCCAGAGGGAAGACAGGTTGCACATGCATGTACCCCCCACCCCGCCACAATACACTCCCATGGCCCAGAGGGAAGACAGGTTGCATATGCATGTCCCCCCACACAATACACTCCCATGGCCGAGAGGGAAGACAGGTTGCATATGCATGTACCCCCCCCCCACAATACACTCCCATGACTCAGAGGGAAGACAGGTTGCATATGCATGTACCCCCCCCCCCACAATACACTCCCATGACCCAGAGGGAAGACAGGTTGCACATGCATGTACCCCCCACCCCGCCACAATACACTCCCATGGCCCAGAGGGAAGACAGGTTGCATATGCATGTCCCCCCACACAATACACTCCCATGGCCGAGAGGGAAGACAGGTTGCATATGCATGTACCCCCCCCCCCCCCACAATACACTCCCATGGCCCAGAGGGAAGACAGGTTGCATATGCATGTACCCCCCCCCCATGGCCCAGAGGGAAGACAGGTTGCATATGCATGTACCCCCCCCCCACAATACACTCCCATGGCTGAGAGGGAAGACAGGTTGCATATGCATGTACCCCCCCACAATACACTCCCATGACCCAGAGGGAAGACAGGTTGCATATGCATGTACCCCCCCCCCCCCACAATACACTGTCATGGCCCAGAGGGAAGACAGGTTGCATATGCATGTACCACCCCCCACAATACACTCCCATGGTCCAGAGGGAAGACAGGTTGCATATGCATGTACCCCCCCCCCCCCGGCCACAATACACTCCCATGGCCCAGAGGGAAGACAGGTTGCATATGCATGTACCCCCCCCCCACAATACACTCCCATGCCTGAGAGGGAAGACAGGTTGCATATGCATGTACCCCCCCCACCATACACTCCCATGGCCCATTGGGAAGACAGGTTGCATATGCATGTACCCCCCCTCCACAATACACTCCCATGGCCCAGAGGGAA
This sequence comes from Ambystoma mexicanum, assembly GCF_040938575.1. Lineage (NCBI taxonomy): Eukaryota > Metazoa > Chordata > Amphibia > Caudata > Ambystomatidae > Ambystoma > Ambystoma mexicanum. The sequence goes on from NC_090934.1 coordinate 33,596,767, forward strand.
GACAGGTTGCATATGCATGTCCCCCCGCCTCCACAATACACTCCCATGGCCCAGAGGGAAGACAGGTTGCATATGCATGTACCCCCCCCCCACAATACACTCCCATGACTCAGAGGGAAGACAGGTTGCATATGCATGTACCCCCCCCACAATACACTCCCATGACCCAGAGGGAAGACAGGTTGCACATGCATGTACCCCCCACCCCGCCACAATACACTCCCATGGCCCAGAGGGAAGACAGGTTGCATATGCATGTCCCCCCACACAATACACTCCCATGGCCGAGAGGGAAGACAGGTTGCATATGCATGTACCCCCCCCCCCCACAATACACTCCCATTGCCCAGAGGGAAGACAGGTTGCATATGCATGTACCCCCCCCACAATACACTCCCATGGCCCAGAGGGAAGACAGGTTGCAAATGCATGTACCCCCTCCCCCACCATACACTCTCATGGCCCAGAGGGAAGACAGGTTAAATGTGCATGTACCCCCCCCACAATACACTCCCATGGCCGAGAGGGAAGACAGGTTGCATATGCATGTCCCCCCTCCCCAATACACTCCCATGGCCCAGAGGGAAGACAGGTTGCAAATGCATGTACCCCCCCCCCACAATACACTCCCATGGCCCAGAGGGAAAACAGGTTGCAAATGCATGTACCCCCCCCCCCACAATACACTCCCATGGCCCAGAGGGTATACAGGTTGCATATGCATGTACCCCCCCCCACAATACACTCCCATGACCGAGAGGGAAGACAGGTTGCGTATGCATTTATCCCCCCCACAATACACTCTCATGGCCCAGAGGGCAGACAGGTTAAATATGTAGGTACCCCCCCCCACAAAACACTCCCATGTCCGAGAGGGAAGACAGGTTGCATATGCATGTACCCACCCCCCCCCACAATGAACTACCATGACCCAGAGGGAAGACAGGTTGCATATGCATGTACCCCCCCCCCACAAAACACTCCCATGGCCCAGAGGGCAGACAGGTTGCATATGCATGTACCCCTCCCCCCCCCCCGCACAATACACTCCCATGGCCCAGAGGGAAGGCAGGTTAAATATGCATGTACACCCCCACAATACACTCCCATGGTCCAGAGGGCAGACAGATTAAATATGCATGTACCCCCCCCCCCACACAATACACCCCCATGGCCCAGAGGGCAGACAGGTTGTATATGCATGTACCACCCCCCACAATACACTCCCATGGCCCAGAGGGCAGACAGGTTAAATATGCATGTACCCTCGCCCCCACAATACACTCCCATGGCCCAGAGGGCAGACAGGTTAAATATGCATGTACCCCCCGTCCCCACATTACACTCCCATGGCCCAGAGGGCAGAAAGGTTGCATATGCATGTACCCCCCCCCCACAATACACTCCCATGGCCCAGAGGGAAGACAGGTTGCATATGCATGTACCCCCCCCCCACAATACACTCCCATGGCCCAGAGGGAAGACAGGTTGCATATGCATGTACCCCCCCCACAACACACTTCCATGGCCCAGAGGGCAGAAAAGTTGCATGTGCATGCCCCCCCCCCACAATACACTCCCATGGCCCAGAGGGAAGACAGGTTGATTATGCATGTACTCCCCCCCCCACAATACACTCCCATGGCCGAGAGGGAAGACAGGTTGCGTATGCATGTACCCCCCCCACAATACACTCTCATGGCCCAGAGGGCAGACATGTTAAATATGCATGTACCCCCCCCCCCACAATACACTCCCATGGCCAAGAGGGAAGACAGGTTGCATATGCATGTACCCCCCCCCCACAATACACTCCCATGACCCAGAGGGAAGACAGGTTGCGTATGCATGTACCCCCCCACAATACACTCTCATGGCCCAGAGGGCAGACATGTTAAATATGCATGTACCCCCCCCCCCCCACAATACACTCCCATGGCTGAGAGGGAAGACAGGTTGCATATGCATGTACCCCCCCCCACAATACACTCCCATGACCCAGAGGGAAGACAGGTTGCATATGCATGTACCCCCCCCCCCCCCACAATACACTCCCATGGTCCAGAGGGAAGACAGGTTGCATATGCATGTACCCCCCCCCCGGCCACAATACACTCCCATGGCCCAGAGGGAAGACAGGTTGCATATGCATGTACCCCCCCCCCCACAATACACTCCCATGCCTGAGAGGGAAGACAGGTTGCATATGCATGTACCCCCCCCCACCATACACTCCCATGGCCCATTGGGAAGACAGGTTGCATATGCATGTACCCCCCCCCACAATACACTCCCATGGCCCAGAGGGAAGACAGGTTGCATATGCATGTCCCCCTGCCTCCACAATACACTCCCATGGCCCAGAGGGAAGACAGGTTGCATATGCATGTACCAGCCCCCCCACAATACACTCCCATGACTCAGAGGGAAGACAGGTTGCATATGCATGTACCCCCCCCACAATACACTCCCATGACCCAGAGGGAAGACAGGTTGCACATGCATGTACCCCCCACCCCGCCACAATACACTCCCATGGCCCAGAGGGAAGACAGGTTGCATATGCATGTCCCCCCACACAATACACTTCCATGGCCGAGAGGGAAGACAGGTTGCATATGCATGTACCCCCCCCCCCACAATACACTCCCATGACTCAGAGGGAAGACAGGTTGCATATGCATGTACCCCCCCCCACAATACACTCCCATGACCCAGAGGGAAGACAGGTTGCATATGCATGTACCCCCCCCCCCACAATACACTCCCATGCCTGAGAGGGAAGACAGGTTGCATATGCATGTACCCCCCCACCATACACTCCCATGGCCCATTGGGAAGACAGGTTGCATATGCATGTACCCCCCCCACAATACACTCCCATGGCCCAGAGGGAAGACAGGTTGCATATGCATGTCCCCCCGCCTCCACAATACACTCCCATGGCCCAGAGGGAAGACAGGTTGCATATGCATGTACCAGCCCCCCCACAATACACTCCCATGACTCAGAGGGAAGACAGGTTGCATATGCATGTACCCCCCCCACAATACACTCCCATGACCCAGAGGGAAGACAGGTTGCACATGCATGTACGCCCCACCCCGCCACAATACACTCCCATGGCCCAGAGGGAAGACAGGTTGCATATGCATGTCCCCCCACACAATACACTCCCATGGCCGAGAGGGAAGACAGGTTGCATATGCATGTACCCCCCCCCACAATACACTCCCATGACTCAGAGGGAAGACAGGTTGCATATGCATGTACCCCCCCCCCACAATACACTCCCATGACCCAGAGGGAAGACAGGTTGCACATGCATGTACCCCCCACCCCGCCACAATACACTCCCATGGCCCAGAGGGAAGACAGGTTGCATATGCATGTCCCCCCACACAATACACTCCCATGGCCGAGAGGGAAGACAGGTTGCATATGCATGTACCCCCCCCCACAATACACTCCCATGGCCCAGAGGGAAGACAGGTTGCATATGCATGTACCCCCCCCCCCACAATACACTCCCATGGCCCAGAGGGAAGACAGGTTGCATATGCATGTACCCCCCCACAATACACTCCCATGGCTGAGAGGGAAGACAGGTTGCATATGCATGTACCCCCCCCACAATACACTCCCATGACCCAGAGGGAAGACAGGTTGCATATGCATGTACCCCCCCCCCCCACAATACACTCTCATGGCCCAGAGGGAAGACAGGTTGCATATGCATGTACCACCCCCCACAATACACTCCCATGGTCCAGAGGGAAGACAGGTTGCATATGCATGTACCCCCCCCCCCCCCCGGCCACAATACACTCCCATGGCCCAGAGGGAAGACAGGTTGCATATGCATGTACCCCCCCCCACAATACACTCCCATGCCTGAGAGGGAAGACAGGTTGCATATGCATGTACCCCCCCCCCACCATACACTCCTATGGCCCATTGGGAAGACAGGTTGCATATGCATGTACCCCCCCCCCACAATACACTCCCATGGCCCAGAGGGAAGACAGGTTGCATATGCATGTCCCCCCGCCTCCACAATACACTCCCATGGCCCAGAGGGAAGACAGGTTGCATATGCATGTACCCCCCCCCCCACAATACACTCCCATGACTCAGAGGGAAGACAGGTTGCATATGCATGTACCCCCCCCCACAATACACTCCCATGACCCAGAGGGAAGACAGGTTGCACATGCATGTACCCCCCACCCCGCCACAATACACTCCCATGGCCCAGAGGGAAGACAGGTTGCATATGCATGTCCCCCCACACAATACACTCCCATGGCCGAGAGGGAAGACAGGTTGCATATGCATGTACCCCCCCCCACAATACACTCCCATTGCCCAGAGGGAAGACAGGTTGCATATGCATGTACCCCCCCCACAATACACTCCCATGGCCCAGAGGGAAGACAGGTTGCAAATGCATGTACCCCTTCCCCCACCATACACTCTCATGGCCCAGAGGGAAGACAGGTTAAATGTGCATGTACCCTCCCCACAATACACTCCCATGGCCCAGAGGGCAGACAGGTTGCATATGCATGTATCCCCCCCCACAATACACTCCCATGGCCCAGAGGGAAGACAGGTTGCATATGCATGTACTCCCCCCCCCCACAATACACTCCCATGACCCAGAGGGAAGACAGGTTAAATATGCATGTACCCCCCCCCCATAATACACTCCCATGGCCCAGAAGGAAGACAGGTTAAATATGCATGTACCCCCACCCCACAATACACTCCCATGGCCCAGAGGGAAGACAGGTTGCATATGCATGTACCCCCCCCCACAACACACTCCCATGGCCCAGAGGGAAGACAGGTTGCATATGCATGTACCCCCCCCCCCACAATACACTCCCATGGCCCAGAGGGCAGACAGGTTAAATATGCATGTACCCCCCCCACAATAAACTCCCATGACCCAGAGGGAAGACAGGTTGCATATGCATGTACCCCCCCACAATACACTCCCATGACCCAGAGGGAAGACAGGTTGCAAATGCATGTACCCCCCCATAATACACTCCCATGGCCCAGAAGGAAGACAGGTTAAATATGAATGTACCCCCCCCCACAATACACTCCCATGGCCCAGAGGGAAGACAGGTTGCATATGCATGTACCCCCCCCCCCCACAATACACTCCCATGGCCCAGAGGGCAGACAGGTTAAATATGCATGTACCCCCCCACAATAAACTCCCATGGCCCAGAGGGCAGACAGGTTAAATATGCATGTAACCCCCCCCCCTCCACAATACACTCCCATGGCCCAGAGAGCAGACAGGTTGCATATGCATGTACCCCCCCCCCACAATACACTCCCATGGCCCAGAGGGAAGACAGGTTAAATATGCATGTACCGCCCCCCCACACCCCCACAATACACTCCCATGGCCCAGAGGGCAGACAGGTTAAATATGCATGTACCCCCCCACAATACACTCCCATGGCCCAGAGGGAAGACAGGTTGCATATGCATGTACCCCCCCCACCCCCACAATATACTCCCATGGCCCAGAGGGCAGACAGGTTAAATATGCATGTACCCCCCCCCCACAATACACTCCCATGGACCAGAGGGCAGGCAGGTTAAATATGCATGTACCCCTCCCCACAATACACTCCCATGGCCCAGAGGTAAGACAGGTTAAATATGCATGTACCCCCCCCCCCACAATACACTCCCATGGCCCAGAGAGCAGACAGGTTGCAAATGCATGTACCCCCCCACAATACCAATACACTCCCATGGCCCAGAGGGAAGACAGGTTGCATATGCATGTACCCACCCCCCCCCCCCACAATACACTCCCATGGCCCAGAGGGAAGACAGGTTAAATATGCATGTACCCCCCCCCCACAATACACTCCCATGGCCCAGAGGGCAGACAGGTTAAATATGCATCTACCCCCCCCCCACAATACACTCCCATGGCCCAGAGGGAAGGCAGGTTGCATATGCATGTACCCCCCCCCACAATACACTCCCATGGCCCAGAGGGAAAACAGGTTAAATATGCATGTACCCCCCCCCCCACCCCCACAATACACTCCCATGGCCCAGGGGGCAGACAGGTTAAATATGCATGTACCCCCCCCCCCCCCACAATACACTCCCATGGCTCAGAGGGAAGACAGGTTAAATGTGCATGTACCCCCCCCCCCACAATACACTCCCATGGACCAGAGGGCAGGCAGGTTAAATATGCATGTACCACCCCCCCCCCCCCAATACACTCCCATGGCCCAGAGGGAAGACAGGTTAAATATGCATGTACCCCCCCCCAACACACACAATATACTCCCATGGCCCAGAGGAAAGACATGTTAAATATGCATGTACCCCCCCCCCCCCCACAATACACTCCCATGGCCCAGAGGGAAGACAGGTTAAATATGCATGTACCCCACCCCCACAATGCACTCCCATGGCCCAGAGGGAAGACAGGTTAAATGTGCATGTAACCCCCCCCCCCCACAATACACACCCATGGCCCAGAGGGAAGACAGGTTGCATATGCATGTCTCCCCCCCCACAATACACTCCCATGGCCCAGAGGGAAGGCAGGTTGCATATGCATGTACCCCCCCCCCCCCACCTCCACAATACACTCCCATGGCCCAGAGGGAAGACAGGTTGCATATGCATGTACCCCACCCCCACAATACACTCCCATGGCCCAGAGGGAAGATAGGTTAAATATGCATGTACCCCCCCACAATACACTCGCATGGCCCAGAGGGCAGACAGGTTAAATAATCATGTACCCCCCGACAATACACTCCCATGGCCCAGAGGGAAGACAGGTTGCATATGCATGTACCCCCCCCCCCCTCCACAATACACTCCCATGACCCAGAGGGAAGACAGGTTGCACATGCATGTACCCCCCGCCACAATACACTCCCATGGCCCAGAGGGAGGACAGGTTGCATGTGCATGTACCCCCCCCCACAATACACTCCCATGGCCCAGAGGGAAGACAGGTTAAATATGCATGTACCCCCCCCCCCCCCACCCCCACAATGCACTCCCATGGCCCAGAGGGAAGACAGGTTAAATATGCATGTACTATGCATGTACCACCCCTCCCCCCCACAATACACTCCCATGGCCCAGAGGGCAGGCAGGTTGCATATGCATGTACCCCCCCCCCACAATACACTCCCATGGCCCAGAGGGCAGACAGGTTGTATATGCATGTAACCCCCCCCCCACAATACACACCCATGGCCCAGAGGGAAGACAGGTTGCATATGCATGTCCCCCCCCCACAATACACTCCCATGGCCCAGAGGGAAGACAGGTTGCATATGCATGTACCCCCCCCCACCCCCACAATACACTCCCATGGCCCAGAGGGAAGACAGGTTGCATATGCATGTACCCCCCCCCCACAATACACTCCCATGGCCAGAGGGAAGATAGGTTAAATATGCATGTACCCCCCCACAATACACTCGCATGGCCCAGAGGGCAGACAGGTTAAATAATCATGTACCCCCCGACAATACACTCCCATGGCCCAGAGGGAAGACAGGTTGCATAAGCATGTACCCCCCCCACAATACACTCCCATGACCCAGAGGGAAGACAGGTTGCACATGCATGTACCCCCCCCCCCCCGCCACAATACACTCCCATGGCCCAGAGGGAAGACAGGTTGCATGTGCATGTACCCCCCCGACAATACACTCCCATGGCCCAGAGGGAAGACAGGTTGCACATGCATGTACCCCCCCGCCACAATACACTCGCATGGCCCAGAGGGCAGACAGGTTAAATAATCATGTACCCCCCGACAATACACTCCCATGGCCCAGAGGGAAGACAGGTTGCATATGCATGTACCCCCCACACAATACACTCCCATGTCCGAGAGGGAAGAAAGGTTGCATATGCATGTACCCCTCCACCCCCCCCACAATACACTCCCATGATCCAGAGGGAATACAGGTTGCATATGCATGTACCCCCCCACAATACACTCCCATGACCCAGAGGGAAGACAGGTTAACTATGCATGTATCCCCCCCACAATACACTCCCATGGCCCAGAGGGCAGACAGGTTGCATATGCATGTACCACCCCCCCCACAATACACACCCATGGCCCAGAGGGAAGACAGGTTGCATATGCATGTCCCCCCCCCCACAATACACTCCCATGGCCCAGAGGGAAGACAGGTTGCATATGCATGTACCCCCCCCCACCCCCACAATACACTCCCATGGCCCAGAGGGAAGACAGGTTGCATATGCATGTACCCCCCCCCACAATACACTCCCATGGCCAGAGGGAAGATAGGTTAAATATGCATGTACCCCCCCACAATACACTCGCATGGCCCAGAGGGCAGACAGGTTAAATAATCATGTACCCCCCGACAATACACTCCCATGGCCCAGAGGGAAGACAGGTTGCATATGCATGTACCCCCCCCACAATACACTCCCATGACCCAGAGGGAAGACAGGTTGCACATGCATGTACCCCCCCCCCCGCCACAATACACTCCCATGGCCCAGAGGGAAGACAGGTTGCATGTGCATGTACCCCCCCCCCCCACAATACACTCCCATGGCCCAGAGGGAAGACAGGTTGCACATGCATGTACCCCCCCGCCACAATACACTCGCATGGCCCAGAGGGCAGACAGGTTAAATAATCATGTACCCCCCGACAATACACTCCCATGGCCCAGAGGGAAGACAGGTTGCATATGCATGTACCCCCCACACAATACACTCCCATGTCCGAGAGGGAAGAAAGGTTGCATATGCATGTACCCCTCCACCCCCCCCCACAATACACTCCCATGATCCAGAGGGAATACAGGTTGCATATGCATGTACCCCCCCACAATACACTCCCATGACCCAGAGGGAAGACAGGTTAAATATGCATGTATCCCCCCCACAATACACTCCCATGGCCCAGAGGGCAGACAGGTTGCATATGCATGTACCCCCCCCCCCCCACAATACACTCCCATGGCCCAGAGGGCAGACAGGTTAAATATGCATGTACCCCCCCCAAAAATAAACTCCCATGGCCCAGAGGGAAGACAGGTTGCATATGCATGTACCCCCCCCCCCCACAATACACTCCCATGACCCAGAGGGAAGACAGGTTGCATATGAATGTACCCCCCCCCCACAATACACTCCCATGGCCCAGAGGGAAGACAGGTTGCATATGCATGTACCCCCCCCACAATACACTCCCATGACCCAGAGGGAAGACAGGTTGCGTATGCATGTACCCCCCACCCCCACAATACACTCTCATGGCCCAGAGGGCAGACAGGTTAAATATGCATGTACCCCCCCCACAATACACTCCCATGTCCGAGAGGCAAGACAGGTTGCATATGCATGTACCACCCCCCCCCCACAATACACTCCCATGACCCAGAGGGAAGACAGGTTGCATATGCATGTACCCACCCCCCCCCCCACAATACACTCCCATGACCCAGAGGGAAGACAGGTTGCAACTGCATGTACCCCCCCCCCCCACAATACACTCCCATGGCCGAGAGGGAGGACAGGTTAAATATGCATGTACCCCCCCCGCACAATACACTCCCATGGCCCAGAGGGAAGACAGGTTGCATATGCATGTACCCCCCCCCCCACAATACACTCTCATGGCCCAGAGGGCAGACAGGTTAAATATGCATGTACCCCCCCCCCCCACAATAAACTCCCATGGCCCAGAGGCCAGACAGGTTAAATATGCATGTACCCCCCCCCCCCCACAATACACTCTCATGGCCCAGAGGGCAGACAGGTTAAATATGCATGTACCCCCCCCCACAATACACTCCCATGGCCCAGAGGGGGAAGACAGGTTAAATATGCATGTGCCCCCCCCATCCCCACAATACACTCCCATGGCCCAGAGGGAAGACAGGTTGCATATGCATGTACCCCCCCCACAATACACTCCCATGGCCCAGAGGGAAGACAGGTTGCGTATGCATGTACCCCCCCCCACAATACACTCTCATGGCCCAGAGGGCAGACAGGTTAAATATGCATGTACCCCTCCCCCCACAATACACTCCCATGTCCGAGAGGGAAGACAGGTTGCATATGCATGTACCCACCCATCCCCCCACAATACACTCCCATGACCCAGAGGGAAGACAGGTTGCATATGCATGTACCCACCCCCCCCCACAATACACTCCCATGAGCCAGAGGGAAGACAGGTTGCATATGCATGTACCCCCCCCCCCCACAATACACTCCCATGGCCGAGAGGGAAGACAGGTTGCATATGCATGTACCCCCCCCCCCCACAATACACTCCCATGACCCAGAGGGAAGACAGGTTGCGTATGCATGTACCCCACCCCCCCACAATACACTGTCATGGCCCAGAGGGCAGACAGGTTAAATATACATGTACCCCCCCCCCACAATACACTCCCATGTCCGAGAGGGAAGACAGGTTGCATATGCATGTACCCCCCCACCCCCCCACAATACACTCCCATGACCCAGAGGGAAGACAGGTTGCATATGCATGTACCCACTCCCCCCCACAATACACTCCCATGACCCAGAGGGAAGACAGGTTGCAAATGCATGTACCCCCCCACAATACACTCCCATGGCCCAGAGGGCAGACAGGTTAAATATGCATGTACCCCCCCACAATAAACTCCCATGGCCCAGAGGGCAGACAGGTTAAATATGCATGTAACCCCCCCTCCACAATACACTCCCATGGCCCAGAGAGCAGACAGGTTGTATATGCATGTACCCCCCCCCCCCACAATACACTCCCATGGCCCAGAGGGAAGACAGGTTAAATATGCATGTCCCCCCCCACCCCCACAATACACTCCCATGGCCCAGATGGCAGACAGGTTAAATATGCATGTACCCCCCCCCCACAATACACTCCCATGGCTCAGAGGGAAGACAGGTTGCATATGCATGTACCCCCCCCCCACCCCCACAATATACTCCCATGGCCCAGAGGGCAGACAGGTTAAATATGCATGTACCCCCCCCCCACAATACACTCCCATGGACCAGAGAGCAGGGAGGTTAAATATGCATGTACCCCCCCCCCCCAAAATACACTCCCATGGCCCATAGGGAAGACAGGTTGCATATGCATGTACCCCCCCCCAACCCCACAATATACTCCCATGGCCCAGAGGGCAGACAGGTTAAATATGCATGTACCCCCCCCCACAATACACTCCCATGGCTCAGAGGGAAGACAGGTTGCATATGCATGTACTCCCCCCCCCACCCCCACAATATACTCCCATGGCCCAGAGGGCAGACAGGTTAAATATGCATGTACCCCCCCACAATACACTCCCATGGACCAGAGGGCAGGCAGGTTAAATATGCATGTACCCCCCCCCCCCAAAATACACTCCCATGGCCCAGAGGGAAGACAGGTTAAATATGCATGTACCCCCCCCCCACAATACACTCCCGTGGCCCAGAGGGCAGACAGGTTAAATATGCATGTACCCCCCCCCACAATACACCCCCATGGCCCAGAGGGCAGGCAGGTTAAATATGCATGTAACCCCCCCTCCACAATACACTCCCATGGCCCAGAGAGCAGACAGGTTGTATATGCATGTACCCCCCCCCCCACAATACACTCCCATGGCCCAGAGGGAAGACAGGTTAAATATGCATGTCCCCCCCCACCCCCACAATACACTCCCATGGCCCAGATGGCAGACAGGTTAAATATGCATGTACCCCCCCCCCCACAATACACTCCCATGGCTCAGAGGGAAGACAGGTTGCATATGCATGTACCCCCCCCCACCCCCACAATATACTCCCATGGCCCAGAGGGCAGACAGGTTAAATATGCATGTACCCCCCCCCCACAATACACTCCCATGGACCAGAGAGCAGGGAGGTTAAATATGCATGTACCCCCCCCCCCCCAAAATACACTCCCATGGCCCATAGGGAAGACAGGTTGCATATGCATGTACCCCCCCCCAACCCCACAATATACTCCCATGGCCCAGAGGGCAGACAGGTTAAATATGCATGTACCCCCCCCCACAATACACTCCCATGGCTCAGAGGGAAGACAGGTTGCATATGCATGTACTCCCCCCCCCACCCCCACAATATACTCCCATGGCCCAGAGGGCAGACAGGTTAAATATGCATGTACCCCCCCCACAATACACTCCCATGGACCAGAGGGCAGGCAGGTTAAATATGCATGTACCCCCCCCCCCCAAAATACACTCCCATGGCCCAGAGGGAAGACAGGTTAAATATGCATGTACCCCCCCCCCCACAATACACTCCCGTGGCCCAGAGGGCAGACAGGTTAAATATGCATGTACCCCCCCCCACAATACACCCCCATGGCCCAGAGGGCAGGCAGGTTAAATATGCATGTACCCCCCCCCCCACAATACACTCCCATGGCCCAGAGGGAAGACAGGTTGCATATGCATGTACCCCCCCCCCACAATACACCCCCATGGCCCAGAGGGCAGACAGGTTGCATATGCATGTACCCCCCCCCCCACAATACACTCCCATGGCCCAGAGAGCAGAAAGGTTGCATATGCATGTACCCCCCACCCCGCCACAATACACTCCCATGGCCCAGAGGGCAGGCAGGTTGCAAATGCATGTACCCCCCCCACAATACACTCCCATGGCCCAGAGGGCAGAAAGGTTGCATATGCATGTACCCCCCTCCCCAATACACTCCCATGGCCCAGAGGGAAGACAGGTTGCAAATGCATGTACCCCCCCCCCCACAATACACTCCCATGGCCCAGAGGGAAGACAGGTTGCAAATGCATGTACCCCCCCCCCCACAATACACTCCCATGGCCCAGAGGGAGGACAGGTTGCATATGCATGTACCCCCCCCCCCACAATACACTCCCATGGCCCAGAGGGAAGACAGGTTGCATATGCATGTCCCCCCCCCACAATACACTCCCATGACCCAGAGGGAAGACAGGTTGCGTATGCATGTACCCCCCCCACCCCACAATACACTCTCATGGCCCAGAGGGCAGACAGGTTAAATATGCATGTACCCCCACCCCCACAAAACACTCCCATGTCCGAGAGGGAAGACAGGTTGCATATGCATGTACCCCCCCCCCCCCCACAACACACTCCCATGGCCCAGAGGGCAGACAGGTTGCATATGCATGTACCCCCCCCACAATACACTCCCATGGCCCAGAGGGAAGACAGGTTGCATATGCATGTACCCCCCCCCCCCAATACACTCCCATGGCCCAGAGGGCAGACAGGTTGCATATGAATGTACCCCCCCCCCCACAATACACTCCCATGGCCCAGAGGGAAGACAGGTTGCATATGCATGCCCCCCCCGCCACAATACACTCCCATGGCCGAGAGGGAAGACAGGTTGCATATGCATGTACCCCCCCCACAATACACTCCCATGACCCAGAGGGAAGACAGGTTGCGTATGCATGTCCCCCCCCCACAATACACTCTCATGGCCCAGAGGGCAGACAGGTTAAATATGCATGTACCCCCCCCAAAATACACTCCCATGTCCGAGAGGGAAGACAGGTTGCATATGCATGTACCCACCACCCCCCCACAATACACTCCCATGACCCAGAGGGAAGACAGGTTGCATATGCATGTACCCACCCCCCCCCCACAATACACTCCCATGACCCAGAGGGAAGACAGGTTTCAAATGCATGTACCCCCCCCACAATACACTCCCATGGCCCAGAGGGAAGACAGGTTGCATATGCATGTACCCCCCCCACAATACACTCTCATGGCCCAGAGGGCAGACAGGTTAAATATGCATGTACCCCCCCCCCCACAATACACTCCCATGGCCCAGAGGGCAGACAGGTTGCATATGCATGTACCCCCCCCCCAATACACTCCCATGGCCCAGAGGGAAGACAGGTTGCGTATGCATGTACCCCCCCCCACAATACACTCCCATGGCCCAGAGGGCAGACAGGTTAAATATGCATGTACCCCCCCCCCCACAATAAACTCCCATGGCCCAGAGGCCAGACAGGTTACATATGCATGTAACCCCTCCACAATACACTCCCATGGCCCAGAGAGCAGACAGGTTGCATATGCATGTACCCCCCCCCCCACAATACACTCCCATGGCCCAGAGGGAAGACAGGTTGCATATGCATGTACCCCCCCCCCCAATACACTCCCATGGCCCAGAGGGCAGACAGGTTACATATGCATGTACCCCCCCCCCCAATACACTCCCATGGCCCAGAGGGCAGACAGGTTAAATATGCATGTACCCCCCCCCACAAGAAACTCCCATGGCCCAGAGGCCAGACAGGTTAAATATGCATGTACCCCCCCCCCACACACAATACACTCCCATGGCCCAGAGGGAAGACAGGTTAAATATGCATGTACCCCCCCCCCCATCCTCACAATACACTCCCATGGCCCAGAGGGAAGACAGGTTGCATATGCATGTACCCCCCCCCCACAATACACTCCCATGGCCCAGAGGGAAGACAGGTTGCGTATGCATGTACCCCCCCCCCCACAATACACTCTCATGGCTCAGAGGGCAGACAGGTTAAATATGCATGTACCCCCCCCCCACAATACACTCCCATGTCCGAGAGGGAAGACAGGTTGCATATGCATGTACCCCCCCATCCCCCCACAATACACTCCCATGACCCAGAGGGAAGACAGGTTGCAAATGCATGTACCCCCCCCACAATACACTCCCATGGCCCAGAGGGAAGACAGGTTAAATATGCATGTACCCCCCCCACAATACACTCCCATGGCCCAGAGGGAAGACAGGTTGCATATACATGTACCCCCCCCCACAATACACTCCCATGGCCCAGAGGGCAGACAGGTTAAATATGCATGTACCCCCCCACAATAAACTCCCAAGGCCCAGAGGGCAGACAGGTTAAATATGCATGTAAACCCCCACCCCCCTCCACAATACACTCCCATGGCCCAGAGAGCAGACAGGTTGTATATGCATGTACCCCCCCCCCCCACAATACACTCCCATGGCCCAGAGGGAAGACAGGTTAAATATGCATGTACCCCCCCCACCCCCACAATACACTCCCATGGCCCAGAGGGCAGACAGGTTAAATTTGCATGTACCCCCCCCCACAATACACTCCCATGGCTCAGAGGGAAGACAGGTTGCATATGCATGTACCCCCCCCCCCACCCCCACAATATACTCCCATGGCCCAGAGGGCAGACAGGTTAAATATGCATGTACCCCCCCCCCACAATACACTCCCATGGACCAGAGGGCAGGCAGGTTAAATATGCATGTACCCCCCCCCACAATACACTCCCATGGCCCAGAGGGAAGACAGGTTAAATATGCATGTACCCCCCCACAATACACTCCCATGGCCCAGAGAGCAGACAGGTTGCATATGCATGTACCCCCCCCCCCACAATACACTCCCATGGCCCAGAGGGAAGACAGGATAAATATGCATGTACCCCCCCCCCACAATACACTCCCATGGCCCAGAGGGCAGACAGGTTGCATATGCATGTACCCCCCCACAATACACTCCCATGGCCCAGAGGGCAGACAGGTTAAATATGCATGTACCCCCCCCCCCACAATACACTCCCATGGCCCAGAGGGCAGACAGGTTAAATATGCATGTACCCCTCCCACCCCACAATACACTCCCATGGCCCAGAGGGAAGACAGGTTGCATATTCATGTACGCCCCCCCCCAATACACTCCCATGGCCCAGAGGGCAGGCAGGTTGCAAATGCATGTACCCCCCCACAATACACTCCCATGGCCCAGAGGGAAGACAGGTTGGATATGCATGTACCCCCCCCCCACACAATACACTCCCATGGCCCAGAGGGCAGACAGGTTAAATATGCATGTACCCCCCGCCCCCACAACACACTCCCATGGCCCAGAGGGCAGAAAGGTTGCATATGCATGTACCCCCCCCCCACAATACACTCCCATGGCCGAGAGGGAAGACAGGTTGCATATGCATGTACCCCCCTCCCCAATACACTCCCATGGCCCAGAGGGAAGACAGGTTGCAAATGCATGTACCCCCCCCCACAATACACTCCCATGGCCCAGAGGGAAAACAGGTTGCAAATGCATGTACCCCCCCCCCACAATACACTCCCATGGCCCAGAGGGTATACAGGTTGCATATGCATGTACCCCCCCCACAATACACTCCCATGACCGAGAGGGAAGACAGGTTGCGTATGCATTTATCCCCCCCCCACAATACACTCTCATGGCCCAGAGGGCAGACAGGTTAAATATGCATGTACCCCCCCCCCCACAAAACACTCCCATGTCCGAGAGGGAAGACAGGTTGCATATGCATGTACCCACCCCCCCGCACAATGAACTCCCATGACCCAGAGGGAAGACAGGTTGCATATGCATGTACCCCCCCCCCCCACACAATACACTCCCATGGCCCAGAGGGCAGACAGGTTAAATATGCATGTACCCCCCGCCCCCACAACACACTCCCATGGCCCAGAGGGCAGAAAGGTTGCATATGCATGTACCCCCCCCCCACAATACACTCCCATGGCCGAGAGGGAAGACAGGTTGCATATGCATGTACCCCCCTCCCCAATACACTCCCATGGCCCAGAGGGAAGACAGGTTGCAAATGCATGTACCCCCCCCCACAATACACTCCCATGGCCCAGAGGGAAAACAGGTTGCAAATGCATGTACCCCCCCCCCACAATACACTCCCATGGCCCAGAGGGTATACAGGTTGCATATGCATGTACCCCCCCCACAATACACTCCCATGACCGAGAGGGAAGACAGGTTGCGTATGCATTTATCCCCCCCCCACAATACACTCTCATGGCCCAGAGGGCAGACAGGTTAAATATGCATGTACCCCCCCCCCCCCACAAAACACTCCCATGTCCGAGAGGGCAGACAGGTTGCATATGCATGTACCCCTCCCCCCCCCGCACGATACACTCCCATGGCCCAGAGGGAAGGCAGGTTAAATATGCATGTACACCCCCACAATACACTCCCATGGTCCAGAGGGCAGACAGATTAAATATGCATGTACCCCCCCCACACAATACACCCCCATGGCCCAGAGGGCAGACAGGTTGTATATGCATGTACCACCCCCCACAATACACTGCCATGGCCCAGAGGGCAGACAGGTTAAATATGCATGTACCCTCGCCCCCACAATACACTCCCATGGCCCAGAGGGCAGACAGGTTAAATATGCATGTACCCCGCGTCCCCACATTACACTCCCATGGCCCAGAGGGCAGAAAGGTTGCATATGCATGTACCCCCCCCACAATACACTCCCATGGCCCAGAGGGAAGACAGGTTGCATATGCATGTACCCCCCCCCCCCACAATACACTCCCATGGCCCAGAGGGAAGACAGGTTGCATATGCATGTACCCCCCCCACAACACACTTCCATGGCCCAGAGGGCAGAAAAGTTGCATGTGCATGCCCCCCCCCCACAATACACTCCCATGGCCCAGAGGGAAGACAGGTTGATTATGCATGTACTCCCCCCCCCCACAATACACTCCCATGGCCGAGAGGGAAGACAGGTTGCGTATGCATGTACCCCCCCCACAATACACTCTCATGGCCCAGAGGGCAGACATGTTAAATATGCATGTACCCCCCCCCCCACAATACACTCCCATGGCCAAGAGGGAAGACAGGTTGCATATGCATGTACCCCCCCCCCCACAATACACTCCCATGACCCAGAGGGAAGACAGGTTGCGTATGCATGTACCCCCCCACAATACACTCTCATGGCCCAGAGGGCAGACATGTTAAATATGCATGTACCCCCCCCCCCCCACAATACACTCCCATGGCCCAGAGGGCAGACAGGTTAAATATGCATGTACCCCCCCCACAATACACTCCCATGGCCCAGAGGGCAGAAAGGTTGCATATGCATGTACCCCCCCCCCCAATACACTCCCATGGCCCAGAGGGAAGACAGGTTGCAAATGCATGTACCCCCCCCCCCACAATACACTCCCATGGCCCAGAGGGAAGACAGGTTGCAAATGCATGTACCCCCCCCCACAATACACTCCCATGGCCCAGAGGGAGGACAGGTTGCATATGCATGTACCCCCCCCCCCACAATACACTCCCATGGCCCAGAGGGAAGACAGGTTGCATATGCATGTCCCCCCCCACAATACACTCCCATGACCCAGAGGGAAGACAGGTTGCGTATGCATGTACCCCCCCCCACAATACACTCTCATGGCCCAGAGGGCAGACAGGTTAAATATGCATGTACCCCCACCCCCACAAAACACTCCCATGTCCGAGAGGGAAGACAGGTTGCATATGCATGTACCCCCCCCCCCACAACACACTCCCATGGCCCAGAGGGCAGACAGGTTGCATATGCATGTACCCCCCCCCCACAATACACTCCCATGGCCCAGAGGGAAGACAGGTTGCATATGCATGTACCCCCCCCAATACACTCCCATGGCCCAGAGGGCAGACAGGTTGCATATGAATGTACCCCCCCCCCCACAATACACTCCCATGGCCCAGAGGGAAGACAGGTTGCATATGCATGCCCCCCCCCCCGCTACAATACACTCCCATGGCCCAGAGGGAAGACAGGTTGCATATGCATGTACCCCCCCCCCACAATACACTCCCATGACTCAGAGGGAAGACAGGTTGCATATGCATGTACCCCCCCACAATACACTCCCATGACCCAGAGGGAAGACAGGTTGCACATGCATGTACCCCCCACCCCGCCACAATACACTCCCATGGCCCAGAGGGAAGACAGGTTGCATATGCATGTCCCCCCACACAATACACTCCCATGGCCGAGAGGGAAGACAGGTTGCATATGCATGTACCCCCCCCCCCCCACAATACACTCCCATGACTCAGAGGGAAGACAGGTTGCATATGCATGTACCCCCCCCCCCCACAATACACTCCCATGACCCAGAGGGAAGACAGGTTGCACATGCATGTACCCCCCACCCCGCCACAATACACTCCCATGGCCCAGAGGGAAGACAGGTTGCATATGCATGTCCCCCCACACAATACACTCCCATGGCCGAGAGGGAAGACAGGTTGCATATGCATGTACCCCCCCCCCCCACAATACACTACCATGGCCCAGAGGGAAGACAGGTTGCATATGCATGTACCCCCCCCACAATACACTCCCATGGCTGAGAGGGAAGACAGGTTGCATATGCATGTACCCCCCCCACAATACACTCCCATGACCCAGAGGGAAGACAGGTTGCATATGCATGTACCCCCCCCCCCACAATACACTCTCATGGCCCAGAGGGAAGACAGGTTGCATATGCATGTACCACCCCCCACAATACACTCCCATGGTCCAGAGGGAAGTCAGGTTGCATATGCATGTACCCCCCCCCCCGGCCACAATACACTCCCATGGCCCAGAGGGAAGACAGGTTGCATATGCATGTACCCCCCCCCCACAATACACTCCCATGCCTGAGAGGGAAGACAGGTTGCATATGCATGTACCCCCCACACCATACACTCCCATGGCCCATTGGGAAGACAGGTTGCATATGCATGTACCCCCCCCCCCCACAATACACTCCCATGGCCCAGAGGGAAGACAGGTTGCATATGCATGTCCCCCCGCCTCCACAATACACTCCCATGGCCCAGAGGGAAGACAGGTTGCATATGCATGTACCCCCCCCTCCCCTCAACAATACACTCCCATGACTCAGAGGGAAGACAGGTTGCATATGCATGTACCCCCCCCACAATACACTCCCATGACCCAGAGGGAAGACAGGTTGCACATGCATGTACCCCCCACCCCGCCACAATACACTCCCATGGCCCAGAGGGAAGACAGGTTGCATATGCATGTCCCCCCACACAATACACTCCCATGGCCGAGAGGGAAGACAGGTTGCATATGCATGTACCCCCCCCCCCCACAATACACTCCCATTGCCCAGAGGGAAGACAGGTTGCATATGCATGTACCCCCCCCACAATACACTCCCATGGCCCAGAGGGAAGACAGGTTGCAAATGCATGTACCCCCTCCCCCACCATACACTCTCATGGCCCAGAGGGAAGACAGGTTTAATATGCATGTACCCCCCCCCCACAATACACTCCCATGGTCCAGAGGGAAGACAGGTTGCATATGCATGTACCCCCCCACAATACACTCCCATGGCCCAGAGGGCAGACAGGTTAAATGTGCATGTACCCCCCCCCCACAATACACTCCCATGGCCCAGAGGGCAGACAGGTTGCATATGCATGTATCCCCCCCCACAATACACTCCCATAGCCCAGAGGGAAGACAGGTTGCATATGCATGTACTCCCCCCCCCACAATACACTCCCATGACCCAGAGGGAAGACAGGTTAAATATGCATGTACCCCCCCCCCCCATAATACACTCCCATGGCCCAGAAGGAAGACAGGTTAAATATGCATGTACCCCCACCCCACAATACACTCCCATGGCCCAGAGGGAAGACAGGTTGCATATGCATGTACCCCCCCCACAACACACTCCCATGGCCCAGAGGGAAGACAGGTTGCATATGCATGTACCCCCCCCACAATACACTCCCATGGCCCAGAGGGCAGACAGGTTAAATATGCATGTACCCCCCCCCCACAATAAACTCCCATGACCCAGAGGGAAGACAGGTTGCATATGCATGTACCCCCCCACAATACACTCCCATGACCCAGAGGGAAGACAGGTTGCAAATGCATGTACCCCCCCATAATACACTCCCATGGCCCAGAAGGAAGACAGGTTAAATATGAATGTACCCCCCCCCCCACAATACACTCCCATGGCCCAGAGGGCAGACAGGTTAAATATGCATGTACCCCCCCACAATAAACTCCCATGGCCCAGAGGGCAGACAGGTTAAATATGCATGTAATCCCTCCCCCCCTCCACAATACACTCCCATGGCCCAGAGAGCAGACAGGTTGCATATGCATGTACCCCCCCCCCCCCACAATACACTCCCATGGCCCAGAGGGAAGACAGGTTAAATATGCATGTACCGCCCCCCCCACACCCCCACAATACACTCCCATGGCCCAGAGGGCAGACAGGTTAAATATGCATGTACCCCCCCACAATACACTCCCATGGCCCAGAGGGAAGACAGGTTGCATATGCATGTACCCCCCCCCACCCCCACAATATACTCCCATGGCCCAGAGGGCAGACAGGTTAAATATGCATGTACCCCCCCCCCCCCACAATACACTCCCATGGACCAGAGGGCAGGCAGGTTAAATATGCATGTACCCCTCCCCACAATACACTCCCATGGCCCAGAGGTAAGACAGGTTAAATATGCATGTACCCCCCCCCCACAATACACTCCCATGGCCCAGAGAGCAGACAGGTTGCAAATGCATGTACCCCCCCACAATACCAATACACTCCCATGGCCCAGAGGGAAGACAGGTTGCATATGCATGTACCCACCCCCCCCCCCCACAATACACTCCCATGGCCCAGAGGGAAGACAGGTTAAATATGCATGTACCCCCCCCCCCACAATACACTCCCATGGCCCAGAGGGCAGACAGGTTAAATATGCATCTACCCCCCCCCCACAATACACTCCCATGGCCCAGAGGGAAGGCAGGTTGCATATGCATGTACCCCCCCCCCACAATACACTCCCATGGCCCAGAGGGAAAACAGGTTAAATATGCATGTACCCCCCCCCCACCCCCACAATACACTCCCATGGCCCAGGGGGCAGACAGGTTAAATATGCATGTACCCCCCCCACAATACACTCCCATGGCTCAGAGGGAAGACAGGTTAAATGTGCATGCACCCCCCCCCCCCCACAATACACTCCCATGGACCAGAGGGCAGGCAGGTTAAATATGCATGTACCACCCCCCCCCCCACAATACACTCCCAAGGCCCAGAGGGAAGACAGGTTAAATATGCATGTACCCCCCCCCCCCAACACACACAATATACTCCCATGGCCCAGAGGGAAGACATGTTAAATATGCATGTACCCCCCCCCCACAATACACTCCCATGGCCCAGAGGGAAGACAGGTTAAATATGCATGTACCCCCCCCCACCCCCACAATGCACTCCCATGGCCCAGAGGGAAGACAGGTTAAATATGCATGTACTATGCATGTACCACCCCTCCCCCCCACAATACACTCCCATGGCCCAGAGGGCAGACAGGTTCCATATGCATGTACCCCCCCCCACAATACACTCCCATGGCCCAGAGGGCAGACAGGTTGTATATGCATGTAACCCCCCAACCACAATACACACCCATGGCCCAGAGGGAAGACAGGTTGCATATGCATGTACCCCCCCCCCCCACAATACACTCCCATGGCCCAGAGGGAAGACAGGTTGCATATGCATGTCCCCCCGCCTCCACAATACACTCCCATGGCCCAGAGGGAAGACAGGTTGCATATGCATGTACCCCCCCCTCCCCCCAACAATACACTCCCATGACTCAGAGGGAAGACAGGTTGCATATGCATGTACCCCCCCCACAATACACTCCCATGACCCAGAGGGAAGACAGGTTGTACATGCATGTACCCCCCACCCCGCCACAATACACTCCCATGGCCCAGAGGGAAGACAGGTTGCATATGCATGTCCCCCCACACAATACACTCCGATGGCCGAGAGGGAAGACAGGTTGCATATGCATGTACCCCCCCCCCACAATACACTCCCATTGCCCAGAGGGAAGACAGGTTGCATATGCATGTACCCCCCCCACAATACACTCCCATGGCCCAGAGGGAAGACAGGTTGCAAATGCATGTACCCCCTCCCCCACCATACACTCTCATGGCCCAGAGGGAAGACAGGTTTAATATGCATGTACCCCCCCCACAATACACTCCCATGGTCCAGAGGGAAGACAGGTTGCATATGCATGTACCCCCCCACAATACACTCCCATGGCCCAGAGGGCAGACAGGTTAAATGTGCATGTACCCCCCCCCACAATACACTCCCATGGCCCAGAGGGCAGACAGGTTGCATATGCATGTATCCCCCCCCACAATACACTCCCATAGCCCAGAGGGAAGACAGGTTGCATATGCATGTACTCCCCCCCCCACAATACACTCCCATGACCCAGAGGGAAGACAGGTTAAATATGCATGTACCCCCCCCCCCCCCATAATACACTCCCATGGCCCAGAAGGAAGACAGGTTAAATATGCATGTACCCCCACCCCACAATACACTCCCATGGCCCAGAGGGAAGACAGGTTGCATATGCATGTACCCCCCCCCACAACACACTCCCATGGCCCAGAGGGAAGACAGGTTGCATATGCATGTACCCCCCCCACAATACACTCCCATGGCCCAGAGGGCAGACAGGTTAAATATGCATGTACCCCCCCCCACAATAAACTCCCATGACCCAGAGGGAAGACAGGTTGCATATGCATGTACCCCCCCACAATACACTCCCATGACCCAGAGGGAAGACAGGTTGCAAATGCATGTACCCCCCCATAATACACTCCCATGGCCCAGAAGGAAGACAGGTTAAATATGAATGTACCCCCCCCCCCACAATACACTCCCATGGCCCAGAGGGAAGACAGGTTGCATATGCATGTACCCCCCCCCCCACAATACACTCCCATGGCCCAGAGGGCAGACAGGTTAAATATGCATGTACCCCCCCACAATAAACTCCCATGGCCCAGAGGGCAGACAGGTTAAATATGCATGTAATCCCCCCCCCCCCTCCACAATACACTCCCATGGCCCAGAGAGCAGACAGGTTGCATATGCATGTACCCCCCCCCCCCCACAATACACTCCCATGGCCCAGAGGGAAGACAGGTTAAATATGCATGTACCGCCCCCCCCACACCCCCACAATACACTCCCATGGCCCAGAGGGCAGACAGGTTAAATATGCATGTACCCCCCCACAATACACTCCCATGGCCCAGAGGGAAGACAGGTTGCATATGCATGTACCCCCCCCCCACCCCCACAATATACTCCCATGGCCCAGAGGGCAGACAGGTTAAATATGCATGTACCCCCCCCCCCCCACAATACACTCCCATGGACCAGAGGGCAGGCAGGTTAAATATGCATGTACCCCTCCCCACAATACACTCCCATGGCCCAGAGGTAAGACAGGTTAAATATGCATGTACCCCCCCCACAATACACTCCCATGGCCCAGAGAGCAGACAGGTTGCAAATGCATGTACCCCCCCCACAATACCAATACACTCCCATGGCCCAGAGGGAAGACAGGTTGCATATGCATGTACCCACCCCCCCCCCACAATACACTCCCATGGCCCAGAGGGAAGACAGGTTAAATATGCATGTACCCCCCCCCCACAATACACTCCCATGGCCCAGAGGGCAGACAGGTTAAATATGCATCTACCCCCCCCACAATACACTCCCATGGCCCAGAGGGAAGGCAGGTTGCATATGCATGTACCCCCCCCCCCACAATACACTCCCATGGCCCAGAGGGAAAACAGGTTAAATATGCATGTACCCCCCCCCACCCCCACAATACACTCCCATGGCCCAGGGGGCAGACAGGTTAAATATGCATGTACCCCCCCCACAATACACTCCCATGGCTCAGAGGGAAGACAGGTTAAATGTGCATGTACCCCCCCCCCACAATACACTCCCATGGACCAGAGGGCAGGCAGGTTAAATATGCATGTACCACCCCCCCCACAATACACTCCCAAGGCCCAGAGGGAAGACAGGTTAAATATGCATGTACCCCCCCCCCCCCAACACACACAATATACTCCCATGGCCCAGAGGGAAGACATGTTAAATATGCATGTACCCCCCCCCCCACAATACACTCCCATGGCCCAGAGGGAAGACAGGTTAAATATGCATGTACCCCCCCCACCCCCACAATGCACTCCCATGGCCCAGAGGGAAGACAGGTTAAATATGCATGTACTATGCATGTACCACCCCTCCCCCCCACAATACACTCCCATGGCCCAGAGGGCAGACAGGTTCCATATGCATGTACCCCCCCCCACAATACACTCCCATGGCCCAGAGGGCAGACAGGTTGTATATGCATGTAACCCCCCCCCCCCCACAATACACACCCATGGCCCAGAGGGAAGACAGGTTGCATATGCATGTCTCCCCCCCACAATACACTCCCATGGCCCAGAGGGAAGGCAGGTTGCATATGCATGTACCCCCCCCCCCCCACCTCCACAATACACTCCCATGGCCCAGAGGGAAGACAGGTTGCATATGCATGTACCCCACCCCCACAATACACTCCCATGGCCCAGAGGGAAGATAGGTTAAATATGCATGTACCCCCCCACAATACACTCGCATGGCCCAGAGGGCAGACAGGTTAAATAATCATGTACCCCCCGACAATACACTCCCATGGCCCAGAGGGAAGACAGGTTGCATATGCATGTACCCCCCCCCCCCCCTCCACAATACACTCCCATGACCCAGAGGGAAGACAGGTTGCACATGCATGTACCCCCCCGCCACAATACACTCCCATGGCCCAGAGGGAAGACAGGTTGCATGTGCATGTACCCCCCCCCCCCACAATACACTCCCATGGCCCAGAGGGAAGACAGGTTAAATATGCATGTACCCCCCCCCACCCCCACAATGCACTCCCATGGCCCAGAGGGAAGACAGGTTAAATATGCATGTACTATGCATGTACCACCCCTCCACCCCACAATACACTCCCATGGCCCAGAGGGCAGGCAGGTTGCATATGCATGTACCCCCCCCCCCACAATACACTCCCATGGCCCAGAGGGCAGACAGGTTGTATATGCATGTAACCCCCCCCCCCACAATACACACCCATGGCCCAGAGGGAAGACAGGTTGCATATGCATGCCCCCCCCCCCCCACAATACACTCCCATGGCCCAGAGGGAAGACAGGTTGCATATGCATGTACCCCCCCCACCCCCACAATACACTCCCATGGCCCAGAGGGAAGACAGGTTGCATATGCATGTACCCCCCCCCCCCCACAATACACTCCCATGGCCAGAGGGAAGATAGGTTAAATATGCATGTACCCCCCCACAATACACTCGCATGGCCCAGAGGGCAGACAGGTTAAATAATCATGTACCCCCCGACAATACACTCCCATGGCCCAGAGGGAAGACAGGTTGCATATGCATGTACCCCCCCCCACAATACACTCCCATGACCCAGAGGGAAGACAGGTTGCACATGCATGTACCCCCCCCGCCACAATACACTCCCATGGCCCAGAGGGAAGACAGGTTGCATGTGCATGTACCCCCCCCACAATACACTCCCATGGCCCAGAGGGAAGACAGGTTGCACATGCATGTACCCCCCCGCCACAATACACTCGCATGGCCCAGAGGGCAGACAGGCTAAATAATCATGTACCCCCCGACAATACACTCCCATGGCCCAGAGGGAAGACAGGTTGCATATGCATGTACCCCCCACACAATACACTCCCATGTCCGAGAGTGAAGAAAGGTTGCATATGCATGTACCCCTCCACCCCCCCCCACAATACACTCCCATGATCCAGAGGGAATACAGGTTGCATATGCATGTACCCCCCCACAATACACTCCCATGACCCAGAGGGAAGACAGGTTAAATATGCATGTATCCCCCCCACAATACACTCCCATGGCCCAGAGGGCAGACAGGTTGCATATGCATGTACCCCCCCCCACAATACACTCCCATGGCCCAGAGGGCAGACAGGTTAAATATGCATGTACCCCCCCCCCAAAAATAAACTCCCATGGCCCAGAGGGAAGACAGGTTGCATATGCATGTACCCCCCCCCCCACAATACACTCCCATGACCCAGAGGGAAGACAGGTTGCATATGAATGTACCCCCCCCCCCCACAATACACTCCCATGGCCCAGAGGGAAGACAGGTTGCATATGCATGTACCCCCCCCACAATACACTCCCATGACCCAGAGGGAAGACAGGTTGCGTATGCATGTACCCCCCACCCCCACAATACACTCTCATGGCCCAGAGGGCAGACAGGTTAAATATGCATGTACCCCCCCCACAATACACTCCCATGTCCGAGAGGCAAGACAGGTTGCATATGCATGTACCACCCCCCCCCACAATACACTCCCATGACCGAGAGGGAAGACAGGTTGCATATGCATGTACCCACCCCCCCCACAATACACTCCCATGACCCAGAGGGAAGACAGGTTGCAACTGCATGTACCCCCCCCCCCACAATACACTCCCATGGCCGAGAGGGAGGACAGGTTAAATATGCATGTACCCCCCCCGCACAATACACTCCCATGGCCCAGAGAGAAGACAGGTTGCATATGCATGTACCCCCCCCCCCCCACAATACACTCTCATGGCCCAGAGGGCAGACAGGTTAAATATGCACGTACCCCCCCCCCCACAATAAACTCCCATGGCCCAGAGGCCAGACAGGTTAAATATGCATGTACCCCCCCCCCCCACAATACACTCTCATGGCCCAGAGGGCAGACAGGTTAAATATGCATGTACCCCCCCCACAATACACTCCCATGGCCCAGAGGGGGAAGACAGGTTAAATATGCATGTGCCCCCCCCATCCCCACAATACACTCCCATGGCCCAGAGGGAAGACAGGTTGCATATGCATGTACCCCCCCCACAATACACTCCCATGGCCCAGAGGGAAGACAGGTTGCGTATGCATGTACCCCCCCCACAATACACTCTCATGGCCCAGAGGGCAGACAGGTTAAATATGCATGTACCCCCCCCCCCCACAATACACTCCCATGTCCGAGAGGGAAGACAGGTTGCATATGCATGTACCCACCCATCCCCCCACAATACACTCCCATGACCCAGAGGGAAGACAGGTTGCATATGCATGTACCCACCCCCCCCACAATACACTCCCATGAGCCAGAGGGAAGACAGGTTGCATATGCATGTACCCCCCCCCCCCCCACAATACACTCCCATGGCCGAGAGGGAAGACAGGTTGCATATGCATGTACCCCCCCCACAATACACTCCCATGACCCAGAGGGAAGACAGGTTGCGTATGCATGTACCCCACCCCCCCACAATACACTGTCATGGCCCAGAGGGCAGACAGGTTAAATATACATGTACCCCCCCCCCCCCCCACAATACACTCCCATGTCCGAGAGGGAAGACAGGTTGCATATGCATGTACCCCCCCACCCCCCCACAATACACTCCCATGACCCAGAGGGAAGACAGGTTGCATATGCATGTACCCACTCCCCCCCACAATACACTCCCATGACCCAGAGGGAAGACAGGTTGCAAATGCATGTACCCCCCCACAATACACTCCCATGGCCCAGAGGGCAGACAGGTTAAATATGCATGTACCCCCCCACAATAAACTCCCATGGCCCAGAGGGCAGACAGGTTAAATATGCATGTAACCCCCCCTCCACAATACACTCCCATGGCCCAGAGAGCAGACAGGTTGTATATGCATGTACCCCCCCCCCCCACAATACACTCCCATGGCCCAGAGGGAAGACAGGTTAAATATGCATGTCCCCCCCCACCCCCACAATACACTCCCATGGCCCAGATGGCAGACAGGTTAAATATGCATGTACCCCCCCCCCCACAATACACTCCCATGGCTCAGAGGGAAGACAGGTTGCATATGCATGTACCCCCCACCCCCACAATATACTCCCATGGCCCAGAGGACAGACAGGTTAAATATGCATGTACCCCCCCCACAATACACTCCCATGGACCAGAGAGCAGGGAGGTTAAATATGCATGTACCCCCCCCCAAAATACACTCCCATGGCCCATAGGGAAGACAGGTTGCATATGCATGTACCCCCCCCCAACCCCACAATATACTCCCATGGCCCAGAGGGCAGACAGGTTAAATATGCATGTACCCCCACCCCACAATACACTCCCATGGCTCAGAGGGAAGACAGGTTGCATATGCATGTACTCCCCCCGCACCCCCACAATATACTCCCATGGCCCAGAGGGCAGACAGGTTAAATATGCATGTACCCCCCCCCCCCACAATACACTCCCATGGACCAGAGGGCAGGCAGGTTAAATATGCATGTACCCCCCCCCAAAATACACTCCCATGGCCCAGAGGGAAGACAGGTTAAATATGCATGTACCCCCCCCCCCCCCACAATACACTCCCGTGGCCCAGAGGGCAGACAGGTTAAATATGCATGTACCCCCCCCACAATACACCCCCATGGCCCAGAGGGCAGGCAGGTTAAATATGCATGTACCCCCCCCACAATACACTCCCATGGCCCAGAGGGAAGACAGGTTGCATATGCATGTACCCCCCCCCCCACAATACACCCCCATGGCCCAGAGGGCAGACAGATTGCATATGCATGTACCCCCCCCCCCACAATACACTCCCATGGCCCAGAGAGCAGAAAGGTTGCATATGCATGTACCCCCCCCCCCCCAATACACTCCCATGGCCCAGAGGGCAGGCAGGTTGCAAATGCATGTACCCCCCCCCCACAATACACTCCCATGGCCCAGAGGGCAGAAAGGTTGCATATGCATGTACCCCCCTCCCCAATACACTCCCATGGCCCAGAGGGAAGACAGGTTGCAAATGCATGTACCCCCCCCCCCACAATACACTCCCATGGCCCAGAGGGAAGACAGGTTGCAAATGCATGTACCCCCCCCCCCCCACAATACACTCCCATGGCCCAGAGGGAGGACAGGTTGCATATGCATGTACCCCCCCCCCCACAATACACTCCCATGGCCCAGAGGGAAGACAGGTTGCATATGCATGTCCCCCCCCCCCACAATACACTCCCATGACCCAGAGGGAAGACAGGTTGCGTATGCATGTACCACCCCCCCCACAATACACTCTCATGGCCCAGAGGGCAGACAGGTTAAATATGCATGTACCCCCACCCCCACAAGACACTCCCATGTCCGAGAGGGAAGACAGGTTGCATATGCATGTACCCCCCCCCCCACAACACACTCCCATGGCCCAGAGAGCAGACAGGTTGCATATGCATGTACCCCCCCCCCACAATACACTCCCATGGCCCAGAGGGAAGACAGGTTGCATATGCATGTACCCCCCCCAATACACTCCCATGGCCCAGAGGGCAGACAGGTTGCATATGAATGTACCCCCCCCCCCACAATACACTCCCATGGCCCAGAGGTAAGACAGGTTGCATATGCATGCCCCCCCCCCGCCACAATACACTCCCATGGCCGAGAGGGAAGACAGGTTGCATATGCATGTACCCCCCCCCCACAATACACTCCCATGACCCAGAGGGAAGACAGGTTACGTATGCATGTCCCCCCCCCACAATACACTCTCATGGCCCAGAGGGCAGACAGGTTAAATATGCATGTACCCCCCCCAAAATACACTCCCATGTCCGAGAGGGAAGACAGGTTGCATATGCATGTACCCCACCACCCCCCCCACAATACACTCCCATGACCCAGAGGGAAGACAGGTTGCATATGCATGTACCCACCCCCCCCCACAATACACTCCCATGACCCAGAGGGAAGACAGGTTGCAAATGCATGTACCCCCCCCACAATACACTCCCATGGCCCAGAGGGAAGACAGGTTAAATATGCATGTACCCCCCCCCCACAATACACTCCCATGGCCCAGAGGGAAGACAGGTTGCATATGCATGTACCCCCCCCCCACAATACACTCTCATGGCCCAGAGGGCAGACAGGTTAAATATGCATGTACCCCCCCCCCCCCCACAATACACTCCCATGGCCCAGAGGGCAGACAGGTTGCATATGCATGTACCCCCCCCCCAATACACTCCCATGGCCCAGAGGGAAGACAGGTTGCGTATGCATGTACCCCCCCCCCCCCCACAATACACTCCCATGGCCCAGAGGGCAGACAGGTTAAATATGCATGTACCCCCCCCCCCACAATAAACTCCCATGGCCCAATGGCCCAGAGGCCAGACAGGTTACATATGCATGTAACCCCTCCACAATACACTCCCATGGCCCAGAGAGCAGACAGGTTGCATATGCATGTACCCCCCACAATACACTCCCATGGCCCAGAGGGAAGACAGGTTGCATATGCATGTACCCCCCCACCCCCAATACACTCCCATGGCCCAGAGGGCAGACAGGTTACATATGCATGTACCCCCCCCCCCAATACACTCCCATGGCCCAGAGGGCAGACAGGTTAAATATGCATGTACCCCCCCCCACAATAAACTCCCATGGCCCAGAGGCCAGACAGGTTAAATATGCATGTACCCCACCCCCCACACACAATACACTCCCATGGCCCAGAGGGAAGACAGGTTAAATATGCATGTACCCCCCCCATCCTCACAATACACTCCCATGGCCCAGAGGGAAGACAGGTTGCATATGCATGTACCCCCCCCCCACAATACACTCCCATGGCCCAGAGGGAAGACAGGTTGCGTATGCATGTACCCCCCCCCCCCCCCCACAATACACTCTCATGGCTCAGAGGGCAGACAGGTTAAATATGCATGTACCCCCCCCCCCACAATACACTCCCATGTCCGAGAGGGAAGACAGGTTGCATATGCATGTACCCCCCCATCCCCCCACAATACACTCCCATGACCCAGAGGGAAGACAGGTTGCAAATGCATGTACCCCCCCCACAATACACTCCCATGGCCCAGAGGGAAGACAGGTTAAATATGCATGTACCCCCCCCCCACAATACACTCCCATGGCCCAGAGGGAAGACAGGTTGCATATACATGTACCCCCCCCACAATACATTCCCATGGCCCAGAGGGCAGACAGGTTAAATATGCATGTACCCCCCCACAATAAACTCCCAAGGCCCAGAGGGCAGACAGGTTAAATATGCATGTAAACCCCCACCCCCCTCCACAATACACTCCCATGGCCCAGAGAGCAGACAGGTTGTATATGCATGTACCCCCCCACAATACACTCCCATGGCCCAGAGGGAAGACAGGTTAAATATGCATGTACCCCCCCACCCCCACAATACACTCCCATGGCCCAGAGGGCAGACAGGTTAAATTTGCATGTACCCCCCCCCCACAATACACTCCCATGGCTCAGAGGGAAGACAGGTTGCATATGCATGTACCCCCCCCCCCCACCCCCACAATATACTCCCATGGCCCAGAGGGCAGACAGGTTAAATATGCATGTACCCCCCCCCCCCCCACAATACACTCCCATGGACCAGAGGGCAGGCAGGTTAAATATGCATGTACCCCCCCCCCCACAATACACTCCCATGGCCCAGAGGGAAGACAGGTTAAATATGCATGTACCCCCCCCCCCACAATACACTCCCATGGCCCAGAGGGAAGACAGGATAAATATGCATGTACCCCCCCCCACAATACACTCCCATGGCCCAGAGGGCAGACAGGTTGCATATGCATGTACCCCCCCACAATACACTCCCATGGCCCAGAGGGCAGACAGGTTAAATATGCATGTACCCCCCCCCCACAATACACTCCCATGGCCCAGAGGGCAGACAGGTTAAATATGCATGTACCCCTCCCACCCCACAATACACTCCCATGGCCCAGAGGGAAGACAGGTTGCATATTCATGTACGCCCCCCCCCAATACACTCCCATGGCCCAGAGGGCAGGCAGGTTGCAAATGCATGTACCCCCCTCCCCAATACACTCCCATGGCCCAGAGGGAAGACAGGTTGCAAATGCATGTACCCCCCCCCCCACAATACACTCCCATGGCCCAGAGGGAAAACAGGTTGCAAATGCATGTACCCCCCCCCCACAATACACTCCCATGGCCCAGAGGGTATACAGGTTGCATATGCATGTACCCCCCCCCACAATACACTCCCATGACCGAGAGGGAAGACAGGTTGCGTATGCATTTATCCCCCCCCCCACAATACACTCTCATGGCCCAGAGGGCAGACAGGTTAAATATGCATGTACCCCCCCCCACAAAACACTCCCATGTCCGAGAGGGAAGACAGGTTGCATATGCATGTACCCACCCCCCCCCACAATGAACTCCCATGACCCAGAGGGAAGACAGGTTGCATATGCATGTACCCCCCCCACAAAACACTCCCATGGCCCAGAGGGCAGACAGGTTGCATATGCATGTACCCCTCCCCCCCCCCGCACAATACACTCCCATGGCCCAGAGGGAAGGCAGGTTAAATATGCATGTACACCCCCACAATACACTCCCATGGTCCAGAGGGCAGACAGATTAAATATGCATGTACCCCCCCCCCACACAATACACCCCCATGGCCCAGAGGGCAGACAGGTTGTATATGCATGTACCACCCCCCACAATACACTCCCATGACCCAGAGGGCAGACAGGTTAAATATGCATGTACCCTCGCCCCCACAATACACTCCCATGGCCCAGAGGGCAGACAGGTTAAATATGCATGTACCCCCCGTCCCCACATTACACTCCCATGGCCCAGAGGGCAGAAAGGTTGCATATGCATGTACCCCCCCCCCCCACAATACACTCCCATGGCCCAGAGGGAAGACAGGTTGCATATGCATGTACCCCCCCCCCACAATACACTCCCATGGCCCAGAGGGAAGACAGGTTGCATATGCATGTACCCCCCCCACAACACACTTCCATGGCCCAGAGGGCAGAAAAGTTGCATGTGCATGCCCTCCCCCCACAATACACTCCCATGGCCCAGAGGGAAGACAGGTTGATTATGCATGTACTCCCCCCCCCCACAATACACTCCCATGGCCGAGAGGGAAGACAGGTTGCGTATGCATGTACCCCCCCCACAATACACTCTCATGGCCCAGAGGGCAGACATGTTAAATATGCATGTACCCCCCCCCCACAATACACTCCCATGGCCAAGAGGGAAGACAGGTTGCATATGCATGTACCCCCCCCACAATACACTCCCATGACCCAGAGGGAAGACAGGTTGCGTATGCATGTACCCCCCCACAATACACTCTCATGGCCCAGAGGGCAGACATGTTAAATATGCATGTACCCCCCCCACCCCCCACAATACACTCCCATGGCTGAGAGGGAAGACAGGTTGCATTTGCATGTACCCCCCCCACAATACACTCCCATGACCCAGAGGGAAGACAGGTTGCATATGCATGTACCCCCCCCCACAATACACTCCCATGGTCCAGAGGGAAGACAGGTTGCATATGCATGTACCCCCCCCCGGCCACAATACACTCCCATGGCCCAGAGGGAAGACAGGTTGCATATGCATGTACCCCCCCACAATACACTCCCATGCCTGAGAGGGAAGACAGGTTGCATATGCATGTACCCCCCCCACCATACACTCCCATGGCCCATTGGGAAGACAGGTTGCATATGCATGTACCCCCCCCCCACAATACACTCCCATGGCCCAGAGGGAAGACAGGTTGCATATGCATGTCCCCCCGCCTCCACAATACACTCCCATGGCCCAGAGGGAAGACAGGTTGCATATGCATGTACCCCCCCCCCACAATACACTCCCATGACTCAGAGGGAAGACAGGTTGCATATGCATGTACCCCCCCCACAATACACTCCCATGACCCAGAGGGAAGACAGGTTGCACATGCATGTACCCCCCACCCCGCCACAATACACTCCCATGGCCCAGAGGGAAGACAGGTTGCATATGCATGTCCCCCCACACAATACACTCCCATGGCCGAGAGGGAAGACAGGTTGCATATGCATGTACCCCCCCCCCACAATACACTCCCATGACTCAGAGGGAAGACAGGTTGCATATGCATGTACCCCCCCCACAATACACTACCATGACCCAGAGGGAAGACAGGTTGCACATGCATGTACCCCCCACCCCGCCACAATACACTCCCATGGCCCAGAGGGAAGACAGGTTGCATATGCATGTCCCCCCACACAATACACTCCCATTGCCGAGAGGGAAGACAGGTTGCATATGCATGTACCCCCCCCCCACAATACACTCCCATGGCCCAGAGGGAAGACAGGTTGCATATGCATGTACCCCCCACCCACAATACACTCCCATGGCCCAGAGGGAAGACAGGTTGCATATGCATGTACCCCCCCCCCCACAATACACTCCCATGGCTGAGAGGGAAGACAGGTTGCATATGCATGTACCCCCCCCACAATACACTCCCATGACCCAGAGGGAAGACAGGTTGCATATGCATGTACCCCCCCCACAATACACTCTCATGGCCCAGAGGGAAGACAGGTTGCATATGCATGTACCACCCCCCACAATACACTCCCATGGTCCAGAGGGAAGACAGGTTGCATATGCATGTACCCCCCCCCCCCCCCGGCCACAATACACTCCCATGGCCCAGAGGGAAGACAGGTTGCATATGCATGTACCCCCCCCCCCCACAATACACTCCCATGCCTGAGAGGGAAGACAGGTTGCATATGCATGTACCCCCCCCCCCCACCATACACTCCCATGGCCCATTGGGAAGACAGGTTGCATATGCATGTACCCCCCCCCCACAATACACTCCCATGGCCCAGAGGGAAGACAGGTTGCATATGCATGTCCCCCCGCCTCCACAATACACTCCCATGGCCCAGAGGGAAGACAGGTTGCATATGCATGTACCCCCCCCCCCCCACAATACACTCCCATGACTCAGAGGGAAGACAGGTTGCATATGCATGTACCCCCCCCACAATACACTCCCATGACCTAGAGGGAAGACAGGTTGCACATGCATGTACCCCCCACCCCGCCACAATACACTCCCATGGCCCAGAGGGAAGACAGGTTGCATATGCATGTCCCCCCACACAATACACTCCCATGGCCGAGAGGGAAGACAGGTTGCATATGCATGTACCCCCCCCCACAATACACTCCCATTGCCAAGAGGGAAGACAGGTTGCATATGCATGTACCCCCCCCACAATACACTCCCATGGCCCAGAGGGAAGACAGGTTGCAAATGCATGTACCCCCTCCCCCACCATACACTCTCATGGCCCAGAGGGAAGACAGGTTTAATATGCATGTACCCCCCCCACAATACACTCCCATGGTCCAGAGGGAAGACAGGTTGCATATGCATGTACCCCCCCACAATACACTCCCATGGCCCAGAGGGCAGACAGGTTAAATGTGCATGTACCCCCCCCACAATACACTCCCATGGCCCAGAGGGCAGACAGGTTGCATATGCATGTATCCCCCCCCACAATACACTCCCATGGCCCAGAGGGAAGACAGGTTGCATATGCATGTACTCCCCCCCCCCACAATACACTCCCATGACCCAGAGGGAAGACAGGTTAAATATGCATGTACCCCCCCCCCATAATACACTCCCATGGCCCAGAAGGAAGACAGGTTAAATATGCATGTACCCCCACCCCACAATACACTCCCATGGCCCAGAGGGAAGACAGGTTGCATATGCATGTACCCCCCCCCCCACAATACACTCCCATGGCCCAGAGGGCAGACAGGTTAAATATGCATGTACCCCCCCCCCCACAATAAACTCCCATGACCCAGAGGGAAGACAGGTTGCATATGCATGTACCCCCCCACAATACACTCCCATGACCCAGAGGGAAGACAGGTTGCAAATGCATGTACCCCCCCCCCATAATACACTCCCATGGCCCAGAAGGAAGACAGGTTAAATATGAATGTACCCCCCCACAATACACTCCCATGGCCCAGAGGGAAGACAGGTTGCATATGCATGTACCCCCCCCCCACAATACACTCCCATGGCC
Source organism: Ambystoma mexicanum (assembly GCF_040938575.1). Lineage (NCBI taxonomy): Eukaryota > Metazoa > Chordata > Amphibia > Caudata > Ambystomatidae > Ambystoma > Ambystoma mexicanum. Next base: position 33,633,737 of record NC_090934.1, read on the forward strand.
CAGAGGGCAGACAGGTTAAATATGCATGTACCCCCCCACAATAAACTCCCATGGCCCAGAGGGCAGACAGGTTAAATATGCATGTAACCCCCCCCCCCTCCACAATACACTCCCATGGCCCAGAGAGCAGACAGGTTGCATATGCATGTACCCCCCCCCACAATACACTCCCATGGCCCAGAGGGAAGACAGGTTAAATATGCATGTACCGCCCCCCCCCACACCCCCACAATACACTCCCATGGCCCAGAGGGCAGACAGGTTAAATATGCATGTACCCCCCCACAATACACTCCCATGGCCCAGAGGGAAGACAGGTTGCATATGCATGTACCCCCCCCCCACCCCCACAATATACTCCCATGGCCCAGAGGGCAGACAGGTTAAATATGCATGTACCCCCCCCCCCACAATACACTCCCATGGACCAGAGGGCAGGCAGGTTAAATATGCATGTACCCCTCCCCACAATACACTCCCATGGCCCAGAGGTAAGACAGGTTAAATATGCATGTACCCCCCCCCACAATACACTCCCATGGCCCAGAGAGCAGACAGGTTGCAAATGCATGTACCCCCCCACAATACCAATACACTCCCATGGCCCAGAGGGAAGACAGGTTGCATATGCATGTACCCACCCCCCCCCCCACAATACACTCCCATGGCCCAGAGGGAAGACAGGTTAAATATGCATGTACCCCCCCCCCCCCACAATACACTCCCATTGCCCAGAGGGCAGACAGGTTAAATATGCATCTACCCCCCCCCCCACAATACACTCCCATGGCCCAGAGGGAAGGCAGGTTGCATATGCATGTACCCCCCCCCCCACAATACACTCCCATGGCCCAGAGGGAAGACAGGTTAAATATGCATGTACCCCCCACCCCACAATACACTCCCATGGCCCAGAGGGAAGACAGGTTAAATATGCATGTACCCCCCCCACCCCCACAATGCACTCCCATGGCCCAGAGGGAAAACAGGTTAAATATGCATGTACCCCCCCCCCACCCCCACAATACACTCCCATGGCCCAGGGGGCAGACAGGTTAAATATGCATGTACCCCCCCCACAATACACTCCCATGGCTCAGAGGGAAGACAGGTTAAATGTGCATGTACCCCCCCCCACAATACACTCCCATGGACCAGAGGGCAGGCAGGTTAAATATGCATGTACCACCCCCCCCCCCCACAATACACTCCCATGGCCCAGAGGGAAGACAGGTTAAATATGCATGTACCCCCCCCCCCCCAACACACACAATATACTCCCATGGCCCAGAGGGAAGACATGTTAAATATGCATGTACCCCCCCCCCCACAATACACTCCCATGGCCCAGAGGGAAGACAGGTTAAATATGCATGTACCCCCCCCACCCCCACAATGCACTCCCATGGCCCAGAGGGAAGACAGGTTAAATATGCATGTACTATGCATGTACCACCCCTCCCCCCCACAATACACTCCCATGGCCCAGAGGGCAGACAGGTTCCATATGCATGTACCCCCCCCCCCCCCACAATACACTCCCATGGCCCAGAGGGCAGACAGGTTGTATATGCATGTAACCCCCCCCCCCACAATACACACCCATGGCCCAGAGGGAAGACAGGTTGCATATGCATGTCTCCCCCGCCCACAATACACTCCCATGGCCCAGAGGGAAGGCAGGTTGCATATGCATGTACCCCCCCCCCCCCCACCTCCACAATACACTCCCATGGCCCAGAGGGAAGACAGGTTGCATATGCATGTACCCCACCCCCACAATACACTCCCATGGCCCAGAGGGAAGATAGGTTAAATATGCATGTACCCCCCCACAATACACTCGCATGGCCCAGAGGGCAGACAGGTTAAATAATCATGTACCCCCCGACAATACACTCCCATGGCCCAGAGGGAAGACAGGTTGCATATGCATGTACCCCCCCCCCCTCCACAATACACTCCCATGACCCAGAGGGAAGACAGGTTGCACATGCATGTACCCCCCCGCCACAATACACTCCCATGGCCCAGAGGGAAGACAGGTTGCATGTGCATGTACCCCCCCCACAATACACTCCCATGGCCCAGAGGGAAGACAGGTTAAATATGCATGTACCCCCTCCACCCCCACAATGCACTCCCATGGCCCAGAGGGAAGACAGGTTAAATATGCATGTACTATGCATGTACCACCCCTCCCCCCCACAATACACTCCCATGGCCCAGAGGGCAGGCAGGTTGCATATGCATGTTACCCCCCCCCCCCCCACAATACACTCCCATGGCCCAGAGGGCAGACAGGTTGTATATGCATGTAACCCCCCCCCCCCACAATACACACCCATGGCCCAGAGGGAAGACAGGTTGCATATGCATGTCCCCCCCCCCACAATACACTCCCATGGCCCAGAGGGAAGACAGGTTGCATATGCATGTACCCCCCCCACCCCCACAATACACTCCCATGGCCCAGAGGGAAGACAGGTTGCATATGCATGTACCCGCCCCCACAATACTGTCCCATGGCCAGAGGGAAGATAGGTTAAATATGCATGTACCCCCCCACAATACACTCGCATGGCCCAGAGGGCAGACAGGTTAAATAATCATGTACCCCCCGACAATACACTCCCATGGCCCAGAGGGAAGACAGGTTGCATATGCATGTACCCCCCCCCCCCACAATACACTCCCATGACCCAGACGGAAGACAGGTTGCACATGCATGTACCCCCCCCGCCACAATACACTCCCATGGCCCAGAGGGAAGACAGGTTGCATGTGCATGTACCCCCCCCACAATACACTCCCATGGCCCAGAGGGAAGACAGGTTGCACATGCATGTACCCCCCCGCCACAATACACTCGCATGGCCCAGAGGGCAGACAGGTTAAATAATCATGTACCCCCCGACAATACACTCCCATGGCCCAGAGGGAAGACAGGTTGCATATGCATGTACCCCCCACACAATACACTCCCATGTCCGAGAGGGAAGAAAGGTTGCATATGCATGTACCCCTCCACCCCCCCCACAATACACTCCCATGATCCAGAGGGAATACAGGTTGCATATGCATGTACCCCCCCACAATACACTCCCATGACCCAGAGGGAAGACAGGTTAAATATGCATGTATCCCCCCCACAATACACTCCCATGGCCCAGAGGGCAGACAGGTTGCATATGCATGTACCCCCCCCCCCCCACAATACACTCCCATGGCCCAGAGGGCAGACAGGTTAAATATGCATGTACCCCCCCCCAAAAATAAACTCCCATGGCCCAGAGGGAAGACAGGTTGCATATGCATGTACCCCCCCCCCCCACAATACACTCCCATGACACAGAGGGAAGACAGGTTGCATATGAATGTACCCCCCCCCACAATACACTCCCATGGCCCAGAGGGAAGACAGGTTGCATATGCATGTACCCCCCCCCACAATACACTCCCATGACTCAGAGGGAAGACAGGTTGCGTATGCATGTACCCCCCACCCCCACAATACACTCTCATGGCCCAGAGGGCAGACAGGTTAAATATGCATGTACCCCCCCCACAATACACTCCCATGTCCGAGAGGCAAGACAGGTTGCATATGCATGTACCACCCCCCCCCCCCACAATACACTCCCATGACCCAGAGGGAAGACAGGTTGCATATGCATGTACCCACCCCCCCCCACAATACACTCCCATGACCCAGAGGGAAGACAGGTTGCAACTGCATGTACCCCCCCCCCCCACAATACACTCCCATGGCCGAGAGGGAGGACAGGTTAAATATGCATGTACCCCCCCCCCCCGCACAATACACTCCCATGGCCCAGAGGGAAGACAGGTTGCATATGCATGTACCCCCACCCCCCCCCACAATACACTCTCATGGCCCAGAGGGCAGACAGGTTAAATATGCATGTACCCCCCCCCCCACAATAAACTCCCATGGCCCAGAGGCCAGACAGGTTAAATATGCATGTACCCCCCCCCCCCACAATACACTCTCATGGCCCAGAGGGCAGACAGGTTAAATATGCATGTACCCCCCCCACAATACACTCCCATGGCCCAGAGGGGGAAGACAGGTTAAATATGCATGTGCCCCCCCCATCCCCACAATACACTCCCATGGCCCAGAGGGAAGACAGGTTGCGTATGCATGTACCCCCCCCCCACAATACACTCTCATGGCCCAGAGGGAAGACAGGTTGCGTATGCATGTACCCCCCCCCACAATACACTCTCATGGCCCAGAGGGCAGACAGGTTAAATATGCATGTACCCCCCCCCCCCCCCACAATACACTCCCATGTCCGAGAGGGAAGACAGGTTGCATATGCATGTACCCACCCATCCCCCCACAATACACTCCCATGACCCAGAGGGAAGACAGGTTGCATATGCATGTATCCACCCCCCCCCACAATACACTCCCATGAGCCAGAGGGAAGACAGGTTGCATATGCATGTACCCCCCCCACAATACACTCCCATGGCCGAGAGGGAAGACAGGTTGCATATGCATGTACCCCCCCCCCCCACAATACACTCCCATGACCCAGAGGGAAGACAGGTTGCGTATGCATGTACCCCACCCCCCCACAATACACTGTCATGGCCCAGAGGGCAGACAGGTTAAATATACATGTACCCCCCCCCCACAATACACTCCCATGTCCGAGAGGGAAGACAGGTTGCATATGCATGTACCCCCCCACCCCCCCACAATACACTCCCATGACCCAGAGAGAAGACAGGTTGCATATGCATGTACCCACTCCCCCCCACAATACACTCCCATGACCCAGAGGGAAGACAGGTTGCAAATGCATGTACCCCCCCACAATACACTCCCATGGCCCAGAGGGCAGACAGGTTAAATATGCATGTACCCCCCCACAATAAACTCCCATGGCCCAGAGGGCAGACAGGTTAAATATGCATGTAACCCCCCCTCCACAATACACTCCCATGGCCCAGAGAGCAGACAGGTTGTATATGCATGTACCCACCCCCCCACAATACACTCCCATGGCCCAGAGGGAAGACAGGTTAAATATGCATGTCCCCTCCCACCCCCACAATACACTCCCATGGCCCAGATGGCAGACAGGTTAAATATGCATGTACCCCCCCCACAATACACTCCCATGGCTCAGAGGGAAGACAGGTTGCATATGCATGTACCCCCCCCACCCCCACAATATACTCCCATGGCCCAGAGGGCAGACAGGTTAAATATGCATGTACCCCCCCCCCCCACAATACACTCCCATGGACCAGAGAGCAGGGAGGTTAAATATGCATGTACCCCCCCCCAAAATACACTCCCATGGCCCATAGGGAAGACAGGTTGCATATGCATGTACCCCCCCCCAACCCCACAATATACTCCCATGGCCCAGAGGGCAGACAGGTTAAATATGCATGTACCCCCCCACAATACACTCCCATGGCTCAGAGGGAAGACAGGTTGCATATGCATGTACTCCCCCCCCACCCCCACAATATACTCCCATGGCCCAGAGGGCAGACAGGTTAAATATGCATGTACCCCCCCCACAATACACTCCCATGGACCAGATGGCAGGCAGGTTAAATATGCATGTACCCCCCCCCCAAAATACACTCCCATGGCCCAGAGGGAAGACAGGTTAAATATGCATGTACCCCCCCCCCCCCACAATACACTCCCGTGGCCCAGAGGGCAGACAGGTTAAATATGCATGTACCCCCCCCCACAATACACCCCCATGGCCCAGAGGGCAGGCAGGTTAAATATGCATGTACCCCCCCCCCACAATACACTCCCATGGCCCAGAGGGAAGACAGGTTGCATATGCATGTACCCCCCCCACAATACACCCCCATGGCCCAGAGGGCAGACAGGTTGCATATGCATGTACCCCCCCCCCCCACAATACACTCCCATGGCCCAGAGAGCAGAAAGGTTGCATATGCATGTACCCCCCCCCCCAATACACTCCCATGGCCCAGAGGGCAGGCAGGTTGCAAATGCATGTACCCCCCCCCCACAATACACTCCCATGGCCCAGAGGGCAGAAAGGTTGCATATGCATGTACCCCCCTCCCCAATACACTCCCATGGCCCAGAGGGAAGACAGGTTGCAAATGCATGTACCCCCCCCCCACAATACACTCCCATGGCCCAGAGGGAAGACAGGTTGCAAATGCATGTACCCCCCCCCCACAATACACTCCCATGGCCCAGAGGGAGGACAGGTTGCATATGCATGTACCCCCCCCACAATACACTCCCATGGCCCAGAGGGAAGACAGGTTGCATATGCATGTCCCCCCCCCACAATACACTCCCATGACCCAGAGGGAAGACAGGTTGCGTATGCATGTACCGCCCCCCCCACAATACACTCTCATGGCCCAGAGGGCAGACAGGTTAACTATGCATGTACCCCCACCCCCACAAAACACTCCCATGTCCGAGAGGGAAGACAGGTTGCATATGCATGTACCCCCCCCCCCCCACAACACACTCCCATGGCCCAGAGGGCAGACAGGTTGCATATGCATGTACCCCCCCCACAATACACTCCCATGGCCCAGAGGGAAGACAGGTTGCATATGCATGTACCCCCCCCAATACACTCCCATGGCCCAGAGGGCAGACAGGTTGCATATGAATGTACCCCCCCCCCACAATACACTCCCATGGCCCAGAGGGAAGACAGGTTGCATATGCATGCCCACCCCCCCGCCACAATACACTCCCATGGCCGAGAGGGAAGACAGGTTGCATATGCATGTACCCCCCCCCCACAATACACTCCCATGACCCAGAGGGAAGACAGGTTGCGTATGCATGTCCCCCCCCCACAATACACTCTCATGGCCCAGAGGGCAGACAGGTTAAATATGCATGTACCCCCCCCAAAATACACTCCCATGTCCGAGAGGGAAGACAGGTTGCATATGCATGTACCCCACCACCCCCCCCACAATACACTCCCATGACCCAGAGGGAAGACAGGTTGCATATGCATGTACCCACCCCCCCCCCCCACAATACACTCCCATGACCCAGAGGGAAGACAGGTTGCAAATGCATGTACCCCCCCCACAATACACTCCCATGGCCCAGAGGGAAGACAGGTTAAATATGCATGTACCCCCCCCCCACAATACACTCCCATGGCCCAGAGGGAAGACAGGTTGCATATGCATGTACCCCCCCCCCACAATACACTCTCATGGCCCAGAGGGCAGACAGGTTAAATATGCATGTACCCCCCCCCACAATACACTCCCATGGCCCAGAGGGCAGACAGGTTGCATATGCATGTACCCCCCCCCCCCAATACACTCCCATGGCCCAGAGGGAAGACAGGTTGCGTATGCATGTACCCCCCCCCCCCACAATACACTCCCATGGCCCAGAGGGCAGACAGGTTAAATATGCATGTACCCCCCCCCCACAATAAACTCCCATGGCCCAGAGGCCAGACAGGTTACATATGCATGTAACCCCTCCACAATACACTCCCATGGCCCAGAGAGCAGACAGGTTGCATATGCATGTACCCCCCCCACAATACACTCCCATGGCCCAGAGGGAAGACAGGTTGCATATGCATGTACCCCCCCCCCCCCCAATACACTCCCATGGCCCAGAGGGCAGACAGGTTACATATGCATGTACCCCCCCCAATACACTCCCATGGCCCAGAGGGCAGACAGGTTAAATATGCATGTACCCCCCCCCCCCACAATAAACTCCCATGGCCCAGAGGCCAGACAGGTTAAATATGCATGTACCCCCCCCCCCCCACACACAATACACTCCCATGGCCCAGAGGGAAGACAGGTTAAATATGCATGTACCCCCCCCATCCTCACAATACACTCCCATGGCCCAGAGGGAAGACAGGTTGCATATGCATGTACCCCCCCCCCCCACAATACACTCCCATGGCCCAGAGGGAAGACAGGTTGCGTATGCATGTACCCCCCCCCCCCACAATACACTCTCATGGCTCAGAGGGCAGACAGGTTAAATATGCATGTACCCCCCCCCACAATACACTCCCATGTCCGAGAGGGAAGACAGGTTGCATATGCATGTACCCCCCCATCCCCCCACAATACACTCCCATGACCCAGAGGGAAGACAGGTTGCAAATGCATGTACCCCCCCCACAATACACTCCCATGGCCCAGAGGGAAGACAGGTTAAATATGCATGTACCCCCCCCCACAATACACTCCCATGGCCCAGAGGGAAGACAGGTTGCATATACATGTACCCCCCCCCACAATACACTCCCATGGCCCAGAGGGCAGACAGGTTAAATATGCATGTACCCCCCCACAATAAACTCCCAAGGCCCAGAGGGCAGACAGGTTAAATATGCATGTAAACCCCCACCCCCCTCCACAATACACTCCCATGGCCCAGAGAGCAGACAGGTTGTATATGCATGTACCCCCCCCCACAATACACTCCCATGGCCCAGAGGGAAGACAGGTTAAATATGCATGTACCCCCCCAACCCCCACAATACACTCCCATGGCCCAGAGGGCAGACAGGTTAAATTTGCATGTACCCCCCCCCACAATACACTCCCATGGCTCAGAGGGAAGACAGGTTGCATATGCATGTACCCCCCCCACCCCCACAATATACTCCCATGGCCCAGAGGGCAGACAGGTTAAATATGCATGTACCCCCCCCCCCCCCACAATACACTCCCATGGACCAGAGGGCAGGCAGGTTAAATATGCATGTACCCCCCCCCCCCCCACAATACACTCCCATGGCCCAGAGGGAAGACAGGTTAAATATGCATGTACCCCCCCACAATACACTCCCATGGCCCAGAGAGCAGACAGGTTGCATATGCATGTACCCCCCCCCCACAATACACTCCCATGGCCCAGAGGGAAGACAGGTTAAATATGCATGTACCCCCCCCCCCACAATACACTCCCATGGCCCAGAGGGAAGACAGGATAAATATGCATGTACCCCCCCCACAATACACTCCCATGGCCCAGAGGGCAGACAGGTTGCATATGCATGTACCCCCCCACAATACACTCCCATGGCCCAGAGGGCAGACAGGTTAAATATGCATGTACCCCCCCCCCCCCACAATACACTCCCATGGCCCAGAGGGCAGACAGGTTAAATATGCATGTACCCCTCCCACCCCACAATACACTCCCATGGCCCAGAGGGAAGACAGGTTGCATATTCATGTACGCCCCCCCCCCCAATACACTCCCATGGCCCAGAGGGCAGGCTAGTTGCAAATGCATGTACCCCCCCACAACACACTCCCATGGCCCAGAGGGCAGAAAGGTTGCATATGCATGTACCCCCCCCACAATACACTCCCATGGCCGAGAGGGAAGACAGGTTGCATATGCATGTACCCCCCTCCCCAATACACTCCCATGGCCCAGAGGGAAGACAGGTTGCAAATGCATGTACCCCCCCCCACAATACACTCCCATGGCCCAGAGGGAAAACAGGTTGCAAATGCATGTACCCCCCCCCCCACAATACACTCCCATGGCCCAGAGGGTATACAGGTTGCATATGCATGTACCCCCCCCCACAATACACTCCCATGACCGAGAGGGAAGACAGGTTGCGTATGCATTTATCCCCCCCCCACAATACACTCTCATGGCCCAGAGGGCAGACAGGTTAAATATGCATGTACCCCCCCCCCCACAAAACACTCCCATGTCCGAGAGGGAAGACAGGTTGCATATGCATGTACCCACCCCCCCCCACAATGAACTCCCATGACCCAGAGGGAAGACAGGTTGCATATGCATGTACCCCCCCCCCCCACAAAACACTCCCATGGCCCAGAGGGCAGACAGGTTGCATATGCATGTACCCCTCCCCCCCCCGCACAATACACTCCCATGGCCCAGAGGGAAGGCAGGTTAAATATGCATGTACACCCCCACAATACACTCCCATGGTCCAGAGGGCAGACAGATTAAATATGCATGTACCCCCCCCCCACACAATACACCCCCATGGCCCAGAGGGCAGACAGGTTGTATATGCATGTACCACCCCCCACAATACACTCCCATGGCCCAGAGGGCAGACAGGTTAAATATGCATGTACCCTCGCCCCCACAATACACTCCCATGGCCCAGAGGGCAGACAGGTTAAATATGCATGTGCCCCCCGTCCCCACATTACACTCCCATGGCCCAGAGGGCAGAAAGGTTGCATATGCATGTACCCCCCCCCCACAATACACTCCCATGGCCCAGAGGGAAGACAGGTTGCATATGCATGTACCCCCCCCCCCACAATACACTCCCATGGCCCAGAGGGAAGACAGGTTGCATATGCATGTACCCCCCCCACAACACACTTCCATGGCCCAGAGGGCAGAAAAGTTGCATGTGCATGCCCCCCCACAATACACTCCCATGGCCCAGAGGGAAGACAGGTTGATTATGCATGTACTCCCCCCCCCACAATACACTCCCATGGCCGAGAGGGAAGACAGGTTGCGTGTGCATGTACCCCCCCCACAATACACTCTCATGGCCCAGAGGGCAGACATGTTAAATATGCATGTACCCCCCCCCACAATACACTCCCATGGCCAAGAGGGAAGACAGGTTGCATATGCATGTACCCCCCCCCCACAATACACTCCCATGACCCAGAGGGAAGACAGGTTGCGTATGCATGTACCCCCCCACAATACACTCTCATGGCCCAGAGGGCAGACATGTTAAATATGCATGTACCCCCCCCCCCCCACAATACACTCCCATGGCCCAGAGGGCAGACAGGTTAAATATGCATGTACCCCCCCCACAATACACTCCCATGGCCCAGAGGGCAGAAAGGTTGCATATGCATGTACCCCCCCCCCAATACACTCCCATGGCCCAGAGGGAAGACAGGTTGCAAATGCATGTACCCCCCCCCCCACAATACACTCCCATGGCCCAGAGGGAAGACAGGTTGCAAATGCATGTACCCCCCCCCACAATACACTCCCATGGCCCAGAGGGAGGACAGGTTGCATATGCATGTACCCCCCCCCACAATACACTCCCATGTCCCAGAGGGAAGACAGGTTGCATATGCATGTCCCCCCCCCACAATACACTCCCATGACCCAGAGGGAAGACAGGTTGCGTATGCATGTACCCCCCCCCCCACAATACACTCTCATGGCCCAGAGGGCAGACAGGTTAAATATGCATGTACCCCCACCCCCACAAAACACTCCCATGTCCGAGAGGGAAGACAGGTTGCATATGCATGTACCCCCCCCCCCCACAACACACTCCCATGGCCCAGAGGGCAGACAGGTTGCATATGCATGTACCCCCCCCCCCACAATACACTCCCATGGCCCAGAGGGAAGACAGGTTGCATATGCATGTACCCCCCCCAATACACTCCCATGGCCCAGAGGGCAGACAGGTTGCATATGAATGTACCCCCCCCCCCACAATACACTCCCATGGCCCAGAGGGAAGACAGGTTGCATATGCATGCCCCCCCCCCGCCACAATACACTCCCATGGCCGAGAGGGAAGACAGGTTGCATATGCATGTACCCCTCCCCCACAATACACTCCCATGACCCAGAGGGAAGACAGGTTGCGTATGCATGTCCCCCCCCCACAATACACTCTCATGGCCCAGAGGGCAGACAGGTTAAATATGCATGTACCCCCCCCCCAAAATACACTCCCATGTCCGAGAGGGAAGACAGGTTGCATATGCATGTACCCCACCACCCCCCCCACAATACACTCCCATGACCCAGAGGGAAGACAGGTTGCATATGCATGTACCCACCCCCCCCCCCCACAATACACTCCCATGACCCAGAGGGAAGACAGGTTGCAAATGCATGTACCCCCCCCCACAATACACTCCCATGGCCCAGAGGGAAGACAGGTTAAATATGCATGTACCCCCCCCCCCACAATACACTCCCATGGCCCAGAGGGAAGACAGGTTGCATATGCATGTACCCCCCCCCCCCCCACAATACACTCTCATGGCCCAGAGGGCAGACAGGTTAAATATGCATGTACCCCCCCCACAATACACTCCCATGGCCCAGAGGGCAGACAGGTTGCATATGCATGTACCCCCCCCCCCCAATACACTCCCATGGCCCAGAGGGAAGACAGGTTGCGTATGCATGTACCCCCCCCCCCCCACAATACACTCCCATGGCCCAGAGGGCAGACAGGTTAAATATGCATGTACCCCCCCCCCCCCACAATAAACTCCCATGGCCCAGAGGCCAGACAGGTTACATATGCATGTAACCCCTCCACAATACACTCCCATGGCCCAGAGAGCAGACAGGTTGCATATGCATGTACCCCCCCCCCCCCACAATACACTCCCATGGCCCAGAGGGAAGACAGGTTGCATATGCATGTACCCCCCCCCCAATACACTCCCATGGCCCAGAGGGCAGACAGGTTACATATGCATGTACCCCCCCCCAATACACTCCCATGGCCCAGAGGGCAGACAGGTTAAATATGCATGTACCCCCCCCCCCCCACAATAAACTCCCATGGCCCAGAGGCCAGACAGGTTAAATATGCATGTACCCCCCCCCCACACACAATACACTCCCATGGCCCAGAGGGAAGACAGGTTAAATATGCATGTACCCCCCCCCCATCCTCACAATACACTCCCATGGCCCAGAGGGAAGACAGGTTGCATATGCATGTACCCCCCCCACAATACACTCCCATGGCCCAGAGGGAAGACAGGTTGCGTATGCATGTACCCCCCCCACAATACACTCTCATGGCTCAGAGGGCAGACAGGTTAAATATGCATGTACCCCCCCGCACAATACACTCCCATGTCCGAGAGGGAAGACAGGTTGCATATGCATGTACCCCCCCATCCCCCCACAATACACTCCCATAACCCAGAGGGAAGACAGGTTGCAAATGCATGTACCCCCCCCCCACAATACACTCCCATGGCCCAGAGGGAAGACAGGTTAAATATGCATGTACCCCCCCCCCACAATACACTCCCATGGCCCAGAGGGAAGACAGGTTGCATATACATGTACCCCCCCCCCACAATTCACTCCCATGGCCCAGAGGGCAGACAGGTTAAATATGCATGTACCCCCCCACAATAAACTCCCATGGCCCAGAGGGCAGACAGGTTAAATATGCATGTAAACCCCCCCCCCCTCCACAATACACTCCCATGGCCCAGAGAGCAGACAGGTTGTATATGCATGTACCCCCCCACAATACACTCCCATGGCCCAGAGGGAAGACAGGTTAAATATGCATGTACCCCCCCCCCCCCACAATACACTCCCATGGCCCAGAGGGCAGACAGGTTAAATTTGCATGTACCCCCCCCCACAATACACTCCCATGGCTCAGAGGGAAGACAGGTTGCATATGCATGTACCCCCCCACCCCCACAATATACTCCCATGGCCCAGAGGGCAGACAGGTTAAATATGCATGTACCCCCCCCCACAATACACTCCCATGGACCAGAGGGCAGGCAGGTTAAATATGCATGTACCCCCCCCCCACAATACACTCCCATGGCCCAGAGGGAAGACAGGTTAAATATGCATGTACCCCCCCACAATACACTCCCATGGCCCAGAGAGCAGACAGGTTGCATATGCATGTACCCCCCCCACAATACACTCCCATGGCCCAGAGGGAAGACAGGTTAAATATGCATGTACCCCCCCCCCCCACAATACACTCCCATGGCCCAGAGGGAAGACAGGATAAATATGCATGTACCCCCCCCCACAATACACTCCCATGGCCCAGAGGGCAGACAGGTTGCATATGCATGTACCCCCCCACAATACACTCCCATGGCCCAGAGGGCAGACAGGTTAAATATGCATGTACCCCCCCCACAATACACTCCCATGGCCCAGAGGGCAGACAGGTTAAATATGCATGTACCCCTCCCACCCCACAATACACTCCCATGGCCCAGAGGGAAGACAGGTTGCATATTCATGTACGCCCCCCCCCCAATACACTCCCATGGCCCAGAGGGCAGGCAGGTTGCAAATGCATGTACCCCCCCACAATACACTCCCATGGCCCAGAGGGAAGACAGGTTGGATATGCATGTACCCCCCCCCCACACACAATATACTCCCATGGCCCAGAGGGCAGACAGGTTAAATATGCATGTACCCCCCGCCCCCACAACACACTCCCATGGCCCAGAGGGCAGAAAGGTTGCATATGCATGTACCCCCCCCCCCCACAATACACTCCCATGGCCGAGAGGGAAGACAGGTTGCATATGCATGTACCCCCCTCCCCAATACACTCCCATGGCCCAGAGGGAAGACAGGTTGCAAATGCATGAACCCCCCCCACAATACACTCCCATGGCCCAGAGGGAAAACAGGTTGCAAATGCATGTACCCCCCCCCCCACAATACACTCCCATGGCCCAGAGGGTATACAGGTTGCATATGCATGTACCCCCCCCCCACAATACACTCCCATGACCGAGAGAGAAGACAGGTTGCGTATGCATTTATCCCCCCCCCACAATACACTCTCATGGCCCAGAGGGCAGACAGGTTAAATATGCATGTACCCCCCGCCCCCCACAAAACACTCCCATGTCCGAGAGGGAAGACAGGTTGCATATGCATGTACCCACCCCCCCCCACAATGAACTCCCATGACCCAGAGGGAAGACAGGTTGCATATGCATGTACCCCCCCCCCCCACAAAACACTCCCATGGCCCAGAGGGCAGACAGGTTGCATATGCATGTACCCCCCCCCCCGCACAATACACTCCCATGGCCCAGAGGGAAGGCAGGTTAAATATGCATGTACACCCCCACAATACACTCCCATGGTCCAGAGGGCAGACAGATTAAATATGCATGTACCCCCCCCACACAATACACCCCCATGGCCCAGAGGGCAGACAGGTTGTATATGCATGTACCACCCCCCACAATACACTCCCATGGCCCAGAGGGCATACAGGTTAAATATGCATGTACCCT
Organism: Ambystoma mexicanum; assembly: GCF_040938575.1. Taxonomy (NCBI): domain Eukaryota; kingdom Metazoa; phylum Chordata; class Amphibia; order Caudata; family Ambystomatidae; genus Ambystoma; species Ambystoma mexicanum. The sequence continues at coordinate 33,648,803 of NC_090934.1, forward strand.
CGCCCCCACAATACACTCCCATGGCCCAGAGGGCAGACAGGTTAAATATGCATGTACCCCCCGTCCCCACATTACACTCCCATGGCCCACAGGGCAGAAAGGTTGCATATGCATGTACCCCCCCCCACAATACACTCCCATGGCCCAGAGGGAAGACAGGTTGCATATGCATGTACCCCCCCCCCAATACACTCCCATGGCCCAGAGGGAAGACAGGTTGCAAATGCATGTACCTCCCCCCCCACAATACACTCCCATGGCCCAGAGGGAAGACAGGTTGCATATGCATGTAACCCCCCCCCCCAACAATACACTCCCATGGCCCAGAGGGAAGACAGGTTGCATATGCATGTACCCCCCCCCACAACACACTCCCATGGCCCAGAGGGAAGACACGTTGCATATGCATGTACCCCCCCCCCCCAATACACTCCCATGGCCCAGAGGGAAGACAGGTTGCAAATGCATGTACCCCCCCCCCCACAATACACTCCCATGGCCCAGAGGGAAGACAGGTTGCATATGCATGTAACCCCCCCCCCACAATACACTCCCATGACCCAGAGGGAAGACAGGTTAAATATGCATGTATCCCCCCCACAATACACTCCCATGGCCCAGAGGGCAGACAGGTTGCATATGCATGTACCCCCCCCCCCCCCACAATACACTCCCATGGCCCAGAGGGAAGACAGGTTGATTATGCATGTACTCCCCCCCCACAATACACTCCCATGGCCGAGAGGGAAGACAGGTTGCGTATGCATGTACCCCCCCCCCACAATACACTCTCATGGCCCAGAGGGCAGACATGTTAAATATGCATGTACCCCCCCCCCCCACAATACACTCCCATGGCCAAGAGGGAAGACAGGTTGCATATGCATGTACCCCCCCCCACAATACACTCCCATGACCCAGAGGGAAGACAGGTTGCGTATGCATGTACCCCCCCACAATACACTCTCATGGCCCAGAGGGCAGACATGTTAAATATGCATGTACCCCCCCCCACAATACACACCCATGGCCCAGAGGGCAGACAGGTTAAATATGCATGTACCCCCCCACAATACACTCCCATGGCCCAGAGGGCAGAAAGGTTGCATATGCATGTACCCCACCCCAATACACTCCCATGGCCCAGAGGGAAGACAGCTTGCAAATGCATGTACCCCCCCCCCCACAATACACTCCCATGGCCCAGAGGGAAGACAGGTTGCATATGCATGTAACCCCCCCCCCCACAATACACTCCCATGGCCCAGAGGGAAGACAGGTTGCATATGCATGTACCACCCCCCCCCCCACAACACACTCCCATGGCCCAGAGGGCAGAAAAGTTGCATGTGCATGCCCCCCCCCCACAATACACTCCCATGGCCCAGAGGGAAGATAGGTTGATTATGCATGTACCCCCCCCCACAATACACTCCCATGGCCGAGAGGGAAGACAGGTTGCGTATGCATGTACCCCCCCCACAATACACTCTCATGGCCCAGAGGGCAGACATGTTAAATATGCATGTACCCCCCCCACAATACACTCCCATGGCCAAGAGGGAAGACAGGTTGCATATGCATGTACCCCCCCCCACAATACACTCCCATGACCCAGAGGGAAGACAGGTTGCGTATGCATGTACCCCCCCCACAATACACTCTCATGGCCCAGAGGGCAGACATGTTAAATATGCATGTACCCCCCCCCCACAATACACTCCCATGGCCGAGAGGGAAGACAGGTTGCATATGCATGTACCCCCCCCCCCCCACAATACACTCCCATGACCCAGAGGGAAGACAGGTTGCATATGCATGTACCCACCCCCCCCCCACAATACACACCCATGGCCCAGAGGGCAGAAAGGTTGCATATGCATGTACCCCCCCACAATACACTCCCCTGGCCCAGAGGGAAGACAGGTTGCATATGCATGTACCCCCCCCCCCCAATACACTCCCATGGCCCAGAGGGAAGACAGGTTGCAAATGCATGTACCCCCCCCCCAACAATACACTCCCATGGCCCAGAGGGAAGACAGGTTGCATATGCATGTACCCCCCCCCCCACAATACACTCCCATGGCCCAGAGGGCAGACAGATTAAATATGCATGTACCCCCCGCCCCACAACACACTCCCATGGCCCAGAGGCAAGACAGGTTGCATATGCATGTACCCCCCCCCCCACAATACACTCCCATGCCCGAGAGGGAAGACAGGTTGCATATGCATGTACCCCCCCCACAATACACTCCCATGACCCAGAGGGAAGACAGGTTGCATATGCATGTACCCCCCCCACAATACACTCCCATGACCCAGAGGGAAGACAGGTTGCATATGCATGTACCCCCGTCCCACAATACACTCCCATGGCACAGAGGGAAGACAGGTTGCGCATGCATGTACCGCCCCCCCACAATACACTCCCATGGCCCAGAGGGAAGACAGGTTAAATATGCATGTACCCGCCCCCCCCCCACAATACACTCCCATGGCCCAGAGGGAAGACAGGTTAAATATGCATGTCCCCCCCCACAATACACTCCCATGGCCCAGAGGGAAGACAGGTTGCGTATGCATGTACCCCCCCCACAATACACTCTCATGGCCCAGAGGGCAGACAGGTTAAATATGCATGTACCTCCTCCCCCCCCAATACACTCCCATGGCCCAGAGGGAAGACAGGTTGCAAATGCATGTACCCCCCCCACAATACACTCCCATGGCCCAGAGGGAAGACACGTTGCATATGCATGTACCCCCCCCCCCCCACAATACACTCCCATGGCCCAAAGGGAAGACAGGTTAAATATGCATGTCCCCCCCCACAATACACTCCCATGGCCGAGAGGGAAGACAGGTTGCATATGCATGTACCGCCCTCCCCCCCCCACAATACACTCCCATGGCTCAGAGGGCAGACAGGTTGCATATGCATGTACCCCCCCCCACAATGAACTCCCATGACCCAGAGGGAAGACAGGTTGCACATGCATGTACCCCCCCCTCCCACAACACACTCCCATGGCCCAGAGGGAAGACAGGTTGCATATGCATGTACCCCCCCTCCCACAACACACTCCCATGGCCCAGAGGGCAGACAGGTTGCATATGCATGTACCCCCCCCCCCCACAATACACTCCCATGGCCCAGAGTGAAGACAGGTTGCATATGCATGTACCCCCCCAATACACTCCCATGGCCCAGAGGGCAGACAGGTTGCATATGCATGTACCCCTCCCCCACAATACACTCCCATGACCCAGAGGGAAGACAGGTTGCATATGCATGTACCCACCCCCCCCCCCACAATACACACCCATGGCCCAGAGGGCAGAAAGGTTGCATATGCATGTACCCCCCCCACAATACACTCCCATGGCCCAGAGGGAAGACAGGTTGCATATGCATGTACCCCCCCCCCAATACACTCCCATGGCCCAGAGGGAAGACAGGTTGCAAATGCATGTACCCCCCCCCCACAATACACTCCCATGGCCCAGAGGGAAGACAGGTTGCATATGCATGTACCCCCCCCCCCCACAATACACTCCCATGGCCCAGAGGGCAGACAGATTAAATATGCATGTACCCCCCGCCCCACAACACACTCCCATGGCCCAGAGGCAAGACAGGTTGCATATGCATGTACCCCCCCCCACAATACACTCCCATGGCCGAGAGGGAAGACAGGTTGCATATGCATGTACCCCCCCCACAATACACTCCCATGACCCAGAGGGAAGACAGGTTGCATATGCATGTACCCCCCCCACAATACACTCCCATGACCCAGAGGGAAGACAGGTTGCATATGCATGTACCCCCGTCTCACAATACACTCCCATGGCACAGAGGGAAGACAGGTTGCGTATGCATGTACCGCCCCCCCACAATACACTCCCATGGCCCAGAGGGAAGACAGGTTAAATATGCATGTACCCGCCCCCCCCCCCACAATACACTCCCATGGCCCAGAGGGAAGACAGGTTAAATATGCATGTCCCCCCCCACAATACACTCCCATGGCCCAGAGGGAAGACAGGTTGCGTATGCATGTACCCCCCCCCACAATACACTCTCATGGCCCAGAGGGCAGACAGGTTAAATATGCATGTACCCCCCCCCAATACACTCCCATGGCCCAGAGGGAAGACAGGTTGCAAATGCATGTACCCCCCCCACAATACACTCCCATGGCCCAGAGGGAAGACACGTTGCATATGCATGTACCCCCCCCCCCACAATACACTCCCATGGCCCAAAGGGAAGACAGGTTAAATATGCATGTCCCCCCCCACAATACACTCCCATGGCCGAGAGGGAAGACAGGTTGCATATGCATGTACCGCCCTCCCCCCCCACAATACACTCCCATGGCTCAGAGGGCAGACAGGTTGCATATGCATGTACCCCCCCCCCCACAATGAACTCCCATGACCCAGAGGGAAGACAGGTTGCATATGCATGTACCCCCCCCTCCCACAACACACTCCCATGGCCCAGAGGGAAGACAGGTTGCATATGCATGTACCCCCCCTCCCACAACACACTCCCATGGCCCAGAGGGCAGACAGGTTGCATATGCATGTACCCCCCCCCCACAATACACTCCCATGGCCCAGAGTGAAGACAGGTTGCATATGCATGTACCCCCCCAATACACTCCCATGGCCCAGAGGGCAGACAGGTTGCATATGCATGTACCCCTCCCCCACAACACACTCCCAAGGCCCAGAGGGCAGACAGGTTGCATATGCATGTACCCCCCCCCTCCCACAACACACTCCCATGGCACAGAGGGCAGACAGGTTGCATATGCATGTACCCCCCTCCCACAATACACTCCCATGGCCCAGAGGGAAGACAGGTTGCATATGCATGTACCCCCCCCAATACACTCCCATGGCCCAGAGGGAAGACATGTTGCAAATGCATGTACCCCCCCCCCCACAATACACTCCCATGGCCCAGAGGGAAGACATGTTGCATATGCATGTACCCCCCCCCCCCACAATACACTCCCATGGCCCAGAGGGCAGACAGGTTGCATATGCATGTACCCCCCCAATACACTCCCATGGCCCAGAGGGCAGACAGGTTGCATATGCATGTACCCCCCCCCCCCACAACACACTCCCATGGCCCAGAGGGCAGACATGTTGCATATGCATGTAACCCCCCCACCCCCCCACAATGAACTCCCATGACCCAGAGGGAAGACAGGTTGCATATGCATGTACCCCCCCCCAATAAACTCCCATGGCCCAGAGGGCAGACAGGTTGCATATGCATGTACCCCCCCCCACAATACACTCCCATGGCCCAGAGGGCAGACAGGTTAAATATGCATGTATCCCCCCCCCCCACAATACACTCCCATGGCCCAGAGGGCAGACAGGTTAAATATGCATGTATCCCCCCCCCCCCCCACAATACACTCCCATGGTCCAGAGGGCAGACAGGTTGCATATGCATGTACCCCCCCCCCGACAATACACTCCCATGGCCCAGAGGGCAGACAGGTTGCATATGCATGTACCCCCCCCAATACACTCCCATGGCCCAGAGGGAAGACAGGTTGCATATGCATGTACCCCCCCCCCACAATACACTCCCATGGCCCAGAGGGAAGACAGGTTGCATATGCATGTACCCCCCCCCAATACACTCCCATGGCCCAGAGGGAAGACATGTTGCATATGCATGTACCCCCCCCCCACACAATACACTCCCATGGCCCAGAGGGCAGACAGGTTGCATATGCATGTACCCCCCCCCCCCACAACACACTCCCATGGCCCAGAGGGCAGACAGGTTGCATATGCATGTAACCCCCCCACACCCCCACAATGAACTCCCATGACCCAGAGGGAAGACAGGTTGCATATGCATGTACCCCCCCCCCAATACACTCCCATGGCCCAGAGGGAAGACAGGTTGCATATGCATGTACCCCCCCCCCCCGACAATACACTCCCATGGCCCAGAGGGCGGACAGGTTAAATATGCATGGACCTCCCCCCACACAATACACCCCCATGGCCCAGAGGGCAGACAGGTTGCATATGCATGTACCCCCCCCCCCACAATACACTCCCATGGCCCAGAGGGCAGACAGGTTAAATATGCCTGTACCCCCCCCCCACAATACACTCCCATGGCCCAGAGGGCAGACAGGTTAAATATGCATGTATCCCCCCCCCCCACAATACACTCCCATGGTCCAGAGGGCAGACAGGTTAAATATGCATGTATCCCCCCCCCCCACAATACACCCCCATGGCCCAGAGGGAATAGAGGTTAAATATGCATGTATCCCCCCCCCCACAATACACTCCCATGGCCCAGAGGGCAGACAGGTTAAATATGCATGTACCCCCCACCCCCACATTACACTCCCATGGCCCAGAGGGAAGACATGTTGCAAATGCATGTACCCCCCCCCCCCCACAATACACTCCCATGGCCCAGAGGGCAGACAGATTAAATATGCATGTACCCCCCGCCCCCACAATACACTCCCATGGCCCAGAGGGCAGGCAGGTTGCATATGCATGTACCCCCCCCCCCACAATACACTCCAATGGCCCAGAGGGAAGAAAGGTTGCATATGCATGTACCCCCCCCCAATACACTCCCATGGCCCAGAGGGAAGACAGGTTGCAAATGCATGTACCCCCCCCCCCACAATACACTCCCATGGCCCAGAGGGAAGACAGGTTGCATATGCATGTACCCCCCCACCCCCACAATATAGTCCCATGGCCCAGAGGGAAGACAGATTAAATATGCATGTACCCCCCCCCCCCAATACACTCCCATGGCCCAGAGGGGAGACAGGTTAAATATGCATGTACCCCCCCCCCCACAAAACACTCCCATGGCCCAGAGGGAAGACAGGTTGCATATGCATGTACCCCCCCCCACAATACACTCCCATGACCCAGAGGGAAGACAGGTTGCAAATGCATGTACCCCCCCCCACAATACACTCCAATACACTCCCATGGCCCAGAGGGAAGACAGGTTAAATATGCATGTACCCCCCCCACAATACACTCCCATGGCCCAGAGGGAAGACAGGTTAAATATGCATGTACCCCCCCCCAACAATTCACTCCCATTGCCCAGAGGGAAGACAGGTTGCATATGCATGTACCCCCCCCCCACAATACACTCCCATGGCCCATTGGGAAGACAGGTTAAATATGCATGTACCCCCCCCCCCACAAAACACTCCCATGGCCCAGAGGGAAGACAGGTTGCAAATGCATGTACCCCCCCCCCCCCAATACACTCCCATGGCCCAGAAGGCAGACAGGTTGCATATGCATGTACCCCCCCCACAATACACTCCCATGGCCCAGAGGGAAGACAGGTTAAATATGCATGTACCCCCCCCCCCACAAAACACTCCCATGGCCCAGAGGGAAGACAGGTTGCATATGCATGTACCCCCCCCTAATACACTCCCATGGCCCAGAGGGAAGACAGGTTGCAAATGCATGTACCCCCCCCAATACACTCCCAAGGCCCAGAAGGCAGACAGGTTGCATATGCATGTACCCCCCCCAATACACTCCCATGGCCCAGAGGGAAGACATGTTGCATATGCATGTACCCCCCCCCCCCACAATACACTCCCATGGCCCAAAGGGCAGACAGGTTGCATATGCATCTACCCCCCCCACAACACACTCCCATGGCCCAGAGGGCCGACAGGTTGCATATGCATGTACCCCCCCCACAACACACTCCCATGGCCCAGAGGGCAGACAGGTTGCATATGCATGTAACCCCTCCACCCCCCCACAATGAACTCCCATGGCCCAGAGGGAAGACAGGTTGCATATGCATGTACCCCCCCCCCCGCCAATACACTCCCATGGCCCAGAGGGCGGACAGGTTAAATATGCATGGACCTCCCCCCACACAATACACCCCCATGGCCCAGAGGGCAGAGAGGTTGCATATGCATGTACCCCCCCCCACAATACACTCCCATGGCCCAGAGGGCAGACAGGTTAAATATGCATGTATCCCCCCCCCCCACAATACACTCCCATGGCCCAGAGGGCAGACAGGTTAAATATGCATGTATCCCCCCCCACAATACACTCCCATGGTCCAGAGGGCAGACAGGTTAAATATGCATGTATCCCCCCCCACAATACACCCCCATGGCCCAGAGGGAAGACAGGTTAAATATGCATGTATCCCCCCCCCACAATACACTCCCATGGCCCAGAGGGCAGACAGGTTAAATATGCATGTACCCCCCGCCCCCACATTACACTCCCATGGCCCAGAGGGAAGACATGTTGCAAATGCATGTACCCCCCCCCCAAATACACTCCCATGGCCCAGACGGAAGACAGGTTGCAAATGCATGTACCCCCCCCCCCACAATACACTCCCATGGCCCAGAGGGCAGACAGATTAAATATGCATGTACCCCCCACCCCCACAATACACTCCCATGGCCCAGAGGGCAGGCAGGTTGCATATGCATGTACCCCCCTCACCCCCACAATATACTCCCATGGCCCAGAGGGAAGACAGGTTAAATATGCATGTACCCCCCCCCCCAATACACTCCCATGGCCCAGAGGGGAGACAGGTTAAATATGCATGTACCCCCCCCCACAAAACACTCCCATGGCCCAGAGGGAAGACAGGTTGCATATGCATGTACCCCCCCCCCCACAATACACTCCCATGACCCAGAGGGAAGACAGGTTGCAAATGCATGTACCCCCCCCACAATACACTCCAATACACTCCCATGGCCCAGAGGGAAGACAGGTTAAATATGCATGTACCCCCCCCCCCCAACAATACACTCCCATGGCCCAGAGGGAAGACAGGTTAAATATGTATGTACCCCCCCCAACAATTCACTCCCATTGCCCAGAGGGAAGACAGGTTGCATATGCATGTACCCCCCCCCCACAATACACTCCCATGGCCCATTTGGAAGACAGGTTAAATATGCATGTACCTCCTCCCCCCCCCCCCACAAAACACTCCCATGGCCCAGAGGGAAGACAGGTTGCATATGCATGTACCCCCCCCCCCTAATACACTCCCATGGCCCAGAGGGAAGACAGGTTGCAAATGCATGTACCCCCCCCCCCAATACACTCCCATGGCCCAGAAGGCAGACAGGTTGCATATGCATGTACCCCCCCCCACAATACACTCCCATGGCCCAGAGGGAAGACAGGGTAAATATGCATGTACCCCCCCCACAAAACACTCCCATGGCCCAGAGGGAAGACAGGTTGCATATGCATGTACCCCCCCCCTAATACACTCCCATGGCCCAGAGGGAAGACAGGTTGCAAATGCATGTACCCCCCCCCCCCCAATACACTCCCATGGCCCAGAAGGCAGACAGGTTGCATATGCATGTACCCCCCCCCAATACACTCCCATGGCCCAGAGGGAAGACAGGTTGCATATGCATCCCCCCCCACAATACACTCCCATGGCCCAGAGGGCAGACAGGTTGCATATGCATGTACCCCCCCCACACAATACACCCCCATGGCCCAGAGGGCAGACAGGTTGCATATGCATGTACCCCCCCCCCCACAATACACTCCCATGGTCGAGAGGGAAGACAGGTTGCATATGCATGTACCCCCCTCCCCCCCACAATACACTCCCATGACCCAGAGGGAAGACAGGTTGCATATGCATGTACCCACCCCCCCCCACACAATACACTCCCATGGCCCAGAGGGCAGACAGGTTGCATATGCATGTACCCCCCCCCCACAATACACTCCCATGGTCGAGAGGGAAGACAGGTTGCATATGCATGTACCCCCCTCGCCCCCACAATACACTCCCATGACCCAGAGGGAAGCCAGGCTGCATATGCATGTACCACCCCCCCAATACACTCCCATAGCCCAGAGGGAAGACAGGTTGCAAATGCATGTACCCCCCCCCCCACAATACACTCCCATGGCCCAGAGGGAAGACAGGTTGCATATGCATGTACCCCCCCCCCCCCACAATACACTCCCATGGCCCAGAGGGAAGACAGGTTAAATATGCATGTACCCCCCCCCCACAATACACTCCCATGGCCCATTGGGAAGACATGTTGCATATGCATGTACCCCCCCCCCCCCCACAATACACTCTCATGGCCCAGAGGGAAGACAGGTTGCAAATGCATGTACCCCCCCCCCAATACACTCCCATGGCCCAGAGGGCAGACAGGTTAAATATGCATGTACCCCCCCCCCCCACAATACACTCCCATGGCCCAGAGGGCAGACAGGTTGCATATGCATGTACCCCCCCCCCACAATACACTCCCATGGCCCAGAGGGAAGACAGGTTAAATATGCATGTACACCCCCACAATACACTCCCATGGCCCAGAGTGCAGACAGGTTAAATATGCATGTACCCCCCCCCACACACAATACACTCCCATGGCCCAGAGGGCAGACAGGTTAAATATGCATGTACCCTCCCCCCACAAAACTCTCCCATGGCCCAGAAGGAAGACAGGTTGCATATGCATGTACCCCCCCCACAATACACTCCCATGACCCAGAGGGAAGACAGGTTGCATATGCATGTACCCCCCCCCACAATACACTCCCATGACCCAGAGGGAAGACAGGTTGCATATGCATGTACCCCCCCCCCAAAATACACTCTCATGGCCCAGAGGGCAGACAGGTTAAATATGCATGTACCCCCCCCCCACAATACACTCCCATGGCCCAGAGGGAAGACAGGTTAAATATGCATGTACCCCCCACAATACACTCTCATGGCCCAGAGGGCAGACAGGTTAAATATGCATGTACCCCTCCCCACAAAACACTCCCATGTCCGAGAGGGAAGACAGGTTGCATATGCATGTACCCCCCCACCTCCCCACAATACACTCCCATGTCCGAGAGGGAAGACAGGTTGCATATGCATGTACCCCCACCTCCCCCACAATACACTCTCAAGGCCCAGAGGGCAGACAGGTTAAATATGCATGTACCCCCCCCACAATACACTCCCATGGCCGAGAGGGAAGACAGGTTGCGTATGCATGTACCCCCCCCCCACAATACACTCCCATGGCCCAGAGGGAAGACAGGTTGCATATGCATGTCCCCCCCCACAATACACTCCCATGGCCGAGAGGGAAGACAGGTTGCGTATGCATGTACCCCCCCACCACAATACACTCTCATGGCCCAGAGGGCAGACAGGTTAAATATGCATGTACCCCTCCCCACAAAACACTCCCATGTCCGAGAGGGAAGACAGGTTGCATATGCATGTACCCCCCCACCTCCCCACAATACACTCCCATGTCCGAGAGGGAAGACAGGTTGCATATGCATGTACCCCCACCTCCCCCACAATACACTCTCATGGCCCAGAGGGCAGACAGGTTAAATATGCATGTACCCCCCCCACAAAACACTCCCATGTCCGAGAGGGAAGACAGGTTGCATATGCATGTACCCCCCCACCTCCCCACAATACGCTCCCATGTCCGAGAGGGCAGACAGGTTGCATATGCATGTACCCCCCCACAATACACTCCCATGGCCCAGAGGGCAGACAGGTTAAATATGCATGTACCCCCCCCCCCCACAATAAACTCCCATGGCCCAGAGGGCAGACAGGTTAAATATGCATGTACCCCCCCCCCCCAATACACTCCCATGGCCCAGAGGGGAGACAGGTTAAATATGCATGTACCCCCCCCCCACAAAACACTCCCATGGCCCAGAGGGAAGACAGGTTGCATATGCATGTACCCCCCCCCCACAATACACTCCCATGACCCAGAGGGAAGACAGGTTGCAAATGCATGTACCCCCCCCCCACAATACACTCCAATACACTCCCATGGCCCAGAGGGAAGACAGGTTAAATATGCATGTACCCCCCCCCACAATACACTCCCATGGCCCAGAGGGAAGACAGGTTCGATATGCATGTACCCCCCCCCCCAACAATTCACTCCCATTGCCCAGAGGGAAGACAGGTTGCATATGCATGTACCCCCCCCCCCCACAATACACTCCCATGGCCCATTGGGAAGACAGGTTAAATATGCATGTACCCCCCCCCCCACAAAACACTCCCATGGCCCAGAGGGAAGACAGGTTGCATATGCATGTACCCCCCCCCTAATACACTCCCATGGCCCAGAGGGAAGACAGGTTGCAAATGCATGTACCCCCCCCCCAACACACTCCCATGGCCCAGAGGGAAGACAGGTTGCAAATGCATGTACCCCCCCCCCAATACACTCCCATGGCCCAGAAGGCAGACAGGTTGCATATGCATGTACCCCCCCCCAATACACTCCCATGGCCCAGAGGGAAGACAGGTTGCATATGCATCCCCCCCCCCCCACAATACACTCCCATGGCCCAGAGGGCAGACAGGTTGCATATGCATGTACCCCCCCCCACACAATACACCCCCATGGCCCAGAGGGCAGACAGGTTGCATATGCATGTACCCCCCCCACAATACACTCCCATGGTCGAGAGGGAAGACAGGTTGCATATGCATGTACCCCCCTCCCCCCCACAATACACTCCCATGACCCAGAGGGAAGACAGGTTGCATATGCATGTACCCACCCCCCCACACAATACACTCCCATGGCCCAGAGGGCAGACAGGTTGCATATGCATGTACCCCCCACCCCACAATACACTCCCATGGTCGAGAGGGAAGACAGGTTGCATATGCATGTACCCCCTCGCCCCCACAATACACTCCCATGACCCAGAGGGAAGACAGGTTGCATATGCATGTACCACCCCCCCAATACACTCCCATAGCCCAGAGGGAAGACAGGTTGCAAATGCATGTACCCCCCCCCCACAATACACTCCCATGGCCCAGAGGGAAGACAGGTTGCATATGCATGTACCCCTCCCCCCCCACAATACACTCCCATGGCCCAGAGGGAAGACAGGTTAAATATGCATGTACCCCCCCCCCCCACAATACACTCCCATGGCCCATTGGGAAGACATGTTGCATATGCATGTACCCCCCCCCCCACAATACACTCTCATGGCCCAGAGGGAAGACAGGTTGCAAATGCATGTACCCCCCCCCCCCAATACACTCCCATGGCCCAGAGGGCAGACAGGTTAAATATGCATGTACCCCCCCCCCCACAATACACTCCCATGGCCCAGAGGGCAGACAGGTTGCATATGCATGTACCCCCCCCCACAATACACTCCCATGGCCCAGAGGGAAGACAGGTTAAATATGCATGTACACCCCCACAATACACTCCCATGGCCCAGAGGGCAGACAGGTTAAATATGCGTGTACCCCCCCACACACAATACACTCCCATGGCCCAGAGGGCAGACAGGTTGCATATGCATGTACCCCCCCCCACAATACACTCCCATGACCCAGAGGGAAGACAGGTTGCATATGCATGTACCCCCCCCCCCAAAATACACTCTCATGGCCCAGAGGGCAGACAGGTTAAATATGCATGTACCCCCCCCCCCCTCACAATACACTCTCATGGCCCAGAGGGCAGACAGGTTAAATATGCATGTACCCCTCCCCACAAAACACTCCCATGTCCGAGAGGGAAGACAGGTTGCATATGCATGTACCCCCCCACCTCCCCACAATACACTCCCATGTCCGAGAGGGAAGACAGGTTGCATATGCATGTACCCCCACCTCCCCCACAATACACTCTCAAGGCCCAGAGGGCAGACAGGTTAAATATGCATGTACCCCCCCCACAATACACTCCCATGGCCGAGAGGGAAGACAGGTTGCGTATGCATGTACCCCCCCCACAATACACTCCCATGGCCCAGAGGGAAGACAGGTTGCATATGCATGTCCCCCCCCACAATACACTCCCATGGCCGAGAGGGAAGACAGTTTGCGTATGCATGTACCCCCCCACCACAATACACTCTCATGGCCCAGAGGGCAGACAGGTTAAATATGCATGTACCCCTCCCCACAAAACACTCCCATGTCCGAGAGGGAAGACAGGTTGCATATGCATGTACCCCCCCACCTCCCCACAATACACTCCCATGTCCGAGAGGGAAGACAGGTTGCATATGCATGTACCCCCACCTCCCCCACAATACACTCTCATGGCCCAGAGGGCAGACAGGTTAAATATGCATGTACCCCCCCCACAAAACACTCCCATGTCCGAGAGGGAAGACAGGTTGCATATGCATGTACCCCCCCACCTCCCCACAATACGCTCCCATGTCCGAGAGGGCAGACAGGTTGCATATGCATGTACCCGCCCCCACAATACACTCCCATGGCCCAGAGGGAAGACAGGTTAAATATGCATGTACCCCCCCACCCCACAATACACTCCCATGGCCCAGAGGGCAGACAGGTTAAATATGCATGTACCCCCCCACAATACACTCCCATGGCCCAGAGGGCAGACAGGTTAAATATGCATGTACCCCCCCCCCACAATAAACTCCCATGGCCCAGAGGGCAGACAGGTTAAATATGCATGTACCCCCCCCCCCAATACCAATACACTCCCATGGCCCAGAGGGGAGACAGGTTAAATATGCATGTACCCCCCCCCCCCCACAAAACACTCCCATGGCCCAGAGGGAAGACAGGTTGCATATGCATGTACCCCCCCCCCCACAATACACTCCCATGACCCAGAGGGAAGACAGGTTGCATATGCATGTACCCCCCCGCCCCCCACAATACACTCCAATACACTCCCATGGCCCAGAGGGAAGACAGGTTAAATATGCATGTACCCCCCCCCCACAATACACTCCCATGGCCCAGAGGGAAGACAGGTTCGATATGCATGTACCCACCCCCAACAATTCACTCCCATTGCCCAGAGGGAGGACAGGTTGCATATGCATGTACCCCCCCCCCCACAATACACTCCCATGGCCCATTGGGAAGACAGGTTAAATATGCATGTACCCCCCCCCCCACAAAACACTCCCATGGCCCAGAGGGAAGACAGGTTGCATATGCATGTACCCCCCCCTAATACACTCCCATGGCCCAGAGGGAAGACAGGTTGCAAATGCATGTAACCCCCCCCCCCCCCAATACACTCCCATGGCCCAGAGGGAAGACAGGTTGCAAATGCATGTACCCCCCCCAATACACTCCCATGGCCCAGAAGGCAGACAGGTTGCATATGCATGTACCCCCCCCCAATACACTCCCATGGCCCAGAGGGAAGACAGGTTGCATATGCACCCCCCCCCCCCACAATACACTCCCATGGCCCAGAGGGCAGACAGGTTGCATATGCATGTACCCCCCCCCACACAATACACCCCCATGGCCCAGAGGGCAGACAGGTTGCATATGCATGTACCCCCCCCACAATACACTCCCATGGTCGAGAGGGAAGACAGGTTGCATATGCATGTACCCCCCTCCCCCCCACAATACACTCCCATGACCCAGAGGGAAGACAGGTTGCATATGCATGTACCCACCCCCCCACACAATACACTCCCATGGCCCAGAGGGCAGACAGGTTGCATATGCATGTACCCCCCACCCCACAAAACACTCCCATGGTCGAGAGGGAAGACAGGTTGCATATGCATGTACCCCCCTCGCCCCCACAATACACTCCCATGACCCAGAGGGAAGACAGGTTGCATATGCATGTACCACCCCCCCAATACACTCCCATAGCCCAGAGGGAAGACAGGTTGCAAATGCATGTACCCCCCCCCCACAATACACTCCCATGGCCCAGAGGGAAGACAGGTTGCATATGCATGTACCCCTCCCCCCCCACAATACACTCCCATGGCCCAGAGGGAAGACAGGTTAAATATGCATGTACCCCCCCCCACAATACACTCCCATGGCCCATTGGGAAGACATGTTGCATATGCATGTACCCCCCCCCCCACAATACACTCTCATGGCCCAGAGGGAAGACAGGTTGCAAATTCATGTACCCCCCCCCCCAATACACTCCCATGGCCCAGAGGGCAGACAGGTTAAATATGCATGTACCCCCCCCCCAACAATACACTCCCATGGCCCAGAGGGCAGACAGGTTGCATATGCATGTACCCCCACCCCCCACAATACACTCCCATGGCCCAGAGGGAAGACAGGTTAAATATGCATGTACACCCCCACAATACACTCCCATGGCCCAGAGGGCAGACAGGTTAAATATGCGTGTACCCCCCCACACACAATACACTCCCATGGCCCAGAGGGCAGACAGGTTAAATATGCATGTACCCTCCCCCCACAAAACTCTCCCATGGCCCAGAAGGAAGACAGGTTGCATATGCATGTACCCCCCCCCCCCCCCCACAATACACTCCCATGACCCAGAGGGAAGACAGGTTGCATATGCATGTACCCCCCCCCACAATACACTCCCATGACCCAGAGGGAAGACAGGTTGCATATGCATGTACCCCCCCCCCAAAATACACTCTCATGGCCCAGAGGGCAGACAGGTTAAATATGCATGTACCCCCCCCCCACAATACACTCCCATGGCCCAGAGGGAAGACAGGTTAAATATGCATGTACCCCCCACAATACACTCTCATGGCCCAGAGGGCAGACAGGTTAAATATGCATGTACCCCTCCCCACAAAACACTCCCATGTCCGAGAGGGAAGACAGGTTGCATATGCATGTACCCCCCCACCTCCCCACAATACACTCCCATGTCCGAGAGGGAAGACAGGTTGCATATGCATGTACCCCCACCTCCCCCACAATACACTCTCAAGGCCCAGAGGGCAGACAGGTTAAATATGCATGTACCCCCCCCACAATACACTCCCATGGCCGAGAGGGAAGACAGGTTGCGTATGCATGTACCCCCCCCCCCCCACAATACACTCCCATGGCCCAGAGGGAAGACAGGTTGCATATGCATGTCCCCCCCCCACAATACACTCCCATGGCCGAGAGGGAAGACAGGTTGCTTATGCATATACCCCCCCACCACAATACACTCTCATGGCCCAGAGGGCAGACAGGTTAAATATGCATGTACCCCTCCCCACAAAACACTCCCATGTCCGAGAGGGAAGACAGGTTGCATATGCATGTACCCCCCCACCTCCCCACAATACACTCCCATGTCCGAGAGGGAAGACAGGTTGCATATGCATGTACCCCCACCTCCCCCACAATACACTCTCATGGCCCAGAGGGCAGACAGGTTAAATATGCATGTACCCCCCCCACAAAACACTCCCATGTCCGAGAGGGAAGACAGGTTGCATATGCATGTACCCCCCCACCTCCCCACAATACGCTCCCATGTCCGAGAGGGCAGACAGGTTGCATATGCATGTACCCCCCCCCCCCACAATACACTCCCATGGCCCAGAGGGAAGACAGGTTAAATATGCATGTACCCCCCCACCCCACAATTCACTCCCATGGCCCAGAGGGCAGACAGGTTAAATATGCATGTACCCCCCCACAATACACTCCCATGGCCCAGAGGGCAGACAGGTTAAATATGCATGTACCCCCCCCACAATAAACTCCCATGGCCCAGAGGGCAGACAGGTTAAATATGCATGTACCCCCCCCCCACAATACACTCCCATGGCCCAAGGGAAGACAGGTTAAATATGCATGTACCACCCCACCACCCCCACAATACACTCCCATGGCCCAGAGGGCAGACAGGTTAAATATGCATGTACCCCCCCCCCCACAATACACTCCCATGGCCCAGAGGGGAGACAGGTTAAATATGCATGTACCCGCCCCCCCCCACACAATCCACTCCCATTGCCCAGAGGGCAGACAGGTTAAATATGCGTGTACCCCCCCCCCACACACAATACACTCCCATGGCCCAGAGGGCAGACAGGTTAAATATGCATGTACCCTCCCCCCACAAAACTCTCCCATGGCCCAGAAGGAAGACAGGTTGCATATGCATGTACCCCCCCCCCCACAATACACTCCCATGACCCAGAGGGAAGACAGGTTGCATATGCATGTACCCCCCCCACAATACACTCCCATGACCCAGAGGGAAGACAGGTTGCATATGCATGTACCCCCCCCCAAAATACACTCTCATGGCCCAGAGGGCAGACAGGTTAAATATGCATGTACCCCCCCCCCCACAATACACTCCCATGGCCCAGAGGGAAGACAGGTTAAATATGCATGTACCCCCCACAATACACTCTCATGGCCCAGAGGGCAGACAGGTTAAATATGCATGTACCCCTCCCCACAAAACACTCCCATGTCCGAGAGGGAAGACAGGTTGCATATGCATGTACCCCCCCACCTCCCCACAATACACTCCCATGTCCGAGAGGGAAGACAGGTTGCATATGCATGTACCCCCACCTCCCCCACAATACACTCTCAAGGCCCAGAGGGCAGACAGGTTAAATATGCATGTACCCCCCCCACAATACACTCCCATGGCCGAGAGGGAAGACAGGTTGCGTATGCATGTACCCCCCCCCCACAATACACTCCCATGGCCCAGAGGGAAGACAGGTTGCATATGCATGTCCCCCCCCACAATACACTCCCATGGCCGAGAGGGAAGACAGGTTGCGTATGCATGTACCCCCCCACCACAATACACTCTCATGGCCCAGAGGGCAGACAGGTTAAATATGCATGTACCCCTCCCCACAAAACACTCCCATGTCCGAGAGGGAAGACAGGTTGCATATGCATGTACCCCCACTTCCCCCACAATACACTCTCATGGCCCAGAGGGCAGACAGGTTAAATATGCATGTACCCCCCCACAAAACACTCCCATGTCCGAGAGGGAAGACAGGTTGCATATGCATGTACCCCCCCACCTCCCCACAATACGCTCCCATGTCCGAGAGGGCAGACAGGTTGCATATGCATGTACCCCCCCCCCCACAATACACTCCCATGGCCCAGAGGGAAGACAGGTTAAATATGCATGTACCCCCCCACCCCACAATACACTCCCATGGCCCAGAGGGCAGACAGGTTAAATATGCATGTACCCCCCCACAATACACTCCCATGGCCCAGAGGGCAGACAGGTTAAATATGCATGTACCCCCCCCCCCACAATATACTCCCATGGCCCAGAGGGCAGACAGGTTAAATATGCATGTACCCCCCCCACAATACACTCCCATGGCCCAGAGGGAAGACAGGTTAAATATGCATGTACCACCCCACCACCCCCACAATACACTCCCATGGCCCAGAGGGCAGACAGGTTAAATATGCATGTACCCCCCCCCACAATACACTCCCATGGCCCAGAGGGGAGACAGGTTAAATATGCATGTACCCGCCCCCCCCCCCCACACAATCCACTCCCATTGCCCAGAGGGAAGACAGGTTGCATATGATATGCATGTACCCCCCCCACAATACCCTCCCATGGTCCAGGGAGCAAATAGGTTGCAAATGCATGTACCCCCCCCCCACACAATACCCTCCCATGGCCCAGAGGGCAGACAGGTTGCATATGCATGTACCCCCCCCCCCACAATACACTCCCATGGCCCAGAGGGAAGACAGGTTAAATATGCATGTACCAACCCCCCCCCCCAATACACTCCCCTGGCCCAGAGGGCAGACAAGTTAAATATGCATTTACCCCCCCCCCCACAATACACCCCCATGGCCCAGAGGGAAGACAGGTTAAATATGCATGTACCCCCCCCACAATACACTCCCATAGCCAAGAGGGAAGGCAGGTTAAATATGCATTTACCCCCCCCCCACAATACACCCCCATGGCCCAGAGGGAAGACAGGTTGCATATGCATGTACCCCCCCCCAATACACTCCCATGGCCCAGAGGGCAGACAGGTTAAATATGCATGTACCCCCCCCCAATACACTCCCATGGCCCAGAGGGAAGACAGGTTTCATATGCATGTACCCCCCCCCAATACACTACCATGGCCCAGAGGGCAGACAGGTTGCATATGCATGTACCCCCCCCCACACAATACACCCCCATGGCTGAGAGGGAAGACAGGTTGCATATGCATGTACCCCCCCACAATACACTCCCATGGCCCAGAGGGCAGACAGGTTGCATATGCATGTACCCCCCCCCCCCACAATACACTCCCATGGCCCAGAGGGCAGACAGGTTAAATATGCATGTCCCCCCTCCTCCCCCACAATACACTCCCATGGCCCAGAGGGCAGACAGGTTAAATATGCATGTACCCCCCGCCCCTCCATTACACTCCCATGGCCCAGAGGGCAGACAGGTTGCAAATGCATGTACCCCCCCCACAATACACTCCCATGGCCGAGAGGGAAGACAGGTTGCATATGCATGTACCCCCCCCCACACAATACAGTCCCATGAGCCAGAGGGAAGACAGGTTGCAAATGCATGTACCCCCCCCCCCACAATTCACTCCCAATGCCCAGAGGGAAGACAGGTTGCATATGCATGTACCCCCCCCACAATACACTCCCGTCGCCCAGAGGGAAGACAGGTTAAATATGCATGTACCCCCCCCCCCACAATACACTCCCATGGCCCATTGGGAAGACAGGTTGCATATGCATGTACCCCCCCCCACAATACACTCTCATGGCCCAGAGGGAAGACAGGTTGCATATGCATGAACCCCCCCAATACACTCCCATGGCCCAGAGGGCAGACAGGTTAAATATGCATGTACCCCCCCCCACAATACACTCCCATGGCCCAGAGGGCAGACAGGTTAAATATGCATGTACCCCCCCCCACAAAAATACACTCCCAGGGCCCAGAGGGAAGACAGGTTGCAAATGCATGTACCCCCCCCCCCCCACAATACACTCCCAATGCCCAGAGGGAAGACAGGTTGCATATGCATGTACCCCCCCCCCACAATACACTCCCATGGCCCAGAGGGCAGACAGGTTAAATATGCATGTACCCCCCCCCCCCCACAATACACTCCCATGGCCGAGAGGGAAGACAGGTTGTATATGCATGTACCCACCCCCCCCCCCCCACAATACAGTCCCATGAGCCAGAGGGAAGACAGGTTGCAAATGCATGTACCCCCCCCCCACAATTCACTCCCAATGCCCAGAGGGAAGACAGGTTGCATATGCATGTACCCCCCCCACAATACACTCCCATCGCCCAGAGGGAAGACAGGTTAAATATGCATGTACCCCACCCACAATACACTCCCATGGCTCATTGGGAAGACAGGTTGCATATGCATGTACCTCCCCCACAATACACTCACATGGCCCAGAGGGCAGACAGGTTAAATATGCATGTACCCCCCCCCCAAAAAATACACTCCCAGGGCCCAGAGGGAAGACATGTTGCAAATGCATGTACCCCCCCCCCCCACAATACACTCCCAATGCCCAGAGGGAAGACAGGTTGCATATGCATGTACCCCCCCCACAATACACTCCCATCGCCCAGAGGGAAGACAGGTTAAATATGCATGTACCCCCCCCACAATACACTCCCATGGCCCATTGGGAAGACAGGTTGCATATGCAGGTACCCCCCCCCCACAATACACTCTCATGGCCCAGAGGGAAGACAGGTTGCATATGCATGTACCCCCCCCCCCAATACACTCCCATGGCCCAGAGGGCAGACAGGTTAAATATGCATGTACCCCCCCCCCACAATACACTCCCATCGCCCAGAGGGAAGACAGGTTAAATATGCATGTACCCCCCCCCCCCCACAATACACTCCCATGGCCCATTGGGAAGACAGGTTGCATATGCATGTACCCCCACCCCCACACAATACACTCCCATGGCCCAGAGGGCAGACAGGTTGCGTATGCATGTACCCCCCCCACAATACACTTCCATGGCCCAGAGGGCAGACAGGTTGCATATGCATGTACCCCCCCACCCCCACAATACATTCCCATGGCCCAGAGGGCAGACAGGTTAAATATGCATGTACCCCTGTACCCCCGACCACCCCACAATACACTCCCATGGACCAGAAGGAAGATAGGTTAAATATGCATGTACCCCCCCCACAATACACTCCCATGGCCCAGAGGGAAGACAGGTTAAATATGCATGTACCCCCCCCACAATACACTCCCCTGGCCCATTGGGAAGACAGGTTGCATATGCATGTACCCCCACCCCCCCACAATACACTCCCATGGCCCAGAGGGCAGACAGGTTGCGTATGCATGTACCCCCCCCCACAATACACTCCCATGGCCCAGAGGGCAGGCAGGTTAAATATGCATGTACCCGCCCCCAACAATACACTCCCATGACCCAGAGGGTAGACAGGTTAAATATGCATGTACCCCCCCCCCACAATACACTTCCATGGCCCAGAGGGCAGGCAGGTTAAATATGCATGTACCCCTGTACCCCGACCCCACAATACACTCCCATGGACCAGAGGGAAGATAGGTTAAATATGCATGTACCCCCACCCCCACAATACACTCCCATGGCCCAGAGGGCAGGCAGGTTAAATATGCATGTACCCCCCCACAATACACTCCCATGGCCCAGAGGGAAGACAGGTTGCATATGCATGTACCCCCCTCCCCTCCGCAATACAGTCCCATGGCCCAGAGGGCAGACAGACTAAATATGCATGTACCCCCCCCACCCCCAACAATACACTCCCATGGCCCA
Source organism: Ambystoma mexicanum (assembly GCF_040938575.1). Lineage (NCBI taxonomy): Eukaryota > Metazoa > Chordata > Amphibia > Caudata > Ambystomatidae > Ambystoma > Ambystoma mexicanum. The sequence goes on from NC_090934.1 coordinate 33,671,463, forward strand.
GAGGGAAGACGGGTTAAATATGCATGTACCCCCCCCCCAACAATTCACTCCCATGTCCCAGAGGGAAGACAGGTTAAGTATGCATGCCCCCCCCCCACAATACACTCCCATGGCCGAGAGGGAAGACAGGTTGCGTATGCATGTACCCGCCCCACAATACACTCTCATGGCCCAGAGGGCAGACAGGTTAAATATGCATGTACCCCCCCCCCCCACAATACACTCACATGGCCCAGAGGGCAGACAGGTTAAATATGCATGTACCCCCCTCCCACAACACACTCCCATGACCCAGAGGGCAGACAGGTTGCATATGCATGTACCCCCCCCCCCACAATACACTCCCATGACCCAGAGGGAAGACAGGTTGCATATGCATTTACCCCCCCCCCCACAATACACTCCCATGGCCCAGAGGGAAGACAGGTTGCATATGCATGTACCCCCCACCCCACAATACACTCCCATGGCCCAGAGGGAAGACAGGTTAAATATGCATGTAACCCCACCCACAATACACTCCCATGGCCCAGAGGGAAGACAGGTTGCAAATGCATGTACCCCCCACCCCACAATACACTCCCATGGCCCAGAGGGAAGACAGGTTGCATATGCATGTACCCCCCCACAATACACTCTCATGGCCCAGAGGGCAGACAGGTTAAATATGCATGTACCCCCCCCCCCACAATACACTCCCATGGCCCAGAGGGAAGACAGGTTGCATATGCATGTACCCCCCACCCCACAATACACTCCCATGGCCCAGAGGGAAGACAAGTTAAATATGCATGTACCCCCCCCACAATACACTCCCATGGCCCAGAGGGAAGACAGGTTGCATATGCATGTACCCCCCCCCCACAATACACTCCGATGGCCCAGAGGGCAGACAGGTTAAATATGCAGGTACCCCCCACCCCCACAATACACTCCCATGGCCCAGAGGGAAGACAGGTTAAATATGCATGTACCCCCCCCCCCCCACAATACACTCCCATGGCCCAGAAGCCAGACAGGTTAAATATGCATTTACCCCCCCCCCCACAATACACCCCCATAGCCCAGAGGGAAGACAGGTTAAATATGCATGTACCCCCACCCCCACAATGCACTCCCATAGCCAAGAGGGAAGACAGGTTAAGTATGCATTTACCCCCCCCACAATACACCCCCATGGCCCAGAGGGAAGACAGGTTGCATATGCATGTCCCCCCCCCCACAATACACTCCCATGGCCCAGAGGGCAGACAGGTTAAATATGCATGTACCCCCCCCACCACAATAACTCCCATGGCCCAGAGGGCAAACAGGTTAAATATGCATGTACCCCCCCCACAATACACTCCCATGGCCCAGAGGGAAGACAGGTTAAATATGCATGTACCCCCCCCCCCCCACCCCCACAATACACTCCCATGGCCCAGAGGGCAGACAGGTTAAATATGCATGTACCCCCCCACAATACACTCCCATGGCCCAGAGGGAAGACAGGTTAAATATGCATGTACCCCCCCCCCCCCACAATCCACTCCCATGGCCCAGAGGGCAGGCAGGTTAAATATGCATGTACCCCCCCCCCCCCCCACAATACACTCCCATGGCCCAGAGGGCAGACAGGTTAAATATGCATGTACCCCCCCACACAATACACTCCCATGGCCCAGAGGGAAGACAGGTTAAATATGCATGTACCCCCCCCACAATACCCTCCCATGGCCCAGAGGGCAGACAGGTTAAATATGCATGTACCCCCCCCCCCACACAATAAACTCCCATGGCCCAGAGGGCAGACAGGTTAAATATGCATGTACCCCCCCCCCCCACAATACACTCCCATGGCCCAGAGGGAAGACAGGTTAAATATGCATGTACCCCCCACCCCCACAATACACTCCCATGGCCCAGAGGGCAGACAGGTGGCATATGCATGTACCCCCCCCCACAATACACTCCCATGGCCCAGAGGGAAGACAGGTTGCATATGCATGTACCCCCCCCCCCCCCCACAATACACTCCCATGGCCCAGAGGGAAGACAGGTTAAATATGCATGTACCACCCCCCCCCCCCCAATACACTCCCATGGCCCAGAGGGCAGACAGGTTAAATATGCATTTACCCCCCCCCCCCACAATACACCCCCATGGCCCAGAGGGAAGACAGGCTAAATATGCATGTACCCCCCCCCCCCACAATACACTCCCATAGCCAAGAGGGCAGACAAGTTAAATATGCATGTACCCCCCCCCACAAAACACTCACATGGCCCAGAGGGAAGACAGGTTAAATATGCATGTACCCCCCCCCCCCACAATACACTCCCATGGCCCAGAGGGAAGACAGGTTGCAAATGCATGTACCCCCCACCCCACAATACACTCCCATGGCCCAGAGGGCAGACAGGTTGCATATGCATGTACCCCCCCCACCCCCACAATACACTCCCATGGCCCAGAGGGCAGACAGGTTGAATATGCATGTACCCCCCCCCACAATACACTCCCATGGCCCAGAGGGCAGACAGGTTGCATATGCATGTACCCCCCCCACCCCCACAATACACTCCCATGGACCAGAGGTAAGACAGGTTAAATATGCATGTACCCCCCCCCCACAATACACTCCCATGGCCCAGAGGTCAGGCAGGTTAAATATGCATGTACCCCCCCCCACAATACACTCCCATGGCCCAGAGGGCAGGCAGGTTAAATATGCATGTACCCCCCCCACAATACACTCCCATGGCCCAGAGGGAAGACAGGTTGCATATGCATGTACCCCCCCCCCCCCACAATACACTCCCATGGCCCAGAGGGAAGACAGGTTAAATATGCATGTCCCCCCCCCACAATACACTCCCATGGCCGATAGGGAAGACAGGTTGCGTATGCATGTACCCCCCCCCCACAATACACTCTCATGGCCCAGAGGGCAGACAGGTTAAATATGCATGTAACCCCCCCCCCACAATACACTCCCATGGCCCAGAGGGAAGACAGGTTGCATATGCATGTACCCCCCCCCCCAATACACTTCCATGGCCCAGAGGGAAGACAGGTTGCAAATGCATGTACCCCCCCCACAATACACTCCCATGGCCCAGAGGGAAGACAGGTTAAATATGCATGTACCCCCCCCCCCCACAATACACTCCCATGGCCCAGAGGGAAGACAGGTTAAATATGCATGTACCCCCCCCCCACCACAATATAATCCCATGCCCCAGAGGGCAGACAGATTGCATATGCATGTACCCCCCAACCCCCACAATACACTCCCATGGCCCAGAGGGCAGACTGGTTAAATATGCATGTACCCCCCCCCCTCCCCACACAATAAACTCCCATGGCCCAGAGGGCAGACAGGTTAAATATGCATGTACCCCCCCCCCACAATACACTCCCATGGCCCAGAGGGAAGACAGGTTAAATATGCATGTACCCCCTCACCCCCACAATACACTCCCATGGCCCAGAGGGCAGACAGGTTAAATATGCATGTGCCCCCCCCCCACAATAAACTCCCATGGCCCAGAGGGCAGACAGGTTAAATATGCATGTACCCCCCCCACACAATACACTCCCATGGCCCAGAGGGAAGACAGGTTAAATATGCATGTACCCCCCCCACAATACACTCCCATGGCCCAGAGGGAAGACAGGTTAAATATGCATGTACCCCCCCCCCCCCCACCACAATACAATCCCATGCCCCAGAGGGCAGACAGATTGCATATGCATGTACCCCCCCCCCACAATACACTCCCATGGCCCAGAGGGCAGACTGGTTAAATATGCATGTACCCCCCCCCCCCACAATACACTCCCATGGCCCAGAGGGAAGACAGGTTAAATATGCATGTACCCCCCCCACACAATACACTCCCATGGCCCAGAGGGAAGACAGGTTAAATATGCATGTACCCCCCCCCCCCACAATACACTCCCATGGCCCAGAGGGAAGACAGGTTAAATATGCATGTACCCCCCCCCCACCACAATACAATCCCATGCCCCAGAGGGCAGACAGATTGCATATGCATGTACCCCCCCCCCCCCACAATACACTCCCATGGCCCAGAGGGCAGACTGGTTAAATATGCATGTACCCCCCCCCCTCCCCACACAATAAACTCCCATGGCCCAGAGGGCAGACAGGTTAAATATGCATGTACCCCCCCCCCCACAATACACTCCCATGGCCCAGAGGGAAGACAGGTTAAATATGCATGTACCCCCTCACCCCCACAATACACTCCCATGGCCCAGAGGGCAGACAGGTTAAATATGCATGTGCCCCCCCCCACAATAAACTCCCATGGCCCAGAGGGCAGACAGGTTAAATATGCATGTACCCCCCCCACACAATACACTCCCATGGCCCAGAGGGAAGACAGGTTAAATATGCATGTACCCCCCCCCCCACAATACACTCCCATGGCCCAGAGGGCAGGCAGGTTAAATATGCATGTACCCCCCCCACAATACACTCCCATGGGCCAGAGGGAAGACAGGTTAAATATGCATGTACCCCCCACCCTCACCCCCACAATACACTCCCATGGCCCAGAGGGCAAACAGGTGGCATATGCATGTACCCCCCCCCCACAATATACTCCCATGGCCCAGAGGGAAGACAGGTTAAATATGCATGTACCCCCCCCCACAATACACTCCCATGGCCCAGAGGGCAGACAGGTTAAATATGCATTTACCCCCCCCCCCACAATACACCCCCATGGCCCAGAGGGAAGACAGGTTAAATATGCATGTACCCCCCCCCCCACAATACACCCCCATAGCCAAGAGGGAAGACAGGTTAAATATGCATTTACCCCCTCCCACAATACACCCCCATGGCCCAGAGGGAAGACAGGTGGCATATGCATGTCCCCCCCCCACAATACACTCCCATGGCCCAGAGGGCAGACAGGTTAAAAATGCATGTACCCCCCACCCGCACAATACACTCCCATGGCCCAGAGGGAAGACAGGTTGCATATGCATGTACCCCCCCCCCCACAATACACTCCCATGGCCCAGAGGGCAGACAGGTTAAATATGCATGGACCCCCCCCCCCCGCAATACACTCCCATGGCCCAAAGGGCAAACAGTTTAAATATGCATGTACCCCCCCCCCCACAATACACTCCCATGGCACAGAGGGCAGACTCACCCAGCAGCCAGGCACATCGTGCAGCATCTCGTTCCATATAGCGGGGGAGCGAGGAGTTCCGCAGCACCATTGCATCATGCGTGGATCCTGGGAATCTGGTACACAATGTGTCATCATCTTGCTGGCATCACACACCATTTGCACATTGATGGAGTGTTATAGCTTCAGATTGCGGTACACCATCTCCATGGCATGTGCGAGTACCAACTCCACGTGGGTGCAGTCGTGGGCACCAATGACATTGGGCATGCCTGCCAGTGCATGAAATGCTATTTTGGTGCCATTCTCCTCCTGTGCTGTCCGTGGTAGGGATATGTGGGCCCTTGCGTGCTTTAGGAGTGCATCCAGCACTTGGTTTAGCACACCGGAGAAACATGGTTGCGAGATGCCATGCAGCTGGCCCACTGTGTGCTGGTAGGTGCCTGTGGCCAGGAAGTGAGCACAGACGCCACCTTCAGCAGAGGGGGTATGGGGGTGCAGCTGTTGATCAGGCTGACCAAGTCTTCATGTATTAGATCCACTATGGTGGTGATGGTGTCCCTGTCCAGGCGGTACAGGGTGTGGATCTGTGCTGGGGTTAAGTTGAATGGACTGGCCCTTATGCAAGGGATTGGTGGCTGTCTGCGGGGAACCACTGCATGCACTGGTGGGATTTGCCTGGGCGGTCTCACACTCCTTCTCCTCCTGCGTCACCTCTGTAATCCTTGGTGTACTGCCTGCTCAGGGAGTAGCAGTGCAGGCATGTCTTCCAGCTCCAGTATCGCAACTGCAAGTGGAATCATTTTGGTCTTGGAAGGGGTGTGGTGTGTGGGTCTGCTCCTTTTGTGCAGGGCCCGGCTCCATTGCCTCCGCCTGTGTTGAGTGTGTGCACCTGTGGCAGTTGGGAACACAGCAGTTTACTATTAACGGGTGATCTGCGATGCTGGCATTGCCGGCATCCCTTCTTACTGACATCTGGATGCCGGTATGTGCATTTCCGTGCAACTCGTAACGTTCTCTTCCTAGCGGCATGCCGGTGTTCCTGGCACGGCAGCCACGCGCCCGCGCGCATATCTGTATGGTGGTGCACAGCCACAATAGGTCCCTGTTGATGCCGGTAGCTCCGGCATCTAGGGTCATAATACACCGGTCTGGTAATGGATGCCGGTATTGCATTACCAGTATCATTATTACAGTAGCGCCAACCTTGTAATAAGGCCCACTGTCTCCAGATTTCAGAGGCACCTGCCTGGCATGTGACTGACTCTGCTCTACTGCTACCAGTATTCAGGGTGCCTGCATGGCATGTGAGTGACTCTGCCTTACTGTTAACAGATTTCAGAGGCACCTGCCTGGCATGTGACTGACTCTGCTCTACTGCTACCAGCATTCAGGGTGCCTGCATGGCATGTGACTGACTCTGCCTTACTGTCTCCAGATTTCAGAGGCACCTGCCTAGCATGTGACTGACTCTGCTCTACTGCTACCAGCATTCAGGGTGCCTGCATGGCATGTGACTGACTCTGCCTTACTGTCACCAGATTTCAGAGGCACCTGCCTGGCATGTGACTGACTCTGCTCTACTGCTGCTAGCATTCAGAGAGCCTGCATGGCATGTGACTGACTCTACCTTACTGTTACCAGATTTCAGAGGCACCTGCATGGCATGTGACTGACTCTACCCTACCACCTTTCACGGTTGCCTCCCTGGCATGTGACTGACTCTGCCCTACCACTTCCAGATTTCAGACGCACCAGCCTGGCATGTCACTGACTCTGTCCTACTACTACCAGATTTCAGAGGCACCAGTCTGGCATGTGACTGACTCTGCCCTACCAGCATTCAGAGTGCCTGCATGGCATGTGACTGACTCTGCCCTACCAGCATTCAGAGCACCTGCATGGCATGTGACTGACTCTGCCCTACCAGCTTTCACAGGCATGGCATGTGACTGACTCTGCCTTACTGTTACCAGATTTCAGAGGCACCTGCATGGCATGTGACTGACTCTGCCCTACCAGCTTTCACGGGTGCCTGCCTGGCGTGTGACTGACTCTGCCCTACCACTACCAGATTTCAGACACACCAGCCTGGCATGTGACTGACTCTGTCCTACCACTACCAGATTTGAGATGCACCAGCCTGGCATGTGACTGACTCTGTCCTACCACTACCAGATTTCAGAGGCACCTGCCTGGTATGTGACTGACTCTGCTCTACTGCTACCAGCATTCAGAGGCACCAGTCTGGCATGTGACTGACTCTGCCCTGCCAGCATTCAGAGTGCCTACATGGCATGTGGACTCTGTCCTACCAGCATTCAGAGCGCCTGCATGGCATGTGACTGACTCTGCCCTACCAGCTTTCATGGTCATGGCATGTGACTGACTCTGCCCTACCAGCATTCAGAGCACCTGCATGGCATGTGACTGACTCTGCCCTACCAGCTTTCACGGGCCTGGCATGTGACTGACTCTGCCTTACTGTTACCAGATTTCAGAGGCACCTGCATGGCATGTGACTGACTCTGCCCTACCTGCTTTCACGGGTGCCTGCCTGGCATGTGACTGACTCTGCCCTACCACTACCAGATTTCAGATGCACCAGCCTGGCATGTGACTGACTCTGTCCTACCACTACCAGATTTCAGACGCACCAGCCTGGCATGTGACTGACTCTGTCCTACCACTACCAGATTTCAGAGGCACCTGCCTGGTATATGACTGACTCTGCCCTACCAGCATTCAGAGTGCCTACATGGCATGTGACTGACTCTGCCCTACCAGCATTCAGAGCGCCTGCATGGCATGTGACTGACTCTGCCCTGCCAGCATTCAGAGCACCTGCATGGTATGTGACTGACTCTGCCCTGCCAGCATTCAGAGCACCTGCATGGCATGTGACTGACTCTGCCCTACCAGCTTTCACGGGCATGGCATGTGACTGACTCTGCCTTATTGTTACCAGATTTCAGAGGCACCTGCATGGCATGTGACTGACTCTGCCCTACCAGCTTTCACGGGTGCCTGCCTGGCATGTGACTGACTCTGCCCTACCACTACCAGATTTCAGACGCACCAGCCTGGCATGTGACTGACTCTGTCCTACCACTACCAGATTTCAGAGGCACCTGCCTGGTATGTGACTTACTCTGCTCTACTGCTACCAGCATTCAGGGCGCCTGCATGGCATGTGACTGACTGCTCTACTGCTACCAGATTTCAGAGGCACCAGTCTGGCATGTGACTGACTCTGCCCTACCAGCATTCAGAGCGCCTACATGGCATGTGACTGACTCTGCCCTACCAGCATTCAGAGCGCCTGCATGGCATGTGACTGACTCTGGCCTACCAGCTTTCGCGGGCATGGCATGTGACTGACTCTGCCTTACTGTTACCAGATTTCAGAGGCACCTGCATGGCATGTGACTGACTCTGCCCTACCAGGTTTTACGGGCGCCAGCATGGCATGTGACTGACTCTGCCCTACCAGGTTTCACGGGCGCCAGCATGGCATTTGACTGACTCTGCCCTACCAGCTTTCACGGGCGCCTGCATGGCATGTGACTGACTCTGCCCTACCAGCTTTCACGGGCGCCTGCATGGCATGTGACTGACTTTGCCCTACCAGCTTTCACAGGTGCCTGCATGGCATGTGACTGACTCTGCCCTACCAGGTTTCACAGGTGCCTGCCTGGCATGTGAGTGACTCTGCCCTACCAGGTTTCACGGGCGCCAGCATGGCATGTGACTGACTCTGCCCGACCAGGTTTCACAGGCGCCAGCATGGCATGTGACTGACTCTGCCCTACCAGATTTCACGGGCGCCTGCATGGCATGTGACTGACTCTTCCCTACCAGCTTTCACGGGTGCCTGCATGGCATGTGACTGACTCTGCCCTACCAGCATTCAGAGCACCTGCATGGCATGTGACTGACTCTGCCCTACCAGCTTTCACGGGCATGGCATGTGACTGACTCTGCCTTACTGTTACCAGATTTCAGAGGCACCTGCATGGCATGTGACTGACTCTGCCCTACCTGCTTTCACGGGTGCCTGCCTGGCATGTGACTGACTCTGCCCTACCACTACCAGATTTCAGATGCACCAGCCTGGCATGTGACTGACTCTGTCCTACCACTACCAGATTTCAGACGCACCAGCCTGGCATGTGACTGACTCTGTCCTACCACTACCAGATTTCAGAGGCACCTGCCTGGTATATGACTGACTCTGCCCTACCAGCATTCAGAGTGCCTACATGGCATGTGACTGACTCTGCCCTACCAGCATTCAGAGCGCCTGCATGGCATGTGACTGACTCTGCCCTGCCAGCATTCAGAGCACCTGCATGGCATGTGACTGACTCTGCCCTGCCAGCATTTAGAGCACCTGCATGGCATGTGACTGACTCTGCCCTACCAGCTTTCACGGGCATGGCATGTGACTGACTCTGCCTTATTGTTACCAGATTTCAGAGGCACCTGCATGGCATGTGACTGACTCTGCCCTACCAGCTTTCACGGGTGCCTGCCTGGCATGTGACTGACTCTGCCCTACCACTACCAGATTTCAGACGCACCAGCCTGGCATGTGACTGACTCTGTCCTACCACTGCCAGATTTCAGAGGCACCTGCCTGGTATGTGACTTACTCTGCTCTACTGCTACCAGCATTCAGGGCGCCTGCATGGCATGTGACTGACTGCTCTACTGCTACCAGATTTCAGAGGCACCAGTCTGGCATGTGACTGACTCTGCCCTACCAGCATTCAGAGCGCCTACATGGCATGTGACTGACTCTGCCCTACCAGCATTCAGAGCGCCTGCATGGCATGTGACTGACTCTGGCCTACCAGCTTTCGCGGGCATGGCATGTGACTGACTCTGCCTTACTGTTACCAGATTTCAGAGGCACCTGCATGGCATGTGACTGACTCTGCCCTACCAGGTTTCACGGGCGCCAGCATGGCATGTGACTGACTCTGCCCTACCAGGTTTCACGGGCGCCAGCATGGCATTTGACTGACTCTGCCCTACCAGCTTTCACGGGCGCCTGCATGGCATGTGACTGACTCTGCCCTACCAGCTTTCACGGGCGCCTGCATGGCATGTGACTGACTTTGCCCTACCAGCTTTCACAGGTGCCTGCATGGCATGTGACTGACTCTGCCCTACCAGGTTTCACGGGTGCCTGCCTGGCATGTGAGTGACTCTGCCCTACCAGGTTTCAGGGCGCCAGCATGGCATGTGACTGACTCTGCCCGACCAGGTTTCACAGGCGCCAGCATGGCATGTGACTGACTCTGCCCTACCAGATTTCACGGGCGCCTGCATGGCATGTGACTGACTCTTCCCTACCAGCTTTCACGGGTGCCTGCATGGCATGTGACTGACTCTGCCCTACCAGCATTCAGAGCACCTGCATGGCATGTGACTGACTCTGCCCTACCAGGTTTCACGGGTGCCTGCATGGCATGTGACTGACTCTGCCCTACCAGCTTTCACGGGCGCCTGCATGGCATGTGACTGACTCTGCCCTACCAGCTTTCACGGGCGCCTGCATGGCATGTGACTGACTCTGCCCTACCAGCTTTCACGGGTGCCTGCATGGCATGTGACTGACTCTGCCCTACCAGCTTTCACAGGCGCCTGCATGGCATGTGACTGACTCTGCCCTACCAGCTTTCACGGGTGCCTGCCTGGCATGTGAGTGACTCTGCCCTACCAGGTTTCACGGGCGCCAGCATGGCATGTGACTGACTCTGCCCGACCAGGTTTCACGGGCGCCAGCATGGCATGTGACTGACTCTGCCCGACCAGGTTTCACGGGCGCCTGCCTGGCATGTGAGTGCCTCTGCCCTACCAGGTTTCACGGGCGCCAGCATGGCATGTGACTGACTCTGCCCGATCAGGTTTCACGGGCGCCAGCCTGGCATGTGACTGACTCTGCCCTACCAGCTTTCACGGGCGCCTGCCTGGCATGTGAGTGACTCTGCCCTACCAGCTTTCACGGGCGCCTACATGGCATGTGAGTGACTCTGCCCTACCAGCTTTCACGGGCGCCTGCATGGCATGTGACTGACTCTGCCCTACCAGGTTTCACGGGCGCCTGCCTGGCATGTGACTGACTCTGCCCTACCAGCTTTCAAGGGCGCCTGCCTGGCATGTGACTGACTCTGCCCTACCAGCTTTCACGGGCGCCTGCCTGGCATGTGACTGACTCTGCCCTACCAGCTTTCACGGGCGCCTGCCTGGCATATGACTGACTCTGCCCTACCAGCTTTCACGGGCGCCTGCATGGCATGTGACTGACTCTGCCCTACCAGCTTTCACGGGCGCCTGACTGGCATGTGACTGACTCTGCCCTACCAGCTTTCACGGGCGCCTGCATGGCATGTGAGTGACTCTGCCCTACCAGCTTTCACGGGCGCCTGCATGGCATGTGACTGACTCTGCCCTACCAGCTTTCACGGGCGCCTGCATGGCATGTGACTGACTCTGCCCTACCAGCTTTCACGGGCGCCTGACTGGCATGTGACTGACTCTGCCCTACCAGCTTTCACGGGCGCCTGCATGGCATGTGACTGACTCTGCCCTACCAGCTTTCACGGGCGCCGGGCGCCTGCATGGCATGTGACTGACTCTGCCCTACCAGCTTTCACGGGCGCCTGCATGGCATGTGACTGACTCTGCCCTACCAGCTTTCAGAAGCCCAGGGGACTGTGGACTCCCATAGCCAGCTGTCCGAGGTATGCCCGCTCCTTATCAGTGCCTCTCCTGATCCCTGCACCCGAACCTTCTTCATGTACCTGAAGCCCACTCACATCGGCAGCATCAGGAGCGTGGTTTCTGGTCGCCATGGAAACAGATTCTGGCAGAGCATGGGCCTGAAGCTGCTCGCGCGGGAGGCGCATGCGCCCTGGCCGGGGCTAATTATAGAGCGCAGCAATCGGAGCCTGTGCAGAGCCTGGCGCACCTGTGTGGGTGATGTGTGTGCATGTTATATGTCTGGAGTGTGTGTGTGTGGGGGGGGGGTGATGTGTGTGCAGGTTATATGTCTGGAGTGTGTGTGTGTGTGGGTGTGATGTGTGTGCATGTTATATGTCTGGAGTATGTGTGTGTGTGTGGGTGATGTGTGTGCATGTTATATGTCTGGAGTGTGTGTGTGTGTGTGGGTGTGATGTGTGTGCATGTTATATGTCTGGAGCATGTGTGCGTGCGTGCGTGTGGCGTGCGTGTGCACGCTGTGGGATTATTTTATTTTAGCCAAAGTTTCCATTTCTAACACAGCGCGTCACCACTAACCCACGTCAGAGGGGGGTTGCCCCCAGTCATATAGGATTCAGTTCCGTGACCCTTGCCATCCCCGCTGGTACCCCAGGCAGGGGCAGGCGTCCAGGCAAGGGGTGCTAGAGTGGACGTGGCCATGAAGGGCAGCGTACCTGCCCCATGGGATGACATAGGCATGCATGCGGGCATGGGGCATCACTGCGCTAGGGAGCAGAGCCCCCACTTGCCCCCCCCCATCCCCGCCGTTTGGATTTCTCATCCGAGGTGGTGGGGCTGACATTGGACTGCAACTCTTTGCTATTCATCAAGTGTCGCACCAGTGGATGGGGGTGGGCGCTGCGAGGGGTCCCCTGCCAGCACAAAGTAAGCTGGTTTGTGCAGAGCAGACGCCCAAGCATGGTCAACAGAAGGTCATGTTTAGAGGGTAAAGGGGAACTGTCCACTGCTTTCCACCAGCAGGAGTGAGGCAGGGCATCACTGTGTCTGCTGGGCCTAGTGAGGCTACCGGGCACAAAACCCAAAAAGCGAACTTGGGGGTTCCGCCCAGATCTTAAAGAACGAGGTCAGTCCCCACAGGACCAGCTGTGCCCCCGTCTCAAAGCCAAATCAATGATTACCCGCTTTTCTTCTGCAAGTCCTTTATTTGGTGTCCCCATTATGTGACAGGGTCAAGGTCATGGGGGGCATGGACCCTCCTCACCCTGGAGCAAGAGGCTCACCAGGACAAAAGCCAGAGCCAGCCCTGTCCCAGATTCGGGAAGTGAAGGGGGGAGTCCCCGAGAAACCCCTATACGCCATGAAAATCAACACTTGTCCTCTCTTTATCAGCCAATGCCCCCCAGTACATGTTCTGGCCAGTGTTCTCTCTTTCCCATTTCAGAACCACAACTCCCAGAAGGCACCTGGAAGCAACCTAGAAAACCTTGACTGGGGCCAGGAGCATTGAGTGCCACCTGGGAATGAACTGGGAGTGTGTATAGACACAGAAAGCAATCCCCAACTCAAAATGGCAACAACACTCACCAACACCTGAGGAAAACCACAAGGAGAAGGAGCATCCAGTGCCCCTGAGTGCTACCACACCAGAGACTGCTTCTGGCACCATGCTGGAAAGGGAGAGGGCCTCCCTCCTCCATGGTCCGGCTCCTGGGGAAAAGACAGACTCCTGATTGGTCTAGAGAGTCATGTGAGCACTGCAGCCAATAGAGGGTTGGGAGACAGAGCCAGCAGGACCACAGTATGAAAGGAGCCACATGGACTGTTTAGGCGAGATCAGAGGAAGTGAAGGTGGACGAGAGACCAAGCAGAGGGTGGACAGATCACATGACATGATAGGTTATTTTTAATGCGCGTAATACCCAGAGGTTTCTAAGCGCGGACCGGGGATCGAACCTGTGCTGCTCCATGCCGTCTAGCTTCCAAGGCGAGCACGTTGCCCCTGAGCTATCCTCCCGAGACATGGATGGAATGGAGGCCTAGGGAGCTGGTGACGGAATTTGATCAGAGTGCGTGTGAGGTATTTAGGAGGGAGAGTGGTACCAGTTGCCTGTGTAGTGTAGTGTAGTATAGTATAGTGTAGTGCAGGAAAAGGCAGAGAGGCTGCATAGAATTGCAGCGAGAGAGAAATAAAGATATAGATAGTGTGGTAGGGGAGTGATAGGCAGCGGGTGGGTGTTAGGAGTGAGTAAGGATAGCAGATAGGGGTGTAGGAGTGGGGTGCGAGCAGAAGAGTGCAGGAGAGAAGGGGGAGAATAGTAAGAGTCAGGGTATTGATCGAGCGAGCAGGGTGCTTTATCCCTGAGTATGGGGTGAGAAGATGAGGGGGAGAGTAGTAGTAGCATGGAGAGGGAAGAGTAGTAGAGTGGAGAGGGGAGAGTAGTCGTGGCAAGGAAAGGGAAGACTAGTAGAGTGGAGAGGGGGGTAGTAGTTGAGAGGGGATAGTGGTAGCATCATGGAGAGGGAAGTGTAGTAGAGTGGAGAGGGTAGAGTATTAGTGGAGAGGGGAGAGTAGTAGTGGAGAGGGGAGAGGGAAGTGTAGTAGAGTGGAGAGGGGAGTGTAGTAGTGGAAAGGGGAGAGTAGTAGTATCATGGAGAGGGAAGTGTAGTACTAGAGTGCAGAGGGGATAGTAGTAGTGGAGAGGGGAGAGTAGTAGTATCATGGAGAGGGAAGTGTAGTACTAGAGTGGAGAGGGGAGAGTAGTAGTGGAGAGGGAAGGGTAGTAATATCATGGAGAGGGAAGTGTAGTACTAGAGTGGAGAGTAGTAGCGGAGAGTGGAGAGTAGTAGTATCATGGAGAGGGAAGTGTAGTAGTAGAGTGGAGAGGGGAGAGTAGTAGCGGAGAGGGGAGAGTAGTAGGATCATGGAGAGGGAAGTGTAGTACTAGAGTGGAGAGGGGAGAGTAGTAGCGGAGAGGGGAGAGTAGTAGTATCATGGAGAGGGAAGTGTAGTACTAGAGTGGAGAGGGGAGAGTAGTAGCGGAGAGGGGAGAGTAGTAGTATCATGGAGAGGGAAGTGTAGTACTAGAGTGGAGAGGGGAGAGTAGTAGCGGAGAGGGGAGAGTAGTAGTATCATGGAGAGGGAAGTATAGTACTAGAGTGGAGAGGGGAGAGTAGTAGCGGAGAGGGGAGAGTAGTAGTATCATGGAGAGGGAAGTATAGTAATAGAGTGGAGAGGGGAGAGTAGTAGCGGAGAGGGGAGAGTAGTAGTATCAAGGAGAGGGAAGTGTAGTACTAGAGTGGAGAGGGGAGAGTAGTAGCGGAGAGGGGAGAGTAGTAGTATCATGGAGAGGGAAGTGTAGTACTAGAGTGGAGAGGGGAGAGTAGTAGCGGAAGTAGTAGCGGAGAGGGGAGAGTAGTAGTATCATGGAGAGGGAAGTGTAGTACTATAGTGGAGAGGGGAGAGTAGTAGCGGAGAGGGGAGAGTAGTAGTATCATGGAGAGGGAAGTGTAGTACTAGAGTGGAGAGGGGAGAGTAGTAGCGGAGAGGGGAGAGTAGTAGTATCATGGAAAGGGAAGTGTAGTACTAGAGTGGAGAGGGGAGAGTAGTAGTGTCGAGGGGAGACTAGTAGTATCACGGCGAGGGAAGTGTATATGAGTAGAGAGGGGAGCATAGTAGTGGTGTGAAGAGGGGAGAGTATTAGTATAATGGAGAGGGGAGTGGAGTAGAGTAGAGAGGGGAGTTTAGTAGTGGTTTAAAGAGGGAAGAGTAGTAGCAGAGTGGAGAAGGGCGAGTGGTAGATAAGCCATTGGTAGCAACTCAGAGTGGAGGTAAGTGGTATAAGGGGAGCGAAGCAGACAAAGCAGCGAAGGTGGGTGGAGTTAGAAGGAGTAGAGTGGCGGGAGGATGATAGTAGTAAGACAGGGAATGGAACCTCTGGGTGTAAGAGTAAGGAGAGAGAGTGGGGCTTGAATGTCTAACAGCACATCCATCGAACACCTTTTAGAAGTAACATCATGGATATTGTCGGCATGTGAGATTATTGGGCATACCGAAAGTCATTGAGTGCCCGTGAGGTTATTTGGTACACGTGAGGTCATTGGGTGCATGTGAGGTCACAGGAAGTGCGTGAGGTCATTGGGCGCACATACGGTCATACATCAGGTCATTGGGTGCACGTGAGGTTATTTGGTACACGTGAGGTCATTGGGTGCATGTGAGGTCACAGGAGGTGCGTGAGGTCATTGGGCGCACATACGGTCATACATCAGGTCATGGGTTGCATGTGAGGTCTGTGTGTGCATGTAAGGTCAGTGTTTGCGTGTGAGGTCCACGTGCATGTGCATGTGAGGTCCGCGTGTGCATGTGAGGTCCGCGTGTGCATGTGAGTTCCGCGTGTGCATGTGAGGTCCATGTGTGCATGTGCGGGGAGTATGTGCATGTGAGGTCAGTCAGTGTGTTCCTGTGAGGTCATTGTGTGCATGTGAGGTCAGTGTGTGTATGTGAAGTATACATTGCAATGCTACCAGAACATGAGGGGAGATGAGTCTGGGGCACCCCACCTCGGATCTAATGAGTCCCTTGTCATGGGTCACGCCCTTCAGATACTTTCGGGGATATTGTGAGCTTGACGCCTGGCACCTGTGCTCCAGTCCTGACCACTGAGATCCAGAGATGCCCCCCACACAAGGAACAGACGCCCTGCTGAAGTCTGCATAAGGCAGCAAGCAGGGCTGAGGATTGGGCACCCCCGCGGGTCCTGGACAGTTCTCAATGTCAGGGTGGCAGCGATCCACCTATTGTACGTGCGTGGGACGGTGTGCTTGCTGTACAGTGTTTGTCCGTGTGTGTATGGAGTACATGCATGTCGGGTGGCAGGGAGTTTGGGGGATGTGGAAAGTGTACTCCTGCTGTCTGTGTGTGTCTTGTGTATGTGTTTCTGTGCATGCAGGACATTTTCACTGCTGCCCCCCACAACATGAAAGCACCCTGAAAGTTTGGCCTGACTGGCTTTTTTACCACTGTTCGAGGCCTGGATCACAAATTGTAATGTGTGCTATTTTTCGTAGCAAGGGGTGCACGTCAAAGCAGCTGGGTAGGCCCAAAGCACCGCCTTCCATCTCAGAGTTGCTGGTTAGCAGTGGTGACCCCCTTTCATTGTGTCCCCTCTCCCCCATTGTTTCATCCTTCTTTCCTGGTTGTTTCTTTGAATTTTTTGAGCCCCAGAGCTCTTTCTCCCACTCCTGTCCGGTTTCTTCTCTCTCCTGTTTCTTTCACCCCTCCATTGGCTGCCGACCTCACCTCTGTGAGGGTCTGGCTTGCTGCAGGCCCACCTGCACTCCACTTCCTTCTTGAAATTACAGGTGGGCGACAGTAACCCCCTTCCCTTATGCCCCCTCTCCCCTATTCTTTCATCCTTCTTTCCTGGTTGTTTATTTGCATTTGGCAATCCCCTGTGCACTTTCTCCCCCTCCTGTCCTGCTTCTCTCTCCTGTTTCTTTTGCTTCCCCCCTCCAATTGACTGCCAACCTCCTCATTAGTACAGCTACCAGGGCAGCCCCACTGGCAAAGGACCCTGAGGCAAAGGACAGCTCCTGCAGAAGCTGCTCCAGATCGTGTCTGCCAGTGTCAGCCAGGGAAGCAAGAAGCCAGCAGCCATTAACCAGCAGTGACTGACAAGGTAAGTGTAATGCGGACAGGGGGCGCAGCAATCACTGCACCCCACTAAACTGCCCCACCTCTCTTATTACTCCTATTACTCCTATCTCACTTAGTTCACTACCACCCTAAATCTCGCATACAGATACACTGTGTTAGATTCCCACAACTAGGCAAATGGTGTCGCTTGGCCACCTCACACATCTAAGTGAACTGCGTTCTAACTGTGCCAATTGGCAATATCTCACATCTGGTCCAGGCAGGGAGAACAACCAATGGTGTTCCCATTGGGGCTACCATGACGTTCTTGTTACCAGTGGCTTTTAGTCAGATGCACGTGGCCTGTGATGATGTGGTGGTCATATCTTGCCCTAACGTCATGATGTCAGTTAACCATTCAGGATAACTCCTCTAACCACCATCCTGTTGCATCACCTAATTATCCTGCTCCCCCAGGCACTCGTCCCACGTATGCCTGTCAGCCATAGTCAGCATTTACCTCACTTGTGCGTGGTATCCATCCTGAAACCAGCCTCGTTATGTAAGGTAACCACACTTTGCATCATGTCAATTGTGTTAGTCAACCACAGTTTGTTGCATGCATATACCCCTTTCTAGTTAGAAACTGTTTCCCCATAAAGACTCACTGAGTTGCGACCTGTGTTGCCTAGCCATGTATCTCACCTAGGAGAACTGTTAGTTAGCGACATCTCACATCTAGCTAGTCTAGACAGAAATGTGAATATTAGCTTACATCACATCTAGACAGAAATTTGAATGTTAGCTTATGTCACATCTACACAGAATTGTGATTATTAGCATGTGTCACATGTAGACAGAAATGTGAATGTTAGCTTGCATCACACCTAGAATTGTGAATATTGGCTTATGTCACATCTAGAAAGAAATTAACATGTTAGCTTGCATCTCATCTACATACAATTGTTATTGTTAGCTTGCGTCACATCTAGACAGAAATGTGAATGTTGGACGTCGCCACATCTAGACAGGAATGTGAATATTAGCTTACGTCACATCTAGACAGGAATGTGAATATTAGATGTCACCACATCTAGACAGAAATGTGAATATTAGATGCCATGACATCTAGACAGGAATGTGAATATTAGATGCCATCACATCTAGACAGGAATGTGAATATTAGACGTTGCCTCATCCAGACAGGAATGTGAATATTAACTTTCATCACAGCTAGACAGGAATGTGAATATTAGCTTACGTCACATCTAGACACAAATCTGAATATTAGACATCACCACATCTAGACAGTAATGTGAATATCAGTTTACGTCACATCTAAACAGGAATGTGAATATTCAACGTTGCCACATCTAGACAATAATCTGGATATTAGCTTTCATCACAGCTAGGCAGGAATGTGAATATTAGCTTATGTCACATATAGACAGGAATGTCAATATTAGACATCGCCACATCTATTTGTATTTATTTGTATTTATTTTTGTTTATATAGCACTTTACACCAAAGCGCTGCATATTATAGCAACAGGATACATAAAATAATAACATTATGACAGTAACAGTAGAAGCAATTAACTGGAGGAGAGAAGAAGAAGAGTGCAGTAGAAATGAGAGGGGGGAGGGGAAGAGGGGAAGGGAAAGGAAGGGGAGAGGGGAGAGATTGGGGGGTAGGGAGAAGATCAAGGAGATAAGGCAAGGAGGGAGGGGAATTGGAAGAGGGAGGGGACATCTAGACAGGAATGTGAATATTAGCTTACGTCACATCTAGACAGGAATGTGAATATCAGTTTGCCTCACATCTAGACAGGAATGTGAATATTAGACGTCGCCACATCTAGACAGGAATGTGAATATTAGACGGCACCACATCTAGACAGTAATGTGAATATTTGCTTACATTACATCTAGACTGGAATGTGTATATTAGACGTCGCCACATCTAGACACTAATTAGCTTACGTCACATCTAGACAGGAATGTGAATATTAGCTTACATCACATCCACATCTAGACAGCAATGTGAATATTAGACATTGCCACATCTAGACAGGAATGTGAATATTAGACGGCACCACATCTAGACAGTAATGTGAATATTTGCTTACATTACATCTAGACTGGAATGTGTATATTATACGTCGCCACATCTAGACAGTAATGTGAATGTTAGCTTTCATCACATCTAGACAGGAATGTGAATATCAGGTTACGTCACATCTAGACAGTAATGTGAATATCATCTTACGTCACATCTAGACATGAATGTGAACATTAGACGTCGGCATATCTAGACAGGAATATGAATATTATCGTCACCACATCTAGACAGTAATGTGAATATTAGCTTTCATCACAGCTAGGCAGGAATGTGAATATTAGCTTACGTCACATCTAGACAGGAATGTGAATATCAGGTTACGTCACATCTAGACAGGAATGTGAATATTAGATGCCATCACATCTAGACAGGAATGTGAATATTAGATGCCATCACATCTAGATAGGAATGTGAATATTAGCTTACGTCACATCTAGACAGGAATGTGAATATCAGGTTACGTCACATCTAGACAGTAATGTGAATATCATCTTACGTCACATCTAGACATGAATGTGAACATTAGACGTCGGCATATCTAGACAGGAATATGAATATTAGACGTCACCACATCTAGACAGGAATGTGAATATTAGCTTACGTCACATCTAGACAGGAATGTGAATATTAGATGTCACCACATCTAGACAGGAATGTGAATATTAGATGCCATCACATCTAGACAGGAATGTGAATATCAGGTTACGTCACATCTAGACAGGAATGTGAATATCAGCATCACATCTGGACGGAATTATAGCTATCATTATGCGTCCCGTCTAGATAGTAATGTCTATAACCAACTCTACTAATAAAAAAACTCATCCCTCTGCATACACCTTTCAAACCCTGAACTAAACACAACCATACCTCTAAAGCACAACAAACCGCACACACTTCTCTACACGGCAGCAACAAAACAAACCACACAGCCTGGCACAACAGCACATGAAGGCTACCAACCGAAAAACACACCTAAGCTCAGCGGTGTAAACCAAACTGAAGCTTCCAACAGCACATCACAGCTCTCTTGCCCTGTCTCCCGCTCTGTCCTACTAATTTACCCCCCTACCCTCTTGCCACTCAGAGCCCCCAGAGCGCCAGGGGCCCACTCTGGTATCCTTTAGCAATAACATCTGCTGAGCAGCCAGGGGCCATTCCTTCATCAACCTAAAAGTGAGCACAGGCGACCCGCACAGCACTGCCCCCCTCTCCACTGCCACCTCACTGCACTGTGAACCCCAATCCTCCCCCCCGAGGCCTCAGTCTCGCGGTCCTCCCTGCACCGTGTCCTTATAGCACTATTCGAACACGGACCCCCCACGGTGGCCCCCACCCCGCCCCCATAGCTCAGCTCCTGGCTTGCACCCAGACCTGGGGGCGGGTGGGGGCGCTCTCACAGGCACCAAAGCAGCTCCCATGGCAACCGTAGCAAAGGCTTCGCGGTAACCATGGAAACGAGTGATGCAAGAATCTCTGGGTCTCATCCCACAGACGGGGTGGCGGGGGGTTTGGGGGGGGGCAAAGGGTTGGGGCGGGTGGCCAAATTACACCGAGAACAAGGTTTGGGAGTGGGACCGGCCGGGCATCCACCCTCGCCCCCAAAACTCTCTCCCACCGCCGGAAGTCGTAAATATCCGCCAGCGAAAAGGAAATGTGGGTGTGGGGAAGGGGGAAAGAGCAGAAGCAGGTCCGGCGGGGGAAGGGGGCGGGGGGGGGTGGGGAGCGCGAGGGGGAGAGTGGCAAGGGCCGAGGGGTGCGAGGACATGGTGGCAAGGGCCAGGGCCCGGAAATCAGAAGGAACCAAGGCGTTCAAAATCGCGAGGCCAAACTTAGACGTGCAAGGACTAGTGTGGCAGGGGGAAGGCAGGCACTGTCCGCGGACCCATCCTTCGGACAGCCCTTGCAGGGCACCCCCCTACAGAAGTTCCTCTACCTCTGGCCACAAACTCTTCTTTGCGTGCGGAGTGCAGCGGATTCGCCTCAATCCGCTATAATCCCGCGGCCAAACATAGCGCTCTCTCTGAAAAGCATATTTGATGTTTTCCGGGATTGAGTGAAGGTGCCTCCTAGTTTCTGTGATAAAGGATTGGCACTATAAGGGCGTCACTGAAAAGCGGGGCGCTTTACACACCGTGCCAGTGTCGCGCGACACTAGAGGGCATCCCGAGTCCACCCTCACGATGGGCCCTCTTTAAAGCCATGGAGAGAGGCCCGCAGTCCTGTGACAGGGGCTGTGATAAGATGTGGGGCCCCCCTCCTGTGGGGAAAGGGGTGCTTCGAGGTGCCCTTCGAGCCAGTCACTTTGGAATGTCTTTACTTTCAGGGGCGGGGGGTGGGGGGGGGGGGTTAGGATGGGGAGCCAGGGGGTGGAGAAGCACAGGGTGGGCAGAGGATGGTCGGCACCGCAGGCTGTTTAATTATAATGTATCCCTGGGTTAGAATAAACCTTATACACGTCACTTACCCGATTTCATTACAATATTAATAAAAAAAATCAGTACAAAACAGGTGCATAAAAGGAAAAAACATACATTAAAAAAAATCAGATGTGAGAACTTATGCAAAAATAGACCCAGTCCCAGAAAGGGACGTGTTCGCTTTCTTGCGAATTCCAGTATTTACACAACTGTGCATCAAACCTTTGGTTTCCCTCCAATCACCTCCCGCCGCAAGGCCTCTGCGCAGACTCAGTTTCCCACAATGCTTTGCGCTTTCCTGTAATAATGCTGGTCCCCGAGTCCTGCCAGAGGCACAATATTACTGGTTTATATGAACACCTGGAAACACCTGGAAACGCTTGTGCATAGGCGCCATACAGATGTCCAATAAATGAAACTAATATCATCTCCTCCTGTTGGAAACAGAGCTGAAGAGGCCCCTCCTGGCGTTTCTCCACCTGGCAAGAGCCTGATGTCTGAGCACTTGCCCTGCACTTGGGCGGCACTTTCCCTGCACTTGGCCGGCACTTTCCCTGCACTTGGCCGGCACTTGGGCAGCACTTGCCCTGCACTTGGGCGGCACTTGCCCTGCACTTGTCCGGCACTTGGGCAGCACTTTCCCTGCACTTGGGCGGCACTTTCCCTGCACTTGGCCGGCACTTGGGCAGCACTTGCCCTGCACTTGGGTGGCACTTTCCCTGCACTTGGGCGGCACTTGCCCTGCACTTGGGTGGCACTTTCCCTGCACTTGGGTGGCACTTGCCCTGCACTTGGGTGGCACTTTCCCTGCACTTGGGCGGCACTTGACCTGCACTTGGGCGGCATCTCATGTAGATAATAATAAGCTGCCAATCTTCGGAGAGTTTTTTCGAGCCCAATAGTGAGCTCTAGTTTCATTAAATTCATCTGGATCTCAAGCGGATCATTCTGGTTCCAGGTGAAACCTATGATCATAGAAAAGGCTTGATTCGGGCTTTTGAATTTGCCTCCACTGGCCCCCCAAAATTATACCGGATTTAAGGAATTCCACCATCGTACTATTTTCAGATAACATTGTTTTTAAATATAACACCCCTTGTCTGATTGTAGCTTCAACGGTGAGAGATGAAAGACCACGTTCACGTCTAACAAGTGTTACAGGAGGACATCTCGTGAGCCCTAAACTAGAGCACCAGAACTAACCTTCCATAGGGCCCGATTCATGGAATTATCTGTGCAGAAGATCGAGACTTTCCGTGCCAAACTGTGTGCAAAATCCCGTTTGTCAATTCATGGAATCGACTGTGCTGCACTTTTTCGTTCTCTGCAAGAATTTTGGCACAGGCTCAGCACATCACTGCGAGAGGCCGAGTGCCTTGTGCGCGATACCATGCACAGCGCGGGCGTGGATTGCGTAGAGGGCAGGGTAGGGGGTGGAACATGGAAAATGAGGAAGAACAAGGCAAAATATGGGTCTCTTTCGGGGTAGCCCCAGGCAGACACACCTTCTATTGTTCCAAGGTTGTGTCTGGGTGGTGGTCCTGGGAAAAGCACACACAGCATCCAGCCTGTAGACCTCTTTCCATGGGATCCACGCCCACTGAGAAACCACAGCCATGCCAAGCTTTGGGGTCACTAACGCCACGCCTTGCAGATATTGGTTGAAATCTGCTAAGAATGGGGCCTGGACACATCCTTGCTTAAAGCCCCTCCACCCCACCCCATACATCCACTGAACGTGTCCCGTGGGCCTGGCTGAACCTTCACTTGGGCGTTCAATGATAGCTCTAAAGGTATCAGGTGTGTATGAAGGTGGACGGATACATCAACAGTCCCACCAGAATCAAACTCTAATTTAAGAAAATACATCCGTTTTATTTTAAACACTATTTATAAAAAACACAGTTAAATACAACACAATTCAAAATCATACGATGTAAACACTTACAAACTACTGTAAAACAATATTCTAGTGACGTTAGACTCCCTACAATTGGAACTCAATATGACTGAGAATAAATCGAGTGACAAGGCAATGCCTCAGACGACACATATCTCAATGTATTCAAAATCTAATACAGGGAATTGTACAAGATATGGCTCAACTTGCCCAAGTAGATGCCAATGCCGGCAGGTGCCTTTCCCAGGCCTACACACAAGCCCAGACTGTCGGCATTGCCACTGCTTGTTATATATAGGAATAATAATGGCTTCCTGACAAGATGTGACATTTTCACCCGTCTTGATGATCTGCTCAAATAATGGACTTAGAAGCCCGGCCTGGGCTTCTGGGTGTTTCTCTAGTGCATAGTCTGGCCCTGTCCGGTCAGGGCCCCCCTCTGATTGCAGCTGAGAAGGGCAGTTCCTCCCTTTGGCTGGAAGATGGCATCTGCCCGTCATCTGGCAGTTCACATTCCCTGGCATACGAGAGGTCCAGCCTGTTCATTCCCGAGGATCGCGGGGTCCAGCCTGTTCATTCCTGGGGATCGAGGGGCCCAGCCTGTTCATTCCTGGGAATTGAGGAGCCAATCCTGTTCATCCCTGGGGATTGAGGGGCCAGCCTGCTCATTCCTGGGGATCGAGGGACCCAGCCTGCTCATTCCTGGGGATCGAGGGGCCAGCCTGCTCATTCCTTGGGATCGAGGGGCCAATCCTGTTCATCTGTGGGGATCGAGGGGCCAGCCTGCTCATTCCTGGGGATCGAGGGGCCCACCCAGCTCATTCCTGAGGATCGAGGGGTCCAGCCTGTTCATCCCTGGTGATCGAGGGGCCAGCCTGCTCATTCCCAGCGATCGAGGCGTCCAGCCTCTTCATTCCTGGGGATCGAGGGGTCCAGCCTCTTCATCCCTGGGGTTCGAGGGGTCCAGCCTGTTCATTCCTGGGGATCGAGGGGCCCAGCCTGTTCATCCCTGGGGATCGAGGGGCCCAGGCTCTTCATTCCTGGGGATTGAGGTGGGGATCGAGGAGTCCAGCCTGGTCATTCCTGGGGATCGAGGGGTCCAGCCTCTTCATCCCTGGGGATCGAGGGTTCCAGCCTCTTTATTCCTGGGGATCGAGAGGTCCAGCCTCTTCATTCCTGGGGATCGAGGGGCCCAGCCTGTTCATTCCTGGGGCTCGAGATGTCCAGCCTCTTCATTCCTGGGGATCGAGTGGTCCAGCCTGTTCATTCCTGGGGATCGAGGGGTCCAGCCTGTTAATTCCTGGGGATCGAGTGGTCCAGCCTGTTCATTCCTGGGGATCGAGGGGGGGCCAGCCCGTTTATTCCTGGGGATCGAGGGGGCCAGCCTGCTCATTCCCAGCGATCGAGGGGTCCAGCCTGTTCATTCCTGGGGATCAAGGGGCCCAGCCTGTTCATCCCTGGTGATCGAGGGGCCCAGCCTCTTCATTCCTGGGGATCGAGGAGTCCAGCCTGTTCATTCCTGGGGATCGAGGGGTCCAGCCTCTTCATCCCTGGGGATCGAGGGTTCCAGCCTCTTCATTCCTGGGGATCGAGGGGCCCAGCCTGTTCATTCCTGGGGCTCGAGATGTGCAGCCTCTTCATTCCTGGGGATCGAGTGGTCCAGCCTGTTGATTGCTGGTGATCGAGGGGTCCAGCCTGTTCATTCCTATGGACCGATGGGTCCAGCCTGTCCATTCCTGGGGATCGAGTGGCCCAGCCTCTTCATTCATGTGGATCGAGGGGTCCATCCTGCTCATTCCTGGGGATTGAGGGGTCAGGCCTCTTCATCCCTGGGGACGACGGGTCCAGCCTGTTAATTCCTGGGGATCGAGTGGTCCAGCCTGTTCATTCCTGGGGATCGAGGGGGGCCAGCCCGTTTATTCCTGGAGATCGAGGGGGCCAGCCCGTTCATTCCTGGGGATTGAGGGGTCTAGCCTCTTCATTCCTGGGGATCGAGGGGTCCAGCCTCTTCATTCCTGGGGATCGAGGGGTCCAGCTTGCTCATTCCTGGGGATCGAGGGTTCCAGCCTCTTTATTCCTGGGGATCGAGGGGTCCAGCCTCTTCATCCCTGGGGATCGAGGGGCCAAGCCTGTTCATTCCTGGGGATTGAGGGGTCCAGCCTGTTGATTATTGGGGATCGAGGGGTCTAGCCTCTTCATTCCTGGGGATCAAGGGGTCCAGCCTGTTGATTATTGGGGATCGAGGGGTCCAGCCTGTTCATTCCTGGGCATCGAGGGGTCCAGCCTCTTCATTCCTGGGGAGCGATGGATCCAGCCTCTTCATTCCTGGGGATCGAGGGGTCCAGCCTTTTGATTACTGGGGATCAAGGCGTCCAGCCTGTTCATTCCTAGGGATCGATGGGTCCAGCCTGTTCATTCCTGGGGATCGAGGGGTCCAGCCTCTTCATTCCTGGGGATCAAAGGGTCCAGCCTGCTCATTCCTGGGGATCGAGGGGTCCAGCCTCTTCATCCCTGGGGACGAGGGGTCCAGCCTGTTCATTCCTGGGAATCGAGGGGTCCAGCCCGTTCATTCCTGGGGATCGAGGGGTCTAGCCTCTTCATTCCTGGGGATCGAGGGTTCCAGCCTCTATATTCCTGGGGATCGAGGGGTCCAGCCTCTTCATTCCGGGGGATCGAGGGGCCCAGCCTGTTCATTCCTGGGGATCGATGGGTCCAGCCTCTTCATTCCTGGGGATCGAGGGGTCCAGCCTGTTGAATACTGGGGATCGAGGGGTCCAGCCTGTTCATTCCTAGGGATCGATGGGTCCAGCCTGTTCATTTTTGGGGATCGAGGGGTCCAGCCTCTTCATTCCTGGGGATTGAAGGGTCCAGCCTGCTCATTCCTGGGGATCGAGAGGTCCAGCCTCTTCATCCCTGGGGACGAGGGGTCCAGCCTGTTCATTCCTGGGAATCGAGGGGTCCAGCCTGTTCATTGCTGGGGATTGAGGGGGCTAGCCCGTTCATTCCTGCGGATCGAGGGGGCCAGCCCATTCATTCCTGGAGATCGAGGGGTCTAGCCTCTTCATTCCTGGGGATCGAGGGGTCCAGCCTCTTCATTCCTGGGGATCGAGGGGTCCAGCTTGCTCATTCCTGGGGATCGAGGGTTCCAGCCTCTTTATTCCTGGGGATCGAGGGGTCCAGCCTCTTCATCCCTGGGGATCGAGGGGCCCAGCCTGTTCATTCCTGGGGATTGAGGGGTCCAGCCTGTTGATTATTGGGGATCGAGGGGTCTAGCCTCTTCATTCCTGGGGATCGAGGGGTCCAGCCTGTTGATTTTTGGGGATCGAGGGGTCCAGCCTCTTCATTCCTGGGGATCGAAGGGTCCAGCCTGCTCATTCCTGGGGATCGAGAGGTCCAGCCTCTTCATCCCTGGGGACGAGGGGTCCAGCCTGTTCATTCCTGGGAATCGAGGGGTCCAGCCTGTTCATTCCTGGGGATCGAGGGGGCCAGCCCGTTTATTCCTGGGGATCGAGGGGGCCAGCCCGTTCATTCCTGGGGATTGAGGGGTCTAGCCTCTTCAATCCTGGGGATCGAGGGGTCCAGCTTGCTCATTCCTGGGGATCGAGGGTTCCAGCCTCTTTATTCCTGGGGATCGAGGGGTCCAGCCTCTTCATCCCTGGGAATCGAGGGGCCCAGCCTGTTCATTCCTGGGGATTGAGGGGTCCAGCCTGTTGATTATTGGGGATCGAGGGGTCTAGCCTCTTCATTCCTGGGGATCGAGGGGTACAGCCTGTTGATTATTGGGGATCGAGGGGTCCAGCCTGTTCATTCCTGGGCATCGAGGGGTCCAGCCTCTTCATTCCTGGGGATCGATGGGTCCAGCCTCTTCATTCCTGGGGATCGAGGGGTCCAGCCTTTTGATTACTGGGGATCGAGGCGTCCAGCCTGTTCATTCCTAGGGATCGATGGGTCCAGCCTGTTCATTCCTGGGGATCGAGGGGTCCAGCCTCTTCATTCCTGGGGATCGAAGGGTCCAGCCTGCTCATTCCTGGGGATCGAGGGGTCCAGCCTCTTCATCCCTGGGGACGAGGGGTCCAGCCTGTTCATTCCTGGGAATCGAGGGGTCCAGCCCGTTCATTCCTGGGGATCGAGGGGTCTAGCCTCTTCATTCCTGGGGATCGAGGGTTCCAGCCTCTATATTCCTGGGGATCGAGGGGTCCAGCCTCTTCATTCCGGGGGATCGAGGGGCCCAGCCTGTTCATTCCTGGGGATCGATGGGTCCAGCCTCTTCATTCCTGGGGATCGAGGGGTCCAGCCTGTTGAATACTGGGGATCGAGGGGTCCAGCCTGTTCATTCCTAGGGATCGATGGGTCCAGCCTGTTCATTTTTGGGGATCGAGGGGTCCAGCCTCTTCATTCCTGGGGATCGAAGGGTCCAGCCTGCTCATTCCTGGGGATCGAGAGGTCCAGCCTCTTCATCCCTGGGGACGAGGGGTCCAGCCTGTTCATTCCTGGGAATCGAGGGGTCCAGCCTGTTCATTGCTGGGGATTGAGAGGGCTAGCTCGTTCATTCCTGCGGATCGAGGGGGCCAGCCCATTCATTCCTGGAGATCGAGGGGTCTAGCCTCTTCATTCCTGGGGATCGAGGGGTCCAGCCTCTTTATCCCTGGGAATCGAAGGTTCCTGCCTGTTCATTCCTGGGGATCGAGGGTTCCAGCCTGTTCATTCCCCGGGATCGAGGGTCCAGCCTGTTCATTCCTCGGGATCGAGGGGTCCAGCCTCTTCATTCCTGGGGATCGAGGGGTCCAGCCTCTTCATTCCTGGGGATCGAGGGGTCCAGCCTGTTCATTCCTCGGGATCGAGGGTTCCAGCCTTTTTATTCCTGGGGATCGAGGAGTCCAGCCTGTTCATTCCCCGGGATCGAGGGTCCAGCCTGTTCATTCCTCGGGATCGAGGGGTCCAGCCTTTTCATTCCTGAGGATTGATGGGTCCAGCCTCTTCATTCCTGGAGATCGAGGGTTCCAGCCTCTTTATTCCTGGGGATCGAGTGGTCCAGCCTGTTCATTCCTGGGGGTCGAGGGGTCCAGCCTGTTCATTCCTGAGGATCGAGGGGTCCATCCTTTTCATCCCTGGGGATCGAGGGTTCCAGCCTCTTCATTCCTGGGGATCGCGGGGCCCAGCCTGTTCATTCCTGGGGGTCAAGGGGGCCCAGCCTGTACATTCCTGGGGATCGAGGGGTCCAGCCTGTTCATTCCTGGGGATCGAGGGGCCCAGCCTGTTCATTCCTGGGGATCGAGGGGTCCAGCCTTTTCATCCCTGGGGGTCGAGGGGCCCACCTTCTTCATTCCTGGGGATCGGGGGTCCAGTCTGTGCATGAGGGTGTTCTCATGCATGAGGCTGGCGTGTAGTGTTTGGTAAGAATCACGGCAGGTTGTAAACGGGTGCGCTGCAAAGTTCGGCATGAGTTGAGCAGGAAGGTGAGTCACAGGCGGGTGCAGAGGGCCAGGGTGGTACCAGGTGCTATGGCAGCGGGTGGGGAGACTGGGATGGATTCACAGATGTTGAGGTGAGGCCTCTCGGGGGAGCGGAGGTGATGATGTGCTGAGGTTTCAGATCGCCGTCAAAAAGAACCCCCAAATTGCGAGTCTTGGGGTACGGCAGGAGGAGGAAAGGAGGAAAGATACAGAGTGGGGAGAAGAGGTGTGGCATTAGAGGGCAGGAGAAAGATATCTTGGGTTTTAGAGCGGGTGGGGGGCGGGGGGCAAAGCAGCACATCCAGCGACAGCAGCAAAGCAATTGGCACTCCGAGGTGACACCTCAGGGGTAAAGGGCAGGACTTTAAGTGGGAAGGGGCTAGCCAGAGCAGAGGCCGGGCAGGCTCAGAAATTGTTGGGGCTCAATAATGTCCCCTGGCAGCCGGCTGCTAGAGGACAAGGCTTTTTTTCTAAAGCCTGAGGCTCTCGCTTATGTGGGGGAGCTTCAGGCTTCAGAAAACAATGTCTTTAATCCATAAGGGTGGCGCCGCCACCTGCGAGACATTCCTTCAATCAAGAGATGCCATTATGGAAGAAAGGGTGTGGCAGCTGGAAGCAGAGGCCTTTTTGTTCTAAAGCCTGAAGCTCCTGCTCATTCGTGGGAGCTTCAGGCTTTAGGAAAAAAAGGCCTCAGCTTCCAGCGGACTCACCTTTTCAGCCTTAATGGTACTCTTGTCTCTCCCCGGCATGATCCCTGGCCAGTGGCATTGCCACCATTAATGATGAAAGGGCGTGGCGCAGTCTGTGCCAGGCAAGCCATTAGCAAATAAATGCACAGATCATCACCCTCTCCCCTCCCACCCAGGAGGGAGACGGTGCTCATCTCTTCAATGGATGCCTGGTAGGGGTGCCTGTAGCGCACTGAGGTAGCTCCTCCAGGGGGCATGGCCTTAACGAGCCAGCAGGCAACTCCCACCATTAGGCCACGCCGCCTTGATGAGCCCAGGCTCTGCCAGACGTGTGTGATTCAGTTGTGCAAACCTGTGAAGGTCACGGCCATGGGTGACTCATTTGAGCATGCTTCTAAAGATGAGGCAAATTTGAAGCCACGCCTTTTGTGTGTGATCGCTGCATTCACGTGTTTGGAGGCACTTCCCATGTGTGATTCCCCATTCATAGTTATGAAGCGTGGCACTTGTGTGTTTCCGCATGCATACATGTCTGAAGGTGTGGCCCATGTGTGTGATTCCCCAGGCACACACTTATAATGGCGTGGCCCGTGTGTGCGATTCCCCAGGCACACACTTATGGTGGCGTGGCCCATGTGTGCGCTTCCCCAGGCACACACTTATGGTGGCGTGGCCCGTGTGTGCGCTTCCCCAGGCACACACTTATGATGGCGTGGCCCATGTGTGCGATTCCCCAGGCACACAGTTATGATGGCGTGGCCCGTGTGTGCGCTTCCCCAGGAACACACTTATGATGGCGTGGCCCATGTGTGCGATTCCCCAGGCACACAGGTATGATGGCGTGGCCCGTGTGTGCGATTCCCCAGGCACACACTTATAATGGCGTGGCCCGTGTGTGCGATTCCCCAGGCAAACACTTATGATGGCGTGGCCCGTTTGTGCGACTCCCCAGGCACACAGGTATGATGGCGTGGCCCGTGTGTGCGATTCCCCAGGGAAACACTTATGATGGCGTGGCCCGTGTGTGCACTTCCCCAGGCACACACTTATGATGGCGTGGCCCGTGTGTTCGCTTCCCCAGGCACACACTTATGATGGCGTGGCCCGTGTGTGCGCTTCCCCAGGCACACACTTATGATGGCGTGGCCCGTGAGTGCGCTTCCCAAGGCACACACTTATGATGGCGTGGCCCGTGTGTGCGCTTCCCAAGGCACACACTTATGATGGCGTGGCCCGTGTGTGCGCTTCCCCAGGCACACACTTATGATGGCGTGGCCCGTGTGTGCGCTTCCCCAGGCACACACTTATGATGGCGTGGCCCATGTGTGCGATTCCCCAGGCACACACTTATGATGGCGTGGCCCGTGTGTGCGATTCCCCAGGCACACACTTATGATGGCGTGGCCCTTGTGTGCGATTCCCCAGGCACACACTTATGATGGCGTGGCCCATGTGTGCGATTCCCCAGGCACACAGGTATGATGGCGTGGCCCGTGTGTGCGATTCCCCAGGCAAACACTTATGATGGCGTGGCCCGTGTATGCGATTTCCCAGGCAAACACTTATGATGGCGTGGCCCGTTTTTGCGATTCCCCAGGCACAAAGGTATGATGGCGTGGCCCGTGTGTGCGATTCCCCAGGCAAACACTTATGATGGCGTGGCCCATGTGTGCGATTCCCCAGGCACACAGGTATGATGGCGTGGCCCGTGTGTGCGATTCCCCAGGCAAACACTTATGATGGCGTGGCCCGTTTGTGCGATTCCCCAGGCACACAGGTATGATGGCGTGGCCCGTGTGTGCGATTCCCCAAGCAAACACTTATAATGGCGTGGCCCGTTTGTGCGATTCCCCAGGCACACAGGTATGATGGCGTGGCCCGTGTGTGCGATTCCCCAGGCAAACACTTATGATGGCGTGGCCCGTGTGTGCGATTTCCCAGGCAAACACTTATGATGGCGTGGCCCGTTTGTGCGATTCCCCAGGCAAACACTTATGATGGCGTGGCCCGTGTGTTCGCTTCCCCAGGCACACACTTATGATGGCGTGGCCCGTGTGTGCGCTTCCCAAGGCACACACTTATGATGGCGTGGCCCGTGTGTGCGCTTCCCCAGGCACACACTTATGATGGCGTGGCCCGTGTGTGCGATTCCCCAGGCACACACCTATGATGGCGTGGCCCGTGTGTGCGCTTCCCCAGGCACACAATTAGGATGGCGTGGCCCGTGTGTGCGATTCCCCAGGCACACAGTTATGATGGCGTGGCCTGTGTGTGCGATTCCCCAGGCACACAGGTATGATGGAGTGGCCCGTGTGTGCGATTCCCCAGGCAAACACTTATGATGGCGTGGCCCGTTTGTGCGATTCCCCAGGCAAACACTTATAATGGCGTGGCCCGTTTGTGCGATTCCCCAGGCACACAGGTATGATGGCGTGGCCCGTGTGTGAGATTCCCCAGGCAAACACTTATGATGGCGTGGCCCGTGTGTGCGATTTCCCAGGCAAACACTTATGATGGCGTGGCCCGTTTGTGCGATTCCCCAGGCACACAGGTATGATGGCGTGGCCCGTGTGTGCGATTCCCCAGGCAAACACTTATGATGGCGTGGCCCATGTGTGCGATTCCCCAGGCACACAGGTATGATGGCGTGGCCCGTGTGTGCGATTCCCCAGGCAAACACTTATGATGGCGTGGCCCGTTTGTGCGATTCCCCAGGCACACAGGTATGATGGCGTGGCCCGTGTGTGCGATTCCCCAAGCAAACACTTATAATGGCGTGGCCCGTTTGTGCGATTCCCCAGGCACACAGGTATGATGGCGTGGCCCATGTGTGCGATTCCCCAGGCAAACACTTATGATGGCGTGGCCCGTGTGTGCGATTTCCCAGGCAAACACTTATGATGGCGTGGCCCGTTTGTGCGATTCCCCAGGCACACAGGTATGATGGCGTGGCCCGTGTGTGCGATTCCCCAGGCAAACACTTATGATGGCGTGGCCCGTGTGTTCGCTTCCCCAGGCACACACTTATGATGGCGTGGCCCGTGTGTGCGCTTCCCAAGGCACACACTTATGATGGCGTGGCCCGAGTGTGCGCTTCCCCAGGCACACACTTATGATGGCGTGGCCCGTGTGTGCGATTCCCCAGGCACACACCTATGATGGCGTGGCCCGTGTGTGCGCTTCCCCAGGCACACAATTAGGATGGCATGGCCCGTGTGTGCGATTCCCCAGGCACACAGTTATGATGGCGTGGCCTGTGTGTGCGATTCCCCAGGCACACAGGTATGATGGAGTGGCCCGTGTGTGCGATTCCCCAGGCACACACTTATGATGGCGTGGCCCGTGTGTGCGATTCCCCAGGCACACACTTATGATGGCGTGGCTGATGTGTGCGATTCCCCAGGCACACAGTTATGAAGACATGGCCCATGTGTGTGATTCCCCAGAATCACACACGTGGCCCATGTGTGTGATTCCCCAGGCACACACTTATGATGGCGTAGCCCGTGTGTGCGCTTCCCCAGGCACACACTTATGATGGCGTGGCCCGTGTGTGCGATTCCCCAGGCACACACTTATGATGGCGTGGCCCGTGTGTGCGATTCCCCAGGCACACACTTATAATGGCGTGGCCCGTGTGTGCGATTCCCCAGGCAAACACTTATGATGGCGTGGCCCGTTTGTGCGATTCCCCAGGCACACAGGTATGATGGCGTGGCCCGTGTGTGCGATTCCCCAGGGAAACACTTATGATGGCGTGGCCCGTGTGTGCACTTCCCCAGGCACACACTTATGATGGCGTGGCCCATGTGTGCGCTTCCCAAGGCACACACTTATGATGGCGTGGCCCGTGTGTGCGATTCCACAGGCACACACTTATGATGGCGTGGCCCGTGTGTGCGCTTCCCAAGGCACACACTTATGATGGCGTGGCCCGTGTGTGCGCTTCCCCAGGCACACACTTATGATGGCGTGGCCCGTGTGTGCGCTTCCCCAGGCACACACTTATGATGGCGTGGCCCATGTGTGCGATTCCCCAGGCACACACTTATGATGGCGTGGCCCGTGTGTGCGATTCCCCAGGCACACACTTATGATGGCGTGGCCCGTGTGTGCGATTCCCCAGGCACACACTTATGATGGCGTGGCCCGTGTGTGCGCTTCCCCAGGCACACACTTATGATGGCGTGGCCCGTGTGTGCGATTCCCCAGGCACACACCTATGATGGCGTGGCCCGTGTGTGCGCTTCCCCAGGCACACAATTAGGATGGCGTGGCCCGTGTGTGCGATTCCCCAGGCACACAGTTATGATGGCGTGGCCTGTGTGTGCGATTCCCCAGGCACACAGGTATGATGGAGTGGCCCGTGTGTGCGATTCCCCAGGCAAACACTTATGATGGCGTGGCCCGTTTGTGCGATTCCCCAGGCACACAGGTATGATGGCGTGGCCCGTGTGTGCGATTCCCCAGGCAAACACTTATAATGGCGTGGCCCGTGTGTGCGCTTCCCCAGGCACACACTTATGATGGCGTGGCCCGTGTGTGCGATTCCCCAGGCACACACCTATGATGGCGTGGCCCGTGTGTGCGCTTCCCCAGGCACACAATTAGGATGGCATGGCCCGTGTGTGCGATTCCCCAGGCACACAGTTATGATGGCGTGGCCTGTGTGTGCGATTCCCCAGGCACACAGGTATGATGGAGTGGCCCGTGTGTGCGATTCCCCAGGCACACACTTATGATGGCGTGGCCCGTGTGTGCGATTCCCCAGGCACACACTTATGATGGCGTGGCCGATGTGTGCGATTCCCCAGGCACACAGTTATGAAGACATGGCCCATGTGTGTGATTCCCCAGAATCACACACGTGGCCCATGTGTGTGATTCCCCAGGCACACACTTATGATGGCGTAGCCCGTGTGTGCGCTTCCCCAGGCACACACTTATGATGGCGTGGCCCGTGTGTGCGATTCCCCAGGCACACACTTATGATGGCGTGGCCCGTGTGTGCGATTCCCCAGGCACACACTTATAATGGCGTGGCCCGTGTGTGCGATTCCCCAGGCAAACACTTATGATGGCGTGGCCCGTTTGTGCGATTCCCCAGGCACACAGGTATGATGGCGTGGCCCGTGTGTGCGATTCCCCAGGGAAACACTTATGATGGCGTGGCCCGTGTGTGCACTTCCCCAGGCACACACTTATGATGGCGTGGCCCATGTGTGCGCTTCCCAAGGCACACACTTATGATGGCGTGGCCCGTGTGTGCGCTTCCCCAGGCACACACTTATGATGGCGTGGCCCATGTGTGCGATTCCCCAGGCACACACTTATGATGGCGTGGCCCGTGTGTGCGATTCCCCAGGCACACACTTATGATGGCGTGGCCCGTGTGTGCGATTCCCCAGGCACACACTTATGATGGCGTGGCCCGTGTGTGCGCTTCCCCAGGCACACACTTATGATGGCGTGGCCCGTGTGTGCGATTCCCCAGGCACACACCTATGATGGCGTGGCCCGTGTGTGCGCTTCCCCAGGCACACAATTAGGATGGCGTGGCCCGTGTGTGCGATTCCCCAGGCACACAGTTATGATGGCGTGGCCTGTGTGTGCGATTCCCCAGGCACACAGGTATGATGGAGTGGCCCGTGTGTGCGATTCCCCAGGCAAACACTTATGATGGCGTGGCCCGTTTGTGCGATTCCCCAGGCACACAGGTATGATGGCGTGGCCCGTGTGTGCGATTCCCCAGGCAAACACTTATAATGGCGTGGCCCGTGTGTGCGCTTCCCCAGGCACACACTTATGATGGCGTGGCCCGTGTGTGCGATTCCCCAGGCACACACCTATGATGGCGTGGCCCGTGTGTGCGCTTCCCCAGGCACACAATTAGGATGGCATGGCCCGTGTGTGCGATTCCCCAGGCACACAGTTATGATGGCGTGGCCTGTGTGTGCGATTCCCCAGGCACACAGGTATGATGGAGTGGCCCGTGTGTGCGATTCCCCAGGCACACACTTATGATGGCGTGGCCCGTGTGTGCGATTCCCCAGGCACACACTTATGATGGCGTGGCCGATGTGTGCGATTCCCCAGGCACACAGTTATGAAGACATGGCCCATGTGTGTGATTCCCCAGAGAAACACTTATGATGGCGTGGCCCGTGTGTGAACTTCCCCAGGCACACACTTATGATGGCGTGGCCCATGTGTGCGCTTCCCAAGGCACACACTTATGATGGCGTGGCCCGTGTGTGCGCTTCCCCAGGCACACACTTATGATGGCGTGGCCCGTGTGTGCGCTTCCCAAGGCACACACTTATGATGGCGTGGCCCGTGTGTGCGCTTCCCCAGGCACACACTTATGATGGCGTGGCCCGTGTGTGCGCTTCCCCAGGCACACACTTATGATGGCGTGGCCCATGTGTGCGATTCCCCAGGCACACACTTATGATGGCGTGGCCCGTGTGTGCGATTCCCCAGGCACACACTTATGATGGCGTGGCCCGTGTGTGCGATTCCCCAAGCAAACACTTATAATGGCGTGGCCCGTTTGTGCGATTCCCCAGGCACACAGGTATGATGGCGTGGCCCGTGTGTGCGATTCCCCAGGCAAACACTTATGATGGCGTGGCCCGTGTGTGCGATTTCCCAGGCAAACACTTATGATGGCGTGGCCCGTTTGTGCGATTCCCCAGGCAAACACTTATGATGGCGTGGCCCGTGTGTTCGCTTCCCCAGGCACACACTTATGATGGCGTGGCCCGTGTGTGCGCTTCCCAAGGCACACACTTATGATGGCGTGGCCCGTGTGTGCGCTTCCCCAGGCACACACTTATGATGGCGTGGCCCGTGTGTGCGATTCCCCAGGCACACACCTATGATGGCGTGGCCCGTGTGTGCGCTTCCCCAGGCACACAATTAGGATGGCGTGGCCCGTGTGTGCGATTCCCCAGGCACACAGTTATGATGGCGTGGCCTGTGTGTGCGATTCCCCAGGCACACAGGTATGATGGAGTGGCCCGTGTGTGCGATTCCCCAGGCAAACACTTATGATGGCGTGGCCCGTTTGTGCGATTCCCCAGGCACACAGGTATGATGGCGTGGCCCGTGTGTGCGATTCCCCAGGCAAACACTTATAATGGCGTGGCCCGTTTGTGCGATTCCCCAGGCACACAGGTATGATGGCGTGGCCCGTGTGTGCGATTCCCCAGGCAAACACTTATGATGGCGTGGCCCGTGTGTGCGATTTCCCAGGCAAACACTTATGATGGCGTGGCCCGTTTGTGCGATTCCCCAGGCACACAGGTATGATGGCGTGGCCCGTGTGTGCGATTCCCCAGGCAAACACTTATGATGGCGTGGCCCATGTGTGCGATTCCCCAGGCACACAGGTATGATGGCGTGGCCCGTGTGTGCGATTCCCCAGGCAAACACTTATGATGGCGTGGCCCGTTTGTGCGATTC
Organism: Ambystoma mexicanum; assembly: GCF_040938575.1. Lineage (NCBI taxonomy): Eukaryota > Metazoa > Chordata > Amphibia > Caudata > Ambystomatidae > Ambystoma > Ambystoma mexicanum. Next base: position 33,709,038 of record NC_090934.1, read on the forward strand.
CCCAGGCACACAGGTATGATGGCGTGGCCCGTGTGTGCGATTCCCCAAGCAAACACTTATAATGGCGTGGCCCGTTTGTGCGATTCCCCAGGCACACAGGTATGATGGCGTGGCCCGTGTGTGCGATTCCCCAGGCAAACACTTATGATGGCGTGGCCCGTGTGTGCGATTTCCCAGGCAAACACTTATGATGGCGTGGCCCGTTTGTGCGATTCCACAGGCACACAGGTATGATGGCGTGGCCCGTGTGTGCGATTCCCCAGGCAAACACTTATGATGGCGTGGCCCGTGTGTTCGCTTCCCCAGGCACACACTTATGATGGCGTGGCCCGTGTGTGCGCTTCCCAAGGCACACACTTATGATGGCGTGGCCCGTGTGTGCGCTTCCCCAGGCACACACTTATGATGGCGTGGCCCGTGTGTGCGATTCCCCAGGCACACACCTATGATGGCGTGGCCCGTGTGTGCGCTTCCCCAGGCACACAATTAGGATGGCATGGCCCGTGTGTGCGATTCCCCAGGCACACAGTTATGATGGCGTGGCCTGTGTGTGCGATTCCCCAGGCACACAGGTATGATGGAGTGGCCCGTGTGTGCGATTCCCCAGGCACACACTTATGATGGCGTGGCCCGTGTGTGCGATTCCCCAGGCACACACTTATGATGGCGTGGCCGATGTGTGCGATTCCCCAGGCACACAGTTATGAAGACATGGCCCATGTGTGTGATTCCCCAGAATCACACACGTGGCCCATGTGTGTGATTCCCCAGGCACACACTTATGATGGCGTAGCCCGTGTGTGCGCTTCCCCAGGCACACACTTATGATGGCGTGGCCCGTGTGTGCGATTCCCCAGGCACACACTTATGATGGCGTGGCCCGTGTGTGCGATTCCCCAGGCACACACTTATGATGGCGTGGCCCGTGTGTGCGATTCCCCAGGCACACACTTATGATGGCGTGGCCCGTGTGTGCGATTCCCCAGGCACACACTTATGATGGCGTGGCCCATGTGTGCGATTCCCCAGGCACACACTTATGATGGCGTGGCCCATGTGTGCGATTCCCCAGGCACACACTTATGATGGTGTGGCCCGTGTGTGCGATTCCCCAGGCACACACTTATGATGGCGTGGCCCGTGTGTGCGATTCCCCAGGCACACACTTATGATGGCGTGGCCTGTGTGTGCGATTCCCCAGGCACACAATTATGATTGCGTGGCCCATGTGTGCGATTCCCCAGGCACACACTTATGATGGCGTGGCCCATGTGTGCGATTCCCCAGGCACACAGGTATGATGGCGTGGCCCGTGTGTGCGATTCCCCAGGCAAACACTTATAATGGCGTGGCCCGTTTGTGCGATTCCTCAGGCAAACACTTATAATGGCGTGGCCCGTGTGTGCGCTTCCCCAGGCACACACTTATGGTGGCGTGGCCCGTGTGTGCGCTTCCCAAGGCACACACTTATAATGGCGTGGCCCGTGTGTGCGCTTCCCCAGGCACACACCTATGATGGCGTGGCCCATGTGTGCGATTCCCCAGGCACACACTTATGATGGCGTGGCCCGTGTGTGCGATTCCCCAGGCACACACTTATGATGGCGTGGCCCGTGTGTGCGATTCCCCAGGCACACACTTATGATGGCGTGGCCCATGTGTGCGATTCCCCAGGCACACAGGTATGATGGCGTGGCCCGTGTGTGCGATTCCCCAGGCAAACACTTATGATGGCGTGGCCCGTTTGTGCGATTCCCCAGGCACACAGGTATGATGGCGTGGCCCGTGTGTGCGATTCCCCAGGCAAACACTTATGATGGCGTGGCCCGTTTGTGCGATTCCCCAGGCACACAGGTATGATGGCGTGGCCCGTGTGTGCGATTCCCCAGGCAAACACTTATGATGGCGTGGCCCGTGTGTGCGATTTCCCAGGCAAACACTTATGATGGCGTGGCCCATTTGTGCGATTCCCCAGGCACACAGGTATGATGGCGTGGCCCGTGTGTGCGATTCCCCAGGCAAACACTTATGATGGCGTGGCCCGTGTGTGCGCTTCCCCAGACACACACTTATGATGGCGTGGCCCGTGTGTGCGCTTCCCAAGGCACACACTTATGATGGCGTGGCCCGTGTGTGCGCTTCCCCAGGCACACACTTATGATGGTGTGGCCCGTGTGTGCGATTCCCCAGGCACACACCTATGATGGCGTGGCCCGTGTGTGCGCTTCCCCTGGCACACAATTAGGATGGCGTGGCCCGTGTGTGCGATTCCCCAGGCACACAGTTATGATGGCGTGGCCTGTGTGTGCGATTCCCCAGGCACACAGGTATGATGGAGTGGCCCGTGTGTGCGATTCCCCAGGCACACACTTATGATGGCGTGGCCCGTGTGTGCGATTCCCCAGGCACACACTTATGATGGCGTGGCCCATGTTTGCGATTCCCCAGGCACACAGTTATGAAGACATGGCCCATGTGTGTGATTCCCCAGAATCACACACGTGGCCCATGTGTGTGATTCCCCAGGCACCCACTTATGATGGCGTAGCCCATGTGTGCGCTTCCCCAGGCACACACTTATGATGGCGTGGCCCGTGTGTGCGATTCCCCAGGCACACACTTATGATGGCGTGGCCCGTGTGTGCGATTCCCCAGGCACACACTTATGATGGCGTGGCCCGTGTGTGCAATTCCCCAGGCACACACTTATGATGGCGTGGCCTGTGTGTGCGATTCCCCAGGCACACAATCATGATGGCGTGGCCCATGTGTGCGATTCCCCAGGCACACACTTATGATGGCGTGGCCCATGTGTGCGATTCCCCAGGCACACACTTATGATGGCGTGGCTTATGTGTGCGATTCCCCAGGCACACACTTATGATGGCGTGGCCCGTGTGTGTGATTCCCCAGGCACACACTTATGATGGCGTGGCCCGTGTGTGCGATTCCCCAGGCACACACTTATGATGGCGTGGCCCGTGTGTGCGATTCCCCAGGCACACAGTTATGAAGGCGTGGCCTGTGTGTGCGATTCCCCAGGCACACAATTATGATTGCGTGGCCCATGTGTGCGATTCCCCAGGCACACACTTATGATGGCGTGGCCCATGTGTGCGATTCCCCAGGCACACACTTATGATGGCGTGGCCCATATGTGCGATTCCCCAGGCACACAGTTATGAAGACATGGCCATGTGTGTGATTCCCTAGAATCACACACGTGGCCCATGTGTGTGATTCCCCAGGCACACACTTATGATGGCGTAGCCCATGTGTGTGATTCCCCAGGCACACAATTATGATGGCGTGGCCCATGTGTGCGATTCCCCAGGCACACACTTATGATGGCGTGGCCCATGTGTGCGATTCCCCAGGCACACACTTATGATGGCGTGGCCCGTGTGTGCGATTCCCCAGGCACACACTTATGAAGACATGGCCCATGTGTGTGATTCCCTAGAATCACACACGTGGCCCATGTGTGTGATTCCCCAGGCACACACTTATGATGGCGTAGCCCATGTGTGTGATTCACCAGGCACACACTTATGATGGCGTGGACCATGTGTGCGATTCCCCAGGCACACACTTATGAAGACATGGCCCATGTGTGCGATTCCCCAGGAAAACACTTATGATGGCGTGGCCCGTGTGTACGATTCCCCAGGCACAAACTTATAATGGCGTGGCCCGTGTGTGCGCTTCCCCAGGAACACACTTATGATGGCGTGGCCCGTGTGTGCGATTCCCCAGGCACACAGTTATGATGGCGTGGCCCGTGTGTGCGCTTCCCCAGGCACACACTTATGATGGCGTGGTCCGTGTGTGCGATTCCCCAGGACACAGTTATGATGGCATGGCCTGTGTGTGCGATTCCCCAGGCACACACTTATGATGGCGTGGCCCGTTTGTGCGATTTTCCAGGCACACACTTATGATGGCGTGGCCCGTTTGTGCGATTCCCCAGGCACACAAGTATGATGGCGTGGCCCGTGTGTGCGATTCCCCAGGGACACAGTTATGATGGCGTGGCCCGTGTGTGCGATTCCCCAGGCACACACTTATGATGGCGTGGCCCATGTGTGCGATTCCCCAGGCAAACACTTATGATGGCGTGGCCCGTGTGTGCGATTCCCCAGGCACACAGGTATGATGGCGTGGCCCGTGTGTGCGCTTCCCCAGGCACACACTTATAATGGCGTGGCCCGTGTGTGCGATTCCCCAGGCACACAGTTATGATGGCGTGGCCCGTGTGTGCGATTCCCCAGGCACACACTTATGATGGCGTGGCCCGTGTGTGCGATTCCCCAGGCACACACTTATGATGACGTGGCCCGTGTGTGCGATTCCCCAGGCACACAGTTATGAAGGCGTGGCCTGTGTGTACGATTCCCCAGGCACACAATTATGATGGCGTGGCCCATGTGTGCGATTCCCCAGGCACACATTTATTATGGCGTGACCCGTGTGTGCTTCCCCAGGCACACAGTTATGATGGCGTGGCCCGTGCGTGCGATTCCCCAGGCACACAGTTATGATGGCGTGGCCCATGTGTGTGATTCCCCAGGCACACAGTTATGATGGCGTGGTCCATGGGAATGCACTGTGACAAATCCCACTTCTCCCGGAGGGGGAGCCCCCTCTCGTGAGGCCAGGGAAGTAAGACCGCTACCCGATAGATTCATGTGGAGAGACCACCCTCTGGGGTCCAGGGAGGATATCTCGGGAGAACACGGTACAACACCCCTCACCCTCCACCCACTTCCTTTACTCTCCCATGTATGTCTGTGAGGTTGATGAGGCAGCAGTTACTGAGACGAGGAAGAGTAGAGCTGACTGGACTAACACCACCAAAGGAGACACTGAGACGAGGTGGAGGCGCAGAGGCATGCCACGCTCTGCAGCGCATTGGAAAGAACAGTCTAGATTCCATCATCCATTACAGATAAAAAGTAAAGAAGGACTCACATGAGAGTCCGACTATTGCAGGAGGTACCATAAATGAAGCGGACGTCACGCTTGGGAATGAGAGGAAGCCTCTGACCGGGACGCGAGAGAGAGAATCCAGGCGTGCCTACCCAGTCTGCAGTGCAAAGGCAAACCGTAAAGCAAGAAAGACGAGGGTCCGGGCGAGAGAAGCTGCCAAACTACGCAGTCACTGAGAGACACGCAGCCGTGCTCAATAAGAAACGAGAAAGCAGGAGAAAAACGAGGAAAGCGGTCAGAGAGGTTGGAAGAGCCAGAGAACGGCAGAGAAGATCCGGAAGCAATCCAGAAGTTACAAGGGCTTCCTGGGCCTTAGAAGGGAATACGCTAAGCCCGGTAACCAGGGTCTGGGACCCAGAAATAATAACGCAGAGAATCTGAACTCATTACAATACCTGGCAAGATAGTGAACTGGACAAAAAGGAACAAGATACAGTGAAGAAGGCCAGGTCTGGGACCGGCAACCTGAGGAGGAGAAAATCCTCATTGCTCATCTTCTTCGTGCAGTACCTGGCAGGGTAGGGAACCAGGGCAGCCCAAATTAGCCACTAAAGACCTGGGTCTGGGGCCAACAACAACAGCCTTGTTAAGCCTGAGAAAGGCCAGGGGAATGGAGACAGCCCCCCTGGCATTGTGAACAGTGACAGAGCCTGAGAAAGGCAAGGGGAAGGGAGACATCCCCCTGGCATTGTGAGCTGTGATAAAGAGTCTGAGAAAGGCCAGGAGAAGGGAGACATTCCCCTGGCATTGTGAGCTGTGATAGAGAGTCTGGGAAAGGCCAGGGGAATGGAGACAGTCCCCCTGGCATTGTGAGCTGTGATAAAGAGTCTGGGAAAGGCCAGGGGAATGGAGACAGTGCCCCTGGCATTGTGAGCTGTGATAGAGAGTCTGGGAAAGGCCAGGGGAAGGGAGACATTCCCCTGGCAGCATTGTGAGGTGTGATAAAGAGCCTGGGAAAGGCCAGGGGAAGGGAGACATTCCCCTGGCATTCCCCTGGCATTGTGAGCTGTGATAAAGAGTCTGAGAAAGGCCAGGAGAAGGGAGACATTCCCCTGGCATTGTGAGCTGTGATAGAGAGTCTGGGAAAGGCCAGGGGAATGGAGACAGTCCCCCTGGCATTGTGAGCTGTGATAGAGAGTCTGGGAAAGGCCAGGGGAATGGAGACAGTCCCCCTGGCATTGTGAGCTGTGATAGAGAGTCTGGGAAAGGCCAGGGGAATGGAGACAGTCCCACTGGCATTGTGAGCTGTGATAGAGAGTCTGGGAAAGGCCAGGGGAATGGAGACAGTCCCCCTGGCACTGTGAGCTGTGATAAAGAGTCTGAGAAAGGCCAGGGGAATGGAGACAGTCCCCCTGGCACTGTGAACTGTGGTAAAGAGTCTGGGAAAGGCCAGGGGAAGGGAGACATCCCCCTGGCATTGTGAGGTGTGATAAAGAGTCTGGGAAAGGCCAGGGGAATGGAGACAGTCCCCCTGGCATTGTGAACGGTGACAGAGAGCCTGAGAAAGGCCAGGGGAATGGAGACAGTCTCCCTGGTATTGTGAACGGTGACAGAGAGCCTGAGAAAGGCAAGGGGAAGGGAGACATCCCCCTGGCATTGTGAGCTGTGATAAAGAGTCTGAGAAAGGCCAGGGGAATGGAGACAGTCCCCCTGGCATTGTGAGCTGTGATAGAGAGTCTGGGAAAGGCCAGGGGAATGGAGACAGTCTCCTGGCACTGTGAGCTGTGATAGAGAGTCTGGGAAAGGCCAGGGGAATGGAGACAGTCCCCCTGGCATTGTGAACGGTGACAGAGAGCCTGAGAAAGGCAAGGGGAAGGGAGACATCCCCCTGGCATTGTGAGCTGTGATAAAGAGTCTGAGAAAGGCCAGGGGAATGGAGACAGTCCCCCTGGCATTGTGAGCTGTGATAGAGAGTCTGGGAAAGGCCAGGGGAATGGAGACAGTCTCCTGGCACTGTGAGCTGTGATAGAGAGTCTGGGAAAGGCCAGGGGAATGGAGACAGTCCCCCTGGCATTGTGAGCTGTGATAGAGAGTCTGGGAAAGGCCAGGGGAATGGAGACATCCCCCTGGCATTGTGAGGTGTGATAAAGAGTCTGGGAAAGGCCAGGGGAATAGAGACAGTCCCCCTGGCATTGTGAACGGTGACAGAGAGCCTGAGAAAGGCCAGGGGAATGGAGACAGTCTCCCTGGCATTGTGAACGGTGACAGAGAGCCTGAGAAAGGCCAGGGGAAGGGAGACATCCCCCTAGCATTGTGAGCTGTGATAAAGAGTCTGGGAAAGGCCAAGAGAAGGGAGACATTCCCCTGGCATTGTGAGCTGTGATAGAGAGTTTGGGAAAAGTCAGGGGAATGGAGACATTCCCCTGGCATTGTGAGGTGTGATAAAGAGTCTGGGAAATGCTAGGGGAAGGGAGACATTCCCCTGGCATTGTGAGGTGTGATAAAGAGCCTGGGAAAGGCCAGGGGAAGGGAGACATTCCCCCTGGTATTGTGAGCTGTGATGAAGTGCCTGGGAAAGGCCAGGGGAAGGGAGACATCCCCCTGGCATTGTGAGGTGTGATAAAGAGTCTGGGAAATGCCAGGGGAAGGGAGACATTCCCCTGGCATTGTGAGGTGTGATAAAGAGCCTGGGAAAGGCCAGGGGAATGGAGACAGTCCCCCTGGCATTGTGAGCTGTGATAGAGAGTCTGGGAAAGGCCAGGGGAATGGAGACAGTCCCCCTGGCACTGTGAACTGTGGTAAAGAGTCTGGGAAAGGCCAGGGGAAGGGAGACATCCCCCTGGCATTGTGAGGTGTGATAAAGAGTCTGGGAAAGGCCAGGGGAATAGAGACAGTCCCCCTGGCATTGTGAACGGTGACAGAGAGCCTGAGAAAGGCCAGGGGAATGGAGACAGTCTCCCTGGCATTGTGAACGGTGACAGAGAGCCTGAGAAAGGCCAGGGGAAGGGAGACATCCCCCTAGCATTGTGAGCTGTGATAAAGAGTCTGGGAAAGGCCAAGAGAAGGGAGACATTCCCCTGGCAGTGTGAGCTGTGATAGAGAGTTTGGGAAAAGTTAGGGGAAGGGAGACATTCCCCTGGCATTGTGAGCTGTCATAGAGAGTTTGGGAAAAGTCAGGGGAATGGAGACATTCCCATGGCATTGTGAGGTGTGATAGAGAGTCTGGGAAAGGCCAGGGGAAGGGAGACATTCCCCCTGGTATTGTGAGCTGTGATGAAGTGCCTGGGAAAGGCCAGGGGAAGGGAGACATTCCCCTGGCATTCACCTGGCATTGTGAGCTGTGATAAAGAGTCTGAGAAAGGCCAGGGGAATGGAGACTGTCCCCCTGGCATTGTGAGCTGTGATAGAGAGTCTGGGAAAGGCCAGGGGAATGGAGACAGTCTCCTGGCACTGTGAGCTGTGATAGAGAGTCTGGGAAAGGCCAGGGGAATGGAGACAGTCCCCCTGGCATTGTGAGCTGTGATAGAGAGTCTGGGAAAGGCCATGGGAATGGAGACAGTCCCCCTGGCACTGTGAGCTGTGATAAAGAGTCTGAGAAAGGCCAGGGGAATGGAGACAGTCCCCCTGGCATTGTGAACTGTGGTAAAGAGTCTGGGAAAGGCCAGGGGAAGGGAAACATCCCCCTGGCATTGTGAGGTGTGATAAAGAGTCTGGGAAAGGCCAGGGGAATAGAGCCAGTCCCCCTGGCATTGTGAACGGTGACAGAGAGCCTGAGAAAGGCCAGGGGAATGGAGACAGTCTCCCTGGCATTGTGAACGGTGACAGAGAGCCTGAGAAAGGCCAGGGGAAGGCAGCCATCCCCCTAGCATTGTGAGCTGTGATAAAGAGTCTGGGAAAGGCCAAGAGAAGGGAGACATTCCCCTGGCATTGTGAGCTGTGATAGAGAGTTTGGGAAAAGTCAGGGGAAGGGAGACATTCCCCTGGCATTGTGAGGTGTGATAAAGAGCCTGGGAAAGGCCAGGGGAAGGGAGGCATTCCCCTGGCATTCCCCTGGCATTGTGAGCTGTGATGAAGTGCCTGGGAAAGGCCAGGAGAAGGGAGACATTCCCCTGGCATTGTGAGCTGTGATAGAGAGTCTGGGAAAGGCCAGGGGAATGGAGACAGTCCCCCTGGCATTGTGAGCTGTGATAGAGAGTCTGGGAAAGGCCAGGGGAATGGAGACAGTCTCCATGGCACTGTGAGCTGTGATAGAGAGTCTGGGAAAGGCCAGGGGAATGGAGACAGTCCCCCTGGCATTGTGAGCTGTGATAGAGAGTCTGGGAAAGGCCAGGGGAATGGAGACAGTCCCCCTGGCACTGTGAGCTGTGATAAAGAGTCTGAGAAAGGCCAGGGGAATGGAGACAGTCCCCCTCGCATTGTGAACTGTCGTAAAGAGTCTGGGAAAGGCCAGGGGAAGGGAGACATCCCCCTGGCATTGTGAGGTGTGATAAAGAGTCTGGGAAAGGCCAGGGGAATGGAGACAGTCCCCCTGGCATTGTGAACGGTGACAGAGAGCCTGAGAAAGGCCAGGGGAATGGAGACAGTCTCCCTGGCATTGTGAACGGTGACACAGAGCCTGAGAAAGGCAAGGGGAAGGGAGACATCCCCCTGGCATTGTGAGCTGTGATAAAGAGTCTGAGAAAGGCCAGGGGAATGGAGATAGTCCCCCTGGCATTGTGAGCTGTAATAGAGAGTCTGGGAAAGGCCAGGGGAATGGAGACAGTCTCCTGGCACTGTGAGCTGTGATAGAGAGTCTGGGAAAGGCCAGGGGAATGGAGACAGTCCCCCTGGCATTGTGAGCTGTGATAGAGAGTCTGGGAAAGGCCAGGGGAATGGAGACAGTCCCCCTGGCACTGTGAGCTGTGATAAAGAGTCTGTGAAAGGCCAGGGGAATGTAGACAGTCCGCCTGGCATTGTGAACTGTGGTAAAGAGTCTGGGAAAGGCCAGGGGAATGGAGACAGTCCCCCTGGCATTGTGAATGGTGACAGAGAGCCTGAGAAAGGCCAGGGGAATGGAGACAGTCTCCCTGGCATTGTGAACGGTGACAGAGAGCCTGAGAAAGGCAATGGGAAGGGAGACATCCCCCTGGCATTGTGAGCTGTGATAAAGAGTCTGAGAAAGGCCAGGGGAATGGAGACAGTCCCCCTGGCATTGTGAGCTGTGATAGAGAGTTTGGGAAAGGCCAGGGAAATTGAGACAGTCTCCTGGCACTGTGAGCTGTGATAGAGAGTCTGGGAAAGGCCAGGGGAATGGAGACAGTCCCCCTGGCATTGTGAGCTGTGATAGAGAGTCTGGGAAAGGCCAGGGGAATGGAGACAGTCCCCCTGGCACTGTGAGCTGTGATAAAGAGTCTGAGAAAGGCCAGGGGAATGGAGACAGTCCCCCTGGCATTGTGAACTGTGGTAAAGAGTCTGGGAAAGGCCAGGGGGAGGGAGACATCCCCCTGGCATTGTGAGGTGTGATAAAGAGTCTGGGAAAGGCCAGGGGAATGGAGACAGTCCCCCTGGCATTGTGAACGGTGACAGAGAGCCTGAGAAAGGCCAGGGGAATGGAGACATCCCCCTAGCATTGTGAGCTGTGATAAAGAGTCTGGGAAAGGCCAAGAGAAGAGAGACATTCCCCTGGCATTGTGAGCTGTGATATTGAGTTTGGGAAAAGTCAGGGGAAGGGAGACATTCCCCTGGCATTGTGAGCTGTGATAGAGAGTTTGGGAAAAGTCAGGGGAATGAAGACATTCCCCTGGCATTGTGAGGTGTGATAGAGAGTCTGGGAAAGGCCAGGGGAAGGGAGACATTCCCCCTGGTATTGTGAGCTGTGATGAAGTGCCTGGGAAAGGCCAGGGGAAGGGAGACATCCCCCTGGCATTGTGAGGTGTGATAAAGAGTCTGGGAAATGCCAGGGGAAGGGAGACATTCCGCTGGCATTGTGAGGTGTGATAAAGAGCCTGGGAAAGGCCAGGGGAAGGGAGACATTCCCCTGGCATTCCCCTGGCATTGTGAGCTGTGATGAAGTGCCTGGGAAAGGCCAGGAGAAGGGAGACATTCCCCTGGCATTGTGAGCTGTGATAGAGAGTCTGGGAAAGGCCAGGGGAATGGCGACAGTCTCCCTGGCACTGTGAGCTGTGATAGAGATTCTGTGATAGAGAGTCTGGGAAAGGGCAGGGGAATGGAGACAGTCCCCCTGGCACTGTGAGCTGTGATAAAGGGTCTGAGAAAGGCCAGGGGAATGGAGACAGTCCCCCTGGCATTGTGAACTGTGGTAAAGAGTCTGGGAAAGGCCAGGGGAAGGGAGACATCCCCCTGGCATTGTGAGGTGTGATAAATAGTCTGGGAAAGGCCAGGGGAATGGAGACAGTCCCCCTGGCATTGTGAACGGTGACAGAGAGCCTGAGAAAGGCCAGGGGAATGGAGACAGTCTCCCTGGCATTGTGAACGGTGACAGAGAGCCTGAGAAAGGCCAGGGGAAGGCAGCCATCCCCCTAGCATTGTGAGCTGTGATAAAGAGTCTGGGAAAGGCCAAGAGAAGGGAGACATTCCCCTGGCATTGTGAGCTGTGATAGAGAGTTTGGGAAAAGTCAGGGGAAGGGAGACATTTCCCTGGCATTGTGAGCTGTGATAGAGAGTTTGGGAAAAGTCAGGGGAATGGAGACATTCCCCTGGCATTGTGAGGTGTGATAGAGAGTCTGGGAAAGGCCAGGGGAAGGGAGACATTCCCCCTGGTATTGTGAGCTGTGATGAAGTGCCTGGGAAAGGCCAGGGGAAGGGAGACATCCCCCTGGCATTGTGAGGTGTGATAAAGAGTCTGGGAAATGCCAGGGGAAGGGAGACATTCCCCTGGCATTGTGAGGTGTGATAAAGAGCCTGGGAAATGCCAGGGGAAGGGAGGCATTCCCCTGGCATTCCCCTGGCATTGTGAGCTGTGATGAAGTGCCTGGGAAAGGCCAGGAGAAGGGAGACATTCCCCTGGCATTGTGAGCTGTGATAGAGAGTCTGGGAAAGGCCAGGGGAATGGAGACAGTCCCCCTGGCATTGTGAGCTGTGATAGAGAGTCTGGGAAAGGCCAGGGGAATGGAGACAGTCTCCCTGGCACTGTGAGCTGTGATAGAGAGTCTGGGAAAGGCCAGGGGAATGGAGACAGTCCCCCTGGCATTGTGAGCTGTGATAGAGAGTCTGGGAAAGGCCAGGGGAATGGAGACAGTCCCCCTGGCACTGTGAGCTGTGATAAAGAGTCTGAGAAAGGCCAGGGGAATGGAGACAGTCCCCCTGGCATTGTGAACTGTCGTAAAGAGTCTGGGAAAGGCCAGGGGAAGGGAGACATCCCCCTGGCATTGTGAGGTGTGATAAAGAGTCTGGGAAAGGCCAGGGGAATGGAGACAGTCCCCCTGGCATTGTGAACGGTGACAGAGAGCCTGAGAAAGGCCAGGGGAATGGAGACAGTCTCCCTGGCATTGTGAACGGTGACAGAGAGCCTGAGAAAGGCAAGGGGAAGAGAGGCATCCCCCTGGCATTGTGAGCTGTGATAAAGAGTCTGAGAAAGGCCAGGGGAATGGAGATAGCCCCCCTGGCATTGTGAGCTGTGATAGAGAGTCTGGGAAAGGCCAGGGGAATGGAGACAGTCTCCTGGCACTGTGAGCTGTGATAGAGAGTCTGGGAAAGGCCAGGGGAATGGAGACAGTCCCCCTGGCATTGTGAGCTGTGATAGAGAGTCTGGGAAAGGCCAGGGGAATGGAGACAGTCCCCCTGGCACTGTGAGCTGTGATAAAGAGTCTGAGAAAGGCCAGGGGAATGTAGACAGTCCCCCTGGCATTGTGAACTGTGGTAAAGAGTCTGGGAAAGGCCAGGGGAATGGAGACAGTCCCTCTGGCATTGCGAATGGTGACAGAGAGCCTGAGAAAGGCCAGGGGAATGGAGACAGTCTCCCTGGCATTGTGAACGGTGACAGAGAGCCTGAGAAAGGCAATGGGAAGGGAGACATCCCCCTGGCATTGTGAGCTGTGATAAAGAGTCTGAGAAAGGCCAGGGGAATGGAGACAGTCCCCCTGGCATTGTGAGCTGTGATAGAGAGTTTGGGAAAGGCCAGGGGAATGGAGACAGTCTCCTGGCACTGTGAGCTGTGATAGAGAGTCTGGGAAAGGCCAGGGGACTGGAGACAGTCCCCCTGGCATTGTGAGCTGTGATAGAGAGTCTGGGAAAGGCCAGGGGAATGGAGACAGTCCCCCTGGCACTGTGAGCTGTGATAAAGAGTCTGAGAAGGGCCAGGGGAATGGAGACAGTCCCCCTGGCATTGTGAACTGTGGTAAAGAGTCTGGGAAAGGCCAGGGGAAGGGAGACATCCCCCTGGCATTGTGAGGTGTGATAAAGAGTCTGGGAAAGGCCAGGGGAATGGAGACAGTCCCCCTGGCATTGTGAACGGTGACAGAGAGCCTGAGAAAGGCCAGGGGAATGGAGGCATCCCCCTAGCATTGTGAGCTGTGATAAAGAGTCTGGGAAAGGCCAAGAGAAGAGAGACATTCCCCTGGCATTGTGAGCTGTGATATTGAGTTTGGAAAAGTCAGGGGAAGGGAGACATTCCCCTGGCATTGTGAGCTGTGATAGAGAGTTTGGGAAAAGTCAGGGGAATGAAGACATTCCCCTGGCATTGTGAGGTGTGATAGAGAGTCTGGGAAAGGCCAGGGGAAGGGAGACATTCCCCCTGGTATTGTGAGCTGTGATGAAGTGCCTGGGAAAGGCCAGGGGAAGGGAGACATCCCCCTGGCATTGTGAGGTGTGATAAAGAGTCTGGGAAATGCCAGGGGAAGGGAGACATTCCCCTGGCATTGTGAGGTGTGATAAAGAGCCTGGGAAAGGCCAGGGGAAGGGAGGCATTCCCCTGGCATTCCCCTGGCATTGTGAGCTGTGATGAAGTGCCTGGGAAAGGCCAGGAGAAGGGAGACATTCCCCTGGCATTGTGAGCTGTGATAGAGAGTCTGGGAAAGGCCAGGGGAATGGAGACAGTCCCCCTGGCATTGTGAGCTGTGATAGAGAGTCTGGGAAAGGCCAGGGGAATGGAGACAGTCTCCCTGGCACTGTGAGCTGTGATAGAGAGTCTGGGAAAGGCCAGGGGAATGGAGACAGTCCCCCTGGCATTGTGAGCTGTGATAGAGAGTCTGGGAAAGGCCAGGGGAATGGAGACAGTCCCCCTGGCACTGTGAGCTGTGATAAAGAGTCTGAGAAAGGCCAGGGGAATGGAGACAGTCCCCCTGGCATTGTGAACTGTCGTAAAGAGTCTGGGAAAGGCCAGGGGAATGGAGACAGTCCCCCTGGCATTGTGAGCTGTGATAGAGAGTCTGGGAAAGGCCAGGGGAATGGAGACAGTCCCCCTGGCACTGTGAGCTGTGATAAAGAGTCTGAGAAAGGCCAGGGGAATGTAGACAGTCCCCCTGGCATTGTGAACTGTGGTAAAGAGTCTGGGAAAGGCCAGGGGAATGGAGACAGTCCCTCTGGCATTGTGAATGGTGACAGAGAGCCTGAGAAAGGCCAGGGGAATGGAGACAGTCTCCCTGGCATTGTGAACGGTGACAGAGAGCCTGAGAAAGGCAATGGGAAGGGAGACATCCCCCTGGCATTGTGAGCTGTGATAAAGAGTCTGAGAAAGGCCAGGGGAATGGAGACAGTCCCCCTGGCATTGTGAGCTGTGATAGAGAGTTTGGGAAAGGCCAGGGGAATGGAGACAGTCTCCTGGCACTGTGAGCTGTGATAGAGAGTCTGGGAAAGGCCAGGGGACTGGAGACAGTCCCCCTGGCATTGTGAGCTGTGATAGAGAGTCTGGGAAAGGCCAGGGGAATGGAGACAGTCCCCCTGGCACTGTGAGCTGTGATAAAGAGTCTGAGAAAGGCCAGGGGAATGGAGACAGTCCCCCTGGCATTGTGAACTGTGGTAAAGAGTCTGGGAAAGGCCAGGGGAAGGGAGACATCCCCCTGGCATTGTGAGGTGTGATAAAGAGTCTGGGAAAGGCCAGGGGAATGGAGACAGTCCCCCTGGCATTGTGAACGGTGACAGAGAGCCTGAGAAAGGCCAGGGGAATGGAGGCATCCCCCTAGCATTGTGAGCTGTGATAAAGAGTCTGGGAAAGGCCAAGAGAAGAGAGACATTCCCCTGGCATTGTGAGCTGTGATATTGAGTTTGGGAAAAGTCAGGGGAAGGGAGACATTCCCCTGGCATTGTGAGCTGTGATAGAGAGTTTGGGAAAAGTCAGGGGAATGAAGACATTCCCCTGGCATTGTGAGGTGTGATAGAGAGTCTGGGAAAGGCCATGGGAAGGGAGACATTCCCCCTGGTATTGTGAGCTGTGATGAAGTGCCTGGGAAAGCCCAGGGGAAGGGAGACATCCCCCTGGCATTGTGAGGTGTGATAAAGAGTCTGGGAAAGGCCAGGGGAAGGGAGACATCCCCCTGGCATTGTGAGGTGTGATAAAGAGTCTGGGAAATGCCAGGGGAAGGGAGACATTCCCCTGGCATTGTGAGGTGTGATAAAGAGCCTGGGAAAGGCCAGGGGAAGGGAGGCATTCCCCTGGCATTCCCCTGGCATTGTGAGCTGTGATGAAGTGCCTGGGAAAGGCCAGGAGAAGGGAGACATTCCCCTGGCATTGTGAGCTGTGATAGAGAGTCTGGGAAAGGCCAGGGGAATGGAGACAGTCCCCCTGGCATTGTGAGCTGTGATAGAGAGTCTGGGAAAGGCCAGGGGAATGGAGACAGTCTCCCTGGCACTGTGAGCTGTGATAGAGAGTCTGGGAAAGGCCAGGGGAATGGAGACAGTCCCCCTGGCATTGTGAGCTGTGATAGAGAGTCTGGGAAAGGCCAGGGGAATGGAGACAGTCCCCCTGGCACTGTGAGCTGTGATAAAGAGTCTGAGAAAGGCCAGGGGAATGGAGACAGTCCCCCTGGCATTGTGAACTGTCGTAAAGAGTCTGGGAAATGCCAGGGGAATGGAGACAGTCCCCCTGGCATTGTGAGCTGTGATAGAGAGTCTGGGAAAGGCCAGGGGAATGGAGACAGTCCCCCTGGCACTGTGAGCTGTGATAAAGAGTCTGAGAAAGGCCAGGGGAATGTAGACAGTCCCCCTGGCATTGTGAACTGTGGTAAAGAGTCTGGGAAAGGCCAGGGGAATGGAGACAGTCCCTCTGGCATTGTGAATGGTGACAGAGAGCCTGAGAAAGGCCAGGGGAATGGAGACAGTCTCCCTGGCATTGTGAACGGTGACAGAGAGCCTGAGAAAGGCAATGGGAAGGGAGACATCCCCCTGGCATTGTGAGCTGTGATAAAGAGTCTGAGAAAGGCCAGGGGAATGGAGACAGTCCCCCTGGCATTGTGAGCTGTGATAGAGAGTTTGGGAAAGGCCAGGGGAATGGAGACAGTCTCCTGGCACTGTGAGCTGTGATAGAGAGTCTGGGAAAGGCCAGGGGACTGGAGACAGTCCCCCTGGCATTGTGAGCTGTGATAGAGAGTCTGGGAAAGGCCAGGGGAATGGAGACAGTCCCCCTGGCACTGTGAGCTGTGATAAAGAGTCTGAGAAAGGCCAGGGGAATGGAGACAGTCCCCCTGGCATTGTGAACTGTGGTAAAGAGTCTGGGAAAGGCCAGGGGAAGGGAGACATCCCCCTGGCATTGTGAGGTGTGATAAAGAGTCTGGGAAAGGCCAGGGGAATGGAGACAGTCCCCCTGGCATTGTGAACGGTGACAGAGAGCCTGAGAAAGGCCAGGGGAATGGAGGCATCCCCCTAGCATTGTGAGCTGTGATAAAGAGTCTGGGAAAGGCCAAGAGAAGAGAGACATTCCCCTGGCATTGTGAGCTGTGATATTGAGTTTGGGAAAAGTCAGGGGAAGGGAGACATTCCCCTGGCATTGTGAGCTGTGATAGAGAGTTTGGGAAAAGTCAGGGGAATGAAGACATTCCCCTGGCATTGTGAGGTGTGATAGAGAGTCTGGGAAAGGCCAGGGGAAGGGAGACATTCCCCCTGGTATTGTGAGCTGTGATGAAGTGCCTGGGAAAGCCCAGGGGAAGGGAGACATCCCCCTGGCATTGTGAGGTGTGATAAAGAGTCTGGGAAATGCCAGGGGAAGGGAGACATTCCCCTGGCATTGTGAGGTGTGATAAAGAGCCTGGGAAAGGCCAGGGGAAGGAAGACATTCCCCTGGCATTCCCCTGGCATTGTGAGCTGTGATGAAGTGCCTGGGAAAGGCCAGGAGAAGGGAGACATTCCCCTGGCATTGTGAGCTGTGATAGAGAGTCTGGGAAAGGCCAGGGGAATGGAGACAGTCCCCCTGGCATTGTGAGCTGTGATAGAGAGTCTGGGAAAGGCCAGGGGAATGGAGACAGTCTCCCTGGCACTGTGAGCTGTGATAGAGATTCTGTGATAGAGAGTCTGGGAAAGGGCAGGGGAATGGAGACAGTCCCCCTGGCACTGTGAGCTGTGATAAAGAGTCTGAGAAAGGCCAGGGGAATGGAGACAGTCCCCCTGGCATTGTGAACTGTGGTAAAGAGTCTGGGAAAGGCCAGGGGAAGGGAGACATCCCCCTGGCATTGTGAGGTGTGATAAAGAGTCTGGGAAAGGACAGGGGAATGGAGACAGTCCCCCTGGCATTGCGAACGGTGACAGAGAGCCTGAGAAAGGCCAGGGGAATGGAGACAGTCTCCCTGGCATTGTGAACGGTGACAGAGAGCCTGAGAAAGGCAAGGGGAAGGGAGACATCCCCCTGGCATTGTGAGCTGTGATAAAGAGTCTGAGAAAGGCCAGGGGAATTGAGACAGTCCCCCTGGCATTGTGAGCTGTGATAGAGAGTCTGGGAAAGGCCAGGGGAATGGAGACAGTCTCCCTGGCACTGTGAGCTGTGATAGCGAGTCTGGGAAAGGCCAGGGGAATGGAGACAGTCCCCCTGGCATTGTGAGCTGTGATAGATAGTCTGGGAAAGGCCAGGGGAATGGAGACAGTCCCCTTGGCACTGTGAGCTGTGATAAAGAGTCTGAGAAAGGCCAGGGGAATGGAGACAGTCCCCCTGGCATTGTGAACTGTGGTAAAGAGTCTGGGAAAGGCCAGGGGAAGGGAGACATCCCCCTGGCATTGTGAGGTGTGATAAAGAGTCTGGGAAAGGCCAGGGGAATGGAGACAGTCCCCCTTGCATTGTGAACGGTGACAGAGAGCCTGAGAAAGGCCAGGGGAATGGAGACAGTCTCCCTGGCATTGTGAACGGTGACAGAGAGCCTGAGAAAGGCAAGGGGAAGGGAGACATCCCCCTGGCATTGTGAGCTGTGATAAAGAGTCTGAGAAAGGCCAGGGGAATGGAGACAGTCCCCCTGGCATTGTGAGCTGTGATAGAGAGTCTGGGAAAGGCCAGGGGAATGGAAACAGTCTCCTGGCACTGTGAGCTGTGATAGAGAGTCTGGGAAAGGCCAGGGGAATGGAGACAGTCCCCCTGGCATTGTGAGCTGTGATAGAGAGTCTCGGAAAGGCCAGGGGAATGGAGACAGTCCCCTTGGCACTGTGAGCTGTGATAAAGTGTCTGAGAAAGGCCAGGGGAATGGAGACAGTCCCCCTGGCATTGTGAACTGTGGTAAAGAGTCTGGGAAAGGCCAGGGGAAGGGAAACATCCCCATGGCATTGTGAGGTGTGATAAAGAGTCTGGGAAAGGCCAGGGGAATGGAGACAGTCCCCCTGGCATTGTGAACGGTGACAGAGAGCCTGAGAAAGGCCAAGGGAATGGAGACAGTCTCCCTGGCATTGTGAACGGTGACAGAGAGCCTGAGAAAGGCAAGGGGAAGGGAGACATTCCCCTGGCATTGTGAGCTGTGATAAAGAGTCTGAGAAAGGCCAGGGGAATGGAGACAGTCCCCCTGGCATTGTGAGCTGTGATAGAGAGTCTGGGAAAGGCCAGGGGAATGGAGACAGTCCCCCTGGCATTGTGAGCTGTGATAGAGAGTTTGGGAAAAGTCGGGAATGAAGACATTCCCCTGGCATTGTGAGGTGTGATAGAGAGTCTGGGAAAGGCCAGGGGAAGGGAGACATTCCCCCTGGTATTGTGAGCTGTGATGAAGTGCCTGGGAAAGCCCAGGGGAAGGGAGACATCCCCCTGGCATTGTGAGGTGTGATAAAGAGTCTGGGAAATGCCAGGGGAAGGGAGACATTCCCCTGGCATTGTGAGGTGTGATAAAGAGCCTGGGAAAGGCCAGGGGAAGGGAGACATTCCCCTGGCATTCCCCTGGCATTGTGAGCTGTGATGAAGTGCCTGGGAAAGGCCAGGAGAAGGGAGACATTCCCCTGGCATTGTGAGCTGTGATAGAGAGTCTGGGAAAGGCCAGGGGAATGGAGACAGTCCCCCTGGCATTGTGAGCTGTGATAGAGAGTCTGGGAAAGGCCAGGGGAATGGAGACAGTCTCCCTGGCACTGTGAGCTGTGATAGAGATTCTGTGATAGAGAGTCTGGGAAAGGGCAGGGGAATGGAGACAGTCCCCCTGGCACTGTGAGCTGTGATAAAGAGTCTGAGAAAGGCCAGGGGAATGGAGACAGTCCCCCTGGCATTGTGAACTGTGGTAAAGAGTCTGGGAAAGGCCAGGGGAAGGGAGACATCCCCCTGGCATTGTGAGGTGTGATAAAGAGTCTGGGAAAGGACAGGGGAATGGAGACAGTCCCCCTGGCATTGCAAACGGTGACAGAGAGCCTGAGAAAGGCCAGGGGAATGGAGACAGTCTCCCTGGCATTGTGAACGGTGACAGAGAGCCTGAGAAAGGCAAGGGGAAGGGAGACATCCCCCTGGCATTGTGAGCTGTGATAAAGAGTCTGAGAAAGGCCAGGGGAATTGAGACAGTCCCCCTGGCATTGTGAGCTGTGATAGAGAGTCTGGGAAAGGCCAGGGGAATGGAGACAGTCTCCCTGGCACTGTGAGCTGTGATAGCGAGTCTGGGAAAGGCCAGGGGAATGGAGACAGTCCCCCTGGCATTGTGAGCTGTGATAGATAGTCTGGGAAAGGCCAGGGGAATGGAGACAGTCCCCTTGGCACTGTGAGCTGTGATAAAGAGTCTGAGAAAGGCCAGGGGAATGGAGACAGTCCCCCTGGCATTGTGAACTGTGGTAAAGAGTCTGGGAAAGGCCAGGGGAAGGGAGACATCCCCCTGGCATTGTGAGGTGTGATAAAGAGTCTGGGAAAGGCCAGGGGAATGGAGACAGTCCCCCTGGCATTGTGAACGGTGACAGAGAGCCTGAGAAAGGCCAGGGGAATGGAGACAGTCTCCCTGGCATTGTGAACGGTGACAGAGAGCCTGAGAAAGGCAAGGGGAAGGGAGACATCCCCCTGGCATTGTGAGCTGTGATAAAGAGTCTGAGAAAGGCCAGGGGAATGGAGACAGTCCCCCTGGCATTGTGAGCTGTGATAGAGAGTCTGGGAAAGGCCAGGGGAATGGAAACAGTCTCCTGGCACTGTGAGCTGTGATAGAGAGTCTGGGAAAGGCCAGGGGAATGGAGACAGTCCCCCTGGCATTGTGAGCTGTGATAGAGAGTCTCGGAAAGGCCAGGGGAATGGAGACAGTCCCCTTGGCACTGTGAGCTGTGATAAAGTGTCTGAGAAAGGCCAGGGGAATGGAGACAGTCCCCCTGGCATTGTGAACTGTGGTAAAGAGTCTGGGAAAGGCCAGGGGAAGGGAGACATCCCCCTGGCATTGTGAGGTGTGATAAAGAGTCTGGGAAAGGCCAGGGGAATGGAGACAGTCCCCCTGGCATTGTGAACGGTGACAGAGAGCCTGAGAAAGGCCAAGGGAATGGAGACAGTCTCCCTGGCATTGTGAACGGTGACAGAGAGCCTGAGAAAGGCAAGGGGAAGGGAGACATTCCCCTGGCATTGTGAGCTGTGATAAAGAGTCTGAGAAAGGCCAGGGGAATGGAGACAGTCCCCCTGGCATTGTGAGCTGTGATAGAGAGTCTGGGAAAGGCCAGGGGAATGGAGACAGTCCCCCTGGCACTGTGAGCTGTGATAACGACTCTGAGAAAGGCCAGGGGAATGGAGACAGTCCCCCTGGCATTGTGAACTGTGGTAAAGAGTCTGGGAAAGGCCAGGGGAAGGGAGACATCCCCCTGGCATTGTGAGTTGTGATAAAGAGTCTGGGAAAGGCCAAGGGAATGGAGACAGTCTCCCTGGCATTGTGAACGGTGACAGAGAGCCTGAGAAAGGCCAGGAGAAGGGAGACATCCCCCTAGCATTGTGAGCTGTGATAAAGAGTCTGGGAAAGGCCAAGAGAAGGGAGACATTTCCCTGGCATTGTGAGCTGTGATAGAGAGTTTGGGAAAAGTCAGGGGAAGGGAGACATTCCCCTGGCATTGTGAGCTGTGATAGAGAGTTTGGGAAAAGTCAGGGGAATGGAGACATTCCCCTGGCATTGTGAGGTGTGATAGAGAGTCTGGGAATGGCCAGGGGAAGGGAGACATTCCCCTGGTATTGTGAGCTGTGATGAAGTGCCTGGGAAAGGCCAGGGGAAGGGAGACATCCCCCTGGCATTGTGAGGTGTGATAAAGAGTCTGGGAAATGCCAGGGGAAGGGAGACATTCCCCTGGCATTGTGAGGTGTGATAAAGAGCCTGGGAAAGGCCAGGGGATGGGAGACATTCCCCTGGCATTGTGAGCTGTGATGAAGTGCCTGGGAAAGGCCAGGAGAAGGGAGACATTCCCCTGGTATTGTGAGCTGTGATAGAGAGTCTGGGAAAGGCCAGGGGAATGGAGACAGTCCCCCTGGCATTGTGAGCTGTGATAGAGAGTCTGGGAAAGGCCAGGGGAATGGAGACAGTCCCCCTGGCACTGTGAGCTGTGATAAAGAGTCTGAGAAAGGCCAGGGGAATGGAGACAGTCCCCCTGGCATTGTGAACTGTGGTAAAGAGTCTGGGAAAGGCCAGGGGAAGGGAGACATCCCCCTGGCATTGTGAGGTGTGATAAAGAGTCTGGGAAAGGCCAGGGGAATGGAGACAGTCCCCCTAGCATTGTGAACGGTGACAGAGAGCCTGAGAAAGGCCAGGGGAATGGAGACAGTCTCCCTGGCATTGTGAACGGTGACAGAGAGCCTGAGAAAGGCAAGGGGAAGGGAGACATCCCCCTGGCATTGTGATCTGTGATAAAGAGTCTGAGAAAGGCCAGGGGAATGGAGACAGTCCCCCTGGCATTGTGAGCTGTGATAGAGAGTCTGGGAAAGGCCAGGGGAATGGAGACAGTCTCCTGGCACTGTGAGCTGTGATAGAGAGTCTGGGAAAGGCCAGGGGAATGGAGACAGTCCCCCTGGCACTGTGAGCTGTGATAAAGAGTCTGAAAAAGGCCAGGGGAATGGAGACAGTCCCCCTGGCATTGTGAACTGTGGTAAAGAGTCTGGGAAAGGCCAGGGGAAGGGAGACATCCCCCTGGAATTGTGAGGTGTGATAAAGAGTCTGGGAAAGGCCAGGGGAATGGAGACAGTCCCCCTGGCATTGTGAACGGTGACAGAGAGCCTGAGAAAGGCCAGGGGAATGGAGACAGTCTCCCTGGCATTGTGAACGGTGACAGAGAGCCTGAGAAAGGCCAGGGGAAGGGAGGCATCCCCCTAGCATTGTGAGCTGCGATAAAGAGTCTGGGAAAGGCCAAGAGAAGGGAGACATTCCCCTGGCATTGTGAACTGTGATAGAGAGTTTGGGAAAAGTCAGGGGAAGGGAGACATTCCCCTGGCATTGTGAGCTGTGATAGAGAGTTTGGGAAATGTCAGGGGAATGGAGACATTCCCCTGGCATTGTGAGGTGTGATAGAGAGTCTGGGAAAGGCCAGGGGAAGGGAGACA
The DNA here is from genome assembly GCF_040938575.1 of Ambystoma mexicanum. Classification (NCBI taxonomy): domain Eukaryota; kingdom Metazoa; phylum Chordata; class Amphibia; order Caudata; family Ambystomatidae; genus Ambystoma; species Ambystoma mexicanum. The sequence continues at coordinate 33,731,818 of NC_090934.1, forward strand.
TTCCCCCTGGTATTGTGAGCTGTGATGAAGTGCCTGGGAAAGGCCAGGGGAAGGGAGACATCCCCCTGGCATTGTGAGGTGTGATAAAGAGTCTGGGAAATGCCAGGGGAAGGGAGACATTCCCCTGGCATTGTGAGGTGTGATAAAGAGCCTGGGAAAGGCCAGGGGAAGGGAGACATTCCCCTGGCATTCCCCTGGCATTGTGAGCTGTGCTGAAGTGCCTGGGAAAGGCCAGGGGATGGGAGATATCCCCCTGGCATTGTGAGGTGTGATAAAGAGTCTGGGAAATGCCAGGGGAAGGGAGACATTCCCCCTGGCATTGTGAGCTGTGATGAAGTGCCTGGGAAATGCCAGGGGAAGGGAGACATTCCCCTGGCATTGTGAGGTGTGATAAAGAGTCTGAGAAATGCCTGGGGAAGGGAGACATTCCCCCTGGCATTGTGAGCTGTGATGAAGTGCCTGGGAAATGCCAGGGGAAGGGAGACATCCCCCTGGCATTGTGAGGTGTGATAAAGAGTCTGGGAAATGCCAGGGGAAGGGAGACATTCCCCTGGCATTGTGATCTGTGATGAAGAGCCTGGGAAAGGCCAGGGGAAGGGAGACATTCCCCTGGCATTTTGAGGTGTGATAAAGAGTCTGGGAAAGGCCAGGGGAAGGGAGACATCCCCCTGGCATTGTGAGCTGTGATAGAGAGTCTGGGAAAGGCCAGGGGAAGGGAGACATCCCCCTGGCATTGTGAGGTGTGATAAAGTGCCTGGGAAATGCCAGGGGAAGGGAGACATTCCCCTGGCATTGTGAGGTGTGATAAAGAGTCTGGGAAATGCCTGGGGAAGGGAGACATTCCCCTGGCATTGTGAGGTGTGATAAAGAGTCTGGGAAATGCCTGGGGAAGGGAGACATTCCCCCTGGCATTGTGAGCTGTGATGAAGTGCCTGGGAAATGCCAGGGGAACGAAGACATTCCCCTGGCATTGTGATCTGTGATGAAGAGCCTGGGAAAGGCCAGGGGAAGGGAGACATTCCCCTGGCATTGTGAGGTATGATAACGAGTCTGGGAAAGGCCAGGGGAAGGGAGACAGTCTCCCTGGCATTGTGAACGGTGACAGAGAGCCTGAGAAAGGCAAGGGGAAGGGAGACATCCCCCTGGCATTGTGAGCTGTGATAAAGAGTCTGAGAAAGGCCAGGGGAATTGAGACAGTCCCCCTGGCATTGTGAGCTGTGATAGAGAGTCTGGGAAAGGCCAGGGGAATGGAGACAGTCTCCCTGGCACTGTGAGCTGTGATAGAGAGTCTGGGAAAGGCCAGGGGAATGGAGACAGTCCCCCTGGCATTGTGAGCTGTGATAGATAGTCTGGGAAAGGCCAGGGGAATGGAGACAGTCCCCTTGGCACTGTGAGCTGTGATAAAGAGTCTGAGAAAGGCCAGGGGAATGGAGACAGTCCCCCTGGCATTGTGAACTGTGGTAAAGAGTCTGGGAAAGGCCAGGGGAAGGGAGACATCCCCCTGGCATTGTGAGGTGTGATAAAGAGTCTGGGAAAGGCCAGGGGAATGGAGACAGTCCCCCTGGCATTGTGAACGGTGACAGAGAGCCTGAGAAAGGCCAGGGGAATGGAGACAGTCTCCCTGGCATTGTGAACGGTGACAGAGAGCCTGAGAAAGGCAAGGGGAAGGGAGACATCCCCCTGGCATTGTGAGCTGTGATAAAGAGTCTGAGAAAGGCCAGGGGAATGGAGACAGTCCCCCTGGCATTGTGAGCTGTGATAGAGAGTCTGGGAAAGGCCAGGGGAATGGAAACAGTCTCCTGGCACTGTGAGCTGTGATAGAGAGTCTAGGAAAGGCCAGGGGAATGGAGACAGTCCCCCTGGCATTGTGAGCTGTGATAGAGAGTCTCGGAAAGGCCAGGGGAATGGAGACAGTCCCCCTGGCACTGTGAGCTGTGATAAAGAGTCTGAGAAAGGCCAGGGAATGGAGACAGTCCCCCTGGCATTGTGAACTGTGGTAAAGAGTCTGGGAAAGGCCAGGGGAAGGGAGACATCCCCCTGGCTTTGTGAGGTGTGCTAAAGAGTCTGGGAAAGGCCAGGGGAATGGAGACAGTCCCCCTGGCATTGTGAACGGTGACAGAGAGCCTGAGAATGGAGACAGTCTCCCTGGCATTGTGAACGGTGACAGAGAGCCTGAGAAAGGCAAGGGGAAGGGAGACATTCCCCTGGCATTGTGAGCTGTGATAAAGAGTCTGAGAAAGGCCAGGGGAATGGAGACAGTCCCCCTGGCATTGTGAGCTGTGATAGAGAGTCTGGGAAAGGCCAGGGGAATGGAGACAGTCTCCTGGCACTGTGAGCTGTGATAGAGAGTCTGGGAAAGGCCAGGGGAATGGAGACAGTCCCCCTGGCATTGTGAGCTGTGATAGAGAGTCTGGGAAAGGCCAGGGGAATGGAGACAGTCCCCCTGGCACTGTGAGCTGTGATATCGACTCTGAGAAAGGCCAGGGGAATGGAGACAGTCCCCCTGGCATTGTGAACTGTGGTAAAGAGTCTGGGAAAGGCCAGGGGAAGGGAGACATCCCCCTGGCATTGTGAGTTGTGATAAAGAGTCTGGGAAAGGCCAGGGGAATGGAGACAGTCTCCCTGGCATTGTGAACGGTGACAGAGAGCCTGAGAAAGGCCAGGGGAATGGAGACAGTCTCCCTGGCATTGTGAACGGTGACAGAGAGCCTGAGAAAGGCCAGGAGAAGGGAGACATCCCCCTGGCATTGTGAGCTGTGATAAAGAGTCTGGGAAAGGCCAAGAGAAGGGAGACATTCCCCTGGCATTGTGAGCTGTGATAGAGAGTTTGGGAAAAGTCAGGGGAAGGGAGACATTCCCCTGGCATTGTGAGCTGTGATAGAGAGTTTGGGAAAAGTCAGGGAAATGGAGACATTCCCCTGGCATTGTGAGGTGTGATAGAGAGTCTGGGAAAGGCCAGGGGAAGGGAGACATTCCCCTGGTATTGTGAGCTGTGATGAAGTGCCTGGGAAAGGCCAGGGGAAGGGAGACATCCCCCTGGCATTGTGAGGTGTGATAAAGAGTCTGGGAAATGCCAGGGGAAGGGAGACATTCCCCTGGCATTGTGAGGTGTGATAAAGAGCCTGGGAAAGGCCAGGGGAAGGGAGACATTCCCCTGGCATTCCCCTGGCATTGTGAGCTGTGATGAAGTGCCTGGGAAAGGCCAGGAGAAGGGAGACATTCCCCTGGTATTGTGAGCTGTGATAGAGAGTCTGGGAAAGGCCAGGGGAATGGAGACAGTCCCCCCGACATTGTGAGCTGTGATAGAGAGTCTGGGAAAGGCCAGGGGAATGGAGACAGTCTCCCTGGCACTGTGAGCTGTGATAGCGAGTCTGGGAAAGGCCAGGGGAATGGAGACAGTCCCCCTGGCATTGTGAGCTGTGATAGAGAGTCTGGGAAAGGCCAGGGGAATGGAGACAGTCCCCCTGGCACTGTGAGCTGTGATAAAGAGTCTGAGAAAGGCCAGGGGAATGGAGACAGTCCCCCTGGCATTGTGAACTGTGGTAAAGAGTCTGGGAAAGGCCAGGGGAAGGGAGACATCCCCCTGGCATTGTGAGGTGTGATAAAGAGTCTGGGAAAGGCCAGGGGAATGGAGACAGTCCCCCTGGCATTGTGAACGGTGACAGAGAGCCTGAGAAAGGCCAGGGGAATGGAGACAGTCTCCCTGGCATTGTGAACGGTGACAGAGAGCCTGAGAAAGGCAAGGGGAAGGGAGACATCCCCCTGGCATTGTGAGCTGTGATAAAGAGTCTGAGAAAGGCCAGGGGAATTGAGACAGTCCCCCTGGCATTGTGAGCTGTGATAGAGAGTCTGGGAAATGCCAGGGGAATGGAGACAGTCTCCCTGGCACTGTGAGCTGTGATAGAGAGTCTGGGAAAGGCCAGGGGAATGGAGACAGTCCCCCTGGCATTGTGAGCTGTGATAGATAGTCTGGGAAAGGCCAGGGGAATGGAGACAGTCCCCTTGGCACTGTGAGCTGTGATAAAGAGTCTGAGAAAGGCCAGGGGAATGGAGACAGTCCCCCTGGCATTGTGAACTGTGGTAAAGAGTCTGGGAAAGGCCAGGGGAAGGGAGACATCCCCCTGGCATTGTGAGGTGTGATAAAGAGTCTGGGAAAGGCCAGGGGAATGGAGACAGTCCCCCTGGCATTGTGAACGGTGACAGAGAGCCTGAGAAAGGCCAGGGGAATGGAGACAGTCTCCCTGGCATTGTGAACGGTGACAGAGAGCCTGAGAAAGGCAAGGGGAAGGGAGACATCCCCCTGGCATTGTGAGCTGTGATAAAGAGTCTGAGAAAGGCCAGGGGAATGGAGACAGTCCCCCTGGCATTGTGAGCTGTGATAGAGAGTCTGGGAAAGGCCAGGGGGATGGAAACAGTCTCCTGGCACTGTGAGCTGTGATAGAGAGTCTAGGAAAGGCCAGGGGAATGGAGACAGTCCCCCTGGCATTGTGAGCTGTGATAGAGAGTCTCGGAAAGGCCAGGGGAATGGAGACAGTCCCCCTGGCACTGTGAGCTGTGATAAAGAGTCTGAGAAAGGCCAGGGAATGGAGACAGTCCCCCTGGCATTGTGAACTGTGGTAAAGAGTCTGGGAAAGGCCAGGGGAAGGGAGACATCCCCCTGGCATTGTGAGGTGTGATAAAGAGTCTGGGAAAGGCCAGGGGAATGGAGACAGTCCCCCTGGCATTGTGAACGGTGACAGAGAGCCTGAGAAAGGCCAAGGGAATGGAGACAGTCTCCCTGGCATTGTGAACGGTGACAGAGAGCCTGAGAAAGGCAAGGGGAAGGGAGACATTCCCCTGGCATTGTGAGCTGTGATAAAGAGTCTGAGAAAGGCCAGGGGAATGGAGACAGTCCCCCTGGCATTGTGAGCTGTGATAGAGAGTCTGGGAAAGGCCAGGGGAATGGAGACAGTCTCCTGGCACTGTGAGCTGTGATAGAGAGTCTGGGAAAGGCCAGGGGAATGGAGACAGTCCCCCTGGCATTGTGAGCTGTGATAGAGAGTCTGGGAAAGGCCAGGGGAATGGAGACAGTCCCCCTGGCACTGTGAGCTGTGATAACGACTCTGAGAAAGGCCAGGGGAATGGAGACAGTCCCCCTGGCATTGTGAACTGTGGTAAAGAGTCTGGGAAAGGCCAGGGGAAGGGAGACATCCCCCTGGCATTGTGAGTTGTGATAAAGAGTCTGGGAAAGGCCAGGGGAATGGAGACAGTCTCCCTGGCATTGTGAACGGTGACAGAGAGCCTGAGAAAGGCCAGGGGAATGGAGACAGTCTCCCTGGCATTGTGAACGGTGACAGAGAGCCTGAGAAAGGCCAGGAGAAGGGAGACATCCCCCTAGCATTGTGAGCTGTGATAAAGAGTCTGGGAAAGGCCAAGAGAAGGGAGACATTCCCCTGGCATTGTGAGCTGTGATAGAGAGTTTGGGAAAAGTCAGGGGAAGGGAGACATTCCCCTGGCATTGTGAGCTGTGATAGAGAGTTTGGGAAAAGTCAGGGGAATGGAGACAGTCCCCCTGGCATTGTGAGCTGTGATAGAGAGTCTGGGAAAGGCCAGGGGAATGGAGACAGTCCCCCTGGCACTGTGAGCTGTGATAACGACTCTGAGAAAGGCCAGGGGAATGGAGACAGTCCCCCTGGCATTGTGAACTGTGGTAAAGAGTCTGGGAAAGGCCAGGGGAAGGGAGACATCCCCCTGGCATTGTGAGTTGTGATAAAGAGTCTGGGAAAGGCCAGGGGAATGGAGACAGTCTCCCTGGCATTGTGAACGGTGACAGAGAGCCTGAGAAATGCCAGGGGAATGGAGACAGTCTCCCTGGCACTGTGAGCTGTGATAGAGAGTCTGGGAAAGGCCAGGGGAATGGAGACAGTCCCCCTGGCATTGTGAGCTGTGATAGATAGTCTGGGAAAGGCCAGGGGAATGGAGACAGTCCCCTTGGCACTGTGAGCTGTGATAAAGAGTCTGGGAAAGGCCAGGGGAATGGAGACAGTCCCCCTGGCATTGTGAACTGTGGTAAAGAGTCTGGGAAAGGCCAGGGGAAGGGAGACATCCCCCTGGCATTGTGAGGTGTGATAAAGAGTCTGGGAAAGGCCAGGGTAATGGAGACAGTCCCCCTGGCATTGTGAACGGTGACAGAGAGCCTGAGAAAGGCCAGGGGAATGGAGACAGTCTCCCTGGCATTGTGAACGGTGACAGAGAGCCTGAGAAAGGCAAGGGGAAGGGAGCCATCCCCCTGGCATTGTGAGCTGTGATAAAGAGTCTGAGAAAGGCCAGGGGAATGGAGACAGTCCCCCTGGCATTGTGAGCTGTGATAGAGAGTCTGGGAAAGGCCAGGGGAATTGAAACAGTCTCCTGGCACTGTGAGCTGTGATAGAGAGTCTAGGAAAGGCCAGGGGAATGGAGACAGTCCCCCTGGCATTGTGAGCTGTGATAGAGAGTCTCGGAAAGGCCAGGGGAATGGAGACAGTCCCCCTGGCACTGTGAGCTGTGATAAAGAGTCTGAGAAAGGCCAGGGGAATGGAGACAGTCCCCCTGGCATTGTGAACTGTGGTAAAGAGTCTGGGAAAGGCCAGGGGAAGGGAGACATCCCCCTGGCATTGTGAGGTGTGATAAAGAGTCTGGGAAAGGCCAGGGGAATGGAGACAGTCCCCCTGGCATTGTGAACGGTGACAGAGAGCCTGAGAAAGGCCAGGGGAATGGAGACAGTCTCCCTGGCATTGTGAACGGTGACAGAGAGCCTGAGAAAGGCAAGGGGAAGGGAGACATCCCCCTGGCATTGTGAGCTGTGATAAAGAGTCTGAGAAAGGCCAGGGGAATGGAGACAGTCCCCCTGGCATTGTGAGCTGTGATAGAGAGTCTGGGAAAGGCCAGGGGAATGGAAACAGTCTCCTGGCACTGTGAGCTGTGATAGAGAGTCTAGGAAAGGCCAGGGGAATGGAGACAGTCCCCCTGGCATTGTGAGCTGTGATAGAGAGTCTCGGAAAGGCCAGGGGAATGGAGACAGTCCCCCTGGCACTGTGAGCTGTGATAAAGAGTCTGAGAAAGGCCAGGGAATGGAGACAGTCCCCCTGGCATTGTGAACTGTGGTAAAGAGTCTGGGAAAGGCCAGGGGAAGGGAGACATCCCCCTGGCTTTGTGAGGTGTGCTAAAGAGTCTGGGAAAGGCCAGGGGAATGGAGACAGTCCCCCTGGCATTGTGAACGGTGACAGAGAGCCTGAGAATGGAGACAGTCTCCCTGGCATTGTGAACGGTGACAGAGAGCCTGAGAAAGGCAAGGGGAAGGGAGACATTCCCCTGGCATTGTGAGCTGTGATAAAGAGTCTGAGAAAGGCCAGGGGAATGGAGACAGTCCCCCTGGCATTGTGAGCTGTGATAGAGAGTCTGGGAAAGGCCAGGGGAATGGAGACAGTCTCCTGGCACTGTGAGCTGTGATAGAGAGTCTGGGAAAGGCCAGGGGAATGGAGACAGTCCCCCTGGCATTGTGAGCTGTGATAGAGAGTCTGGGAAAGGCCAGGGGAATGGAGACAGTCCCCCTGGCACTGTGAGCTGTGATATCGACTCTGAGAAAGGCCAGGGGAATGGAGACAGTCCCCCTGGCATTGTGAACTGTGGTAAAGAGTCTGGGAAAGGCCAGGGGAAGGGAGACATCCCCCTGGCATTGTGAGTTGTGATAAAGAGTCTGGGAAAGGCCAGGGGAATGGAGACAGTCTCCCTGGCATTGTGAACGGTGACAGAGAGCCTGAGAAAGGCCAGGGGAATGGAGACAGTCTCCCTGGCATTGTGAACGGTGACAGAGAGCCTGAGAAAGGCCAGGAGAAGGGAGACATCCCCCTGGCATTGTGAGCTGTGATAAAGAGTCTGGGAAAGGCCAAGAGAAGGGAGACATTCCCCTGGCATTGTGAGCTGTGATAGAGAGTTTGGGAAAAGTCAGGGGAAGGGAGACATTCCCCTGGCATTGTGAGCTGTGATAGAGAGTTTGGGAAAAGTCAGGGAAATGGAGACATTCCCCTGGCATTGTGAGGTGTGATAGAGAGTCTGGGAAAGGCCAGGGGAAGGGAGACATTCCCCTGGTATTGTGAGCTGTGATGAAGTGCCTGGGAAAGGCCAGGGGAAGGGAGACATCCCCCTGGCATTGTGAGGTGTGATAAAGAGTCTGGGAAATGCCAGGGGAAGGGAGACATTCCCCTGGCATTGTGAGGTGTGATAAAGAGCCTGGGAAAGGCCAGGGGAAGGGAGACATTCCCCTGGCATTCCCCTGGCATTGTGAGCTGTGATGAAGTGCCTGGGAAAGGCCAGGAGAAGGGAGACATTCCCCTGGTATTGTGAGCTGTGATAGAGAGTCTGGGAAAGGCCAGGGGAATGGAGACAGTCCCCCCGACATTGTGAGCTGTGATAGAGAGTCTGGGAAAGGCCAGGGGAATGGAGACAGTCTCCCTGGCACTGTGAGCTGTGATAGCGAGTCTGGGAAAGGCCAGGGGAATGGAGACAGTCCCCCTGGCATTGTGAGCTGTGATAGAGAGTCTGGGAAAGGCCAGGGGAATGGAGACAGTCCCCCTGGCACTGTGAGCTGTGATAAAGAGTCTGAGAAAGGCCAGGGGAATGGAGACAGTCCCCCTGGCATTGTGAACTGTGGTAAAGAGTCTGGGAAAGGCCAGGGGAAGGGAGACATCCCCCTGGCATTGTGAGGTGTGATAAAGAGTCTGGGAAAGGCCAGGGGAATGGAGACAGTCCCCCTGGCATTGTGAACGGTGACAGAGAGCCTGAGAAAGGCCAGGGGAATGGAGACAGTCTCCCTGGCATTGTGAACGGTGACAGAGAGCCTGAGAAAGGCAAGGGGAAGGGAGACATCCCCCTGGCATTGTGAGCTGTGATAAAGAGTCTGAGAAAGGCCAGGGGAATTGAGACAGTCCCCCTGGCATTGTGAGCTGTGATAGAGAGTCTGGGAAATGCCAGGGGAATGGAGACAGTCTCCCTGGCACTGTGAGCTGTGATAGAGAGTCTGGGAAAGGCCAGGGGAATGGAGACAGTCCCCCTGGCATTGTGAGCTGTGATAGATAGTCTGGGAAAGGCCAGGGGAATGGAGACAGTCCCCTTGGCACTGTGAGCTGTGATAAAGAGTCTGAGAAAGGCCAGGGGAATGGAGACAGTCCCCCTGGCATTGTGAACTGTGGTAAAGAGTCTGGGAAAGGCCAGGGGAAGGGAGACATCCCCCTGGCATTGTGAGGTGTGATAAAGAGTCTGGGAAAGGCCAGGGGAATGGAGACAGTCCCCCTGGCATTGTGAACGGTGACAGAGAGCCTGAGAAAGGCCAGGGGAATGGAGACAGTCTCCCTGGCATTGTGAACGGTGACAGAGAGCCTGAGAAAGGCAAGGGGAAGGGAGACATCCCCCTGGCATTGTGAGCTGTGATAAAGAGTCTGAGAAAGGCCAGGGGAATGGAGACAGTCCCCCTGGCATTGTGAGCTGTGATAGAGAGTCTGGGAAAGGCCAGGGGGATGGAAACAGTCTCCTGGCACTGTGAGCTGTGATAGAGAGTCTAGGAAAGGCCAGGGGAATGGAGACAGTCCCCCTGGCATTGTGAGCTGTGATAGAGAGTCTCGGAAAGGCCAGGGGAATGGAGACAGTCCCCCTGGCACTGTGAGCTGTGATAAAGAGTCTGAGAAAGGCCAGGGAATGGAGACAGTCCCCCTGGCATTGTGAACTGTGGTAAAGAGTCTGGGAAAGGCCAGGGGAAGGGAGACATCCCCCTGGCATTGTGAGGTGTGATAAAGAGTCTGGGAAAGGCCAGGGGAATGGAGACAGTCCCCCTGGCATTGTGAACGGTGACAGAGAGCCTGAGAAAGGCCAAGGGAATGGAGACAGTCTCCCTGGCATTGTGAACGGTGACAGAGAGCCTGAGAAAGGCAAGGGGAAGGGAGACATTCCCCTGGCATTGTGAGCTGTGATAAAGAGTCTGAGAAAGGCCAGGGGAATGGAGACAGTCCCCCTGGCATTGTGAGCTGTGATAGAGAGTCTGGGAAAGGCCAGGGGAATGGAGACAGTCTCCTGGCACTGTGAGCTGTGATAGAGAGTCTGGGAAAGGCCAGGGGAATGGAGACAGTCCCCCTGGCATTGTGAGCTGTGATAGAGAGTCTGGGAAAGGCCAGGGGAATGGAGACAGTCCCCCTGGCACTGTGAGCTGTGATAACGACTCTGAGAAAGGCCAGGGGAATGGAGACAGTCCCCCTGGCATTGTGAACTGTGGTAAAGAGTCTGGGAAAGGCCAGGGGAAGGGAGACATCCCCCTGGCATTGTGAGTTGTGATAAAGAGTCTGGGAAAGGCCAGGGGAATGGAGACAGTCTCCCTGGCATTGTGAACGGTGACAGAGAGCCTGAGAAAGGCCAGGGGAATGGAGACAGTCTCCCTGGCATTGTGAACGGTGACAGAGAGCCTGAGAAAGGCCAGGAGAAGGGAGACATCCCCCTAGCATTGTGAGCTGTGATAAAGAGTCTGGGAAAGGCCAAGAGAAGGGAGACATTCCCCTGGCATTGTGAGCTGTGATAGAGAGTTTGGGAAAAGTCAGGGGAAGGGAGACATTCCCCTGGCATTGTGAGCTGTGATAGAGAGTTTGGGAAAAGTCAGGGGAATGGAGACAGTCCCCCTGGCATTGTGAGCTGTGATAGAGAGTCTGGGAAAGGCCAGGGGAATGGAGACAGTCCCCCTGGCACTGTGAGCTGTGATAACGACTCTGAGAAAGGCCAGGGGAATGGAGACAGTCCCCCTGGCATTGTGAACTGTGGTAAAGAGTCTGGGAAAGGCCAGGGGAAGGGAGACATCCCCCTGGCATTGTGAGTTGTGATAAAGAGTCTGGGAAAGGCCAGGGGAATGGAGACAGTCTCCCTGGCATTGTGAACGGTGACAGAGAGCCTGAGAAATGCCAGGGGAATGGAGACAGTCTCCCTGGCACTGTGAGCTGTGATAGAGAGTCTGGGAAAGGCCAGGGGAATGGAGACAGTCCCCCTGGCATTGTGAGCTGTGATAGATAGTCTGGGAAAGGCCAGGGGAATGGAGACAGTCCCCTTGGCACTGTGAGCTGTGATAAAGAGTCTGGGAAAGGCCAGGGGAATGGAGACAGTCCCCCTGGCATTGTGAACTGTGGTAAAGAGTCTGGGAAAGGCCAGGGGAAGGGAGACATCCCCCTGGCATTGTGAGGTGTGATAAAGAGTCTGGGAAAGGCCAGGGTAATGGAGACAGTCCCCCTGGCATTGTGAACGGTGACAGAGAGCCTGAGAAAGGCCAGGGGAATGGAGACAGTCTCCCTGGCATTGTGAACGGTGACAGAGAGCCTGAGAAAGGCAAGGGGAAGGGAGCCATCCCCCTGGCATTGTGAGCTGTGATAAAGAGTCTGAGAAAGGCCAGGGGAATGGAGACAGTCCCCCTGGCATTGTGAGCTGTGATAGAGAGTCTGGGAAAGGCCAGGGGAATTGAAACAGTCTCCTGGCACTGTGAGCTGTGATAGAGAGTCTAGGAAAGGCCAGGGGAATGGAGACAGTCCCCCTGGCATTGTGAGCTGTGATAGAGAGTCTCGGAAAGGCCAGGGGAATGGAGACAGTCCCCCTGGCACTGTGAGCTGTGATAAAGAGTCTGAGAAAGGCCAGGGAATGGAGACAGTCCCCCTGGCATTGTGAACTGTGGTAAAGAGTCTGGGAAAGGCCAGGGGAAGGGAGACATCCCCCTGGCATTGTGAGGTGTGATAAAGAGTCTGGGAAAGGCCAGGGGAATGGAGACAGTCCCCCTGGCATTGTGAACGGTGACAGAGAGCCTGAGAAAGGCCAAGGGAATGGAGACAGTCTCCCTGGCATTGTGAACGGTGACAGAGAGCCTGAGAAAGGCAAGGGGAAGGGAGACATTCCCCTGGCATTGTGAGCTGTGATAAAGAGTCTGAGAAAGGCCAGGGGAATGGAGACAGTCCCCCTGGCATTGTGAGCTGTGATAGAGAGTCTGGGAAAGGCCAGGGGAATGGAGACAGTCTCCTGGCACTGTGAGCTGTGATAGAGAGTCTGGGAAAGGCCAGGGGAATGGAGACAGTCCCCCTGGCATTGTGAGCTGTGATAGAGAGTCTGGGAAAGGCCAGGGGAATGGAGACAGTCCCCCTGGCACTGTGAGCTGTGATAACGACTCTGAGAAAGGCCAGGGGAATGGAGACAGTCCCCCTGGCATTGTGAACTGTGGTAAAGAGTCTGGGAAAGGCCAGGGGAAGGGAGACATCCCCCTGGCATTGTGAGTTGTGATAAAGAGTCTGGGAAAGGCCAGGGGAATGGAGACAGTCTCCCTGGCATTGTGAACGGTGACAGAGAGCCTGAGAAAGGCCAGGGGAATGGAGACAGTCTCCCTGGCATTGTGAACGGTGACAGAGAGCCTGAGAAAGGCCAGGAGAAGGGAGACATCCCCCTAGCATTGTGAGCTGTGATAAAGACTCTGGGAAAGGCCAAGAGAAGGGAGACATTCCCCTGGCATTGTGAGCTGTGATAGAGAGTTTGGGAAAAGTCAGGGGAAGGGAGACATTCCCCTGGCATTGTGAGCTGTGATAGAGAGTTTGGGAAAAGTCAGGGGAATGGAGACATTCCCCTGGCATTGTGAGGTGTGATAGAGAGTCTGGGAAAGGCCAGGGGAAGGGAGACATTCCCCTGGTATTGTGAGCTGTGATGAAGTGCCTGGGAAAGGCCAGGGGAAGGGAGACATCCCCCTGGCATTGTGAGGTGTGATAAAGAGTCTGGGAAATGCCAGGGGAAGGGAGACATTCCCCTGGCATTGTGAGGTGTGATAAAGAGCCTGGGAAAGGCCAGGGGAAGGGAGACATTCCCCTGGCATTCCCCTGGCATTGTGAGCTGTGATGAAGTGCCTGGGAAAGGCCAGGAGAAGGGAGACATTCCCCTGGTATTGTGAGCTGTGATAGAGAGTCTGGGAAAGGCCAGGGGAATGGAGACAGTCCCCCCGGCATTGTGAGCTGTGATAGAGAGTCTGGGAAAGGCCAGGGGAATGGAGACAGTCTCCCTGGCACTGTGAGCTGTGATAGAGAGTCTGGGAAAGGCCAGGGGAATGGAGACAGTCCCCCTGGCACTGTGAGCTGTGATAAAGAGTCTGAGAAAGGCCAGGGGAATGGAGACAGTCCCCCTGGCATTGTGAACTGTGGTAAAGAGTCTGGGAAAGGCCAGGGGAAGGGAGACATCCCCCTGGCATTGTGAGGTGTGATAAAGAGTCTGGGAAAGGCCAGGGGAATGGAGACAGTCCCCCTGACATTGTGAACGGTGACAGAGAGCCTGAGAAAGGCCAGGGGAATGGAGACAGTCTCCCTGGCATTGTGAACGGTGACAGAGAGCCTGAGAAAGGCAAGGGGAAGGGAGACATCCCCCTGGCATTGTGAGCTGTGATAAAGAGTCTGAGAAAGGCCAGGGGAATGGAGACAGTCCCCCTGGCATTGTGAGCTGTGATAGAGAGTCTGGGAAAGGCCAGGGGGATGGAAACAGTCTCCTGGCACTGTGAGCTGTGATAGAGAGTCTAGGAAAGGCCAGGGGAATGGAGACAGTCCCCCTGGCATTGTGAGCTGTGATAGAGAGTCTCGGAAAGGCCAGGGGAATGGAGACAGTCCCCCTGGCACTGTGAGCTGTGATAAAGAGTCTGAGAAAGGCCAGGGAATGGAGACAGTCCCCCTGGCATTGTGAACTGTGGTAAAGAGTCTGGGAAAGGCCAGGGGAAGGGAGACATCCCCCTGGCATTGTGAGGTGTGATAAAGAGTCTGGGAAAGGCCAGGGGAATGGAGACAGTCCCCCTGGCATTGTGAACGGTGACAGAGAGCCTGAGAAAGGCCAAGGGAATGGAGACAGTCTCCCTGGCATTGTGAACGGTGACAGAGAGCCTGAGAAAGGCAAGGGGAAGGGAGACATTCCCCTGGCATTGTGAGCTGTGATAAAGAGTCTGAGAAAGGCCAGGGGAATGGAGACAGTCCCCCTGGCATTGTGAGCTGTGATAGAGAGTCTGGGAAAGGCCAGGGGAATGGAGACAGTCTCCTGGCACTGTGAGCTGTGATAGAGAGTCTGGGAAAGGCCAGGGGAATGGAGACAGTCCCCCTGGCATTGTGAGCTGTGATAGAGAGTCTGGGAAAGGCCAGGGGAATGGAGACAGTCCCCCTGGCACTGTGAGCTGTGATAACGACTCTGAGAAAGGCCAGGGGAATGGAGACAGTCCCCCTGGCATTGTGAACTGTGGTAAAGAGTCTGGGAAAGGCCAGGGGAAGGGAGACATCCCCCTGGCATTGTGAGTTGTGATAAAGAGTCTGGGAAAGGCCAGGGGAATGGAGACAGTCTCCCTGGCATTGTGAACGGTGACAGAGAGCCTGAGAAAGGCCAGGGGAATGGAGACAGTCTCCCTGGCATTGTGAACGGTGACAGAGAGCCTGAGAAAGGCCAGGAGAAGGGAGACATCCCCCTAGCATTGTGAGCTGTGATAAAGAGTCTGGGAAAGGCCAAGAGAAGGGAGACATTCCCCTGGCATTGTGAGCTGTGATAGAGAGTTTGGGAAAAGTCAGGGGAAGGGAGACATTCCCCTGGCATTGTGAGCTGTGATAGAGAGTTTGGGAAAAGTCAGGGGAATGGAGACATTCCCCTGTCATTGTGAGGTGTGATAGAGAGTCTGGGAAAGGCCAGGGGAAGGGAGACATTCCCCTGGTATTGTGAGCTGTGATAAAGAGTCTGAGAAATGCCAGGGGAATGGAGACAGTCTCCCTGGCACTGTGAGCTGTGATAGAGAGTCTGGGAAAGGCCAGGGGAATGGAGACAGTCCCCCTGGCATTGTGAGCTGTGATAGATAGTCTGGGAAAGGCCAGGGGAATGGAGACAGTCCCCTTGGCACTGTGAGCTGTGATAAAGAGTCTGAGAAAGGCCAGGGGAATGGAGACAGTCCCCCTGGCATTGTGAACTGTGGTAAAGAGTCTGGGAAAGGCCAGGGGAAGGGAGACATCCCCCTGGCATTGTGAGGTGTGATAAAGAGTCTGGGAAAGGCCAGGGGAATGGAGACAGTCCCCCTGGCATTGTGAACGGTGACAGAGAGCCTGAGAAAGGCCAGGGGAATGGAGACAGTCTCCCTGGCATTGTGAACGGTGACAGAGAGCCTGAGAAAGGCAAGGGGAAGGGAGACATCCCCCTGGCATTGTGAGCTGTGATAAAGAGTCTGAGAAAGGCCAGGGGAATGGAGACAGTCCCCCTGGCATTGTGAGCTGTGATAGAGAGTCTGGGAAAGGCCAGGGGAATGGAAACAGTCTCCTGGCACTGTGAGCTGTGATAGAGAGTCTAGGAAAGGCCAGGGGAATGGAGACAGTCCCCCTGGCATTGTGAGCTGTGATAGAGAGTCTCGGAAAGGCCAGGGGAATGGAGACAGTCCCCCTGGCACTGTGAGCTGTGATAAAGAGTCTGAGAAAGGCCAGGGAATGGAGACAGTCCCCCTGGCATTGTGAACTGTGGTAAAGAGTCTGGGAAAGGCCAGGGGAAGGGAGACATCCCCCTGGCATTGTGAGGTGTGATAAAGAGTCTGGGAAAGGCCAGGGGAATGGAGACAGTCCCCCTGGCATTGTGAACGGTGACAGAGAGCCTGAGAAAGGCCAAGGGAATGGAGACAGTCTCCCTGGCATTGTGAACGGTGACAGAGAGCCTGAGAAAGGCAAGGGGAAGGGAGACATTCCCCTGGCATTGTGAGCTGTGATAAAGAGTCTGAGAAAGGCCAGGGGAATGGAGACAGTCCCCCTGGCATTGTGAGCTGTGATAGAGAGTCTGGGAAAGGCCAGGGGAATGGAGACAGTCTCCTGGCACTGTGAGCTGTGATAGAGAGTCTGGGAAAGGCCAGGGGAATGGAGACAGTCCCCCTGGCATTGTGAGCTGTGATAGAGAGTCTGGGAAAGGCCAGGGGAATGGAGACAGTCCCCCTGGCACTGTGAGCTGTGATAACGACTCTGAGAAAGGCCAGGGGAATGGAGACAGTCCCCCTGGCATTGTGAACTGTGGTAAAGAGTCTGGGAAAGGCCAGGGGAAGGGAGACATCCCCCTGGCATTGTGAGTTGTGATAAAGAGTCTGGGAAAGGCCAGGGGAATGGAGACAGTCTCCCTGGCATTGTGAACGGTGACAGAGAGCCTGAGAAAGGCCAGGGGAATGGAGACAGTCTCCCTGGCATTGTGAACGGTGACAGAGAGCCTGAGAAAGGCCAGGAGAAGGGAGACATCCCCCTAGCATTGTGAGCTGTGATAAAGAGTCTGGGAAAGGCCAAGAGAAGGGAGACATTCCCCTGGCATTGTGAGCTGTGATAGAGAGTTTGGGAAAAGTCAGGGGAAGGGAGACATTCCCCTGGCATTGTGAGCTGTGATAGAGAGTTTGGGAAAAGTCAGGGGAATGGAGACATTCCCCTGGCATTGTGAGGTGTGATAGAGAGTCTGGGAAAGGCCAGGGGAAGGGAGACATTCCCCTGGTATTGTGAGCTGTGATGAAGTGCCTGGGAAAGGCCAGGGGAAGGGAGACATCCCCCTGGCATTGTGAGGTGTGATAAAGAGTCTGGGAAATGCCAGGGGAAGGGAGACATTCCCCTGGCATTGTGAGGTGTGATAAAGAGCCTGGGAAAGGCCAGGGGAAGGGAGACATTCCCCTGGCATTCCCCTGGCATTGTGAGCTGTGATGAAGTGCCTGGGAAAGGCCAGGAGAAGGGAGACATTCCCCTGGTATTGTGAGCTGTGATAGAGAGTCTGGGAAAGGCCAGGGGAATGGAGACAGTCCCCCCGGCATTGTGAGCTGTGATAGAGAGTCTGGGAAAGGCCAGGGGAATGGAGACAGTCTCCCTGGCACTGTGAGCTGTGATAGAGAGTCTGGGAAAGGCCAGGGGAATGGAGACAGTCCCCCTGGCATTGTGAGCTGTGATAGAGAGTCTGGGAAAGGCCAGGGGAATGGAGACAGTCCCCCTGGCACTGTGAGCTGTGATAAAGAGTCTGAGAAAGGCCAGGGGAATGGAGACAGTCCCCCTGGCATTGTGAACTGTGGTAAAGAGTCTGGGAAAGGCCAGGGGAAGGGAGACATCCCCCTGGCATTGTGAGGTGTGATAAAGAGTCTGGGAAAGGCCAGGGGAATGGAGACAGTCCCCCTGACATTGTGAACGGTGACAGAGAGCCTGAGAAAGGCCAGGGGAATGGAGACAGTCTCCCTGGCATTGTGAACGGTGACAGAGAGCCTGAGAAAGGCAAGGGGAAGGGAGACATCCCCCTGGCATTGTGAGCTGTGATAAAGAGTCTGAGAAAGGCCAGGGGAATGGAGACAGTCCCCCTGGCATTGTGAGCTGTGATAGAGAGTCTGGGAAAGGCCAGGGGAATGGAGACAGTCTCCTGGCACTGTGAGCTGTGATAGAGAGTCTGGGAAAGGCCAGGGCAATGGAGACAGTCCCCCTGGCACTGTGAGCTGTGATAAAGAGTCTGAAAAAGGCCAGTGGAATGGAGACAGTCCCCCTGGCATTGTGAACTGTGGTAAAGAGTCTGGGAAAGGCCAGGGGAAGGGAGACATCCCCCTGGAATTGTGAGGTGTGATGAAGAGTCTGGGAAAGGCCAGGGGAATGGAGACAGTCCCCCTGGCATTGTGAACGGTGACAGAGAGCCTGAGAAAGGCCAGGGGAATGGAGACAGTCTCCCTGGCATTGTGAACGGTGACAGAGAGCCTGAGAAAGGCCAGGGGAAGGGAGGCATCCCCCTAGCATTGTGAGCTGCGATAAAGAGTCTGGGAAAGGCCAAGAGAAGGGAGACATTCCCCTGGCATTGTGAACTGTGATAGAGAGTTTGGGAAAAGTCAGGGGAAGGGAGACATTCCCCTGGCATTGTGAGCTGTGATAGAGAGTTTGGGAAATGTCAGGGGAATGGAGACATTCCCCTGGCATTGTGAGGTGTGATAGAGAGTCTGGGAAAGGCCAGGGGAAGGGAGACATTCCCCCTGGTATTGTGAGCTGTGATGAAGTGCCTGGGAAAGGCCAGGGGAAGGGAGACATCCCCCTGGCATTGTGAGGTGTGATAAAGAGTCTGGGAAATGCCAGGGGAAGGGAGACATTCCCCTGGCATTGTGAGGTGTGATAAAGAGCCTGGGAAAGGCCAGGGGAAGGGAGACATTCCCCTGGCATTCCCCTGGCATTGTGAGCTGTGCTGAAGTGCCTGGGAAAGGCCAGGGGATGGGAGATATCCCCCTGGCATTGTGAGGTGTGATAAAGAGTCTGGGAAATGCCAGGGGAAGGGAGACATTCCCCCTGGCATTGTGAGCTGTGATGAAGTGCCTGGGAAATGCCAGGGGAAGGGAGACATTCCCCTGGCATTGTGAGGTGTGATAAAGAGTCTGAGAAATGCCTGGGGAAGGGAGACATTCCCCCTGGCATTGTGAGCTGTGATGAAGTGCCTGGGAAATGCCAGGGGAAGGGAGACATCCCCCTGGCATTGTGAGGTGTGATAAAGAGTCTGGGAAATGCCAGGGGAAGGGAGACATTCCCCTGGCATTGTGATCTGTGATGAAGAGCCTGGGAAAGGCCAGGGGAAGGGAGACATTCCCCTGGCATTTTGAGGTGTGATAAAGAGTCTGGGAAAGGCCAGGGGAAGGGAGACATCCCCCTGGCATTGTGAGCTGTGATAGAGAGTCTGGGAAAGGCCATGGGAAGGGGGACATTCCCCTGGCATTGTGAGGTGTGATAAAGAGTCTGTGAAATGCCAGGGCAAAGGAAAAATTCCCCCTGGCATTGCGAGCTGTGATGAAGTGCCTGGGAAATGCCAGGGGAAGGGAGACATTCCCCTGGCATTGTGAGGTGTGATAAAGAGTCTGGGAAATGCCTGGGGAAGGGAGACATTCCCCCTGGCATTGTGAGCTGTGATGAAGTGCCTGGGAAATGCCAGGGGAACGGAGACATTCCCCTGGCATTGTGATCTGTGATGAAGAGCCTGGGAAAGGCCAGGGGAAGGGAGACATTCCCCTGGCATTGTGAGGTGTGATAACGAGTCTGGGAAAGGCCAGGGGAAGGGAGACATTCCCCTGGCATTGTGAGGTGTGATAAAGAGTCTGGGAAAGGCCAGGGGAACGGAGACATTCCTCCTGGCATTGTGAGCTGTGATATGATATGATAGTTTATTTATATAGCGCCTATACACAATGTGTTTCAAAGCACTTCAAGGAAAGGGAGGGAACAAGGGAAAATACAATGACATTCTTACAGGCCATGAACAGTAAGGATGTGAAATTAACAATCGTACTCGGCCTGACGACATTTCAGATAGTGCAAGAGCTAAGACATAGATAAGGAAGGAAGGGGGAGAGTGGGAATGAAATGCAAACAGACAGGCAACTACCTTACTAGGCCTGATGACATTTCTGGTGGAGCCGGAGAAAAACTAAAGGTGAGGGAGAGGGGTGCAGGAAGGGAGGGGAGGTACAAAACAAGCGACTCGTACTAGGCCTGACAACATTTCAGATAGTGCTGGAGGGGGGGAACAGTAAAGGGGGGGAATGAGACAGACGCTGTTCCTATCATACTAGGTCCAGGGACAATTCTGATAGAGTAAGTGCATAGAAGAAAGTAAGATGAGGAGGGGAGGAGAAAGAAAAAGGGGGAATGGAGAGGAGGAGAGAACAGAGAGTAAGCAGTCAAAAAGAGTGGAGAAGCAAGAGGGGAGAGCGAATGCAATTGCAGAAGTCGGTAGTAACACATATGGCCTCATTACGACCCAGGCGGAAAACCATGGTGCTAATAGCACCATGGTCCATGCCGGTAACTTACCGACTCCGCCATGGAGAAAGGGGGAATTACCACCCCATTACAAGGTTGGCGGGGCGGTAATTCCCCCTTCCTCCATGGCCCTTCCCCATTCCCATTTTTGCCCCATAGGGCTCAATGGGAACGGGGAAGGCGCTAAGTACGGTACCGCAAATTGTGGCACCGTACTTGGCACCAAGGTCCCTTTGCGGGTCCCTACTTTAACGGCTGGTGTAGACCAGCCGTTAAGGTCGGGTCCCGCAAAGGGACCTCGTAATCAGGCGCTAATGGGTTAACGGCGCCGTAGCCTTTTACGGCGCCGTTAACCCATTAGTGCCAGGGTCGTAATGAGGCCCATAATATTGCAAGCAGGGATATAAGATGAAGATGGGAACAGCATGATTCAGGGCCACCATGAGTCGAAGATGCAAAGGAAGTCCAGCATGAGATTTGAGAAAGAGTGACGCACCGTGAATCAATGAAGTCCATAAAAGTCAAATCCAGCATTGGCCACAAGACGGTGATGGTGAAACCAGAATGTATCAGGACAGACTCCTGCAGAAGTAGGCTGGAGGGGGAGGGGAAGTAGGGTAGAAGAATCAAGCAAAACAGGCAACACCTGTGTGCGAGAAGTGGGCACAAGGGAACATCACGGGGGGAACAAGGGGGTGGGGAGGGTCTGTGGGAACAGAGGGAGTAAACACCTGTTGGTGCATGCTTACCTGCTGTCTGAGCAGGGGGCCAGCCGACCACAAAAGTGATGGGTGGAAGGTTTCAAATGAATCTAAACCACTGGCAATTGCTCTGGGCCAACCTTCCACACCACCGTTTTTTAGCCCGTCTGCGCCATTGCAAAAGGGGACCAGCCATGTGCAAATCAGTTAGCAGCTGCCGCCACAGAAGGTAGCAGCCCAGCCCGAACTGCTAGGCCAAGTCCCCTCTGCACAGAAAACCAAGCAAACCCAGACATGTTTCGGCCTTGTTGGACCTCCTCAGTGAGGTGCAGCCTGGTTCCCTGTGGCGCAGCGAGCAAGGGACCCACGTCTGGGCATACCCTCTCTCACAAGGAGAAACAAACTGACCACAAAAGTGATGGGTGGAAGGTTTCAAATGAATCTAAACCACTGGCAATTGCTCTGGGCCAACCTTCCACACCACCGTTTTTTAGCCCGTCTGCGCCATTGCAAAAGGGGACCAGCCATGTGCAAATCAGTCAGCAGCTGCCGCCACCGAAGGTAGCAGCCCAGCCCGAACTGCTAGGCCAAATCCCCTCTGCACAGAAAACCAAGCAACCCCAGACATGTTTCGGCCTTGTTGGACCTCCTCAGTTAGGTGCAGCCTGGTTCCCTGTGGCGCAGCGAGCAAGGGACCCACGTCTGGGCATACCCTCTCTCACAAGGAGAAACAAACTGACCACAAAAGTGATGGGTGGAAGGTTTCGAATGAATCTAAACCACTGGCAATTGCTCTGGGCCAACCTTCCACACCACCGTTGTTTAGCCCGTCTGCGCCATTGCAAAAGGGGACCAGCCATGTGCAAATCATTCAGCAGCTGTCGCCACCGAAGGTAGCAGCCCAGCCCGAACTGCTAGGCCAAGTCCCCTCTGCACAGAAAACCAAGCAACCCCAGACATGTTTCGGCCTTGTTGGACCTCCTCAGTGAGGTGCAGCCTGGTTCCCTGTGGCGCAGCGAGCAAGGGACCCACGTCTGGGCATACCCTCTCTCACAAGGAGAAACAAACTATCCACAAAAGTGATGGGTGGAAGGTTTCGAATGAATCTAAACCACTGGCAATTGCTCTGGGCCAACCTTCCACACCACCGTTTTTTAGCCCGTATGCGCCATTGCAAAAGGGGACCAGCCATGTGCAAATCAGTCAGCAGCTGCCGCCACCGAAGGTAGCAGCCCAGCCCGAACTGCTAGGCCAAGTCCCCTCTGCACAGAAAACCAAACAACCCCAGACATGTTTCGGCCTTGTTGGACCTCCTCAGTGAGGTGCAGCCTGGTTCCCTGTGGCGCAGCGAGCAAGGGACCCATGTCTGAGCATACCCTCTCTCACAAGGAGAAACAAACTGACCACAAAAGTGATGGGTGGAAGGTTTCGAATGAATCTAAACCACTGGCAATTGCTCTGGGCCAACCTTCCACACCACCGTTTTTTAGCCCGTCTGCGCCATTGCAAAAGGGGACCAGCCATGTGCAAATCAGTCAGCAGCTGCCGCCACCGAAGGTAGCAGCCCAGCCTGAACTGCTAGGCCAAGTCCCCTCTGCACAGAAAACCAAGCAACCCCAGACATGTTTCGGCCTTGTTGGACCTCCTCAGTGAGGTGCAGCCTGGTTCCCTGTGGCGCAGCGAGCAAGGGACCCACGTCTGGGCATACCCTCTCTCACAAGGAGAAACAAACTGACCACAAAAGTGATGGGTGGAAGGTTTTGAATTAATCTAAACCACTGGCAATTGCTCTGGGCCAACCTTCCACACCACCGTTTTTTAGCCCGTCTGCGCCATTGCAAAAGGGGACCAGCCATGTGCAAATCAGTCAGCAGCTGCCGCCACCGAAGGTAGCAGCCCAGCCCGAACTGCTAGGCCATGTCCCCTCTGCACAGAAAACCAAGCAACCCCAGACATGTTTCGGCCTTGTTGGACCTCCTCAGTGAGGTGCAGCCTGGTTCCCTGTGGCGCAGCGAGCAAGGGACCCACGTCTGGGCATACCCTCTCTCACAAGGAGAAACAAACTGACCACAAAAGTGATGGGTGGAAGGTTTTGAATGAATCTAAACCACTGGCAATTGCTCTGGGCCAACCTTCCACACCACCGTTTTTTAGCCCGTCTGCGCCATTGCAAAAGGGGACCAGCCATGTGCAAATCAGTCAGCAGCTGCCACCACCGAAGGTAGCAGCCCAGCCCGAACTGCTAGGCCAAGTCCCCTCTGCACAGAAAACCAAGCAACCCCAGACATGTTTTGGCCTTGTTGGACCTCCTCAGTGAGGTGCAGCCTGGTTCCCTGTGGCGCAGCGAGCAAGGGACCTACGTCTGGGCATACCCTCTCTCACAAGGAGAAACAAACTGACCACAAAAGTGATGGGTGGAAGGTTTCGAATGAAACTAAACCACTGGCAATTGCTCTGGGCCAACCTTCCACACCACCGTTTTTTAGCCCGTCTGCGCCCGTCTGCGTCTGAGCAGGGGGCTAGGCCATGGATCCTCCTGATCCGATCAGGTCCAAAAATGAATTGCCCTTTTCTTTGTCTGCCCTTCTCTTCGGACGCCCAGGCGAGAGACGCCCTTGATGTAAGAGTTAAGATCAGGAAGGAAGAGGCAGGGCTAAGAAGGTGGGCGGGGCTTAGGCCAGGTGACCTAGATCCTCTTGTACCTGCTCCCCATCTGCAAAGGAAAAGAGGCTGGAGGGCTCCTTAAGTAGAGAAAAGGAGCTGCAAGCAGGAGGTCACCAGGTGGGCGGGGATTGCTAAGTGGGGAAAAAGAGTGGGAAGCAGGAGGTCACCAGGTGGGCGGGGCTTGCTAAGTGGGGAAAAACAGTGGCAACCAGGAAGGCACCAGGTGGATGGGGCTTGCTAAGTGGTGAAAAACAGTGGCAACCAGGAAGGCACCAGGTGGGCGGGGCTTAAGCCAGGTGACCAATATCCACTTGCACCTGCTCCCCAAAGAGTCTGGGAAAGGCCAGGGGAAGGAAAACAGTCCCCCTGTCATTGTGAGCTGTGATAAAAAAAGCCTAAGAAAGGCCAGGAGAAGATAGTAATTCCCTGGCAGCGTGAAGTTGATAAACCCAGTGAAAAGAGAGTCCAGGGGAAGGAAGTCATTCCCCATGGCTCTGTGTGAGGAGAAACGCTGAACGCCAGACACCTGGAGAAGGGAGGCATCCTCCAGGAACCTAATAGGTAAGAAGGAACTATGTGAAACATGGAATGCTGATGTTTAAACTGGAACTTTACCCTTTGAGATTGAATTGAGAACTTTACCGCGTTTTGGCATTACAACCTGGAACATTGTTTTGTGCCTTGGAAAGGGATTGAGACCCGGGGAAGGGATTCATTCCTTCGGGTAAAGATCCCTCCTAACACCTGGAACTGTGATCCACTGTCCAGAAGAAGGGCGCCATTCTTCTGGACCAGGAAGATCCACTGCCTCTTTAGTTTAGTTATAAGTGTGAGGGATAGAAGAACAAATGACTTACCCCTGGTAATGTTCTTTCGACTGGGTGTTCCTCCCACGTATTCCTCATCTTTTGATAAACTCCTTCAAGCTTCAGCTGCTTCTGAAAAGACCTTTCTGGGTCATGGGTGCCGTGTGTTATCGACTCGATGTCCCTTGGCGGCCATTGTTCACTCTTGAGCATGACATCACTGCCAATACTAACAGCACACACTGCGCCCGTTGCTTCAGTTCTAGTTTTTCCTCTCTGTGTTCAGAGCACAGGCATTTGAGAGGTCAAATGAGCAGGCACTTAAGAGAGGAAGGTGTAATACACAGAAACTCTACTGAGGGGTAGGATGGGAGGGGCGATAAGGAATATGTTGGAGGAACATTCAGTCGAAAGAACATTACATGGGGTAAGTCATTTGTTCTTCCAATGGCTTGTGTCCTCCCACATGTTCCTCATCTTTTATACGCACCCAAAGCAGTATGCGTAGGAGGTGGGAGTAAGAATGTACTTGTCATGAATGCTGTGAAGTACAGCCTTCCCAAATCCTGCGTCCTGTCCCGGCGCAGAGTCCAGGGAGTAATGTTTTGAAAATATATGCAGAGAAGACAAAGTGGCAGCTGCACAAAAATCTTGTACTGGCACCCCTCTTTGCAAAGCCGATGAAGCGGCCACACCCCTAGTAGAATGCACTCGCAGGCCTACAGGAACGTCCTTTCCCGCTGCGTTATAGCATTCAGTAATGCAAAGAATGATCTAGTGGGATAAAGTTTGTTTGGTCACAGCTAACCCTAGCCTGTGTCCAGTATAACCAATAAACAATTGGTCGTCTTGTCTAAGATTTGCCATGGAAGAGATGTAAGAACTCAGGGCTCTCTTAGTCTCATGTCACGCCCTTGGAGTATCTCCCAACTCCTTCCTGACCACGGAAGCTCAACGGTAGTCGACCCTCCCACCTTGGTTGGCACAGGCTCCTGATTCTTTATAACAGGTAACCTTGAGGCAGCCAGTGGGGGAAGAGGGTTAGAGAGAAGTTGTGGATAGAGAAGCAGTGGTGGGGAAACCGGGTAGAGGGTTAGGGTCAGTTGTGTTGGATAGGTATTGGGGTCTACAGGAAAGAGACATATGATACAAACACCTTGCGGATCCAAGCCAGCTGCGGACCCTTTTTCCATTGACTAAATGTGCTCTTCTTAATTAGCTAAACTGCTCACCTGTAATCACTCTCCTTTGCACTCCTACAAACTCCTTCTTAATTAGGAGTATGACCCCCTCCCGAAGCTCCAGCCTGTACATTTGCACATTGAGAAGCAACACACGTGAGCACAGTGAAGCAGCCACACGAAGCTCGGCGTGCCAACATTGGCACATTTAAACAGCCACATAAAAGTAACATGACGTCTGACAACTTGATGTGTGGGCCCCTAAAGGTTGTCCGAGCTCCTTGTAACCCCCCCACGGCAGCATACTTGAACTTGTGCGGCAATTGTCCAGTGTACAGATAGCAACAAACAAGCGTAAGCGCAGCCCCAAAACACGTGCGCAATTCAACCAAACTCATGCTCCACTCTCACTCTCCTTTTCAAAACAGGGGGAGATCCCTCAACTGATGCCTGGTGGGTCCAGTCGGCACCTCCTCAGGCGAACTACTACAGGCGTTGAAAGTTTTTGCAACCTTAATGTCAGTCCTGAATGCCAGCCTGCAGAGCGGGTGAGCGGGCAACTAGGAGTTACCTGCCATGCCTCTGGCCTGGCTGCTGCCACGCTGCCAGTCTTCTGCGTTCCACGGAAAAACGGCTCCAGTCTCCGCTGGCCGGTGCCTGCATCTATAAAAATCACCAGCAAGCAGCACGGGCCGAGGAGGAGCTTATGAAGGACTCAATGTTGCGCGTGCTCCCCGTGTGCTGCTTCCAACACCGGGCAGCATGGGATTTGTAGTTCAGTGCGGTCCGGGGTCCCAACACGCCACACCTCCAGGGCTTATTAGCCAGTATCTTGTGGCTCCGGATGCAAAAATCCCCATGCCCCACACCAGCTCCCCATTTCCTCACAGGTCAAGACGATAAAATCTTTCCTCCTTTGAGGGATGAGGTGGAGGGTAAAAAGTAGGTAAGACTATTTATTAAGAAAGGTGAAATTCTGATACTATCTTTGGAAGAAAGGTGGGACGGACTCTCAAAATAGCTTTTTCCTTGAAGAAGGTGGGAAACGGTAGATTACATGAAAGGGCCTGCAATTCGCTGACTCTGCAAGCCTATGCTATTGCCATGGGGAAAACTGTTTTGAGAGTTAACATCCTTATAGGACATGAATGAAGCAGCTCAAAAGGAGTACACATGAGGCATTTAAGTACCAGGGTCCAGTCCCAAACAGGTTCAATCAAAGGCACTGGAGGGAACACATTAGTGAGCCCTTTCAAGAATTGTACTACAATAGGTATATTGACATAGGATCCCTGCTCAGACGTGTGCTTAAAGATGGATAGTGCCACCAGGTATTCTTTCACAGTGCCAACCTGGAGCCCCTGGTTGGCCAAATGAAGCAAACAAGATAACACCATAGATGTGTCACATCTGCATCTTCATCTCCGCACCAGCTGCAAAGCCTATTCCAACGGCAGCGCTACAGAGACTTTGTTGCTGGTCTTTTAGCTGAAAGCAACACTTCCATTACATCCTCCGGGAGGTCCCAATCCTTATGTCTCAACCTCTCAGAAACCAGGCATGAAGGTTGCGAGTTCTGACTTTTGGGTGGAGAACCCAATCTCCCTCTTACGAGAGAAGGTTGTCTCCCTTTTCGGAAGACTTTTTGGAGGGCAGATGGACATGTACAGAAGGTCGGGGTACCATGTCCTCCTGGCCCATGGACTTCACAAACTTCCTCAACCTCGTGATGATGCGAGGAATGAAGGGGACTGGAGAGAACGCGTAGAGGAGTGGATAACCCTAATATACTACAAACGCGTCCCGGAGAGCTCCTCTTGGAGAAAATTCCCTGGAGCAGAACAAGAGAACAAGTCACACTTCCTGTTGTGAACAGATCTAATTGCGGCATTCCCCAAAGGGGGAAGATCTCTTGGAGGACTTCCTGCGCTAGTTCCCACTCGTGGGAAATTACGCTCTGCATGCTCATAGCATCCGTTGCTGTGTTCTGCTCTCCGGCTAGGTGAACCTCTGTGAGAGATTTTCTGCCTTGAATGGCCCAGAACCAGAGCTACATTGCCTCTCTGCAAAGTGGTAGTGACCCTACACCTCCTCTGTTGTTAAGGTAGTACATGTCTGTCATTATCAGGGAATTCTTTCCCCCTACAGAGGGCAGAAAGGCCATGCCCTCCCCACGGGTGGCGAGGCTTTACCCGAGGAAGAATCTAGGCTTGCTCCAATGAATTGGAACTTCTGAGATGGTATCATGTGGGACTTCTTGAAATTGAGTGAGAAGCCCAGTTTGTGGAAAGAATGGCAGTGATGCTGCAATGTTCCAAGACCTTTCTCATGGTGGCCCTGAATCATGCTGTTCCCATCTTCATCTTGTATCCTGGCTTGCAACATTATGTGTTACTACTGACTTCTCCAATTGTAGTCGCTCTCCCCTCTTGCTTCTCCACTCTTTCTGACTGCTTACTCTCTGTTCTCTCATCCTCTCCCCTTTCCTATCTCCTTCTCTTACTTTCTTCTATGCACTTACTCTATCAGAACTGTCCCTGGAACTAGTAGGATAGCAACCTTGTCTATCTCCTCCCCCTCCCTTGCATGTTCCCCCCCCCACCCCAGCACTAACTGAAATGTCATCAGGCCGAGTACGATAGTCACTTGTTTTGTTCCTCCCCTCTATCTCTCCCTCACCTTTTGTTTTCTCCGGCTCTACCACAAATGTCGTCAGGCTTAGTACGGTAGTCGCCTGTCTGTTTTCATTTCTTTCTCAGGGATCCCTTCCTTATCTATGTCTTAGCTCTTGCACTATCTGAAATATCCTCAGGCCAAGTACGATAGTTAATTTCACATCCTTACTGTTCATTGCCTGTAAGAATGTCATTGTATTTTCCCTTGTTGCCTCACTTGCCTTGAAGCGCTTTGAAACACATTGTGTATAGGCGCTATATAAATAAATGATCATATCATATCATACCTGTTTGGGAGAACAGACTTGGATCAACCAATTCTCCAGGTAAGGGTAGATGTGAATTCCCCACCCCCCCGTCCCCACACTTGCTGCTACTACTCCCATCAGCTTGGTGAAAACCCCCAGGGCGGAGGTGAGCCCGAAAGGCAGATGCTGAACTGATAGTGAGAGCTGCCAATGGAACCTTGGTACTTCCTGTGCTTGTGATGGATTGGCACATGCGAGTAAGCATCCTGAAGGTGCAATGGTGCCATCCAATCCTGGAGCTGGAGAGCTGGAGGG
Organism: Ambystoma mexicanum; assembly: GCF_040938575.1. Classification (NCBI taxonomy): domain Eukaryota; kingdom Metazoa; phylum Chordata; class Amphibia; order Caudata; family Ambystomatidae; genus Ambystoma; species Ambystoma mexicanum. The sequence goes on from NC_090934.1 coordinate 33,760,198, forward strand.
CCTGAGGGACCGCAGAAAGCCTAACCATTCTGATTGTGCCCTAAATGGGTCTCAATCCTCTGTCCTTTTATACCACCCCTGGTGCCTCTCCGCTACAGGTACTGGCACTAGGGCACATTTTTCGATCAGGATGGAGACCTCCTGCAAAGGGAGCGGATCTGGAACTCTGAGGGAGTGGCTCCCTGGTGGATGATCTGGAGGCCTTTTTAAGAAAGGGAGTCAGTAACCCTGGGCTACCGTCTGCAAGGCCCAAGCATCAGAAGTAGTGCCCTGCCATTCTTCCAAATGCTAACTGAGCCTGCCCCCACCACAGTCCTGTGGATTAAAGCATCAGAGAGGTTTCGGGGCAGTCGATGCAGTGCCTGATGGCATGGCAGATGTTACTTGGGTGGACATTGCCCCTCAACCTCGTCCACCACAAGGACATTTCCTCTAGCCCCTTTGGCTGGCTTGACCCCGCGCCCTTCCAAAGGAAGTACAGTAGTGAAAGGGCTGACCCCTCCATCCCTGAGACGTTGGAGGAGAAGGTTGTGGCGGCCGAATTGCAGCACTCTATGACTTGGCTGCCACTTTTGAAGTCAGAAGTCTTTCAAGACCTTTGTCTGCCTTACTCCCAAAAAAGATGTGACCCATCAAAGGGCATATTGAGAAGCGTGGACTGAACATCAGGTGCAAAACTAGATTTCCATAACCAGGCAAACCTGCGTGTCACTGTACTCGCCGCCATGGCCCTGCTGACGCTGTCAGCGGAATCAAGTCCTGATTGTAAGGATTGGCCCATTGCATTCTTGCCCTCTTTATTTATATTAAGGAAGCCATCTCTTTCTTCTCCTTCCCGAATGTGATCGGCCGCCATAGCTATAACATCCCACAAATTATGAGTGCATTTGGCCAGAGCACATATTGTGTTTATGGATTTGAGGGCCGTGCTACTGGCCGAAAAGACTCTCTTTGCAAGAGTATCAAAACGCTTATCATCGCTATCGGGAGGAATAGGTGGATACGCGGCTGCTCTAGGTGTGGATATAGGAGCTTGAGCTGCCAAACTCTCATCAGTTGGGTGTTTTGAGAGATCACCTGGATCCACACTGGAGGGTTTATACTTCCTTGTGAGGTTCTTATTGACAGCAGGATTCGTATCTGGGGTCTCCCAGTTTGCCATAACCCTCCTTCCTCGCACAGCCATCTGTATGCATGCATGACGCATGCAATGTACTATGACTAGTTAGTTCGTCTGTCCTGTCTCCCCCACCCTTTCCTGATTTTTGCCCCCCCCTCCCTTGCTTGGTCATAACTCTAACACTTCATGCACTTGCACTAGGAGAAATGCATAAGGCCTAGTATGCTAGTTTTCTGTTGGATCATTCAGAAACTTCAAGGCCTACGAATGACTACTTTATTCCCTTGTTCCTTTCCCACCTTGAAGCGCTTTAAAGCACTCCACCTCTGTAGAAGCGCTGTATAAATAAACAATTACAATTACAAAGTGTGGAAAGGTAATATTGGGTCTTTTTGTGGACCCTTGTCCAAAATGTTTGTGAGGTCATCCTGCTGGTGTTTAGTAGCAGGCCTCCCCCACCCTCACCCCAGGTATTCTGTGACCCTATTCATTAGCTACTTATAAGAGGCTTCAGCATGTTCTGAAGGGCCAAGTGTTGCAATAGCTACCTCAAGGGGAGGTGTAAATGCCACTAGCATTTTTCAGGGTATCAAATACATTTTCCATTCCGTATTCTTCAGAAACCAGTGCCTCCGGAACATTTTCTGTTCCATATTCTAGACCAAATGATGGTTAGTCCTGGTCTGAAGGCTCTGCTTCCTTAAAAATGGTGGACAAAGACTTAAAAAAAGTATTTTAAGCAAGGGCTTGTAGCTCTTATCAAAATCCTTTGAAGGCATAGATGGCTTCAACAACTTCGACGTCGAAGGCTTAACCTTCGAAAAATTCAACCAATGACTCAAATGGAGTCTCAGAGGCAAGAGGTGTAGGCCTCTCCTCGACTCAAGTCTTCAAAGGCTCTCAAGCGGTTGACGGATCATTGCCCAGTCCTGGGGGCATGCAAACAGAAACCTTTTTAGATGCCTTATCAGCCTTGGAGGGTGTGACGGTGTTGAGGACACTCTTTGGTTCTCTTGAAGGGGCTGGAGCCACCTTCTCAAATATTTTTGAGAATCTGACGGTGAAACGTCTCCTACTCAGCCTTAGAGACTGACCTTCCTGGGCAGGACACCTTACACTCGGGAAAGAAAAGGAATAGTATGAGGTCGAGCTGTACCTTTGACGGCCTCTTCTTAGATCTTTTATGAGACATCGAAGACGACGAGTGACGGCAGCCGCAACGAGAATGCAAGTGCTTCTTGGAGCGCTTTCTCATACGAGACTCTTGTATCGACTTCTCTCATTCGAGGATCTTCTCTTTGACGGAGTCATTGATTATTGATTGTGACTTCCGAGGGGGCCTACCCGAAGCAACTTTCCCCTTCCTCTCCTTTCGTGCCTTTCCTGTCATCGACTGACAGGAAACGCAATCAGCCGTCTTGTGTTCGAGCCTGAGACCCAAGAGGCAAATGCGGTGTGGATCCATGATGGACATCTTAGCCCCACAATCCATGCGTTTTTAAAATCCTGTATTAGGAGTCGACATTATATCAAAGAAAATAGTCGAAGCACAACAAAATTGCACTGTATCCGAAGCATCTGCCCTGTGGAAAAACAGAACTGAAGTAACAGGCGCGATGCATGCTATTAGTACTGGTGGTGACCACATGCTTGTGAGCAAATGGAGGCAGTTGATGGACATCGAGTTGATGACCAACAGTGCCCTCTACCGAGAAAATGTTTTCCCGAAGCAGCTAACGCTGCAGGGAGATTATCAAAAGATGAGGAATATGTGGGAGTACATGAACATCTCCACAAATACCATACCATTTTTATTTGATGCATGGAGTTAGGGAAAGTTAGGTTTTCTCTTTATTTTCATTACTAATTAACGTTTATGCCAACAACCATGCCACCTGTGTGTTAGTCTCCTCCTTCTGTACCCTTACAGCACACAGTTCTGAAGATGTCTCCCGTGAATGTGAGTCGCCATGCACACAGTTATGAAGGCGTGTCTCATGTGTGATTTCCTATGCACACAGATATGAAGGTGCGGCCCATGTGTAGGACACCCGATGCACACAGTTCTGGAGATGTAGCCAATGCGTGCGGGTCCTCATGCACCCAGTTCTGAAGGCGTGGCCCATGTGTGTGACACTCGATGCACACAGTTCTGGAGATGTAGCCCATGCATGCGAGTCCCCATGCACCCAGTTCTGAAGGCGTGGCCCATGTGTGTGACACTCGATGCACACAGTACTGAAGGCATGGCCCATGTGTGTGAGTCCCCATGCACACAGTTAATAAGGCATGGCTCATGTGGTCGACACCCAATGCACTCAGCTCTGGCCCATGTGTCTGAGGCCCCATGCTTACAGTTCTGGAGACGCAGCCCATGTGTGTGAGTCCCCATGCACACAGTTCTGAAGGCATGGCCCATGTGTGTGAATCCCCATGCACACAGTTCTGAAGGCGCGTCCCATGTGTGTGACACCCGATGCACACAGTTCTGTAGGCACGGCCCATGTATGTAATTTCCCATGCACAGTTATAAAGACATGGATCATGTGTGTGATTCCCCATGCACACAGTTCTGAAGATGCAGTTGAAACAGAGGTAAAAAAAACATAGCCCTCAAATAACCATTTGTCAATAAAGAGACAGCACATAGTGGATTGCGGTATGGCAAATGGAAGCTGATCCAGCTTTAATTGCAATGTAAAACTGGGGGAAAACAAGATTAACAGCCAAGCTCTCACTCTGGATTTTTCTCCACATCTCAACAGGAAACAGCAGTTTTTATAGTAATTTTGAAGTCATGGTTATGAAAATGTATTGCTCTTGGTCATTGGTTCTCTTTACTAAGCTACATATATAATTCTATATGTCCAACATTAATGATTGGACAATCCTCTATCTAAGATCCCACCCATGAAACATCCCATAAAATGTGCTACATCATCATGCTTGAATTTTATTGGTAGGCTCTAAATTACTTCTGCAGTGAAAAGGACATGTGTTTATCGGTTAACATGCGGTCACACTCTGCGCGTACTAGTGGCATGATGACATGTTTTATTGTAGATGGGAGGAGAGGACAAGCGTATCGCCTTTGTTCTTAATTAAATAAAAAAGCCCATGTTATCTCCGCCATAATATCGATGAGTCTCAAGGACCTGTTCTTGCAACAGTAATCATGCCACCCTGTTCTTGACAAATTTATGAATAACTATTTTGTGAGTTATGCTACTTCCATCATGTTAAGATTTCATTGTTACAATTAGTTGTCTTTTTAGCTGCATCGCGTTTCTCTGTCATGCCTAGCCGATCGCTGAGACATTAATCTGTCTGCCACTTAGGAAATTTCCTGGGATGTTCATTTCATCCCATAGACTTCAAATAGTCTGCCGTGTTATTGCAACTTGATTTACTTGACAGTTAAAGGCACACAATGGTATCTTGTTCCGGTATGTAACCCTTCCCTACGGATTCTTGGATTTACACATTCCTTGAAGGCAGCTATGTCCAGCCACCACACCATTTCCCTGAATTATATGTATTTGTTCAATTAGCGTGCTTAGCTGGGTACTCTCTTAAAGCTGCAGTGTTTAATTCTCTGCTGTGCTGGTTCAGTTTTAAAATGGCAACTGCTTCCCACATTATTGTCCTCTGCAGGACACATTTATTTTGCTATTTGCTGAGTTCCTGGTGCATACATGTCACATTATATTTCTCCCTATAGGTATCATATGACTACAGTTGTTCTGCTCAACTTATGTAGTGAGTCCCTGTCTTGTGTACACACCTTCCTGTCACCTAATCTATCCTATTTTAAAACACACTAATTGTGCAAGCTAATGCCTTGTCTGTTCCCTACATGTGTGGTGAAAAATGACTATCCTTTGTGCCAGCTGCATTTCCAGGAGAATTCAAAGGGCAGTGTCCCATGCACATAGTTCTAAAGGCATGGCCCATTTGTGTGATTCCCCATGCACACAGTTCTGAAGACGCAGCCCATGTGTGTGAGTCCTCATGCACACAGTTATGAAGACGCAGGCCATGTGTGTGAATCCCCATGCACACAGTTTGGAAGGCGAGCTCATCTTTGTGCTTCCCCGTGCATACAGTTATGAAGGCACGGCCCATGTGAGTGACAACCGATTCAGACAGTTCTGAAGGTGCAGCCAGCATGTGTCAGTCCCCATGCATACAGTTTTAAAGACGCAGCCGATGGGTGTGCGTCCCAATGTACACAGTTATAAAGACATGGAACAAGTCTGTGATTCCCCATGAAAACAGTTCTGAAGATGCAGCCCATGTGTGTGATTCCCCATGCACATAGTTCTGAAGGGATGCCCCATGTGTGTGACACCCTATGCATATATTTCTGAAGATGCAGCCCATGTGTGTGATTCTCCATGCAAACAGTTATAAATACATTGATCATGTGTGTGATTCAGCATGCACACAGTTATAAAGATGTGGATCATGCGTGTGATTTCCCATGCACACAGTTCTGAAGACACAGCCCATGTGTGTGATTCCCCATGCACACAGTTATAAATACATTGATCATGTGTGTGATTCATCATGCACACGGTTCTAAAGATGTGGATCATGCGTGTTATTTCCCATGCACACAGTTCTGAAGTCGCAGCCCATGTGTGTGATTCCCCATGCATACATTTCTGAAGGCGCAGCCCATGTGTGTGATTCCACATGCAGAGTTCTGTAGATGCAGCCTATTTGTGTGAGTCCCCATGCACACAATTTTGAAGGTGCAGCCCATGTGTGTGAGTCCCCTTGCACACAGTTCTAAACACATGGATTGCACTGTGTGATTACCCATGCACACAGTTCTGAAGACGCAGCCCATGTGTGTGATTCCCCATGCATACATTTCTAAAGGCACGGCCCATGTGTGTGCTTCCACATGCATAGAGTTCTGAAGGTGCAGCCCATTTGTGTGAGTCCCCATGCACACAATTTTGAAGGTGCAGCCCACGTGTGTGAGTCCCATTGCACACAGTTCTAAAGACATGGATCGTCTGTGTGATTACCCATGCACAGTTCTGAAGACGCAGCCCATGTGTGTGATTCCCCATGCATACATTTCTGAAGGCGCGGCCCATGTGTGTGCTACCACATGCATAGAGATCTGAAGACGCAGTCCATGTGTGTGAGTCACCATGCACACAATTCTGAAGACACAGCAAATGTGTGTGAGTGCCCAGGCACACAGTTCTGAAGGCGTAGCCCACGTGTGTGATTCCCCATGCATACAGTTCTGAAGGCGCGGCCAATGTGTGTGCTTCCACATGCATAGAGTTCTGAAGACGCAGCCCATGTGTGTGAGTCTCAATGCACACAATTTTTAAGTCGTGACCCATCTGTGAGCTTTCGATTCATACAGTTCTGAAGACACAGCAGGTGTGTGTGAGTCCCCAGGCACACAGTTCTGAAGGCACGGCCCATGTCTGTGAATCCCCAGGCACACAGTTCTGAAGGTGTGGCCCATGTGTGTGAGTCCCCACGCACACACTTCTGAAGGTGTGGCCCATGTGTGTGGCACCCAACGCACACAGATCTGAAGGCGCAGCCCATGTGTGTGGCACCCAAAGCACACAGATCTGAAGGCGCAGCCCATGTGTGTGGCACCCAATGCACAAAGATCTGAAGGTGGAGCCCATGTGTGTGATTCCCCATGAACACAGTTATAAAGACGTGGATCATGTGTGTCATTCCCTGTGCACACAGTTCTGAAAACGCAGCCCATGTGTGTGTTTCCCCATGCACACAAGTCTGAAGGCGGGCCCGTATATGTGATTACCTGTGCACACAGTTCTGAAGGCACGGCCCATGTGTGTTATTTCCATGCACACAGTTATGAACACACGGCCCATGTGTGAGTCCTTATGCACACAGTAATAAAGATGTGGATCATGCGTGTGATTCCCTATGCATAAAGTTATAAAGGTGCATCCCCTGTGTGACACCCCATGCACACAGTAGTGAAGATTCAGCCCATGTGTGTGTCATGCCTGCGCCATGGGCGCATCCATTTACGCTCAATATGGACTATTTGTTTATCATTTATTTGCAACAGACTCTTGGATCCATCTATATTTACTTTGGGAACTTTATTATTTTTCCCACAAACTACGTATACCACAATGCACCTGGCTACAAGCATCGATTCCTGGCTGTTCCTATGGGCTATCAAAGGAACTACACCCCCCAGAAGCCCAAGGGACTTGCCCTGCTTCCACCAGCCCAGGAACAGAAAGGGAGGTGGCCGATTGCCTGCAGGTGTGTTTCGCCAGGTGCAACTAATTAGCCTGCCTCTGTGCTGGGCTAGGCAGTATAAAGGCTGCTGCCTGCAGTGGCTCAGCCTCTTGCATCTGAGAGTTCTTCCTCCACCTTTTGCATCTTTCCACGGATCTTGTATGCTGCTTACCTTCACTCCTGCTTGGACCCTGCCTTGTTGCTTGCTCCACCCTGCTGCCTCCAGCCATAGCCTTCCAGGCTCCCTGCCTCACAGCCCTGCTCCTCTGGGCTCTCCACACTGCAGCTGATCTCGCTCTGCTGCCTTCCAGTCTCCGCCCTTGCCCTGCCGGGCTCTCCACATTACAGCGGATCACGCTCTGCTGCCTTCCAGTCTCCGCCCTTGCCCTGCCGGGCTCTCCATATTGCAGCCGATCACGCTCTGCTGCCTTCCAGCCTTCGCCCTTGCCCTGCCGGGCTCTCCACATTGCAGCCGATCACGCTCTGCTGCCTTCCAGCCTTCGCCCTTGCCCTGCCGGGCTCTCCACATTGCAGCGGATCACGCTCTGCTGCCTTCCAGCCTTCGCCCTTGCCCTGCCGGGCTCTCCACATTGCAGCCGATCATGCTCTGCTGCCTTCCAGCCTCCGCCCTTGCCCTGCCGGGCTCTCCACATTGCAGCCGATCACGCTCTGCTGCCTTCCAGCCTCCGCCCTTGCCCTGCCGGGCTCTCCACATTGCAGCCGATCACGCTGTGCTGCCTTCCAGCCTCCGCCCTTGCCCTACCGGGCTTTCTACATTGCAGCTGATCACGCTCTGCTGCTTTCCAGCCTTCAGCCCTTGTCCTCTGGGGCTCCCTGTTCTGCAGCCTACCTCTCTCTGGCTACCTACAGCCCTTGTCCTCTGGGCCTTCCTACTTTGCAGCTTATTCCGCTTCGCTGCCTACTACCTACCTTTTCCGCTGGGTTCTCGGCCTAGCAGCTCTCTACAGTCCTCTGCTACCTTCTACGTTCATCGGCCCTGTCCCTCAGGGTTCACACCTTACTGCCCGGCCCTTACGGGATCCTTGCCGTGCAGTCTGCTTTACTCTGCTGCCCTAAGCCCTTTTCCTCTGGGCGTTCTACCTTACAATCCTACCCCTGTGGGCTTACTCATTGCTTTCCTGCTCCTCTGAGCTCTCAACCTTGTTCCTTACTGTCCTCTGCTATCCTATCCTGTTACACGACTTTCCTTTCATTTCCTTCTGCTAGTTTGCTATCACCTCCTTTCCTGGATTTGTCTGTAGTATCTTCTCTTGTACTGTTTGTAGACCCTTTTGTACAGAGCTTGTCTGTTGGTTCCCTTCAGTCAACCTCTGCCCCTTCCCGTGTCCTGTTTCTACATTACAGACACCCAGAGCTGCTGTTCCAAGTCATGAGCAAACAGCGTGGGCCTCTGTTATAGCAAACTGTGCAGAAGGCTAGAGTATTTCCAAGGTTCGTGGAATACTCTTTTCCTATATCTGCATACACCCCAAGAGGGTATTCATTCTGTATCTTTTCCCTTGCTACTCTTGCTTACTCTTCGTTCTCTCTCCTTTCCGCTGTGTGTGTTCTTATCTGTCCACTTTATTTGGCACAACCACCCAAACCCTTTCTGGGTTTCCTGTGCCACTCTTAATAGAGTGCCATTCCTGACAGTGTGTGACACCTGATGCACACAGTTCTGAAGGCAGGACCCATTTGTGTGATTCCCCAGGCACACAGATATTTAGTTGCCGCCCATGTGTGTGAAGTCCGTTGCACACAGATATGAAGATGGGGCTCATGTGTGTGAATCCCCATGTACACAGATATGAAGGCGTGGCCCATGTGTGTGACACCGGATGCACACAGATATGAAGGCATGGCCCATGTGTGTGATTGCCCATGCACACAGTTCTGAAGACGGGACCCGTGTGTGTGACACCGGATGCACGTGGTTATGAAGGTGTGGCCCATGTGTGTGATTCCTCAGGCACACAGCTATGAAGATGGGGCCCATGTGTGTGATTCCCCATGCACACAGTTCTGAAGGCGTGGCCCATGTGTGTGATTACCCATGCACACAGTTCTGAAGGTGTGGCCCATGTGTGTGATTGCCCATGCACACAGTTCTGAAGACGGGGTCCATGTGTGTGATGGGCCATGCATAATGGTCTGAAGCCCTGCCCATGTTTGTGATTGCATTGTGCGTGCGTGTGAGGGTGACACCGCTTGTGTATGTGAGTTCTGGCAGAGCAGCAGTGGAGGGCGGGAAAACATCACTTGCTTCTGTGGACTGCAGCCAAGAAATGTGGCAGGCGAACAAACACAGGCCCTCCTCGGGCGGTGTCTGCCTGCCCTGTTTTCTTAACCAAAAGCTATGAATTAATTATGAATCTACGTTGGTCCCGTTCGCCCGGATGCAGGCCCTGTTCTGAGGGTCTGGGACTGAATTGTCAGTTGCCTTTTTTGGGGGATTTACCCCTTCACAGGAACTTGCTGGGGCTGTACCATCACAAGCACTTCCTGGGACTTTACCCCTTCCCAGGAAATTGCTGGGGCTGTAACATCACAAGCACTTCCTGGGGCCTTACCCCTTCCCAGGAACTTGCTGGGGCTGTACCATCACAAGCACTTCCTGAGGGGTCTGCTGGGCTATTCCTTCACAAGATTTTGCTGATGCTTTCCTCCTTCTCGGGGTCTCCTGGGTACAACGCAAGCCTTCCCTGGGGCATCACCCCTTCCCAGAAATCGTGCCTGGAAAACACTTGTGTACAGGCGTGTTATAAATGACTCATCATATCATATCAATGTACTGAGTCTGTACCTCACAAGTCTTCTGTGGGGATTTACCCCTTCTCAGGTATATTCTGGGTTCGTTCCTCACAAACCTTCCCTGGGGCTTTACCCCTTCTCTGGGACCTCCTGGGTCTGTACCTCACAAGCGTTCCCATGGGCCTTACCCCTTCTCTGGGACCTTCTGGGTCCGTACCACACAAGCCTTCCCTGGGGCTTAACTCCTTCTCAGGGATGTACTGGGTCTGTACCTCACAAAACCTCCCTGGGGCTCTACTCCTTCTCTGGAATCTCCTGGGTCCGTACCTAACAAGCCTTCCCTGGGTATATACCCCTTCCCAGGAACCTGCTGGGCCTTCACCATCACACGTCCTTCCCGGGGACTTGCTGGGCTAGGCCTTCATAAGCTTTCCTGGGAGCTTTTCCCCTTATCAGGGATCTCCTGGTTCCATACCTCACAAGCCTTCCTTGAGGCTTTACCCCTTCTCAGGGATCTTCTGGGTCCATACCTCACAAGCATTCCCTGGGGCTTTAACGCTTCTCAGGGATCTCCTGGGTCCGTACCTCACAAGCCTTCCCTGGGGCTTTACCCCTTCTCAGGGATCTCTCTCATGCGTTCATACCTCACAAGTGTTCCCTGGGGCATTACCCTTCCCTGGGATCTACTGGGTCCATACCTCACAAGCGTTCCCTAGAGCTTTACCCCTTCTCAGAGATCTCCTGGGCCCGTACCTCACAAGCCTTCTGTAGAGGAGGAGCCAAAAGCCCCCACGAGAAGCTCCACCCCCATGTTGCATATATGTTGGGAACCAGAAATTGCGACACGTGCAGTACCAGTGAGGATGCCTTTACCACAAAGGTATCCATTGAGAAAACCCTATATGGATTCACGAAGAAATGAAATGGTCTTCTGGACAGAGTCCCGGAAGAAGTGTGAAAATGAACGAGAGAAAAGACTGGTGACGTCAACCGAAGCTGGACTGACGCACCCTGAAAAGATACACAAGACGAAAGAACATAGACATTCTATAAGATCTGAAGAGGAGGTGTCAAGGATAAGCAACATTTTGGGATCGAAATTAAGATGCTCATGCAAAGAAACGCTGAAGAGGAGAGGGCGCTATAGAGCCAACCAAGATGGCGGCTTCCTATAGAGCTCTGTGTAGCTCCAAATTAATCCTGCAACATCAACGCTTCTGTGGTGACCTGTTCGTCAGCAGCTAACGCCGTGCAGTACCATGAAACCCTGCTGCACAATTTGAGACTATTTTCACTCTGGGTGGACAAACATCCGCACACCTACGGCCCAAACATCACAGGCTCGCCGGCCCATGCTATCTCTGCTACCGAGCTGCGGGCGCGGCTGGAAAGCGAAGAACGAGGGGCCCAACGGAGACTGAACTGCCTTTCAAGACGAGCGGTCAGCGAGCGCTAATCCAGCCCTGCGGGAAGACCTGAGCCACTTCAAGAAGGCGGCCAGAGAGACGCAGAAGTCTCCGTCCCCGCGGCAGCTTGGAATGGGAGTGAAAGTGACACCAGCCAGAGCGAGCAAATCCAGTCCGGTGCCCAGGTAGGAGCGAACTGCAGCGTGCGCGGCTTTGGGTACGCGCGCCCAACGGGCCCGCAGGGCACCCCAACCTACAGGCACAACAAGCAACGTCAGTGGAGAGTGCAGAGGTAAGCGCCTGCACTGTCGACCTCCACCAACCCTCCAGGGAATTAATATTTGCACGCAAAACAGCCAGAGACAGCATGCTCTTACCTCGCAGCCAGCGGAACAGCTGGAAAGTGCCCACCGCGATAGTTCCTCGCAACGCTCCAATAACAGAGGGACAACTGAGCAGCTAGCTCAAGCCACCAGCTCCCACCTTAGCACGCCAATAACTGCCCCCAACCACCGAACAGCAATCAGAAGAACCACAAGCACTCTGGACACACGCACGCTGATCTAGTAAGAGATACTGCGTAGCATAGCCAAACCAACCCAATAAACAACACCTGCCATGAGGCCCACTTGCAGTGAGACTGGGACAAAATTGTAAGAGCTGCTGGCAACACGCCACCAAAACCACACCAAGAGCATCACAACGCTGACTGAACAGTACAGCCAGCCAAAGGTCCCAAGATCTACACAACTCCCCCAAAACACCCTACGCTGCAACCGTGCATGCAGAGAATCCTGGGTTCATGCCAACCAGCGGCAAAGACCCAACACGACCCCCAGACTGGATCCAAATTACCTAAATCATGCAATAATGATCAACCAGTCCCTCACAAGCTACCCAAAACAACAGTTAAAATCACCTCAAGCAACTGGCCACGCCGGAATACTACTACCATCGGCTCACGCCACCAACGTCCACAAACTTGTAGAAACCAAATCAAGATAATCATGGGGAAAACTGACAAGTCCCAAAAAAAACGGAACTTCGAAGCCAGTTCTTCTATTAAACCACCCAATGCCAGCAGCAGACCGGAGTCATCAACACCAGACACAGCCCCAGTAGAGGAGCAAGCCCAGACTTTCGACATTAGAGAAATCCTAATGGACCTTAAAGCCGGAATTGGAGGACTGGAGAGCAAAGTAGATACTTTTTCATCGAAGGTAGACCAACTTCAACACCACCTCGACAAACATGCAGATAGGCTGGACACAGTCGAACAACGCGTATCGGACCTCGACGATGGGACTGCAGCCCTGATCTCCAGAGTCTCCATCCTAGAATCCCAAATGAAGGCAGTCTGCGCCAAGAACGAAGATTTAGAAGGGCGCTCTCGCAGAAACAATACCAGAATTATCGGGGTCAGAGAGGAACAACTTCAGACTAAAATGGAAGACCATATCGAACAGATCTGCATGGAATTATTTGGAAAAGAATCTCTCTCCCAGCTATTTGTTATAGAGAGAGTACACAGAATCCCCAATTCTAGACCAGTCCCAGGCGCAAACCCACACCCAATCATTGCAAAGCTACTAAATTACAAAGACCGCAAAGCAATACTCAAGGCTGCTAGAGAAAGAGGAAAACTTATATGACGGGGACCCAATCCAATTGTTCCCAGATTTCTCCCCAACAGTGCAGGCGCAAAGGCGTTCATACACAGCTGTCAAACGGCGACTGCAGGACAACCAAATACTCTATTCAATGCTATTCCCGGCAAAACTCCGAATCCAACACGAGGGTAAAGCCCAATTGTTCAACACACCAGAGGAAGCCAATGACTTCCTAGACCGCGCTGGATGCAGACCCGCCTCAAACAACCCAAGGCCATAACGTGGAGACTGAATGCAGAGGGAACTGCCATAACAGCCGGCTTCAGCAACAAACGACGGTGGTACCACTCCACCTCCACCATCACGCAAGATACTCACCACAAAGACACAATCCTATAACCACAGGGAGCCTCTTTCCCTCTTGGAAGGCTACTAACGCCCCAAGCACAGCAATGTTAACAGTTTTGTTCACAAGGGTGGGCACACCGTGGGCCAGTTGGGGGTTGCCCATGCAGGGGAGGGATGTTAATCTCACAAAGTTATTATTGACTGGTCACCAATGTTCTACTGCAAAACAATCATATACCCCTGCCACAATGACCATTAATATCAATAGCTTCTCATCAACACCCATGCATCAACCGAAACCAGCTGACCACGCGGAGTCCAGCAGCCTTCATTTAACCCTCCTCCCATGGAGCCGTTTAAAGTAGCCACCTGGAACATCAGAGGTGTCAACCAACCAGCTAAAATCAGGAGGATCCTTCAATACCTCAGGAGGCATAAAATCAGTATTGTCATGCTACAGGAGACCCATCTCATGCCGACCGCAGAGCAACACTGGGCCCGTTCATGGGGTTGTCATAGATACTTTTCATCATACTTATCTTTTGCAAGAGGGGTCGCAATCTTAATTGACAAAAAGGCCAACTTCAGCTTAATTGAATCAAAGAAAGACACAGAGGGAAGGGCTCTAGTGGTGAGAGGAATACATGCAGGAAAAGAAATAGTCCTGGTGAACTCTTATGCCCCCAATACGGACGGACCAAATAACTTCAATTGGATCATGTATCAACTAGGAACACTCACCACAGCAACAATCATCTGGGGCGTAGACCTCAACACCCCACTAGATCCAAAAATCGACAAATCTCACAACACAGCCAGCAAACCCTCCAAAGCAAGCCATCAGGTGAATGAGATTTGTCAAGCATTCGAACTGACTGATCTGGAGACACACCCATCGCGACGTGCGTGAATACGCATTTCACTCAGCAGTCCACAACACCAGCTCATGTATTGACTATATAATAGTTTCAACCAGAAGCCCATACTTCTGGAGATCCAGTCAAATCCTCCCACAATCCTTCTCCGACCACTCAATGGTGACACTTGAGTTTACTCTGTCCAGCGCCAAGGCGACTGTCCTCAACTGGCGATTCAAAGCAGGATCACTATCAGATTCTGAATTCGCATCGGAGCTACAGCAAGAGATCACAATCTTTCTTGAAATAAACCAGGACTCGGTTAGCTCTGCCGGTACTTTGTGGGAAACTCTGAAATGCTATGTACGGGGTGTGTGCATGGCGAAAGAGAATGGCATTCTAAAACTAATACGACGCGAATTGACAAACAGTGAACGAGGTCTGAAGGAGCTCGAACTTAAATGCACAACATCCAACGATCCACAGACCCAAGCTGATCTGAAAGAAGAATTGCTGAAATTCCAAGAATCAGCTGAGCGGAAGCTGAAGTTTCTCGGACGCAGACACCAGATCTGACAATACAGCGAAGGCCAAAAACCCAGGGCACTTCTGGCCACTTACTAAAAATAGACAAAACACCTGCCCGCGTAGAACATATCCGTGACGCACAAGGAACCCTAGTCTACACAGAGGAGGAAATAGTAAATACATTCCGCAACTTTTATCAAGACCTATACAGCTCCAAAAACACCACGAGCCCTGAGATACTTCAAGACTTCCTCAAAGATACCGAACTATACTGGGTAGTCCAAGAACTTTGCGAACCACTAAACGCACGCACCTCACAAGAAGAAATAGTAGAAGCAATAAAAACTCTTCCAAACACCAAAGCACCAGGCCCCGACGGCCTTACAGGAGAATTCTATAAATCACACATGGCCACCATAGCTCCATTACTCCTCTAATATGAAGAAGCCCTAGAGCAGGGGATCCTCCCACCCAAACTAAGCAAAGCCAATGTGTTCTTAATACATAAACCAGGCAAACCCCAGGAGGACTGCGCCTCGTACAGACCAATTTCCAAAATTGATCTTGATAACAAGATTCTAGCTAAAATTCTAGTGACACGACTACTCCCTCTCATGCCCACACTAGTATTAGGTGACCAGGCCGGTTTAATCCCGAGGCGCAGCACAACCTACGGCATCCGACGGCTATTCAGAGTCATTGCGGCACTTGACCCAGCACAAGAAGCAATCGCAGGCCTACTGGATGCCGAAAAGGCCTTTGACTCCGTAGAGTGGCCATATCTCTTTGAGACGCTTAAACAAATGGGACTGGAGAACCTCTTTATCAAAATGATTTTGCGCTCTATAATGACCCTCGATCCTACATTACCCTAGGGAACACGAAATCACCCTGTATCAGGCTAGAATGCGGCACTAGACAAGGCTGCACCCTATCTGCCCTCATCTTTGCCTTAATAATGGAACCCCTAGCCTCAAGACTAAGATCCCACCAACTCCATAGAGGCCTCACCTTAGGTCCGCATAAACTAGTAGTCTCCCTATACGCCGACGATGTTATTCTATTTGTCAATGATCCCCAAACAAACCTCAACCCGATAATGCGCGAAGTGATCAAATTCAGCAATATCTCAGGCCTTAAGACCAATCACTTCAAATCAGTGATATTTCCGCTGATGCCGAATACCCCTAAATTCCTTGATGATCACGGATTGAAATGGGAAAGTTCCAAAGTCCAATACCTCGGCATCTATATGTTACTTAACTGTAACAAAATATTCAAAGACAACTATGGAACGACAATAAATTCCCTTCAGGAGCGCATTCACAGATGGAAGTCTCTCCCACTAATATTATGGGGGCGGTTCTCTCTGACCAAAATGGTGATTCTTCACAAACTTCTTTATCTATTCACAAATATAACCCTGATACTACCATGCTCTTTTTTCCGAAAAATAAAAAGCCTTAGCCTCGAACTAATATCGGCGGGAAAGCCAGCAAGAGTCGCTCACACAACGTTGTCATTACCAACATCACAAGGCAGCCTTGCACTCCCAGATATGGAGAAATACTATTGGGCAGCACAGGCACAATTCTTGAGCCATTGGTACACTATACACTTTATACGCTCACATGTGCAGGTTGAACGGGCCCTAGCCTCTCCAAACCTACTGAGAGCTGTTATTCTCAGCAACCTCCCAGTACCGCACAACACGATGAAGGCTGTCCTGTCCACTTGTGCGATTTGGAAGGAAATTGCCAAAAAACACGAAATACACACAAGATATTCCCCCCTACTACCAATCAAGTTCATCCCTGGCATACCCCTGACCAGTGAAAAGATATGTCATATATGGCTCAACAAAATCGATATCCAATCCTTAGGTGACCTTTTCCCTGAAGGCATGTTTATAACCCCGTAGATGGCCAAAGAGAGAGGAGGTGATACTTCACTCGATATATTTATCTACTTTAGGCTATGTCACACCCTACAAGCCCAGACCCCATCATTTCCCAAGCAGCCAGTGACATGGGACTTGCTACACAACGTGATCCAGGCAAAGTGAGAGGGAAGACACGTGTCAATGATATACAAATCCCTACTAACAGACACAGCCATTAACGACACCCACAAGAAACGAAACGACGATGGGAGACAGCCATCCAGTCTACAATACCAGAAGACGACTGGACCTACATTCTTCGCCAAACCCAGAAAGTCGCTATAAACACTCGCTTCAAACAAATTAATTTCAACTTGCATCAAACTTACTATACCCCTGCGAAAAAACAGCATCATCATCCGGAAGTATCAGCACAATGTGAAAGATGCGGCGCCCTGGCCGCGGACTTTCTCCACCTCCCCTGGAACTGTCCCGGGATATCCCGGTTCTGGTCTTCGGTCCTACAGACAACTGCCGATATAGTGGGAGAGGAGCTAACCCTTCTTCCTACCATCGCACTTTTAAGCCTGACCAAATACTTGCAACCTCCGTCGAGGAGACTAGCTGCCCTTCTCCTGGTGCTGGCATGCAGGAGAATTGCCTTGACATGGGGACGTTGTCCTCTTCCTACACTAACAGCATGGAAAAAAGACATCACGTACTGACACGACATGGACACCGAATTCATACGAATTTTACCCATTCACGCGTGACCCCCGACATCTGGGCTCCATACATCGCCTACCTACTCTCCAACTCAGATACCTCAGATTCTCAACCACAACCCTCGCAAACACAGAGGGCAAATGCATCCACATCTATTACAACGAACACGGCAGACTGAAGCTCAGTGAACAAGTCAACAGAATGGAGCTTAAATCAGACATTACAGGAGAGAAGTGGGTTAAGCAGAGAATTTTGTATATTATGAACATATTTTTGTAGACTGCACCCGATTGGTGCAGGTCTGGCTTGTTTTTATATGAAAAACCTAAAATAAAGTTTACAACAAAAAGTGAAAGAAAATGCAAAGTCATTTTACACTTGTACAGATGCTGTAACGCAAGTAGACTAAATAATTGTGAGGCTGGCTACGTAGTGAATATATTGTGGCGGTGCACCAATGTATATACATAGGAATGTATAGAACCTGGATGTTCCACGATGCATTTTAGCAAAGCTTGAACCCTGTGAATGGAAAGGGCTTCAGTGTGGTGCAGTTGAGAAAGAGCTAATGGCAAAAGGAGAATTCAAGAAAGGCTGGCTGGCCCAGCACCAAGAGTCAAGGCCACTGTGAGCCTGGTTGTCTGTGAAGTAGTTACATGAGCGTGAGAAAGAAACAAACTCCTGTTTGAGGTGGAATGAAAAAACACAGAAGGCATCAAGTGTTCATCATTTAATAGTATTATATGCAGCGAAGAGCTTGAAAACTTGGTCTCCAGTCAAATGGTCAGATGAAAATAGACTGTGGGTCGAGCTACCCCAAAACCAGAAGATAAGACCATGCCACACTCCCTTTTATTCTCAGGCACAGAGAGCTTCTGCAAGGTCACGGCCAAAGCCTTAATTGAATGGCAGACCACAAGAGTGATGATAGATGTTGGGCTAATTGGGTGGGAAGACATGACCAGGCCAACCCCCCTAAGCACCTGGGGTATGAGCCTGCGTGCTGCTAGCGTGCGGAATATTACAGAAGGGTACAAGCGTGACAACCATAACTGAGAGCCTTGTAGTTGTGTAACCAATGAATCGTCGTGTATTTTGTGACGATGGAGATGACTTGCACTAGAGGAGGGCTTAGTTGTCCACCTGATGTTAGAGACCCAATCACAACCCCTGTGTCATGGGCGCTACTCCCGAGGGGCCAGGACTGGCCCAGCGCCCTCGGAAGCAGACCCATCTTCCACTACTCCGGACCCAGCAGACCCCTACAGGGGCGCTTTGGTCCGTGTCCTGGTGCCTTTGGCGCCAGGCTCATGAAGGGCTTCAGTCCTGGCGCCATAGGCGCTGGGCTCATATTGATAAACAGTGTAATAATGCTTGGGTGGACTTACCTGAGGCAGATCATGCTGCATATTTACCCAGAACAATCCAGTCTGGTTGAAGTCCCCAGCCATTCATTCAGGAACTCTTTTCTTACCTGGGTGGAACCGGTGGAAGAACACACACTGGAAGCACTTCTCTGCTATTTAAACCACACCCGATGGAAAACATGTGCTTCGCGTTATTCTGCAGCAGCAGCAGAACGCTCACCGAGTCGGCTCCTGCATTCCAGGTCCAGAGTCATCTTCAGCTTCCGCGCAGCAACCTGTGGATGAAGAAAGACACAGAACAATACTTACAAGATCCCGGGAATCCAGTCACCGGCAAAACCTGCAAAAAATAAACATAAGGTTAAAAAAAAGCAACTCGCTCGCAGCCGCGCCCGCTTACCTGATCCATCCATGATTGCAACGGAGCTACCCGCGGCCTTCTCTTCGGCAGCTTCTCTGCACCTGAAAGGCAAAGGACATAATTAAAAAGGGGTTCGGGTGAAGGCAGTCGCATTCATCTTAACTTACCAGTTTTTGCACGCGCAGAAGCGGCCGCATCAACCGCAGCATCCCGGCACCTGAAAACTAGAAAAAGGACATTATTAGAGGTGCCATTAAAAGCTGCCAACGATCATTATACTTACGTGCATCGGCACGTGCTGTGGCAACGGATATAAAGCCCGCAGCATCCCGAGGCCTGAAACAAAGGAAAAGGGACATTATTGAGGTGCCCATCTTTTAAAGCCTAAAGACTACAGTATACTTACAGGCATCCGCTCGTGCAGTAATGGCGGCATCGCCCTTCGGCATCCCAGCACCAGTGCCACAACTAAGGCCGCAAAAGACTTGAGCCTCAACACTGAACTCATCCAGTGACGTAACTGGAATCCACGCACCCTTGCACCAGACGCAGGATGGAGAGCTCAGCATTTATACGCCTAAGGTGAGAGCTCGCCGAGACAAGTAGAAAGCTAGGCTGTGGGAGAAACTGGCGATTGGTGGGAGAAGGAATCCCATCAAACGGCGATAAACCCTTTTTCTTCCACCTGCAGAAAACTTACCCTGCACCTGCAAGTCAGACATTCGATAAGAGGAAGCCCAGTCCTGAGAGTCGTCCGAGCTCTACGCTTCTCAATTGAAGAAACGATAGCAGCCCAGCCGGGATCAGCGCCTCCGTGGGAATCAGGTGAGCGTTACACCCTGTTAGTATGGAACATATACTTAAACGTTCCCTGTAAGCCTATCACATCCCCAAGTAGGTTTTTGTAGTTTGCCATGTAGTGTGACGTCAATGATCATGAATTTTGACTATAAAAGTTCTGTTTTTATGAAATTCATCAAGATCGTGCTTTGCAACAAATGTTGATGTCTGTTGTAACTCCCTGTTTTAGATATTTGCAAATAAAACAGTACTAAGTTTTGCCAACTTCCTGAGTCAGTTTGATTATTAATGTATGAGTACATTCTGCACCCCCCTTCATCTCTAAGTATTGCTACTTCGTCTTAAAGGACCCAGGTCTATGGGTTCACTTCCCTGGGGATTTACCCTTTCCCTGGAACCTGCTGGGCCTGCACCATCATAAGCCCTTCCCGGGGACCTGCTAGGCTAGGCCTTCACAAACCTTCCCGGGTGCTTTACCCCTTCTTAAGGATCTCCTGGGTCCATACCTCACAGGCATTCCCTGGGGCTTTACACTTCCCTGCGATCTCCTGGGTCCGTACCTCACAAGCGTTCACTGTGGCTTTACCCCTTATTTTTTATTTATTTATTTATACCGCGCCGAAAGCCTGCAGGCATCAGGGAGCGACAAAAAGACACCAAACAGAAGGACATGCATGGGGACGAGACACATGGCATAGCCAAGAATGAAAAGCTACCTGCCTAACTCATGGATCATTACTCAGTTTACTTAAAGAGGTGGGTTTTCAGTTTTTTCCTAAATGTGAGATACTTAGACTCTGGTCTCAGGTTTAATGGTAAATTGTTCCATTCGGATGCAGCTGCTGTGGGGAGGGCTTTGCCAAGGCTGTTTGATCTCTTGTCTGGAGCAACAACGATTTGGCCCAATGCTTCTGATCTCAATGCACGACCCGGTATGTAGCGGGTGATCTTTGATTTAAGGTAAGCTGGTGCTTTCCCATGAAGACATTTATGGACCAGTGTCATAGATTTGAACTGTATCCTGTCTTCCACCGTCCACCAATGCAGATTCCTTCTAGCATTGCCAATATGCTCAGTCTTCAATTTCTGTTTGACTATTCTGACAGCATTGTTCTGGATTTGCTGATATTTTGCAATGCACTGTTTGTTTGCCCCTAGCATAAGTGCGTTCCTATAATCCAACTGCGATGGTATGGTTGCTCCAGCTATAATAGCACAGTTCCTTCGCTCAGGTAAGGCTTAATTGCTCTAAGGAGCGTGAGGCAGTATGAGCAGTTTTTACTCACATTCAGGGCTTGGGCTTCAGCACTCATAGGTACTTTCAATAGCATCCCAGGTGTCTTTCCCTTACACCCTACCTGGATTGGGGTGTCTTTGAAAAGGAAGGACTCGTATTGGGAGTTTAGTTTGGCCCAAGCTTGGTGAGACCGGAAAACCATCAGCTCGCTCTTTTTGCCGTTAAGGCACATCCTGTTGTGATCCATCCAGGATTCGACTATATTATACAGTGTCTTTACTGTGCAACTGTCCTTCGTATAGTCCCCACTTAACTCCACCACAAGCTGGGTATCATCAGCGTAGTTAGTACAGTAAGTGTCGATGTTATCTAAAACTTCAGAGAGAAACCACAGGTATAAATTAAAGAGTAGCGGTGCCAAACATGCTCCTTGCGGAACGCCACAACAGATGTCTGTTTTGTAGGAGAATTTGTCTCCCCAAAGCACCTTGGATTTCCTATCTGTTAAGAAAGAGTCTAGCCAACTGGTTGCCTCCTTTGAGCAATTAGCTACTTTCTCCAATGCCCGTTGAAGCAGTTCATGGTCAAGGAGATCAAATGCTGCATGTAGGTCGAGAAGAATGAGAAGTCCTGTATTTCCATTATCTATTATGCTCAGCATGTGTGTCTGTAAGTCCCGCATAGCTGTTTCCGTGCAATGCGCTGCACGGAAACCAGACTGTTGATGGTGAAGAATCTCATTGGCCTCAACATAGGACTGCAATTGAGCTGTAGCTACCTCGTCCTTCACCTTGAGGAGGACATTGCAATTGGTTATTGGTCTTAGATTAGCTGGATCTCTTTGGTCTAAATCTAGCTTCTTCACCAAGGGAGTGATAGTTACAGTTTTAATGCTAGTTGGCACTACTTTGTCACGAAAGGAGGCATCGACTATCTTCGTAAGCAGTGGAGCGAAGATATCTGCATTTTCCAATATTATTTTGGGTGGCAGTTTATTCTTGGCGCACAATGTCGGCTTCATTGAGGACAGTGTTTTCAACGTTTCTTCTATTTTGATCTCTTGGAAACTGAACGTTTCCATGTGGTTTGATGTTGTTCTTATGAATGTCTGGTCACATTTGACCTGGGTTGTAGTTTGAGCACTTGTTGTCAAAGCCCTGGCATTTTTGATCTTATTAGAGAAAGCTGCCTGAACCTTATCACAGTCTGCTTGGGATGGTACAAATGTGGTGGCTAGTGCGTTAGGCTTTTCGATCGATTTGAGAATGTCAAATAATTTGCTAGTAGCATTTGCAGCGGACTGAATTTGATCATCAAAGTAGTTGTTCTTTGCCTTAATGGTGTTCAATTTATAAGATTTCACAATTTCCCTCCAACTTTCCTTGTTGGTTGGCAGAGGTTTCTTCAGCCATCTGCTTTCTCTTCTCCTTTTTTCTTTCTGTTAATTCAGTATTGTACCACTTTTGGTGGTTACTGTTGGATCTGCCCAATTTGGACGTTAATGATGTCTTAATGTCCACCAACTCCTTTACATGGTGTGAGAAGTTTGCCATAAGAGCCTCACATGTGTCCTCTTCCTTGTGTCCCCTCAAGATGTTGTTAATGCACTGTTCTAAATGTATCCTATTGTTGTAAGGGAATAAGGGCAGAGCCCCTTTAAGAAAAGGACTTAAGACTATGGGAGGGAGCGGGAGGCGGGGGGGAGGGAAGGGAAAGGGACAAGGGAAGTGAGGGCAGTCTGGAAATGGAGGAATAAAGAGAAGGTCAGGAGGAAGATGGCTCCCTTGTCATGTATGTGCGGCCTGTATGCAGAGACCCCCACTAGGGTCTAACAACTGGCAACGAAGGGAAACGAAGACGAGCGGTGACATGCAGGTGGCACTCTGCAAAGAGGAGCGGGAACTGGAGAGGTTGACCCGCGGCAGTGATGGGCGAGTATAGCCCTGCAGGATGACGGATGCCGGCCAGGCATCACCAGCAAGAGTGACGGAGAAGCAGCAGAGGAGGGTGCGTGGAGCCCAGCAGTGAGCTACCCAACAGAGACAAGTGGAAGGAGCCCGGCAACACCGCAACTGGAGGCTGCAAGGACAGACCCAGAAGCAGTGGAGTGGAGGGACAGAGGTGCCCAGCAGTGTGGAGAAATGACAGCCCTGCGGGGCCAGCATCACGGAGGACGAGAAGGACAGAGGGTTGCACGAGCCCAGCAGTGAGTCGACGGGCCTGGTGTGCCCAGCAGTGGACCAGCGGACAGCAGTGCAGTGGGCGATGTCAAACAACAACGAAGATCACCCAGCTGCAAGGACAACAGCGCTATCGCGGCCAGACGGGAGCAGAATGCCCAGCAGCGAGGCCCACAGCGGAGGTATGGGCACGCCAAGACGGTGGCCCGTGTTCCCGCACACGAAGCGCACATGACCTGCGCAGCAGGAACGGAATTGCACAGGACGGTACCCAACACATATGTCCCTAAGCCCAGCGTGTGATGGATGTTACATCCGCCCTGCGTCCCGCTACGCGATGACGCAGGGTGCCCTAATAAAAGCCCCGCCCCCGAGCACGGGGGGCAGTTCCAGGGCAGACCTGCATTCCGTGTGCGTGTGATTATTTGCAGCTCCCACCGGAGCTGCGACATGAGGGCCTCGTGGCCTAATCTCACATCCATCCGGTCTCCCGGCGCCCAGGGCCGCAGAGACATGGAGTTAACAATGGCGACGAGGGTAACCACATCGAGCTCACACACTCGACGCTGCTGATGGTTTGCGGCCATCGCAAAAAAATTTTGGACACCCATTGGGGGGGCACAGGCATGTGACCCCCACCCAAAAAAAAAAAGATCCAAGGGAAAGCATTCCCGTTCCTAGCCCAAAACCACATTCGGCAGCCTGCCCAAATGGAATGGCGCAAGACTCTGCAGACGCATCCCAGGGGTCAGAAGATCCGGGAAAGGTCAGAGGAGGCCCAAACGCCGAGCCACGTCAACATAGGCAGCACGTGCACACATGTGGGTGCTCCGGATCTGGCCACTGCGGCCCAGGTGGGCACTCGGAGGGGCCGCCCAGGGTACAACACCGAGGTGAGGCAAGTGAGCAACTACGATGGCAACCAGAATGTCCACCCCCAGACCTGGCACACCATCAAGACTGGCAGCAAATTTGATGTCATCACCACAGGCCCACTCGCAAGGGAGCGCCTCAGGGCTGAGGCAGCCATTTGACCCTTTCACAGATCCGTCGTCAGTTGGCCCCAGGTGGCAGCTATGGATCCAGAAATTCGAAATGGCGATGGAATGCAAAGATATAACAACTGCCAGGAAAATGAGGTCCCATCTGCTGTTGAACATGGGGGATGAGGTACTGCGCATATTCAACTCGCTGAACGTTGACGATGGCCAGGACGCATACACAAGTGCGAAGGATGCCCTGGCGGCGCACTTCCTCCCCCAATTAAACCCGGACTATGAGACTTTCATATTCTGCACCACCATACAGGCAGAGGAAGAAACACTGGACGCCTATCACACACGGTTGAGGAAGCTAGCCATGTCCTGTGAATTTACGAATGTAGAAAAAGAAATCCAGAGGCAAGTCATTGATGGTATCCAGTCGGAAAAGCTGAGGGGGATGGTACTTGCTGAGAAAGGAATCTCCCTCCAACGGGTTCTCGAATTGGGTTGGCAAAGAGAACTGGCACACACCAGGGCTGCCAGCATGGGGGCAACGCTACACAAACTGCAACCTGCCCTCAACACAGCCATGGTGTCCCATGTCACCAACAGACAATCCACGAGAGACGAGTCCGGTGGCAGCTTCGCCCAGAACAGGTGGCAACCACGCGTCCCGGGTCCCACGGAGTGTGGATGGTGTGGCGGACCGCGACATGGGCGGCGGAACTGCCCTGCACAAGGCACCATATGCGGGGCGTGTGGCAGGAAGGACCACTATGCGAAGGTATGCCGGTCAGTGGGCACCCCGGCACAGCCCCCACAAAGTCCCCAAGAAAGGAGCGGGAACAAAAAGAAAAAGCAGGCCAGCGCAAGACGGGTCGAAGCAGCCAACTCCTCGACCGAGGAAGATGGCGATGATGTCCCAGGCTCACACCATGAAGCCAGCAAGGAACAAGGGAGAAAAGGACGGGAGGTCTACCTGGTATCGGCGCTGGATCAGGGGCATGCACCACAGAGAAAGAACCTCCGAAGGCGTAAATGCTTGGTGAACATTCAAGATCAGCAGGTTTGGATGACCATCGACACGGGGGCCTCCGTCAACGTCATGCCCATAAACATGTTCCAAACGTTACGACCCCAACTGGATCTGAAGGACACAGACACCCTGTTGTTCACGTACGGCAGCAGGAGGCCCCTACCAGTCGTCGGCAGATTCCGCACCACTCTAGTCCATGGCGACAACAAGCTATGGTTGAAGACCTACGTCGTGAAGGCAGGGATCGAATGCCTTTTGAGTGGGGACGCGGCAGAGGATCTGGGTCTGGTCAAATTCATCTGCCAAGTCGATGAAGTGTGAGAGGTCGAAAACATGTTGAAGCACTACCCCAGGCTGCAAAAGGGGATAGGGTGCCTGAAAGGGAAGACCATCAGGCTTCACATTGATGAATCTGTACAGCCGAAAGCAGTAAGACACAGGAGAACACCCTTCCACATGCGAGAACAGGTGGAAAAGGAACTAAAAGCGTTAGAAGAAGCCGGTATACTTGAGGAGGTGACTGGGCCGACACCATGGGTCTCCCCGATGGTAGTAACAAGAAAGCCCAAACAGCCCGGAAAAGTCCGGATCTGTATAGACATGCGTCTCCCGAACACTGCCATTAAGCGGGAGTGCCACATCACACCCACGCTAGACGAAATAGTGGCTGACCTCACAGGGTCGCGAGTGTTCTCCAAAGTGGACCTAAAAGCGGGATACCACCAGCTAAAACTTCACAGAGACTCTCGCTACATCACAACCTTCTCAACACATCTGGGGCTGCGGAGGTACAAACGGCTGAGCTTTGGGATCTCGTCTGCGGCTGAAGTTTTTCAACAGACCATCCAAGAAGTCATCCGGGACATACCTGGTGTCCTCAACGTGAGCGACGATATCTTGATTCACGCCCACGACAGGGAAGAACACTTCAAAAGGCTCCGGACCTTACTGGACAGGTTGGAAGACGCTGGACTGACCGTACATAAGGAGAAGTGTGAGTTTCTCAAATCTGAAATTACATTCTTTGGATACAAATTCAGCAGCACCGGCATCTCCCCGGACCCCCAGAAGGTTGCGGACATTCAAGCGGCAAGCCCACCACTGACACCCACAGAAGTGCGCAGTTTCCTGGGCATGGCCACCTACTGCGGCAGGTTCATCCGCAATCTGGCCACACTTTCAGAGCACCTACGCGAGCAGACCAAACTAAACACCAGGTGGGAATGGGGGCAGGAGTGCCAGGAGGCTTTCGAGAACATTAAAGAGTCCCTGTCCGTCGACACGAAGATGGCGTATTATGACACCGAGCTCCTGACGGAACTGTTCATGGACGCGAGCCCCGTAGGATTGGGGGACATCCTCATGCAGGTCACCAGAGAGGGGGAGAAAAGGCCCATCGCATACGCCTCAAGAGCTCTCACGATGACGGAACAGCGGTACTCTCATATCGAGAAGGAGGCCATTGCTGTGCTATGGGGTGTCGCCACTTCCATCTATACCTCTACGGACGGAGATTCACGGCGATCACAGATCACAAACCCCTGCTGCCAATCTTCATGGGCACGTCGTCACACCCGCCGGCACGGATCACCAAATGGTTGCTACACCTCCAGCAGTACAATTTTGAGCTGGCGTAGCAGCCGGGGAGTGAAAACCCGGCAGATTTTCTCTCAAGGCACCCGCGAGCGGCAACCTCACAAGAAGTCCAAGTGGCTGAAGAGACCGAGGAGCACATATGCCAGGTGGTGCGAGCCACGAGGCCCAAGGCGGTCAGCATTGAGGATATCGAGTCGGAGACCCACAAAGACCCCTGCTGTGACATCGTGAAAGACGCCATCCTCTCGGGCGACTGGAAAACCTTCATGAAGAACACCCACAACAGGACAGTCGAGGCGAAAGTCTTTCTATCCGGGATGTTCACCGTGAGACAAGACTTATCGATCACCGAAAGCGGACTGATACTCAGGGGAAACCGAATTGTCATCCTGCCGAGCCTACAAGGGAGAATAGTGGCCCTGGCCCATGAAGGACATCAAAGGATGGCGCGAACAAAAGCTCGGATCAGGAACCGGGTGTGGTTCCCACAGATTGACAAACAGGTCGAACACCTGATAAGCACCTACCTACCCTGCCAAATAACCGGAGTCCTGCCTGAACCGGAACCAATTCAGTCAGCGGACCGTGGCTGTGGCCGGTGGGATGCCATCAGCATCGACTTCTGTAAACTTCGAGAAGGCCTGCATCTCTTGGTGGCTATCGACGACCACTCACGATACCCCGAGGTCGAGATAATGGAATCCACAGCAGCGGAGGTGGTCATCCCTGCCATCGAAAAATTTTTCGCTACCCATGGTCTACCAACCACCATCAAGAGCGACAATGACCCCCCTTTCCAAGGGGAGGAATTCAAACAGTATTTGCAAGAACTAAATATCAAGTACCACCACATCATGCTGAGATGGCCCCAGGCAAATAGCGATGTGGAACGCTTCATGAGGACCCTGAACAAAGTACTGAGGGTGTCGAAGGCAAACGCCAGCCCGTGGAAAATTGACCTGTACCGGTTTCTGAGGAATTACCGGGTCACCCCACACAGCACGACAGGTGTCCCGCCAGCCGACCTCATGTACGGCACCGTTATAAAGTCATCGATCCCCCTTCACTCCAGCAAGACACCGGATGAGGTCAATCAGGAGCGCACTGAGAGAAGGAGAACGAGTGCTAATGCACACATGAGTGCGAAAAGAAGGGCGAAACCATCCGACCACCATGTGGGCAACCAGGTGGTCATGCTGCGAAATCCAACAAGGTCCAAACTGGATACCCGATACGAGGAGTGCCCGTGGACCGTCAGTGCGAGACATGGGACCATGGTGACGGTGACGAGAGGATTCTGCCAGGTGACACGAAACTCATCATGGTTCAAGGGGGTACCATGCAACTTGTGGACCAATGGCGAAGGCCACCAGGACGATGAAGCATCTCAGTCCAACGAGGAAGAGCCCGCGCCCCTCCAGGACGATGCAGCAGCGGGTGACAGAACATGGGAGCAGTGGGGCGAGCCGGACATGGGTGAGCCGGACAGAGAAGGTGAGCCACCCAATGGGTCAGTGGGGGTCAGCCCTAGAAGAGGGCGATATGGTTTAAGGACTGCTACGAGACCGCCCGCCAGGCTTAAAGACTATGGGCCTCATTACATGGAAGGCGGAGGACTAAGGTGCTATTAGCACCTTGGTCCATGCCGGTAAAATACCGGCACCGCCTTGGTGGAAAGGGGAATTACCGCCCCATTCCAAGGTTGGCGGGGTGGTAATTCCCCCTTCCACCACTGCCCTTCCCCATTCCCATTTTTGCCCCATAGGGCTTAATGGGAATGGGGAAGGTGCTAATTACGGCACCGCAATTTTGCGGTGCCGTAATTAGCACCAAGGTCCCTTAGCGGGTTAGTTTTTAACGCCTGCAAAAAGCAGGCGTTAAAGCACCAACCTGCTAAGGGACCTCGTAGTAAGGAGGTAATGGTTAACGGTCACCGTTACCATTAACGGTGACCGTTAACCATTACCGCCTTCCGTATAATGAGGCCCTATGTATGTTAGGCGCCCCCCGGTGGACTGTTTGTAAGGAGGGTCCTGGTATATGAACAGTTAATAGTATTCGTTTTGATTTGAAGTTTATTGCACATGTTTGGTTAAAGTTAACTTTGTTTGAAATAAAGGAGGAATGTTACATCCCAGGGCCGCAGAGGCACAGTTAACAATGGAGGACCGCCGTGGGCAAACAGCGTGGGAAGCCCAGCAGCCCGTGCCCGAAAAGGAAATTGAGGAATAAAGAGAAGGTCAGGAGGAAGATGGCTCCTGTGTCATGTATGTGCGGCCTGTATGCACTAGGGTCTAACACCTTTTGATTTTCTAATAGTTCCTGCTCTGCACCCTCTTCGACTCATTGGCGCTTTTCTGTTTGGGGTTTATCATAGTCACAGTGAATGACACTCTGCCGTGATCTGGCCAGATACATGGCGTGGTCTTGTAACCACTTGTCTCTAGGTTGTGTATAACCAACCAGTAGAGTTGATTGCCATTTGCCATGATAGGGTCTGAGTCCATGACCCTGAAATGGATGTTATTCAGGGCCTTATCAAGGTAGATACATTCCTTATTTATCCTTAGGACTCCGCGGCCATCGATTGAAATCACCCAACACCAAGGTGGCGGGCTGTTATCTGATCATGTGTGTTTCACATGTAGGACTTTGCAGCCAATACATACCGTTTTGCACGGAAACACATGGATGGATTCCCTAATTATCATGGTGACCCCCCACCCTCCCACTGCCGAGACTCTCTATTTGTGTAATGGATGGTGTAACCCCCCGGATCGCAATCGCACATGGTAGGCCTATGGGGTCCTGCAGCCATGTTTCCGTAATGCATGTAATGTCTAGTCCTTCTTCGAGAATAAGATCATGGATGCACAAGGCATGTTTGTTCATAGACCGGGTATTCAGTAAACAAACATTGAGTTCTTTTACAAAAATTGTCTTGGGAGGTGTGACTGGTCTAGATGTTTTTTTGCGTTTTATTGGTTTTCTGTTTTTATGAAGGCTGCTTGTCTCCGTGTTCCGTGCCCTGGAGTACCGTCCCCTATGCATAATGCAGTAGGATACTTCGTGTGGCTGTAGCCTAACTCCATCCATGGCCTGCTGCACGATTTTCTGTACTGTTTCCATGTGCTGTAGGCCTTGGGGTTCGAACAACACTTCACCTGCGTTGTTTATACCCATTCTTACCGTTACAGTCGGGATGGGCTGCTAGGACATGGATGGACCAAGATGTCAGACCGCGGACGCCACGGACCGCGAGGACTGGCGAAGACCGGCTTGGCTGTTGAAGCGCCGGCACTGAAGCA
Source organism: Ambystoma mexicanum (assembly GCF_040938575.1). Lineage (NCBI taxonomy): Eukaryota > Metazoa > Chordata > Amphibia > Caudata > Ambystomatidae > Ambystoma > Ambystoma mexicanum. The sequence goes on from NC_090934.1 coordinate 33,790,562, forward strand.
CCTGGCGTTTCTTTTTAAGCCAGGGTGGGACTTCTGGGTCATGTAGTCCTGGTAAGCAAGGCACGCAATGTGCTGGTGCCTCCCACAGCTGTAAAGAATGAGGAAGGCTGAAGAGCTAAGGTGTAGCTTTACTCACTTGTGCTGCTGGGTTCTCAGGAATCTCCCGGACCCGTACCTCACAGCCTTACATGGGGATTTACCCCTTCTCAGGGATCACCTGGGTCTGTACCTCACAAGTGTTCCCTGGGGCTTTACCCCTTTCTCAGGGATCTCCTGGGTCTGTACCTCACAAGCCTTCGCTGTGGCTTTACCCCTTCTCAGGGATCTCCTGGGTCTGTACCTCACAAGTCTTCCCATAGTCTTTACCCCTTCTCAGGGAAATCCTGGGTCTGTACCTCACAAGCCTTCCCTGGTGCTTTTCCCCTTCTCAGGGTTCTCCTCGGTCTGTACCTTACAAGCCTTCCCTGGGGATGTACCTCTTCCCAGGAGCCTGTACCATCACAAGCCCTTCTTGGGGACCTGCTAGGCTATACCCTCACAAGCTCTCCCTGGGGCTTTACCCCTTTTCAAAGAACTCCAGTGTCCATAACTCAGAAGCCTTCCCTGGGGCTTTACCCCTTCTCAGGGATCTCCTGTACTGTACCCACAAGCCCTCCCTGGGTATTTACCCCTGCTTGGGGATCTCCTGGGTCTGTACCTCACAAAACCTCCCTGGGGCTCTACCCCTTCTCGGGAATCTCCAGAGTCCGGACCTCACAAGCCTACCCAGGGGCTTTAGCCCTGCTCAGGGATCTCCTGGGTCTGTACATCATAAGCCTTCCCTGTTGCTTTAGCCCCTTCTCAGGAATCTCCTGGACCTGTACCTCACAAGGCCATCTCCTTGGTCTGTATCTCACAAGCCTTAGCTGGGGCTTTACTCCTTCTCGGGAATCTCCTGGGTCTGTACCTCACAAAGCTTCCCTGGGGCTTTACCCCTTCTCGGGAATCTCCTGGGTCTGTACCTCACAAAACTTCACTGGGGCTTTACCCCTTTCTCAGGAATCTCATGGACCTATACCTCACAAGTCCATCTCCTCGGTCTGTATCTCACAAGCCTTCCCTGGGGCTTTACCCCTTCTCAGGGATCTCCTTTGTCTGTACCTTACTAGCCTCCCTTTGGGCTTTACCCCTTCTCAGTGATCTCTTAGGTCTGTACCACACAAGCCTTCTCTGTGGCTTTCACCCTTCTCAGGGACCTACTGGGTCTGTACCACTGTAGATGAGCAGGCTATCTCTAGTTCCCGCCCCTAACCTCCATCATACTGGAACAGTAGGAGAAGAGCTCTATGTGGGACACCAGGTATCATCCCAATAACGCATCAAGTGTTTAAGAGATGATATGCACTCATCCAACCGTATCGAATGTACCCTCGCACTGAGAGGGTGGAAGGATGTGTGCCCACACCATTGGCTATCATAGAGCTATAAGTGAAATCTGACAAGAGCAGAGTGACGTCATAGAAACACTTGTATATGAGCGCGACACAAATAAAATATCATATCATATCATAGAAGAAAGATACTGAAACGATATGCAAATACTCAAAGAATAAGGATTTAACTGAAGAAACAAGAGAAACATGTAATCGACTGTGAACAAATCATATATGCAAAGAAGATAAAGTAACCTGCTGATTAATAAATGTATAAGGTAGATGAGACATATAGAAGCTTGCCGCCGAGGAAAACATAACGTGGCTAGACTGCCCATGATGGAAAGATGGACGTCAGGCTCGTATCAAAGCCAATCAAGCTACCTCTGAGTCAGACCCAGGCTGCAGAGTCAGAAGACGCGGGAAAAACAGCTTTTTGTAAGGAATAAAGAGGAGTCTAATGGCCTGGGATCAAGGATACTGCTTCAAGGAATCATTGCAAGGGCAGACAAAAGCATAAGCCATGTACGTAAGACATATTTCTGTTCAATTAAGCGTAAGAGATAACATCTTCAAGAGTCAAGTATTAGACAATTAAATATGCGGAAAACCCATGTAAGATGGAGTGAGCAAGTCTCTAGAGGCCAAGAAGGGTAATGACACCCAATTCAATTGAATCAAATAGCAGTAAATACAAAGTCGAGATGGACACATTTGTGGTCTCCTAACACGAGATTCAGAAGTTGAAAACAAGGGCTATTCATTAAACCCAAATGAATAAAATAGTGTGCCTACACTCCCTTGAATGTCCCAGAACAGAGAGCAGGCTTCGAGGTCAACTACAAAAGATACAAAAGAAAAGCCTTGGCTTGCTGCCTGACTGATGAGGGACGATGGACTAAATGGGGAAGTGGGGAGTAGTCTGACATTGCGAGCGGCACCTGAGTTTCTTTTTGCTCACGTGCTACTTACGAGCCGAAAGTCCAAGGTTGGGAAAGCATGCCAACCAATCAGAGGATCTATGTAGCAACATGCTATACAATGTTGTAAAGACCAACCCGCTGCCATTTTTCTGCTATAATGAGTATCATACGTATTAAGAGGTGGTTCAAGGCGTACCCACCAGATAAGGGGCAGCCAATGAAGTTATTAACACTTATATATGCTATCGGTATATATGTTCCCTAACCAACCCTCCCTTCAATAGGAGCACCCCAGGACAGGAGGGATGCTAGGGCTGAGGACGGAAGTACCTCAGGACTGGAGGGGTGCTAGGGCAGAGGACGGGAGTACCCCATGACAGGAGGGATGCTAGGGCAGAGGACGGGAGTACCCCATGACAGGAGGGATGCTGGGGCAGAGGATAGGAGTTCCCCATGACAGAAGGGTTGCTAGGGCAGAGGACGGGAGCACCCAGGATAGGGCAGAGGACAAGGGTACCCCATGATAAGAGGGATGCTAGGGCAGAAGACGAAGTACCCCAGGACTGGAGGGATGCTAGTGCAGGGGACGGGAATACCCCAGGACTGAAGCAATGCTAGGGCAGAGGAATGCTAGGGCAGAGGACAGGAGTACCCCAGGACTGGAGGGATGCTAGGGCAGAGGATGTGAGTACCCCATGATGACTGGAGGGATGCTAGGGCAGAAGATGGAGTACCCCATGATGACTGGAGGTATGCTAGAGCAGAGGACAGAGTAACACAGGACAGGAGAGATTCTAGGGCAAAGGACTGAGTACCCCAGGACTGGAGGGATGCTAGGGCAGAGGATGTGAGTACCTCAGGACTGGAGGGATGCTAGGGCAGAGGAAAGGAGTACCCCAGAACTATAGGGATGCTAGGACAGAGGACGGGAGTACCCCAGAACTGGAGGCATGCTAGGGTAGAAGACGGAGTACCCCAGAACTGGAGGGATGCTAGGGCAGAGGACGAGAGTACCCTAGGACTGGGGGATGCTAGGGCAGAGGATGGGAGTACCCCAGGACTGGAGGGATGCTAGGGCAGAGGACGGGAGTACCCCAGGACTGAAGCAATGCTAGGGCAGAGGAATGCCAGGGCAGAGGACGGGAGTACCCCAGGACTGAAGCAATGCTTGGGCAGAGGAATGCTAGGGCAGAGGACGAGAGTACCCCAGGACTGAAGCAATGCTAGGGCAGAGGAATGCTAGGGCAGAGGATGGGAGTACCCCAGGACTGGAGAGATGCTAGGGCAGCGGACGGGAGTACCCCAGGACTGGAGGGATGCTAGTGCAGGGGACGGGAATACCCCAGGACTGAAGCAATGCTAGGGCAGAGGAATGCTAGGGCAGAGGATGGGAGTACCCCAGGACTGGAGTGATGCTAGGGCAGAGGATGGGAGTACTCTAGTACTGGAGGGATGCTAGGGCAGAGGCGGGAGTACCCCAGGACTGGAGTGATGCTAGGGCAAAGGACGGGACTACCCCAGGACTGGAGGGATGCAAGGGCAGAGGACGGGAGTACCCCATGACAGACAGTAGGGATGCTAGGGCAGTGGACGGGAGTACCCCAGGACTGAAGGGATGCTAGGCTAGATGACGAGAACCCCAGGACTGGAGGGATGCTAAGGCAGAGGACAGGAGTACCCCAGGACTGGAGCGATGCTAGGACAGCGGACGGGAGTACCCCAGGACTGAAGGAATGCTAGGGCAGAGGACGGGAGTAGCACAGGACTGAAGGTGCTGCAACAGAAGAGTATCCCCACAGTGGCAGTTCTGTTACTGTCAGTCTGTTTTGTCCCCTCCGTTTCTTATCCCTCTCCACTCCACAAACAGTTTTTTATAGCCTAATACCAACCTCGGCATTCACTTTAGGTCAAGGGAGGGGGGACTTGCTTTGTGGGGAAAATTGAGGAGTACATATGCCACCTTTTAGTTTGGACCATTAGGTGGCGCTAAAGCACTACGATAAGCCAGAACTATTGCCTTAGAGTACAGGTATGGAGAAATGGCATAGGAATAGGGACACACAAGTTGTGGGTTTTGTTTGGTTACTTGCCCGCCCATTGACTGCTCATGGCCATGCAATTCCCTATGGCCATTCCTGCCCCTACCCGCACAAATCACCTCCTCATATGAACTTTTTGAGTTCACTTTAATCAGGTCTTACCATAAAACATTGCACTGAAGCTGCCTGTCGGTGTTTTTTCAAAGCAGTCTTCTGAGAGTTCATGATTTTATTGGAGCTGTTAAACCGCTATTGGTGTAATACAAACTTCTTAACCAGGTCTGCCTCTAGCCACTCGATTTACAACCACTACGTGTGTCCTTCACTGAAATCCTTTTACAAACAAGGCTTGATTACGTATTAGGCATTTGCCAGGCACTGTTATTAGATGCCCAGGTACTCGCACCTGCTACCATCAATAGCCAGTTAACACCACTACCGCAGTGCTTGGCAAGTGCCTTTCCCATGCCTTCACAAAAGCCCAAACTGTTGGCATTGCCAATGCTTGTTTCATTCCGGCTCTTCACCTCACCAACCTCCCTTTGCTTTTACAAATATTTTGACCCATCTGACTCAGCACCAGGTGAGGAGGGCGGGGAATTCCATGTGTGGTCTTTGGACGCGCATGCTGTGGGGGCGGGGCCCCTGGGAGAGGAGATCAGAGACTCTGGCTCCAGGCACAGTCACGTGACGCACACATGCAGAGTCCCTGCAGGCCCTACTGAGCCGCGCACCTGTGCAGGTAGAGTTAGGCTCCAGCCTGCTCTCAGTCTGCTCCCAGCCTGCCCAGGGGAAATGAGCACCTGGCACTCTCAAATCTCTGAACCAACATCTTTATGCCCACCAAAGCCCTAAGCACTTAGCTTAGGGGTCTGAGGGGAGTCCCTAGTCAGTCCTTGCTTGTGCCTGGTCTGCCAATGCCTCTATTAGAGAGAAAGAGCAAGAGAGTGACAGAGCGAGAGAGGGGGAGAGAGAAAGGGGAAAAGAGAGAAAGAGGGAGAGAGAAGAGAAGAGAGTGACAGAGCGAGAGAGGGGGAGAGGGAAATGGGAGAAGAGAGAAAGAAGGAGAGAGAAGAGAAGAGAGTGAAAGAGCGAGAGAGGGGGAGAGGGAAAGGGGAAAAGAGAGAAAGAGGGAAAGAGAAGAGAAGAGAGTGACAGAGCGAGAGAGGGGGAGAGGGAAAGGGGAGAAGAGAGAAAGAAGGAGAGAGAAGAGAAGAGACTGACAGAGCGAGAGAGGGGGAGAGGGAAAGGGGAAAAGAGAGAAAGAGGGAGAGAGAAGAGAAGAGAGTGACAGAGCGAGAGAGGGGGAGAGGGAAAGGGGAAAAGAGAGAAAGAGGGAGAGAGAAGAGAAGAGAGTGACAGAGCGAGAGAGGGGGAGAGGGAAAGGGGAGAAGAGAGAAAGAAGGAGAGAGAAGAGAAGAGACTGACAGAGCGAGAGAGGGGGAGAGGGAAAGGGGAAAAGAGAGAAAGAGGGAGAGAGAAGAGAGGAGAGTGAAAGAGCGAGAGAGGGGGAGAGGGAAAGGGGAAAAGAGAGAAAGAGGGAGAGAGAAGAGAGTGAAAGAGCGAGAGAGGGGGAGAGGGAAAGGGGGAAAGAGAAAGAGGGAGAGAGAAGAGAGTGACAGAGCGAGAGAGGGGGAGAGGGAAAGGGGAGAAGAGAGAAAGAAGGAGAGAGAAGAGAAGAGACTGACAGAGCGAAAGAGGGGGAGAGGGAAAGGGGAAAAGAGAAAGAGGGAGAGAGAAGAGAAGAGAGTGACAGAGCGAGAGAGGGGAGAGGGAAAGGGGAGAAGAGAGAAAGAAGGAGAGAGAAGAGAAGAGACTGACAGAGCGGGAGAGGGGGAGAGGGAAAGGGGAAAAGAGAGAAAGAGGGAGAGAGAAGATAAGAGAGTGACAGAGCGAGAGAGGGGGAGAGGGAAAGGGGAAAAGAGAGAAAGAAGGAGAGAGAAGAGAAGAGAGTGAAAGAGCGAGAGAGGGGGAGAGGGAAAGGGGAAAAGAGAGAAAGAGGGAGAGAGAAGAGAAGAGAGTGACAGAGCGAGAGAGGGGGAGAGGGAAAGGGGAGAAGAGAGAAAGAAGGAGAGAGAAGAGAAGAGACTGACAGAGCGAGAGAGGGGGAGAGGGAAAGGGGAAAAGAGAGAAAGAGGGAGAGAGAAGAGAAGAGAGTGACAGAGCGAGAGAGGGGGAGAGGGAAAGGGGAAAAGAGAGAAAGAGGGAGAGAGAAGAGAAGAGAGTGACAGAGCGAGAGAGGGGGAGAGGGAAAGGGGAGAAGAGAGAAAGAGGGAGATAGAAGAGAAGAGAGAGGGAGAAGGGAAGGAGAAGAGAGAGGACAGGTGGTGAGAGAGGGAGAATACGAGATGGGAAAAGAGTGAGAAAAATGGAGACTTGTGGGAGAGACAGCTGCAATGTGAGAAAGTGAGACAGAAGTTATTTGCCGAGACCAGTCATAGGTGGAGGGAGACTGGGGGGAGGGGTGAAAAGATTGCATTACTTTGTTATGTATGCCTTGTCATACCTTGCTGTGCAATGTTGTGTTGCTATGTGCGCCCACCCTTCTATCTTATACTGCACTGTTCCCAGGACTTCCACTGAAGTTCTGCTTCCAGGTGTCCCACTGCAGTTCTGCTCCCAGGTGGCCCGCTGCAGTTCTGCTCCCAAGTGGTCCTCTGCAGTTTTGCTCCCAGGTGTACCGCTGCAGTTCTGCTCCCAGGTGTCCCACTAGAGTTCTGCTCCCAGGTGTCCCACTGCAGTTCTGCTCCCAGGTGTCCCACTGCAGTCAGTTCTGCTCCCAGATGTCCCACTGCAGTTCTGCTCCCAGGTGTCCCACTGCAGTTCTGCTCCCAAGTGGCCCGCTGCAGTTTTGCTCCCAGATGTACTGCTGCAGTTCTGCTCCCAGGTGTCCCACTGCAGTTCTGCTCCCAGGTGTCCCACTGCAGTTCTGCTCCCTGGTGTCCCACTGCAGTCAGTTCTGCTCCCAGATGTCCCACTGCAGTTCTGCTCCCAGGTGTTCCACTGCAGTTCTGCTCCCAGATGTCCCACTACAGTTCTTCTTCCAGGAATCCCCCTGCAGTTCTTTTCTCAGTTTTCCAGCTACTGTTCTGCTCCCAGGTGGCCCGCTGCAGTTCTGCTCCCAAGTGGCCCGCTGCAGTTTTGCTCCCAGGTGTACCGCTGCAGTTCTGCTCCCAGGTGTCCCACTGCAGTTCTGCTCCCAGGTGTCCCACTGCAGTTCTGATTCCAGGTGTCCCACTGCAGTTCTGCTCCCAGGTGTCCCACTGCAGTCAGTTCTGCTCCCAGATGTCCCACTGCAGTTCTGCTCCCAGGTGTCCCACTGCAGTTCTGCTCCCAGATGTCCCACTACAGTTCTTCTTCCAGGAATCCCCCTGCAGTTCTTTTCTCAGTTTTCCAGCTACTGTTCTGCTCCCAGGTGGCCCGCTGCAGTTCTGCTCCCAAGTGGCCCGCTGCAGTTTTGCTCCCAGGTGTACCGCTGCTGTTCTGCTCCCAGGTGTCCCCGCTGCAGTTCTCCTCCCAGGAGTCCTGTTGCAGTTCTGCTACCAAGTGTCCTGCTGCAGTTCTGCTACTAAGTGTCCCACTGAAGTTCTGCTCCCAGGTGTCCCACTTCAGTTCTGCTCCCAGGTGTCCCGCTGCAGTTCTGCTCCCAGGTGTCCCACTGCAGTTCTGCTCTGAGGTCTCCTGCTGCAGTTCTGCAGTTGGTTGAGCCGCTGCAGTTCTGCAGCCAAATATCCCACTGCAGTTCTCCTCCCAGGAGTCCTGTTGCAGTTCTGCTCCCAGGTGGCATGCTGCAGTTCTGCTCCCAAGTGTCCTGCTGCAGTTCTGCTCCCAGGTGTCCCACTGCAGTTCTGCTTCCAGGTATCCCAATGCAGTTCTGCTCCCAGATGTCCCACTGTAGTTCTTCTTCAGGAATCCCGCTGCAGTTATTTTCTCAGCTTTCCAGCTACTGTTCTGCTCCCAGGTGGTCCGCTGCAGTTCTGCTCCCAAGTGGCCCGCTGCAGTTTTGCTCCCAGGTGTACCGCTGCAGTTCTACTCCCAGGTGTCCCACTGCAGTTCTGCTCCCAGGTGTCCCACTGCAGTTCTGCTCCCAGGTGTCCCGCTGCAGTTCTGCTCTGAGATCTTCTGCTGCAGTTCTGCTGTTGGGTGAGCCGCTGCAGTTCTGCAGCCAAGTGCCCCGCTGCAGTTCTCCTCCCAGGAGTCCTGTTGCAGTTCTGCTACCAAGTGTCCTGCTGCAGTTCTGCTACTAAGTGTCACACTGCAGTTCTGCTCACAGGTGTCCCACTGCAGTTCTGCTCTGAGGTCTCCTGCTGCAGTTCTGCTGTTGGGTGAGCCACTGCAGTTCTCCAGCCAAGTGTCCTGCTGCAGTTCTCCCAGGAGTCCTGTTGCAGTTCTGCTACTAAGTGTCCCACTGCAGTACTGCTCCCAGGAGTCCCGCTGCAGTTTTGCTCCCAGGTGTCCTGCTACAATTCTGCTACTAAGTGTCCCACTACAGTTATTCTCCCAGGAGTCCCACTGCAGTTCTGCTCTCAGGTGTCCCACTGCAGTTCTCTTTGCAGGAGTCCTGTTGCAGTTCTGTTACTAACTGTCCCACTGCAGTTCTGCTCTGAGGTCTCCTGCTGCAGTTCTGCTGTTGGGTGAGCGGTTGCAGTTCTGCAACCAAGAGTCTCACTGCAGTTCTGCTACCAAGTACCCTGCTGCAGCTCTGCTACCAAGTGTCCTGCTGCAGTTCTGCTACATGCATCCCAATGTGCTTCTGCCCCCAGGTATTCCTCTGCAGTTCTACTTCTAGTTGACCCACATCAGTTTTGCGCCTAGGTGCCCTACCGCAACTCTGCTACTAAGTGGTCCCACTGCAGTTCTGCTACCAGGTGCCCCGCTGCAGCTCTGTTACCAAGTGTCCTGCTGCAGTTCTGCTACATGCATCCCAATGTGCTTCTGCCCCCAGGTATTCCTCTGCAGTTCTACTTCTAGTTGACCCACATCAGTTTTGCGCCTACTCCTGCCCTGGCTGACTTTAGCAACCACTCCTTCTCCTCTGGAGTCTTCCCACCCCCCCTCAAGCACTCCCTTGTGCACCCTCTTCTTAAGAAACCCTCCTCCGACCCCTCCTGCCCGGCTAACTATCGCCCAATCTCCATCACTCCCTTCCTGGGCAAGCTCCTGGAGAAACTGGCCATCTCCCAGCTTAACCTCCATGCTGAATCTGTTGGTAGTCTTCATGACCATCAATCTGGCTTCAGAGCTGCCAGAAGCACGGAAACTGCTCTCCTGAACATCCGTGAGGACCTGCTCTTGAACCTCGACTCCAACACTCCGTGTGTTCTCATTCTGCTCGATCTCTCTTCTGCCTTTGACACTGTCAACCATGCCATCCTGCTCAACCGTCTCCGTGATAACCTGGGTATCACTGGTCAGGCTCTGGCATGGCTGACATCCTTCCTCTCCAATCGTCCCTCCCAGGTCCAACTGGGGTCCTTCCTCTCTGACATCTTTTTCTCCACCTGTGGTGTCCCCCAGGGATCCAATCTCTCTCCCTGGCTGTTCAACCAGTATCTGGCACTACTAGCCCACCGCATCGCCGCTCTCTGCCCCAACTTTCAGTGCTATGCGGACGATACCCAGGTCATTTTCAGGCTACCCTCGGCCTCCTCCTCTCCTTCCCTCATCTCTGACTGTCTGTCTGCTATCCAGGAATGGTGTGCCGCCAATGAACTCTGCCTTAATGCCAGTAAGACTGAGATTCTACTCATCGGCACACCCACTCCCTCCTTCCCTGCTGCTCTCTGGCCGGCCTCTCTTGGCCCTCTTCCTGCACCTACCTGCAAGGCAAAAAACCTCGGGGTCACCTTCGACTCCACACTCTCCTTCTCTCCTCATATATCTGACGTCTCTAAGAAGTCACACTACCAGCTGCACCTCCTCAGAGGTATTCTTCCCTTCCTCTCCTTCCCCCAGAAGCTCACTGTCTCCCGAGCCCTGGTTCTCTCAAAGCTGGACTACTGTAACAACCTCTATCTTAATCTGCCTGCCTCCACTCTCCGCCCTCTGCAACTCATCCAGAACAGAACTGCGAGACTTGTCCTTGGCCTCAAGCCCAGGGACCGTATCTCTCCAGGACTGAAATCTCTACACTGGCTCCCAGTGGCTGCGAGGATAAAGTTCAAAACCCTCTGCATTGTCCACAAGGCCTTCTGGGGCCTGGGGCCTAAATACCTTCAACTCTCTCTTCCCAAATATCTTCCTTCCCGAGCCCTTCGCTCATCCGTCTCCAACTCCCTCAGGGTCAGCCGCTTCTCGAAGCAACGAGCTGGTGGTAGATCTCTCTCCGCGGCAGGGGCCTCTCTCTGGAACAGCCTTCCTGCCTCCCTGAAATTTGAGGAGAACCATCTCCAGTTCCGGAAGCACCTCAAAACCTTCCTCTTTGCTTCTGCTTTCTCTCTCCCTCTCCCCTGCTAAATTCTACACTGAAATTGCACTGAATCTGCAACTGGGCCACTCTCACCGACCTCGGTCCTGGTCCCAGCCACTCTCCTCTTGCACTGCCTCCCTGGCAACCCCTGCACTGCGGGACTGTCTCTGTATCCCTACAGCCCCTCCTTCCCAGCACTTGTCTGCACTTACCCTGCACTTGCCACCAGCTGGCCCTTTTCTTGTACTGCACTTCCCCCTCCCCTTCCCCTTGCACTTCTCCCTTCCCCCTACCCCTGCACTTGCGCGATCTGAATGACACCTGGCCTAGTAGGATCGTTGTCTGTCCTCCCCTTGTTTCCCCCCTCCCTGCCTCGTCGCGCCTTGAAATACTTGTGTATAGGCGCGTTACAAATGCCATATCATATCATAGTTGACCCACCGCAGTTCTGCTACTGAGTGGTCCCACTGCAGTTCTGCTCCCAGGCGTCCCACTGCAGTTCTGCTACTAAGAAGGTTGCTCCATCTGCCTTTGCTTCTATAGAAGAACAATTATTGACTCCCTGCCTTCAACTTCTGATGCTGGAGAGCTTGTACATCAATAGCAACAGTTCATGGCGCAAGGCATTGATATGCTGACACCAGAGAGAGCCAGGACTGTTAAAACAGAGGTAAAAAAGAACGCATGGCTCTCTCTCTGAGGACATTATAAAATTACGACAGGTCAAGCGAGCTTGTGAGAGGGCGTGGCGCACAGACCAAACTTCAGACAACAAAATTGCTCACAAATTAGCTGCTGACCATTATAAAAAGGCGATTTTTCAGGCTAATCAGTTTACTTGTAAGTCAATGGAAGTGAAAGGCAACTCTAGCTCTAAAGAGCTCTTTGCTCTTCTGAAAAAGCTGGAGGGTAACAAGAATAATGCAGTTATTGAGAAGAATGATTCTTGGTGTCAATAGTTTCAAAATGCAATGATGGACAAACTATCGATCAATCAGTCGAACATTCGGAAGAGGCCATCCCTGTACGAACTCTCGATCCATCAGTCGAACATTCGGAAGAGACCATCCCTGTAAGAACTCTCGATCCATCAGTCGAACATTCGGAAGAGGCCATCAGTCGAAAATTCGGAAGAGACCATCCCTGTACGAACTCTCCATCCATCAGTCGAACATTCGGAAGAGACCATCCCTGTAAGAACTCTCGATCCATCAGCCGAACATTCGGAAGGGACCATCCCTGTACGAACTCTCGATCCATCAGCCGAACATTCGGAAGGGACCATCCCTGTACGAACTCTCGATCCATCAGCCGAACATTCGGAAGGGACCATCCCTGTACGAACTCTCGATCCATCAGTCGAACATTCGGAAGAGACCATCCCTGTAAGAATGCCTGGCTTCCACTGTAGGCCCCATTGCTCCTACATCACTGGAAGAGTCCCCTTGCTTCATCTTTAAGCAGGTCTCGGAATCCCAAGTTTATAACATCATCAAAGGCATGAAGCCCACATCCTGCACGGGGGATATCTTCCTGGCTGAGATGGTCAAAGACCCTCTAGACGTCCTACTTCCTTTCATTAACAAGCTGGTTAAGGCCTAATTTCTAGCACATGCCATCCCTGCTCCATTGAAGGAAGCTTGGATTATTCCACTCTTAGAAGAACATTGGACCCTGCAGTGGCGAACAACTATCGCCAATAACTTAGCTTACAAAGCTTAGCTACTCGGTACCCCACTGCAGTTCGGCTCCCAAGTGTTGGTTCTGCTATTAGGAGTCCCACTGAAGCTCTGCTCCCAAGTGTCTGTTCTGCTACTAGGAATCCCACTGCAGTTCTGCTCCCAAGAGCTGGTTCTGCTATTAGGAGTCCCACTGCAGCTCTGCTCCCAAGAGCTGGTTCTGCTATTAGGAGCCCCAGCGCAGTTCTGCTCCCAAGTGTCTGTTCTGCTACTAGGAATCCCACTGCAGTTCTACTCCCAAGAGCTGGTTCTGCTATTAGGAGTCCCACTGCAGCTCTGCTCCCATGTGGTCGTTCTGCTATTAGGAATCCCACCGCAGTTCTGCTCCCAAGTGTTGGCTCTGCTATTAGGAGTCCCACTGAAGCTCTGCTCCCAAGTGTCTGTTCTGCTATTAGGAGTCCCACTGCAGTTCCGCTGCCAAGTGTCTGTTCTGCTATTAGAAGTCCAACTGCAGTTCTGCTCCCAAGTGTCCGTTCTGCTATTAGGAGTCCCACTGCAGTTCTACTCCCAAGAGCTGGTTCTGCTATTAGGAGTCCCACTGCAGTTCTGCTCCCAAGTGTCTGTTCTGCTACTAGGAATCCCACTGCAGTTCTGCTCCCGAGTGTCTGTTCTGCTATTAAGAGCCCCAGCGCAGTTCTGCTCCCAAGTGTCTGTTCTGCTACTAGGAGTCCCACTGCAGTTCTACTCCCAAGAGCTGGTTCTGCTATTAGGAGTCCCAGTGCAGCTCTGCTCCCAAGTGTCTGTTCTCCTATTAGGAGTCCCAAAGCAATTCTGCTCCCAAGAGTTGGTTCTGCTATTAGGAGTCCCACTGCAGTTCTGCTCCCAAGTGTCTGTTCTGCTACTAGGAGTCGCACTGCAGTTCTGCTCCCAAGTGTCTGTTCTGCTATTAAGAGCCCCAGCGCAGTTCTGCTCCCAAGTGACTGTTCTGCTAATAGGGGTCCCAGCGCAGTTCGGCTCCCAATTGTCTGTTCTGCTACTAGGAGTCCCACTGCAGTTCTGCTCCCAAGTGTCGGTTCTGCTATTAGGAGTCCCAGTACAGTTCTGCCACAAGGTGTCTGTTCTGCTATTAGGAGTCCCACTGCAGTTCCGCTGCCAAGTGTCTGTTCTGCTATTAGAAGTCCAACTGCAGTTCTGCTCCCAAGTGTCCGTTCTGCTATTAGGAGTCCAAAAGCAGTTCTGCTCCCAAGTGTCTGCTCTGCTATTAAGAGTCCCAAAGCAGTTCTGCTCCCAAGTGTCTGTTCTGCTATTAGGAGCCCCAAAGCAGTTCCGCTCCCAAGTGCCTGTTCTCCTATTAGGAGTCCCAAAGCAGTTCTGCTCCCAAGTGTCTGTTTTACTATTAGGAGTCCCAGTGCAGCTCTGCTCCCAAGTGTCGGTTCTGCTATTAGGAGTCCCAGTACAGTTCTGCCACAAGGTGTCTGTTCTGCTATTAGGAGTCCCGGTACAGCTCTGCTCCCAGGTGTCCTTTCTGCTATTAGGAGTCCCACTGCAGTTCTGCTACCAGGTGTCTGTTCTGCTATTAGGAGTCCCGAAGCAGTTCTGCTCCCAAGTGTCTGTTTTACTATTAGGAGTCCCAGTGCAGCTCTGCTCCCAAGTGTCGGTTCTGCTATTAGAAGTCCCAGTACAGTTCTGCCACAAGGTGTCTGTTCTGCTATTAGGAGTCCCAGTGCAGTTCTGCTACCAGGTGTCCATTCTGCTATTAGGAGTCCCAGTGCAGTTCTGCTACCAGGTGTCCATTCTGCTATTAGGAGTCCCAGTGCAGTTCTGCTACCAAGTGTCCATTCTGCTATTAGGAGTCCCAGTGCAGCTCTGCTCCCAGGTGTCCGTTCTGCTACTAGGTGTCCCACTGCAGTTCTGCTACTAGGTGTCCTTTCTACTATTAGGAGTCCCAATGCAGTTCTGCTGCCAAGTGTTGGTTCTGCTACTAGGAGTCCCAATGCAGTTCTACTCCCAAGAGTTGGTTGTGCTATTAAGAGTCCCACTGCAGTTCTGCTCCCAAGTGTCTGTTCTGCTATTAGGACTCCCAGTGCTGTTCTGCTCCCAAGTGTCTGTTTTGCTATTAGGAGTCAAAGTGCAGCTCTGCTCCCAAGTGTCGGTTCTGCTATTAGGAGTCCCAGTACAGTTCTGCTACCAGGTGTCCGTTCTGCTATTAGGAGTCCTAGTGCAGCTCTGCTCCCAGTTCTGCTACCAGGTGTCTGTTCTACTATTAGGAGTCCCAATGCAGTTCTGCTCCCAAATGTCTGTTCCGCTACTAGGAGTCCCACTGCAGTTCTACTCCCAAGAGCTGGTTCTGCTATTAGGAGTCCCACTGCAGTTCTGCTCCCAAGTGTCTGTTCTGCTACTAGGAATCCCACTGCAGTTCTGCTCCCAAGTGTCTGTTCTGCTATTAAGAGCCCCAGCGCAGTTCTGCTACCAAGTGTCTGTTCTGCTACTAGTAGTCCCACTGCAGTTCTACTCCCAAGAGCTGGTTCTGCTATTAGGAGTCCCAGTGCAGCTCTGCTCCCAAGTGTCCGTTCTCCTATTAGGAGTCCCAAAGCAATTCTGCTCCCAAGAGTTGGTTCTGCTATTAGGAGTCCCACTGCAGTTCTGCTCCCAAGTGTCTGTTCTGCTATTAAGAGTCCCAGCGCAGTTCTGCTCCCAATTGACTGTTCTGCTAATAGGGGTCCCAGCGCAGTTCGGCTCCCAATTGTCTGTTCTGCTACTAGGAGTCCCACTGCAGTTCTGCTCCCAAGTGTCTGTTCTGCTATTAAGAGCCCCAGCGCAGTTCTGCTCCCAAGTGTCTGTTCTGCTACTAGGAGTCCCACTTCAGTTGTACTCCCAAGAGTTGGTTCTGCTGTTAGGAGTCCCACTGCAGTTCTGCTCCCAAGTGTCTGTTCTGCTATTAGGAGCCCCAGTGCAGTTCTGCTCCCAAGTGTCTGTTCTGCTACTAGGCGTCCCACTTCAGTTCTACTCCCAAGAGTTGGTTCTGCTGTTAGGAGTCCCACTGCAGTTATGCTCCCAAGTGTCTGTTCTGCTATTAAGAGCCCCAGCGCAGTTCTGCTCCCAAGTTTCTGTTCTGCTATTAGGAGTCCCAGTGCAGTTCTGGTCCCAAGTGTATGTTCTGCTATTAGGAGTCCCAGCGCAGGTCTGATCCCAAGTGTCTTTTCTGCTATTAGGATTCCCCACGCAGTTCTGCTCCCAAATGTCTGTTCTGCTATTAGGATTCCCCACGCAATTCTGCTCCCAAGTGTCTGTTCTGCTATTAGGAGTCCCAGCACAGTTCTGGCCTCAGGTGTCAGTTCTGCTACTAGGAGTCCCAAAGCAGTTCTGCTCCCAAGTGTCTGTTCTGCTATTAGGAGTCCCAGTGCAGTTCAGGTCCCAAGTGTCTGTTCTGCTACTAGGCGTCCCACTTCAGTTTTACTCCCAAGAGTTGGTTCTGCTGTTAGGAGTCCCACTGCAGTTTTGCTCCCAAGTGTCTGTTCTGCTATTAGGAGTCCCACTGCAGTTCTGCTCCCAAGTGTCTGTTCTGCTATTAAGAGCCCCAGCGCAGTTCTGCTCCCAAGTGTCTGTTCTGCTATTAGGAGTACCACTGCAGCTCTGCTCCCAAGTGTCTGTTCTGCTATTAGGTGTCCCACTGCAGTTCTGCTCACAAAAGTCGGTTCTGCTATTAGGAGTCCCACTGCAGTTCCACTCCCAAGTGTCTGTTCTGCTATTAGGAGTCCCACTGCAGTTCTGCTCCCAAGTGTCTGTTCTGCTATTAGGAGTCCAGAAGCAGTTCTGCTCCCAAGTGTCTGTTCTGCTATTAGGAGCCCCAAAGCAGTTCCTCTCCCAAGTGTCTGTTCTCCTATTAGGAGTCCCAGAGCAGTTCTGCTCCCAAGTGACTGTTTTACTATTAGGAGTCCCAGTGCAGCTCTGATTCCAAGTGTCGGTTCTGCTATTAGGAGTCCCAGTACAGTTCTGCCACAAGGTGTCTGTTCTGCTATTAGGAGTCCTGGTACAGCTCTGCTCCCATGTGTCCTTTCTGCTACTAGGTGTCCCACTGCAGTTCTGCTACCAGGTGTCCTTTCTACTATTAGGAGTCCCAATGCAGTTCTGCTCCCAAGGGTCTGTTCTGCTACTAGGCGTCCCACTGCAGTTTTACTCCCAAGAGTTGGTTCTGCTTTTAGGAGTCCCACTGCAGTTCCGCTCCCAAGTGTCTGTTCTCCTATTAGGAGTCCCAAAGCAGTTCTGCTCCCAAGTGTCTGTTCTGCTATTAAGAGCCCCCGCGCAGTTCTGCTCCCAAGTGTCTGTTCTGCTATTAGGAGTCCCCACGCAGCTCTGCTCCCAAGTGTCTTTTCTGCTATTAGGAGTCCCACTGCAGTTCTGGTCCCAAGTGACTGTTCTGCTATTAGGAGTCCCAAAGCAGTTCTGCTCCCAAGTGTCTGTTCTGATATTAGGAGTCCCCCTGCAGTGCTGCTACCAGGTGTCCGTTCTGCTACTAGGAGTCCCAATGCAGTTCTCCATTCTGCTATTAGGAGTCCCACTGCAGTTCTGCTATCAGATGTCAATTCTGCTATTAGGAGTCCCGATGCAGTTCTGCTCCCAAATGTTGGTTCTGCTACTAGGAGTCCCAATGCAGTTCTGCTACCAGGTGTCCGTTCTGCTATTAGGAGTCCCACTGCAGCTCTGCTTCCAAGTGTCGGTTCTGTTATTAGGAGACCCACTGCAGTTATGCTCCCGGGTGTTGGTTCTGCTACTAGGAGCCCCACATCAATTTTGCTCCTAGGTGTGTTGTAGCAGCGGGGCTCTATAGCAGTCACCCCTATTACCAGGCCATAGACACTCTGGCCCATCAAAAACTCCCCACCGCAAGAACGGAAGACTCGGCCATGGGGCCAAGTTTGTTGTCTTTATTATCTAACAAAATGACAGGGATCACACTAGAAAAACAAGAATTCTCCAGGGTTCTCGTCTTCTGAGCGTGTGTCATGCGGTTTTATCCAGGTGTCATGTCACAAAACCAAGCTCCATCACTGAAACCCATCTGGTATTCACATTGGTCAGTTTCGGCGAACTAGGTATATGTCCTATAGGGGTTCATTCTACTATTGAATAGCCATATGTGGTGGCTCCCCCGAGGACCACCTCTATATGTTTCAATCTAAAATGGTGCAGGGTCACAGGGAGACCATTGGCTCCTGCAACATATTATATCTTCACGTGAAAGGTGACAGTGGATTGGGTAGAGTGGGTATTCCCAGCCCAGGGACCCTGGGCGATTACCAGGCTGAGAGTACATTCTCAAGGAAATGAGAATGAACATGGAGGAGCTGTGTGTTCCCTAATGTTGCCACCTCTGATCACCCAGGCCTGGGAGAGTGCATTCAATTAGCAGTTCATGAGTAACTCTTGTATCTTTCAGCTGCTGATTTGGTGGGAACAGCTTCTCTCCGTCCACCTCAATTGAATGGGCATTGTCTTATTCTGCTGGGTCATGTGTTTTGAGACCACGAAATTGAGCTCTCTCTCCTGTAATTATGAGGATTTTTATCTGAATTTCTCACAGGTGGCTTATCGTCTTGGTAACCAGGAATGTTCCCGTCTCCACTCGTCCTTGGCTGGGTGCATCCTAATGCTTGCCTGTGGCTGCAGTGCTCATGCCAGCCCTTCCATGTACTCAAGGCTTGTCTCCCCTTCATCATTTATTTCAGTGGGCCTATAGCTTCCATAATTGTCCTTATAGCTTTTCCATGTTAGTGGAAGTCAAGCATATACAAGCTCGGTATTAGTATATTTTGGCATGTTGCATTTCAGCTTTTGTGAAGAATGCAACTATATATAGAAATATGTATGTGTCTGTCATCTACCTGCATGAGTCATAAGCATGTGTTTAGTGTCTATATGCAATAAGCTAATGCAAGTTTGTGTAACTTCGTTGATGGATGGCTATGTACCTCATGTCTAGGTGCGGCTCTGTCATGATGTCAGAATGATCAAAATGATTTCTTGATTTGCTTGTTGTTCGATTGATGGCATCTCCATCTCCTGCAGATCATCGACTGGGTATGGCTTGAATGGCTGTCTGAGAGAGTACCGTTTCTCACATATGTGATACATTGACGATGGCAGTGAAGGGCCTAAGAGGGAGGTGCATCTGTTGTGTCTCAGGCCTTGGGCTGAGAGTCGTGTGGGGGTAATGAGGGCCATACTTGACCTCAGTATTCAATCCCCCCTCTGGTAGATGTGTTGACCACACTACCAATACAACTCTCTCAGTTCACCTGTTACTTTGGGAGCCAAAAGTTTGTTATCCCTGCGAGATGTCCATGGTACTTAAGTTATGCAGTTTCCACCTGGGTTGCACCCAAACCATTTTCTTCAATAGTCACAGGTTTTGAATCAGAACTCAAACACCATTCCTGCCGGGAACAGAGGACACTGCGTCAGTTTCCATATCTTTGTCTCTTCATCTTCTTCAGTCTGAAAGTCTACCAATGCTTTCATTCCTATTGTCTTTTCAGTGGTCTTTTTTCATTGCGTGATGGCTATTCTGATGACAGAAAAGGCAAACAACATAAGTACCAGGGTGGCCACCAGTGGCTTCAGTCCGTTGGCCATCCATGTTGGTATCCATGAAAAGATAGATGACAGTCAGCCTTCGTCCTTCCTACAGTATTCATTTCTGCCTCCATTTTAGCATGCAGCTCTGATTATCGGGTAATGGCCTCTGTCAGGGTCCCATTGTCTTCTTCATGGGCAGGTTGAAATGTAAAGCAAGAAGATCCGATCTTGGCGCAAACACCTCCCTCCATGGCCGTGATGAGGTTTAGACCATATCTGTTCTGGTGAGCATTAACCCCACTGCTCGCAGCTCTACCTTCATAGCATTGAACCCTTTGACGGTTGAATTTATCATCTGCATCACCTACCAATGTGTTATCTGGAACCATTTGGCATTTGTCCTAGTTTAGACTGCTGGAACAATGTACATGAATGACATTTCCATTCTGCTGAACAGTCTGTGAACTGGTGGTATCACATCCACAGCCTCTTCCTTTTTTGATGATCTATAGTTCCCTCTTTTCACTCTAATAAACCCTACAGATCTCTTCTTCCTTTGGCGAGTATCTATTTTGGAGAATTTGCCTGCTTGTATGTCCATCCGGGACACTACCAATACTGGTGTGTTCACCTGTATGAGTGAACATATCCCTCCCCAGTTGGGTGGCATATGCAGGTATGCCGTCAACCCGCAGGCCAAGTAGTGGTCCAAAAGCACTGCGGCTCCGACCTTCATGCCTGGCACCTCCGAGATCTGCTCACACCCCTTATTCTTTATAACCTTTACTGGACCATCATTCTGGAGACATAAAGAAATGCCTTCAAGTGGTATGATGGGCATGGGCCCTGCTTTGTTTTCCACCCATGTGAGCAGTTTTGCACTTACTTCCCATTATTTGAGGTAATTGTCTTTTTCCATTTGCACTACTTCCATTGGAACTGTTAGGATTGCATGTGCTTTGCTCCCAAGCCCTCCTTCCTTCCACCCATCTGCTGTGTACACTTGCCCATACACCAGCATCTGTGGTCATTCCCAGCATCCTAGCATTCCTCCTAACCCCCTTGGTCCTTTTTTGGGGCACTGTAACTCCTTTTAGGTCACTACCTTTGTTTCTCCTTTTTGCAGACCTTCAGTGACATATTCTATGGTCTTGTCTCTACTCCAGTAATCGGCTATCACTTCTTGAGTCTTGATGTAACTATCTTCATATGGGAAAGTCTTTCTGGACATCCATCTTAGTGTGTCTCTTTTCCCCTGGAATCGTCCTCTTCTGGTATAGAGTGATAAATGCACGAGGCATTGTTTGTTTGTTTGTTTATTTATTTCTATAGCGCTCTGGACCCGGGAGTAAAAGGGTGCTTAGTACAAGTTACAAGGCATAATACATGGTAATAAGCAGTAATAGTAGAGCAGCAGAAATATACAGAATATACAGACAGTGGAGGTGCTAGCAACCAACAATGACCAAATGAGACATGTGCAATATGTACAGTATATAGCTGAGTCTAGCTTAAATGTTGCCTATTTGTCAGAAGCCACCCAAGGGCAAGTTTCCTGAACGATTGGAAGGATTTGGACGCCTTAATATTCAGTGGCAAGGCGTTCCAGAGTTGGGAGGCGAGGACAGTGAAGCTCGAGCCTCCAGCTATTTTAAAGGTAAATCTAGGTACTGTAAGACATAGGGTAATGGAAGATCTCGTGGTTCTGATGGAGGATTTCATGGTGAATTTGTTAGTAAGGTAAGGGGGGGGCTAGGTGGTTGACAGCTTTGTAAGTAAGGCAGAGGGTTTTTAGATCGATTTTATGTTGGATGGTGAGCCATTTGCAAGTAGTTCTAATGCTAGAGATGTGCTCACGCCTGGGAATGTTTAGCGCTGCCCGCAGTGCATTGTTTTGAAGGACTTGGAGTTTACTAATTATCGCTTGGTTAGCACCTAAGTATAGGCTGTTGCAGTAGTCTAACTTAGATTGTATAAGTGCTCTGGTTAGTGTGAGGCAACTGTTAGAGGAAAGAAATGGTCTGCAGGCTCTAATTAGTTTTCCTGTATAGGCAGTGGCTGAAGCGGTCGAGTTGACTTGTTTAGTGAGGTTAATATTGGCAGCGAGATAGAATCCAAGTGTTTTCACGTTTTTGGCGACCGGGATGGTATTGCCATCAATTATGATGTTCGAATAGTTGGGACTTAGTTTTTGTAAGTTGTAGGATGAACCAACAATGAGCAGTTCAGTCTTCCCATCATTCAGGCAGAGACCATGTGTGGCCATCCATGCCTGAATGACAGAGAAGATTTCATTGATCCTGGCTACATCAGTATTGTAATTGCCGGAAGCCAGACTGACACAATCCAAGTAATTGGTTGGACTCTAGGTAATGCTGAATTTGCAAGTAAGCAACTCTGTTGAGGATTGTGCTCTGGCCTTTGGAATATCAGTTGCTACGAATGTCCTGGATGCATTCCTGGCTTAGAGAATGAGAAAACAGATGTAATAGCTCTCTCCGGTGGTTTATTTCCCTACCTTGGCCATGTAATTATACCACATGTTGTTTGAAATACTGGGCGAATCAGTTACATAAGAATTTACCTGGTTGAAGTCTATTGTCTGCACTGCGCCTAAGCCCAGATATGGCTTCCGTGATGGTGTGAATAGGGTTTACGTTAGTAAGGGTTAAAACTTGTGCATGTGAAAATAACATTCTTCGTAGAACAAGGAAGGTAAAGAGGTAGAAACAGCAGAAGGCACAAAACATTATTACAGCGTTTCGAATTACATTTCCCAGTTTGTTATTACTGAGCTTTTTTTGCATTGTTCCAAGGGTCTGTAAAACTCACCTGAAAAAGCCTAAAAAAGCACAGGTATGAGGTTACTGTGTGTTAGGTTAAGCTCTACGTCTATAGTATTGGGCGAGTGCCGAATAGAACAATCGCTACCATACTATACAGATTCTCGAATCACTGAGCAGGCCAATGATGGATGGGTCCCGCGGGTTAACTGTGGGAAGGTCTCAGGCACATAAAGCGGAAAAGCGTGAAAAAAAAATCGTGAAGGAATCATCTGCCCTGTTTCTGACTGTATCTCGAATTTAATGAAAGACTCTTGAAAGGACATATGTCGATTGGTGATCATATATCTCAGACAGTCTGTACTTTCTCGATGAATGCCTATTTAAAGGAAAAGATTATGTGCCTAAGCTAGGTATGCGTGTTGTCCTTCCCTAACCCTTTGGTCCTGGAACGGATTAGCCGCAGTTGGGATTCTTCTTCTTTGTCTTGTTCTTCTTAAATCAAATCATCTTAATTTAGGCAAGAGGATGTCTCACCCCGGTAGTACTTAACATCTCCAATGTAATTATAGAACTTCTTACCACTCAGTTTAACTGCATGATCTGTGCCTTCTCTACGATGTTTGGCATGTTGAACCTGGGTTTATACCAAGGCCGGAAAAACATGGCGCTGGCACTTCGCTGAGCCAAGAACAGTGCAGTCGAGGGATCTACTCCTGTTAATGCAGTAAGAATCGATCTATGGACTCACATAATATTTACAACTTCGCCGTACAAACAATGATCAATTCAAGAGCAGTATTTACACCGTGCTCGGCAGAGCATTATACATTTGTAAATGAACGCAAACGCATTTCTCAAATTATGTTCACAATGAATACACGTTGAACTGAACGCACCAAGGGTGCTTTTCCTGACCTATGTTCAAACGTAATGGTGATTGCTAATATAACCAAAGCGGTTTTTTGATGCATGCAGATTTGGGCTGACGGGTATAGCAAATGTGAGGACACAGGATCCTAAGAATGATTTTTCTGCTACTTTAGTGAATTCTTTCAGGCATAACCTGTAAAATGCTTGCCTATATATTCATAACTTAGTAAGGATACCCACCTTTTATGCTCACTGTGACAATCACACGCCTGTATACACTGCCTACAACATCTGTAAATATGTAAACAGTCCCACTTCCGGACTGCACAATGCCGGGTAATAATGTATATATTTGTATATATTTGTTTACCCCGCTGTTGTAATTAATGTACCTCGTTTTATGACTGTATGTAACTAAGCTTTTCAAATTCTTGTAACTGTTGCACCCTAACACCCTTGGGTCTGGTGCGCCATATAAATAATAAAACAAACAAACAAACAAACATAACGCTTAAAGAGAAATGACTAATGAGTCGCCTTACAATTGACGCGAACCAGAGATACGTATGCAAACGATCCACTAATAGGACTAAATGGTAGGCAGATGCTAGCGTACACTACTGTGAGTTAATGGAGATGTCAGAATACCCAGGTTGATAATAAGTTTAAATTCAACAGGAGAACTAACCCATATGACTCCTAACTTTTAATTGTAGCCATACAGGGATTGAACCCATCATATGAATACATGAATTTACACTTGCAGCAAATTGTGGATGGTAAGCATTGAATAATTTGGTAATTGATATTGGTTAAACAAGATTTCTGCTATGATAAATATGATCTTGCTATGTCTTGATATTTTATTTTGATGCCAAGATTTTCTTTCTAATGTGTATATCTTGTATTATATCTGATAAATTCGTTTTTGTACCAATCTGTTACTATGGCCAGATTTGAGAAAGGCTCAAATAGCTGAAACACGTGTCATCTTTGAGGGCAGTTTGTTAATGGAAAAATAAAGACTCTAAGTTAATATAACTTGGTGCAAGTCTCCAGGAGTCTCTTCCTTCATTTTGTGCACTGAAGCGGCTCCTTCTTTCCTGACGCTTACTCCAAGGAGACGCGACAACAATCTTAAATACCACTTAAGTATTGACAACAACACAGCAACAACAGTAAAGTATTTGTGTCGCCAGCAGAAGACCAGTCCTAGGGAAAGTAAACTTTATGTTCTTTTCAGTCATCCGCAATCGTTGCAGCAAGACTCGCCCTAGTTACATGCGCGGGATAGTGCAGCTGGTCAAGTGCTATTTTTATTAATGCTACTGGCATCACTGGCTTTGTAGTGCTATCCTGTCGCCATAATGCTTCTGTGGTGGATAAAGAACTCCCCCTTCACTTCCATAGTTCCTGCTCTTCCTGCATTGCACTTGCTTGAATTTCCAATAATTGGGTCATTGGTAACTTATTAAACCCTTCTTGCATAACCATGGTTCTGAATACTTTCTCCTTGACATTTGGAGTATCAAAACTTGCAATATCTGGGAAATATGTAACCCTTTTGGATTCTACATCTGTGGCTTCATTTTCGCAAGAGATCAAATCTGTTCGCTTAGTGTGAGCTGCACACTTTATAACTGCTATAGCTACTGGGAGATGTAGTGCTTTAATAAGCTTGTCCAATAAGGATGTGTGCTGCACTCGAGTGCCATCTGCACAGAGGTAGCCCTTCCTTTTCCAATGTGCTAGGCCTGCATGTATGGTTGAAGTCCCATAGGCGGAATCACTGTACACCGTCACTTCCTGCCCTTCATGTTTCTCGAGCACCACAATGATCGCTAGCAGGATTCACAATTTTACATCTGACAATTATGATGGTTGGGTTTGAAATCATTACTTCATTGGCAGAAGCTCTCTGGGATGTCAATGTACCTTTTTGTTTCACTAAAATGACAAACAGAGCATGCTCCACGAAGAGAGTCATGGAGCAGCCCATGACAATACTTGTAGACTTCTCAATTGCGAACGCGGAGGCTGCCAATGACGGTTTGCAAGAAAAATTACCTCTCATAACTGGGTCAAAAATCCCACTACAATACGCTAAAGGCTTGTATCCAATGTAGTTCTCTGCGTAAGCTCTGCTGTCATGACTGTCCCATTTGTGTGTGAAAATAAATAAAATTCCCCAGCATAATTGGGAATTCCCAAAACATGAGCCATGCAAATTGCTTTTTTCAATTCCTCAAACCCTTGCTCCATTTCCTCAGTGCATTCTATTTTTACCTTATCCACTTGTGCTTTCTTTAAAGCTTGCAGAAGGGGTCTCATGCATGAACTGTAATCAAACAGCCAGGCTCTAACATAGTTGCATAATCCAAAAAACTGCTGCATTTGTTTCACTGTATTTGGTTTTCATAATTGTCTCAGCTCTTTCAGGTGTCACCTTTTTTCCTCCATGTGAAATCAACTGTCCTATGTAGAACACCTCTTCTTGACAATACTGCAGTTTCTCCTTGTCCACCTTATATCCCTTGTCTGCTAGAATAGTCATCAACTGAATTGAGTCTTGTCTGCACTCACCTTTTGTTGTCCTACAAATTAAAATGTCATCTACGTACTGTATCACTGCACTCTTAAAATCAATATTGCCCAGATCCATCTGAAGGACTCTATTAAAGATCAATTGAGACTCACAGTACCCCTGGGGCAAAAGGTGTGTTTTAGCCGAGTTTGGCAGAAAGTAAAGGAAGTCAAGTCCTGTGAGTCCTTGTGCAACTGGAAAGAGAAAAACGCATTTTTAATATCGATCACTGTGAAATATCGAGCTTCCACTGGGATAGATACTACAGAGTATCATCACTGGATTAGGCACTAAAGGAAACTCTGCTTCTACAATCTGGTTAATCGGTCTCATGTCTTGTATAAATCTCCATGACCCTCCCTTTGATTTTTTTATAGGATACACCGTGGTATTGCACGATGATTCTGATGGCACCAGAATACATTGTTTCATCAGTGCTGAAATGGTCTGAAATATACCCTCATCGGCCTCTCGAGACATGGGGTACTGTCTTGCTCGAGGTAAAATTGACCCAGGCTACAGCTTTATTTTAACTTTCCCTATTCCTTTCAACAGACGCACATCATAAGGGCCTGTAGTCCACAGGACACTTGGTACTTTTTCCAGGTCCTCCTCAAGAAATGCTGGACGCTGCCTCATTATTGCCATACCCTGTGGGATTTCCCTTTTCTCTATTCTTATAAAGTATGTAATGCTCATAAAGAACACTACTTCATCATCTGTTGGGTCTTCTCTAAACATGGCATCATCAGTAATGACAGTCAACCTGTACCCTTCTTCGAGAGCTATTACTGTCCTCCATGGCCTACCCTCATCGTGTGTTCCCTCGAGCATTGCCATTTCTCTTTGTACTATGGCTGCTTCTAGCTTTATAGGAATTGTTTGTCCTCCTTCATCCATAGGTATCTGTGGTCTAAACAAAAACTCATCCAGTATTTTCACAGTTTTTCCCACTAAGCCAGGTAGCTAGGTCAGTACAATCCTCACCCCATAAAGGAAAACCTCTGGCTCTACTGGAACGCCTTGCAGAGCCACTTGCCCTGTGAATGCCAGTATAAATCCGCCTGCATTTAAGTAGTGTATTCCTGGGGTGGAACACACTATCCCTTGGTCAGTAAATGAAATCGTCATGTTAAGTTTTATCATCAAATCTCTTCCCAAAATATTAACTGATGTTTGTTTTGAGTATAACAAAGTAACAGACATGTCACACTTAGAGACTGGCAAATCATCAGCAAAAGGAACTCGACTCGTAGCTCCAGAGAACCCTTGAGCATTCATGGCAATTCCCGACATTGGATATTTTCCCTCTCATATGCATCAACGAGTAGCCCCAGTGTCTACTAGAAAGGAAAACGATTTGCCTCCTACTGTCATATCAACCCCTTGTTCCTCCTGGGAGTCATGTGTCACAGATAGTACTGAACACATCAAGTCACCCTGTGAGCTGTCCTGTTGTGGGTACAGGCATATCCCCCGTACCTGTGAAGGGATTTCCTCCTACCATTGTGGCACCTCCTATTCTAGGTGTCAGTAGTTGTTATGTGTTTCCATACTGTTGTGTCTGCATGGGATTTTGTTGTGACTGCCCTTGCGGTGGATTCATCTGCACTTGCTCTGGTTTCTGTGCTTGTTGCATTTGCGGCACTTGTGTCTGATACACTGTGTGAGCTTGGCCAAACCCTTCCGTTGTTTGTGTACTTTATGGTGGAGGATAAGCTGTCCCCCCTCTTGAGAATTGGTGATTCTACATGTTCCCTTGGCTCTCACATATGCGTGCAATATGCCCTGTCATCCCACAAGTCCAACATACTGGGGGTGCTCGTCTAACAAGTCCCCCTTGGTTAAATCCTCCAGGGCACTTTGATTCTCATTCTGAGCATTTTAAAACCCACCTTGGTTATTTTGGAATCCACCACTTCCTCCTCTATAGCCCATACCTCTGCCTCGTGGCATGAACCCATTACCTCCTTGGTCCATCGGACGCTGATTATTCACCTGCGATGCACCCACTGCTTGCTGTATTCCCACTCCTTCTCCGCTCATCAACACTGCCCCTTACATGGCAAACTTTGGCAATTTCTTCTGCACTCATTTAGCTTCCTCAATGTTTCTAGCCTCATCGTTCTTCTTATTCTTCTCCTGTAACAGCCGACAGTGATGCACTATTGTCAGCTCTATCTCAGCACACGGCTTTGCTTCCATTCCCATTTGTTTCTTCATCTGCCTCTGTGCTGGCTCAGGCAACCCCTGCCATAAAATATGGTAAAATAATGCCACTGTTTTTTCTCATGGCTCGCGAGTTTCAAATTGCCATCACTCTTGAATATCCTGAATGTAAGCAATGGGGTCTTCATCTTCCTTCATCTTAAGTGTCATAATTGCACCCATATCTGATGTGTCAGGATACTGTAACCTGAGAGCCCTCCAAACCTCTGCTTTGCAATTCTAAAACAGCGCTCTGTCAGGTGCTGTGTTTTGTGCTGTCACACTTGAATACCCTGCTCTCCTCCATATGTCATCAGCCCTTTCTCCAAGAATAGCTGCCAGGAGACCCTTAATGTCCCCTATTGCCAATGTGTTTCCTCCTGTCATTTCTTCTAATTCGTATATCCATTTCCCAGCACCCAACATCAAACTCGGGAGCTTACACCTTAAATTATCCTTGTCCATCTGTGGCCATGGAATATACTGCAGTCTTGCTCCCCCTTTTTCTAATAAAGGAAACTGTGTAAACCCCAATCGGCTCCCATTGTTAGCCTATTCATGGCAGGGACGATCTTCCCTGACCACCTCCTTGCTGGTAGCGATCTTGACCTGCTCACATATGTTGGTGATTCTCCCTTCTCACTATATGATCGTCCTTGAGGACGCTCTGGAATTGGTATAGGATCTGGGGTCCTATCCTTAGATTATTCCAGATCTGACCGTCTTACTTCTTTATCCAATTGCAGGCTTCCTTCAGCAGCACACACACTCCCTCCTTCTCCCTCAAGGAAGGATTCTCTTTCCTCATCTGACATTTCTTGTCCCCAATAAGTGTGACTATCTTCTCCTTCACCCTTGTCTAAATTCAGTCTGCTTGAGGACAGTTCTCTGTGCTCGTGACTGAGCATATTTTCATCTTCGTTTCGTAATTAGAATTCTAGGGATGGATCCCCCTTCCCTCGACTCCCATATTTACCATTTTCTTGTAATGTTAGATAGGTCTTATCGATCCTGTCTCCGACACTTCCCACATCAAAGTTGTCTTCTTCTAATACTATTCTAGATGCTGATGGCGTTGCTTCCTTTAACGGAACAAACTCTTCTGTTCTGTCCCATCGTATGGCTGGGCTTGGCGCTACTAGTTCCTTACAAATGAGACTGGCATCAAAACCCTGTTGCTTCCTTCTTTGTTCTATTTCTTCATCTAATTCTCTTTTGTTTTCTCGCCTCCCACCTAATTCTGTCTTAATCTTGTCTTTGTTCTTCCTTTCTTACTCCTGCCCTTCTCTCCTCTTCTTACCTTCGGCTCTGTATTCTTTTGTCCCTTAATTTCTGCGCTTCTTCCCCTTCTCTCTTCCTGTCTCTTCTATCTCTGTCTTCCATCACTCTCTGTCTATTGTCATATTTTCTTTGCTCCTCTGCTCTTTCTTCTTTCTTTTGTTGTTCTTCCCGATACATATGCTCTCGTTGCTTCCTGCTCTTTCTTTTGTGCTCATCTTCTTCCAATCTTTTCTCCCGTTCCTTGTCCCTTCTTTCTTGCTCATTCTTATCTTCCCTTTGCGTGACTTCCTCGATGCTTTTCCCATCCAGTTTGAGTAATATCTGTCCACTCATCCATTCGTTCTGCACGAGTGCTACCTTGTCAGCTTTATCCTTCTCTCTTTTCCATCTCTTAATCTCTCTTTCTATCTCTGTTGATACGTTTGACCGCTCACTCGTCTCTTCTTTGTCTTGGTTGATCTTAAAGATCTCCTCTTTTGTCTTATTCTCCTCTGGACTGTCGTCACTGCTATAAGCGGGCGGTTCGTATATTGGGTTACTATACCCTGTCGCCGCTTTCAGTTCCTTTAAAGGATACAATCCTATTTCTCCCGCTCTTGTGCCTTTCACTTCAGGTGAGGTAAGGGGAGCAGAGGGCTCGATACTTTCCTCCTTACACTGGCTAAGCATCCACTCCTCGGGTGGTGAACCTTCCCTCTCTTCCTGGTACATCTTCCAGAGCTCTAGGATCACTAACCTTTTGTCTAATTTCTTCCCTGTGCATGCAGCGTGCTAGCATGTGGTCATGTGTTGCAATACCGCTTTTGACAGTGATCTCCCATGTGGCCACAGCATGAATATCTTATCTGCTGTGCCTTTCACCCATTCCGCACACTATACTGTTTGATGTTAGGCATGTGCTTTGGCAGGGTCTTACATAAGTGCATCAGAGGAGTGCCTTGCATTGTGACAAGTCTCAATCGACTGTCAAAACTTACCAGATTTTATTAAATACTCTCACCACTTTTTCAATACCTTTAAAACAACAAATATGAGCGCACCAACAATCGCAGCTCAAGCCTCTACTTTTTCAATCACCTCTGTCTACCTTTGGATTGGTGCCAACCCCTTCACTAGGTTAGTTACTGTAACTTCTTAATTCATTTTCCAATGACTTCACAATTTCTACTGTTTCTTCAATATTTTTACTCATCAAACAAGCAGACAAACTAGTCGACTTTACACATTTAATAAAAACACCCTGTGATCACCTTTTTTTCTCTCGCCTCCATTTAAATACTGTCACAGTGTTTAAAACGTCTCTTTATGCAAACCTGTGCGCACATGGCCTATTTTACTTCTGTTGGAGTGTGAGACGTTTTCTTCTGGACTCGCTTGAGGCGCTACTATCTCTTCACACAATATTTCCCGTTACTCAAAATGTATCACAACCCTGTCACCTCAAATTTTCCATTCACCTTTGTCTACTCACTATTCGTTTGTTAATCGATGCAAGGCCTTCGGTATCGTCTCCTCCTCCAACTGACCACTTTCGCCTTTAATCCGCCGAGCACCCGTGGAAACCGGACAGGGATTTCTTCAAAGGGGGACCGGTCACCATCTTGATTCTACTTGCACGTTTTACTATTCGGCCGCTCACCACAGGAAACACGTGCAATCTTCCGGCTGGATGGCGGAGGAGGCCCGATTGTCCGAGAGACTGGGGACAAACTAGTTAGGATCTTTTAGAACCATCTGCAGTGCTACCACGTGAGCGTTAGAGCCCTTTTGGTAGCATGCGTGCAATGGATGGGATGCAGAATAAATCTGACACCAAGTAATTGAACCAGCTCAGGAAGATAGCAAAAGTATTTCTGTTTTATTATCAATTGTCTAAAACAGGGAGTTACAACGTAAACCAAAGGATGTCCCACAAATCATCTCAAAGCATTTAATAAAAAATTACACTTTTATAGCGAAAATCCGTCATACGTGATGTTATACTTCGTGGCAAACTAAGAAAAACCTAAGAGGGGTTGTGATACGCTCAAGGAGACCATGTAAGCATACTTTCTATAAGGGGTTGGGTTGTGATTGGATATCTACTGCCAGGTGGAAAACATATGCCCACCTCTAGTGCATGTCATCTTCATTATTACACGGTATATCATTGGTTCTCAAAATATAGGGCCCTTTGTTATATGGACCTCTACAATTGGTTGGCACGCTCGTGTCAGTCTGGAACATTCAGCTCACTAGCAGCATGTAAGCTCATACCCAGGTGCCAAGAGGTGGACATGACTTTACCGCCCCACCCAATTAGCCCAACGTCTCTCATCACCCATACCTTCTGCCATGAAGATTATCTTTGAACTTGGCCTTGCAGTGTATTCTCGTCTCTGGGAACATAAGGGAGTGTGAGCATGTGCTATCACAGTTCTGGAGCAGCATGCCAACACTATTTTCATCCATGACTCACGTGATGGAAGACCATGCTTCGGCCCATTTTGCAGCATTTGTTTCAAATGAATAAAACTTGGCAGTCATGGTGTTCTTTTCTTGCACCTTAACAAGGGATGAGCATCTTCACGTTCACCGCCTTCGAGGATAGATAATCAGTCTTGGATGCTTCAACCTTAACAGCAGGCCAGGCAGCCCTTCCAGGTTCTTCCACGATCTTGGCTAATTATTTGCTGCAACACAGCTTTCAATCTTTCTTCTCCATGGGTATGAACTTACTAAACATGTGGCACCGATGTCCAGCTTCTATATAATGGTGGCTCCGCCTGCAGTCTATTCACTACGTATAGCCAGCTTCTAAGATTACTTAGTCTACTTGCGTTACAGCATCTGTACAGCTATTGAACGGCTTGCACTTTCTGCAGTGCTTCTCGCACGTGCAATCTCCTTTTTCTCATATGAACGTTCACTTGTTTCTTTATATTGTCATTAGTTTCTGTAAGATCCGCGCATCTTTTCTTCAGTCTATCTTCTCAGTGCGTCACGCTCGCCTCTTGTGACGTCACCATCTCATCTTTCTCTCATTTTCATATTCCTTCAGGGAGCTCCTCCATAAGATTGTCTTCTCTTCGGGAATACATTTGATACAGCTTTCTCAATGGGTACCTTTTCCCGAATATTCACTGCGGAATGGTCACAACTGCTGGTGTCAAACATGGCACAATTTCAGACTCCCAGCATATAGGTATTGGGGGGCGGGACTTCCTGCAGAGGCATGTGGCTGCTCCTCTACACTCCCTTCAGCATTAAGGGCATCGGCACAATGCCCACCTACAGTAAATGGCATCCCAATTCCTTTTTTTTTTATATGCGCAGACAATATGGTCATCTTCGTGGCATACATATTCTGGTATGAATATGGTATTGAAAGAACTGGACAAGTATGCTTTACAAAACCACCTAGAAGTAAATTATACAAAAACTAAAGTTATGCTGTTCTCACTTATCGTCAGATACGAAGCTCCCTCTGATTCTAGACAGTCAACCTCTAGAATATGTGTCCAGTTAGATGTACTTTGGCTTAACATTGAGTGTATTAAAACATGCTCAATACATATTAGCTATTAAAACTGTGAGAGCAAGACAACAGATATCCCTTTTTACCAATTTTGCTCGTAAAACTGCTGGTAATAGCTTTAGCGGGATAAGAAAGCTTTACATTCAATCCTTTCATCTTGCGGTTTTGTACGGTTTGGATACTGCACTGCTATCCAGTTATGACTGGTTAAATGTATTGGAGTGTGCTTTCTGGAAACGAATTCTACAATTACCCCAAGATGTCCCAATGGCCATATTAAGGCTGGAATTTGGCCTGACTTCTTTGAAGACAATGGCCTTATTCAGATGAAGCGACCAGTATTTGAAACACGCCTACTTCCCCAATTGCCTGGTCCTCGGCATCCGGCATGAGGGCTGTGTCAAAGAATCCGAAAGTAAGGGCCCCAGTTTTACCACTGAAAATGAGAAATTCTCTAAACTTATCGACTGGTCCCCTGAACGCAGTAAGATTGCTACCGACGCAGAAAACTATGGAACTAAATTAATTCTAAATATGAAAATCAAGCTGTGGAATGGTATTTAAATTTCTCACATCTTGGTAAATTGCCCTCTTATTATCGAGTTAGCAAAATTGCATGTAACTTTCTTAGACCGCAAAAATAATTTAGGGAATGCCCAGATCTAAGGGTTTGAGGATTAATCTTGAGACTACGGACCAATTCATTAACGGTCCTTCCAATCACAGGCCCTAGATTTGGCATTTCCTTACATAATCGTCACTGTAGAATGTGTAGGACATGCCCTCTTTTGGAAACTCTGAGGCACGTATTAACCAGATGTAAACTACTGGGAATATCTACACGTGCAATCTTGGAGAATTTGTCACGGATCTTAATGATATTAAGGGCAAGAGATTTGGGTTTTATTGTCTTAATTCCGGTTTATGTATACATGTGAAAAGTTCAGGGTGAAAAATTGTTTAAAACATTTAAAGAATTTGCTACTAGCGTAGTAGCTTATGAAACTGGCCCACTGTTGCCAAAAAAGTGATCCATTCTGATAAAAACACAAAACTGGCCCTGGCCAAATTCATGGGCTGGCCCTTCAGCTTCGCCATATTGCCATCCCGGCCAATCCAAGCCTGCAGCCTGCATGGATGCCCCAAATACCCACTGAGGTCTCCAATGACTGCTCCCTGCATTAAGATGATCCGATTCTCTGTTCCAGCATCACACCTAAGACCCCCACACAGGACCACCGAGCATACCTCCCATCAAACATCAAAGATCAGAAGGCTTCACCTCTACGGACAATGCGTATATCACAGTCCCGGCCACAGCATCCCCACACCACGGGCACACCAGGCTGCTCCAAACTACGGGCACACAAGGCCCCTCACACAGTGGGCACACAAGGCCCCCAACACTACAGGCACACAAGGTCCCTACGCACTGCAGGCACACAAGGCCCCCACACTACAGGCACACAAAGTTCCCCCACATTGCGGGCACACAAGGCCCCTCTACACTGTGGGCACACAATGCTCCTCCACACTGCGGGCACACAAAGCCCCTCACACAATGGGCACACAAGGCCCCCCCACACTGTGGGCACACAAGCCCTCCCCCCAAACTGTGCACACACCGGGCTTCCCCACACTGCGGGCACACCAGGCTCCCCCACACTACAGGCACACAAGGCCCCCCACACTGCGGGCACACCAGGCTCCCCCACACTACAGGCATACAAGGCTGCCCCACACTGCCGGCACACCAGGCTCCCCCACACTACAGGCATACAAGGCTGCCCCACACTGCCGGCACACAAGGTCCCCCACACTGCGGGCATACCAGGCTCACCCACACTACAGGCACACAAGACCCCCCACACTGCCGGCACACAAGGCCCCCCCACACTGCGGGCACACAAAACTCCCCCACACTGCAGGCACATAAACCCCTCCACACTACAGGCACCCAAGCCCCCCCCCCCCACACACAGTGGGCACACAAGGCCCCCCTCTAGACAAAAGATGCCTCAGGTAAGTGCTCTTGACCAAAACAACCTGGACGGGCAGAGACACACACACACAGAGTACCTGGTACTTCCCCGTAAATGCAACACCAAAGCTCCCCCCCGTCCTCCCGCCTGCGCCCTCGTGCATCCGCTGTGCAGTGTTTCTGGTCCGAGCCCTTCACTCTCTTTAATATTATTAATGCAAACCCCTGGAGGTGACACAGCAGGCAAAGTTCAGAACAGGATGGGGGAAAGGAGGAGGAGTTACAGGAAGGGCCCACCAAGTAGCCAGCACAGTAGGGACCCCAGATAAGCGCAGGACAGGAGGGGCCAATACTGCATGGCAGAATAGGCCCGAGATAGGAGGGCCACGGGGCCCGCCTGTGTATGCAGGGAGAGCGGAGGGGGGCATAGGAGACACGACACAGCATAGACAGGAGGGGGGAAGGAAGTACGGAGGGAGAGAGGAAGGTGAGGGGAGGGAGGTGGGGCTAGGAGCAGGAAATGAGGGCGTGTGAGGATGTGAGTCACCCTTGAGGTCATAGGCTTGCTCTGGCTACACAGCCTCGCGGGGGAGAGGGGGCGTGGGAACCCAGTCGCATCGCATTCCTGGGGGCCAGTCTGCATCGTCAGGGCTGCTACTGTACCCCCGCCAGAGCCCCTCCCTGGTACTTCCCCTCTCTCTGCCCACGCCACAAGCTTACAGTGCGCCAGCCTCACCCAGATCTGGGTAGCACGCGTGGCCCCCTTCCCTTCATCTCCCACTCGCCTCTAATACCGCAAGCTCTCTTCACTGCCTCTGACCTTGGGACCACCCCGCCCCCCCAAATACAACCAGGTAAAGCGCACACACCAGGCCCTTCCTCGTACTCACACTGACAGCTCGCCCGGCCCTCCACCCGCATCTCACACAGCCCCCATCCTCAGTCCACACACCAACCTGCACGCATCACGCACCCACACTTACGAGACAAAAGCCACGCTACTACTAGCGGCAGTGTTACGTACAGGAATTACACCACACGCACGCCCACACTCTCACAAGCACACACACACATACATCACACAACACACCAACACCTCCGATAACACACACACGCAGACATCACACACCACATAACATACACAACACACCAAATAACACACACAATACAAGGCTAGGGGGACCAGGATCACACCCCTTGCCCTTGGCTGAACAGCGGAGCTGGGATTTTAATCCACTCTGCAGATTGGAGCACACACCTTCCGAGCTTTACTGGGCACACATAACAGGCTGGATTTCAAGGCCTACAGTAATAAGCTCGTATAGAGTTTACTTGCAACAAACACACGTTGCATGATAAAGTCGCATGGTAGCATGCAAGTCCTCATAGCAACATGTTAAGACAAAAGAATATCAATGTGGCTTTAATTTTCACACCCCGAATTGCAAACTATAAACCCCAGAATGCACGATAATGTCAATGTGCCTGAGTGATGCATTGAAAGTGCAATGGAAGAAGCTGTGTAATAACAGAGACAGGTCTGCAGATGTGCTTTGCAGCAGAGCTCCGGCGCGTGGTTAGTGACTTTATTTCTGTGCATGTCAGGGTGGCATCCGGAAATGATGAGTGCTTGGCAGGGGCGCTTTGAGTGGCTCACCCTAATAGCACAGACTTGCAGGCCGCGGGCGCTTTGCAGCTCCTGGGGTTGCACATGTTCCCGCGTGATTCATTGCAAACTTCGCTTCTTGGGTGACCTCAGCCTGTGCAGACACACCCTGAGAGATGGGGCGGTGCCCGCTGCTGGTGGGAACAGGGGGTGCCCGGCTGCTTAGTCATAAAAAGTCCCTGTAATATGATTTCACTCGTTTCCGAGTTATGAATCGCATAGTTGTGTTGAAACGGGAAATCCGCTCGTGCCTGTGGAGTGGTTGGGGTGGGGTGGGGTGGGAGTCAGGCTGGCAGGCCTTCCACGTCATCTGCGTCACTCGCTTCCCTGATGGCCACAGGCTGGACAGGAAATCTATAGGACGTGGGTTATGTAATCTCAGGGACAGGCGAGTGCCCCGGGTGGGGAGAGGGCGGCGAGGCGCCCTCAAAGCCGTGCAGACAAAGTCATTCACATCACGGCACCCACCCTGCAGGGGCATGATCGCGCATCACACGGCCGGGAACCCGGATATATCCAGGCCTTTAAGTGGGCCAGGGCCCAGGCCCGGCAGTCTCTATAGAATGACATTTAGCCAGTGCTCTGCCTGAACTGAGTTCCCAGAGCAGACGTATTCCCTGCAGTAATGCACATGAATGCTCTTCAACACTAGATGTCTCTTTCAGCCATGCTTAGAACCTTAACATAAGTTACAGAAAGGTACTTGTTTTCGAACATTGAATGGAAATTATTTATTTTTAAATGTTTTTATTGGCATTTATATTATACGTCACCAATTCGGTGTACACTTATTAGTATCAGTCAACATGTGCATGGTAAAACACAAATTAGCAGTAACCAATATTTAAGGAAGAAAAGGAAACAATGAACAAACAAACTAAACAACCAGTCTTCGCTTGCCGCGTTATCGTGCTGGGGTTCTTAACCCCTCCTATTGAACATTCCGGACTTCTGGAACTCATTGGTGCTGATCTGGCTAGAGGCGCCGAGTCCAGATGCTCCCCAGCTGGACCCCGGATATTGTCTATTAACTAATTGCAGTTGCGGTGGGTAGGGGCATCTCAGGGGGGTTTGTCGTCAGATGGGTGAAACATATCCCAGATCAGGGCCTTCCAGTCTTCGAATGCTGGGCTTGTCTCTCCTCCCGCTTTGGCCACTCCTTCTCCCCATACTGTCGTGTCCGCCACTGTCCAATGTTCAAGTTCCTTGTGCCACCTGTCGTACTGCGGGCCCCTCACAGATTTCCATGCCATAGTTCTAGTTCTTTTGGCTAGCACGCATACCATGCCCATCAGTTTCACTATGTGTCTCAGCTTGCTTATTCTTGGGTATTCTCCCAGGAGGCATTCCTTCGGGGACCATTCGTATCGTACCACCCCTGCTCTTCCACAGGTCTGTTCTATTTTGGCCCAGAAGATCTGAGTTTTCGGGCAGCTCCAGAACATGTGTGTCATGCCCGCCATCTCTGAGCTGCATCGGGGGCACAGAGGATTAGTGTTTTGGCTGAATTTGGCTATCCTGCCTGGTGTCCTGTATGTTCTATATAGGATCTGTAATTGGATTAGTCTGAACCTAGCGTTCCTTGACACCTCTCGGGGGTACATTAGGATTCTCTCCCATTCCTTTTCAGTTCTGTCTATCCCCAGGTCCGCATCCCACTTCGTTTTCAGGGCCTTGCTTTTAAGGTTGGGTCTATCCACTAGTTGGGCATAGAGCCTAGATATTGGTTTCCACCCTTCCCCCAGATTGTATAGTAGTGTTAGTAGTGGTTCTTGTTCAGATTCACCTGGCCACTCTTTCCACTGCTTCTTAGCCCCCTCCCTGATTCTCCTGTACCACAAGAACTGGCCTTTTGGTAGGCCCTCTTTCGCTGCCATGTATTCAAAGTCTCTGAAGGTCCCATCTTCGTATGTGTCCCCACCAGGTGTAAATGCTGTACCCCTCCCATTTTCTCATCCGGGCTAGGTCCGCTTTCCCCTTGCACAACCCTGCCGCGATCGGGATGTCGGAAGAGTAGGGATGTGCCCCCCCCTCGTGAGTTTCATGGTCCTATCCCGGATCTTCCTGCCCAGTTTAGCTAACATCGGGGCCCTCCCTAGGCACTCCTCCGGAACGCATAGTATTTCTTTCAGGTTTGCTGGCATCACTGGCTGCCTGAGCAGTCTGGTCTCAACGGTAGTCTCATCCGGTAGCCACTTGGCCACATGGCTCATTTGGGCTGCCACGTAATACTTTTTCGAGGTCTGGTAGTTGGAGGCCTCCTGCTTTATATGGTAGTGTTAGCATGCTAAGGGATATCTTGTTATCTTGTGTCTGGTATTGCCCCATAGAAGCTCTCTCATTAACTTTTCCAACAGTCGAAAGTAGGAGGCCGGGATGCAGTAGTGTACGTTATGGAAGAGATATAGGAACCTTGGTAATACTATCATTTTGACCACCGCAGCCATGCCGATTACCGATAGTGGTAGTTTGGACCAGAACTTCGTTGATTTTCTTAGCCCATGCACCGCAACCTGGGTGTTACCGCTGTGCATCTGTTCAGCTGTGTGCCAGATGTGGACCCCTAGGTATCTGAATGTGTGTGGCTTCCATTGGATACCCATTATTGGGAGGTCGGCCTCATCTTCCCCGACCAGTCCCACCAGCGGGAATGGACATGACTTCTCTCTGTTGAAGGCGATCCCTGACACTCGGCCAAAGTTCTCTAGCACCGCTAGGATTGTTGGTATTGAGATGGGGGTCCCTCAGGTATAGAAGTACATTGTCTGCGTACAGTGAGAGAATGTGGTATTCGCCCCCTATTCTGATGCCATCATCAAAGAACTTTCCTCATGTATGTGGCTAATGGTTCTAGGCCCAAAATATAGAGCATTGGGGACAGTGGACAGCCCTGTCCAGTGCCCCTCTGGATATCCCACAGTCCTGACACCATCCTCCTGGTCTTTACCCTGGCCACCAGTGAGTGGTATAGTATTTTTATCCATCGGATAAAGGATTCCCCCAACCCAAATTGCCTTAGGACCTCTAACAACCACTCCCAATATATGGAGCCGAAGGCTTTTGTGGCGGCATCTAGGGATACCACCACACATGGTTCGCTGCAGTGTTCCGGCCCGGTATAAACCCATTTTGGTATTCGTTCACTAGTGTCCCTATCACTTTTGTCAGCCTTTTGGCTAATATGGTTGTTAATATTTTGATCTAGTAATTGAGCATGGCCAGTGGCCTGTACGAGCCTCATTCATCTTTTGGTTTCCCTGGCTTGGGTATCGGTACCACTAGTGTCTCCCTCATGCTAT
Organism: Ambystoma mexicanum; assembly: GCF_040938575.1. Lineage (NCBI taxonomy): Eukaryota > Metazoa > Chordata > Amphibia > Caudata > Ambystomatidae > Ambystoma > Ambystoma mexicanum. Next base: position 33,829,792 of record NC_090934.1, read on the forward strand.
TCGGTAGGGTCCCTTTCTCATATGATTAATTAAACACTTCCAGGAGGGTGGGGGCCACGTCAGCGTCGTATACTTTCTTACTCGTGGACAGTGATTTCATTTCCTCGGTTATGTCTTCCACTGTCAGGTCCCCATTTAGGGAGGCCTGTTGGGCTTCATTCAATGTTGGCAGGCCTATCTCGTCTAGTGTGTCTAGGACGTCCCCCTGTGATACCACCGTGGCGTGGCTGTACAGCCGGGAGTAGAATTGCTTGAACACATAATTGACGTCCAGCTGCGATGTGTGAACCTCGCCAGTGGAGTCTTTCATTTCGGTAATTGGGAATTTTGGGTGTTCCCTCCTACACAGCCACGACAAGAGTCTACTTGGTTTATCGCCCTCACCATGTGCTCGCGTAGACTTAGTTATGTAGTCAAACTTTGCTAATCTGGCCCATGCATTTTGACAGTCGCTTCTGACTGCAGAGAGTTCCTCCTCTGCCTCTCTTGTCTTAGGTGCGGTGGTTTCCAGCTGTGTGATCCGACTCTCTCCCACCTCTAGTTTGTTCCTCAGTGTTTTCCTGATGCCCCCGGCACTAGCAATGGCTTCCCACCTGACCACCACTTTTAATGCTTCCCAGATCGTATCCCAACCCTTCACGCTCCCCACATTGGTGTCTAGGTATTCTTGTATTGTATCTCGGAGGCCTTCTGTAAAGGCGCAGTCTGTGAGGACTTCTGTTGGCATTCGCCACATTGGTATGGTTGTTTAGGCCCTCGCACTTTCCACTCCATGAGAAGTGGGGAGTGATCCGATATCGATCTTCCCAAGTAAGATATCGCCTCCACCTGGGGTAGGTGTTGCTTGTCTATTAATAAGTAGTCAATTCGGGTGTAGAGTGCGTGGGGTGATGAGAAGTAAGAGTATTCTCTATCATTCAGGTATAGCTCCCTCCAGACCTCTGCTAGGTCCAAGTTCTCCATTACCTTGTTTAATGTAGAGTGGGTTGGGGTAGGTTGTAGCATTGGGGTATTTGAACTGTCCAGTGTGTGGTCGCATATACAATTGAAATCCCGTCCCCATATGAAAAAGCAGTCTCGATAGGATGCTAGCCTGGCACTCGAGGTCCCATTGTCGGGCAGGTTGGAGTTGGCGATACATATGTCCAGTTGTTCAATGCTGCCTCTTAGTATCAGGTACCTCCCATCTGCATCCACCTCTTTCGACAGCAGCTTAATCGGTATTGTGCCATCTATCCATGTGTACACTCTGCGCGTGTATTTGGAGTACGGTGCTCCAAAGCCCTGTCCCCCCCCACCACTCAGTCACTTTGGGAGTGCTCTCAGCAGTTAAATGAGTCTCTTGCATGAGTGCAATTGAAACGTGTTTTCTCTTCAGGAAGGATCTGATCCTGTTCCTACGCATATAGGAGCCCAACCCCCTGACGTTCCATGTCACCACCTTGATGTGAGCTGCCATCCCTGTGTTGTAGTGTCAATTTTATCAGTTCCGATGTTCACGTGGGCATATCGTGGCGAAGACTGGGAAACGTTTCAAACAACCACTCGGTAAACTTAACCAACTGCACCTAGCAGTTGCGCCATGTGGGCGATGCTCAGGTGCCCCCGCCATGTCTCGACCTCTCCAGGTTGTCTTTGGCAGGTTGTGGTGCACCAGTAACAGGCCGGCACCAGTCTTTTTCGCAGGATCGTGCCGTCCTCCTCAGGTCAGACGGTGTGAGAGGTTTCCTGTCCTTTGGCAAGAAATTGGCGTGGTTTGTCTTCTCTTTAGGAACCGTCTGTCCTCGGCAGGGTTCTGCAGTGGTCAGCATTCTGTCTCGCAGCTGTTTCTTCTCCGCTTGCCATGTTATTGTGCTCAAGCCACATGTTTGCTGTTGCTGGTGTCTCGAGGAAAATAACCCTCCCTTTGTGTATGATCTTGAACCTGGACGGGTAGAGCAGCATGTACTTAAGGTTCAGCTTTCGTAGCCTGGTTTTGACTGGGACAAAGGTGTTTCTCACTCTCTGAACCGCCGGGGTGTATTCCGGGTATATTGTGATCTTAGCATTGTCTCTGCTTATTGCACCCCCCTCGCGTGAGTGGCGTAGTATGACTTCCCTGTCTTGAAAGTTAAGGATCGTGGCTATGATCGGGTGAGGGTATGAGTCTGGTGGTGGCTTTGTCTGGAGGGCCTTATGCGCTCTTTGAACAGCAAACCCCTGTGAAAGCCGACCAGCACTGATTTCTTGTTGTAGTAAGGTTTCTACAACGTTTGTGGGGTTAGGTCCCTCAAGTCCTTTGGGAGGGGACATGTCCATGTGCCGTGGGCTGGGACTGTGGTGGGTCGCTAACCGGAGCTGCCGTATTTGGGATCAGTTTGTACGTGTGCTTCTGTGAATTCCTCTCCAGAGGTCCCCGATCCGGGCCTCTCCTGTTGTTGTTGGCTGTCCTGCGGGAGTTACCACCCCGGCAGGGAGTTGAGTGGAGTGGGCTGCTATGTCTGGCTGCCTTGCTGTTTGGTATGTGCGCCGGGGCCAGTGGAGCTGCCTCCCTGTATAGTGTTGTTGTTGTGCCCCTGTACAGTGTCACTTGGTTCTGGGTGTTGCAGTCCCACTCGTGTTGGGCCGCCGTCTGTCCTGGTGGGGCAGTGTAGATCCAAGAAGGTGTGGGCACAACGTTTTCGGGTGTTATCTAACCGACAAGTGGTGCAAGTGCTCGGCTGTGGGTGCGATCTGGCCACCAAGTGGTATGGGCTTGAGGTTAACAGGTTCGGTCTGACCCAGTGTTTTTCTTATTTGTTTTGTATTATACCTAACTTGCTTCAACATTGTCCTTATATCCGTGGATGCTTGCGTGGGGATGAGCAGGTGTGCTCCGTGCCCTCCAGCTGCTGTGTACCTTTTGGTTGGTAGGCACAGTATGGTATCCCTTTGTAGTTTTGCTTGGGGGTATTGCACCCCCACTGATGCCCCACCGCGTGGGCCCGCACCTGATTGCACTGTTCAGGGTGCCTCAGGAGGGGGTAGCGGGTCTGTATTGTGGACGTAGGCCATCCCGCTGGTGTTATGTCCGCAGACCACCTCTCCCATGGAGTCCGCTGTGCGTTTACAGGGTGGCACTGTTCAGGGCGCTCTGTCCTTCTCCGTCTCCCAGCCTCCGCTTGTCTTCTCTTCGCTGCGTCACTCTGGGCCGGCCAGGCCTCCCGCAGTCTCCAGTACACTCAGACCGCAGCCTGGGCCCCAGGGCCTCACCTCTCACTTGGTGCATCTCCTCCTCAGCTGCGGGCATCGCGGGCTGTCTTCAGTCTCCGGCGCTGCCCTCCACCAGTGCACCAGCTCTCGGGGTACCTCAGCGGCTGTCCTCTTTGGAAGCTCCGACCACTGCCCGTGGTGTCCCCTTCATCGCTGCTGCTGGGCGGTCTTGTCTCTGGCCCCCGCTCCCCCAGGGTTTCAGGCTGCCTCCGTCCGTCTCCTTGGCGTCCGCTCAAAGTCGGGGCTTCTCTGTGTTGGCCCCCGCTTTTCTTACGCCGGCAGGGGTCTGCTCCCCGTGCACGGTCCTCTTACTGCAGTTGGCCTGGAGCATCCGCGCCGCCCGCCATCTTGGTTTCCTCTGGGGCACTTTTTTGGCAGCTCGGTTTGTCTGTTTGCGGGGTCCGATTCGCTTCGTGCTTTTCCCCACTGGAGCAGTGTTGGTTCTGGTATCCAACGTTTAACTTCTGTGTACTTTACACCATAAATTTCAAAGGATCAGTCGAGGATCTGGACGGGAACTTAGTCCCAACACGTCCTCACATCGCGCCCCCTTCGAACATTGAATGGAAATTATATCAGAGTACATGGTTTGATTTTTTTTTACAGCTCACATTAAAGAGCTGTCATTAGAATGATTTTAATTTGTCAGAATCAAGGATTTATTTTAAACGAACTGTGGGATCGCACTGTCCGCTGAACTATTTTGAGTTGATGGCCTATTTTATATATGAACATATTTAGTTTCGAAAATATTTGTACACGCATTCATTATATTTTAATAAATCTTTTAAAGTGAAATGTACTCCTTTTCACTGCACATATGAGGACTTGATTGGCGCTCTTGGGTCACACCTTTAGTTACATAGGCCCCACCTCTTCTTAGCAGCGCCCCAATATTGCATCATGACACGATACAGCCCCTTCTCCCAGCCCCCTCGATTTCTAATCCCACTGGAAGTACTGGATATATCGCACAGCCAGAAACATGGATATATCACACATGACACGGCCTATAACCAGCATACATCACACATCACACAGCTAACACCAAGCATATATCACACATCACACAGCTAACACCAAGGATATATCACACAGCTATTGCCAAGCATATATCACACATCCCACAGTTAATACCAAGGATATATCACACATCACACAGCTAACACCAAGGATATATCACACAGCTATTGCCAAGCATATATCACACATCCCACAGTTAATACCAAGGATATATCACACATCTAAAACTAAGCATATATCAAACAGCTAATACCATGGCCATGTCACACATAACACCACCAATAACCAGCACACATCACACAGCCAATGATAAGCATATATGACACATCATACGGCCAATAACAAGTATGTATCACACATCACACGGCCAGAAACAAGGATATATCGCACATCACACAGCGAATAGCACGGGTATAGGCAAATCACGATGTGTCTAATACAAGGAGACGTCAAATATTACGTAGCCACATCACACACTGCGAATAACAATGATATAGGCCACATCACTCATATGTTATATATTTGTGCCAAATCCTCACCGCAGTCGTTTTGGAGCATCTGATCCTTGTCCGTGACGTATTGTGCACATATAACTATGTGAATAATATGTCCCACTGTGAGTAACAAGGACATATCAAACATCACATTGTGATTACAATGCTATATCGCTGTACACCTAGACACTGTGAAAAGGGCAGCAGTGCGCAGTACACATCCCTATTACCCTAGCATCACACAGTGAGTAACAAATACTGGCCCTGGCTGTCCTCGAACCAGACACCTTCTGCCAGACACTGAGTATCAAATACTGGCCCTGCACTATACTCCAACCAGAAACCTGCTGCCAGACAGTGAGTAACAAATACCTGCCCTGCACTATACTCCAACCAGAAACCTGCTGCCAGACAGTGAGTATCAAATACTGGCCCTGCACTGTGCTCCAACCAGAAACCTGCTGCCAGACAGTGAGTAACAAATACTGGCCCTGCACTATACTCCAACCAGAAACCTGCTGCCAGACAGTGAGTAACAAATACTGGCCCTGCACTATACTCCAACCAGAAACCTGCTGCCAGACAGTGAGTAACAAATACTGGTCCTGCACTGTCCTCCAACCAGAAACCTGCTGCCAGACAGTGAGTATCAAATACTGGCCCTGCACTGTGCTCCAACCAGAAACCTGCTGCCAGACAGTGAGTAACAAATACTGGCCGTGCACTGTCCTCCAACCAGAAACCTCCTGCCAGACAGTGAGTAACAAATACTGGCCATGCACTGTGCTCCAACCAGAAACCTGCTGCCAGACAGAGAGTAACAAACACTGGTCCTGCACTGTCCTCCAACCAGAAACCTCCTGCCAGACAGTGAGTAACAAATACTAGCCCTGCACTGTCCTCCAACCAGAAACCTCCTGCCAGACAGTGAGTAACAAATACTAGCCATGCACCTTCCTCCGACGAGAAACCTCCTGCCAGACAGTGAGTAACAAATACTAGCCCTGCACTGTCCTCCAACGAAAACCTCCTGCCAGATAGTGAGTAACAAATACTGCCCATACACTATACTCCAACCAGACCCCTCCTGCCAGACAGTGAGTAACAAATACTAGCCCTGCACTGTACTCTGACCAAAAACCTCCTGCCAGACAGTGAGTAACAAATACTAGCCCTGCACTGTCCTCCAACGAGAAACCTACTGCCAGACAGTGAGTAACACATACTGCCCATGCACTATACTCCAACCAGACCCCTCCTGCCAGACAATGAGTAACAATACTAGCCATGCACTGTCCTTCACCCAGAAACCTCCTGCCAGACAGTGAGTAACAAATACTAGTCCTGAACTGTCCTCCAACCAGAAACCTCCTACCAGACAGTGAGTATCAAATACTGGCCCTGCACTGTGCTCCAACCAGAAACCTCCCACCAGACAGTGAGTAACAAATACTAGCCCTGCACTGTCCTCCAACCAGAAACCTCCCACCAGACAGTGAGTAACAAATACTAGCTCTGCGCTGTCCTCCAATCAGAAACATCCTGCCAGACAGTGAGTAACAAATACTAGCCCTGCACTGTCCTCCAACCAGAAACCTCCTGCCAGCCAGTGAGTAACAAATACTAGCCCTGCACTGTCCTCCAACCAGAAACCTCCTGCCAGACAGTGAGTAACAAATACTGGGCCTGCACTGTGCTCCAACCAGACACCTGCTGCCAGACAGTGAGTAACAAATACTGGCGGTGCACTGTCCTCCAACCAGAAACCTCCTGCCAGACAGTGAGTAACAAATACTAGCCCTGCACTGTCCTCCAACCAGAAACCTCCTGCCAGACAGTGAGTAACAAATACTGCCCAGGCACTGTACTCCAACCAGACCCCTCCTGCCAGACAGTGAGTAACAAATGCTGGCCCTGCATTGTCCTCCAACAAGAAACCTCCTGCCAGACAGTGAGTAAAAAATACTAGCCCTGCACTGTACTCCGACCAGAAACCTCCTGCCAGACAGTGAGTAACAAATGCTGGCCCTGCAATGTCCTCCAACCAGAAACTTCCTGCCAGACAGTGAGTAACAAATTCTAGCCCCGCACTGTACTCCGACCAGAAACCTCCTGCCAGACAGTGAGTAACAAATACTAGCCTTGCACTGTCCTCCAACCAGAAACCTCCTGCCAGACAGTGAGTAACAAATACTGCCCATGCACTATATTCCAACCAGACCCCTCCTGCCAGACAGTGAGTAACAATACTAGCCGTGCACTGTCCTCCACCCAGAAACCTCCTGCCAGACAGTGAGTAACAAATACTGGCCCTGCACTATACTACAACCAGACACCTCCAACCAGACAGTGAGTAACAAATAATGGCCCTGCACTGTACTCCGACCAGAAACCTCCTGCCAGACAGTGAGTAACAAATACTGGCCCTGCACTGTACTCCGACCAGAAACCTCCTGCCAGACAATGAGTAACAAATACTGGCCCTGCACTGTACTCCAACCAGACCCCTCCTGCCAGACAGTGAGTAACAATACTAGCCGTGCACTGTACTCCAACCAGAAACCTCCTGCCAGACAGTGAGTAACAAATACTGGCCCTGCACTGTACTCCAACCAGACACCTCCAACCAGACAGTGAGTAACAAATAATGTCCCTGCACTGTACTCCGACCAGAAACCTCCTGCCAGACAGTGAGTAACAAATACTAGCCCTGCACTGTACTCCGACCAGAAACCTCCTGCCAGACAGTGAGTAACAAATGCTGGCCCTGCAATGTCCTCCAACCAGAAACTTCCTGCCAGACAGTGAGTAACAAATTCTAGCCCTGCACTGTACTCCGACCAGAAACCTCCTGCCAGACAGTGAGTAACAAATACTAGCCTTGCACTGTCCTCCAACCAGAAACCTCCTGCCAGACAGTGAGTAACAAATACTAGCCCTGCACTGTCCTCCAACCAGAAACATCCTGCCAGACAGTGAGTAACAAATACTGCCCATGCACTATACTCCAACCAGACCCCTCCTTCCAGACAGTGAGTAACAATACTAGCCGTGCACTGTCCTCCACCCAGAAATCTCCAACCAGACAGTGAGTAACAAATAATGGCCCTGCACTGTACTCTGACCAGAAACCTCCTGCCAGACAGTGAGTAACAAATATTGGCCCTGCACTGTACTCCGACCAGAAACCTCCTGCCAGACAATGAGTAACAAATACTGGCCCTGCACTGTGCTCCAACCAGACCCCTCCTGCCAGACAGTGAGTAACAAATACTGGCCCTGCACTGTACTCCAACCAGAAACCTCCTGCCAGACAGTGAGCAACAAAATGAGCGTAGCCCCAGATCTTTTCCAGACCTAGCAACACCCCTGGCAATGATCGTTTTTCAAATGGACAGCCTTCTCACCCAAGTGTCTTTCCAAGCAGCAAATTAATCCATTCCGCTCACCAATCATGGCTGGGGCACCATCAATGGTCCCGCCTACCAGATCACCAATCATGGCTGGGGCACCATCAGTGGTCCCGCCTACCAGATCATCCAATGGTTGGGGCATCATCAGTGGTCCCGCCTACCACGTCACCAACCATGGCTGCCTACCAGATCATCCCATGGCTGGGGCACCATCAGTGGTCCCGCCTACCACGTCACCAATCATGGCTGCCTACCAGATCATCCCATGGTTGGGGCACCAACAGTGGTCCCGCCTACCACGTCACCAATCATGGCTGCCTACCAGATCATCCCATGGCTGGGGCGCCATCAGTGGTCCCGCCTACCAGATCACCAATCATGGCTGGGGCACCATCAGTGGTCCCGCCTACCAGATCACCAATCATGGCTGGGGCACCATCAGTGGTCCTGCCTACCAGATCACCAATCATGGCTGGGGCACCATCAGTGGCCCCGCCTACCAGATCACCAATCATGGCTGAGGCACCATCAGTGGTCCCGCCTACCAGATCACCAATCATGGCTGGGGCACCATCAGTGGTCCCGCCTACCAGATCATCAGTGGTCCCGCCTACTAGATCATCCCATGGCTGGGGCACCATCAGTGGTCCCGCCTACCAGATCATCCCATGGTTGGGGCACCATCAGTGGTCCCGCCTACCAGATCATCCCATGGCTGGGGCACCATCAGTGGTCCAGCCGACCAGATCACCAATCATGGCTGAGGCACCATCAGTGGTCCTGCCTACCAGATCACCAATCATGGCTGGGGCACCATCAGTGGCCCCGCCTACCAGATCACCAATCATGGCTGAGGCACCATCAGTGGTCCCGCCTACCAGATCACCAATCATGGCTGGGGCACCATCAGTGGTCCTGCCTACCAGATCACCAATCATGGCTGGGGCACCATCAGTGGTCCTGCCTACCAGATCATCCCATGGTTGGGGCACCATCAGTGGTCCCGCCTACCAGATCATCCTATGGCTGGGGCACCATCAGTGGTCCCGCCTACCAGATCACCAATCATGGCTGAGGCCCCATCAGTGGTTATGCCTACCAGATCACCAATCATGGCTGGGGCACCATCAGTGGTCCCGCCTACCAGATCATCCCATGGCTGGGGCACCATCAGTAGTCCCGCCTACCAGATCATCCCATGGCTGGGGCACCATCAGTGGTCCCGCCTACCAGATCACCAATCATGGCTGGGGCACCATCAGTGGTCCCGCCTACCAGATCACCAATCATGGCTGGGGCACCATCAGTGGTTCCGCCTACCAGATCACCAATCATGGCTGGGGCACCATCAGTGGTCCCGCCTACCAGATCATCCCATGGCTGGGGCACCATCAGTGGTCCCGCCTACCAGATCATCAATCATGGCTGGGGCACCATCAGTGGTCCCGCCTACCAGATCATCCCATGGCACACTTCAATCATCGGATTACTTTTTTAAAAGCATTAACAATGTCAGCACCAGTAGCTCTGCCATGCAAAGATACCAGGGAAGCCAGTGCCTGAAATACTTTGAATTTGTTACTGACCCCACAAATGAAAATTAGCTGTCCAGTCAGGCTGCTCGGAACATGGGCTGTATTCTATGGTACAAGCCCACATTCCGAGTAGCCTGGGTTGCTTGTTCCCCCTTCCCGTCCCTGCTTCCCCTCACCACTTAGCATCCGTGTAGTTCCCTACACGAGTACTTATGGTGGCTTTTTGTTCACACGAAAAAAAAAGAAACGTACCTTTGCTGCGTGGCCCGGCACTGCGCAGTGCTACTGTCAGCAAAGTCTGTTTCCACGTTGATGATGTCACAGTCATCAACATGAAACATGGAAATCGCTACCAGCAGTACTATGCGGCACCGGGCTGCGCACCAAAGGAGTGTTTCTTTTTTTAAAACCCCAATGGTGATATTAACCTGTGGGGTTAAAGCAGTCGGCCGACCCTGTCAGTAATGGCACCACTGCCCTCGTTAAGGCCCCCCTCAATTCTCCCAGGCCTTTAACTTGTTCAGCGGGCCATTACCAACAGGGTCGGCCTGCCGCTTCGGTTAATATCGATATCGCCTCATTGTGAGGTGGGCTGTGTCACTGGCATCTGTGCTCTAACCAAGGGCTGCTGAAAGGAATTTAATGTCTTCATATTGCGTTTCCCATTGGCTGTAACAATTGTCAGCCACAACACGCCGCAGAATACTCATCATTGAAAGGGTAACATTCTTAAAAGCATCTTTCTTTTCCCTCCACACCACCTCGCCGATCTCCATCGGGCTGTCTTTTATGAAATCCCCATCTGTAAAAGGCTGTGCTGACCTCGCAATAAACTGCGCAACCGTATAGCTCACTACGGCGGCACAATCAGATGGCTTTCTCTCTGCTCAAAAACACCTTGTTGCTTCATCAGCTGCTATGTTTGAGCTCCTCGGCTTTCTTTACTCTCGCTTCCCCCCTGCAAATAAATCCTTCCATTCTGAATGTTTGGTTTCACAATGGCGGTGGATATTATATTCCTTGGGACTGCGTTAGGTTCAACACAAATAAGGCACCAGTGCACAGTAGGTGTGGAGGCAATGGAAAGACCTTCTCAGTCTACTCACACTTAGACAGACGGTGCTCCTGGCCTGTTTTCCTTTTTAACAGCACTGGGCATTGGCAGCGACACAAAGAGTGATGCAGCGCAAGGCACACACGGCTGCTTCTGCACAGAGATGAGGAACGAACGGCAAAGGGCGGGTGCAGTGGTAAGATATCATGCAGTATAGGGCAAGAGAGGAGCGTGCGCCCATTACGACAGTCAAAGTCTAGAGTGCATACAAACCATATACTCTTTAGGCACACGCCTGGAAGCGACAAAAGAACACAGTCAGATGAAGAACACACTCTCTGGGGCGCATCTTGTCATGCATCTATTAGTGAATAGCGCAAATAGCACATCCAACTGCTCTCTAATGGACTAAGGTGGTGAATGCAGGAATTGCCTGGCCGTACTACAGCAGCCATTTTCATTCTCTAAGTGACAGAGCTGCGCCGCACAAATTCCACCTCAGACATGAGCATTGACCCAGAGCAGGAAAAGTAGAATCCCACGCACGTGCTTCCTTGGAAGCTCCAACCTTCTCAGCAATTCATTTCCCTGCAATTGCAACAGCCACAAGATGGACGCACCCTGGAAAGTTAGTGCTCAGTAGAGGCGTTTTCATTGCCTCCCATCGACACTCTCCAGTGCAACTTGGCAGCCATAGGGGCCGGCCGCCGCCGGGATACTGTGGAACAGCACAGGCTGCACCCCTCTACCTAGACAGTGGGAGCGTCTGCTGCAGAGGTCTGGGTGCCACTTGGAGTTTGCAGCATGGGATGTACTTGGGGGCACAATATGGACTTTTGCCAGGCACGTTCTCTGCCCCAATGAGCAACCTTCAGCCCCAAACACACCGGTGCCCAGCACATAGGCATAAACGGTCCCATTTTGTGCTCTGTGCATCCAATGACTGCCACTTGCAAAACTAAGCATGTCGACACAAAGCAAAAATGTTACCAACAAGAGGGCCAAGATAAAAAAATGAGACGAGGACTTTTACATTGCAGCTTACCTGTCCCCTGGCTGAACGTGAGCCGTAGACGGCAGGCCGGAGACCGAAGAGGGGGGTTATCAGGCTGTGTGGTCTGTGGTCATCTGCAAGCGATGAACCCCCTGTCCTCAACAAGAAGGAACCAAATGACAAAGGCTGCCCCACTTTAAATGTGCTTTTGCGGATCATTAGGACCAGGTGTGCGACTCTCACCCACAAGACCACGTGAACAGCACAATGCCTGTGAAGTCACTGAATAGGATTGGACACTAAAGGAAGTGCTTAAAAGCAGGTTTTTAAGTTATAGGTTTAAATACAAGTTGTGCCGGCAGCATTGTAGGGAACACTCCTGTCTTGTGTTATTTTCGAGGTGTTCATGATTAGTTTCCTTGAGAGGCAATCCCCCCTCGCTGGTGGAATCCTGCAAATAATGTAACCTCGATCCGGGCACCCACTCCGCCCGAACATGTCACACTACACCTGCCAGCTATCTTGCTGCCACTCCAGCTCTATTCACCTTTCGTCCCTTTCTGCTCTCTCCCTTGGCTTCCTTTCTCGCTCACCCCTTCTCTCCTGCTCAGTCTGTCACTCTCTACAGACTTAGTTCCTGCTTACCACCTGTGCTCTAGCACCTTGAAGCCTCTCATGTGCTCGATGGAATTACCAATAATGATCTCAGACACAAATAACCCGACAGACTCAAAGAATATGGCAAAGTACTACTTTATTGTCAGCTCAAATAAAGTAGGGCAATCAGCGAACAACAAACTGTAGTCCGCTCACTCACACTTCAGTTTTGATTACACAAAGGTTTCATACCTCAATGTACGTCAGCTATGATGTCACTCTATGTGGCAAACTGTACAACCTATTGAAGGAAGGGATTGGTTAAGGGAACATATGCCCCTATATATCTTATAAGTATTAGTAATATCAATGGATGCCCCTTATCTGGTAGGCACACCTTGAACCACCTCTAAATACGTGTAATACAGATTATAGCAGAATAACAGCAGCGGGTTGGCCTTTGCAACATTGTGTAGTGTGTTGATACATAGACCCTCTGATTGGGTGGCATTCTCTCCCAACCTTGAACTTTCGGTTTGTTAGCAGCATGTAAGCAAAAGGAAACTCAAGTGCCGATAGCAACGTCAGACTACTACCCACTTGCCCAATTAGTCCACCATCTCTCATCGGTCAGGCCCCAAGCCAAAGCTTCTTCTTTCTAGTTGACCCTGCAGCCTGCTCTCTGTTCTGGGATTTTTAAGGGAGTGTAGGTACACCATTATCTTCATCTGGAGCTTAATGAACAGCCCTTGTTTTCGACTTCTGTGTCACGTGTGAGGAGACCACAATTTTGTCAATTTCGTCCTTTTATTTACTGCTATTTGATTTAATTAAGCTGTGTATCATTACTCCTCTTGGCCTTTGGAGACTGGCTCACTCCACCTTGCATAGGCTTTTCGCATTATTGATTGTCCAATACTTGGCACTTGCAGATGTTTTCTTCTTTGCCTAATCCAAGAGAAATATGTCTTATGTACAAATTTTATCCTCTTGACGTCCTTTGTGCTTTGCAATTATTCCATGAAGTTGCATGCTTGATACCAGACCAATGGACTCCTCTTTATTCCTCGCAGAAATCTGTTTTCCAGCGTCTCCTGACTCTGCAGCCCTGGTCTGTCTCTTAGGTAGGTTGGTTGCTTTCAACTTAAATCCGACGTCCATCTTTTCATCATAGTCGCCTTTGCCACGTTATATTTTCTTCTTCAACAGCTTCTATGTCTCTCAGCTACCTTGCGTACATTTACTTCATCCCTCCTCACTTATTTCTTTGGTTCATATGATTTCTTCATCTTCGATAATTTGTTTCTCTTATCACTCCAGTTACATCTTTATCCTTTAAGTATTTTCACATCATTTCAGTGCGTCTTTGTATCTTTCCCTCATGATGTCATCTGCCCTCGTCAGATTTCACTTACAGCTCTTCGATATCCAATGGTGTGCAGACATCTTTCCACCCATTCAGTGCGAGGGCACATTCGATACGGTTGTCTGAGTGCATATCGTCTCTCATACACTCGATGCAGTGTTGGGACAATACCTGGTGTCCCACATAGGGCTCTTCTCTTGCTGTTCCAATATGAGGGAGGTGGGGATGACGTATCCATCCGTTCCTCTACACACACCCCACCAACCAGCATGGCCATGGCCACCCACCCCCAACAAACAACATGGCTCTGGTCCACCTATTACCCACCGCCAAAAGGCATGCCCCTGGTCTCCCTCAGCCCCCACCAAGCAGCATGGCCCTAGCTCCCTTAATCCCCCTGCCCCCACCACACATCATAGCCTTGACCCCACTATTAACTCCCCCACTCCCTGCCTCTCGCCCACCGAAATGCATGTCCCTGGTCCTGCCCCAATACTCCCTCCACCAACCACCAAACATCATGGCTTTGACCCCTTATTCCACTACACCCACCATCCCCATCCCTGGTTCCCCCCACACTGGCCAAACAGCATGACCCTGGCACCCCTATTCCCCATTCACCCCCCCCCACCAAAAGTCATGTCCCTGGACCCCCACCCCCACCAAACAGCATGGCGTGGTCCCCCTACTCCCTCCACCACCCACCAAACATAGTGGCTCTGATCCGCCTATCTCCCCACCCATCATCCCCCTTCCCTGGCCCCCCTCCCAACCCCGGCCCAAGAGCATGACCCTGGCCCACTTTCTCCCCCACCTCCACCACACATCATGGCTCTGGACCACCTATACCCCTCCACCCACAACCAACCAACAAAAGTCATGTCCCTGGTTCCCATGCCCCCACCAAACAGAATGGCGATGGTCCTTCTATTCCCCCAAACCCCATCCGCCAGCCCCCACCAAATATCATGGCCATGGTCTCCTATGACCTCCTCTCTCCATCAAACAGCATAGCCTTGGCCCCCCGTATGCTCCCACCCTCACCAAACATCATGGCCCTGCTCCCCCTATCACTTCAACTCACCCGCCCCCACCAAAAGGCATGTCCCTGGTCCTGCCCACTCCCCACCATACAGCATGGCCCTGCCCCCAGTACTCCCCAAAGCCCGACCCTCCAGCCCCCACCAAACATCTTGCCCCTGGTCTCACTATTACCTCCCACCTACCACCAAACAGCATGGCCTTATCCCCCGGACCCTACTAAACAGTATGACCCTGGCACCCCTCCTACCCTAACCCCCCTATCCCCAGCCCCCACAAAACATCAGGAAGCTGGCCCCCCCTATTACCTCCCACCCACCATCCCTCACCAAACAGCATGGCCCTAAGCCTCCTACTTTCTCCCACCCCCACCAAACATCATGGCAACCCTCACCCCGGACCCTCCAACCAAGAAAACTGTCTCTGGTCCCCCACCCCTGCTAAACGGCAAGTCCCTGGTCCCCCTATTCCCCTGACCCACCACCCCAACCAAAAGCCATGCCCTGGTCCCTCCCACCCCCTTCCAAACAGTATGTCCCTGGTCCCCCAACCAAACTTCAAGGCCCTGGCCCGCTACTTCCCCCACCCACCATCAAACGGCATATCCCTGGTGCCCTCCGACCCCCACCAAACGGCATGTCCCTGGTCGCCCTATTCCCCCTCAGTCACCATCAAACTTCATGTCCCTGGACCCCCCATTCCCACCAAACCACATGGCTGTGCCCGCCCTAGTCCTCTCCACCCGCTACCAAACTGCATGTCCCTGGTCTCCCCACCCCTCACCAAACAGCATTGCCCTTCGCCCCCTATCCCCACCTACCACAACCCCCACCAAACAGAACCTACCTGCAACTGCCACCCACCACCAAACGGCTTGCCAACCCCTCCCTCCCCACCCCAACAACAAAAAGAAGGCCAAGACTTACCGGCCTAGGTCGTGTGGGTGGGCAGGCAGGAGGGCAGGCTAACAAGCTCCCCAAGGTGGGTGGGTCGCAGGAGGGCAGGTGTCATCGGGAGCACCTCGGGCACTAACAGGGAGTCTTCTTCTGCGGCTGGCATGGTGAGGCGGAAATGCTTTCCGTCAACAAGCCTCATTAGTCACACCAGCCAGAGTGCTGGCCATCCATTAGCCCAGCACACGCATTACATGGCTCGCAAGATGTGCAGCCAAGTAGTGTGTGTAGTAAGTCAATAGGGGGCCAGTATTGTTCCCAGCAACGAAGACTTGCCTAATGGAGGGCAGCCCGTTGTTGCTTGTGGGCTGTCCCCCATTGGAACAGTTTAGAACCCTCAACAGGTCGCCAAGTCCATCTAGGAAGGCCACATTTGGCCACAGGCTGTACGTTCTGCACCTGGGCACTTCTGTAGGACTTCTTCTGAACCAGGATGATAGGTTGGTATCCCTACATGACCCCAGAAGCAGGCCCACACTCACCTAGAGAGCAGTGGCTGAAGGGCCTGACCATCCTCCCAGTGGGGGACACATTTGCGGGCCTATTTTAGATATTTTGATGAGTGGCCCCCAGTAGATAAGTTTGACCAATTGCTGGACCCAATGTGCATTTAAATGCACCAGCTGCTGCACATTTTACGTGTTTGGTCCTGGTAGGTGCTTGGGTCTATGTAGAGTTACCAGGAGCCCCTTTTGACTCTCCAGGCTGCTTGTGCAAAAGAAATACAAGAAAACAGTTCAACACAGACATCCCTCACAAGGTACCCGACCATGTGAAGTCAACAGGAGATGTCAACAGTGACAGCAAATCTGGGAATGCTCATGGACAACGGACTCACCTTGGAGCCACAAGTCAACACAATAGCTAAAGAAAATGTGTCTACTACCTCCGGTTAATAAGGGGGATCCTCCCATACCCCAACTTCGCATACAGAACCCTCTGAATCATCTCCTTGGTATTGCCAAGGATAGACTACGCAAACAGTCTATATCTGGGAATGCCCGAATGCCTCAACAAAAAACTACAACGCATCCAAAATACTGATGCAAGACAACCCCTGAGACTAAATAGAAGAGACCACATCACACCGGCCCTGGGAAGCCTACACTGGCAGCTAGTAAAGAAACTGATTAACTTCAAAGCCCCCTGCATTGCCCATAAATCACACAAATCAACCGATACCAGCTGAGAGGAGACTTAAGATCCAGCAGCAACCTCCAAATAGAAACAAGACAGACAAGAAAAGAAAATACAGAGGGACTGCCTTTACATATCTGATAGCCACACTATGGCACTTGATCTCTAGGGAAATAAGAACAACGGCAGATCACCCTACTTTCAGGAAAGGTCTAAGAACCTGGCTTTTCAACCTGCCGAGAGAAACACAGATCCACCATTTAACAACCACTCCATGAACGGACCGCCCAAACCACGCAATCCCTGAATCTACAAACCAGAAACAGGGAAAACAAGGGATACATTTAGAATGGAAAACAATAACATAACTACAAATAACCAGAGAACACCCAAAACCCACTAACCACTTCTTCTCTCCCCCACTCCTCGCCTACAACACAAGCCCAGAGGATTAGTGAATGAACCCACCAAAACACACAAACCGCACATTTCTCTAACCAGGCAACAAACAAATCAAACACTGGACGCTCTTCAGGACACAGCAAGCCCAGTGCAAAAAACAAAGCGCATTCAGACAGCTAACATGCATGTACGCCATTTGCCCCTTGTTCTGCACGTATCAACAGATGAGTAAAACATTTATCCTATCCCTCGCTCCCTCACTGACCAATCCCACCCATTTTCCCTTGCAGAGCCACGTGAGCGCCTGGAGACCATGGAAATGGCAGCGGTGAACTGTATAAATCAACTTAACATAACATAACATAATACAGTCAACCAAATGATGTGCATGGCCACTCCCTGCTGGCCCTGCTCCCTCCTACCACCCTCCTGTCCTCATTCATCCTGCACTGAGTCTTCTGCCTCTGACCATTCCCAGCTCTACTTCACCATTTCAATGCCTCAACTGCCCCACCCCCTACGCCTACTAATTTTAGGCCTGAGTCCCAGCTACATTACCTAACCCCTCCGCCTACTAAGTTTAGGCCTGAGTCCCTGCTACCTTGCCTACCCCCTACGCCTACTAAGTTTAGGCCTGAGTCCCTGCTACCTTACCTACCCCCTACGTCTACTAAGTTTAGGTCTGAGTCCCTGCTACCCTACCCACCCCCTCCGCCTACTAAGTCTAGGCTTGAGTCCCGGCTACCTTGCCTACCCCCTCCGCCTACTTGGTTTAGGCCTGAGTTCCAGCTACCTTGCCTACTCCCTCCGCCTACTAAGTTTAGGCCTGAGTCCCAGCTACCTTGCCTACCCCCTCCGCCTACTAAGTTTAGGCCTGAATCCCTGCTTCCTTACCTACCCCCTCCGCCTACTAAGTTTAGGCCTGAGTCTCTGCTACCTTGCCTACCCCCTCCGCCTACTAAGTTTAGGCCTGAGTCCCAGCTACCTTGCCTACCCCCTCCGCCTACTAACTTTAGGCCTGAGTCCCAGCTACCTTGCCTACCCCCTCCGCCTACTAAGTTTAGGCCTGAGTCTCTGCTACTTTGCCTACCCCCTCCGCCTACTAACTTTAGGCCTGAGTCCCAGCTACCTTGCCTACCCCCTCCGCCTACTAAGTTTAGGCCTGAGTCTCTGCTACCTTACCTACCCCCTCTGCCTACTAAGTTTAGGCCTGAGTCTCTGCTACCTTGCCTACCCCCTCCGCCTACTAACTTTAGGCCTGAGTCCCAGCTACCTTGCCTACCCCCTACGTCTACTAAGTTTAGGCCTGAGTCCCTGCTACCTTACCTACCCCCTACGTCTACTAAGTTTAGGTCTGAGTCCCTGCTACCCTACCCACCCCCTCCGCCTACTAAGTCTAGGCTTGAGTCCCGGCTACCTTGCCTACCCCCTCCGCCTACTTGGTTTAGGCCTGAGTTCCAGCTACCTTGCCTACTCCCTCCGCCTACTAAGTTTAGGCCTGAGTCCCAGCTACCTTGCCTACCCCCTCCGCCTACTAAGTTTAGGCCTGAATCCCTGCTTCCTTACCTACCCCCTCCGCCTACTAAGTTTAGGCCTGAGTCTCTGCTACCTTGCCTACCCCCTCCGCCTACTAAGTTTAGGCCTGAGTCCCAGCTACCTTGCCTACCCCCTCCGCCTACTAACTTTAGGCCTGAGTCCCAGCTACCTTGCCTACCCCCTCCGCCTACTAAGTTTAGGCCTGAGTCTCTGCTACTTTGCCTACCCCCTCCGCCTACTAACTTTAGGCCTGAGTCCCAGCTACCTTGCCTACCCCCTCCGCCTACTAAGTTTAGGCCTGAGTCTCTGCTACCTTACCTACCCCCTCTGCCTACTAAGTTTAGGCCTGAGTCTCTGCTACCTTGCCTACCCCCTCCGCCTACTAACTTTAGGCCTGAGTCCCAGCTACCTTGCCTACCCCCTCCGCCTACTAAGTTTAGGCCTGAGTCTCTGCTACCTTACCTGAACCTGAGGAACTGCTGCTCTAGGCCCTTTCAACCTTTGGTGCACGCTGCATTGATTCAGCATTCTGCCACTTTCACAATGGTCTTGCCCCCTTCAACCAAGTTTGCCCCCTCAAATATTCCCCCCTTCTCATCCCCGTCCACATCCCTGAATCTCCCCTGTAATCCTGAAGCCTTGAACTAACATGTAACGCAGGGTTGTTGCTAGGTCTGGAAAAGACCCGGGGCTATGCTAGTTTTGGGACTGGGGCTAGCTAGCCTTTTTGGTTGTAACCCCTGAGCTTCTATCCGGGGCTACAACCAAAAGACCCAGGGCTATAGCCCCCTTCAGCCCCCTCTCTAGCAACGCCTATGAACATGTGACCATGCCTTCAGAGCTAGCAGAAGACACACTCACATCTCCATTTTACTTCCTATGAGCAGGCCCTCACCACACTACCTCCTGGCCTTTACTCTGCAAAAACCACCATCTAGCTCGCTCTCATCTCCTCCCTCCGCCCTCACCCTCCGGCAAACTCACCAGAGCCCTCTGGGATACGCTTGCTCCTCGGCCGGCCTCCGTGCCTTCCTTCCACCCGGCAGGTTTGTATTTTGTATTTGTATTTATTTGAATACCAGGAATGGAAATTTCGATCAGAAATGACTTGCAATGACAGATTTGCACCTGGCGTAGGTGTTCCCTGGAAGGGCGCCTGTACAATAGCACAAAGATGAGACCGAGTGGGCAGCCAGTGGATGAGGGTGTGAACCAAGTGGGGCCTAGACCAAGGACAGAGCAAAACCAACACAACATAATAAACAGGTGATTTACAAAGGTGCCATTAACTAGAGCCAGTGCTAGAGAGGCGCACTGTACAAACACAGAAAATGACATCATTACGCAGCACTGGAGGGAGTAGTGGGGTCAG
This sequence comes from Ambystoma mexicanum, assembly GCF_040938575.1. Lineage (NCBI taxonomy): Eukaryota > Metazoa > Chordata > Amphibia > Caudata > Ambystomatidae > Ambystoma > Ambystoma mexicanum. Next base: position 33,849,940 of record NC_090934.1, read on the forward strand.
GTGGGGAGGAAGAGGGAGAGTGCGGGGGGAGCTCCCTCTTTAGCAAGTAAGGGAGGTTTAAGCCGAGCTTTGACGAGATCCAGAGTTAGACCGACTTTGATTATTAAGGGCATGGATGCCACTGGAGCTGGGTGAGTAGGGAGAAAGAGTAGGAGCGGGAAGGCTTGGGGGCATGGGACAGTGAACTTGGGTTCAGTGGAAGAGTGTAGGCAATGACATGGTGAGTAGAGGGAGCTATAGACAGCCAGGTACTGAAGAGAACGAATATTCATAGCTTTGATGACTAGGAGAAAGAATTTGAAGAGAGAGGTTTTGCATGGTGAGCCAGCCCGCTTATTGCTGGTAGGTAGAAGCGGTGGGGAGGGAGGTTTGGGGTGTCTGTAAATAGCACGGGTAGCAAAGTTGAGGACTGTCTAAAGAGTGGAAGGCCAAGGAGTAGGCATGAGCTGTATGCCAGTTTGCTGAGCACGAGGGTAGAAATTAGAGTTTTCATAGACTGGTAAGAAATTGACATATTTTCCAAATGTGGAGACGTTTAATGCGGGCAGCAGAGGAAGTGGTAGCAATGAATTGTTGCAGTTGTAGGTCACTATCAAAGAAGACCCCACGATTGCGAGCCTTGAATGAGGGAGAAAGGTCCTTAGGTGGGAAGGAGCTAGGGGAGGGTATGGACGGCATTGGTCTTTGGGCGAAAGAGGACTTCCGCTTTTTCAGAGTTTAGCATTAGGCAGCAGGGAGCCATCCAGTGTTGGTTTGCAGTGAGACAGTTGGTCATCTTTTCAGAGAGGCGGCTAGGGTGAAGGAGGTAGGGAAACCAAAGGAGCGGTGGAAGAGTTTGAATGAATCTCAAGCTCTGGCATTGCTATGGACGATCCTCCTGATCACGGTTCTTCAATATGCCAAGTCGTTACAAACGGGCAAAGAAAATATGCAAATACGGCTTGGTCCTGCACTAAAAAGAGTAAGTCCAGCCCAAACTGTTTGGTCACATCCTTTCTGCACGACTCTACAAGCAACCCAGACATATTCTGGCACCGATGTGCGCTGCAGCTTGGGTTTCTAGGCCCAACCGTTTCAGGGTCCACGTTTGGAAATACAGCTCACATTCAGGGTGACTAAAGTAAAACAAAGAGGTGATGGCTGGACGTTTTTGAATTAATCCTAACCTCTGACATTGCTCTGGGCGACCCTCCAGACCATCGTTCTTTGCCTGCCAAGCCATTACAAAAGGGGAAAGACCATATGCAAATCAGACTTGGTCTCCCCCCAAAAGGGAGCAGTGGGGCTTGAACTTATTGGTCACATCCCTGCTGCAGAAAGCCACAAACACCCCCAGACATGCATTGGACTCATTTCGCCTCAAAGAGGGAAATAAGAACAAAATGTGAGGTTGGTAGCAAAGATGTGATTGTGAAAGCCAAAGGATGAGATGCACCCTCCTAGGGTACAGACATAGAGGGAGGAGAGCTGAGGTCCAAGGTGGGTCCTTGGGGGATGCCGACAGGGAGAGGGGTGGGGCCAAAGTTCTGCAAGTTCCAAGGAATCTTAAAGTACATCCAGATAGGAGGCAATCCAGGCTAAAGCAGGTTTGTAATCTCAAGGCCATGGAGAGTCAGGAGGAGAGAGGAGTGCTGAAGAACCTCTAAAGCGGCAGAGAGGCCCCGAAAAATGAGAATAGAAGAGAGTTTTTAGGGCTGAGCATAAGAGAGAAAGTGCATGAGGGCAGTCGGGGTGGAGCGATTACTACGGAAGCCAGGGTGAAGTAGATCTCCATGGCCATTATCCTCAAAGTACTTAGTGATCTGGTTGAAGACCACCCGCTCAAGGACCTTCGAATAATGGGGAAGGAGGGAAGCTGGGTGAGAGTTAGCCAGAATGATTAGGTCAGAAGAGGGTAAGGCAGTTGCAGATTTGAAGGAGGCAGGGAAGAGCCCAGCAGAGAGAGAGGGGTTAAAGAGCTCAGATAGAAAAGGGCAGGTGATTGAGACTACAGGCCTGATTCATGACATTTCTAGCGTGGTGCAAAGTGACTTTGCACTGCAATCAAACACCCTGATTCACAGAGTCGTGCAAAGAGTACTTTTGCAGTGCAAAGTGACTTTGCACTGCAAAAGTACTCTTTGCACCGTGCTAAATGGGCCTAATTCACGATGCAAAGAGTACTTTTGCGTGTAAAGTGACTGTGGACTGCAAAAATATATTGTGCACTGCTCTGTGAATCAGGGTGTTTGTTGGCAGTGCAAAGTCACTTTGCACCCTGCTAAAAGTTTCATGAATCGGGCCCTACGTTTAACTGTTTGAGGAGCAATGGGTTGGTTCTGCAAAGGATGATATGATATGATATTTATAATGCGCTTAATACCGAGAGGTTTCTAAGCGCAGACCCGGGGATCGAACCTGTGTTTCTCTGTGTCGTCTTGCTTCCAAGGCGAGCACATTGCCCCTGAGCTATCTTCCCGAGACTATGGGTTATAGATGGGTGATAGATGGGTGATAGGCAGATGATAGTTAGATAGGACAGGTATGGAGAAGTAGTCAAGAGTAGGAGCAGTATGAGGGGAAAGGTTGTGGACAGAAAGAGAGAGAGGAGGGCTGAGAGGGCCACATATTTGAGAGATTTTAGAGGAACGGTAGTGAGCAAACGCATTCGCAGTGGCCTGGGAGGTGTGAGCAAAGATTGGAGGGTACGTGGAAGTTTCAGGGGTGATTGGAAAGAGCGAGATTAGGTTTGTGAAGTAGAAGGATTTAGCAGAGTCCTGTACAGAGGTGAGGGCAGCAAGGGAATTTGTGTAGGCTAGGGGAAGGGGTGGGCTGTAATTTGCACCAGCCTCATACATCACAGAGCATGATAGTTTTGAGGGTCTGGATACCAGAGGTAAACTAGTTCTGTATATGGGGGCGTGAAGGTGTGAGTGTGCGTGCAGGATAGTGTTGGTCAAATAGAGTCATAAGTGCATAGTGAAAGTCAGATAAGGCAGTCAATGAAGAGGCTTATATAGGGGAGAGGCAGGAGGGAGGTCCTTGCCATCCCCAGTGTAAGGGGAAAGAGGGTCCTGCTGAAATTTCCTCTTGATCCTTGAGGATGGGAGATGAGGCGTAGAGGGTCCAGGGACCGAGATGTCTAAGTGAATAATGGAGTTATCAGAGGAAGAGGGGTCAATGGAGAGGTGAAAGGAGGAGAGTTACCTAGAGAAAAAGACAACATCGGGAGTTCCCATCAGAGTGGGTAGACTGGCCATGGACGGAGTAGATGGAGATTTTGACTGGCCATGGACGGAGTAGAGGGAGAGGGCTTGGGAAGCTTATAGCCCCCCAGCATGAGAATGGGGATGTTGACTGGCCATGGACGGAGTAGAGGGAGATGTTGACTGGCAATGGACGGAGTAGAGGGAGAGGGCTTGGGAAGCTAAAAGCACCCCAGCATGAGAATGGGGATGTTGACTGGCCATGGAGGGAGTAGAGGAAGAGGGCTTGGGACGCTTAAAGCCCCCCAGCATGAGAATGGGGATGTTGACTGGCCATGGACGGAGTAGAGGGAGATGTTGACTGGCAATGGACGGAGTAGAGGGAGAGGGATTGGGAAGGTTGAAGCCCCCCAGCATGAGAATGGGGATGTTGACTGGCCATGGACAGAGTAGAGCAAGAGGGCTTGGGAAGGTTGGAGCCCCCCAGCATGAGAATGGGGATGTTGACTGACCATGGACGGAGTAGAGCGAGAGGGCGTGGGAAGGTTGAAGCCCCCCAGCATGAGAATAGGGATGTTGACGGGCCATAGATGGAGTAGAGGGAGAGGGCTTAGGGAGGTTGAAGCCCCCCGGCATTAGAATGGGGCTGTTGGTTGGAAGTGACTCAAGGAGAAGGGACAGATCAAGGAAGGAGTGGAGAGGACCAGGGGCCGTCAGAGCGCCAGACTAGTGGGAGGAGTAGGAGACGGGGTGGAAAAAGGACACCTTCAAAAGAGGAAGGGGTGGGGCGGATGGAGGCAGATGACCGTAGAGTTCTCCAAGATTCAGGGTACCCTCTCCACCCTTCTCTCCACCCTCCTTTCATCCACCACTGCATACACTACTCTACATTGTCCCCTGCCTCCCATCCTGCAGTCAGGTGGCTACTCCTGTGCTCCCATTCATCTGCTCTATCCCGAAATCATTAAAGAATTTGCCTCACTGACCTCTCCTCATCCACCCTCAGTCATCAGTCAATCACTCACTTCCAGGAACGTCCCCAGCTGTGACGGTTAGCCCCTCCAGCCATCGCCCAGTCTCCCTTCTGCCTCGCTTTGCCAAGATACTCTCACATGCGTGGTCATCAGCCGGATCACGTCACGGCTTGCATGATCTCAGCGGGCTGCTCCGCTCTGAGTTTCGCAGCCGGCTCTCTACAGAAACTGCTCTTACCCAAGTCTCCAACTTCATGAGTACTGCACTCCACACCTAACTGTCATCCATCTATATCCTTCTTAGCTCCTCTGCAGCCTGCAATACTGTGGACCACTCTTCCCTCCTTTCCACGCTCACTCTCCTCGGCTTCAATGGCCCAGCCACCACCTGGAGAGCCTCCTGTCCCACTGGTCCATCCTTCCGTACAGCGTGGAATGAGGCTTCTGATGCGGTCACCCCTGTCCCCATTTGATAGGGTGACCAGACGTCCCGGTTTCCCGTTGTGTTTACTTTAGTCCTACTTCCATGTCTATGTCCTGTCTCGTTTCTTTTTTTTTTTATCTGGTCACCCAAGCATTGGAGTTTCTATCCTCTTCAGTGGAGTAACTTTGCTGAAAATGTTGGGGGGGACATGACATCTGAAGAAAAGGTGCCTCAGCCAAATGAATGGGGAAAAAATGGTGTGCCATTAAAGTTGGGGGGACAAACACCCCTGTCCCCCCTAAAAGTACGCCCATGATCCTCCTCCGTGGGAATATTCCCTGCCTCGGCTGGATCCTCGTCTCATCTGCTCCATGGACACCACCATTTATTACCTCAAATGGTTGCTGTCCAAGCTAAATACCACCATCGAAGCCACCTCGGGGGCCTGCCTTGCCACCTTACATCATGCTGTTATTGGGGTTTATACTGCGCACCACTGCCATTTTCATGGTCTCCAGGCGCCCTCGGGACGGGTGAGACCTTGGCTGCGCACAGCAAGCATACGATCACCCGGCCCGAGGCCATGCCACCTCACCCCCCCCCCTCCCCTCGGAGGGCCCTGGGGGAGTAGGGACCACATACTCGGACTTTTCAGTGCCAGCATCCCTCCTGCCAATGTTGGGGGCCCAGTGCTGGACACTGTCACTATTGGGGGGTGGGGGGGTCTGCGCCTGGCAGGAATAGTCGGTGCTTCAGGGCGGGTTACGCGCGTTGTTTTTGCTCTTGGGAAGCTGTCAATGCCGGGGGAGTGCAGATGTGTGCTGTCTTCTGGTGGGGTGGGGGGTTGGGAGGGCCTGGGGCAGTGTTATTGAGGCCAGACAGACAGACACAGGCTGGCCACTGTGACGGCCGCACGCACTGCTATTGGCCCACAGCCCTTCTGTGAGGCCTGGCCAGGCAGACAGGCGCAGAGGTAGCAGCTGCAGGCCCTGGGCGGACAACACGGCCTTCGCCATCACTGACACACCACGTGGGGAGGGGGACGAGGGGGGCAGAGCGACAGAGCACGTGCGCCTTCCCCAACACGCCAAAAGCACCCACGTTCAACAATCACACACACACAACACACACAAATACACATGGAATGTTTGCACTGCTAAAAAGTGACTTTGCACTTCTGACACAAACCCTGGTTCATGGAACTGTGCAAAGTGTATTTTTGCAGTCAGTGCAACGTAATTTTGTACTGCAAAAATGACCACTTGCACTGACTTTGCATTGCAAAAATACACTTTGCACAGTTCCACGAATCAGGGTTTGTGTCGGCAGTGCCAAGTCAATTTTCAGCAGTGCAAAGTCACTCTGAACCATGCAAATATTCCATGAATCAGGCCCACGGCGTTCACAAAACAGTACACAAAAACAACACATGAAAGCACGCACCCCATCACATACACACAAGACCCAGAACCGCAGGGAAGCACAGACAGCAAACACAAAACAGCACATACAAACAACACCCGAAAGCACACACGCACACGGTACACAAAAGACAAAATGCTAACAGAAAGAATCTCGCACTTACGCACACTCAAACACAACACAGACAACATAGTAAAAGAACACGCATACAAGAAATACAACGGCATACACATACTATCACACAGAAACACAAATGCACACACAACAAATGCACACGCCAAGGCACCCAAAAATCACAAACACACAAACACCACATACACATGAGACCCAGAATCGCACACAAAAAACAGCAACACACATGCAGACTGCACAAAAACACCCAAACAGAATCAGAGGCAGTTGCTGCAGGCACAGGGGTGAGAGTGCCCCCCTGACTGACTCACCTCATGGGCACTAAAGGTACAGATAATGAGCCATTCCCTGCTGGCATCGTGCCTAGGCACGAACAAGAGCAAAACACACACACATAGAGCTTCACAGCGATAACACATACCAAAGACAAACACCTGCACACAAAGTCATGCCCACCTTCCAGCCCCTTGAGTGGGCCTAAAAGCAGCACAAGCGCTAGACAGCTTCACTTTCCCTCCATTCGGCCATTGAGTCTTCCACTTCTTACTTCTACTATTTCCTCTGCTTTGCTTTTTCACACTGCTATTTCCTCTGCTTTGAGTTCTCACACTACTATTTCTTCCCTTTCTTCTACCTCTAATGATGAGACTCCTCTGTTGCTAATTTGAGCCCACCCCCACGGCTTCTCCTGCTGATCCAATCCCTTCATCGCTTATTCCTAAAGTTTACCTTTCTCTTGTCTCTTATCTTAGTTCTCTTTTTAACATTTGTCTTTCTAATTAGATGTTTCCATCTTCCTTCGAGCATGCCGCCGTTCTTCCAATTCTATAGAAACCTTCCTTGGATCCTTCCCTCTAACTTTCGTCCTATTTCTCTTCTGCCGCTTCTTCCGAAATTTCTTGAACGCTTCGTCTATTCTCAAGTTTCTACTTTTGTCTCCGATGTTTCTATTAAACTGGGTATCCCAGCCCTTTAAGATGGGTAGCAATACCCTGGAGATGGATGGGGACGCAGATTTTATTCATACATCAATAATCAAAATGACTCAGGTAGTTTGGCAAAAGGGGAGTCTGTTTTTATTAACAAGTATATAAAACAGGGAGTACAACAAGCATCAGCATTCGTTCCATCCTCTTACTCAATGCATCTTAGTAGAAACTGAGGTTATATTGCATAAAATCGTCATCATTGACGTTGACCTGCATCAATACCTACTTGGCAAACTACAAAAACCTATTGAGGAAAGTGATAGGCTCTAAGTGAATGGCTAAGTATTAGTTCCATATCAGTTTAGAACTGTGAAAGAAAGTGATAAGGTGCTTAACATCAGGTGGGGCAACTAAGGCCTCCCCTCAAAATGGCCACTACGAACGTCACTAAATACACGACATTCCATTGGTTACACAAACTATAGGACCCTTAATTACGCGGTCCTCTATAATTGGTTGGCTTCTAACCTCCATCAGTACTTTTCCACCTACGTTTAGCAGAACGCAGACTGAACATCCAGGTGTTAGTGGGCTCATCTAGAAACTAGCTTCCCACCAACTATTATATCAATCCATCATCACCTCAACGGTCCAGTGTCAATTAGTGCTTTGAAGTTTGGCGGAGTGAAGGCACAGCCTGCCCTTGTGCGGAGGTGTGACCACCTCGATCATCCAATTTCTTCCTTCCACGTGACTGGACACCATGAAATCGAGCCTTTTTGTGTATTTGATATTATTTTTTAATAGTCATCTGTCGTATTTTGTTTTGTTCAAGATTCCTGAACAGGAGCCTCTTGTTCCTTCACACAATTTGTATCCAATGTCAGCCAATTCCTGTTCGATAAGACCATGGCTTCCTGGCTCATCCACCTCCGTCTGCTGAGATTCCTTTTGTAATTAAAACTGCTTTTAACTGCGACACACTGAAGTGAGGCCTTTTTATTCATGTTCAGCACTGCTTTATAATGTGTAGTGGAAACATCCATCTTTTATTTGTCCATATGCATCTCTATAAATATATATATATATATATAGGCGCTTGCCACGATCTGCTGTAAAGCTTGAAGCTAGCTTTCAAGATTACTTTGCTGCTTGCGCTTCAATTGCACCTGTACACGTGTAAAATTACTTGATATCTTCATCTGTTTCTGTGACATAAGCTTCTTCACCTTGAGCCCAAGATGTCACTTATCCTTGGTACTTTCTTGATGCCTTATAGAATATCTGAATTCTCTGGTCTCTGCATCTCTTCTGTGTGCATCATCTCTTTCTGTGTAACGTCACCATTCATCCTTGCCTTTCATCTAAAAGGAGCTCTCCTCAACGCTAGGTCACTGGTGGCCCATGCTATCGACATAGCAGGCCTAATCACAGAAGACAGCCTAGAAGATTTCCTAGCCATAACCGAATCTTGGTTACACAAGGCTGCAGGACCTGCACTCACGTTAGCTATCCCAGAAGGATACACTATTCTCAGACAAGACAGAGATGGCTCCCGAGGCGGCAGAATAGCTATCATATCTAGAGAGAGTCTGTCATTGAGAGTAGTAGCCTCACAGGACCTGAAATCATGTGAATTCCTTTCCATCAAGCTACCACTAAAGAACTCCCAATCACTCCCCATGCATATAGTTTACAGACCCCCTGGTCCTATTGGCACCTTTGAAGAGGATCTGCATAACCTAATTGCTTGTAATTTAAAACCCACCTCCCAAGTACTGTTGCTTGGAGATTTCAACTTAGGCCTGAATGATCCCTCGGACATTCAGGCTGTACAAATAGTTAATTCCCTTAATGCATTAGGATTAACCCAAAAGGTGAACACTCCTACCCACACCAAGGGTAGAACCCTGGATTGGGTAGCCGACTACAATTGTACAGCTACCGTTTCCTCTATCTCTCCCTTATCTTGGACTGACCATTTCCTCGTGTCCCTGACACTCTCCACTACCAGACAAAAACTCATAGCTGCCCAAGAAGCGCCACCCTGTCTAACTAGGCTAAAAAAGAATATAACAGTGGACAGTGTGATCCCCAATATTCTACCCACCCTAAACTCTCTGTCAGACAACCTGGACCCAAGTACGATGGTGCATGAATATAACAAGATCATGCTCTCCACCTTGGACAAAGTCGCCCCTCTCAAACTGAGAGCTGGCAGAGCTAAGCTACACCTCAACAAGTGGTTCACTCCACAGTTAAGGGACCCGCGACTATTAAAAAGAAAATGCGAAACTGACTGGCACCTTTGCCCCTCACATGAAAACAAAAAGAAGCTAGCATCCACTGCAGCACACTATAAAAAATAAATCTTCCAGGCAAAAAACACTCCTACAATGATCGGATAGATAAGTCCAACTCTAGTATGAAAGAATTATTCTCAATCCTAAAGAGCTAGACTCCCCTATCTCTCCCCCCGATATCTGCATTAAAGACAAGAATTGGTGCTCAGAGATACAACAAGCACTAACTAATAAAATTAACACCCTCCAAACTAAAATAAAAAACAAAAAAGACTCACTGAACTTATCTCAACCAACCATCCACCACCCTCCACCTAATGCAAATATCTCTGATCCAAATACCACATTCTGCTTCACTAAAACAACAATCCTCGAGGTGGAAAAAACGATCCTCTCCCTCAAAGCATCTACCTGTAAAGGCGACATCTGCCCAGCGTATATCATAAAAGAGGCTGCAAGAGACCTCTCCCCTTTCATCTCTAAACTGATTAACGCCTCCTTGGCTTCCGGCACCGCCCCAGTGAATTTGAAACAAAAGAAGCAAACCTTAGACCCACTTATCGCTACCAATCACCGCCCTATCACAATAGTACCATTTCTTCTCAAAATCTTGGACAAAATTGCACATTTGCAGATCCAAAAACACCTTGATCAGCACAAACTTCTAGGGGTCCGTCAATCAGGATTCCGTCCATTACACGGGACAGAGACTGCACTGATAGACCTAAAGACACAGATCGATGAGCTGAGAGACCAAGGGAAAACAGCATTATTGCTGCTACTCGATCTCTCAGCTACTTTCGACTTGGTCGATCATAAGGTCCTTTGTAGGCATCTTGATACAGCAGCCCACTTCTCTATAGGCGCTGTTAAATGGATAGAATCCTTCCTGAGCGAAAGAACTAGCAGGGGTGTGTGGGGTTCCTCAGGGCTCTTGTGTGTCCCCCACTCTCTACAATATATTCACCAAACCACTGTTCGATGATTTGGACCTTCTGGGTGTCACCTACACTAACTATGCACATGACACTCAGATTCTCCTCCCACTTTCCAGGGATCATGGCAGGGACCTGGCGTTGGTGAATAGAATCTATCTCATCATTTAGGCATGGATGGCCACTCACAGCCTATGCCTGAATGATGACAAGACAGAGTTTATAATCCTTGGCTCCCCTTCCAACATCTCCAAACTAGGGCATGAATATGCCTCTTTCATCATTGACGGTAATAATACCATTGTCTCCAAGGAGGTAAAAACCCTTGGTTTTTATCTGGATGCAACTATGTCCTTCACTAAACAAGTAAACTCTCTGGCTTCTACTACAGCCTACACCTGTAAGCTGATTAGAGCAGGTAGGCCCTTCCTCTCCAACGACAGCTGCCTTATACTGGCCAGAGCACTAATTCTATCAAGATTAGACTACTGCAACGCCCTCTACAGTAGTGCCAATAAAACCATTATCCAAAAACTCCAAATACTACAAAACAATGCCATAAGAGCTGCACCAGGCATCAACAAAAGAGCGCATATCTCTGCCATCAGACGTCATCATGAATGGTTATCGACCCATAACAAAATACAACTAAGAATCGTCTCCCTGACACACAAAGCACTACACAATGTGGCACCAAGCTACCTATCTGACAGAATATCCAGAAGAACTTCCAGTAGACCGTCCAGAACCATCAATACTAATTGTTTGTTAGTACCCATATTCAAATTGTCTAAGATTGGCGGTACCAGCTTCCCTGTGAAAGCCGCTAAACTTTGGAACTCCTTGTCACACCAGTTGAGAGCTGACCTCCCCTACTCTTTATTCAGAAAGAACCTCATTACTCACCTTACCCTGACAGAGAATTAGCTCTCCTCTGAAACACTGGCATGTCAGCCTGCTGCTATATTGTAAATTGTGTATAGCTTCAACTACCATGATGTAAATTACTCTGCCTCTCCATGTAACTCATTGTATGATATTGTATTATTGCTTATTGTATTATATTGTATTATTTAATGTGCATGTTGCCATCTTGTATATTGCATGTATATTTGTAACATATGTAAGCTTCGCATATCCGTCTGCGCCCTGCTACTCTTGGGTTTGGTGCGCCTTATAAGTGCAATAAATAAATAATAAACAAACAAACATCTGCTCTGTTTCTTCAGGAATCTCATTCAAATGGTCATCATATTGTCTTGCACGCAGGTACTGTACGGTTTTCTCAATAGGTACCTTGCCTCCCAGACTCTCTTTGGCACTGGTACTCTTATGGGTACTGCACGGAGTCCACACTCTGCTCTTTTTTGATTCAACTGCTCCGAATACGTCACATACTTTGGTTCCCATTCTATAGGTAATGAGGGCGGGACAGTTGGAGGGGGAGTACTTGGCTCCTCCTCTACACTCCCACTCTGGGCGATTTATCGACCACTTTCTCATCCTCAACCTCTAGACATCCTTGTCTGAAGAAATGTTTCTTGGGGATCCATATCTTACGACTCCTTTCAGACAACCTGCTGATTTCACATGCTCATCCTTGTTCCATGTCATGAGCATGAACTGTCCACTTGGACTGCAATAGATCCATCTTCCCACATACTTCTTATGGTTCTTTGGATAGGGGAAGTTAGTTCCCTCAGGTGCATGGATAATGGCCTTCACAAAGTCTCTAATTTCGTCTTCTGTCAGGTCTTTGGGCTTCCATCCTGGTTCAACATCAATCATAATCTTCATCCCTATGGCTTTCTTTGCTGTCTTCTTGTGTTGTGAGATTATTATCTTGATCACACATCATCCAAACAACACCAACACAATCGGGGCTCCAAGAAATTTGAACATATCTGCCATTCATTGTGGAACCCAAGAGAAGAGAGATCCAAACCAGCTGTCATCAGCAATGTCTTCTACTTCGTCTTCATCTGGCCATGGAGTTTTGTCAGCATGTCTATGTCCTCGGTCAAGGTTCCATTCTCGCCATCATGAGAAGGTGTGGATGTGGTGCATGATTCTCCAATTTTTGAACAAATATCTCCATCCATAGCTGTGATCATGTCCAAGATGTATCTATTCTGGAGAGTCATCGGTCTTATGGCTCTCATCTCTGCTCTGATTGCATTGAATCCTTTTATAGTAGTGTTAATTGTTTGCAGCAGTTGCCATCTGGTTATCTGAAGCCACTTGATATTTGCTCCAACTTGGATTCTTGGCATAAAGATCAACATGAACACTGAAGAGGTTTGGCTGAACAGTCTGTGTTCATATGGGATAGAGTCAAAGGCTTCTATTCACTTTGCTGAAAAGTAGTTCTCTCTTTTCATCCTCTTTATCAACTCCACAAATCTCTTCTTCCTCAGGTGAGAATCTGCTTTTGGGAAACTGACAAGATTCAGAACACTCTTCAGAATCACTAATGCTGGAACATGGACATTCACCAGTGTGCATATTCCTCCCCAGTCTTTAGGTAGCCTGATGTAGGCCTTGGATCCACAAGCCCAATAATGATCCATGATTACAGCTGTTCCATGTACCATCCCTGATGTATCAAAGATACGATTGCACTTCTGATTTTCTCCAACTTTTCTTGTACCATTCCCTCTGAAATACAGCTTTGAGCTCTTCAAAGGTATTATTTGCAGGGGTCCTCCTCTATCTTCGACACATGTCAGTAGTTTAGAAAGTCTTGGCCATAACGGTTTGCACACTTCTTGTACATTCAAAATAGTGGATCCAGGACGATTAGTTACCATCCAGGCTCTGTAGATCACCACTCCTTTTTCCCATCTATCCGGTGATAAAACTGATCCCCAGATCTGCATTGACCTCTGTTCTTCCAAATACGAATATCGTCTGCAGTTTTTCCTGCAGTCCCCAGTTTTTTATTCACTTCCCTTCTGATTTCCGCTCCTTTTACTCCTGGTTTTTCATATCTGATCACAATACTGCTTGTTTTTGCATTGTTTCTTGTTTTTATATCTTGAATATAATCGTCTTCATCTGGATCTGTCCCTTCAGTTGCCCATTTGGGAGAAGCACCACTTCCCAAGAACTGGCATCTGGTCTTGCAAAGTGCTATGTGTGAAAGACAATGTGCTGTTTGCACATCTATTTCAACAGCTATGAAGATCTTCAACTTCCCCATGCTCTATGGCTGGAGTGCACATAGAAAGCATTCCTCCTTTGAAGTTCTTCTCCAAACTTCCTTCATGTGTTGGAACCATATGTTATTTACCAACCCATGGACAGATGACAACCTTCTCCTATTTGACATTCCTGTCCCACGAAGCACAAAAGTGCCTACCAAAGCACCGGCGACCCTAGCCAGAAGTGCCAAAAAACTCACCGCTGACAACGTCAAGGCACTCCTCAATCTGCCTTGCCTAGCGCCCCCGTTCTCCGCAGACCCTAACATCCTTGCAGAAATATTCAAAGACACCATCACAATGGCTGTCAACACCGTTGCCCCACTTGACAACAAAAAAGAGAAAAAATCCTTCCACTCCAATTCCTGGTTCACAGAGGAACTCCAGACTTTGCGCAAAGACAAACGCATGGCGCTCAAAAGTTGGCAGGGTAACCCCTGTGATACCACAAAAGACAAATTCAAATCCATAGCAAAAAAATACAAAGACGCCATCTTCCTTGCTAAATCTGAACCCTACAACCACCGCATCTCCACTGCCAACTCCCACTCTAAAGAACTCTTCAATATCTTCAAAGAAGTAACCGTACTGCCGGCATGCCCTGATGAGATTGTCAAAGACGAGGCATGGTGCACAGGCATTAAATCTGCTATGCTTGCAAAAATCAACCTCCTCCAAAATAAGATATCCCACCACATCAATACTTTACCTAAGCAAAGCACAAAACCAAATGTAAAAGTAAGAAACATGCCCAAATTTGCATTTACCGAAATCTCAGAGGCCGAGGTCACTGACATCCTCAGACACCTCAAACCCTCACTATGTAAGGGTGATGTCTGCCCCCCTAAAATCATCAAAGACTGCGCAGAACCACTCGCCTCTCTTCTCACAGCTTTCATCAATGCATCCTTCGAAAACTGGCATAGTCCCAGTCAGCCTTAAAGAGGCCTGGGTACGCCCTCTCTTAAAAAAAACGACGCTAGACCCTGCTAACCATAACAACTACTGACCCATAACTACAGTGCCATTCCTCCTGAAAATACTTGATAAGGCCGCCCACAAACAGATTCAATTATACCTTGAATTGAACACAGTCCTAGTAAAAAGACAATCTGGGTTCCGCAAGGGACACGGAACTGAAACCCCCTTCTAGACCTAAAAAATGAAATTACCAACATCCTAGACAAAGGCAAGCCCGCCCTCCTCCTTCTCCTTGACCTTTCAGCTGCGTTTGATCTGGTAGACCACACTACTCTTACCAGTCACCTGACACACGCGGCACACTTCTCTAAGGACGCAGCATCGTGGGTAACATTATTCCTAGAGGGTAGAGCTATGAAAGTGTTCCTGAACACAGCACATGCAGCACCCTCCATAATCCACTGTGGTGTCCCACAAGGTTCCTGTACTGCCCCCACGCTCTATAATCTTTTTACCAAGCCTCTCTTTGACAAACTAGACGCACTGGGGATCACCTACACAAATTACACCGACGACACGCAAGTTCTCCTCCCCCTGACAGGGAATTATCTCCAAGACGCCACTACCTTGCAGCAAATGTACTCTACCATACAAGCATGGATGGCTACTAACGGCCTCTGCTTGAACGGGGACAAGACCGAAAACCTCATTCTAGGACAGAAATCCACCCTCTCCAACCTCAACCCTCTGTACATCAACTTCAACATAGATAACTGCATCATTCCAGTCCTATCCTCAGTCAAAACATTGGGGGTTCACATAGATGCTACCCTATCTATGGACAAACAAGTTAGCGCCGTATTCTCGGCCTCAGCACTGAGTACTAAACTCATTAACACAATAAAACCATTCCTAACTAAGGATAACTGCCTCTCCATCACCTGAGCAACTATAGGAGCCAAACTAGACTATTGTACTGCACTCCTAGCCGGCACCTCCAAAAAGACCTATCTAGGCTCCAAACTACCCAAAACAACGCTCTCTGAGTATCCCTCAGCATACCGAAAAGAGAACACATCACACAAGCCAGAAAAACAGCTCATTGGCTCCCAGTCAAGGACTGTATCTCCTTCAAAACACTTACAACCATGCACAAATGCATCAACCTCTCAGCTCCCTCTTACCTATCAGACACGATAGATAGATCTCAATCCACGAGACCAAGAAGAGCACAATACACCAATCAACTAACAATACCTCGCATCAACAGAACCAAGGCAGGAGGTATAGGCTTCCCCTTCCTCGCACCTAAGCTCTGGAACTCTCTGCCCACTGACCTCAGAACTGAAACATCTCTCTTCTCCTTCCGAAAAAAACTCAAAACCACCCTATTCAACTAACTTTGTTCTCGTGTTCTCCTGCTGCTCAACACATATATATAAAAAAGTATAGATTGTGTTCTCCTGCTGCTCAACGCATATATGTAAAAAAGTATAGATCGTCCAATGTAACCGTACGGACATGAACTGTATGTAACTAAGTATAAGCAACACTGTAACTAGCGCCACGATGCCTGCGGTCTGATGTGCGCTCAACAAATGCGAATAAATAAATAAATAAATAAATAAAAAGTGTGTCGTGCTGCCCAGGTAATCATTTCATTCATAATTAACTTCCTGTGTGCTTCTTGCAGGTCTCATTCTTTTCATATGAGCTTCCATAATCATGTCATGAAGTGTATCAACATAGCTTCCTCTGACTGAATTATTCACGAGAACATCCGTCTGGGTTTCCTGGGTAGGAGAAAGTTCAGAATATCTCATCTGTTCAGCAGCCCATTTAGGCATGAAAATGACTCTCATAATCTCCATCTGGGATCTTCCTTTTAGAACTGTTTTTGGGTCAATTGTCACTGGACCAGGTGTATTTGCATGTATTACTTGTTTTAGCTCACCTTTTATCAACCCCTTGTCTTGCCTGTTTCATTGAGTCTGTCTTTGGTGTCCAAAAATAAGTTCTGCAACATTTCTTACTTGTGAACGATTATTAGTGACATCCATCTCAAGCTCAGGCAATTTGCCATCTTTCTTTGGGACAGGAATAACTACATAGGGTCTAGGCTGCCTAGTAGTTGCCACGCGTACATTTTCCCTCTGCTCAGAAATGTGCACAGGAGTGTTAGCTCAATGTGCACCAATATAGAATGCCGTTCTCACAGTCAAGGAATGCAGTATGATTATGAACACAATGTAAGTGTAGATTACACACTGATACGTTAACCTACAACATCTACTTCTTGGACAATTTGAGTGCCTTTCTTCATGTGGTAGAATGATATTGCTGTTTAGGTTTCCCATCTTGACTACCTAAGAAAGAAAAAATGTACAACTTTTAATACATCAGCATTGTGAACTGCTTCTTGAAGCTGCTGTCTCTGGAATCAGTCTTTCGTCAGTCGAAATGTAGACGCCTCGTTAATAGGAAGAAAAACAACCTCAGTAAGTCTAAACAATCGGAATGACATAGATTATATCCCAATCTATGCTTCGACTCTGCCTTAGGCCAGACAACATGCCGAACTTCTTTCAGCAGGAACCAAAAGTCTTTCTCTGTCAGCAACCTTCCGATCTTTCCCTCAAAGGAAAGTTTGTACACCTGTGAGTTCACTCAGAATTGATGCTCACTTGGATGATGATACCTTCCAGGATCACATTAAGATTTGCAGTGTTTCTCGGGCCCCTAGAAAGGTCCGCACATCGGTGTGTCTCCCAACAAGGTGCGGGTACTGTTCAATCAGAAGAAAGAATACCACACTGACTAGTCTATGAGCTGTTTCATTTGTTAGGGGCATCTGTACTATCCTACCTGTACTCAGGTAGCCGCAAGAATTGTTCAGTGATGACTATGAGTAATTTTCTTATAACTTCTTCATTCTTGGCATTTTGTAAAAAAGCTGGAATGCGGGTGGTTCTCCCCACCAGCGAAGGGTAAGGGTAAGCGCCCAGCACCAACTCGAAATAGGTGAGAATGTTCCTAGTAAGGTCATCACTAGGTAACACCATAGGTAAATCCAAAGAAGAACTCAGTGACAAATGAATCTGGGTATTGTACCCTTTTTTAATTGCTATGTCCACAATCAAATCAAAATCTGGCATAATACGCTTCTTATCAAGGCTTAAGCATACATTAGTGCAAAGTCAATAAGCTACTGTGGCTCTAAGAACTAAAGATCTTCTTTCACCCTGAAAAGACAGCACAGAGTGTTCGAACCAGTTTTCCTTGATCCTTTTATAAACGACTTAAAAGGAGTGTCCCAAATCAAGCCACAGTCCATTGAGTTTTTTGTCTTTCTAGTTGTCAGCTTCTGCGTCCTTCTTCCTCGTCTCAGATCTCATCTGCATGTGCTTTGGTTCTTCCCCGATGCTTGTATTTGCCTCGTCGTGTAGGGGTGCAGGCAGAGGAGTTTCTCCAGCAAAGATATTAACATCCCCCAAAAAGATCAAAGCACGCCTGCCCTGCACTTTGACAGCAGACGGCATGATGTCTTCCACAATGAACGGAGCACAAAAACGGGGTTCGTCCGACTTTTCCCTCATGTGATTGCAGATTAGAACCGCATCTCTTGGGAATAGTTGGAGGATACAAAGTCCCTTTGATTGCTCTGTTGAAGCATCTCCTTCTGTGTTCTGTACTGCTCTACACCCTCGTATCAGCAGCTGTCCTGAAATGACAGAGATACTGGAAGTCATACAGATCAACTAATCACATAATTTAAATCCTAACCGTTCTGCTGTTGGCTGAACATCACTTCTAACTCTGGATGGAGGCATTAGGGGGGTTCTCATTTGTCTACCTGTCACTATTCTGTGGGGTGTGAGATGGTGGTCAGAACCTGGTTGGTTCCTCAAAGTATATAAGGCCAGTGGTAGGCAATGCAACCACCCTTTTTTCAAGGTAAGCTTCAACGTGGCTATTCTTTCTTTAAGCAAGCCGTTGAGCCTCTCACAAAGTCCATTTCTTTGTGGATGATAAGCCGAAGAAAACCTGTGCTTTATACCAAGCAACAAGTCGATCTGTCCAAAAACTGTGTTAACAAAATGAGGACCATTATCTGACCTCACAACTTCAAACACTACCAATCTAGGAAATACTTCCGGCCGCAAAAACTTTGCTGCACAGGTGGAGTATGGGTGTGTACATGGATGTGCCTCTATCCACCTTGAGAAAGGACACACTACTACGATCATGTATCTACATCCATTACATACATGCATCATGTTGACATAGTTGATATGCAAGTGCTGAAAAGGGCCATTTGGTCTCGGAGTGACTCCCTTAACTGTGCAGTGTATGCCCAGCCGTGAATTGTTGACACACAATACAGTTTACTATAAAAAATGCAACATGCTCCATTAAATTAGGCACAAACCATTCCTCAGCAATAGTTACAGCGAGATTCTCCCTAGTTGTATATGCAGGATAGTGTAGCTGTACCAGCGCCACCCTTAATAAGGATACAGGCATCACCGGTTTACCAGTGCTGTCCTGTCACCACAAGGCTTTGGAGGGGTTTAAAGAACTCCCTCTTCGCATCCACAAATTGTTTTCCTCTTGAGGTGCTTCCCCCTGGACCTCTACTAACTGTGTTTTTGACAAGTGGTTGCACCCTTCAGATACAATCATTATAATAATCATTTTTTCATTCACATCACAAGTCTCAACATTCATAATTTCTTTATCTGTAATTGCTACGCGCTTGGCCTCAGCATCCGCTGCTTGGTGAGATCAAATCTGTCCCTTTAGTATGGGCTGCGCGATTAATGACTGCAGTGCCTACTGGGAGTTGTAGTGCCTTAATGAGCCTATCCAATAAGGTGGTGTGTTGCATTTGCGTGACGTCCGCTCAGATATAGCCCCTCCCTTTCCAATCTGCTAGCCCTGCGTGCACCGCTGACGTCACATAGGCGGAGTCGCAGTACACTGTTACTTCCTGGTCTGCGTGACTCTCGATCGCGAGTATCAAAGCCAATAGTTCTGCAGCCTGTGCTGAATAATGAGACGGCAATCGAGTACTAATAAGCACCTGAAATTCCCCTTTAGCCGTGTGCTTCACCACAGCTGCACCTGTATATCTCTGTCCATCACTTTGATATATCCTTGAGGAACCGTCAATAAAAACAATCTCTCCTCCTGCTAATGCATTCTCCTTTATTCTAGGGAGCTCATCGCAGAACTCTTCATAGTTCGCACAATCGTGTATAGGCTCTCCCTCTGTTATTGGCTCAGCTATAAACATGGCAGGATTAACTATTTTACATCAAACTATTTTGATTGCTGGATTTGATATGACTACCTCATAGTCAGAAGCCCTTTGAGAAGTCAATGTGCCTTTTGGTTTTTCTAAAATGGCAAATAGTGCGCGCTCAACAAATAATGTCATGCAACATCTCATTACTATGCTTGCAGCCTTCTCTATGGCGAAGGCGGCAGCTGCTAAACTTTGTTTGCACAGAAAATGACCTCTCATCACTGGGTCTATGATTCCACTGTAATATGCAAGGGGCTTGTACCCCAACGTGGTTCTCTGTGTAAGGACTGCCGTCATAACAGTGCCATCAGTATGTGAAAACAGGAAGAATTCCTCAGCATAATTGGGAATCCCTAAAACTGGAGCCGTGCAAATTGTTTTCTTCAATTTGTCAAACCCTTCTTCCATTTCCTCAGTTCACACAATGATTTCTTGCACTGCCTGTGTTTTCTTTAGGGCCTGTAATAAGGGACTTATATATGAGCTGTAGTCAAAGGCCCATACTCTGACGTAGTTATATAATCCCAAAGATCTCTGCATGTGTTTTATCATGTGTGGCTTTGCAATTTTCAAAATAGCTCAGTTCTTTCAGGAGTAACCTTTTTCCCTTCATGCAAAATCAATTGGCCTATGTACAACACTTCTTTTTGACAATATTGTAACTTTTCTTTGTCAACTTTATATCCTTTGTCAGCGAGTATAATCATCAGCTGGACAGAATTGCGTCTGCACTCTTCCTCTGAGGTGCTGCAAACTAAAATGTCATCTACGTATTGCAACACAACGCTTTCTAAAGCAATATTGCTTAAGTCCATCTGAAGGACTCTTTTGAAAATCAATGGGGACACACAGTACCCCTGGGGTACACAAGTGCATTTCAGGCAAGTTTGTCTGAACATAAATTAGGTCAGATCCTGCAAGTCTTTATGCAATGGGATTGAGAAAAACACATTTTTTAAATCAATCACCGTAAAATATCATGCGTCAACAGGTATATTACATAGGATTGTAGACGGGTTAGGGACTAGAGGGAACTCGGATTCTACAATTTGGTTTATCAGCCTTAAATCTTGAATTAGTCTACAAGACCCCCCTTAGATTTTTTGATAGGATATTTCGCAGTATTACAGGGTGACTCTGACGTCACTAAGCTATCCTGTTCCATCATGGAGGAAATTGTCTTAAAAATTCCTTCATCTGTCTCTAGAGACATGGGATATTGTTGTGCTTGAGGTAAAATTGCTCCTGCTTTCAATTTAATCTTCACTTCTCCAACCCCCTTTAGTAAGCCTATGTCATAAGGGCCGGTGGTCCATAATGAAACTGGAACTTTCGCCATATCTTCATCAAAATAGTCGGGACGTTTTTGTGGTATCATCATTTTCTGAGGAACTTCTCGTTTAATTACTCTTACCCAATAAGTAATGCACGTCTCAAATATAACATCATCATCAGATGGATTATCTCCAAACAGATCTTCATCAGTGACGTCAGTTAATCTGTAACCCACCCCGAAGGCGATCACTGTGTGGCATTGTTTTCCTTCATCATCATGTCCATCAAGCAAAGCCATTTCTCCTTGCACTATGGCTGCTTGTATCTCTAAGGGAATAACTTGTCCCTTTTCTTCGAGCATAGGTGTTCTTGGTCTAAACAAAAATTCATTGGTCTGCCTGTTAGGCCTGGTAACCCTGAAAACAGGATGCGTACCCCATATTGAAACACCTCTGGCTCGAATGGAATTGCTCTCATAGCTAGTTGTCCTGCATATGCCATAATCATTTCGCACACGTTTACATAATGCATTCCTGGCGTTGAACACACTATACCTTCATCAGTGAACGAGATTGTCATATTTAACTATTGCCAAGTGTTTGCTTCGAATATAGCAGTTAACTGACCTGTGTTCGTGGTTTGCTGAGGCTGCATAGGCCATTGCTGCGACTGTCCTTGTGGCAGATTAACTGCTACCTGCTGTGGTTGTAAACCTTGCTGTACTCTCGGCGCTTGCTGCTGCACTGTTTGATTGTGTGAAAATCTATCTCCACTCTGCTCCAAATAGGCAAGTGGATTTGACATCCCCCTTTTGAAAACTGGCCACACCATTTCTTGGCTTCTACATGTGCAAAAAAAGTGCCCTGTCATGCCACACGTCCAGCATATAGACGCTGGTCTCCCAACCTGCCCATTTTGCATACTCCTATTATCATTCTGCATATTTTGAAACCCACCTTGGTTATTCTGAAAACTTCCCTGATTACTCTGCCAATTCCCTTGATAAACTTGCCAACCTCGTCCTCTAAATCCCCTTCCCCGCAGAGTAAACCCATTATTACTCTGGTCAAATTGTCTTTGGTTATTCACTGCGGCATACTTGCAATCGGCTGTGAATTCGATCCATCTACACTCGTCAACATCGCCCCTTCAATGGCATATTTGGGTAGTTTTTCCTGCACTAACTTTGCCTTCTATCCTTTGCGAGCATTGTCTTTTTTGCGATTCTTTTCTTGCAAGAGTCTGCAGTAATGCGCAATGGTCAGCTGATTTCTGACCACGATTTAGCCTCTATCCCCACTAACTTCTTGAGCTGCTTCTGTACTGGGAATAGCAGCCCTTGGCATAATATATGATAAAATACTGGCATAGATTTTCCCCAAGATTCATGTGTTTCCAACGCCCAAGATTCCTGAAAATGTTGAATATAAACCAACGGATCATCTCCTTCCTTCATCTTTTTCATCATTATAGCTCCCATATCGGACGTGTCTGGATACAGTACTCAAAGCGCTTTCCAGACTGCCGCTCTACAGTTATTGAACGGAGCTCCATCGTGAGCCGTGTTGACTGCAGTCACACCAGCATATCCTGCCCTTGACCAAACGTCATCAGCTCTCTCACCAAGTATGGCGATTAAAAGACCCTTAATGTCCTCAATAGCCAATGTATTTCCTCCCATCATTTTTTCTAATTCATCTATCCATTTCCCAGCGTCAGAAGTTCAAATTGGGAGCTTACACCTTAAATTATCCTTGTCCATCTGGGGCCACGGTATATACTGTGGTCTGCCCCCACCCCTTTTTCTAACAAGGGAAACTGAGATGCCCCAAACTCATTCTCGTCTCTCATCATTTGTCTGTCCACTGCAGAGACAATATTACTACGTCGCTGTCTATCTGGCAACGATCTTAACAGGCTTACATAAGGTGGCGACTCACCCCTCTGACCGTGGAGTTTGCCCCAGGTTCGTCTGACTGTGTCAATGGCTCTGATGCCTTGGATGCAGGAACGTTTACTTCCGACCATCTTACTTCGTTATCCATAGAAAAGCATCCCTCAGAACCACATACGTCATCATTTCCTTCCCCATGGAAGGCTTCCCTTCCTTTGTCTGACATTTCTTGTGCCCAACTCGTGCAACTTCTCTCTTCATCATCTCTATTTAGAGTCAGTCTGTCCAAATACAGCTCCTTATGTCTCGTACTACATGAGGCTTCACCCGTGTCATACAACTGAGTGCTCTCGAGTCGGTCATTTTTTCCCTTCCCTTTGGCTCTTTCTGAGCTCTCATGTCATGGTATACTTTATGAATCGCTTCCCCAATGCTCCTTGAGTTAAACTCGTCTTCTAGATTTGCTCTAGACGTACCTGATAATGACTCGTATTCTGGGAAGAATTCCTCTATATCTTCCCATGCTACTTTTGGATCAGGATTTCTTACTTCCTTTTCCAAGTAATCAAGATTGCATGCTCTCTGCCTTCTTTTACATTCCATATCATTGTCAAATTCACTTCGCTTTCTAGCTTCCTCTCTTACTCTGTCTTCCTCTTTCTTTTTCATATCCCTTCTTTCATTTGCCCTTTGTATCTCCTCATCCCTTCATCTTTGCATTCTTTTATCCCTTAACTTTTGTTCCTCTTCTATTCTTTTTCTTTCTAGCCTTTCTTGTTCATCAACTGTTCTTTGTTTATTGTCAAGTCTTCTTTGCTCTTCTGCTCTCTCTTCTTTTTTAGCTTGCTCATCCTGATAGAACTGCTCTCGTCTTTGTCTATCTTTCCTTTTCGCTCCTTCGTCCTTTAATCGTTCTTCCTTTTCCTTGTCTTTTTTATCTTGCTTGTCTTGATCTCTTCTTTGTCTTATGTGCTCAATGCCCTTACGATCGAGTTTAAGCAAAATCTGACCTCCCATCCATTTGTTCTGTAAGAGCGCTATCTCATCAGTTTTATCTCTTTCTCCCTTCCATCTCTCTATCTCTCTTCCTATATCTAGAGATGTGCTTGGTCAATCGCTTCTTTCCTTATCGCATCTCTCCTTGTCTCTCGCGACTTTAGAGATTACGTCTTTCTCTATATTTTTCTCTGGGTCCTCGTCACTACTTTGTGTAGGTGACTCATAAGCCAGGTTGCTATACCCTGCCGCTGCTTTAAGTTCCCTTAATGGGTATAACCCATCGTCTTTCTTACTCTCGTCTTCTATTTCAGGTGGGGTGGGTGGAGCAGAGGGCTCTTCACCCCGTCTTTGCATACATTAAGTATCCAATCTATAGCAGGCGGCTCATCTCGCTCACCCTGGTACATTTTCCAAAGCTCTAGGCTCGCTAGGCGCTTGTCTAGCTTCTTCCCAGTATGCTGCATGCAGATATGTCGTCATATGCTGCAAGACTGCCTTCGATCATGATCCGCCCTGTGGCCACGGCATAAACATTTTGTCTGCAGTTCCTTTAACCCATTCTGCACTGTACTGTCCAGGTTTAGGTGCATGTTTTGGCAACTGCTTGCAGAGATGAACTAATGGAGTAACATCCTCCATTCTTAATTCGTCTATTCTTGATTTATTTAACGCTCGTTTGCTTTTGATCACAGGTTTAAAGCACGTTTTCAAAAGAACAATACCACCAATTGTCGCAAGCTCCAATCCCGTTTACTCACAATCTTTACTTTAATCTTGCTAAAAACAACCATCAAATATAATTAAAAACAATCACTTCTTCGCACTTCTCTTATTTTTCATAAATGTTTCCTTCAGCTATGATGTCATCATGCTTTCAAAACCACATAAAACAAACAGACAAACTTGACTGGTCACATAAAGTTTTTTACGATTTTTTTCCTTAAGACTCGTCTTACCCTTTAAAGATGCTCCTCACTGAACTTAAATCTATCTCTTTAGGTCCGTCTTTAATCAAACCTGTTTTCTACATCATCCACAAATGGGATTTTAGATTAAGATTTCTTCTAATGTTCTTTAAAACCTAGGTATAGGGCGTATCCTCTTTATCGTGGCCTCTCACACGATATTACTTATTATATTGCTCGGCCCCTCTCAAGTCAATGGGGGTCATTACGACCCTGGCGGTAGGGCGTTAACGGGGCTGGTAGAGCTGCCTGGTTTTACCAGGCGTCCTTAGCGGGTCCCGCGAGCAAACCAGGATGCAAACAACAGGCCCGTCATTAACCGGCCAGTTGTTTGCATCCTCCTCATTCCCATTGAGCCGTATGGGGGCTCGAATGGGAATAGGGATGTACAGCGTCTGGGGTCCTGGAATGGGGAAATACTGGGCCCTCCAAGGTCGGAATGGCCCGGTATTTCCCCATTCCAGGAACCCAGACCCGGTACCCGGAATGGGGGTAGCCATGGCGCAAATAGCGGCATGGCTACCTCCAGGGTCGGAATGAACCCCAATATCTCATTTCCCATATATATATATTTTTATACTCTTACACTTTTGTTACGTTTATGCCGCTTCCTTTCTTTACTCTCCTTTATTTTACTACGCATGCATCAATTTGCCACACTCCTCAGTTTCTACCTACCATTTGCATATTTTTCTTCTTTGGACCCTTGGGATCACCGCCTCCGTTACTGCCTCTTCAAACTGTAGTCCGTTCCGCTCGTCGTAGAAGTGGGAGGGGATTCTTATACCAACTAAGGGGACCCATAACACCCTCCTTGCAAGGAATTTTCTGTCATTTACACTAACCACTATCTACGGGGAGCTTCACGTCCTGTCAGCCGAATGGCAAAGGTTGTGTGATATTACCGAGACTCTAAAGTTTACTTATGTCGACGGTCGATGGACTTTTTAAAGAACCATCCTCTCTCTGCTGCCAAGTGAACTGGATTTCCCAGCCCTTTAAGTTGAGTAGCAATACCCTGGAGATGAATGGGGATGCATATTTTATTCATACATCAATAATCAAAATGACTCAGGTAGTTTGGCAAAAGGGGAGTCCGTTTTATTAACAAGTATATAAAACAGGGAGTACAACGAACATCAGCATTCGTTCCATCTTCTTACTCAATGCATCTTAGTAGAAACTGAGGTTATATTGCATAAAATCGTCATCATTGACATTGACCTGCGTCACTACCTACTTGGCAAACTACAAAAACCTATCGAGGAAAGTGATAGGCTCTAAGTGAATGGCTAAGTATAAGTTCCATATCAGTTTAGAACTGTGAAAGAAAGTGATAAGGTGCTTAACATCAGGTGGGGCAACTAAGGCCTCCCCTCAAAATGGCCACTACGAACGTCACTAAATACACAACATTCCATTGGTTACACAAACTATAGGACCCTTAATTACGCGGTCCTCTATAATTGGTTAGCTTCTAAACTCCATCAGTACTTTTCCACCTACGTTTAGCAGCGCGCAGACTGAACATCCAGGTGTTAGTGGGCTCATCTAGAAACTAGCTTCCCACCAATTATTATATCAATCCATCATCACCTCAATGGTCCAGTGTCAATTAGTGCTTTGAAGTTTGGCGGAGTGAAGGCACAGCCTGCCCTTGTGCGGAGGTGTGACCACCTCGATCATCTAATTTCTTCCTTCCACGTGACTGGACACCATGAAATCGAGCCTTTTCGTGTATTTGATATTATTTCTTAATAGTCATCTGTCGTATTTTGTTTTGTTCAAGATTCCTGAACAGGAGCCTCTTGTTCCTTCACACAATTTGTATCCAATGTCAGCCAATTCCTGTTTGATAAGACCATGGCTTCCTGGCTCATCCACCTATGTCTGCTGAGATTCATTTTGTAATTAAAACTGCTTTTAAGTGCGAAACACTGAAGAGAGGCCTTCTTTTTATTATTTATTTTTTATTTGTATTTAGTTTCATACAAAACCTTTTAACAAATGAGACGAACAGTCCTTTAAAATCAAACACTTCCAATGCCTTGCACAAAGGAGTATCAAAGGAAAAGAACCGGCGAACAAGGGAAAAGCAGAAGAAGAAGAGAAGAAAAAAGAAAAACTGAAAACTGAAAACTCAAAGAAAACACAACATACATCAGAACAACTGCACTTCATCTGGGTCAGGTGTCCCAGGTCACGTAGGTTAATTGGGTGATTGCCCTTTTGTCAATAGGTTGTCAAGATAAGCAACAGTTGCACAGATCAGCATATAGTTGTTTCCAGATATTAAGTTGTTCCACCAGTCGTTCATGTTTCTGTTGAGAGGGGCAAACTTACCCAAGACCACTGTTCTTTCTGATCCTAGTTCTGAGCATTCTGCCACTAGATGTTGCAGTGTCTCAATGTCTTTATTACAGACTCGACATAAGTTGTTAGGCGTTTCTTTGTCGTGTTATTAAGAAAGCATCTCTTTGGTTGGTAGCAGATTTAATAGCAATCGTATGAACTGATCTCGGTGGTATCTTGAGGGAAATTGTCACAAGTACCTTGGAACATGGTTTACTGAGCGAGCATCTCCAGATGTTAGTAAACAGGATTTTAAGTTCAATCGATATTGCTGGGTTGCAATCCAGTCACACTGAATGATCTTTTTTTTTTTTACAGCACATGGGTTATTGTGAAGTAAATCAACAGATGCGACATGAGACACATTTTTCAAGATTTTTGTCTCCCAGACTTTTAGTAGTCCATGGTACGGGCGTGCAGAGTGTTCTTTCAAAACTGCATATTGAACAACATTGTCAGGTATCGTCATCTTTCGGTTTAGGACAAGGGATTTCCATAATACTGTAGCCCCCAATGACTGCAGACCTAGTTCGTATCTAATCGCTGCAGTTGCAACGTTTTGTGGGAAGCGAAGTACCTTGCGCCAGTAATTACCTTTTAGCTGATTCCATATATTAACGTTGATATTCAGGCCTGTTTCACTACCAAAAGTAATTGCTGGTACCACTTTTTGGCAATAGAATTGAATCACCGCCAAGAGTGTAAATTTATCATATTCATGATGTAACTTGGTGCCTTGAAGAGCAAGGTTCATCATTTTTGCTTTCAGGTCTTTGATCCACTCCCACTCTCTTATTGATGTATTAAAGATTATCGCAAGATAACGAATAGTTTCTGTTCGTTCAAGACTTTCTCCTGAAGCCAACCATTTAAAGTTTTTCCCTCGCTTTCTCAGCTGGGTTCCGAAAACAATGATCTTCGTTTTCTTGACGTTGATCTCCATGTTGTTCACTTTGAGGTATTGGACTAATTTTTTTATCAATCGATGGAGACCAATTTGCATGACATCCATTAACACCACATCGACGGTGTATGCTGCCCAGCTCAGGTGGTGACCATTGATCTTAGGTGGAAAGATATTACAATCAGACAGCGCGTCAGGCATATCAGCAATATAAAGTTTAAACATTAGGGCTGAAAAGGGGCTGCCTTGCTTGACGCCTTGATCTGTCTTAATTTCTTTCGATAAGTCACCATTAGCATTCTAGCGGACTTTGATTGAAGTGTTTGAGTGAAGCTGGATTGCCATTTGCAACAGGCCAGCTGGGCATTTCCATTTTTATCAGTTTGTTCCATAATAATCCCTGGTTTACTCGATGAAAAGCCTGTTGTAGGTCTACGAATGCCAGGAACAAGGGCTTATTATGTTTTATGGCTTCCAGTTTTAGAAAATTTAGTAAGGTAAGATTTCATTCCACTCTGACGCCACGCGTAAAACCTGTCTGGCGTTCGTCAATGATCTTCCTCTCAGTAGCCCATTGGGACAACTTCTTCTGTAACTAGCCGGCAAAGATCTTCTCAATTACATCCAACAGGGCAATCGGACGGTAGTTGGCTGCGTCTGCTCAATCTCCTTTTTTATATATAGGCACAACTTCCGCCGATTGCCATGAGGAGGGGATTTTCCTTGCTGTCGTTATCTTCTGGAACAACTGTTCAATAAAGGATACCCACAAGGTTTTGTTTTTCTTGAGTATCAAGTTGGTCAGCCCATCGGGTTCAGGCGCTCCAGAGTTTTTGAGCTTGGTGAGCAAATCCTCTATCTCTATAATACTGTATCTAAAGTTCCATGGGACAGCCTTGTCAATATATTACCTCAAATCATAGAGAGTGGTAGATTTAAATACTTTTGAAAAATGCTGTATCCAGATGTTTTCACTTACGCCTGTTGTCATATTAGCAGTCTGGAAACTAAGGCCAGAATTTATAATTGGCCAGGTTTTGCGACTTTTGCGAGAAAGGATCAATCTTAACATAATTTCAGCTTGTTCTTGATCTCGAAGACACTTGAATGCCAATAACTAGTTTCGATATCGGTTTTGAAGTTTCTTCTTTTTATTTTCCATCGTCATGGCTGGTTGGCAAGATCGATTTAGCAGCTTCAGGTCAGTGTGTAGTTTACTCTTCACGTTGACTATTTCCTTACCGAAGGGGTGTTTGTGAGCGTGGTTAATTACTCCACTCCTTTTTCGGATACGGGCAAATTGGGCCAGTAGAGGAGGATACTCAACAGAAGCTTCGCCATTCATGGAGCTATTACTTAATTTTTCTGTGAGGTCGGCAATTGCTGCAGGTCTTATATTTATCCAATTAAGACCTTGATTTATCTCAAGAGGTGCATTGTATCGCTGTCTTCTTTTTGTTATTAGAAAGGACCAACTCTTAGTCGTTTCTACTAGGTCACAAGAGACCCGTATGTAATCTAGCATTTTGACTGACTGGTTCCTTCGCCAAGTTGTACGGGCTGGTATGTCTCTGTGTGTTTGGCCATCCATCATTACACAGTTTCTTCTTGCTAACTCGGCAACCCATTTCTTTGCACAACCTTTGTTAGAGTCGTGATTGAGATCTTGTTTCTTACCTCTTGGGTCGACACATGAATGATTAAGGTCACCACATATAATAATTGAAGTTTTCCGATAATGTAACATAAAATCATTAATTATTGAGGTGACTGATGTTATGAAGGTATTTGAAGAAATCTTAGCCGGGTTCCAATAAACTTTCACTATAAGTAGAAACTCGTCAGGGCTCGATGAAACATTGGAAGTTTTTATGATTGTTCCTTGTACAAAGGAATTAAGTTTTAAGAATTTTAAAACAATCCACCCTGGCATGTCCTTGATTAGGGTGATTAAGCCAGAGAACGGGTGACCATATGCGTTTTTCAATGCAGAAATGAAGTTCATCGCAAACCCTTCACATAAGGGAGCAGTTCTCATCCATAGTTCTTGGAGACAAATTATGGTGTAATCATGCTTTTTCAGCTCGTTATCTTGGAACAGATGTAGGAACCCTCTCATGTTCCGTGATATCAGGGAGCACACGTCTACTTTTCTTTTCACACTGGCCTATAGATGTTTTGTTTGTGAGATTTTGTATTTGTCTGTGTTTAGCTGTGCATTATTGTCTTGCAAGCATTGCTTTGAGTCGGGAGCATCTTTACCATTTCCAAAATGCTTCTGAATAGAGACTCTTCGACTTTCGCTTGCCGTAGTCGGACCCTGCCGGTGATGTTTTTTGTTAAAAGGTGTCTTGTGGGGATGAAGCGCCGGGACATTGTAGTCTGTTAATTCATATCCAAAAGTTAGCAGTTCGTCTGGTGCATTTCTAAGGGTATTTGCAACCAGCTTGGAATGGACGTTTAAAACAACCCACTCTGAGCGTTGCTCGGACATGTATTCGACGATCGTAATATCATCCAATTCGATGGTTCTGAGAGATGGCACATGGCTGAGCAATTTCATTATATTTCTTCGGTTTAGATTGACTAAAGAGTTTTTTTGTATTTCTGGTGCTCTCAACCAAGATGCTGTTGACAGATTTGATGGAATGCCGAACACTTTTCTCCACCTGAGCAGTTGTGTATTTCGGATTTAACTTCACCCCTGGTGGTGAATGCAGCTTTGGGTCAGATTCAAGACTTTCTCGTTGTTCAACTGCTTTTGTCCTTTTTTCAGCGGGCTTCTAGCAGACGACGGCTTCTTTGTAGCTTTGAACATTTGATTAGCAGAATCATTTGTGACATATATTGCTGAAGTGTCTCTAATTGACACACATTCTGAACTGCAATCAGCTTTATCTTTGAAACCAGTGTCGACATAACTTTCAACATCTTCATCTTCAATTGAATATGTAGAAAGATTTGCCAAGTCTTCAGAAGTGAAAGATTTGAGGCTGTCTCGATCCTCGTCTTCGAGTCTAGGACGTTTGGTAGCACAGGTAATAGTTTTAGCAAGATTCGCAGTGGCTTCACCAGCTTTTGATGGCATCTCAGGTGGAGCTTTTCTGTCCGGACGTTTGAACATAGCAAAAGGTGGCAGAGTTGTTAGGTTTCTGATAAAAGTCTTTGCAGTGTTAGACTTGGGCTTGCAGACCTTCCGCCGTGCTCTGAAGTCAGTGGTTTTAACACTACTAGTTAGTTTAGTTTTCTTGTTTTTTTCAGCTGGTGCAGTAGTTTTATCTGCTCAAAAATTCCAAACATTCAATTTTTGATGGTACTTGCAGGGTTATATTCGAGAGGTCTTGGGGCGTTTATCCTTTACGTGCGACACTAGTAAATAATGAGCTAGCGGGAATGATGTTGTCTAGCTTGCTGCGGTCTTGTACATTTGTAGGCCCTTCAGCAGAGTCAGTTGCCCCTATGAGTAACGCATATTTACTCAGTCCATTAGATAGTGGGACTTTTCCTACATCCTTATTTTTCAGGAACTCGTCAGAGGCCTTGGAGGCATCTCTAACTTAAAGTGAGGGTCCAGGCGGTTGAACATCGAGAGCAGGCACTGTTGTTACCACATGGGATGTATCACATATGCATTTCTCAGTGATTTTAGGTGCTAAAGGTTTGTGGACATGATGACGCATCCATTTGGTGCATTCAAACCCAGCTTACATTAATTCGTTGTTTTGAGCAAACTCGTTTCTGGCAATGTCGCTCAGCCTATCTTGCCACTAAGCTGAAGTCTCGGCTTCACAATCTAATCGGTTGTGAAGGTGGGTTGTCAGCATCTCAATCACACTGATTTTTATATTTACCACCACCAATAAAGCGTTTTGATCCTTTATTGAGTTGTGTAAGGCTTTGTATAGTTTTGTAAAAGGCATGAGTGCAGTCGAAGAGGCTGTCAGAATCGGAAACTACCACCCCCGGTGACTCCTCACCTGACTCCTTAGAGGAATCCTCCTGGATAGAATTCTTAGGTCTTCTACTCCTCTCCTTCTTGATCACATCCGGATCTTCGTCCGTCTTGGAACTCTTCCTTCCCTTCCTTTCCTTCTTCTCCCTCTTGTCCTTCTTACGATCGTAGAGGTAGGGACGGTCTCCGCTTGAGGCCACCCTGACAGTGGTGAGAACAAGCTGTCAGGTGGACCCAGGGGATCCAGTCCCTTGACGCCAGGGAAAAAGCCAGTGACGGCAGAAAAAACCCTGTTCGATGGCGAGTCCTTGCTGGCTGGGAGAGTGTCGGAAGTGGAGGAGGCCGATGAATAGTAATGCAGCAAACAGTTCTTAAGTCCAAGTATAACAGGACGAGGTATGCTGATGTCGGAAAGGATTGGATGAAAATCCACTTCGTACAAGGAAAGCTGAAGCGGAGGCTTCACAAGAGCAGTCAGGAGGGAAGGTATCAGCTACTATGCGGTAAGAAAGAGAGAGAGGGAGAGCTAGTACAGGAGTGCGAGAGAGAGGGGAAGAAATGAGAGAGCGAACAGAAGCGAAAGAGAAAGTGTGAGAGATTGACAACCGGGCAAGAAAGGGAAAGGGATAGATAGTATGAAAGAGATGGAACGAGAGAGAGAGGGAGTGAGAGAGAGCGAGTGGGAGCGAAAGCGGGTGAACGAGAGTAAGGAATCGAGCGGGAGAGAGAGAGAGACAGAGAGAGACAGAGAGAGAGAGAGCAAGCGGGAGGAAAGTAGCGAAGGAACACGGGGGGAGTAACGGTAGGAAACCCAGCACAGAGGGGAGAGAAAGGTGATACGAGGGAGCGGACAGAAAGGCCGCGAGACGGAAAGAACTGAATACCAGGGAAAGCCGAAGCGGGCGAGTACTACGGAGAAAAGGGTCAAGGACCAAGCTTGAACAGCGGCACTGCAGGCGAAGTTAGCGAAAGGCTGACAATGCGAGTTGCAACACACAGCGTTGTGGGCGTGGCTACCTTTTAAAGGGAAAAGACCAGAAAGACTAGAACGGTAAAAGGACCGCGAGAATACCTAAGTAAGCCTCCATCTTCCCCACAGTGACCAGGGTCGAGTTGTAACAGTATGCCCCCTTCTCATCTGGGTTCCCCGGGCTTACCCGGATGGAGGCGGTGAAAAAGACGTAGCAAGCGAGGGGCATGAATGTGGCTTCTAGGTTCCCAGGTACGCTCTGCAGCTGAGTAACCCTTCCAATGTACCAGGTACTGAACAATAGCATGTCTGTAGCGAGAATCCACCAGCCTCTCCACCTCGTATTCCTCCGGTTCTGGATTATCGGGAAAAGATGAGCGAGGCATTGTCCGACCATGCGGATCTGATAGGTAGGCCTTGAGAATGGATGTGTGGAACACAGGATGAATGCGCTTCATACTGTGAGGAAGTTTCAAACAAAAGGTCACCGGATTGATCTGAGCGGAAATGGGGAAAGGCCCAATAAATCTGGCAGAAAACTTTCCTGGGTGTAACCAGCGTGGCAAGAATTTAGTGGACAACCAAACCTTAGTGCCTACAGTCCTTTTGGGGTTTTGAGATATCTTCCGGTCAGCATACCTCTTTTGGAGCTCCCTGCTAGTCTCCAAATTCTTCCTAGCCTCCCCTTGTATACGTTTTAGCTCACAAAGTCTTTGGTCCACAGCAGGAACAGCAGTCGAGGGAATACCAACCAAGGGGATATGCATGGGATGAAAGCCATAGGAAAAAAAGAATGGACTGGTTCCTAGGGAAGAGTGCACTGTATTATTGTAGACGAATTCCGCCGTGGAGAGAAAGGTCTTCCACTTCTCCTGTTCATGACCACAGAAACAACGAAGATATTGTTCTAAGGTGGAATTTAGACGCTCAGTTTGTCCGTTGCTTTGGGGGTGATAACCAGAAGAGAGTGCTCTACTGATACCCAGAGTCTTGCACAGTGTAGACCAGAATCGAGAAGTGAATTGAGACCCTCTATCGGAAACAATAGTTTTGGGTAGACCGTGAAGCCTAACCACATCTCTCAGAAAAACCTCAGCGACTTCTGGAGCCGAAGGTAGGCCTGAAAGAGGAGAAAAGTGTGCCATTTTACTCAAGGAATCTACCGTAACCATGATGGCGGTAGATCCCATAGAGAGAGGAAGATCAACGATAAAATCAGTAGAAATGTGTTCCCACGGACGTGTTGGCAAAGGTCTTGTTGAAGGAGACCCAGAGGGCGATGAGTAGAGGATTTATTGGAGGCGCAAATAGGACATGTGGCTACATAAGCCTTAACATCCTTGGCTAAAGTGGGCCACCAGAAATACCTTGATACCAAATTGGCTGTGGCTCCTTGCCCCTTGTGACCAGCAGAAGGTAGATCGTGACACCAAGACATGGCTTGAATTTGAAGCTCTTTAGATGAAAGAAACAGCGTGTCTTTGTAGAAATACACTGCCCCTCTTTTCTCCAATGAAGACAGATAGTCGTTGGGTATCTGGGTCAAACTAGTTGTTCGTTCAACCTCTTGTAGAAATGAATTGACCGCCCCTGAAATTCTTTTTCCCGAAAGAATCTCTTCGGGTTTGTGTCCATCTTCTGGGCAAACTTCTCCTAGGCTCCGGGATAAGGCATCAGCCAACACGTTCTCCTTCCCTGGAAGATACGTGATGTCAAAGTCGAATTGGGAGAAAAAATAGGCCCACCGGGCATGTCTGGAATTGCGACACTCTATTTGTTGGAGTATCTTAAGGTTCCTATAATCAGTTCTCACCAAAAATGGATGAGCCGCCCCCTGTAACAGATGGCTCCACTCGACACAAGCCTGGCGGATGGCCAGCAATTCCTGTTCCAATACCGAGTAGTTTCTTTCACTCGGAGTAAGTGTCCGGGAGTAGTAAGCCACCGGGTGTTTGATACCATCCTTAGCAGATTGTAGTAAGGCTGCTGATATGGCACCTCAAGAGGCGTCCGTTTCAACCACAAAAGGAAGGGACTGGTTCGGTTGAATGAGGATGGGCGCAGTGGTGAAGGCCTTCTTGAGTAGCTGGAAAGCTTGATCTGCCTTCGAGTCCCATACAAATTCTTGACCCTTCTTCAGTAGATTGGTAATGGGTAGCACAATTTCCGAAAAATTTGGGATAAAGCGTCTGTAAAAATTAGCGAGACCCAAGAACCTCTGTATATCCTTAGGGCTGCTGGGAGTGGGCCATTGTAGTACCGCCTTCACCTTCTCGGGATCCATCTGAACTCCTTCTTTGGATAGAATAAAGCCTAGGTAGGGAACAGAAGAGGACTCGAAGATGCACTTTTCTGGTTTTAACAGTAGGTGGTTCTCTTGTAGTCTCCTTAACACCTGCTCTACGTGTCTGTGGTGTTCGGCCGGAGATGAAGAGAAGATAAGAATGTCGTCAAGATAGACTACCACAAAAGAGTATAGCAGGTCAGAGAATATCTTGTCCACAAACCGTTGGAACACCACCGGGGAGTTTACCATTCCGAAGGGCATCACTCGATATTCAAAGTGTACCAGAGGAGTTCTGAAGGTGGTTTTCCACTCATCCCCTTCTTTGATTCTCAACAAATGATAAGCACCTCGAAGGTCGAGTTTGGTAAAAATGTTAGCCCCTTCAACTGCTTCCAGTACTTCCTTAATAAGAGGCATGGGATATCTGTCTCTTATAGTCATACAGTTCAAACCTTGATAGTCAATACACGGTCTCAATTCGGAGGTTCCTTTTTTGGGTACAAAGAACATTGAGGCACCGGCAGAGGAGCGTGACTCTCTGATGAGACCGTTCTGGAGGTTTGCGTCCAGATATTCCTTGAGGGCCCTTCTTTCTGGAAGAGACATGGGGTACATTCGGCCGAAAGGAACGGAAGCACCTGGCTTTAACTCAATGGAGCAGTCTTCAGGTCGATGAGGAGGTAAGGAGCGTGGTAATTCGTCTTTAAAAAGTTCGGCGTATTGTTGATAGCGGAGTGGCACCATCTGCACCACTGAGGCGGACATAGGAGTAAGGATTCCCTTACCACGAACCGGATTGGTCTGAAGAAGGCAGGAAGAAGTACAGAAAGATGAAGAAAAACATATAGTGTTGGCTGACCAGTCTATATTAGGATTATGCTTACGTAGCCATGGTATTCCCAGTATAATTGGGAAGTGTGCAGCTCTTATCACATCGAAAATGATCTGTTCTTGATGTTGAAAAAGAAGCATAGTAGCGGGTATGGTTTCTTGTACAATGGGCCCGGAGGAGAGTGGGGTTCCATCCACTCCTTCTACGGGTAAGGAACAGCTCTTTTGTAGAAAAGGCACCCCCGGATCTTGAGCCCACTGGATAACGATGAAATTACCCGCTGCACCACAGTCCAACATAGCCAAGACCTCAATGGTGGGATTGGACTCGAAAGTGAGCTGTATGGTAAACACCAACAGTCTGTTATCTTCTTCTGTAGCTCTCTGACAAGAAAGGTTGCAGGGATTGATCGCCTCTGCCCGGTTCTTATCCCTGCTTAAGACCGGGGAGAAGCGTTTCCCGAATGTCTTGGAGGTACCTCTGGACAGTTCCGGAGCAAATGCTTAGAAGATCCACAGTATATGCAGAGACCCAGATCTCTGCGTCTCTTTCTCTCCTCTAGAGTCAGGGGGCCTCTAGTAGTTCCGATCTGCATTGGTTCTTCAGCCTGGCTCCGAGTAGGTAGAGGAACTGGAGTTGTACCGGCTGAAGGAAGGTTTCGGAACCTCCTTCTTTCCTGTCTTCGCTCTAGAAGTCGGTATTCCAGCTGAAGAGTCAGAGTCACTAGTTCTTGGAAGGAGGCCGGATGGGCCACTCTGGCTAGCTCGTCTTTGAGGTCGTCATGTAGCCCCCGGCGAAAGAGGGTTTTTTGAGCAGAGTCGGGCCATCCTGCATCCTTTGCCAGTCTTATGAAGGCGGAAGCATAGGTTTGAACATCTTGATTCCCTTGACGAATGTCCAAGAGGGCTTCGTAAGAAGAAAACAGAACCTCAGGTCGGTCGAATCTGGATCTCATCAGCTGGATAAACTGGGAATAATCGTTGACTGCTGGGTCGGATTGGGATATTAACGGGGTGGCCCAAGCCAAGGCGTTTCCGACGAGATTAGAAACAAGGACCTGTCTAGTTCGTAAGCCTTAGGTCTAAAAGTGAAATAGACCATGCAAGCATCCAAGAATTCCTTCAATTTCTTTGGATTTCCATCATATTTACCAAAAGAGAACGACTGTGGAGGCAAGTCGCCCCGAGTATCATCTCGTACTGCTATCTGTTGTCGTAGACTGACATTTTCGGTTCGGAGATTCTGCACCTCAGTCTGAAGGCCTTGGAGAGCAGCTACCATCTCCTGGATCTGTTCCAAGGAGGCCATGTTGACTTGTGGGCGTTGCAAACTGTCAGAATCGGAAACTACCACCCCTGGTGACTCCTCACCTGACTCCTTAGAGGAATCCTCCTGGATAGAATTCTTAGGTCTTCTACTCCTCTCCTTCTTGATCACATCTGGGTCTTCGTCCGTCTTGGAACTCTTCCTTCCCTTCCTTTCCTTCTTCTCCCTCTTGTCCTTCTTACGATCGTAGAGGTAGGGACGGTCTCCGCTTGAGGCCACCCTGACAGTGGTGAGAACAAGCTGTCAGGTGGACCCAGGGGAGCCAGTCCCTTGACGCCAGGGAAAAAGCCAGTGACGGCAGAAAAAACCCTGTTTGATGGCGAGTCCTTGCTGGCTGGGAGAGTGTCGGAAGTGGAGGAGGCCGATGAATAGTAATGCAGCAAACAGTTCTTAAGTCCAAGTATAACAGGACGAGGTATGCTGATGTCGGAAATGATTGGATGAAAATCCACTGCGTACAAGGAAAGCTGAAGCGGAGGCTTCACAAGAGCAGTCAGGAGGGAAGGTATCAGCTACTATGCGGTAAGAAAGAGAGAGAGGGAGAGCTAGTACAGGAGTGTGAGAGAGAGGGGAAGAAATGAGAGAGCGAACAGAAGCGAAAGAGAAAGTGCGAGAGATTGACAACCGGGCAAGAAAGGGAAAGGGATAGATAGTATGAAAGAGATGGAACGAGAGAGAGAGGGAGAGAGAGAGAGCGAGCGGGAGCGAAAGCGGGTGAACGAGAGTAAGGAATCGAGCGGGGGAGAGAGAGAGAGAGAGAGAGAGAGAGAGAGAGCAAGCGGGAGGAAAGTTGCGAAGAACACGGGGGGGAGTAACGGTAGGAAACCCAGCACAGAGGGGAGAGAAAGCTGATACGAGGGAGCGGACAGAAAGGCAGCGAGACGGAAAGAACTGAATACCAGGGAAAGCCGAAGTGGGCGAGTACTACGGAGAAAAGGGTCAAGGACCAAGCTTGAAGAGCGGCACTGCAGGCGAAGTTAGCGAAAGGCTGACAATGCGAGTTGCAACCCACAGCGTTGTGGGCGTGGCTACCTTTTAAAGGGAAAAGACCAGAAAGACTAGAACGGTAAAAGGACCGCGAGAATACCTAAGTAAGCCTCCATCTTCCCCACAGTGACCAGGGTCGAGTTGTGACAGAGGCAGCCAACACATTGTTGTAAATTTGGATACCAGCAGCTACTGACAAATGGTGTTTATTTTCTTGTTCTTTTTCCGACTCAGTTAAAGGGACTTTGTTAGGTTCACGGTGATTGGAGTCTGTCTCTTCATTCGAAGGGATGGCTTCATATGGAGCAGCTTTAGGTTGCAACGTCCTTCGTTGGTTTGATTCCACCAATGTAGGTAGGTTGCAATTTCTCAGAGTGCTACTTAAATCTACTGAGTTGCATTGCTATATGTTATTGGCTGCCTGTCTTGGATCCACTTGTGAGGAAGCAGCGGCAATCAGGGGAGAATGGTGGCTGGCGACCGTGACGTCAAGAATATCTGAACGGTGAGTAAATGGATTGATACTACATGTTATCGATGATTTGATATTTATAAAATCCGCTCTCAGCCGTACCGCAAGTCTGGCCTCCCTTGCGGCTGCAAAATGGAATCTAAGTGAACATATCCGCGGGACCCTTTACCCCAGTAGTGACGTTTGATCTCTGAAAATCACTAGAATCACTGATACTATTTCTGAGGTTTCGGGGGACTGGGTCTAGACCATCAGAGAAAGAGTTCCTTGAGTGCACCCCAGCTACATTTCAGATGGTAGCATTTGTGGGAGTCATAGATGTAATTTGCTTTACAGTAGTCTTGCCAAGTAGAAGCTCAGGCGCTTGGTCATCGAGTATGTCAACATTGACGGCTTTGCAAACGGCTGTGGGTGTCTTGGATATACCAGACGTGCAAGTATCAGACACCGGGAAACAAAAAACGTCCTAAGAGTCTCGTAGGATCCGTTACTGTGTTTATCTTGATCCTGGTTTTGTGGCGATGCAGACGTTCCATTGCCTGAAGTACGAGTATGAATTGTCTCAGAGCAAGTGCCCAATATTTTGGCAGATTTATCAGGAACGTCATGAACGATGTTGGAGCAAGTCGGCGAAGTAAGGTATTTACTGGATTCCAGTAGTTCGGCGTCGGTAGGCTCCACCAATGTGCAGTCAATCATCCTACGACAGCAGCCCCCCCCCCTCACACATGGAAGAGGAGTCAGGGGGAGCCCCCCGCACTCCAAACCGACAAGTGCGTCATGCGCACATGTATGAGCAATCTTGTCTAGCCACACACAATAAAAACTGCGCCGCACTTGATGGGTGAATATAAGATCCTTTTTAGTTTATGAGATCATGTTCATTGGAACATATTAATTGAAAACAAAACAGTGCCCTATTGTATTGCACGTGTTTCAACACATCTGTGTCCTTTTCAAATCAGGGCAAATAGGGACTTAATCCCACATCTATGTTCAATTCCGAGAAGCCAATTATTCATGGGTTAAATCCCCCTGCACAGTCTGCATCAGCCGGTCAAGTTGATACCAGGCGCATGGTTAAATTAGGGTTGGTAATAAAACTTTTAAAAAATGTATACAAGACTGAGTGGATGAGAGCCCTCGCGGTTCGCGGCTAATGTCAACGCCTTTCTAGCAATCAACTCAACCTTGCACAATTAGGATTTGGATTTTGTCGGGATGTTTTGGGGCAACTGAGGGGGAATCGTCGCAGCAATAGTGGTGTTACTAATCGCGGCGCAAATGTCCTCACCTTCACAAGTTCCCGGCTCGGCGGTGGACAACTTTCGTTGCTGTTGCTGTAGCTTCTGGTGGGTTAGGGGACCAATCTCTAAAGGCTCCAGGTTGTTTTGCGAGTGTCCGTCTTGTAGAGGAATTAGCGGGATCTTCATTTCAACCGGAGTCGCCGAAGCAGAGCAGGCAAGACAAAACATTTTTATTTTAAAAGGCTCTTGCTCCTTGCTCCCCTGCAACCCCGAGACCCAAGACTCTGCTTCAGACTCTGCGTACGCTCCACGGACTCCCAGAGGTGTTATGCAGGCAACAGAGTTGAGGAAAACAGAGTGCCTCATACGTAGCACGTAGCAGCAGTACAGCAGACCCAAGACTCTGCTTCAGACTCTGCGTACGCTCCACGGACTCCCAGAGGTTTTATGCAGGCAACAGAGTTGAGGAAAACAGAGTGCCTCATACGTAGCACGTAGCAGCAGTACAGCAGACCCAAGACTCTGCTTCAGACTCTGCGTACGCTCCACGGACTCCCAGAGGTTTTATACAGGCAACAGAGTTGAGGAAAACAGAGTGTCTCATACGTAGCACGTAGCAGCAGTACAGCAGACCCAAGACTCTGCTTCAGACTCTGCGTACGCTCCACGGACTCCCAGAGGTTTTATGCAGGCAACAGAGTTGAGGAAAACAGAGTGTCTCATACGTAGCACGTAGCAGCAGTACAGCAGACCCAAGACTCTGCTTCAGACTCTGCGTACGCTCCACGGACTCCCAGAGGTTTTATACAGGCAACAGAGTTGAGGAAAACAGAGTGTCTCATACGTAGCACGTAGCAGCAGTACAGCAGACCCAAGACTCTGCTTCAGACTCTGCGTACGCTCCACGGACTCCCAGAGGTTTTATGCAGGCAACAGAGTTGAGGAAAACAGAGTGTCTCAGCGTGTCTCATACGTAGCACGTAGCAGCAGTACAGCAGACCCAAGACTCTGCTTCAGACTCTGCGTACGCTCCACGGACTCCCAGAGGTTTTATGCAGGCAACAGAGTTGAGGAAAACAGAGTGTCTCATACGTAGCACGTAGCAGCAGTACAGCAGAACCAAGACTCTGCTTCAGACTCTGCGTACGCTCCACGGACTCCCAGAGGTTTTATGCAGGCAACAGAGTTGAGGAAAACAGAGTGTCTCATACGTAGCACGTAGCAGCAGTACAGCAGACCCAAGACTCTGCTTCAGACTCTGCGTACGCTCCACGGACTCCCAGAGGTTTTATACAGGCAACAGAGTTGAGGAAAACAGAGTGTCTCATACGTAGCACGTAGCAGCAGTACAGCAGACCCAAGACTCTGCTTCAGACTCTGCGTACGCTCCACGGACTCCCAGAGGTTTTATACAGGAAACAGAGTTGAGGAAAACAGAGTGTCTCATACGTAGCACGTAGCAGCAGTACAGCAGACCCAAGACTCTGCTTCAGACTCTGCGTACGCTCCACGGACTCCCAGAGGTTTTATGCAGGCAACAGAGTTGAGGAAAACAGAGTGTCTCATACGTAGCACGTAGCAGCAGTACAGCAGACCCAAGACTCTGCTTCAGACTCTGCGTACGCTCCACGGACTCCCAGAGGTTTTATGCAGGCAACAGAGTTGAGTAAAACAGAGTGTCTCATACGTAGCACGTAGCAGCAGTACAGCAGACCCAAGACTCTGCTTCAGACTCTGCGTACGCTCCACGGACTCCCAGAGGTTTTATACAGGCAACAGAGTTGAGGAAAACAGAGTGTCTCATACGTAGCACGTAGCAGCAGTACAGCAGACCCAAGACTCTGCTTCAGACTCTGCGTACGCTCCACGGACTCCCAGAGGTTTTATGCAGGCAACAGAGTTGAGGAAAACAGAGTGTCTCATACGTAGCACGTAGCAGCAGTACAGCAGACCCAAGACTCTGCTTCAGACTCTGCGTACGCTCCACGGACTCCCAGAGGTTTTATACAGGCAACAGAGTTGAGGAAAACAGAGTGTCTCATACGTAGCACGTAGCAGCAGTACAGCAGACCCAAGACTCTGCTTCAGACTCTGCGTACGCTCCACGGACTCCCAGAGGTTTTATGCAGGCAACAGAGTTGAGGAAAACAGAGTGTCTCAGCGTGTCTCATACGTAGCACGTAGCAGCAGTACAGCAGACCCAAGACTCTGCTTCAGACTCTGCGTACGCTCCACGGACTCCCAGAGGTTTTATGCAGGCAACAGAGTTGAGGAAAACAGAGTGTCTCATACGTAGCACGTAGCAGCAGTACAGCAGACCCAAGACTCTGCTTCAGACTCTGCGTACGCTCCACGGACTTCCAGAGGTTTTATGCAGGCAACAGAGTTGAGGAAAACAGAATGTCTCAGCGTGTCTCATACGTAGCACGTAGCAGCAGTACAGCAGACCCAAGACTCTGCTTCAGACTCTGCGTACGCTCCACGGACTCCCAGAGGTTTTATGCAGGCAACAGAGTTGAGGAAAACAGAGTGTCTCATACGTAGCACGTAGCAGCAGTACAGCAGACCCAAGACTCTGCTTCAGACTCTGCGTACGCTCCACGGACTCCCAGAGGTTTTATGCAGGCAACAGAGTTGAGGAAAACAGAGTGTCTCATACGTAGCACGTAGCAGCAGTACAGCAGACCCAAGACTCTGCTTCAGACTCTGCGTACGCTCCACGGACTCCCAGAGGTTTTATACAGGCAACAGAGTTGAGGAAAACAGAGTGTCTCATACGTAGCACGTAGCAGCAGTACAGCAGACCCAAAACTCTGCTTCAGACTCTGCGTACGCTCCACGGACTCCCAGAGGTTTTATGCAGGCAACAGAGTTGAGGAAAACAGAGTGTCTCATACGTAGCACGTAGCAGCAGTACAGCAGACCCAAGACTCTGCTTCAGACTCTGCGTACGCTCCACGGACTCCCAGAGCTTTTATACAGGCAACAGAGTTGAGGAAAACAGAGTGTCTCATACGTAGCACGTAGCAGCAGTACAGCAGACCCAAGACTCTGCTTCAGACTCTGCGTACGCTCCACGGACTCCCAGAGGTTTTATGCAGGCAACAGAGTTGAGGAAAACAGAGTGTCTCATACGTAGCACGTAGCAGCAGTACAGCAGACCCAAGACTCTGCTTCAGACTCTGCGTACGCTCCACGGACTCCCAGAGGTTTTATACAGGCAACAGAGTTGAGGAAAACAGAGTGTCTCATACGTAGCACGTAGCAGCAATACAGCAGACCCAAGACTCTGCTTCAGACTCTGCGTACGCTCCACGGACTCCCAGAGGTTTTATGCAGGCAACAGAGTTGAGGAAAACAGAGTGTCTCATACGTAGCACGTAGCAGCAGTACAGCAGACCCAAGACTCTGCTTCAGACTCTGCGTACGCTCCACG
Source organism: Ambystoma mexicanum (assembly GCF_040938575.1). Classification (NCBI taxonomy): domain Eukaryota; kingdom Metazoa; phylum Chordata; class Amphibia; order Caudata; family Ambystomatidae; genus Ambystoma; species Ambystoma mexicanum. Next base: position 33,893,574 of record NC_090934.1, read on the forward strand.
GACTCCCAGAGGTTTTATGCAGGCAACAGAGTTGAGGAAAACAGAGTGTCTCATACGTAGCACGTAGCAGCAGTACAGCAGACCCAAGACTCTGCTTCAGACTCTGCGTACGCTCCACGGACTCCCAGAGGTTTTATGCAGGCAACAGAGTTGAGGAAAACAGAGTGTCTCATACGTAGCACGTAGCAGCAGTACAGCAGACCCAAGACTCTGCTTCAGACTCTGCGTACGCTCCACGGACTCCCAGAGGTTTTATACAGGCAACAGAGTTGAGGAAAATAGAGTGTCTCATACGTAGCACGTAGCAGCAGTACAGCAGACCCAGGACTCTGCTTCAGACTCTGCGTACGCTCCACGGACTCCCAGAGGTTTTATGCAGGCAACAGAGTTGAGGAAAACAGAGTGTCTCATACGTAGCACGTAGCAGCAGTACAGCAGACCCAAGACTCTGCTTCAGACTCTGCGTACGCTCCACGGACTCCCAGAGGTTTTATACAGGCAACAGAGTTGAGGAAAACAGAGTGGCCCTCATTACGACCCTGGCGGAAATCGAAAAACGATGGCGGAAATGCAATACCGCCATCGAATAGCGCTCGGTGCGATTATGACCCGTCACCGTAAAGTACGATGCCATTAGCGACACCGTAGTGAACGCCAACGCTAACTGCACCAAGTACGCGCACGCGCGCCATGCCAAACCGTAATTACCACCATGGCGCAACGGTACGCGAATTCTGACCCTAGCGGACATGTACCTAACGCCATCAAGCATGGCGGAAAGTACCATTCCGCCATGGTGAGAAGTACGGCATCGCGAATCAACCGTAAACGGCCCTACTGAGTGCCTGTACACCACTCCCTGCCCACATTGCACAACTCCTCGTAGGTGCAATGAAGTCACACAATGCAACCAGTGAAATGTACAAGTCACCCATGCATGCCAACGAACAAATGAATCCAGGGGCTCCAAGTGCCTTGTGAGTGGGCATCCATATTTGCCATGGCACCATTGCCGCACTGATGCAGCACAGGCATGTGAAGGTTCAAGTACAGCAACATGAGCAGAAAAATGAGACAAACAAAAACAGGCCCCCCCATCGACTGACACCAGTGTAAGGCAACATTCAAAGCAGTATCCTGAGTGAGACTGCACCAGCCCTGTACTCCTGCCAGTAAACAAACCAACCATCAGCATAAGCATGTACCACACAAGTTGGCAGAGTGACAGAGCAGCCAGGCTCATCTCAAGAGGGGCCAATGGGAGCTGCAGGGCACAGATGGCACGAATACAGAAGCTATTCCAATGGACATGACCTCAGTCTCCCTCCAAGAAACGCACGCAAACACAGGCACCTGTGACCAGCCATAGTCTGATAATCACATCATTCTACCAATCCACCTGGCTGACCGGCATCTGTTACACAAAAGATAATCCCCCGCCCCTGAGCATGACATCATTAAAACAGTCATAATGGCATGCCCCATCCCTGACCTTACTGGGCTTCGTAGGCAAACGCGGCCAGTACAGTACCACGCAACTATACTCAGAAGCCGGAACCCAATGCAGATCTCCTCACAATACACCGCTCCACAAATAGGAATATGCTACATTACTTGCAAAGAATAACGCTACACGGTTAATATCAGAATAGAAATTTAATGCACCACAAAATCACCAAGCCCATACAGCCATTAGGTCATGAACTCCAAAATACATTTCAGTATTGTGGGCTGCATCCGCAATAAATGACCAGCTTCTGCTTGTGTGACGCCCTGTTCCTTCATGGTACACAGGGGCTACATTCACGTTCAAAAAGGCAACATGGAAGCGCCTAGAACCGCAGGGCCGTCCCATTAGGTAGGCACTAGTCCAGCTGAAAGGTCGAAATGTTGCTCCTAGCCACTAGTACTGCGTAAGGGCATGTGGCCCATTGGCGATCGTCCCATAAGATCGTAATGGTGCTCCACTGATTAACTCGAAGCAGCAGGTGTCGGGAGTAAAAGCCATCTGCAGGAGTGGCATACAGATGGCAGCGGCAAAAGGGGAGGAGATACCTGTCACCCAAATGAAATGAAAAAGAATAGTATGGCCATCAGAACTTGATTTGTATTACTCACTTCAATGATCACACTAAATCTACAGCCATATGCATGCTAGCCCACTCAAAAGGATTATTCCCACCCAAAAATCACTTGCAAATCACAACTATAAAAATCGAGGTGAAAACACTATTACAAACGAGTGTTTGTGTGCATGCGTCTGTTAAGACAGAATCCATTAGATGGGATTAGTAACGTGCATAGACACAAGTGTTTGAAGGCGCGTCGAGACAGGGAGGGTTCAACAAGGGCAGAAAGACGATGGTCCCACTATGGCAGCTCTGCATCACATAGCGCAGGGGAGGTGGATAGAATCCAAAAAGCCCTGTACATGGCAAACTCTCCATCAAATCATCTGTCCATGCATCCATAATCATCCCGGTATGAAAACGCCTGATTATTTACTCACATAACATGTGAAATTTCCATTGAGTCTGTGCGTAATGCAGTCTGCAAAATCCACTGTGCTTCAGGCCGGAATTCCAGTGTTGTGAAGTAACCTGTATTTGGGAACGTCCGGCCTTATCGTCCACTACGCTATTGCGCATCCCATACTATTCATATCAATCATAGCATTCTCGCCATGGCCCCTCTCCGAAGGACATTAAACAATAGAACGTTATATTTGCAGTCAGACCTGTGGGCGTCTCCTCGCCGCTAGCTGAAAACCGAATGCGCTGTCCTTCAAATTCCTCATTTGCAACATCACGTCGAAAAGGCATCTGTGACCGCTTGAAATCACAAATCCATCCATGTAGTGCGGCAATGTGTGAAAATGCAAACTGGCTTCACTCACAAATGGGACGCCCCGGCCGTCGGTGAACCGCGGTACAGTGCTGCATGAGGGTCCACCGTTAATCGAGTACTACATTCCACTGACCCTTCACAAGTTTGTTCGCGACTGCAAAGATAGTATGTGAAGCAATGGGACCATAGCAGAATGAACATATGAACCAATATCTCACTGCCATCGGGATGAAATACATGATTGTAATGGCAAGATGCCATGCGTCGAATTGCAGTGTTGTGTGCGGGACGTGCTCGCCCAAAGGGGATTGCAGCTTGCACAGGTGGAATGAATCACCACAGGTGGAGGCAATACAGCTTGAAAACACATAAATTGCACACCCAACCCCTTCCCACAACCACACCCACTCCAAAATGCTACTGGCAGGACTAGCGATGTTGGCCCTGGGGGACCTGATAGCACTGCAAGTACTCCAACTTCAAGAAGAAGACGAACACCAACTACTACAACAACCGGCCGCACCGAGGAGACGCAGGAGGAGGAGGAGGGCAAGGCAGGGCCAGCAAGGCCCGCCAGCACAGCCACTACCACCACGCAGGCAGCCCGCAATCCCACGCCTCCGAGCACATCCGTTCAACCTCACGGATGAGCAGATCCACACCCTCTACCGTTTGGACCGGGACACCATAACCGCCATTGTGGACATGACACAGGCTGACCTTGTCAGCATGATAGATAGCCCAACCGCCATCCCACCCCTACTGAAGGTGGTGTCTGTACTCCACTTCCTGGCCACAGGCACCTACCAGCACACAGTCGGACAGTTGCATGGCATTTCACAGCCAGTGTTCTCACGGACACTATTGCAAGTGCTCGATGCCCTCCTGAAGCACGCAGACGACTACATCTTTCTACCACGCTCGGAGCAGGAAATTACGAACACAAAAGTGGGATTCCATGCACTTGGCGGCATACCGGGTTGCATTGGTGCCATCGACTGCACCCATGTGGAACTGGTCGTCCCACATGCCATGGAGGCCCAGTACCGCAACCGAAAACAATTTCATTCTCTTAATGTACAAATGGTGTGTGACTCCAACAGGATCATTACACATTGTTGTGCCCGATTTCCTGGATCAACCCATGATTCTATGGTCTTGAGGAACTCTACAATACCACGCTACATGGAGCGACACGCAGGGAACAGATCCTGGCTACTCGGTGAGTCTCATTTCATGCATGATAATGTGGGGTATGTGATGCGGCAATGACCTGGCAGGAAGGGGGGGGGTGCGTACGTAGCAATGTCATTCCACAAACATCCTTTATTGTCCACATACAGGTGATGCCGGGTATCCACTGAAGAGATGGCTCCTTACACCACTCCGGAACCCACAGAACCAGCATGAGGAGGACTACAACCATGCCCACTCACGTACCCGTGTAGTCATAGAACAGGCATTCGGCCTACTGAAGACTCGTTTCCGCTGCCTCAGCAGGTCTGGCGGGGCACTCCTGTACCGCCATGAGAAGGTTGCAAAGATGGTCATGGCATGTGTCATGCTACACAACATGTGCGTACGTAGAAATGTGCCCATGCCCCCTGACGCAGAACTGCAAGCACCTGAAGATGGTCATGATGAGGGTGGGGATGTGGCAGCACCTCAAGGAGTCTGCGAGGCACAGGAGGGCCGTGACATTCGTCAGATTCTCATTGATTCATGCTTCTAGCACTCACGCCTGGTGGCTGATACATGGACACGGGACTTGTGGCACTGTGTGTGTCTGGAACATGCACAATATGGACTGTACGCCTATAAAGGCCTCGTACACAAAGATCAATGTCCACACATCTCATTGGATGATCGTGCATTGTTTATAGCATATGTGAAATTATGTTACACACCCCATCGACCCGCCACCCAAGTGAGCCCAACACACCCCCTCCACCCTCCTACCTCCCCCCCGAACACCAGTGTCCAAAGATGCTCATTGTCAGTGGGCAGACGCTATTGCAAGCCCCCTCTCCGGGTATCAGGGGCACCCCTGCCTGTGGAGCGCAGGTTCCTCCCAGATGTACGTTGGGGGCTGCCCTGGACGGAACTTGCAACGGATGATGTCTCTGCCTGCTCACGTCCATGCATGTCCCTAAGGGTTTGTGAGAGCTCAGTGAGCACACGGCGCACAGCGGCAAGTTCAGCACATACGTCTTTGGACGTCGCATGCAGTTCCCCCCTCAGGCTCTCGGTGCTTCTCTCCATTTGTACTCTCAGGCTCTCGGTGCTTCTCTCCATTTGTACTCTCAGGCTCTCGGTGCTTCTCTCCATTTCTGCCCTAAGTGTCTCAGTTGATGTTTCTATGGCTGCCTTAGTACCCCCACATTCATCAGCATGGTCCTTGAGGAGCGTGGCCAGTTGCTGCTGTTGCACGATCACCTGGTCGAGGGACTGTTGCCTCTGCTGTGCCATGGCCATTTGCGGTGGTGTCACAGAGGGGCTGGTCACCTCATGTTGCCTTGCCACAGGGCTTGTGGGGGATGGCCAGTCGTCGTCTTGTGGGTGCCCCTGCGTGGTATCCTCATGGTGTACGGGATGAAACAAACAGGGGGACTGAGACAGGTCATGGATGGATCTTACTTCGACATCCCCGTTTTCTGTGTCGGAGCATGCTGCCATTAATGCAGTGTCACCTATGGTGCTGCTGCCACCAGAAGCAGTGCCTTCTGTGGCATCCATTGGGGAGACCTGTGGTGGTGCTGTTGTGGGCATGCTGGCTGCTGGGGTGCCTGTTGAAGTTCCCTCCTGTGTGCTGCCACTTGATTTGTGCTGCTGCCGTGTCTTGATGCGTGCAGCGGAGGTGGAGGGTCTTTGGCCGTTGGTCTTGGCCCTCTTTGCAGGTGTGCTGGTAGGGGTGTCCTGGAGCTCGTCGTTTGAATCGGACCCTGTGGTGGAGTAAAGGAGGGCGAGCGTTATTAATGGGTCTGTTGAAATTGGAATGGCAATGTATCACATGCATTGGGGTGGTACCTGAGGGTGATTTGGGTCGGGGCCTTGGAGGTGGTTTCATTTTTGTGTGGATTGAGGATGCAGTTGTTTTGCAGCCTGCAGTTAGGGTGTGCCTGCTGCACGTGTAGAGTGTGTTTTTAGGATTTTTAATTATTTATGTATTTAATGTGAGTTTTAAAGTGCGCTATCAGGCCAATGTATGTGGACGTTCTCCTGGACATGTGTTACTGTTGCACTATGTGGACACATGGTACTTCACATGATTGGACATTGTGGATTTCGCATTGTTTTATTTGGGCCACCTACCTGATTCTTCGGATGTCTGCACTCCTTTCTCCATCCCTCCGACTCCCTCTATACTCTCCATTCCAATGGTGGAGGCACAGATTTCTTCCCAGGGGGTCAACTTGATGGGTGATTCCGATCCTCCCCCGGTAGCTGTGGCAATGTTACGGTTGGCGGATAGTATGCTCCGTACGCGTATCCGCAGGTCGTCCCATCGCTTTCTGCATTGCTGTGGGTTGCGGGGTGCGGTCCCCACCGCACTTACCCGCTGTGCCACCAGGGCCCATATTGCCTTCTTGTTCGCAAGTGCCGTCCTGGTCATTTGCGTCGAGAAGACGACGGCAGTATTCTCCTGGAGGGTCTCTGTGAGCACAGTGAGTTCCTCACGGGAGAAGTGGACCTGCCGCTTGCGGTCGCACGCTTTTTTCGCTACTTTTCCCATTTCTATTGCTTTCACTAGGGTGGATGACGGGTTGGGATGTGTCTCAGGGTAGTATTTTTAATGGTTGTGTGGGAATTCTGATTTTATAGGTGTACGGCGTACTGTTTCCCGTTCCGGGACCATGTTTTTACTTCCGTTTCCGTATATTTACGGTCACCGTACTTTCCGATTGCCGCTCATTACGGTGACCGCTAAGATGGGTGGCGGAATTGCACCTAGGGCGCCGTACGACGGCGGTGAGGGGCGTTTTGGGGACATTTCCGCCATCGCGGACTTTGCACTTCCGCCATGGCGTAGTGCTCGTGCCCGATGGGTCGGAATTAGCCGCACCTTGCTCCGTCGTGCAATGGCGGAAACGCTATTTACGCTATGGCGGTCAGGTCAGTCACTTTCCGCCAGGGTCGTAATGAGGGCCAGTGTCTCATACGTAGCACGTAGCAGCAGTACAGCAGACCCAAGACTCTGCTTCAGACTCTGCGTACGCTCCACGGACTCCCAGAGGTTTTATGCAGGCAACAGAGTTGAGGAAAACAGAGTGTCTCATACGTAGCACATAGCAGCAGTACAGCAGACCCAAGACTCTGCTTCAGACTCTGCGTACGCTCCACGGACTCCCAGAGGTTTTATACAGGCAACAGAGTTGAGGAAAACAGAGTGTCTCATACGTAGCACGTAGCAGCAGTACAGCAGACCCAAGACTCTGCTTCAGACTCTGCGTACGCTCCACGTACTCCCAGAGGTTTTATGCAGGCAACAGAGTTGAGGAAAACAGAGTGTCTCATACGTAGCACGTAGCAGCAGTACAGCAGACCCAAGACTCTGCTTCAGACTCTGCGTACGCTCCACGGACTCCCAGAGGTTTTATACAGGCAACAGAGTTGAGGAAAACAGAGTGCCTCATACGTAGCACGTAGCAGCAGTACAGCAGAACCAAGACTCTGCTTCAGACTCTGCGTATGCTCCACGGACTCCCAGAGGTTTTATGCAGGCAACAGAGTTGAGGAAAACAGAGTGCCTCATACGTAGCACATAGCAGCAGTACAGCAGACCCAAGACTCTGCTTCAGACTCTGCATACGCTCCACGGACTCCCAGAGGTTTTATGCAGGCAACAGAGTTGAGGAAAACAGAGTGCCTCATACGTAGCAGCAGTACAGCAGACCCAAGACTCTGCTTCACACTCCGCCTTTTTTTTCATGTTCAGCACTGCTTTATAATGTGTAGTGGAAACATCCATCTTTTATTTGTCCATATGCATCTCTATATATATATTGGCGCTTGCTGCAATCTATCTACGATAACGCTTGAAGCTAGCTTTCAAGATTACTTAGCTGCTTGAGTTTCAATTGCATCTGTACACGTGTAAAATGACTTTACATCTTCATCTGTTTCTGTGTCATAAGCTTCTTCACCTTGAGCCCAAGATGTCACTGCTGCCTCTGCCTCACACCACTATGGCTAAAGCCTCAACACCATGTGTGTGCTGCCTCTTCCTCTAACCCCTAGAGCTAAAGACTCATCACCATGTGCGTGCTGCCTCTGCCTCATGCTCCTAGAGCTAAAGACTCATCACCATGTGTGTGCTACCTCTACCTCACGCCCCTAGAGCTAAAGACTCATCACCATGTGCGTGCTGCCTCTGCCTCACGCCCCTAGAGCTAAAGACTCATCACCATGTGTGTTTTGCCTCTGCCTCACACCTCTAGAGCTAAAGACTCATCACCATGTGTGTGCTGCCTCTTCCTCACACCCCTAGAGCTAATGACTCAACACCATGTGTGTGCTGCCTCTTCCTCACGCATCTAGAGCTAAAGACTCATCACCATTTGTGTGCTGCCTCTGCCTCACGCCCCTAGAGCTAAAGACTCATCACCATGTGTGTGCTGCCTCCTCTGCCTCACGCCTCTAGAGCTAAAGACTCATCACCATGTGTGTGCTGCCTCTGCCTCAGGCCCCTAGAGCTAAAGACACATCACCATGTGTGTGCTGCCTCTGCCTCATGCCCCTAGAGCTAAAGACGCATCACCATGTGTGTGCCTCCTCTGGCTCATGCCCCTAGAGCTAAAGACACATCACCATGTGTGCGCTGCCTCTACCTCACGAGCTAAAGCCTCAACATCATGTGTGTGCTACCTCTACCTCATGCCCCTAGAGCTAAAGACTCATCACCATGTGTGTGCCTCCTCTGCCTCACGCCTCTAGAGCTAAAGGCTCATCACCATGTGTGTGCTGCCTCTGCCTCACACCCCTAGAGCTAAAGACACATCACCAAGTGTGTGCTGCCTCTGCCTCACGCCCCTAGAGCTAAAGACTCATCACCATGTGTGTGCCTCCTCTGCCTCATGCCCCTAGAGCTAAAGACGCATCACCATGTGTGTGCCGCCTCTGCCTCACACCTCTAGAGCTAAAGACGCATCACCATGTGTGTGCCGCCTCTGCCTCACGCCCCTAGAGCTACAGACTCATCACCATGTGTGTGCTGCCTCATCCTCACACCCCTAGAGCTAAAGACTCATCACCATGTGTGTGCTGCCTCTGCCTCACACCCCTAGAGCTAAAGACTCAACACCATGTGTGTGCTGCCTCTGCCTCACGCCCCTAGAGCTAAAGACACATCACCATGTGTGTGCCGCCTCTGCCTCACGCCCCTAGAGCTAAACACTCAGAACCATGTGTGTACCGCCTCTGACTCACGCCCTAGAGCTAAAGACACATCACCATGTGTGTGCTGCCTCTGCCTCACACACCGAGAGTTAAAGACTCATCACCATGTGAGTGCCTCCTCTGCCTCACGCCTCTAGAGCTAAACACTCAGCACCATGTGTGTGCTGCCTCTGCCTCACGCCCCAGAGCTAAAAACTCAACACCATGTGTGTGCTGCATCTGCCTCACACCCCTAGAGCTAAAGACTCATCACCATGTGTGTGCCTCCTCTGCCTCACACCCCTAGAGCTAAAGACACATAACCATGTGTGTGCTGCCTCTACCTCACGAGCTAAAGCCTCAACACCATGTGTGTGCTACCTCTACCTCACACCCCTAGAGCTAAACACTCAACACCATGTGTGTGCGGCATCTGACTCACGCCCTAGAGCTAAAGACACATCACCATGTGTGTGCTGCCTCTGCCTCACACACCGAGAGTTAAAGACTCATCACCATGTGTGTGCCTCCTCTGCCTCACGCCTCTAGAGCTGAATACTCAGCACCATGTGTGTGCTGCCTCTGCCTCACGCCCCTAGAGCTAAAGACTCAACACCATGTGTGTGCTGCCTCTGCCTCAAGCCCCTAGAGCTAAAGACACATCACCATGTGTGTGCTGCCTCTTCCTCACACCCCTAGAGCTAAAGCCTCAACACCATGTGTGTGCTGCCTCTGCCTCAAGCCCCTAGAGCTCAAGACTCATCACAATGTGTGTGCCTCCTCTGCCTCACACCCCTAGAGCTAAACAGTCTGCACCATGTGTGTGCCGTCTCTGCCTCACGCCCCTAGAGCTAAACAGTCAGCACCATGTGTGTGCCGCCTCTGCCTCACGCCCCTAGAGCTAAAGACGCATCACCATGTGTGTGCCTCCTCTGCCTCACGCCTCTAGAGCTAAAGACTCATCACCATGTGTGTGCTGCCTCTGCCTCATGCCCCTAGAGCTAAAGACGCATCACCAAGTGTGTGCTGCCTCTGCCTCACGCCCCTAGAGCTAAAGACACATCACCATGTGTGTGCTGCCTCTACCTCACGAGCTAAAGCCTCAACACCATGTGTGTGCTACCTCTACCTCACGCCCCTAGAGCTAAACACTCAACACCATGTGTGTGCTGCCTCTGCCTCACGCCCCTAGAGCTAAAGACTCATCACCATGTGTGTGCTGCCTCTGCCTTACGCCCCATAGATCTAAAGACTCATCACCATGTGTGTGCCTCCTCTGCCTCACGCCTCTAGAGCTAAAGCCTCATCACCATGTGTGTGCTGCCTCTGCCTCACGCCCCTAGAGCTAAAGACTCATCACCATGTGTGTGCTGCCTCTGCCTCATGCCCCTAGAGCTAAAGACACATCACCATGTGTGTGCTGTCTCTGCCTCATGCCCCTAGAGCTAAAGACACATCACCATGTGTGTGCTGCCTCTGCCTCACGCCCCTAGAGCTAAAGACTCATCACCATGTGTGTGCCTCCTCTGCCTCATGCCCCTAGAGCTAAAGACTCATCACCATGTGTGTGCTGCCTCTTTCTCACACCCCTAGAGTTAAAGACTCATCACCATGTGTGTGCTGCCTCTGCCTCACACCCCTAGAGCTAAAGACTCAACACCATGTGTGTGCCTCCTCTGCCTCACGCCCCTAGAGCTAAAGACACATCACCATGTGTGTGCTGCCTCTACCTCACGAGCTAAAGCCTCAACACCATGTGTGTGCTACATCTACCTCACGCCCCTAGAGCTAAACACTCAGCACCATGTGTGTGCTGCCTCTGCATCACGCCCTAGAGCTAAAGACTCATCACCATGTGTGGGCTGCCTCTGCCTCACACCCCTAGAGCTAAAGACTCATCACCATATGCGTGCTGCCTCTGCCTCACACTCCTAGAGCTAAAGACTCATCACCATGTGTGTGCCTCCTCTGCCTCACGCCCCTAGAGCTAAACACTCAACACCATGTGTGTGCTGCCTCTGCCTCACCACCCTAGAGCTAAAGACTCATCACCATGTGTGTGCCTCCTCTGCCTCAGGCCCCTAGAGCTAAAGACTCATCACCATGCGTGTGCTGCCTCACGCCCCTAGAGCTAAAGACACATCACCATGTGTGTGCTGCCTCTGCCTCACGTCCCTAGAGCTAAAGACTCAACACCATGTGTGTGCTGCCTCTGCCTCACGCCCCTAGAGCTAAAGACTCATCACCATGTATGTGCCTCCTCTGCCTCATGCCCCAGAGCTAAAGACTCATCACCATGTGTGTGCTGCCTCTTCCTCACACCCCTAGAGCTAAAGACTCAACACCATGTGTGTGCCTCCTCTGCCTCACGTCCCTAGAGCTAAAGACACATCACCATGTGTGTGCTGCCTCTACCTCACGAGCTAAAGCCTCAACACCATGTGTGTGCTACATCTACCTCACGCCCCTAGAGCTAAACACTCAGCACCATGTGTGTGCTGCCTCTGCATCACGCCCTAGAGCTAAAGACTCATCACCATGTGTGGGCTGCCTCTGCCTCACACCCCTAGAGCTAAAGACTCATCACCATATGCGTGCTGCCTCTGCCTCACACTCCTAGAGCTAAAGACTCATCACCATGTGTGTGCCTCCTCTGCCTCACGCCCCTAGAGCTAAACACTCAACACCATGTGTGTGCTGCCTCTGCCTCACCACCCTAGAGCTAAAGACTCATCACCATGTGTGTGCCTCCTCTGCCTCAGGCCTCTAGAGCTAAAGACTCATCACCATGCGTGTGCTGCCTCTGCCTCACGCCCCTAGAGCTAAAGACTCATCACCATGTGTGTGCTGCCTTTGCCTCACGTCCCTAGAGCTAAAGACTCAACACCATGTGTGTGCTGCCTCTGCCTTACGCCCCTAGAGCTAAAGACACATCACCATGTGTGTGCTGCCTCTGCCTCACGTCCCTAGAGCTAAAGACTCATCACCATGTATGTGCCTCCTCTGCCTCATGCCCCAGAGCTAAAGACTCATCACCATGTGTGTGCTGCCTCTTCCTCACACCCCTAGAGCTAAAGACTCATCACCATGTGTGTGCTGCCTCTGCCTCATGCTCCTAGAGCTAAAGACTCAACACCATGTGTGTGCTGCCTCTACCTCACGCCTCTAGAGCTAAAGACTCATCACCATGTGTGTGCCTCCTCTGCCTCACGCCCCTAGAGCTAAAGACACATCACCATGTGTGTGCTGCCTCTACCTCACGAGCTAAAGCCTCAACACCATGTGCGTGCTACCTCTACCTCACGCCCCTAGAGCTAAACACTCAACACCATGTGTGTGCTGCCTCTGCCTCACGCCCCTAGAGCTAAAGACACATCACCATGTGTGTGCTGCCTCTGCCTCACGCCCCTAGAGCTAAAGACTCATCACCATGTGTGTGCTGCCTCTACCTCACGAGCTAAAGCCTCAACACCATGTGTGTGCTACCTCTACCTCACGCCCCTAGAGCTAAACACTCAACACCATGTGTGTGCTGCCTCTGCCTCACGCCCCTAGAGCTAAAGACACATCACCATGTGTGTGCTGCCTCTGCCTCACGCCCCTAGAGCTAAAGACACATCACCATGTGTGTGCTGCCTCTGCCTCACGCCCCTAAAGCTAAAGACTCATCACCATGTGTGTGCCTCCTCTGCCTCATGCCCCTAGAGCTAAAGACTCATCACCATGTGTGTGCTGCCTCTGCCTCACGCCCCTAGAGCTAAAGACCCATCACCATGTGTGTGCCGCCTCTGCCTCACACCCCTAGAGCAAAGCACTCAGCACCATGTGTGTGTTGCCTCTGCCTCATGCCCCTAGAGCTAAAGATTCATCACCATGTGTGTGCTGCCTGTTCCTCACACCCTTAGAGCTAAAGACTCATCACCATGTGTGTGCTGCCTCTGCCTCACACCCCTAGAGCTAAAGACTCAACACCATGTGTGTGCCTCCTCTGCCTCACGCACCTAGAGCTAAAGACTCACCACCATGTGTGTGCCTCCTCTGCCTCACGCCCCTAGAGCTAAAGACTCATCACCATGTGTGTGCTGCCTCTTCCTCACACCCCTAGAGCTAAAGACTCATCACCATGTGTGGGCTGCCTCTTCCTCACACCCTAAGGCTAAAGACTCATCACCATGTGTGTGCCGCCTCTGCCTCACGCCCCTAGAGCTAAAGACGCATCACCATGTGTGTGCCGCCTCTTCCTCACACCCCTAGAGCTAAAGACTCATCACCATGCATGTGCTTCTCTGCCTCACGCCCCTAGAGCTAAAGACTCATCACCATGTGTGTGCCTCCTCTGCCTCATGCCCCTAGAGCTAAAGACTCATCACCATGTGTGTGCTGCCTCTGCCTCACGCCCCTAGAGCTAAAGACCCATCACCATGTGTGTGCCGCCTCTGCCTCACACCCCTAGAGCTAAGCACTCAGCACCATGTGTGTGCTGCCTCTGCCTCATGCCCCTAGAGCTAAAGACTCATCACCATGTGTGTGCTGCCTGTTCCTCACACCCTTAGAGCTAAAGACTCATCACCATGTGTGTGCTGCCTCTGCCTCACACCCCTAGAGCTAAAGACTCAACACCATGTGTGTGCCTCCTCTGCCTCACGCACCTAGAGCTAAAGACTCATCACCATGTGTGTGCCTCCTCTGCCTCACGCCTCTAGAGCTAAACACTCAGCACCATGTGTGTGCTGCCTCTGCCTCACGCCCCTAGAGCTAAAGACTCATCACCATGTGTGTGCTGCCTCTTCCTCACACCCCTAGAGCTAAAGACTCATCACCATGTGTGGGCTGCCTCTTCCTCACACCCTAAGGCTAAAAACTCATCACCATGTGTGTGCTGCCTCTTCCTCACACCCCTAGAGCTAAAGACTCATCACCATGTGTGTGCTGCCTCTTCCTCACACCCCTAGAGCTAAAGACACATCACCATGCATGTGCTTCTCTGCCTCACGCCCCTAGAGCTAAAGACTCATCCCCATGTGTGTGCTTCTCTGTCTCATGCCCCTAGAGATAACGACTCAACACCATGTGTGTGCTGCCTCTACCTCACTAGCAAAAGCCTCAACACCATGTGTGTGCTACCTCTACCTCACGCCCCTAGAGCTAAACACTGAACACCATGTGTGTGCTGCCTCTGCATCACGCCCCTAGAGGTAAAGACTCATCACCATGTGTGTGCTGCCTCTTCCTCACATCCCTAGAGCTAAAGACTCATCACCATATGTGTGCTGCCTCTTCCTCACACCCCTAGAGCTAAAGACTCATCACCATGTGTGTGCTGCCTCTGCCTCACACCTCTAGTGCTAAACACTCAGCACCATGTGTGTGCTGCCTCTGCCTCACACCCCTACAGCTAAAGACTCATCACCATATGTGTGCTGCGTCTTCCTCACACCCCTAGAGCTAAAGACTCATCACCATGTGTGTACTTCTCTGTCTCATGCCCCTAGAGATAACGACTCAACACCATGTGTGTGCTGACTCTACCTCACGAGCAAAAGCCTCAACACCATGTGTGTGCTACCTCTACCTCACGCCCCTAGAGCTAAACACTCAACACCATGTGTGTGCTGCCTCTGCATTATGCCCCTAGAGGTAAAGACTCATCACCATGTGTGTGCTGCCTCTGCCTCACACCTCTAGAGCTAAACACTCAGCACCATGTGTGTGCTGCCTCTACCTCACGCCCCTTGAGATAAAGACACATCACCATGTGTGTGCCTCCTCTGCCTCACGCCTCTAGAGCTAAACACTCATCACCATGTGTGTGCTGCCTCTGCCTCACGCCCCTAGAGCTAAAGACTCATCACCATGTGTGTGCCGCCTCTGCCTCACGCCTCTAGAGCTAAAGACTCATCACCATGTGTGTGCTGCCTCTGCCTCATGCCCCTAGAGCTAAAGACTCATCATCATGTGTGTGACTCCTCTGCCTCATGCCCCTAGAGCTAAAGACTCATCACCATGTGTGTGCCGCCTCTGCCTCATGCCTCTAGAGCTAAAGACTCATCACCATGTGTGTGCCGCCTCTGCCTCACGCCCCTAGAGCTATACAGTCAGCACCATGTGTGTGCCGCCTCTGCCTCACGCCTCTAGAGCTAAAGACTCATCACCATGTGTGTGCCGCCTCTGCCTCACGCCCCTAGAGCTAAATAGTCAGCACCATGTGTGTGCCGCCTCTGCCTCACGCCCCTAGAGCTAAACAGTCAGCACCATGTGTGTGCCGCCTCTGCCTCACGCCCCTAGAGCTAAAGACGCAACACCATGTGTGTGCCGCCTCTGGCTCACGCCCCTAGAGCTAAAGACGCATCACCATGTGTGTGCCGCCTCTGCCTCACGCCCCTAGAGCTAAATACGCATCACCATGTGTGTGCCGCCTCTGCCTCACG
The DNA here is from genome assembly GCF_040938575.1 of Ambystoma mexicanum. Lineage (NCBI taxonomy): Eukaryota > Metazoa > Chordata > Amphibia > Caudata > Ambystomatidae > Ambystoma > Ambystoma mexicanum. The sequence continues at coordinate 33,909,224 of NC_090934.1, forward strand.
CCCCTAGAGCTAAAGACTCATCACCATGTGTGTGCCGTCTCTGCCTCACGCCCCTAGAGCTAAAGACTCATCACCATGTGTGTGCCGCCTCTGCCTCACGCCCCTAGAGCTAAAGACTCATCACCATGTGTGTGCCGCCTCTGCCTGACGCCCCTAGAGCTAAAGACTCATCACCATGTGTGTGCCGCCTCTGCCTCACGCCCCTAGAGCTAAAGACTCAGCACCATGTGTGTGTCCCCTCTGCCTCACGGCCCTAGAGCTAAAGACTCAGCACCATGTGTGTGCCGCCTCTGCCTCACGCCCCTAGAGCTAAAGACGCATCACCATGTGTGTGCCGCCTCTGCCTCACGCCCCTAGACCTAAAGACTCAGCACCATGTGTGTGCCGCCTCTGCCTCGCACCCCTAGAGCTAAAGACTCATCATCATGTGTGTGCCTCCTCTACCTCACGCCCCTAGAGCTAAAGACTCATCACCATGTGTGTGCCGCCTCTGCCTCACGCCCCTTGAGCTAAACAGTCAGCACCATGTGTGTGCCGCCTCTGCCTCACGCCTCTAGAGCTAAAGACTCATCACCATGTGTGTGCCGCCTCTGCCTCACGCCCCTAGAGCTAAACAGTCAGCACCATGTGTGTGCCGCCTCTGCCTCACGCCCCTAGAGCTAAACAGTCAGCACCATGTGTGTGCCGCCTCTGCCTCACGCCCCTAGAGCTAAACAGTCAGCACCATGTGTGTGCCACCTCTGCCTCACGCCCCTAGAGCTAAAGACGCATCACCATGTGTGTGCCGCCTCTGCCTCACGCCCCTAGAGCTAAAGACGCATCACCATGTGTGTGCCGCCTCTGCCTCACGCCCCTAGAGCTAAAGACTCATCACCATGCATGTGCTTCTCTGCCTCACGCCCCTAGAGCTAAAGACTCATCACCATGTGTGTGCCTCCTCTGCCTCATGCCCCTAGAGCTAAAGACTCATCACCATGTGTGTGCTGCCTCTGCCTCACGCCCCTAGAGCTAAAGACCCATCACCATGTGTGTGCCGCCTCTGCCTCACACCCCTAGAGCTAAGCACTCAGCGCCATGTGTGTGCTGCCTCTGCCTCATGCCCCTAGAGCTAAAGACTCATCACCATGTGTGTGCTGCCTGTTCCTCACACCCTTAGAGCTAAAGACTCATCACCATGTGTGTGCTGCCTCTGCCTCACACCCCTAGAGCTAAAGACTCAACACCATGTGTGTGCCTCCTCTGCCTCACGCACCTAGAGCTAAAGACTCATCACCATGTGTGTGCTGCCTCTGCCTCACGCCTCTAGAGCTAAACACCCAGCACCATGTGTGTGCTGCCTCTGCCTCACGCCCCTAGAGCTAAAGACTCATCACCATGTGTGTGCTGCCTCTTCCTCACACCCCTAGAGCTAAAGACTCATCACCATGTGTGTGCTGCCTCTTCCTCACACCCCTAGAGCTAAAGACTCATCACCATGCATGTGCTTCTCTGCCTCACGCCCCTAGAGCTAAAGACTCATCACCATGTGTGTGCTTCTCTGTCTCATGCCCCTAGAGATAACGACTCAACACCATGTGTGTGCTGCCTCTACCTCACGAGCAAAAGCCTCAACACCATGTGTGTGCTACCTCTACCTCACGCCCCTAGAGCTAAACACTCAACACCATGTGTGTGCGGCCTCTGACTCACGCCCTAGAGCTAAAGACACATCACCATGTGTGTGCTGCCTCTGCCTCACACACCGAGAGTTAAAGACTCATCACCATGTGTGTGCCTCCTCTGCCTCACGCCTCTAGAGCTAAACACTCAGCACCATGTGTGTGCTGCCTCTGCCTCACGCCCCTAGAGCTAAAGACTCAACACCATGTGTGTGCTGCCTCTGCCTTACGCCCCTAGAGCTAAAGACACATCACCATGTGTGTGCTGCCTCTACCTCACACCCCTAGAGCTAAACACTCAACACCATGTGTGTGCGGCCTCTGACTCACGCCCTAGAGCTAAAGACACATCACCATGTGTGTGCTGCCTCTGCCTCACACACCGAGAGTTAAAGACTCATCACCATGTGTGTGCCTCCTCTGCCTCACGCCTCTAGAGCTAAACACTCAGCACCATGTGTGTGCTGCCTCTGCCTCACGCCCCTAGAGCTAAAGACTCAACACCATGTGTGTGCTGCCTCTGCCTTACGCCCCTAGAGCTAAAGACACATCACCATGTGTGTGCTGCCTCTTCCTCACACCCCTAGAGCTAAAGCCTCAACACCATGTGTGTGCTGCCTCTGCCTCAAGCCCCTAGAGCTAAAGACTCATCACCATGTGTGTGCCTCCTCTGCCTCACACCCCTAGAGCTAAACAGTCTGCACCATGTGTGTGCCGCCTCTGCCTCACGCCCCTAGAGCTAAACAGTCAGCACCATGTGTGTGCCGCCTCTGCCTCACGCCCCTAGAGCTAAAGACGCATCACCATGTGTGTGCCTCCTCTGCCTCACGCCTCTAGAGCTAAAGACTCATCACCATGTGTGTGCTGCCTCTGCCTCATGCCCCTAGAGCTAAAGACGCATCACCAAGTGTGTGCTGCCTCTGCCTCACGCCCCTAGAGCTAAAGACACATCACCATGTGTGTGCTGCCTCTACCTCACGAGCTAAAGCCTCAACACCATGTGTGTGCTACCTCTACCTCACGCCCCTAGAGCTAAACACTCAACACCATGTGTGTGCTGCCTCTGCCTCACGCCCCTAGAGCTAAAGACTCATCACCATGTGTGGGCTGCCTCTGCCTCACGCCCCATAGATCTAAAGACTCATCACCATGTGTGTGCCTCCTCTGCCTCACGCCTCTAGAGCTAAAGCCTCATCACCATGTGTGTGCTGCCTCTGCCTCACGCCCCTAGAGCTAAAGACTCATCACCATGTGTGTGCTGCCTCTGCCTCACGCCCCTAGAGCTAAAGACTCAACACCATGTGTGTGCTGCCTCTGCCTCACGCCCCTAGAGCTAAAGACACATCACCATGTGTGTGCTGTCTCTGCCTCATGCCCCTAGAGCTAAAGACACATCACCATGTGTGTGCTGCCTCTGCCTCACGCCCCTAAAGCTAAAGACTCATCACCATGTGTGTGCCTCCTCTGCCTCACGCCCCTAGAGCTAAAGACTCATCACCATGTGTGTGCTGCCTCTGCCTCACACCCCTAGAGCTAAAGACTCAACACCATGTGTGTGCCTCCTCTGCCTCACGCCTCTAGAGCTAAAGACTCATCACCATGTGTGTGCTGCCTCTGCCTCATGCCCCTAGAGCTAAAGACGCATCACCAAGTGTGTGCTGCCTCTGCCTCACGCCCCTAGAGCTAAAGACACATCACCATGTGGGTGCTGCCTCTACCTCACGAGCTAAAGCCTCAACACCATGTGTGTGCTACCTCTACCTCACGCCCCTAGAGCTAAACACTCAACACCATGTGTGTGCTGCCTCTGCCTCACGCCCCTAGAGCTAAATGCTCATCACCATGTGTGTGCTGCCTCTGCCTCACGCCCCATAGATCTAAAGACTCATCACCATGTGTGTGCCTCCTCTGCCTCACGCCTCTAGAGCTAAAGCCTCATCACCATGTGTGTGCTGCCTCTGCCTCACGCCCCTAGAGCTAAAGACTCATCACCATGTGTGTGCTGCCTCTGCCTCACGCCCCTAGAGCTAAAGACTCAACACCATGTGTGTGCTGCCTCTGCCTCACACCCCTAGAGCTAAAGACTCATCACCATGTGTGTGCCTCCTCTGCCTCACGCCCCTAGAGCTAAAGACTCATCACCATGTGTGTGCTGCCTCTGCCTCACACCCCTAGAGCTAAAGACTCAACACCATGTGTGTGCCTCCTCTGCCTCACGTCCCTAGAGCTAAAGACACATCACCATGTGTGTGCTGCCTCTACCTCACGAGCTAAAGCCTCAACACCATGTGTGTGCTACATCTACCTCACGCCCCTAGAGCTAAACACTCAGCACCATGTGTGTGCTGCCTCTGCATCACGCCCTAGAGCTAAAGACTCATCACCATGTGTGGGCTGCCTCTGCCTCACACCCCTAGAGCTAAAGACTCATCACCATATGCGTGCTGCCTCTGCCTCACACTCCTAGAGCTAAAGACTCATCACCATGTGTGTGCCTCCTCTGCCTCAGGCCTCTAGAGCTAAAGACTCATCACCATGCGTGTTCTGCCTCTGCCTCACGCCCCTAAAGCTAAAGACACATCACCATGTGTGTGCTGCCTCTGCCTCACGTCCCTAGAGCTAAAGACTCAACACCATGTGTGTGCTGCCTCTGCCTTACGCCCCTAGAGCTAAAGACACATCACCATGTGTGTGCTGCCTCTGCCTCAAGCCCCTAGAGCTAAAGACTCATCACCATGTATGTGCCTCCTCTGCCTCATGCCCCAGAGCTAAAGACTCATCACCATGTGTGTGCTGCCTCTTCCTCACACCCCTAGAGCTAAAGACTCATCACCATGTGTGTGCTGCCTCTGCCTCATGCTCCTAGAGCTAAAGACTCAACACCATGTGTGTGCTGCCTCTGCCTCATGCCCCAGAGCTAAAGACTCATCACCATGTGTGTGCTGCCTCTTCCTCACACCCCTAGAGCTAAAGACTCATCACCATGTGTGTGCTGCCTCTGCCTCATGCTCCTAGAGCTAAAGACTCAACACCATGTGTGTGCTGCCTCTGCCTCATGCCCCTAGAGCTAAAGATTCATCACCATGTGTGTGCTGCCTGTTCCTCACACCCTTAGAGCTAAAGACTCATCACCATGTGTGTGCTACCTCTGCCTCACACCCCTAGAGCTAAAGACTCAACACCATGTGTGTGCCTCCTCTGCCTCACGCACCTAGAGCTAAAGACTCATCACCATGTGTGTGCCTCCTCTGCCTCACGCCTCTAGAGCTAAACACTCAGCACCATGTGTGTGCCGCCTCTGCCTCACGCCCCTAGAGCTAAAGACTCATCACCATGTGTGTGCTGCCTCTTCCTCACACCCCTAGAGCTAAAGACTCATCACCATGTGTGGGCTGCCTCTTCCTCACACCCTAAGGCTAAAGACTCATCACCATGTGTGTGCCGCCTCTGCCTCACGCCCCTAGAGCTAAAGACTCATCACCATGTGTGTGCTGCCTCTTCCTCACACCCCTAGAGCTAAAGACTCATCACCATGTGTGGGCTGCCTCTTCCTCACACCCTAAGGCTAAAGACTCATCACCATGTGTGTGCTGCCTCTGCCTCAAGCCCCTAGAGCTAAAGACTCATCACCATGTGTGTGCCTCCTCTGCCTCACACCCCTAGAGCTAAACAGTCTGCACCATGTGTGTGCCGCCTCTGCCTCACGCCCCTAGAGCTAAACAGTCAGCACCATGTGTGTGCCGCCTCTGCCTCACGCCCCTAGAGCTAAAGACGCATCACCATGTGTGTGCCTCCTCTGCCTCACGCCTCTAGAGCTAAAGACTCATCACCATGTGTCTGCTGCCTCTGCCTCATGCCCCTAGAGCTAAAGACGCATCACCAAGTGTGTGCTGCCTCTGCCTCACGCCCCTAGAGCTAAAGACACATCACCATGTGTGTGCTGCCTCTACCTCAGGAGCTAAAGCCTCAACACCATGTGTGTGCTACCTCTACCTCACGCCCCTAGAGCTAAACACTCAACACCATGTGTGTGCTGCCTCTGCCTCACGCCCCTAGAGCTAAAGACTCATCACCATGTGTGTGCTGCCTCTGCCTCACGCCCCATAGATCTAAAGACTCATCACCATGTGTGTGCCTCCTCTGCCTGACGCCTCTAGAGCTAAAGCCTCAATACCATGTGTGTACTGCCTCTGCCTCACGCCCCTAGAGCTAAAGACTCATCACCATGTGTGTGCTGCCTCTGCCTCACGCCCCTAGAGCTAAAGACTCAACACCATGTGTGTGCTGCCTCTGCCTCACGCCCCTAGAGCTAAAGACACATCACCATGTGTGTGCTGTCTCTGCCTCACGCCCCTAGAGCTAAAGACACATCACCATGTGTGTGCTGCCTCTGCCTCACGCCCCTAGAGCTAAAGACTCATCACCATGTGTGTGCCTCCTCTGCCTCACGCCCCTAGAGCTAAAGACTCATCACCATGTGTGTGCTGCCTCTTCCTCACACCCCTAGAGCTAAAGACTCATCACCATGTGTGTGCTGCCTCTGCCTCACACCCCTAGAGCTAAAGACTCAACACCATGTGTGTGCCTCCTCTGCCTCACGTCCCTAGAGCTAAAGACACATCACCATGTGTGTGCTGCCTCTACCTCACGAGCTAAAGCCTCAACACCATGTGTGTGCTACATCTACCTCACGCCCCTAGAGCTAAACACTCAGCACCATGTGTGTGCTGCCTCTGCATCACGCCCTAGAGCTAAAGACTCATCACCATGTGTGGGCTGCCTCTGCCTCACACCCCTAGAGCTAAAGACTCATCACCATATGCGTGCTGCCTCTGCCTCACACTCCTAGAGCTAAAGACTCATCACCATGTGTGTGCCTCCTCTGCCTCACGCCCCTAGAGCTAAACACTCAACACCATGTGTGTGCTGCCTCTGCCTCACCACCCTAGAGCTAAAGACTCATCACCATGTGTGTGCCTCCTCTGCCTCAGGCCTCTAGAGCTAAAGACTCATCACCATGCGTGTGCTGCCTCTGCCTCACGCCCCTAGAGCTAAAGACACATCACCATGTGTGTGCTGCCTTTGCCTCACGTCCCTAGAGCTAAAGACTCAACACCATGTGTGTGCTGCCTCTGCCTTACGCCCCTAGAGCTAAAGACACATCACCATGTGTGTGCTGCCTCTGCCTCACGTCCCTAGAGCTAAAGACTCATCACCATGTATGTGCCTCCTCTGCCTCATGCCCCAGAGCTAAAGACTCATCACCATGTGTGTGCTGCCTCTTCCTCACACCCCTAGAGCTAAAGACTCATCACCATGTGTGTGCTGCCTCTGCCTCATGCTCCTAGAGCTAAAGACTCAACACCATGTGTGTGCTGCCTCTACCTCACGCCTCTAGAGCTAAAGACTCATCACCATGTGTGTGCCTCCTCTGCCTCACGCCCCTAGAGCTAAAGACACATCACCATGTGTGTGCTGCCTCTACCTCACGAGCTAAAGCCTCAACACCATGTGCGTGCTACCTCTACCTCACGCCCCTAGAGCTAAACACTCAACACCATGTGTGTGCTGCCTCTGCCTCACGCCCCTAGAGCTAAAGACACATCACCATGTGTGTGCTGCCTCTGCCTCACGCCCCTAGAGCTAAAGACTCATCACCATGTGTGTGCTGCCTCTACCTCACGAGCTAAAGCCTCAACACCATGTGTGTGCTACCTCTACCTCACGCCCCTAGAGCTAAACACTCAACACCATGTGTGTGCTGCCTCTGCCTCACGCCCCTAGAGCTAAAGACACATCACCATGTGTGTGCTGCCTCTGCCTCACGCCCCTAGAGCTAAAGACACATCACCATGTGTGTGCTGCCTCTGCCTCACGCCCCTAAAGCTAAAGACTCATCACCATGTGTGTGCCTCCTCTGCCTCATGCCCCTAGAGCTAAAGACTCATCACCATGTGTGTGCTGCCTCTGCCTCACGCCCCTAGAGCTAAAGACCCATCACCATGTGTGTGCCGCCTCTGCCTCACACCCCTAGAGCTAAGCACTCAGCACCATGTGTGTGTTGCCTCTGCCTCATGCCCCTAGAGCTAAAGATTCATCACCATGTGTGTGCTGCCTGTTCCTCACACCCTTAGAGCTAAAGACTCATCACCATGTGTGTGCTGCCTCTGCCTCACACCCCTAGAGCTAAAGACTCAACACCATGTGTGTGCCTCCTCTGCCTCACGCACCTAGAGCTAAAGACTCATCACCATGTGTGTGCCTCCTCTGCCTCACGCCCCTAGAGCTAAAGACTCATCACCATGTGTGTGCTGCCTCTTCCTCACACCCCTAGAGCTAAAGACTCATCACCATGTGTGGGCTGCCTCTTCCTCACACCCTAAGGCTAAAGACTCATCACCATGTGTGTGCCGCCTCTGCCTCACGCACCTAGAGCTAAAGACGCATCACCATGTGTGTGCCGCCTCTTCCTCACACCCCTAGAGCTAAAGACTCATCACCATGCATGTGCTTCTCTGCCTCACGCCCCTAGAGCTAAAGACTCATCACCATGTGTGTGCCTCCTCTGCCTCATGCCCCTAGAGCTAAAGACTCATCACCATGTGTGTGCTGCCTCTGCCTCACGCCCCTAGAGCTAAAGACCCATCACCATGTGTGTGCCGCCTCTGCCTCACACCCCTAGAGCTAAGCACTCAGCACCATGTGTGTGCTGCCTCTGCCTCATGCCCCTAGAGCTAAAGACTCATCACCATGTGTGTGCTGCCTGTTCCTCACACCCTTAGAGCTAAAGACTCATCACCATGTGTGTGCTGCCTCTGCCTCACACCCCTAGAGCTAAAGACTCAACACCATGTGTGTGCCTCCTCTGCCTCACGCACCTAGAGCTAAAGACTCATCACCATGTGTGTGCCTCCTCTGCCTCACGCCTCTAGAGCTAAACACTCAGCACCATGTGTGTGCTGCCTCTGCCTCACGCCCCTAGAGCTAAAGACTCATCACCATGTGTGTGCTGCCTCTTCCTCACACCCCTAGAGCTAAAGACTCATCACCATGTGTGGGCTGCCTCTTCCTCACACCCTAAGGCTAAAAACTCATCACCATGTGTGTGCTGCCTCTTCCTCACACCCCTAGAGCTAAAGACTCATCACCATGTGTGTGCTGCCTCTTCCTCACACCCCTAGAGCTAAAGACACATCACCATGCATGTGCTTCTCTGCCTCACGCCCCTAGAGCTAAAGACTCATCCCCATGTGTGTGCTTCTCTGTCTCATGCCCCTAGAGATAACGACTCAACACCATGTGTGTGCTGCCTCTACCTCACTAGCAAAAGCCTCAACACCATGTGTGTGCTACCTCTACCTCACGCCCCTAGAGCTAAACACTGAACACCATGTGTGTGCTGCCTCTGCATCACGCCCCTAGAGGTAAAGACTCATCACCATGTGTGTGCTGCCTCTTCCTCACATCCCTAGAGCTAAAGACTCATCACCATATGTGTGCTGCCTCTTCCTCACACCCCTAGAGCTAAAGACTCATCACCATGTGTGTGCTGCCTCTGCCTCACACCTCTAGTGCTAAACACTCAGCACCATGTGTGTGCTGCCTCTGCCTCACACCCCTACAGCTAAAGACTCATCACCATATGTGTGCTGCGTCTTCCTCACACCCCTAGAGCTAAAGACTCATCACCATGTGTGTGCTTCTCTGTCTCATGCCCCTAGAGATAACGACTCAACACCATGTGTGTGCTGACTCTACCTCACGAGCAAAAGCCTCAACACCATGTGTGTGCTACCTCTACCTCACGCCCCTAGAGCTAAACACTCAACACCATGTGTGTGCTGCCTCTGCATTATGCCCCTAGAGGTAAAGACTCATCACCATGTGTGTGCTGCCTCTGCCTCACACCTCTAGAGCTAAACACTCAGCACCATGTGTGTGCTGCCTCTACCTCACGCCCCTTGAGATAAAGACACATCACCATGTGTGTGCCTCCTCTGCCTCACGCCTCTAGAGCTAAACACTCATCACCATGTGTGTGCTGCCTCTGCCTCACGCCCCTAGAGCTAAAGACTCATCACCATGTGTGTGCCGCCTCTGCCTCACGCCTCTAGAGCTAAAGACTCATCACCATGTGTGTGCTGCCTCTGCCTCATGCCCCTAGAGCTAAAGACTCATCATCATGTGTGTGCCTCCTCTGCCTCACGCCCCTAGAGCTAAAGACTCATCACCATGTGTGTGCCGCCTCTGCCTCATGCCTCTAGAGCTAAAGACTCATCACCATGTGTGTGCCGCCTCTGCCTCACGCCCCTAGAGCTATACAGTCAGCACCATGTGTGTGCCGCCTCTGCCTCACGCCTCTAGAGCTAAAGACTCATCACCATGTGTGTGCCGCCTCTGCCTCACACCCCTAGAGCTAAATAGTCAGCACCATGTGTGTGCCGCCTCTGCCTCACGCCCCTAGAGCTAAACAGTCAGCACCATGTGTGTGCCGCCTCTGCCTCACGCCCCTAGAGCTAAAGACGCAACACCATGTGTGTGCCGCCTCTGGCTCACGCCCCTAGAGCTAAAGACGCATCACCATGTGTGTGCCGCCTCTGCCTCACGCCCCTAGAGCTAAATACGCATCACCATGTGTGTGCCGCCTCTGCCTCACGCCCCTAGAGCTAAAGACTCATCTCCATGTGTGTGCCGTCTCTGCCTCACGCCCCTAGAGCTAAAGACTCATCACCATGTGTGTGCCGCCTCTGCCTCACGCCCCTAGAGCTAAAGACTCATCACCATGTGTGTGCCGCCTCTGCCTGACGCCCCTAGAGCTAAAGACTCATCACCATGTGTGTGCCGCCTCTGCCTCACGCCCCTAGAGCTAAAGACTCAGCACCATGTGTGTGTCCCCTCTGCCTCACGGCCCTAGAGCTAAAGACTCAGCACCATGTGTGTGCCGCCTCTGCCTCACGCCCCTAGAGCTAAAGACGCATCACCATGTGTGTGCCGCCTCTGCCTCACGCCCCTAGACCTAAAGACTCAGCACCATGTGTGTGCCGCCTCTGCCTCGCACCCCTAGAGCTAAAGACTCATCATCATGTGTGTGCCTCCTCTACCTCACGCCCCTAGAGCTAAAGACTCATCACCATGTGTGTGCCGCCTCTGCCTCACGCCCCTTGAGCTAAACAGTCAGCACCATGTGTGTGCCGCCTCTCCCTCACGCCTCTAGAGCTAAAGACTCATCACCATGTGTGTGCCGCCTCTGCCTCACGCCCCTAGAGCTAAACAGTCAGCACCATGTGTGTGCCGCCTCTGCCTCACGCCCCTAGAGCTAAACAGTCAGCACCATGTGTGTGCCGCCTCTGCCTCACGCCCCTAGAGCTAAACAGTCAGCACCATGTGTGTGCCACCTCTGCCTCACGCCCCTAGAGCTAAAGACGCATCACCATGTGTGTGCCGCCTCTGCCTCACGCCCCTAGAGCTAAAGACGCATCACCATGTGTGTGCCGCCTCTGCCTCACGCCCCTAGAGCTAAAGACTCATCACCATGCATGTGCTTCTCTGCCTCACGCCCCTAGAGCTAAAGACTCATCACCATGTGTGTGCCTCCTCTGCCTCATGCCCCTAGAGCTAAAGACTCATCACCATGTGTGTGCTGCCTCTGCCTCACGCCCCTAGAGCTAAAGACCCATCACCATGTGTGTGCCGCCTCTGCCTCACACCCCTAGAGCTAAGCACTCAGCGCCATGTGTGTGCTGCCTCTGCCTCATGCCCCTAGAGCTAAAGACTCATCACCATGTGTGTGCTGCCTGTTCCTCACACCCTTAGAGCTAAAGACTCATCACCATGTGTGTGCTGCCTCTGCCTCACACCCCTAGAGCTAAAGACTCAACACCATGTGTGTGCCTCCTCTGCCTCACGCACCTAGAGCTAAAGACTCATCACCATGTGTGTGCCTCCTCTGCCTCACGCCTCTAGAGCTAAACACCCAGCACCATGTGTGTGCTGCCTCTGCCTCACGCCCCTAGAGCTAAAGACTCATCACCATGTGTGTGCTGCCTCTTCCTCACACCCCTAGAGCTAAAGACTCATCACCATGTGTGTGCTGCCTCTTCCTCACACCCCTAGAGCTAAAGACTCATCACCATGCATGTGCTTCTCTGCCTCACGCCCCTAGAGCTAAAGACTCATCACCATGTGTGTGCTTCTCTGTCTCATGCCCCTAGAGATAACGACTCAACACCATGTGTGTGCTGCCTCTACCTCACGAGCAAAAGCCTCAACACCATGTGTGTGCTACCTCTACCTCACGCCCCTAGAGCTAAAGACTCATCACCATGTGTGTGCCTCCTCTGCCTCACACCCCTAGAGCTAAAGACACATAACCATGTGTGTGCTGCCTCTATTTCACACCCCTAGAGCTAAACACTCAACACCATGTGTGTGCGGCCTCTGACTCACGCCCTAGAGCGAAAGACACATCACCATGTGTGTGCTGCCTCTGCCTCACACACCGAGAGTTAAAGACTCATCACCATGTGTGTGCCTCCTCTGCCTCACGCCTCTAGAGCTAAACACTCAGCACCATGTGTGTGCTGCCTCTGCCTCACGCCCCTAGAGCTAAAGACTCAACACCATGTGTGTGCTGCCTCTGCCTTACGCCCCTAGAGCTAAAGACACATCACCATGTGTGTGCTGCCTCTTCCTCACACCCCTAGAGCTAAAGCCTCAACACCATGTGTGTGCTGCCTCTGCCTCAAGCCCCTAGAGCTAAAGACTCATCACCATGTGTGTGCCTCCTCTGCCTCACACCCCTAGAGCTAAACAGTCTGCACCATGTGTGTGCCGCCTCTGCCTCACGCCCCTAGAGCTAAACAGTCAGCACCATGTGTGTGCCGCCTCTGCCTCACGCCCCTAGAGCTAAAGGCGCATCACCATGTGTGTGCCTCCTCTGCCTCACGCCTCTAGAGCTAAAGACTCATCACCATGTGTGTGCTGCCTCTGCCTCATGCCCCTAGAGCTAAAGACGCATCACCAAGTGTGTGCTGCCTCTGCCTCACGCCCCTAGAGCTAAAGACACATCACCATGTGTGTGCTGCCTCTACCTCACGAGCTAAAGCCTCAACACCATGTGTGTGCTACCTCTACCTCACGCCCCTAGAGCTAAACACTCAACACCATGTGTGTGCTGCCTCTGCCTCACGCCCCTAGAGCTAAAGACTCATCACCATGTGTGGGCTGCCTCTGCCTCACGCCCCATAGATCTAAAGACTCATCACCATGTGTGTGCCTCCTCTGCCTCACGCCTCTAGAGCTAAAGCCTCATCACCATGTGTGTGCTGCCTCTGCCTCACGCCCCTAGAGCTAAAGACTCATCACCATGTGTGTGCTGCCTCTGCCTCACGCCCCTAGAGCTAAAGACTCAACACCATGTGTGTGCTGCCTCTGCCTCACGCCCCTAGAGCTAAAGACACATCACCATGTGTGTGCTGTCTCTGCCTTATGCCCCTAGAGCTAAAGACACATCACCATGTGTGTGCTGCCTCTGCCTCACGCCCCTAAAGCTAAAGACTCATCACCATGTGTGTGCCTCCTCTGCCTCACGCCCCTAGAGCTAAAGACTCATCACCATGTGTGTGCTGCCTCTGCCTCACACCCCTAGAGCTAAAGACTCAACACCATGTGTGTGCCTCCTCTGCCTCACGCCTCTAGAGCTAAAGACTCATCACCATGTGTGTGCTGCCTCTGCCTCATGCCCCTAGAGCTAAAGACGCATCACCAAGTGTGTGCTGCCTCTGCCTCACGCCCCTAGAGCTAAAGACACATCACCATGTGGGTGCTAAAGCCTCAACACCATGTGTGTGCTACCTCTACCTCACGCCCCTAGAGCTAAACACTCAACACCATGTGTGTGCTGCCTCTGCCTCACGCCCCTAGAGCTAAATGCTCATCACCATGTGTGTGCTGCCTCTGCCTCACGCCCCATAGATCTAAAGACTCATCACCATGTGTGTGCCTCCTCTGCCTCACGCCTCTAGAGCTAAAGCCTCATCACCATGTGTGTGCTGCCTCTGCCTCACGCCCCTAGAGCTAAAGACTCATCACCATGTGTGTGCTGCCTCTGCCTCACGCCCCTAGAGCTAAAGACTCAACACCATGTGTGTGCTGCCTCTGCCTCACACCCCTAGAGCTAAAGACTCATCACCATGTGTGTGCCTCCTCTGCCTCACGCCCCTAGAGCTAAAGACTCATCACCATGTGTGTGCTGCCTCTGCCTCACACCCCTAGAGCTAAAGACTCAACACCATGTGTGTGCCTCCTCTGCCTCACGTCCCTAGAGCTAAAGACACATCACCATGTGTGTGCTGCCTCTACCTCACGAGCTAAAGCCTCAACACCATGTGTGTGCTACATCTACCTCAAGCCCCTAGAGCTAAACACTCAGCACCATGTGTGTGCTGCCTCTGCATCACGCCCTAGAGCTAAAGACTCATCACCATGTGTGGGCTGCCTCTGCCTCACACCCCTAGAGCTAAAGACTCATCACCATATGCGTGCTGCCTCTGCCTCACACTCCTAGAGCTAAAGACTCATCACCATGTGTGTGCCTCCTCTGCCTCAGGCCTCTAGAGCTAAAGACTCATCACCATGCGTGTTCTGCCTCTGCCTCACGCCCCTAAAGCTAAAGACACATCACCATGTGTGTGCTGCCTCTGCCTCACGTCCCTAGAGCTAAAGACTCAACACCATGTGTGTGCTGCCTCTGCCTTACGCCCCTAGAGCTAAAGACACATCACCATGTGTGTGCTGCCTCTGCCTCAAGCCCCTAGAGCTAAAGACTCATCACCATGTATGTGCCTCCTCTGCCTCATGCCCCAGAGCTAAAGACTCATCACCATGTGTGTGCTGCCTCTTCCTCACACCCCTAGAGCTAAAGACTCATCACCATGTGTGTGCTGCCTCTGCCTCATGCTCCTAGAGCTAAAGACTCAACACCATGTGTGTGCTGCCTCTACCTCATGCCCCTAGAGCTAAAGACTCATCACCATGTGTGTGCCTCCTCTGCCTCACGCCCCTAGAGCTAAAGACACATCACCATGTGTGTGCTGCCTCTACCTCACGAGCTAAAGCCTCAACACCATGTGCGTGCTACCTCTACCTCACGCCCCTAGAGCTAAACACTCAACACCATGTGTGTGCTGCCTCTGCCTCACGCCCCGAGAGCTAAAGACACATCACCATGTGTGTGCTGCCTCTGCCTCACGCCCCTAGAGCTAAAGACTCATCACCATGTGTGTGCTGCCTCTACCTCACGAGCTAAAGCCTCAACACCATGTGTGTGCTACCTCTACCTCACGCCCCTAGAGCTAAACACTCAACACCATGTGTGTGCTGCCTCTGCCTCACGCCCCTAGAGCTAAAGACACATCTCCATGTGTGTGCTGCCTCTGCCTCACGACCCTAGAGCTAAAGACACATCACCATGTGTGTGCTGCCTCTGCCTCACGCCCCTAAAGCTAAAGACTCATCACCATGTGTGTGCCTCCTCTGCCTCATGCCCCTAGAGCTAAAGACTCATCACCATGTGTGTGCTGCCTCTGCCTCACGCCCCTAGAGCTAAAGACCCATCACCATGTGTGTGCTGCCTCTGCCTCACACCCTAGAGCTAAGCACTCAGCACCATGTGTGTGCTGCCTCTGCCTCATGCCCCTAGAGCTAAAGATTCATCACCATGTGTGTGCTGCCTGTTCCTCACACCCTTAGAGCTAAAGACTCATCACCATGTGTGTGCTGCCTCTGCCTCACGCCCCTAGAGCTAAAGACACATCACCATGTGTGTGCTGCCTCTACCTCACGAGCTAAAGCCTCAACACCATGTGCGTGCTACCTCTACCTCACGCCCCTAGAGCTAAACACTCAACACCATGTGTGTGCTGCCTCTGCCTCACGCCCCGAGAGCTAAAGACACATCACCATGTGTGTGCTGCCTCTGCCTCATGCCCCTAGAGCTAAAGACTCATCACCATGTGTGTGCTGCCTCTACCTCACGAGCTAAAGCCTCAACACCATGTGTGTGCTACCTCTACCTCACGCCCCTAGAGCTAAACACTCAACACCATGTGTGTGCTGCCTCTGCCTCACGCCCCTAGAGCTAAAGACACATCTCCATGTGTGTGCTGCCTCTGCCTCACGACCCTAGAGCTAAAGACACATCACCATGTGTGTGCTGCCTCTGCCTCACGCCCCTAAAGCTAAAGACTCATCACCATGTGTGTGCCTCCTCTGCCTCATGCCCCTAGAGCTAAAGACTCATCACCATGTGTGTGCTGCCTGTTCCTCACACCCTTAGAGCTAAAGACTCATCACCATGTGTGTGCTGCCTCTGCCTCACACCCCTAGAGCTAAAGACTCAACACCATGTGTGTGCCACCTCTGCCTCACGCACCTAGAGCTAAAGACTCATCACCATGTGTGTGCCTCCTCTGCCTCACGCCTCTAGAGCTAAACACTCAGCACCATGTGTGTGCCGCCTCTGCCTCACGCCCCTAGAGCTAAAGACTCATCACCATGTGTGTGCTGCCTCTTCCTCACACCCCTAGAGCTAAAGACTCATCACCATGTGTGGGCTGCCTCTTCCTCACACCCTAAGGCTAAAGACTCATCACCATGTGTGTGCCGCCTCTGCCTCACGCCCCTAGAGCTAAAGACGCATCACCATGTGTGTGCTGCCTCTTCCTCACACCCCTAGCGCTAAAGACTCATCACCATGCATGTGCTTCTCTGCCTCACGCCCCTAGAGCTAAAGACTCATCACCATGTGTGTGCCTCCTCTGCCTCATGCCCCTAGAGCTAAAGACTCATCACCATGTGTGTGCTGCCTCTGCCTCACGCCCCTAGAGCTAAAGACCCATCACCATGTGTGTGCCGCCTCTGCCTCACACCCCTAGAGCTAAGCACTCAGCACCATGTGTGTGCTGCCTCTGCCTCATGCCCCTAGAGCTAAAGACTCATCACCATGTGTGTGCTGCCTGTTCCTCACACCCTTAGAGCTAAAGACTCATCACCATGTGTGTGCTGCCTCTGCCTCACACCCCTAGAGCTAAAGACTCAACACCATGTGTGTGCCTCCTCTGCCTCACGCACCTAGAGCTAAAGACTCATCACCATGTGTGTGCCTCCTCTGCCTCACGCCTCTAGAGCTGAACACTCAGCACCATGTGTGTGCTGCCTCTGCCTCACGCCCCTAGAGCTAAAGACTCATCACCATGTGTGTGCTGCCTCTTCCTCACACCCCTAGAGCTAAAGACTCATCACCATGTGTGGGCTGCCTCTTCCTCACACCCTAAGGCTAAAGACTCATCACCATGTGTGTGCTGCCTCTTCCTCACACCCCTAGAGCTAAAGACTCATCACCATGTGTGTGCTGCCTCTTCCTCACACCCCTAGAGCTAAAGACACATCACCATGCATGTGCTTCTCTGTCTCATGCCCCTAGAGATAACGACTCAACACCATGTGTGTGCTGCCTCTACCTCACGAGCAAAAGCCTCAACACAATGTGTGTGCTACCTCTACCTCACGCCCCTAGAGCTAAACACTGAACACCATGTGTGTGCTGCCTCTGCATCACGCCCCTAGAGGTAAAGACTCATCACCATGTGTGTGCTGCCTCTTCCTCACATCCCTAGAGCTAAAGACTCATCACCATATGTGTGCTGCCTCTTCCTCACACCCCTAGAGCTAAAGACTCATCACCATGTGTGTGCTGCCTCTGCCTCACACCTCTAGTGCTAAACACTCAGCACCATGTGTGTGCTGCCTCTGCCTCACACCCCTACAGCTAAAGACTCATCACCATATGTGTGCTGCGTCTTCCTCACACCCCTAGAGCTAAAGACTCATCACCATGTGTGTGCTGCCTCTGCCTCACGCCCCTAAAGCTAAAGACTCATCACCATGTGTGTGCCTCCTCTGCCTCATGCCCCTAGAGCTAAAGACTCATCACCATGTGTGTGCTGCCTCTGCCTCACGCCCCTAGAGCTAAAGACCCATCACCATGTGTGTGCTGCCTCTGCCTCACACCCTAGAGCTAAGCACTCAGCACCATGTGTGTGCTGCCTCTGCCTCATGCCCCTAGAGCTAAAGATTCATCACCATGTGTGTGCTGCCTGTTCCTCACACCCTTAGAGCTAAAGACTCATCACCATGTGTGTGCTGCCTCTGCCTCACACCCCTAGAGCTAAAGACTCAACACCATGTGTGTGCCACCTCTGCCTCACGCACCTAGAGCTAAAGACTCATCACCATGTGTGTGCCTCCTCTGCCTCACGCCTCTAGAGCTAAACACTCAGCACCATGTGTGTGCCGCCTCTGCCTCACGCCCCTAGAGCTAAAGACTCATCACCATGTGTGTGCTGCCTCTTCCTCACACCCCTAGAGCTAAAGACTCATCACCATGTGTGGGCTGCCTCTTCCTCACACCCTAAGGCTAAAGACTCATCACCATGTGTGTGCCGCCTCTGCCTCACGCCCCTAGAGCTAAAGACGCATCACCATGTGTGTGCTGCCTCTTCCTCACACCCCTAGAGCTAAAGACTCATCACCATGCATGTGCTTCTCTGCCTCACGCCCCTAGAGCTAAAGACTCATCACCATGTGTGTGCCTCCTCTGCCTCATGCCCCTAGAGCTAAAGACTCATCACCATGTGTGTGCTGCCTCTGCCTCACGCCCCTAGAGCTAAAGACCCATCACCATGTGTGTGCCGCCTCTGCCTCACACCCCTAGAGCTAAGCACTCAGCACCATGTGTCTGCTGCCTCTGCCTCATGCCCCTAGAGCTAAAGACTCATCACCATGTGTGTGCTGCCTGTTCCTCACACCCTTAGAGCTAAAGACTCATCACCATGTGTGTGCTGCCTCTGCCTCACACCCCTAGAGCTAAAGACTCAACACCATGTGTGTGCCTCCTCTGCCTCACGCACCTAGAGCTAAAGACTCATCACCATGTGTGTGCCTCCTCTGCCTCACGCCTCTAGAGCTGAACACTCAGCACCATGTGTGTGCTGCCTCTGCCTCACGCCCCTAGAGCTAAAGACTCATCACCATGTGTGTGCTGCCTCTTCCTCACACCCCTAGAGCTAAAGACTCATCACCATGTGTGGGCTGCCTCTTCCTCACACCCTAAGGCTAAAGACTCATCACCATGTGTGTGCTGCCTCTTCCTCACACCCCTAGAGCTAAAGACTCATCACCATGTGTGTGCTGCCTCTTCCTCACACCCCTAGAGCTAAAGACACATCACCATGCATGTGCTTCTCTGTCTCATGCCCCTAGAGATAACGACTCAACACCATGTGTGTGCTGCCTCTACCTCACGAGCAAAAGCCTCAACACCATGTGTGTGCTACCTCTACCTCACGCCCCTAGAGCTAAACACTGAACACCATGTGTGTGCTGCCTCTGCATCACGCCCCTAGAGGTAAAGACTCATCACCATGTGTGTGCTGCCTCTTCCTCACATCCCTAGAGCTAAAGACTCATCACCATATGTGTGCTGCCTCTTCCTCACACCCCTAGAGCTAAAGACTCATCACCATGTGTGTGCTGCCTCTGCCTCACACCTCTAGTGCTAAACACTCAGCACCATGTGTGTGCTGCCTCTGCCTCACACCCCTACAGCTAAAGACTCATCACCATATGTGTGCTGCGTCTTCCTCACACCCCTAGAGCTAAAGACTCATCACCATGTGTGTGCTTCTCTGTCTCACGCCCCTAGAGCTAAACACTCAACACCATGTGTGTGCCGCCTCTGCATCATGCCCCTAGAGGTAAAGACTCATCACCATGTGTGTGCTGCCTCTGCCTCACACCTCTAGAGCTAAACACTCAGCACCATGTGTGTGCTGCCTCTACCTCACACCCCTAGAGATAAAGACACATCACCATGTGTGTGCCTCCTCTGCCTCACGCCTCTAGAGCTAAACACTCATCACCATGTGTGTGCTGCCTCTGCCTCACGCCCCTAGAGCTAAAGACTCATCACCATGTGTGTGCCGCCTCTGCCTCACGCCTCTAGAGCTAAAGACTCATCACCATGTGTGTGCTGCCTCTGCCTCATGCCCCTAGAGCTAAAGACTCATCATCATGTGTGTGCCTCCTCTGCCTCACGCCCCTAGAGCTAAAGACTCATCACCATGTGTGTGCCGCCTCTGCCTCACGCCTCTAGAGCTAAAGACTCATCACCATGTGTGTGCCGCCTCTGCCTCACGCCCCTAGAGCTAAATAGTCAGCACCATGCGTATGCCGCCTCTGCCTCACGCCCCTAGAGCTAAACAGTCAGCACCATGTGTGTGCCGCCTCTGCCTCACGCCCCTAGAGCTAAACAGTCAGCACCATGTGTGTGCCGCCTCTGCCTCACGCCCCTAGAGCTAAAGACGCAACACCATGTGTGTGCCGCCTCTGGCTCACGCCCCTAGAGCTAAAGACGCATCACCATGTGTGTGCCGCCTCTGCCTCACGCCCCTAGAGCTAAATACGCATCACCATGTGTGTGCCGCCTCTGCCTCACGCCCCTAGAGCTAAAGACTCATCACCATGTGTGTGCCGTCTCTGCCTCACGCCCCTAGAGCTAAAGACTCATCACCATGTGTGTGCCGCCTCTGCCTCACGCCCCTAGAGCTAAAGACTCATCACCATGTGTGTGCCGCCTCTGCCTGACGCCCCTAGAGCAAAAGACTCATCACCATGTGTGTGCCTCCTCTGCCTCACGCCCCTAGAGCTAAAGACTCAGCACCATGTGTGTGCCGCCTCTGCCTCACGCCCCTAGAGCTAAAGACTCAGCACCATGTGTGTGTCCCCTCTGCCTCACGCCCCTAGAGCTAAACACGCATCACCATGTGTGTGCCGCCTCTGCCTCACGCCCCTAGAGCTAAAGACGCATCACCATGTGTGTGCCGCCTCTGCCTCACGCCCCTAGAGCTAAAGACTCAGCACCATGTGTGTGCCGCCTCTGCCTCACGCCCCTAGAGCTAAAGACTCATCATCATGTGTGTGCCTCCTCTGCCTCACGCCCCTAGAGCTAAAGACTCATCACCATGTGTGTGCCGCCTCTGCCTCACGCCCCTTGAGCTAAACAGTCAGCACCATGTGTGTGCCGCCTCTGCCTCACGCCTCTAGAGCTAAAGACTCATCACCATGTGTGTGCCGCCTCTGCCTCACGCCCCTAGAGCTAAACAGTCAGCACCATGTGTGTGCCGCCTCTGCCTCACGCCCCTAGAGCTAAACAGTCAGCACCATGTGTGTGCCGCCTCTGCCTCACGCCCCTAGAGCTAAACAGTCAGCACCATGTGTGTGCCGCCTCTGCCTCACGCCCCTAGAGCTAAACAGTCAGCACCATGTGTGTGCCGCCTCTGCCCCACGCCCCTAGAGCTAAAGACGCATCACCATGTGTGTGCCGCCTCTGCCTCACGCCCCTAGAGCTAAAGACGCATCACCATGTGTGTGCCGCCTCTGCCTCACGCCCCTAGAGCTAAAGACGCATCACCATGTGTGTGCCGCCTCTGCCTCACGCCCCTAGAGCTAAAGACTCATCACCATGTGTGTGCCGCCTCTGCCTCACGCCCCTAGAGCTAAAGACTCATCACCATGTGTGTGCCGCCTCTGCCTCACGCCCCTAGAGCTAAAGACTCAGCACCATGTGTGTGCCTCCTCTGACTCACGCCCCTAGAGCTAAAGACTCAGCACCATGTGTGTGCCGCCTCTGCCTCACGCCCCTAGAGCTAAAGACTCAGCACCATGTGTGTGCCGCCTCTGCCTCACGCCCCTAGAGCTAAAGACTCAGCACCACGTGAGTGCCGCCTATGCCTCACGCCCCTAGAGCTAAACACTCAGCACCACGTGTGTGCCGCCTCTGCCTCACGCCCCTAGAGCTAAACACTCAGCACCACGTGTGTGCCCCCTCTGCCTCACGCCCCTAGAGCTAAACACTCAGCACCACGTGTGTGCCTCCTCTGCCTCACGCCCCTAGAGCTAAACTCTCAGCACCACGTGTGTGCCGCCTCTGCCTCACGCCCCTAGAGCTAAAGACGTATCACCATTGGGTGTTCCCTCTTCCACACGCCCCTAGAGCTAAAGACTCAGCACCATGTGTGTGCCGCCTCTGCCTCACGCCCCTAGAGCTAAAGACTCAGCACCATGTGTGTGCCGCCTCTGCCTCACGCCCCTAGAGCTAAAGACTCAGCACCACGTGAGTGCCGCCTATGCCTCACGCCCCTAGAGCTAAACACTCAGCACCACGTGTGTGCCGCCTCTGCCTCACGCCCCTAGAGCTAAACACTCAGCACCACGTGTGTGCTGCCTCTGCCTCACGCCCCTAGAGCTAAAGCCTCAACACCATGTGTGTGCTGCCTCTGCCTCATGCTCCTAGAGCTAAAGACTCATCACCATGTGTGTGCTGCCTCTGCCTCACGCCTCTAGAGCTAAAGACACATCAGCATGTGTGTGCGGCCTCTGCCTCACACCCCTAGAGCTAAACACTCAGCACCATGTGTGTGCCGCCTCTGCCTCACACCTCTAGAGCTAAAGACTCATCACCATGTGTGTGCTGCCTCTGCCTCACCACCCTAGAGCTAAAGACTCATCACCATGTGTGTGCTGCCTCCTCTGCCTCACGCCTCTAGAGCTAAAGACTCATCACCATGTGTGTGCTGCCTCTGCCTCATGCTCCTAGAGCTAAAGACTCATCACCATGTGTGTGCTGCCTCTGCCTCACGCCTCTAGAGCTAAAGACACATCACCATGTGTGTGCTGCCTCTTCCTCACACCCCTAGAGCTAAACACTCAGCACCATGTGTGTGCTGCCTCTGCCTCACGCCCCTAGAGCTAAAGACACATCACCATGTGTGTGCTGCCTCTTCCTCACACCCCTAGAGCTAAAGACTCATCACCATGTGTGTGCTGCCTCCTCTGCCTCACGCCTCTAGAGCTAAAGACTCATCACCATGTGTGTGCTGCCTCTGCCTCATGCTCCTAGAGCTAAAGACTCATCACCATGTGTGTGCTGCCTCTGCCTCACGCCTCTAGAGCTAAAGACACATCACCATGTGTGTGCTGCCTCTTCCTCACACCCCTAGAGCTAAACACTCATCACCATGTGCGTGCTGCTCTGCCTCATGCTCCTAGAGCTAAAGACTCATCACCATGTGTGTGCTACCTCTATCTCACACCCCTAGAGCTAAAGACTCATCACCATGTGCGTGCTGCTCTGCCTCATGCTCCTAGAGCTAAAGACTCATCACCATGTGTGTGCTACCTCTACCTCACACCCCTAGAGCTAAACACTCATCACCATGTGCGTGCTGCTCTGCCTCATGCTCCTAGAGCTAAAGACTCATCACCATGTGTGTGCTACCTCTACCTCACACCCCTAGAGCTAAAGACTCATCACCATGTGCGTGCTGCTCTGCCTCACGTCCCTAGAGCTAAAGACTCAACACCATGTGTGTGCTGCCTCTGCCTTACGCCCCTAGAGCTAAAGACACATCACCATGTGTGTGCTGCCTCTGCCTCAAGCCCCTAGAGCTAAAGACTCATCACCATGTATGTGCCTCCTCTGCCCCATGCCCCAGAGCTAAAGACTCATCACCATGTGTGTGCTGCCTCTTCCTCACACCCCTAGAGCTAAAGACTCATCACCATGTGTGTGCTGCCTCTGCCTCATGCTCCTAGAGCTAAAGACTCAACACCATGTGTGTGCTGCCTCTACCTCATGCCCCTAGAGCTAAAGACTCATCACCATGTGTGTGCCTCCTCTGCCTCACGCCCCTAGAGCTAAAGACACATCACCATGTGTGTGCTGCCTCTACCTCACGAGCTAAAGCCTCAACACCATGTGCGTGCTACCTCTACCACACGCCCCTAGAGCTAAACACTCAACACCATGTGTGTGCTGCCTCTGCCTCACGCCCCTAGAGCTAAAGACACATCACCATGTGTGTGCTGCCTCTGCCTCACGCCCCTAGAGCTAAAGACTCATCACCATGTGTGTGCTGCCTCTACCTCACGAGCTAAAGCCTCAACACCATGTGTGTGCTACCTCTACCTCACGCCCCTAGAGCTAAAGACACATCTCCATGTGTGTGCTGCCTCTGCCTCACGCCCCTAAAGCTAAAGACTCATCACCATGTGTGTGCCTCCTCTGCCTCATGCCCCTAGAGCTAAAGACTCATCACCATGTGTGTGCTGCCTCTGCCTCACGCCCCTAGAGCTAAAGACCCATCACCATGTGTGTGCTGCCTCTGCCTTACGCCCCTAGAGCTAAAGACACATCACCATGTGTGTGCTGCCTCTGCCTCAAGCCCCTAGAGCTAAAGACTCATCACCATGTATGTGCCTCCTCTGCCCCATGCCCCAGAGCTAAAGACTCATCACCATGTGTGTGCTGCCTCTTCCTCACACCCCTAGAGCTAAAGACTCATCACCATGTGTGTGCTGCCTCTGCCTCATGCTCCTAGAGCTAAAGACTCAACACCATGTGTGTGCTGCCTCTACCTCATGCCCCTAGAGCTAAAGACTCATCACCATGTGTGTGCCTCCTCTGCCTCACGCCCCTAGAGCTAAAGACACATCACCATGTGTGTGCTGCCTCTGCCTCACGCCCCTAGAGCTAAAGACTCATCACCATGTGTGTGCTGCCTCTACCTCACGAGCTAAAGCCTCAACACCATGTGTGTGCTACCTCTACCTCACGCCCCTAGAGCTAAAGACACATCTCCATGTGTGTGCTGCCTCTGCCTCACGCCCCTAAAGCTAAAGACTCATCACCATGTGTGTGCCTCCTCTGCCTCATGCCCCTAGAGCTAAAGACTCATCACCATGTGTGTGCTGCCTCTGCCTCACGCCCCTAGAGCTAAAGACCCATCACCATGTGTGTGCTGCCTCTGCCTCACACCCCTAGAGCTAAGCACTCAGCACCATGTGTGTGCTGCCTCTGCCTCATGCCCCTAGAGCTAAAGATGCATCACCATGTGTGTGCTGCCTCTTCCTCACACCCCTAGAGCTAAAGACTCATCACCATGTGTGGGCTGCCTCTTCCTCACACCCTAAGGCTAAAGACTCATCACCATGTGTGTGCCGCCTCTGCCTCACGCCCCTAGAGCTAAAGACGCATCACCATGTGTGTGCTGCCTCTTCCTCACACCCCTAGAGCTAAAGACTCATCACCATGCATGTGCTTCTCTGCCTCACGCCCCTAGAGCTAAAGACTCATCACAATGTGTGTGCCTCCTCTGCCTCATGCCCCTAGAGCTAAAGACTCATCACCATGTGTGTGCTGCCTCTGCCTCACGCCCCTAGAGCTAAAGACCCATCACCATGTGTGTGCCGCCTCTGCCTCACACCCCTAGAGCTAAGCACTCAGCACCATGTGTGTGCTGCCTCTGCCTCATGCCCCTAGAGCTAAAGACTCATCACCATGTGTGTGCTGCCTGTTCCTCACACCCTTAGAGCTAAAGACTCATCACCATGTGTGTGCTGCCTCTGCCTCACACCCCTAGAGCTAAAGACTCAACACCATGTGTGTGCCTCCTCTGCCTCACGCACCTAGAGCTAAAGACTCATCACCATGTGTGTGCCTCCTCTGCCTCACGCCTCTAGAGCTAAACACTCAGCACCATGTGTGTGCTGCCTCTGCCTCACGCCCCTAGAGCTAAAGACTCATCACCATGTGTGTGCTGCCTCTTCCTCACACCCCTAGAGCTAAAGACTCATCACCATGTGTGGGCTGCCTCTTCCTCACACCCTAAGGCTAAAGACTCATCACCATGTGTGTGCTGCCTCTTCCTCACACCCCTAGAGCTAAAGACTCATCACCATGTGTGTGCTGCCTCTTCCTCACACCCCTAGAGCTAAAGACACATCACCATGCATGTGCTTCTCTGTCTCATGCCCCTAGAGATAACGACTCAACACCATGTGTGTGCTGCCTCTACCTCACGAGCAAAAGCCTCAACACCATGTGTGTGCTACCTCTACCTCACGCCCCTAGAGCTAAACACTGAACACCATGTGTGTGCTGCCTCTGCATCACGCCCCTAGAGGTAAAGACTCATCACCATGTGTGTGCTGCCTCTTCCTCACATCCCTAGAGCTAAAGACTCATCACCATATGTGTGCTGCCTCTTCCTCACACCCCTAGAGCTAAAGACTCATCACCATGTGTGTGCTGCCTCTGCCTCACACCTCTAGTGCTAAACACTCAGCACCATGTGTGTGCTGCCTCTGCCTCACACCCCTACAGCTAAAGACTCATCACCATATGTGTGCTGCGTCTTCCTCACACCCCTAGAGCTAAAGACTCATCACCATGTGTGTGCTTCTCTGTCTCACGCCCCTAGAGCTAAACACTCAACACCATGTGTGTGCTGCCTCTGCATCATGCCCCTAGAGGTAAAGACTCATCACCATGTGTGTGCTGCCTCTGCCTCACAACTCTAGAGCTAAACACTCAGCACCATGTGTGTGCTGCCTCTACCTCACGCCCCTAGAGATAAAGACACATCACCATGTGTGTGCCTCCTCTGCCTCACGCCTCTAGAGCTAAACACTCATCACCATGTGTGTGCTGCCTCTGCCTCACGCCCCTAGAGCTAAAGACTCATCACCATGTGTGTGCCACCTCTGCCTCATGCCTCTAGAGCTAAAGACTCATCACCATGTGTGTGCTGCCTCTGCCTCATGCCCCTAGAGCTAAAGACTCATCATCATGTGTGTGCCTCCTCTGCCTCACGCCCCTAGAGCTAAAGACTCATCACCATGTGTGTGCCGCCTCTGCCTCATGCCTCTAGAGCTAAAGACTCATCACCATGTGTGTGCCGCCTCTGCCTCACGCCCCTAGAGCTAAACAGTCAGCACCATGTGTGTGCCGCCTCTGCCTCACGCCTCTAGAGCTAAAGACTCATTACCATGTGTGTGCCGCCTCTGCCTCACGCCCCTAGAGCTAAAGACTCAGCACCATGCGTGTGCCGCCTCTGCCTCACGCCCCTAGAGCTAAACAGTCAGCACCATGCGTGTGCCGCCTCTGCCTCACGCCCCTAGAGCTAAACAGTCAGCACCATGTGTGTGCCGCCTCTGCCTCACGCCCCTAGAGCTAAAGACGCAACACCATGTGTGTGCCGCCTCTGGCTCACGCCCCTGGAGCTAAAGACGCATCACCATGTGTGTGCCGCCTCTGCCTCACGCCCCTAGAGCTAAATACGCATCACCACGTGTGTGCCGCCTCTGCCTCACGCCCCTAGAGCTAAAGACTCATCACCATGTGTGTGCCGTCTCTGCCTCACGCCCCTAGAGCTAAAGACTCATCACCATGTGTGTGCCGCCTCTGCCTCACGCCCCTAGAGCTAAAGACTCATCACCATGTGTGTGCCGCCTCTGCCTGACGCCCTAGAGCAAAAGACTCATCACCATGTGTGTGCCTCCTCTGCCTCACGCCCCTAGAGCTAAAGACTCAGCACCATGTGTGTGCCGCCTCTGCCTCACGCCCCTAGAGCTAAAGAGCCTCTGCCTCACGCCCCTAGAGCTAAAGACGCATCACCATGTGTGTGCCGCCTCTGCCTCACGCCCCTAGAGCTAAAGACTCATCACCATGTGTGTGCCGCCTCTGCCTCACGCCCCTAGAGCTAAAGACTCATCACCATGTGTGTGCCTCCTCTGACTCACGCCCCTAGAGCTAAAGACTCAGCACCATGTGTGTGCCGCCTCTGCCTCACGCCCCTAGAGCTAAAGACTCAGCACCATGTGTGTGCCGCCTCTGCCTCACGCCCCTAGAGCTAAACAGTCAGCACCATGTGTGTGCCGCCTCTGCCTCACGCCCCTAGAGCTAAACACGCATCACCATGTGTGTGCCGCCTCTGCCTCACGCCCCTAGAGCTAAAGACGCATCACCATGTGTGTGCCGCCTCTGCCTCACGCCCCTAGAGCTAAAGACTCAGCACCATGTGTGTGCCGCCTCTGCCTCACGCCCCTAGAGCTAAAGACTCAGCACCATGTGTGTGCCGCCTCTGCCTCACGCCCCTAGAGCTAAAGACTCAGCACCATGTGTGTGCCGCCTCTGCCTCACGCCCCTAGAGCTAAAGACTCAGCACCATGTGTGTGCAGCCTCTGCCTCACGCCCCTAGAGCTAAAGACTCAGCACCACGTGAGTGCCGCCTATGCCTCACGCCCCTAGAGCTAAACACTCAGCACCACGTGTGTGCCGCCTCTGCCTCACGCCCCTAGAGCTAAACACTCAGCACCACGTGTGTGCCCCCTCTGCCTCACGCCCCTAGAGCTAAACACTCAGCACCACGTGTGTGCCTCCTCTGCCTCACGCCCCTAGAGCTAAACTCTCAGCACCACGTGTGTGCCGCCTCTGCCTCACGCCCCTAGAGCTAAAGACGTATCACCATTGGGTGTTCCCTCTTCCACACGCCCCTAGAGCTAAAGACTCAGCACACATGTGTGTGCCGCCTCTGCCTCACGCCCCTAGAGCTAAAGACTCAGCACCACGTGAGTGCCGCCTATGCCTCACGCCCCTAGAACTAAACACTCAGCACCACATGTGTGCCGCCTCTGCCTCACGCCCCTAGAGCTAAACACTCAGCACCACGTGTGTGCCGCCTCTGCCTCACGCCCCTAGAGCTAAACACTCAGCACCACGTGTGTGCCTCCTCTGCCTCACGCCCCTAGAGCTAAACACTCAGCACCACGTGTGTGCCACCTCTGCCTCACGCCCCTAGAGCTAAAGACGTATCACCATTGGGTGTTCCCTCTTCCACACGCCCCTAGAGCTAAAGCCTCAACACCATGTGTGTGCTGCCTCTGCCTCATGCTCCTAGAGCTAAAGGCTCATCACCATGTGTGTGCTGCCTCTGCCTCACGCCTCTAGAGCTAAAGACACATCAGCATGTGTGTGCCGCCTCTGCCTCACACCCCTAGAGCTAAACACTCAGCACCATGTGTGTGCCGCCTCTGCCTCACACCCCTAGAGCTAAAGACTCATCACCATGTGTGTGCTGCCTCTGCCTCACCACCCTAGAGCTAAAGACTCATCACCATGTGTGTGCTGCCTCCTCTGCCTCACGCCTCTAGAGCTAAAGACTCATCACCATGTGTGTGCTGCCTCTGCCTCATGCTCCTAGAGCTAAAGACTCATCACCATGTGTGTGCTGCCTCTGCCTCACGCCTCTAGAGCTAAAGACACATCACCATGTGTGTGCTGCCTCTTCCTCACACCCCTAGAGCTAAACACTCAGCACCATGTGTGTGCTGCCTCTGCCTCACGCCCCTAGAGCTAAAGACACATCACCATGTGTGTGCTGCCTCTTCCTCACACCCCTAGAGCTAAAGACTCATCACCATGTGTGTGCTGCCTCCTCTGCCTCACGCCTCTAGAGCTAAAGACTCATCACCATGTGTGTGCTGCCTCTGCCTCATGCTCCTAGAGCTAAAGACTCATCACCATGTGTGTGCTGCCTCTGCCTCACGCCTCTAGAGCTAAAGACACATCACCATGTGTGTGCTGCCTCTTCCTCACACCCCTAGAGCTAAACACTCATCACCATGTGCGTGCTGCTCTGCCTCATGCTCCTAGAGCTAAAGACTCATCACCATGTGTGTGCTACCTCTACCTCACACCCCTAGAGCTAAAGACTCATCACCATGTGCGTGCTGCTCTGCCTCATGCTCCTAGAGCTAAAGACTCATCACCATGTGTGTGCTACCTCTACCTCACACCCCTAGAGCTAAACACTCATCACCATGTGTGTGCTGCTCTGCCTCATGCTCCTAGAGCTAAAGACTCATCACCATGTGTGTGCTACCTCTACCTCACACCCCTAGAGCTAAAGACTCATCACCATGTGCGTGCTGCTCTGCCTCACGTCCCTAGAGCTAAAGACTCAACACCATGTGTGTGCTGCCTCTGCCTTACGCCCCTAGAGCTAAAGACACATCACCATGTGTGTGCTGCCTCTGCCTCAAGCCCCTAGAGCTAAAGACTCATCACCATGTATGTGCCTCCTCTGCCTCATGCCCCAGAGCTAAAGACTCATCACCATGTGTGTGCTGCCTCTTCCTCACACCCCTAGAGCTAAAGACTCATCACCATGTGTGTGCTGCCTCTGCCTCATGCTCCTAGAGCTAAAGACTCAACACCATGTGTGTGCTGCCTCTACCTCATGCCCCTAGAGCTAAAGACTCATCACCATGTGTGTGCCTCCTCTGCCTCACGCCCCTAGAGCTAAAGGCACATCACCATGTGTGTGCTGCCTCTACCTCACGAGCTAAAGCCTCAACACCATGTGCGTGCTACCTCTACCTCACGCCCCTAGAGCTAAACACTCAACACCATGTGTGTGCTGCCTCTGCCTCACGCCCCTAGAGCTAAAGACACATCACCATGTGTGTGCTGCCTCTGCCTCACGCCCCTAGAGCTAAAGACTCATCACCATGTGTGTGCTGCCTCTACCTCACGAGCTAAAGCCTCAACACCATGTGTGTGCTACCTCTACCTCACGCCCCTAGAGCTAAACACTCAACACCATGTGTGTGCTGCCTCTGCCTCACGCCCCTAGAGTTAAAGACACATCTCCATGTGTGTGCTGCCTCTGCCTCACGACCCTAGAGCTAAAGACACATCACCATGTGTGTGCTGCCTCTGCCTCACGCCCCTAAAGCTAAAGACTCATCACCATGTGTGTGCCTCCTCTGCCTCATGCCCCTAGAGCTAAAGACTCATCACCATGTGTGTGCTGCCTCTGCCTCACGCCCCTAGAGCTAAAGACCCATCACCATGTGTGTGCTGCCTCTGCCTCACACCCCTAGAGCTAAGCACTCAGCACCATGTGTGTGCTGCCTCTGCCTCATGCCCCTAGAGCTAAAGATTCATCACCATGTGTGTGCTGCCTGTTCCTCACACCCTTAGAGCTAAAGACTCATCACCATGTGTGTGCTGCCTCTGCCTCACACCCCTAGAGCTAAAGACTCAACACCATGTGTGTGCCTCCTCTGCCTCACACACCTAGAGCTAAAGACTCATCACCATGTGTGTGCCTCCTCTGCCTCACGCCTCTAGAGCTAAACACTCAGCACCATGTGTGTGCCGCCTCTGCCTCACGCCCCTAGAGCTAAAGACTCATCACCATGTGTGTGCTGCCTCTTCCTCACACCCCTAGAGCTAAAGACTCATCACCATGTGTGGGCTGCCTCTTCCTCACACCCTAAGGCTAAAGACTCATCACCATGTGTGTGCCGCCTCTGCCTCACGCCCCTAGAGCTAAAGACGCATCACCATGTGTGTGCTGCCTCTTCCTCACACCCCTAGAGCTAAAGACTCATCACCATGCATGTGCTTCTCTGCCTCACGCCCTTAGAGCTAAAGACTCATCACCATGTGTGTGCCTCCTCTGCCTCATGCCCCTAGAGCTAAAGACTCATCACCATGTGTGTGCTGCCTCTGCCTCACGCCCCTAGAGCTAAAGACCCATCACCATGTGTGTGCCGCCTCTGCCTCACACCCCTAGAGCTAAGCACTCAGCACTATGTGTGTGCTGCCTCTGCCTCATGCCCCTAGAGCTAAAGACTCATCACCATGTGTGTGCTGCCTGTTCCTCACACCCTTAGAGCTAAAGACTCATCACCATGTGTGTGCTGCCTCTGCCTCACACCCCTAGAGCTAAAGACTCAACACCATGTGTGTGCCTCCTCTGCCTCACGCACCTAGAGCTAAAGACTCATCACCATGTGTGTGCCTCCTCTGCCTCACGCCTCTAGAGCTAAACACTCAGCACCATGTGTGTGCTGCCTCTGCCTCACGCCCCTAGAGCTAAAGACTCATCACCATGTGTGTGCTGCCTCTTCCTCACACCCCTAGAGCTAAAGACTCATCACCATGTGTGGGCTGCCTCTTCCTCACACCCTAAGG
Source organism: Ambystoma mexicanum (assembly GCF_040938575.1). NCBI lineage: Eukaryota > Metazoa > Chordata > Amphibia > Caudata > Ambystomatidae > Ambystoma > Ambystoma mexicanum. The sequence goes on from NC_090934.1 coordinate 33,940,823, forward strand.
CTAAAGACTCATCACCATGTGTGTGCTGCCTCTTCCTCACACCCCTAGAGCTAAAGACTCATCACCATGTGTGTGCTGCCTCTTCCTCACACCCCTAGAGCTAAAGACACATCACCATGCATGTGCTTCTCTGTCTCATGCCCCTAGAGATAACGACTCCACACCATGTGTGTGCTGCCTCTACCTCACGAGCAAAAGCCTCAACACCATGTGTGTGCTACCTCTACCTCACGCCCCTAGAGCTAAACACTGAACACCATGTGTGTGCTGCCTCTGCATCACGCCCCTAGAGGTAAAGACTCATCACCATGTGTGTGCTGCCTCTTCCTCACATCCCTAGAGCTAAAGACTCATCACCATATGTGTGCTGCCTCTTCCTCACACCCCTAGAGCTAAAGACTCATCACCATGTGTGTGCTGCCTCTGCCTCACACCTCTAGTGCTAAACACTCAGCACCATGTGTGTGCTGCCTCTGCCTCACACCCCTACAGCTAAAGACTCATCACCATATGTGTGCTGTGTCTTCCTCACACCCCTAGAGCTAAAGACTCATCACCATGTGTGTGCTTCTCTGTCTCACGCCCCTAGAGCTAAACACTCAACACCATGTGTGTGCTGCCTCTGCATCATGCCCCTAGAGGTAAAGACTCATCACCATGTGTGTGCTGCCTCTGCCTCACACCTCTAGAGCTAAACACTCAGCACCATGTGTGTGCTGCCTCTACCTCACGCCCCTAGATATAAAGACACATCACCATGTGTGTGCCTCCTCTGCCTCACGCCTCTAGAGCTAAACACTCATCACCATGTGTGTGCTGCCTCTGCCTCACGCCTCTAGAGCTAAAGACTCATCACCATGTGTGTGCTGCCTCTGCCTCATGCCCCTAGAGCTAAAGACTCATCATCATGTGTGTGCCTCCTCTGCCTCACGCCCCTAGAGCTAAAGACTCATCACCATGTGTGTGCCGCCTCTGCCTCATGCCTCTAGAGCCAAAGACTCATCACCATGTGTGTGCCGCCTCTGCCTCACGCCCCTAGAGCTAAACAGTCAGCACCATGTGTGTGCCGCCTCTGCCTCACGCCTCTAGAGCTAAAGACTCATCACCATGTGTGTGCCGCCTCTGCCTCACGCCCCTAGAGCTAAATAGTCAGCACCATGCGTGTGCCGCCTCTGCCTCACGCCCCTAGAGCTAAACAGTCAGCACCATGTGTGTGCCGCCTCTGCCTCACGCCCCTAGAGCTAAACAGTCAGCACCATGTGTGTGCCGCCTCTGCCTCACGCCCCTAGAGCTAAAGACGCAACACCATGTGTGTGCCGCCTCTGGCTCACGCCCCTAGAGCTAAAGACGCATCACCATGTGTGTGCCGCCTCTGCCTCACGCCCTAGAGCTAAATACGCATCACCATGTGTGTGCCGCCTCTGCCTCACGCCCCTAGAGCTAAAGACTCATCACCATGTGTGTGCCGTCTCTGCCTCACGCCCCTAGAGCTAAAGACTCATCACCATGTGTGTGCCGCCTCTGCCTCACGCCCCTAGAGCTAAAGACTCATCACCATGTGTGTGCCGCCTCTGCCTGATGCCCCTAGAGCAAAAGACTCATCACCATGTGTGTGCCTCCTCTGCCTCACGCCCCTAGAGCTAAAGACTCAGCACCATGTGTGTGCCGCCTCTGCCTCACGCCCCTAGAGCTAAAGACTCAGCACCATGTGTGTGTCCCCTCTGCCTCACGCCCCTAGAGCTAAACACGCATCACCATGTGTGTGCCGCCTCTGCCTCACGCCCCTAGAGCTAAAGACGCATCACCATGTGTGTGCCGCCTCTGCCTCACGCCCCTAGAGCTAAAGACTCAGCACCATGTGTGTGCCGCCTCTGCCTCACGCCCCTAGAGCTAAAGACTCATCACCATGTGTGTGCCGCCTCTGCCTCACGCCCCTTGAGCTAAACACTCAGCACCATGTGTGTGCCGCCTCTGCCTCACGCCTCTAGAGCTAAAGACTCATCACCATGTGTGTGCCGCCTCTGCCTCACGCCCCTAGAGCTAAACAGTCAGCACCATGTGTGTGCCGCCTCTGCCTCACGCCCCTAGAGCTAAACAGTCAGCACCATGTGTGTGCCGCCTCTGCCTCACGCCCCTAGAGCTAAACAGTCAGCACCATGTGTGTGCCGCCTCTGCCTCACGCCCCTAGAGCTAAACAGTCAGCACCATGTGTGTGCCGCCTCTGCCTCACGCCCCTAGAGCTAAAGACGCATCACCATGTGTGTGCCGCCTCTGCGTCACGCCCCTAGAGCTAAAGACGCATCACCATGTGTGTGCCGCCTCTGCCTCACACCCCTAGAGCTAAAGACTCAGCACCATGTGTGTGCCGCCTCTGCCTCACGCCCCTAGAGCTAAAGACTCATCACCATGTGTGTGCCGCCTCTGCCTCACGCCCCTAGAGCTAAAGACTCATCACCATGTGTGTGCCTCCTCTGACTCACGCCCCTAGAGCTAAAGACTCAGCACCATGTGTGTGCCGCCTCTGCCTCACGCCCCTAGAGCTAAAGACTCAGCACCATGTGTGTGCCGCCTCTGCCTCACGCCCCTAGAGCTAAACAGTCAGCACCATGTGTGTGCCGCCTCTGCCTCACGCCCCTAGAGCTAAACACGCATCACCATGTGTGTGCCGCCTCTGCCTCACGCCACTAGAGCTAAAGACGCATCACCATGTGTGTGCCGCCTCTGCCTCACGCCCCTAGAGCTAAAGACTCAGCACCATGTGTGTGCCGCCTCTGCCTCACGCCCCTAGAGCTAAAGACTCAGCACCATGTGTGTGCCGCCTCTGCCTCACGCCCCTAGAGCTAAAGACTCAGCACCATGTGTGTGCCGCCTCTGCCTCACGCCCCTAGAGCTAAAGACTCAGCACCATGTGTGTGCCGCCTCTGCCTCACGCCCCTAGAGCTAAAGACTCACTACCATGTGAGTGCCGCCTATGCCTCACGCCCCTAGAGCTAAACACTCAGCACCACGTGTGTGCCGCCTCTGCCTCACGCCCCTAGAGCTAAACACTCAGCACCACGTGTGTGCCCCCTCTGCCTCACGCCCCTAGAGCTAAACACTCAGCACCACGTGTGTGCTCCTCTGCCTCACGCCCCTAGAGCTAAACTCTCAGCACCACGTGTGTGCCGCCTCTGCCTCACGCCCCTAGAGCTAAAGACGTATCACCATTGGGTGTTCCCTCTTCCACACGCCCCTAGAGCTAAAGACTCAGCACCATGTGTGTGCCGCCTCTGCCTCACGCCCCTAGAGCTAAAGACTCAGCACAATGTGTGTGCCGCCTCTGCCTCACGCCCCTAGAGCTAAAGACTCAGCACCACGTGAGTGCCGCCTATGCCTCACGCCCCTAGAGCTAAACACTCAGCTCCACATGTGTGCCGCCTCTGCCTCACGCCCCTAGAGCTAAACACTCAGCACCACGTGTGTGCCGCCTCTGCCTCACGCCCCTAGAGCTAAACACTCAGCACCACGTGTGTGCCTCCTCTGCCTCACGCCCCTAGAGCTAAACACTCAGCACCACGTGTGTGCCGCCTCTGCCTCACGCCCCTAGAGCTAAAGACGTATCACCATTGGGTGTTCCCTCTTCCACACGCCCCTAGAGCTAAAGCCTCAACACCATGTGTGTGCTGCCTCTGCCTCATGCTCCTAGAGCTAAAGACTCATCACCATGTGTGTGCTGCCTCTGCCTCACGCCTCTAGAGCTAAAGACACATCAGCATGTGTGTGCCGCCTCTGCCTCACACCCCTAGAGCTAAACACTCAGCACCATGTGTGTGCCGCCTCTGCCTCACACCCCTAGAGCTAAACACTCAGCACCATGTGTGTGCTGCCTCTGCCTCACCACCCTAGAGCTAAAGACTCATCACCATGTGTGTGCTGCCTCCTCTGCCTCACGCCTCTAGAGCTAAAGACTCATCACCATGTGTGTGCTGCCTCTGCCTCATGCTCCTAGAGCTAAAGACTCATCACCATGTGTGTGCTGCCTCTGCCTCACGCCTCTAGAGCTAAAGACACATCACCATGTGTGTGCTGCCTCTTCCTCACACCCCTAGAGCTAAACACTCAGCACCATGTGTGTGCTGCCTCTGCCTCACGCCCCTAGAGCTAAAGACACATCACCATGTGTGTGCTGCCTCTTCCTCACACCCCTAGAGCTAAAGACTCATCACCATGTGTGTGCTGCCTCCTCTGCCTCACGCCTCTAGAGCTAAAGACTCATCACCATGTGTGTGCTGCCTCTGCCTCATGCTCCTAGAGCTAAAGACTCATCACCATGTGTGTGCTGCCTCTGCCTCACGCCTCTAGAGCTAAAGACACATCACCATGTGTGTGCTGCCTCTTCCTCACACCCCTAGAGCTAAACACTCATCACCATGTGCGTGCTGCTCTGCCTCATGCTCCTAGAGCTAAAGACTCATCACCATGTGTGTGCTACCTCTACCTCACACCCCTAGAGCTAAAGACTCATCACCATGTGCGTGCTGCTCTGCCTCATGCTCCTAAAGCTAAAGACTCATCACCATGTGTGTGCTACCTCTACCTCACGCCCCTAGAGCTAAAGACACATCACCATGTGTGTGCTGCCTCTTCCTCACACCCTTAGAGCTAAACATTCAGCACCATGTGTGTGCTGCCTCTGCCTCACGCCCCTAGAGCTAAAGACACATCACCATGTGTGTGCTGCCTCTTCCTCACACCCCTAGAGCTAAAGACTCATCACCATGTGTGTGCCGCCTCTGCCTCATGCCTCTAGAGCCAAAGACTCATCACCATGTGTGTGCCGCCTCTGCCTCACGCCCCTAGAGCTAAACAGTCAGCACCATGTGTGTGCCGCCTCTGCCTCACGCCTCTAGAGCTAAAGACTCATCACCATGTGTGTGCCGCCTCTGCCTCACGCCCCTAGAGCTAAATAGTCAGCACCATGCGTGTGCCGCCTCTGCCTCACGCCCCTAGAGCTAAACAGTCAGCACCATGTGTGTGCCGCCTCTGCCTCACGCCCCTAGAGCTAAACAGTCAGCACCATGTGTGTGCCGCCTCTGCCTCACGCCCCTAGAGCTAAAGACGCAACACCATGTGTGTGCCGCCTCTGGCTCACGCCCCTAGAGCTAAAGACGCATCACCATGTGTGTGCCGCCTCTGCCTCACGCCCCTAGAGCTAAATACGCATCACCATGTGTGTGCCGCCTCTGCCTCACGCCCCTAGAGCTAAAGACTCATCACCATGTGTGTGCCGTCTCTGCCTCACGCCCCTAGAGCTAAAGACTCATCACCATGTGTGTGCCACCTCTGCCTCACGCCCCTAGAGCTAAAGACTCATCACCATGTGTGTGCCGCCTCTGCCTGACGCCCCTAGAGCAAAAGACTCATCACCATGTGTGTGCCTCCTCTGCCTCACGCCCCTAGAGCTAAAGACTCAGCACCATGTGTGTGCCGCCTCTGCCTCACGCCCCTAGAGCTAAAGACTCAGCACCATGTGTGTGTCCCCTCTGCCTCACGCCCCTAGAGCTAAACACGCATCACCATGTGTGTGCCGCCTCTGCCTCACGCCCCTAGAGCTAAAGACGCATCACCATGTGTGTGCCGCCTCTGCCTCACGCCCCTAGAGCTAAAGACTCAGCACCATGTGTGTGCCGCCTCTGCCTCACGCCCCTAGAGCTAAAGACTCATCACCATGTGTGTGCCGCCTCTGCCTCACGCCCCTTGAGCTAAACAGTCAGCACCATGTGTGTGCCGCCTCTGCCTCACGCCTCTAGAGCTAAAGACTCATCACCATGTGTGTGCCGCCTCTGCCTCACGCCCCTAGAGCTAAACAGTCAGCACCATGTGTGTGCCGCCTCTGCCTCACGCCCCTAGAGCTAAACAGTCAGCACCATGTGTGTGCCGCCTCTGCCTCACGCCCCTAGAGCTAAACAGTCAGCACCATGTGTGTGCCGCCTCTGCCTCACGCCCCTAGAGCTAAACAGTCAGCACCATGTGTGTGCCGCCTCTGCCTCACGCCCCTAGAGCTAAAGACGCATCACCATGTGTGTGCCGCCTCTGCCTCACGCCCCTAGATCTAAAGACGCATCACCATGTGTGTGCCGCCTCTGCGTCACGCCCCTAGAGCTAAAGACGCATCACCATGTGTGTGCCGCCTCTGCCTCACGCCCCTAGAGCTAAAGACTCATCACCATGTGTGTGCCGCCTCTGCCTCACGCCCCTAGAGCTAAAGACTCATCACCATGTGTGTGCCGCCTCTGCCTCACGCCCCTAGAGCTAAAGACTCATCACCATGTGTGTGCCTCCTCTGACTCACGCCCCTAGAGCTAAAGACTCAGCACCATGTGTGTGCCGCCTCTGCCTCACGCCCCTAGAGCTAAAGACTCAGCACCATGTGTGTGCCGCCTCTGCCTCACGCCCCTAGAGCTAAACAGTCAGCAAAATGTGTGTGCCGCCTCTGCCTCACGCCCCTAGAGCTAAACACGCATCACCATGTGTGTGCCGCCTCTACCTCACGCCCCTAGAGCTAAAGACGCATCACCATGTGTGTGCCGCCTCTGCCTCACGCCCCTAGAGCTAAAGACTCAGCACCATGTGTGTGCCGCCTCTGCCTCACGCCCCTAGAGCTAAAGACTCAGCACCATGTGTGTGCCGCCTCTGCCTCACGCCCCTAGAGCTAAAGACTCAGCACCATGTGTGTGCCGCCTCTGCCTCACGCCCCTAGAGCTAAAGACTCAGCACCATGTGTGTGCCGCCTCTGCCTCACGCCCCTAGAGCTAAAGACTCAGCACCATGTGAGTGCCGCCTATGCCTCACGCCCCTAGAGCTAAACACTCAGCACCACGTGTGTGCCGCCTCTGCCTCACGCCCCTAGAGCTAAACACTCAGCACCACGTGTGTGCCCCCTCTGCCTCACGCCCCTAGAGCTAAACACTCAGCACCACGTGTGTGCTCCTCTGCCTCACGCCCCTAGAGCTAAACTCTCAGCACCACGTGTGTGCCGCCTCTGCCTCACGCCCCTAGAGCTAAAGACGTATCACCATTGGGTGTTCCCTCTTCCACACGCCCCTAGAGCTAAAGACTCAGCACCATGTGTGTGCCGCCTCTGCCTCACGCCCCTAGAGCTAAAGACTCAGCACCATGTGTGTGCCGCCTCTGCCTCACGCCCCTAGAGCTAAAGACTCAGCACCACGTGAGTGCCGCCTATGCCTCACGCCCCTAGAGCTAAACACTCAGCACCACATGTGTGCCGCCTCTGCCTCACGCCCCTAGAGCTAAACACTCAGCACCACGTGTGTGCCGCCTCTGCCTCACGCCCCTAGAGCTAAACACTCAGCACCACGTGTGTGCCTCCTCTGCCTCACGCCCCTAGAGCTAAACACTCAGCACCACGTGTGTGCCGCCTCTGCCTCACGCCCCTAGAGCTAAAGACGTATCACCATTGGGTGTTCCCTCTTCCACACGCCCCTAGAGCTAAAGCCTCAACACCATGTGTGTGCTGCCTCTGCCTCATGCTCCTAGAGCTAAAGACTCATCACCATGTGTGTGCTGCCTCTGCCTCACGCCTCTAGAGCTAAAGACACATCAGCATGTGTGTGCCGCCTCTGCCTCACACCCCTAGAGCTAAACACTCAGCACCATGTGTGTGCCGCCTCTGCCTCACACCCCTAGAGCTAAACACTCAGCACCATGTGTGTGCTGCCTCTGCCTCACCACCCTAGAGCTAAAGACTCATCACCATGTGTGTGCTGCCTCCTCTGCCTCACGCCTCTAGAGCTAAAGACTCATCACCATGTGTGTGCTGCCTCTGCCTCATGCTCCTAGAGCTAATGACTCATCACCATGTGTGTGCTGCCTCTGCCTCACGCCTCTAGAGCTAAAGACACATCACCATGTGTGTGCTGCCTCTTCCTCACACCCCTAGAGCTAAACACTCAGCACCATGTGTGTGCTGCCTCTGCCTCACGCCCCTAGAGCTAAAGACACATCACCATGTGTGTGCTGCCTCTTCCTCACACCCCTAGAGCTAAAGACTCATCACCATGTGTGTGCTGCCTCCTCTGCCTCACGCCTCTAGAGCTAAAGACTCATCACCATGTGTGTGCTGCCTCTGCCTCATGCTTCTAGAGCTAAAGACTCATCACCATGTGTGTGCTGCCTCTTCCTCACACCCCTAGAGCTAAACACTCATCACCATGTGCGTGCTGCTCTGCCTCATGCTCCTAGAGCTAAAGACTCATCACCATGTGTGTGCTACCTCTACCTCACACCCCTAGAGCTAAAGACTCATCACCATGTGCGTGCTGCTCTGCCTCATGCTCCTAAAGCTAAAGACTCATCACCATGTGTGTGCTACCTCTACCTCACGCCCCTAGAGCTAAAGACACATCACCATGTGTGTGCTGCCTCTTCCTCACACCCTTAGAGCTAAACATTCAGCACCATGTGTGTGCTGCCTCTGCCTCACGCCCCTAGAGCTAAAGACACATCACCATGTGTGTGCTGCCTCTGCCTCACCACCCTAGAGCTAAAGACTCATCACCATGTGTGTGCTGCCTCCTCTGCCTCACGCCTCTAGAGCTAAAGACTCATCACTGTGTGTGCTGCCTCTGCCTCACGCCTCTAGAGCTAAAGATGCATCACCATGTGTGTGCTGCCTCTGCCTCACACCCCTAGAGCTAAGCACTCAGCAGCATGTGTGTGCTGCCTCTGCCTCACACCCCTAGAGCTAAACACTCAGCACCATGTGTGTGCTGCCTCTTCCTCACACCCCTAGAGCTAAAGACTCATCACCATGTGTGTGCTGCCTCTGCCTCACCACCCTAGAGCTAAAGACTCATCACCATGTGTGTGCTGCCTCCTCTGCCTCACGCCTCTAGAGCTAAAGACTCATCACCATGTGTGTGCTGCCTCTGCCTCACGCCTCTAGAGCTAAAGACGCATCACCATGTGTGTGCTGCCTCTGCCTCACACCCCTAGAGCTAAGCACTCAGCAGCATGTGTGTGCTGCCTCTGCCTCACACCCCGAGAGCTAAACACTCAGCAGCATGTGTGTGCTGCTAGCGAATCACTGAAGGCCACTCATTTACAGATTTGACATCATCCCTCCAGAGCCAGAGGTCCCACTTCCTGCTGTGTTTCTAGGTCCATGATTGGGAACTAATGGCCCTAGACGAATTTAATGGGCTCTCTCTGGTCCTAGAGTCCCCATCATTCACCCGATTGATTTGGACGAGAGCCCAGCATTTTACTTTATTGATCTAGCACAAGACTCAGTTTCATTTTGTTGAGATTAAGAGGGAGGATGTCATGTCTCCAGTGCCGGGTAAGAGAAGGTATCTCCCCAGAGCAGAGACCCTATCAGCCGAGAGCAAAATCATCATTTGGGCTTCGAGTCGAGAGAATGTGGCCTGGAAGGAGATGAGCCGAACCCCGGAAGCAGCTGAGCTGAGGCCTGGAAGCAGCTCAGCTGAGCCCTAGAAGCAGCTGCCCCGAACACCGGAAGCAGCTCAGCCGAGGCCTGGAAGCAGCTCAGCCGAACACTGGAAGTAGCTCAGCCGAGCCTTGGAAGCAGCTCAGCCGAACACTGGAAGCAGCTCAGCCGAACACTGGAAGTAGCTCAGCCGAGCCTTGGAAGCAGCTCAGCCGAACACTGGAAGCAGCTCAGCCGAACACTGGAAGCAGCTCAGCCGAGGCCTGGAAGCAGCTGCCCTGAACACCGGAAGCAGCTCAGCTGAGCCCTAGAAGCAGCTGCCCCGAACACCGGAAGCAGCTCAGCCAAGGCCTGAAAGCAGCTCAGCCGAACACTGGAAGTAGCTCAGCCGAGCCCTGGAAGCAGCTCAGCCGAACACTGGAAACAGCTGAGCCGAACACCGGAAGCAGTTCAGCCGAGTCCTAGAAGCAGCTGCCCCGAACACCGGAAGCAGCTCAGCCGAGGCCTGGAAGCAGCTCAGCCGAACACTGGAAGTAGCTCAGCCGAGCCTTGGAAGCAGCTCAGCCGAACACTGGAAGCAGCTGAGCCGAACACCGGAAGCAGCTCAGCCGAGGCCTGGAAGCAGCTGCCCTGAACACCGGAAGCAGCTCAGCTGAGCCCTAGAAGCAGCTGCCCCGAACACCGGAAGCAGCTCAGCCGAGGCCTGGAAGCAGCTCAGCCGAACACTGGAAGTAGCTCAGCCGAGCCCTGGAAGCAGCTCAGCCGAACACTGGAAGCAGCTCAGCTGAGCCCTGGAAGCAGCTGAGCCGAACACTGGAAGCAGCTCATCCGAGCCCTGGAAGCAGCTCAGCCAAGCCCTGGAAGCAGCTCAGTCGAACACTGGAAGCAGCTCAGCTGAGCCCTGGAAGCAGCTCAGCCGAACACCGGAAGCCTGCGTGGGACATCATGTCCACTACTGCAGCGAACCTCATAGAGAATCCCTTTGCTGAAGGATTAGGAAAGGCAAACAGACGCTATCGACATTACAGAATCATGTTCAAGGGATTGAAAACATTAACACTCATTAGCGAGTCTCTATATTCTTATTTTATGTTTGTATTATGAGTATATTGTGTGATTGTTTACTTTTTTCCAGAATCTTTTCGTATTGTGTAAGGTTCACTTTAAACCATATCACACTAAATAAATTGGAAAAATAACGTTTTGCATTCTGGAAGGACCTAACAAGGACACTTGCTTTCCTCAAGCATTTCACACCCGACCTGTAAGCTACAACCCTTGAAATTCGATCTTTGAGCACTGAGGGCTGCCTGCCCCTCCAATGCCCCCTCCACTTCTCCACCCACTCTCACCAGTTCTCCCACCGAGTCCTGGGGAGCAGAAGAGGCCCATTGGGGTATGTGTCCCCAGAACCATAAAGAAAGTAAAGCAGTGGCTTGTGAATTCTATAGAAATAGGTGGACTACTAAAGCCCCCCAACTCCTTAATCTCCACTAAACTGTGAAGCTACATGATCGTGTAGAGTCAAAGTTATGGGTGGGTCAGGTGCCCCCCACCCTTTTCTCTGTCCCACCCCATCTCAGGAACTCGCAGATTGCCTTACGTTGGTGTTCCCACTGCTGGCCTCCAGGTTCCCTTTTACTGTGAAGTGTGGTGTGCGTGGGGTGTTATTTTAGTGAAGACCCCCCTTTTCTCTCTCGTTCCTTAATGGTGACGGAACCAGTGCATCTCTGAAACCAGGAGATGATAGTGCAGTCCTGGTTTTAACTTTGCATTCTGGGATTTGTATTTTATAATGTCGAAATCCATGCATACAAAATTAAAACGGGGACGGGACTAGCATCTCCTGACTGTAGTGAGACATACTGGCATGTATGTATCTGAAAGATGAGGTTTGCTTCACTTTGGTGTTCTACCTATGGCTTTTTCCAGGATTTCTGTAAAGAAAATCAGAAAACGAGAAGGATCCCACTGAAATTCTACGTACCATGTTTCGGTGTGTTCTGGCTACCATCCTTGATCAAATCCCACTGCTGACACCAAGATGACAGTCACACGTGGTCAATAGGCTGCAGTACCTCGTTGGCTTAAATACCAAGCAGCTTCAGACCACCACATTCGAACTTTACACTCTATCCCTCTTTAAAGTTATTTATTTGTTTATTTCGAGTTTTATAAGGCATTGTAATCATATGATCACTTCCAAATGCAGCAGTGGGAGGGGAACAGAGGGGTGGAAAAACAGAACCTGGAGGAACATCGTTCACAGCTGCATCCAAAAACTGCAAGTGAGCTCCTGAATGACACAGGGCCAGAGAAGTTAGAAAGAACTTGAGAAAAAGGAAAGGGGGAGCGGGATGATGGTGGTATGCTTGATGGCTGCATTCCAGATCACAGGCAGGAGACCGATGTGGTGACAGAGTTAAATCATGTTTAGGAGCCTTCTAGGTCACTAGGCATTTTACAGGATCATGAGACACACCATGCACAGCTCATGATCCCATGTCATGCCTGCGGAATGTGGCTGCTACTAAATATTAGTTAACTCTTTAGATGTTTCCGCTCACATCTTTAGCAGAGAAATCCTCATGATCTGCTGTTCATCTCTTTGATAGAAGAAAAAAAAAACAAGAAAAGGGATCAGGACATTCATTTTCCAGAAGATAGAAACAACGGTGAGTGGGTGAGCTGCTGACTATGGAACCAGGAAGCACAGCTTCGCCATTGACTGAACAGTGTGATCTTGGACACATCACTTCACCTCCCAGAGCATTAGTTTTCTTATCCAACTACATCATTAGGGGGTAAGATACTCCAGTAGGGTCCAGCACATATAAAATAACAAAAGGCTTCAGTAGTCTGCTACTCCCCTTGGGACCAGGGGGAGCCGCCGGCTCGGTGACAAAAGGCCTAGAGGTGGTATAAGGGGGGTCCTCGAAGCTCCCCCAGCCCTTCCTGGGTAGATTCAGGGGTGCAACTAGTGTCTGTAGTAGCAAAAATCAGAGGTGTTGCTGGGGGGCTGAGGGGGATATAGCCCCGGATCGTTTGGTTGTAGCCCCGGATAGAAGCTCAGGGGCTAAAACCGGAAGGCTAGTTAGCCCCAGTCCCGACAGCCCCGCCATTAGCGTAGCCCAGGGTCTTTTCCAGACCCAGCAACACCCCTGGCAAAAATACCCCAGGATAGTCAGAATGGGCTGCACATAGCGCCGCACTAGGCCATGGAGCCAATGCGCAGAGGGGGGGATGCAACATCCACGCACGCTGGGTGTGCAAGCTTGGGCGTGGTCCACGACCCGGAAATGAAAAGAAATAGTACTGCACACAACAAAATCACATGCAGTCCCGAGGGGCAGAGCTCAAGTCGAGGAGGCAGGGGAGTTGCTAGGTCTGGAAAAGACTCGGGGCTACGCTGATGTCGGTACTGTCGGGACTGGGGGCTAGCTAGCCTTTTGGCTGTAGCTCCTGAGATTCTATCCGGGGCTCAAACCAAAAGATCAGGGGCTATAGCCCCGTTAGCCCCCCCCCTAGCAACGCCCCTGCGAGGAGGGTACACACGGGTGGACTGAGACCCCCACTTTTTTCAGAGGGCCCCTTGATATGCTAATTTCTGGTGACGCCACAGCCAATTGGTATGTTACGGATCCAGGACCCGTGTGCACACCGCCTGATTCCAAAATGGAGGACTGAGTATTTATTGCCTCAGGCTGGAGGTGCCATAAAGTTGCGCAACACCTGGGGGCGGCGGACACACAAACACCTGCCAGCCTAATGGGGGGGAGGGTGGAACCATTTGGTCGCACATTACCGAAAGCTAATGAGGAAACAGTCCCTAAAATCAGATCTCTCATTACTTGGATAACCCAGGAGCGCACCTGCTTTCGAGCCTGCTGATTTGGGGGTGAGTGGGACGTCGCTCCTTGGAGAGAGCGGTGCTATGAGTTGGAGAACGAGTACCAAGGGAGATTAACTGGTCTTGGCCAAGCCAAGAAGGTCAACCGTGTAGACGAGGAATCAGAGCCCATGAAAATCCCAGCTTGAGGGGACTGACTCGATCCTGAGGGCTTCTGGGAACCTGGGCCCTGGGGCTGGGAGGAGGTGACACCCTAAAACCTCCAAGCAGTGGGCCTGAAGCCAGCCATGGCTATACCGGACCCTGGTGTCTGCTTCGAGGCCACTAGGCCTAACAGTGAAACCCCCAGGGTAGGAAGGACCCCGCACAGAAGGGCCGGTGGCTGCAGCGAGGAAGTAGCTTGTCCTCCGGTCCACACAGTGCAAGGTCGAGCCCACCCAAGAGAAGGTCCGCCACAGGGCCAGGGGTGTCTGGCGACCCTTGACCTTCAGGGCGCTGTCCTGGCCGGAAGCGCAGGCTGTTCTGAAACGAGACTCTGCACCTCTGCTCCTTTTATGAGGCCCTTGCACAGAATTTAAATTAATCCTCGTTCCTGGTTTTGCTTGGGTGTCCCTCCTTTTAAAGATGTGCACCCGCCGAAAGGCTGTCCTCCAATCCTACCCGCCCCCCACGCCCCTCCCCCGAGCTGAGATCCCTATCGGCGGAGACGAGCCCCTGCTCCTCATCAGGGGCACCCGTGGGCGCGTGCAGCTCTTTTGGAGGGAATTTTGGGGACTAGAAAAGACACAGCATTCTTGGCTCCGTGCTTCCGTCTCCGCGTCCTATCCTTATCACTCTGCATAGATCTCTGACCCTCCCCCTCCTTAGCTCTATACCTCAGGTTCCAAGGGCCAGTCTCTGCGCCCCAGTTTTCAGGACTGTCTCTGGGCCATCTTCTTAGCTCTGCACCTCAGTCTACAGCGCTTGGCTCTGCAACTCAGTCTACAGCGTGTGGACTTTGCACCTCAGTCTACAGCGCTTGGCTCTGCAACTCAGTCTACAGCGTGTGGACTTTGCACCTCAGTCTACAGTGCTTGGGCTCTGCACCTCAGCCTACAGTGCTTGGGCTCTGCACCTCAGTCTACAGCGCTTGGCTCTGCAACTCAGTCTACACTGTGTGGACTTTGCACCTCAGTCTACAGCGCTTGGGCTCTGCACCTTAGTCTACAGCGCTTGGGCTCTGCACCTCAGTCTAGAGCGCTTGGGCACAGCACCTCAGTCTACAGCGCTTAGGCTCTGCACCTCAGTCTACAGCACTTGGGCTCTGCACCTCAGCCTACAGCGCTTGGGCTCTGCACATCAGTCTACAGCGCTTGAGCTCTGCACACAGCGCTTGGGATCTGCACCTCAGTCTACAGCGCTTGGGCTCTGCACCTCAGCCTACAGCGCTTGGGCTCTGCACCTCAGTCTACAGCACGTGGGCTCTGCACCTCAGTCTACAGCGCTTGAGCTCTGCACACAGCGCTTGGGATCTGCACCTCAGTCTACAGCACTTAGGATCTGCACCTCAGCCTACAGCGCTTGGGCTCTGTACCTCAGTCTACAGCACTTGGACTTAGCATCTAGCATCTCAGTCTACAGCGCTTGGGCTCTGCACCTCAGTCTACAGCACTTGAGCTCAGCATCTCAGTCTACAGCGCTTGGGCTCTGCACCTCAGTCTACAGCGCTTGGGTTCTACACACAGCGCTTGGGATCTGCACCGCTCTGGTTCTGCACCTCAGTCTACAGCGCTTGGGCTCTGCACACAGCGCTTGGGATCTGCACCCCAGTCTACAACGCTTAGGCTCTGCACCTCAGCCTACAGCGCTTGGGCTCTGTACCTCAATCTACAGTACATGGGATCAGCACCTCAGTCTACAGCACTTGTGCTCAGCATCTCAGTCTACAGCGCTTGGGTTCTGCACCTCAGTCTACAGCGCTTGGGCTCTGCACACAGCGCTTGGGATCTGCACCTCAGTCTACAGTGCATGGGTTCTGCACCTCAGTCTACAGCACTTGGGCTCAGCATCTCAGCCTACAGCGCTTGGGCTCAGCACCTCAGTCTACAGTGCTTGGGCTCTGCACCTCAGTCTACAGTGCTTGGGCTCTGCATCTCAGTCTACAGCGCTTGGGCTGAGCACCTCAGGCTACAGCACTTGGGCTCAGCACCTCAGTCTATAGCACTTGGGCTCAACAGCTCAGTCTACAGTGTTTGGGCTCTGCACCTCAGTCTACAGCGCTTGGGCTCTGCACCTCAGTCTACAGCACTTGAGCTCAGCATCTCAGTCTACAGTGCTTGGGCTCTGCACCTCAGTCTACAGCGCTTGGGCTCTGCACACAGTGCTTGGGATCTGCACCTCAGTCTACAATGCTTAGGCTCTGCACCTCAGCCTACAGCGCTTGGGCTCAGCACCTCAGTCTACAGCACTTGGACTCAGCACCTCAATCTACAGCACTTGTGCTCAGCATCTCAGTCTACAGCACGTGAGCTCTGCACCTCAGTCTACAGCGCTTGGGCTCTGCACACAGTGCTTGGGATCTGCACCTCAGTCTACAATGCTTAGGCTCTGCACCTCAGCCTACAGCGCTTGGGCTTAGCACCTCAGTCTACAGCACTTGGGCTCAGCACCTCAATCTACAGCACTTGTGCTCAGCATCTCAGTCTACAGCACGTGAGCTCTGCACCTCAGTCTACAGCGCTTGGGCTCTGCACACAGTGCTTGGGATCTGCAACTCAGTCTACAATGCGCTTAGGCTCTGCACCTCAGCCTACTGCGCTTGGGCTCAGCACCTCAGTCTACAGCACTTGGGCTCAGCACCTCAGCCTACAGCGCTTGGGCTCAGCATCTCAGTCTACAGCGCGTGAGCTCTGCACCTCAGTCTACAGTGCTTGGGCTCAGCACCTCAGTCTACAGTGCTTGGGATCTGCACCTCAGTCTACAGCACTTGGGCTCTGCATCTCAGTCTACAGCGCTTGGGCTCTGCACCTCAGTCTACAGCACTTGAGCTCAGCATCTCAGTCTACAGTGCTTGGGCTCTGCACCTCAGTCTACAGCGCTTGGGCTCTGCACACAGTGCTTGGGATCTGCACCTCAGTCTACAATGCTTAGGCTCTGCACCTCAGCCTACAGCGCTTGGACTCAGCACCTCAGTCTACAGCACTTGGGCTCAGCACCTCAATCTACAGCACTTGTGCTCAGCATCTCAGTCTACAGCACGTGAGCTCTGCACCTCAGTCTACAGCGCTTGGGCTCTGCACACAGTGCTTGGGATCTGCACCTCAGTCTACAATGCGCTTAGGCTCTGCACCTCAGCCTACTGCGCTTGGGCTCAGCACCTCAGTCTACAGCACTTGGGCTCAGCACCTCAGCCTACAGCGCTTGGGCTCAGCATCTCAGTCTACAGCGCGTGAGCTCTGCACCTCAGTCTACAGTGCTTGGCCTCAGCACCTCAGTCTACAGCGCTTGGGCTCAGCACCTCAGTCTACAGCGCTTGGGCTCAGCACCTCAGTCTACAGTGCTTGGGCTCTGCACCTCAGTCTACAGCACTTGGGCTCTGCATCTCAGTCTACAGCGCTTGGGCTGAGCACCTCAGGCTACAGCACTGGGGCTCAGCACCTCATTCTATAGCACTTGGGCTCAGCATCTCAGTCTACAGCGCTTGGGCTCTGCACCTCAGTCTACATCGCTTGGGCTCTGCACTCAGCGCTTGGGCTCTGCACCTCAGTCTACAGTGCTTGGGTTCTGCACCTCAGTCTACAGCGCTTGGGCTCAGCATCTCAGCCTACAGTGCTTGGGCTCAGCACCTCAGTCTACAGCGCTTGGGCTCTGCACCCCAGTCTACAGTGCTTGGGCTCTGCACCTCAGTCTACAGTGCTTGGGCTCTGCACCTCAGTCTACAGTGCTCGGGCTCGGCAACTCTGTCTACAGTGCTTAGACTCTGCACCTCAGTCTACAGCACTTGGGCTCTAATCTGCACCTCAGTCTACAGCACTTAGACTCTGCAACTCAGTCTACAGCACTTGGGCTCTAGTCTGCACCTCAGTCTACAGCGCTTGGGCTCTAGTCTGCACCTCAGTCTACAGCGCTTGGGCTCAGCACCTCACTCTACAGCGCTTGGTTTCTGCACCTCAGTCTACAGCGCTTGGGCTCTGCACCTCAGTCTACAGCGCTTGGACTCTTCACATCAGTCTACAGCGCTTGGGCTCTGCACCTCAGTCTACACCACTCTGGTTCTGCACCTCAGTCTACAGCACTTGGGCTCTGCACACAGCGCTTGAGATCTGCACCTCAGTCTACAACGGTTAGGCTCTGCACCTCAGCCTACAGCGCTTGGGCTCTGCACCTCAGTCTATAGCGCTTGGGCTCTGCACCTCAGTCTACAGTGCTTGGGCTCTGCATCTCAGTCTACAGCGCTTGGGCTGAGCACCTCAGGCTACAGCACTTGGGCTCAGCACCTCAGTCTATAGCACTTGGGCTCAGCATCTCAGTCTACAGTGCTTGGGCTCTGCACCTCAGTCTACAGCGCTTGGGCTCTGCACCTCAGTCTACAGCACTTGAGCTCAGCATCTCAGTCTACAGCGCTTGGGCTCTGCACCTCAGTCTACAGCGCTTGGGCTCTGCACACAGCACTTGGGATCTGCACCTCATTCTACAATGATTAGGCTCTGCACCTCAGCCTACAGCGCTTGGGCTCAGCACCTCAGTCTACAGCACTTGGGCTCAGCACCTCAGTCTACAGCACTTTGCTCAGCATCTCAGTCTACAGCGCGTGAGCTCTGCACCTCAGTCTACAGCGCTTGGGCTCTGCACACAGAGCTTGGGCTCTGCAGCTCAGTCTACAGTGCTTGGGTTCTGCACCTCAGTCTACAGCACTTGGGCTCAGCATCTCAGCCTACAGCGCTTGGGCTCAGCACCTCAGTCTACAGCGCTTGGGCTCTGCATCTCAGTCTACAGCACTTGGGCTGAGCACCTCAGGCTACAGCACTTGGGCTCAGCACCTCATTCTATAGCACTTGGGCTCAGCATCCCAGTCTACAGCGCTTGGGCTCTGCACCTCAGTCTACAGTGCTTGGGCTCTGCACACAGCGCTTGGGCTCTGCACCTCAGTCTACAGTGCTTGGGTTCTGCACCTCAGTCAACAGCACTTGGGCTCAGCATCCACGGTCTACAGCACTTGCGCTCAGCATCTCAGCCTACAGGGCTTGGGCTCAGCACCTCAGTCTACAGCGCTTAGGCTAAGCACCTCAGTCTACAGCGCTTGGGCTCAGCACCTCAGTCTACAGCACTTGGGCTATGCACCTCAGTCTACAGTGCTTGGGCTCTGCACCTCAGTCTACAGTGCTTGGGATCTGCACCTCGGTCTACAGTGCTCGGGCTCGACAACTCCGTCTACAGCACTTAGACTCTGCACCTCAGTCTATAGCACTTGGGCTCTAGTCTGCACCTCAGACTACAGCGCTTAGACTCTGCAACTCAGTCTACAGCACTTGGGCTCTAGTCTGCACCTCAGTCTACAGTGCTTGGGCTCTAGTCTGCACCTCAGTCTACAGCGCTTGGGCTCTGCACCTCACTCTACAGCTTTTGAGTACTGCACCTCACTCTACAGCGCTTGGGCTCTAGTCTGCACCTCAATCTACAGCGCTTGGGCTCTGCACCTCAGTCTACAGCGCTTGGGCTCTGCACCTCACTCTACACCGCTCTGGTTCTGCACCTCAGTCTACAGCGCTTGGGCTCTGCACACAGCGCTTTGGATCTGCACCTCAGTCTACAACGCTTAGGCTCTGCACCTCAGCCTACAGCACTTGGGCTCAGCACCTCAGTCTACAGCACTTGTGCTCAGCATCTCAGTCTACAGCGCTTGGGCTCAGCACCTCAGTCTACAGCACTTGGGCTCTGCACACAGCGCTTGGGCTCTGCACCTCAGTCTACAGTGCTTGGGTTCTGCACCTCAGTCTACAGCACTTGGGCTCAGCATTTCAGCCTACAGCGTTTGGGCTCAGCACCTCAGTCCACAGCGCTTGGGCTCAGCACCTCAGTCTACAGTGCTTGGGCTCCGCATCTCAGTCTACAGCGCTTGGGCTGAGCACCTCAGGCTACAGAACTTGGGCTCAGCACCTCAGTCTATAGCACTTGGGCTCAGCATCTCAGTCTACTGCGCTTGGGCTCTGCACCTCAGTCTACAGTGTTTGGGCTCTGTACCTCGGTCTACAGTGCTTGGGTTCTGCACCTCAGTCTACAGCACTTGCGCTCAGCATCTCAGCCTACAGGGCTTGGGCTCAGCACCTCAGTCTACAGCGCTTGGGCTCAGCACCTCAGTCTACAGCGATTGGGCTCTGAACTTCAGTCTACAGTGCTTGGGCTCTGCACCTCGGTCTACAGTGCTCGGGCTCGACAACTCCGTCTACAGCGCTTAGACTCTGCACCTCAGTCTACAGCACTTGGGCTCTAGTCTGCACCTCAGTCTACAGCGCTTAGACGCTGCAACTCAGTCTACAGCACTTGGGCTCTAGTCTGCACCTCAGTCTACAGCACTTAGACTCTGCACCTCAGTCTACAGCGCTTGGGCTCTGCACCTCATTCTACAACACTTGGGTTCTGCACCTCAGTCTACAGCGCTTGGGCTCTAGTCTGCACCTCAGTCTACAGCGCTTAGACTCTGCAACTCAGTCTACAGCACTTGGGCTCTAGTCTGCACCTCAGTCTACAGCGCTTGGGCTCAGCATCTCAGCCTACAGTGCTTGGGCTCAGCACCTCAGTCTACAGCGCTTGGGCTCTGCACCCCAGTCTACAGTGCTTGGGCTCTGCACCTCAGTCTACAGTGCTTGGGCTCTGCACCCCAGTCTACAGTGCTTGGGCTCTGCACCTCAGTCTACAGTGCTTGGGCTCTGCACCTCAGTCTACAGTGCTCGGGCTCGGCAACTCTGTCTACAGTGCTTAGACTCTGCACCTCAGTCTACAGCACTTGGGCTCTAGTCTGCACCTCAGTCTACAGCGCTTGGGCTCTAGTCTGCACCTCAGTCTACAGCGCTTGGGCTCAGCACCTCACTCTACAGCGCTTGGTTTCTGCACCTCAGTCTACAGCGCTTGGGCTCTGCACCTCAGTCTACAGCGCTTGGACTCTTCACATCAGTCTACAGCGCTTGGGCTCTGCACCTCAGTCTACACCACTCTGGTTCTGCACCTCAGTCTACAGCACTTGGGCTCTGCACACAGCGCTTGAGATCTGCACCTCAGTCTACAACGGTTAGGCTCTGCACCTCAGCCTACAGCGCTTGGGCTCTGCACCTCAGTCTATAGCGCTTGGGCTCTGCACCTCAGTCTACAGTGCTTGGGCTCTGCATCTCAGTCTACAGCGCTTGGGCTGAGCACCTCAGGCTACAGCACTTGGGCTCAGCACCTCAGTCTATAGCACTTGGGCTCAGCATCTCAGTCTACAGTGCTTGGGCTCTGCACCTCAGTCTACAGCGCTTGGGCTCTGCACCTCAGTCTACAGCACTTGAGCTCAGCATCTCAGTCTACAGCGCTTGGGCTCTGCACCTCAGTCTACAGCGCTTGGGCTCTGCACACAGCACTTGGGATCTGCACCTCATTCTACAATGATTAGGCTCTGCACCTCAGCCTACAGCGCTTGGGCTCAGCACCTCAGTCTACAGCACTTGGGCTCAGCACCTCAGTCTACAGCACTTTGCTCAGCATCTCAGTCTACAGCGCGTGAGCTCTGCACCTCAGTCTACAGCGCTTGGGCTCTGCACACAGAGCTTGGGCTCTGCAGCTCAGTCTACAGTGCTTGGGTTCTGCACCTCAGTCTACAGCACTTGGGCTCAGCATCTCAGCCTACAGCGCTTGGGCTCAGCACCTCAGTCTACAGCGCTTGGGCTCTGCATCTCAGTCTACAGCACTTGGGCTGAGCACCTCAGGCTACAGCACTTGGGCTCAGCACCTCATTCTATAGCACTTGGGCTCAGCATCCCAGTCTACAGCGCTTGGGCTCTGCACCTCAGTCTACAGTGCTTGGGCTCTGCACACAGCGCTTGGGCTCTGCACCTCAGTCTACAGTGCTTGGGTTCTGCACCTCAGTCAACAGCACTTGGGCTCAGCATCCACGGTCTACAGCACTTGCGCTCAGCATCTCAGCCTACAGGGCTTGGGCTCAGCACCTCAGTCTACAGCGCTTAGGCTAAGCACCTCAGTCTACAGCGCTTGGGCTCAGCACCTCAGTCTACAGCACTTGGGCTATGCACCTCAGTCTACAGTGCTTGGGCTCTGCACCTCAGTCTACAGTGCTTGGGATCTGCACCTCGGTCTACAGTGCTCGGGCTCGACAACTCCGTCTACAGCACTTAGACTCTGCACCTCAGTCTATAGCACTTGGGCTCTAGTCTGCACCTCAGACTACAGCGCTTAGACTCTGCAACTCAGTCTACAGCACTTGGGCTCTAGTCTGCACCTCAGTCTACAGTGCTTGGGCTCTAGTCTGCACCTCAGTCTACAGCGCTTGGGCTCTGCACCTCACTCTACAGCTTTTGAGTACTGCACCTCACTCTACAGCGCTTGGGCTCTAGTCTGCACCTCAATCTACAGCGCTTGGGCTCTGCACCTCAGTCTACAGCGCTTGGGCTCTGCACCTCACTCTACACCGCTCTGGTTCTGCACCTCAGTCTACAGCGCTTGGGCTCTGCACACAGCGCTTTGGATCTGCACCTCAGTCTACAACGCTTAGGCTCTGCACCTCAGCCTACAGCACTTGGGCTCAGCACCTCAGTCTACAGCACTTGTGCTCAGCATCTCAGTCTACAGCGCTTGGGCTCAGCACCTCAGTCTACAGCACTTGGGCTCTGCACACAGCGCTTGGGCTCTGCACCTCAGTCTACAGTGCTTGGGTTCTGCACCTCAGTCTACAGCACTTGGGCTCAGCATTTCAGCCTACAGCGTTTGGGCTCAGCACCTCAGTCCACAGCGCTTGGGCTCAGCACCTCAGTCTACAGTGCTTGGGCTCCGCATCTCAGTCTACAGCGCTTGGGCTGAGCACCTCAGGCTACAGAACTTGGGCTCAGCACCTCAGTCTATAGCACTTGGGCTCAGCATCTCAGTCTACTGCGCTTGGGCTCTGCACCTCAGTCTACAGTGTTTGGGCTCTGTACCTCGGTCTACAGTGCTTGGGTTCTGCACCTCAGTCTACAGCACTTGCGCTCAGCATCTCAGCCTACAGGGCTTGGGCTCAGCACCTCAGTCTACAGCGCTTGGGCTCAGCACCTCAGTCTACAGCGATTGGGCTCTGAACTTCAGTCTACAGTGCTTGGGCTCTGCACCTCGGTCTACAGTGCTCGGGCTCGACAACTCCGTCTACAGCGCTTAGACTCTGCACCTCAGTCTACAGCACTTGGGCTCTAGTCTGCACCTCAGTCTACAGCGCTTAGACGCTGCAACTCAGTCTACAGCACTTGGGCTCTAGTCTGCACCTCAGTCTACAGCACTTAGACTCTGCACCTCAGTCTACAGCGCTTGGGCTCTGCACCTCATTCTACAACACTTGGGTTCTGCACCTCAGTCTACAGCGCTTGGGCTCTAGTCTGCACCTCAGTCTACAGCGCTTAGACTCTGCAACTCAGTCTACAGCACTTGGGCTCTAGTCTGCACCTCAGTCTACAGCGCTTGGGCTCTGCACCTCATTCTACAACACTTGGGTTCTGCAACTCAGTCTACAGCGCTTGGGCTCTAGTCTGCACCTCAGTCTACAGCGCTTGGGCTCTGCACCTCAGTCTACAGCGCTTGGACTCTTCACCTTAGTCTACAGTGCTTGGGCTCTGCACCTCAGTCTACACCGCTCTGGTTCTGACCCTCAGTCTACAGTGCTTGCCTCAGTCTCTGTGTGTCATCCTTGGTTTGTTTCTCAGTCTTCAGGGCTGCCTCTGGGCCATCTTCTTAGCTCTGCACCTCAGTGTACAGCGCTTGGGCTCTGCACCTCAGTGTACAGCGCTTGGGCTCTGTACACAGCGCTTGGGCTCTGCACCTCAGTCTACAGTGCTTGGGTTCTGCACCTCAGTCTACAGCACTTGGGCTCAGCATCTCAGCCTACAGCGCTTGGGCTCAGCACCTCAGTCTACAGCGCTTGGGCTCAGCACCTCAGTCTACAGTGCTTGGGCTCTGCATCTCAGTCTACAGCGCTTGGGCTGAGCACCTCAGGCTACAGCACTTGGGCTCAGCACCTCAGTCTATAGCACTTGGGCTCAGCATCTCAGTCTACAGCGCTTGGGCTCTGCACCTCAGTCTACAGTGCTTGGGTTCTGCACCTCAGTCTACAGCACTTGCGCTCAGCATCTCAGCCTACAGGGCTTGGGCTCAGCACCTCAGTCTACAGCGCTTGGGCTCAGCACCTCAGTCTACAGAGATTGGGCTCTGAACCTCAGTCTACAGTGCTTGGGCTCTGCACCTCAGTCTACAGTGCTTGGGATCTGCACCTTGGTCTACAGTGCTCGGGCTCGACAACTCCGTCTACAGCGCTTAGACTCTGCACCTCAGTCTACAGCACTTGGGCTCTAGTCTGCACCTCAGTCTACAGCGCTTAGACTCTGCAACTCAATCTACAGCACTTGGGCTCTAGTCTGCACCTCAGTCTACAGTGCTTAGACTCTGCACCTCAGTCTACAGCGCTTGGGCTCTGCACCTCATTCTACAACGCTTGGGTTCTGCACCTCAGTCTACAGCGCTTGGGCTCTAGTCTGCACCTCAGTCTACAGCGCTTGGGCTCTGCACCTCAGTCTACAGCGCTTGGACTCTTCACCTTAGTCTACAGTGCTTGGGCTCTGCACCTCAGTCTACACTGCTCTGGTTCTGACCCTCAGTCTACAGTGCTTGCCTCAGTCTCTGTGTGTCATCCTTGGTTTGTTTCTCAGTCTTCAGGGCTGCCTCTGGGCCATCTTCTTAGCTCTGCACCTCAGTGTACAGCGCTTGGGCTCTGCACCTCAGTGTATAGCGCTTGGGCTCTGTACCTCACTCTACAGCACTTGGACTCTGCACCTCAGTGTACAGCGCTTGGGCTCTGCACCTCAGTGTACAGCGCTTGGGCTCTGCACCTCAGTCTACAGCGCTTGCCTCAGTCTCTGTGCGTCATCCTTGGTTTGTTTCTCAGTCTTCAGGGCTGCCTCTGGGCCATCTTCTTAGCTCTGCACCTCAGTGTACAGCGCTTGGGCTCTGCACCTCAGTGTATAGCGCTTGGGCTCTGTACCTCACTCTACAGCACTTGGACTCTGCACCTCAGTCTACAGCGCTTGGGCTCTGCACCTCAGTCTACAGCGCTTGCCTCAGTCTCTGTGCGTCATCCTTGGTTTTTTTCTCAGTCTTCAGGGCTGCCTCTGGGCCATCTCCTGAACTCGATGTCTCAGTCTCTGTGCCTCAGCCTCTGTGTCCCTTCCTCAGTCCTGTGCCTCAGTCCCCTGGCTTTCATATCTGCACCCCCTTTGCTCTCTGACTCGGGGCCTGTACCTCAGTCCCCTTGCCTCACCCTTGCGCTGTGCTTCCGCTTTCTGGGGTCCTCGTATGCGCCTCTTTGTTGATGCCCCCTAGGGGCTAGAGTCACGGCCCCCGCCCCTCACCCCGAAGCTCTGACACCCCTACCGCTCCCAGAGTGAAGCAGAGTCTGGGTTCCTGGTCAGGAAGGACCGGATTCCGGCGATTCCGCGGCGCATTCTCTGCATCTTGTGTTATCCTCATGACCTCGGAGGAACAAGGGCTCCCTGTCCTTAGGAGGGCAGGGGGTTTCGGGACACAAGCAGCCTGCGACACAGCAAGTAACAACTCAACAAGAGCTCCTCTTCTCCCAGCACGTCCCATCTCCTTTATCTGCCTATTCTAAGCCCTGCCTGCTCTGGTCTTGCCTCCATTTGCCAGGTTGCAGTTTCTCCCACTAGCTGCAGTTCTGCTCCCACGTGTCCTCTCCTTCTCGCCCTGCCTCCATTTGCCAGGTTGCAGTTTCTCCCCCTAGCTGCAGTTCTGCCCCCACGTGTCCTCTCCCTCCGGCCCTGCCTCCATTTGCCAGGTTGCAGTTTCTCCCCCTAGCTTCAGTTCTCCTCCTACGTGTCCTCTCACTCCGGTCCTGCATCCATTTGCCAGGTTGTAGTTTCTCTCCCTAGCTTCAGTTCTGCTCCGACGTGTCCTCTCCCTCCGGCCCTGCCTCCATTTGCCAGGTTGCAGCTTCTCCCTCTAGCTTCAGTTCTGCTATGACGTGTCCTCTCCCCCGTCCTGTCTCCCTTTACCAGGTTGCAGTTTCTTCCCTAGCTGCAGTTCTGGTCCCAATCCCTCCTGTCCTGCCTCCATCTGCCAGGTTGCAATTTCTCCGCCTAGCTGCAGTTCTGCTGCCACATGTCCTCTCCCTCGGGCCCTACCTCAATTTGCCAGGTTGCAGTTTCTCCCCCTAGCTTCAATTCTGCTTCCACGGGTCCACTCGCTCCGGTCCTGCTTCCATTTGCCAGGTTGCAGTTTCTCCATATAGCTTCAATTCTGCTCCCACGTGTCCTCTTGTTCCGGTCCTGCGTCCATTTGCCAGGTTGCAGTTTCACTCCTAGCTGCAGTTCTGCTCCCACATGTCCTTTCGCTTCGGTCCTGCCTCCATTTGCCAGGTTGCAATTTCTCCCCCTAGCTGCAGGTCTGCTCCCACGTGTCTTCTCGCTACGGTCCTGACACCATTTGCCAGGTTGAAGTGTATCCCCTAACTGCAGTTCTGCTCCCACGTGTCCTCTCCCTTCGGCCCTGCCTCCATTTGCCAGGTTGCAGTTTCTCCCTTAGCTTCACTTCTGCTCCCACGTGTCCTCTCCCTCCGGCCCTGCCTCCATTTGCCAGGATGCAGTTTCTCCCCTCGCTGCAGTTCTGCTCCCATGTGGCCTCTCCCTCTGCCACTGCCTCCATTTACCGGGTTGCAGTTTCGACCGCTAGCTGCAGTTCAGCTCCCACGTGTCCTCTCCCTCTGGTCCTGCCTCCCTTTTCCAGGTTGCAGTTTTTCCCGTAGCTGCAATTCTGCTCCCACGTGTCCTCTCACTCCGGTCCTGCCTCCATTTGCCAGGTTGCAGTTTCTCCCCCTAGCTTCAGTTCTGATCCCATGTCCCCTCTCCCTCCGGTCCTGCCTCCCTTTGCCGGGTTGCAGTTTCTCCCCCTAGCCCCAGTTCTGCTCCCACGTGTCCTCTCCCTCCGGTCCTGCCTCCCTTTGCCAGGCTGCAGTTTCTCCTCCTAGCTACAGTTCTGCTCCCACGTGTCCCCTCACTCTGGTCCTGCCTCCATTTGCCAGGTTGCAGTTTCTCCCCCTAGCTTCACTTCTGCTCACACGTGTCCTCTGCCTCTGGTCCTGCCTCCCTTTGCTAGGCTGCAGTTTCTCTCCCTAGCTGCAGTTCTGCTCACACATGTCCTCTCCCTCTGGTCCTGCCTCCCTTTGCCAGGCTGCAGTTTCTCCCCCTAGCTTCAGATTGGCTCCCATGTGTCCTCTGCCTCTGGTCCTCCCTCCATTTGCCAGGTTGTAGTTTCTCCTCCTAGCTTCAGTTCTGCTCCCACGTGTCGTCTGCCTCCGGTCCTGCCTCCATTTGCCAGGTTGCATTTTCTCCCCCTAGCTTCAGTTCTGCTCCTACGTGTCCTATGCCTCCGGTCCTGCCTCCCTTTGCCAGGTTGCAGTTTCTCCCCCTAGCTTCAGTTCTCCTCCCACGTGCCCTCTGCCTCCGGTCGTGCCTCCCTTTGCCAGGCTGCAGTTTCTCCCCCTAGCTGCAGTTCTGCTCCCACGTGCCCTCTCCCTCCGGTGCGCCTCCCTTTGCCAGGTTGCAGTTTCTCCCCCTAGCTGCAGTTCTGCTCCCACGTGTCCTCTCCCTCTCGCCCTGCCTCCATTTGCCAGGTTGCAGTTTCTCCCCTTAGCTGCAGTTCTGCCCCCACGTGTCCTCTCCCTCCGGTCCTGCCTCCCTTTGCCAGGCTGCAGTTTCTCCTCCTAGCTACAGTTCTGCTCCCACGTGTCCCCTCACTCTGGTCCTGCCTCCATTTGCCAGGTTGCAGTTTCTCCCCCTAGCTTCACTTCTGCTCACACGTGTCCTCTGCCTCTGGTCCTGCCTCCCGTTGCTAGGCTGCAGTTTCTCTCCCTAGCTGCAGTTCTGCTCACACATGTCCTCTCCCTCTGGTCCTGCCTCCCTTTGCCAGGCTGCAGTTTCTCCCCCTAGCTTCAGATTGGCTCCCATGTGTCCTCTGCCTCTTGTCCTCCCTCCATTTGCCAGGTTGTAGTTTCTCCTCCTAGCTTCAGTTCTGCTCCCACGTGTCGTCTGCCTCCGGTCCTGCCTCCATTTGCCAGGTTGCAGTTTCTCCCCCTAGCTTCAGTTCTGCTCCTACGTGTCCTATGCCTCCGGTCCTGCCTCCCTTTGCCAGGTTGCAGTTTCTCCCCCTAGCTTCAGTTCTCCTCCCACGTGCCCTCTGCCTCCGGTCGTGCCTCCCTTTGCCAGGCTGCAGTTTCTCCCCCTAGCTGCAGTTCTGCTCCCACGTGCCCTCTCCCTCCGGTGCGCCTCCCTTTGCCAGGTTGCAGTTTCTCCCCCTAGCTGCAGTTCTGCTCCCACGTGTCCTCTCCCTCTCGCCCTGCCTCCATTTGCCAGGTTGCAGTTTCTCCCCTTAGCTGCAGTTCTGCCCCCACGTGTCCTCTCCCTCTGGCCCTGCCTCCATTTGCCAGGTTGCAGTTTCTCCCCCTAGCTTCAGTTCTCCTCCTACGTGTCCTCTCACTCCGCTCCTGCATCCATTTGCCAGGTTGTAGTTTCTCTCCCTAGCTTCAGTTCTGCTCCCACGTGTCCTCTCCCTCCGGCCCTGCCTCCATTTGCCAGGTTGCAGCTTCTCCCTCTAGCTTCAGTTCTGCTATGACGTGTCCTCTCCCCCGTCCTGTCTCCCTTTACCAGGTTGCAGTTTCTCCCCTAGCTGCAGTTCTGCTCCCAATCCCTCGTGTCCTGCCTCCATCTGCCAGGTTGCAATTTCTCAGCCTAGCTGCAGTTCTGCTGCCACATGTCCTCTCCCTCCGGCCCTACCTCAATTTGCCAGGTTGCAGTTTCTCCCCCTAGCTTCAAATCTGCTTCCACGGGTCCACTCGCTCCGGTCCTGTTTCCATTTGCCAGGTTGCAGTTTCTCCATCTAGCTTCAGTTCTGCTCCCACGTTCCCTCTTGTTCCGGTCCTGCCTCCATTTGCCAGGTTGCAGTTTCACTCCTAGCTGCAGTTCTGCTCCCACGTGTCCTTTCGCTCCGGTCCTGCCTCCATTTGCCAGGTTGCAATTTCTCCCCCTAGCTGCAGGTCTGCTCCCACGTGTCTTCTCGCTACGGCCCCACCGCCATTTTCCAGGTTGAAGTTTATCCCCTAACTGCAGTTCTGCTTCCATGTGGCCTCTCCCTTCGGTCCTGCACCCATTTGCCAGGTTGCAGTTTCTCCCCTAGCTGCAGTTCTGCTCCCACGTGTCCTCTCCCTTCGGCCCTGCCTCCATTTGCCAGGTTGCAGTTTCTCCCTTAGCTTCACTTCTGCTCCCACGTGTCCTCTCCCTCCGGCCCTGCCTCCATTTGCCAGGATGCAGTTTCTCCCCTCGCTGCAGTTCTGCTCCCATGTGTCCTCTCCCTCTGCCACTGCCTCCATTTACCGGGTTGCAGTTTCGACCGCTAGCTGCAGTTCTGCTCCCACGTGTCCTCTCCCTCTGGTCCTGCCTCCCTTTTCCAGGTTGCAGCTTTTCCCGTAGCTGCAGTTCTGCTCCCACGTGTCCTCTCACTCCGGTCCTGCCTCCATTTGCCAGGTTGCAGTTTCTCCCCCTATCTTCAGTTCTGATCCCATGTGCCCTCTCCCTCGGGTCCTGCCTACCTTTGCCGGGTTGCAGTTTCTCCCCCTAGCTCCAGTTCTGCTCCCACGTGTCTTCTCCCTCTGGTCCTGCCTCCCTTTGCCAGGCTGCAGTTTCTCCTCCTAGCTACAGTTCTGCTCCCACGTGTCCCCTCACTCTGGTCCTGCCTCCATTTGCCAGGTTGCAGTTTCTCCCCCTAGCTTCACTTCTGCTCCCACGTGTCCTCTGCCTCTGGTCCTGCCTCCCTTTGCTAGGCTGCAGTTTCTCTCCCTAGCTGCAGTTCTGCTCACACATGTCCTCTCCCTCTGGTCCTGCCTCCCTTTGCCAGGCTGCAGTTTCTCCCCCTAGCTTCAGATTGGCTCCCATGTGTCCTCTGCCTCTGGTCCTCCCTCCATTTGCCAGGTTGTAGTTTCTCCTCCTAGCTTCAGTTCTGCTCCCACGTGTCGTCTGCCTCCGGTCCTGCCTCCATTTGCCAGGTTGCAGTTTCTCCCCCTAGCTTCAGTTCTGCTCCTACGTGTCCTATGCCTCCGGTCCTGCCTCCCTTTGCCAGGTTGCAGTTTCTCCCCCTAGCTTCAGTTCTCCTCCCACGTGCCCTCTGCCTCCGGTCGTGCCTCCCTTTGCCAGGCTGCAGTTTCTCCCCCTAGCTGCAGTTCTGCTCCCACGTGCCCTCTCCCTCCGGTGCGCCTCCCTTTGCCAGGTTGCAGTTTCTCCCCCTAGCTGCAGTTCTGCTCCCACGTGTCCTCTCCCTCTCGCCCTGCCTCCATTTGCCAGGTTGCAGTTTCTCCCCTTAGCTGCAGTTCTGCCCCCACGTGTCCTCTCCCTCCGGTCCTGCCTCCCTTTGCCAGGTTGCAGTTTCTCCTCCTAGCTACAGTTCTGCTCCCACGTGTCCCCTCACTCTGGTCCTGCCTCCATTTGCCAGGTTGCAGTTTCTCCCCCTAGCTTCACTTCTGCTCACACGTGTCCTCTGCCTCTGGTCCTGCCTCCCTTTGCTAGGCTGCAGTTTCTCTCCCTAGCTGCAGTTCTGCTCACACATGTCCTCTCCCTCTGGTCCTGCCTCCCTTTGCCAGGCTGCAGTTTCTCCCCCTAGCTTCAGATTGGCTCCCATGTGTCCTCTGCCTCTGGTCCTCCCTCCATTTGCCAGGTTGTAGTTTCTCCTCCTAGCTTCAGTTCTGCTCCCACGTGTCGTCTGCCTCCGGTCCTGCCTCCATTTGCCAGGTTGCAGTTTCTCCCCCTAGCTTCAGTTCTGCTCCTACGTGTCCTATGCCTCCGGTCCTGCCTCCCTTTGCCAGGTTGCAGTTTCTCCCCCTAGCTTCAGTTCTCCTCCCACGTGCCCTCTGCCTCCGGTCGTGCCTCCCTTTGCCAGGCTGCAGTTTCTCCCCCTAGCTGCAGTTCTGCTCCCACGTGCCCTCTCCCTCCGGTGCGCCTCCCTTTGCCAGGTTGCAGTTTCTCCCCCTAGCTGCAGTTCTGCTCCCACGTGTCCTCTCCCTCTCGCCCTGCCTCCATTTGCCAGGTTGCAGTTTCTCCCCTTAGCTGCAGTTCTGCCCCCACGTGTCCTCTCCCTCTGGCCCTGCCTCCATTTGCCAGGTTGCAGTTTCTCCCCCTAGCTTCAGTTCTCCTCCTACGTGTCCTCTCACTCCGCTCCTGCATCCATTTGCCAGGTTGTAGTTTCTCTCCCTAGCTTCAGTTCTGCTCCCACGTGTCCTCTCCCTCCGGCCCTGCCTCCATTTGCCAGGTTGCAGCTTCTCCCTCTAGCTTCAGTTCTGCTATGACGTGTCCTCTCCCCCGTCCTGTCTCCCTTTACCAGGTTGCAGTTTCTCCCCTAGCTGCAGTTCTGCTCCCAATCCCTCGTGTCCTGCCTCCATCTGCCAGGTTGCAATTTCTCAGCCTAGCTGCAGTTCTGCTGCCACATGCCCTCTCCCTCCGGCCCTACCTCAATTTGCCAGGTTGCAGTTTCTCCCCCTAGCTTCAATTCTGCTTCCACGGGTCCACTCGCTCCGGTCCTGTTTCCATTTGCCAGGTTGCAGTTTCTCCATCTAGCTTCAGTTCTGCTCCCACGTTCCCTCTTGTTCCGGTCCTGCCTCCATTTGCCAGGTTGCAGTTTCACTCCTAGCTGCAGTTCTGCTCCCACGTGTCCTTTCGCTCCGGTCCTGCCTCCATTTGCCAGGTTGCAATTTCTCCCCCTAGCTGCAGGTCTGCTCCCACGTGTCTTCTCGCTACGGCCCCACCGCCATTTTCCAGGTTGAAGTTTATCCCCTAACTGCAGTTCTGCTTCCATGTGGCCTCTCCCTTCGGTCCTGCACCCATTTGCCAGGTTGCAGTTTCTCCCCTAGCTGCAGTTCTGCTCCCACGTGTCCTCTCCCTTCGGCCCTGCCTCCATTTGCCAGGTTGCAGTTTCTCCCTTAGCTTCACTTCTGCTCCCACGTGTCCTCTCCCTCCGGCCCTGCCTCCATTTGCCAGGATGCAGTTTCTCCCCTCGCTGCAGTTCTGCTCCCATGTGTCCTCTCCCTCTGCCACTGCCTCCATTTACCGGGTTGCAGTTTCGACCGCTAGCTGCAGTTCTGCTCCCACGTGTCCTCTCCCTCTGGTCCTGCCTCCCTTTTCCAGGTTGCAGTTTTTCCCGTAGCTGCAGTTCTGCTCCCACGTGTCCTCTCACTCCGGTCCTGCCTCCATTTGCCAGGTTGCAGTTTCTCCCCCTATCTTCAGTTCTGATCCCATGTGCCCTCTCCCTCGGGTCCTGCCTACCTTTGCCGGGTTGCAGTTTCTCCCCCTAGCTCCAGTTCTGCTCCCACGTGTCCTCCCCCTCTGGTCCTGCCTCCCTTTGCCAGGCTGCAGTTTCTCCTCCTAGCTACAGTTCTGCTCCCACGTGTCCCCTCACTCTGGTCCTGCCTCCATTTGCCAGGTTGCAGTTTCTCCCCCTAGCTTCACTTCTGCTCCCACGTGTCGTCTGCCTCTGGTCCTGCCTCCCTTTGCTAGGCTGCAGTTTCTCCCCCTAGCTGCAGTTCTGCTCACACATGTCCTCTCCCTCTGGTCCTGCCTCCCTTTGCCAGGCTGCAGTTTCTCCCCCTAGCTTCAGTTCGGCTCCCACGTGTCCTCTGCCTCTGGTCCTCCCTCTATTTGCCAGGTTGTAGTTTCTCCTCCTAGCTTCAGTTCTGCTCCCACGTGTCGTCTGCCTCCGGTCCTGCCTCCATTTGCCAGGTTGCAGTTTCTCCCCCTAGCTTCAGTTCTGCTCCTACGTGTCCTATGCCTCCGGTCCTGCCTCCCTTTGCCAGGTTGCAGTTTCTCCCCCTAGCTTCAGTTCTGCTCCCACGTGTCCTCTGCCTCCAGTCGTGCCTCCCTTTGCCAGGCTGCAGTTTCTCCCCCTAGCTGCAGTTCTGCTCCCACGTGCCCTCTCCCTCCGGTGCTGCCTCCCTTTGCCAGGTTGCAGTTTCTCCCCCTAGCTGCAGTTCTGCTCCCACGTGTCCTCTCCCTCTCGCCCTGCCTCCATTTGCCAGGTTGCAGTTTCTCCCCCTAGCTGCAGTTCTGCCCCCACGTGTCCTCTCCCTCCGGCCCTGCCTCCATTTGCCAGGTTGCAGTTTCTCCCCCTAGCTTCAGTTCTCCTCCTAAGTGTCCTCTCACTCCGGTCCTGCATCCATTTGCCAGGTTGTAGTTTCTCTCCCTAGCTTCAGTTCTGCTCCCACGTTTCCTCTCCCTCCGGCCCTGCCTCCATTTGCCAGGTTGCAGCTTCTCCCTCTAGCTTCAGTTCTGCTATGACGTGTCCTCTCCCCTGTCCTGTCTCCCTTTACCAGGTTGCAGTTTCTCCCCTAGCTGCAGTTCTGCTCCCAATCCCTCCTGTCCTGCCTCCATCTGCAAGGTTGCAATTTCTCCGCCTAGCTGCAGTTCTGCTGCCACATGTCCTCTCCCTCCGGCCCTACCTCAATTTGCCAAGTTGCAGTTTCTCCCCCTAGCTTCAATTCTGCTTCCACGGGTCCACTCGCTCTGGTCCTGTTTCCATTTGCCAGGTTGCAGTTTCTCCATCTAGCTTCAGTTCTGCTCCCACGTTTCCTCTTGTTCCGGTCCTGCCTCCATTTGCCAGGTTTCAGTTTCACTCCTAGCTGCAGTTCTGCTCCCACGTGTCCTTTCGCTCCAGTCCTGCCTCCATTTGCAAGGTTGCAATTTCTCCCCCTAGCTGCAGGTCTGCTCCCATGTGTCTTCTCGCTACGGTCCTGCCGCCATTTGCCAGGTTGAAGTTTATCCCCTAACTGCAGTTCTGCTTCCATGTGGCCTCTCCCTTCGGTCCTGCCCCCATTTGCCAGGTTGCAGTTTCTCCCCTAGCTGCAGTTCTGCTCCCATGTGTCCTCTCCCTTCGGCCCTGCCACCATTTGTCAGGTTGCAGTTTCTCCCTTAGCTTCACTTCTGCTCCCACGTGTCCTCCCCCTCCGGCCCTGCCTCCATTTGCCAGGATGCAGTTTCTCCCCTCGCTGCAGTTCTGCTCCCATGTGTCCTCTCCCTCTGCCACTGCCTCCATTTACCGGGTTGCAGTTTCGACCGCTACTGCAGTTCTGCTCCCATGTGTCCTCTCCCTCTGGTCCGGCCTCCCTTTTCCAGGTTGCAGTTTTTCCCGTAGCTGCAGTTCTGCTCCCACGTGTCCTCTCACTCCGGTCCTGCCTCCATTTGCTAGGTTGCAGTTTCTCCCCCTAGCTTCAGTTCTGATCCCATGTACCCTCTCCCTCCGGTCCTGCCTCCCTTTGCCGGGTTGCGGTTTCTCCCCCTTGCTCCAGTTCTGCTCCCACGTGTCCTCTCCCTCCGGTCCTGCCTCCCTTTGCCAGGCTGCAGTTTCTCCTCCTAGCTACAGTTCTGCTCCCACGTGTCCCCTCACTCTGGTCCTGCCTCCATTTGCCAGGTTGCAGTTTCTCCCCCTAGCTTCACTTCTGCTCCCACGTGTCCTCTGGCTCTGGTCCTGCCTCCCTCTGCTAGGCTGCAGTTTCTCCCCCTAGCTGCAGTTCTGCTCACACATGTCCTCTCCCTCTGGTCCTGCCTCCCTTTGCCAGGCTGCAGTTTCTCCCCCTAGCTTCAGTTTGGCTCCCACATGTCCTCTGCCTCTGGTCCTCCCTCCATTTGCCAGGTTGTAGTTTCTCCCCCTAGCTTCAATTCTGCTCCCACGTGTCGTCTGCCTCCGGTCCTGCCTCCATTTGCCTGGTTGCAGTTTCTCCCCCTAGATTCAGTTCTGCTCCTACGTCTCCTATGTCTCCGGTCCTGCCTCCCTTTGCCAGGTTGCAGTTTCTCCCCCTAGCTTCAGTTCTCCTCCCACGTGTCCTCTGCCTCCGGTCGTGCCTCCCTTTGCCAGGCTGCAGTTTCTCCCCCTAGCTGCAGTTGTGCTCCCACGTGCCCTCTCCCTCCGGTGCTGCCTCCCTTTGCCAGGTTGCAGTTTCTCACCCTAGCTGCAGTTCTGCGCCCATGTGTCCTCTCTCCCGGTCCAGCCTCCCTTTGCCAGGCTGCCGTTTCTCCCCCTAGCTGCAGTTCTGCTCCCACGTGTCCCCTCCCTCTGGTCCTGCCTCCCTTTGCCAGGCTGCAGTTTCTCCTCCTAGCTACAGTTCTACTCCCACGTGTCCTCTCACGCCAGTCCTGACTCCATTTGCCAGGTTTCAGTTTCTCCTCTTAGCTGCATTTCTGCTCCCACGTGTCCTCTCCCTCCGGTCCTGCCCCCCTTTGCCAGGTTGCAGTTTCTCCCCCTAGCTTCAGTTCTGCTCCGACATGTCCTCTGCCTCTGGTCCTGCTTCCCTTTGCCAGGTTGCAGTTTCTCCCCCTAGCTTCAGTTCTGCTCCCACATGTCCTCTCACTCCAGTTCTGCCTCCATTTGCCAGGTTGCAGTTTCTCCCCCTAGCTGCAATTCTGCTCCCACGTGTCCTCTCCTTCTGGTCCTCCCTCCCTTTGCCAGGTTGCAGTTTCTCCCCCTAGCTTCGGTTCTGCTCCCACGTGTCCTCTGCCTCCGGTCCTGCCTCCCTTGCCAGTCTGCAGTTTCTCCCCCTAGCTGCAGTTCTGCTCCCACGTGTCCTCTCCCTCCAGTCCTGCCTCCCTTTGCCAGGCTGCAGTTTCTCCCCCTAGCTTCAGCTCTGCTCACACGTGTCGTCTGCCTCCGGTCCTGCCTCCATTTGCCAGGTTGCAGTTTCTCCCCCTAGCTTCAGTTCTGCTCCTACGTGTCCTATGTCTCCGGTCCTGCCTCCCTTTGCCAGGTTGCAGTTTCTCCCCCTAGCTTCAGTTCTCCTCCCACGTGTCCTCTGCCTCCGGTCGTGCCTCCCTTTGCCAGGCTGCAGTTTCTCCCCCTAGCTGCAGTTGTGCTCCCACGTGCCCTCTCCCTCCGGTGCTGCCTCCCTTTGCCAGGTTGCAGTTTCTCCCCGTAGCTGCAGTTCTGCGCCCACGTGTCCTCTCTCCCGGTCCAGCCTCCCTTTGCCAGGCTGCCGTTTCTCCCCCTAGCTGCAGTTCTGCTCCCAGAGTCCCCTCCCTCTGGTCCTGCCTCCCTTTGCCAGGCTGCAGTTTCTCCTCCTAGCTACAGTTCTACTCCCACGTGTCCTCTCACGCCAGTCCTGACTCCATTTGCCAGGTTTCAGTTTTTCCTCTTAGCTGCATTTCTGCTCCCACGTGTCCTCTCCCTCCGGTCCTGCCTCCCTTTGCCAGGCTGCAGTTTCTCCCCCTAGCTTCAGTTTGGCTCCCACGTGTCCTGTGCCTCTGGTCCTCCCTCCATCATTTGCCAGGTTGTAGTTTCTCCCCCTAGCTTCAGTTCTGCTCCCACTTGTCGTCTGCCTCCGGTCCTGCCTCCATTTGCCTGGTTGCAGTTTCTCCCCCTAGCTTCAGTTCTGCTCCTACGTGTCCTATGTCTCCGGTCCTGCCTCCCTTTGCCAGGTTGCAGTTTCTCCCCCTAGCTTCAGTTCTCCTCCCACGTGTCCTCTGCCTCCGGTCGTGCCTCCCTTTGCCAGGCTGCAGTTTCTCCCCCTAGCTGCAGTTGTGCTCCCACGTGCCCTCTCCCTCCGGTGCTGCCTCCCTTTGCCAGGTTGCAGTTTCTCCCCCTAGCTGCAGTTCTGCACCCATGTGTCCTCTCTCCCGGTCCAGCCTCCCTTTGCCAGGCTGCCGTTTCTCCCCCTAGCTGCAGTTCTGCTCCCACGTGTCCCCTCCCTCTGGTCCTGACTCCCTTTGCCAGGCTGCAGTTTCTCCTCCTAGCTACAGTTCTGCTCCCACGTGTCCTCTCACGCCAGTCCTGACTCCATTTGCCAGGTTTCAGTTTCTCCTCTTAGCTGCATTTCTGTTCCTACGTGTCCTCTCCCTCCGGTCCTGCCTCAATTTGCCAGGTTGCAGTTTCTCACCCTAGCTTCAGTTCTGCTCCCACGTGCCCTCTCTCTCCGGTCCTGCCTCCCTTTGCCAGGTTGCAGTTTCTCCCCCTAGCTGCAATTCTGCTCCCACGTGTCCTCTCCTTCCGGTCCTCCCTCCCTTTGCCAGGTTGCAGTTTCTCCCCCTAGCTTCGGTTCTGCTCCCACGTGTCCTCTGCCTCTGGTCCTGCTTCCCTTTGCCAGGTTGCAGTTTCTCCCCCTAGCTTCAGTTCTGCTCCCACATGTCCTCTCACTCCAGTCCTGCCTCCATTTGCCAGGTTGCAGTTTCTCACCCTAGCTTCAGTTCTGCTCCCACGTGCCCTCTCTCTCCGGTCCTGCCTCCCTTTGCCAGGTTGCAGTTTCTCCCCCTAGCTGCAATTCTGCTCCCACGTGTCCTCTCCTTCCGGTCCTCCCTCCCTTTGCCAGGTTGCAGTTTCTCCCCCTAGCTTCGGTTCTGCTCCCACGTGTCCTCTGCCTCCGGTCCTGCCTCCCTTGCCAGTCTGCAGTTTCTCCCCCTAGCTGCAGTTCTGCTCCCACGTGTCCTCTCCCTCCGGTCCTGCCTCCCTTTGCCAGGCTGCAGTTTCTCCCCCCAAGCTTCAGGTCTGCTCACACGTGTCGTCTGCCTCCGGTCCTGCCTTTATTTGCCAGGTTGCAGTTTCTCCCCCTAGCTTCAGTTCTGCTCCTACGTGTCCTATGTCTCCGGTCCTGCCTCCCTTTGCCAGGTTGCAGTTTCTCCCCCTAGCTTCAGTTCTCCTCCCACGTGTCCTCTGCCTCCGGTCGTGCCTCCCTTTGCCAGGCTGCAGTTTCTCCCCCTAGCTGCAGTTGTACTCCCACGTGCCCTCTCCCTCAGGTGCTGCCTCCCTTTGCCAGGTTGCAGTTTCTCCCCGTAGCTGCAGTTCTGCGCCCACGTGTCCTCTCTCCCGGTCCAGCCTCCCTTTGCCAGGTTGCCGTTTCTCCCCCTAGCTGCAGTTCTGCTCCCAGAGTCCCCTCCCTCTGGTCCTGCCTCCCTTTGCCAGGCTGCAGTTTCTCCTCCTAGCTACAGTTCTGCTCCCACGTGTCCTCTCACGCCAGTCCTGACTCCATTTGCCAGGTTTCAGTTTCTCCTCTTAGCTGCATTTCTGCTCCCACGTGTCCTCTCCCTCCGGTCCTGCCCCCCTTTGCCAGGTTGCAGTTTCTCCCCCTAGCTTCAGTTCTGCTCCGACGTGTCCTCTGCCTCTGGTCCTGCTTCCCTTTGCCAGGTTGCAGTTTCTCCCCCTAGCTTCAGTTCTGCTCCCACATGTCCTCTCACTCCAGTCCTGCCTCCATTTGCCAGGTTGCAGTTTCTCACCCTAGCTTCAGTTCTGCTCCCACGTGCCCTCTCCCTCCGGTCCTGCCTCCCTTTGCCAGGTTGCAGTTTCTCCCCCTAGCTGCAATTCTGCTCCCACGTGTCCTCTCCTTCCGGTCCTGCCTTACTTTGCCAGGTTGCATTTTCTCCCCCTAGCTTCAGTTCTGCTCCCACGTGTCCTCTGCCTGCGGTCCTGCCTCCCTTGCCAGGCTGCAGTTTCTCCCCCTAGCTGCAGTTCTGCTCCCACGTTTCCTCTCCCTCCGGTCCTGCCTCCCTTTGCCAGGCTGCAGTTTCTCCCCCTAGCTTCAGGTCTGCTCACAGGTGTCCTCTACCTCCGGTCCTGCCTCCATTTTCCAGGTTGTAGTTTCTCCCCCTAGCTTCAGTTCTGCTCCCACGTGTCTTCTGCCTCCGGCCCTGCCTACATTTGCCAGGTTGCAGTTTCTCCCCCTAGCTGTAGTTCTACTCCCACGTGTCCTCTCCCCCGGTCCTGCCTCCCTTTGCCAGGCTGCAGTTTCTCCCCCTAGCTGCAGTTCTGCTCCCACATGTCCTCTCCCTTCGGTCCTGCCTCCCTTTGCCAGGCTGCGGTTTCTCCTCCTAGCTACAGTTCTGCTACCACGTGCCTCTCACTCTAGTCCTGCCTCCATTTGACAGGTTGCAGTTTATCCTCTTAGCTGCAGTCCTGCTCCCACGTGTCCATTCCCTCCGGTCCTGCCTCCCTTAGCCAGGTTGCAGTTTTTCCTCTTAGCTGCAGTTCTGCTCCCACGTGTCCTCTCACTCCAGTCCTGCCTCCATTTGCCAGGTTGCAGTTTCTCTCGCTAGCTTCAGTTCTGCTCCTACATGTCCTCTGCCTCCGGTCCTTCCTCCCTTTGCCAGGTTGCAGTTTCCCTCCTAGCTGCAGTTCTGCTCCCACATGTCCTCTTCCTCTGGTCCTGTCTCCCTTTGCCAGGTTGCAATTTCTTCTCTTAGCTGCAGTTCTGCTCCCACGTGTCCTCTCACTCCAGTCCTGCCTCCATTTGCCAGGTTGCAGTTTCTCTCCCTAGCTTCAGTCTGCTCCGACGTGTCCTCTACCTCCAGTCCTGCCTCCATTTGCCAGGTTGCAGTTTCTCCCCCTAGCTTCAGTTCTGCTCCCACGTGTCCTCTGGCTCCGGTCCTGCCTCCCTTTGCCAGGCTGCAGTTTCTCCCCCTAGCTTCAGTTTTGCTCCCACGTGTCCTCTGCCTCCGGTCCTGCCTCCATTTACCAGGTTGTAGTTTCTCCCCCTAGCTTCAGTCTGCTCCCACGTGTCCTCTGCCTCCGGTCCTTCCTCCATTTGCCAGGTGGCAGTTTCTCCCCCTAGCTTCAGTTCTGCTCCTACGTGTTCTCTGCCTCCGGTCATGCCTCCCTTTGCCAGGCTGCAGTTTCTCCCCTAGCTGCAGTTCTGCTCTCATGTGTCCTCTCATTCCGGTCCTGCCTCCATGTGCCAGGTTGCAGTTTCTCCCCCTAGCTTCAGTTCTGCTCCCACGTGCCCTCTCCCTCCAGTTCTGCCTCCCTTTGCCAGGTTGCAGTTTCTCCCCTACCTGCAGTTCTGCTCCCACGTGTCCTCTCCCTCCGGTCCTGCCTCCCTTTGCCAGGTTGCAGTTTCTCCCCCTAGCTTCAATTCTGCTCCCACGTGTCCTCTACCTCTGGTCCTGCCTCCCTTTGCCAGGCTGCAGTTTCTCCCCCTAGCTGCAGTTCTGCTCCCATGTGTCCTCTCCCTCCGGTCCTGCCTCCCTTTGCCAGGCTGCAGTTTCTACCCCTAGCTTCAGTTCTGCTCCCACGAGTCCTCTACCTCCGGTCCTGCCTCCATTTGCCAGGTTGCAGTTTCTCCCCTAGCCTCAGTTCTGCTCCCACGTGTCTTCTGCCTCCGGTCCTGCCTCCATTTGCCAGGTTGCAGTTTCCCACCCTAGCTGCAGTTCTGCTCCCTTGTGTCCTCTCCCTTCGGTCCTGCCTCCCTTTGCCAGGCTGCAGTTTCTCCTCCTAGCTACAGTTCTGCTCCCACGTGCCTCTCACTCCATTCCTGCCTCCATTTGCCAGGTTGCAGTTTCTCCTCTTAGCTGCAGTCCTGCTCCCACGCGTCCCCTCCCTCCGGTCCTGCCTCCCTTTGCCAGGTTGCAGTTTCTCCTCTTAGCTGCAGTTCTGCTCCCACGTGTCCTCTCACTAAAGTCCTGCAACCTGGCTAAGGGAGGCAGGACCGGAGGGAATGGACACGTGGGAGCAGGACTGCAGCTAAGAGGATAAACTGCAACCTGTAAAATGGAGGCAGGACTAGAGTTAGAGGCACGTGGTAGCAGAACTGTGGCTAGGAGTAGAAACCGCAGCCTGGCAAAGGGAGGCAGGACCGAAGGGAGAGGACATGGTGGAGCAGAACTGCAGCTAAGGGGAGAAACTGCTGCCTGGCAAAGGTAGGCAGGACCAGAGGCAGAGGACACGTGGGAGCAGAACTAAAGCTAGGGGGAGAAACTGCAACCTGGCAAATGGAGGCAGGACTTTAGTGAGAGGACACTTGGGAGCAGAACTGCAGCTAAGAGGAGAAACTGCAACCTGGCAAAGTGAGGCAGGACCGGAGGGAGAGGACGCGTGGGAGCAGGACTGAAGCTAAGAGGAGAAACTGCAACCTGGCAAATAGAGGCAGAATGGAGTGAGAGGCACGTGGGAGCAGAACTGTAGCTAGGAGGAGAAACTGCAGCCTGGCAAAGGGAGGCAGGACCGAAGGGAGAGGACACATGGGAGCAGAACTGCAGCTAGGGTGGGAAACTGCAACCTGGCAAATGGAGGCAGGACCGGAGGCAGAAGACACTTGGGAGCAGAACTGAAGCTAGGGGAGAAACTGCAACCTGGCAAATGGAGGCAGGACCGGAAGTAGAGGACTTGTGGGAGCAGAACTGATGCTAGGGGTAGAAACTGCAGCCTGGCAAAGGGAGGCAGGACCAGAGGGAGAGGACACATGAGAGCAGAACTGCAGCTAGAGGGAGAAACTGCAGCCTGGCAAAGGGAGGCAGGACCGGAGGTAGAGGACACGTGGGAGCAAAATTGAAGCTAGGGGGAGAAACTGCAACCTGGCAAAGGGAGGCAGAACTGGAGGGAGAGGGCACGTGGGAGCAGAACTGAAGCTAGGGGGAGAAACTGCAACCTGGCACATGGAGACAGGACCGGAATGAGAGGACACATGAGAGCAGAACTGCAGCTAGGGGAGAAACTGCAGCCTGGCAAAGGGAGGCATGACTGGAGGCAGAGAACACGTAGGAGCAGAACTGAAGCTAGGGGGAGAAACTGCCACCTGGCAAATGGAGGCAGGACCGGAGGCAGAGGACACGTGGGAGCAGACTGAAGCTAGGGGGAGAAACTACAACCTGGCAAATGGAGGCAGGACCGGAGGCAGAGGACACGTGGGAGCAGAACTGAAGCTAGAACAAAAGCAGTTTCTCCCCCTAGCTGTAGTTCTGCTCCCACGTGTCCTCTCCCCCGGTCCTGCCTCCCTTTGCCAGGCTGCAGTTTCTCCCTCTAGCTGCAGTTCTGCTCCCACATGTCCTCTCCCTTCGGTCCTGCCTCCCTTTGCCAGGCTGTGGTTTCTCCTCCTAGCTACAGTTCTGCTACCACGTGCCTCTCACTCTAGTCCTGCCTCCATTTGACAGGTTGCAGTTTATCCTCTTAGCTTCAGTCCTGCTCCCACGTGTCCATTCCCTCCAGTCCTGCCTCCCTTAGCCAGGTTGCAGTTTTTACTCTTAGCTGCAGTTCTGCTCCCAAGTGTCCTCTCACTCCAGTCCTGCCTCCATTTGCCAGGTTGCAGTTTCTCCCGCTATCTTCAGTTCTGCTCCTACATGTCCTCTGCCTCCGGTCCTTCCTCCCTTTGCCAGGTTGCAGTTTCTCTCCTAGCTGCAGTTCTGCTCCCACATGTCCTCGCCCTCTGGTCCTGTCTCCCTTTGCCAGGTTGCAATTTCTTCTCTTAGCTGCAGCTCTGCTCCCACGTGTCCTCTCACTCCAGTCCTGCCTCCCTTTGCCAGGTTACAGTTTCTCTCCCTAGCTTCAGTCTGCTCCGACGTGTCCTCTACCTCTGGTCCTGCCTCCATTTGCCAGGTTGCAGTTTCTCCCCCTAGCTTCAGTTCTGCTCCCACGTGTCCTCTGGCTCCGGTCCTGCCTCCCTTTGCCAGGCTGCAGTTCCCCCCCCTAGCTTCAGTTCTGCTCCCACGTGTCCTCTGCCTCCGGTCCTGCCTCCATTTGCCAGGTTGTAGTTTCTCCCCCTAGCTTCAGTCTGCTCCCACGTGTCCTCTGCCTCCGGTCCTGCCTCCATTTGCCAGGTGGCAGTTTCTCCCCCTAGCTTCAGTTCTGCTCCTACGTGTTCTCTGCCTCCGGTCATGCCTCCGTTTGCCAGGCTGCAGTTTCTCCCCTAGCTGCAGTTCTGCTCTCATGTGTCCTCTCATTCCGGTCCTGCCTCCATGTGCCAGGTTGCAGTTTCTCCCCCTAGCTTCAGTTCTGCTCCCACGTGCCCTCTCCCTCCAGTTCTGCCTCCCTTTGCCAGGTTGCAGTTTCTCCCCCTACCTGCAGTTCTGCTCCCACGTGTCCTCTCCCTCCGGTCCTGCCACCCTTTGCCAGGTTGCAGTTTCTCCCCCTAGCTTCAATTCTGCTCCGACGTGTCCTCTACCTCCGGTCCTGACTCCCTTTGCCAGGCTGCAGTTTCTCCCCCTAGCTGCAGTTCTGCTCCCATGTGTCCTCTCCCTCTGGTCCTGCCTCCCTTTGCCAGGCTGCAGTTTCTACCACTAGCTTCAG
Organism: Ambystoma mexicanum; assembly: GCF_040938575.1. NCBI lineage: Eukaryota > Metazoa > Chordata > Amphibia > Caudata > Ambystomatidae > Ambystoma > Ambystoma mexicanum. Next base: position 33,983,398 of record NC_090934.1, read on the forward strand.
TTCTGCTCCCATGAGTCCTCTACTTCCGGCCCTGCCTCCATTTGCCAGGTTGCAGTTTCTCCCCTAGCTTCAGTTCTACTCCCACGTGTCTTCTGCCTCCGGTCCTGCCTCCATTTGCCAGGTTGCAGTTTCCCACCGTAGCTGCAGTTCTGCTCCCATGTGTCCTCTCCCTTCGGTCCTGCCTCCCTTTGCCAGGCTGCAGTTTCTCCTCCTAGCTACAGTTCTGCTCCAACGTGCCTCTCACTCCATTCCTGCCTCCATTTGCCAGGTTGCAGTTTCTCCTCTTTGCTGCAGTCCTGCTCCCACGCGTCCTCTCCCTCCGGTCCTGCCTCCCTTTGCCAGGTTACAGTTTCTCCTCTTAGCTGCAGTTCTGCTCCCACGTGTCCTCTCACTAAAGTCCTGCCTCCATTTGCCAGGTTGCAGTTTCTCCCCCTAGCTTTAGTTCTGCTCCCACGTGTCCTCTGCCTCCGGTCCTGCCTCCCTTTGCCAGGTTGCAGTTGCTCCCCCTAGCTGCAGTTCTGCTCCCACATGTCCTCTCCCTCTGGTCCTGCCTCCCTTTGCCAGGTTGCAATTTCTTCTCTTAGCTGCAGTTCTGCTCCCACGTGTCCTCTCACTCCAGTCCTGCCTCCCTTTGCCAGGCTGCAGTTTCCCCCTAGCTTCAGTTCTGCTCCCACGTGTCCTCTGTCTCCGGTCCTGCCTCCATTTGCCAGGTTGTAGTTTCTCCCCCTAGCTTCAGTCTGCTCCCACGTGTCCTCTGCCTCCGGTCCTGCCTCCATTTGCCAGGTGGCAGTTTCTCCCCCTACCTGCAGTTCTGCTCCCACGTGTCCTCTCCCTCCGGTCCTGCCTCCCTTTGCCAGGCTGCAGTTTCTCCCTTAGCTTCACTTCTGCTCCCACGTGTCCTCTCCCTCCGGCCCTGCCTCCATTTGCCAGGATGCAGTTTCTCCCCTCGCTGCAGTTCTGCTCCCATGTGTCCTCTCCCTCTGCCACTGCCTCCATTTACCGGGTTGCAGTTTCGACCGCTAGCTGCAGTTCTGCTCCCACGTGTCCTCTCCCTCTGGTCCTGCCTCCCTTTTCCAGGTTGCAGTTTCTCCCCCTAGCTTCAGTTCTGCTCCTACGTGTCCTATGCCTCCGGTCCTGCCTCCCTTTGCCAGGTTGCAGTTTCTCCCCCTAGCTTCAGTTCTCCTCCCACGTGCCCTCTGCCTCCGGTCGTGCCTCCCTTTGCCAGGCTGCAGTTTCTCCCCCTAGCTGCAGTTCTGCTCCCACGTGCCCTCTCCCTCCGGTGCGCCTCCCTTTGCCAGGTTGCAGTTTCTCCCCCTAGCTGCAGTTCTGCTCCCACGTGTCCTCTCCCTCTCGCCCTGCCTACATTTGCCAGGTTGCAGTTTCTCCCCTTAGCTGCAGTTCTGCCCCCACGTGTCCTCTCCCTCCGGTCCTGCCTCCCTTTGCCAGGCTGCAGTTTCTCCTCCTAGCTACAGTTCTGCTCCCACGTGTCCCCTCACTCTGGTCCTGCCTCCATTTGCCAGGTTGCAGTTTCTCCCCCTAGCTTCACTTCTGCTCACACGTGTCCTCTGCCTCTGGTCCTGCCTCCCTTTGCTAGGCTGCAGTTTCTCTCCCTAGCTGCAGTTCTGCTCACACATGTCCTCTCCCTCTGGTCCTGCCTCCCTTTGCCAGGCTGCAGTTTCTCCCCCTAGCTTCAGATTGGCTCCCATGTGTCCTCTGCCTCTGGTCCTCCCTCCATTTGCCAGGTTGTAGTTTCTCCTCCTAGCTTCAGTTCTGCTCCCACGTGTCGTCTGCCTCCGGTCCTGCCTCCATTTGCCAGGTTGCAGTTTCTCCCCCTAGCTTCAGTTCTGCTCCTACGTGTCCTATGCCTCCGGTCCTGCCTCCCTTTGCCAGGTTGCAGTTTCTCCCCCTAGCTTCAGTTCTCCTCCCACGTGCCCTCTGCCTCCGGTCGTGCCTCCCTTTGCCAGGCTGCAGTTTCTCCCCCTAGCTGTAGTTCTGCTCCCACGTGCCCTCTCCCTCCGGTGCGCCTCCCTTTGCCAGGTTGCAGTTTCTCCCCCTAGCTGCAGTTCTGCTCCCACGTGTCCTCTCCCTCTTGCCCTGCCTCCATTTGCCAGGTTGCAGTTTCTCCCCTTAGCTGCAGTTCTGCCCCCACGTGTCCTCTCCCTCTGGCCCTGCCTCCATTTGCCAGGTTGCAGTTTCTCCCCCTAGCTTCAGTTCTCCTCCTACGTGTCCTCTCACTCCGCTCCTGCATCCATTTGCCAGGTTGTAGTTTCTCTCCCTAGCTTCAGTTCTGCTCCCACGTGTCCTCTCCCTCCGGCCCTGCCTCCATTTGCCAGGTTGCAGCTTCTCCCTCTAGCTTCAGTTCTGCTATGACGTGTCCTCTCCCCCGTCCTGTCTCCCTTTACCAGGTTGCAGTTTCTCCCCTAGCTGCAGTTCTGCTCCCAATCCCTCGTGTCCTGCCTCCATCTGCCAGGTTGCAATTTCTCAGCCTAGCTGCAGTTCTGCTGCCACATGCCCTCTCCCTCCGGCCCTACCTCAATTTGCCAGGTTGCAGTTTCTCCCCCTAGCTTCAATTCTGCTTCCACGGGTCCACTCGCTCCGGTCCTGTTTCCATTTGCCAGGTTGCAGTTTCTCCATCTAGCTTCAGTTCTGCTCCCACGTTCCCTCTTGTTCCGGTCCTGCCTCCATTTGCCAGGTTGCAGTTTCACTCCTAGCTGCAGTTCTGCTCCCACGTGTCCTTTCGCTCCGGTCCTGCCTCCATTTGCCAGGTTGCAATTTCTCCCCCTAGCTGCAGGTCTGCTCCCACGTGTCTTCTCGCTACGGCCCCACCGCCATTTTCCAGGTTGAAGTTTATCCCCTAACTGCAGTTCTGCTTCCATGTGGCCTCTCCCTTCGGTCCTGCACCCATTTGCCAGGTTGCAGTTTCTCCCCTAGCTGCAGTTCTGCTCCCACGTGTCCTCTCCCTTCGGCCCTGCCTCCATTTGCCAGGTTGCAGTTTCTCCCTTAGCTTCACTTCTGCTCCCACGTGTCCTCTCCCTCCGGCCCTGCCTCCATTTGCCAGGATGCAGTTTCTCCCCTCGCTGCAGTTCTGCTCCCATGTGTCCTCTCCCTCTGCCACTGCCTCCATTTACCGGGTTGCAGTTTCGACCGCTAGCTGCAGTTCTGCTCCCACGTGTCCTCTCCCTCTGGTCCTGCCTCCCTTTTCCAGGTTGCAGTTTTTCCCGTAGCTGCAGTTCTGCTCCCACGTGTCCTCTCACTCCGGTCCTGCCTCCATTTGCCAGGATACAGTTTCTCCCCCTATCTTCAGTTCTGATCCCATGTGCCCTCTCCCTCGGGTCCTGCCTACCTTTGCCGGGTTGCAGTTTCTCCCCCTAGCTCCAGTTCTGCTCCCACGTGTCCTCTCCCTCTGGTCCTGCCTCCCTTTGCCAGGCTGCAGTTTCTCCTCCTAGCTACAGTTCTGCTCCCACGTGTCCCCTCACTCTGGTCCTGCCTCCATTTGCCAGGTTGCAGTTTCTCCCCCTAGCTTCACTTCTACTCCCACGTGTCGTCTGCCTCTGGTCCTGCCTCCCTTTGCTAGGCTGCAGTTTCTCCCCCTAGCTGCAGTTCTGCTCACACATGTCCTCTCCCTCTGGTCCTGCCTCCCTTTGCCAGGCTGCAGTTTCTCCCCCTAGCTTCAGTTCGGCTCCCACGTGTCCTCTGCCTCTGGTCCTCCCTCTATTTGCCAGGTTGTAGTTTCTCCTCCTAGCTTCAGTTCTGCTCCCACGTGTCGTCTGCCTCCGGTCCTGCCTCCATTTGCCAGGTTGCAGTTTCTCCCCCTAGCTTCAGTTCTGCTCCTACGTGTCCTATGCCTCCGGTCCTGCCTCCCTTTGCCAGGTTGCAGTTTCTCCCCCTAGCTTCAGTTCTGCTCCCACGTGTCCTCTGCCTCCAGTCGTGCCTCCCTTTGCCAGGCTGCAGTTTCTCCCCCTAGCTGCAGTTCTGCTCCCACGTGCCCTCTCCCTCCGGTGCTGCCTCCCTTTGCCAGGTTGCAGTTTCTCCCCCTAGCTGCAGTTCTGCTCCCACGTGTCCTCTCCCTCTCGCCCTGCCTCCATTTGCCAGGTTGCAGTTTCTCCCCCTAGCTGCAGTTCTGCCCCCACGTGTCCTCTCCCTCCGGCCCTGCCTCCATTTGCCAGGTTGCAGTTTCTCCCCCTAGCTTCAGTTCTCCTCCTAAGTGTCCTCTCACTCCGGTCCTGCATCCATTTGCCAGGTTGTAGTTTCTCTCCCTAGCTTCAGTTCTGCTCCCACGTTTCCTCTCCCTCCGGCCCTGCCTCCATTTGCCAGGTTGCAGCTTCTCCCTCTAGCTTCAGTTCTGCTATGACGTGTCCTCTCCCCTGTCCTGTCTCCCTTTACCAGGTTGCAGTTTCTCCCCTAGCTGCAGTTCTGCTCCCAATCCCTCCTGTCCTGCCTCCATCTGCAAGGTTGCAATTTCTCCGCCTAGCTGCAGTTCTGCTGCCACATGTCCTCTCCCTCCGGCCCTACCTCAATTTGCCAAGTTGCAGTTTCTCCCCCTAGCTTCAATTCTGCTTCCACGGGTCCACTCGCTCTGGTCCTGTTTCCATTTGCCAGGTTGCAGTTTCTCCATCTAGCTTCAGTTCTGCTCCCACGTTTCCTCTTGTTCCGGTCCTGCCTCCATTTGCCAGGTTTCAGTTTCACTCCTAGCTGCAGTTCTGCTCCCACGTGTCCTTTCGCTCCAGTCCTGCCTCCATTTGCAAGGTTGCAATTTCTCCCCCTAGCTGCAGGTCTGCTCCCATGTGTCTTCTCGCTACGGTCCTGCCGCCATTTGCCAGGTTGAAGTTTATCCCCTAACTGCAGTTCTGCTTCCATGTGGCCTCTCCCTTCGGTCCTGCCCCCATTTGCCAGGTTGCAGTTTCTCCCCTAGCTGCAGTTCTGCTCCCATGTGTCCTCTCCCTTCGGCCCTGCCACCATTTGTCAGGTTGCAGTTTCTCCCTTAGATTCACTTCTGCTCCCACGTGTCCTCCCCCTCCGGCCCTGCCTCCATTTGCCAGGATGCAGTTTCTCCCCTCGCTGCAGTTCTGCTCCCATGTGTCCTCTCCCTCTGCCACTGCCTCCATTTACCGGGTTGCAGTTTCGACCGCTACTGCAGTTCTGCTCCCATGTGTCCTCTCCCTCTGGTCCGGCCTCCCTTTTCCAGGTTGCAGTTTTTCCCGTAGCTGCAGTTCTGCTCCCACGTGTCCTCTCACTCCGGTCCTGCCTCCATTTGCTAGCTTGCAGTTTCTCCCCCTAGCTTCAGTTCTGATCCCATGTACCCTCTCCCTCCGGTCCTGCCTCCCTTTGCCGGGTTGCGGTTTCTCCCCCTTGCTCCAGTTCTGCTCCCACGTGTCCTCTCCCTCCGGTCCTGCCTCCCTTTGCCAGGCTGCAGTTTCTCCTCCTAGCTACAGTTCTGCTCCCACGTGTCCCCTCACTCTGGTCCTGCCTCCATTTGCCAGGTTGCAGTTTCTCCCCCTAGCTTCACTTCTGCTCCCACGTGTCCTCTGGCTCTGGTCCTGCCTCCCTCTGCTAGGCTGCAGTTTCTCCCCCTAGCTGCAGTTCTGCTCACACATGTCCTCTCCCTCTGGTCCTGCCTCCCTTTGCCAGGCTGCAGTTTCTCCCCCTAGCTTCAGTTTGGCTCCCACGTGTCCTCTGCCTCTGGTCCTCCCTCCATTTGCCAGGTTGTAGTTTCTCCCCCTAGCTTCAATTCTGCTCCCACGTGTCGTCTGCCTCCGGTCCTGCCTCCATTTGCCTGGTTGCAGTTTCTCCCCCTAGATTCAGTTCTGCTCCTACGTGTCCTATGTCTCCGGTCCTGCCTCCCTTTGCCAGGTTGCAGTTTCTCCCCCTAGCTTCAGTTCTCCTCCCACGTGTCCTCTGCCTCCGGTCGTGCCTCCCTTTGCCAGGCTGCAGTTTCTCCCCCTAGCTGCAGTTGTGCTCCCACGTGCCCTCTCCCTCCGGTGCTGCCTCCCTTTGCCAGGTTGCAGTTTCTCACCCTAGCTGCAGTTCTGCGCCCATGTGTCCTCTCTCCCGGTCCAGCCTCCCTTTGCCAGGCTGCCGTTTCTCCCCCTAGCTGCAGTTCTGCTCCCACGTGTCCCCTCCCTCTGGTCCTGCCTCCCTTTGCCAGGCTGCAGTTTCTCCTCCTAGCTACAGTTCTACTCCCACGTGTCCTCTCACGCCAGTCCTGACTCCATTTGCCAGGTTTCAGTTTCTCCTCTTAGCTGCATTTCTGCTCCCACGTGTCCTCTCCCTCCGGTCCTGCCCCCCTTTGCCAGGTTGCAGTTTCTCCCCCTAGCTTCAGTTCTGCTCCGACATGTCCTCTGCCTCTGGTCCTGCTTCCCTTTGCCAGGTTGCAGTTTCTCCCCCTAGCTTCAGTTCTGCTCCCACATGTCCTCTCACTCCAGTTCTGCCTCCATTTGCCAGGTTGCAGTTTCTCCCCCTAGCTGCAATTCTGCTCCCACGTGTCCTCTCCTTCTGGTCCTCCCTCCCTTTGCCAGGTTGCAGTTTCTCCCCCTAGCTTCGGTTCTGCTCCCACGTGTCCTCTGCCTCCGGTCCTGCCTCCCTTGCCAGTCTGCAGTTTCTCCCCCTAGCTGCAGTTCTGCTCCCACGTGTCCTCTCCCTCCAGTCCTGCCTCCCTTTGCCAGGCTGCAGTTTCTCCCCCTAGCTTCAGCTCTGCTCACACGTGTCGTCTGCCTCCGGTCCTGCCTCCATTTGCCAGGTTGCAGTTTCTCCCCCTAGCTTCAGTTCTGCTCCTACGTGTCCTATATCTCCGGTCCTGCCTCCCTTTGCCAGGTTGCAGTTTCTCCCCCTAGCTTCAGTTCTCCTCCCACGTGTCCTCTGCCTCCGGTCGTGCCTCCCTTTGCCAGGCTGCAGTTTCTCCCCCTAGCTGCAGTTGTGCTCCCACGTGCCCTCTCCCTCCGGTGCTGCCTCCCTTTGCCAGGTTGCAGTTTCTCCCCGTAGCTGCAGTTCTGCGCCCACGTGTCCTCTCTCCCGGTCCAGCCTCCCTTTGCCAGGCTGCCGTTTCTCCCCCTAGCTGCAGTTCTGCTCCCAGAGTCCCCTCCCTCTGGTCCTGCCTCCCTTTGCCAGGCTGCAGTTTCTCCTCCTAGCTACAGTTCTACTCCCACGTGTCCTCTCACGCCAGTCCTGACTCCATTTGCCAGGTTTCAGTTTTTCCTCTTAGCTGCATTTCTGCTCCCACGTGTCCTCTCCCTCCGGTCCTGCCTCCCTTTGCCAGGCTGCAGTTTCTCCCCCTAGCTTCAGTTTGGCTCCCACGTGTCCTGTGCCTCTGGTCCTCCCTCCATCATTTGCCAGGTTGTAGTTTCTCCCCCTAGCTTCAGTTCTGCTCCCACTTGTCGTCTGCCTCCGGTCCTGCCTCCATTTGCCTGGTTGCAGTTTCTCCCCCTAGCTTCAGTTCTGCTCCTACGTGTCCTATGTCTCCGGTCCTGCCTCCCTTTGCCAGGTTGCAGTTTCTCCCCCTAGCTTCAGTTCTCCTCCCACGTGTCCTCTGCCTCCGGTCGTGCCTCCCTTTGCCAGGCTGCAGTTTCTCCCCCTAGCTGCAGTTGTGCTCCTACGTGCCCTCTCCCTCCGGTGCTGCCTCCCTTTGCCAGGTTGCAGTTTCTCCCCCTAGCTGCAGTTCTGCACCCATGTGTCCTCTCTCCCGGTCCAGCCTCCCTTTGCCAGGCTGCCGTTTCTCCCCCTAGCTGCAGTTCTGCTCCCACGTGTCCCCTCCCTCTGGTCCTGACTCCCTTTGCCAGGCTGCAGTTTCTCCTCCTAGCTACAGTTCTGCTCCCACGTGTCCTCTCACGCCAGTCCTGACTCCATTTGCCAGGTTTCAGTTTCTCCTCTTAGCTGCATTTCTGTTCCTACGTGTCCTCTCCCTCCGGTCCTGCCTCAATTTGCCAGGTTGCAGTTTCTCACCCTAGCTTCAGTTCTGCTCCCACGTGCCCTCTCTCTCCGGTCCTGCCTCCCTTTGCCAGGTTGCAGTTTCTCCCCCTAGCTGCAATTCTGCTCCCACGTGTCCTCTCCTTCCGGTCCTCCCTCCCTTTGCCAGGTTGCAGTTTCTCCCCCTAGCTTCGGTTCTGCTCCCACGTGTCCTCTGCCTCTGGTCCTGCTTCCCTTTGCCAGGTTGCAGTTTCTCCCCCTAGCTTCAGTTCTGCTCCCACATGTCCTCTCACTCCAGTCCTGCCTCCATTTGCCAGGTTGCAGTTTCTCACCCTAGCTTCAGTTCTGCTCCCACGTGCCCTCTCTCTCCGGTCCTGCCTCCCTTTGCCAGGTTGCAGTTTCTCCCCCTAGCTGCAATTCTGCTCCCACGTGTCCTCTCCTTCCGGTCCTCCCTCCCTTTGCCAGGTTTCAGTTTCTCCCCCTAGCTTCGGTTCTGCTCCCACGTGTCCTCTGCCTCCGGTCCTGCCTCCCTTGCCAGTCTGCAGTTTCTCCCCCTAGCTGCAGTTCTGCTCCCACGTGTCCTCTCCCTCCGGTCCTGCCTCCCTTTGCCAGGCTGCAGTTTCTCCCCCCAAGCTTCAGGTCTGCTCACACGTGTCGTCTGCCTCCGGTCCTGCCTTTATTTGCCAGGTTGCAGTTTCTCCCCCTAGCTTCAGTTCTGCTCCTACGTGTCCTATGTCTCCGGTCCTGCCTCCCTTTGCCAGGTTGCAGTTTCTCCCCCTAGCTTCAGTTCTCCTCCCACGTGTCCTCTGCCTCCGGTCGTGCCTCCCTTTGCCAGGCTGCAGTTTCTCCCCCTAGCTGCAGTTGTACTCCCACGTGCCCTCTCCCTCAGGTGCTGCCTCCCTTTGCCAGGTTGCAGTTTCTCCCCGTAGCTGCAGTTCTGCGCCCACGTGTCCTCTCTCCCGGTCCAGCCTCCCTTTGCCAGGTTGCCGTTTCTCCCCCTAGCTGCAGTTCTGCTCCCAGAGTCCCCTCCCTCTGGTCCTGCCTCCCTTTGCCAGGCTGCAGTTTCTCCTCCTAGCTACAGTTCTGCTCCCACGTGTCCTCTCACGCCAGTCCTGACTCCATTTGCCAGGTTTCAGTTTCTCCTCTTAGCTGCATTTCTGCTCCCACGTGTCCTCTCCCTCCGGTCCTGCCCCCCTTTGCCAGGTTGCAGTTTCTCCCCCTAGCTTCAGTTCTGCTCCGACGTGTCCTCTGCCTCTGGTCCTGCTTCCCTTTGCCAGGTTGCAGTTTCTCCCCCTAGCTTCAGTTCTGCTCCCACATGTCCTCTCACTCCAGTCCTGCCTCCATTTGCCAGGTTGCAGTTTCTCACCCTAGCTTCAGTTCTGCTCCCACGTGCCCTCTCCCTCCGGTCCTGCCTCCCTTTGCCAGGTTGCAGTTTCTCCCCCTAGCTGCAATTCTGCTCCCACGTGTCCTCTCCTTCCGGTCCTGCCTTACTTTGCCAGGTTGCATTTTCTCCCCCTAGCTTCAGTTCTGCTCCCACGTGTCCTCTGCCTGCGGTCCTGCCTCCCTTGCCAGGCTGCAGTTTCTCCCCCTAGCTGCAGTTCTGCTCCCACGTGTCCTCTCCCTCCGGTCCTGCCTCCCTTTACCAGGCTGCAGTTTCTCCCCCTAGCTTCAGGTCTGCTCACAGGTGTCCTCTATCTCCGGTCCTGCCTCCATTTTCCAGGTTGTAGTTTCTCCCCCTAGCTTCAGTTCTGCTCCCACGTGTCTTCTGCCTCCGGCCCTGCCTACATTTGCCAGGTTGCAGTTTCTCCCCCTAGCTGTAGTTCTACTCCCACGTGTCCTCTCCCCCGGTCCTGCCTCCCTTTGCCAGGCTGCAGTTTCTCCCCCTAGCTGCAGTTCTGCTCCCACATGTCCTCTCCCTTCGGTCCTGCCTCCCTTTGCCAGGCTGCGGTTTCTCCTCCTAGCTACAGTTCTGCTACCACGTGCCTCTCACTCTAGTCCTGCCTCCATTTGACAGGTTGCAGTTTATCCTCTTAGCTGCAGTCCTGCTCCCACGTGTCCATTCCCTCCGGTCCTGCCTCCCTTAGCCAGGTTGCGGTTTTTCCTCTTAGCTGCAGTTCTGCTCCCACGTGTCCTCTCACTCCAGTCCTGCCTCCATTTGCCAGGTTGCAGTTTCTCTCGCTAGCTTCAGTTCTGCTCCTACATGTCCTCTGCCTCCGGTCCTTCCTCCCTTTGCCAGGTTGCAGTTTCCCTCCTAGCTGCAGTTCTGCTCCCACATGTCCTCTTCCTCTGGTCCTGTCTCCCTTTGCCAGGTTGCAATTTCTTCTCTTAGCTGCAGTTCTGCTCCCACGTGTCCTCTCACTCCAGTCCTGCCTCCATTTGCCAGGTTGCAGTTTCTCTCCCTAGCTTCAGTCTGCTCCGACGTGTCCTCTACCTCCAGTCCTGCCTCCATTTGCCAGGTTGCAGTTTCTCCCCCTAGCTTCAGTTCTGCTCCCACGTGTCCTCTGGCTCCGGTCCTGCCTCCCTTTGCCAGGCTGCAGTTTCTCCCCCTAGCTTCAGTTTTGCTCCCACGTGTCCTCTGCCTCCGGTCCTGCCTCCATTTACCAGGTTGTAGTTTCTCCCCCTAGCTTCAGTCTGCTCCCACGTGTCCTCTGCCTCCGGTCCTTCCTCCATTTGCCAGGTGGCAGTTTCTCCCCCTAGCTTCAGTTCTGCTCCTACGTGTTCTCTGCCTCCGGTCATGCCTCCCTTTGCCAGGCTGCAGTTTCTCCCCTAGCTGCAGTTCTGCTCTCATGTGTCCTCTCATTCCGGTCCTGCCTCCATGTGCCAGGTTGCAGTTTCTCCCCCTAGCTTCAGTTCTGCTCCCACGTGCCCTCTCCCTCCAGTTCTGCCTCCCTTTGCCAGGTTGCAGTTTCTCCCCCTACCTGCAGTTCTGCTCCCACGTGTCCTCTCCCTCCGGTCCTGCCTCCCTTTGCCAGGTTGCAGTTTCTCCCCCTAGCTTCAATTCTGCTCCCACGTGTCCTCTACCTCTGGTCCTGCCTCCCTTTGCCAGGCTGCAGTTTCTCCCCCTAGCTGCAGTTCTGCTCCCATGTGTCCTCTCCCTCCGGTCCTGCCTCCCTTTGCCAGGCTGCAGTTTCTACCCCTAGCTTCAGTTCTGCTCCCACGAGTCCTCTACTTCCGGTCCTGCCTCCATTTGCCAGGTTGCAGTTTCTCCCCTAGCCTCAGTTCTGCTCCCACGTGTCTTCTGCCTCCGGTCCTGCCTCCATTTGCCAGGTTGCAGTTTCCCACCCTAGCTGCAGTTCTGCTCCCTTGTGTCCTCTCCCTTCGGTCCTGCCTCCCTTTGCCAGGCTGCAGTTTCTCCTCCTAGCTACAGTTCTGCTCCCACGTGCCTCTCACTCCATTCCTGCCTCCATTTGCCAGGTTGCAGTTTCTCCTCTTAGCTGCAGTCCTGCTCCCACGCGTCCCCTCCCTCCGGTCCTGCCTCCCTTTGCCAGGTTGCAGTTTCTCCTCTTAGCTGCAGTTCTGCTCCCACGTGTCCTCTCACTAAAGTCCTGCAACCTGGCTAAGGGAGGCAGGACCGGAGGGAATGGACACGTGGGAGCAGGACTGCAGCTAAGAGGATAAACTGCAACCTGTAAAATGGAGGCAGGACTAGAGTTAGAGGCACGTGGTAGCAGAACTGTGGCTAGGAGTAGAAACCGCAGCCTGGCAAAGGGAGGCAGGACCGAAGGGAGAGGACATGGTGGAGCAGAACTGCAGCTAAGGGGAGAAACTGCTGCCTGGCAAAGGTAGGCAGGACCAGAGGCAGAGGACACGTGGGAGCAGAACTAAAGCTAGGGGGAGAAACTGCAACCTGGCAAATGGAGGCAGGACTTTAGTGAGAGGACACTTGGGAGCAGAACTGCAGCTAAGAGGAGAAACTGCAACCTGGCAAAGTGAGGCAGGACCGGAGGGAGAGGACGCGTGGGAGCAGGACTGAAGCTAAGAGGAGAAACTGCAACCTGGCAAATAGAGGCAGAATGGAGTGAGAGGCACGTGGGAGCAGAACTGTAGCTAGGAGGAGAAACTGCAGCCTGGCAAAGGGAGGCAGGACCGAAGGGAGAGGACACATGGGAGCAGAACTGCAGCTAGGGTGGGAAACTGCAACCTGGCAAATGGAGGCAGGACCGGAGGCAGAAGACACTTGGGAGCAGAACTGAAGCTAGGGGAGAAACTGCAACCTGGCAAATGGAGGCAGGACCGGAAGTAGAGGACTTGTGGGAGCAGAACTGATGCTAGGGGTAGAAACTGCAGCCTGCAAAGGGAGGCAGGACCAGAGGGAGAGGACACATGAGAGCAGAACTGCAGCTAGAGGGAGAAACTGCAGCCTGGCAAAGGGAGGCAGGACCGGAGGTAGAGGACACGTGGGAGCAAAATTGAAGCTAGGGGGAGAAACTGCAACCTGGCAAAGGGAGGCAGGACCGGAGGGAGAGGACACGTGGGAGCAGAACTGCAGGTAGGGGGAGAAACTGCAACCTGGCAAAGGGAGGCAGAACTGGAGGGAGAGGGCACGTGGGAGCAGAACTGAAGCTAGGGGGAGAAACTGCAACCTGGCACATGGAGACAGGACCGGAATGAGAGGACACATGAGAGCAGAACTGCAGCTAGGGGAGAAACTGCAGCCTGGCAAAGGGAGGCATGACTGGAGGCAGAGAACACGTAGGAGCAGAACTGAAGCTAGGGGGAGAAACTGCCACCTGGCAAATGGAGGCAGGACCGGAGGCAGAGGACACGTGGGAGCAGACTGAAGCTAGGGGGAGAAACTACAACCTGGCAAATGGAGGCAGGACCGGAGGCAGAGGACACGTGGGAGCAGAACTGAAGCTAGAACAAAAGCAGTTTCTCCCCCTAGCTGTAGTTCTGCTCCCACGTGTCCTCTCCCCCGGTCCTGCCTCCCTTTGCCAGGCTGCAGTTTCTCCCTCTAGCTGCAGTTCTGCTCCCACATGTCCTCTCCCTTCGGTCCTGCCTCCCTTTGCCAGGCTGTGGTTTCTCCTCCTAGCTACAGTTCTGCTACCACGTGCCTCTCACTCTAGTCCTGCCTCCATTTGACAGGTTGCAGTTTATCCTCTTAGCTTCAGTCCTGCTCCCACGTGTCCATTCCCTCCAGTCCTGCCTCCCTTAGCCAGGTTGCAGTTTTTACTCTTAGCTGCAGTTCTGCTCCCAAGTGTCCTCTCACTCCAGTCCTGCCTCCATTTGCCAGGTTGCAGTTTCTCCCGCTATCTTCAGTTCTGCTCCTACATGTCCTCTGCCTCCGGTCCTTCCTCCCTTTGCCAGGTTGCAGTTTCTCTCCTAGCTGCAGTTCTGCTCCCACATGTCCTCGCCCTCTGGTCCTGTCTCCCTTTGCCAGGTTGCAATTTCTTCTCTTAGCTGCAGCTCTGCTCCCACGTGTCCTCTCACTCCAGTCCTGCCTCCCTTTGCCAGGTTACAGTTTCTCTCCCTAGCTTCAGTCTGCTCCGACGTGTCCTCTACCTCTGGTCCTGCCTCCATTTGCCAGGTTGCAGTTTCTCCCCCTAGCTTCAGTTCTGCTCCCACGTGTCCTCTGGCTCCGGTCCTGCCTCCCTTTGCCAGGCTGCAGTTTCCCCCCCCTAGCTTCAGTTCTGCTCCCACGTGTCCTCTGCCTCCGGTCCTGCCTCCATTTGCCAGGTTGTAGTTTCTCCCCCTAGCTTCAGTCTGCTCCCACGTGTCCTCTGCCTCCGGTCCTGCCTCCATTTGCCAGGTGGCAGTTTCTCCCCCTAGCTTCAGTTCTGCTCCTACGTGTTCTCTGCCTCCGGTCATGCCTCAGTTTGCCAGGCTGCAGTTTCTCCCCTAGCTGCAGTTCTGCTCTCATGTGTCCTCTCATTCCGGTCCTGCCTCCATGTGCCAGGTTGCAGTTTCTCCCCCTAGCTTCAGTTCTGCTCCCACGTGCCCTCTCCCTCCAGTTCTGCCTCCCTTTGCCAGGTTGCAGTTTCTCCCCCTACCTGCAGTTCTGCTCCCACGTGTCCTCTCCCTCCGGTCCTGCCACCCTTTGCCAGGTTGCAGTTTCTCCCCCTAGCTTCAATTCTGCTCCGACGTGTCCTCTACCTCCGGTCCTGACTCCCTTTGCCAGGCTGCAGTTTCTCCCCCTAGCTGCAGTTCTGCTCCCATGTGTCCTCTCCCTCCGGTCCTGCCTCCCTTTGCCAGGCTGCAGTTTCTACCACTAGCTTCAGTTCTGCTCCCATGAGTCCTCTACTTCCGGCCCTGCCTCCATTTGCCAGGTTGCAGTTTCTCCCCTAGCTTCAGTTCTACTCCCACGTGTCTTCTGCCTCCGGTCCTGCCTCCATTTGCCAGGTTGCAGTTTCCCACCGTAGCTGCAGTTCTGCTCCCATGTGTCCTCTCCCTTCGGTCCTGCCTCCCTTTGCCAGGCTGCAGTTTCTCCTCCTAGCTACAGTTCTGCTCCAACGTGCCTCTCACTCCATTCCTGCCTCCATTTGCCAGGTTGCAGTTTCTCCTCTTTGCTGCAGTCCTGCTCCCACGCGTCCTCTCCCTCCGGTCCTGCCTCCCTTTGCCAGGTTACAGTTTCTCCTCTTAGCTGCAGTTCTGCTCCCACGTGTCCTCTCACTAAAGTCCTGCCTCCATTTGCCAGGTTGCAGTTTCTCCCCCTAGCTTTAGTTCTGCTCCCACGTGTCCTCTGCCTCCGGTCCTGCCTCCCTTTGCCAGGTTGCAGTTGCTCCCCCTAGCTGCAGTTCTGCTCCCACATGTCCTCTCCCTCTGGTCCTGCCTCCCTTTGCCAGGTTGCAATTTCTTCTCTTAGCTGCAGTTCTGCTCCCACGTGTCCTCTCACTCCAGTCCTGCCTCCCTTTGCCAGGCTGCAGTTTCCCCCTAGCTTCAGTTCTGCTCCCACGTGTCCTCTGTCTCCGGTCCTGCCTCCATTTGCCAGGTTGTAGTTTCTCCCCCTAGCTTCAGTCTGCTCCCACGTGTCCTCTGCCTCCGGTCCTGCCTCCATTTGCCAGGTGGCAGTTTCTCCCCCTACCTGCAGTTCTGCTCCCACGTGTCCTCTCCCTCCGGTCCTGCCTCCCTTTGCCAGGCTGCAGTTTCTCCCTCTAGCTGCAGTTCTGCTCCCATGTGTCCTCTCCCTCTGGTCCTGCCTCCCTTTGCCAGGCTGCAGTTTCTACCCCTAGCATCAGTTCTGCTCCCACGAGTCCTGTACTTCCGGTCCTGCCTCCATGTGCCAGGTTGCAGTTTCTCCCCCTAGCTTCAGTTCTGCTCCCACATGCCCTCTCCCTCCAGTTCTGCCTCCCTTTGCCAGGTTGCAGTTTCTCCCCCTACCTGCAGTTCTGCTCCCACGTGTCCTCTCCCTCCGGTCCTGCCTCCCTTTGCCAGGTTGCAGTTTCTCCCCCTAGCTTCAATTCTGCTCCCACGTGTCCGCTACCTCCGGTCCTGCCTCCCTTTGCCAGGCTGCAGTTGCTCCCTCTAGCTGCAGTTCTGCTCCCATGTGTCCTCTCCCTCTGGTCCTGCCTCCCTTTGCCAGGCTGCAGTTTCTACCCCTAGCATCAGTTCTGCTCCCACGAGTCCTCTACTTCCGGTCCTGTCTCCATTTGCCAGGTTGCAGTTTCTCCCCTAGCTTCAGTTCTGCGCCCAAGTGTCTTCTGTTCCGGTCCTGCCTCCATTTGCCAGGTTGCAGTTTCCCACCCTAGCAGCAGTTCTGCTCCCATGTGTCCTCTCAGTTCGGTCCTGCCTCCCTTTGCCAGGCTGCAGTTTCTCCTCCTAGCTACAGTTCTGCTCCCACGTGCCTCTCACTCCATTCTGCCTCCATTTGCCAGGTACAGTTTCTCCTCTTAGCTGCAGTCCTGCTCCCACGCGTCCTCTCCCTCCGGTCCTGCCTCCCTTTGCCAGGTTGCAGTTTCTCCTCTTAGCTGCAGTTCTGCTCCCACGTGTCCTCTCACTAAAGTCCTGCCTCCATTTGCCAGGTTGCAGTTTCTCCCCCTAGCTTTAGTTCTGCTCCCACGTGTCCTCTGCCTCCGGTCCTGCCTCCCTTTGCCAGGCTGCAGTTTCCCCCCCTAGCTGCTGTTCTGCTCCCACATGTCCTCTCCCTTCGGTCCTGCCTCCCTTTGTCAGGCTGCGGTTTCTCCTCCTAGCTACAGTTCCGCTACCACGTGCCTCTCACTCTAGTCCTGCCTCCATTTGACAGGTTGCAGTTTATCCTCTTTACTGCAGTCCTGCTCCCACGTGTCCATTCCCTCCGGTCCTTCCTCCCTTAGCCAGGTTACAGTTTTTCCTCTTAGCTGCAGTTCTGCTCCCACATGTCCTCTCACTCCAGTCCTGCCTCCATTTGCCAGGTTGCAGTTTCTCCCGCTAGCTTCAGTTCTGCTCCTACATGTCCTCTGCCTCCGGTCCTTCCTCCCTTTGCCAGGTTGCATTTTCTCTCCTAGCTGCAGTTCTGCTCCCACATGTCCTCTCCCTCTGGTCCTGTCTCCCTTTGCCAGGTTGCAATGTCTTCTCTTAGCTGCAGTTCTGCTCCCACGTGTCCTCTCACTCCAGTCCTGCCTCCATTTGCCAGGTTGCAGTTTCTCCCCCTAGCTTCAGTCTGCTCCGACGTGTCCTCTACCTCCGGTCCTGCCTCCATTTGCCAGGTTGCAGTTTCTCCCCCTAGCTTCAGTTCTGCTCCCAAGTGTCCTCTGGCTCCGGTCCTGCCTCCCTTTGCCAGGCTGCAGTTTCCCCCCCTAGCTTCAGTTCTGCTCCCACGTGTCCTCTGCCTACGGTCCTGCCTCCATTTGCCAGGTTGTAGTTTCTCCCCCTAGCTTCAGTCTGCTCCCACGTGTCCTCTGCCTCCGGTCCTGCCTCCATTTGCCAGGTGGCAGTTTCTCCCCCTACCTGCAGTTCTGCTCCCACGTGTCCTCTCCCTCCGGTCCTGCCTCCCTTTGCCAGGTTGCAGTTTCTCCCCCTAGCTTCAATTCTGCTCCCACGTGTCCTCTACCTCTGGTCCTGCTTCCCTTTGCCAGGCTGCAGTTTCTCCCCCTAGCTGCAGTTCTGCTCCCATGTGTCCTCTCCCTCCGATCCTGCCTCCCTTTGCCAGGCTGCAGTTTCTACCCCTAGCTTCAGTTCTGCTCCCACGAGTCCTCTACTTCCGGTCCTGCCTCCATTTGCCAGGTTGCAGTTTCTCCCCTAGCCTCAGTTCTGCTCCCACGTGTCTTCTGCCTCCGGTCCTGCCTCCATTTGCCAGGTTGCAGTTTCCCACCCTAGCTGCAGTTCTGCTCCCTTGTGTCCTCTCCCTTCGGTCCTGCCTCCCTTTGCCAGGCTGCAGTTTCTCCTCCTAGCTACAGTTCTGCTCCCACGTGCCTCTCACTCCATTCCTGCCTCCATTTGCCAGGTTGCAGTTTCTCCTCTTAGCTGCAGTCCTGCTCCCACGCGTCCCCTCCCTCCGGTCCTGCCTCCCTTTGCCAGGTTGCAGTTTCTCCTCTTAGCTGCAGTTCTGCTCCCACGTGTCCTCTCACTAAAGTCCTGCAACCTGGCTAAGGGAGGCAGGACCGGAGGGAATGGACACGTGGGAGCAGGACTGCAGCTAAGAGGATAAACTGCAACCTGTAAAATGGAGGCAGGACTAGAGTTAGAGGCACGTGGTAGCAGAACTGTGGCTAGGAGTAGAAACCGCAGCCTGGCAAAGGGAGGCAGGACCGAAGGGAGAGGACATGTGGGAGCAGAACTGCAGCTAAGGGGAGAAACTGCTGCCTGGCAAAGGTAGGCAGGACCAGAGGCAGCGGACACGTGGGAGCAGAACTAAAGCTAGGGGGAGAAACTGCAACCTGGCAAATGGAGGCAGGACTTTAGTGAGAGGACACTTGGGAGCAGAACTGCAGCTAAGAGGAGAAACTGCAACCTGGCAAAGTGAGGCAGGACCGGAGGGAGAGGACGCGTGGGAGCAGGACTGAAGCTAAGAGGAGAAACTGCAACCTGGCAAATAGAGGCAGAATGGAGTGAGAGGCACGTGGGAGCAGAACTGTAGCTAGGAGGAGAAACTGCAGCCTGGCAAAGGGAGGCAGGACCGAAGGGAGAGGACACATGGGAGCAGAACTGCAGCTAGGGTGGGAAACTGCAACCTGGCAAATGGAGGCAGGACCGGAGGCAGAAGACACTTGGGAGCAGAACTGAAGCTAGGGGAGAAACTGTCCCCTGGCAAATGGAGGCAGGACCGGAAGTAGAGGACTTGTGGGAGCAGAACTGATGCTAGGGGTAGAAACTGCAGCCTGGCAAAGGGAGGCAGGACCAGAGGGAGAGGACACATGAGAGCAGAACTGCAGCTAGAGGGAGAAACTGCAGCCTGGCAAAGGGAGGCAGGACCGGAGGTAGAGGACACGTGGGAGCAAAATTGAAGCTAGGGGGAGAAACTGCAACCTGGCAAAGGGAGGCAGGACCGGAGGGAGAGGACACGTGGGAGCAGAACTGCAGGTAGGGGGAGAAACTGCAACCTGGCAAAGGGAGGCAGAACTGGAGGGAGAGGGCACGTGGGAGCAGAACTGAAGCTAGGGGGAGAAACTGCAACCTTGCACATGGAGACAGGACCGGAATGAGAGGACACATGAGAGCAGAACTGCAGCTAGGGGAGAAACTGCAGCCTGGCAAAGGGAGGCATGACTGGAGGCAGAGAACACGTAGGAGCAGAACTGAAGCTAGGGGGAGAAACTGCCACCTGGCAAATGGAGGCAGGACCGGAGGCAGAGGACACGTGGGAGCAGACTGAAGCTAGGGGGAGAAACTACAACCTGGCAAATGGAGGCAGGACCGGAGGCAGAGGACACGTGGCAGCAGAACTGAAGCTAGAACAAAAGCAGTTTCTCCCCCTAGCTGTAGTTCTGCTCCCACGTGTCCTCTCCCCCGGTCCTGCCTCCCTTTGCCAGGCTGCAGTTTCTCCCTCTAGCTGCAGTTCTGCTCCCACATGTCCTCTCCCTTCGGTCCTGCCTCCCTTTGCCAGGCTGTGGTTTCTCCTCCTAGCTACAGTTCTGCTACCACGTGCCTCTCACTCTAGTCCTGCCTCCATTTGACAGGTTGCAGTTTATCCTCTTAGCTTCAGTCCTGCTCCCACGTGTCCATTCCCTCCAGTCCTGCCTCCCTTAGCCCGGTTGCAGTTTTTCCTCTTAGCTGCAGTTCTGCTCCCAAGTGTCCTCTCACTCCAGTCCTGCCTCCATTTGCCAGGTTGCAGTTTCTCCCGCTATCTTCAGTTCTGCTCCTACATGTCCTCTGCCTCCGGTCCTTCCTCCCTTTGCCAGGTTGCAGTTTCTCTCCTAGCTGCAGTTCTGCTCCCACATGTCCTCGCCCTCTGGTCCTGTCTCCCTTTGCCAGGTTGCAATTTCTTCTCTTAGCTGCAGCTAAGCTCCCACGTGTCCTCTCACTCCAGTCCTGCCTCCCTTTGCCAGGTTGCAGTTTCTCTCCCTAGCTTCAGTCTGCTCCGACGTGTCCTCTACCTCCGGTCCTGCATCCATTTGCCAGGTTGCAGTTTCTCCCCCTAGCTTCAGTTCTGCTCCCACATGTCCTCTGGCTCCGGTCCTGCCTCCCTTTGCCAGGCTGCAGTTTCCCCCCCCTAGCTTCAGTTCTGCTCCCACGTGTCCTCTGCCTCCGGTCCTGCCTCCATTTGCCAGGTTGTAGTTTCTCCCCCTAGCTTCAGTTCTCCTCCCACGTGTCCTCTGCCTCCGGTCGTGCCTCCCTTTGCCAGGCTGCAGTTTCTCCCCCTAGCTGCAGTTCTGCGCCCATGTGTCCTCTCTCCCGGTCCAGCCTCCCTTTGCCAGGCTGCCGTTTCTCCCCCTAGCTGCAGTTCTGCTCCCACGTGTCCCCTCCCACTGGTCCTGCCTCCCTTTGCCAGGCTGCAGTTTCTCCTCCTAGCTACAGTTCTACTCCCACGTGTCCTCTCACGCCAGTCCTGACTCCATTTGCCAGGTTTCAGTTTCTCCTCTTAGCTGCATTTCTGCTCCCACGTGTCCTCTCCCTCCGGTCCTGCCCCCCTTTGCCAGGTTGCAGTTTCTCCCCCTAGCTTCAGTTCTGCTCCGACATGTCCTCTGCCTCTGGTCCTGCTTCCCTTTGCCAGGTTGCAGTTTCTCCCCCTAGCTTCAGTTCTGCTCCCACATGTCCTCTCACTCCAGTTCTGCCTCCATTTGCCAGGTTGCAGTTTCTCCCCCTAGCTGCAATTCTGCTCCCACGTGTCCTCTCCTTCTGGTCCTCCCTCCCTTTGCCAGGTTGCAGTTTCTCCCCCTAGCTTCGGTTCTGCTCCCACGTGTCCTCTGCCTCCGGTCCTGCCTCCCTTGCCAGTCTGCAGTTTCTCCCCCTAGCTGCAGTTCTGCTCCCACGTGTCCTCTCCCTCCAGTCCTGCCTCCCTTTGCCAGGCTGCAGTTTCTCCCCCTAGCTTCAGCTCTGCTCACACGTGTCGTCTGCCTCCGGTCCTGCCTCCATTTGCCAGGTTGCAGTTTCTCCCCCTAGCTTCAGTTCTGCTCCTACGTGTCCTATGTCTCCGGTCCTGCCTCCCTTTGCCAGGTTGCAGTTTCTCCCCCTAGCTTCAGTTCTCCTCCCACGTGTCCTCTGCCTCCGGTCGTGCCTCCCTTTGCCAGGCTGCAGTTTCTCCCCCTAGCTGCAGTTGTGCTCCCACGTGCCCTCTCCCTCCGGTGCTGCCTCCCTTTGCCAGGTTGCAGTTTCTCCCCGTAGCTGCAGTTCTGCGCCCACGTGTCCTCTCTCCCGGTCCAGCCTCCCTTTGCCAGGCTGCCGTTTCTCCCCCTAGCTGCAGTTCTGCTCCCAGAGTCCCCTCCCTCTGGTCCTGCCTCCCTTTGCCAGGCTGCAGTTTCTCCTCCTAGCTACAGTTCTACTCCCACGTGTCCTCTCACGCCAGTCCTGACTCCATTTGCCAGGTTTCAGTTTTTCCTCTTAGCTGCATTTCTGCTCCCACGTGTCCTCTCCCTCCGGTCCTGCCTCCCTTTGCCAGGCTGCAGTTTCTCCCCCTAGCTTCAGTTTGGCTCCCACGTGTCCTGTGCCTCTGGTCCTCCCTCCATCATTTGCCAGGTTGTAGTTTCTCCCCCTAGCTTCAGTTCTGCTCCCACTTGTCGTCTGCCTCCGGTCCTGCCTCCATTTGCCTGGTTGCAGTTTCTCCCCCTAGCTTCAGTTCTGCTCCTACGTGTCCTATGTCTCCGGTCCTGCCTCCCTTTGCCAGGTTGCAGTTTCTCCCCCTAGCTTCAGTTCTCCTCCCACGTGTCCTCTGCCTCCGGTCGTGCCTCCCTTTGCCAGGCTGCAGTTTCTCCCCCTAGCTGCAGTTGTGCTCCCACGTGCCCTCTCCCTCCGGTGCTGCCTCCCTTTGCCAGGTTGCAGTTTCTCCCCCAGCTGCAGTTCTGCACCCATGTGTCCTCTCTCCCGGTCCAGCCTCCCTTTGCCAGGCTGCCGTTTCTCCCCCTAGCTGCAGTTCTGCTCCCACATGTCCCCTCCCTCTGGTCCTGACTCCCTTTGCCAGGCTGCAGTTTCTCCTCCTAGCTACAGTTCTGCTCCCACGTGTCCTCTCACGCCAGTCCTGACTCCATTTGCCAGGTTTCAGTTTCTCCTCTTAGCTGCATTTCTGTTCCTACGTGTCCTCTCCCTCCGGTCCTGCCTCAATTTGCCAGGTTGCAGTTTCTCACCCTAGCTTCAGTTCTGCTCCCACATGCCCTCTCTCTCCGGTACTGCCTCCCTTTGCCAGGTTGCAGTTTCTCCCCCTAGCTGCAATTCTGCTCCCACGTGTCCTCTCCTTCCGGTCCTCCCTCCCTTTGCCAGGTTGCAGTTTCTCCCCCTAGCTTCGGTTCTGCTCCCACGTGTCCTCTGCCTCTGGTCCTGCTTCCCTTTGCCAGGTTGCAGTTTCTCCCCCTAGCTTCAGTTCTGCTCCCACATGTCCTCTCACTCCAGTCCAGCCTCCATTTGCCAGGTTGCAGTTTCTCACCCTAGCTTCAGTTCTGCTCCCACGTGCCCTCTCTCTCCGGTCCTGCCTCCCTTTGCCAGGTTGCAGTTTCTCCCCCTAGCTGCAATTCTGCTCCCACGTGTCCTCTCCTTCCGGTCCTCCCTCCCTTTGCCAGGTTGCAGTTTCTCCCCCTAGCTTCGGTTCTGCTCCCACGTGTCCTCTGCCTCCGGTCCTGCCTCCCTTGCCAGTCTGCAGTTTCTCCCCCTAGCTGCAGTTCTGCTCCCACGTGTCCTCTCCCTCCAGTCCTGCCTCCCTTTGCCAGGCTGCAGTTTCTCCCCCCAAGCTTCAGGTCTGCTCACACGTGTCGTCTGCCTCCGGTCCTGCCTTTATTTGCCAGGTTGCAGTTTCTCCCCCTAGCTTCAGTTCTGCTCCTACGTGTCCTATGTCTCCGGTCCTGCCTCCCTTTGCCAGGTTGCAGTTTCTCCCCCTAGCTTCAGTTCTCCTCCCACGTGTCCTCTGCCTCCGGTCCTGCCTCCCTTTGCCAGGCTGCAGTTTCTCCCCCTAGCTGCAGTTGTACTCCCACGTGCCCTCTCCCTCAGGTGCTGCCTCCCTTTGCCAGGTTGCAGTTTCTCCCCGTAGATGCAGTTCTGCGCCCACGTGTCCTCTCTCCCGGTCCAGCCTCCCTTTGCCAGGTTGCCGTTTCTCCCCCTAGCTGCAGTTCTGCTCCCAGAGTCCCCTCCCTCTGGTCCTGCCTCCCTTTGCCAGGCTGCAGTTTCTCCTCCTAGCTACAGTTCTGCTCCCACGTGTCCTCTCACGCCAGTCCTGACTCCATTTGCCAGGTTTCAGTTTCTCCTCTTAGCTGCATTTCTGCTCCCACGTGTCCTCTCCATCCGGTCCTGCCCCCCTTTGCCAGGTTGCAGTTTCTCCCCCTAGCTTCAGTTCTGCTCCGACGTGTCCTCTGCCTCTGGTCCTGCTTCCCTTTGCCAGGTTGCAGTTTCTCCCCCTAGCTTCAGTTCTGCTCCCACATGTCCTCTCACTCCAGTCCTGCCTCCATTTGCCAGGTTGCAGTTTCTCACCCTAGCTTCAGTTCTGCTCCCACGTGCCCTCTCCCTCCGGTCCTGCCTCCCTTTGCCAGGTTGCAGTTTCTCCCCCTAGCTGCAATTCTGCTCCCACGTGTCCTCTCCTTCCGGTCCTGCCTTACTTTGCCAGGTTGCATTTTCTCCCCCTAGCTTCAGTTCTGCTCCCACGTGTCCTCTGCCTGCGGTCCTGCCTCCCTTGCCAGGCTGCAGTTTCTCCCCCTAGCTGCAGTTCTGCTCCCACGTGTCCTCTCCCTCCGGTCCTGCCTCCCTTTGCCAGGCTGCAGTTTCTCCCCCTAGCTTCAGGTCTGCTCACAGGTGTCCTCTACCTCCGGTCCTGCCTCCATTTTCCAGGTTGTAGTTTCTCCCCCTAGCTTCAGTTCTGCTCCCACGTGTCTTCTGCCTCCGGCCCTGCCTACATTTGCCAGGTTGCAGTTTCTCCCCCTAGCTGTAGTTCTACTCCCACGTGTCCTCTCCCCCGGTCCTGCCTCCCTTTGCCAGGCTGCAGTTTCTCCCCCTAGCTGCAGTTCTGCTCCCACATGTCCTCTCCCTTCGGTCCTGCCTCCCTTTGCCAGGCTGCGGTTTCTCCTTCTAGCTACAGTTCTGCTACCACGTGCCTCTCACTCTAGTCCTGACTCCATTTGACAGGTTGCAGTTTATCCTCTTAGCTGCAGTCCTGCTCCCACGTGTCCATTCCCTCCGGTCCTGCCTCCCTTAGCCAGGTTGCAGTTTTTCCTCTTAGCTGCAGTTCTGCTCCCACGTGTCCTCTCACTCCAGTCCTGCCTCCATTTGCCAGGTTGCAGTTTCTCTCGCTAGCTTCAGTTCTGCTCCTACATATCCTCTGCCTCCGGTCCTTCCTCCCTTTGCCAGGTTGCAGTTTCCCTCCTAGCTGCAGTTCTGCTCCCACATGTCCTCTTCCTCTGGTCCTGTCTCCCTTTGCCAGGTTGCAATTTCTTCTCTTAGCTGCAGTTCTGCTCCCACGTGTCCTCTCACTCCAGTCCTGCCTCCATTTGCCAGGTTGCAGTTTCTCTCCCTAGCTTCAGTCTGCTCCGAAGTGTCCTCTACCTCCAGTCCTGCCTCCATTTGCCAGGTTGCAGTTTCTCCCCCTAGCTTCAGTTCTGCTCCCACGTGTCCTCTGGCTCCGGTCCTGCCTCCCTTTGCCAGGCTGCAGTTTCTCCCCCTAGCTTCAGTTTTGCTCCCACGTGTCCTCTGCCTCCGGTCCTGCCTCCATTTACCAGGTTGTAGTTTCTCCCCCTAGCTTCAGTCTGCTCCCACGTGTCCTCTGCCTCCGGTCCTTCCTCCATTTGCCAGGTGGCAGTTTCTCCCCCTAGCTTCAGTTCTGCTCCTACGTGTTCTCTGCCTCCGGTCATGCCTCCCTTTGCCAGGCTGCAGTTTCTCCCCTAGCTGCAGTTCTGCTCTCATGTGTCCTCTCATTCCGGTCCTGCCTCCATGTGCCAGGTTGCAGTTTCTCCCCATAGCTTCAGTTCTGCTCCCACGTGCCCTCTCCCTCCAGTTCTGCCTCCCTTTGCCAGGTTGCAGTTTCTCCCCCTACCTGCAGTTCTGCTCCCACGTGTCCTCTCCCTCCGGTCCTGCCTCCCTTTGCCAGGTTGCAGTTTCTCCCCCTAGCTTCAATTCTGCTCCCACGTGTCCTCTACCTCTGGTCCTGCCTCCCTTTGCCAGGCTGCAGTTTCTCCCCCTAGCTGCAGTTCTGCTCCCATGTGTCCTCTCCCTCCGGTCCTGCCTCCCTTTGCCAGGCTGCAGTTTCTACCCCTAGCTTCAGTTCTGCTCCCACGAGTCCTCTACTTCCGGTCCTGCCTCCATTTGCCAGGTTGCAGTTTCTCCCCTAGCCTCAGTTCTGCTCCCACGTGTCTTCTGCCTCCGTTCCTGCCTCCATTTGCCAGGTTGCAGTTTCCCACCCTAGCTGCAGTTCTGCTCCCTTGTGTCCTCTCCCTTCGGTCCTGCCTCCCTTTGCCAGGCTGCAGTTTCTCCTCCTAGCTACAGTTCTGCTCCCACGTGCCTCTCACTCCATTCCTGCCTCCATTTGCCAGGTTGCAGTTTCTCCTCTTAGCTGCAGTCCTGCTCCCACGCGTCCCCTCCCTCCGGTCCTGCCTCCCTTTGACAGGTTGCAGTTTCTCCTCTTAGCTGCAGTTCTGCTCCCACGTGTCCTCTCACTAAAGTCCTGCAACCTGGCTAAGGGAGGCAGGACCGGAGGGAATGGACACGTGGGAGCAGGACTGCAGCTAAGAGGATAAACTGCAACCTGTAAAATGGAGGCAGGACTAGAGTTAGAGGCACGTGGTAGCAGAACTGTGGCTAGGAGTAGAAACCGCAGCCTGGCAAAGGGAGGCAGGACCGAAGGGAGAGGACATGGTGGAGCAGAACTGCAGCTAAGGGGAGAAACTGCTGCCTGGCAAAGGTAGGCAGGACCAGAGGCAGAGGACACGTGGGAGCAGAACTAAAGCTAGGGGGAGAAACTGCAACCTGGCAAATGGAGGCAGGACTTTAGTGAGAGGACACTTGGGAGCAGAACTGCAGCTAAGAGGAGAAACTGCAACCTGGCAAAGTGAGGCAGGACCGGAGGGAGAGGACGCGTGGG
The DNA here is from genome assembly GCF_040938575.1 of Ambystoma mexicanum. NCBI lineage: Eukaryota > Metazoa > Chordata > Amphibia > Caudata > Ambystomatidae > Ambystoma > Ambystoma mexicanum. The sequence continues at coordinate 34,008,854 of NC_090934.1, forward strand.
AGCAGGACTGAAGCTAAGAGGAGAAACTGCAACCTGGCAAATAGAGGCAGAATGGAGTGAGAGGCACGTGGGAGCAGAACTGTAGCTAGGAGGAGAAACTGCAACCTGGCAAATGGAGGCAGGACCGGAAGTAGAGGACTTGTGGGAGCAGAACTGATGCTAGGGGTAGAAACTGCAGCCTGGCAAAGGGAGGCAGGACCAGACGGAGAGGACACATGAGAGCAGAACTGCAGCTAGAGGGAGAAACTGCAGCCTGGCAAAGGGAGGCAGGACCGGAGGTAGAGGACACGTGGGAGCAAAATTGAAGCTAGGGGGAGAAACTGCAACCTGGCAAAGGGAGGCAGGACCGGAGGGAGAGGACACGTGGGAGCAGAACTGCAGGTAGGGGGAGAAACTGCAACCTGGCAAAGGGAGGCAGAACTGGAGGGAGAGGGCACGTGGGAGCAGAACTGAAGCTAGGGGGAGAAACTGCAACCTGGCACATGGAGACAGGACCGGAATGAGAGGACACATGAGAGCAGAACTGCAGCTAGGGGAGAAACTGCAGCCTGGCAAAGGGAGGCATGACTGGAGGCAGAGAACACGTAGGAGCAGAACTGAAGCTAGGGGGAGAAACTGCCACCTGGCAAATGGAGGCAGGACCGGAGGCAGAGGACACGTGGGAGCAGACTGAAGCTAGGGGGAGAAACTACAACCTGGCAAATGGAGGCAGGACCGGAGGCAGAGGACACGTGGGAGCAGAACTGAAGCTAGAACAAAAGCAGTTTCTCCCCCTAGCTGTAGTTCTGCTCCCACGTGTCCTCTCCCCCGGTCCTGCCTCCCTTTGCCAGGCTGCAGTTTCTCCCTCTAGCTGCAGTTCTGCTCCCACATGTCCTCTCCCTTCGGTCCTGCCTCCCTTTGCCAGGCTGTGGTTTCTCCTCCTAGCTACAGTTCTGCTACCACGTGCCTCTCACTCTAGTCCTGCCTCCATTTGACAGGTTGCAGTTTATCCTCTTAGCTTCAGTCCTGCTCCCACGTGTCCATTCCCTCCAGTCCTGCCTCCCTTAGCCAGGTTGCAGTTTTTCCTCTTAGCTGCAGTTCTGCTCCCAAGTGTCCTCTCACTCCAGTCCTGCCTCCATTTGCCAGGTTGCAGTTTCTCCCGCTATCTTCAGTTCTGCTCCTACATGTCCTCTGCCTCCGGTCCTTCCTCCCTTTGCCAGGTTGCAGTTTCTCTCCTAGCTGCAGTTCTGCTCCCACATGTCCTCGCCCTCTGGTCCTGTCTCCCTTTGCCAGGTTGCAATTTCTTCTCTTAGCTGCAGCTCTGCTCCCACGTGTCCTCTCACTCCAGTCCTGCCTCACTTTGCCAGGTTACAGTTTCTCTCCCTAGCTTCAGTCTGCTCCGACGTGTCCTCTACCTCTGGTCCTGCCTCCATTTGCCAGGTTGCAGTTTCTCCCCCTAGCTTCAGTTCTGCTCCCACATGTCCTCTGGCTCCGGTCCTGCCTCCCTTTGCCAGGCTGCAGTTTCCCCCCCCTAGCTTCAGTTCTGCTCCCACGTGTGCTCTGCCTCCGGTCCTGCCTCCATTTGCCAGGTTGTAGTTTCTCCCCCTAGCTTCAGTCTGCTCCCACGTGTCCTCTGCCTCCGGTCCTGCCTCCATTTGCCAGGTGGCAGTTTCTCCCCCTAGCTTCAGTTCTGCTCCTACGTGTTCTCTGCCTCCGGTCATGCCTCCGTTTGCCAGGCTGCAGTTTCTCCCCTAGCTGCAGTTCTGCTCTCATGTGTCCTCTCATTCCGGTCCTGCCTCCATGTGCCAGGTTGCAGTTTCTCCCCCTAGCTTCAGTTCTGCTCCCACGTGCCCTCTCCCTCCAGTTCTGCCTCCCTTTGCCAGGTTGCAGTTTCTCCCCCTACCTGCAGTTCTGCTCCCACGTGTCCTCTCCCTCCGGTCCTGCCACCCTTTGCCAGGTTGCAGTTTCTCCCCCTAGCTTCAATTCTGCTCCGACGTGTCCTCTACCTCCGGTCCTGACTCCCTTTGCCAGGCTGCAGTTTCTCCCCCTAGCTGCAGTTCTGCTCCCATGTGTCCTCTCCCCCGGTCCTGCCTCCCTTTGCCAGGCTGCAGTTTCTCCCTCTAGCTGCAGTTCTGCTCCCACATGTCCTCTCCCTTCGGTCCTGCCTCCCTTTGCCAGGCTGTGGTTTCTCCTCCTAGCTACAGTTCTGCTACCACGTGCCTCTCACTCTAGTCCTGCCTCCATTTGACAGGTTGCAGTTTATCCTCTTAGCTTCAGTCCTGCTCCCACGTGTCCATTCCCTCCAGTCCTGCCTCCCTTAGCCAGGTTGCAGTTTTTCCTCTTAGCTGCAGTTCTGCTCCCAAGTGTCCTCTCACTCCAGTCCTGCCTCCATTTGCCAGGTTGCAGTTTCTCCCGCTATCTTCAGTTCTGCTCCTACATGTCCTCTGCCTCCGGTCCTTCCTCCCTTTGCCAGGTTGCAGTTTCTCTCCTAGCTGCAGTTCTGCTCCCACATGTCCTCGCCCTCTGGTCCTGTCTCCCTTTGCCAGGTTGCAATTTCTTCTCTTAGCTGCAGCTCTGCTCCCACGTGTCCTCTCACTCCAGTCCTGCCTCCCTTTGCCAGGTTACAGTTTCTCTCCCTAGCTTCAGTCTGCTCCGACGTGTCCTCTACCTCTGGTCCTGCCTCCATTTGCCAGGTTGCAGTTTCTCCCCCTAGCTTCAGTTCTGCTCCCACATGTCCTCTGGCTCCGGTCCTGCCTCCCTTTGCCAGGCTGCAGTTTCCCCCCCCTAGCTTCAGTTCTGCTCCCACGTGTGCTCTGCCTCCGGTCCTGCCTCCATTTGCCAGGTTGTAGTTTCTCCCCCTAGCTTCAGTCTGCTCCCACGTGTCCTCTGCCTCCGGTCCTGCCTCCATTTGCCAGGTGGCAGTTTCTCCCCCTAGCTTCAGTTCTGCTCCTACGTGTTCTCTGCCTCCGGTCATGCCTCCGTTTGCCAGGCTGCAGTTTCTCCCCTAGCTGCAGTTCTGCTCTCATGTGTCCTCTCATTCCGGTCCTGCCTCCATGTGCCAGGTTGCAGTTTCTCCCCCTAGCTTCAGTTCTGCTCCCACGTGCCCTCTCCCTCCAGTTCTGCCTCCCTTTGCCAGGTTGCAGTTTCTCCCCCTACCTGCAGTTCTGCTCCCACGTGTCCTCTCCCTCCGGTCCTGCCACCCTTTGCCAGGTTGCAGTTTCTCCCCCTAGCTTCAATTCTGCTCCGACGTGTCCTCTACCTCCGGTCCTGACTCCCTTTGCCAGGCTGCAGTTTCTCCCCCTAGCTGCAGTTCTGCTCCCATGTGTCCTCTCCCTCCGGTCCTGCCTCCCTTTGCCAGGCTGCAGTTTCTACCACTAGCTTCAGTTCTGCTCCCATGAGTCCTCTACTTCCGGCCCTGCCTCCATTTGCCAGGTTGCAGTTTCTCCCCTAGCTTCAGTTCTACTCCCACGTGTCTTCTGCCTCCGGTCCTGCCTCCATTTGCCAGGTTGCAGTTTCCCACCGTAGCTGCAGTTCTGCTCCCATGTGTCCTCTCCCTTCGGTCCTGCCTCCCTTTGCCAGGCTGCAGTTTCTCCTCCTAGCTACAGTTCTGCTCCAACGTGCCTCTCACTCCATTCCTGCCTCCATTTGCCAGGTTGCAGTTTCTCCTCTTTGCTGCAGTCCTGCTCCCACGCGTCCTCTCCCTCCGGTCCTGCCTCCCTTTGCCAGGTTACAGTTTCTCCTCTTAGCTGCAGTTCTGCTCCCACGTGTCCTCTCACTAAAGTCCTGCCTCCCTTTGCCAGGTTGCAGTTGCTCCCCCTAGCTGCAGTTCTGCTCCCACATGTCCTCTCCCTCTGGTCCTGCCTCCATTTGCCAGGTTGCAATTTCTTCTCTTAGCTGCAGTTCTGCTCCCACGTGTCCTCTCACTACAGTCCTGCCTCCCTTTGCCAGGCTGCAGTTTCCCCCTAGCTTCAGTTCTGCTCCCACGTGTCCTCTGCCTCCGGTCCTGCCTCCATTTGCCAGGTTGTAGTTTCTCCCCCTAGCTTCAGTCTGCTCCCACCTGTCCTCTGCCTCCGGTCCTGCCTCCATTTGCCAGGTGGCAGTTTCTCCCCCTACCTGCAGTTCTGCTCCCACGTGTCCTCTCCCTCCGGTCCTGCCTCCCTTTGCCAGGCTGCAGTTTCTCCCTCTAGCTGCAGTTCTGCTCCCATGTGTCCTCTCCCTCTGGTCCTGCCTCCCTTTGCCAGGCTGCAGTTTCTACCCCTAGCATCAGTTCTGCTCCCACGAGTCCTGTACTTCCGGTCCTGCCTCCATGTGCCAGGTTGCAGTTTCTCCCCCTAGCTTCAGTTCTGCTCCCACATGCCCTCTCCCTCCAGTTCTGCCTCCCTTTGCCAGGTTGCAGTTTCTCCCCCTACCTGCAGTTCTGCTCCCACGTGTCCTCTCCCTCCGGTCCTGCCTCCCTTTGCCAGGTTGCAGTTTCTCCCCCTAGCTTCAATTCTGCTCCCACGTGTCCGCTACCTCCGGTCCTGCCTCCCTTTGCCAGGCTGCAGTTGCTCCCTCTAGCTGCAGTTCTGCTCCCATGTGTCCTCTCCCTCTGGTCCTGCCTCCCTTTGCCAGGCTGCAGTTTCTACCCCTAGCATCAGTTCTGCTCCCACGAGTCCTCTACTTCCGGTCCTGTCTCCATTTGCCAGGTTGCAGTTTCTCCCCTAGCTTCAGTTCTGCGCCCAAGTGTCTTCTGTTCCGGTCCTGCCTCCATTTGCCAGGTTGCAGTTTCCCACCCTAGCAGCAGTTCTGCTCCCATGTGTCCTCTCCGTTCGGTCCTGCCTCCCTTTGCCAGGCTGCAGTTTCTCCTCCTAGCTACAGTTCTGCTCCCACGTGCCTCTCACTCCATTCTGCCTCCATTTGCCAGGTACAGTTTCTCCTCTTAGCTGCAGTCCTGCTCCCACGCGTCCTCTCCCTCCGGTCCTGCCTCCCTTTGCCAGGTTGCAGTTTCTCCTCTTAGCTGCAGTTCTGCTCCCACGTGTCCTCTCACTAAAGTCCTGCCTCCATTTGCCAGGTTGCAGTTTCTCCCCCTAGCTTTAGTTCTGCTCCCACGTGTCCTCTGCCTCCGGTCCTGCCTCCCTTTGCCAGGCTGCAGTTTCCCCCCCTAGCTGCTGTTCTGCTCCCACATGTCCTCTCCCTTCGGTCCTGCCTCCCTTTGTCAGGCTGCGGTTTCTCCTCCTAGCTACAGTTCCGCTACCACGTGCCTCTCACTCTAGTCCTGCCTACATTTGACAGGTTGCAGTTTATCCTCTTTACTGCAGTCCTGCTCCCACGTGTCCATTCCCTCCGGTCCTTCCTCCCTTAGCCAGGTTGCAGATTTTCCTCTTAGCTGCAGTTCTGCTCCCACGTGTCCTCTCACTCCAGTCCTGCCTCCATTTGCCAGGTTGCAGTTTCTCCCGCTAGCTTCAGTTCTGCTCCTACATGTCCTCTGCCTCCGGTCCTTCCTCCCTTTGCCAGGTTGCATTTTCTCTCCTAGCTGCAGTTCTGCTCCCACATGTCCTCTCCCTCTGGTCCTGTCTCCCTTTGCCAGGTTGCAATGTCTTCTCTTAGCTGCAGTTCTGCTCCCACGTGTCCTCTCACTCCAGGCCTGCCTCCATTTGCCAGGTTGCAGTTTCTCCCCCTAGCTTCAGTCTGCTCCGACGTGTCCTCTACCTCCGGTCCTGCCTCCATTTGCCAGGTTGCAGTTTCTCCCCCTAGCTTCAGTTCTGCTCCCATGTGTCCTCTGGCTCCGGTCCTGCCTCCCTTTGCCAGGCTGCAGTTTCCCCCCCTAGCTTCAGTTCTGCTCCCACGTGTCCTCTGCCTACGGTCCTGCCTCCATTTGCCAGGTTGTAGTTTCTCCCCCTAGCTTCAGTCTGCTCCCACGTGTCCTCTGCCTCCGGTCCTGCCTCCATTTGCCAGGTGGCAGTTTCTCCCCCTACCTGCAGTTCTGCTCCCACGTGTCCTCTCCCTCCGGTCCTGCCTCCCTTTGCCAGGTTGCAGTTTCTCCCCCTAGCTTCAATTCTGCTCCCACGTGTCCTCTACCTCTGGTCCTGCCTCCCTTTGCCAGGCTGCAGTTTCTCCCCCTAGCTGCAGTTCTGCTCCCATGTGTCCTCTCCCTCCGATCCTGCCTCCCTTTGCCAGGCTGCAGTTTCTACCCCTAGCTTCAGTTCTGCTCCCACGAGTCCTCTACTTCCGGTCCTGCCTCCATTTGCCAGGTTGCAGTTTCTCCCCTAGCCTCAGTTCTGCTCCCACGTGTCTTCTGCCTCCGGTCCTGCCTCCATTTGCCAGGTTGCAGTTTCCCACCCTAGCTGCAGTTCTGCTCCCTTGTGTCCTCTCCCTTCGGTCCTGCCTCCCTTTGCCAGGCTGCAGTTTCTCCTCCTAGCTACAGTTCTGCTCCCACGTGCCTCTCACTCCATTCCTGCCTCCATTTGCCAGGTTGCAGTTTCTCCTCTTAGCTGCAGTCCTGCTCCCACGCGTCCCCTCCCTCCGGTCCTGCCTCCCTTTGCCAGGTTGCAGTTTCTCCTCTTAGCTGCAGTTCTGCTCCCACGTGTCCTCTCACTAAAGTCCTGCAACCTGGCTAAGGGAGGCAGGACCGGAGGGAATGGACACGTGGGAGCAGGACTGCAGCTAAGAGGATAAACTGCAACCTGTAAAATGGAGGCAGGACTAGAGTTAGAGGCACGTGGTAGCAGAACTGTGGCTAGGAGTAGAAACCGCAGCCTGGCAAAGGGAGGCAGGACCGAAGGGAGAGGACATGTGGGAGCAGAACTGCAGCTAAGGGGAGAAACTGCTGCCTGGCAAAGGTAGGCAGGACCAGAGGCAGCGGACACGTGGGAGCAGAACTAAAGCTAGGGGGATAAACTGCAACCTGGCAAATGGAGGCAGGACTTTAGTGAGAGGACACTTGGGAGCAGAACTGCAGCTAAGAGGAGAAACTGCAACCTGGCAAAGTGAGGCAGGACCGGAGGGAGAGGACGCGTGGGAGCAGGACTGAAGCTAAGAGGAGAAACTGCAACCTGGCAAATAGAGGCAGAATGGAGTGAGAGGCACGTGGGAGCAGAACTGTAGCTAGGAGGAGAAACTGCAGCCTGGCAAATGGAGGCAGGACCGAAGGGAGAGGACACATGGGAGCAGAACTGCAGCTAGGGTGGGAAACTGCAACCTGGCAAATGGAGGCAGGACCGGAGGCAGAAGACACTTGGGAGCAGAACTGAAGCTAGGGGAGAAACTGCAACCTGGCAAATGGAGGCAGGACCGGAAGTAGAGGACTTGTGGGAGCAGAACTGATGCTAGGGGTAGAAACTGCAGCCTGGCAAAGGGAGGCAGGACCAGAGGGAGAGGACACATGAGAGCAGAACTGCAGCTAGAGGGAGAAACTGCAGCCTGGCAAAGGGAGGCAGGACCGGAGGTAGAAGACACGTGGGAGCAAAATTGAAGCTAGGGGGAGAAACTGCAACCTGGCAAAGGGAGGCAGGACCGGAGGGAGAGGACACGTGGGAGCAGAACTGCAGGTAGGGGGAGAAACTGCAACCTGGCAAAGGGAGGCAGAACTGGAGGGAGAGGGCACGTGGGAGCAGAACTGAAGCTAGGGGGAGAAACTGCAACCTTGCACATGGAGACAGGACCGGAATGAGAGGACACATGAGAGCAGAACTGTAGCTAGGGGAGAAACTGCAGCCTGGCAAAGGGAGGCATGACTGGAGGCAGAGAACACGTAGGAGCAGAACTGAAGCTAGGGGGAGAAACTGCCACCTGGCAAATGGAGGCAGGACCGGAGGCAGAGGACACGTGGGAGCAGACTGAAGCTAGGGGGAGAAACTACAACCTGGCAAATGGAGGCAGGACCGGAGGCAGAGGACACGTGGGAGCAGAACTGAAGCTAGAACAAAAGCAGTTTCTCCCCCTAGCTGTAGTTCTGCTCCCACGTGTCCTCTCCCCCGGTCCTGCCTCCCTTTGCCAGGCTGCAGTTTCTCCCTCTAGCTGCAGTTCTGCTCCCACATGTCCTCTCCCTTCGGTCCTGCCTCCCTTTGCCAGGCTGTGGTTTCTCCTCCTAGCTACAGTTCTGCTACCACGTGCCTCTCACTCTAGTCCTGCCTCCATTTGACAGGTTGCAGTTTATCCTCTTAGCTTCAGTCCTGCTCCCACGTGTCCATTCCCTCCAGTCCTGCCTCCCTTAGCCAGGTTGCAGTTTTTCCTCTTAGCTGCAGTTCTGCTCCCAAGTGTCCTCTCACTCCAGTCCTCCCTCCATTTGCCAGGTTGCAGTTTCTCCTGCTATCTTCAGTTCTGCTCCTACATGTCCTCTGCCTCCGGTCCTTCCTCCCTTTGCCAGGTTGCAGTTTCTCTCCTAGCTGCAGTTCTGCTCCCACATGTCCTCGCCCTCTGGTCCTGTCTCCCTTTGCCAGGTTGCAATTTCTTCTCTTAGCTGCAGCTCTGCTCCCACGTGTCCTCTCACTCCAGTCCTGCCTCCCTTTGCCAGGTTGCAGTTTCTCTCCCTAGCTTCAGTCTGCTCCGACGTGTCCTCTACCTCCGGTCCTGCATCCATTTGCCAGGTTGCAGTTTCTCCCCCTAGCTTCAGTTCTGCTCCCACGTGTCCTCTGGCTCCGGTCCTGCCTCCCTTTGCCAGGCTGCAGTTTCCCCCCCCCTAGCTTCAGTTCTGCTCCCACGTGTCCTCTGCCTCCGGTCCTGCCTCCATTTGCCAGGTTGTAGTTTCTCCCCCTAGCTTCAGTCTGCTCCCACGTGTCCTCTGCCTCCGGTCCTGCCTCCATTTGCCAGGTGGCAGTTTCTCCCCCTAGCTTCAGTTCTGCTCCTACGTGTTCTCTGCCTCCGGTCATGCCTCCGTTTGCCAGGCTGCAGTTTCTCCCCTAGCTGCAGTTCTGCTCTCATGTGTCCTCTCATTCCGGTCCTGCCTCCATGTGCCAGGTTGCAGTTTCTCCCCCTAGCTTCAGTTCTGCTCCCACGTGCCCTCTCCCTCCAGTTCTGCCTCCCTTTGCCAGGTTGCAGTTTCTCCCCCTACCTGCAGTTCTGCTCCCACGTGTCCTCTCCCTCCGGTCCTGCCACCCTTTGCCAGGTTGCAGTTTCTCCCCCTAGCTTCAATTCTGCTCCGACGTGTCCTCTACCTCCGGTCCTGACTCCCTTTGCCAGGCTGCAGTTTCTCCCCCTAGCTGCAGTTCTGCTCCCATGTGTCCTCTCCCTCCGGTCCTGCCTCCCTTTGCCAGGCTGCAGTTTCTACCACTAGCTTCAGTTCTGCTCCCATGAGTCCTCTACTTCCGGCCCTGCCTCCATTTGCCAGGTTGCAGTTTCTCCCCTAGCTTCAGTTCTACTCCCACGTGTCTTCTGCCTCCGGTCCTGCCTCCATTTGCCAGGTTGCAGTTTCCCACCGTAGCTGCAGTTCTGCTCCCATGTGTCCTCTCCCTTCGGTCCTGCCTCCCTTTGCCAGGCTGCAGTTTCTCCTCCTAGCTACAGTTCTGCTCCAACGTGCCTCTCACTCCATTCCTGCCTCCATTTGCCAGGTTGCAGTTTCTCCTCTTTGCTGCAGTCCTGCTCCCACGCGTCCTCTCCCTCCGGTCCTGCCTCCCTTTGCCAGGTTACAGTTTCTCCTCTTAGCTGCAGTTCTGCTCCCACGTGTCCTCTCACTAAAGTCCTGCCTCCATTTGCCAGGTTGCAGTTTCTCCCCCTAGCTTTAGTTCTGCTCCCACGTGTCCTCTGCCTCCGGTCCTGCCTCCCTTTGCCAGGTTGCAGTTGCTCCCCCTAGCTGCAGTTCTGCTCCCACATGTCCTCTCCCTCTGGTCCTGCCTCCCTTTGCCAGGTTGCAATTTCTTCTCTTAGCTGCAGTTCTGCTCCCACGTGTCCTCTCACTCCAGTCCTGCCTCCCTTTGCCAGGCTGCAGTTTCCCCCTAGCTTCAGTTCTGCTCCCACGTGTCCTCTGCCTCCGGTCCTGCCTCCATTTGCCAGGTTGTAGTTTCTCCCGCTAGCTACAGTCTGCTCCCACGTGTCCTCTGCCTCCGGTCCTGCCTCCATTTGCCAGGTGGCAGTTTCTCCCCCTACCTGCAGTTCTGCTCCCACGTGTCCTCTCCCTCCGGTCCTGCCTCCCTTTGCCAGGCTACAGTTTCTCCCTCTAGCTGCAGTTCTGCTCCCATGTGTCCTCTCCCTCTGGTCCTGCCTCCCTTTGCCAGGCTGCAGTTTCTACCCCTAGCATCAGTTCTGCTCCCACGAGTCCTGTACTTCCGGTCCTGCCTCCATGTGCCAGGTTGCAGTTTCTCCCCCTAGCTTCAGTTCTGCTCCCACATGCCCTCTCCCTCCAGTTCTGCCTCCCTTTGCCAGGTTGCAGTTTCTCCCCCTACCTGCAGTTCTGCTCCCACGTGTCCTCTCCCTCCGGTCCTGCCTCCCTTTGCCAGGTTGCAGTTTCTCCCCCTAGCTTCAATTCTGCTCCCACGTGTCCGCTACCTCCGGTCCTGCCTCCCTTTGCCAGGCTGCAGTTGCTCCCTCTAGCTGCAGTTCTGCTCCCATGTGTCCTCTCCCTCTGGTCCTGCCTCCCTTTGCCAGGCTGCAGTTTCTACCCCTAGCATCAGTTCTGCTCCCACGAGTCCTCTACTTCCGGTACTGTCTCCATTTGCCAGGTTGCAGTTTCTCCCCTAGCTTCAGTTCTGCGCCCAAGTGTCTTCTGTTCCGGTCCTGCCTCCATTTGCCAGGTTGCAGTTTCCCACCCTAGCAGCAGTTCTGCTCCCATGTGTCCTCTCCGTTCGGTCCTGCCTCCCTTTGCCAGGCTGCAGTTTCTCCTCCTAGCTACAGTTCTGCTCCCACGTGCCTCTCACTCCATTCTGCCTCCATTTGCCAGGTACAGTTTCTCCTCTTAGCTGCAGTCCTGCTCCCACGCGTCCTCTCCCTCCGGTCCTGCCTCCCTTTGCCAGGTTGCAGTTTCTCCTCTTAGCTGCAGTCCTGCTCCCACGTGTCCTCTGCCTCCGGTCCTGCCTCCCTTTGCCAGGCTGCAGTTTCCCCCCCTAGCTGCTGTTCTGCTCCCACATGTCCTCTCCCTTCGGTCCTGCCTCCCTTTGTCAGGCTGCGGTTTCTCCTCCTAGCTACAGTTCCGCTACCACGTGCCTCTCACTCTAGTCCTGCCTCCATTTGACAGGTTGCAGTTTATCCTCTTTACTGCAGTCCTGCTCCCACGTGTCCATTCCCTCCGGTCCTTCCTCCCTTAGCCAGGTTGCCGTTTTTCCTCTTAGCTGCAGTTCTGCTCCCACGTGTCCTCTCACTCCAGTCCTGCCTCCATTTGCCAGGTTGCAGTTTCTCCCGCTAGCTTCAGTTCTGCTCCTACATGTCCTCTGCCTCCGGTCCTTCCTCCCTTTGCCAGGTTGCATTTTCTCTCCTAGCTGCAGTTCTGCTCCCACATGTCCTCTCCCTCTGGTCCTGTCTCCCTTTGCCAGGTTGCAATTTCTTCTCTTAGCTGCAGTTCTGCTCCCACGTGTCCTCTCACTCCAGTCCTGCCTCCATTTGCCAGGTTGCAGTTTCTCCCCCTAGCTTCAGTCTGCTCCGACGTGTCCTCTACCTCCGGTCCTGCCTCCATTTGCCAGGTTGCAGTTTCTCCCCCTAGCTTCAGTTCTGCTCCCAAGTGTCCTCTGGCTCCGGTCCTGCCTCCCTTTGCCAGGCTGCAGTTTCCCCCCCTAGCTTCAGTTCTGCTCCCACGTGTCCTCTGCCTACGGTCCTGCCTCCATTTGCCAGGTTGTAGTTTCTCCCCCTAGCTTCAGTCTGCTCCCACGTGTCCTCTGCCTCCGGTCCTGCCTCCATTTGCCAGGTGGCAGTTTCTCCCCCTAGCTTCAGTTCTGCTCCTACGTGTTCTCTGCCTCCGGTCATGCCTCTCTTTGCCAGGCTGCAGTTTCTCCCCTAGCTGCAGTTCTGCTCTCATGTGTCCTCTCATTCCGGTCCTGCCTCCATGTGCCAGGTTGCAGTTTCTCCCCCTAGCTTCAGTTCTGCTCCCACGTGCCCTCTCCCTCCAGTCCTGCCTCCCTTTGCCAGGTTGCAATTTCTCCCCCTAGCTTCAATTCTGCTCCCACGTGTCCTCTCACTAAAGTCCTGCCTCCCTTTGCCAGGCTGCAGTTTCTCCCCCTAGCTGCAGTTCTGCTCCCATGTGTCCTCTCCCTCCGGTCCTGCCTCCCTTTGCCAGACTGCAGTTTCTACCCCTAGCTTCAGTTCTGCTTCCACGAGTCCTCTACTTCCGGTCCTGCCTCCATTTGCCAGGTTGCAGTTTCTCCCCTAGCTTCAGTTCTGCTCCCACGTGTCTTCTGCCTCCGGTCCTGCCTCCATTTCATTTGCCAGGTTGCAGTTTCCCACCCTAGCTGCAGTTCTGCTCCCATGTGTCCTCTCCCTTCGGTCCTGCCTCCCTTTGCCAGGCTGCAGTTTCTCCTCCTAGCTACAGTTCTGCTCCCACGTGCCTCTCCCTCCGGTCCTGCCTTCCTTTGCCAGGTTGCAGTTTCTCCTCTTAGCTGCAGTTCTGCTCCCACGTGTCCTCTCACTAAAGTCCTGCCTCCATTTGCCAGGTTGCAGTTTCTCCCCCTAGCTTTAGTTCTGCTCCCACGTGTCCTCTGCCTCCGGTCCTGCCTCCCTTTGCCAGGTTGCAGTTGCTCCCCCTAGCTGCAGTTCTGCTCCCACATGTCCTCTCCCTCTGGTCCTGCCTCCCTTTGCCAGGTTGCAATTTCTTCTCTTAACTGCAGTTCTGCTCCCACGTGTCCTCTCACTCCAGTCCTGCCTCCATTTGCCAGGTTGCAGTGTCTCCCCCTAGCTTCAGTCTGCTCCCTCGTGTCCTCTCCCTCCGGTCCTGCCTCCCTTTGCCAGGTTGTAGTTTCTCCTCTTAGCTGCAGTTCTGCTCCAACGTGTCCTCTCACTCCAGTCCTGCCTCCATTTGCCAGGTTGCAGTTTCGACCCCTAGCTTCAGTTCTGCTCCCATGTGTCCTCTGCCTCCGGTCCTGCCTACCTTTGCCAGGTTGCAGTTTTTCCCCCTTGCTGCAGTTCTGCTCCCACATGTCCTCACCCTCTGGTCCTGTGTCCCTTTGCCAGGCTGCAGTTTCTCCCCCTAGCTGCAGTTCTGCTCCCATGTGTCCTCTGCCTCTGGTCCTGCCTCCCATTGCCAGGTTGCAGTTTCTCCCCCTAGCTTCAGTTCTGCTCCCACGTGTCCTCTGCCTCCGGTCCTGCCTCCATTTGCCAGGTTGCAGTTTCTCCCCCTAGCTTCAGTTCTCCTCCCACTTGTCCTCTGCCTCCGGTCGTGACTCCCTTTGCCAGGCTGCAGTTTCTCCCCTGGCTGCAGTTCTGCTCCCACGTGTCCTCTCACTCCGGTCCTGCCTCGTTTTGCCAGGTTGCAGTTTCTCCCCCTACCTTCAGTCTGCTCCCACGTGTCCTCTGCCTCCGGTCCTGCCTCCCTTTGCCAGGCTGCAGTTTCTCCCCCTAGCTGCAGTTCTGCTCCCATGTGTCCTCTGCCTCTGGTCCTGCCTCCCATTGCCAGGTTGCAGTTTCTCCCCCTAGCTTCAGTTCTGCTCCCACGTGTCCTCTGACTCCTGTCCTGCCTCCATTTGCCACGTTGCAGTTTCTCCCCCTAGCTTCAGCTCTCCTCCCACTTGTCCTCTGCCTCCGGTCGTGACTCCCTTTGCCAGGCTGCAGTTTCTCCCCTGGCTGCAGTTCTGCTCCCACGTGTCCTCTCACTCCGGTCCTGCCTCCATTTGCCTGTTTGCAGTTTCTCCCCCTAGCTCCAGTCCTGCTCCCACCTGTCCTCTTACTCCGGTCCTGCCTCCCTTTGCCAGGCTGCAGTTTTTCCCCCTAGCTACAGTTCTTCTCCCACGTGTCCTCTCCCTCCGGTCCTGCCTCCCTTTGCCAAGTTGCAGTTTCTCCCCCTAGCTTCAGTTCTGCTACCACGTGCCTCTCACTCTAGTCCTGCCTCCATATGACAGGTTGCAGTTTATCCTCTTAGCTGCAGTCCTGCTCCCACGTGTCCATTCCCTCCGGTCCTGCCTCCCTTAGCCAGGTTGCAGTTTTTCCTCTTAGCTGCAGTTCTGCTCCCACGTGTCCTCTCTCTCCAGTCCTGCCTCCATTTGCCAGGTTGCAGTTTCTCTCGCTAGCTTCAGTTCTGCTCCTACATGTCCTCTGCCTCCGGTCCTTCCTCCCTTTGCCCGGTTGCAGTTTCCCTCCTAGCTGCAGTTCTGCTCCCACATGTCCTCTTCCTCTGGTCCTGTCTCCCTTTGCCAGGTTGCAATTTCTTCTCTTAGCTGCAGTTCTGCTCCCACGTGTCCTCTCACTCCAGTCCTGCCTCCATTTGCCAGGTTGCAGTTTCTCTCCCTAGCTTCAGTCTGCTCCGACGTGTCCTCTACCTCCAGTCCTGCCTCCATTTGCCAGGTTGCAGTTTCTCCCCCTAGCTTCAGTTCTGCTCCCACGTGTCCTCTGGCTCCGGTCCTGCCTTCCTTTGCCAGGCTGCAGTTTCTCCCCCTAGCTTCAGTTCTGCTCCCACGTGTCCTCTGCCTCCGGTCCTGCCTCCATTTGCCAGGTTGTAGTTTCTCCCCCTAGCTTCAGTCTGCTCCCACGTGTCCTCTGCCTCCGGTCCTTCCTCCATTTGCCAGGTGGCAGTTTCTCCCCCTAGCTTCAGTTCTGCTCCTACGTGTTCTCTGCCTCCGGTCATGCCTCCCTTTGCCAGGCTGCAGTTTCTCCCCTAGCTTCAGTTCTGCTCTCATGTGTCCTCTCATTCCGGTCCTGCCTCCATGTGCCAGGTTGCAGTTTCTCCCCCTAGCTTCAGTTCTGCTCCCACGTGCCCTCTCCCTCCAGTTCTGCCTCCCTTTGCCAGGTTGCAGTTTCTCCCCCTACCTGCAGTTCTGCTCCCACGTGTCCTCTCCCTCCGGTCCTGCCTCCCTTTGCCAGGTTGCAGTTTCTCCCCCTAGCTTCAATTCTGCTCCCACGTGTCCTCTACCTCTGGTCCTGCCTCCCTTTGCCAGGCTGCAGTTTCTCCCCCTAGCTGCAGTTCTGCTCCCATGTGTCCTCTCCCTCCGGTCCTGCCTCCCTTTGCCAGGCTGCAGTTTCTACCCCTAGCTTCAGTTCTGCTCCCACGAGTCCTCTACTTCCGGACCTGCCTCCATTTGCCAGGTTGCAGTTTCTCCCCTAGCCTCAGTTCTGCTCCCACGTGTCTTCTGCCTCCGGTCCTGCCTCCATTTGCCAGGTTGCAGTTTCCCACCCTAGCTGCAGTTCTGCTCCCTTGTGTCCTCTCCCTTCGGTCCTGCCTCCCTTTGCCAGGCTGCAGTTTCTCCTCCTAGCTACAGTTCTGCTCCCACGTGCCTCTCACTCCATTCCTGCCTCCATTTGCCAGGTTGCAGTTTCTCCTCTTAGCTGCAGTCCTGCTCCCACGCGTCCCCTCCCTCGGGTCCTGCCTCCCTTTGCCAGGTTGCAGTTTCTCCTCTTAGCTGCAGTTCTGCTCCCACGTGTCCTCTCACTAAAGTCCTGCAACCTGGCTAAGGGAGGCAGGACCGGAGGGAATGGACACGTGGGAGCAGGACTGCCGCTAAGAGGATAAACTGCAACCTGTAAAATGGAGGCAGGACTAGAGTTAGAGGCACGTGGTAGCAGAACTGTAGCTAGGAGTAGAAACCGCAGCCTGGCAAAGGGAGGCAGGACCGAAGGGAGAGGACATGTGGGAGCAGAACTGCAGCTAAGGGGAGAAACTGCTGCCTGGCAAAGGTAGGCAGGACCGGAGGCAGAGGACACGTGGGAGCAGAACTAAAGCTAGGGGGAGAAACTGCAACCTGGCAAATGGAGGCAGGACTTTAGTGAGAGGACACTTGGGAGCAGAACTGCAGCTAAGAGGAGAAACTGCAACCTGGCAAAGTGAGGCAGGACCGGAGGGAGAGGACGCGTGGGAGCAGGACTGCAGCTAAGAGGAGAAACTGCAACCTGGCAAATAGAGGCAGAATGGAGTGAGAGGCACGTGGGAGCAGAACTGTAGCTAGGAGTAGAAACTGCAGCCTGGCAAAGGGAGGCAGGACCGAAGGGAGAGGACACATGGGAGCAGAACTGCAGCTAGGGTGGGAAACTGCAACCTGGCAAATGGAGGCAGGACCGGAGGCAGAAGACACTTGGGAGCAGAACTGAAGCTAGGGGAGAAACTGCAACCTGGCAAATGGAGGCAGGACCGGAAGTAGAGGACTTGTGGGAGCAGAACTGATGCTAGGGGTAGAAACTGCAGCCTGGCAAAGGGAGGCAGGACCAGAGGGAGAGGACACATGAGAGTACAACTGCAGCTAGAGGGAGAAACTGCAGCCTGGCAAAGGGAGGCAGGACCGGAGGTAGAGGACACGTGGGAGCAAAATTGAAGCTAGGGGGAGAAACTGCAACCTGGCAAAGGGAGGCAGGACCGGAGGGAGAGGACACGTGGGAGCAGAACTGCAGGTAGGGGGAGAAACTGCAACCTGGCAAAGGGAGGCAGAACTGGAGGGAGAGGGCACGTGGGAGCAGAACTGAAGCTAGGGGGAGAAACTGCAACCTGGCACATGGAGACAGGACCGGAATGAGAGGACACATGAGAGCAGAACTGCAGCTAGGGGAGAAACTGCAGCCTGGCAAAGGGAGGCATGACTGGAGGCAGAGAACACGTAGGAGCAGAACTGAAGCTAGGGGGAGAAACTGCCACCTGGCAAATGGAGGCAGGACCGGAGGCAGAGGACACGTGGGAGCAGACTGAAGCTAGGGGGAGAAACTACAACCTGGCAAATGGAGGCAGGACCGGAGGCAGAGGACACGTGGGAGCAGAACTGAAGCTAGAATAAAAGCAGTTTCTCCCCCTAGCTGTAGTTCTGCTCCCACGTGTCCTCTCCCCCGGTCCTACCTCCCTTTGCCAGGCTGCAGTTTCTCCCTCTAGCTGCAGTTCTGCTCCCACATGTCCTCTCCCTTCGGTCCTGCCTCCCTTTGCCAGGCTGTGGTTTCTCCTCCTAGCTACAGTTCTGCTACCACGTGCCTCTCACTCTAGTCCTGCCTCCATTTGACAGGTTGCAGTTTATCCTCTTAGCTTCAGTCCTGCTCCCACGTGTCCATTCCCTACAGTCCTGCCTCCCTTAGCCAGGTTGCAGTTTTTCCTCTTAGCTGCAGTTCTGCTCCCAAGTGTCCTCTCACTCCAGTCCTGCCTCCATTTGCCAGGTTGCAGTTTCTCCCGCTATCTTCAGTTCTGCTCCTACATGTCCTCTGCCTCCGGTCCTTCCTCCCTTTGCCAGGTTGCAGTTTCTCTCCTAGCTGCAGTTCTGCTCCCACATGTCCTCGCCCTCTGGTCCTGTCTCCCTTTGCCAGGTTGCAATTTCTTCTCTTAGCTGCAGCTCTGCTCCCACGTGTCCTCTCACTCCAGTCCTGCCTCCCTTTGCCAGGTTGCAGTTTCTCTCCCTAGCTTCAGTCTGCTCCGACGTGTCCTCTACCTCCGGTCCTGCCTCCATTTGCCAGGTTGCAGTTTCTCCCCCTAGCTTCAGTTCTGCTCCCACGTGTCCTCTGGCTCCGGTCCTGCCTCCCTTTGCCAGGCTGCAGTTTCCCCCCCCCTAGCTTCAGTTCTGCTCCCACGTGTCCTCTGCCTCCGGTCCTGCCTCCATTTGCCAGGTTGTAGTTTCTCCCCCTAGCTTCAGTCTGCTCCCACGTGTCCTCTGCTTCCGGTCCTGCCTCCATTTGCCAGGTGGCAGTTTCTCCCCCTAGCTTCAGTTCTGCTCCTAAGTGTTCTCTGCCTCCGGGCATGCCTCCGTTTGCCAGGCTGCAGTTTCTCCCCTAGCTGCAGTTCTGCTCTCATGTGTCCTCTCATTCCGGTCCTGCCTCCATGTGCCAGGTTGCAGTTTCTCCCCCTAGCTTCAGTTCTGCTCCCACGTGCCCTCCCTCCAGTTCTGCCTCCCTTTGCCAGGTTGCAGTTTCTCCCCCTACCTGCAGTTCTGCTCCCACGTGTCCTCTCCCTCCGGTCCTGCCACCGTTTGCCAGGTTGCAGTTTCTCCCCCTAGCTTCAATTCTGCTCCCACGTGTCCTCTACCTCCGGTCCTGACTCCCTTTGCCAGGCTGCAGTTTCTCCCCCTAGCTGCAGTTCTGCTCCCATGTGTCCTCTCCCTCCGGTCCTGCCTCCCTTTGCCAGGCTGCAGTTTCTACCACTAGCTTCAGTTCTGCTCCCATGAGTCCTCTACTTCCGGTCCTGCCTCCATTTGCCAGGTTGCAGTTTCTCCCCTAGCTTCAGTTCTACTCCCACGTGTCTTCTGCCTCCGGTCCTGCCTCCATTTGCCAGGTTGCAGTTTCCCACCGTAGCTGCAGTTCTGCTCCCATGTGTCCTCTCCCTTCGGTCCTGCCTCCCTTTGCCAGGCTGCAGTTTCTCCTCCTAGCTACAGTTCTGCTCCAACGTGCCTCTCACTCCATTCCTGCCTCCATTTGCCAGGTTGCAGTTTCTCCTCTTTGCTGCAGTCCTGCTCCCACGCGCCCTCTCCCTCCGGTCCTGCCTCCCTTTGCCAGGTTACAGTTTCTCCTCTTAGCTGCAGTTCTGCTCCCACGTGTCCTCTCACTAAAGTCCTGCCTCCATTTGCCAGGTTGCAGTTTCTCCCCCTAGCTTTAGTTCTGCTCCCACGTGTCCTCTGCCTCCGGTCCTGCCTCCCTTTGCCAGGTTGCAGTTGCTCCCCCTAGCTGCAGTTCTGCTCCCACATGTCCTCTCCCTCTGGTCCTGCCTCCCTTTGCCAGGTTGCAATTTCTTCTCTTAGCTGCAGTTCTGCTCCCACGTGTCCTCTCACTCCAGTCCTGCCTCCATTTGCCAGGTTGCAGTTTCTCCTCCTAGCTTCAGTCTGCTCCGACGTGTCCTCTACCTCCGGTCTTGCCTCCATTTGCCAGGTTGCAGTTTCTCCCCCTAGCTTCAGTTCTGCTCCCACTTGTCCTCTGGCTCCGGTCCTGCCTCCCTTTGCCAGGCTGCAGTTTCCCCCTAGCTTCAGTTCTGCTCCCACGTGTCCTCTGCCTCCGGTCCTGCCTCCATTTGCCAGGTTGTAGTTTCTCCCCCTAGCTTCAGTCTGCTCCCACGTGTCCTCTGCCTCCGGTCCTGCCTCCATTTGCCAGGTGGCAGTTTCTCCCCCTACCTGCAGTTCTGCTCCCACGTGTCCTCTCCCTCCGGTCCTGCCTCCCTTTGCCAGGCTGCAGTTTCTCCCACTAGCTGCAGTTCTGCTCCCATGTGTCCTCTCCCTCTGGTCCTGCCTCCCTTTGCCAGGATGCAGTTTCTACCCCTAGCATCAGTTCTGCTCCCACGAGTCCTCTACTTCCGGTCCTGCCTCCATGTGCCAGGTTGCAGTTTCTCCCCCTAGCTTCAGTTCTGCTCCCACATGCCCTCTCCCTCCAGTTCTGCCTCCCTTTGCCAGCTTGCAGTTTCTCCCCTAGCATCAGTTCTGCGCCCAAGTGTCTTCTGTTCCGGTCCTGCCTCCATGTGCCAGGTTGCAGTTTCTCCCCCTAGCTTCAGTTCTGCTCCCACATGCCCTCTCCCTCCAGTTCTGCCTCCCTTTGCCAGCTTGCAGTTTCTCCCCTACCTGCAGTTCTGCTCCCACGTGTCCTCTCCCTCCGGTCCTGCCTCCCTTTGCCAGGTTGCAGTTTCTCCCCCTAGCTTCAATTCTGCTCCCACGTGTCCGCTACCTCCGGTCCTGCCTCCCTTTGCCAGGCTGCAGTTGCTCCCTCTAGCTGCAGTTCTGCTCCCATGTGTCCTCTCCCTCTGGTCCTGCCTCCCTTTGCCAGGCTGCAGTTTCTACCCCTAGCATCAGTTCTGCTCCCACGAGTCCTCTACTTCCGGTCCTGTCTCCATTTGCCAGGTTGCAGTTTCTCCCCTAGCTTCAGTTCTGCGCCCAAGTGTCTTCTGTTCCGGTCCTGCCTCCATTTGCCAGGTTGCAGTTTCCCACCCTAGCAGCAGTTCTGCTCCCATGTGTCCTCTCCCTTCAGTCCTGCCTCCCTTTGCCAGGCTAAAGTTTCTCCTCCTAGCTACAGTTCTGCTCCCACGTGCCTCTCACTCCATTCTGCCTCCATTTGCCAGGTACAGTTTCTCCTCTTAGCTGCAGTCCTGCTCCCACGCGTCCTCTCCCTCCGGTCCTGCCTCCCTTTGCCAGGTTGCAGTTTCTCCTCTTAGCTGCAGTTCTGCTCCCAAGTGTCCTCTCACTAAAGTCCTGCCTCCATTTGCCAGGTTGCAGTTTCTCCCCCTAGCTTTAGTTCTGCTCCCACGTGTCCTCTGCCTCCGGTCCTGCCTCCCTTTGCCAGGCTGCAGTTTCCCCCCCTAGCTGCTGTTCTGCTCCCACATGTCCTCTCCCTTCGGTCCTGCCTCCCTTTGCCAGGCTGCGGTTTCTCCTCCTAGCTACAGTTCTGCTACCACGTGCCTCTCACTCTAGTCCTGCCTCCATTTGACAGGTTGCAGTTTATCTTCTTTACTGCAGTCCTGCTCCCACGTGTCCATTCCCTCCGGTCCTCCCTCCCTTAGCCAGGTTGCAGTTTTTCCTCTTAGCTGCAGTTCTGCTCCCACGTGTCCTCTCACTCCAGTCCTGCCTCCATTTGCCAGGTTGCAGTTTCTCCCGCTAGCTTCAGTTCTGCTCCTACATGTCCTCTGCCTCCGGTCCTTCCTCCCTTTGCCAGGTTGCATTTTCTCTCCTAGCTGCAGTTCTGCTCCCACATGTCCTCTCCCTCTGGTCCTGTCTCCCTTTGCCAGGTTGCAATTTCTTCTCTTAGCTGCAGTTCTGCTCCCCCGTGTCCTCTCACTCCAGTCCTGCCTCCATTTGCCAGGTTGCAGTTTCTCCCCCTAGCTTCAGTCTGCTCCGACGTGTCCTCTACCTCCGGTCCTGCCTCCATTTGCCAGGTTGCAGTTTCTCCCCCTAGCTTCAGTTCTGCTCCCACGTGTCCTCTGGCTCCGGTCCTGCCTCCCTTTGCCAGGCTGCAGTTTCCCCCCCTAGCTTCAGTTCTGCTCCCACGTGTCCTCTGCCTCCGGTCCTGCCTCCATTTGCCAGGTTGTAGTTTCTCCCCCTAGCTTCAGTCTGCTCCCACGTGTCCTCTGCCTCCGGTCCTGCCTCCATTTGCCAGGTGGCAGTTTCTCCCCCTAGCTTCAGTTCTGCTCCTACGTGTTCTCTGCCTCCGGTCATGCCTCCCTTTGCCAGGCTGCAGTTTCTCCCCTAGCTGCAGTTCTGCTCTCATGTGTCCTCTCATTCCGGTCCTGCCTCCATGTGCCAGGTTGCAGTTTCTCCCCCTAGCTTCAGTTCTGCTCCCACGTGCCCTCTCCCTCCAGTCCTGCCTCCCTTTGCCAGGTTGCAGTTTCTCCCCCTAGCTTCAATTCTGCTCCCACGTGTCCTCTCACTAAAGTCCTGCCTCCCTTTGCCAGGCTGCAGTTTCTCCCCCTAGCTGCAGTTCTGCTCCCATGTGTCCTCTGCCTCCGGTCCTGCCTCCCTTTGCCAGGCTGCAGTTTCTACCCCTAGCTTCAGTTCTGCTCCCACGAGTCCTCTACTTCCGGTCCTGCCTCCATTTGCCAGGTTGCAGTTTCTCCCCTAGCTTCAGTTCTGCTCCCACGTGTCTTCTGCCTCCGGTCCTGCCTCCATTTCATTTGCCAGGTTGCAGTTTCCCACCTTAGCTGCAGTTCTGCTCCCATGTGTCCTCTCCCTTCGGTCCTGCCTCCCTTTGCCAGGCTGCAGTTTCTCCTCCTAGCTACAGTTCTGCTCCCACGTGCCTCTCACTCCATTCCTGCCTCCATTTGCCAGGTTGCAGTTTCTCCTCTTAGCTGCAGTCCTGCTCCCACGCGTCCTCTCCCTCCGGTCCTGCCTCCATTTGCCAGGTTGCAGTTTCTCCCCCTAGCTTTAGTTCTGCTCCCACGTGTCCTCTGCCTCCGGTCCTGCCTCCCTTTGCCAGCTTGCAGTTGCTCCCCCTAGCTGCAGTTCTGCTCCCACAAGTCCTCTCCCTCTGGTCCTACCTCCCTTTGCCAGGTTGCAATTTCTTCTCTTAGCTGCAGTTCTGCTCCCACGTGTCCTCTCACTCCAGTCCTGCCTCCATTTGCCAGGTTGCAGTTTCTCCTCCTAGCTTCAGTCTGCTCCGACGTGTCCTCTACCTCCGGTCCTGCCTCCATTTGCCAGGTTGCAGTTTCTCCCCCTAGCTTCAGTTCTGCTCCCACGTGTCCTCTGGCTCCGGTCCTGCCTCCCTTTGCCAGGCTGCAGTTTCCCCCCTAGCTTCAGTTCTGCTCCCACGTGCCCTCTGCCTCCGGTCCTGCCTCCATGTGCCAGGTTGCAGTTTCTCCCCCTAGCTTCAGTTCTGCTCCCACGTGCCCTCTCCCTCCAGTCCTGCCTCCCTTTGCCAGGTTGCAGTTTCTCCCCCTAGCTTCAATTCTGCTCCCACGTGTCCTCTCACTAAAGTCCTGCCTCCCTTTGCCAGGCTGCAGTTTCTCCCCCTAGCTGCAGTTCTGCTCCCATGTGTCCTCTCCCTCCGGTCCTGCCTCCCTTTGCCAGGCTGCAGTTTCTACCCCTAGCTTCAGTTCTGCTCCCACGAGTCCTCTACTTCCGGTCCTGCCTCCATTTGCCAGGTTGCAGTTTCTCCCCTAGCTTCAGTTCTGCTCCCACGTGTCTTCGGCCTCCGGTCCTGCCTCCATTTCATTTGCCAGGTTGCATTTTCCCACCCTAGCTGCAGGTCTGCTCCCATGTGTCCTCTCCCTTCAGTCCTGCCTCCCTTTGCCAGGCTGCAGTTTCTCCTCCTAGCTACAGTTCTGCTCCCACGTGCCTCTCACTCCATTCCTGCCTCCATTTGCCAGGTTGCAGTTTCTCCTCTTAGCTGCAGTCCTGCTCCCACGCGTCCTCTCCCTCCGGTCCTGCCTCCATTTGCCAGGTTGCAGTTTCTCCCCCTAGCTTTAGTTCTGCTCCCACGTGTCCTCTGCCTCCGGTCCTGCCTCCCTTTGCCAGCTTGCAGTTGCTCCCCCTAGCTGCAGTTCTGCTCCCACATGTCCTCTCCCTCTGGTCCTACCTCCCTTTGCCAGGTTGCAATTTCTTCTCTTAGCTGCAGTTCTGCTCCCACGTGTCCTCTCACTCCAGTCCTGCCTCCATTTGCCAGGTTGCAGTTTCTCCTTCTAGCTACAGTCTGCTCCGACGTGTCCTCTACCTCCGGTCCTGCCTCCATTTGCCAGGTTGCAGTTTCTCCCCCTAGCTTCAGTTCTGCTCCCACGTGTCCTCTGGCTCCGGTCCTGCCTCCATTTGCCAGGTTGCAGTTTCTCCCCCTAGCTTCAGTTCTGCTCCCACGTGTCCTCTGGCTCCGGTCCTGCCTCCCTTTGCCAGGCTGCAGTTTCCCCCCTAGCTTCAGTTCTGCTCCCACGTGCCCTCTGCCTCCGGTCCTGCCTCCATTTGCCAGGTTGTAGTTTCTCCCCCTAGCTTCAGTCTGCTCCGACGTGTCCTCTACCTCCAGTCCTGCCTCCATTTGCCAGGTTGCAGTTTCTCCCCCTAGCTTCAGTTCTGCTCCCACGTGTCCTCTGGCTCCGGTCCTGCCTCCCTTTGCCAGGCTGCAGTTTCCCCCCCTAGCTTCAGTTCTGCTCCCACGTGTCCTCTGCCTCCGGTCCTGCCTCCATTTGCCAGGTTGTAGTTTCTCCCCCTAGCTTCAGTCTGCTCCCACGTGTCCTCTGCCTCCGGTCCTGCCTCCATTTGCCAGGTGGCAGTTTCTCCCCCTAGCTTCAGTTCTGCTCCTACGTGTTCTCTGCCTCCGGTCATGCCTCCGTTTGCCAGGCTGCAGTTTCTCCCCTAGCTGCATTTCTGCTCTCATGTGTCCTCTCATTCCGGTCCTGCCTCCATGTGCCAGGTTGCAGTTTCTCCCCCTAGCTTCAGTTCTGCTCCCACGTGCCCTCTCCCTCCAGTTCTGCCTCCCTTTGCCAGGTTGCAGTTTCTCCCCCTACCTGCAGTTCTGCTCCCACGTGTCCTCTCCCTCCAGTCGTGCCTCCCTTTGCCAGGTTGCAGTTTCTCCCCATAGCTTCAATTCTGCTCCCACGTGTCCTCTCACTAAAGTCCTGCTTCCCTTTGCCAGGCTGCAGTTTCTCCCCCTAGCTGCAGCTCTGCTCCCATGTGTCCTCTCCCTCCGGTCCTGCCTCCCTTTGCCAGGCTGCAGTTTCTACCCCTAGCTTCAGTTCTGCTCCCACGAGTCCTCTACTTCTGGTCCTGCCTCCATTTGCCAGGTTGCCGTTTCTCCCCTAGCTTCAGTTCTGCTCCCACGTGTCTTCTACCTCCGGTCCTGCCTCCATTTGCCAGGTTGCAGTTTCCCACCCTAGCTGCAGTTCTGCTCCCATGTGTCCTCTCCCTTCGGTCCTGCCTCCCTTTGCCTGTTTGCAGTTTCTCCCCCTAGCTCCAGTCCTGCTCCCACGTGCCTCTCACTCCATTCCTGCCTCCATTTGCCAGGTTGCAGGTTCTCCTCTTAGCTGCAGTCCTGCTCCCACGCGTCCTCTCCCTCCAGACCTGCCTTCCTTTGCCAGGTTGCAGTTTCTCCTCTTAGCTGCAGTTCTGCTCCCACGTGTCCTCTCACTAAAGTCCTGCCTCCATTTGCCAGGTTGCAGTTGCTCCCCCTAGCTGCAGTTCTGCTCCCACATGTCCTCTCCCTCGGGTCCTGCCTCCCTTTGCCAGGTTGCAATTTCTTCTCTTAACTGCAGTTCTGCTCCCATGTGTCCTCTCACTCCAGTCCTGCCTCCATTTGCCAGGTTGCAGTGTCTCCCCCTAGCTTCAGTCTGCTCCCTCGTGTCCTCTCCCTCCGGTCCTGCCTCCCTTTGCCAGGTTTTAGTTTCTCCTCTTAGCTGCAGTTCTGCTCCAACGTGTCCTCTCACTCCAGTCCTGCCTCCATTTGCCAGGTTGCAGTTTCGACCCCTAGCTTCAGTTCTGCTCCCATGTGTCCTCTGCCTCCGGTCCTGCCTACCTTTGCCAGGTTACAGTTTTTCCCCCTTGCTGCAGTTCTGCTCCCACATGTCCTCACCCTCTGGTCCTGTGTCCCTTTGCCAGGCTGCAGTTTCTCCCCCTAGCTGCAGTTCTGCTCCCATGTGTCCTCTGCCTCTGGTCCTGCCTCCCATTGCCAGGTTGCAGTTTCTCCCCCTAGCTTCAGTTCTGCTCCCACGTGTCCTCTGCCTCCGGTCCTGCCTCCATTTGCCAGGTTGCAGTTTCTCCCCCTAGCTTCAGTTCTCCTCCCACTTGTCCTCTGCCTCCGGTCGTGACTCCCTTTGCCAGGCTGCAGTTTCTCCCCTGGCTGCAGTTCTGCTCCCACGTGTCCTCTCACTCCGGTCCTGCCTCGTTTTGCCAGGTTGCAGTTTCTCCCCCTACCTTCAGTCTGCTCCCACGTGTCCTCTGCCTCCGGTCCTGCCTCCCTTTGCCAGGCTGCAGTTTCTCCCCCTAGCTGCAGTTCTGCTCCCACGTGCCTCTCACTCCATTCCTGCCTCCATTTGCCAGGTTGCAGGTTCTCCTCTTAGCTGCAGTCCTGCTCCCACGCGTCCTCTCCCTCCAGACCTGCCTTCCTTTGCCAGGTTGCAGTTTCTCCTCTTAGCTGCAGTTCTGCTCCCACGTGTCCTCTCACTAAAGTCCTGCCTCCATTTGCCAGGTTGCAGTTGCTCCCCCTAGCTGCAGTTCTGCTCCCACATGTCCTCTCCCTCGGGTCCTGCCTCCCTTTGCCAGGTTGCAATTTCTTCTCTTAACTGCAGTTCTGCTCCCACGTGTCCTCTCACTCCAGTCCTGCCTCCATTTGCCAGGTTGCAGTGTCTCCCCCTAGCTTCAGTCTGCTCCCTCGTGTCCTCTCCCTCCGGTCCTGCCTCCCTTTGCCAGGTTGTATTTTCTCCTCTTAGCTGCAGTTCTGCTCCAACGTGTCCTCTCACTCCAGTCCTGCCTCCATTTGCCAGGTTGCAGTTTCGACCCCTAGCTTCAGTTCTGCTCCCATGTGTCCTCTGCCTCCGGTCCTGCCTACCTTTGCCAGGTTACAGTTTTTCCCCCTTGCTGCAGTTCTGCTCCCACATGTCCTCACCCTCTGGTCCTGTGTCCCTTTGCCAGGCTGCAGTTTCTCCCCCTAGCTGCAGTTCTGCTCCCATGTGTCCTCTGCCTCTGGTCCTGCCTCCCATTGCCAGGTTGCAGTTTCTCCCCCTAGCTTCAGTTCTGCTCCCACGTGTCCTCTGCCTCCGGTCCTGCCTCCATTTGCCAGGTTGCAGTTTCTCCCCCTAGCTTCAGTTCTCCTCCCACTTGTCCTCTGCCTCCGGTCGTGACTCCCTTTGCCAGGCTGCAGTTTCTCCCCTGGCTGCAGTTCTGCTCCCACGTGTCCTCTCACTCCGGTCCTGCCTCGTTTTGCCAGGTTGCAGTTTCTCCCCCTACCTTCAGTCTGCTCCCACGTGTCCTCTGCCTCCGGTCCTGCCTCCCTTTGCCAGGCTGCAGTTTCTCCCCCTAGCTGCAGTTCTGCTCCCATGTGTCCTCTGCCTCTGGTCCTGCCTCCCATTGCCAGGTTGCAGTTTCTCCCCCTAGCTTCAGTTCTGCTCCCACGTGTCCTCTGACTCCTGTCCTGCCTCCATTTGCCACGTTGCAGTTTCTCCCCCTAGCTTCAGCTCTCCTCCCACTTGTCCTCTGCCTCCGGTCGTGACTCCCTTTGCCAGGCTGCAGTTTCTCCCCTGGCTGCAGTTCTGCTCCCATGTGTCCTCTCACTCCGGTCCTGCCTCCATTTGCCTGTTTGCAGTTTCTCCCCCTAGCTCCAGTCCTGCTCCCACCTGTCCTCTTACTCCGGTCCTGCCTCCCTTTGCCAGGCTGCAGTTTTTCCACCTAGCTACAATTCTTCTCCCACGTGTCCTCTCCCTCCGGTCCTGCCTCCCTTTGCCAAGTTGCAGTTTCTCCCCCTAGCTTCAGTTCTGCTACCACGTGCCTCTCACTCTAGTCCTGCCTCCATATGACAGGTTGCAGTTTATCCTTTTAGCTGCAGTCCTGCTCCCACGTGTCCATTCCCTCCGGTCCTGCCTCCCTTAGCCAGGTTGCAGTCTTTCCTCTTAGCTGCAGTTCTGCTCCCACGTGTCCTCTCTCTCCAGTCCTGCCTCCATTTGCCAGGTTGCAGTTTCTCTCGCTAGCTTCAGTTCTGCTCCTACATGTCCTCTGCCTCCGGTCCTTCCTCCCTTTGCCAGGTTGCAGTTTCCCTCCTAGCTGCAATTCTGCTCCCACATGTCCTCTTCCTCTGGTCCTGTCTCCCTTTGCCAGGTTGCAATTTCTTCTCTTAGCTGCAGTTCTGCTCCCACGTGTCCTCTCACTCCAGTCCTGCCTCCATTTGCCAGGTTGCAGTTTCTCTCCCTAGCTTCAGTCTGCTCCGACGTGTCCTCTACCTCCAGTCCTGCCTCCATTTGCCAGGTTGCAGTTTCTCCCCCTAGCTTCAGTTCTGCTCCCACGTGTCCTCTGGCTCCGGTCCTGCCTCCCTTTGCCAGGCTGCAGTTTCTCCCCCTAGCTTCAGTTCTGCTCCCACGTGTCCTCTGCCTCCGGTCCTGCCTCCATTTGCCAGGTTGTAGTTTCTCCCTCTAGCTTCAGTCTGCTCCCACGTGTCCTCTGCCTCCGGTCCTTCCTCCATTTGCCAGGTGGCAGTTTCTCCCCCTAGCTTCAGTTCTGCTCCTACGTGTTCTCTGCCTCCGGTCATGCCTCCCTTTGCCAGGCTGCAGTTTCTCCCCTAGCTGCAGTTCTGCTCTCATGTGTCCTCTCATTCCGGTCCTGCCTCCATGTGCCAGGTTGCAGTTTCTCCCCCTAGCTTCAGTTCTGCTCCCACGTGCCCTCTCCCTCCAGTTCTGCCTCCCTTTGCCAGGTTGCAGTTTCTCCCCCTACCTGCAGTTCTGCTCCCACGTGTCCTCTCCCTCCAGTCCTGCCTCCCTTTGCCAGGTTGCAGTTTCTCCCCCTAGCTTCAATTCTGCTCCCACGTGTCCTCTACCTCTGGTCCTGCCTCCCTTTGCCAGGCTGCAGTTTCTCCCCCTAGCTGCAGTTCTGCTCCCATGTGTCCTCTCCCTCCGGTCCTGCCTCCCTTTGCCAGGCTGCAGTTTCTACCCCTAGCTTCAGTTCTGCTCCCATGTGTCCTCTCCCTCCGGTCCTGTCTCCCTTTGCCAGGCTGCAGTTTCTACCCCTAGCTTCAGTTCTGCTCCCACGAGTCCTCTACTTCCGGTCCTGCCTCCATGTGCCAGGTTGCAGTTTCTCCCCCTAGCTTCAGTTCTGCTCCCACATGCCCTCTCCCTCCAGTTCTGCCTCCCTTTGCCAGGTTGCAGTTTCTCCCCCTACCTGCAGTTCTGTTCCCACGTGTCCTCTCCCTCCGGTCCTGCCTCCCTTTGCCAGGTTGCAGTTTCTCCCCCTAGCTTCAATTCTGCTCCCACGTGTCCGCTACCTCCGGTCCTGCCTCCCTTTGCCAGGCTGAAGTTGCTCCCTCTAGCTGCAGTTCTGCTCCCATGTGTCCTCTCCCTCTGGTCCTGCCTCCCTTTGCCAGGCTGCAGTTTCTACCCCTAGCATCAGTTCTGCTCCCACGAGTCCTCTACTTCCGGTCCTGCCTCCATTTGCCAGGTTGCAGTTTCTCCCCTAGCTTCAGTTCTGCTCCCAAGTGTCTTCTGTTCCGGTCCTGCCTCCATTTGCCAGGTTGCAGTTTCCCACCATAGCAGCAGTTCTGCTCCCATGTGTCCTCTCCCTTCGGTCCTGCCTCCCTTTGCCAGGCTGCAGTTTCTCCTCCTAGCTACAGTTCTGATCCCACGTGCCTCTCACTCCATTCTGCCTCCATTTGCCAGGTACAGTTTCTCCTCTTAGCTGCAGTCCTGCTCCCACGCATCCTCTCCCTCCGGTCCTGCCTCCCTTTGCCAGGTTGCAGTTTCTCCTCTTAGCTGCAGTTCTGCTCCCACGTGTCCTCTCACTAAAGTCCTGCCTCCATTTGCCAGGTTGCAGTTTCTCCCCCTAGCTTTAGTTCTGCTCCCACATGTCCTCTCCCTTCGGTCCTGCCTCCCTTTGCCAGGCTGCGGTTTCTCCTCCTAGCTACAGTTCCGCTACCACGTGCCTCTCGCTCTAGTCCTGCTTCCATTTGACAGGTTGCAGTTTATCCTCTTTGCTGCAGTCCTGCTCCCACGTGTCCATTCCCTCCGGTCCTTCCTCCCTTAGCCAGGTTGCAGTTTTTCCTCTTAGCTGCAGTTCTGCTCCCACGTGTCTTTTCACTCCAGTCCTGCCTCCATTTGCCAGGTTGCAGTTTCTCCCGCTAGCTTCAGTTCTGCTCCTACATGTCCTCTGCCTCCGGTGCTTCCTCCCTTTGCCAGGTTGCATTTTCTCTCCTAGCTGCAGTTCTGCTCCCACATGTCCTCTCCCTCTGGTCCTGTCTCCCTTTGCCAGGTTGCAATTTCTTCTCTTAGCTGCAGTTCTGCTCCCACGTGTCCTCTCACTCCAGTCCTGCCTCCATTTGCCAGGTTGCAGTTTCTCCCCCTAGCTTCAGTCTGCTCCGACGTGTCCTCTACCTCCGGTCCTGCCTCCATTTGCCAGGTTGCAGTTTCTCCCCCTAGCTTCAGTTCTGCTCCCACGTGTCCTCTGGCTCCAGTCCTGCCTCCCTTTGCCAGGCTGCAGTTTCCCCCCCCTAGCTTCAGTTCTGCTCCCACGTGTCCTCTGCCTCCGGTCCTGCCTCCATTTGCCAGGTTGTAGTTTCTCCCCCTAGCTTCAGTCTGCTCCCACGTGTCCTCTGCCTCCGGTCCTGCCTCCATTTGCCAGGTGGCAGTTTCGCCCCCTAGCTTAAGTTCTGCTCCTACGTGTTCTCTGCCTCCGGTCATGCCTCCCTTTGCCAGGCTGCAGTTTCTCCCCTAGCTGCAGTTCTGCTCTCATGTGTCCTCTCATTCCGGTCCTGCCTCCATGTGCCAGGTTGCAGTTTCTCCCCCTAGCTTCAGTTCTGCTCCCACGTGCCCTCTCCCTCCAGTCCTGCCTCCCTTTGCCAGGTTGCAGTTTCTCCCCCTAGCTTCAATTCTGCTCCCACGTGTCCTCTCACTAAAGTCCTGCCTCCCTTTGCCCGGCTGCAGTTTCTCCCCCTAGCTGCAGTTCTGCTCCCATGTGTCCTCTCCCTCCGGTCCTGCCTCCCTTTGCCAGGCTGCAGTTTCTACCCCTAGCTTCAGTTCTGCTCCCACGAGTCCTCTACTTCCGGTCCTGCCTCCATTTGCAAGGTTGCAGTTTCTCCCCTAGCTTCAGTTCCGCTCCCACGTGTCTTCTGCCTCCGGTCCTGCCTCCATTTCATTTGCCAGGTTGCAGTTTCCCACCCTAGCTGCAGTTCTGCTCCCATGTGTCCTCTCCCTTCGGTCCTGCCTCCCTTTGCCAGGCTGCAGTTTCTCCTCCTAGCTACAGTTCTGCTCCCACGTGCCTCTCACTCCATTCCTGCCTCCATTTGCCAGGTTGCAGTTTCTCCTCTTAGCTGCAGTCCTGCTCCCACACGTCCTCTCCCTCCGGTCCTGCCTCCATTTGCCAGGTTGCAGTTTCTCCCCCTAGCTTTAGTTCTGCTCCCACGTGTCCTCTGCCTCCGGTCCTGCCTCCCTTTGCCAGCTTGCAGTTGCTCCCCTTAGCTGCAGTTCTGCTCCCACATGTCCTCTCCCTCTGGTCCTGCCTCCCTTTGCCAGGTTGCAATTTCTTCTCTTAGCTGCAGTTCTGCTCCCACGTGTCCTCTCACTCCAGTCCTGCCTCCATTTGCCAGGTTGCAGTTTCTCCTCCTAGCTTCAGTCTGCTCCGACGTGTCTTCTACCTCCGGTCCTGCCTCCATTTGCCAGGTTGCAGTTTCTCCCCCTAGCTTCAGTTCTGCTCCCACAAGTCCTCTGGCTCCGGTCCTGCCTCCCTTTGCCAGGCTGCAGTTTCCCCCCTAGCTTCAGTTCTGCTCCCACGTGCCCTCTGCCTCCGGTCCTGTCTCCATTTGCCAGGTTGTAGTTTCTCCCCCTAGCTTCAGTCTGCTCCCACGTGTCCTCTGCCTCCGGTCCTGCCTCCATTTGCCAGGTGGCAGTTTCTCCCCCTAGCTTCAGTTCTGCTCCTACTTGTTCTCTGCCTCCGGTCATGCCTCCCTTTGCCAGGCTGCAGTTTCTCCCCCTACCTGCAGTTCTGCTCGCACGTGTCCTCTCCCTCCTGTCCTGCCTCCCTTTGCCAGGTTGCAGTTTCTCCCCCTAGCTTCAATTCTGCTCCCACGTGTCCTCTACCTCTGGTCCTGCCTCCCTTTGCCAGGCTGCAGTTTCTAGCCGTAGCATCAGTTCTGCTCCCACGAGTCCTCTACTTCCGGTCCTGCCTCCATTTGCCAGTTTGCAGTTTCTCCCCTAGCTTCAGTTCTGCTCCCAAGTGTCTTCTGCCTCCAGTCCTGCCTCCATTTGCCAGGTTGCAGTTTCCCACCCTAGCTGCAGTTCTGCTCCCATGTGTCCTCTCCCTTCGGTCCTGCCTCCCTTTGCCAGGCTGCAGTTTCTCCTCCTAGCTACAGTTCTGCTCCCACGTGCCTCTAACTCCATTCTGCCTCCATTTGCCAGGTTGCAGTTTCTCCTCTTAGCTGCAGTCCTGCTCCCACGCGTCCTCTCCCTCTGGTCCTGACTCCCTTTGCCAGGTTGCAGTTTCTCCTCTTAGCTGCAGTTCTGCTCCCACGTGTCCTCTCACTAAAGTCCTGCCTCCATTTGCCAGGTTGCAGTTTCTCCCCCTAGCTTTAGTTCTGCTCCCACGTGTCCTCTGCCTCCGGTCCTGCCTCCCTTTGCCAGGTTGCAGTTGCTCCCCCTAGCTGCAGTTCTGCTCCCACATGTCCTCTCCCTCTGGTCCTGCCTCCCTTTGCCAGGTTGCAATTTCTTCTCTTAGCTGCAGTTCTGCTCCCACGTGTCCTCTCACTCCAGTCCTGCCTCCATTTGCCAGGTTGCAGTTTCTCCCCCTAGCTTCAGTCTGCTCCGATGTGTCCTCTACCTCCAGTCCTGCCTCCATTTGCCAGGTTGCAGTTTCTCCCATTAGCTTCAGTTCTGCTCCCACGTGTCCTCTGGCTCCGGTCCTGCCTCCCTTTGCCAGGCTGCAGTTTCCCCCCCTAGCTTCAGTTCTGCTCCCACGTGTCCTCTGCCTCCGGTCCTGCCTCCATTTGCCAGGTTGTAGTTTCTCCCCCTAGCTTCAGTCTGCTCCCACGTGTCCTCTGCCTCCGGTCCTGCCTCCATTTGCCAGGTGGCAGTTTCTCCCCCTAGCTTCAGTTCTGCTCCTACGTGTTCTCTGCCTCCGGTCATGCCTCCGTTTGCCAGGCTGCAGTTTCTCCCCTAGCTGCAGTTCTGCTCTCATGTGTCCTCTCATTCCGGTCCTGCCTCCATGTGCCAGGTTGCAGTTTCTCCCCCTAGCTTCAGTTCTGCTCCCACGTGCCCTCTCCCTCCAGTTCTGCCTCCCTTTGCCAGGTTGCAGTTTCTCCCCCTACCTGCAGTTCTGCTCCCACGTGTCCTCTCCCTCCAGTCGTGCCTCCCTTTGCCAGGTTGCAGTTTCTCCCCCTAGCTTCAATTCTGCTCCCACGTGTCCTCTCACTAAAGTCCTGCCTCCCTTTGCCAGGCTGCAGTATCTCCCCCTAGCTGCAGCTCTGCACCCATGTGTCCTCTCCCTCCGGTCCTGCCTCCCTTTGCCAGGCTGCAGTTTCTACCCCTAGCTTCAGTTCTGCTCCCACGAGTCCTCTACTTCCGGTCCTGCCTCCATTTGCCAGGTTGCCGTTTCTCCCCTAGCTTCAGTTCTGCTCCCACGTGTCTTCTGCCTCCGGTCCTGCCTCCATTTGCCAGGTTGCAGTTTCCCACCCTAGCTGCAGTTCTGCTCCCATGTGTCCTCTCCCTTCGGTCCTGCCTCCCTTTGCCAGGCTGCAGTTTCTCCCCCTAGCTGCAGTTCTGCTCCCATGTGTCCTCTGCCTCTGGTCCTGCCTCCCATTGCCAGGTTGCAGTTTCTCCCCCTAGCTTCAGTTCTGCTCCCACGTGTCCTCTGACTCCTGTCCTGCCTCCATTTGCCACGTTGCAGTTTCTCCCCCTAGCTTCAGCTCTCCTCCCACTTGTCCTCTGGCTCCGGTCGTGACTCCCTTTGCCAGGCTGCAGTTTCTCCCCTGGCTGCAGTTCTGCTCCCATGTGTCCTCTCACTCCGGTCCTGCCTCCATTTGCCTGTTTGCAGTTTCTCCCCCTAGCTCCAGTCCTGCTCCCACGTGTCCTCTTACTCCGGTCCTGCCTCCCTTTGCCAGGCTGCAGTTTTTTCCCCTAGCTACAGTTCTTCTCCCACGTGTCCTCTCACTCCGGTCCTGCCTCCCTTTGCCAAGTTGCAGTTTCTCCCCCTAGCTTCAGTTCTGCTACCACGTGCCTCTCACTCTAGTCCTGCCTCCATATGACAGGTTGCAGTTTATCCTTTTAGCTGCAGTCCTGCTCCCACGTGTCCATTCCCTCCGGTCCTGCCTCCCTTAGCCAGGTTGCAGTCTTTCCTCTTAGCTGCAGTTCTGCTCCCACGTGTCCTCTCTCTCCAGTCCTGCCTCCATTTGCCAGGTTGCAGTTTCTCTCGCTAGCTTCAGTTCTGCTCCTACATGTCCTCTGCCTCCGGTCCTTCCCCCCTTTGCCAGGTTGCAGTTTCCCTCCTAGCTGCAGTTCTGCTCCCACGTGTCCTCTGGCTCCGGTCCTGCCTCCCTTTGCCAGGCTGCAGTTTCTCCCCCTAGCTTCAGTTCTGCTCCCACGTGTCCTCTGCCTCCGGTCCTGCCTCCATTTGCCAGGTTGTAGTTTCTCCCCCTAGCTTCAGTCTGCTCCCACGTGTCCTCTGCCTCCGGTCCTTCCTCCATTTGCCAGGTGGCAGTTTCTCCCCCTAGCTTCAGTTCTGCTCCTATGTGTTCTCTGCCTCCGGTCATGCCTCCCTTTGCCAGGCTGCAGTTTCTCCCCTAGCTGCAGTTCTGCTCTCATGTGTCCTCTCATTCCGGTCCTGCCTCCATGTGCCAGGTTGCAGTTTCTCCCCCTAGCTTCAGTTCTGCTCCCACGTGCCTTCTCCCTCCAGTTCTGCCTCCCTTTGCCAGGTTGCAGTTTCTCCCCCTACCTGCAGTTCTGCTCCCACGTGTCCTCTCCCTCCGGTCCTGCCTCCCTTTGCCAGGTTGCAGTTTCTCCCCCTAGCTTCAATTCTGCTCCCACGTGTCCTCTACCTCTGGTCCTGCCTCCCTTTGCCAGGCTGCAGTTTCTCCCCCTAGCTGCAGTTCTGCTCCCATGTGTCCTCTCCCTCCGGTCCTGCCTCCCTTTGCCAGGCTGCAGTTTCTACCCCTAGCTTCAGTTCTGCTCCCACTATTCCTCCACTTCCGGTCCTGCCTCCATTTGCCAGGTTGCATTTTCTCCCCTAGCCTCAGTTCTGCTCCCACGTTTCTTCTGCCTCCGGTCCTGCCTCCATTTGCCAGGTTGCAGTTTCCCAACCTAGCTGCAGTTCTGCTCCCTTGTGTCCTCTCCCTTCGGTCCTGCCTCCCTTTGCCAGGCTGCAGTTTCTCCTCCTAGCTACAGTTCTGCTCCCACGTGCCTCTCACTCCATTCCTGCCTCCATTTGCCAGGTTGCAGTTTCTCCTCTTAGCTGCAGTCCTGCTCCCACGCGTCCCCTCCCTCCGGTCCTGCCTCCCTTTGCCAGGTTGCAGTTTCTCCTCTTAGCTGCAGTTCTGCTCCCACGTGTCCTCTCACTAAAGTCCTGCCTCCATTTGCCAGGTTGCAGTTTCTCCCCCTAGCTTTAGTTCTGCTCCCACATGTCCTCTGCCTCCAGTCCCGCCTCCCTTTGCCAGGTTGCAGTTGCTCCCCCTAGTTGCAGTTCTGCTCCCACATGTCCTCTCCCTCTGGTCCTGCCTCCCTTTGCCAGGTTGCAATTTCTTCTCTTAGCTGCAGTTCTGCTCCCTCGTGTCCTCTCACTCCAGTCCTGCCTCCATTTGCTAGGTTGCAGTTTCTCCTCCTAGCTTCAGTCTGCTCCGACGTGTCCTCTACCTCCGGTCCTGCCTCCATTTGCCAGGTTGCAGTTTCTCCCCCTAGCTTCAGTTCTGCTCCCACGTGTCCTCTGGCTCCGGTCCTGCCTCCCTTTGCCAGGCTGCAGTTTCCCCCTAGCTTCAGTTCTGCTCCCACGTGTCCTCTGCCTCCGGTCCTGCCTCCATTTGCCAGGTTGTAGTTTCTCCCCCTAGCTTCAGTCTGCTCCCACGTGTCCTCTGCCTGCGGTCCTGCCTCCATTTGCCAGGTGGCAGTTTCTCCCCCTACCTGCAGTTCTGCTCCCACGTGTCCTCTCCCTCCGGTCCTGCCTCCCTTTGCCAGGCTGCAGTTTCTCCCTCTAGCTGCAGTTCTGCTCCCATGTGTCCTCTCCCTCTGGTCCTGCCTCCCTTTGCCAGGCTGCAGTTTCTACCCCTAGCATCAGTTCTGCTCCCACGAGTCCTCTACTTCCGGTCCTGCCTCCATGTGCCAGGTGGCAGTTTCTCCCCCTAGCTTCAGTTCTGCTCCCACATGCCCTCTCCCTCCAGTTCTGCCTCCCTTTGCCAGGTTGCAGTTTCTCCCCCTACCTGCAGTTCTGCTCCCACGTGTCCTCTCCCTCCGGTCCTGCCTCCCTTTGCCAGGTTGCAGTTTCTCCCCCTAGCTTCAATTCTGCTCCCACGTGTCCGCTACCTCCGGTCCTGCCTCCCTTTGCCAGGCTGCAGTTGCTCCCTCTAGCTGCAGTTCTGCTCCCATGTGTCCTCTCGCTCTGGTCCTGCCTCCCTTTGCCAGGCTGCAGTTTCTACCCCTAGCATCAGTTCTGCTCCCACGAGTCCTCTACTTCCGGTCCTGCCTCCATTTGCCAGGTTGCAGTTTCTCCCCTAGCTTCAGTTCTGCTCCCAAGTGTCTTCTGTTCCGGTCCTGCCTCCATTTGCCAGGTTGCAGTTTCCCACCATAGCAGCAGTTCTGCTCCCATGTGTCCTCTCCCTTCGGTCCTGCCTCCCTTTGCCAGGCTGCAGTTTCTCCTCCTAGCTACAGTTCTGCTCCCACGTGCCTCTCACTCCATTCTGCCTCCATTTGCCAGGTACAGTTTCTCCTCTTAGCTGCAGTCCTGCTCCCACGCGTCCTCTCCCTCCGGTCCTGCCTCCCTTTGCCAGGTTGCAGTTTCTCCTCTTAGATGCAGTTCTGCTCCCACGTGTCCTCTCACTAAAGTCCTGCCTCCATTTGCCAGGTTGCAGTTTCTCCCCCTAGCTTTAGTTCTGCTCCCACGTTTCCTCTGCCTCTGGTCCTGCCTCCCTTTGCCAGGCTGCAGTTTCTCCCCCTAGCTGCAGTTCTGCTCCCACATGTCCTCTCCCTTCGGTCCTGCCTCCCTTTGCCAGGCTGCGGTTTCTCCTCCTAGCTACAGTTCCGCTACCACGTGCCTCTCACTCTAGTCCTGCTTCCATTTGACAGGTTGCAGTTTATCCTCTTTGCTGCAGTCCTGCTCCCACGTGTCCATTCCCTCCGGTCCTTCCTCCCTTAGCCAGGTTGCAGTTTTTCCTCTTAGCTGCAGTTCTGCTCCCACGTGTCTTTTCACTCCAGTCCTGCCTCCATTTGCCAGGTTGCAGTTTCTCCAGCTAGCTTCAGTTCTGCTCCTACATGTCCTCTCCCTCTGGTCCTGTCTCCCTTTGCCAGGTTGCAATTTCTTCTCTTAGCTGCAGTTCTGCTCCCACGTGTCCTCTCACTCCAGTCCTGCCTCCATTTGCCAGGTTGCAGTTTCTCCCCCTAGCTTCAGTCTGCTCCCACGTGTCCTCTGCCTCCGGTCCTGCCTCCATTTGCCAGGTGGCAGTTTCGCCCCCTAGCTTAAGTTCTGCTCCTACGTGTTCTCTGCCTCCGGTCATGCCTCCCTTTGCCAGGCTGCAGTTTCTCTCCTAGCTGCAGTTCTGCTCCCACATGTCCTCTCCCTCTGGTCCTGTCTCCCTTTGCCAGGTTGCAATTTCTTCTCTTAGCTGCAGTTCTGCTCCCACGTGTCCTCTCACTCCAGTCCTGCCTCCATTTGCCAGGTTGCAGTTTCTCCCCCTAGCTTCAGTCTGCTCCGACGTGTCCTCTACCTCCGGTCCTGCCTCCATTTGCCAGGTTGCAGTTTCTCCCCCTAGCTTCAGTTCTGCTCCCACGTGTCCTCTGGTTCCGGTCCTGCCTCCCTTTGCTAGGCTGCAGTTTCCCCCCCCCTAGCTTCAGTTCTGCTCCCACGTGTCCTCTGCCTCCGGTCCTGCCTCCATTTGCCAGGTTGTAGTTTCTCCCCCTAGCTTCAGTCTGCTCCCACGTGTCCTCTGCCTCCGGTCCTGCCTCCATTTGCCAGGTGGCAGTTTCGCCCCCTAGCTTAAGTTCTGCTCCTACGTGTTCTCTGCCTCCGGTCATGCCTCCCTTTGCCAGGCTGCAGTTTCTCCCCTAGCTGCAGTTCTGCTCTCATGTGTCCTCTCATTCCGATCCTGCCTCCATGTGCCAGGTTGCAGTTTCTCCCCCTAGCTTCAGTTCTGCTCCCACGTGCCCTCTCCCTCCAGTCCTGCCTCCCTTTGCCAGGTTGCAGTTTCTCCCCCTAGCTTCAATTCTGCTCCCACGTGTCCTCTCACTAAAGTCCTGCCTCCCTTTGCCAGGCTGCAGTTTCTCCCCCTAGCTGCAGTTCTGCTCCCATGTGTCCTCTCCCTCCGGTCCTGCCTCCCTTTGCCAGGCTGCAGTTTCTACCCCTAGCTTCAGTTCTGCTCCCACGAGTCCTCTACTTCCGGTCCTGCCTCCATTTGCCAGGTTGCAGTTTCTCCCCTAGCTTCAGTTCCGCTCCCACGTGTCTTCTGCCTCCGGTCCTGCCTCTATTTCATTTGCCAGGTTGCAGTTTCCCACCCTAGCTGCAGTTCTGCTCCCATGTGTCCTCTCCCTTCGGTCCTGCCTCCCTTTGCCAGGCTGCAGTTTCTCCTCCTAGCTACAGTTCTGCTCCCACGTGCCTCTCACTCCATTCCTGCCTCCATTTGCCAGGTTGCAGTTTCTCCTCTTAGCTGCAGTCCTGCTCCCACGCGTCCTCTCCATCCGGTCCTGCCTCCATTTGCCAGGTTGCAGTTTCTCCCCCTAGCTTTAGTTCTGCTCCCACGTGTCCTCTGCCTCCGGTCCTGCCTCCCTTTGCCAGCTTGCAGTTGCTCCCCTTAGCCTCAGTTCTGCTCCCACATGTCCTCTCCCTCTGGTCCTGCCTCCCTTTGCCAGGTTGCAATTTCTTCTCTTAGCTGCAGTTCTGCTCCCACGTGTCCTCTCACTCCAGTCCTGCCTCCATTTGCCAGGTTGCAGTTTCTCCTCCTAGCTTCAGTCTGCTCCGACGTGTCCTCTACCTCCGGTCCTGCCTCCATTTGCCAGGTTGCAGTTTCTCCCCCTAGCTTCAGTTCTGCTCCCACGTGTCCTCTGGCTCCGGTCCTGCCTCCCTTTGCCAGGCTGCAGTTTCCCCCCTAGCTTCAGTTCTGCTCCCACGTGCCCTCTGCCTCCGGTCCTGCCTCCATTTGCCAGGTTGTAGTTTCTCCCCCTAGCTTCAGTCTGCTCCCATGTGTCCTCTGCCTCCGGTCCTGCCTCCATTTGCCAGGTGGCAGTTTCTCCCCCTAGCTTCAGTTCTGCTCCTACTTGTTCTCTGCCTCCGGTCATGCCTCCCTTTGCCAGGCTGCAGTTTCTCCCCCTACCTGCAGTTCTGCTCCCACGTGTCCTCTCCCTCCTGTCCTGCCTCCCTTTGCCAGGTTGCAGTTTCTCCCCCTAGCTTCAATTCTGCTCCCACGTGTCCTCTACCTCTGGTCCTGCCTCCCTTTGCCAGGCTGCAGTTTCTACCCCTAGCATCAGTTCTGCTCCCACGAGTCCTCTACTTCCGGTCCTGCCTCCATTAGCCAGTTTGCAGTTTCTCCCCTAGCTTCAGTTCTGCTCCCAAGTGTCTTCTGCCTCCAGTCCTGCCTCCATTTGCCAGGTTGCAGTTTCCCACCCTAGCTGCAGTTCTGCTCCCATGTGTCCTCTCCCTTCGGTCCTGCCTCCCTTTGCCAGGCTGCAGTTTCTCCTCCTAGCTACAGTTCTGCTCCCACGTGCCTCTAACTCCATTCTGCCTCCATTTGCCAGGTTGCAGTTTCTCCTCTTAGCTGCAGTCCTGCTCCCACGCGTCCTCTCCCTCTGGTCCTGCCTCCCTTTGCCAGGTTGCAGTTTCTCCTCTTAGCTGCAGTTCTGCTCCCACGTGTCCTCTCACTAAAGTCCTGCCTCCATTTGCCAGGTTGCAGTTTCTCCCCCTAGCTTTAGTTCTGCTCCCACGTGTCCTCTGCCTCCGGTCCTGCCTCCCTTTGCCAGGTTGCAGTTGCTCCCCCTAGCTGCAGTTCTGCTCCCACATGTCCTCTCCCTCTGGTCCTGCCTCCCTTTGCCAGGTTGCAATTTCTTCTCTTAGCTGCAGTTCTGCTCCCACGTGTCCTCTCACTCCAGTCCTGCCTCCATTTGCCAGGTTGCAGTTTCTCCCCCTAGCTTCAGTCTGCTCCGATGTGTCCTCTACCTCCAGTACTGCCTCCATTTGCCAGGTTGCAGTTTCTCCCATTAGCTTCAGTTCTGCTCCCACGTGTCCTCTGGCTCCGGTCCTGCCTCCCTTTGCCAGGCTGCAGTTTCCCCCCCTAGCTTCAGTTCTGCTCCCACGTGTCCTCTGCCTCCGGTCCTGCCTCCATTTGCCAGGTTGTAGTTTCTCCCCCTAGCTTCAGTCTGCTCCCACGTGTCCTCTGCCTCCGGTCCTGCCTCCATTTGCCAGGTGGCAGTTTCTCCCCCTAGCTTCAGTTCTGCTCCTACGTGTTCTCTGCCTCCGGTCATGCCTCCGTTTGCCAGGCTGCAGTTTCTCCCCTAGCTGCAGTTCTGCTCTCATGTGTCCTCTCATTCCGGTCCTGCCTCCATGTGCCAGGTTGCAGTTTCTCCCCCTAGCTTCAGTTCTGCTCCCACGTGCCCTCTCCCTCCAGTTCTGCCTCCCTTTGCCAGGTTGCAGTTTCTCCCCCTACCTGCAGTTCTGCTCCCACGTGTCCTCTCCCTCCAGTCGTGCCTCCCTTTGCCAGGTTGCAGTTTCTCCCCCTAGCTTCAATTCTGCTCCCACGTGTCCTCTCACTAAAGTCCTGCCTCCCTTTGCCAGGCTGCAGTATCTCCCCCTAGCTGCAGCTCTGCTCCCATGTGTCCTCTCCCTCCGGTCCTGCCTCCCTTTGCCAGGCTGCAGTTTCTACCCCTAGCTTCAGTTCTGCTCCCACGAGTCCTCTACTTCCGGTCCTGCCTCCATTTGCCAGGTTGCCGTTTCTCCCCTAGCTTCAGTTCTGCTCCCACGTGTCTTCTGCCTCCGGTCCTGCCTCCATTTGCCAGGTTGCAGTTTCCCACCCTAGCTGCAGTTCTGCTCCCATGTGTCCTCTCCCTTCGGTCCTGCCTCCCTTTGCCAGGCTGCAGTTTCTCCTCCTAGCTACAGTTCTGCTCCACGTGCCTCTCACTCCATTCCTGCCTCCATTTGCCAGGTTGCAGGTTCTCCTCTTAGCTGCAGTCCTGCTCCCACGCGTCCTCTCCCTCCAGACCTGCCTTCCTTTGCCAGGCTGCAGTTTCTCCTCCTAGCTACAGTTCTGCTCCCACGTGCCTCTCACTCCATTCCTGCCTCCATTTGCCAGGTTGCAGGTTCTCCTCTTAGCTGCAGTCCTGCTCCCACGCGTCCTCTCCCTCCAGACCTGCCTTCCTTTGCCAGGTTGCAGTTTCTCCTCTTAGCTGCAGTTCTGCTCCCACGTGTCCTCTCACTAAAGTCCTGCCTCCATTTGCCAGGTTGCAGTTTCTCCCCCTAGCTTTAGTTCTGCTCCCACGTGTCCTCTGCCTCCAGTCCTGCCTCCCTTTGCCAGGTTGCAGTTGCTCCCCCTAGCTGCAGTTCTGCTCCCACATGTCCTCTCCCTCTGGTCCTGCCTCCCTTTGCCAGGTTGCAATTTCTTCTCTTAGCTGCAGTTCTGCTCCCACGTGTCCTCTCACTCCAGTCCTGCCTCCGTTTGCCAGGTTGCAGTGTCTCCCCCTAGCTTCAGTCTGCTCCCTCGTGTCCTCTCCCTCCGGTCCTGCCTCCCTTTGCCAGGTTGTAGTTTCTCCTCTTAGCTGCAGTTCTGCTCCAACGTGTCCTCTCACTCCAGTCCTGCCTCCATTTGCCAGGTTGCAGTTTCGACCCCTAGATTCAGTTCTGCTCCCATGTGTCCTCTGCCTCCGGTCCTGCCTACCTTTGCCAGGTTGCAGTTTTTCCCCCTTGCTGCAGTTCTGCTCCCACATGTCCTCACCCTCTGGTCCTGTGTCCCTTTGCCAGGCTGCAGTTTCTCCCCCTAGCTGCAGTTCTGCTCCCATGTGTCCTCTGCCTCTGGTCCTGCCTCCCATTGCCAGGTTGCAGTTTCTCCCCCTAGCTTCAGTTCTGCTCCCACGTGTCCTCTGCCTCCGGTCCTGCCTCCATTTGCCAGGTTGCAGTTTCTCCCCCTAGCTTCAGTTCTCCTCCCACTTGTCCTCTGCCTCCGGTCGTGACTCCCTTTGCCAGGCTGCAGTTTCTCCCCTGGCTGCAGTTCTGCTCCCACGTGTCCTCTCACTCCGGTCCTGCCTCGTTTTGCCAGGTTGCAGTTTCTCCCCCTACCTTCAGTCTGCTCCCACGTGTCCTCTGACTCCTGTCCTGCCTCCATTTGCCACGTTGCAGTTTCTCCCCCTAGCTTCAGTTCTCCTCCCACTTGTCCTCTGCCTCCGGTACTGCCTCCCTTTGCCAGGCTGCAGTTTCTCCCCCTAGCTGCAGTTCCGCTCCCATGTGTCCTCTGCCTCTGGTCCTGCCTCCCATTGCCAGGTTGCAGTTTCTCCCCCTAGCTTCAGTTCTGCTCCCACGTGTCCTGTGACTCCTGTCCTGCCTCCATTTGCCACGTTGCATTTTCTCCCCCTAGCTTCAGTTCTCTTCCCACTTGTCCTCTGCCTCCGGTCGTGACTCCCTTTGCCAGGCTGTAGTTCCTCCCCTGGCTGCAGTTCTGCTCCCACGTGTCCTCTCACTCCGGTCCTGCCTCCATTTGCCTGTTTGCAGTTTTTCCCCCTAGCTCCAGTCCTGCTCCCACATGTCCTCTTACTCCGGTCCTGCCTCCCTTTGCCAGGCTGCAGTTTTTCCCCCTAGCTACAGTTCTTCTCCCACGTGTCCTCTCCCTCCGGTCCTGCCTCCCTTTGCCAAGTTGCAGTTTCTCCCCCTAGCTTCAGTTCAGCGCCCACATGTCCTCTCCCTCTGGTCCTGCCTCCCTTTGCCAGGCTGCAGTTTTTCCTCCTAGCTACAGTTCTGCTCCCACGTCTCCTCTCACTCCAGTCCTGCCTCCATTTGCCAGGTTGCAGTTTCTCCCCCTAGCTTCAGTTCTGCTCTCACGTGTCCTCTCCCCCCGGCCCTGCCTCCATTTTCCAGGATGCAGTTTCCCCCCTAGCTGCAGTTCTGCTCCCATGTGTCCTCTCCCTCTGCCCTTGCCTCCATTTACCGGGTTGTAGTTTTGACCCCTAGCTGCAGTTCTGCTCCCACGTGTCCTCTCCCTCCAGTCCTTCCTCCCTTTGACAAGTTGCAGTTTCTCCCCCTAGCTTCAGTTCTGCTCCGACGTGTCTTCTCCATCCGGCCCTGCCTCCCTTTGCCAGATTGCAGCTTCTCCCTCTAGCTTCAGTTCTGCACCCACATGTCCTCTCCCCCGTCCTGTCTCCCGTTACCAGGTTGCAGTTTCTCCCCCTAGCTGCAGTTCTGCTCCCAATCCCTCCTGTCCTTGCTCCATCTGCCAGGTTGCAATTTCTCCCCCTAGCTGCAGTTCTGCTCCCACGTGTCCTCTCACTCCGGTCCTGCCTCCCTTTGCCAGGTTGCATTTTCTCCCCCTAGCTTCAGTTCTGCTTACTCGTGTCCTCTCCCTCCGATCCTGCTTCCCTTTGCCAGGCTGCAGTTTCTCCCCCTAGCTGCAGTTCTCCTCCCAAGTGTCCTCTCCCTCTGGTCCTGCCTCCCTTTTCCAGGCTGCAGTTTCTCCCCCTAGCTGCAGTTCTTCTCCCACATGTCCTCTCACTCCGGTCCTGCCTCCATTTGCCAGGTTGCAGTTTCTCCCCCTAGCTTCAGTTCTCCTCCCACTTGTCCTCTGCCTCCGGTCCTGCCTCCCTTTGCCAGGTTGCAGTTTGTCCCCCTAGCTTCAGTTCTGCTCCCACGTGTCCTCTCACTCCAGTCCTGCCTCCATTTGCCAGGTTGCAGTTCCCCCCTAGCTTCAGTCTGCTCCCACGTGTCCTCTACCCCCGGTCCTGCCTCCCTTTGCCAGGTTGCAGTTTCTCCCCCTAGCTTCAGTTGTGCTCCCACGTGTCCTCTGGCTCCGGTCCTGCCTCCCTTTGCCAGGCTGCAGTTTCCCCTCCTAGCTTCAGTTCTGCTCCCACGTGTCCTCTGCCTCCGGTCCTGCCTCCATTTACCAGGTTGTAGTTTCTCCCCCTAGCTTCAGTCTGCTCCCACGTGCCCTTTGCCTCCGGTCCTGCCTCCATTTGCCAGGTTGCAGTTTCTCCCCTAGCTTCAGTTCTGCTCCCACGTGTCTTCTGCCTCTGGTCCTGCCTCCATTTGCCAGGTTGCAGTTTCCCACCCTAGCTGCAGTTCTGCTCCCATGTGTCCTCTCTCTTTGGTCCTGCCTCCCTTTGCCAGGCTGCAGTTTCTCCTCCTAGCTACAGTTCTGCTCCCACGTGCCTCTCACTCCATTCCTGCCTCCATTTGCCAGGTTGCAGTTTCTCCTCTTAGCTGCAGTCCTGCTCCCACGCGTCCTCTCCCTCCAGTCCTGCCTACCATTGCCAGGTTGCAGTTTTTCCCCCTAGCTGCAGTTCTGCTCCCACATGTCCTCACCCTCTGGTCCCTTTGCCAGGTTGCAATTTCTTCTCTCAGCTGCAGTTCTGCTCCCACGTGTCCTCTCACTCCAGTCCTGCCTCGTTTTGCCAGGTTGCAGTTTCTCCCCCTACCTTCAGTCTGCTCCCACATGTCCTCTGCCTCCGGTCCTGCCTCCCTTTGCCAGGCTGCAGTTTCTCCCCCTAGCTGCAGTTCTGCTCCCATGTGTCCTCTGCCTCTGGTCCTGCCTCCCATTGCCAGGTTGCAGTTTCTCCCCCTAGCTTCAGTTCTGCTCCCACGTGCCCTCTCCCTCCAGTTCTGCCTCCCTTGGCCAGGTTGCAGTTTCTCCCCCTACCTGCAGTTCTGCTCCCAGGTGTCCTCTCCCTCCAGTCGTGCCTCCCTTTGCCAGGTTGCAGTTTCTCCCCCTAGCTTCAATTCTGCTCCCACGTGTCCTCTCACTAAAGTCCTGCCTCCCTTTGCCAGGCTGCAGTTTCTCCCCCTAGCTGCAGCTCTGCTCCCATGTGTCCTCTCCCTCCGGTCCTGCCTCCCTTTGCCAGGCTGCAGTTTCTACCCCTAGCTTCAGTTCTGCTCCCACGAGTCCTCTACTTCCGGTCCTGCCTCCATTTGCCAGGTTGCCGTTTCTCCCCTAGCTTCAGTTCTGCTCCCACGTGTCTTCTGCCTCCGGTCCTGCCTCCATTTGCCAGGTTGCAGTTTCCCACCCTAGCTGCAGTTCT
Organism: Ambystoma mexicanum; assembly: GCF_040938575.1. Classification (NCBI taxonomy): domain Eukaryota; kingdom Metazoa; phylum Chordata; class Amphibia; order Caudata; family Ambystomatidae; genus Ambystoma; species Ambystoma mexicanum. The sequence continues at coordinate 34,053,297 of NC_090934.1, forward strand.
GCTCCCATGTGTCCTCTCCCTTCGGTCCTGCCTCCCTTTGCCAGGCTGCAGTTTCTCCTCCTAGCTACAGTTCTGCTCCCTCGTGCCTCTCACTCCATTCCTGCCTCCATTTGCCAGGTTGCAGGTTCTCCTCTTAGCTGCAGTCCTGCTCCCACGCGTCCTCTCCCTCCAGACCTGCCTTCCTTTGCCAGGTTGCAGTTTCTCCTCTTAGCTGCAGTTCTGCTCCCACGTGTCCTCTCACTAAAGTCCTGCCTCCATTTGCCAGGTTGCAGTTTCTCCCCCTAGCTTTAGTTCTGCTCCCACGTGTCCTCTGCCTCCGGTCCTGCCTCCCTTTGCCAGGTTGCAGTTGCTCACCCTAGCTGCAGTTCTGCTCCCACATGTCCTCTTCCTCTGGTCCTGCCTCCCTTTGCCAGGTTGCAATTTCTTCTCTTAGCTGCAGTTCTGCTCCCACGTGTCCTCTCACTCCAGTCCTGCCTCCATTTGCCAGGTTGCAGTGTCTTCCCCTAGCTTCAGTCTGCTCCCTCGTGTCCTCTCCCTCCGGTCCTGCCTCCCTTTGCCAGGTTGTAGTTTCTCCTCTTAGCTGCAGTTCTGCTCCAACGTGTCCTCTCACTCCAGTCCTGCCTCCATTTGCCAGGTTGCAGTTTCGACCCCTAGCTTCAGTTCTGCTCCCATGTGTCCTCTGCCTCCGGTCCTGCCTACCTTTGCCAGGTTGCAGTTTTTCCCCCTTGCTGCAGTTCTGCTCCCACATGTCCTCACCCTCTGGTCCTGTGTCCCTTTGCCAGGCTGCAGTTTCTCCCCCTTGCTGCAGTTCTGCTCCCATGTGTCCTCTGCCTCTGGTCCTGCCTCCCATTGCCAGGTTGCAGTTTCTCCCCCTAGCTTCAGCTCTGCTCCCATGTGTCCTCTGCCTCCGGTCCTGCCTCCATTTGCCAGGTTGCAGTTTCTCCCCCTAGCTTCAGTTCTCCTCCCACTTGTCCTCTGCCTCCAGTCGTGACTCCCTTTGCTGGGCTGCAGTTTCTCCCCTGGCTGCAGTTCTGCTCCCACGTGTCCTCTCACTCCGGTCCTGCCTCGTTTTGCCAGGTTGCAGTTTCTCCCCCTACCTTCAGTCTGCTCCCACGTGTCTTCTGCCTCCGGTCCTGCCTCCCTTTGCCAGGCTGCAGTTTCTCCCCCTAGCTGCAGTTCTGCTCCCATGTGTCCTCTGCCTCTGGTCCTGCCTCCCATTGCCAGGTTGCAGTTTCTCCCCCTAGCTTCAGTTCTGCTCCCACGTGTCCTCTGACTCCTGTCCTGCCTCCATTTGCCAGGTTGCAATTTCTCCCCCTAGCTTCAGTTCTCCTCCCACTTGTCCTCTGCCTCCGGTTGTGACTCCCTTTGCCAGGCTGCAGTTTCTCCCCTGGCTGCAGTTCTGCTCCCACGTGTCCTCTCACTCCGGTCCTGCCTCCATTTGCCTGTTTGCAGTTTCTCCCCCTAGCTCCAGTTCTGCTCCCACGTGTCCGCTTACTCCGGTCCTACCTCCCTTTGCCAGGCTGCAGTTTTTCCCCCTAGCTACAGTTCTTCTCCCACGTGTCCTCTCCCTCCGGTCCTGCCTCCCTTTGCCAAGTTGCAGTTTCTCCCCCTAGCTTCAGTTCAGCGCCCACATGTCCTCTCCCTCTGGTCCTGCCTCCCTTTGCCAGGCTGCAGTTTTTCCTCCTAGCTACAGTTCTGCTCCCACGTCTCCTCTCACTCCAGTCCTGCCTCCATTTGCCAGGTTGCAGTTTCTCCCTCTAGCTTCAGTTCTGCTCTCACGTGTCCTCTCCCTCCGGCCCTGCCTCCATTTTCCAGGATGCAGATTCCCCCCTAGCTGCAGTTCTGCTCCCATGTGTCCTCTCCCTCTGCCCTTGCCTCCATTTACCGGGTTGTAGTTTTGACCCCTAGCTGCAGTTCTGCTCCCACGTGTCCTCTCCCTCCAGTCCTTCCTCCCTTTGACAAGTTGCAGTTTCTCCCCCTAGCCTCAGTTCTGCTCCGACGTGTCTTCTCCATCCGGCCCTGCCTCCCTTTGCCAGATTGCAGCTTCTCCCTCTAGCTTCAGTTCTGCACCCACATGTCCTCTCCCCCGTCCTGTCTCCCGTTACCAGGTTGCAGTTTCTCCCCCTAGCTGCAGTTCTGCTCCCAATCCCTCCTGTCCTTGCTCCATCTGCCAGGTTGCAATTTCTCCCCCTAGCTGCAGTTCTGCTCCCACGTGTCCTCTCACTCCGGTCCTGCCACCCTTTGCCAGGTTGCATTTTCTCCCCCTAGCTTCAGTTCTGCTTACACGTGTCCTCTCCCTCCGATCCTGCTTCCCTTTGCCAGGCTGCAGTTTCTCCCCCTAGCTGCAGTTCTCCTCCCAAGTGTCCTCTCCCTCTGGTCCTGCCTCCCTTTGCCAGGCTGCAGTTTCTCCCCCTAGCTGCAGTTCTGCTCCCACATGTCCTCTCACTCCGGTCCTGCCTCCATTTGCCAGGTTGCAGTTTCCCCCCCTAGCTTCAGTTCTGCTCCATGTGTCCTCTGCCTCCGGTCCTGCCTCCCTTTGCCAGGTTGCAGTTTGTCCCCCTAGCTTCAGTTCTCCTCCCGCGTGTCCTCTCACTCCAGTCCTGCCTCCATTTGCCAGGTTGCAGTTCCCCCCTAGCTTCAGTCTGCTCCCACGTGTCCTCTACCCCCGGTCCTGCCTCCCTTTGCCAGGTTGCAGTTTCTCCCCCTAGCTTCAGTTGTGCTCCCACGTGTCCTCTGGCTCCGGTCCTGCCTCCCTTTGCCAGGCTGCAGTTTTCCCTCCTAGCTTCAGTTCTGCTCCCAACTGTCCCCTGCCTCCGGTCCTGCCTCCATTTACCAGGTTGTAGTTTCTCCCCCTAGCCTCAGTCTGCTCCCACGTGTCTTCTGCCTCCGGTCCTGCCTCCATTTGCCAGGTTGCAGTTTCCCACCCTAGCTGCAGTTCTGCTCCCATGTGTCCTCTCTCTTTGGTCCTGCCTCCCTTTGCCAGGCTGCAGTTTCTCCTCCTAGCTACAGTTCTGCTCCCACGTGCCTCTCACTCCATTCCTGCCTCCATTTGCCAGGTTGCAGTTTCTCCTCTTAGCTGCAGTCCTGCTCCCACGCATCCTCTCCCTCCGGTCCTGCCTCCCTTTGCCAGGTTGCAGTTTCTCCTCTTAGCTGCAGTTCTGCTCCCATGTGTCCTCTCACTAAAGTCCTGCCTCCATTTGCCAGGTTGCAGTTTCTCCCCCTAGCTTTAGTTCTGCTCCCACGTGTCCTCTGCCTCCAGTCCCGCCTCCCTTTGCCAGGTTGCAGTTGCTCCCCCTAGCTGCAGTTCTGCTCCCACATGTCCTCTCCCTCTGGTCCTGCCTCCCTTTGCCAGGTTGCAATTTCTTCTCTTAGCTGCAGTTCTGCTCCCACGTGTCCTCTCACTCCAGTCCTGCCTCCATTTGCCAGGTTGCAGTTTCTCCCCCTAGCTTCAGTCTGCTCCCTCGTGTCCTCTCCCTCCGGTCCTTCCTCCCTTTGCCAGGTTACAGTTTCTCCTCGTAGCTGCAGTTCTGCTCCAACGTGTCCTCTCACTCCAGTCCTGCCTCTATTTGCCAGGTTGCAGTTTCTCCCCCTAGCTTCAGTTCTGCTCCCATGTGTCCTCTGCCTCCGGTCCTGCCTACCATTGCCAGGTTGCAGTTTTTCCCTCTAGCTGCAGTTCTGCTCCCACATGTCCTCACCCTCTGGTCCCTTTGCCAGGTTGCAATTTCTTCTCTCAGCTGCAGTTCTGCTCCCACGTGTCCTCTCACTCCAGTCCTGCCTCCATTTGCCAGGTTGTAGTTTCTCCCCCTATCTTCAGTTCTGCTCCCACGTGTCCTCTGCCTCCGGGCTTGCCTTCCTTGGCCAGGTTGCAGTTTCTCCCCCTATCTTCAGTTATGCTCCCACGTGTCCTCTGCCTCTGGGCCTGCCTCCATTTGCCAGGTTGTAGTTTCTCCCCCTATCTTCAGTTCTGCTCCCAAGTGTTCTCCACTGCCTCCATTTTCCAGGTTGCAGTTTCTCCTCCTATCTTCAGTTCTGCTCCGACGTGTCCTCTGCCTCTGGGCCTGCCTCCCTTAGCCAAGTTGCAGTTTCTACCCCTAGCTTCGGTTCTGCTCCCCATTGACCTGTTGCAGCTTCTCTTCCTATCCCCAGGCAGCAGCTTCCATTTGCCCTATTGCAGTGCCCCAACTTCTTGGCTATTGCAGTCTCTGCCTCGAGCTGCAGCCCTGCTCTCCTTGCCCCGTTGGAGTCTCTCTCACTATATCCATCCATGTTACCCTTTACCATATCACTCTATCTCCTTCCAACTGCCTCCTCTTTGTTGCCCCCCTCTGGCCTGGTGCGGGTCATCTTTCTATGCCTACCCTTCCCCATCTACCCTCAAGCTCCTGCTTGCTTAAACCTTGTCAGTAAGCTCCATTCAGGTTCCAGATTCAAAGCCTGCAAGCTCCACTCAGCCTCTCATACTTCTGAGGTTGATATAATGAGTAGGATAATAATAACACCTGTTATCAGCGCCTTGACACTAACCAGTTTGTTGTATAAGTGTCATTATTATTATTGTTATTATTATGGTATTTATTGAGTGCGGATCCAGCTTTGAGAAGTAACAAGCACTTTACAGAGGTATATAGATACATAACGGAGCGCTTTATAGAGGTACATAACAGTACAGATGCATAACAGAGCTCTTAGTTCAAAGTGTTGTTATTGGTCTTCCTCTGTCCACTTCCGATTGGTCCATCATTTGCTAGCCATGTCCTTACCTGATGAATTGCATGACTCCTTCATTCTCACTTATACCCGCTCTTTGTTCTCTAGCAGTCTCTACTTCTTCTGTTCCCTACTAGCCTCTGTTCTTATGCAGTTTCTTTCTCCTGGCCATCATGCTCCCCCTGGCTTCCTGCAGTTTCTCGCTCTCCATATGGCCAGATCATCCTAATTTTGTTGCGGTTCCCTTTGCTATACTCACAGCTCCTTCATCTGACCTATTGCAGTTTCTCTCTCTAATTTGCCCTCTACTCCATTTAGACCTTCTGCATTTTCCCAATTCTCAGACCTACTCCTACCAGTCTTGCCACAGTTTGGCTCTCCAGTCTCACCTCTAAGCCCATTAGCCTTCTGCCTTTTCACAATTCACAGACATTTGGTCTAGTGCAGTTTCTCTATCCATTTCACCTTTGCATCCCTTGGGCATTCTGCATTTTCCCTAGTCTTAGACCTAGTCCTACCAGTCTTGCCACAGTTTCTCTCTCTAGTCACGCCTCGGCATCTCATAGCCCTTCTGCATTTTCCCAATTTTCAGACCTAGTCCTACCAGTCCTGTTGCAGTTTCTCTATCTAGTCTCGCCTCGGCATCCCTTAGCCCTTCTGCATTTTCCCAATTCTTAGACCTAGTGCTACCAGTCCTGCCGTAGTTTCTCTCTCTAGTTTTGCCACTGTATCTCCTAACCCTTTTGCATTTTCCCAATCCTCAGACCTAGTGCTACCAGTCCTGCTGCAGTTTCTCGCTCTAGTCTCCCATCTGCATCCCCTAGCCCTTCTGCATTTTCACAAGTCCCAGACGTTTGGCCTACTGCAGTTTCTCTCTTTGGTCTTGCCCCTGCTCCTCTTAGCCCTACTGCAGTTTTTCAATTATTATCCCTCCTCCCATTGGTCCTGTTGCAGCTTCTTTCTTTAGTCACGCCTCGGCCCCCCTTTGCCCTGTTTCTGTTCCTCTATTCTGACCCCTCCTCTCATCTGTTCTGTTGCAGTTTTTCTCTCTAGGTTCCCCTCTGCTTTCCGTAGCCTGTTGCAGTTTCCCAATTCTCAGCCCTCCTCCCATCTGTCCAGTGCATCCCTTAGCCATTTTGCCATTTCTTAGCTTTGCTCCCATCCCTCCCATTGCAGCCCCTCTCTCTCATCTCGCCTCTGCTTCATTTAGCTCTGTTTCTCAATTCTCACCCCTCCACAAATCGTTCCTGTTGCAGTTTCTTGATTTAGTCTGCCCTCTGGTTCTATTAGCCTTTTTGCAGTTCTGTAATTCTCTTTCCCTCCTCCCATTTGTCCTGTTGCTGTTTCTCTCTCTATTCTCACCTCTGTTTCCCTTAATCCTGTTGCATATTCTCAATTCTCAGTGCTCGTCCATGTATCCTGTTGCAGTTTCTCTTATAAATTTTCTTTCTGATTTTGTTAGACTTTTTGGCATTTCTCGCCCCTCCTCTGATCGGTCCTTCTGAAAGTTCTCTCTTCAGTCTCAACTCTGCTTCCAATAGCCCTGTTGCAGTTTGTCCATTCCCATCAGTCATGTTACAGTTTCTCCCACTAATCTCACCTCTCCTTCCCTTGTTCTGTTGCACTTTCTCAATTCCCATCAGTCATGTTGCAGTTTCTCTCTAGCCTTGCCTCTCCTTCCCTTAAACCTGTTGCACTTTCTCAATTCACATCAGTTGTGTTGCAGTTTCTCCCTAGCCTTGCTCCTGCTTCCCTTAGCCCTGTTGCAGTGTCTCAATTCCCATCAGTCCTGTTCTTGTTTGTCTCTCCAGTCTTGCCTCTGCTTCCCTTAGCCCTGTTGCACTTTTTCAATTCACATCAGTCGTGTTGCAGTTTCTCTCTAGCCTTGCTTCTGCTTTCCTTAGCCCTGTTGCAGTTTCTCAATTCCCATTAATCCTTTTTCAGTTTCTCAGTTCCCATCAGTCATGTTGCAGTTTCACTCAGCCTGGCTTATGTTCCCTTAGCCCTATTGCAGTTTGTTTTTCTCCCTGTCTCACCTCTGCTTCTCTTAGCCCAGCACAGTTTCTCAATTCCCATCAGACCTGTTGTAGTTTCTCTCCCTGTCTCACCTCTGCTTCCCTTAGCCCTGTTGCAGTATCTCAATTCCCATCAGTCATGTTGCAGTTTCACTCTAGCCTTGCTTCTGCTTCCCTTAGCTCCGGTGCAGTTTCTCAATTCCCATCAGTCCTTTTTCAGTTTCTCAATTCTCGTCAGTCCTGTTGCAATTTCACTCTCTAGCCCTGTTTCTGCTTCCCTTAGCACTGTTGCAGTTTCTCAATTCCCATCAGTCCTGTTGCAGTTTCTTTCCCTGCCTCACCTCCCCATTTCCCTCTATCTGTCTCACCCTAAGTCAGGAATTCGACCATCTGCACAGTGGGTGTGTGCACACATGTTTTTTAGAAATTTTAAATGAAATTGAATGATGGTAGATCAACCTCTGGAAAATGTGTGGGGATAATCCGCACACATTTTCCTATGCTCACTGCTTGACATACACATATACCGGTGTACTCTGGATATACACAGCCTACAGGTGCCGCCCCTTGTCATATTGACAGACAACAGTACATCAAGGCATCTCAAAAGGGGAAGGCAAAACCATCCTCCTGCCATGCCATCCTAATTAACTATCAAAGGCTCCATGGATCTGCCCTGTCCTTTTGTGTAAGTACTGCAGATGGTGTCAGCAATTAACATAATTAACATGGTAATAAAGTATACTTCAAAGAGGCCCACATGGGGCTTGGCTGCAGAGTTTAACAAAAAAGACAGGAAACCCCAACAACCTTTGGTTTGCACTGTGGCAACCTGCAACCAGCTCCCACCTCTCAGTATCGAGGGCAGTGAACTGCCATGCCTCAGCCCGCTGTTTATAGTAGTCAGCCCTGCAGGGGGACCCCATTCAGAAGGTACGAGAATGTGGTATGGCGGCGACAGAAAGTCTGTTCTCACCGCAACTTCAAGGGAGACCTGCCACTTTAATCAGGAACCACAGTGAGCTCAATTAACTAGAGAGACCCTTTGACCCACAACAGATAGGAACATGGGTGGGACTTAGTATTACATGGTTTCACCTCTTTACCCTTTCTGTTGCAAAGCACTCTGGTTATGACCTCATGCATACAGGATAGTGTCCGTGGGGACCCAGGATTGGTTCATTAAGGTAGGCTCAGCCTACACCAATCACTGTGGCCCATTTGGCTTTAAAAGAGGGCTGAGCCTCTCTTTTGGCAGATCATCTGAAGAGTTTGCAAAGAGTAATGCCTTACATCTTCCACCAGTGAAGGAAGGCCAGGCCCTCCAAGAGGGAAGCAGGAACCCTCCTCTAAACACCTCCCAGCAAACAGAGAGAGATACTGAATCCAGGGGACCCTCCAGCAGCTCCAGAACTGGTACCTAGCCAGCACACAGCGTGCCCTGCTAGGCTCTGCAGCAAGGTACCTAGGTGGGAATTGCCAGAGAGTCTCTGAACCAAACTAAGGCCAATGCAGCTGCCTGCAGAACTCTCCTCAGCTGTCCGACTAAAAGGACGACACAAGCCCAGTGAAGAAGCCAGGAGGAGTGCATCGACAAGCATCAACCTGCGTCTGCCTTAAAGGACATTTTTGAGCCTATCAAGCTGCAACCGCCTGCACCACTGACTGTTGTCACGCTGCAGTCGCTAAAGTTGTTCGAGACTCCTCGACCAGTGCTTCAGACCCACCAATCAGCACTGAGATGATTCTTGACCCTAAACCCTTGTGTAGGCCAGCCTGCAGCTGTCTGTCTATCCTGCAGCCGTCTGGCCAGCCTCGCTCGCCAAACTGCCTGCCACCTGATACCTGCAGCTCTCTCGCATCTTGAACTCTGTAGAGGAGGAGCCAAGTACCCCTACTCCACCTTACCCGCCAACATTACCTGAGAAGTATGAACCAAAGTATGTAACGTATACTACACCAATAAGAAAGCAAGAAGAAGAGCAACGACTCTGTGCAGTACCCATAAGAATACCTATACCTAAGAGAATATGGGAAGGGAAGTACCCATTGAGGAAACCTTACTTACATCCAAGACAATATGATGGCCATTTGAACGCAATTCCTGACGAAACAAAGAAACTGAATGACCAGGATGAATGGTGACAACATACGAGACTGAATCGACTCCATATAGACGATAACCAGACCAGAGAGGCAGACGATTTATGAAGAATAAAGAAGTACCAAGGATAAGTGACATCTTGGGATCAAGATAAAGAGACTTGTGCCATAAGAATGATGAATATAGTTAGTTTAAACGTGCACAGATGCAATGAAAAGCAAGCAGCAAAGCAATCGTGAAGCTAGCCAACTCCGTTTAGTGAATAGATCGCAGCAGGCGCCAACATATACATATATACCTCATAGATAAATATGGATTGAATAAAGAATGAATGTTCCACTACATGTATAGCAGTCTTGAGCAACGAGGAAGTCCTCAAATTCAGTGTCACAGTTACAAAAGCAATTGAATTAAACAGAATATATTTCAACTAAGGAGTTGGCAGAGCCAGGATAGCCAAGGTCTTATCAGAACTAGAATTGGCTGACATTAGATACAATTAACGTGAAAAAACAGAAGCTCCTGTTCAAGAAGGTCAAGTGAAAACAAAAGACGTCACACGACCAGTGGAGAATAAAATCAAATACACAGAAAAGCTCAAATCGTGGTGTCCAGTCACGTGATGAAAGAAAGTTGGATGCATGAGGAGATCACATCTATGCACCTACACACGTAAGCCAGACAGTACCCAAACTCCTTAAAATTAAATTAAAAAATCTCAGATAACAGTAAAAACTCAAGGCCAACTTCAAACACTAATTGACACTGAAATATTGAGGTGATGATGGAGTTTACTTTTAATTGGTGGAAAACTGGTATCGAGACAAGCTCATCCGCAACTGGTTGTTCAGTCTGCATGCTGCTCACGTAGGTGGAAAGCTACTGTCGGGGGTAAGTAGTCAACCAATTGTAGAGGACCACGTAGTTGGGGGGGTCCTATAGTTTGCGTAGCCAATGGGATGTTGTACATTTAGTAACGTTCTGAGTGGCCATTTTGAAGGGAGGGCTTAGTTGCCCCACTTTATGTTAAGTATCCAATTATGTCTCTTCAGTACTCTATGCAGATAGAACACCAATCTCGCTTCCAGATATGTTTTAGAAGTTTTTTGTTTTTTTATTTATGGTGAAATTAATCATATATACAAAATAGAAAAACAAACAGAAAAAACTATTAATGGCTTTTAACACTCTGTACACAAAACAAGTCAAAAATCACAGACCAGAGGGAAAAAAATGAAAACATTCTTAAAAGACAATTTCAAGAAGAGAAAATTGCAGACAAAAACTAAAAGAAAAGAGAGGCCTCAAAGCATTTACACACTAAATACACACTAAATAAAAAACTACAATGCAGCTAAGGTACAAATCAGTCTAATAACTAAAAAAACATGACCTCAAACCACAAATTAGACCGAGAGAACCGGGGCATTATTAGCTTTGAGTATTCTCCCTCCTAAATTTAATTCTTTTAAGACTGCAACAACTTCAAATGTCAAAAAAGCTTGCTCCCCTGATGATAATCGATCCCAAAAAATATCAGACTGTAACCACCTCTCATCGTGAACAAATCTACGAAATCTAGAGACTCGGAAGGCCCACGTTTCTGAACATTTTGAGAGTAGGTGGTAAATGGACTGATTTTCTTTATCATCACATTTGTTACAAATAGCACTGAAGAAATCCTCTCTATTTCTTATTGCCATCATTTCCCACGTAGGGAGTAGATTCAACCTAAATCGCAAAAAGAGAGACCTAATACCTGAGTCTGATGACCAATCTAGATATCGGGGCAAAGCAAACAAGCTCATCCTATCTAGTGACCTGATCCAGTCAACTCGCTGAATACGCATTTTAACTTTCATGGGATTATGGATAAGTAATTCCATTGTACAATCGGAGGCAACCAAAATGTCTTGACATCTTACCTTCTGATTACTAAGGAAGATGTTCCCTCCTCTTTTGCTTGTAAGTGCTGCATCTTCATAGAGTGAGCCTTTCGGAGGGTCTAGAATCAGCCTCCATAATGAAATCTATTTCCATTCCAAATACCCATTAGTGAGGTCAGACCCTGTTCATACCTCAAACAGCCTAATGGGACACAATTGTAAAAATGAAATGATTTTCTAAGCAGTTTTGCCTTGATTTTATACCAGTCTATGTGGAACGTTAGGGGATTAGTGTCCAAACCAAATACTATGGTTGGAATTACTTTACCCACATAGAATTGGATCATGGGCTGAATGGAAAACTTACAGAACTTAAAAAGAATCTTTTCCATCTGTGCCCCTAAATTGAGAACCTTTAGGTTGATAGATGCCACCACATGGTCCATGGTCAGGGAGGATTGGATACTGGCCCCAAGGTAGATAATCTCAGATACTACCTCAACAACCCGAGTCTCCAACTCCCAAGTGAACGGCTTAGATAGCCTTTTTTAGATCTTTAAATATAAGAATCTTTGATTTATCTGGATTGATTCTTAAGTCGATACACTTGGCATATTCTGCTAAAGCCGATAATAGGTGCTGAAGCCCCACTTGAGTGTGATCCAAGACTACCACGTCATCGGCATAAGCAAACCATCCAATTTTGAGATCACCAATTTTCGGCGACACCAGACCCCTATCTTGTAACCACACCATCAGATCTGAGATGAAAAGAATAAACAGAAAAGGGGCAATCATACAGCCCTGGCAGACTCCTCGTTCAATCTTAATTGGGTCCAACAGGGCGCCAGCTCTCGAGAGCCTGATGCACATGGTGGAATTCTGGTGACGTTTTATTAGAATGAACAGGAGGTGAGGGGGCCCCCCAAGCATTTAATATTTTCCAGAGCATATTTCTGTTGATAGTATCAAACGCCTGTGAGAGATCGATCCACCGTCCAAACCGAGGCAACCCCACTTTCGCCCCCGATTGCGCACTTAAGCAACTCAGGACCAAACCATTAAGTGAAGTCGACAAACCCCTTCTGAAGCCAGTTTGTTGTTTAGGAATAATTCCTTTTAACTTAGCCCATGACTCCATTTCCGCCAGGATCAGGCCAATGAAGATTTTGCTTTCTGCATCTAAAATAGATATTGGAAGATAGTTTGAGGCTGCTAAGCGGTCCCCTTTTTTGTAGATGGGGATCCCCACAAAAGATCTCCATGAGACTGGCAGTTCTTTGGCCTCCAGGATGTTATCAAATAAGAGTTTTAGGAGCAATGCCCATAGAGGAGGGTTACTTTTTAGAATAGAGTTACTAAGCCTATTTGGGCCAGTCGCTCTAGAGCTAGATGACCTCCTAATCAGGAATTCAATGGCCTCACCGGTAAAAGTTAAGGACCAAGCACCCCTCACCTCTGTTCTTGCAATTGGGGTATCCAAATAACCATACACCTCTGTGAAGTGCCTGACCCACACCTGCTCCTGTAAGACCATTTCTTGGCTATCCGGCAGTTGGCCGTCCAGAGAACCTAGTATTGCCCTAAAGTTTCTCGAGTGTCTGAGGGATAAAGCCCTCAACATCTTTTCCCCATCTTGCTGGTAAATTAAATATCTATGCGAACTAACCCAGTTCCTATAGGCACTGTTCACAGCCCTGAGATGTTTATCAAGAGTCTCACGATCCAGGCCCATTTTGTTTAACCTAGCCAATTGAGACCATTTCAGCTTCTTTTGTTCCTGGATATGAGAATCATAGATACGCTTATGGGTCACCTGCTTTTTATTAGTGAGGACTGATTAAGGGCTTAATTCCCACAAGAAAGCTTGAAAGATGGCCGGTGCACAATAGTGCGACAGCTGACCATCTGACAGCTGTTTTACTTTCCCAGACAACTTCTCAATTAAAGGCAAACCCCTCTTTCAAACTGTCTTACTCGATTGCCAGCAGAGTTTACTGCCACATTATGACAATAGGATCCTTTTTCGAGACATTGTGGCAATCTACATGTCGTGATCATCTGTATTTCCACTAACAATAACACATTTCAAACGGTTATTGAAGATCCTTCTAGTTACAAAGATATAATCTAAGGTAGAGATAGAAGTGCCTCTATGCCAAGTCGGTTCTCCCGACAGATCCCCCACCACATTCCCATTCAATAGCCAGAGCCCCCTCCCTCATTTATTGTAACCTGATTGTTCCATTCCTTGAATGCCAGATGATGCATCCACAACATCAACACACTGGGAGTTTAGATCACCTGCTATTAAAAGTTAATCTGCTGGAAACAAGAAGTGTATTTACCAAGACAATCCGATAGATCTTCTAGAAAAACCCAAAGATTTGAAACCGCAGAGTTCCAATACAAATTAACCACCAACCAATGCTCATCGAACCACTTCTCGGACAGCCCCCCTCTCACAATCAGAATTCCGTGTCTCTCTAAAGATAGCATTTCAGATGACATAAAAACATTGTTTTTACATGCACCAAGGAGACCCCCTGCCGGCCTCACCCCCACCCGATTGCTGGGCCAGCTGCTGAAACGTTGAGAAGCCATCAATTCCCACAGTATATGTCAACTAGGTTTCCTGAAGAAGAATCAGATCGGAACTTTGGACGGTCTGCAGTCTCACATGATCAGAAGACAATGGGCCTCATTACACGGTAGGCGGTAAGGGATTACCGGCACCGGTAAGTGCACCGGTGCCGGTAATCTCTTACCGCCCTACTACGAGGTCCCTCAGCGGGTCCCATCCTTAACGTGTGGTCAGACCACACGTTAAGGACGGGACCCGCTGAGGGACTTCAGAGCTAATAGCGGTATAGCTGATAGCGGTACCGTTATTAGCTCCTTCCCCATCCCCATTGAGCCCTATGAGGGCTCGAGTGGGAATGGGGAATGGTAATTGGCATGGGGACTTAACGGGTCCTCCAGGGTCGGAATGTCCCGGTAAGTCCCCATACCGCTTACCGGGACCCAGAAGGCGGTAAGGGGTAGCCATGGCGCTAATAGCACCATGGTTACCTCCTACCGTGTAATGAGGCCCAATGAATTAAAACCCCTTGAGTTCCAGGAAGTAGTTTAAGGTGGCAATGAACTAGAGTCTCTGCTGCGAGATGCCGATCTTTAGGAGAACTTGCGTGATGATATCTGGGACCAAATCCCACGTATTCAGTCTGGAGGAAAGTGAGGCAGCAGGACCCATCAAAGCCAGGTTAGATTCCAGGCGAGCAAGAACAGATGCGTTTCAGGACATCAACCGAGGACACAGTTCAGAGATAATGAAACCCTGCTGATTCCAATCCTCTTTTGCCCCCAGAATCATTTCTTTACCGAGTCTTGAGTTTAGCATCAATTCCACTATGTCACCATTATGACTGAGTGGGAAAGCCCCCAGATTAATGTATGCTGTCGTAAAGTACTTCATAGAGGGGATAGGTTCCATGGCCATCAAAATCGCAGAGCTTTTAGAAGTTTGCCATGTAGGATGACGTTGGTAATGTCGCAGGTCACATGTCAGCTGTGACCAATTTTGGGTTTAAGAACCCAGCTTTTTTATGAAATGTTTGAGAGTTGAGTATCGAGCGATTGCTGATGTTCTTTGTGCTCCTTGTTTTAGTTACTTGCATTAAAACAAACAAACGTTTGCCAAACTATTTGTGTCGTCTGAATTATTGATGTTTGATTAAAATCTGCATCCCCATCCATCTCCAGGGTATTGCTACTCATCTTAAAGGGCTGGAAAGTCACCAGTTCAACTCTGTTGCAAGAGTTGCAAAGCGCCCTGAAACCGTCTCGACCTTGTCCAGGACCAAGAATGTGCTGTCTACAAGCACAAGGTGCATTGTGATTCCATCCCCCTGGTTCTTCTCCGAAGGCCCCTAGTGACATTTTACGACCCATTGCTCCCTTTGTGCTGAAACCAAGTATCGTTGAACTATTGAGATTAATTACTTTACCGACTACTCATGTCAGTATCCAGAGTGCATCCCTTTCCTTCATGAAACTGTCTGTCCTCTGTGTTGCTTTACAGGGGGGGCTGTATTTCGTAGTGTGCTAGAACTGTCTGTTATAAAGTAGATATGTTTATGCAGCCTTTACTGGACAGTCCCTTGTATAATTGTATTTTCTCTGTGTTGCAACTAACAAACAATCCACGACCTCTCAGAAATAAGCCTGCCATGAATTGGACAAGGAGGTGTATACTTCACTTGTGTTTGCACTCTGTTTGGGTTCCTGCTGGTGTACTAGAGGTGTGGAGCTGATTGATGGGTTATGTACTATGTAACTAAGCTCGGTGCCTTGTAATTGCACTACGATGCCTGAGGGCTGCTGCGCCCTTTATAAATGTGAATAAATAAATAAACGGTTTAGAAAGCGCCATTCACCCCTGGGCCACTGGTGCCCCGGAAGTGGATTCGCCACACCCTGGCTGCCCTTCCCTTATTTCGATGCCTGTTCCATCCCCTTCCTGCTTCCTCGCCAGGTTCTGATCCGGGCACCTTCTCCCTCTGGGTCAATATTTGCCCAGGGCTGGGCTGCCTGCGCTCTGGGTGCCTGCTCCCGGCTGGGCCCGCACCCCCCTCAGGCGGCTTCCAGGGCGTGAGAGCGAGATGTGGAAGCCAGCACATCGCTGCTTCTTTCTTTGCATTCATTTCCATTTATTTACCAATCTTGTCATTATAATTCCTTGTATTTGTTGATGGAGGGTGAGCCGCACGAGCATATCAGGTGGAGCAAGGGAGTAGGGTTGAGGGTGTGTGGGTGTCTACTACGGCTACTGCACCCCGTTCCTTGCACCCCAGAATCAGCACACGATTTCCTGGATGAACACCGATTTATAGACACTAATGCGGCCTTGCCAGGTCTGGTCCATTCTCCTCTCCCATTGCTCCAGGACTGTGCGGGCCAGTATGATGAGTTAGTGCACCGTCCATCTGTAACTTTGACCTTTAGTATTGACCCAGTGTTCTTTAGATGTACCCCAAGGTGCGGCTTGGGCGGGTTGAAGCTTTTTGGAGGCCCCTGGGGGCCCATTTCAAAATGATGCTTGGGGACAATATTCACTGCTGTAATATTCCTGCCTGAGGCGGCAGCGGGGGTGCACATAATACAGATGTGTGAACCCCACCTTGCGGCTCCCTTCAGCGCAACATTAGCTGCAGATCATCACAGGACAGGTGTGTTGGCCTCTGCACGACAGAACAAAAAGGCAGACCGCCGGGAGCTGACACCCTAAATGAGCAGTCAGAAAGGTTTCTAATGTAGTTAAAATCCGGACTATAAAGGCAAGGAGGTGATGAGAGCTAGCATTCTGCTGGGAACTGCAAGGCCGCTGGGGCCATGGGGGGGAGGGGGTTTGGCTGGAGGGCGCCAGCAGAGGCAGCCGGTAATGTGTAGATGCAGAGAGCACGTTTAATGTAGCCCACATTTATTGTGCTAAAATAAAGACGTATTTTGCTTGATGATAAGACAGCCATCATGGAGTTTGCAGCTCCAGCCCCACCAACCCCCTGCCCTCAGCCCCTACCCCGTCACCACCGTAAGGCTCGAGCCCCATTCCAATTGAAACAACTTGAAAGACCCTGGCGCCGTCGGTGGGTACCAAGAGTTTGGGAAAACTAGGCCAGTTTCTAGACCATTTGGTGCCCAGGGCGAAGGACTAGAATGCGCCGCCCCAGTGTGCCACTCCCAAACTACACCGTTAAGTAACTCCTACCCAAGGTCAATAAATCACTGCTAACCAAATGAAATCAATTTTATTACATCATGATTCAAGAACTTTGCAGTAATTCCTCGGACAAAGCACAGTACACAAACGGTATATACTACTTTTAAAGGTTTGTATCCATTTTATGTCTGTGTTAAGGGCACTCTCCTTGACTTTGCTGCTGCGAAAGCATTAATGCTGTTGCATAATCAGTTTTTTCAACAAATTCCAGTTCCCTCTGAATTGTAAGTATTGCAAGGGCTGATGGCCTTTCCTCAGCCATTGTGGAGCGCAGGTGTGTCTTCATCAGTTTCAGTTTACTAGAGCTCCTCTCCCCACTTGACACTGTAATTGGAATTGTTAGTAAGAGCCTCACGACAACCCACACATTTGAAAACAACCAATGTGTTTTTGTATGATGAATTGGGGGCTGGACCCCACTTCATAGAGCCCTCCTGCAGCCCCGGAGCTAAGCCAATTTGCACATTCTGGCGTGCATTTCACAGCAAGTGAGATACAGCGGTCGCTACCAAGTCTTGTTCACAGTGCTCTCTCCCAGTCACATTTCAACTCCTCCTGCGAGTCACATCTACCCCTACCCTCAGCTCTCTTCCATCTCACTCTTGCCCTCTAACCGCCGTTGCCTCCCCTCCTCACGTGCAATCTGTTCCCCCATTTTCCTTCCCCTATAAGGCCTATATTTTCCTGTCTTTCGTTCCCCCTTTCGTAATCTCACTTTCCTCACCTTTTCCTTGACTGTCTCGTTTTCTGTCCCACTCTAATCTCTTTTACTCTGTCTGCATGACAGTCCTTATTTGAGCCTTACACCCGCTGGGCATAATCTCTTACAGTGAAAGACACCTTACATTTGGTCACTTATTAAATGCCAGAAACCCTTTTGAATAGAAGTGGAACCCATTCGCTAGACCATACGCCCATTGCACATGGCCTTCAGGGGCCTGTGCAGAACTCTTAAAAGTAATTCCACCCACAGGACAGGATCTCGAATAGTCCAATTTCTGGACTAAAATAATAAACCTCATATCAGATTGCATTCTGGTACTTGTAGGCCTGTTTATATAACCTTTACAGGAATGCAAAATGAAATGAATAAAAATGGCAGCTCCCTGTAAAAGTGGAATAGAGAGTGTGAAAAAAACCATGTGACAACACGTGGGCATTGGTCTCACTGCATTACTAGTGGTCAAATATTCACACTTCAGAGTAATTTTGTAAACAGATTACTGTTTTACAGCAGAAAACATTTACATCTGTCCATGCGAGGAGCTCACCCCATAGAGCCAGTTACACATGCATGTAAACCTCCAGAGATCTTTGCACTGCTTGCGTTTGCAAATTCTGGCCAGAACGTTTCTGCCCATCATCCTTGACCTGCCGATGAAAGGAGTACCATTTTTCTGTTCTAAACAATGAAATAAAGATATACAATCAAAGCTCAAACCCAGATCTTGTCCGCGGGACCAAGCAAAAGCAAATACACCGTCTCATCAAATAAATTCCACTTGGTTTATGGGGAATTTTACCAGAGGCCCACGTGTACACAGCGCAGGTTCACCCTGTCAACAAATCCTAGCTGCACCACTGCAGCCAAGTCAGTACGAGAGAGGACTCCTGCCAGGGCGAAGAACCATTTGCATGTGGATAAAACTTCAATGGAACCATGAAAAGAAATGTAATTAGTTCCATACGTTCCTGCCCCGATTCCTAACTCTGAACAAATGAAGTTCTCTGAACTGCAGAAAACAGTACCAACAAAGAAGAAAGGTTGCGGCTGAGAGTGCCCAGAACAGCAGCAACTTCCAATACACGCTTTCAACTCTAACTGAGAAATGTTTCTGCTGTTTACCCTTTCAGGTGCGGGACACAGTCTAAAGGGGCAGCAGGAACACAGCAAAGCGATTCCAATGCACTCAAATCTGGGCTAAGAAAGTCCAAAACGAAATATTCCCATTCTTGTCCAGAACGCACTCTGAACTATGCAAAATGCTGTTGGAGCACCAGCCGAACGCTATGTACACAGTTTAAAGGAACATTTTCTAAAATGTCAACAGAAGCATCGGGCTGCACCTACCTTCTTTCTGAGTAGCGCTGCACACCGCAGTCTTCCTTCTTTGCGCACAGGTCCGGGTGGAAAGCAATTGGAGGGTCGGGCCGGAAGCTGGGACCGCTCAAAGGCAGCCGTCTTTTTTCCTCGTAGTGTGTTGTTCCTGCTTGATTATAAAGACGGGGGGCCACCAGGAAAGGTGGCCTTTCATTACCGACCCCAAGTGGCGCGAAGGTTCAGAGAGCCTCTGACTTCTGTAGCATTACGCAAGAACTATGGGACTGCCAGTCAGAAGAGGCCACTCCTGTGCTGTGGCTACTCTCCCACTCTGGGAGATTTCACCCTCCAGGGAGCGGGCAATTGTGCCCCGGGCAGCCGCCCGCTTCGCCCCAGGTCAAGAAACAAGCCTGGGGAGAACCAACAGCCATTCCTCATTGTCAACTTCTTTTTTGGGGGTGCCCTGCCCTATACATTTCCCCTTTACGTGGTTCTCCGTCACCGACAAAGCCACGGGCACCAAGGCCGGTCCCCAGCAGTCGCCGCTCGCTTCTTTACTGTCTTCCATCACACATATTAAGTGGCTTTAATGTCAACTAAAGAGGCATGGCATGGCATGAACCTCACAGGGAAGTGGAGGCGCACGTACTCTATAAAAGGGGCAATAATACAGAGAGGGAAGTCGGGATCGTCACATTTATTGCCCGAGCAAGGCAGGAGCTGCCTGGCACTGCAACAGGGCCTCACAAACGGAGCTGTGATTAGAGGGGTGCCCCTGATAGACAGGTTTCTGGGGGACACTGAAAATTGAGCAGGGCCTTCAAATACATGTTCAATCCTCTCTTTGTTATAAAGAGAGCATTTGGGGTGACGCTAGAGAGCCCAACCAAGATGGCGGTCTCCCTGTGAGCTCCGTATGGGGCTCTAATAACATCCTGAAAATATCTGCATTGGAGGTACATATAGCTACAAGTCTGTTATGCCTGAGGGGTGAAGTAAGCCCCCCCCACAGTACCCTGGTGACTGGAGCGCCTGAGATCCCTCCGCACACTGCAGCAATTATCAACTGCACCGGGGGGCGTGGGCGCTGGAAGGCTGGGGTGAATATCCGGGAGCGGGCTATTGCCGCTCCGGGGACATAGCGGCAGCACCGTAACGCCCCTCTGGTCGGGGCGCAACAGCAGCAGCCTGTGAGGCGGAGGGGCGGAGAGCAGCGCGACCCTGCCTTTCTGGTGACAAGAGGATGGGATGAATAGAGCGTGGTGCAGCCCGGGATAGGAGGCTGTGCGAAGCCCACCCCCGGGGCCTCATCCGGCGCTGCGCCCACCGGTGAGCCCGAGGAGAGTAAGAAGGTAGGCAGAGGGGAGAAGCGAGCGAGGTGGGAGATCTGGGCCCCCCCCTGATTACTGCGGAGCGGCCTCCTCCCCCCGGTGAGGGGGCAGATCCAGGCCAAGAGAAGATCAGGGAGACAGCATGACGCAGCCTGTGAACGGAGGCAGTGTGGAGCATGTTCTTGTGCCCAAAGCCATGACTGAAGTGCGGGGATAGCCAGTGATGTAACAGGTGGGCTGAAGCTGTGCCCTTCGCTGGTGAGCAGAGGAGCCTGGCCGTCTGAAGGCCCAACAGATTTAATAGGTGGGTAGCACCGGCTTAGAACATTGTGACGAGGTGGCAGTGTTAGGCAAAGTTTGCATGCAGTACCTTCTGGGACCACTACACACAATTATGACTACAGATGTAAGCAAAACCAACCTTTGGTATAAGTCTGTACCACACAGTTTTTGGTAGCGAGCTGAGCAGCCAGGCTTCTCTCAAGAGGGAATGTCAGATGTAAGGGTGTTACACAGGGTTCTATAATTACAAGTATTCAAATAGACTCTTATACTCAAGGTTTCTTGGTAAAACCCTTCTTAACGTATTACACAGTCAGTTAGAAAACATTCACTAAAAGGAAGCAATCAATAATATCACACAAAAATAGACTACAGTACTTCACACTATCAGGTTCTGAGGCATTTAAACTACTTTGAAGGAGGAGCAAAATGGCAATCAGAGCATTTGAAGTAGGAACAAAAAGGCATAAGATAGTAAAACAAATATTACAGTTTCTCTTAAACAGTGCAAATAGTTTGAGTTCACCAGAGGAGTTAATTCAATGCAATAGGTAGGTCAAAGTAAATGGGCTAAAGTCTTGTATAGGTAAAAACGGTTCTGGTAGTTAAACGGAAAAGTCTTTGCCACGGTTCTCAGAAGTATTTCATAGAAGAAAGGTTCCTATGTCTGGTCACAAGCTGACTAGGCCTGTACATTGCCAAAGTTTCACACACTTTCGCAGTGAGAGGTAAGTTCTCTCGGTCGGGTTTTCACAGTACCTTATATTGTAGAAAAAGATGCAGCTGAATACTTCTGTTCCTGGCAGTTCCTGCAGATCTCGCTGTTCTTGAGCCTCAGTCGTGGGGACAAGAGCGAGGACATTGGGGGAGTCCTGCACTGCACGGGGACTGGTCACAAAGCTGCGCATCAGGCAAATCTTTGATTCCGGTTGCTGTAGTCAAGCACACAAACTGGTGTCCTTCTCCCAGGTTATTCGGTTTCCTGCAGCACTCTGAGGAAAATACAACCAGCTCCGAGAATGGTGTCCAGGTGGCTTACGAGTTGATTGGTCCCACCAATTCAAAGGGAGAGGTTGTCCTTGAAGGGCTTCTGTGTCGAGATGAATTTGGCGATTCGGACCTGCAGCAGGGCCTCACCGGGCAAACCAACTATCCAGGAGTTTCAGCAGCCGTCCTCTTCCAGCTCGTCTTTGGTTCCTTCGTCCACTGGTCGACCCTTCCTTCCAAGCCAAGAAATTTGCTTTTTATACAGTTTCCTCCCATTCATTCCAGCCTAGCTGACACTCACCCAGCAGGGTGGCTGTCCTTGCCAGACAGTCAGCCAGCCAATCACGCCAGAGTGCATTTGGGTCTCCTAGGAGACTAAGCACAGGGAGTTTCGGGCACCTCCCTCACTTCCTACCCACCCCAAACACTCGGGCGCCAGAGGAGGTCTTCAGTCCTGAAGCCCGCCAAAGGCGTAGGAACAAAGGGACCAAACCCGGTTTGGTGTGCAGAGACAAACTCTAGAAGGATCTTTCCAAAAAGAAATGGTCAAAAAAGAAGACCGGACCTGTTTAAACAAAGGGGTCTCAGAAGCCATCTTGATAAACATGGCTCCCGCGATTTTTAGCTACAAATGTTCGCGGTCAGGAAAAATCATGGTAGTTCATTGTAAAACCACTGCCACCAGCCATTTCGATAGGAAAGGGTAGCATTTCACTGCTACATGAGTTTCTAGATATAGGGCATACTAGGTAACCCCTCCAGCACTCTATTGGAACATAGTGTGTGCTGGGTCTAGGAATTTGAAAAGACTAGTAAAGTCAATTTCTCTGGGAAATAGTAGTTTATCCCAGGGAAGGTATTTAAACCTTGGGAGAGCCTAAAAGGCTTCACTGTGTCACTGCACTGAGGGTGCTGTGTGACACACATGAAAAGATGATGCCGATGGAGTTGTCTAAACACCATAATCAAAGAACACCGGAGTAAAACACACATCAAAATACATGAGAAAGTGGGAAAAAAGGCTCACACTCTCTCCAGGTAAAAAAAATCAAGTCCTCAAAATCCAGCAAAGTAAGCAAATTTATGAGAATTCCCCCTAGCAGGCAGTAGTTTGGAACCCGCTCCCGGTGGGGGGCGGCCCGGAACGGGGGACACTGGATGACATACACACTCAGAGAGGATTTGGTAGCAAGAGCACTAGGCCTGAGACCCCTCCCTGCAGCTGGGCATTGGGGAGAGAGGTGCCCCAATAGTGGCCCCTCAGGAAGCCATCTGACACAGACCCCTCCTGACAAAAGTGGCCCGAGGTGGCGGAGGATGCTGTTCTGCCCCGAAGGAGAGCACTGGAAGAGTTTGGGCTGGGAGATCGGAAGGGGGCAACAGTGCAAGTCCAAGAGCAGACCCTTTGCAGCAATTGGAAGAAGGGGTGCCCCCCACAACTGGCCTGCTTTGGGGGAGGGGGGTCACGAGAGCCCTGGTTTTCTGGACTGGGGGTGAGCTTTGCGGTTTCCCCCTCCCCGTTGTCGGGGACTAAACTATAGTGTGACTGGAGGTAGTGAGAGTCTTGGATCCCGCTGGGCTGGCCCCACTCCTGCTGCACAGGGGTGCCTGGGATGGTCGGGGGCCTCCGGTGAATATCGCAGAGATGAGTCTGATATACCCACGGTCAGCAGTTGACTCAGGGGGAATCTGTACTGGCCCTGGAGTCGGGATCTAGGATGGAACTCACCCCACTAACAGTCCAGAACACTGGGTTTGGTTTATGGTTTACGGGATGGGGGGGTCTAACGGGCAGATTGGGCGATGCCCGTGGGGCAGCGTGGTTGGGGAGGGCTAAGAACGGGGGAGGGTTGGGTGATATAGGTTTAGAGGAGGAGCAGCAGTTTTCGAGATGTTTACATTTACCCAGACAGGTTCTAGCAGTTTACACATTTTTCTAGCACATATATGAGTAGAACCATGAGCCATCATAACCATAGCGGTGACATAAGCATTGGGTAGCATCCATCTTTTCTTGACATTGTCTATCCAACAACCTTCATCATCTAAGCTTGCTATACCTTCAGCCCATTGCTTTATCTCCTCTGGAGTGGCATCAGATTGAATGTTGTTTATATAATCAATTCCTTCATCTATTACATAACTATTGGTGGCTTCTTTTGTTACATACATTTCAGAATACAAATCAGTGGCAGTCTGTTTGGCTATCCTGTCAGCAAAGGCGTTTCCTCTCCCCACATCATCTGTTACTTTCTGGTATGCAGCGCACTTCATTATTGCTAGTTGAGTAGAAAGCACAAGTGCTGAGAGTAGCCGAACTATCAAGGTGCCATGTTGAATGTTAGTTCCGTGTGAGGTCAAGAAACCTCTCTCTGCCCATAATCTACCGAAGTTGTGAACCACCCCAAAGGCATACTGGCTGACTGTAAATATATTTACTCTAAGTCCTTCGGAAAGTTCACAAGGTTGAGTCAGTGCGATAATCTCTGCGGCCTGCACAGAGTTATACGAAATTCTTTTGGTTTCCACAATAGTGCTTAATGTAGTGATGGCATAAGCAGCAGTGGATGTACCATCCGGAGGTTTGAAGTAGGAGCCATCACAAAACAGCTCCCCTTGTGGATCTTTCAATGGTGTGTCATTTAAATCAATTCTGCTTTGGTTTCTTGCTCTGTGGTATAGAGGCAGTCATGTGACATCTTGTCACTGCAAGCAACGTCTTGTGGAAGAGGCAATAGTTCGGCCGGATTTAATAAGCAACCTCTCTTAATTTGGATATGTGGTGCAAATAGAATCAGCTCGTATCTTGTTAACCGTGCTGTGTTGAGATGTTGCATTTGCATTCTGTTCAATAGAACGTCTACAGAGTGGGGTACCATCAAGGTTAAAGAGTGACCTAAAACCATACCCTCACATTGTTTTACAGATTCAGCGGCAGCAGCAACAGCTCTAAGACATCTCGGCAAAGCGCATGCAACAGGATCAAGCGCGGAGGAAAAATAACCGCAGTCTATTCTTCCCCCATGTTCCTGTGTTAACACAGCCAAAGCGCATCCATCACATTCATGCACATACAATACAAAGGTCTTGTCATAATTTGGTGTGCCCAAAACTGTTGCTGAACACAGTGCAGCCTTAAGCAGATCAAATGCTTTCTGGTGTTCCAAGTTCCATGGTAATGGCAAAGAAATCCCCTTCTTTGTCAATGCCAACATTGGTTTTATCATTAATGAGAAGTTAGGGATCCACTGTCTCCAGTATGAAGCCATGCCTATCAAGGCTCTGACCTCTTTCTGTGTATTTGGGACAGACATGCTAGAGATGCTTTTTATCCGTTCAGGTGTCAGTCTTCTTCCCTCCTTTGACAGGAGATAGCCTAAATAGGCGACCTCCTGTCGAAAATACTGAAACCTTTTCAATGAAGCCTTATGCCCATGCTCTGCTAGATGAATACGCAGTAACACGGTGCCCTCCTTGCAAGCAACTTTTGAGTCTACAGCCAAAAAAAGATCATCAACATATTGCAACAATGTACAAGTGGGAGGCAACTCAAGTGTATCGAGCTGCTCCTTCAAAGCTCTACTGTAAATACTTGGGCTCTCAGTGTACCCTTGCGGCACACACGTGAATGTAAACGAGCGTCCCCCTAGGGTGAACGCGAACAAATATCTACTGTCAACATGTACAGGAATGCTAAAGAAAGCTTAAGATCCACAACACTGAAATTAGTAGCAGAAGCTGGAATCATCGTTAATATTGTGGTCACATTAGGCACAATTGGAAATGTTGGAGCAACAATCTTATTGATAGCACGTAAATCAATAATAAAATGGAAAGGAATCGCATTATCCCCTTTCTTGTACACCAGTAAAATCCGGCTATTGCACAAACCTTTTGCAATTTCCTCAATCACTCCTCGATGTACAAAATCAGAAACTATACTTTTCAAAGCTTGCTCATCATCAACTGAAATCTTATATTGTGAAATATGGGGCAACTTAAAACCTGGTTTCAAAACAATTTTAACAGGTTCAATTTAAAAAATACCAACATCATTGTCGTCAACTGCCCATAAACATGCCAGAACTTTATCCAATTCAGTCGGTAAAGGCCTAGTCAGAAATTGCAAAGCAGAAGATTGCTGAGGTGAAATCGTCAAACATACTCCATCCGGAGAACAATTAATTAAAGCATTTAATTCTTTCAACAGATTCAACCCCAACAAATTCTCACCACAATTCATCATTAGAAGAAATGGAGAGTGATCCACAAATGGCCCCAGTGGAATCGGTCCCAGATGAGAAACTGGACTAACCACCGGTGTGCCAGAAAACCCTACAGAAATGTTATTCTGCCCTAACAGTGGAATATCTGGAACCCGTGAATTAACTATGGAACAGTTCTATGCTCCCGTATCTATCAAAAATAGATGCCTCCTATTCCTCACCTTCATTTCTATGTAGGGCCATTTCTGATTGACGGGAATAGGAACCAGTTCCAGACTCTGCTTCGGGCTGTCCTAACGGAACAATATATCATCAAATACGAGATCCTCAGAAAGATAGGCAGCCGAAGGATTATCAAAAATATTCCTATTATCAACACTATGTTGCTGACTATTTTGTGAGAATGACTTTGGATTCTGAGCGAACTGACTTCTACCAGGACCCCCTGTTAGGCAGAAACCTGTGCAGTTCCCTCTGGGACCACTGCAAAAGATTTAAGACTACAGATGTTTGGCAGTAAACCCACTTGGTAGCAGTCTGTACCACACAGATTCACTTGGTAGCTGTGGCTGAGCAGTCAGACTTCCCTCAAGAAGAGTTAGGCAGTATACAGAGTATTCACAATAGGTCAAAAGAACACAGTAGAACAAGTAAACACTGACCAGGCCTTGGTGTAAAAGAGATATAATTATTTATTTAAAACCACATCTAGAAAAACACACAGGCACTAATAGTAAGCAATTCAAAAACACGGTCACTAAAAGATATACACTCCCTTAGAAGAATATTAGACAAGTCTTAAGTAAAGCCCCACTTATTTTCAGACAGCGGTGAGCGCTTAACGTAGATGGCACTCTAATAATTCGTTTTAAAAGGGAGAGAAAAGCAGAGAATACATTGAAACAGATCCCAACACTGTTTCACGGACACAACAAGAGAGGAAGGCAAAGTAACACCGTGAGTTAAGAGTCAGTAGGCCGGATCCACTTTAAGGGGATCAAAACAAAATGTGTCCAAGGTCACACAGTTGCAGTGCACAAGAGTCTTGTAAAGGTTCAAAAAGAGTTGGACCAAAGAAAGGGACCAGTTAGAGGGTCAAGGCGGCCAGCCCATTCCAGAAGGTTAGGGGGTTATTATTACCTTGTAGCAATCTTTAGAAAGGGAGGCCTGGCGGACACGGTATCTTAAAGTGGTGAGAAGACTCCAGCGGGGGCAGTTGTTCCTGGCAGCGGATGCAAGTCGGTGCTTCGTCTGGGGGAAGAGAGGATCTCGTTGGGGAGGAAGACAGGAGTCCGTTGCACTGCCAGGGAAGAAACCAGCCGCGGAGTTCTCTGTTAAAAGGAGCGGTCCTTTTATTCGCGGTCCAGTGGTAAGTGGCTATCCGGTTGCCGGGGTGCTTGGCACGGGCGATTCGACCACAAGCCGGGCTGGGGTGCGAAGAGAAGAAGGTAAACTGGTTGTGCCCACCAGTCAGGGGAAGAAGCCTCTCCAGCCGGGAGATCTTCTCTGTCGTCGGGAAGTGGTGAGTCGGTTCCGCAGGGCTCCACCGTTGGTGTCATCGTGGTAGGTTGGCTCAGCTTCTCCCTCGTCGGATTCTCAGGTCCTGTGGCGACTTCTGAAGTTCCAGTCCCCAAAGCCCTGCTTTTATGCAGCACACCCCCATTCACTCAGCCTAGCTGTCAATCAAACATGCTAAGTGGTGAGCCGCCCGGCTCACCACTTGGGCCAATCACACAAGAGTGCGACTTGAGTTACCAAGGTAACTCAGTCCAGGGTGCCTAACCCCCTCCCATACCCCCTGTGGTACCCAGACAGAGTGGCACCACTTTTGGAGGCTTCTGTGGCGAAGCCCGCCAAAAAGTGAAACAAAGGGCTCGACTTGGGTTGGAGTCACAGAAGAGAACGCAAACGCCATTTTAGAATTGAGTCCTGGCAAAAAATACCAACCGGTGAATTAATATTAAATAAATAAACAGGCGGTATGTTCGAGGCTATGAGAATTAAATAATTAAAGTTGGTAGCCTCGAACAATGGGAAAATCCCATAGGAATATATTTGCGGTCGAATATAAAAAGTAGTATCCACTGCCACCAGCCAAAACTCGATCAGGGGGGACGAGACGTGCCCCCTCGACTAACAGACCCGGGGGCAATCGAATTGCCCCGACCAGTACATCCACAATATGATGGATTGTACTGGTTTCTGTTAATAATTTGGGACTAGTAAAGCCAATGGTGATTTTACATGCCCTGGGAGACAGTAGTCAGTCCCAGGGTATGGAGTCTATGGTGGGGTGTCACTATGACACCCATGTGTTACTGCACGGAGGGTGCTGTGTAACACACATAGAAAAAAACACATGAGACCCTATGGAGTAATGGACCCCATAGCCCATAAAACACATTAGCAGTCAAAGGAACACCATAAATCATGTCCAAGAGTGGGAGAAAAAGAGTCTCACTCTTGGCAGGAGAAAAAAACAAACTCCAGAAATCCAGCAAAGCTGCTGGGGGACTCACTAGGTTAGGAAATTCAGCCTAAAGAGAGAATTCTCCCTAACACCCCCTACCCCAGGGCGGCCTCTGGATCGTCTACCATATGTGTTATTCGATCTCTGCTGAAGGATCGGGCATTGTGCTCGCCAATGACCTTCTTGTCTGCAATAAGCACATTGGTTCATGTTTACAGGACCCATCTGCGTATTACTCTGTGGAGCAAACTGACCTCTAAACTGTGTACTTCCACCTCTGGTTCCTCTAACTATCTGTTGCAACAATACTTTGGTTTTCAAGTCTCCATTCTTCTTTTCTATCCTCTCTTTTTCACTATTGACTCTATTTTCGTAATACTGATCCATATGCAATACTTCAGACTGTGATTTAGCTTGCCAGGCGCATTCGGAAGTCATAATTTGTGATTGGATATCAGGCAACAATCCACGCACAAATCTGTCCACAAACAGCCTTTTCCCTGACTCAGTACTTAAATCCTGACCGCTAAAATCAGAAAATACTTGTTCGAACCGATTAAAAAATCTGGTAGCACCTTCAGATTTCTCCTGGGTGCAAGCAGTAAGCTTGTCCCAAACTATCCTTCTCTCTGGAACTAGAGTCTTTAATTTAATTACTATTCTGTCTGCAGTGTCAGTATCACCTGTGGCGGTCTCTCACCAGCTTTCCTTTCTCCGTCTAACCGTACCAAGTTAACCAATGTGTCACCAAGCTCTGTCTGATCATCTACAGTTCTAATCTGTTTCCATAAATCAGTGGGTAGGATCACAGGGAACAACAAGTCTATATCACCCAGAGTGAAAACTGACAAATGCAAGACAGATTCTATTTCTTTATAAAACCCTGTTGGATTTTTGCTAATATCTGGAATTGACTGTCTAATAGTATTCACTTCCTGTCTAGAGAACAGGACATGAACAAATTGTGAAACATAATGAACTTCAATAGTGGTAGTTGGTGTGCCTGCTACGGCATCAGCTGGAATTTCCAGTTTAGGAACAAATGTCGGAGGAACCTCTCTCATTGGCAATTGAGAAGGAGGCAACTCTGAACGTTTGTTAAGCAGTAAGGCTAAATCGAGCGTCAAAGTAGTCATAGCAGTGTCGGGTGAAAACGCTCTCTTATAAATAATCATCAAATCTGCAGGACAACCAATCTTTTTCTTCATACACGCATCCTGCAGGTACTCTACCATTACCTGTTACACTTTCTTCTGCATTTCTGGAGTATACTGACTAAACGTATCATATACTTCCATAGGAGATATCGAAACATCTGAAATCCATCTAAGCGCATCCCTTGTGCAAATTCGCGTCTCTACACTCATTGATTTACAAGAAGGAAGAAACCGTTTCTGCACATCCATAGCGTCCAATCTATCACCATCTGTTTCATCATTCTGTAACCAATATAACTCCCTTTTAAACTCAAAAACCCTCTCAACATGCTCATGTACTTTCTCTGCAGTGTCCCTTGAGTAAGCTAAGACATTTAAATCCCTCAACTCTTGTGGGACATCTATGTTCGTCAAATCATTCCACATTTCAGCCAAGTGCATTCCCATCCCCTCAATCAAGACATTCTGTTCGGGAATACTCTCTTCGTCAAAGATTGTAGCTAAAACAGCTGATTTTTCACCTTCCTCTAAACATTTCTTAGCCTATGCATACAATTCCCTCTTCCTAGCTTTAGAAACTGTACTACGAGTCACTACTCTTGATTTGGCACCCGCCCCTTCAATTGCTACAAGTGGAGTAGAACCACTTGGGAAAGAGAGTTCAGACAAATCCTGTACAACAGGCAGTGGAGACACTACCGCTGGTGGTAAAGACGGAATTACAGGAACAGCAATTGTCAGTAAGGGTGGAGATGCAGAAGGGGGAGCAACAACAGGAAGAGGAGCAACAACTGGAGGCAGAGGAACAACGGGAGGAACAGGAGCAGCAACGGGAGGAGGTGCAACCGGGGGAAAAGGTAAGACAGCAGGAAGAGGCACATAAGGAGGTGGTGCAGTGGCAAAGGTCCTACGCTCATTTAAAAGCTTATCAATTAATTCGTTTGAGGTATGAAAGTCCTTAGACGGATATATTTTCTGTAAACCAAGTTGGAAAGCCCTATCCATGTTTCTAACAGACTTCGACTGTTTCTGTTGATCGTACAATAATGCTTTCTCTGAGTTAGACATGTGACGACGTGCATGCTTCTCTTTACTCTTAAATTGCTGCATAGCTTCCTTTTTCCAATTCCGAATTACATCAAATGCTTCATGCTTAGCATTTTTCTTTAACAATATACACTATACACTCCAAATACTCTATACGAGCAATCTCAAAACTACCATGAACTGGCCACTGAAATTCTGAAGCATGTCTAGTTTGTCTGTGCCAAATATCGTTGAATACTATACTACCAATGCCGTACTTATATAGTACATGCCGGCGACCCCTCCTGTGGCACCGGTTGGCCAAATTCCAAAGATTGTTTGTCTCTGCGGAATAAACCCCCGAAACAGGCAGACAATTTCCCAGGCATATCAGCTCACTGGTGTTACCTGGCGTCGTTTGAACTTGCAAGTGCAAATCTAAAACTAAATATCAGGATACTTAGGAATCGGGGCACAACTCCCCTGATTACAAAGGACTAAAGAGGTTCGATCGGATTACAAAGGACCCTCATGGTTGGCTATTTCGGCAAAAGGCCCGCCTCGATATGGGCCGCTCTTCAAGATGCCCTCTCGAACCGCGTGCTTACCG
The DNA here is from genome assembly GCF_040938575.1 of Ambystoma mexicanum. Taxonomy (NCBI): domain Eukaryota; kingdom Metazoa; phylum Chordata; class Amphibia; order Caudata; family Ambystomatidae; genus Ambystoma; species Ambystoma mexicanum. Next base: position 34,083,918 of record NC_090934.1, read on the forward strand.
TTCAGGGATCGGATTGTGCAGTACTGTCGAGGTGTTGCGTCTCATACAAAGGGGCCCCCTTTTTTTCTCACTCTCCGATCCCGGTCCGATAGCCGCGTCTTCTCTTCAGCGAGGTGACATCAATCTTGAGGGTCCCTATTCAGGCGTCATCTGAAAGACCAAAGAAATATCAAGGCTTAGTACCACAAATGAAATACACCAATCACAAGTTGAAAAGATACAAGTATCTTTTATTGATGTACAGTTTCAAAACAAAACAGATAGCTATCTGGCTCCCAACACCTTGCAGTGTGTACCAGCAGACACAGTGAGGGGTGAGAGTGCTGGACATCTAAACACAGAAATATTTATACCATTTTTGAAAACATTTGTCCAGCCTCTCTCCAAACTAATAAGTTACTGGCTAGAGTTTGTACCCAGTTCATATGACAAATATTACAATATTGTACAAAGGATTAAACAAGTTTACATGTCCATGAAGTTACAATGATGCTGTTGATTCTCTGATCCACGGTATGTCTTGTCGCAAGAATAGTTACAATTCAGTTCAGCCAGAACACACAATCTGAGTTTGTTTTCTGTTGTCTCAATGTTTATACGAGGATGAGGCTTGTGAGCGCAGGCAACACATGGATGGCAGTTCATTCGAGTTACAGGTTTCTTTACATTGGTCAAACAGTCTGCTCTCGGTCAGCCTATACATGAATGAAACTCAAAGGTGGTTCGGCTCGACTGCAAGTTGAAAACACAGTCCACCATTTTAGAACATGGACCAAGAGTTGAAATCAAAATGACGGATGATTCCTAAAATGGCGGCGACATCTATTGAAAGTCGAAACATTACGAACACGGTTTTCTGTGTAATGCGAATGGGCTTAGGTCAATATTTATAACAAGGCGATATTATGTGATTATGTTTTAACAGTATCCCGACTAGGGAGTTTCCAGTGGGGCGACAGGCATATACTCCAGCGCACTCTGTCAGATCTCTCCCATGTGCTTTTAGAATGTAGGCTGGGGCGATGGGAGGTGGGCCCACTCCTGGAGACTTAAGGCAGGTGCACTTTAGGACCCAGTGTTCCTTCGGGAACTACAGGGAGAAATCCAGTCCTACCTTCAAAGTAACGAGGGCTCCGTCTCCACGGTGGGAGTACTCTGGGAAAGCCTCAAGTGTTATATTAGGGGGGTTGTGTATGTCCAAGGAGAACGGGATTCTACGGGGCATCAGGCCGGCACCTACGATAGGGGAGTCTCAGATAAAGGACCTAGAGGGGGAATATCTAGCGACAAAAGACCCTTGAACCCTGGTGCGGCTCCGTGAGGAGCTAGATAGGTTTAGGACCAATGCAGACCGGGAGATCTGGTTCCTCAGGTACGCCAATACAATGAGGGCAGATACCAGGGGCACTATTGGCACGAATGATAGCAGCAGACAGATGCCCATCGGAGGTGGATTGCGTGAGAGACCCCCTGGCAAGGCTGGTGCACTCCAAGGAGGATATTGCAGCAGTGCTTCAGACCTTCTATGAGCAACTGTATGGTTCTAGAGACTCAGGGGACCTGGAGGCCCTGCGTGACCATCTAGAGGGGGTAGAACTATACTGGGTGGAAGTACTCCTTCGTGAGACTCTCAATCAGGAGATCTCCCTGGAGAAAATCCTAGCAGCGATTAGGGAGCTCCCGGGATCAAAGTCACTGGGTCCTGTTGGCTTACCAGGTGAGAAGCTCTGCTGCTTCTCTGAGTACCTGAGGAATCGCTGGCGATGGGGGCTATGCCCCAGACGATGCACAAAGCAAACATAGTGCGAATACATAAGCAAGGGAATCCACCCAAAGACTGTGCTTCATTCCAGCCAATTTCCTTAATAAACGTCAATAACAAAATATTCGCTAAAGTCCTTGCGTGGAGACTGCTCCCTGTGATGCCTGACTGGTATCGGCCGATCAGGTGGGATTTATCCCCGGGAGGAACACCACATTCGGCCTTCGCCATCGCTTCAGGGTTATTGAAGTGCTTGATCCTTCGTCCCAGGCGATTGCAGTTTTTTTAGACGCTGGGAAGGCCTTCGACTCAGTCGAATGTCCCTTCTTATTCACGGTACTCCAAAAGCTGGGACTCAACCCCCACTTTATCAGACTGGTCTCTCTCCTTTATGCTAACCCCTAGGCGACAATTGTGGTTGGGTGGGTGAAATTGGCCGGCTTTGTGATGGGGAAGGGGACCCGCCAGGGTTGCCCTCTCTCTCCGCTCCTATTTGCACTTGTAATGGAGCCACTGGCGGCAGTCCACAGGGATCGGCACATCCAGAGGGGACTACGTCTGGGCCCGCACAGGTTGATGATATTTCTGTACGCGGATGATGTGGCCCTCTACATAGATAACCCAGAGGGTAACCTGTGCCCAGTGATGAGGGAAGTGCTGAGGTTGGGGCTTTCTCAGGCTTTAGAATCAATCACAGCAAATGCCTCACAGATGAGACTAGGCCATTTAAAGACAAGTTTAGACTTGTCTTTAAATGGCCTACTGGTTTGCAGTACCTGGGGGTGCTGGTGTCTCGCAATCGGGAGGAAATATTTCGTGACAACTACGAGAGGACCAATGGGAACCTTCAAGAGGTGGTGGTGAGAAGGCAAGTGCTTACGCTTACGCTAATTGGGCATATCTCCCTTGTTAAAATGATTATTCTCCCCAAATTCCTCTATCTCTTCATTAACGTGCCCTTATTGCTATCGAGTGCTGTTTTTTCGGAGGCTGCGGGGGCTTATTCTTGATTTGCTATGGGTCGGGAAACCAGCAAGAGTAACATACACGACATTGATACAGCCAATGACAAGAGGGGGCTTGGCTCTACCTGACCAGAAACGATACTACTGGGCCACGCAGGTGCAATTACTTGTGCATTGGTACGCCACACACTTTGTGAGGCCACATGTACAAGTGGAGAGGGCATTGGTGGCTCCCGCCCTGTTGCGAGCTGTGATTATCGGGGAACCCAAGGCATCGTCCAATACATTAAACGTCTTCAAGATCACCTGAGCGGTCTGCAAAAAGTTAGCAGGGAAGGTAGGCATTCTTACGCTGTACTCGCCTGTCCTACCGGCGCGGCACATTCCTGGGCTGGCTATAACTAGCAAACAGGCTTATTTGCAATGGGTGAGCAAATTAGGAATAGAGACCCTCAGCGATCTGTTTACAGAAGGGATGTTACTTATGGTCAAGCAGGCCAGGGAACGGGGGGACGCTCGGTGCTGGATATCTTTCTTTATTTCCGACTGCAGCATCCACTTAAAGATCTTCTTCCCACATCTCTGGCGCAGCCTCTGACATGGCCACTATTGCAAGGGGTGGTCCAATCGCAGGGGGAGGGCCGTCTGGTCTCACGGATCTACAGAGGGATGGTGTCGGACGTGCCGTGGGAGGGAGAAGCCCTGCGGAGGAGGTGGGTGGAGGTCCTGGGGGGGCCCTATTAGAGGTGAAGACTGAGATTATGTACTTAAGCAAACACAGAAAGTATCCCATCATTCCAAATATAAGTTAATGCACTTTAATTTTCTACACCAGACCTATCACTCCCCGGCCAGGCTTCACAAACACTATCCCGCCACTCCAGCCGCGAGTGTCAGGTGCGCTTTTGCTCCCACTGGCTTTCTCCATTTGGCATGGGAGTGCCCACGGGTTGCTGGGTTCTGGACAGAGATGCTAGCAAAGATTGTGCTGATTGTTGGGAAACCGCTGGAGCCAGATCCTATAGTGGCCCTGTTGGGATGAACAAGAGTCCTGCAGCCCGCAATGAGACGTTTGGTGGGACTATTGCTTGTTGTGGCACGTAGGAGGGTGGCCATGGCATGGGGAACGGGTCGCCAAGGACGCGACTTACTGTTATGACACTGAGACAGCCTTTATCCGAACCTTGCCTTTGCGTGCCCGTCCCCCCGAGGTCTGCGGCCCATATTTCAATATCTGATCACAAGTGTGGACTGATAACGTTGAGCGATGTAATGACTGTGCTGATGCTCATACTATATGACTGTGTTTTCGGCTTTTGGGTTAAACTTTTTGTCGTGGAGGGGGGACGCCGGGAGGGAATCAGTCTATGTGTTTGTTTCTGTTGTTATTAAAATGCAAAAATAAAGTATTTTTAAAAAAAGAAATGAGAGAGAGCATTTAAATGGAAAGATGTGTATTAGCGGTGCATCATTCAAAGAACCATTGTCTGTGACATTGCCTTAATAAGTGTTCATGTTTGATCAAAATAATTCACACAAAAAGCGGCGATAGTCCCAATTTATAAAAAAGGAGCAAGAAACGAACCTGAGAGCTATAGGGCAATAGCCTTATTGGACATAATAGGGAAAATCTATGCAAGACTCCTGCTGGAACACTTCAGAATTTGGGAAAAAGACAGCCCATCAAAAGACCATCTACAAACAAGCTTTCAAAAAAATGGCTGCACAACAATCAACCTACTGATAATAAACATCCTGAAAGCCAAAGTAAAAGAAGGTGCACCAAAGGTCTATTTGGCTTTTGTTTACCTTTCGAAAGCTTTTGATAGGATCGACCGGAACAGACTTTGGTCAAAACTGCAAGGTTAGAACTGCCCGAAAAAAATACTCGACCCCATAAAAGCCCTTCACTCTCATACGAAAATCAGAGTTAAACTAAACTACCAAGGCGCACTATCATAGGAGATAGTGGTGAATAGAGGTGTCAAGCAAGGGTGTCCCTTGGCACTGGCCTTGTTTATAGCGTTTCTAGGTGATTACCAGCTCTCAGAAAGCAAAATAAGATCTTTTCCTCCTAAAATTGGGAAAATGGAGATTCCACGTCTTCTGTACGCCGATGACGTGATCCTAATAGATCAGACCAAGGTGGGGCTTCAAAGAAAACTAGCAAACCTGGAGAAGTATATCGCAGAAAACCACTTGGAGATAAATAAAACAAAGACCAAAACCTTGGTAATTGAAAAAGTAATCAGCAAAGCAACGAAAAAACTAAACTGGTTTCTCGACAACACCAAAATTGAAATCGTCAAAAATATCAAATATCTGGGGGTCCAGATTGACAGTTCAGGAACAGACATGAGTGCGCAAAATCAACTGTGGGAAAAAGTGAGACGTCTAACTTCCCAGACAAGAGCGGTTGACTCCAAGTTTGGAAAGTTTTCCTTAATACCAGCGATAACCTTTTATAAGGCTAAAGTCATCCCAGCGCTGGCATATGGGATGGAAGCTTCTTTGTACACCCAACGCCATCTCTGGAGCAAACTAGAGGGCTATGTTTGGAAAACACTTTTGGGTCTACCGAAATCAACTGCCATGCCGGCCATCAGGAGAGAGCTGGAGTTAGTATCATTAGCATCGATGGTAGACCAAAGCGCGATGAGACTGTACAGGAGAATAATCATGTCGGATACATTACCCATTTTTAACACCTTGAAGGAAGAAAGTGAAACAGGCAACTGTGAGGCTCTGAAAAAATGGGTTACGGCCAGAAAGGCCGATCTAGCACTAATAGCATGCACAGAAGTAGAGCTGAAGGAAAACCCAGATCGAATTAAAAGAAAAATGGAAGAGATGGACTGGATCCTGATAATAGAGAAAGAGGTGGGGAACAGACTCCTAAGTCACCTGCCACCCACTTTTAACAAACTGCGAAAACCGCTGAACTACTGCCAAAAATTTCCGGACAAGAAGATGAGAATTGGCGCCATGAAAGCGAGACTTAACCTTCTGTTGACTCGAGAGATTATAACAATCCGAGGAACCACAACCGACAAGAGATGTCGCTTATGTAAGGAGGAGTCATCTGTTGAAACACTAAAGCACCTTGTGATTAACTGCCCAAAAACCAACGCAAATAGAAACATCTACCTCCCATCGCTGGTCAAAAACCTATGGATATTCCAACCCGACGATCTGTGGAACAGATTGATCTCCGGCGAAAAAACGAGATGGACCATAGCACTGGTCAAATTATTTGAACTTGCATTCGAACAGATAAATCGGCAAGCGTCCGAGGGTGTTTCGGCTTAGAGCGTAGATCTCAGGAGCCTAGTTTTAGATCCTTTTGATCAGCACCCACTGTGACGGACCAGTTAGTTTGGGAGGTTTTATGTAGCTGGAGAAGTTTTTCTTTCTGCTTCAGATGATGCAAAAGTTTTGATTAAACTTATTATAAATAAGTAAAAATTCAAATAAAAAAATAAAAATAAAATACAAATAATAATTCTGTTGCTTCCCAAATCTGTTCCTACTCTCAAACCCATAAAAACAAGCCACACAAAACCCCTTAAACTGTCCCCCTGTCTTTCATGATGTGTGCTTACTTGGCCACAATTTGTAGGTACTCCTGAGCATATCACGCATCTAGAACATGACTTAACGCAATATCACCATCACACTAGTAACTGCTAACCATGAAAGTTCCGTCTGCCAATGAGGGAAACTCTTCCTGATTAAATGTGCTTACGGTCAAATCCACAGAAACTGTGCAAACGCTCCCATGTGTTTTCATTCCCCTACATGCTGAGAATATGTGCTATAGTGAAGTTTGGAACACATGCTGTGAGTGAAGTCTGGAGTATATGCTATTGTGAAGTCGAGAACACATGCTGTGAGTGAAGTCTGGAGTATATGCTATTGTGAAGTCGAGAACACATGCTGTGAGTGAAGTCTGGAGTATATGCTATTGTGAAGTCTGGAACACATGCTGTGAGTAAAGTCTGGAGTATATGCTATAGTGAAGTCTGGAAGTCTGGAATACATGCTATAGTTAAGTCTGGAGTATATGCTATAGTGAAGTCTGGAACACATGCTGTGAGTGAAGTCTGGAGTATATGCTATAGTGAAGTCTGGAAGTCTGGAATATATGCTATAGTTAAGTCTGGAGTATATGCTATAGTGAAGTCTGGAAGTCTGGAATATATGCTATAGTTAAGTCTGGAGTATATGCTATAGTGAAGTCTGGAACACATGCTGTGAGTGAAGTCTGGAGTATATGCTATAGTGAAGTCTGGAAGTCTGGAATATATGCTATAGTTAAGTCTGGAGTATATGCTATAGTGAAGTCTGGAACACATGCTGTGAGTGAAGTCTGGAGTATATGCTGTGAGTGAAGTCTGGAATATATGCTATAGTGAAGTCTGGAAGTCTGGAATATATGCTATAGTTAAGTCTGGAGTATATGCTATAGTGAAGTCTGGAACACATGCTGTGAGTGAAGTCTGGAGTATATGCTATAGTGAAGTCTGGAAGTCTGGAATATATGCTATAGTTAAGTCTGGAGTATATGCTTAAGTGAAGTCTGGAACACATGCTGTGAATGAAGTCTGGAGTATATGCTATAGTGAAGTCTGGAAGTCTGGAATATATGCTATAGTTAAGTCTGGAGTATATGCTATAGTGAAGTCTGGAACACATGCTGTGAGTGAAGTCTGGAGTGTATGCTATAGTGAAGTCTGGAACACATGCTGTGAGTGAAGTCTGGAGTATATGCTATAGTGAAGTCTGGAACACATGCTGTGAGTAAAGTCTGGAGTATATGCTATAGTGAAGTCTGGAAGTCTGGAGTATATGCTATAGTGAAGTCTGGAACACATGCTGTGAGTGAAGTCTGGAGTATATGCTATAGTGAAGTCTGGAACACATGCTGTGAGTGAAGTCTGGAGTATATGCTATAGTGAAGTCCGGAAGTCTGGAATATATGCTATAGTTAAGTCTGGAGTATATGCTATAGTGAAGTCTGGAACACATGCTGTGAGTGAAGTCTGGAGTATATGCTATAGTGAAGTCTGGAAGTCTGGAATATATGCTATAGTTAAGTCTGGAGTATATGCTATAGTGAAGTCTGGAAGTCTGGAATATATGCTATAGTTAAGTCTGGAGTATATGCTTAAGTGAAGTCTGGAACACATGCTGTGAATGAAGTCTGGAGTATATGCTATAGTGAAGTCTGGAACACATGCTGTGAGTGAAGTCTGGAGTATATGCTATAGTGAAGTCTGGAAGTCTGGAGTATATGCTATAGTGAAGTCTGGAACACATGCTGTGAGTGAAGTCTGGAGTATATGCTATAGTGAAGTCTGGAAGTCTGGAATATATGCTGTAGTTAAGTCTGGAGTATATGCTATAGTGAAGTCTGGAAGTCTGGAATATATGCTATAGTTAAGTCTGGAGTATATGCTTAAGTGAAGTCTGGAACACATGCTGTGAGTGAAGTCTGGAGTATATGCTATAGTGAAGTCTGGAACACATGCTGTGAGTGAAGTCTGGAGTATATGCTATAGTGAAGTCTGGAACACATGCTGTGAGTGAAGTCTGGAGTATATGCTATAGTGAAGTCTGGAACACATGCTGTGAGTGAAGTCTGGAGTATATTCTATAGTGAAGTCTGGAACACATGCTGTGAGTGAAGTCTGGAGTATATGCTATAGTGAAGTCTGGAAGTCTGGAGTATATGCTATAGTGAAGTCTGGAACACATGCTGTGAGTGAAGTCTGGAGTATATTCTATAGTGAAGTCTGGAACACATGCTGTGAGTGAAGTCTGGAGTATATGCTATAGTGAAGTCTGGAAGTCTGGAGTATATGCTATAGTGAAGTCTGGAACACATGCTGTGAGTGAAGTCTGGAGTATATTCTATAGTGAAGTCTGGAACACATGCTGTGAGTGAAGTCTGGAGTATATGCTATAGTGAAGTCTGGAAGTCTGGAGTATATGCTATAGTGAAGTCTGGAGTATATGCTATAGTGAAGTCTGGAACACATGCTGTGAGTGAAGTCTGGAGTATATGCTATAGTGAAGTCCGGAAGTCTGGAATATATGCTATAGTTAAGTCTGGAGTATATGCTATAGTGAAGTCTGGAACACATGCTGTGAGTGAAGTCTGGAGTATATGCTATAGTGAAGTCTGGAAGTCTGGAATATATGCTATAGTTAAGTCTGGAGTATATGCTATAGTGAAGTCTGGAAGTCTGGAATATATGCTATAGGTAAGTCTGGAGTATATGCTATAGTGAAGTCTGGAATATATGCTATAGTTAAGTCTGGAGTATATGCTTAAGTGAAGTCTGGAACACATGCTGTGAGTGAAGTCTGGAGTATATGCTATAGTGAAGTCTGGAAGTCTGGAGTATATGCTATAGTGAAGTCTGGAACACATGCTGTGAGTGAAGTCTGGAGTATATTCTATAGTGAAGTCTGGAACACATGCTGTGAGTGAAGTCTGGAGTATATGCTATAGTGAAGTCTGGAAGTCTGGAGTATATGCTATAGTGAAGTCTGGAGTATATGCTATAGTGAAGTCTGGAACACATGCTGTGAGTGAAGTCTGGAGTATATGCTATAGTGAAGTCCGGAAGTCTGGAATATATGCTATAGTTAAGTCTGGAGTATATGCTATAGTGAAGTCTGGAACACATGCTGTGAGTGAAGTCTGGAGTATATGCTATAGTGAAGTCTGGAAGTCTGGAATATATGCTATAGTTAAGTCTGGAGTATATGCTATAGTGAAGTCTGGAAGTCTGGAATATATGCTATAGTTAAGTCTGGAGTATATGCTATAGTGAAGTCTGGAATATATGCTATAGTTAAGTCTGGAGTATATGCTATAGTGAAGTCTGGAACACATGCTGTGAGTGAAGTCTGGAGTATATTCTATAGTGAAGTCTGGAACACATGCTGTGAGTGAAGTCTGGAGTATATGCTATAGTGAAGTCTGGAAGTCTGGAGTATATGCTATAGTGAAGTCTGGAACACATGCTGTGAGTGAAGTCTGGAGTATATTCTATAGTGAAGTCTGGAACACATGCTGTGAGTGAAGTCTGGAGTATATGCTATAGTGAAGTCTGGAAGTCTGGAGTATATGCTATAGTGAAGTCTGGAGTATATGCTATAGTGAAGTCTGGAACACATGCTGTGAGTGAAGTCTGGAGTATATGCTATAGTGAAGTCCGGAAGTCTGGAATATATGCTATAGTTAAGTCTGGAGTATATGCTATAGTGAAGTCTGGAACACATGCTGTGAGTGAAGTCTGGAGTATATGCTATAGTGAAGTCTGGAAGTCTGGAATATATGCTATAGTTAAGTCTGGAGTATATGCTATAGTGAAGTCTGGAAGTCTGGAATATATGCTATAGTTAAGTCTGGAGTATATGCTATAGTGAAGTCTGGAATATATGCTATAGTTAAGTCTGGAGTATATGCTATAGTGAAGTCTGGAACACATGCTGTGAGTGAAGTCTGGAGTATATGCTATAGTGAAGTGTGGAACACATGCTGTGAGTGAAGTCTGGAGTATATGCTATAGTGAAGTCTGGAAGTCTGGAATATATGCTATAGTTAAGTCTGGAGTATATGCTATAGTGAAGTCTGGAAGTCTGGAATATATGCTATAGTTAAGTCTGGAGTATATGCTATAGTGAAGTCTGGAACACATGCTGTGAGTGAAGTCTGGAGTATATGCTATAGTGAAGTCTGGAAGTCTGGAATATATGCTATAGTTAAGTCTGGAGTATATGCTATAGTGAAGTCTGGAACACATGCTGTGAGTGAAGTCTGGAGTATATGCTGTGAGTGAAGTCTGGAACACATGCTGTGAGTGAAGTCTGGAGTATATGCTATAGTGAAGTCTGGAAGTCTGGAGTATATGCTATAGTGAAGTCTGGAACACATGCTGTGAGTGAAGTCTGGAGTATATGCTATAGTGAAGTCTGGAAGTCTGGAATATATGCTATAGTTAAGTCTGGAGTATATGCTATAGTGAAGTCTGGAACACATGCTGTGAGTGAAGTCTGGAGTATATGCTGTGAGTGAAGTCTGGAACACATGCTGTGAGTGAAGTCTGGAGTATATGCTATAGTGAAGTCTGGAAGTCTGGAGTATATGCTATAGTGAAGTCTGGAACACATGCTGTGAGTGAAGTCTGGAGTATATTCTATAGTGAAGTCTGGAACACATGCTGTGAGTGAAGTCTGGAGTATATGCTATAGTGAAGTCTGGAAGTCTGGAGTATATGCTATAGTGAAGTCTGGAACACATGCTGTGAGTGAAGTCTGGAGTATATGCTGTGAGTGAAGTCTGGAACACATGCTGTGAGTGAAGTCTGGAGTATATGCTATAGTGAAGTCTGGAAGTCTGGAGTATATGCTATAGTGAAGTCTGGAACACATGCTGTGAGTGAAGTCTGGAGTATATGCTATAGTGAAGTCTGGAACACATGCTGTGAGTGAAGTCTGGAGTATATGCTATAGTGAAGTCTGGAACACATGCTGTGAGTGAAGTCTGGAGTATATGCTATAGTGAAGTCTGGAACACATGCTGTGAGTGAAGTCTGGAGTATATGCTATAGTGAAGTCTGGAACACATGCTGTGAGTGAAGTCTGGAGTATATGCTATAGTGAAGTCTGGAACACATGCTGTGAGTGAAGTCTGGAGTATATGCTGTGAGTGAAGTCTGGAATATATGCTATAGTGAAGTCTGGAAGTCTGGAATATATGCTATAGTTAAGTCTGGAATATATGCTATAGTGAAGTCTGGAAGTCTGGAATATATGCTATAGTTAAGTCTGGAATATATGCTATAGAGAAGTCTGGAAGTCTGGAACACATGCTGTGAGTGAAGTCTGGAGTATATGCTATACTGCTCTCCTACTGGTGATCCCCTCTCCTTCACCTTGTCCGTCCAAGCCCCCTCTGTTTGGAACACTGACACTTAGCTCCCAACGCAGAGAGGACAGCCTGGCCTCCCAGAAGGTCCTCAAGACATAGCCATTCCCCTGAGCACCATGACTAACCCCGTCCTCCCTGTGAGTCCTAGGATGAGCACACACTCACCAAAGGATGGCAGGACTGCTTCCCTAACTAGACTAAGAGCCCCCAACAGAAAACAGGGGAAAACCCAAGCTGCGGATACAAACCAAGAAGCCAGGGGTAGCCAATAAGTTCATATCACACCCCGTACTTCTGGGACATAGAGAAAGCAAGGCTAGCCAAGGTACTGCCCTTAGATTCATTCTTGTAGTAGCCAAGGTATCTGTTTAGGTGAATTTTGAGGCTAGTTAATATACTGCAACTAGATGAGGGTAGCCAATGTACTGCATTTAGTTTAATTCCTTTAGGATAACCAGTATATTGTACTAACTATAAATCAATACAATAAATAAATAAATATCATAACATGGATCTGAAGTAACAAATGCATACCACATTTTATTATATTGTAGAATAGACAATGTTTTCCACTTAGTTGAATTTTGAGGGTGGCCAAAATACCACATTGTATGTTATTCTAGAATAGACAATGTTTTGCACTCAGGTACATTTTGAGGGTAACCAATTAATGGCATCTAGACGAGTCTCTGAAAGTTGCCACGGCATTGGATCTGGCAAATGTGTAGAACTCAGCCGAGCGCTTCCAGGAAGCGATGGGAACCCCTCTAAACAGATCTAGCTCCGGAGACGGGGTGCGGGAGTTGGGAGGGCCCCAGTCACTGTCCCTTCTACTCGTGCCGGCATGAGTGGAATGCGTGCCACCTTTTGTGGCTCCACAGTCTTTCCTCTGTCCTGAGGGACTTGGAAATCCAGCGGGCCACTCCCTGGGGACAGGAAAGGCAGCGGTTGCCCCGGCAACCAGATAAAAGTTGAGTCATTAGAGAGGGAACCCAGCGAAAAACGGACACTGTTGGCTTTGGCAATGTTTGTTTAGCAGGTCCCAGACAGGGACTTTTTGAAACGTGTATGGCTTATTGGCAAATGGCTGCTCTTCTGACAGCGCCCTTCCCTCCAGCATCAAGTGCCCTGTCAGGTGCCCTGGGGACCGTCTCCGGAATAAGTGCTCTGGATTCAGGCCTCCGCCGCCCCCTCCCTGCAGCACATGTTTGCACACTTGCAGGCGGTGAGCTCACCTGGCTCGTGCTGCGATCACCTGGTCCTGGGCAGAGCTTGGCACAGGTGCCACTCTTCCGCGTGGCACCGCCCGGCACGGCTTCCAGGATGTGGTCCCGTCTGTCCAGGCTGCGACTGGGGCACGACATTGGCTCGGGCACCAATGGCGAAGTAGCCCCGCAGCTCCCAAGGCGCGAGGGGCAGGAGGGGAGCAAGGTTTGTGGAAAATAGGGCATTTTAAAGAACATGTGTTCGGTGAGATTGATCAAAACTACCAGCAGGAGAGTGGGTGGACTGAGCTGGCTCGCGCCCACGTTGACCAAAAAACTCACCAACGGAGGCATGTTTGGCCTTTTGCCCTGTAAGGCCAGTCCAAGCCTCAGACCCTTTCCCTGAAACCTTCCACTTCCAGACCCTCTCTACCTCATCAACCTTTCTCTTCCAGGCCTTCTCTGTCCATTCAACCCATTCCTGTCAGCTCACCTTTGTCCTTGAACCTTTACTTTCCATTGGCAATCACTCTGTCTCTTCACACGTCTCCCTTTCAGGGCCTCTCTGTCTCTTCACACGTCTCTCTGTGAGGGCCTCTCTGTCTCTTCACACGTCTCCCTGTCAGGGCCTCTTTGTCTCTTCACACGTCTGTCTGTCAGGGCCTCTCTGTCTCTTCACACGTCTCTCTGTCAGGGCCTCTCTGTCTCTTCACACGTCATTCTGTCAAGGCCTCTCTGTCTCTTCAAATGTCTCCCTGTCAGGGCCTCTCTGTCTCTTCACACGTCTCCATGTCAGAGCCTCTCTGTCTCTTCACACGTCTCCCTGTCAGGGCCTCTCTGTCCTTGAAAGCTTTCCCTGTCAGGGCCTCTCTGTCTCTTCACATGTCTCCCTGTCAGGGCCTCTCTGTCCTTGAAAGCTTTCCCTGTCAGGGCCTCTCTGTCTCTTCACAGGTCTCCCTGTCAGGGCCTCTCTGTCTCTTTAAACGTCTCCCTGTCAGGGCCTCTCTCTCTCTTCACATGTCTCCCTGTCAGGGCCTCTCTGTCTCTTCACACGTCTCCATGTCAGGGCCTCTCTGTCTCTTCACACGTCTCCCTGTCAGGGCCTCTCTGTCGCTTCACACGTCTCCCTTTCAGGGCCTCTCTGTCTTTTCACACGTCTCTCTGTCAGAGCCTCGCTGTCTCTTCACACATCTCCCTGTCAGGGCCTCTGTCCTTGAAAGCTTTCCCTATCAGGATATATCTGTCCTTGAAAGCTTTCCCTGTCAGGGCCTCTCTGTCTCTTCACACGTCTCCCTGTCAGGGCCTCTCTGTCCTTGAAAGCTTTCCCTGTCAGGGCCTCTCTGTCTCTTCACACGTCTCCCTGTCAGGGCCTCTCTGTCTCTTTACACATCTCCCTGTCAGGGCCTCTCTGTCTCTTCACACGTCTCCCTGTCAGGGCCTCTCTGTCTCTTCACACGTCTCCCTTTCAGGGCCTCTCTGTCTCTTCACACGTCTCTCTGTCAGAGCCTCTCTGTCTCTTCACACGTCTCCCTGTCAGGGCCTCTCTGTCTCTTCACACGTCTCTCTGTGAGGGCCTCTCTGTCTCTTCACACGTCTCCCTGTCAGGGCCTCTTTGTCTCTTCACACGTCTGTCAGGGCCTCTCTGTCTCTTCACACGTCTCTCTGTCAGGGCCTCTCTGTCTCTTCACACGTCATTCTGTCAAGGCCTCTCTGTCTCTTCAAATGTCTCCCTGTCAGGGCCTCTCTGTCTCTTCACACGTCTCCATGTCAGGGCCTCTCTGTCTCTTCACACGTCTCCCTGTCAGGGCCTCTCTGTCCTTGAAAGCTTTCCCTGTCAGGGCCTCTCTGTCTCTTCACATGTCTCCCTGTCAGGGCCTCTCTGTCCTTGAAAGCTTTCCCTGTCAGGGCCTCTCTGTCTCTTCACAGGTCTCCCTGTCAGGGCCTCTCTGTCTCTTTACACGTCTCCCTGTCAGGGCCTCTCTCTCTCTTCACATGTCTCCCTGTCAGGGCCTCTCTGTCTCTTCACACGTCTCCATGTCAGGGCCTCTCTGTCTCTTCACACGTCTCCCTGTCAGGGCCTCTCTGTCACTTCACACGTCTCCCTTTCAGGGACTCTCTGTCTTTTCACACGTCTTTCTGTCAGAGCCTCTCTGTCTCTTCACACATCGCCCTGTCAGGGCCTCTGTCCTTGAAAGCTTTCCCTGTCAGGATATCTCTGTCCTTGAAAGCTTTCCCTGTCAGGGCCTCTCTGTCTCTTCACACGTCTCCCTGTCAGGGCCTCTCTGTCCTTGAAAGCTTTCCCTGTCAGGGCCTCTCTGTCTCTTCACACGTCTCCCTGTCAGGGCCTCTCTGTCTCTTTACACATCTCCCTGTCAGGGCCTCTCTGTCTCTTCACACGTCTCCCTGTCAGGGCCTCTCTGTCTCTTCACACGTCTCCCTTTCAGGGCCTCTCTGTCTCTTCACACGTCTCTCTGTCAGAGCCTCTCTGTCTCTTCACACGTCTCCCTGTCAGGGCCTCTGTCCTTGAAAGCTTTCCCTGTCAGGGCCTCCCTGTCCTTGAAAGCTTTCCCTGTCAGGTCCTCTCTGTCTCTTCACACGTCTCCCTGTCAGGGCCTCTCTGTCCTTGAAAGCTTTCCCTGTCAGGACCTCTCTGTCTCTTCACCGGTCTCCCTGTCAGGGCCTCTCTGTCTCTTTACACATCTCCCTGTCAGGGCCTCTCTGTCTCTTCACACGTCTCCCTGTCAGGGCCTCTCTGTCTCTTCACACGTCTCCATGTCAGGGCCTCTCTGTTGCTTCACAAGTCTCCCTGTCAGGGCCTCTCTGTCCTTGAAAGTTTTCCCTGTAAGGGCCTCTCTGTCTCTTCACACGTCTCCCTGTCAGGGCCTCTCTGTCCTTGAAAGCTTTCCCTGTCAGTACCTCTCTGTCCTCGAAAGTTTCCCTGTCAGGGCCTCTCTGTCGCTTCACACGTCTCCCTTTCAGGGCCTCTCTGTCTCTTCACACATCTCTCTGTCAGGGCCTCTCTGTCTCTTCACACGTCTTCCTGTCAGGGCCTCTCTGTCCTTTAAAGCTTTCCCTGTCAGGGCCTCTCTGTCTCTTCACACGTCTCCCTGTCAGGGCCTCTCTGTCCTTGAAAGCTTTCCCTGTCAGGGCCTCTCTGTCTCTTCACACGTCTCCCTGTCAGGGCCTCTCTGTCTCTTTACACGTCTCCCTTTCAGGGCCTCTCTGTCTCTTCACATGTCTCCCTGTCAGGGCCTCTCTGCCTCTTCACACGTCTCCATGTCAGGGCCTCTCTGTCTCTTCACACGTCTTCCTGTCAGGGCCTCTCTGTCCTTGAAAGCTTTCCCTGTCAGTACCTCTCTGTCCTTGAAAGCTTTCCCTGTCAGGGCTTCTCTGTCGCTTCACACGTCTCCCTTTCAGGGCCTCTCTGTCTCTTTACACGTCTCTCTGTCAGAGCCTCTCTGTCTCTTCACACGTCTCCCTGTCAGGGCCTCTGTCCTTGAAAGCTTTCCCTGTCAGGGCCTCTCTGTCCTTGAAAGCTTTCCCTGTCAGGGCCTCTCTGTCTCTTCACACGTCTCCCTGTCAGGGCCTCTCTGCCCTGTCAGGGCCTCTCTGTCTCTTCACCGGTCTCCCTGTCAGGGCCCCTCTGTCCTTGAAAGCTTTCCTGTCAGTACCTCTCTGTCCTCGAAAGCTTTCCCTGTCAGGGTCTCTCTGTCGCTTCACACGTCTCCCTTTCAGGGCCTCTCTGTCTCTTCACACGTCTCTCTGTCAGGGCCTCTCTGTCTCTTCACACGTCTCCCTGTCAGGGCCTCTCTGTCCTTGAAAGCTTTCCCTGTCAGGGCCTCTCTGTCTCTTCACACATCTCCCTGTCAGGGCCTCTCTGTCTCTTCACACGTCTCCATGTCAGGGCCTCTCTGTCACTTCACAAGTCTCCCTGTCAAGGCCTCTCTGTCCTTGAAAGCTTTCCCTGTCAGGGCCTCTCTGTCTCTTCACACGTCTCCCTGTCAGGGCCTCTCTGTCCTTGAAAGCCTTCCTGTCAGTACCTCTCTGTCCTCGAAAGCTTTCCCTGTCAGGGTCTCTCTGTCGCTTCACACGTCTCCCTTTCAGGGCCTCTCTGTCTCTTCATACGTCTCTCTGTCAGGGCCTCTCTGTCTCTTCACACGTCTCCCTGTCAGAGCCTCTCTGTCCTTGAAAGCTTTCCCTGTCAGGGCCTCTCTGTCTCTTCACACGTCTCCCTGTCAGGGCCTCTCTGTCTCTTTACACATCTCCCTGTCAGGGCCTCTCTGTCTCTTCACACGTCTCCCTTTCAGGGCCTCTCTGTCTCTTCACACGTCTCTCTGTCAGAGCCTCTCTGTCTCTTCACGCGTCTCCATGTCAGGGCCTCTCTGTTGCTTCACAAGTCTCCCTGTCAGGGCCTCTGTCCTTGAAAGCTTTCCCTGTCAGGGCCTCTCTGTCCTTGAAAGCTTTTCCTGTCAGGTCCACTCTGTCTCTTCACATGTCTCCTTGTCAGGGCCTCTCTGTCCTTGAAAGCTTTTCCTGTCAGGTCCACTCTGTCTCTTCACCGGTCTCCCTGTCAGGGCCTCTCTGTCTCTTTACACATCTCCCTGTCAGGGCCTCTCTGTCTCTTCACACGTCTCCCTGTCAGGGCCTCTCTGTCTCTTCACGCGTCTCCATGTCAGGGCCTCTCTGTTGCTTCACAAGTCTCCCTGTCAGGGCCTCTCTGTCCTTGAAAGTTTTCCCTGTAAGGGCCTCTCTGTCTCTTCACACGTCTCCCTGTCAGGGCCTCTCTGTCCTTGAAAGCTTTCCCTGTCAGTACCTCTCTGTCCTCGAAAGCTTTCCCTGTCAGGGCCTCTCTGTCGCTTCACACGTCTCCCTTTCAGGCCCTCTCTGTCTCTTCACACGTCTCTCTGTCAGGGCCTCTCTGTCTCTTCACACGTCTTCCTGTCAGGGCCTCTTTGTCCTTGAAAGCTTTCCCTGTCAGGGCCTCTCTGTCTCTTCACACATCTCCCTGTCAGGGCCTCTCTGTCCTTGAAAGCTTTCCCTGTCAGGGCCTCTCTGTCTCTTCACAGGTCTCCCTGTCAGGGCCTCTCTGTCTCTTCACATGTCTCCCTGTCAGGGCCTCTCTGTCTCTTCACACATCTCCATGTCAGGGCCTCTCTGTCTCTTCACATGTCTTCCTGTCAGGGCCTCTCTGTCCTTGAAAGCTTTCCCTGTCAGTACCTCTCTGTCCTTGAAAGCTTTCCCTGTCAGGGCTTCTCTGTCGCTTCACACGTCTCCCTTTCAGGGTCTCTCTGTCTCTTCACACGTCTCTCTGTCAGAGCCTCTCTGTCTCTTCACACGTCTCCCTGTCAGGGCATCTGTCCTTGAAAGCTTTCCCTGTCAGGGCCTCTCTGTCCTTGAAAGCTTTCCCTGTCAGGGCCTCTCTGTCTCTTCACCGGTCTCCCTGTCAGGGCCCCTCTGTCTCTTTACACATCTCCCTGTCAGGGTCTCTCTGTCTCTTCACACGTCTCCCTGTCAGGGCCTCTCTGTCTCTTCACACGTCTCCATGTCAGGGCCTCTCTGTCACTTCACAAGTCTCCCTGTCAGGGCCTCTCTGTCCTTGAAAGCTTTCCCTGTCAGGGCCTCTCTGTCTCTTCACATGTCTCCCTGTGTCCTTGAAAGCTTTCCTGTCAGTACCTCTCTGTCCTCGAAAGCTTTCCCTGTCACGGCCTCTCTTTCGCTTCACACGTCTCCCTTTCAGGGCCTCTCTGTCTCTTCACACGTCTCTCTGTCAGGGCCTCTCTGTCTCTTCACACGTCTCCCTGTCAGGGCCTCTCTGTCTTTGAAAGCTTTTCCTGTCAGGGCCTCTCTGTCTCTTCACGTGTCTCCCTGCCAGGGCCTCTCTGTCCTTGAAAGCTTTCCCTGTCACGGCCTCTCTTTCGCTTCACACGTCTCCCTTTCAGGGCCTCTCTGTCTCTTCACACGTCTCTCTGTCAGGGCCTCTCTGTCTCTTCACACGTCTCCCTGTCAGGGCCTCTCTGTCTTTGAAAGCTTTTCCTGTCAGGACCTCTCTGTCTCTTCACAGGTCTCCCTGTCAGGGCCTCTCTGTCTCTTTACACGTCTCCTTGTCAGGGCCTCTCTGTCTCTTCACATATCTCCCTGTCAGGGCCTCTCTGTCTCTTCACACGTCTCCCTGTCAGGGCCTCTCTGTCGCTTCACAAGTCTCCCTGTCAGGGCCTCTCTGTCCTTGAAAGCTTTCCCTGTCAGGGCCTCTCTGTCTCTTCACACGTCTCCCTGTCAGGGCCTCTCTGTCCTTGAAAGCTTTCCCTGTCAGTACCTCTCTGTCCTCGAAAGCTTTCCCTGTCAGGGCCTCTCTGTCCTTGAAAGCTTTCCCTGTCAGTGCCTCTCTGTCTCTTCACACGTCTCCCTGTCAGGGCCTCTCTGTCCTTGAAAGCTTTCCCGGTCAGGTCCTCTCTGTCTCTTCACTGGTCTCCCTGTCAGGGCCTCTCTGTCTCTTTACACATCTCCCTGTCAGGGCCTCTCTGTCTCTTCACACGTCTCCCTGTCAGGGCCTCTCTGTCTCTTCACACGTCTCCATGTCAGGGCCTCTCTGTCGCTTCACAAGTCTCCCTGTCAGGGCCTCTCTGGCCTTGAAAGCTTTCCCTGTCAGGGCCTCTCTGTCTCTTCACACATCTCCCTGTCAGGGCCTCTCTGTCCTTGGAAGCTTTCCCTGTCAGTACCTCTCTGTCCTCAAAAGCTTTCCCTGTCAGGGCCTCTCTGTCGCTTCACACGTCTCCCTTTCAGGGCCTCTCTGTCTCTTCACACGTCTCTCTGTCAGGGCGTCTATTCACACGTTGCCCTGTCAAGGCCTCTCTGTCCTTGAAAGCTTTCCCTGTCAGGGCCTCTCTGTCTCTTCACATGTCTCCCTGGCAGGTCATCTCTGTCTCTTTACACGTCTCCCTGTCAGGGCCTCTCTGTCTCCTCACATGTCTCCCTGTCAGGGCCTCTCTGTCTCTTCACACGTCTCCCTGTCAGGGCCTCTCTGTCCTTGAAAGCTTTCCCTGTCAGGGCCTCTCTGTCTCTTCACATGTCTCCCTGTCAGGACCTCTCTGTCTCTTCACAGGTCTCCCTGTCAGGGCCTCTCTGTCTCTTTACACGTCTCCTTGTCAGGGCCTCTCTGTCTCTTCACATATCTCCCTGTCAGGGCCTCTCTGTCTCTTCACACGTCTCCCTGTCAGGGCCTCTCTGTCGCTTCACAAGTCTCCCTGTCAGGGCCTCTCTGTCCTTGAAAGCTTTCCCTGTCAGGGCCTCTCTGTCTCTTCACACGTCTCCCTGTCAGGGCCTCTCTGTCCTTGAAAGCTTTCCCTGTCAGTACCTCTCTGTCCTCGAAAGCTTTCCCTGTCAGGGCCTCTCTGTCCTTGAAAGCTTTCCCTATCAGTGCCTCTCTGTCTCTTCACACGTCTCCCTGTCAGGGCCTCTCTGTCCTTGAAAGCTTTCCCGGTCAGGTCCTCTCTGTCTCTTCACTGGTCTCCCTGTCAGGGCCTCTCTGTCTCTTTACACATCTCCCTGTCAGGGCCTCTCTGTCTCTTCACACGTCTCCCTGTCAGGGCCTCTCTGTCTCTTCACACGTCTCCATGTCAGGGCCTCTCTGTCGCTTCACAAGTCTCCCTGTCAGGGCCTCTCTGGCCTTGAAAGCTTTCCCTGTCAGGGCCTCTCTGTCTCTTCACACATCTCCCTGTCAGGGCCTCTCTGTCCTTGGAAGCTTTCCCTGTCAGTACCTCTCTGTCCTCAAAAGCTTTCCCTGTCAGGGCCTCTCTGTCGCTTCACACGTCTCCCTTTCAGGGCCTCTCTGTCTCTTCACACGTCTCTCTGTCAGGGCGTCTATTCACACGTTGCCCTGTCAAGGCCTCTCTGTCCTTGAAAGCTTTCCCTGTCAGGGCCTCTCTGTCTCTTCACATGTCTCCCTGGCAGGTCATCTCTGTCTCTTTACACGTCTCCCTGTCAGGGCCTCTCTGTCTCCTCACATGTCTCCCTGTCAGGGCCTCTCTGTCTCTTCACACGTCTCCCTGTCAGGGCCTCTCTGTCCTTGAAAGCTTTCCCTGTCAGGGCCTCTCTGTCTCTTCACACGTCTCCCTGTCAGGGCCTCTCTGTCCTTGAAAGCTTTCCCTGTCAGGGCCTCTCTGTCGCTTCACACGTCTCCCTTTCAGGGCCTCTCTGTCTCTTCACACGTCTCTCTGTCAGGGCCTCTCTGTCTCTTCACACGTCTCCCTGTCAGGGCCTCTGTCCTTGAAAGCTTTCCCTGTCAGGGCCTCTCTGTCGCTTCACACGTCTCCCTGTCAGGGCCTCTCTGTCCTTGAAAGCTTACCCTGTCAGGGCCTCTCTGTCGCTTCACACGTCTCCCTGCCAGGGCCTCTCTGTCCTTGAAAGCTTTCCCTGTCAGCCTCTCTGTACTTGAAAGCTTCCCCTGTCACTCTCTCTGTCCTGGAAAGCTGTTCCAGTAAAGCCCTCTCTCTTTTTAAACGTTTCCCTGGCAGGCCTTTTCTGTCTCCTGTAGAGAAGCCCCTCAACGCTCACACCAGAAAAAATACAACCCACTAGAGATAAAACGGCCAGTACACCTCTTGCAAGGAGAACAAGGTTTATTCCCATAAAAGTCAAGAATGCAATAGCAAAGAACTCTGCTTCCACGGAGCGCTCTGGCAAGGTTAGCACAAGCATCAGGTTCTAAAGGTATAAAGTGTCACAGCTGGCGCACATCACATAGGTTACAATTCCACTTAGCTTGTTGGTGCAACCCTAGACATAGGTGGCCTGCTCCATAGGGGATGCCAGGCCATTGGTCCCAGCTTCACCTGTCCGTTTTCTTGCATGTGAGATCCTGCTTTGTACATCATCAAACACTGGGCTCCTAATTGTCAATTATAAAAAAACAATTCAGCACATCTCCTATCTGTGGCCTAATGTGCACCTGGTACTACAGACATGGGCGCAGAGGCTACTGTCGAGGTCACACTAACTCTAAACTCTGCTCGTTCCCAGACGTGCTGGCACCGTGCCAGTTCTTCCCACCCAGGCATAAATGTGTTACTTTCCCACCCTGGCACCTTGCAACACAAATTACAGAGAGCCCGCGTGGGGTGAACTCTTTCTGCTATGACCTTTCTGATGGATTAACACACTAACAGTGTTATGGTCAGTGGTATGGGATTGACCGATACACTGGAATGCTGGACGGTGCATCTGAGCACTATAATGTAGGGTTTAGACTGGTGAAGGTTCGTGGCTTGTGCCCTCCGTCACATGGGATAGCTTTTCGTGAGGAGCTCTCAGGCCTCTCATGGCCTTGCAGGGCGCATTCCTTAGATATGGCCATAGGTCCACCCCTATGGGCACCAACTGCCCCGTATGGGTTTCTCGAATCCCTACATCAGACTCCTATGTTTATGCTTTGTGCAAAATCTTTTGGGGGTCTGGGACGATCGTCAAGCTCCCTAACAATCCCCCCTTTTGTTAAATCCAAATGAATGGACTCCTATGCCAACCTCAACTTCTCTTCTTCCTGTATTCATTCCCATTCCAATCTTTCAGCTTCCTCATACATTTGTGTCCCCTTCTTTGGTACCCATGGTTTATATACTGATTGCAAACTCTCTCCACCTGGGCATACTGCTCTGGGGTACACGTCATATAAATGCATCCCCATCTCCTGCAATATCTACCCACTGCTCGTCATAATTTTTTAGATTTTATGGGGGAACAGTGACAGTGCCTGGGGTAGAAGACACTGCTCTAATGTAACCATGCAGGGTTTGTCAGGGTCATCAGTTCGTACCTGGCTTTCTTTTGTACCGCGTGGTGTGCTATGTGCCCCAATTGAAACCATCATTATTGCACTGCTCGGCACTGCCTTGGCACAGCATCGAAGCCCCATTTGGCATGAGCAGAATATCACCAGCACAACCACCATCACTGGTACCAGTACCTTTACGATCGCCCCCATCCATGATGATGCCCCTGAGAACAGGTCATCGAATCAGTCACTTCTCTGGATACTGGCCTCTGTTTGCATGTGCTTGCCGAGGGTGTGCAGGGCCTCTATTATATGTCAAAGAGACCCATTGTCAGAACCGCTTGGGGTTATGCACATACAGCATGAATACTCAATCTTTTTGCAAACCCCACCTTCCATGGCATTAAGCAAGTTCAAGACATAATGATTCTGTAACGTCATCAGCCAGATAGCCTGTGTCTCCATCTTTATGGCACTGAGTGCATCCTCTGTGTCATTTGGCGAGTGTATCACTTCCCAGCGGACGATTGGGAGCCACTTGGCGTTGGCTGCTGCTTGTATTTCTGCCAGTAACAGTGATGCAAGAAACGTCTCTTTCTGGCTATACAGTCTGTACTGGTTTGGTATTTCTTTGAGCAACTGTGATGAGTCTTGAGACAAATAATTGGATCTTCTCTTCCTCTGTAATTTTTCTTTCTTCTCCTTCTCTGGCAGGATGCCGAATATGGGCCACTGCGGCGGGACTGTGATAGGGACATCCATCATAGGTGCTGGTGTTGGTGTGGAAAGCCCGCCTGGTCCCACTATCAAGTACTCTTCAGGGACCACAAGGAGAGTGGAACGCAATGAGGCCAGCAAGCAGGTGCCCTTCCATAGTGGCGGGAGGTGCAGAAACATCTGCTAGCTGCAAATCCAATAATTGTCCATTACTGCAGCTGTGACTTTTTTTGAGGTCTGGGATGTATAACATCTTGTTGCATTTGCTGTCGGCCCCTACAAAGAGGCTTTCTTCATCGTAAAATCACAGTTCATATTCTTCTTGCTTTTGCGCTTTCACTGGTTTTTCCATTGCTTCAATCCACGTGAGTTTTGCCACATGCTCATTCCAATAGTCTCTGCATACAGCATTCACCTTTTGGATCACTTCTTCTCCGAATCCCACGAGGCCTCTTGCCATGAAGCTCATTGTAGTCTCCTGCCATCTCTTTGCCACAAATGTTACGCCTTCCAGCTTCTTGTACGGCCTCTGTAAACACTGTGGGATGTTGGGATTCCAGGCACATTGTTGCTCATCAGGATCCATCAGGGCAAGTTGCATGCTACGTGCCTGGAAAGTATTTCGCAGCCTGCATAATGAAAGATGGACCAAACATTAGGCCACCAAGAGTGTACCTCTTGCAACATTAATACCTCGGAAGAAGTTTTTGACAAACGCGCAATCTCTTGGGAACAGCTGTAGTGTTGGTGATGTCGCTGAGGTAGATGCAATGCTGGTTGTGTCTTCCGACCGTGATGGCGCTATCTGTTGAGAGACACATTTTAGGGCTTTTGTTAAGGCAGAAAGATAATTGGGGTCATTACGACCCAGGCGGTAAGTACACCAACTTTACCACCATGGTGTAAACTATGTTTACACCATGGTGGATGCCGGATTTACCGCCCCATTCCAAGGTGGGTGGGGAGGTAAATCCCCATTTCCCATTTACCCTTCCCCATTCCCATTTTTGCCCCATAGGGCATAATGGGAGTGGGGAAGGCGCTAATTACTGCACCGTAAATTACGGTGCCGTAATTAGCACCAAGGCGGTTTAGCGCCATGGATTTTAACGCCTGCTAAAAGCAGCCGTTAAAATTGGAATCAGGCGTTAAGGGTTAACGACGGCGTTAACCCTTAACGCCTGAGTTGTAATGAGGCCCAATCACTGAACTCCTCCCTTAGAATGGACGTAGCCCTGTGAGCATCCAAAGCTTTTCTGATGGGATATAGGGGGGCGTGCATTCACCTTCCGGTTACCACCTCATGAGGTGATAAATGGTGATCCTTGCAGGGCTGCGTGCGCATACTGAACAAGGCCAGGGGCAAACAGTGCAACCAAATCCTTTTAGCTTAGAAAGTTTGCTATTTAGCAGATTGCTTATATGTTCTACAATCCCGTTGGCCTGGGGGTGGTAAATTGTGCACATCCGATATTTTATGCCCAGTAACGCTGTTATTTCCTTGAATAGCTTTTAAAGAAATGGGTGCCATTATCAGATTGCAAGACATCAAAAACACCCCATCGAGGGAACACCTCACTCACTAAATATTTGACAACGTATTTTGCATCGGGATGTGCACTAGGACCAGCCTCGACCCATCGTGAAAAAGGACACACCACAACTATAAAATATCTTGACCCATTACACCACTCCCCCGTATACACGTAATCGATCTAGAGCTCTTTGAATGGCCCAGTATTTCAGGGCAAGGTTCCTCATGTCGTTCTTAGGGTGTGAGCCATGCTGTGTGTCTGGCAAGTAATGCAGTTTACCACCATAGTAGAAAGAACCTCCTGGAGGTTGGGAACAAACCAGGCCTCCTGTATGTCTGCAGCAATGTGTTGTTTTGACAAGTGTGCATGATAGTGCAACTGGTCAAAAGCAATTAGCAAGAGTCTGTTCAGCATAACATCCTTGCCTGTACTTTCTTGACGCCATAACAAATCTGTGGGGGTCCGCGTACACCCTCTTTTCTTCCACAACTCCTTCTCCTCTTGGGGTGCCTGTGTCTGTAGTTCAATAAGCTGAGCAATTGGGAGGGCCCTGTATGGGGCTGGCAACTGCTCTTGTCTGTTTGTTTCCGGATACTCTGAAATGACAGCCACAGGAATATATGCAGCTAGTTTGGCTGCAGCATTTGCAGCGGCGTTGCCAAGAAAATCTGCGTCTGTGTCATTGGTATGGGCGGTGCATTTGGCGTCCACCGTGATAGAGGGTTGGGAGAGTGCATTGATCAATTTATCTAATAATGTGGCATGTTGTACTGGGGATCCATCAGCTCTTCTGAACCCTCTTCTTTTCCACCTTGCTAATGCTAATCCTGAATGCGCTGTTGTGTTCACATAGACAGAGTCAGAATAGTCACTCAGCACCCCTGGGACGCAGGCAGCACTTCAATGAGCGCTATAAGTGCTGCTGCTAGGGCTGAATAATGCTTTGGTTATGGTTTTTGCACCACCACCTCACACTCCCCGTCTACTAGGCAGACCACTGCCACACCAGTATGTCTCATGGCCATCCCATGATCAATAGTTGCTGACTCATCAACAAAAAGAACCCCTCCACCGTTTGGGCGGGCTGTCTTTTGGTTTTAGGATGTCCTCCTCCTCTCCCTCAAAAGTCACACAGTCATGGTTTGCAAGGTCTTCTTTCGTACATAATTCTGTCAAAAAGGTTGCCGGGTTTACTGTCTTGCACCTTACAATATGGATGTTTGGGCTGGACAAAATGACCTCATATGCGGATGCCCACTGAGTGGTCAGCGTTGATTTTGACTGCTCCAAAATGACGAACACTGCATGCTCCACACACAGTGTCACGGAGCACCCCATGTGGCCAGGAGGATAGCTCAAGGGCAAGACGTTTGTCTTGGAAGGAAGGTAACGCATAGCAACACAGGTTCGAATCCCGTTCTTGTGCATAGAAACTGGTCTCCGGTGTTATAAAAGAACAATTATAATTATAATGGTAATAGTGGAGCTTTTTTTCAATCACGAAGGCAGCCGCAGTGAGCGCCTGCTCGAAAGGGAACTGTACCTGCATCACTGAATCCAACACCCTGCTGTAATAGGCTAGTGGCTTTTGGTCCATTGTGCTTTCTGGGTCAGTACTGCTGTCATCATCTGGCCATTGGAATGGGAGAATATGTAGAACTCTTGTGTGTAGTCAGGGTCACTAGCACTGGGGCAGTAGAGAAGTTCTCCTTTAATTAATTAAAGCTAGTAACCATGTTCTCTGTCCAAATAATCTTGTTGTCAGTTGTCTGTGCCTCTTTACGGGCCTGCAATAGGGACCAGGTGTATGCTGCATAGTCTAAATCCATGACCTACGGTAATTGCACAACCCGAGGAAATTCTGCATTTCCTTGACAGTCTTGGGCTGGGACGCTGCGCACAGATGCAGTGCGTTCTGGGATGATTTTCTTCCCATGGACTGAATTCAATTGGCTCAGCTAAAGCACTTCCTGGAGACAATATTGCAACTGTACTTTGTATACCTTGTACCCTTTGTATGTCAACAGCTGCGTGAGGGCGATAGAGTCGCTTCGGCATTGCTGTTCACTGTTACTGCACACTAACAGGTTGTCCACATATTGGATGATAGTACTGGGCACTTAGATGTTCCCTAAATCAGCATGTAGTATCCAGTTAAAAATACTAGAGGGTTCGCAATACCCTTGTGGTAATCTCGTGTGCTTGAAACGCATTCTGTCATGTGTGAACGCGGTAACACATTGCAAGTGTGGGACAGGGGTATGGAAAAGAAGGCATTCTTCAAATCCACCACAGTGAAATGGGTTGCCTGTTTTGGGATGCTGCACAAAAGGGTCATGGGGTTGGGAACTATAGGAAATACTGCCTGTAGAATGTCATTCCTCAGGGGGCGGAGATCCTGAATCATCCTCCAACTTCCCCCCTTTGCCTTTTTTATCGGGTATATAGCCATATTGAATGGGGAATTGGAGGTCATAAGAATCCCCTGATTCAGGAGTGCGGTAATGGTGTCTCGTATTCCCTCTTCTGCTTTTTTTTTTAGTAATAATAATGATTTATATGTATTTTGTTCACTTTATGAATGTTTTACAAAAAACACATTTTAACACGATAAATATCAGGTAAGATTGAGTTTGTAGGTGTTTATGTGAGACTCCCACCACCGGTCCATAACTCTGCAGTTTTTCCAGTGCACAATAATTGCAGGCCCAATCATACTTTTTAATTTTATTTATGAAAATATGCGTAAGTGCTTTGTAATGGGTACTGGGTACCCCTTTGAAATTCCGGATGCCAACCTATTTGTAGGAAGCACCCCTTGTTTATTCTGCAGTGCATTTTGTTTTTTTAGGACTCTCTGCGTGTCTTCATAACTTTTCCCCAACATGTCCAACAAGGGACATTGTGGCTTACTCTTTGATTTGATATAGAGCAAGCCTTGATGGGTTTGCGCCTGCGCTCTAAGTGATATCAAGCACAATTCCAGTCCCACGAAAGCTATCAGGGTCGCTGGTGGGAGTCTCAGTATCTTCCTCCAAAAGAGGCCCTCAAGGACCCCAAACCAGGCCAAGTCTGCCATTTCTAAAGCTTCGAGTCCGTACAGAATTGCAGGTATGAAGCACTGCTTGTAAAGCTTCAGTATGCCCTCTCGTGTGTATCCTGAGGAATCCCTGGCAAATCTATTCATAATGTGTGGTCATTGTCTTGCCTTTCATCTCCTGCCCACAAAGATCAAGTCATAGGAGCCTCTGGCTGATAGTTCCATTCCCAAATATGGGTAACTGCTCACGTATTTTAGGGTACCCACTACAAAACCCAGTTTTATTCCCTCCCCCCGGCTATAACCATCATTTTGGTCTTATTCTGCTTCTTTGGATAGTGGATATTGCTTCACTCGGGGCAACACTGCACCTGGTCTGAGTGTGATTGTTACGGGGGTCCCTCCCTTCAGAAACCCTACATCGTGGGCACTGGTCGTCCATAACCTTTCAGGGACCTGCTATAAGTCTTTGGCAGTAAATGAGGGCAGAGTACAAGAGCCATCAGTGAACATTGAACCTTGCGATACTGCACCATGATCTCACAGCCAATGCAGATAGCCAACACTATTTCCCCATCATCAGCCCGATCCTCAAAAATTCTGCCTATGTCACTTCTTTTAGGGGTACCGTTGGCTCAATACACAATACGGTGTGCCACTCACATCCAGTGTAATCTGTTCCCACTACAACAATTCTTTTTGTCTTGGGAGGATAGCTCAGTGGCAATGCGCTTGCCTTTGAAGCAAAACGATGCGGAGAAACACAGGGTCGATCCCTGGGTCCGTGCTTATAAATCTCTGGTTATTAAGTGAGTTATAAATAACCAACTATAATTATAATTACCAACCACTGTAGATCCAATGAGAGTATCGTCCCTGCCAAAAGCTCTGGGGTCACAACTGGTCTCAAAATGAAATCGGATTGTACTCGCCAACCATGTCCAGTTCGGGATGGCATTACTTTCAGGTATACGGCCACCGTATGACTGGTTCTGTGGTGCTACTTGTGTTGGGGCGTTGGCCGGGTCCGGCAGTTGCGCCTGTGGGGACCATGGTGGTAGCTGTGTGTATGCTTGATGTATTTCGTATGGGATGGACGAGGGTATTGAGGGTGTGGGGAAGTGCTGTTGTTGTTGTACTGAGCCTGCGGGAGTGTGTGGATTGTACCCCGTTCCCATTGTGCTTCTACATTCCCTTGCAAAATTATCCCACTTCCCGTATCCCCAGCACTGAACTGGGCCTGCCCTCCTCTCAGCCCAATTTCTCCAAATCCACCCCTGCCCCCTCTACCTCCTTGGAAACTACCTCTTCCACATTGCTGACCCCCATAATACCCGTCTGAATACTATGGTTGAGGTCTGCTGCCCAATTGGCCTTGTCGTCTGCGTGGCCGAAATGCTGCTATTCTTGTGCCCATTTGTGCTGCAGCCTGCTCTGAGGGCTCTGTCTGTGTCACTGCTGCTGCCGCCCCTTCAGCTGCTATTTTGCAAACTTTTTCGGTACCAGTTTTGCTTCCTCAGCCTGCGTGCTGTTTGCTTTGATCTCTCCTTATTTGTTTACAATGATGCATTATTATAGTTTGTATCTCAGCCCACACTTTTGCTTCCACACCTACGATCTTATCTTCTGCGAGTTCTCTGATAATCCC
Organism: Ambystoma mexicanum; assembly: GCF_040938575.1. NCBI lineage: Eukaryota > Metazoa > Chordata > Amphibia > Caudata > Ambystomatidae > Ambystoma > Ambystoma mexicanum. The sequence continues at coordinate 34,113,500 of NC_090934.1, forward strand.
CTTTCAGTAACAAAGTAGAAAAGCGAAACTGATCGGTCCCACTAGTCTCCAGTCCCTTATCATCCCCCATTGTTTATTGCATTATGGACTGCAGATCCAGCATGCCAGGATATGCTCACCGCAGTGCGTCCCATACCTGTGCTCTGGTATTATTGAATGGTGCTCCATCATGCGTATCATAATCTATTGTCACACTAAGATATCCCGTCCTGGCCCAAACATCTCCTGCCTGGTTCCCCACAATTGCTACAAGCAAACTTTGTATGCCCCCCACCGCTAATGGTATTCTTGCTGTTTGTTTTTCAAAAGTGTATATCCACTTCCCAGCCCCTGCAGTGAGGAGCGGTAGTGCCTTAATAAGGTTGTTCTTATCCATGTGAGCCCAAGGCATGTATTATGCCCTCTGCAGGCCTTTATGCAGTATTGGTAACTGCGTTCCCATTCCTCTTTTTCCCTTTCTGCTATCACTTCATTTTTCCTCACCACTGCTGCCTGCCAAAACCTGCTCGTCTGTGGGCCCCACAAGCTCTTTACTCGTGGGCTAACCACTGGTGCCTCCTCCTCATCCTCTGCTTCATCCAGTGTGCCCAACTCCTCCTCCCGCAACTCTCTGTTCATATCTCCTCCAACCTCACTGTCCCATAATGTAGGCTCCCCGCTCATCACTCTTCTCCTCCTCAATGTGTATAGCCTCGATTGCCATGCTGTCTAGTCTAAACAAAATATCTCCAGCTCTCCACTCATCCAGCGCAAACCCCGGTTTACTCCCTTCTTCCTGGCGGGCCTGCCTTCATGCTAATTCTGCTTTTGCGGCCTGCACAGCTTCTTTCAATTCCTTCTAGGGTTTCCCACCTGGCGGCACTGTAGCGTTAGTGTTTGTTTGGCATTTTATATAGGGTGGTGGTAGTGGTGGGGGCAGGGAAGTGTCAGGTGAAGGCACATATGTTGGATTTGTGTATCCTGTGGTGGGAACGGTTGAGTAAAGCCCTGTTTGTGGTGGGGGGTGACTGTGTTCCTTCAGGTGCTGTTGACCTAACTATATTCGGGACTGGGCTGTTATCACACTGGCACTTACACTCATCACTATCCTCTATGTCCTCCGCCATCTACCACAGTTCCAAAATCTCTTTTCTCCTTTGAAGTTTCTTACCCTTGTATTTAGCAGCTAAACACACACACGTGTTCCAGTATCCCCTTGTTATTCGTACATTTCTCTGGCCATGGGCAGAACATCTCCCCTTGTGTCTCCACCACCCAGTGCTTGTGATATTTCTCAATCGTATCCTTATACAACTGCAATGCACTACACATGTACTCCAACTGAGTCATTCCCCCCATGTTGACAATGGGCCTCATTATAACCCAGACGGGACGGGGTTAACGGTGCCGGTAAAGGTGCCGGTGCCGTCAACCCACCAGACGTGCAGAGCGTGTCCCGCGAGGGGAGGAGGGAGCAAACAACGGGCCGCTCGTAATCGGCCCGTTGTTTGCTCCCTCGCCCATTCCCATTCAGCCCTATGGGGCTGAAATGGGAATGGGGAAGGTCTGGGTCCGGGTTCCTAGAAGGAGGAATTACCGGGCCCTCCGAACTCGGAATGGCCCATTAATTCCTCATTCTGGGAACCCGGACGCGATTTTGGCGGCAGCTATGCCGCCAATAGCGGCATGGCTACCGCCGAGGTCGTAATGAGGCCCAATGTTTAAATTCCAAAAATGTCAAACCCTTCTACAAACAAATGACCTTTGTCATCAATAATCCTGCCAGTCCTTCACTTCCCATTCTCCTGTCACCCCCAACCAGCACTCCCTACCCTACTGTTAGGGAGAATTCTCATAAATGTGCCAATTCCTCCCACCTTGGAGCCCTCCAGCTCTTTTGCTAAACTTTGGGGCTTTGAAATTTTCAATTCAATGGGGGTCACTACGAGTTTGGAGGCAGCCATGGTGCTAATAGCACCATGGCTGCCTCCAAACCCGTGTTTGAGTCCGTGGTGTGGGAATGGGCACTTACCGGGACATTCCGACCCTTGCGGACCCGGTAAGTCCCCGTTCCGAAAACCATTCCCCATTCCCATTCGAGCCCCCATAGGGCCCGTTTTTAGCTCCCTGGTCCCTCAACGGGTCCCGCTAAAAGCGGCTTGTAAAACCAGCCGGCCCTAGTGGGACCCGCTAAAGAACCTCGGAATGCGGCGGTAGGGGGTTAACAGCACCTGCATCCTTATCAGTGCCGTTAACCCCCTACCGCCATACTCGTAATGACCCCCAATGTGTTTTACTCTTGTGTTTCCTCTGGTTATGGAGTCTAAACCACTCCATAGGCATCATATTTTCATGTGTGTCACACAGCACCCTCAGTGCTGTGGCACATGGAAACCTTTTCAGGCTTCCCAAGGTTTAAATACCTTCTCTGGGATAAACTACTGTTTCCCAGAGAAAGCAAAGTGAAATTGACTTTACTTGTCTCTTTAAATTCCTAGACCCAGCATACCCTAGTATCCCCTATGTCCAGAAACTCATGTAGCAGTCAAATGCTACCCTTTCCTCTCGAAATGGCTGGTGGCAGTGGATTTACAATGAACTACCATGATTTTTCCTGACCACAAACACCAGTAGCGTTAAATCGCGGGAGCCATGTTTTTCAAGATGGTGTCTGAGTCCCCTTTGTTTAAACAGGTCCCGGTCTTCTTTTTTCGCCATTTCTTTGTGGAAAGATCCTTCTAGAGTTTTGCTCTGCGTGCCAAACCAGGTTTGGTTCCTTTGTTCATTCGCCTTTGGTGGGCTTTAGGACTGAACACAGACTCTGGCACTTGAGTGTCTGGGGTCGGCAGGAAGTGAGGGAGGTGCCCGGAACTCCCTGTGCTTAGTCTCCTAGGAGACCCACATGCACTCTGGTATGATTGGCTGGCTGACTGCCCGGCAAGGACAGCCACCCTGCTGGGTGAGTGACAGCTAGGCTGGAATGAATGGGAGAGAACTGAATAAAAGGCGAGTCTCTTGGCTTGGAAGGCAGAGTTGACCACTGGAACAAAAGAACCGAAGACGAGCTTGAAGAGGATGGCTGCTGCAACTCCTGGATAGTTGGTTTGCCCGGTAAAGCCCTGCTGCAGGTCCGAATCGCCAAGTTCACCTCGACAGAGAAGCCCCTTCAAGGACGACTTCTCCCTTGGAGTTGGTGGTACCAATCAACTCGACAGTAAGCCACCTGGACACCTTATCTCGGAGCTGGTTGAATTTCCTCAGAGTACTGCAGGAAACCGTATAACCAGGGAGAGGGACACCAGTTTGTGTGCTTTACTATAGCTACCGGAATTGAAGATTTGCCAAGTGCCAGCTATTCGACCAGTCCCAGTGCAGGAGTCCCCCGTGTCCTCCCTCTTGTCCCCATGACTGAGGCCCAGGAGCAGTGAGATCTGCAGGAAGTGCCAGGAACAGAAGTCTTCAGCTGCATCTTTTTCTTCATTTGTAAGGTAAGGTCCTACGACCACTGGAGTGGTAGCCTCATCCAACACTGCTGGAGCAGTGCGCCGCCTAGGAGGGAAGCTGGAGCTTCCTTCATCACATAGGCAGGCCACCCAGATATTTTGCCGAAACGCGAGAATTTAATACTATCTCGCCGTTCTGTAAAGGGCATTTACAGATCATCACTGCCGCAGCCCTCCATGCTGAAATCGCCACAGTCGCAACAGCACGTGTTTGCTGTGATCACTTCATCGCTGAAAATCTATTCTTCTGTTTTGCCTCGGCGCCATTCCAAGATGGCCGCCCGGCAACGCTAGGCACTCCCCATACTTGCCTGGACCCCTCTGGACCCGCCTACACTCCCATTGGCCACCCACTGCTACAATTGGGCCAATTGCAGACCGGGAGGCGTAAGCCGGCCTCTGCTCGAAGGCCTGCTCAAAGGCTGTATTCCTGTCCCAGCCTGTCCCGCCTTCACTATCCTACGACCACTGGAGTGGTAGCCTCATCCACCACTGCTGGAGCAGTGCGCCGCCTAGGAGGGAAGCCGGAGCTTCCTTCATCACATAGGCAGGCCACCCGGATATTTTGCCGAAACGCGAGAATTTAATACTATCTCGCCGTTCTGTAAAGGGCATTTACAGATCATCACTGCCGCAGCCCTCCATGCTGAAATCGCCGCAGTCGCAACAGCACGTGTTTGCTGTGATCACTTCATCGCCGAAAATCTATTCTTCTGTTTTGCCTCGGCGCCATTCTAAGATGGCTGCCCAGCAACGCTAGGCACTACCCATACTGTGCCTGGACCCCTCTGGACCCGCCTACGCTCCCATTGGCCACCCACTGCTACAATTGGGCCAATTGCAGACCAGGAGGCGCAAGCCGGCCTCTGCTCGAAGGCCTGCTCAAAGGCTGTATTCCCGTCCCAGCCTGTCCCGCCTTCACTATCCTACGACCACTGGAGTGGTAGCCTCATCCACCACTGCTGGAGCAGTGTGCCACCTAGGAAGGAAGCCGGAGCTTCCTTCATCACATAGGCAGGCAACCCGGATATTTTCCGAAACGCATGAATTTAATACTATCTCGCTGTTCTGTAAAGGGCATTTACAGATCATCACTGCCGCAGCCCTCAATGCCGAAATCGCCGCAGTCGCAACAGCACGTGTTTGCTGTGATCACTTCATCGCCGAAAATCTATTCTTCTGTTTTGCCTCGGCGCCATTCCAAGATGTCCACCTGGCAACGCTAGGCACTACCCATACTTTGCCTGGACCCCTCTGGACCCGCCTACGCTCCCATTGGCCACCCACTGCTACAACTGGGCCAATTGCAGACCAGGAGGCGTAAGCCGGCCTCTGCTCGAAGGCCTGCTTGCTCAAAGGCTGTATTCCTGTCCCAGCCTGTCCACGCCTTTCCTCGCCGTCGGCTGAAAACTCTGCTGGATCCTGGACCGGGCAATGCAATTTACGGTACTGTTAAATCCGCGCATTATCACTCTCCCTTGTGCGCTCTCATCTGGTGTCGCAATCCCCCTCTAATACCAGCTGCTTAAATGCAAGTCCCCTGTCTGCCCTTAAAGCCCTATACTGTATTGCCATAGAGTCACATGTACCCCGATCAACTATCTGCAGCCTCGTAACCCTACGGCCAAGCTCGCATGATTCACTGTGTACGCAGAACGCCTTTAAGGGTGTACCAAATGCCGTGCCCAATGATGAAATGACCTTAAACTGTGCCCATTGTTGACGCCCTTCATATGCTCCTTGTGGGCATCCCAGCCACGGTTGATCCAGTTTAAATTTGTATACCCTAGCCAATGTTGATCCCATTCACTGTGTGCACACTAGCCAATCCTGATTATGCTTACTGGATGCTTCCTAGCCATCTTGCACCACCCCAGGCTAACACTGGGTCAACTGTATAGTTGTCTACCACGACCCACCAGCGCCACCCCAGTCCCCTCTGTGATTATTCTGTGATTGATGCATAGCGCCTCCTTGGTCCCACTGTGATTGATGCATAGTGCCTCCTTGGCCCCACTGTGATTGATGCATAGCGCCTCCTTCGCCCCACTGTGATTGATGCATAGCGCCTCCTTGGCCCCACTGTGATTGATGCATAGCGCCTCCTTGGCCCCACTGTGATTGTTGCATAGCGCCTCCTTGGCCCCACTGTGATTGATGCATAGCGCCTCCTTGGCCCCACTGTGATTGATGCATAGCGCCTCCTTGGCCCCACTGTGATTGTTGCATAGCGCCTCCTTGGCCCCACTGTGATTGATGCATAGCGCCTCCTTGGCCCCACTGTGACTACTGCATAGCGCTACTAACTCACGCTCAATATGTACTCCTCGCTCTTCCACACCTGCCTACTGAGTGCGATACTAACCCTCTCGAACACACCACTCCTCGGCAGCCAAGAGCCTCATCACCACCACCAAATCTCCCGTAATCATCCGTCCACGATGGACCTCTTACCCACGCCCTCACACCCACTAGAAATCACCGCGCTGACTCTCAATACTAGCCTCAGACTAGACAGACTCAGAGCGCGCACCTCTCCCATCCAATACCAGGCTACACCTGCACACACACCGCAAAGAAATTGCAGATTTAGCTCACGCACCATAAAAGTCAACACACCCCACCGCCGAAAGAACATTGCCTCATGCCATAGCAGCACGCCCACATATACCACACCTAACAGTAATCTATTCTCTCCAGGAACTGCTATACCTAAAGTAGACCCTCATACCACAGCCCCTAAGAACCCATGCCGCACTCCATACAAATGCGCATTAATCAATGTAAGATCCCTCAATGCCCACGCCTTAGAAATATATGACTGTATAACCACCCATGACCTAGACATACTCGCCATTACGGAGACCTGGCTGCACGCAGCGTCTGGCCCAGCCATCACACTAGCTCTACCTCAAGGGTATGCCATCATCAGACAAGATAGGATCGCTAAATCAGGAGGGGGGGTAGCCCTTATCCATAAAGAAACCCTATCTATCAGAACCCTACCCCACCAAGAGGAAGGAAATGTTGACATTCTATCAATCAAGCTAGCACTCTCGCCCAACAGCACTATAAATATTCATACGATATACCGCCCACCTGGCCCTACCACCAACTTCCAAGGTCAAGTTAATCACCTCATAGGAAATAATTTCAAAAAATCTACTAAAGCACCCCTGATAGGAGGCCTTAACCTAGGTTTCAACGACCCCAAGGACAAAGCTGCTATATCCCTAGCCAAAGACCTCCACAACCTAGGCTTCTCCCAAAAGATCACTTCGCCCACACACGCCAAAGGACGCACCCTAGATTGGATTATAGACCACAACTGTAACATAGCAATCACCGCCAATTCTAGCCTCCCGTGGACAGACCACAATTCCATCTTATTCGACATCCCTGTCACAAGAAGCTCTAAAGTGCCCACTATAGCCTCGGCAACCCTAGCCAGAAGTGCCAAAAAGCTCACGGCAGCCAATATCAGCGCACTCCTCAAGGTGTCTTGTCTAAAGCCCCCTTTCTCATCAGACCCCAATATTCTCTCTGATATATTCAAAGAGTCCATTACAAGGGCTGTCAACACAGCTGCCCCCCTAGAACACAAAAAAGAGAAAAAATCCTTCCACTCCAACTCCTGGTTCACGAGGATCTCCAAATTCTGCGCACAGACAAACGTCCGGTGCTAAAAAACTGGCAACGTAACCCCGGTGACAACACAAAAGAGATATTCAAAGCCATAGCCCAAAAATACAAAAAAGCCATCTTCCCTGCTAAATCTGAAGCCTACAACCACCGCATCACCGCTGCTAACTCCTAATCTAAAGAACTCTTCAGTATCTTTAAAGAACTAACTGTACCACCAACGTGCCCAGATGAGATTGTCAAAGACGAGGCCTGGTGCACAGACATACAATCAGCCATGCTAAAAAAAATAAACCTCCTCCAAAACAAGATATCCCACCACTACAACTCCTTACCCAAGCAAAGTACACACGTACAGATGAAACCTAGCTCCAAAGATACCAACTTACCCGAATTCACATTCACCATGATTTCCGAAACCGATGTCATTAACATCCTCAAACATCTGAAACCCTCACAATGTAAGGGTGATGTATGCCCCCCTAAAATCATCAAAGACTGTGCAGAACAGCTCGCCCCTCTACTCACGGCTTTCATCAATGCCTCATTCAAGACAGGCATAGTCCCGGACAGTCTCAAAGAGGCTTGGGTACGCCCCCTCCTAAAAAAGCCTACGCTAGACCCTGCTAACCCCAACAACTACCGACCCATAACCACGGTTCCATTCCTCCTAAAATTACTTGACAAAGCTGCCCACATTCAGATCCAACTCTACCTTGAATCAAACTCAATCTTAGGTCAAAGACAATCAGTGTTTCGTAAGGGACACGGAACTGAAACCGCCCTTCTAGACCTAAAAAACGAAATCACAAACATTCTGGACAAAGGTAAGCCCGCACTCCTCCTTCTCCTCGACCTATCAGCAGCATTTGACTTGGTAGATCACACCACTCTCACCAGTCACCTAACGCATGCAGCACACTTCTCTAAGGACGCTGCTTCTTGGGTAACTTCCTTCCTACAAGGCAGAGCTATGAAAGTGTTCTCCAACACAGCTCACGCAACACCCGCCATCATACACTGTGGGGTCCCACAAGGTTCTTGTACAGCCCCCACTCTATATAACCTTTTCACCAAGCCCTTATTTGACAAACTAGATGCTATGGGGATCACCTACACCAACTACGCCGAAAACACGCAGATTCTCCTTTCCCTGACAGGGAACTATCACCAAGACTGCACCACCCTACAACTAATATACTCCACCATACAAGCTTGGATGGCTACCAACGGCCTTTGCTTGAATGGGGACAGGACCGAAATCCTCATCTTAGGTCAGAAACCCACCCTGTCCAACCTAAACCCGCTATACATCAACTTCAACATAGACAACTGCATCATCCCAGTCTTATCCTCAGTCAAAACGTTAGGAGTGCACTTAGATGCCACCCTATCCATGGACAAACAGGTTAGCTCCATAGTATCGGCGTCTGCACTGAGTACCAAACTCATTAACGCAATAAAACCTGTCCATCGCGAGAGCCACCATAGGAGCTAAACTGGACTACTGTAATGCTCTCCTAGCCGGCACCTCTAAGAACAACCTATCCAGGCTCCAAACCACTCAAAACAACGCGCTCAGAGCAGCCCTCAGCCTAACACTGGTGGCAAGCGGTGAGGATACATTGTAGAGTTGTTACTTTGATTAAAAGAGATCACATCACCCAAGCGAGAAAGGCAGTCCACTGGCTCCCAGTCAAGGAACGGATCGCCTTCAAAATTCTCACAACCACACATAAATGCATCAACCATACAGCACCTTCCTACCTATCCGACACACTGCACAGATCTCAATCCACCAGGCCTATCAGATCTACCTACACCAACCTACCTACCATTCCACGCATCAATAGAACCAAGGCTGGAGGTATAGGCTTCCCATACCTCGCACCTAATCTATGGAGCGCGCTGCCCACCCACCTCAGAGCCGAAACATCTCTCCTCTCCTTCCACAAACAACTCAAAACTGCCCTCTTCAACTAACTTACCATTCTGATCCAGATGATCAAAACATGTATGTCATTAAAGTACAATGTATGGCCAATGTAACCACGGGCACCAATCTGTATGTAACTAAGTCTAAGAATCACTGCAACAAGCGCCACGATGCCTCCGGTCTGCTGCGCGTTCAACAAATGTGAATAAATAAATAAATGTGAAACGAGACTGAGAGTACTTACCTCTTGCGGTGAAAGTGCTTGAAACTTTTGCAACTCGCAGGCCTAATCAGTTTGTGACCCAACATATAATTATACTTTTTACAAACTACTTCTGAGAACTTCTACAGAGACTTTACCGTTTACTTACCAGAACCGTTTTACCCTATCCAAGACTTTAGCCCATTGACTTTGGCCTAACCTATTGAATTGAATTGACTCTTCTGATGAACTCAAAGTATCTGCACTGTCTAAGAATAATTGTAATCCTTTTATGTTCTGAACCTACTCCTTTTTGCTCCTCCTTCAAAGTATTCTGAATGCCATTTTGCTCCTCCTTCAAAGTAGTCTGAATGCCTCAGAAACATAACAAGTATAGTACTGAGTATATTTGTGTATGATACTTAACTGCCTCCTTCTAGTGAATGTTTTATAACTGACTGTTGAATAAATTAATACGTGTTTAACCAAGAAACCTTGAGTGTAAGAGTTTATTTTAACACCTGTGATTGTAGACCTCTGTGTAACATCATTACTGTTTACATTCCCCTCTTGAGATAAGCCTGGCTGCTGAGCTCTGCTACCAAAAACTGTGTAGTACTGACTTATACCAAAGGTTGGTTTGCTTACACCTATAGTCTTAGTTGTGTGTAGTGGTCCCAAATGGTACTGCATACAAACACTGCCTAACACTGGTGGCAAGCGGTGAGGATACATTGTAGAGTTGTTACTTTGAGAGTTCTGCTTTACTTTTGTTCAAATAGTAACCTTCACAAGCCTAAGCACCACTTAAAAGGCAATTTTATCATGCCTGATATGGATAAATTCAGACAGAAGCCCTGATCATTCTAACAGTAGATCAACTGAAAGAGATGTGTAGGACCGGGAATCTCCCTGTTAAAGGAAATAAAAATTAATTGATTGAACGATTGTTGAATTATCAAAGTCTGAGAAGTAGGGCTGTCACCCCTACTCCTTCAGCAAATATGGAAATGTTGATGAAGATGATAATGATTCAAAGTCTAACTCTAATGTTATTGAAGAGTCAGAAGAGTTAGAGCAGTCTCGGGATGTGAGCCCCTCTGCACCTCAACAAGCTCTTAGGACTCAACCTTTAGCAACAGGGACCCTACCAGTTCCAGTACGGATCCAGAATTTGTCTCTCTTGAAAAAATGAGACGAGTTAGAGTTCAAAAGGCTACAACTGCAAACTGAAAGTAAACATCAATGAATCAAACTCAGAGAAATGGAAATGCAACATGCTCTTGAAATGAAGAAATTGTCTCTTGAAAATGTTTCTAACCCAGAGTCTTCTAGGTCTTCCCGTCCTAAGAGCCCTCGTATGCCTAAAGAAGCTGTGAGTATGTATGAGGTGAGACTTGATATTTTGGATTGGTTGGGAGCTTTTGAATATAACTATGGGATTCAGGGTTTCACAGGGAATCAGTTGATTCCTTGGCTTTTGTCTAGGCTCCTCCAGGTTGCAACTGATGCTGTAATGGAGGTGGGGGAACTTGAAAGATTGGAGCATGAAAATGTGAAGCTAGCTTTGATAGCTAGATTTGGGAAAACTCCTTCCCAGTCCCTTAAGAATTTAGGACCCTCAAAAAGACTGATGGTACCCCTTGGGCTACCTGGGTGTGTGAATGTTTAAAAAACTTAGATGGATGGGTTGAGAGTTACAGAGTTAACACTTTTGAAGGAATGAGAAATCTGTTTTTGTTGGAAACTATTTTTGATGCCTGCTCTCCCGAGCTGAGACAGCATTTGGCTGACTCTAAAAAGATTGATCCCAAAAAGATAGCAAGAGCAGCTGACTCATGGGTAGCCAACAGGGCCACTCATAAGGATTCTAGGGCCACTCATAAAAAGGATGGGAGAATGCAGCACAAAGGTGAGAACAAAGATATCTCTAATTCCAACCAGAAGAGGCCCCCAAACCACATAAGGGTAGATCCCCTGGGAAACCTGGCAGGTCTAGTGAATCCTCTGGTGCCCAACCATAGGGAGGTCAGCAGAACCCCCATTCCAGAGAGCATTTGGTAAATGCTCTGTCTGTGGGTCTGTAGACCATCTGCAGCCTGCAAATGGCATTCCAGAGAGCCCTGGTGCACCCGCAGCCAGTGTGTGGCATGGCAGAGAGACCTAGCACCCCCCCAGCTATCGCGTGGCAGGCCAGAGAGCCCTGGTACCCCTGCAGCCAGCACGGGGCATGGCAGAGAGACCTGGCACCCCCGCAGCCAGCGCGGGGCATGCCACAGATTCATGGTACACCCACAGTCAGCATGTGGCATGCCAGAGAGCTCTGTTATCCCCACAGCCAGTGTGTGGCATGCTAGAGAGCCCTGTTATGCCGACAGCCAGCATGTGGCATGCCAGAGAGCCCTGGTATCCCCACAGCCAGCACGTGGCATGCCAGAGAGCCCTGGTATACCCACAGCCAGCGCGTGTCATGCCAGAGAGCCCTGCTACCCCCAACACCAGCAGGTGGCATGCCAGAGAGCCCTGCTACCACCACAACCAACATGTGGCATGACAGAGAGCCCTGGTACACCCACAGCAAGTGGCTGGCATGCCAGAGAGCCCTGGTATACCCACAGCCAGCGTGTGGCATGCCAGAGAGCCTGCCAGCGTGTGGCATGCCAGAGAGCCCTGGTACACCCACAGCAAGCGAGTGGCATGCCAGAGAGCCCTGGTACGCCCACAGCCAGTGTGTGGCATGCCAGAGAGCCCTGGTATGACCACAGTCAGTGCGTGGCGTGCGATAGAGCCATGGTACCCTCACAGCCAGCGTGTGGCATGCCAGATCCCTGGTACCAACACAGCCAGTGAGTGGCATGCCAGAGAGCCCTGGAACACCCACAGCCAGTGCGTGGCATGCCAGAGAGCCGTGGTACACCCACAGCCAGTGTGTGGCATGCCAGAGAGCCCTGGTAAGACCACAGCCAGTGCGTGGCATGCGATAGAGCTATCGTACTCTCACAGCCAGCGTGTGGCAAGCCAGAGAGCCCTGGTACCAACACACCCAGCGTGTGGCATGCCAGAGAGCCCTGGAACGCCCACAGCCAGCGTGTGGCATGCCAGCGTGCCCTGGTACACCCCCAACCATTGCATGGCATGCCAGAGAGCCCTGGTACTCCCACAGCCAGCACGTGGCATGCCAGAGAGCCATGGTACCATCACAGCCAGCATGACGCATGTCAGAGAGCCCTGGTACCCCCACTGCCAGCGCGTGGCATGCCAGCCAAAGAGCCCTGTTACCCCCACAGCCAGCGCCTGGCATGCCAGATAGCCCTGGTACCCCCACAGCCAGCACCTAACATACCAGAGAGCATTGGTACATCCACAGCCAGCGCCTGGCATGCCAGAGAACCCTGGTACACCCGCAGCCAGCGTGTGGCATGCCAGAGAGAACTGGTACCCCCCGGGCCAGTGAGTGGCATGTCAGAGAGCCCTGTTACACCTGCAGCCAGCATGTGGCATGCCAGAGAGCCCTGCTACCCTCGCAGCCAGCATGTGGCATGCCAGAGAGTCCGGGTACACCTAGAGCCAGTGAGCGGAATGCCAGAGAGCCATAGTACACCCGCAGCCAGCACGTGGCATGCCAGAGAGCCCTGGTAGATCCAGAACCAGTGAGTGGCATGCTAGAGAGCTTTGGTAAACCCGCAGCCAGCACGTGGCATGCCAGAGAGCACTGGTACACCGGCAGCCAGCACATGGCATGCCAGAGAGCCCTGGTACCCCCACAGCCAGCATGTGGCATGTCAGAGAGCCCTGGTACACCCAGAGCCAGTGAGTGGCATGCCAGAGAGCCCTGGTACACTGGCAGCCAGCACGTGGCATACCAGAGAGCACTAGTACACCGGCAGCCATCACGTGGCATGGCAAAGAGTACTGGTACTCCCGCAGCTAGCGCATGGCATGCCAGAGATCCCTGTATCTGTGGGGTGCCAGGGGATATCTCCGGACAAACAGGGATTTTCAGATGACCTCCTGCTCTATTGTGAGCCCCCAGTCTTAGTGCTTTCCCCATTTCAAGCCGGTTTCCTGCCCATGTCACACGCGCACATCAGATGACTGCGGGCCCTGGCACGATGCCCCTTCCCACATGCCAGGAAGAAATCAAGGATATGCTACACCAGACACTTGCCAGTTCCTGGAATTCATTAAGAACATTTGGGTTGGCTTGACTCTTACAATCTTCTAGAAATGCCACTGCTTTGCGAAGCTGTTCATTCAGAAGGATCACTTGCTGCTCCTAAGTGTGCAGACACAAGTGGCATTTCTGCTTTTGGCGGATGCCAGCAGGGTTTGCAGTATGGAAATAAAAGATTGAAATTGGCCTTAAGTTTTGTCATGGCTGACTCAACCCTATATATATATTGAAATCAGAGAATTGGACATTTTGTCAGATCTCATGGAACTTGAAAGTGGTACAGACATGGGAGGAGCGGCAGGACCCATAGATTTTATAGAAGTAGGTATTAACACAGATTAGAGGCCAAAAAGTAGTTTAAAATCGAAATCAAGATTTAACCCTACTTCAAATGTCAGCAGTAATATTGAGGTGTTTCACAGTCTAGTGATCGAGGTCTTAAAAAGCTTACGCAGAAGAACCAAAAACTCAACATTTAAAGACAATTTAACATTAAATGAGAGACAAGCCCTGCAAGAACTTCAGGAGCTTAAAAACTGCATTATCAAACCCTCTGACAAGGGGCGTAATATAGTCCTACTCAATAGAGACGAATACATTAAAGAGGCTTATAAACAACTCAACGACACAAGCTGCTACACAAAATTGAAGTCCAATCCCATGGCAGAACTGGAACAGACGGTGAAATTATTCCTTGACAGATGGGAACAAAGAGGCATCATATCCGAAGAAACTTTGAAATTTCTGTGGATCAGTCATGCCATAACACCTACTATATACTTCTTACCGAATGTTCACAAAAACCTGAAAAAACCACCTGGGAGACCCATAGTTTGTCTTATAGGGTCGGCATTGGAAAATGTGTCCAGATATACAGATGAAGTACTGTTTCCGTTTGTGTCTGCTCTTCCGTCATACATCAAAGATACTACAGATTTCTTGTGCAAAATTGAAGATATCTCTTAGGAAGCGGAATATCTAATGGCAACAATGGATGTTGTTTCCCTATACACATCCATCGGACATGAGGATGGAAAAAGAGCGTGCCTACATTATTTGAATACTAAATCATTGAATTACTTGGAACATACTCAAATGGGATGGAAATGATCGATCTATGTTTAACCAACAATGTCTTCCTCTTCAACAATGAATATTTTAGACAGGTTCAACGAACCACAATGGGCACAACATTTGCGCCCTCATACGCCAACCTCATGATGGGAGCATGGGAGGAACTAGAGGTCTGGGCAGAGACAAATTATGAATTCACACAAAGTGTTGTCTTGTGGCTCAGATAATCGATGATCTGTTCATTATCTGGAAGGGTACTGCAAAGGGTTGGCTGGACTATGTTGAAAAATTGAATCAAAATTCCAAAAATCTAAGATTCACTGAAACCCATAGCAGGACTCTAATCACCTTTCTAGACGTTAATGTAAGAATAGTGAACAAGAAAATCATGTGCGAATTACATAGAAAAAAGGTGGGCTCAAATACACCACTACATGCACACAGTGGACACCCGAAGAGTTTGATTTTGAGTGTCCCCTACGGTGAATTTGTAAGACTCCGACGGAACAACACCACCTTAGAAGCATATGATAAAGAGAGCAAGATCACGGCCACTGGCTTTCAACGACAGATGTATCCGAAACGAGTCATTGAAAGGGCTTTCTGAAAGCTAGACAGCTAGAAAGACAGACCCTATTGACAAGCTGTCACAACAAAAAAGAGGAATTAGTGGAAGAAAAGAACAACACTAGGGTTATCCTCACGTTTGACAGAGAAGCCAAAACAATTCGACACATTTTTCAAAAACATTGGAACATTATTTTAGCAGACCCAGGCCTCGCAAAAAGTCTTAAAAGTCACCCACAGATAAGTTTTAGAAGAAACAGATCTTTCAAAGACATCCTGGTCCAGAGTTTCATGTCCAAAGAAGAATCGAAGACACAAACTAATTGGTTGACTACGAAAAAGAAGGGGTTCCACAAGTGCACAAGGTGCAATATTTGCAAATATGCAATAAATCGTGAAGCATTCAAACCTCCGGTGACAGGCTGAAAAGTTTGGATCCCACAATGGATCATATGCGAAACTGATCATGTGGCGTATATGCCCTTACCTGTCCCTGCCAGAAATGGTATATTGGCAGCACCAACAACACGTGCGTGCAATTCTTCACAACAATGAAAACTACCCCATGGCTAAACACTTCTTTGACTGTCACCAGAGTAATATTGAGAATTTTAGTTTCTTTGGACTACACAAAATAGAAATGGGCCTGAGGGGAGGAAACAAGGAGAAAATGTTAAGACAAAAAGAAACCAGTTGTATCCTGGACTTTGAAAGTAAACAACCCAATGGACACAATATCGACGAAGAGTTGTATACCTTTCTGGGGTGCTAACAAACTCCCATGTTTCCCTGTCACACATACATTTAAACAACTTAGAGGGTAAACAGGCATTTAGATATCAGAGTTCCTTACTTAATCTGAAAGAGAAGTCTCCATTAGCGTCCTTTTAGCTCTCCAATACCCGGATTAAATGGTTGCAAAGATAAGATGTGATTATGGTGAATCGTAACAGTACTAACTTGGTCACCCTAAGTTACCTGGGGGCAACCAGACGTGGACTCCCTGCTCAATGTGCTCAAAGAGGCACAGCTTCACCTCACTGATGAGGCCCAACAAGGCTGAAACACGTGTATGGGGTTGCTGTTGGTACTCTTGTTCAGAGAGGAATTGCCATAGCATTTTGGTGCTGGACTGCCCTTGTGGGCGGGACAAAGACTGATATGCAAATGGCTATTTCCCATCTGTGAAAGGTACAGTGAGCAAAATGAAGATGGCTGCGAACTCTCAAAGTGGTTAATAACCACTGAACAGGTTATCATGGCGTGTTCTTTCGAGAGAGGGGCGCCTGCTCCCTTTTTTGTACTCTTCTTAATGATGTCATATTGTGGGGGGCAGTCCCAGGAGTTCAGTTTGCCAGATACTGTGGGAGATTTCCAGGCAATACTGATGTGCATAGATAAAGACAAAGTTCATGCCTTATAATTGGCATGCGTATCGCATTAGGCAATCTTAACATGCATTTCCAAAATGTACTCTCCAGCTTTTAACAGGTTCCCCATGCGAGGCCCAGGCCTGCTTTCCCAGCGCAGGCACCTCATTCTGCTTGTAGAATTGGATCACCGGCAATAGTGAGAATTTGCTGTATTTTCTAGCAATCACAGGAACCTGTGCTGTCAACTGGTCAGTTTTCAGGACTAGATTTGCGATCCGGGCCGTCTCTGTTCTACTGGAACTTATCATAATTCCCAGACATTTAGTAGAATTTGTTGCAGAGATTGTGCTGTTGCCCAGCCTCTATCGGAAAGGGCTTCTCTTCCTTCCTCCTGGATTTTGTATTAGGAGGATCTCAGTTCTTTCCACATTTATTTTTTGGTTGTTCAAGACAACTTAGGCCTGCAAAGCATCAAGCTTTTTTTGGAGGCCGATAGGGGTCCTGTCCAGCAGGACCAGGTCGTCCGCATACAGGAGCCAACCGGCCGCCCTGGCGTTGATCTTTGGCGGGCAAGATCTAGGAGGATCCAATATATTCAACATGTCACGGATGAAGAAGTTGTAAAGAATGGCTGCCAGAGGGCACCCCTGCTTCAGGCCCTTGGTGGTTAGGATTTCTTTTGTGAGGCACCACTCTTTATTCAGTCTGATCTGTAGTGTTGTTCCCGAATAGAGGTCTTTCATTGCAGCCACAAGATCTTTAGGACTGCCTCTTCCGGTCAGTTTTGACCAGGGTCGCTCTCTGTCGATGGAATCAAATGCCGCCCCCATCTCTACACAGGCCATGTAAAGTCACTCTTTTGATTTCAGTGTTCTGGACTTTAGCAGGCTAAGGATTAGCAGGTTGAGGCCACAGTCTGTTATGCTCACAAAACCTGTTTGTCTGGGATTGTTGGATTCTGACTCTAATATCCATTCCTTCAGAAGCTTTAACAGGACTCCTGCAAAACAAATTCTGAAGACGTCTAAAAGGGTGATTGGCCTATAGTTCCTAGGGTTCAACCTGTCTCCCTTTTTAAATATTGGAACTATGATCGCCCTTTTCCACGATGGTGGAACTCTGCCTTTGCGTAAGATTCTTTCAAATAGTTTCATGCAGAAGTCCGTCCATAGATCCGGGCCTAGTTTCAGCATAGAGTTCGTCATTCCGTCCGGGCCAGGCGCTCGGGATGTGCTAGCTTTTAAGATGGTGTTTTTGATTTCCGATCTGTCGAACTTGATATCCCACGAACCAATAACCGTTTACGGGACGGAAGGCTCTATGTTCAACTGCTGAGTGAATAAAGTCTCGAAGTGAGCAATCCATCCCGACTCGTGTATGGGGTTGAGTTGCAGGGAGCCATTACATTCGTCCCTGCTATTAAGTAATGCCCATAGGTTCTTTCCCTTATTGGACAGTACTGCCTGTAACATGCATTCTAAGTCCTTTTAGAAGAGGAACGCTCTATCAGAGGCGGCCCAGTTTCGAAATCGTTGTTTCAGTTTCTTTTTTTCCTGGCATCGAGATTGTATTGGTAGGTGGTTTAGCCTCTTAAGATCTCGGTGTAGTTAGCTCTTTCCCAATGCCATAGAGCTCTCATGTACAAGTTTGGTCTTAGAGGAAGGTTTACCGTTGCTCCCGGGGTCTTCCCTGAAGATCACCAAACAGGATTCGTAATCCAACCTCTCCGTCCGATTTACTTGAGATCCATTTAAAGTGTTCGCCAGGGTTGGAATTGATTTTTGGTTGATTCGCAACCTGCCTCTGGTTTGGTCCAGTGATACATTGTGGGCCCAAACTGGTGTTTTTTCCTTTGTACCCGATGATGCTTTGGGTCTTAGGCAGGTTAAAATCATAGGATTGTGATCACTCTTATCTGAGTTGAAGATCATCAGGGATATTACCCTAGAATAAGTCCTACCATCAACAAAGAAGTAGCCTAGTATTGCACTGGCAAGAGTTGAGTGCCAGGTTATAGCTCCCTCTAAATCGCCGTTCACTTGACCATTTAACATATGAAGGTCTCTGATCTCGACTTCCTCCAACCACTGTTGGGCCCTCAATGTTTTTGACTTTTGTAGCAGCTTTCCAGGCTTCAGGTTTCTTTTCAGATCCGGTGTGAGACAGTTAATATTCAAGTCTCTGCACAAAATAATCCAGGGATCGGTGAGTTTGGTTTATCTATCCAATTTGTCATTTCTGGAATAAATGTGTTAGAGGCCTTGGCATGTGGGTTCCAGTACAAGTTGAAAAGAACTAGCACTCCCTCGTTCGCAGACACTGAATCATCCAACTTTATTTACAAAATGTGAATCCGGGGGTTGGGGTGGATACACTTGGTGACCACACCCGTGATGTTATCTTTGAGCATGGTAAGTAACCCTGACCTGGGTCTTCCCCTCATTTCCTTTATAGCAGTGTTCATGTAGCCAGTGTAGCCGCCCAAGAGGGGGACTTCTCGCATCCATATTTCCTGGAAACAGAGGATGTCTGCGTTATTCATTCTGGTATCAATTGCTCTCAGCAGATGTGTGGAGCCCCTGGCATTCCAGGAGCCTATTTGAAGCACTTCTTCCGCCGGATCTCTCTCATTCTAGGTTCTCATTGGGTCTGTTAGTGCTCTCGCCAATCAGCTCCATGACTCCCCTTTTGAGTTCTTAGTAATCAGGGCCTCGTTTTTGTGTGTGTTTTTAATAGGATCCTGCATGCTCCTTCTTGTATGTCCGTTGATGGGGATTTTTAGGGCATCTGGACCCTGAGGAGCAAAGGGAACATCTCTGGTTGGCTTTGAAGATTGATCCTGATACATAGGTTTGCTTTCTTTATGAGCACTTCCAGTAGGTTTGGAGATCTTTGAGTGACTGGCAGGTTCCTGAGGGACCTAGCCATCCATCTCCTTTGTGGCAAAGCCAAGGGCCCTCAGCTCATCGGATGCATTGAGTAGGAGAGCTATTAGGGCTGGAGATGTCATGTGCAACAAGACTCTATCGTACTCCCTCTCACATGGCAAGGCCACTATCTTTATGTCATCTGACGTGATCACCCTTAGCTGGGGTATGTTATATAAGAGGTTCATGACATTTGCTCGATTTAATACAATATCGTCGTTGGCCTTCAAGACTCGTTCCAAGAGGAGGTTGTGCTGGGTTTTAGTACCTCGTTGTGACAACACAGGGTGCACAGCCTCTCTGCCCTTGGTGGGGTTTTCATGCCTCCATTTTCTGTCTGGTGTTCTTACTCTCCTTGGCGGGTAAGGACCCCTGTTATTAACATCAGAGATCCTTTGCTCCGTCGTCTGATTGAATCCCATCACGTTTTGCCCCTTCTCAGTTGTTTTTTTCCTCCTCTCCTCTAAGGTTTCAAATGTTCTGTGATTCTATTTGAGGTCCACAGAACTTACTACCTGCACGCTCCTGTCGGGTGTCAGGGATAGTTCTAGATCCTGTTCCTGTTCTTCCCCTTCGTACTCTTCCTAGGTGGAAAGCAACATCAGATCGTCTTCTTCTGGGTCTGAGTTCCGGGCCCCTCCCTCTACCGTGCTGTCAAGTTCTGTATCCTGTCCCCGGGAGTTCACGTCTGCAGATATGGAACCGTCCTTCGTGTTGGCCTTATTTCGAACCACACTAGACTGTTGAGCAGGCGAAGTAAGGGCAACAGTTCTTAGATTTCTGATGAAATTTCTAGATCCTCCTCCTCAGGACTCCTTTACTAACGTTAGGTTTTTTTTAATCAGAGTAGGTTTTATTCCTTTAATCTTAGTGTGGGCTTTCAAGATCTTGTGACCATCATTTGCAAAAATTGCGAAATGTTCTGAGTTCACACGTTTCTCTGGGGAGTCCACCACTGGAGGGGTCTCTTTTGTCAATACCCTATTCCAGGATAGCAGTGGGCTAGTAGGAGGCGTAGAGGGTTACACCAAGATCGGTGCTTGCAGCTCCAAGCTGTCCTTCTGCAACCCACTGCAGGATGGCATCTGGGCTTCCTCCCCGTGCGGTGACGGGTACCTTTCTCTGGGAGTTCTCTCTTCGATTCTTCCTTCAAGGCCTGTGTTGTTAGGCGGTGAATGGATAGTTAATTCAGCCTGCGCTCTGCGGGGCAAGGCTTTAGAGTTCCCCGGATCATCTTGGCTCTTCATTAAAGTAATAGTGTCCCAGAAGCACGCCAAAAATGACCTTTTGTCTTCTCGCGCATCTTCGATCAGATCAATAAGAGTTTTGAAAATAGCCCCCCTCCCCCTGACTCTCTTTCTCTTGACCTTTTTTCCCTGGAGGCTTCTATATACGTTTCAATGAAGACCAGCTTTGAATGCATCGAAGGTAGTAACGTTGATTGATCATTGAAATTCTCACTCAGGTTTTCATATAGTTTCAAGGACGGGGAGGGGGCTATAGTAACACTAGATCCAATTGATGCTTGTAGTTGAGCACACTGCTCCTCCCAGTTTCGCTGGTTATTTGATACGTCCGTGTCCTGAAAAGCCTGAGCTCTTCGAGGTACCTTGCTTACGTGGACACTTCTATGTTGCGATGGTCTTGGCTCTATATGGGTCGACTCATATTTTGACTCTGAGGCCTCCGACTCCTCAGTCGAGGTCGAGAGGCAACCCTCAGCTTTCTTTACTGCGTTCTGTTTACCACATGAGATGTTTGTGTTGCAGATTTTGCCTGTAGGCTTTTGAGAGGGTTGCTCTGCTAAGCAGGTCAGTGGAGTTGTTTTTAGTTTTTTGTCGGTACACTGGGACGCATTGAATCATCGTCTTTGCATTCCATCATGCACCTTTTCTCTCCCCTAGTTGGATTATTCAGGCACAATTGGGGACATCTAATTAAAATATTTCCAGCCACGAGTGGCCGTGGCTTTTGAAACTCTTTACCCGCACGAGTGTGGGATTCCTGTACTTTTTCATGTGCACAGGGTAGGGAAACTGAATCGGAGTTCAATCGGGAGGGTACTAAGCCCTCTGACCCCCCTGAGCCTCCAAGCCCCAGGGATTCTTTACTGCTCCTACAGTCCTTATTCTGGGCAATATTGTTGGTGCCATCACAGAAAGCACAGAACCTGCGTCAGGTTCATTAGATGGATCAAGGCTTCTAGGCTCCTCCGGTGTTATAATATGATTGGGGTTCTCCACGGCTTATGCGCTGGATTTGTGGCAGGGGTTTTGTAACAGATCCCCATGCGTAGGCAGACAGTGGGCTGATCCAACCAATAGGTCCATATCTGAGACATTTCCCCAGTCGTCCTCTCCTTGTTGCTAAGGTTCTTTGCCAGTTTGTGGTGTTGCCAGGGTTTTTGCCTTAAAATGCCATCTGATTGTTTTGTTTTCGGATAGTGACTTGCTTCGCTACTTTTTGCGGCAGCAGGCCGCTTTTTTTGCCGTTAGGAGCCCCGTCCCTTTATGCTGGGGGGGCGTATGACGTAGGCGTTGGTTGGAAAGTAGCAACACACTGCGTGGCCATCCCCGACCCGACCTCGCCTCCAGCTTCAGGCCGCCCATTGCCAACACGACAGTCAACAAACCCCTCAGGCTCGTCCAGCCCCCTGCCCGGCTGCGAGTCGGACGGTTCCAACACAGCCGACTCCACAGTGCTCCGTGGGCCGTCGCCCACACTTCAGGTCTCTACGTAGGTAGGTCTCCCAATGGGGTTGGCTTTGGGAAATTTTTCTGGCTCGTTTGTTTTCCTTTGCGTAAGTAGAGTCACAACATTCAGGAATCGGCAGGCTCATAGGGATTGTTGGACTCCTCGGGCTGCCACGGGCATCCGGAGCAGCCCAATCCCTCGATTGATTCTCTGGGTCAATGTCAGGGCACAGTAGGGACTTGGGGCTGGGGGTGTAGTATTTAGAAGAATACGGAGGTCCGTGGATCTAATGAAAGACCCCAGTCCCACACCAATGTCAGCACCTCCACCTCCGTTACCTCCGTGCTGTAGCAGCTTCATTTGGCTGCGGGTCCGTGACTAAGCTCCCGTGCCCGTTGTCAAGTGGCGTGCCATATTCAGGTCCGTCGTGCCGAGGTTCAGACTGCTGGGGCCATCCACAAGCCCTCATGCAACACTCGGCCAACTCTCCGTGACGCTCTGTGTCGGGAGTGGAGTGTTAGTAGATTAAGCCCCTCCTTTCTTCAAAGCAATGGAAGGCAGACTGGAAGGCAGGCTGCATGCAGGCAGGAGCAGCAACAGCAAAACATCCTTGTTTGGCCAACACTCAGCCACACCCTTTATATACCGTATATTTGTGCCAGTTAGACACCTGGCAGAGAATGGAGGGCAAGCGCTGATTACCATAAGGTGCAAGGCCTGGCAAGACGGCTCTATGTGGTTGGTAACACAACCTTGGCAAGGCTCAGAAGGACTTTTAAGTAAGCAATCACTTATCATATGCCATCTGGTCTCCTGGTGTTGAGGCTTGGAGCTTGGGCCTATGCCTGGTGCAACCAGACATGGGTTGGAGTAGATGAAGAGAAGGTAGGGTGGGGGGGGGGGGTAGGTCAGGTAGGGCTGTAGAGTGTATTTAGGTAAAGTTGGAAGATGGGGTCACTTGTTGGTCCTGCTAGTCTGCTGACTGCACAGCCCTTGACACCTAACCTGCAGAGAAGCAGGCCTCTATTGCAATATGCAGGTTACGGGGCAGGGTATGGGGCGGTCCTCTGATGTTTCGACTTCCCACTCCCATGAACCCTATCCCAGCCAAAGGCCATGGTTTCCGCTGCTTCTCTGTGTCTCCTTCACAACCAAACCTGCACCAGAACATGCTCTGAAAAGTGTCTGCCATTTTCTAATCCTCAATTCAGCGAGGGGTGCCCCCCACTCAGAAAAGCAGTCCTCCTGCTAAAGAAATATATTGTCCCGAGGTTTCTGCGCTCTACATCTGTCCTCTTCTAGCAGAAGAGGGTAACTGGACCCTGAGGAAGGAGTGGGCGGCTTAATGACTGGAGCTGAAGTAAAACTCAAGGGGGCAAAGCCTCCTGTAGCATCAAGGCAGCCCATTGGGGGTCCAGCTGGACTCAGGAGGGCAACGTCTCAGCAGAATGTCGCCCAGTGTTCATCGGGAGGGGGGGCTGTTCATGGCCAAGTCAATCCCCTTGAGGCTTCTAGCTGGATTCAGGAGCTGTCAGGAGGGCAACGTCGCCCCAGTGTCCATCCGGGGGGCCCTGTTCATGGCCAAGCGAATCCCCTTGAGGCTTCTAGCTGGACTCAGGAGCTGCCAGGAGGGCAACGTCGCCCCAGTGTCCATCGGGGGGGCCCTATTCATGGCCAAGTCAATCCCCTTGAGGCTTCTAGCTGGACCCAGGATCTGCCAGGATGGCAATGTCGCCCCAGTGTCCATCGGGGGGGCCCTATTCATGGCCAAGTTAATCCCCTTGAGGCTTCTAGCTGGACTCAGGATCTGCCAAGATGGCAATGTCACCCCAGTGTCCATGATATGATATGATATGATATGATGTGGCATTTGTAACGCGCCTATACACAAGTGGGGTGTGGGGTTAGGTGGGTGTTCACGGCCCAGCCCATCCCCTTCAGGCTTCCAGCCAGGCTCAGGTGCTGCCAGGTGGACATCACCACAGCCCGTTTGGGGAGAACATTTTCAGCTTATTGGGCGAATAACACAGGAATCTCCCAAGGATCCTGCAGTAACCTCGCAAGGAATGCTCAGAAATGAAAATGCGTCACACAAACCGAAGAATGAAAGGGGGAAATGGGAGAGTGTCAGGGAGGTAAATCACAGGGGAGGAGGAGCATGGCGAGGCTGTCTGGCCTGCAGTCAAGACTGAAGCAGCCAAGGTCAGCTATCTATTCTGAAGAAGAACGAGTACGCGGAGGATTAACCTTCTCGCATTAAGGTGCAAGATAGAACAGAAAGGATGCCAAACTTGAATTAATTTAGAGCATTTAAAAGCTGCAAAATGGACCAAATTGTGGTCGCCTGTCACGTGACCCAAGAATGGAAATAGAGCTTGAACTTGAAGTCCCAGACACCATAGCGATTGCCCTCACTCCCGTGCATTCTCAAAAGCAAGGATACTTTGCAAGGCCAAGTACAAAGACAATTTCATGGCAGAAGGCATGGGTGATGAGAGATTCTGGGCTAATTGGGGGTGGGGTAGTTTCATGCCCTATCTCCTTGCACTTGGGTCTTGGCGCACGTGCTGCTAAATGAACTGAATGTTCCAGTCATGGCACAAGCATGCCAACAGATTATACAAGTCCATATAACGATGGACCTTATTGTTTGAAAACCAAAGAGAAACGGTGCATCTAATGTTTCTGAAATTACATGTTTTTTGGAGGTCCACATGACAACTGGCAGCCAATCACAATCCTAGCACCTATAGAAATGTATACTTAGTTGTTTCCCTTAACCAATCCCGACCCTTGATAGGGTTTTCACTATTACTACGTAGCATGACGTCACTCTGATGCATTATTACTATAAGAATTGTATTTTTTGTGGAGATTGAGAGACTGAGCGTACATCTGTTGATGTACATTGCAACCGCTCTGTTTTAGATAATTGATAATAAAACAGTACTTTGCCATCTTCCTGAGTTGGTTCCGTTATTTGGACTCAGAATTACTCTGGTTTAATCCCATCCATTCCATATGCACGTTCCTAAGGGCCATATGCTCAATCGCTGGAAGGATGTTTGGGAATGTGGTGTATGGGAATCGAGGACAGCAGCAAGAGCTAATGTTTAGTATGAGAACTCATCGAGGAAATATAAAGGGGGTATAATCAATAGCCTACGGTCCACGGGGAGTTAGCGATAGTCTTTTAAACCCGCGCAGAGGTGAGATCAGGACTACTAGGCAGGGGGGCCATGCACACTGGATACAGCTGAACGCCGCGGCCCCCGAGGCAGACGGCTAGGTCTCTCTGTGTTTTTTAATATTTGGGGCAACAGGGACAGGGTTCATGTACGAAGGCAAGGCTGAAGCCTTTAGCTAGTGGGCCACTAAAGGGCAAAGGGCAGCGGACACTGACGTGGCCCACTAAAGGGCAAAGGGCAAAAGGCAGCAGACACTGATGCAGCTGGCCCCTTAGGCTATGGATAGTCAGCAGTGGTTTTCACACTGGGGAGCTGAGGGGGGCAATGATGTCCAGGAGGGGCCCAGACTCTATAAAAAGGGATTAAGATGACTGTTTTTAATATAAAAAAGGATGAAAGTGACTGCTTTAAATAGAAAATATAAAGAGAAGAGAATCTGCTTATATGTTAAAGATCCTAGAAATAATATGTTTACTCGAGGAAAGCTTGGTATGCACATGTTTGAATCCCACGGTGCTAGTGGGGTCTGGTTAGGTACTATGGGGGGGAATGGGCCTAGGCTGGAAGGCCACAACCACTGGCCATAGCCGCAGGCAGTGTGTTGGGGGTCTGAAGAAACTATTGTATAAGGAAACCCTGTTTAGTGAAGACTGAGTTCAGGTGATCTGATGTATAGCAACAAAACCACACATAATGACACCTTGGGAGACATCTACAGGAGTTGGGGGGTTGGGGGGGGGCAGGTACGATGGTCCTCACTTCCCACACCCACTGAATTTCAGGGGTTCTGCTGCGATAATCAGTTTACCCTGTTATATCCGCCCTGTGCCCCGCTACGCGGTGACGCAGGGCGTCTGAATAAAAGCCCCGCCCCCGCGTAAGGGAGGCAGTTCCGGGCACAGACTCCAACAACGTGTGGCGTGTTTCATTTCACTCCGGCTGGAGCTGCGCCACTGCGGCCTACCTCAGAGGCCTACAACGTTCTGCCTCCACGCGGAGCCAGAACGTAACACTAACCCGCGTTTATTATGACTAGTTTCCCCACTTTTGAGTTTTCACCCATTCCACGGGTAGAAATGAAATGCAGCTTCTAGAACATTCCAGCTTAACTTCCTCCCCCAGCCCCCTTAATCTGTATTCCCTTATCTGTGTCTCCCTGTGAACCTGAGGTGTAGCTTGTTCAGAGAGGAGTGCACTACCCATACATTGCAGTCCTCAAGGTTTGAATGCTAAACGTGTGTGTATCAGTCACGCTCTCTTCTCCTCCACTACACCAATGTTTAATTTCACTCTCTCCATCTCCCTTTACATGTGTCTGTCTCTCACACTTTCTCTCTCCCTCTCTCACTTTCTCTCTCCGTCTCTCACTTTCTCTCCCTCCCTCTATCACACTTTGGTTGTAAGGACCTGGCGAGAAACAATCAGAATGTGTTTTACATTCTGGTTGACTCTCGCCGCGTACTAATACTGTATATTTAAAAGTATCTCTCTTTTTAACTCTATTTCGACCTTTCTCTGTTCCTCCTCGCACACACCCCACCCTCATTCGATCTCTGTGTCCCTTTCTCCCCCTTTCACACTCTCCTCCCCCACCTCTCCTCCTCTCTCTCTCTCTTTCTCCATCTTACTCTGTTTCTGTTTTGTTATTCCTTCATCTCGCCGCTGCTTCTTGACGGGACCAGGCACTGTTGCCATGGTAACACGCATGCAATGCACAGTTAATGTGCATCTGTCATCAAGGTCCATGAAGCAGACAAGGAGGGAGGAAGGGGCCAGGCCTAGAGATGGCAGCAGAGCTCGAGACTAGACCCCGAGAGGGAGGAAGGGGGGCCAGGCCTAGAGATGGCAGCAGAGCTCGAGACCAGACCATGAGAGGGAGGAAGGGGAGCCAGGCCTAGAGATGGCAGCAGAGCTCGGGACTAGACCCTGAGAGGGAGGAGGGGGAGCCAGGCCTAGAGATGGCAGCAGAGCCCAGGACTAGAGCCTGAGAGGGAGGAAGGGGAGCCAGGCCTAAACCCTGAGAGGGAGGAAGTGGAGCCAGGCCTAGAGATGGCAGCAGAGCTCGGGACTAGACCCTGAGAGGGAGGAAGGGGAGCCAGGCCTAGAGATGGCAGCAGAGCTCGGGACTAGACCCAGAGAGGGAGGAAGGGGAGCCAGGCCTAGAGATGGCAGCAGAGCTCGGGACTAGACCCCGAGAGGGAGGAAGGGGAGCCAGGCCTAGAGATGGCAGCAGGGCACGAGACAGACCCTGAGTGGGAGGAAGGGGAGCCAGGCCTAGAGATGGCAGCAGAGCTCGAGACTAGACCCCGAGAGGGAGGAAGGGGAGCCAGGCCTAGAGATGGAAGCAGAGCTCGAGACTAGAGCCTGAGAGGGAGGAAGGGGAGCCAGGCCTAGAGATGGAAGCAGAGCTCGAGACTAGAGCCTGAGAGGGAGGAAGGGGAGCCAGGCCTAGAGATGGCAGCAGAGCTCGGGACTAGACCTAGAGAGGGAGGAAGGGGAGCCAGGCCTAGAGATGGAAGCAGAGCTCGGGACTAGACCCAGAGAGGGAGGAAGGGGAACAGAGCTCGGGACCCAGACCCTGAGAGGGAGGAAGGGGAGCCAGGCCTAAAGATGGCAGCAGAGCTCGGGACTAGACCCTGAGAGGGAGGAAGGGGAGCCAGGCCTAGAGATGGAGGCAGAGCTCGGGACTAGATCCCGAGAGGGAGGAAGGGGAGCCAGGCCTAGAGATGGCAGCAGAGCTCGAGACTAGACACCGAGAGGGAGGAAGGGGAGCCAGGCCTAGAGATGGCAGCAGAGCTCGGGACTAGACCCCGAGAGGGAGGAGGGGGAACCAGGCCTAGAGATGGCAGCAGAGGTCGAGACTAGACCCCGAGAGGGAGGAGGGGGAGCCAGGCCTAGAGATGGCAGCAGAGCTCGAGACTAGACCCCGAGAGGGAGGAAGGGGTGCCAGGCCAAGAGATGGCAGCAGAGCTCGGGACTAGACCCCGAGAGGGAGGAAGGGGAGACAGGCCTAGAGATGGCAGCAGAGCTCGGGACTAGACCCCGAGAGGGAGGAAGGGGAACCAGGCCTAGAGATGGCAGCAGAGCTCGAGACTTGACCCCGAGAGGGAGGAGGGGGAGCCAGGCCTAGAGATGGCAGCAGAGCTCGGGACTAGACCCCGAGAGGGAGGAGGGGGAGCCAGGCCTAGAGATGGCAGCAAAGCTCGGGACTAGACCCCGAGAGGGAGGAAGGGGAACCAGACCCTGAGAGGGAGGAAGGGGAGCCAGGCCTAGAGATGGCAGCAGAGCTCGGGACTAGACCCTGAGAGGGAGGAAGGGGAGCCAGGCCTCGAGATGGCAGCAGAGCTCGGGACTAGACCCCGAGAGGGACGAAGGGGAGCCAGGCCTAGAAATGGCAGCAGAGCTCGGGACTAGACCCTGAGAGGGAGGAAGGGGACCCAGGCCTGGAGATGGCGGCAGAGCTCGGGACTAGACGCCGAGAGGGAGGAAGGGGAGCCAGGCCTAGAGATGGCAGCAGAGCTCTGGACTAGACCCTGAGAGGGAGGAAGGGGAGCCAGGCCTAGAGATGGCAGCAGAGCTCGGGACTAGACCCCGAGAGGGAGGAAGGGGAGCCAGGCCTAGAGATGGAAGCAGAGCTCGGGACCAGACGCCGAGAGGGAGGAAGGGGAGCCAGGCCTAGAGATGGCAGCAGAGCTCGGGACTAGACCCTGAGAGGGAGGAAGGGGAGCCAGGCCTAGAGATGGCAGCAGAGCTCGGGACTAGACCCCGAGAGGGAGGAAGGGGAGCCAGGCCTAGAGATGGAAGCAGAGCTCGGGAC
The DNA here is from genome assembly GCF_040938575.1 of Ambystoma mexicanum. NCBI lineage: Eukaryota > Metazoa > Chordata > Amphibia > Caudata > Ambystomatidae > Ambystoma > Ambystoma mexicanum. The sequence continues at coordinate 34,142,576 of NC_090934.1, forward strand.
TAGACCCCGAGAGGGAGGAAGGGGAACCAGACCCTGAGAGGGAGGAAGGGGAGCCAGGCCTAGAGATGGAAGCAGAGCTCGGGACTAGACGCCGAGAGGGAGGAAGGGGAGCCAGGCCTAGAGATGGCAGCAGAGCTCGGGACTAGACCCTGAGAGGGAGGAAGGGGAGCCAGGCCTAGAGATGGCAGCAGAGCTCGGGACTAGACCCCGAGAGGGAGGAAGGGGAGCCAGGCCTAGAGATGGAAGCAGAGCTCGGGACTAGACCCCGAGAGGGAGGAAGGGGAGCCAGGCCTAGAGATGGCAGCAGAGCTCGGGACTAGACCCTGAGAGGGAGGAAGGGGAGCCAGGCCTAGAGATGGCAGCAGAGCTCGGGACTAGCAGAGCTCGGGACTAGACCCTGAGAGGGAGGAAGGGGAACCAGGCCTAGAGATGGCAGCAGAGCTCGGGACTAGACCCCGAGAGGGAGGAAGGGGAACCAGGCCTAGAGATGGCAGCAGAGCTCGGGACTAGCAGAGCTCGGGACTAGACCCTGAGAGGGAGGAAGGGGAACCAGGCCTAGAGATGGCAGCAGAGCTCGGGACTAGACCCCGAGAGGGAGGAAGGGGAACCAGACCCTGAGAGGGAGGAAGGGGAGCCAGGCCTAGAGATGGCAGCAGAGCTCGGGACTAGACCCTTAGAGGGAGAAAGGGGAGCCAGGCCTAGAGATGGCAGCAGAGCTCGGGACTAGACCCTGAGAGGGAGGAAGGGGAGCCAGGCCTAGAGATGGAAGCAGAGCCCGGGACTAGATCCTGAGAGGGAGGAAGGGCAGCCAGGCCTAGAGATGGCAGCAGAGCCCGGGACTAGACCCTGTTAGGGAGGAAGGGGAACCAGGCCTAGAGATGGCAGCAGAGCTCGGGACTAGACCCTGAGAGGGAGGAAGGGGAGCCAGGCCTAGAGATGGAAGCAGAGACCGGGACTAGACCCTGAGAGGGAGGAAGGGGAGCCAGGCCTAGAGATGGCAGCAGAGCTCGAGACTAGACCCTGAGAGGGAGGAAGGGGAGCCAGGCCTAGAGATGGCAGCAGAGCTCGGGACTAGACCCCGAGAGGGAGGAAGGGGAGCCAGGCCTAGAGATGGCAGCAGAGCACGGGACTAGATCCCGAGAGGGAGGAAGGGGAGCCAGGCCTAGAGATGGCAGCAGAGCTCGGGACTAGACCCCGAGAGGGAGGAAGGGGAGCCAGGCCTAGAGATGGCAGCAGAGCTCGGGATTAGACCCGGAGAGGGAGGAAGGGGAGCCAGGCCTAAAATGGCAGCAGAGCTCGGGACTAGACCCCGAGAGGGAGGAAGGGGAGCCAGGCCTAGAGATGGCAGCAGAGCTTGGGACTAGACCCCGAGAGGGAGGAACGGGAGCCCGGCCAAGAGATGGCAGCAGAGCTCGGGACTAGACCCCGAGAGGGAGGAAGGGGAGCCAGGCCTAGAGATGGCAGCAGAGCTCGGGATTAGACCCCGAGAGGGAGGAAGGGGAGCCAGGCTTAGAGATGGCAGCAGAGCTCGGGACTAGACCCCGAGAGGGAGGAAGGGGAGCCAGGCCTAGAGATGGCAGCAGAGCTCGGGACTAGACCCCGAGAGGGAGGAAGGGGAGCCAGGCCTAGAGATGGCAGCAGAGCTCGGGACTAGACCCCGAGAGGGAGGAAGGGAGCCAGGCCTAGAGATGGCAGCAGAGCTCGGGACTAGACCCCGAGAGGGAGGAAGGGGATCCAGGCCTAGAGATGGCAGCAGAGCTCGGGACTAGACCCCGAGAGGGAGGAAGGGGAGCCAGGCCTAGAGATGGCAGCAGAGCACGGGACTAGACCCCGAGAGGGAGGAAGGGGAGCCAGGCCTAGAGATGGCAGCAGAGCTCGGGACTAGACCCCGAGAGGGAGGAAGGGGAGCCAGGCCTAGAGATGGCAGCAGAGCTCGGGACTAGACCCTGAGAGGGATGAAGGGAAGCCCGGCCAAGAGATGGCAGCAGAGCTCGAGACTAGACCCCGAGAGGAAGGAGGGGGAGCCAGGCCTAGAGATGGCAGCAGAGCTCGAGACTAGACCCCGAGAGGGAGGAGGGGGAGCCAGGCCTAGAGATGGCAGCAGAGCTCGGGACTAGACTAGACCCCGAGAGGAAGGAAGGGGAGCCAGGCCTAGAGATGGCAGCAGAGCTCGAGACTAGACCCCGAGAGGGAGGAGGGGGAGCCAGGCCTAGAGATGGCAGCAGAGCTCGGGACTAGACCCCGAGAGGGAGGAAGGGGAACCAGACCCTGAGAGGGAGGAAGGGGAACCAGGCCTAGAGATGGCAGCAGAGCTCGGGACTAGACCCCGAGATGGAGGAAGGGGAACCAGACCCTGAGAGGGAGGAAGGGGAGCCAGGCCTAGAGATGGAAGCAGAGCTCGGGACTAGACCCCGAGAGGGAGGAAGGGGAGCCAGGCCTAGAGATGGCAGCAGAGCTCGGGACTAGACCCTGAGAGGGAGGAAGGGGAGCCAGGCCTAGAGATGGCAGCAGAACTTGGGACTAGACCCTGAGAGGGAGGAAGGGGAGCCAGGCCTAGAGATGGCAGCAGAGCTCGGGACTAGACCCCGAGAGGGAGGAAGGGGAGCCAGGCCTACAGGTGGCAGCAGAGCTCGGGACTAGACCCTGAGAGGGAGGAAGGGGAGCCAGGCCTAGAGATGGCAGTAGAGCTCGGGACTAGACCCCAAGAGGGAGGAAGGGGAACCAGAACCCTGAGAGGGAGGAAGGGGAGCCAGGCCTAGAGATGGCAGCAGAGCACGGGACTAGACCCTGAGAGGGAGGAAGGGGAGCCAGGCCTAGAGATGGCAGCAGAGCTCGGGACTAGATCCTGAGAGGGAGGAAGGGCAGCCAGGCCTAGAGATGGCAGCAGAGCTCGGGACTAGACCCTGATAGGGAGGAAGGGGAGCCAGGCCTAGAGATGACAGCAGAGCTCGGGACTAGACCCTGAGATGGAGGAAGGGGAGCCAGGCCTAGAGATGGAAGCAGAGCTCGAGACTAGACCCTGAGAGGGAGGAAGGGGAGCCAGGCCTAGAGATGGCAGCAGAGCTCGAGACTAGACCCCGAGAGGGAGGAAGGGGAGCCAGGCCTAGAGATGGCAGCAGAGCACGGGACTAGATCCCGAGAGGGAGGAAGGGATGCCAGGCCTAGAGATGGCAGCAGAGCTCGGGACTAGACCCCGAGAGGGAGGAAGTGGAGCCAGGCCTAGAGATGGCAGCAGAGCTTGGGACTAGACCCCGAGAGGGAGGAAGGGGAGCCAGGCCTAGAGACGGCAGCAGAGCTCGGGACTAGACCCTGAGAGGGAGGAAGGGGAGCCAGGCCTAGAAACGGCAGCAGAGCTCGGGACTAGACCCTGAGAGGGAGGAAGGGGAGCCAGGCCTAGAGACGGCAGCAGAGCTCGGGACTAGACCCTGAGAGGGAGGAAGGGGAGCCAGGCCTAGAGACGGCAGCAGAGCTCGGGACTAGACCCTGAGAGGGAGGAAGGGGAGTCAGGCCTAGAGACGGAAACAGAGCTCGGGACTAGACCCTGAGGAGGAAGGGGAGCCAGGCCTGGAGATGGCAGCAGAGCTCGAGACTAGACCCTGAGAGGGAGGAAGGGGAGCCAGGCCTAGAGACGGCAGCAGAGCTCGGGACTAGACCCTGAGAGGGAGGAAGGGGAGCCAGACCTAGAGACGGCAGCAGAGCTCGGGACTAGACCCTGAGAGGGAGGAAGGGGAGCCAGGCCTAGAGATGGAAACAGAGCTCGGGACTAGACCCTGAGAGGGAGGAAGGGGAGCCAGGCCTAGAGACGGCAGCAGAGCTCGGGACTAGACCCTGAGAGGGAGGAAGGGGAGCCAGGCCTAGAGACGGCAGCAGAGCTCGGGACTAGACCCTGAGAGGGAGGAAGGGGAATCAGGCCTGGAGACGGAAACAGAGCTCGGGACTAGACCCTGAGAAGGAGGAAGGGGAGCCAGGCCTGGAGATGGCAGCAGAGCTCGGGACTAGACCATGAGAAGGAGGAAGGGGAGCCAGGCCTAGAGATGGCAGCAGAGCTCGGGACTAGACCCTGAGAGGGAGGAAGGGGAGCCAGGCCTAGAGATGGCAGCAGAGCTCGAGACTAGACCCTGAGAGGGAGGAAGGGGAGCCAGGCCTAGAGATGGCAGCAGAGCACGGGACTAGACCCTGAGAGGGAGGAAGGGGAGCCAGGCCTAGAGATGGCAGCAGAGCACGGGACTAGACCCTGAGAGGGAGGAAGGGGAGCCAGGCCTAGAGATGGCAGCAGAGCTCGGGACTAGACCCTGAGAGGGAAGAAGGGGAGCCAGGCCTAGAGATGGCAGCAGAGCTCGGGACTAGACCCTGAGAGGGAGGAAGGGGAGCCAGGCCTAGAGATGGCAGCAGAGCACGGGGCTAGAACCTGAGAGGGAGGAAGGGGAGCCAGGCCTAGAGATGGCAGCAGAGCTCGGGGCTAGACCCTGAGAGGGAGGAAGGGGAGCCAGGCCTAGAGATGGCAGCAGAGCTTGGGACTAGACTCTGAGAGGGAGGAAGGGGAGCCAGGCCTAGAGATGGCAGCAGAGCTCGGGACGAGACCCTGAGAGGGAGGAAGGGGAACCAGACCCTGAGAGGGAGGAAGGGGAGCCAGGCCTAGAGATGGCAGCAGAGCTCGGGACTAAACCCTGAGAGGGAGGAAGGGAAGCCAGGCCTAGAGATGGCAGCAGAGCTCGGGACTAGACCCCGAGAGGGAGGAAGGGGAACCAGACACTGAGAGGGAGGAAGGGGAACCAGGCCTAGAGATGGCAGCAGAGCTCGGGACTAGACCCCGAGAGGGAGGAAGGGGAACCAGACCCTGAGAGGGAGGAAGGGGAGCCAGGCCTAGAGATGGCAGCAGAGCTCGGGACTAGACCCTGAGAGGGAGGAAGGGGAGCCAGGCCTAGATATGGCAGCAGAGCTCGGGACTAGACCCCGAGAGGGAGGAAGGGGAACCAGACCCTGAGAGGGAGGAAGGGGAACCAGGCCTAGAGATGGCAGCAGAGCTCGGGACTAGACCCCGAGAGGGAGGAAGGGGAACCAGACCCTGAGAGGGAGGAAGGGGAGCCAGGCCTAGAGATGGCAGCAGAGCTTAGGACTAGACCCTGAGAGGGAGGAAGGGGAGCCAGGCCTAGAAATGGCAGCAGAGCTCGGGACTAGACCCCGAGAGGGAGGAAGGGGAACCAGACCCTGAGAGGGAGGAAGGGGAACCAGGCCTAGAGATGGCAGCAGAGCTCGGGACTAGACCCCGAGAGGGAGGAAGGGGAACCAGGCCTAGAGATGGCAGCAGAGCTCGGGACTAGACCCCGAGAGGGAGGAAGGGGAATCAGACCCTGAGAGGGAGGAAGGGGAGCCAGGCCTAGAGATGGCAGCAGAGCTCGGGACTAGACCCTGAGAGGGAGGAAGGGGAGCCAGGCCTAGAGATGGCAGCAGAGCTCGGGACTAGACCCCTAGAGGGAGGAAGGGGAACCAGACCCTGAGAGGGAGGAAGGGGAACCAGGCCTAGAGATGGCAGCAGAGCTCGGGACTAGACCCCGAGAGGGAGGAAGGGGAACCAGACCCTGAGAGGGAGGAAGGGGAGCCAGGCCTAGAGATGGCAGCAGAGCTCGGGACTAGACCCTGAGAGGGAGGAAGGGGAGCCAGGCCTAGAGATGGCAGCAGAGCTCGGGACTAGACCCCGAGAGGGAGGAAGGGGAACCAGACCCTGAGAGGGAGGAAGGGGAGCCAGGCCTAGAGATGGCAGCAGAGCTCGGGACTAGACCCTGAGAGGGAGGAAGGGGAGCCAGGCCTAGAGATGGCAGCAGAGCTCGGGACTAGACCCCGAGAGGGAGGAAGGGGAGCCAGGCCTAGAGATGGCAGCAGAGCTCGGGACTAGACCCCGAGAGGGAGGAAGGGGAGACAGGCCTAGAGATGGCAGCAGAGCTCGGGACTAGACCCCGAGAGGGAGGAAGGGGAGCCAGGCCTAGAGATGGCAGCAGAGCTTGGGACTAGACCCCGAGAGGGAGGAAGGGGAGCCAGGCCTAGAGATGGAAGCAGAGCTCGAGACTAGACCCTGAGAGGGAGGAAGGGGAGCCAGGCCTAGAGATGGCAGCAGAGCTCGAGACTAGACCCCGAGAGGGAGGAAGGGGAGCCAGGCCTAGAGATGGCAGCAGAGCACGGGACTAGATCCCGAGAGGGAGGAAGGGGAGCCAGGCCTAGAGATGGCAGCAGAGCTCGGGACTAGACCCTGAGAGGGAGGAAGGGGAGCCAGGCCTAGAGATGGCAGCAGAGCTCGGGATTAGACCCTGAGAGGGAGGAATGGGAGCCAGGCCTAGAGATGGCAGCAGAGCTCGGGACTAGAGCCTGAGAGGGAGGAAGTGGAGCCAGGCCTAGAGATGGCAGTAGAGCTCGGGACTAGACCCTGAGAGGGAGGAAGGGAAGCCAGGCCTAGAGATGGCAGCAGAGCTCGGGACTAGACCCCCGAGAGGGAGGAAGGGGAACCAGACCCTGAGAGGGAGGAAGGGGAGCCAGGCCTAGAGATGGCAGCAGAGCTCGGGACTAGACCCTGAGAGGGAGGAAGGGGAGCCAGGCCTAGAGATGGCAGCAGAGCTCGGGACTAGACCCCGAGAGGGAGGAAGGGGAACCAGACACTGAGAGGGAGGAAGGGGAGCCAGGCCTAGAGATGGCAGCAGAGCTCGGGGCTAGACCCTGATAGGGAGGAAGGGGAACCAGGCCTAGAGATGGCAGCAGAGCTCAGGACTAGACCCCGAGAGGGAGGAAGGGGAGCCAGGCCTAGAGATGGCAGCAGAGCTCGGGACTAGACCCTGAGAGGGAGGAAGGGGAGCCAGGCCTAGAGATGGCAGCAGACCTCGGGACTAGACCCCGAGAGGGAGGAAGGGGACCCAGACCCTGAGAGGGAGGAAGGGGAACCAGGCCTAGAGATGGCAGCAGAGCTCGGGACTAGACCCCGAGAGGGAGGAAGGGGAACCAGACCCTGAGAGGGAGGAAGGGGAGCCAGGCCTAGAGATGGCAGCAGAGCTCAGGACTAGAACCTGAGAGGGGAGCCAGGCCTAGAAATGGCAGCAGAGCTCGGGACTAGACCCCGAGAGGGAGGAAGGGGAACCAGACCCTGAGAGAGAGGAAGGGGAACCAGGCCTAGAGATGTCAGCAGAGCTCGGGACTAGACCCCGAGAGGGAGGAAGGGGAACCAGGCCTAGAGATGGCAGCAGAGCTCGGGACTAGACCCCGAGAGGGAGGAAGGGGAATCAGACCCTGAGAGGGAGGAAGGGGAGCCAGGCCTAGAGATGGCAGCAGAGCTCGGGACTAGACCCTGAGAGGGAGGAAGGGGAGCCAGGCCTAGAGATGGCAGCAGAGCTCGGGACTAGACCCCGAGAGGGAGGAAGGGGAACCAGACCCTGAGAGGGAGGAAGGGGCACCAGGCGTAGAGATGGCAGCAGAGCTCGGGACTAGACCCCGAGAGGGAGGAAAGGGAACCAGACCCTGAGAGGGAGGAAGGGGAGCCAGGCCTAGAGATGGCAGCAGAGCTCGGGACTCGACCCTGAGAGGGAGGAAGGGGAGCCAGGCCTAGAGATGGCAGCAGAGCTCAGGACTAGACCCCGAGAGGGAGGAAGGGGAACCAGACCCTGAGAGGGAGGAAGGGGAGCCAGGCCTAGAGATGGCAGCAGAGCTCGGGACTAGACCCTGAGAGGGAGGAAGGGGAGCCAGGCCTAGAGATGGCAGCAGAGCTCGGGACTAGACCCCGAGAGCGAGGAAGAGGAGCCAGGCCTAGAGATGGAAGCAGAGCTCGGGACTAGACCCCGAGAGGGAGGAAGAGAGCCAGGCCTAGAGATGGCAGCAGAGCTCGGGACTAGACCCCGAGAGGGAAGAAGGGGAGCCAGGCCTAGAGATGGCAGCAGAGCTCGGGACTAGACCCCGAGAGGGAGGAAGGGGAGCCAGGCCTAGAGATGGCAGCAGAGCTCGGGACTAGACCCCGAGAGGGAGGAAGGGGAGCCAGGCCTAGAGATGGCAGCAGAGCTCGGGACTAGACCCCGAGAGGGAGGAAGGGGAGCCAGGCCTAGAGATGGAAGCAGAGCTCGGGACTAGACCCCGAGAGGGAGGAAGGGGAGCCAAGCCTAGAGATGGCAGCAGAGCTCGGGACTAGACCCCGAGAGGGAGAAAGGGGAGCCAGGCCTAGAGATGGCAGCAGAGCTCGGGACTAGACCCCGAGAGGGAGGAAGGGGAACCAGGCCTAGAGATGGCAGCAGAGCTCGGGACTAGACCCCGAGAGGGAGGAAGGGAAACCAGACCCTGAGAGGGAGGAAGGGGAGCCAGGCCTAGAGATGGCAGCAGAGCTCGGGACTAGACCCTGAGAGGGAGGAAGGGAAACCAGGCCTAGAGATGGCAGCAGAGCTCGGGACTAGACCCTGAGAGGGAGGAAGGGGAACCAGGCCTAGAGATGGCAGCAGAGCTCGGGACTAGACCCCGAGAGGGAGGAAGGGGAACCCGGCCTAGAAATGGCAGCAGAGCTCGGGACTAGACCCCGAGAGGGAGGAAGGGGAACCAGGCCTAGAGATGGCAGCAGAGCTCGGGACTAGACCCCGAGAGGGAGGAAGGGGAACCAGACCCTGAGAGGGAGGAAGGGGAGCCAGGCCTAGAGATGGCAGCAGAGCTCGGGACTAGACCCTGAGAGGGAGGAAGGGGAGCCAGGCCTAGAGATGGCAGCAGAGCTCGGGACTAGACGCCGAGAGGGAGGAAGGGGAACCAGACCCTGAGAGGGAGGAAGGGGAACCAGGCCTAGAGATGGCAGCAGAGCTTGGGACTAGACCCCGAGAGGGAGGAAGGGGAACCAGACCCTGAGAGGGAGGAAGGGGAGCCAGGCCTAGAGATGGCAGCAGAGCTCGGGACTAGACCCCGAGAGGGAGGAAGGGGAGCCAGGCCTAGAGATGGCAGCAGAGCTCGGGACTAGACCCCGAGAGGGAGGAAGGGGAGCCAGGCCTAGACCCTGAGAGGGAGGAAGGGGAGCCAGGCCTAGAGATGGAAGCAGAGCTCGAGACTAGACCCTGAGAGGGAGGAAGGGGAGTGTTGAGTTTTGGTTCTTATTAACTTTAGAAAAGGTCAGACTTACTTTAAGTTAACACAGTGCAACTCAATGACATTATGATGTAACCATATTCTAACTGGAATGTATTGATGTGCTTATTCTGATTAGAATGCTTGTCGAGGTTTTCTTTTGTATGTAAAAGCAGTTGGAGCCTGCCTCTTGAGGAGGGCGCCTGCTGTGTGTTACTTTCCACAATACTTACAATAAATCTTCAATCAAGTGTGCGTTTGCCCGTGACTTAACATTGGCGACGAGGCTAGGGCACCCTGAGGACCCGCTCGTGTTTGGTTTGCCTTTGTACTCCTGCATTGCTGATCCAAGTCCTCCTAAGCCTCCCTCCTCCGACACAGCAGGCGAGAGGCAGGCGGAGGGAGCGGCTTATCCAGCGGAGGCCTGCGGCAAGCGGAGGAAGCGGCTAACCCGGCTGAGGTCTGCTTGAGTACTGCGCCCGCGGGTCTTGTTGGCTGCATTTGGGTGGCATTTGGTGGGTCACTGTAACGGCCCACCGCGGTCTGGCTCGAGGCCTCCTCGCTCACGGAGGCTCGCGCTTGTGCGGCGCGCAAATCTGCGCGAGTGACAAAGAAAGTTCATCACGGCGCTGACGATTGAACACGCCCACCTCACTGCTGATCACTCGCCAGCCCCCATTGTTGCGTCACGCCCAGCAGAGTGCTGCCATTGGCTGGGATAAGGGTATTGGCTACTCTGGATCTCCCGTGTGACACTCTGTACTAGTGTGAAAGTTCGCCAAAGCCCAGCTTCATCCACGGATTACCTCGAAGTTTATTTAAGGGGGTACACGCTTAACAAGTTAAAAGGCTGTTCTTAAACGCCTGCGTTTGTGGCTCCACAGCCAACCACACACATCCCAGCTTCCGGATTCTATTGTGTGCACACAGTGTTTCTGTCCAGGACAAGACATGACCTCTATTCCACCTCCTCTTCCTTTTGTCAGCGAACCGGGCCGTCCTGTCATTCCATGGGATCGGTGGAAAGATGTATTTGAGAACTATTTGGTGGCCATGGGTGGGGACAGATTTCCCGCTGCGTGGAAGAAAGCTCTCCTTCTTCATAATCTCGGCACTGAAGGGCGCAGAATTTATGATGGACTTCCTAGAAATAGAGACCTTGGAGCTGGTGATATGGATGAATACTCATTTGCCCTCAAACAACTTCGGGACCACTTTGAGCCAAAGAAGAATGTCAGTTTCGAGCGGCATAAATTCTTTCAGAGAGTTCAAGAGAAATCAGAATCTGTGGAATCATATGTTGCCTGTCTCAGATCACTAAGTTATACGTGTGAGTTTGAGCAGCTAGCAGATTCTCTCATCAGGGACCAACTAGTCAGATGCACAAATAATCCAAGAATTCAGGAGAAGTTACTTGCAAAAGATATGGTCCTTCAAGAGGCAATTGAGATGGCGAGAAGCATTGAACAAACCTCGGAGTACGTCAAGGAACTCAAGATCGACAAATCAAATTCTGATCAAGCCTCGGTGTGTGTGGTGGATCAAAAGAGGAGGGGTAATTCCTCTACGATAAGGAAAGGAGTTTGGAATGCAAAAGGCATGTGTTCTCGCTGCGGCAGCTCCAGACATGGAATGAATTTTCCCTCATGCCCTGCCAAGTATGCAGACTGTTTCAGATGTAAAAGCAAGGGTCATTTTGCAAATGTGTGCAAAAATAAATCAATCAACTGTGTGGAACCCAAAATGTTGGATCATGAGGAGGGTGACATCAAGGCAGGATACCATGTTCATCAAACTTCTACCATACAAGAGGTGACCCCTAAACATGTGTTTCAGATTTCGGAATTGTCCACTAATAATAAAGGCCCTGTGGACACGTTCTGGATTGATGGGGTTGAACTCTCAATGAAGGTGGACTCTTGTTCACCATGGTCTATCATATCCAGGGACACATTGAGAAATGTTCTAAAACAGGATGATGCCGTTATTCTTCCCACCAGCATTAGAGTATGTGGATATGGAAATTCTGATATAGATATCGTCGGCCAATTCTCTGCAGGAGTATGCTACAAGGGTAGAAACTGTCAAGCGACATTCCTTGTGGCGGAAAAGGGAGCTTCCTTACTAGGATGGGAAGAACAGAAGAAATTGGGTATAGTAGTACAAGCCAGTGCATCTGTTCCAGTTACAATTGCCGAAGTGGGGGATTTCTGGACAAAGGAATTCCCTGAAGTGTTTTCTGAGGGACTTGGCAAACTCAAAAACTTTGAGCATCACATTAGATTGAAAAATAATGCTCAACCTGTTGTGCATAAGGTTCGCCAAGTGCCATTGAAGATGAAGGCGCAACTAAAAGAAGAACTTGACAGCCTGATGGTCAAAGGTGTTATTGAACCGGTAGTAGCTACAGAATGGCTGTCCCCCATCGTTCTGGTTACTAAAGCCAATGGCAAAATGAGGTTGTGTGTCGACTTACGCAGTCTCAATAGGAACATTGTAGTTGAAAGGCATCCCTTGCCGAACATTTCGGAAATTCTGTCCACACTGGGAGAGCCTAAACTGTTTTCCATTATTGATCTTTCTTCTGCATACCACCAGGTCCCGTTGTCTGAGGAGTGTCAACAGTTAACTGCATTTATTACTCCGGAAGGTGTTTTCATGTATAAACGTATGCCCTTTGGCTTGGCCTCAGCGGCATCTGTCTTCCAAAGAGTGATGGAAACAGTACTTAAAGGCCTTAGCAACGTAACTGTATTTCAGGATGACATTCTTATTTTTGCCAGGAATATTGTTGAACATGACAATGCTTTAAGATGTTTTAATTAGACTTAAGGATGCTGGTTTAACTGTACAAAGAGAAAAATGCAGAATTGCCATGACAGAAGTAGATTATTTGGGGCACAAGATTTCTTGCAATGGAATTTCTCCTAGAAAGTCCTTGGTGGATAGCATTGTGAGTGCTCCCCAACCCCTTGATAAGGAACAATTGCGGTCGTTCATGGGGTTGGCGGAATATTATCACAAATTTGTTGAAGGGTTCTCCAATATCTCGTCTCCTTTGAGAGATTTATTGAAGAAAGGTTCCAGATATGTGTGGTAGGATGAATGTCAGAAAGCCTTTGACAAAATTAAAGAGGGCATAGTAGAAGCACCCTCTTTGGGTGGGTTTGTAGCTGGAAGGAAAACGGTGCTTGCTGTGGATGCGAGCATGTTAGGGCTTGGGGCCGCCCTTTTTCAGTATGAAGGGAGCATTGAACATGTCATAGCTTTTGCCTCCCGGCCACTGAGGGGAGCGGAGAACAACTACTCTGTGGTGGAGAGAGAAGCTTTAGCAGTGTCATGGGCAATAAGCCATTTCAAATTCTTTCTATGGGGCCAATCGTTCACTGTAAAAACAGATCACAAACCTTTGGTTCAGTTGTTGGGCAGTGCCGACTGGACTAAAGGTTCACCCAGGATATCCCGGTGGATGATTGAGTTGTTGGCATATGATTTCAGGATGGTGTATGTTCCTGGTGGTGAAAATGTAATTGCTGATTGTCTTTCAAGACTACCTGTTCAGGCCAGAGATTTCAAGAATGCGAATGTGGAGTCTACTGTTAGCATTTGTGAAATGGTGCACAATGCGATAAGTAAAGAGGAATGGGTGTCTGCTGACAATCTGGATGAAGTATTGGGCCAAGTAAAAGTCTGGGTCAAAGCAGGTTGGCCCAGAAAGGATCTGGTGGAGAGGAAGTTTGATGCGTTTCAAAATGTCAAGGAGGAATTGAATTTGTCGGAGGACGGGTCTCAACTCAGAAAAGGGATGAGGATTATTCCGCCCTATGAAATTAGATCCAAGCTAGTGGACATAGCCCACCAGGGCCATCTGGGGATGGGGGGCACTAAAAGACACATAAGGCAATCATTTTGGTGGCCAGGGATAGATAGTGAAGTGGAGAGATGTGTCAGAAAGTGCAAGGAATGTGAAAAGAGTGATAAAAGTAAAGTTGTCAGGGATACCCCGTTAAGGCCGGTTAGTGTCCCAGCAGAGCCTTGGAGGAAGTTAGCAGTGGATTTGATGGGACCCATTCAGGAATTAGGTGGAGATTTCAAATACCTCATTGTCCTAGTAGATTATCACTCAAAATGGGTTGAGTGGAAACCCATAAGGGAGGCAACTACGTCACAAATGATCACTTTCTTGAGGAAGTGTTTTACAGGGAGGGGTTTCCCTCAGAGCTCATCTCAGACAATGGGGTCCAGTTTTGTTCGGACAGAATGGTGGAATTTTTTAATAGATATGGTATCAAACATTACAGGACAGCATTGTACCAGCCCAGAGCGAATGGCTTGGTTGAAAGAATGAATAGGTTTCTTAAGGGTGGATTACAGTTGGCCATGGCATCTGGATTGAAGTGGCAGACGGTTCTTAGGGAGATGGTCTGGAACTACTGTGTAACGCCACACTCTGTTACTGGTATCTCACCTTTTTCATCTCTCAAGGGTAGACACCCTGGGACAAGGTTGTGTCCGGGTTGGCTAAACCTAGCGAAGAGTATACATGTTGACAGAGAAAAAGTCATGGATCTAATTAGGGAGACTCAGAATGAGTACAAAGTTCGCTTTGAGGCAAAAAAGTCTACTGGAGGAATGATTTGGTATATTGGGGACTGGGCGTGCATCAAAAATCCCAGAGTATCTCCTAAATGCATCACTAGTAAATTTATCGGTCCCAAGAAAATTGCAGCCATAAGGGGGAATGTTGTTATTATGGAGGGTGGTGAATGTTGGGCAATGTCTAGACTTGCCAAAAGCAATAAGGTTGTTAGTGAAGGAAGTGAGGAGCCGGACCAGAATTTGTCTTATGAGGAAGAAGCTCTAGTGCCTGTATCTAATGCAGGTAGAGTAGTGAATTTTGAGAGTGACCGCAATATTAACACTGATAATAGTGTGAAAGCAAACAGAGTGAGGTACAGACCAACTAAGTTAAATGATTATTACTTGTGTTAAATGTTTCTGTTTAAGGGAAGGAGATGTGTTGAGTTTTGGTTCTTATTAACTTGAGAAAAGGTCAGACTTACTTTAAGTTAACACAGTGCAACTCAATGACATTATGATGTAACCAGATTCTAACTGGAATGTATTGATGTGCTTATTCTGATTAGAATGCTTGTCGAGGTTTTCTTTTGTATGTAAAGGCAGTTGGAGCCTGCCTCTTGAGGAGGGCGCCTGCTGTGTGTTACTTTCCACAATACTTACAATAAATCTTCAATCAAGTGTGCGTTTGGCCGTGACTTAACAGGGAGCCAGGCCTAGAGATGGCAGCAGAGCTCGGGACTAGACCCCGAGAGGGAGGAAGGGGAGCCAGGCCTAGAGATGGCAGCAGAGCTTGGGACTAGACCCCGAGAGGGAGGAAGGGGAGCCAGGCCTAGAGATGGCAGAAGAGCTCGGGACTAGACCCCGAGAGGGAGGAAGGGGAGCCAGGCCTAGAGATGGCAGCAGAGCTCGGGACTAGACCCCGAGAGGGAGGAAGGGGAGCCAGGCCTAGAGATGGCAGCAGAGCTCGGGACTAGACCCCGAGAGGAAGGAAGGGGAGCCAGGCCTAGAGATGGAAGCAGAGCTCGGGACTAGACCCCGAGAGGGAGGAAGGGGAGCCAGGCCTAGAGATGGAAGCAGAGCTCGGGACTAGACCCCGAGAGGGAGGAAGGGGAGCCAGGCCTAGAGATGGCAGCAGAGCTCGGGACAAGACCCCGAGAGGGAGGAAGGGGAACCAGGCCTAGAGATGGCAGTAGAGCTCGGGACTAGACCCCGAGACGGAGGAAGGGGAACCAGGCCTAGAGATGGCAGCAAAGCTCGGGACTTGACCCCGAGAGGGAGGAAGGGGAACCAGACCCTGAGAGGGAGGAAGGGGAGCCAGGCCTAGAGATGGCAGCAGAGCTCGGGACTAGACCCTGAGAGGGAGGAAGGGGAGCCAGGCCTCGAGATGGCAGCAGAGTTCGGGACTAGACCCCGAGAGGGAGGAAGGGGAACCAGACCCTGAGAGGGAGGAAGGGGAGCCAGGCCTAGAGATGGCAGCAGAGCTCAGGACTAGACACTGAGAGGGAGGAAGGGGAGCCAGGCCTAGAAATGGCAGCAGAGCTCGGGACTAGACCCCGAGAGGGAGGAAGGGGAACCAGACCCTGAGAGGGAGGAAGGGGAACCAGGCCTAGAGATGGCAGCAGAGCTCGGGACTAGACCCCGAGAGGGAGGAAGGGGAACCAGACCCTGAGAGGGAGGAAGGGGAGCCAGACCTAGAGATGGAAGCAGAGCTCGGGACTAGACCCCGAGAGGGAGGAAGGGGAGCCAGGCCTAGAGATGGCAGCAGAGCTCGGGACTAGACCCCGAGAGGGAGGAAGGGGAGCCAGGCCTAGAGATGGCAGCAGAGCACGGGACTAGACCCCGAGAGGGAGGAAGGGGAGCCAGGCCTAGAGATGGCAGCAGAGCTCGGGACTAGACCCCGAGAGGGAGGAAGGGGAGCCAGGCCTAGAGATGGATGCAGAGCTCGGGACTAGACCCCGAGAGGGAGGAAGGGGAGCCAGGCCTAGAGATGGCAGCAGAGCTCGAGACTAGACCCCGAGAGGGAGGATGGGGAGCCCGGCCAAGAGATGGAAGCAGAGCTCGGGACTAGACCCCGAGAGGGAGGAAGGGAAGCCCGGCCAAGAGATGGCAGCAGAGCTCGAGACTAGACCCCGAGAGGAAGGAGGGGGAGCCAGGCCTAGAGATGGCATCAGAGCTCGAGACTAGACCCCGAGAGGGAAGCAGAGCTCGAGACTAGACCCCGAGAGGGAGGCGGGGGAGTCAGGCCTAGAGATGGGAGCAGAGCTGGGACTAGACCCCGAGAGGGAGGCGGGGTAGCCAGGCCTAGAGATGGCAGCAGAGCTTGGGACTAGTGGAAGCAGAGCTCGAGACTAGACCCCGAGAGGGAGGCGGGGGAGTCAGGCCTAGAGATGGGAGCAGAGCTGGGACTAGACCCCGAGAGGGAGGCAGGGTAGCCAGGCCTAGAGATGGCAGCAGAGCTTGGGACTAGAACCTGAGAGGGAGGAAGGAGAGCCAGGCCTAGACCCTGAGAGGGAGGAAGGGGAGCCAAGCCTAGAGATGGAAGCAGAACTCAAGACTAGACCCTGAGTGGGAGGCGGGGGAGTCAGGCCAAGAGATGGAAGCAGAGCTCAAGACTAGACCCTGAGAGGAAGGAAGGGGAGCCAGGCCTAGAGATGGAAGCAGAGCTCGAGACAAGACCCTGAGAGGGAGGAAGGGGAGCCAGGCCTAGAGATGGCAGCAGGGCTCGGGACTAGACCCTGAGAGGGAGGTGGGAGAGTCAGGCCTAGAGATGGCAGCAGAGCTCGGGACTAGACCCTGAGAGGGAGGAAGGGGAGCCAGGCCCAGGGATGGAGGCAGGGCTCAGGAGTAGACACTGAGAGGGAGGAAGGGTAGCCAGGCCTAGAGATGGAACTAGACCTTTAGAGGGAGGAAGGGGAGTCAGGCCTAGAGATGGCAGCAGAGCTCGAGACTAGACCCTGAGAGGGAGGAAGGGGAGTCAGGCCTAGAGATTGAGCAGAGCTCGGGAATAGACACTGAGAGGGAGGAAGGGGAGTCAGGCCTAGAGATGGAAACAGAGCTCGGGACTAGACCCTGAGAAGGAGGAAGGTGAGCCAGGCCTGGAGATGGCAGCAGAGCTCAAGACTAGACCATGACAAGGAGGAAGGGGAGCCAGGCCTAGAGATGGCAGCAGAGCTCGGGACTAGACCCTGAGAGGGAGGAAGGGGAGTCAGGCCTAGAGATGGCAGCAGAGCTCGGGACTAGACCCTGAGAGGGAGGAAGGGGAGCCAGGCCTAGAGATGGCAGCAGAGCTCGGGACTAGACCCTGAGAGGGAGGAAGGGGAGCCAGGCCTAGAGATGGCAGCAGAGCTCGGGACTAGACCCTGAGAGGGAGGAAGGGGAGCCAGGCCTAGAGATGACAGCAGAGCTCGAGACCAGACCCTGAAAGGGAGGAAGGGGAGTCAGGCCTAGAGATGGCAGCAGAGCTCAAGACCAGACCCTGAGAGGGAGGAAGGGGAGTCAGGCCTAGAGATGGAAGCAGAGCTCGAGACTAGACCCTGACAGGGAGGTGGGGGAGCCAGGCCTAGAGATGGCAGCAGAGCTCAGGACTAGAGCCTGAGAGGGAGGAAGGGGAGCCAGGCCTAGAGATGGCAGCAGAACTCAAGACTAGACCCTGAGAGGGAGGCGGGGGAGTCAGGCCTAGAGATGGCAGCAGAGCTCAGGATTAGACCCTGAGAGGGAGGAAGGGGAGCCAGGGGTAGGAATGGAAGCAGAGTTCAGGGTCAGACCCTGAGAGGGAGTAAGGAGAGGCAGGAGTCGGGATGGAAGCAGAGTTCAGGGCCAGCTCTCTGAGGGAGGAAGGAAAGCCAGGGTTAGCGATTGAAGAAGAGTTCAGGGCCAGACCCTGAGAGGGAGGAAGGACACCCAGGGGTAGGGATGGAAGCCGCGTTGAGAGCCAGCGGTAGGGATAGAAGCACAGTTCAGGGCCAGCCCCTGAGAGGGAGGAAGTGTCACAAGTTTCTCCCCTTCTCACCTGTTTCTTTTTACTTGCGACCTTCTTGGAAGTGGCTTCCTTCTTTCTTACTGTCCGAGACTTGTATAGGCCTGGGCGCAGGTCTCTGGATTCCAGCGTGAGTTCTCCGGCTGTCCTTCGCCGGGTATCGTTCAGTATCCAGGTCATGGAGCCAGGAGGGAGATAGAGTTCCAGGCTCGGAGCAAACCGAAGCGCCTTAGGACCGAGCACATGATTAATCCAGGAATAAGCCATGGATAAGAGGTAAGGAAGGAATGAACAGGGGTCCAGGAATAGGAAGAAGGGAAAAAAGGAATCAAAAGAGCATGGAAGCGGACTCCGACAACACACGTCTAACTACTCCAAACATTAGCATTGAGACGCACAGAGCCGCGGGGGCGTGGCTGTTTTCTAGGAAGTCAAACGTAATGCGCAAGGGCTGGTGTGCAGCGTTTCGGAACTGTCGGCCATGTTGGAAGGATCACGGAGTTCATACCGCGGTGCATCATGGACCATGAAGTCCAGAATGGACGAATTTGGCGGTCCATGACAGGAAGGAGAGCCAGGAGTAGGGATGGAAGCTGAGTTTGGGCCCAGACCCTGAGAGGGAGAAAGGAGAGCCACGGGTAGGGATGGAAGCGAGCCAGACCCTGGCAGGGAGGAGGGAGAGCCAGGGCTAGGGATGGAAGCAGGGTTCAGGGTCAGGGATAGCGATGGAAACAAAGTTGAAGGCCAGACCCTCAGAGGGAGGAAGGAGAGCCAGGGGTAGGGATGGAAGCAGAGTTCAGGGCCAGACCCTGAGAGGGAGGAAGGAGAGCCAGGGGTAGGGATGGAAGTAGGGTTCAGGGCCAGACCCTGAGAGGGAGGAAAGAGAGCCAGGGGTAGGGATGGAAGCGGAGTTCAGGGTCAGGGATAGCGATGGAAACAGAGTTGAAGGCCAGACCCTAAGAGGGAGGAAGGAGAGCCAGGTTAGGGATGGAAGCGGAGTTCAGGGCCAGACCCTGAGAGGGAGGAAGGAGACCCCGGGGTAGGGATGGAAGTAGAGTTCAGGGGCAGACCCTGAGAGGGAGGAGGGAGAGCCAGGGGTAGGGATGGAAGCAGAGTTCAGGGCCATTCCCTGAAAGGGAGGAAGGAGAGCCAGGGGTAGGGATGGAAGCTGAGTTCAGGGCCAGACCCTGAGAGGGAGGAAGGAGAGCCAGGGGTAGTTATGGAAGCAGAGTTCAGGGCCAGACCCTGAGAGGGAGGAAGGAGAGCCAGGGGTAGGGATGGAAGCAGAGTTCAGGGCCATACCCTGAGAGGGAGGAGGAGATCCAGGGGTAGTGATGGAAGCAGAGTTCAGGGCCTGACCCTTAGAGGGAGGAAGGAGAGCCAGGGGTAGGGATGGAAGCTGAGTTCAGGGCCAGACCCTGAGAGGGTGGAAGGAGAGCCAGGGGTAGGGATGGAAGCAGAGTTCAGGGCCAGACCCTGAGAGGGAGGAAGGAGAGCCAGGGGTAGGGATGGAAGCAGGGTTCAGGGCCAGACCCTGAGAGGAGGGAAAGAGAGCCAGGGGTAGGGATGGAAGCGGAGTTCAGGGTCAGGGATAGCGATGGAAACAGAGTTGAAGGCCAGACCCTAAGAGGGAGGAAGGAGACCCAGGGGTAGGGATGGAAGTAGAGTTCAGGGGCAGACCCTGAGAGGGTGGAAGGAGAGCCAGGGGTAGGGATGGAAGCAGGGTTCAGGGCCTGACCCTGAGAGGGTGGAAGGAGAGCCAGGGGTAGGGATGGAAGCAGGGTTCAGGGCCAGACCCTGAGAGGGAGGACAGAGAGCCAGGGGTAGGGATGGAAGCAGGGTCCAGGGCCTGACCCTGAGAGGGAGGAAGGAGAGCCAGGGGTAGGGATGGAAGCAGAGCTCAGGGCCAGACCCTGAGAGGGAGGAAGGAGAGCCAGGGGTAGGGATGGAAGCAGAGCTCAGGGCCGGACCCTGAGAGGGAGGAAGGAGAGCCACGGGTAGGGATGGAAGCAGGGTTCAGGGCCAGACCCTGAGAGGGAGGAAGGAGAGCCACAGGTAGGGATGGAAGCAGGGTTCAGGGCCAGACCCTGAGAGGGAGGAAGGAGAGCCAGGGGTAGGGATGGAAGCAGGGTTCATGGCCTGACCCTGAGAGGGAGGAAGGAGAGCCAGGGGTAGGGATGGAAGCAGCATTGAGGGCCAGACCCTGAGAGGGAGGAAGGGAGCCAGGGGTAGGGATGGAAGCAGGGTTCAGGGCCTGACCCTGAGAGGGAGGACGGAGAGCCAGGGGTAGGGATGGAAGCAGGGTTCAGGGCCTGACCCTGAGAGGGAGGAAGGAGAGCCAGGGGTAGGGATGGAAGCAGGGTTCAGGGCCAGACCCTGAGAGGGAGGAAGGAGAGCCAGGGGTAGGGATGGAAGCAGGGTTCATGGCCTGACCCTGAGAGGGAGGAAGGAGAGCCAGGGGTAGGGATGGAAGCAGCATTGAGGGCCAGACCCTGCGAGGGAGGAAGGAGAGCCAGGGGTAGGGATGGAAGCAGGGTTCAGGGCCTGACCCTGAGAGGGAGGAAGGAGAGCCAGGGGTAGGGATGGAAGCAGGGTTCAGGGCCTGACCCTGAGAGGGAGGAAGGAGAGCCAGGGGTAGGGATGGAAGCAGGGTTCAGGGCCTGACCCTGAGAGGGAGGAAGGAGAGCCAGGGGTAGGGATGGAAGCAGGGTTCAGGGCCTGACCCTGAGAGGGAGGAAGGAGAGCCAGGGGTAGGGATGGAAGCAGGGTTCAGGGCCTGACCCTGAGAGGGAGGAAGGAGAGCCAGGGGTAGGGATGGAAGCAGGGTTCAGGGCCTGACCCTGAGAGGGTGGAAGGAGAGCCAGGGGTAGTGATGGAAGCTGAGTTCAGGGCCAGACCCTGAGAGGGAGGAGGAGATCCAGGGGTAGTGATGGAAGCAGCATTGAGGGCCAGACCCTGAGAGGGAGGAAGGAGAGCCAGGGGTAGGGATGGAAGCAGGGTTCAGGGCCTGACCCTGAGAGGGAGGAAGGAGAGCCAGGGGTAGGGATGGAAGCAGGGTTCAGGGCCTGACCCTGAGAGGGAGGAAGGAGAGCCAGGGGTAGGGATGGTAGCAGGGTTCAGGGCCAGACCCTGAGAGGGAGGAAGGAGAGCCAGGGGTAGGGATGGAAGCAGGGTTCATGGCCTGACCCTGAGAGGGAGGAAGGAGAGCCAGGGGTAGGGATGGAAGCAGCATTGAGGGCCAGACCCTGCGAGGGAGGAAGGGGAGCAAGGGGTAGGGATGGAAGCAGGGTTCAGGGCCTGACCCTGAGAGGGAGGAAGGAGAGCCAGGGGTAGGGATGGAAGCAGGGTTCAGGGCCTGACCCTGAGAGGGAGGAAGGAGAGCCAGGGGTAGGGATGGAAGCAGGGTTCAGGGCCTGACCCTGAGAGGGAGGAAGGAGAGCCAGGGGTAGGGATGGAAGCAGGGTTCAGGGCCTGACCCTGAGAGGGAGGAAGGAGAGCCAGGGGTAGGGATGGAAGCAGGGTTCAGGGCCTGACCCTGAGAGGGAGGAAGGAGAGCCAGGGGTAGGGATGGAAGCAGGGTTCAGGGCCTGACCCTGAGAGGGTGGAAGGAGAGCCAGGGGTAGTGATGGAAGCTGAGTTCAGGGCCAGACCCTGAGAGGGAGGAGGAGATCCAGGGGTAGTGATGGAAGCAGAGTTCAGGGCCAGACCCTGAGAGGGAGGAAGGAGAGCCAGGGGTAGTGATGGAAGCAGCATTGAGGGCCAGACCCTGAGAGGGAGGAAGGAGAGCCAGGGGTAGGGATGGAAGCAGGGTTCAGGGCCTGACCCTGAGAGGGAGGAAGGAGAGCCAGGGGTAGGGATGGAAGCAGGGTTCAGGGCCTGACCCTGAGAGGGAGGAAGGAGAGCCAGGGGTAGGGATGGAAGCAGGGTTCAGGGCCTGACCCTGAGAGGGAGGAAGGAGAGCCAGGGGTAGGAATGGAAGCAGGGTTCAGGACTAGACCCTGAGAGGGAGGAAGGAGAGCCAGGGGTAGGGATGGAAGCAGGGTTCAGGGCCTGACCCTGAGAGGGAGGAAGGGAGCCAGGGGTAGGGATGGAAGCAGGGTTCAGGGCCAGACCCTGAGAGGGAGGAAGGAGAGCCAGGGGTAGGGATGGAAGCAGCATTGAGGGCCAGACCCTGAGAGGGAGGAAGGAGAGCCAGGGGTAGGGATGGAGCAAGGTTCAGGGCCTGACCCTGAGAGGGAGGAAGGAGAGCCAGGGGTAGGGATGGAAGCAAGGTTCAGGGCCTGACCCTGAGAGGGAGGAAGGGAGCCAGGGGTAGGGATGGAAGCAGGGTTCAGGGCCTGACCCTGAGAGGGAGGAAGGAGAGCCAGGGTAGGGATGGAAGCAAGGTTCAGGGCCTGACCCTGAGAGGGAGGAAGGAGAGCCAGGGGTAGGGATAGAAGCAGGGTTCAGGGCCTGACCCTGAGAGGGAGGAAGGAGAGCCAGGGGTAGGGATGGAAGCAAGGTTCAGGGCCTGACCCTGAGAGGGAGGAAGGGAGCCAGGGGTAGGGATGGAAGCAGGGTTCAGGGCCTGACCCTGAGAGGGAGGAAGGAGAGCCAGGGGTAGGGATGGAAGCAGGGTTCAGGGCCTGACCCTGAGAGGGAGGAAGGAGAGCCAGGGGTAGGAATGGAAGCAGGGTTCAGGACTAGACCCTGAGAGGGAGGAAGGGAGCCAGGGGTAGGGATGGAAGCAGGGTTCAGGGCCTGACCCTGAGAGGGAGGAAGGGAGCCAGGGGTAGGGATGGAAGCAGGGTTCAGGGCCAGACCCTGAGAGGGAGGAAGGAGAGCCAGGGGTAGGGATGGAAGCAGCATTGAGGGCCAGACCCTGAGAGGGAGGAAGGAGAGCCAGGGGTAGGGATGGAAGCAAGGTTCAGGGCCTGACCCTGAGAGGGAGGAAGGGAGCCAGGGGTAGGGATGGAAGCAGCATTGAGGGCCAGACCCTGAGATGGAGGAAGGGAGCCAGGGGTAGGGATGGA
This sequence comes from Ambystoma mexicanum, assembly GCF_040938575.1. Lineage (NCBI taxonomy): Eukaryota > Metazoa > Chordata > Amphibia > Caudata > Ambystomatidae > Ambystoma > Ambystoma mexicanum. The sequence continues at coordinate 34,165,211 of NC_090934.1, forward strand.
AGCAGCATTGAGGGCCAGACCCTGAGAGGGAGGAAGGAGAGCCAGGGGTAGGAATGGAAGCAGGGTTCAGGACTAGACCCTGAGAGGGAGGAAGGAGAGCCAGGGGTAGGGATGGAAGCAGGGTTCAGGGCCTGACCCTGAGAGGGAGGAAGGGAGCCAGGGGTAGGGATGGAAGCAGGGTTCAGGGCCAGACCCTGAGAGGGAGGAAGGAGAGCCAGGGGTAGGGATGGAAGCAGCATTGAGGGCCAGACCCTGAGAGGGAGGAAGGAGAGCCAGGGGTAGGGATGGAGCAAGGTTCAGGGCCTGACCCTGAGAGGGAGGAAGGAGAGCCAGGGGTAGGGATGGAAGCAAGGTTCAGGGCCTGACCCTGAGAGGGAGGAAGGGAGCCAGGGGTAGGGATGGAAGCAGGGTTCAGGGCCTGACCCTGAGAGGGAGGAAGGAGAGCCAGGGTAGGGATGGAAGCAAGGTTCAGGGCCTGACCCTGAGAGGGAGGAAGGAGAGCCAGGGGTAGGGATAGAAGCAGGGTTCAGGGCCTGACCCTGAGAGGGAGGAAGGAGAGCCAGGGGTAGGGATGGAAGCAAGGTTCAGGGCCTGACCCTGAGAGGGAGGAAGGGAGCCAGGGGTAGGGATGGAAGCAGGGTTCAGGGCCTGACCCTGAGAGGGAGGAAGGAGAGCCAGGGGTAGGGATGGAAGCAGGGTTCAGGGCCTGACCCTGAGAGGGAGGAAGGAGAGCCAGGGGTAGGAATGGAAGCAGGGTTCAGGACTAGACCCTGAGAGGGAGGAAGGGAGCCAGGGGTAGGGATGGAAGCAGGGTTCAGGGCCTGACCCTGAGAGGGAGGAAGGGAGCCAGGGGTAGGGATGGAAGCAGGGTTCAGGGCCAGACCCTGAGAGGGAGGAAGGAGAGCCAGGGGTAGGGATGGAAGCAGCATTGAGGGCCAGACCCTGAGAGGGAGGAAGGAGAGCCAGGGGTAGGGATGGAAGCAAGGTTCAGGGCCTGACCCTGAGAGGGAGGAAGGGAGCCAGGGGTAGGGATGGAAGCAGCATTGAGGGCCAGACCCTGAGATGGAGGAAGGGAGCCAGGGGTAGGGATGGAAGCAGCATTGAGGGCCAGACCCTGAGAGGGAGGAAGGAGAGCCAGGGGTAGGGATGGAAGCAAGGTTCAGGGCCTGACCCTGAGAGGGAGGAAGGGAGCCAGGGGTAGGGATGGAAGCAGGGTTCAGGGCCAGACCCTGAGAGGGAGGAAGGAGAGCCAGGGGTAGGGATGGAAGCAGCATTGAGGGCCAGACCCTGAGAGGGAGGAAGGGAGCCAGGGGTAGGGATGGAAGCAGCATTGAGGGCCAGACCCTGAGAGGGAGGAAGGAGAGCCAGGGGTAGGGATGGAAGCAAGGTTCAGGGCCTGACCCTGAGAGGGAGGAAGGGAGCCAGGGGTAGGGATGGAAGCAGCGCTCAAGACTAGAACCTGGACAGCGTTGGGGGCGATGAACAAAGCTGCAGAGCTTCAGGGCGGGTCACACGGCAAGATAGCCCAGCGAGTTAAGTGCTTGCTTCTGAAATCTGCATCCAAGGTTTGCATCATTGTGGGAGAGTTACAGGTCAATCTCTTTCTTGAATACCGACACAAATGACAAAGGCGTTAGCATGGAGGCTTAGCAAGGTTCACGGTACAGCGACTGATGGATGGCAGCGCGAGTCATGCCTGTGAAGCTCAGTGACGCTCATGTCAGGAGCGGCTGCGTGCACAGACCAGGCCGGGGGCGCGCTGAGGAGGCCGGGGCTGTGCACGTTTCAGAGGAAGCCAGTAATTTGCCTAATTGGGTGGGCGTAAACATTTGCAATACGCGTGCGGCCAGGGCGCCGTGTGGGAGCCCCAGTCCAAGCAGCGAGACTATAGGGTTTCTAAAATAATTGGTAAAAGGGTGCATTTTACAGCATACTTTCTGGGGAAAATTGGCCAAAAATCCACATAGTTTTAAATCGTTTTTGCAGGGCAACACCTGCAAAATCCAACACCGTCCGGGTCCCCAACAGTGCAAAGCAGCATTTTCCAAAGCAATGTTTTTCTGCCCAGGGTGTATGCCTGCTTTTATTCCACTGTAAAAAAGAAAAAAGCATGTCCATGCTGGCTGTCCCTACACATGTCCATGCTGGCTGTCCCTACACATGTCCATGCTGGCTGTCCCTACACATGTCCATGCTGGCTGTCCCTACACATGTACTTGCTGGCTGAGCCAGCATATGCCAGCATCCACATTTATTCTATGGATATATTACGCACCATAGCCCATGGGCATCAGGGCGCATGGAAAGAGACAAACACCAACATAAGAACACCCATATTGCTGTTGCCCATAAAGGCAGTAAAAATGCCATGCCACTGTAAGAAACTATGTCATACTGGCTGCACCAATGTACGCCAATATAGCCTATCAGAACACTCATCATATTGGCTTTACCCATAATGCCAGTAAAAATGCCACTGTAAGAAAAAATGTCCATGCTGGCTGCAACAACCTGGGTCAGTATCTCCATGTAGCAACGCTCTCCATGTTGTCTTTGCTCATAATGCCATTAAAAATGCCATGGCACTAAAAGAAAACATGCCTATACTGGTTGCACCAATGTAGGTCAGTGTCTCCACGTACAAGCACTCAGCACCTTGGCTTTACCCATAATGCCAGCAAAAATATTAGGCTTTCAGTTTCGACCTAGATGACCGCTCTCACAGTCTCACCCACCAATGAGAGGCTTTACTCCTGAGGCATATATTTATACACATTCAAACACGTAAAGAGTGGCAACACACATGCTACAACACACTCACTGCACTCTCATTCACACAACCACGATATGCTCCAACATGCACACTGTGCTTTCATCCACAGACACACCTTCACATGGGAAATTACACCGACACAACCCTTCCCATAAACGCATACACACATATATACACAAAGGGTTTTTCTCCTTACCTTGACAACGCCTCCGCTAGAGTTCAGGATTCCCGTCACCACCACGCATGCTGGCTGGGTGGCTCTTCCACTCCTGCGCGCCTGCAGGCAGGAATCAGGAAGCAGGGAAGTTGTCAAACGCCTCTCCCTTCCTGACATGCGCAGTGGAGGCAGAGTGCCATCGACTCCCACCCAGCTTTCCATGGCCCATTGGGCATGCACAGCTGGGGTACTGTAAGCCAAGACATACCACGTGTCCCTAACAGAGGCCGCCCATGAAAACATCCTCAGCACTTTGCTGGAACAGAGGGAGCCCCTACTGTTTTCCCTGGGTCGGCTGAGCTCCTCCATACTGGTTGGCAGGTCATTATGGACAAGCCACCACTGGGAGCTGGCCTTTAGGGGATAGGACTTATAGACGCCTGGATTCAGGAAGCGCTGTATCAGGGCCTTGAAAACATTGATTGCAAGAGAACTGAGGCGGTTTTCAAGTCGACAGAGGGATGTGTCGGGGGCGCCCTCTGTCTCCCCCATTTGTTTAATTTAGCAATGGAGGACCCAGCAGGGGGTATGTGCCAGAGGTCTGATCCAGGGACACAGGATCGACTGGGGACAATAACCCTCCGTCTCCAAGGTAGGCTACAGAGGGCCTTTTGAGGGTTGGTCCCCGGGGTGGCCTGATGAGGGGTTCAAGGACGTATGGGTAAAGAAGGAAACGCTACTCGTCATAGTGACTACTGACCCCCCAGTGCATAGTCCCCTTTCTTCTGGTTTGGGACCCGGGCATAATGCGGAGCAGCATGAAAGAAGCCTGACAGAGAGCAGACAAAATGGCGGAAAGTGGACTATGGTCTAGGAGGACAGGAGTAAATGCGGTGCACAGCTTTGACCTACTGCTGTGTTCTACCCCCTTTCCTACGTACCGCAGGGTGATTAAAAAGACCACATTCAAATGGTGGCTTCTACATTGGCGATAAGGACCCTGGGCATGAAAGGAGGAGAATAGCGCTTAGCTGAAAGGGTCGCGCAGGGCCGACTAGCCAAGGGTCCCGCAGGGCCGACTAGCCAAGGGTTGCGCAGGGCCGTCTAGCCAAGGGTTGCGCAGGGCCGTCTAGCTAAGGGCCGCGCAGGGCCGTTTAGCCAAGGGTTGCGCAGGGCAGACTAGCTAAGGGTTGCGCAGGGCCGACTAGCCAAGGGTCGCGCAGGGCCGACTAGCCAAGGGTCGCGCAGGGCCGACTAGCCAAGGGTCGCGCAGGGCCGACTAGCCAAGGGTCGCGCAGGGCCGTCTAGCAAAGGGCCGCGCAGGGCCGTTTAGCCAAGGGTTGCGCAGGGCGGACTAGCTAAGGGTCGCGCAGGGCCGACTAGACAAGGGTCGCGCAGGGCCGTCTAGCTAAGGGCCGCGCAGGGCCGTCTAGCCAAGGGTTGCACAGGGCAGACTAGCTAAGGGTTGCGCAGGGCCGACTAGACAAGGGTCGCGCAGGGCCGTCTAGCCAAGGGTTGCGCAGGGCCATTTAGCTAAGGGCCACGCAGGGCCGTCTAGCCAAGGGTTGCGCAGGGCCGTCTAGCTAAGGGTCGCGCAGGGCCGACTAGCCAAAGCCAAAGCGCGCATACCAATAGGTATTAGTGTTTGGAAAAAGCATGTGGGGTAGCCCATGCGCCTCCAGGTGTACACGCCTTTGGAGTTCCTCATGGACATGAAGCCATCGGTGAGGAGAGGCCTCTGCTGACTCATCAAATTCCAGGATGGGCCTCCGGCGAGCTCAATACTTCAGAGAGTTCAAGCAGCGGCAACCAGATAAGTCTTTCACCAGTTGTTGTACTTTGCTGTCTGCAGAGGTCTACACATGATCAAGGATGACACTGCAATGTTTCAATCCATGTAGTGGGAGACGCAAACCATTGAAGTGTCCCTTGAGAATACAGCTGGACAGTGAGAATAAGAGAGTTTAGTACAGGACTCTGCTGGATCTGGCATGCAGGAGAGTGCATGGTCCATGGTGAAAGGCAATGGACATGCTGATGACACTATAGCAGGGTGATGAATCAACTTCCGGGGGCACGAGTGGTGGTGAATCAACTTCCGGGGCACGAGTGGTGATGAATCAACTTCCGGGGCACCAGTGGTGATGAATCAACTTGCGGGGCACCAGTGATGATGAATCAACTTCCGGGGCACGAGTGGTGATGAATCAACTTCCGGGGCACCAGTGGTGATGAATCAACTTGCGGGGCACCAGTGGTGATGAATCAACTTCCGGGGCACGAGTGGTGATGAATCAACTTGCGGGGCACCAGTGGTGATGAATCAACTTGCGGGGCACCAGTGGTGATGAATCAACTTCCGGGGCACCAGTGGTGATGAACCAACTTCCGGGGCACAAGTTGGTGATGAATCAACTTCCGGGGCACGAGTGGTGATGAACCAACTTCCGGGGCACCAGCGGTGATGAATCAACTTCCGGGGCACGAGTGGCGATGAATCAACTCCCGGGGCACCAGCGGTGATGAATCAACTTCCGGGGCACGAGTGGTGATGGATCAACTTCCGGGGCACGAGTGGTGATGATACAACTTCCGGGGCACGAGTGGTGATGGATCAACTTCCGGTGCACGAGTGGTGATGAATCAACTTCCGGGGCACGAGTGGTGATGGATCAACTTCCGGTGCACGAGTGGTGATGAATCAACTTCCGGGGCACGAGTGGTGATGAATCAACTTCCGGGGCACCAGTGATGATGAATCAACTTCCTGGGCACGAGTGGTGGTGAATCAACTTCCGGGGCACCAGTGATGATGAATCAACTTCCGGGGCACCAGTGGTGGTGAATCAACTTCCGGTGCACCAGTGGTGATGAATCAACTTCCGGGGCACCAGTGGTGATGAATCAACTTCCGGGGCACGAGTGGTGATGAATCAACTTCCGGGGCACCAGTGGTGGTGAATCAACTTCCGGGGCACGAGTGGTGATGAATCAACTTCCGGGGCACCAGTGATGGTGAATCAACTTCCGGGGCACGAGTGGTGATGAATCAACTTCCGGTGCACGAGTGGTGATGAATCAACTTCCGGGGCACCAGTGGTCCAGGGATGAATATCAGGTTGTAAACCATCAATCAGACCCACACCTCTAGTACACCAGAAAGAATCAGACAGATTGGAAACACAAATCAATTATAAACCTCCTTGTCCAATTTTGGTAACGTGGACGGAACAGCAGGCTTATCTCCGCAAGGTCGTGGATCGTTGGTTAGTTGCAAGACAGGGAAAATACAATTATTACCCAATGATAAAAGGATGTATAAATATATCTACTTTATTATTATCACACAGACAGTTCTGGCACATTACCACACTACAAAATACAACCCACCCTGTAAAGGAATGCAGAAGACAGTTTCATGAAGGAAAAGGGGTGCACTCTGGATACTGACAGGAGGGTAGTTGGTAAAGTAATTAATCTCAATAGTTCAAGGATACTTGGTTTCAGCACAAAACGTATGAACCAACATATGTGACGTATACTGAACCAGCAAAGAGAAGAGCAAGGACTCTGTGCAGTACCAATAAGCATTCTTATACCTAAGAGAATATGGGAAGTAAAGTACCCATTGGGGAAACCATACCTGCATCCAAGACAATATGATGGCCATTTAAACGAGATTCCTGATGAAACAAAGAAACGGAATGACCAGGATGAATGGTGACAACATACGAGACTGAATCGACCCCATATAGATGATAACCAGACCAGAGAGGCAGACGATTTACATGGAACAAAGAAGTACCAAGGATAAGTGACATCTTGGGATCAAGATGAAAAACCTATGCCACAAACGTGATGAAGATATTTAGTTAGTTTAAACGTGTACAGATGCAATGAAACGCAAGCAGCAAAGCAATCATGAAGCTAGCCACATGCTTAAATAGATTAGACCACGGCAAACGCCAACATATACATATATACCTCATAGATACATATGGATTAACAGAAGAATGAATGTTTCCACTACGTATAAAGCAATACTGAACAACGCAGGGAGGCCTCAGGTCAGTGTTGCAGTTACAAAAAGCAAATGAATTAAACAGAAAACATTTCAGCTAAGGAGTTCACTGAGCCAAGAAAACCAAGGTCTTATCAAACTAGGAGTTGGCTGACATTGGATACAATTAACATGAAGAAACAGAAGCTCCTGTTTAGGAAGGTCAAGCAAAAACAAAAGACGTCAGAGGACTATTGAAGAATAAAATCAAATACACGAAAAGGCTCAAATCGTGGAGTCCATTCACGTGATGGAAGACAGTTGGACGGACGAGAAGATCACACCTACGCACGGAAGCCGGACAGTACCCATACTCCTTAAACATTCTCAGAGAACAGTACAGACTCAAGGCCAAATTCAAATGACTAATTGACACTGGACCATTGAGGTGATGATGGATATTTTAATTGGTGGGAAGCTGGTATCAAGATGAGCTCACGCACACCTGGTTGTTCAGTCTGCGTGCAGCTCACACAGGTGGAGAATTACTGACGGGGTTTAGTAGCCAACCAATCATAGGGGACCACATAGTTGAGGGTCCTATAGTTTGTGTAGCCAATAGGACGTTGTACATTTACTGATGTTCATAGTGGCCTTTTTGACGGGAGGGCTTAGTTGCATCACTGATGTTAATGATCCTATTACCTTTCTCCGTTACTCCATACAGATATAGCACCTATGCTTAGTTATTCACTTAGAACCAATCCCGCTTCAAGATAAGTTTTTGTAGTTTGCCACGTAGGATGACGTTGGTAATGAGGCAGATCAACACGTCAGCCATGACCAATTATGGGTATAAGAACCCAACTTTTTAATGAAGTAGTTAGAGTCAGAGTATCGAGCGATTGCTGATGTTCGTTGTACTCCCGGTTTTAAGGACTTGCATTAAAACAGACAAACGGTTGCCAAACTATTTGTGTCGTGTTGAATATCGATGTATGAGTAGCATCTGAATCCCTATCCATCGCCAGGGTATTGCTACTCATCTTAAAGGGCTGGAAGCCTCCAGTTCAATCCTTTAAGGCGGACAGCCCAAAGCTGAGGAGAATGTTGCAGGCAACAGCCTTCTCCTTAGTTTGGTTCAGAGACTCTCTGGCACTTCACACCTACGAAGCTTGCTGCAGAGCCTAGCAGGGCACGCTGTGTACTGGCTGGGTACCTGTTCTGGAGCTGCTGGAGGGTCCTATGGATTCAGTATCTCCCTCTGTTCCCTGAGACATGTTTAGGGGAGGGATCTTGCTTCCCTCTTGGAAATCCTGGCCTGCCTTCACTGGTGGGAGCTGTAAGGCAGACTGTACCTCCAGCCAGAGTCCAAATGAGTCCTTCTTCTTACTCCTTGCAAAGCCTTCAGATGATCTGCCAAAAGAGGAGCTCAATCCTCTTTTAAAGCCAAATGGGCCACAGTGATTGGTGCAGACTAAGCCTACCTTATGGAACCAATCCTGGGTCCCCACCAACAATCTTCTGTTATGAGTGAGGTCATAACCAGAGTGCTTTGCAACAGGAAAGGTATTAGGGTGAAAACATGTACTACTAAGTCCCACCCTCCTTCCTATCTGTTGTGGATGAAAGTGTTTCTCGGGTTAATTGAGCTCTCTGTGACTCCTGATCAAAACACAGGTCTCCCTTGAAGTTATGGTGAGAACAGACTTTCTGTCTCCATCAAATCACTTGTACCTTCCTGAATGGGATCCCCCTGCAGGGTATGCCTACTGTAAACAGTTGTCTCAGACATGACTTTCACTGCCCTTCATACTAAGGTGTGGGAGCTGACTTCAAGTTGACACAGATGCATATCAAAAAGATGTTGGGTTTCCTGTTGCCTTTGTCAGTCCTGCGACCAGGCCTCCCTTCAATTAACAGGCAGACAAAGGATAGGGCGGATCCATGGAGCATTTGATATTTAATTAGGCTGCCCATGGCAGGAGGAAGGTGTTGCCCCCCTCCTCTTGCTGCTTTCATGTTCTCCTGGCTGTCACATTCCAATTGAACATGACAGGAGGACTGCGCCTGTAGGCTGTACACGTGACAGTACACGTGACTATGTTTTTGTTGTGCAGTGAGCATAGGAAAATGTGTGCTGATTACCCCCACACATTTTTCGAGGTTGATCTCCCATTATTCAGTTTCTTTAAAAATATAAAAAAGGCACAGGCACGTGTGCACCTGCTGTGCGGATGGTTGAATTCATGCATGCACACGCATCAGAAGTTCAAACTTGCCCGACATACAGGAAACGTACACTATGCATAGCATCAGAGCAGGCGGCCCCACTCAAAGGACAGGTGCCGCACAGGAAGCAGCACATGAAGCTTCACTCACACAATGGGCAGGTACATCATAGACAACAAAACTGCATACAAACGGGTAAAGCATGGGTGGCAGCAGTGCCGGCTTTCCTCACTAGCACCCACACCGGTCACTACCAAGGAACCAACACTGCAAAGTTCCCAAAAGCAAAAACCTTCCTCACAAATACAGCACATACAGTTACTACCTAGGCAAAGCTAGCACAGGTCTGCCTCACAGAGAGAACAGGCGTACCACAGGCATGGACGGTGCAAGCTTTCCTCACTAGCACCCACACCGGTCACTACCAAGGCACCAACACTACAAAGTTCCCAAAAGCAAAAACCTTCATCACAAATACAGCACATACAGTTACTACCTGGGCAAAGCTAGCACAGGGCTGCCTCACAGAGAGAACAGGCGTACCAGAGGCATGGACGGTGCATGCTTTCCTAACTAGCACCCACACCAGTCACTACCAAGGAACCAACACTACAAAGTTCCCAAAAGCAAAAACCTTCATCACAAATACAGCACATACAGTTACTACCTGGGCAAAGCTAGCACAGGTCTGCCTCACAGAGAGAACAGGTGTACCGTAGGCATGAACGGTGCAAGCTTTCCTCACTAGCACCCACACCGGTCACTACCAAGGAACCAACACTACAAAGTTCCCAAAAGCAAAAACCTTCATCACAAATACAGCACATACAGTTACTACCTGGGCAAAGCTAGCACAGGGCTGCCTCACAGAGAGAACAGGCGTACCAGAGGCATGGACAGTGCAAGCTTTGCACACAAGCTTAAAGTTCAGTAAATGTACAGAATGGGCAGAGCCAGGGCATGCATCCCTCATCAAAACTGGTACAACATGGGCAGTGCCAGTGCAAGCTTAATTTGCAATGAGGATTTTCGACACAGCGTGTGTACTGGCTCTGCTCTCTGCATTCAGATGCCCCTCTCTGTGTTCAGCATCTCTTCCCAGCAGCTGGCGAGGAAGGGGGCAGGTACAGGGGGCATATAGTGCCAAGACGCCCGCTTTCGGCACTCTCTCGGGGCAATCTCTCACTGCCAGTCTCACTTCTTGTGTGAGAGTGGAAGGGTGAGGTGAAGAGAACTGGGGAGGGAGGCACAGCTGTTGGTAGAGACCCGCCCACACATGACCCTTTGGAGTCCAAATGCACTGAATGGAAGGCACGACATACCTGGTCTCTGCTAGGGGCCCTGCTTTTAAGGACCCCTAATTCAGAGGGCTAGAACATATTTCATCATCACTGTTGTATTCTGTGATGACCTTCCAAAATGTTCAGGTAGTTTAGTGCCTTTCACTGTAAGTTTAATATAACATTAGACAGGATGAGTGCTGCTCATTTACCCTGAACGTGCACGTGTTCTCAGACAGCATGCTTGTCGTGGTTTTGTAGCCTGCGCTAGATAAACATACACTGTCAAACATGAGAAAGCCCTGTCCATGGCGGTGCAGCGTTGTTTGGAAGTTAAGCACAGGAAATTGGGCACCGGTGGGTACAGGGGGCTTGTTGTGGCCCCCTGCGTGTGGGGTATGTATTCGAGAGAGCCTGGGTACGCCAAGGTGCACAGGGGGCTTGCTGGGGCCCCCTGGTGTGGGGTATGTATTCGAGAGAGCCTGGGTGCACTGATAGGCACAGGGGCCTGCTGTGGCCCCCTGGGTATGGGGTGTGTATTCGAAAGAGCCTGGGTGCACCTGTGTGCACAGGGGGCTTGTTGTGGCCCCCTGGGTGTGGGGTATGTATTCGAGAGAGCCTGGGTACGCCAAGGTGCACAGGGGGCTTGCTGTGGCCCCCTGGTGTGGGGTATGTATTCGAGAGAGGCAGGGTGCACCTGTGTGCACAGGGGGCTTGTTGTGGCCCCCTGGATGTGGGGTATGTATTCGAGAGAGCCTGGGTGCACTGATAGGCACAGGGGGCTTGTTGTGGCCCCCTGGATGTGGGGTGTGTATTTGAGAGAGCCTGGGTGCACCTGTGTGCACAGGGGGCTTGCTGTGGCCCCCTGGTGTGGGGTATGTATTCGAGAGAGCCTGGGTGCACTGATAGGCACAGGGGCTTGCTGTGGCCCCCTAGGTGTGGGGTGTGTATTCGAGAGAGCCTGGGTGCACCTGTGTGCACAGGGGGCTTGCTGTGGCCCCCTGGTGTGGGGTATGTATTCGAGAGAGCCTGGGTGCACTGATAGGCACAGGGGCTTGCTGTGGCCCCCTAGGTGTGGGGTGTGTATTCGAGAGAGCCTGGGTGCACCTGTGTGCACAGGGGGCTTGCTGTGGCCCCCTGGTGTGGGGTATGTATTCGAGAGAGCCTGGGTGCACTGATAGGCACAGGGGCTTGCTGTGGCCCCCTAGGTGTGGGGTGTGTATTCGAGAGAGCCTGGGTGCACCTGTGTGCACAGGGGGCTTGCTGTGGCCCCCTGGTGTGGGGTCTTTATTCGAGTGAGCCTGGGTACGCCAAGGTGCACAGGGGGCTTGCTGTGGCCCCCTGGTGTGGGGTATGCATTCGAGAGAGGCTGGGTGCACCTGTGTGCACAGGGGGCTTGCTGTGGCCCCCTGGTGTGGGGTATGTATTCGAGAGAGCCTGGGTGCACTGATAGGCACAGGGGCTTGCTGTGGCCCCCTAGGTGTGGGGTGTGTATTCGAGAGAGCCTGGGTGCACCTGTGTGCACAGGGGGCTTGCTGTGGCCCCCTGGTGTGGGGTCTTTATTCGAGTGAGCCTGGGTACGCCAAGGTGCACAGGGGGCTTGCTGTGGCCCCCTGGTGTGGGGTCTTTATTCGAGTGAGCCTGGGTACGCCAAGGTGCACAGGGGCTTGCTGTGGCCCCCTAGGTGTGGGGTGTGTATTCGAGAGAGCCTGGGTGCACCTGTGTGCACAGGGGGCTTGTTGTGGCCCCCTGGGTGTGGGGTATGTATTCGAGAGAGCCTGGGTACGCCAAGGTGCACAGGGGGCTTGCTGTGGCCCCCTGGTGTGGAGTATGTATTCGAGAGAGCCTGGGTGCACTGATAGGCACAGGGGCTTGCTGTGGCCCCCTGGGTGTGGGGTATGTATTCGAGAGAGCCTGGGTGCACCTGTGTGCACAGGGGGCTTGCTGTGGCCCCCTGGGTGTGGGGTATGTATTCGAGAGAGCCTGGGTGCACTGATAGGCACAGGGGCCTGCTGTGGCCCCCTGGGTATGGGGTGTGTATTCGAAAGAGCCTGGGTGCACCTGTGTGCACAGGGGGCTTGTTGTGGCCCCCTGGGTGTGGGGTATGTATTCGAGAGAGCCTGGGTACGCCAAGGTGCACAGGGGGCTTGCTGTGGCCCCCTGGTGTGGGGTATGTATTCGAGAGAGGCAGGGTGCACCTGTGTGCACAGGGGGCTTGTTGTGGCCCCCTGGATGTGGGGTATGTATTCGAGAGAGCCTGGGTGCACTGATAGGCACAGGGGGCTTGTTGTGGCCCCCTGGATGTGGGGTGTGTATTTGAGAGAGCCTGGGTGCACCTGTGTGCACAGGGGGCTTGTTGTGGCCCCCTGAGTGTGGGGTATGTATCCGAGAGAGCCTGGGTACGCCAAGGTGCACAGGAGGCTTGCTGTGGCCCCCTGGTGTGGGGTATGCATTCGAGAGAGGCTGGGTGCACCTGTGTGCACAGGGGGCTTGCTGTGGCCCCCTGGTGTGGGGTATGTATTCGAGAGAGCCTGGGTGCACTGATAGGCACAGGGGCTTGCTGTGGCCCCCTAGGTGTGGGGTGTGTATTCGAGAGAGCCTGGGTGCACCTGTGTGCACAGGGGGCTTGCTGTGGCCCCCTGGTGTGGGGTCTTTATTCGAGTGAGCCTGGGTACGCCAAGGTGCACAGGGGGCTTGCTGTGGCCCCCTGGTGTGGGGTCTTTATTCGAGTGAGCCTAGGTACGCCAAGGTGCACAGGGGCTTGCTGTGGCCCCCTAGGTGTGGGGTGTGTATTCGAGAGAGCCTGGGTGCACCTGTGTGCACAGGGGGCTTGTTGTGGCCCCCTGGGTGTGGGGTATGTATTCGAGAGAGCCTGGGTACGCCAAGGTGCACAGGGGGCTTGCTGTGGCCCCCTGGTGTGGAGTATGTATTCGAGAGAGCCTGGGTGCACTGATAGGCACAGGGGCTTGCTGTGGCCCCCTGGGTGTGGGGTATGTATTCGAGAGAGCCTGGGTGCACCTGTGTGCACAGGGGGCTTGTTGTGGCCCCCTGGGTGTGGGGTATGTAATCGAGAGAGCCTGGGTACGCCAAGGTGCACAGGGGGCTTGCTGTGGCCCCCTGGTGTGGGGTATGTATTCGAGAGAGGCTGGGTGCACCTGTGTGCACAGGGGGCTTGTTGTGGCCCCCTGGATGTGGGGTATGTATTCGAGAGAGCCTGGGTGCACTGATAGGCACAGGGGGCTTGTTGTGGCCCCCTGGATGTGGGGTGTGTATCGAGAGAGCCTGGGTGCACCTGTGTGCACAGGGGGCTTGTTGTGGCCCCCTGGGTGTGGGGTATGTATTCGAGAGAGCCTGGGTACGCCAAGGTGCACAGGGGGCTTGCTGTGGCCCCCTGGTGTGGGCTATGTAGTCGAGAGAGCCTGGGTACGCCAAGGTGCACAGGAGGCTTGCTGTGGCCCCCTGGTGTGGGGTATGTATTCGAGAGAGTCTGGGTGCACTGATAGGCACAGGGGCTTGCTGTGGCCCCCTAGGTGTGGGGTGTGTATTCGAGAGAGACTGGGTGCACCTGTGTGCACAGGGGGCTTGTTGTGGCCCCCTGGGTGTGGGGTATGTATTCGAGAGAGCCTGGGTACGCCAAGGTGCACAGGGGGCTTGCTGTGGCCCCCTGGTGTGGGGTATGTATTCGAGAGAGCCTGGGTGCACCTGTGTGCACAGGGGGCTTGTTGTGGCCCCCTGGGTGTGGGGTATGTATTTGAGAGAGCCTGGGCACGCCAAGGTGCACAGGGGGCTTGCTGTGGCCCCCTGGTGTAGGGCATGTATTCGAGAGAGCCTGGGTGCACCTGTGTGCACAGGGGCTTGTTGTGGCCCCCTGGGTGTGGGGTATGTATCCGAGAGAGCCTGGGTACGCCAAGGTGCACAGGAGGCTTGCTGTGGCCCCCTGGTGTGGGGTATGCATTCGAGAGAGGCTGGGTGCACCTGTGTGCACAGGGGGCTTGCTGTGGCCCCCTGGTGTGGGGTATGTATTCGAGAGAGCCTGGGTGCACTGATAGGCACAGGGGCTTGCTGTGGCCCCCTAGGTGTGGGGTGTGTATTCGAGAGAGCCTGGGTGCACATGTGTGCACAGGGGGCTTGTTGTGGCCCCCTGGGTGTGGGGTATGTATTCGAGAGAGCCTGGGTACGCCAAGGTGCACAGGGGGCTTGCTGTGGCCCCCTGGTGTGGGGTATGTATTCGAGAGAGCCTGGGTGAACCTGTGTGCACAGGGAGCTTGTTGTGCCCCCCTGGGTGTGGGGTATGTATTCGAGAGAGCCTGGGTACGCCAAGGTGCACAGGGGGCTTGCTGTGGCCCCCTGGTGTGGGGTATGTATTCGAGAGAGCCTGGGTGCACCTGTGTGCACAGGGGGCTTGCTGTGGCCTCCTGGGTGTAGGGTATGTATTCGAGAGAGCCTGGGTACGCCAAGGTGCACAGGGGGCTTGCTGTGGCCCCCTGGTGTGGGGTATGTATTCGAGAGAGCCTGGGTGCACCTGTGTGCACAGGGGGCTTGCTGTGGCCCCCTGGTGTGGGGTATGTATTCGAGGGTGCCTGTGTGCTCCGAGGTGCACAGGGGGCTTGCTGTGGGCCCCTATTCGAGGGTGCCTGGGTGCACCAGTGTGCACAGGGCGCTTGCTGTGGGCCCCTAGGTGTGTGGTATGTATTCGAGGGTGCCTGGGTGCACTGGTGTGCACAGGGGGCTTGCTGTGGCCCCCTAGGTGTGGGGTATGCATGCGAGAGAACCTGTTTGCGCCGTGGTGCAGGGGGGCTTGCAGTGGCCCCCTAGGTGTGGGGTGTGCATGCGAGAGAACCTGTTTGCGCCGTGGTGCAGGGGGGCTTGCAGTGGCCCCCTAGGTGTGGGGTATGCATGCGAGAGAACCTGTTTGCGCCATGGTGCAGGGGGGCTTGCAGTGGCCCCCTAGGTGTGGGGTATGCATTCGAGGGTGCCTGGGTGCACTGGTGTGCACAGGGGGCTTGCTGTGGCCCCCTAGGTGTGGGGTATGCATGCGAGAGAACCTGTTTGCGCCGTGGTGCAGGGGGGCTTGCAGTGGCCCCCTAGGTGTGGGGTATGCATGCGAGAGAACCTGTTTGCGCCGTGGTGCACGGGGGGCTTGCTGTGGCCCCCTAGGTGTGAGGTATGCATGCAAGAGAGCCTGGGTACGCCATGGTGTAGGGGGGCTTTCTGTGGCCCCCTAGGTGTGGGGTATGCATGCGAGAGAACCTGTTTGCGCCGTGGTGCAGGAGGGCTTTTTGTGGGCCCCTAGGTGTGAGGTATGCATGCGAGAGAACCTGTTTGCGCCGTGGTGCAGGGGGGCTTGCAGTGGCCCCCTAGGTGTGGGGTATGCATGCGAGAGAACCTGTTTGCGCCGTGGTGCACGGGGGGCTTGCAGTGGCCCCGTAGGTGTGGGGTATGCATGCGACAGAACCTGTTTGCGCCGTGGTGCACGGGGGGCTTGCAGTGGCCCCGTAGGTGTGGGGTATGCATGCGAGAGAACCTGTTTGCGCCGTGGTACACGGGGGGCTTGCAGTGGCCCCCTAGGTGTGGGGTATGCATGCGAGAGAACCTGTTTGCGCCGTGGTGCAGGGGGGCTTGCTGTGGCCCCCTAGGTGTGGGGTATGCATGCGAGAGAACCTGTTTGCGCCGTGGTGCACGGGGGCTTTCTGTGGCCCCCTAGGTGTGGGGTATGCATGCGAGAGAACCTGTTTGCGCCGTGGTGCACGGGGGGCTTTCTGTGGCCCCCTAGGTGTGGGGTATGTAATCTTGAGAGCCTGGGTGCACAGGGGGCTTGCAGTGGCCCCCTAGGTGTGGGGTATGCATGCGAGAGAACCTGTTTGCGCCGTGGTGCACGGGGGGCTTGCAGTGGCCCCCTAGGTGTGGGGTATGTATTCGAGAGAGCCTGGGTACGCCAAGGTGCACAGGGGGCTTGCTGTGGCCCCCTGGTGTGGGGTATGTATTCGAGAGAGCCTGGGTGCACCTGTGTGCACAGGGGGCTTGCTGTGGCCTCCTGGGTGTAGGGTATGTATTCGAGAGAGCCTGGGTACGCCAAGGTGCACAGGGGGCTTGCTGTGGCCCCCTGGTGTGGGGTATGTATTCGAGAGAGCCTGGGTGCACCTGTGTGCACAGGGGGCTTGCTGTGGCCCCCTGGTGTGGGGTATGTATTCGAGGGTGCCTGTGTGCTCCGAGGTGCACAGGGGGCTTGCTGTGGGCCCCTATTCGAGGGTGCCTGGGTGCACCAGTGTGCACAGGGCGCTTGCTGTGGGCCCCTAGGTGTGTGGTATGTATTCGAGGGTGCCTGGGTGCACTGGTGTGCACAGGGGGCTTGTTGTGGCCTCCTAGGTGTGGGGTGTGCATGCGAGAGAACCTGTTTGCGCCGTGGTGCAGGGGGGCTTGCAGTGGCCCCCTAGGTGTGGGGTATGCATGCGAGAGAACCTGTTTGCGCCATGGTGCAGGGGGGCTTGCAGTGGCCCCCTAGGTGTGGGGTATGCATTCGAGGGTGCCTGGGTGCACTGGTGTGCACAGGGGGCTTGCTGTGGCTCCCTAGGTGTGGGGTGTGCATGCGAGAGAACCTGTTTGCGCCGTGGTGCAGGGGGGCTTGCAGTGGCCCCCTAGGTGTGGGGTATGCATGCGAGAGAACCTGTTTGCGCCATGGTGCAGGGGGGCTTGCAGTGGCCCCCTAGGTGTGGGGTATGCATGCGACAGAACCTGTTTGCGCCGTGGTACACGGGGGGCTTGCAGTGGCCCCGTAGGTGTGGGGTATGCATGCGAGAGAACCTGTTTGCGCCGTGGTGCAGGGGGGCTTGCTGTGGCCCCCTAGGTGTGGGGTATGCATGCGAGAGAACCTGTTTGCGCCGTGGTGCACGGGGGGCTTTCTGTGGCCCCCTAGGTGTGGGGTATGTAATCTTGAGAGCCTGGGTGCACAGGGGGCTTGCAGTGGCCCCCTAGGTGTGGGGTATGCATGCGAGAGAACCTGTTTGCGCCGTGGTGCACGGGGGGCTTGCAGTGGCCCCCTAGTTGTGGGGTAGGGCGCCCCCGTGGCTGGCACGCCACGTTGTGTGAAGCACACCAGAGAACACTGCCTTGGATGCTCCGCAGCAGCGATGCCAAGACCAGCTCCACAAGCACATCCCGTCTCCATGGAAACAACCGAGCGCTCAAACGGGGACCGGGATGAGGGGAGGGAAAGGGTCCTAATCACAGGGCTGTGCGCAGCTATTCTGGGCTGACAGTGATTATACTGTTCGCTCATGCCAGCACACGTGTGACACACAGGTGCATGTGTGCACGTACACGCAGAGCGAGCAAGAGGCAGGCCTGTGTGTGTGCTGCAGTCGAGGGTCTGCAGGGCCTGTGCAATATCGACCGATTATGGCCCAGACGTTTCCTTTCACGATTCCCACGGGTCTCCGGTAGGAATCATTCCTGGGAATTAAGGGGGGTCGACCCCCCTGTGAAAAGTGAAATGCTACACGTAAGTGCAACCCGCAGCAGGTGCCTGTGTAATGTGCTCTCGGGGTCCTGGCACACCGCTGCCATTTGCATTGTCTCCAGGGGCTCTGCCAGGAAGTGGGGGCACAGGGGGCCAGGTTTGCGAGGGAAGAGGGACAGGCTAGAGGCTGCAGAACCAGGAGAAACTGGCGTGTGCGTGTTGGCTTTCTGAGTGGGCTCTGTCGTGGGCACTGGCTGAAGTATGGACCGTCCCTGTGGGGGTTCATCAGGTCACCCCTTAATGCCTGTACAGGCCCCACCAGCCCCTCTGTGCCGCCGACCCGTTCTGCAGTCTGCTTCCTAGGGTGCGAGGGCTGGAACCTCTCCCACGGGGTCACCCAAGAGTCTAGCGACCACAACCCCCCATCTCAGCACTCTGGGCACGGCAGTAGACTACCAACCCTACATGGGCATGGCAGAAGCAGGGCGAGCCGCTTGGGATGGAGGTCTTCGTCGCAATAGGCTGAGTAGTGTGGGCTCCCCTTCGCTCCTGTTCCTAGGCCCTAGTACCCGGGATAAAGAAATAATAGTACAGACAGGGTTTTTGTACGTGGAAAAATGATAGGCCGTAGGCTTATTTATTTTCTACAGAAATGAACACCAAACAAAAATCATAACAACCAAAAATAACACCAACTCGCTTTTGGGCACATCGTGTCCAGGGGTAGTGGCTGCCCAGCCTTCTCCTCGGCTAGTCTTAGTTACCCTGGGGCATCCGTTCCTGGACACGTGCCGCCACACCTGAGTGGGTGTCGCCTCGGGCGCTCAGGTCCCCCCAAAAAGCGCCCCTATCTGCATCCTCGCTCTGCTGGGGCCCTAAAAATGTTATCTGTAAAAATTCCCATCCCTTTGCTGGATAGGTGTACCCCGTCCTGGTGGAACATCTCTGGGTTGTTCTGTGACAAGCCATGCTTTATAAACTGGAGCCCCGTACTCCTACAGTACCTTTCGACCGCTTTGTTGAGCTTTTTTCTTGCAGTTTCGATGGCATGCCTCCTGTGCGCCCCGTACCAGACTCTGCGGGTGATTATCTCAGGCATAAAAATTTCAGTTTTCCACCAGCAGTGTGCTATGGCCCTTAGCGACTCGCACATGTTGCGCATCAGTTCTCCACTATTTGTTTTGACCAGGTCATTGCCACCCAGGTGGATTACCAGGGACTCCGGTGGGTCCCGGAACCCGATCAGGTCCGATAACCGATCGTGAATGTCCTCCTAATGCATTCCTGGGAGGCCCCACCAGGATGTTATTGTCTTTTTAAAATGCAGACCCTCTTTGAAGTCTTCGATCCACCTGCCTGCCCGGGTCACAAATGAATGGCCGACTATCCATGCCGACTAGTAGGGGCTCGTATCTGCATGGATGGATGGGAGAGGATTCATATCAAATTTTCTCGTACATATCTTTTGAAGTATTGTGACCTCCACCCCCCGATTTTCTTTATGCCTTTCGCTCCCAGGCCTCCCGCCCATGCTGACGTGGCTGCCCCTATTCTGAAAGAGTGGGTCCCAAACTCCGCTGCATCCCACCCTGCTTTTGCTATAGTTTTCTTTAGCACTGCTTGGAACTGGTATCTGCTGAGCGCTCTGCCGTCCCTGTGTATCAGTAGTTGTCCCCCGACTTCCGGCCGTACCTCGAGAAATTTCTGGGTGATGCACCTGGGACAATGCTCCCCTTCCTTAATGCAATTCAGCTCTATTGTTCTACCTTTCCCCATCTGGTCTGTTTTTGATCTCCTCAACATTATCGACATGCCTTTGGACCCTATGCTGACGTCACTTCTCGCTAGCCCGTCCCCTGCAACTGTGTTGCGTGCTACCAGCTCCCCAATCCTAAAAGCCCCATAATACGCTGGCGCAAAAGCCGCCCTATACAGCCTTGTCTCATAACTGTCGCTACACGTACTATGCAACAATTGTAACAGTTTAACCACTTTCCCAAAATTCAAGAGTCTCCTGCTGTCTGGTTTCCTTCCCTCCAATTTAGCCCAACCCTTCATTGCATATTTTATCCGTGGGCTAAATGTTGGGTCTGCCACCCCGGCCACCTTAGAGGTATATGCGACCGTGGCCAAATGCGCTGCTGCCCATCTTTTCCTTTTCCCCTGTGCAAATGCTTTCTCCAGGAAGACACACATTTTGGAGATTGTAATCTCCCCCACTTCTTGCAACCCTGTTTCCTTTAACTCATTATTCACATGTTTCTTGTACTGCTTACCAGGTTTGTATGTTATAGCGTTCCTGGCCAATCTTTGTATCACTTGACCTTGCTCCTCCTCTTCTGAGTCAACCTTGTAGTTAACCGTTTTTCCTCCATTGCTTTTAAGGGGACCCATGCCTTCTGTGGCGTGGGTGTTTTTATCCTGTTTGCATCCGGCCGCAGCTCTCTGAACTTGCCCCACTGGAAACGAGACAAGGCGTCAGCGACCACATTTGCTTCTCCGGCGATATGCCTCGCCCTTAAGACAACATTATTATTCAGACAACCCAATGTTATTGCCCTCATTAATTCCAAGACCAGCGGGCACGATGCGCTTCCATTATTTATTGCATGCACTACTGCCATGTTGTCTGACCAAACATTTAGCTCTTTGCTATTTAGCTCTGCCTCCCATGCACACAGCGCTACCCAGATAGGAAACAGCTCCAGTAATGTGACATTACTCGTCCATGCCGCCTCCTGCCATGCCTTTGGCCACTTTTCTGCGCACTATTCTGTACCCAATATTGGCCAAAACCAAATCCCCCGGCTGCATCTGTAAACAACACCCTCTTGTTCTCCTCGTTTATTGGTGAGCGCCAGATCACTGCTCCATTGAATGATTTAAGGAATTCACCCCATACCTCCAAATCTTTCTTGATTCCCCCACCAATTCTGACTCTGTGGTGCCCCTCCTTAGCCCCTCTTGTTCTCTGTTCGATCCTTCTTTGGAATATCCTGCCTTGCGGTATAACCCTACCAGCAAAGTTTAGTTTACCTGCTAGTGATTGCAATTCCTTCACCATGGCCTTGTTTCTCCCTTTAAGGCTTTTGATTGTTCCCAGTAGGTCTGCCACTTTTTCCTCCGGGATCCTACACACTCCCCTTTGTGAGTCAATTTCTATACCTAAAAATTGGATTA
The DNA here is from genome assembly GCF_040938575.1 of Ambystoma mexicanum. Classification (NCBI taxonomy): domain Eukaryota; kingdom Metazoa; phylum Chordata; class Amphibia; order Caudata; family Ambystomatidae; genus Ambystoma; species Ambystoma mexicanum. The sequence goes on from NC_090934.1 coordinate 34,186,289, forward strand.
TTTGTGTTGGGCCCATTGTTTTTTCTTCTTCCAGCGGGAAGCCCCAGTCTTCTGTCAATGCCATGAATTTATTCAAGGTAGCCCTGCACAGTTCGCAACCCTGTGGCCCCACAAATAAGAAATCGTCCAGGTAGTGGACTACTTGTGCCTCCTCCATCTCCTTTGTGAGTGTCCATTGTAAGAATGAACTCACTTTTTCAAAACATGCGCACGAGATGGCGCAACCCATTGGGAGGCATTTGTCAACAAAATACTCGCCCTCCCAATGCATGCATAGCCACCTCTGTGATTCCCTGTTGACTGGTAGCAGGCGAAATGCTGACTTTATATCGGCCTTCGCCATCCATGCCCCCTTCCCTGCTTGCCTGACCACCTGTACTGCTTCCTGGAAATCTGTATAAGACACTGACACTGCATCTTGTGGTGTGCCATCGTTCACCGATGCCCCTGGAGGGTATGATAAGTGGTGAATCAGCCTGAATTCGCCTACCTCCTTCTTTGGGACCAGCCCCAATGGTGAGCCTATGTACTCCAAAAATGGAGGGGATCTGTAGGGGCCCCCAATCCTCCCCAGTTCTACGTCTTTCTTGATTTTCTTGCCCACTAACTGTCTGTTCTCTAAGGCGGATTTCAGATTTTTTGGGGTGTTCTGGGACCCTTGCCCTTTAAATGGAATATCGAAACCCTCCTGGAAACCTCTCCTGATTGTCTCTGCAACTTCCTGGTCTGGAAACACCTGTAGCCACCTCTCCATTTTCTCAATCTTAACTGGTGTGGCCCCTTTCTCATCTCTTCGCTTAACTCCGTTTTTCCGGCACCCTGTGCGTGCCGGTTGTTGCTCTGGTGCATTTAGCGGTACTATGTTCCCCCCTACAATTTTCGCATCTGTGGCTGAATTTGCATTTCTTGCCCCAGCTACATGGTATCCCATTCTCGAAGTTTCGACATTGCGCTGCCTCTGTCCTTGTTGACCCATTGCTCCCCCTACAACCCCCTTGTGCTGTTGGTAGTATGCTGTTCTGCCAACTTCTCTGTGAGCTGTATCGCCTGCTCCGAAAGCTCTGATCCCTTGCTCTGTCATAATTGCTCTCGTATCTTCTGGTATTATATTTGTAATCGTTTCTGTAATCGTTTTGCCAATATTGCCTCCTTTGATAACCTCCCGCACTACTCTGTTCCCTGGCGTCCCATTTTTCTTTTAGCACATTGAATATGTACAGGTTGAAATTCTCCTCATCCCAACCTATGTCTAGGAAGCAATCCATTTCTTTTCTAAATTCGTGGTCATATTCCTTCCATGCACCCCCCCCAAATGCTTTGTAAACCTTTAAGACTCTCTGCTGGTATGTTACCAGTGATAAACCGTCTTCTGGGTATTTTTGTAGTATGATAGTGGACATTATTTGGAAAGCCGCCGTCCAATTATCAAAATTCCTTGGTACTGGTGCCCTTTTTAGTAAGCCCTTCTCATCCTCCTTTATGTCCTCTAATGAAACATTCTGCCCTCTCTTTTGGACATCTAGTAACGAAAAGATATCTAGAAATTCTTTTCTCCATATCTTCTCCTTCACTTTTTCATTAATGTACCATGCCTGTGCCTTCATAGAACATCCTTGGGCGTCTTTTCCGACCGTGAGCCTGCCATATTTTGTCATAACTGTGGCTGGTTCTTGTACTGTTACATTTGTAGGCCCGGCCGGCGTCACCGGTAGGCTGGTGGTCGTCCCCTGGGGAATAGACCCTGGCGGAACCCCTTGCACCCTCCCTTGTGGAATGAGGACCCCATTGTCTGCTGGACTTGGCCCACCTGCCCCCTGACCGTCACCTGCCCCTTCTATCCTTGCCTTTCTCTGTTTATCTTTACATATTACCCCCTTCCATTTCACCCATGCCTGCAAGTGCTCCCTTTCTTCGTCCTCGCTACTATCCTCCTCAGATGTCACTACCAAATGTTCAGCCCTGTGCCTGTTGTGCCTCTTCTCTTTCTCTTCCTGGGTTCTGGGCGACTTACCCTGAACCGTGATGCATTTTTTAAAACATTTTAACAATTTTGTCCTCAATGTTATTATTAATTTTTTCTTTAGCTTTTTTGTTGGCTTTCTTTTGCCTCTTCCTGGGCTCCTCCGGCTGCTCCTGTGGCCCTCCTGCCACCTCTCTTGCCCTCTTCTGGCCCTGTGGTAATGCTATTTCCTCCTCACCGCTGCTGGAATCCTCTAGCAGCAAAGGCGACACAGCCCTTGCCTTTTCCTCCTTCTGCATCAGCTCCAGCACCCACTGTGCTCCATATTCTCTTTTGGCTTTTTTAGCCCATGCGCTAAATTCTTGTGCTTTTCTTGCTCATTCTTCAGCCGTTGTTCTTAGAAAATTCGTATTGTTTGCCTTGATTGAGGCTTGTGTTCCTCTGAACACGCAAAAATTATTTTCTGTGCGTTCCGGCTTGTCCTCTGTGGCTGCTCTATGTGCCTACTACTGGTCCCCCTGCCTTGTTCTTCGTGCCTCGTGGTTTGCCACGTAATAATGTTGCTTGCCCAGGAGGTTCAGGACATTGGTTTAGAACTCAGGTCCCCAGCATACCAAACCCAAGCACTTATCAGTTGAGCCACTGGTTGCTGGCAGTATTGTCAGACCAAGCACACAGTTTTTACCGCTTTCGTCCTTATTGCACACTTCGACTTGCTCCGTGTGCCTGTACCTTTAAAATTCCCAGCGCTTCCGCTCCCTCCGATTGCGTGTGCCTGAACCGGCCACGCCCCTTTGTTGTCACACCTTCCTTTCTTCACCCGGCTTTCGCGGACTTCTTCCGGCGCCTTCCCCTGCCCTGCCAGGCCTCTTCACGGCGTTGCTCCCTCACTGCCGAAGGACTCCTACAGCATGCGTGCCCGCTGCTCCAGTCTTCCTCGCTGCAGCTGCTCTTCGGCTGCGACCGCCGGCTTCCTCCACGGTGGACGTTCCTCCCCGGCCCGTCCTGTGGCTGCTTGTTGTACCTCTGGGGGGCCGGACTTCCTCCTGCCCCCCTGTTGTTTTTTCCTCACACCTTTCCCCAATATGTGTTGTGTCTCCTTTGTCAATGCCGCGGGTGGGGGCGCCTGCTTGGCTGCCCCTCCCCTTGCATTTCGCGCCGTTTGATTCCCCCACCCCGCGCCTAACCCCCCAGGCCCTCTATCGTGCCGTACTTTGTACTGCACGGGGCCTGGGGCACAGGGCATGGAGGCGCAGAGACACTGGTGGACCCAAGTCCATGGGCAGCCCCTCTTTTCTCTCAGCCAACTCATGACCACCCTACTACCAGACGATATGAAACGTGTGTTGGAATCAGTGGTCGAAGCGAGCGGGAACGGTCTGGAGCAGCGTTCTGCCACTGCGCCACTGCTTGGAATCCATAACTAGCTCAGTGTTGGTAACCCGGGCAAATGAGGGACGCACCCCCGGTGTACTATCCCTCCACCTGGCAGAAGATTCCCAGTCCAGCTGGTGTGGGGCAGGAGGACCCTGCCCTTGTTATTCCACACACACCTAGGCCCACTCCCCCTCTGCTCCCCGACTAACCTGAGACTGTGCGATCTGATCCCCCTGTTTCCTCCTCTGGTTGCTTGTAGATCCCTTGCTGACAAATTCCTCCCCCTCTCCCTCTGCTGTGGCTAGCCCTCCACTCCCTGTCTCTCTGCTCCCCTCACTGGGTCCTGCGCCCTGCGCCCCTAGGACTTCTAAAGCTCTCAGTTGCTCCCCGATGCGAGATCTGCACTCAATGGGCACCCTAATACTACCAATGAAAGCAACATTGTAACACTGCAACCGCGAACCCCACCTTTCTGGTCTTTAAGTCCCCGGGACGCTTTCTAATTATCTTGGGCTGAGATAGAAGCTCTCTCTCCTCTACTTCACAGCCCTGGGGAGCACCTCAGCCCCCCCCAATCCTCAGACCCATGTGCATCTCCCAGTCATTACTAACCAGCAACTCCTGTTTCACCAGCGCACTGCACGCCCTTAACTAGTGTCTGCTTATCCGCATTGCACACCCTTAACTTGTATCCACTTATCCTCATTGCACGCCCTTAACTAGTGTCCGCTTATCTGCACTTCACGCCCTTAACTTGTGTCCACTTATCTGCACTGCACGTCCCTTAACTAGTGTCTGCTTATCCCAACTTCACGTCCCTTAACAAGTGTCCGCTTATCCGCACTGCACGCCCTTAACTAGTGTCCGCTTATCCGCACTGCATGCCCTTAATTAGTGTCCGCTTATCTGTACTGCACGTCCCTTAACAAGTGTCCGCTTATCCGCACTGCACGCCTTTAACTTGTGTCCGCTTATCCGCACTGCATGCCCTTAACTTGTGTCCGCTTATCCGCACTGCATGCCCTTAACTAGAGTCCACTTATCCACACTGCATGTCCCTTAACAAGTGTCCGCTTATCTGCACTGCACACCCTTAACTATTGTCCGCTTATCTGCACAGTACGTTTCTTAACAAGTGTCCCCTTACCTGCACTGCACGTCCCTCAACTAGTGTCCGCCTTTAACTTGTGTCTGCTTATCTGCACTGCACGCCCTTAACTAGTGTCCACTTAACCACATTGCACGTCCCTTAACACGTGTCTGCTTATCCGCACTGAATGTCCCTTAACACGTGTCCACTTATCTGCACTGCACCTCCCTTGACAAGTGCCCACTTATCTACACTGCACATCCCTTGACAAGTGTCCACTTATCTACACTGCACATCCCTTGACAAGTGCCCACTTATCCGCGCTGCATGTCCCTTAACAAGTGTCCACTTATCTACACTGCACATCCCTTGACAAGTGCCCACTTATCCGCACTGCATGTCCTTTAACAAGTGTCCACTTATCTGCACTGCACATCCCTTGACGAGTGTCCACTTATCTACACTGCACATCCCTTGACAAGTGCCCGCTTATCCGCACTGCATGTCCCTTAACAAGTGTCCACTTATCTACACTGCACATCCCTTGACAAGTGCCCACTTGTCCACACTGCATGTCCTTTAACAAGTGTCCACTTATCTGCACTGCACATCCCTTGACAAGTGTCCACTTATCTGCACTGAATGTCCCTTAACAAGTGTCCGCTTATCTGCACTGCACGTCCCTTAACTAGGATCTGCTTATCTGCATTGCACGTCCCTTGACAAGTGTCCACTTATCCACACTGCACGCCCTTTGACAAGTGTCCACTTATCCGCACTGCATGTCCCTTTACACGTGTCCGCTTATCCACACTGCTCATCCCTTAACCAGTGTCCGCTTATCTGCACTGCACGTCCCTTAACTAGTGTCTGCTGACCCGCATTGCCGTCCCGTAGCAAGTGTCCGCTTATCCACACTGGACGTCCCTTAATTAGTGTATGCTTATCTGCACTGCACATCCCTACATCCCTTAACTAGTGTCTGCTTATCCTGACGGCACATCCCTTAAGTAGTGTCTGTTTAGCCGCACAGCCCGTCTCTTAGCAAGTGTCCGCTTATTCACACTGCATGTCCCTTAACCAGTGTCCACTTATCCGCACTGCAGGTCTCTTAACTAGTGTCCACTTATCCGCACTGCAGGTCTCTTAACTAGTGTCCACTTATCCGCACTGCACATCCCTCAACAAGTGTCTCCTTATCTGCACTGCACGTCCCTTAACTAGTGTCCACTTATAGGCACTGTACGTCCCTTAACAAGTGTCTGCTTATCTACACTGCACATCCCTTAACTAGTGTCTGCTTATCTACACTGCATGTCCCTTAACTAGTGTCCGCTTATCTGCACTGCATGTCCCTTAACTAGTGTCCGCTTATCCACACTGCCCGTCCCTTAGCAAGTGGATTTTTATCCACACTGCATGTCCCTTAACTAGTGTCCGCTTATCTGCACTGCATGTCCCTTAACTAGTGTCCGCTTATCCACACTGCCCGTCCCTTAGCAAGTGGATTTTTATCCACACTGCATGTCCCTTAACTAGTGTCTGCTTATCCACACTGCACGTCCCTTAACAAGTGTCCACTTATCTTCACTGCATGTCCCTTAACAATTGTCTGCTTATCCACACTGCAGGTTGCTTAACTAGTGTCCATTTATCCACACTGCACATTCCTTAACACGTGTCTGCTTATCCACACTGCATGTCCCTTAACAAGTGTCCACTTATATGCACTGCACGTCTCTTAACTAGTGTCCACTTATATGCACTGCACATCCTTTAACAAGCATCTGCTTATCTGCACTGCACGTCCCTTAACATGTGTCCACTTATATGCACTGCACATCCCTTAACAAGCGTCTGCTTATCTGCACTGCACGGCCCTTAACAAGTGTCCACTTATATGCACTGCACATCCCTTAACAAGCGTCTGCTTATCTGCACTGCATGTCCCTTAACTAGCGTCCGCTTATCCACACTGCATATCCCTTAAGTAGTGTCTGCTTATCCGCACTGCACGTCCCTTAACAAGTGTCTGCTTATCTGCACTGCATATCCCTTAACTAGTGTCCGCTTATCCACAATGCACATCCCTAGACAAGTATCCACTTACCCACACTGTATATCCCTTAACAAGTGTCCATTTATCCACACTGCACATTCCTTAACAAGTGTCCACTTATCTGCACTGCATGTCCCTGAACTAGTATCGGCTTATCCGCACTGCAGGTCTCTTGGCTAGTGTCCACTTATATGCACTGCACGTCCCTTAACTAGTGTCCGCTTATCCACACTGCATATCCCTTAACTAGTGTCTGCTTATCCGCACTGCATGTCCCTTAACAAGTGTCTACTTATCTGCACTGCATATCCCTTAACTAGTGTCCTCTTATCCACACTGCACGTCCCTTGACAAGTGTCCACTTACCCAGACTGTATGTCCCTTAACAAGTGTTCGTTTATCCACATTGCACATTCCTAAACAAGTGTCCACTTATCTGCACTGCATGTCCCTTAACTAGTATCGGCTTATCCACACTGCAGGTCTCTTAACTAGTATCCACTTATATGCATTGCACGGCCCTTAACTAGTGTCCGCTTATCCACAATGCACATCCCTTGACTAGTGTCTGCTTGTCCGCACTGCACATCCCTTAACAAGTGTCTACTTATCTGCACTGCATATCCCTTAACTAGTGTCCTCTTATCCACACTGCACGTCCCTTGACAAGTGTCCACTTACCCACACTGTATGTCCCTTAACAAGTGTTTGTTTATCCACAATGCACATCCCTTGACTAGTGTCTGCTTGTCCGCACTGCACATCCCTTAACAAGTGTCTACTTATCTGCACTGCATATCCCTTAACTAGTGTCCTCTTATCCACACTGCACGTCCCTTGACAAGTGTCCACTTACCCACACTGTATGTCCCTTAACAAGTGTTCGTTTATCCACACTGCACATTCCTAAACAAGTGTCCACTTATCTGCACTGCATGTCCCTTAACTAGTATCGGCTTATCCGCACTGCAGGTCTCTAAACTAGTATCCACTTATATGCATTGCACGGCCCTTAACTAGTGTCCGCTTATCCACAATGCACATCCCTTGACTAGTGTCTGCTTGTCCGCACTGCACATCTCTTAACAAGTGTCTTCTTATCTGCACTGCATATCCCTTAACTAGTGTCCGCTTATCCACAATGCACATCCCTTGACTAGTGTCTGCTTGTCCGCACTGCACATCCCTTAACAAGTGTCTACTTATCTGCACTGCATATCCCTTAACTAGTGTCCGCTTATCCACAATGCACATCCCTTGACTAGTGTCTGCTTGTCCGCACTGCACATCCCTTAACAAGTGTGCGCTTATCTGTGCTGCACGTCCCTTTACTAGTATCGGCTTATCCGCACTGCAGGTCTCTTAACTAGTGTCCACTTATATGCATTGCACACTGCAAGCAATACTGAGCTGATGGCAACCTTCATGAGGAGCACAGTGAAACCCGTAATGTGCTCCCTCAGGCACACTGCAAGCAATACTGCGCTGATGACAAGTTTCATAAGGAACACACTGAAAGCCTGGAATGTTCTCCCTCAGGGCACACTTCAAGAGTGTCCAGTCAAACGATCGAAAAAAAGGATCGAATTACCTTTTGCTCGAATGCAAAAGGATCAAAAAAAAGGGCCCATTTTTTAAATTTATTTATTGATATATTTTTTTAGTTTGGGTTGGTAAAAAAATGTTTTTAATAAAGAAAACAAGGGGTTGGGGGGGACCCCCATAAAAAAAAAAATATTCCACCATTTTTTTCAATCCTTTCACTGTCAAACAAAAGGCATTCGATCCTTTTGTTTTCGATACTATCACTGGTAACCCACTTCAAGCAATACTGAGCTGATGACAAGCTTCATAAGGAACACACGGAAAGCCCATATGTGCTCCCCCAGGGCACACTATAAGCAATACTGAGCGCTGATGGCAAGCTTAATAAGGATCACACTGAAAGCCCTTACCGTGCTCACTCAGGGCACACTGCAAGCAATTCTGAGCTGATGCCAAGCTCCCTAACTCACGAAACCTTCCCCTCGACCCTCAAGACTGGACTAATCCTCCCGCTTCTCAAGAAACTAACACTGAACCCCGACTACCTCAGCAACTACTGCTCCATCATCCATCGTCCCTTCCTAGGTACGATCCTTGAGAAAGCAGTAGTCATGCAACGCGTCCAACACATCGAAGCCAAGAACCTCCTTTAGTCCCACCAAACTGGCTTCAGACCCAGATTCAGCACAGAAGCAACTACCATCAAGGTGCTCGACGTTGCCCTTAAAATCGTTGATAATGGCCATCCTCGCCTCCTGGTTCTCCTTGTCCACTCAGCAGCATTCAACACAATAGACCACCAGACACTCACTGACAATCTACATCACTGCATGGGGATCAGCGAAATCGTCCTTAGCTGAACCAAATCCTAGCTTGCAAAGCACCAACAGTTCATACAAATGGATTCTTCCAGATCACCAACTCTACCCATCACCTGTGATGTTCCGCAAGGAACTATCCTGTCCCCCGTGGTCCTCAAACTTTACATGGAACCGCTAAGAACCCTCCTCACTTCACACAACATCCACATCCACCAACAGGCAGATGCAAGCAGATCTACATCAGGATATCCTCCATCGAAGACATCCACAGGCTCAAGGCCTGCCTCACATTGATCCAGTCCTGGGTGTCCAGTCTTTACCTGAAGCTCAATCCCTCCAGATTCTTACTGCTGACCAACAAAGCCGAACAAACCGGACACCCATACCTGGCTCTATGGTATGAACCACAAGGGCATCAAACCCCGCTGGCCAGCTGTGCCAAGTCCCTTGGGTTCAACTTCGACAGACGCCTATGTTCAAACAGCACATAGCAAGGAAGACACAAACGGCCTGGTACCAACTTTCTCCCCTGCAAAGAATCAAGCCCTTCATCCAGAAAACCACTTCAGCTCCGCTGTCCAAGCCTTGGTCCTCTACCACCTGGATGGTGGCCATGCCCTTTTGGAAGGCCTTCCTGTAGCCCCCATGGGAAGTGTCCTACATGCCGCAGTAAGACTCATCAAAGAACTCTGCAAATTCAACCACATTGCCCCTACCCTCACTTAACTGCACTGGCTCCCGCTGAAAGCCCGTATCATCTTCAAATCTTCCTGCATCATCTACAAGGCTGTCATCTTGAAGTGCCCAAGCTACATCACTGAGACACTCAGCATCTCTGGAGGCCTGCAATCCACCAGAAGTAAGGACATGTGTGCAGAGTTGAATTCTGCCTGTGCAGGGAGAAAAGAACCAGAAGACAGGCCTTCTCTGTCTACGCCCCAAGGCTCTGGAACCTCCTCCCCATCAACATCAGACTCGCCCCCTTGCTTCTACAGGTCAGGAAGGAGCTCAAGACCCTCCTCTTCTAGGAATGGCTTCTCCCTAACACCTATGTCTTCCACTCCCCACCCTGTCTGAGACTGGGTGGTCTGATCCCCACTGTTTCCGGCCCTAGTGGCTTCTAGATCCCTGCTGACACATTGCCCACTGCCCCTCCGCTGTTGTTAGCTCATCACCCCCTTGTTTCTCTGCGTCCCTCCCTGTGTTCTTCCCCCTATGATTGTAAAGCGCTTTGTTGCTTCCTGAAGCTAGCGCCACACTCAATAAATACCCTGATAATAATAATAACAGGCTGCCTGTACGGTGGGTGACTATCACCCGGCTCTCCTAGTATATTCTGAATACTGGCACTCCTGCCAACAGCCTTGTTTGGTGCCAGCGGCTCACATCACGCCAGTGTTCTGCTCTGGCCGCCCCTCGACATTGCTCCGGTAGCTTCGCTTTTGGCAGTGTCCAGTGAAAATGTTGCCAGCAGTCATGTAGTCAGCGAAAAAGCTGTGTTAAAAATATTCCTGCAGTGAAAAAGTCACCTAGGAAAAAGTAGTAAAAAAGTGCAGCTTAAAAGTAGCCAAAAATGTAGTGCTGCTAGCCGTGGCCAAAGTGTACGAAAAAAAAGTAGTGGAACTACATCCCCCGCTCCCCACAAAGCTCACCCTCAAGCCCCCTCCCACGCAATACAAACCCCTGAACACATGCGCCTGCTGTTTAAGGGAACGTTCACCGCAGTGCACTGAAGTGCAACATTCAACTGCTACCTACACTTTTATTTTAAAACAAAACCATTCTGGAATGGTTTCTTTTTAAAATAAAAATATAGGAACAGTCAAACTTAATTAAAAAAGTAGAGGAGCACCGCTCTCAACCGCCCCCGCTCACTTCGACCTCTGTTGCAGAGGACTGGTGATGTTAGCATGTGAGGGGGGCTAGGCTAAACCTAGCGGTCTTGCTAAAGTAAGCATTAGGGTAAGTGTTAGAGTTGCAGTTAGGGTAAGGTTAGGATTACAGCAAGGGTTTGGGTTAGGGCAAGGGTTATGTCAATTGTGGTGAGCAGGGGATGGGGTTGGAGTTAGGCTCGCTGTTGAATTTCCAATGATTTTGTATTGAGTAACATGCTAATGAAATGCTTTGCTTGCTGAAGGGATCGCGTTCTGTACCCTACTACTGTCAGGGTAGTAGTAATCAGAATCAGGGCGAGGTTTAGGAGCTGAGTAAGGTTTTATTAAAGGTTTGGGTCATTGTTAGGGGTGCAGACTTGTGCTTTTGTGTTTTAAAAAAGAACTGTTTTGCGACCTTATTACTGGCAACATTTTCACACTTTGGATTGTTTGCATGGAGTGACTATATTTTTGAAAACGGCTTTTTCTGGCTACGTCTCCACATGACTACATTTTCCTGCGGACGATTTCACATAGAAGCCTTCTGGCAGGGTTCGCACCTGAATCTTCCCGCTATTCAGGTGCCCTGGGGGCAACAACCTGGAGGACTGTGTGTCTCAACTTTTATTTTAAAACTAAACCATTCCGGAACGGTTTCTTTTTTGAAATAAAACTATACGAACAGTAACACTTTTTATAAAAAGTAGAGGAGCACCGCTCCCAACCGCACCCGTCCACTTTCACCACTGAGAAACCCCCCAAAACAACTGAAACCTGATGAACCGAAACCGGACCCCCCAACGAAATAAAGCATTCTATCACAAACCACCCCAGAATACTATGAACTCGACGGATCAACATAACCTTGAACAAAAGGACTCGGATGACTCCCAGTAACCCTACGAAAAACTCTCAAACACTCTACATACTCACCCTCAAACACTGGACAAATCTCACACACACCTCCGCCGCAGAGAAAAGACAGAAACACCAAAACTACCGACATCCCACAACAAACAACGGGAAACAAAACCTATCACACACAAACCACCCCATACACACGCAAGCACCAAACACCACATAACGCCTGCCAACTGAAAACAAACCAGCACACAGTGACCAGCTACTAACAGTGCATCTCACTAAGCGCTCCGAAACCTCCTTCCTTTTCAGATCGGCCAGAGCGCCCGGAGACCATGAAAATGGCAGCGGTGCAGGGCTATAAACCCCATTAACATAACAGGAGAACATTTGGAAATAAAACAGGTTACCACACAAAAGGGGCCCAGTGTGCAGAGGTCTACCAGGAAATCTCTAGAGTTCCCTGTAGGCCCGATCACCCCCTGGCCAGTGTGCAGAGGCCTACCAGGAAATCTCCAGAGATCCCTGTAGGCCCGTCCACCCCCTGGCCAGTGTGCAGAGGCCTACCAGGAAATCTCCAGAGATCCCTGTAGGCCCGTCCACCCGCTGGCCAGTGTGCAGAGGCTTAGAGGGAAATCTCTAGAGTTCCTTGTAGGCCCGTCCACCCCCTGGCCAGTGTGCAGAGGCCTACCAGGAAATCTCTAGAGTTCCCTGTAGGCCCGTCCACCCCCTGGCCAGTGTGCAGAGGCTTAGAGGGAAATCTCTAGAGTTCCTTGTAGGCCTGTCCACCCCCTGGCCAGTGTGCAGAGGCCTACCGGGAAATCTCTAGAGTTCCCTGTAGGCCAGTTCACCCCCTGGCCAGTGTGCAGAGGCCTACAGGAAATCTCTAGTGTTCCCTGTATGCCCGTCCACCCCCTGGCCAGTGTGCAGAGGCCTAGCGGGAAATCTCCAGAGATCCCTGTAAACCAGTCCACCCCCTGGCCAGTGGGCAGAGACCTAACAGAAAATCTCGAGCGATCCCTCTAGGCCAGTCCACCCCTTGGCCGCCCGTCCTCCCGCTGGCTAGTGTGCCCCGCAGAGGTTTACCAGGAAATCTCCAGAGATCCCTGTAGGCCAGTCCACCCCCTGCCCAGTTTCCAGAGGCCTACTGGCAAATCTCCTGAGTTCCCTGCAGGCCAGACACCCCCTGTCCAGTGTGCAGAGTGGCCTACCAGGAAATCTCCAGAGTTCCCTATAGGCCGGTCCATCCCTGACCGGGCCTACCAGGAAATCTCCAGAGTTCCCTATAGGCCGGTCCACTCCCTGACCGGGCCTACCAGGAAATCTCCAGAGTTCCCTATAGGCCGGTCCACTCCCTGACCAGGCCTATCAGGAAATCTCCAGAGTTCCCTATAGGCCCTGACCAGGCCTACCAGGAGATCTCCAGAGTTTCCTATAGGCCGGTCCACTACCTGACCAGGAAATCTCCAGAGTTCCCTATAGGCCAGCCCACCTCTTCCCCTTGCCACGGCCATACCACCCTAGTCAAACGGAAAGGCCTTTCTCAAACATTAGGAATTCAGCAAGGCAGGAAAGTGCTGGGAATCACAGCGCCTGTACAGAACATAATCCCATGAAACCAAATCCCATAACAACCGAGTAGGGAATGGTGACGCTGCCGCAGGGGGTGATTGCGCCTGGACGTGGGACCCCTGCCCAAGGCCTCCACCAATTAGAAGCACGCTAAACAAATGATGCAGTCACACTGACTGCGCGTGCTCACCAGCAGTAGTTTATGTGAATGAAAGTCAGTAGACTTGGTATCAGCCGGCACGTGTTTCGAGCGCAGCTCTTCTTCTAGGCTGCTATTTATCCAACGATGTTCTACGTCATACAATAGTAACCATGTGTGCGAGCCCAACCGCGGTTACCATAATGCAAGCTACAATTAACATATGACAAACAAAAATCCAGTTTGTAACAGGAGTGCATTATCAAACCCAATGGTAAACATATTGCAACCAAAATACATCCCACAATACTGTATATATAATGCCATATACAATGTAATAATATTAGGCGCCTCCATGAAAGCAAAACAAAGGATACGTCCCGCAGCAACAGCGCAGCGCCCCCGCCAAGGAAGAAAGAGAGGCACAAGAAGGTCCAAATACCTGGGTAAAAAGAGGCGTGTTTTCTATATTGTCTCACATCACAACACTCTATTTAGACCCCTGCTGGCCTTATACCCACTAACCAAAACTATATTAAAATGAAGAAATGTGGACCTTGTCATTCCTGCCACGCTGACTTATAAATTATAATTCAAAAGAGTATCTCAGTAACCTGAGCTGCTTAGCACTCAATATAATGTTCTCAATCCCAAATGATGGGGTCATTGGCGAGTTCTACAGCTCATGCAGAGAGAGGCCAAGCCAGAAACGTCATGTAATGCCTCTTACCTCACGTATGCAAAGGCAGCGTGTCCTCGCGAGGGCGGAAAGCCCCGTATGCTGAAATGGCAATGTGCAAAAGGAGAACCCCAGGGTGGCACGGGTCGGGGAAAGGGGCATGGCGTTAGTGCCTGCACTACGGCGCCACCCATCTGTTAGCCTCAGAAGAGCCGCCCGTCCAGGCGGGTGTCTTGCAGTGATAACCTTCCATCAAAAAATAATTCATATGGCTAGTCTACTATTGCCCCTTGCGAAATGCAAGCGAGGTGGTACGAACAGAACGCCTGCGACACAGGGCCAGTGTGCCCTCAGACCCCGGCAGGCTGCTCACACCGCAGCGTGCCAGTACGGACACTAGAAACTGCCTTCAGGCCAGTCCTTCCCTGAGAGCGGGTGAAGGGTGGGCAGTACTGGGATTGCAATGTAATGAGCCCAGCTTCCTTTATATAGCAAGGATGTACTGGCATTGAGGAGTGGTTTTGTCGCGTGTAGTTTGGGAGTGGCGTGTGCCAGTCGGGGGTCCAGGGGTGCTAGTGTTTCGCACTGGCCTTGAGTAAGACCCTAGACTGGGCACAGCCTCCGGTGCCAGCCACCTCGACTTTTCCTGTCGTCCCGTCAGCCATGGTTGCCCAGGGGCCTTTTGAGTCGCCATTAACCTCTGTCCCAAATGAATGGGATGTCTCTTAAAATCCCGGACATGCCAGGCTTGCTGACAAGCCCTAGCGTTTCCCGGAACCCCCCTCCCGTCCCAGTTGGTACTTTCGGTTTCGCACTGAGAACCTGGCTGCGATCCTTCGGGCATTTCCATCTGCGGCAGCGCGGGGGTTTCCAGAGGGAACTTTGGGGGCCTTGGCCTGAGTCCGGGGATTCCCCAGGAATGACGCTGGAGGCCGCCCCTCTGAGGGCTAGGGTGGCGCAATAGCTTCACCCTGACCCGGGGAGGGAGGGCAGCCTGGCATCGCGGAACCCAGGCCTGTGACGCACTAAGCACCCTCGAATGGAGGCGATTAGACTGGCGGCCATCGGGCACAGAGACAGCCAGGCCAAGCTTGAGGCCCGCGGCTGAGCCAGCAGTGACCAAGGAGAGAGGCTCCATGGCCGGGGCCAGGCAGGCATGGGTGGGCTGGGCACCAAAAGGGGGTCTGGAAATGATGTTCAAAGTGGCCCCATATTACACATTCTGCAAGCCCAGCCCTTCTCCCACACACAAAAGAGGCCGGGCCACCGGGAAATCTCCAGAGTGCCCTATAGGCCAGTCCACCCCTGGCCAGGGTGCAGAGGCATACCAGCAAATCTCCAGAGTTCCCTATAGGCCAGTCCACCCCTGGCCAGGGTGCAGAGCCCTACCAGCAAATCTCCAGAGTTACCTATATGCCAGTCCACCCCTGGCCAGTGTGTAGAGACCTCCCAGGGAACTCTCCAGAGTTCCCTATAGGCCAGTCCACCCCTGGCCAGTGTGTAGAGACCTCCCAGGAAATCTGCAGAGTTCCCTATAGGCCAGTCCACCAGTGCCTGAGGGCAGTGGGCATGTGTACTGTGAAATTGTAGCATGGGCAGACACGCTACATCCTTGGGTGGGGTAGGGCGGGCTGAAGACCTCAAAAACGTTTTGAAATGGATGGTAAACGAGCCCTAGGCTATACTGTCATAAGCACCAAAAAGCCCCCTCCCTCAACTTTCCTCCCGCTAAATCCAACAATCTGGGGGTCATTTGGCTAGGGCCGTTGAATTGCATGCAGACGAGGTCTTACGCTAACACTTTCATGGTAGCCGTCCTCTCTTTGCAATCTCTGTGAATGGGTGCTGTTAGGCAAGATTGTGTGCAGTAACCCTGTGGGAGACTACGTCAGCCTTGTCCTCTTGGTATTACGTAGCCCACCTATTGGTATAGGTCTTTACTGCACAAGTTGGTAGAGTGACTCTGCAGCCAGGCTTTCCTCAAGAGGGGTAAATGTGAGCTGTAGAGCTGTAGCATCGAAAATCCACACATACAAGTATCCAAATAACACTTACACTCAAGGTTTTCTAGCTAAATAATTATTTATTTATTTGACGGTCAGTTCTTATATTCCTTCTTTAAAAAGGACAATGTGCAACAATAAAAATATACTTCACATGGGGGCGTGGCTAACTGCCATGTGCGGAAGACGCATCTTTGGCAGGCTCCGTATGATGTGTCCACAATTAGCTGCAAAATACGCGTTACAGATGTATAAGGCGCCTGAGGGTTGCCACAACCGTTGCTGAGCAAATCCAGAGGATCCATCCCGAGTTTCGAGACCAGGGGCGCCACAACGTGACGAGGACACTGTGGAACGCAACGCAGCGGAGCCGAGCAGAAAATGGCGTCCACCATAAGCGCATCCGCACAGCACTGCGACCGCCGGCGCTGAGCTGCAGTCTGAACCCCGGCAATCCCCACTGATCGAGGAGCGGACCGGAGGCCCCCCGGGCATAGTCAGAGGCTGGGAAAGGCGAGCGCACCGCTGTGACTGGAGAGCAGGAGTGGGCACCCCGGGGATCGCTGACTGGCTTCCGAGGCCCCAAAGCTCTATATGAGGAGCGTCCCCCGAGAGAGCCTGGAGAGCGGGACGTGAGGCAGTGGTGTCGAGCCCCGACCGCCACGCACAGAGCCTGTTGCGACGCAGGGTCACCCGGAGTCAGCAGCGCCGCCGCGGAAGGCGGGGTGCCGCCCCTGGAGCAGTGACTCCGACGGCACCGGTGAGGGGAGCCCTGCACAGCGAAGAGGGATTCCAGAGACCGCAGACAGAGCTGCCCGCCAGCAGAAGCCACAAGAGGTGAGAGGGGAAGACCCAGTTAGCCACCTGTACTTTTTTGCGTTCTGAGAGCTGGGCGTCCTCCCTCTCCCCTGACCTGGCTCTCGCGGGGAGAGTGAACGCCCCGGCGCCGGTGGCGCGAAGCTGCAGCAGGCCACAATGGGAGAATGCAGTGACTAGATTGGACCCCTGTTTGGGGTGTAGCGAATTGGAGAGGGAGCAAGTGCAGGGCGTATTGACATTAGAACCTGAATTGCCTGCCCAAGGCATCGGGCACGCTGAGTGGCCAGCTGAACTGGACTCTGCTTCAGTGGCCAAAGAGCTGACCCCAACTGAGGACGTGGTCCACCATGCACACGCCTCCACAGCCATTAGCCCGGCTTTCCAATCAGAATAAAGAAAGAGGAGGACAATAACAAACGCGCACAGGAAGGGTAACAGCGATCCCACAACAGACTCATGCCATCATCCAACCCGCCCTATAGCGGGCATATATGATGAGGCGCCTGTGAAATAGAAACTCACTGCACGGTGCCACCACTGCACTAGCAACAACAGCGTGCACAAGTGATCACGCTACCCCACAACAGGGCAGCATTCACAGCAAACACAAGCCACCACCAAAAAACAACTGGAACCCTGGCACCAGTGTAATGTCCTCGAAGGGGGCGAGAGCCAAGCAGCGACAAACCACCATGGAGACCTATGCAGCTGGAGGGTCCACAGGACCTGAAACTGCAAACAAAAGTGCCACAGCAGTGCTGCCTGACCCCTCTGGAGTGGCAGCAGAACCAAGCAACTCCCAGATTTTAGAAGCTATTAAGACGCTTCAAACGACGATGGAGAACAAAATTGACGCAGTGGCCATAGTCTTGGGCCTATTGCAACAGGACGTACGTTCCATAGCCGACAGGACTGAAGTACTTGAAACCCAGGTCTGAGAAAATTCAGAGGCTAAGACACAGCTTCTGAAAGACGTCGACAAGCTACAACAAAGAGTGAAGCACCTGGAGGACAGGGCTGAGGAGGCCGAAGGGCGGGCACGCTGGAATAACATCAGACTCCTGGGCCTGCCGGAGGATATCGAGGGATCAGACTCCACGAATTATGTGGAGAACCTCCTGATAAAGGAGATAGGGGCAGAGAAACTCTCACAAGGCTTTACCATTGAAAGAGCCCATCGATCTCTCACCAACAGACCGCCCTCTGGGGCACCGCCTAGACCTGTGATAGCAAAAGTGATCAATTATAAGGACAGAGAGACAATCTTAGCTTTTTCCAGATCGGGTGGCCAAATTCAAAGAGATTCTGCGAAGATAGCTATTTATCCTGGTTACACCTTTCAGGTCCAAATGAAAAGAGCACAATTCATCTACTCCAGGGCCAGATTGAAAAAAGCAGGACTGCGCTACATGCTCCTATACCCGGCAAGATTGAAGATGCTATATAACAACAAGACGCTCCTGTTCGACACTCTAGCCGAAGCTTGAGAATGGATGGACGGGGAACAGATCCAAGACATTGAAGAGAGGGGGTGCAAACCGCATTGAACTGCACCTAGAGAGGCCGCACACAAAGCCAGCAACCAACAAACGCACAGGAACAAATTGCTACCACACCTAGGCGCAGCAGGAATGATTTCCTACAGGAGCTGTACCGAAGATGGACCGCTTACCCTTCCATCCCCAGAAGTTATTTGGGTATATTAAACCCACCCGTAGGGCGCCAGGAGACCAGTGTATGGTCAAATGGAGCGGAAACGGGGTATTCATAGTGGGGGAAACCTCGCTGGACAGTTTTTTAGTTCGGGGAGTTTGAAGTTACAGGGGGGAGGGAACATGGGAGTTGGTATTAAAGTTGGGGAACTGAACGGGGAAACAACAAAACAACTAGAGCTGTACTAATTGCCAAACCAGAGGAGCAGCCGCTGGAGACGCCACCCTCAAACATCCAGCCATCCAACACTTATGGCTGACAAAATCAAAGTCATGACATGGAATGTCACGGGCATGAACGGCTTCGTCAAGCAACGGCGAATCCACACATATTTAAAACGGAGCAAGGTCGGAATCGCTCTGCTGCAAGAGACTCACTTAAACACACATAAACTAGAAGCAATAGCCAAAACTTGGCGGGGGACACTAATAGGATCCTCTTACTCCACCTACGCTAGAGGGGTCCTAGTCTGGATTGACCCGACCATCCCCTTCAAACTAATAGACACAAAAACTGACGACGAGGGCAGGATGGCTTTGGTACACGGCACTATAGAAGGAAAGGGCGTCTGCTTAATCAGCACTTATGCTCCCAATCACGTTGCTACAGTCTTCTTCCATTGACTATACACACGGCTCAGCCCCTACAGAGATAGTACCATGATATGGGGAGGGGACCATAATTGCACCCTTGACCCCCGCAAAGACAGATAAGACAACAAACACACTCGCCCATCCCCGCCTGCCAAAATATTAGCTGCATTGACACAACAGCTCAAACTCCAAGATTTATGGAGAGCGCAGCACCCAGAAAAACGAGAGTACTCTTTTTATTCCCTGCCGCATGTAGTTTACACCAGATTAGATTACATATTTATAAGTGAAGAGCAACAAGCTATGTTTGAGGACGCACAGTACATGCCCAGAGTGTTATCTGACCACTCCCCGCTGGTGGTCACCTGGATGGTGTTCCCACCTAGACCCCCGATACCTACATGGAGGCTCAGAAGTGAAGCTCTGCTAGACACAGCCTTCCGCGAACAAATAAGAGGAAGCACATTGGACTTCTGGCAGGTGAACGTAAATAGTGTAAGACATATCGGTACGGTATGGGAAACATACAAAGTAGTCATGAGAGGGGAAATGATTGTGGCTGCCGGGAGAGCTAGAAACGAGAGCCGACTCAACTCCTGAACATTTGCAAAAGGAGGTCGAGCTTAGACAAGCCTGCCTAACATATTGGGGGAAAACTGGGGAAACTAAGCCATGCGAACTATATTGAGCGAAGTCACGCTCTTGGGGACAAAACAGGGAAGCTACTAGCCTGGCTCTACAAGAGGGAAGCCCCCAGGACACCCATCTGCCACGTCCGTAAACCGGAAGTCTCAACAGCACACACGCAGATAGAAATACATTCGGTATTCTCTGAGTTTTATCAGGATCTCTATGACAGCACCACGTCGCCCATAAACACTGAAATAGAAGACGTCCTAGACATCATTAAGCTGCCCAAAATAGACACACAGATGGCAGAGACCCTAGACGAACCCATCACCCTGGAGGAGGTGTTGGTCACCATCAGATCTCTACCGTCCGGGAAAACCCTGGGTACGGACGGTCTCCCGGGGGAGTTTTACAAGACATATGAGGAGGTCCTAGCACCACTATTAGCCCAGGTGTTTAACGAGGCATACGAGATAGGTACCCTTCCAGAAACCATGAGGGAAGCTGTAATCATCCCTCTATTAAAACCTGGAAAGGACGTCAAGGAGTGTGGCTCGTACAGGCCCCTCTCCATATTAAACGCAGATAACAAGATCCTAACGGCCCTGCTAGCGAGGAGACTGCGCAAAGTAGTCCCCCTATTGATCCACCAAGATCAGATGGGCTATGTGCTAGGGCGCACTATCACAGAGAACCTGCGCAGGTTGCACCACGTCATATATAGCACTGAAAACAGGCCCCAGAAATATGCAGTGGCGTCCCTAGATGCCACTAAGGCCTTCGATTCAGTCCGGTGGAAATGGCTGTACGCCACCATGACGAAAATGGGAATAGGGCCAGCCTTCTTAAAATGGACTCAACTCATATACACTAACCCCACAGCCAGAGTGCGCATGAACAAAACATACTCCGACAAATGGTCTCTTGACAGGGGCACGCGACAGGGATGTCCACTCTCCCCCATGTTATACATCATGGCTATTGAACCCGTAGCTGCTTACCTACGACAGGAATATGGGGACGGGGCATAGTGATCGACGGGGTGACCCACCTCATCTTAATGTACGCTGATGACACACTCCTATACCTACATAACCCGGAACACCTACTGCCATACATTCTAGAGACCCTTGACGGGTTTTACAGATATACTGGGATCCAGATTAACAAGGAAAAGTCTTGCCTCTCCCCTCTGGCTGCACTAAGTGGAGACGAGGCCGGATGCCTCCCTGTCATGGCCCTCCAATGGAAGACCACCTTCTTTAAATACTTGGGAATTACCATTCACCGCAACCCCAAAATTGAACATCCCCTAAACACGGTAAGAGCCAAGAACATCCTAGAGAAATCGATGGATTTTTGAGCCAAACTACCGCTCTCAATGGCAGGGAAGGGAGGGCTAGACTTCTTAAAATGGTGTCGCTACCCTGGCTTCTACACTGCTTTACCAATGTCCCATTCAACATCCCCCCTCAGTTCTTCAGGGATGCAAATAAGCTTTGCAGATGGTTCCTTTGGCAGGGAGGAAGAAACAGAGTAGCGCTAGAGGTATTATAGAGACCCTATGAAAAGGGAGGCATGAAAATCCCCAACTTTGAACTATACTACCTGGCGAGTCAACTGAAACATGTAGTGAAATGGATGGCGGATGAGACCACGACAGACACTCGACTCTTATAACCGGCCATTCCCCAGATGCTACTCAGGGATTTACTCTGTGTCCCAGCAAGCGCAACACAAAACAGCCCATACTTGGTGAAGCTGGGGACCCAGCTCTGGATGCGGGCCTGCAAGACAGCAAAGATAGACAACCCGTACTCCCCACAAATCCCTATAGCGGCAATCATGGCAAATAGACCCTGGGGGCAAAAAGAAACGCGAAGTCAGTGGGAGCCCCATGGTGTCGCTACATTGGGAGACCTGGTGAACGAACAAGGGATCCTAAAGTTTGCAGAGCTTAATGGGGCCACAGGACTGCCGATAGGGCAGTTTCTGCTCCATAGAGCAGTGGTGCAGAGGCTTGCGGACAGATGGCCAGAGGCAGAACACAAGATTATCGAAACCATGCTGAATGCAGCTGAGGGGGGACATGAAACCTCATGGCTTTACGAAGCGCTATTGGACAGCACAACCAAGCAAGAACTCAAATGTAAAGCGAAATGGGAAAACAAACTGGGCCTGGAATTCGAAGACAGAGAATGGGGGAATATAACTCACTATCATAAAAAGGTCTCCAGGAACACCCGCTTGCAACTCAACTCATACAGTTCTACATTATCAACAGAGCGTACCTCACACCGGAAGTTATCTCAAGGTTCAGAGGGGCGAGAGCCCAAGAATGCCCCAAATGTAACGAATCCAGGGCAGGAATGACTCACATGTTCTGGGGATAGTGAATGATACGAGTTTCTGGACACAGATAGCTGCAAAAGTGGTAGAGGCAGTCATCGATATAGACGTGCAGACACCATCAGCATGCATCCTGGGCTGATACAAAAGAAGCAGGAAGGACAAACCTCTAAACAAGCTGAACGATTTGATATACATACCAGTAAAGAGACGCATAGCTATGGGATGGAAAAGCACTAAGAGCCCGAGTAGGGCACTGTGGTGGGGGGACCTCCTGAAGTGGGTGACAGCTGAAACAGGAGCGTGGGAGAATGCATTGCAAGAACAGAGGCTTGACAACGGTGAAGACATACATCAATGGGTGGCGCGCACGGTGCCATTACTCCATCCTAGAGGGGAAGACGCTACCTCGGATGAAGTGGGCAGCCTGAGCTCAGAGCTTGGTACAGATAGAACCGATGGACAAATTGTGGTCTTGGGAGGGAGGGTTGCAAGGGGAAGGCAGGGAATTACATGCGCAAATCATGAACAATCATTGATAATGTTGTAAGTTTGGTTCAGGTTGTCTAAAACTAATAAACATATTTAAAAAAAATAAATATATATATACTTCATAACACGTTCTCAGAGTCAAGGAAAGCAAGTAGATAATCGTTAGATATGCGTCATACACACTTCCGACACCCTGCAATGACTTCAATTTACTAGGACAATATTGGAATTTATATATCACGCTCTGTACTTGGTAAAATTCTGAGGTAGTGAAAAAGGAAAAAGTTAGGGAAGGAAAAAAGATTGAACAGGTTCTCAGAGCATGTGAAAACTTTTCAATCTCCCAATGAAGTCTAGATTCGATATTTACCAGCAATACAATTTAAACCTATGCAC
The DNA here is from genome assembly GCF_040938575.1 of Ambystoma mexicanum. Lineage (NCBI taxonomy): Eukaryota > Metazoa > Chordata > Amphibia > Caudata > Ambystomatidae > Ambystoma > Ambystoma mexicanum. Next base: position 34,209,261 of record NC_090934.1, read on the forward strand.
CACCTGTGAGGGACAGTTAGAATGCAAGTCAATGGGTCAGAATAGTCTGCAGGGAGCCAGGACAGCCAAAGTCAACTTGAACAATGTCTATGGAGCTGAGGCACTTCTTTAGATAGCACAAAAGTCTTGCACAAAGTTTAGAGAGTCTGTAATGAAATCACTGTTGGGCCACAAGCTGTTAGGCTTGTGAAAGACAGAGCTGAGATCAACTCCGCAAAAAGCAGCTACTGCAAGTCTCCAGTGAGATAATGCAAGCTACAGACAAAAGAGGTAAGTACCCCTTAGTCGAGACAGTACCTTAGGTTTGAAGAAGAGGATCCAGCTGGCTTCTTCTCTGGTTGCAGTCTTGAAGATCCTGGGTTCCTTGGCCTCAGTCATGAGGACAAGAGGGAGGACGTCAGGAGGACTCCTGCACTGTGGTTTGAAGGTCGGCAGCAGCTATGGGCTCTTTTCAGTTCAGTGGCACTTTGCGGTTTCAGCTGCCGGCAAATAGCACCACTGTGGATCTTAGACACTTGATCTTCTGGAGTCTAGTACGCTGTTGAGGTGACTCAGGCTTGGGTTGTCCTGATTCAGGCGGGTCCTCAGAATCTTCCTAGAGCTCTGGTCCGGCTTAAAGACGATGCACTCGACTACAGATTTCTCGACCCCTGGCACTCGGTTCCAGCAGCAGCAAAGAAGTACAGCCAGTCGGGGAAGGTCCTCCAGCAAAGTTCGTCTTGGGGTTAGTTGGTCCCACCAACCCAAGGGAAGAAGACGTCCCTTCCGGGGCTTCTCTAGTCGATTCAAAATTTGGGGCTTCAGCACTGCAGCAGGGCTTCACCAGACAGTTCAACGGTCCAGGAGGATGCCGCAAGCTTCTCTTCCAGATTCCTTCGTCAGATGTTTCATCCCGTGGTCGACTCTGCCTTGAGTCCAAGAAACCTCACCTTTTATGCAGGTTTCTCCTATTCATGCACAGCCTATCTGTCACTCACACAGCAGGGTGAGTGACAGCTAGGCTACAAGGACAGCCAGCCAGCCAATCAGCACTGGGTGCATTTAGGTTACCAAGGAGACTAAGGACAGGGAGTTCCGGGCACCTCCCTCGCTTCCTGCCCTGCCAGACACACTGGAGCCAGAGGCGGGTTTCAGCACTGAAGCCCTCAAAAGGCAAAACGAACAAAAGGACAAAATGAGTCCTTCCTCATTAATGAGTCCCCTATAAAAGTAGTGAGCAAAGTGAAAACACTTGGGATGTTCATGGAAGCATCTCTGAGTGCAGAGACTCAGGTCATGCAAATGAGTAAGAACTGTTCTTATTATGTACGGCTCCTCAGGGCAATTCGACCTTACCTGAGTGAGGAAAATTGTGCATCTATTGCCAGAGCAACCATATTATATTGTCCCATCTGGACTATGGTAATGCACTACTGTTAGGGGTGAATAAATGGTGCATTGCAAATGCCAAATGATTCAGAACAACACAGTAAGAATCATAAAAAAGAAAACTAAGAAGGAGCATATCACTGAAGACAGAAGGGATCTGCATTGACTATCTGTCGGAGACAGAATCCAGTTTAAGGCTCTGACTTTGGCACATAAGTGTATACATGGAAAAGCACCAGTAAACCCTAAAGAGAAGATTGTCCGCTATGTACCAGGTTCAGCTCTCAGATCTGAGGCGCAAGGACAAATCATGGTTGCAACACACAAGAGAACAAACGGACTGGGCAAAGCGTTCCATATAAAGGTTGCAACTAAATGGAATAACTTACCCATTTAGCTAAGATTAGCGCCCACATATACCATCTTCTGTAAAAAAAAACCAAAACCCATCTATTCAGGTAATTCCAACCTTAGAGTTAGAAAAGAGACCCCCTGACAGCTCCTATATGTTACATGTTATGTCCAGTTTCCTGTAAGTTTCCTGTTCCTTGCCTGCATGTGGGGCCCAGATGCCCGTGGGCTTACAGCACGGCATAAGCAAATAAATTAATAAAATAAAATAAACAAACCTTGTTTGGCGCGACAAGTAAAACCCAAAAAAGACCTCACAAGCAAGAAATGGCGAAAAAAGAAGACCGGGCCATTTTGACAAAATGGACACCCATGGGTGCAATACTGCAGCTGCAATAAAAATGCACAATGGTTGGAAAATTAAACCACTGCCACCAGCCGTTAAAACTCATGAGGGTAACATAAAAGATGTTACATGAGTAAGTAGACAAAGGGGCTACTAAGTAACCCCCCGCCCCCCAGTGCTGCACATAAGAGAGAAAAGGTAGGTAAAGCCAATTTCACTTTACTATTCCTGAGAACAGTAGTTCACCCAAGAGAAGGTGTTTAGACCTTAAGAGAAATCTAAAGGACTTCCCTGTGACACTGCACTGAAGGTGCTGTTTGTCACAATAGAAAAGTAGATGCCTATGGAGTTTGTCAGACTCCAAAAACAAAGAGAATACAGAGTCCAAATGAGATCAAACATACATGAGAGAGTGAGCAAAAGGTCTCACTCACTTTAGGATACAAATTAAAAGTCATAGAGTCCAGCAAAAGAGCTGGGGGTCTCTACAGTGGGAGGAATTAGGCACTAACATGAAAATTCTCCCTAACACTTGACCCCCCCAGACTAAGGGTCAGGAGCATCTAATCCTCACCAGGATGGATCTCCGGTTGCAAGGCGGTTAAATGGTCTGCGGAGAACACCAGCAACCCTTTGTAACCCTTGCTATGGCACATTTTAACATTGGTTTTCATTAGCAAGCTATATGACCTACATATCCTGTTGGGTATATCTCTCTTATTTCATGTATAGGGGATCTAATCTAACAGTCTCTCTGAAGTTGTGACAACTACTGAACCTACAATAGGCTTTTTCAAGGGGAAAGAAATCCCTTAGACCTAGAGGGGCCTCCATGGTTCCTCACCGCCTCTCTCACAAGAGCAGGTTGGGACTCAGGTATCGTGGTTGCAGGGGTTGTGGTCAAGCAAGGAGCGCGCTTCCACCTCCTTTTAGATCTGGTTTTACCTGGCTTAGAAGTTTCCCTCCTAACACTAGGATGTATGCTGGAGTCTTCAACAGAAGATCCAACAGTCTTAGGGGGTTTAGCCCTAAACTTATCTTTTCTGGTTTTCCACCAGTTTTGAGAATTGCCAGTTCTCACAGGCCTAAAAGGGGTCCAATTAGTCTATCCACCTCTTCCTCATAAGCAGGCGGGGGTCAAATACTTTACAACTGGATTGGCAATGATGGAGCATGGTTGGGACTCCTATTTCCCTAATATTCCGGTCTTGGAGTTGCCTTGGTTAGAGGTTAACTTTCTAACACAAGGACTTACAGTGGGGGTCTCTACAGAGGGTCCCACCGGCTCAGAGTGGCCTCTTAATATTGCCTCTCTAGCCAATTTGGTTTGCTCCTGTTTCTTCCTACTGGTGGTACTGGACACTACTCCTGGAGTTTTTAAGTCATTCCCCAACAGGACTCTTCCAGGCACCTTATTCTGAATACTGACAGGGATCCTCACTGTCACATGGTTACACTGAATGAGAGCTGGTAGAATTGGAGCCATTGGGACAGGGCCTCCAGCAAAACTAGAGGGAACTTTGGGCTCCTTAGCAACATCCTCAGGCTTGAGAAAGCTTTCATCCACAACTGTTCTGCTGGCCGCGGTGTTTCTCATGGCAGGAGTGTCCTGGCCATTTACAAGAACACTGTCCATATAATACCCTTTGGAGTTATCTGAAATGGAGCTATACACATCCATATCCTGGTTTTTACACAGACCCAGGCACACTAAAGATACACTGGCTTGAACACCAAAGGGTTCTGCAGCCAGTAGGTGAAAGTGGGCACTAGCCATCTGTACTCCTCCCTCAGGGATGAAGGCTAAGGAGGCAGTGCTGACACCTGAAGGTTTACCCTTGCATATGGGATCTCATTTCACATGGTCTACAGACCCAAAGACATAGCATTTACCAAATGTTCTCTGGAATGGGTTTCTGCTGAGCTCCCTCTGGTTGGGCACGAGAGGGTTCACTAAACCTACCAGGTTTCCCATGGGATATACCCTTATGTGGTTTGGGGGCCTCTTCTGGGTGGTTGGAATTAGAACAATCTTTATCCTCACCATTGTGCTGCTTTCCATCCTCATTTTTGTGAGTGGCCCCAGAATCCTTATGATTGGCCCTGTAGACTACCCATGAGTCAGCTGCTTGTGCTAGCTTTCTGGAATCAATTTCTTTAGAGGCAGCCAAGTGCTGTCTCAGCTCAGGAGAGCAGGCATCAAAAATAGATTCCAACAAAAATAGATTTCTCGTTCCTTCAAAGGAGTTCACTCTGTAACCCTTTACCCAACCATCCAAGTTCTTTAAACAATCACATACCCAGGTAGCCGAACGGGTACCATCAGTCTTTTGAGGCTCCTAAACCTCTTAAGGTACTGGGAAGGAGTTTTCCCAGATATGGCTATTAATGCCAGCTTCACAGATTCAAAATCCTTTCTCTCCACAGCACCCAACTCCATTACAGCATCACGGCCATTCAGGGGGAGCCTGGACTTGAGCCAAGGGATTACATTATTCCCACTGATTCCATGAAGACAGTAGGTGTATTCAAATGTACTTAACCAATCCAATACATCAAGTTTTACATCATGCTGACACACTGCTTCTTTGGGCAGGCGAGGCCTCATGGGACTTGTAGACCTAGAGGACCCTGGGAGGGAAGCAGATTCAAGAGACGGTCTTTTCATATCCACTTCATGTTGCATTCCCAACTCCCTGAGCCTGATGTCCTGATGTTTGGCTTCCGTTTGAGTATTTAGCCTTTTGAACTCCAACTCTAAACTTTTGTTTTCAAGAGAAACTTATTCAGGGCTTAATGTTGGACCTTGTGAGGGTACCAATGGAAATAGGTGAAGGCAGAAGGGCAGGCGGTGGCAGAGAGAAGCCCTCTTTCTGGTACTCCTCTACCTCCTCTGACTCCTCTTGCAGAATGGAGTTAGACTCTAAACTGTAATCCTCATCAACAATTTCCATATTACTTGGGATAGTAGGTGTTTCAGGCCTACTACCCAAACTTTGGTGACTCAACAGCCTTGCAATGAATTTACATTTCTTTTATTTTAGAGGCAGACCCCTAACTTTGCACATATCTTTCAGTTGTACAATCAGGGCGTCCCCATTGAAGTTATCCAATAGCTTTACTTTTTGATGGAGCTTAGCCTTGTGGATGGTTAAGTTGAACACAAGTACAGCAAATACTCAATCTAACCCCTCTACACAAATCCTCACCGCCTGCCACCAGTGTTAGGCAAGATTGTATGCAGCAACCCTCAGGGAGACTACGCCAGTCTTGTCCTCTTGGTATTAGGTAACCCACCTTTTGGTATAGGTCTGTACTACCTAAGTTGGTAGTGTGACTTAGCAGCCAGACTTCTCAAGAGGGGTAAATGTGAGCTGTAGAGCTGTAGCATTGAAATCCACAAATAGAAGTATACAAATAACACTTACTCTCAAGGTTGTCTAGCAAAATAATTATTTATTTATTTAACAAGCAGTTTTATCTAGGAAACACCCAACGCATGAGACATTTTGCAGTGCATGTGGCATCGGGGTGCGTAAATGGACCTGCCTCAATCAATCTGGAAAAGGGACATACTACCGCTAACAAATATCTGTAGCCTTTGCTTACCTCCAACATATCCAAATCATCTATATGTTGATGCTGAAAAGGAACATTGGGCCATGGTATTGCTCCTTTCACCGTTCACAAGGTATGCCCTACTGTACATTTCAGGCAAATAATGCAGTTCACAATAAACTGTGCAACGTGTTGTACTAAATTTGGTGAAAACCAGTTTTCTGCAATCATAGCAGCAAGGTTCTCTCTGGTTATATGCACAGGATAGTGAAGCTGATCCAGCGCATCTTTCAATAATGCTAGAGGCATAACTGGATTTCCAGTGCTATCCTGTCTCCATAAAGCCTCAGTGGAGGATAAAGACCACCCCTGTCTCTTCTATGAATCCTGTACCTCCTGTGGTGCTCAACCTTGCTACTCAATTAACCGTACAATGGATAACATATTAAACCTTCCTTCATCAACATGCAGTAATCTGACAGCATGTACTGAGCAATGTGCAGGCAATCATGCACTCGTCACTACTTCAAATTCACCATCCCGGTTCAACTTCACCACTGCCAATCCCATATGTCTTACTCCCGTCGTTTGATTAATTTTCAAAGAACCATCAATAAATAGAATTTCTCCTCCACAAGCATTTTTTCTAACATGGGGAATATCATCATAAAATGCAGTATACATTGTACTGTCATGTACATATTCGTCCTTCCCTACTGGTTCTGCTATAAATGTTGCTGGATTCACTATCTTACATCTGACAGTTTTGATCACTGGATTCGAAATGATTGCTTCGTACCTTGACGCTCTTTGTGTAGTCAATATGCTTTTGGGTTTCTCCAAAATGGCAAATAAAGAATGCTCGACAAATAATGTCATTGAACACCCCATTGTAATACTTTCAGCTTTTTCAATTGCGAAAGCAGCAACAGCTAACGCTTGTTCGCAAGGGTAAAGCCCTTTCATTACTGGGTCCAAAATCATCCCACTACAGTAGACTACTGGTTTATGTCCATGTTCTAATGTCATTTTCTGTGTGAGCACTGCAGTCATCACTTCTCCATTTGAAATTGAGAATAAATAAAACTCCTCATTGTAGTCTGCAATTCCTAACACAGGGGCTGTACAGGTCACCCTTTTTAATTCTGCAGTCATCTCATCTGTCCATGTTATTTAACTTTTACCTATCTGTGCTTCCTTGAGTCCTTTTAAAAACGGTTAAATGTATGTACTGTAATCAAAAACCCAGGCTCTGCAATAATTACATAGGCATACAAATTATCCCTCACTGTCTCAGGTGTTGTTTTCATGATCGCTTCTGCTCTCTCTGGTGTTACTTTTCTCCCCTCTTGAGAGAGTAACTGTCCTATGTATAGGACCTCTTCCTAGCAATATTGTAGCTTTTCGTTATCTACCTTGTATCCTTTTTCTGTTAGTACTATCATTAGTTGAACTGAATCTTCTGTGCATCTTTTCTCTGTCTCATTGCACACCAATATGTCATCTACGTACTGAATTATTGTGCTCTCAAGTTGCACATTACCTAGGTCCATCTGAAGAACCCTACTAAACAGGGGAGTTTCAAGGTCTGGAAAAGACCCAGGGCTACGGTAATTACTGGATTGTTGGGACTGGGGGCTAGCTAGCCTTTTGGCTGTAGCTCCCGAGATTCTATCCGGGGCTACAACCAAAAGACCAGGGGCTATAGCCCCCTTACCCCCCCCTAGCAACGCCTCTGCTACTAAAGATGGATGGGGACTCAGAGAACCCTTGAGGTAATCTTGTATATTTCAGGCTCTGGTTTCTATACGAAAGGTAAGTCAAATCATGTGAGTCTTCATGAAGGGGAATTGAAAGGAAAGTCTTCTTTAACCCCTTAAGTGCTAGGGACGAGTATGCTTTTCATTTTTGCATAGACTTGAATAAAGGTCAGCAGTTAAGAGGTTAAATATATGACTGTTATTATTTGGCTTTCGCTGGGATGTTACATTATATTGTAGCTGGATTCGGAACCAACGGAAATTCTGCTCCAACAGTATTGTTTAGGGGCCGGGGATCTTGAATAAATCTGCACACCCCCCAGTTGTTGTCTTCACTGGTACTCCACAGTGTTACACGGGGATTCTGAAGGTACCACTGTATTAACGTGGAAATGCTTTCAAATATGCCTTTGTCTGCTTTTCTGAAAATGGAATGCTGTTTTGCTCGTGGCAGGTTTGCTCCTAGTTTGAGTTTTATTTCAACTGCTCCTGCTCCACTTAATAGGCCCATGTCATATGGACTACTGGTCCATAATATGCCTGGCACCTTTTCTAAATCTTCCTGGAAAAATGGCAGATTCTTTTTCATCAATCAATGCCATTCGCTGTAGTATCTCCCTGTTCTCAACTTTAATCCAATAAGTGAGACTTCTGAAAAATACGAATTCATCATCTGAAAATCATCTCTAAACAACTCTTCATCTGTCAGTTATGTTAGCCTGTATCCTTCACCCAGCAAGAGCTACTATTGCTCTCATCCTCTCCCCAATCTCGCTTCCTCCGGCTTTCTCTTCCCAGCTCTCTTCTTATTCTTCTCTGGTAATAGTCGTCAATGATGTACGATAGTCACCTGTATTTCTGCCCATCGCTTCACTTCCATGGCCGTGCAATCAATGATACTGTTACCTCCCATGTTACAGCTCTGTTCAGATAACTCATAGTTATGCCCTATACACATACTATTTTTGTCGCATTGGTGATAAATGTATACCTCTGATACACCTTTTGCATTTATACCCCCTCTAATATAGTGTTTACAATATGCTCCTGTCTTTACACCATTTAATCTCCCTATCTCTGTTGAGAGACCTATGCACTCCACGCTGTGGCCACACCAATGATCAATGCACATTGGGTTACCCTATAGACTTTATATGATTCCCCGCTATACTGCCAAACCACCTTTTACATAGTATACCGATCTCCCCGTCACCATAGACAGATCGGCGTACGTCACACTGTGGTCGTGGTCATGCGTCACATTGCGGGCGCATCAATCCGTATTGCCTAATTTAGATTCCGTATGAAGACCATTTTTATATTTCCATTTGTCCTAACATCACCCGATTTGCATTTACACCTTTGTTTTGTGCACTTAGTTGAGACTGACGCATCCTGATCTCTCCAACTCTGGAGGGAACAGGACGTAAGACGCAGCAAGCTTGGCCCCTCCTATTGGGGAGCCTCGTGGCGGCGTCCATTCGGTCTCCATAACTACCTGATATAAGCATTTTCTCCATTGACTGTATGCGACGCTGCCTGCAGATAAGCGGCTGCCCTGCACTCCATCTATTTAATTCTTCATATTTCACATGCGGTTTATTTTTACACTTCATTTTGATCTGGTTTCAGCTTGTGGAACTGTGTGCGAGTGCGTGTGCACACAACAGCTTCTCTACAGAGAAAGAATTGGAATTGATCGCTTTTCCCCAACTATTTAGGTATTTTCCGTTCACGGTTGTATTTTTTCACTTGCTTTGAGTTAAATGGGTTTGGAATGTTGCACACTGACATACATTTTGTTCTTGTCTTTTTTCTCCTGCTCTACATCATTTTGTGACATTTGGTATGTATCTTCACAATTTATAATGTACTTACAATGATTTCACTATCATACAAGATGCTTATTAATTTATATAATTTGGTGTAATCCATTGTATTTGTTCTATTTAACATTCTTTAGGGCTTCGCCCTGATGAAGGAGTCCGTACTCTGAAATGCATTGGCTTTAGAGCTTTACCCTAGATGAGGCAACAGCTTTTTCCTGTTCTTCATTCCTTCTTGGTTCTTCCTTTTGCTTCCTCTCTTTTTCCTTCTCTTTGTATTTCCTTTCTTGTTCTTTTTCCCTCTTTTCCCGTTCCTCTCTTTCTTTGACTTTGTCAATACCCTTTCCATCTAATTTGAGTAATATGTGTGCTCCCATCCACTCGTTCTGTACCATTGTCTCTCCACTAGCTCTGTATTTCTCTCCTTTTTGTCTCTTAGCTTCTTCTATTTCTATCTGTTTGTCCCTTCTTTGATCATGCTCTTTGTGTTTATCGTGTGTGGACATATATTTACGCTCTTTAAGTTTGCTCTCTTCTATATTATCCTCACTACTATAAGCGGGGGCCGGGTACATTGAATTAACATACCCTGCCGCTGCCTTTAATTCCTTTAAAGGATAAATTCCCTGTTTATCTTCAATTGTACTATCGTTATTAGGAGGAGAACGAGGAGCCGAGGGCATTACGTCCTCCTCTTTATGCTGGTTAAGCATCCACTCCTTCTCAGGTGGATCTTCTCTCTCACTCTGATACTTCTTCTGTAACTCTAGCACATGTAACCTTTTCTGATACTTCTTCCCTGAGTATGCAGCATGTCAGTATGTTGTCATGCTTTGCAATATTGTTCTTGATAGCGAAGCTTCTTGAGGCCAAGGCATTAACATTTTGTCAGCCGTGCCTTTTACCCACATGGAGTGGTATTTCCTAATTTTAGACATGTATCTCTGTAATGTTTTGCACAAGCGTAGAAGGGGAGTGTCCCACATGAAGACAAGATGTTTTTGACCGTCAGTACTTATCAGTCCTTTTATTTTTCTATTACTTTAATCACTTAAACCGCAACAATCAATTCGGACAAGCACCATCAATCGCCGCCCATTTCCCAAAACAATTCTCCAAACAATTTTCAAACCTGCACAATAATATTCTTTTTACTTCTTCGTTAATGGTTCCTTCAATTCTTACTATCCTGTTTTAATCATTGACAACCTAAGAGTCTTATTATATTCTATTTTTCCAACTCCTCTCCTCCTGTAATTAATTGATTGATTGATTGATTGATTGATTGGTGCCAATTGCTTGTGTTTTTAGAATCTAATCATGAAATGTATTACTATCGTTTTATAGTTTCAACCTACAAGCGATATTATCACAACTAATACAAAACATGTCAACTTTTTTACGCTTATAATTTCACAACCCCAAACAAAAAATGTGCTCACTACTTTCTACGATCGTCTTCCTCACTTTCTCTAGCAAGAGTATCTCATCTCCTTTTTACTCCATTTTGGAGTGTGTTTTGCATGGCCTTCTTTGGCTCTGCAGTGCCTTCTATGCTCCTTGAGATTAGGAATCGTGGTATCTCTCCTTTAATCAAATCCTGGTATATTCCCCACTATATCAACACATGCAATATGATCCCTCCCCTTTTATTTGCCACTTTCGATGCTTCTACTTACATCTGTTTGTGCAGCTCAAGCCCTTCGGTATCGACTCTTCCCCAATCGATCACTTCACCTTCCGTTCATTGCTATCTTCGTCTGGAGCATTATGACTAGGCCTGGTTTCTTCATCTTGCACCACATGTGAGGAGACCATGATTTCTCCATTCTGTCCTTTAAATGAGTGCTATTTGATTTCATTATACTGGGTGCTATCACTCTCTTTGGCCTCTTGAAACTTGGTTGTTCAATTTTTCATATGCTTTCTTCTCTTTTAATTGTCCAATACTTGGTCCTCACAGATGTTTACTCCTTTGTGCCTGTCAGCTCTTCTGCCTCGGTCTCTCTCCTTCGGGTTTTCAGCTACTACACGAAACCGACATCCATCTAATCAAAAAGGCTCTGCTTTACCCGCGTCATATTTTCTACTGTAGCAAGTTTCTGTACGTCTCATCCTCCTTGCGTTTCTGCATATGTACCTCTACTGCATCTCTTCTTACTTAACTTCTTAGTATGTTTGATTGCTTCGCTTGTGCATGTATATTCACTTTCTCACTTCAATTACATCTTCATTCTTTAAGTATTCGTATATCGTTTCAGTGCGTCCTTGTATCTTTTCTTCATGACGTCACTTTACCCCTGTCAGACTTCACTTATAGTCCTTCTATGTCTGTTGGTGTCTGCACACTTCCTTCTAGCATTTCAGTTTTAGGGTGCATTCGGTAAGTCATGCGGTGAGCATAGCAAAATGTGTGCGGATCAGCCCCACACATTTTCCAGAAAATGTAAAAAACCCAGGCGAGCTCCTCTCACATGCCCCCCAGCTCCAACATGTGAACCGCCACCCAACTCAGGGTCTGGTTTATCATCAATGCAAAAGTGCTGGCTGAGGCCATCGGCAGTTCCATGCTGGGAGCCTGGCTTGGGCTGGTTGTCCATATCTAATCCCCGTAGGGATATGGCCCAAAGCAAAAGCTTAGGGTTCTCCCCTTGCATGACCAGCAACCATTGAAGAGGCCGGGGGTCTGTCTGGATCGTAAAGTGTGACCCAAAGATGTAGGGTTTCAGCTTCTTTACGGCCCCCACGCACAGCCATGTAAGCCTCTTTTTCAACGCCTGCCCAATTCCTTTCCCTTTTTGTCAATCGCCTGCTAATATAGGCAACAGGTTGCTCTACCCCTTGAGAGTGCAGCTGAGCTAACACTGCTCCAAACCCTATATCACAGGTGTCTTTCTGGATAATGAACTCCTGACCATAGTCTGGCACTTTCAAAACTGGGACCCTGCACAATCCATCCTTTAAATCCTGAAAGGAGGTTTGACAGGCAGGGGTCTAAGTTACCTGCTTCAGCATTTTCTAGTAAGTTACATTAATGGTCCCATGCCCCTTGATGAATGACTGGTAGTACCCAGTAAGACCTAGAAAGGCTCTCACTTGTGTCTGTGTCGTGGGGATGACCCAATCCTTCACAGCCTGTACCTTCGCTTCAAGAGGTAGTTTCTTACCTCGACCGACTGACCAGGTGGCCTAGGTAAGTCACTGTGCCCTATGCTAACTGGAACTTCATGGCCTTAATAGTCAGACCTGCGTTGAGCAGTGCCTGAAGCACTTGTTTCAGGTGGGATAAGTGATCCTCCCAGGTATGGCTGAGCACAGCAATGTTGTCTAACTAGGTGACACTGAGGTTTTCAGTCCAAAAAAACCTGGTTAACATCCTCAGAAAAGTAGCAGCGGCATTCGTCAATCCGAAGGGCATCCCAGTGAACTGATCATGTCCTTCTGGGGTTAAGAATGCTGACCTCTCTCTCGCTCCATCTGTCAAGCCGACCTGCTAGTACCCTGCCATGAGGTCAAAGGTGCTCATGTACTTGGCAGCACCCAGCTTGTCAATGAGCTCATTTGCCCGAGGAATGGGGTGAGCAGCTGTCTTCATGACAGAATTGAGCCCTCTGTAGTCCAAACAAAAGCAAACATCAGTCTTCCCACCACTGGTCATTGTAGGGACCAGTACCACTGGGTTAGCCCATGGCCTGTGGGATGGCTGTATCACTCCTAGGGACAACACCTTGGAAATGTCCTCCTTGTTTAGGTCCTTTCACATCAATGAGATCATTCAGCTCACTGACTTTTTCCAGCACACAGTAAGGCCCAGTCCACTTGTCCCAAAGGGCACTGGGTTTGACAGGCTCCATAATCCACGCCTACTGGCCTGGAGAATAGACTGTCACTGTGGCCTTCTGGTCGTGCCAGTGCTTCATCAGCTCCTGACTGGCCATTGGATTTTTTGCCAACTGTTCCATGTACTTTACTATTCTATACCGAAGGCCAAGTACAGAGTCCACCACATCTCGCATAGGGGATGAGGGGTTGTCCTCCCATCTCTCTTTCACTGAACTGAGGGGACCTCGTACAGGGTGTCCAAACAGAAGCTGAAAGGGGCTAAACCGTACTCCGTTCTGTGGCACCTCCCTGTAGGCGAACAGAAGGCAAGGCAGGAGAATATCCCATTATCTCCTCAGGTGCTCTTCCAAGCCACCTATTATGCCTTTCACGGTCTTGTTGAACCGCCCAACAAGCCCATTTGTTTGTGGGTGGAAGGATGTAGAGAACTATTCGGTGACTCCACACTCTTCTCACATAGCCTTCATATACACAAATATGAAGTTTGATTCCCTGTCAGAAACGAATCCAACACAGTAGAATATCCCAATCAGAGCCTTTGCAACCAAGGGGCTCCTTAGCGGGACAGCCTCAGGGTACCTTGTTGCGTGGTATACCACCACCAAGATGTATCTGTTCCCTGAGCGGTTTGGAGGATACAAAGGACCCAAAATATCCATGCCTTTTCTCTCAAAAGACCGCCCAATCACAGTAGTGGAATTAAGTGGGTGCTTGTGAAACCACCTGACTTGCCAGAAGCCTGACAAGTCGGGCAAAACCGGACATATTCCTTAACTTTTACACCAAACTGTGGCCAGTAAACGTGTGCAGACAACTGGTCTGATGTCTTAGTCACCCCCAAGTGACCCGCTGAAGGAATTTAGTGAGTCAAATGCAAAATGAACTTTATGTGGCACTGGGGAATCACTGACCTTCTGGTGACCTGGCCCTCAGAGTTTTTTGGATCACTGTACTGTAGTCCATCCTCCTAGTACACTTTGAACAGTCCAGGGGCCTCGCCCGTAGCCTGCTCCACCGCCTGCTTCCGAAGACCCGCCAGAGTGAGACATTCTTTCTAGGCTGTGTAGAGGTCAGTCTGCTCTGGGCCCCCCGCTGATGCAAACTCATCCAGCGTGGGCAGACCCTTCAGATCTGCGCTCACCTGGTTCTCCACCTCAGGATCCTGCGCTGTGCCAGGCAACTCTGAAGTCATTGAGTCCCCTGCTACCAAAGCAGAGTCCTCAGGGGCTACTGGCCCCTCTCCCACAGGAGTAGGAAACTCAGCAGTCTGTGAAACTGGACTAGGCGCTGCTGGCCATGCCGGTCCCTCCAACAAGCCCTCCAAAAGCACTACAGGCCCTAAGGCTCTGAGAGTGTTTAATCTGGTGATCTCTCTGGCCCTCAATCGGTTGGCTACCATGACTATCTCAGGAAGAGCATTACCCAACACACATGGGACAGGGATGGAGTCTTTCACCACTACACAGCACTGTGTAGTTTTATGACGCCAGCTGAACTCTACTATCGCCAAGGGGCACGTACTCTTTCTGCCAAACCCGCTGACACTACAATCTGGCCCATCTATACAATGGCCTGGCTGTACCCACTGCCAGGTGACAGCAGTGACGCTAGCCCCGATGTCTCAGACTGCAGGAGTTTTGTGTCCATTGATACACATGTTCTAAATAGAATTGAGTATTATTGGGACTGTGATCTCTTCTGGAGACCCGGTACCGTTCCCACTCATTCCTTGCCTTGCCTGGGTAAGCCCTTGCTAGCAGGATCCCCTTTCCTCCTGCCCAGCTCCTTACACACAAAACAATCTTCGGGTGGGGAGAATGCAGGTGTCCTAGTGTTAGGGGTGCCTGCGCTCTTCTCTTTGGTGTGTACGGCTGAACCCAAGTTTTGCGATTTCCCTTCATTCTTTTGGGGATATGACTTCGAAGAGGATTGGGTTGGACCTTTGTCCTTCCCATCCTTGTTAACTTTTTTTGTCTGAAGATTTCTCTTCCAGTTTGGATGTGCTCGCCTGAGCCTTTTTCTGGATTCGAGTACTCGCAAACCTGTCGGCAGCCTTTGCAAGCTCCATTTTGTCCACAAGATGCTGGTATAGGTCAACCTCACAATTTTTCAATACATGCTCACATGCAATCAAATTGTACATCCCTTTAAATGTGCCAACTTTGTTACCAGCTACCCACCCGCTCCGATATTTCAATGACAAGTGTGTGAACGCTTCAAAAGTCTGCCCAGTTGTCTTTCCGAGCTCTCTGAAGCACTTTAGATACTGTTTTTGGGGTTTTACATGACTTCCCGAGGAGGGTTGCCTTCATTCTTTCATAAACTGGCCTTTCCTCTGTAGTTAACTGAAGAATTGCATCAGTCCCTGGTGTTGGCAAACGGCTCATCAGGCTGCACCCCACAGTACCTTGTTCACCTCCTGTAGCTGAAAAGCAAGCTCAGGTGCTACAAACCAGTCAAAAATATCCTTCCCGGCCTCGTAAGCCTGCGCTAAATCTTTGGGGATGTGGCACTGGGGTTTATCCCGGGCACCCCGGTTTGAGCCACTACTGCTACTTTCTATAGAGGTGGATCTGTTGGCCCCCTGCTTCTCATTAAGTGGCAGCCTGCGCAGCTTTATGGCGGCCCTGTCCCACTCAATTGTGACCTAGTCCCAATGTTTTTGTTCCTCCAGTGCTAGTCTCCTTTCCTCCAACAGGAGCTTTCCAGCCACTACATTGTTAACAGCCTGGACAATTACTGATCCACTTAGAGACAGTTCTGAGACCTGGGTAGTGTGGGATCCATGACACTCTAAAATATTGAGAAACCACGCTTGCCCCCCAGCGGTATGGTTGGTGAGAAACACTGCTCATACTGTCTTCCTCGTCATCTACCACTACCCCTCCCAGAAGGTCTTCTTCATTCAGGTGCACAGGGTCTAATCCATCCCAGGTCTTCTCCCCAACAACCCTCGCTTCTACCCAGGCTTGGAGGCTGGTCAGCAACTCAGGTTTATTAACCTTAGTGCTGTGGGAAAGTCTCCTTTCTTGACATAGGACGTGCAGGACATCCTTTCTCATGCCTTTCACAGTCTCTATGTCAAGATTCATGATTATTTAACAATACCTAGTAATGTCTAAACGTTGCCTGCAACAGTACTTTTATCATTGGGTGACTAAGCTGTGCGCAAGGCTCCAACTCGATCTGACCGCCTGTCACCAATGTGACGAATCTTCTTCCTGGGGCACCAGTGGTCCAGTGATGAATATCGGTTTTTAAACCATCAATCAAGCCTACACCTATAGTCACCAGAAGGGATCCGAAAAGATTGGAACCACGAGTGAATTATTAATCTCCTTCTCCAATTTTAGTAATGTGGATGGAACAGCGGGCTTATTTTCGAAAGGTCGTGGATCGTTGGCTAGTTGCAACACAGCAAAAATACAATTATCATCCAATGAACAAAGGGACAGTTGTGAGAAACCAGAAGGTGTCCAGAAGGTGCCCCTGGGGGTCTCTCTCTCAGGTGGCCAGGGCACGGCCATCGCTTTTGGATCCAGACCCTGGGGGTGGACCAGTGCGGAGGATCACCTGGGTGAGGGGTTTTCGGGGAGAATCCCCTCCCCTGTAACACCTTCACTCCATCCTACCCAGTAGGATATTTGCGAACTTTAGCCCCCACCACCTTTTCCCTTCACAAACACTTTCGCACGGACAGACCGCTCTGGGAGAAAACAGACTCACACCGAGCATTGTACATGACATGCCCCACTACTGTGGTCAGGCAAGGTCAGGCAACTACTGGTAACCACTCATACCTGACTTCCATTAAGCTTCCCCACACGGATAAAAGGCAGAGGACGAGAGCACACTCTGAGCGAGGCAAAGCACACGAAGGAACAGTATTTTCCAGATGGCAGCTGAACAAAGGAAGAAAGATGGCAAACCAAGAAGGGTGCACAAGCAGGGAGATACCCTTGACCTTTCCAGTGAGAAACCGTTACTTTCCAAAATACTTCAGATTAAAAAGTGTAAGGCCAGGAAACCAGATTGAAGAATCCTGCATGATGAGTCAGAGATACCCGGGCCCTCCTGCATGGCTGGCCATGTTGGGGAGGAGCAGCAACCGCTGTGGTACCATCCTTGGCTCCAAGATCAAAGCAGTGCCAGAGGGATCTACACAGCCAGTGAGTTGGGGAGACCGATGTAAGACCGGTCTGTGTTGAAGTCAAGGTTGCAAGCGGCAACATTGTATAAAGAGCGCAAGAACAAATATTGGTAACGCGTGTGATGAAAGGCACGAGGAAAGCTTAATGGCTGATGGATGTTTGAACTCCAACAAAGAAAGATACAATACCAGTGGCAGAGTGGTCCGGCACTGCGAGTGTGCTCAATCGAAGGTCTCTGTGAGGTATCCAGCCAAGAAGTGGCAAAAGCAAAAGTAAAAGAGGAGAATGAGAAATTAGGTGAATGGAAGTGATCCTACAAAGGTTTAAGCAAAAGCCATTGCACAATCAAAAGTCTTCGATTTTTGATACAAAGAGGAAAAGCTTAGAAAGTGAGATTACATGGTCCATGCCCGAACGAGGGAGACCAATTGAGAACATTGTGCATAAGGGATCACGCCTGAATGAGGGAGACCAGTTGTGAACATTGTGCTAAAGGGGTCCGAGCCCAAATGAGGGATATCCATGGTGCTAGCCTGACCGAGGCAGACCCATTGTGAACATTGTGTTAAAAGGGGATTCGAGCCTGAAGGAGGGAGACCCACGGTGAAAAGTGGACCCTAGAACTTGTGAATGTGAAATTGCTGATAAGAAAGGATTGTTGGTGCTTGTTTGTTACAACAGGCCCTCTGCAATAAGAGACTGTTATTGGGAAAGAGACTTTGGCAAAAGGCCCTGATAGCTACGCTTTGAAATGTATCCTTGTGGCAGAGAAGCCAGAGTGTGTGCGAAGCTCGAGCATGCTACCTTGCCCCGGGCTGAAAATGTGGTAAGGGAAGCCAACTGCTCAATATTTCATTTCTTAGCACTTTTCTTCTTGCATACATTGTTGTCCCACACCATTGGTATAGGCCCTTTTATTTTGACAGAGACTCCACTAGGACAGCATTATTATTAGTTGATGGTCATAGCTTCCTACCAACCTTGGATGTAGGTTTAGACAGGCGGTCAACCAACCCATGGAAGTTCAATAAACACCCTTGAACTGCGATCACTTGTGTCTGTCTTCACTGTTTGATACTATGACTTCCTTACACTGTCCAGTCAAGGTTGTATACAAATATCTGCTTTATTATTATCACAACAGACAGTTCTAGAACACTACAAAATACAGCCCACCCTGCAAAAGGAATGTAGAGGACGGACAGTTCAAAAAAAGAAGGGAAAGGGATGTACTCTGGATACTGACAGTAGGGTAGTCGATATAGTATTTAATCACAATAATTCAAGGATACTGGCTTTAACACAAAGGGAGCAATGGGTCGTAAAATGTAACTAGTGGGCTTCGAAGAAGTATCAGGGGGACAGAACAACATGTACCTGATGCTGTAGGAGTTCTTGGTTTTTGGTGTTCGATAGTGTCGAGTCGGTTTCAGAGGGTTTTGCAGCTGTGGGTATCAGGCGGCAGGCAGTTCGGAGAGCAAAGCTGGATGGACGGCTGCAGGCTGGCCTACACGGTGGCTCGGGTCAGGAATCATTGTCTCAGTGCTGGTTGGTGGGTCTGAAGCACTGGTCGAGGCGTCTCAGACAGCTCTGGCGACTGCAGCATAACAAACGTCAGCGGTGCAGTTGATTGCAGCTCAAGGGGCTTGCTGGCTCGAAAATGTCCTTTAAGGGTGAGGTTGAGAGATGCTTGTCGATGTACTCCTCCTAGCTTCTCCACTGGCCTTGTGTTGTCCTTTAAGGCGGATGTTCCCAAAGCTGAGGAGAGTGTTGCAGGCAGCTGCCCTGTCCTGTGTTTAGGGTTCAGAGACTCTCTGGCACTTCCCACCTAGGAGGTGCAGAGCTTAGCAGGGTACACTGTGTGCTGGCTGGGTACCAGTTTGGGAGCTGCTGGAGGGTCCTCTTGTTATGGTATCTCCCTCTGTTCCTTGGTAGATGGTTAGGGGAGGGATCTTGCTTCCCTATTGGAGGTCATGGCCTTCCTTCACTGGTGGAAGATGTAAGACAGACTGTACCTTCAGCCAGTGTCCAATGCTGAGTTCTTTTTTAACTCCTTGCAAAGTCTTCCGACTATCTGTAAAAAAAGGGGCTTGCCCCTCTTTCAATGCAAATTGGGCCACAGTGATTGGTGCAGGCTAAGCCTACCTTACAGAACCAAACCTAGGTCCCCACCAGCAATCTCCCGTATGCATCACATCATAACCAGAGTGCTTTGCAACAGAAAAGGTAAAGGGTTGAAAACATGTAATACTAAGTCCCACCCATCTTCCTGTCTGTTGTGGATCAAAGGGTCCCTCTGGTTAATGAAGCTCTCTGTGGTTCCTGATTAAAGCGGCAGGTCTCCCATGAAACACTGGCGTGACCAGACTTTCTGGCTCTGTCAAACCACATACTCGTACCTTCTGAATGGGGTCTCGCTGCCAGGATGACTACTGTAAACAAGCAGTCCCAGACATAACGTTTCACTGTCAATTGATACTGAGGGTGGGAGCTGGCATCAGGTTGCCACAGTTGCATATGAAATGTTATTGGGGTTTCCTGTCTCCTTTGTTAGCCTCTGCAGCCAGGTCCCATGTGGGCCTGTTGGAATTAAACTCTCATTAGTATGAAAATGCTGCCACCAGCTACAGGCCTCAACAAATGGACAGGGCGGATCCATGGAGCCTTTGTTAGTTAATTAGGTTGGCCATGGCAGGGGGAAGGTTTGGCCCTCCCCCTTCTGGAGATGCATGGTGTACTCTACCTGTCAGATCCCAACTAAATATGACAGGGGGGTTGCACCTGTATGCTGTGTCCACCCAGAGTACACGGGTCTATGTGTATGTCGTGTAGTGAGCATAGGAACATTTTTACAAATTAGCCCCACACATGTTCCGGCGGTTGACCTACCATCATTCAATTTAATTTCACTTTTTTTTAAAAGTCCAGGCGAGCGCACGATCACCGTGCGGATGGTCTAATTCCTCACACGACCCATCTCACTCTCCTAGTTAGTTTCACCTTCTCTCCCTCCCGCTCCATGCTAGTGTGTTTCACCCTCTTTGCACCCATCTTTCCCTCCTAGTGTGTTTCACCCTCTCTCCGTGTCTCTCCATGCTAGTGTGGTTCACCCCTCTCCTGAACTATCTTACCAGCTAGCGTGTTTCACCCTCTCTCCCTACTTATCTGACCCTCCTAGTGTGTTTCACCCACTCCCTACCTATTTCACCTTCCTAGTATGTTTCACCCTCTCTCCCTACTTATCTGACCCTCCTAGTGTGTTTCAACTTCCCCCGACCTACCTCTCCCTCCTAGTGTGTTTCACCCTCCCTCCCTCCCTACCTCACCTCGTAGAGTGTTTCACCCTCTCTCCCTACCTCTCCCTTCCAGTGTGTATCACCGTTACTCCATATTTCTCCATGCTAGTATGGTTCACCCATCTCCCTACCTACCTCTACCCTCCTACTGTTTCACCCTCTCTCCGTAGCTCTCCCTTCTAGTGTGTTTCACTCTCTCTTCATAGCTCCCTCCCAGTGTGTTTCACGCGATCTCCCTAGCACTCCCTTCTAGTGTGTTTCACCCTCTCTTCCTCACTCTCTCCTAGTGTGTTTCACTCTGTCTCCCTAGCACTCCCTTCTAGAGTGTTTCAACCTCCCTCCCTACCTACCTCTCCCTCGTAGAGAGTTTTACCCCTTTTCCTACCTAGCTCTCCCTCCTAGTGTGTTTCACCCTCTCCATACTTATCTGACCCTCCTAGTGTGTTTCACCCTCTCTCCCTAGCTCTCCCTCCTAGTGTTTCACCCTCTCTCCCTCCCTATCTCACCCTCCTAGTGTGTTTCATCCTCTCTCCAAACTTATCTCACCCTGCTAGTGTGTTTCACACCTCTCCCTACCTATCTCTCCCTCCTATTGTGTTACACCCTCTCTCCCTATCTCTCCCTCCTAGTGTGGTTCACCCCCCTCCCTACCTACCTCTCCCTACTAGTGTTTTTCACCCTCTCTCTCTTCCTGTCCCTTCTAGTCTGTTTCACTCTCTAACTCCCTACTTACCTCTCCCTCCTAGTGTGTTTTACCCTTCTCCCTACCTAGCTCTCCCTCCTACTGTGTTTCACCCTCTCCCTACTTATCTGACCCTCCTAGTGTGTTTCACCCTCTCTCCGTAGCTCTCCCTTCTAGTGTGTTTCACTCTCTCTTCCTAGCTCCCTCCTAGTGTGTTTCACGCGATCTCCCTAGCACTCCCTTCTAGTGTGTTTCACCCCTCTCCCTACCCACTTCACCCCTGGTGTGTTTCACACTCTCTCCCTACTTATCTGACCCTGCTAATGAATATCACCCTCTCTCCCTAGCTCTCCCTCCTATTGTGCACACTCTCTCTCTCCCTATCTCACCCTCCTAGTGAGTTTCATCCTCTCCCTATTTATCTGACCCTCCTAGTGTGTTTCACCCTCTCTCCCTAGCTCTCCCTCCTAGTGTTCCCCTTCTATCTCTCCCTATCTCACCCTCCTAGTGTGTTTCATCCTCTCTCCCTACTTATCTCACCCTGCTAGTGTGTTTCACACCTCTCCCTACCTATCTCTCCCTCCTATTGTGTTACACCCTCTCTCCCTAGCTCTTCCTCCTAGTGTGTTTCACCCCCCACCATACCTACCTCTCCCTACTAGTGTTTTGAACCCTCTCTCCCTTCCTGTCCCTTCTAGTGTGTTTCACCCTCTAACTCCCTACTTACCTCTCCCTCCTAGTGTGTTTTACTCCTCTCCCTACCTAGCTCTCCCTCCTAGTGTGTTTCACCCTCTCGCTACTTATCTGACCCTCCAAGTGTGTTTCACCCTCTCTCCCTAGCTCCCCCTCTTAGTGTTCATCCTCTCCCGCTCCCTATCTCACCCTCCTAGTGTGTTTCATCCTCTCTCCCTACTTATCTCACCCTGCTAGTATGTGTTTCACCTTTCTCCCTACCTATCTTACCCCCCTATTGTGTTTCACCCTCTCCCCCTAGCTTCCCCTCCTAGTGTGTTTCGCCCTCTCTCTCTGCTTATCTCACCCTCCTAGTGTTTCACTCTCTCCCTAATTATCTCACCCTCCTAGTGTGTTTCACCCTTTCTCTATCTCACCCTCCTAGTGTGTTCCACCCTCTCTCCCTTCTAGTGTGTTTCTCCTCTCTCCCTACCTCTCTCTTCTAGTGTGTTCATCATATCTCCCTACTTATCTCACCCTCCTAGTGTTTCACCCTTTTTCTCTAGCTCTCCCTCATAGTGTTTTTCACCCTCTCTCCCTGCTTATCTCACCCTACTAGTGTGTTTCACCCCTCTCCCTACCTACCTCTCCCTCCTAGTGTTTCACCCTCACTCCCTAGCTCTCCCTTCTAGTGTGTTTCACCCTCTCTTCCTCACTCTTTCCTAGTGTGTTTCACTCTGTCTCCCTAGCACTCCCTTCTAGAGTGTTTCAACCTCCCTCCCTACCTACCTCTCCCTCCTAGTGTGTTTTACCCTTCTCCCTACCTAGCTCTCCCTCCTAGTGTGTTTCACCCTCTCCCTACTTATCTGACTCTCCTAGTGTGTTTCACCCTCTCTCCCTAGCTCTTCCTCCTAGTGTTTCACCCTCTCTCCCTCCCTATCTCACCTTCCTAGTGTGTTTCATCCTCTCTCCCTACTTATCTCACCCTGCTAGTGTGTTTCACACCTCTCCCTACCTATCTCTCCCTCCTATTTGT
This sequence comes from Ambystoma mexicanum, assembly GCF_040938575.1. NCBI lineage: Eukaryota > Metazoa > Chordata > Amphibia > Caudata > Ambystomatidae > Ambystoma > Ambystoma mexicanum. Next base: position 34,232,150 of record NC_090934.1, read on the forward strand.
TACACCCTCTCTCCCTAGCTCTCCCTCCTAGTGTGTTTCACCCCCCTCCCTACCTACCTCTCCCTACTAGAGTTTTTCACCCTCTCTCTCTTCCTGTCCCTTCTAGTGCATGTCACCCTCTAACTCCCTACTTACCTCTCCCTCCTAGTGTGTTGTACCCTTCTCCCTACCTAGCTCTCCCTCCTAGTGTGTTTCACCCTCTCCCTACTTATCTGACCCTTCTAGTGTGTTTCACCCTCTCTCCCTAGCTCTTCCTCCCAGTGTTTCATCCTCTCTCCCTACTTATCTCACCCTACTAGTCTGTTTGACCCCTCTCCCTACCTATCTCTCCTTCCTATTGTGTTTCACCCTCTCTCCCTAGCTCTCCCTCCTAGTGTGTTTCGCCCACTCTCTCTACTTATCTCACACTCCTAGTGTGTTTCACCGCTCTCCCTACCTACCTCTCCCTCCTACTGTGTTTCACCCTCTCTCCCTAGCTCTCCTTCCTAGTGTGTTTTGCTCTCTCTTTCTCTACTTATCTTACCCTCCTAGTGTGTTTCACCCCTCTCCTTACCTACCTCTCCCTGCTAGTGTGTTTCAATCTCTCTCCCTATCTCACCCTCCTAGTGTGTTTCACTCTGTTAGGGAGAATTCTCAAGAATATGCTAATTTCCCTTACCTTTTGAAAACCCCAGCAACTTTGCTGGATTTCGAGGATTCTATATTTTACCTGGGAAGAGTGTGAGCCATTTTCCCACTCTTCCATGTATTTTTGATGTGTGTTTACTGTTGTGTTCTTTTGGTTATGGAGTTTTAAAACAACTCCATAGGCATCATCTTTTTCTGTGTGTCACACAGCACCTTCAGTGCAGTGGCACGGGGATGTCTTTCAGACTTCCCAAGCTTTAAACATCTTCTCTGGGACTGACTACCCTCTCCCAGAACATGTAAAGTTACATTGACTTTACTAGTCTCTTTAAATGTACAGACCCAGCACACACCATCTTCCTATAGAGTGCTGGAGGGGTTGCCTAGCATCCCCTGAGTCAAAACACTCATGTAACAGTCACATTTTACCCTTTCCTACTTTAAATGGCTGGTGGCAGAGGTTTAGATCAAACTACCGTGATTTTTCCCGACCGCTAACAACGGTAGCTAAAAATCGGGTCAGCCATGTTTTTCAATATGGTGTGCCAGACCTATCTGTAAAAAACAGACTCCGGTCGACTTTTTTCGCCATTTCTTTTTGGGAAGGTCCTTCTTGTATTTGTCTCTGTGCACCAAACCAGGTTTGGTCCCTTTGTCCATTGGCCTTTGGCGGGCTTCAGGGCTGAAGCCCTCCTCTGGCGCCTGAGTGTCTGGGATGGACAGGATGTGAGGGAGGTGCCCGAAACTCCCTGTGCTTAGTCTCCTAGGAGACCTGAATGCACTCTGGCGTGATTGGCCGGCTGGCTGTCCGGCCAGGACAGCCACCCTGCTGTGTGAGTGAAAGCCAGGCTGGAATGAATGGGGGAAAAACTGTTTAAAAGCAGGTGTCTGGGACTTGGAAAGCAGAGTGGACCGCTGGAACAAAAGAACCAAAGACGAGATGAAGGAAGAGGACTGCTGCAACTCCTGGACTGGTGAAGCCCTGCTGCAGGTCCGAATTGCCTGAAACTCCATCGACAGAGAAGCCCTTCAAGGTTAACGTCCTCCCTTGAGTTTGGTGGGAACAACCAACTCGCAAGCCACCTGGACACCATCGCCACCCTGGTCGAATTTTCTTCAGAGTGCTGTTGAAAACCAGATAGCCAGGGGTAAGGAAATCAGCTCGTGGACTTTAAGGCACTCACACCTTAAACCAATGTTTAGCAAAGCTTTTGGCCTCATCCCTGGGCAGTGCAGAAACCTCCCGACATCCTCCTTCTTGTCCCCATGACTGAAGCTCAGGAACAGCAAGATCTGCTCGAACTGCTAGGAACAAATGCCTCAGCTACAGCTTGTCTTCACTAACAAGGTACTGTGCAAACACGGTCTGGAGGTTTTTTCGGCCACGTGAAAGTTTGTGAAACTTTCCCGACTTCGAAGACTTGTCCTTCCCTAAACATTCGTCTAACTTTTCGCCTAGCCAAACTCTTCTAATAACCGTGGTAAAGACTTAACCGTTTACTACCAGAATTGTGCTCTCCAATACAAAGATCTGAACCATTGAATTTGGGCCAGGCCTATGAACTGAATTGCTGGTCTTAGTTTACTGAAACACTTTGCCCTGCCTATGAAAGTATTTGTGCTATTAATTCTTATAACCTTGTCTTTTTACCCCTTTTGAAAATATCTGAAGTGCCATTTTGCTCCCACTTCACTTGTTCATTTACTTATCGGTTATGTATTTGTGGTTTATTAGTGTGTGATATTGAGCTGCTCTTACTAGTGTAATGTTTTCAAACTGAATGTGTAAATAAATGTTTACCAAGAAACCTTGAGTGAGTGTTTGTTTGAATCACTGTATTTGTTGGTCCTTTGTGTAACTTGTTCTACTGCTCACTTTGCTCTTGAGATAAGTCTGGCTGCTCAGCCATCGCTACCACTTTACTGTGTAGTACAGGCTTGTACCAAAGGCGAAACTGTACTGACACTTGTAGTCTTGTGTGTAGTGTTCCCAAAGGGTACTGCATATGATTCTGCCTAACACTGGTGTACAGTGGTGAGGGTAAAGTACACTTGTTACATTTAGAGTGCTACTTTTACATTTGTTCAAATAATCCTCAAAAGGCAAAGCAACACTAGAGAAGCAATTGTTTTATCATGGATGATATGGAAAGCTACAGACAGGAGACCCTAATCACTTTAACAGTTGATACATTGAGAGACATGTGTAAAGCTAGGAATCTCACTGTAAAAGGCAAAAAAATTGAATTGATAGAAAACTTGTTAGAATACCAAAGTCTGAGGAGTGGGTCTGAACCCCCCCCCCTGCAGCAAATGTGGAAAATGTTGATGAGGATGATAATGTTTCTGAGCCCAACTCAAATGTTATGGGTGAGTTAGGTGAGGCAGAAGAGTCTCAGAATGTTGGCTCTGTTTTATCTCTACCTGCTCATAGGCCTCAACCTCTGACCACAGGGACCCCGACAGGTCCAACACTTAGTCCTGAGTATGTCTCTTTAGAAGGAATGTGACTGGAGTTAGACTTTAAAAGAATCCAAGCTCAAACTGAAAGCAAACATCAAGAACTTAAACCCAGAGAAATGGGGTTGAACCATGCACTTGAAATGAAAAAGTTGTCTTTTGAAACTGGTTCTCTCCCAGAGTCTTCTAGGTCTTCCAGTCCTAAGAGGCCTCGCATGCCCAAAGATGCAGTAAGTATGTATGAGGTTAAGCTTGATATTTTGGATTGTTTGGCTGCTTTTGAATATAACCATGGGATTCAAGCCATTACAGGGAATCAGCTGATTCCTTGGCTTTTTTCTAAGCTACCCTCCTGTTGCAACTGATGTGGTACTGGAGTTGGGGGATATAGACAGAAAGGAGTATGAAACTGTGTAGCTGGCTTTGATAGCTAGGTTTGGGAAGACCCCTTCTCAGTATCTTAAGAGGTTTAGAACCCTCAAAAAGCATGATGGTACCCCTTGGGCTACCTGGGTGACTAAATGTTTGACAAACTTAAATGGATGGGTTAAGGGTTACAGAGTGAACACTTATGAAGGTATGAAAAATCTGTTTATGTTGGAATCTATTTATGATGCCTGCTCTCCTGAGCTGAGAAAGCACTTGGCTGACTCTAAGAAAATTGATCCAAAGAAGTTAGCAAGGGCTGCTTACCTGTGGGTTGCCAACAGGGCTACTCACAAGGATTCTGGGGCAACTCAGAAGAAGGATGAGGGAAAGCAGCACAAGAAAGATACCAAAGAGAATTCCAATACCTCCACTCCAAAGGAGGGTACAAAAAATAACAAGGGTAAGCCACAAGGGAAACCGAATCAGGCTAGTGTACCTCCTGGTGCCAAACCAGAAGGAGGTCAGAACAAACCCCCATTCATAAAGACATGGGGAAAATGTTATGCTTGTGGGTCAACTGACCATGTGAAAGGGGATCCCAGATGTAAGGGTAAACCTTCAGGGAAACACACTGTCTCCTTAGCCTTCTCCCCAGAGGATGAAATACCAATGGCAAGTGGAAACTTTCACTTATTGGCTGAGGAACCCATGAAAGTCTCAGCCAGTGTTTCTTTAGTATCCTTGGGACTGTGTGAACAACAGAACTTGGATGTGTATAACTCTATTCCAGACAATACTAAAGAGTATTACAAAGACAGTGTTCTTGTGAATGGTCAGGAGACCCCTGTCATCAGAGACACTGGGGCCAGCATAACTGTAGTGGATTAATATTTGTTCAAGGTAGAGGATTTTGCTAAAACACCAAAATACCTCACTAAGCTTTCTCGAGGCCCTGTCCAAATGCTTCCACAGTTACCAGCTCTCATCCAGTGCAATGACATGACTGTCAAGATACCTGCAAGTGTGCAGAGTGAAGTACCTGGGAGAGTCCTGTTGGGGAATGACTTAAAAACTCTTGGAGTTGTATCAAGCACCCCCAGGCTTCCCAGCAAAAGGAAACAGGAGCAGACTATGAAGGCCAGAGAGAGTACCTTAAAAGGCTCTCAAGCAGAGATTATAGAAGAAAATATAACTCCCAGTCCACAGGACTTACTGACTGCAATTTCAAAGAAGAAGGAGGAAAAGGGGAAATCTAAAACCTCCAGGAAGAAGCCAGCCAGCATTCCTGTGCTAAAAACAAGGACATCCCGAGAGGACTGTCCAAAGTCACACCTGTGACTCCTCCACCAGCTGAGGCTGAGTGTGTGGAACAACCTTGTGTGGTTGAATCAGCTTCTGAGGAATCAGAGCTGGAAGCGGACCTTGCTCCTGTTCGAGATCTAGATCCTGCAGACCATCCTGAGCTGCAGTCTTTACTGGCAGAAGGTGGACCCTGTAGGGCAGACCTCAGCAGAGGTCAAAGAGAGTGACCTACTCTTGAAGGTCTTCGCCAACAGGCAGCTTCCCAGCTGGATGGGCAAGAGCCAGGGAAGCATAGGTTGTACTGGGAAGATGGCGTCTTCTACAGTGAACCGACTGAGTCTATATCAGGGGACTACAGAAGACTTGTAGTGCCTCTTGAAAACAGACTCCAGTTTCTACAGTTAGCCCATGAGATCCCTTTGGCTGGTCACTTAAGTTTTAAGAAGACTAAAGAAAGGCTCTCTTTATATTTCTACTGGCCTAAGTTGGGGTCTGATGTAGATAAGTTCTGTAGGAGCTGTCACACTTGCCATACCTCTGGCAAGAGTGGAGCCAAGAATGTGGCACCCTTGGTGCCTCTCCCAGTGGTGGGAGTCCCTTTTTAGAGGGTAGGAATCGACATTGTTGGTTCCTTAGACCCTCCAACATCTTCAGGAAACAGGTTTATCCTGGTTGTAGTAGACCATGCTACTAGGTATCCTGAAGCAATACCTAGGAGAACTGTTACGGCTCTGGCTGTGGCTAAGGCCCTACTTGGTATTTTTACCAGAGAAGGTTTTCCTAAGGAAGTCATCTCTGACAGGGGATCCAATTTTATGTCCCACTATATGCAGGCCATGTGGAAAAACTGTGGAGTAACTTACAAGTTCTCAACTGCCTACCATCTTCAGACAAATGGATTGGTAGAGAGGTTCAACCATACAATGAAGAGCATGATAGGTGCTTTAGAGGAACCCCTTAGGAGAAAGTGGGTCCTTCTACTGCCATGCCTTCTATTTGCTTATAGAGAAGTCCCTCAGGAGGGAGTTGGATTTAGTCCCTTTGAACTTCTCTATGGCCATCCAGTTAGAGGCCAATTGGCCCTAATTAAGAAGGGGTTGGAGAGTGCTCCTTCCCACAAGCCAGTGAGAGTCACTGACTATGTGATAGGTCTCCGGAGGAGAATGTCACACATGATGGCAGAAGCATCAGACAACTTGAAAGCAGGGCAGGCTCTGGTAAATTATTGGCATGACCAGAAGGTCAACATGGTTGAGTTTTCTCAAGACCAGCTTGTTCTAGTTATGGTACCTACAAGGCAGAGGGCCTTACAGGAAAAATGGATAGGACCCTTCAAGGTTGTGGGTAAACTTGAAGAAGTCAACTATCTGGTGGACTTAGGCAATCCTACGGAGGCTCCCGGAGTCTTTCACACCAACCGTCTTAAAGCTTATGTCTCAAGACCAGAAGTAGGAGCTTTGCTTCTAGCTTCAGCTCAAGAGAAGGAGGAGAGTGAACCTCTACCCGACCTACTCAGAGGCCAGCCTTTAGATTAGAACATGGAAGGAGTTAATATCTCTTCTAATTTGACACCTGAACAACAGGATGAGTGCAAGTTTCTGTTAAATCAGTTTGCCTCCCTGTTTTCACTTTCACCAGGATTGGCCACTTGGGGCCAGCATGATATTCTCACTGATGACTGTTTACCTGTTAAAAGCAGACAATAAAGAGTGGCAGTAAAAGTTAAAGGGTATCCACAGCGCTTGTACAGTCACTTGTGATCAGCAAAAAGGCAGCAGGTGTCAAGGAAGTGTGGGTGTACTGCCAGTACACTACCACGGTAATTAAGCACAGACAAGAAAGGTCCCAAGACACACTGCGCCAAGAAATGCAAAAATGTAAATACAATAGTGTATTTATTTATGTAGATTGGTTAGCCTGACACGTGCTTCGAGCCAACCCCGGCTCTTCATCTGAGGCTTGTTATTAGAGGTGAGGATTGCGTAACGTAGGGGCATAAATTGCCTGTGCAAACTCTTATACTTCGCAATTGCGGCAAAGGCTGAGTGCTGGACAGGTCACTACTAGGGAGGGCTCAGACCCTATTGTATTTAAATGTTTGCATTTCTTGGCGCACTGTGCCTTGGGACCTTTCTTGTCTGCTGTTAAAAGCAGAGGTTACAGGATGTCAGATCATGTAAGATCCCACATAAAGGAGGAGGTCAACAAGATGCTTGATCTCGGGGTAATAGAGCCCTCTACCAGCCCATGGTCTAGTCCAGTTGTTCTAGTACCAAAAGCAGGATCCAAGGAGTTGAGATTCTGTGTGGACTATAGAGCTCTTAATGCAGTCACCAAGACTGATGCCCACCCTTTACCCAGGACAGATGAACTGGTGGACAAACTTGGTTCAGCCTAGTACCTCAGTACATTTGATCTCACTTTAGGCTATTGGCAAATAGCACTGACAGACCATGCCAAGGAGAAAATGTCATTCTCCACCCCAGCAGGCCTCTACCAGGTTAAGTTAATGTCTTTTGGACTAAAGAATGCACCTGGTACATTCCAAAGGATGGTTAATCAAGTTCTGAATGGGATGGAGGACTTCTGCATGGCATACTTGGATGACGTTGCAGTGTTCAGCCCTATTTGGAAAGAACATGTTGACCACTTAGGATATGTTTTGCAGGCTCTTGAGCAGGCCCATCCGACCATAAAGGTAAGCAAGTGTCAAATTGGTCAGTGTAAAGTGGTCTACCTTGGACATGAGGTAGGAGGAGGTGAAATCAGGCCATTGCCTAGCAAAGTACAAGCTGTGCAAAGCTGGGCCAGCCCTTCTACTAAAACCCAGGTGAGAGCCTTCCTAGGCCTCACTGGTTACTACAGGAACTTCATAGAGAACTATGGGACCATAGCTTCTCCCTTGAATGTCATCTCCTCTCCCAAATTCCCTAAAAAGGTCAGGTGGAATGAGGAGTGCACTCAAGCATTTGAAGGCCTAAAGAAAGCCCTTTGTCAAGCTCCAGTCCTAAGAGCTTGTACGTATAACCAAACCATCATTGTGCAAACAGATGCTTCCAATACAGATATAGGTGCAGTTCCGAGTCAGCTGGATGAGAAAGGTAGGGAGCACCCCATTTCCTTCATCAGCACAAAGCTGAAGTAACCTGAGACAAGGTGGGCAACCATTGAAAGGGAATGTTTTGCTATTGTGTGGTAATTGAAGAAGTTTAGACCATACCTGTATGGATCTACTTTTGTGATTCAGACTGACCACCAACCCTTGAGATGGTTGATGCAAATGAAAGGGGAAAACCCTAAACTACTGAGATGGTCAATCAGCATGCAAGGGTTTGATTTTACCATTGAACTCAGGTCTGGGTGTCACCACCAAAATGCTGATGGTCTCTCCAGGATGTTTGACCGAATGGAGTAAGGAGATTCCTCCAGGAGTAGATTAAATCCTCCTGTCGCTTAGTCTGGGGGGGCCAGTGTTAGGGAGATTTCTCAAGAATGTGCTAATTTCCCTTATCTTTTGAGACACCCAGCAACTTTGCTGGATTTCTAAGATTACATTTTTCCCCTGGGAAGAGTGTGAGCCTTTTTTCCCACTCTTACATGCATTTTTGATGTGGGTTTACTGTTGTGTTCTTTTGGTTATGGCGTTTTAAAACAACTCCAGAGGCATCATCATTTTCTGTGTGTCACACAGCACCTTCACTGCAGTGGCACAGGGATGTCTTTCACACTTCCCAAGGTTTGAACACCTACTCTGGGACAGACTGGCGTCTCCCAGAGCATGGAAAGTTAAATTGGCTTTACTAGTCTCCTTAAATGTACAGACCCAGAACACACTATCTTCCTATAGAGTGCTGGAGGGGTTGCCTAGCTTCCCCTGAGTCAATACACTCATGTAACAGTCAAATGTTACCCTTTCCTACTTTAAATGGCTGGTGGCATTGGTTTAGATCAAACTACAGTGATTTTTCCCGACTGCTAACAACGGTAGCTAAAAATTGGGTCAGCCATGTTTTTCAATCTGGTGCCCCAGACCTATCTGCAAAAACAGACTCCGGTCGACTCTTTTCACCATTTCTTTTAGGAAAGGTCCTACTTGTGTTTGTCTCTGTGCGCCAAACCAGGTTTGGTCCCTTTGTTTTTTGGCCTTTGGCGGGCTTCAGTGCTGAAGCCCTCCTCTGGCGCCTCGGTGTCTGGGATGGACAGGATGTGAGGGAGGTGCCCGAAACTCCCTGTGCTTAGTGCCCTAGGAGAGCTGAAAGCACTCTGGCGTGATTGGCCAGCTGGCTGTCCGGCCAGGACAGTCACCCTGCTGTGTGCGTGACAGCCAGGTTGGAATGAATGGAGGAAAACTATTTAAAAGCAGGTCTCTGGGACTTGGAAAGCAGAGTTGACCACTGGAACGAAAAAAACCGAAGACGAGCTGAAGGAAGAGGACTGCTGCAATTCCTGGACGAGCGGTGAAGCCCTGCTGCAGGTCCGAATTGCCTGAAACTCCATCGACAGAGAAGCCCTTCAAGGTTAACTTCCTCCCTTGAGTTTTGTGGGAACAACCCACTCGCAAGCCACCTGGACACCGTCCACACCCTGGTCGAATTTTCTTCAGAGTGCTGTTGAAAACCAGATAGCCAGGGGGAAGGAAACCAGCTTGTGGACTTCAAGGCACTCACACCTTAAACTGACATTTTATTAAGCTTTTGGCCTCATCCCTGGGCAGTGCAGGAACCTCCCGATGTCCTCCTTCTTGTCCCCATGACTGAAGCTCAGGAACAGCGAGATCTGCTCGAACTGCCAGGAACAACTGCCTCAGCGACAGCTCTTCTTCAATACAAAGGTACTGTGCAAACGCGGTCCTGAAATCTTTCCGGCCATCGCGAATGTTTGTGGAAACTTTCTCAACTTCGAAGGCTTGTCCTTCCCTAAACATTTGTCAAAATTTTCGCCTAGCCAAACTCTTCTAAAAACTGTGGCAAAGACTTAACCGTTTACTACCAGAACTGTGCTCTCCGATACAAAGACTCTGAGCCATTGACTTTAGCCCAGGCCTATGAACTGAATTCCTGATTGTAGTTTACTGAAACCCTTTGCCCTGCCTATGAAAGTATTTGTGCTGTTAATTCTTATAACCTTGTCTTTGTACCCCTTTTGAAAGTATCTGAAGTGCCATTTTGCTCCCACTTCAGGGGAGCTAAACTTGTTCATTTACTTATCGGTTGTGTATTTGTAGTTTATTAGTGTGTGATATTGAGCTGCTCTTACTAGTGTAATGTTTTCAAACTGACTGTGTAAATAAATGTATATTCTTTTACCAAGAAACCTTGAGTAAGTGTTTACTTGAATCACTGTATTGGTTGGTCCTTTGGGTAAATTGTTCTACTGCTCACTTTGCTCTTGAGATAAGTCTGACTGCTCAGCCATCGCTACCATTTTACTGTGTAATACAGGCTTGTACCAAAGGTGAAATTGTACTTTACACTTGTAGTCTTAATTGTGTGTAGTGTTCCCAAAGGGTACTGCATATGATTCTGCCTAACACACCCTCTCTCCGTATCTGGCCCTCCTAGTGTGTTTCACCCGCGGTCGCTGCCTCTCCCTCCTGGTGTGTTTCACCCTTCTCCCTACCTACCTCACCATCCTAGTGTGTTTCACCCTCTCTCCATATCACACCTTCCTAGTGTGTTTCACCCTCTCCCTACTTATCTGACCCTCCTAGTGTGTTTCACCCTCTCTCCCTATCTCACCCTCGTAGTGTGTTTCACCGTCTCTACTTATGTCACCGTCCTAGTGTTTCACCCTCTCTACTTATCTCACGGTCCTAGTGTTTCACCCTCTCTACTTATCTCACCCTCCTAGTATGTTTCACCCTCTCTCCCTATCTCACTGTCCTAGTGTGTTTCACCCTCTCTCCCTATCTCACCCTCCTAGTGTGTTTCACCCTCTCTACTTATAACACCCTCCTAGTGTTTCACCATCTCTACTTATCTCACCCTCCTAGTGTTTCACCCTCTCTCCCATTCTCTCCATGCTAGTGTGTTTCACCCTCTCTCCCTATCTCACCCTCCTAGTATGTTTCACCCTCTCTCCCTATCTCACCCTCCTAGTGTTTCACCCACGCTCCCTATCTCACCCTCCTAGTGTGTTTCACCCGCTCTACATACCTCACCCTCCTGGTGTGTTTCACCCTGTCTCCCTATCTCACAACCTTCTATAGTGTTTCACCCTCTCCCTACTTATCTCACCCTCCTAGTGTGTTTCACCCTCTCTCCCTATCTCACCCTCCTAGTGTTTCACCCTCTCTCCATATCTCACCCTCCTAGTGTGTTTCACCCTCTCCCTACTTATCTGACCCTCCAAGTGTGTTTCAATCTCCCTCCCTATCTCTCCCTCCTAGTGTGTTCCCCCTCTCTCCCTATCTCACCCTCCTAGTGTGTTTCATCCTCTCTCCCTATCTCACCCTCCTAAAGTGTTTCACCCTCGCCCTACTTATCTCTCCCGCCTAGTGTGTTTCACCCGTCTCCCTACATACCTCTCCATCCTAATGTGTTTCAGCCTCTCTCCATATCTCACCTTCCTAGTGTGTTTCACCCTCTCCCTACTTATCTGACCCTCCTAGTGTGTTTCACCCTCTCTCCCTATCTCACCCTCCTAGTGTGTTTCACCCTCTCTACTTATCTCACTGTCCTAGTGTTTCACCCTCTCTACTTATCTCACCCTCCTAGTATGTTTCACCCTCTCTCCCTATCTCACTGTCCTAGTGTGTTTCACCCTCTCTCCCTATCTCACCCTCCTAGTGTGTTTCCCCCTCTCTCCCTATCTAGCCCTCCTAGTGTGTTTCACCCTCTCTACTTATATCACCCTCCTAGTGTTTCACCATCTCTACTTATCTCACCCTCCTAGTGTGTTTCACCCTCTCTCCCTATCTCTCCATGCTAGTGTGTTTCACCCTCTCTCCCTATCTCACCCTCCTATTGTGTTTCAGCCTCTCTCCCTATCTCACCCTCCTAGTGTTTCACCCACGCTCCCTATCTCACCCTCCTAGTGTGTTTCACCCGCTCTACTTACCTCACCCTCCTAGTGTGTTTCACCCTGTCTCCCTATCTCACCCTCCTATAGTGTTTCACCCTCTCCCTACTTATCTCACCCTCCTAGTGTGTTTCACCCTCTCTCCCTATCTCACCCTCCCAGTGCTTCACCCTCTCTCCATATCTCACCCTCCTAGCGTGTTTCACCCTCTCCCTACTTATATGACCCTCCAAGTGTGTTTCAATCTCCCTCCCTATCTCTCCCTCCTAGTGTGTTTCCCCCTCTCTCCCTATCTCACCCTCCTGGTGTGTTTCATCCTCTCTCCCTATCTCACCCTCCTAGAGTGTTTCACCCTCTCCCTACTTATCTCACCCTCCAAGTGTGTTTCAACCTCTCTACTTGTCTCACCCTCCTAATGTGTTTCACTATCTCCCTACTTATCTGACCCTCCTAGTGTGTTTCAATCTCTCTCCCCATCTCACCCTCCTAGTGTCTTTCACCCTCGGTCCCTACCTCTCCCTTCTAGTGACACGCCAGGCCATCAGTTCACTCACCCGTCAAGCCCCCTCCGCGCCCATAGACGTCAATGGAGTCGCACACGCCAAAACCGAAATCGTGTATTTTCACCCGCTCTAGGGGTCAAAGGTATGGCTTCTCTCGGTGTGGTGATCTTGCTCTACTTCCGTAGTGTGCTTATACCGCCCACCTTGCCACCCTGGCATTTCACCCTCTCCGAGTGTCTTTGAGGCGCCCCCTGGGTGCCTCACACTGTGCCCCTCTCTTTTGCACTGCCATCCCCTTAGAGTTCCCGCCGGTCTCGCACTCTCCTTCTTTAATGTGATTCCCTTATCTCTCCGCTTCCCGCTCTCCCTCCCACTCTCCCCTCTTCCCGCCCCCGGGGGTACTCCCCCCTCCTCTTCTTTCCTTTCCCCTTCACTGCTGCGCGCCTCAGTGGCTGAACTGATCAGATGTTGCGGAAGAGAACAACGCGCCATTGTTCCCCCCTGACCAGAATCCAGCAGGAAAACAAGTGGAGACAGTGACGGTGCGGGAGAGAGGCAGGCCCCCACACTAGACAGCAGGCAGGCCCCCACACTAGACAGCAGGCAGGCCCCCACACTGGGCCCTGGCCCATGGCAGTGCCAACACCAGGCCCCCACACTAGAGAGCAGGCAGGCCCCCACACTGGGCCCTGGCCCATGGCAGTGCCAACACCAGGCCCCCACACTAGACAGCTTGCAAGCCCCCACACTGAGCCCTGGCCCAGGGCAGTGCCAACACCAGGCTCTGAACCATGCCAGCACCAGGCCCCCACACTAGACAGCAGGCAGGCCTCCACACTGGGCCCTGGCTCGGGGCAGTGCCAACACCAGGCCCCCACACTAGACAGCAGGCAGGCCCCCACACTGGGCCCTGGCCCAGGGCAGTGCCAACACCAGGCCCCCACACTAGACAGCAGGCAGGCCCCCACACTAGACAGCAGGCAGGCCCCCACACTGGGCCCTGGCCCATGGCAGTGCCAACACCAGGCCCCCACACTAGAGAGCAGGCAGGCCCCCACACTGGGCCCTGGCCCATGGCAGTGCCAACACCAGGCCCCCACACTAGACAGCTTGCAAGCCCCCACACTGAGCCCTGGCCCAGGGCAGTGCCAACACCAGGCTCTGAACCATGCCAGCACCAGGCCCCCACACTAGACAGCAGGCAGGCCTCCACACTGGGCCCTGGCCCGGGACAGTGCCAACACCAGGCCCCCACACTAGACAGCAGGCAGGCCCCCACACTAGACATCAGGAAGGCCCCCACACTGGGCCCTGGCCCATGGCAGTGCCAACACCAGGCCCCCACACTAGACAGCAGGCAGGCCCCCACACTGGACCCTGGCCCATGGCAGTGCCAACACCAGGCCCCCACACTAGACAGCTTGCAAGCCCCCACACTGAGCCCTGGCCCAGGGCAGTGCCAACACCAGGCTCTGAACCATGCCAGCACCAGGCCCCCACACTAGACAGCAGGCAGGCCTCCACACTGGGCCCTGGCTCGGGGCAGTGCCAACACCAGGCCCCCACACTAGACAGCAGGCAGGCCCCCACACTGGGCCCTGGCCCAGGGCAGTGCCAACACCAGGCCCCCACACTAGACAGCAGGCAGGCCCCCACACTAGACAGCAGGCAGGCCCCCACACTGGGCCCTGGCCCATGGCAGTGCCAACACCAGGCCCCCACACTAGAGAGCAGGCAGGCCCCCACACTGGGCCCTGGCCCATGGCAGTGCCAACACCAGGCCCCCACACTAGACAGCTTGCAAGCCCCCACACTGAGCCCTGGCCCAGGGCAGTGCCAACACCAGGCTCTGAACCATGCCAGCACCAGGCCCCCACACTAGACAGCAGGCAGGCCTCCACACTGGGCCCTGGCCCGGGACAGTGCCAACACCAGGCCCCCACACTAGACAGCAGGCAGGCCCCCACACTAGACATCAGGAAGGCCCCCACACTGGGCCCTGGCCCATGGCAGTGCCAACACCAGGCCCCCACACTAGACAGCAGGCAGGCCCCCACACTGGACCCTGGCCCATGGCAGTGCCAACACCAGGCCCCCACACTAGACAGCTTGCAAGCCCCCACACTGAGCCCTGGCCCAGGGCAGTGCCAACACCAGGCTCTGAACCATGCCAGCACCAGGCCCCCACACTAGACAGCAGGCAGGCCTCCACACTGGGCCCTGGCCCGGGGCAGTGCCAACACCAGGCCCCCACACTAGACAGCAGGCAGGCCCCCACACTGGGCCCTGGCCCAGGGCAGTGCCAACACCAGGCCCCCACACTAGACAGCAGGCAGGCCCCCACACTAGACAGCAGGCAGGGCCCCACACTGGGCCCTGGCCCATGGCAGTGCCAACACCAGGCCCCCACACTAGACAGCAGGCAGGCCCCCACACTGGGCCCTGGCCCATGGCAGTGCCAACACCAGGCCCCCACACTAGACAGCTTGCAAGCCCCCACACTGAGCCCTGGCCCAGGGCAGTGCCAACACCAGGCTCTGAACTATGCCAGCACCAGGCCCCCACACTAGACAGCAGGCAGGCCTCCACACTGGGCCCTGGCCCAGGGCAGTGCCAACACCAGGCCCCCACACTAGACAGCAGGCAGGCCCCCACACTGGGGCCTGGCCCAGGGCAGTGCCAACACCAGGCCCCCACACTAGACAGCAGGCAGGCCCCCAAACTAGACAGTAGGCAGGCACCCACACTGGGCCCTGGCCCATGGCAGTGCCAACACCAGGCCCCCACACTAGACAGCAGGCAGGCCCCCACACTGGGCCCCGGCCCATGGCAGTGCCAACACCAGGCCCCCACACTAGACAGCGTGCAAGCCCCCACACTGGGCCCTGGCCCAGGGCAGTGCCAACAC
Source organism: Ambystoma mexicanum (assembly GCF_040938575.1). Taxonomy (NCBI): domain Eukaryota; kingdom Metazoa; phylum Chordata; class Amphibia; order Caudata; family Ambystomatidae; genus Ambystoma; species Ambystoma mexicanum. The sequence goes on from NC_090934.1 coordinate 34,247,339, forward strand.
CAGGCTCTGATCTATGCCAGCACCAGGCCCCACTAGACAGCAGGCAGGCCTCCACACTGGGCCCTGGCCCGGGGCAGTGCCAACACCAGGCCCCCACACTAGACAGCAGGCAGGCCCCCACACTAGACAGCAGGCAAGCCTCCACACTGGGCCCTGGCCTAGGGCAGTGCCAACACCAGGCCCCCACACTAGACAGCAGGCAGGCCCCCACACTAGACAGGCAAGCCTCCACACTGGGCCCTGGCCCGGGGCAGTGCCAACACCAGGCCCCCACACTAGACAGCAGGCAGGCCCCCACACTAGACAGCGGACAAGCCTCCACACTGGGCCCTGGCCCAGGGCAGTGCCAACACCAGGTTCTGAACCATGCCAGCACCAGGCCCCCACGCTAGACAGCAGACAGGCCTCCACACTGGGCCCTGGCCTAGGGCAGTGCCAACACAGGGCAGTGTCAACAACAGGCCCACACACTAGGCAGCAGGCAAGCCCCCACACTAGGCAGCCCCCAGGGCAGCGCCAACACCAGGCCCTGAACCATGCCAGCAACAGGCCCCCACGCTAGACAGCAGGGGAGGCGAGCAGACCTGAAGCGTGCCAAGCCTCCACACTGGGTTACCAGGCTCTGAGCCATGACAGCACTAGGCCCCCACACTAGACAGCAGGCATGTCCCCACACAGGGCCCTGGCCCAGGGAAGTGCCAACACAGGGCAGTGTCAACAACAGGCCCACACACTAGACAGCAGGCAAGCCCCCACACTTGGCACTGGCCCAGGGCAGTGCCAACACCAAGCTCTGAACCATGCCAGCACCAGGCCCCCACACTAGCCAGCGGGTGAGGCGAGCAGGCCTGGGGCGTGCCAAGCCTCCACACTGGGGTACCAGGCTCTGAGCCATGACAGCACTAGGCCCCCACCCTAGACAGCAGGCAAGCCCCCACAGTGGGCCCTGGCCCAGGGCAGTGGCAACACAGGGCAGTGCCAACACCAGGCCCCCACGCTAGACAGCGGGCAAGCCCCCACACTGGGCCCTGGCCCAGGGCAGTGCCACACCAGGCTCTGGACTATGCCAGCGCCAGGCCCCAATGCTAGACAGCAGGCAGGCCCCCACACTGGGCCCTGGTCCAGGGCAGTGCCAACACAGGGCACTGTCAACAACAGGCCCACACACTAGACAGCAGGCAAGCCCCCACACTGGGCCGTGGCCCAGGGCAGTGCCAACACAGGGCAGTGTCAACAACAGGCCCACACTAGACAGCAGGCAGGCCTCCACACTGGGCCCTGGCCCAGGGCAGTGCCAACACCAGGCTCTGACCCATGCCAGCACCAGGCCCCCACGCTAGACAGCAGGCAAGCCTCCACACTGGGCCCTGGCCTAGGGCAGTGCCAACACCAGGCTCTGAACCATGCCAGCAACAGGCCCCCACGCTAGACGGCAGGCAAGCCCCCACACTGGACCCTGGCCCAGGGCAGTGTCAACACCAGGCTCTGAACCATGCCAGCACCAGGCCCCCACGCTAGACAGCAGGCAAGCCTCCACACTGGGCCCTGATCCATGGCAGTGCCAACACCAGGCACCCACACTAGACAGCAGGCAAGCCTCCACACTGGGCCCTGGCCCAGGGAAGTGCCAACACCAGGCCCCCACACTAGACAGCAGGCAAGCCTCCACACTGGGCCCTGGCCTAGGGCAGTGCCAACACCAGACCCCCACACTAGACAGCAGCCGAGACGAGCTGGCCTGGGGCGTGCCAAGCCTCCACACTGGGCCCTGGCCCAGGGCAGTGCCAACACCAGGCTCTGACTCATGTCAGCACCAGGCCCCCACGCTAGACAGCAGGCAAGCCTCCACACTGGGCCCTGGCCTAGAGCAGTGCCAACACCAGGCCCCCACACTAGACAGCAGGCAAGCCCCCACACTGGACCCTGGCCCAGGGCAGTGCCAACACCAGGCTCTGAACCATGCCAGCAACAGGCCCCCACGCTAGACAGCAGGCAAGCCCCCACACTGGACCCTGGCCCAGGGCAGTGTCAACACCAGGCTCTGAACCATGCCAGCACCAGGCCCCCACGCTAGACAGCAGGCAAGCCTCCACACTGTGCCCTGATCCATGGCAGTGCCAACACCAGGCACCCACACTAGACATCAGGCAAGCCTCCACACTGGGCCCTGGCCCAGGGAAGTGCCAACACCAGGCCCCCACACTAGACAGCAGGCAAGCCTCCACACTGGGCCCTGGCCTAGGGCAGTGCCAACACCAGACCCCCACACTAGACAGCAGCCGAGACGAGCTGGCCTGGGGCGTGCCAAGCCTCCACACTGGGCCCTGGCCCAAGGCAGTGCCAACACCAGGCTCTGACCCATGCCAGCACCAAGCCCCCACGCTAGACAGCAGGCAAGCCTCCACACTGGGCCCTGGCCTAGGGCAGTGCCAGCAACAGGCCCCCACGCTAGATAGCAGGCAAGCCCCCACACTGGACCCTGGCCCAGGGCAGTGTCAACACCAGGCTCTGAACCATGCCAGCACCAGGCCCCCACGCTAGACAGCAGCCAAGCCTCCACACTGTGCCCTGATCCATGGCAGTGCCAACACCAGGCACCCACACTAGACAGCAGGCAAGCCTCCACACTGGGCCCTGGCCCAGGGAAGTGCCAACACCAGGCCCCCACACTAGACAGCAGGCAAGCCTCCACACTGGGCCCTGGCCTAGGGCAGTGCCAACACCAGGCCCCCACACTACACAGCAGGCAAGCCTCCACACTGGGCCCTGGCCTAGGGCAGTGCCAACACCAGACCCCCACACTAGACAGCAGCCGAGACGAGCTGGCCTGGGGCGTGCCAAGCCTCCACACTGGGCCCTGGCCCAGGGAAGTGCCAACACCAGGCTCTGACCCATGCCAGCACCAGGCCCCCACGCTAGACAGCAGCCAAGCCTCCACACTGGGCCCTGGCCTAGGGCAGTGCCAACACCAGGCCCCCACACTAGACAGCAGGCAAGCCCCCACACTGGACCCTGGCCCAGGGCAGTGCCAACACCAGGCTCTGAACCATGCCAGCAACAGGCCCCCACGCTAGACAGCAGACAAGCCCCCACACTGGACCCTGGCCCAGGGCAGTGTCAACACCAGGCTCTGAACCATGCCAGCACCAGGCCCCCACGCTAGACAGCAGGCAAGCCTCCACACTGTGCCCTGATCCATGGCAGTGCCAACACCAGGCACCCACACTAGACAGCAGGCAAGCCTCCACACTGGGCCCTGGCCCAGGAAAGTGCCAACACCAGGCCCCCACACTAGACAGCAGGCAAGCCTCCACACTGGGCCCTGGCCTAGGGCAGTGCCAACACCAGACCCCCACACTAGACAGCAGCCAAGACGAGCTGGCCTGGGGCGTGCCAAGCCTCCACACTGGTCCCTGGCCCAGGGCAGTGCCAACACCAGGCTCTGAACCATGCCAGAACCAGGCCCCCACACTAGACAGCAGGCAGGCCCCCACAGTAGACAGCAGGCAAGCCCCCACACTGGGCCGTGACCCAGGGCAGTGCCAACACCAGGCCCTGAACCATGCCGGCACCAGGCCCCCACACGAAACAGCAGGCAAGACCCCACACTGGGCCCTGGCCCAGGGCAGTGCCAACACCAGGCCCTGAACCATGCCGGCACTAGGCCCCCACGCTAGAAATCAGGCAAGCCCCCACACAGAGCCCTGTCCCAGGGCAGTGTCAACAAAGGGCAGCGTCAACAACAGGCCCACACACTAGCCAATAGGCAAGCCTCCACATTGGGCCCTGGCCCAGGGCAGTGCCAACACCAGGCTCTGAACCATGCCAGCTCCAGGCCCACACACGAAACAGCAGGCAAGACCCCACACTGGGCCCTGGCCCAGGGCAGTGCCACCACCAGGCTCTGAACTATGCCAGCACCAGGCCCCCACACTAGACAACAGGCAAGCCCCCACAGTGGGCCCTGGCCCAGGGCAGTGCCAACACAGGGTAGTGTCAACAACAGGCCCACACACTAGACAGTAGGCAAGCCCCCACACTGGGCCCTGGCCCAGGGCAGGGCCAACACCAGGCTCCAAACCATGCCAGCACCAGGCCTCCAACCTGGGGTACCAGGCTCTGAGCCATGACAGCACCAGGCCCCCACACTAGACAGCAGGCAGGCCCCCACACTGGGCCCTGGCCCAGGGCAGTGCCAGCACAGGGCAGTGTCAAGAACAGGCCCACACTAGACAGCAGGCAGGCCTCAACACTGGGCCCTGGCCCAGGACAGTGCCAACACAGGGCAGTCTCAACAACAGGCCCACACACTAGACAGCAGGCAAGCCCCCACACTGGGCCCTGTCCCAGGGCAGTACCAACACCAGGCTCCGAACCATGCCAGCACCAGGCCCCCATGCTAGACAGAAGGCGAGGCGAGCTGGTCTGGGGCGTGCAAAGCCTCCACACTGGGCCCTGGCCCAGAGCAGTGCCAACACCAGGCTCTGAATGTTAGGCAGAATTACATGCAGTACCATTTGGGAACACCACACACAATTAAGACTACAGGTGTAAGCACAATCTCACCTTTGGTACAAGCTTGTACTACACAGATATGTGTAGCAGTGGCTGATCGGCCAGGCTTATCTCAAGAGGGATGTGAGCAGTACAAGATGTTACACAAAGGACTTGCCATCACAGTGGTTCAAACGAACACTTACTTAAGGTTTCTTGGTAAAACTATACACATTTATTTACACAGTTAGAAAACATTCCACTAGTAATAAGCAGCTCAATTTCACACTATAATACACTCCAGTACCAAACCAATAAGTTTCTAAACAAGTTAGGCTCCCCTGAAGTGGAAGCAAAATGGCACTTCAGTAACTTTCAAAGGGGTTAGAAAGACAAAGGTTATAAGAATCAAAACACAGTTACTTTCATAGGCAGGGTAAATAGTTTCAGTTCACTACAAGAGGTAATTCAATTCAATAGGGCTGGGCCAAAGTCAACGGTTCAGTGACTTGGATAGGATAGCACGTTCTGGTAGTAAACAGGTAAGTCTTTGCCAATGTTCTTGGAAGTAGTTTGCACGAAAAAGAGGTATAGGTCGGTTTAGGAGCAAACAAGACTCCAAAGTTGGGAAAGTTTCACAAACTTTCACTGCGGCAAAGAGGAAAGAGGATTTCTCTACCGCATTAGCACAGTACCTTATGGATGAAGAAAAGTTGTAGCTGAGGCAGTTGTTCCTAGCAGTTCCTGCAGATCTCGCTGTTCCTGAGCCTCAGTCATGGGGACAAGAGGGAGGATGTCGGGAGTTTCCTGCACTGCACGAGGACAGACCCACAAGCTTGGCAAAACATCAGTTTAAGGTGTGAGTGCCTTAAAGTCCACAATCTGGTATCCTTCCCACTGGCAATCCAGTTTTCAACAACACTCTGAAGAAAATTCGACCAGTATGGAGATGGTTTTCTGGTGACTTGCGAGTGTGTTGTTCCCACCAGCTCAAGGGAAGAAGTTGTCCTCGAAGGGCTTCTCTGTCGAGGGAGTTTCAGGCAATTCGGACCTGCAGCAAGGCTTCACCGGACATACCAACGGTCCAGGAGTTGCATCAGTCGTCTTCCTTCAGCTCGTCTTCGGTTCTTTTGTTCCATTGGTCGACTCTGCCTTCCAAGTCCCAGAGACCTGCTTTTAAACAGTTTTCTCCAATTCATTCCAGCCTAGCTGTCACTCACACCGCAGGGTGGTTGTCCTTGCCGGACAGTCAGCCAGCCAATCACGCCAGAGTGATTCAGGTCTCCTAGGAGACTAAGAACAGGGAGTTTCGGGAACCTCCCTCACATCCTGTCCACCCCAGATACTCAGGCTCCAGAGGGGGGCTTCAGTACAGAAGCCCACCAAAGGCAAACAAACAAAGGGACCAAACCTGGTTTGGCGCACAGAGACAAACACTAGAAGGACCTTTCCAAAAAGAAATAGCGAAAAATGTTGATCGGAATCTGTGTTTACAGAGGGGGCTCAGACGCCATCTTGAAAAACATGGCTCTGGTGGATTTCAGCTACCGTATCGTTTAAATGGGTTGCGGTCGGGGAAATCATGGTAATTACACTGCCACCAGCCATTCTGAGAGGAAAGGGTAGCTTTTGAGGGCTACATGAATTTTCTAGGCATAGGGAACACTAGGTATTCCCTCCAGCACTCTGCTGAAAGGCAGTGTGTGCAGGGTCTAGCAATTTAAAAAGACTAGCAAAGTCAACTTAGTTTTACATTCACTGGGCGACAGTAGTCAGTCCCAGAGAAGGTATTTAAACCTTGGGAAGTCTAAAAGACATCCCTGTGCCACTGCACTGAGGGTGCCGTGTAACACACAAGAAAAGGATGATGCCTATGTAGTCGTCTAAAACTCCATATCCAAAGAGCACAAAAGTAAAACACACATCAAAATACATGAAAGAGTGGGGAAGAAAGGCTCACACTCTTCCCAGGTGAAAATTAAAGTCCTAGAAATTCAGCAAAGTTGCTGGGGGTCTCAAAAGGAAAGGGAAATTGGCACATTTATGTGAATTCTCCATAACACTGAACCATGCCAGCACCAGGCCCCCACACTAGACAGTAGCCGAGACGAGCTGGCCTGGGGCATGCCAAGCCTCCACACTGGACCCTGGCCCAGGGCAGTGCCAACACCAGGCTCTGAACCATGCCAGCACCAGGCCCCCACACTAGACAGCAGGCGAGGCAAGCTGGCCTGGGGCATGCCAAGCCTCCACACTGAGCCCTGATCCAGGGCAATGCCAACACCAGCCTCTGAACCATGCCACCAACAGGCCCCCACAATAGACAGCAGGTGAGGTGAGCTGGCCTGGGGCATGCCATGCCCCCACACTGTGCTCTGAACCATGCCAGCACCAGGACCTCACAGTAGACAGCAGACGAGGCGGCAGGCCTGGGGCGTGCCAATCCTACACACTGGGCCCCGTCCCAGGGCAGTGCCAACACCAGGCTCTGAACCATGCCAGCACCAGGCCCCGAGGCTAGCCAGCAGGAGAGGTGAGCTGGCCTGGGGCGTGCCAAACCTCCACACTGGACCCTGGCCCAGGGCAGTGTCAACACCAGGCTCTGAACCATGACAGCACCAGGCCCTCACACTAGACAGCAGGCGGGATGGCTTGGGGCGTGCTAAGCGGCCACACTGGCCCACCAGGCTCTGAGCCATGCCAGCACAGGGTCCTCACAGTAGACAGAGGAGAGGTGGCCTGCGGTTGTGTCAAGCCTCCACACTGGGCCCTGTGCCCAGGGCAGTGCCAATGCAAGACTCTGGCCCATGCCAGGCCCTCACACTAGGTGTGGGGGTGCCAAGCCTTTACACTGGGCATGGGTCAGGGCTGTGCCAATGCCAGGCTCTGAGCCATGCCAGCGCCAGGCCCCCCACTAGACAGCAGGGGAAGCAGGGTGGGGTGTTCCAAGCCTCCAGACTGGGCCCTGGCCCAGGCAGTGCCAACCCCAGGCTCTGGGCCATACCAGCATCAGGCCCTGACACTAGACATCCGGGGAGTGGCAGGGGGTGCCAAGCCTCCATACAGGGATCTTGCAGTGGGAAATGCCAACACCAGACTCTGAATCATAACAGCACCAGGCCTCACACTAGACAGGATACAAGGCGGTGTGGCCTGGGTCTTGCCCAGCCTTCACTCAAGCCTCAGAACCATGCCAGGGGTGTGCTAAGCTTCCACACACGGCTCTGAACTATGCAGACATCAGACCCAGGACAGCAACACGCCCTTACACTAGACAGCAGGATATGTGACTTGGGGTGGGCATAGTCTTCACACAAGGCTCCGAACCATGCCAGGGGTGTGCTAAGCCTCCACACAGGGCTCTGAACTCTGCATACATCAGGCCTAGGGCAACACAAAGGAGCCATGGAGGCGTGGCCTGGAGTCTTGCAATCCTCCACACAGGGATTAGTCACAGGACTGTGCCAACACAAGGCTTTGGCCCATGACCGCAGCAGGCCCTTACACTAGACAGCAGGTGAGGTGAGGTGGTGTGGCCTGGCTTATGCCAAGCCAACACACACAGGGCTCTGAACAATGCCAGCACCAGGGACTCACCAACACCAGGTTATGAATAATGGCAACACCAGTACCAGGGCTATACCAACACCAGGCACTTATCCATGCCAGTACCAAGCCCTTACACCATACCAACATCAGGTGCGGACCAGTGTCACTGAGCTGTTGCAGGATTCCTGATTCAGGAACTGAACCACCTCAGCAACAGGCTCTCGGGCTCATAGCAGTGCCAGAACCAGGCGCTCTACAGTGCCGGCAGCAGGCTCTAAGGAGAACATCAGCAGACCTGAGCAGCCAGTGCAAAAAGGGTGGCCCTGAACAGCCATGGGCTGGCACCAGGTGCTGTGCTTTGAGCAACCCCAGAACCAGGCTCTCAACCACCTCAGCACCAGGCTCTCAGCAATCCCAGAACCATGCTCTGAACCAGTCAAAGGTTCAGCCATCCCAGAACCATGCTCGGCACCACCCCACAACCACCTCAGCATCATGATCGCAACCACCAGCAACAAGCTCTGGACAAGGACAGCACTATGCCGGAGCCCACCAGTACCATGCTGTCAACCACACCAGCAGCAAGCTCAAAACCACCACAAAACCATGCCCCGAACCAGTCAAAGGCCCAGCCACCCCAGCAGCATGCTCGGCACAACTCCACAATCACCTCAGCATCATGATTTCAACCCCCAGCAACCAGCTCTGGACAAGGACAGCACTATGCCGGAGCCCACCAGTACCATGCTGTCAACCACACCAGCAGCAAGCTCAAAACCACCCCAAAACCATGCCCTGAACCAGTCAAAGGCCCAGCCACCCCAGCAGCATGCTCGGCACAACCCCACAACCACCTCAGCATCATGATCTCAACCACCAACAGCAAGCTCTGGACCAGGCGAGCACTATGCCAGAGCCCACCAGTGCCATGCTGTCAACCCCAGCAGCAAGCTCAAAACCACCCCAAAACCATGCTCAAAACCAGTCAAAGGCTCAGCCACCCCAGCAGCATGCTCTGCACCACACCACAACCACCTCAGCATCATGATCACAACCACCAGCAGCAAGCTCTGGACAAGGACAGCACTATGCCAGAGCCCACCAGTGCCATGCTGTCAACCACCCCAGCAGCAAGCTCAGAACCACCCCAAAACCATGCTCTGGCCAGTCAAAGGCTCAGCCACCCCAGCAGCATGCTCGACACCACCAAACAACCACCTCAGCCTCATGATACCAACCACCAGCAGCCATCTCGGAACCACCCCAGCACCACGCTGTCATCCACCCAGCAGCAAACTCAGAACCACCCCATAACCATGCTCTGAACCAGTTAAAGGCTCAGCCACCCCAGCAGCATGCTCGCCACCACACCACAACCACCTCAGCATCATGATCTCAACCACCAGCAGCAAGCTCGGAACCAGCCCAGCACTAGGCTGTCAACCACCCAGCATCAAGCACAGAACCACCCCATAACCATGCTCTGAACCAGGGAAAGGCTCAGCATCATGATCCCAACCACCAGAAAGCTCGGAACCAGCCCAGCACCACGCTGTCAGCCATCCAAGCAGCAAACTGAGGGCCAGCCTTTTAGGGAGAATTCTCAAGAATGTGCTAATTTCCCTTACCTTTTGAGACCCCCAGCAACTTTGCTGGATTTCTAGGATTTTCATTTTTACCTGGAAAGAGCGTGAGCCTGTTTTCCCACTCTTTCATGTATTTTGATGTGTGTTTTACTTTTGTGTTCTTTCGGTATGGGGTTTTAAACAACTCCATAGGCATCATCTTTTTCTTGTGTGTAACATAGCCCCTTCAGTGCAGTAGCACAGGGGTGTCTTTAGAACTCCCCAAGGTTTAAATACCTTCTCTGGGACTGACTACCGTCTCCTAGAGCATGTAAAGTTAAATTGACTTTGCTGGTCTTTTTAAATTCATAGACCCAGCAAACACTATCTTCCTATAGAGTGCTAGAGGGGTTGCCTAGCATTCCCTATGTCTAAACACTCATGTAACAGCCAAATGTTACCCTTTACTCTTGAAATGGCTGGCGGCAGTGGTTTTAGAACAAACTATCATGATTTCTCCCGGTTGTGAACAACGGTAGCAAAAAATCGGGTCAGCCATGTTTTTCAATATGGCGCCCATAACCCCTATGTAAAAACAGACTCCGGTCATCTTTTTTTGCCATTTCTTTTAGGAAAGGTCCTTCTTGTGTTTAACTCTGCACGCCAAACCAGGTTTGGTCCCTTTGTTCGATGCTCTTTGCCGGGTTTCAGTGCTGAAGCCCGCCTCTGGCGCCTAAGTGTCTGGGGTGGACAGGATGTGAGGGAGGTGCCCCAAACTCCCTGTGCTTAGTCTCCTAGGAGACCTGAATGCACTCTGGCGTGATTGGCTGGCTGACTGTCCGGCAAGGACAGCCACCCTGCTGGGTGAGTGACAGCCAGGCTGGAATGAATGGGGGAAAACTGTTTAAAAGTAGGTCTCTGGGACTTGGAAAGCAGAGTCGAACACTGAAACGAACGAACCGAAGACGAGCTGAGGGAAGACGACTGCTGCGACTCCTGGACCATTGGTTTGCCCGGTGAAGCTCTGCTGCAGGTCCGAATTGCCTGAAACTCCATCGACAGAGAAGCTCCTTCAACGATGACTTCTTTTTTTTTTTTTTTTTCCGATTTATTTTGTTCAGAAAAGAAAATCTGAAAAATGATTTGAACAATTTGACGCTTCTTCTTTATCTTTATCTTTGTCTTTGTTTCCTTCTGTCGTTATTTCTTTGTCTCTATTTCTCACCTCGGATGTAGGAACCCTGGCTATGTGGCCCTGTTCAAAGTGCACGTGCACAGAGTTGTTAGATATTGTTTGTTGGTTGTTTATTGGTTTGTCCTTGGGACCGAAGTCTCCCTATCCTCTGTGCCCGAATCTTCTACTAGGGTTTGCTGCTTGGATGGCTGACAGCGTGGTGCTGGGCTGGTTCCGAGCTTGCTGGTGGTGGTTGAGATCATGATGCTGAACTTTTCCCTGGTTCAGAGCATGGTTATGGACTGGTTCTGAGTTTGCAGCTGGGTGGTTGACTTCACAACGATGACTTCTTCCCTTGAGCTGGTGGGAATAACCAACTCGTAAGACACCTGGACAAAAACGAATGGTGACGTTGTGGTGATGCTGGAAATGCATTGGAGGGACAGGGCCTCACTGTCCTTGTCCTGTAGTCCTTTTTCATTGGTGTTCTGTATTGTTTTCTGCCCAGGAGTCCATGTGGGACTCCTGGTAGTGCAGCTCTTCCTATTTTTGGATTGGTGTACAGACCCATGGGATACCCTTATGGCACCCATGGGTGGGTGTACAACCCTGTGCCCCTAGTGTATGTTTTTGGGCATCTGTGTTTGGCCCACAGAGCGGGGTATGGGCTGGTGGCAGCTCCATGCTCAATTTGACAGGTGCTCTGAGAACCCTCCATTTTGGGATACCCAGGCCCTGCCATTGGAATCAGTTGTGTCCTGATAGGAAACAAGATGACCCCTGTGGCCTCTTGCTTTCTATTGTCTGTTACCTTGTTTTCCGAAAGACCTGGAAAGCCCTGACCATGTCCCTTCCCCCTGACTGGCTGTTAGGTGTAAGTTCCATATATGGTGCTGTTGTGAAGTCCAGGCCAAACTGGCTGGAGCCTTCCCAGTGACTGTATGTTGTGGGTAACCCTGTGGGTGGACCTGGGTGAATGGAGTGTGTGACCAATATGCACTTCTTATTGTGGTTTGTGGTTTCTGGTGTTTGACACAATGACGGAGACAGCCCTGCCCGAAACTGGCCTGACTGCAGTGTATAGTGTTGAATGGCTGGGTACTTGTCCCAATACACATTCCTTGTTGTGAGCGTCTGAGAGGGAGGAGAATGGCCTGAATGCACCGTGCGCCTGATTGGCTGACTGACTGCTGAATGCCCTTCTGAGTGATTGGTTGCCTGAGTGTGACCCAGCGGAATGAATGGGAGATCAACCGTATATCTGGGGGCCTCTCACTACTAGAATTCGTTCAGAAGCTGAAGTTGATACTTGAAGCTTATCCTTGAAGCCCAGCTGGAAGATGATTTTCTGCTGCATTTGCTTTGACCCGATCCGAAGGCTGTCGAGTTCATCGAGGACTGATCTGAGAGAGGACCTGGTTAGGCACCCTCTTCCCGAGCTCCGAGGGACCATCAAGCACCGCTAACCTTTGCCGAAGCTCCCTGGAAGTCAGACCCTCAACAGGCTGCTGACCTGAGACGGGGACCACTGAGGAGAACGAAGAGAAGCACCGGACATTCAGTCCACCGTCGCCGACCATGGTTCGCAGGTTTGCTATAACTGCTGAAGGCCCGTCAAAGCCGTGTTGCCCAGAAGCGCGGACTGCTTGACGCTGTGCCGTCGATGACCAGAGCCGCAACGCTCCATTGATTAAGACATTCGAATTGAAGGAATCTCTTGACCACACTGCCGACCTCTTTGTCCCGCCGGAGAAAGTCGAGGCCACCGACGCGCCAAGGAGAATCCGCCGGTGGGTTTCCCGTCACCCAAAGACCGTAGAGACGCCAGACGACTCAACGCCTTTTTTTGGCCCAAAGTTCTTCACACACTCTTTGTGGTCCTGAACTATCGACATCGAGGTGCCCCGCATGCCTCATCCTTGCAGGACGTCTTCGACTCATCGCTGAGGAGCACCGCCAGGACCGAAGCTGCTGCCTCGACCCCACCGAACTTCCATCGAGGATTCTCGAGCCGAGTTCACTTTCTTTGAGGCCCATCGATGATCCGTGGCTCCTGCTTTAAAGGGAGCTGCTCAAGAATGATCCATCGACACCTCCTGGAGGAACTCTGCTATTACAGGTACATTGGGGTGGTAGAAACACTTTAGAAGGAAATAAGACTAATTGAACAATATATTGACTGGGCTTCTAGTATATCTTTATTTTGCAGGTTGCCGAGATGGGGGGATCTCCACACAGAACTATGTCTAGGTAAATAGGGCCAGCATTCTGCCAATTGTTCTAACCAACTTTTTTACTCCTATGTCTATTGTTGGTTACCTTTATTAATTGATTTGTGTGACATTTGACCAGAGTACAGTTGATGCACATTAATGAAATCTGATAATAATTGTGGCACCACTTAGAACTGTAAATATTTGCCATTGTAGATTCACTGAGCACAAAGTGAGTTATTGTGATTGTGTATATAACCTTGAACCTTAATTATATGAAAACTGTGCTTTAACTAATACAGTGTGTGGACATCCCTTTGTGGGTGCTTGGGGACTACACTGTACTTAAGAACCAGCCTTCATCACCTCCTGAGAAGCTAGGCCTTGATTACTCGACCATAGCTACCAGATAGAGAATATTGGCTGGGGTCCTCTGTGCCTCTCCTCTACCATATAGAGAGTAGGAGTACAGATACCCCCCACCAGTCTTTACAGTTATACAGAGTTGAGCTAACGTACAGAGAAGAGATGCAGAGACAAGAGAATGCAGATATTCTGTAAGGCATCAAGAAAGTATCATGGATAAGTGACATCTTGGGACCAAGAAAGAAGAAGCTTACGCCTCAGAACTGATGAAGATATCAAGCCTGTTTACACGTGTACATCTGCAGAGAAATGCAAGCAGACAAAGTATTCTTGAGGCTAGCTTTGTAGTGAATATATTGCGGCATGCCCCAATATATACATATATGCATAAAGAGTAAAGATTGGATGTTTCCACTACGAACTATAGCAGAGCTGGGCTAGAAAAAGAAGGCCTCTTTTCTTGTGTGTCACAGTAAGAAAATAAATTAATTACCAAGTGATTCACAGAAAGGGGAGGCTGGATGAGCCATGAAGCCAAGCCAAGAAGCCAAGGTCTTATCAGGCTGGAGTGAGCAGACATTGGATACAAATCGTTTGAAAGAACAAAACTCCTGTTCAGAAGGCATGAACCAAACAAGGAAGACGTCAGTGATCTATTAGAAAATAGTATTTTGAATACACGAGAGGCTCGATTTTGTGGTCTTCAGTCACATGGAAGGATGAAGTTGGACGAACAAGATGATCACACCTACGCATGAGGGCAGAGTGTGCCTTCACTCCCTGAATGCTCCAGAGCTAAGAACACTTCCAAGGACAAGTTAAAAGTCCTAATTGGCAGCAGACCACTGAGGTGATGATAGATGATATGCTAATTGGTGGGGAGCTATGGTCAAGGCGAGCTCACCAGCACCTGCTATCGCAGGAGGAAAAGTACTGACAAAGGTTAGAGTGCCAACCAATTGTAGGGGACCACGTAATCAAGGTTCCTATAGTTTGTGCAAGCAATAGGACGTTGTGTATTTAGTGGCGTTCATAGTGACCTGTTTAAGGGGAGGGCTTAGTTGCTCCACCTGATGTTAAGAAACCAATTACTTTCTTTCACTGTCCCATACTAGTATAGAACGTATACTTAGATATTCCCTTAGACCAGGCTTGTCCAACATATAGCCCGTGGGCCACAATGCGGCCCTCCAAGCCATTTTATGTGGCCCACGAGGCTCAGGAGCACAGACAAGGGATTAGGGTTATATTTGTTGTTGCTCGGCTGAAAAGAAAAAAAAACGTGGAACCGGCAGATTCATTTATTTATGCAATGTTTGTCGGGTACCTCTATCCGACAAACATTGCATAAATAAATAAATTCACTGGGTCTTGGCTGAAGACCGGGTCGTGGTGGAGGACTGTAACTGCCTCTGGTGACCCCAGAGGCAGTTACAGTCCTCAGCCATGACCCGGTTAATTTATTTATTTATGAAAGGTTTGTCAGATACGTGGACCCAACAGATGTATTTATTTATGCAATGTTTGTCGGATACCTCTATCTGACAAAGATTGCATAAATAAATAAATTAACCATGGGGGTCGTGGCTTCCGGGAGGGCTGGGGCTGGGTCAGCACCTGCCTTCTCACCCTTAGCGGGGCTTCCAGAACGGGCCCAACCCCTGCCCTCTTGCTTGCATCTCCTACTTACCTGGCAGGGGAGAATCTGTGATCAGAAGGGCAGATCTCCCAGGATGAGGCTCATCCATTGCTCATCGGATTTGCGGACCCCTGCGATGTCCCCAAATGGGGGATACGCGACTGAATTATTTCTGGTAGTGGGGGACAGCGTTCGTGCTTTCCCCTGATTTATTGGTGAAAGAAAGTCACATGTGTGAGTAGGTTGTTTGCACACAGAGTCCCTGGTCTTGCAGCAGAGTTTCTTTTGCTGCAGTCAAGAGGGCCAGCCCTGACCAGCTCAGGGGTCCACAGCCCTGATGTATTGGTGAAAGAAAGAAAAGGTGACGTGTGTGAGTAGGTTGGTTGCACACAGAGCCCCTGGTCTTGTAGCAGAGTTTCTTTTGCTGCAGGGCCAGCCCTGACCAGCTCAGGGGTCCACAGCCCTGATGTATTGGTGAAAGAAAGAAAAGGTGACGTGTGTGAGTAGGTTGGTTGCACACAGAGCCCCTGGTCTTGCAGCAGAGTTTCTTTTGCTGCAGGGCCAGCCCTGACCAGCTCAGGGGTCCACAGCCCTGATGTATTGGTGAAAGAAAGAAAAGGTGACGTGTGTGAGTAGGTTGGTTGCACACAGAGCCCCTGGTCTTGTAGCAGAGTTTCTTTTGCTGCAGGGCCAGCCCTGAGCAGCTCAGGGGTCCACAGCCCTGATGTATTGGTGAAAGAAAGAAAAGGTGACGTGTGTGAGTAGGTTGGTTGCACACAGAGCCCCTGGTCTTGTAGCAGAGTTTCTTTTGCTGCAGGGCCAGCCCTGAGCAGCTCAGGGGTCCACAGCCCTGATGTATTGGTGAAAGAAAGAAAAGGTGACGTGTGTGAGTAGGTTGGTTGCACACAGAGCCCCTGGTCTTGCAGCAGAGTTTCTTTTGCTGCAGGGCCAGCCCTGAGCAGCTCAGGGGTCCACAGCCCTGATGTATTGGTGAAAGAAAGAAAAGGTGACGTGTGTGAGTAGGTTGGTTGCACACAGAGCCCCTGGTCTTGTAGCAGAGTTTCTTTTGCTGCAGGGCCAGCCCTGAGCAGCTCAGGGGTCCACAGCCCTGATGTATTGGTGAAAGAAAGAAAAAGTCACATGTGTGAGTAGGTTGCTTGCACACAGAGCCCCTGGTCTTGCAGCAGAGTTTCTTTTGCTGCAGGGCCAGCCCTGAGCAGCTCAGGGGTCCACAGCCCTGATGTATTGGTGAAAGAAAGAAAAGGTGACGTGTGTGAGTAGGTTGGTTGCACACAGAGCCCCTGGTCTTGTAGCAGAGTTTCTTTTGCTGCAGGGCCAGCCCTGACCAGCTCAGGGGTCCACAGCCCTGATGTATTGGTGAAAGAAAGAAAAGGTGATGTGTGTGAGTAGGTTGGTTGCACACAGAGTCCCTGGTCTTGCAGCAGAGTTTCTTTTGCTGCAGGGCCAGCCCTGAGCAGCTCAGGGGTCCACAGCCCTGATGTATTGGTGAAAGAAAGAAAAGGTGACGTGTGTGAGTAGGTTGGTTGCACACAGAGCCCCTGGTCTTGTAGCAGAGTTTCTTTTGCTGCAGGGCCAGCCCTGAGCAGCTCAGGGGTCCACAGCCCTGATGTATTGGTGAAAGAAAGAAAAAGTCACATGTGTGAGTAGGTTGCTTGCACACAGAGCCCCTGGTCTTGCAGCAGAGTTTCTTTTGCTGCAGGGCCAGCCCTGAGCAGCTCAGGGGTCCACAGCCCTGATGTATTGGTGAAAGAAAGAAAAGGTGACGTGTGTGAGTAGGTTGGTTGCACACAGAGCCCCTGGTCTTGTAGCAGAGTTTCTTTTGCTGCAGGGCCAGCCCTGACCAGCTCAGGGGTCCACAGCCCTGATGTATTGGTGAAAGAAAGATAAGGTGACGTGTGTGAGTAGGTTGGTTGCACACAGAGCTCCTGGTCTTGCAGCAGAATGTAGCTGCAGTCAAGAGGGCCAGCATTCACTGGAGGGGTGATGTGCACAGGCGCCTAACCCCAGACTTGTGCACCCCATGATATCAGGTGCCCCTGTTGTTCTTGAAGCCCCACTGCCCTGGCTCTGTTTTCGCGCCCAGGCCCTCCAAACTTAAGAAGGCCCAGCCAGCTCCTGGGGGCGAGGGGGAGGTGATAGGGCTGGGTACCAGCTGCCGTGCGGGCCCGTCCGAGCACCAATCAGGCACGGTCAGGTCTTGCCTTCACTGCGTTGTCAAGTCCTGCTGGGGTCCACCCCACCTGAGACGCTCTTGCTTAGCAGGGTGACCTGTCGGTTCCGGAGGGCCATGGACCCGTCTGGGGCCGACAGGCCAGTGAGCAGACTGCACCAGGCCTGCTGGCTGGTGGCCAGGCCCAAATTTATGCAAATCTCGGCCCGAGCAGGGCCTGATGAAAGCTATACTATTCTTACACACTAATTGGGGGAAAAACCTCCACACCAGTAGGGCCCACTTGAGCACCTCCCAAGTCCATCACACAACCGCACGCCAACTACATCTAGTTCCTATCACTGTCGTGTCTAGGTCCTTCACATTAAACCGAGCTGTAGATTACAGAAATGATCTCTCACGAGGATGGATTATTCTATAATTATCATTGTTTTTGTATAACGCGCGCAATACCGAAGTCGTTTCTAAGCGCGGACCCGGGATTCTAACCTGTGTTGCTTTGCGTCGTCGTCTTCCTTCCAAGGTGAGTGGGTTGCCACTGGCTATACGACCGTGGAAAACGAATCACTACTACAAAGGCACTGTGCTACAATGTGCCTCTTCTGCCGGGCTCTGCCTGCCGGAGCTTCCCCTACACGCGGGACAGGCAGCTCTGCAGACGCTCCAGGCTTCCGGGAGGGCTGGGTCAGGGCCTGCCTTCTCACCCTGGGCTCAGCTAGCATGCCAATGTGTTACATCAGTGACGGTGCTGTCTTACACTGTGGACACATTGATCATTAACATGCCTTGTGTTCTACAATGTTCTTGTCTGCTGTTGGTGACATGGAACTTTCATGTTCCCCTTTAGACCTGCTTGAAAACTTATGGCTTTTTGTTCACTTTTTCTGCTGTAAAATGCACCATTTCAACTCCATATTTGAAAAAAAATGTTGGGGCGACCCCCCCTCACCCCCAAACCCTCCCTAGATCCTTGTAGCTTCTTCGCTACGCTCGGTCGCCCCCACTATTTCAGGAAAATATGAACACATACACACTGAATGAAGTCACAAGCAAGTGACCTTTGATCACTGCCCGACACCAAAAGCTATCTTTGGGACTGCGTGGCTATCACTGCCTGTGATGCTATTGTGTCAAAGGTCACACAATATGGCTTTTTAATATACTGCTTTGGGCGAGGTTGTTGACTTTTGGCTCCTGGCCCACCTAGTGACAAAAAATGTATGCTTCGGCCCCACATTCAAAAAGGTTGGACAAGGCTGCCTTAGACCCTATCACTTTCTCCATTCGGTTTTTGTAGTTTGCCACGTAGGATGACGTTAGTAAATACGTAGGTTGATGTCATCAGTGATGATTTTTTGCTAGAAAAGAATGATTTTTTTCAAGCTGCATTGAGAAGTTATGTGCTGTGACATCTGTTGATGTCCGTTGTGCTCCCTGTTTTAAATAATTGATAATAAAACAGTTCTCCTTTTGCCAACTACCTGAGTCCTTTGGATGATTGAAGTATGAATAAAGTCTGCAGCCCTGTCCATCTCCAGGGTACTGCTACGCATCGTAAAGGGCTGGGGTCACCCAGGTCACAAAGGCTAAGCCTCCCCAGTCCCAGGCCCGGAAGTCCCCCCCCCCAGCCCCAGGCTACAGGGAGGCAGAGGCGGCTGTGCACGCACCCGCTCTGCGGTCCATAATGTCATTATCTCCGGACACAATGGCGATAGGCGAGTCCCGGGCCAGGCCGTGCTGGACTGTTGCGGGTGATGGGCGTCGGAGGGCTCCCTAGGCTTCCGCCCCCGCCTGGGGTCTGACGGGAAGCAGTGTGTGTATTGGGGCCCGTCTGTGCCGGACACAGAGCCCCACAGGGGGTGGGGGGACAGGCCCAGCGAATACATATCTTATCTCCCGCCCCTCACTCTGCACCTAACCCGAGCCCCCCCAGGGAACAAAGGCTCGTCACCTCGCAAATCCCATCACCTGGGGCAGGCGCCCCTCCCTCCCACCGTCCGCACCGTAACCGGGAAGGAAGTGGGAGCCGTGTGTGGCAGACACCGAGCGTGCATGGGGGATTGGGGGCGCCACTGTGTGAGATGTGCAGGTGAGGTGATAGCTTGTGTGCGTGAGTGCTCTGCGTTAGGAGTGCGTGTGAAGGAGAGGTGAAGATGCTGGCACTGTAGACCCGGTGGGTGTGGGGGAGGGGGTGCGTGTGTGGCAGACACCGAGCGTGCATGGGGGATTGGGGGCGCCACTGTGTGAGATGTGCAGGTGAGGTGATAGCTTGTGTGCGTGAGTGCTCTGCGTTAGGAGTGCGTGTGAAGGAGGGGTGAAGATGCTGGCACTGTAGACCCGGTGGGCGTGGGGGAGGGGGTGCGTGTGTGGCAGACACCGAGCGTGCATGGGGGATTGGGGGCGCCACTGTGTGAGATGTGCAGGTGAGGTGATAGCTTGTGTGCGTGAGTGCTCTGCGTTAGGAGTGCGTGTGAAGGAGGGGTGAAGATGCTGGCACTGTAGACCCGGTGGGCGTGGGGGAGGGGGTGCGTGTGTGGCACACACCGAGCGTGCATGGGGGGTTGGGGGCGCCACTGTGTGAGATGTGCAGGTGAGGTGATAGCTTGTGTGCGTGAGTGCTCTGCGTTAGGAGTGCGTGTGAAGGAGAGGTGAAGATGCTGGCACTGTAGACCCGGTGGGCGTGGGGGAGGGGGTGCGTGTGTGGCACACACCGAGCGTGCATGGGGGATTGGGGGCGCCACTGTGTGAGATGTGCAGGTGAGGTGATAGCTTGTGTGCGTGAGTGCTCTGCGTTAGGAGTGCGTGTGAAGGAGAGGTGAAGATGCTGGCACTGTAGACCAGGTGGGCGTGGGGGAGGGGTGCGTGTGTGGCACACACAGAGCGTGCATGGGGGATTGGGGGCGTCACTGTGTGAGATGTCAGGCGATAGCTTGTGTGCGTGAGTGCTCTGCGTTAGGAGTGCGTGTGAAGGAGGGGTGAAGATGCTGGCACTGTAGACCCGGTGGGCGTGGGGGAGGGGGTGCGTGTGTGGCAGAAGGTAGCAATCGATGAACAATTGAAACTGAAATGATTTGGTGTGACTTTTTAGGATTTCCATCAATATATACAAACTAGTATCATCGTGATTTCTTTTTCCTTTATGTTTGTTTTTTTGACCCATTCAACTAATGTCCTGATATACATTTATTTTTGATCATTGACAGTGAGAGCGCCAAAAGCCCTGATGACGGACAATGGGCCTCATTACGACCCTGGCGGTAAGCGCCCGTCATTAACGCCATGGCGTAATGAGCGTTTACGCCGTGGGACGATGGCGTAAAGAGCGCCACATCACGACCCATCGCGCACGAGCATTACGCCATGGCGGTAATGCAAATAACGCCATGGCGGAAAAGGCCCCTACCGCCATCGCTAAGCGAGCAAGGTGCCCATCCGCCAGCGTAAGTAGCGGCCACCGTAATTTACGGCCAGCGTAATTTACGGCCACCGTAATTTACGGTGGCCGTAAAAGGCCAAACCGGAAATAGCGTCATCGCGCCGGAACGGGAAGCAGCCTGTCGGCCATCTTTAAAAACACAATCCATCGCCATCCTACCAAACAACACCAGACCCAACCCTGACACCTGTCCCGACAAAACACCCACCCACCCAAGTTCCCGAAAATGCCGAAATGCGTGAAAAAGGCCTGTGACCGCCTGCGCCAGGAGCGATTCAGCCGGGAGGAACTCTGCATGCTAGCGGAGACCCTGCAGGACAACGCAGGTGTTGTTTTCTCCCCTGAAATGAGCCGGACAGCAATCGGGAAGAAGAAGGCCATCTGGGCCCTGGTGGCTGAGCGCGTCAGCGCGGTGGGGACCGTACCCCGCACCCCACAGCAGTGCCGGAAACGCTGGGATGACCTGCGCATACGGGTCAGAGCCGTCATCTCGGCAAACCGCAACCTTGCCCAGGGAACCGGTGGAGGGTCAGAATCCCCCCTGAAACTCCAACCGTGGGAGGAGATCTGTGCTGCCACCATCGGCATGGAATCCATCGAAGGCGTTGGAGGGATGGAAAGGGGAGCCCCGACATCAGGCGATGAAGGTAGGTGCCTCATACAAGACACAGCAGTCCAATCATGTGTAGCACAAGGTTGCCCTAGAGTGTAAATGCAACACAAATCAATACTGCCCATAGCCACATGCGAGCACCACCCTGCATACACTGCTGGCACCCGCATACCTGCATCCACATGCCACACCAAAAGGAGACAACCTGCATGGCACTGCCTGAAATCTGCCTCATCCACTGGCCAAAATAATGTCAACCATTGTCATTCAAAAGTCCGTATACCCATCAATAACGCCCTCCCACCTTTGCTCCACCACAGGCACTGAATCACACCCAGAGGACCAGGAGACCCCTGCGCCGAAGAGGGCGAAGTCCACCAACAACCTCCCTGCACCCTCAACCTCAGCTGCAGTGAGGCAGACCCCACGACAAGCAGGTCCCACTGCAGGCATACCGGAGGTCCCACCGGCAAGCACCCCTGTTGGCAGCAGGCCAGCAGCTGCTGCTCCACCTCCACCGACATTGCCTGCCACAGAAGGCAGGGGGTCAGCGGCCAGCAGCAACATCGGGGAGACAGCTGCAACAGCTGCATGTTCTGACTCGGACATGGAGCAGGAGGTCAGAAGCCCCACTGACCAACTACATTCCCCCTGTTTCTCAGACGCCAGCCCCCATGAGGGCGACACACAGGGGCACACTGAGGCAGAGGAGTGGCCTTCCACCCCATGCCCTGTCCACACTCCACAGGAGGGGACCAGCCCCTCCATCACTCCACCTGCACTGGCCATGGGCCAGCATGGCCAGCCGTCCCTCGAGGACATCACTCAACGGCAGCATCAACTGTCCGCAATGCTGGATGAGCATGCAGCGGAATGTGTGGGGGCTAGGTGTAGCATTGAACAGGCCACGGAGACACTAAGGGCGGAAGTGGCGCAGAGCACAGCCACCCTCAGGGATGCCATGCAGGCCATGTCCAGGGACATCTGTGCAGAACTTGCGGCCTTGCGTCGTGCGGTCATTGGCCTCACCCACACACGACAGGACGTGCATGCACAGGAGCAGCCAGGGACATCCTCCACTGCCAGTTCTGCGCAGAGCAGCCCCGTGCGCCGTTCCGGACGCAACCTGCGCTCCACAGCCAGGGGTGCCCCGGGTGCCGGGAGAGGGGGCTTGTGACGGCCTGTGGACACTGTCACAGGCATCTGTTGACAGCTACTTGGGGTGTGTTGGGGTGTGCAGGGGGGAGGTGGGAGGTGGGAGGGGGTGTGTTGGGGTGTGCAGGGGGGAGGTGGGAGGTGGGAGGGGGTGTGTTGGGGTGTGCAGGGGGGAGGTGGGAGGTGGGAGGGGGTGTGTTGGGGTGTGCAGGGGGGAGGTGGGAGGTGGGAGGGGGTGTGTTGGGGTGTGCAGGGGGGAGGGGGGAGGGGGTGTGACACGACAGTTCATGGTTCCAATACACTTTTTTCTTTCAAAAAAAGGAAATGTGTGGACATTTTCATTGCGTATGTGTGCTTTATTGGTGTACAGTCCACAGTGTGCATGCCCCAGAGACACACAGTGCCCCAAGTGCAGTCTCCATGCGATGAACACCAGCCGTGTGTGCTAGAAGCAGTGGTTGATGATACTTTGGCGCATGGCACGCCCCTCCTGTACATCGCCTCCTCCATGTGGTGGCGCCCCATCTGCACCCTCCTCATCCTCATCCTCATCGTCAGGTGGTTGCAGTTCTGCGTCAGGGGGCAGGGGCACATTCCGTCTGACGCACATATTGTGCAGCATGACACATGCCATGACGATCTTTGCCACCTTCTCATGGCCATACAGGAGTGCCCCACCAGACCTGCTGAGGCTTCGGAACCGTGCCTTCAGGAGGCCGAATGTCTGCTCTATGACCACACGAGTACGTGTATGTGCACGGTTGAAGTCCTCCTCGTGCTGGTTCTGCGGGTTCCGGACTGGCGTGAGGAGCCACCTCTTCAGGGGGTAGGCTGCATCACCTGTATGTAGGCGAGAATGTATGTGTCAGTCATGTTGTCTGATCAGGAACATGATGTTCCACCATGGCTGGCATGGAACTGTTACCTTGGCTCACTTCTACATGCACTAATTGATTCACACTATGCAACCAGTATATGCTCATTGCTGCCATGGCCTGTTTTGCATGCCATCACCCTATGTATGCAGAGGGGTTTTGTGCATTGTGAGTGCCCTTCCTCTGTATCCGTTCTCTGTGTTACTCACAGGCCAGTGGAGTATGCATCATCCCCCCCCCTTTCTGCCAGGTGGAGTATGCATCATCCCCCCCCCCCTTTCTGCCAGGTGGAGTATGCATCATCCCCCCCCCCCCTTTCTGCCAGGTGGAGTATGCATCATCCCCCCCCCCTTTCTGCCAGGTGGAGTATGCATCATCCCCCCCCCCTTTCTGCCAGGTGGAGTATGCATCATCCCCCCCCCCCTTTCTGCCAGGTGGAGTATGCATCATCCCCCCCCCCTTTCTGCCAGGTGGAGTATGCATCATCCCCCCCCCTTTCTGCCAGGTGGAGTATGCATCATCCCCCCCCCCTTTCTGCCAGGTGGAGTATGCATCATCCCCCCCCCCCTTTCTGCCAGGTGGAGTATGCATCATCCCCCCCCCCCTTTCTGCCAGGTGGAGTATGCATCATCCCCCCCCCCCTTTCTGCCAGGTGGAGTATGCATCACCCCCCCCCCTTTCTGCCAGGTGGAGTATGCACTGGTACGTCATTCCCATGCCCACTTCCATGACATAGCACTCACCGAGTAGCCAGGATCTTGGGCCTGCATGTCGCTCCATGTAGCGTGGTATTGTGGAGTTCCTCAGGATCATGGAATCATGGGTTGATCCGGGGAATCGGGCACAACAATGTGTGATGATCTTGTTGGAGTCACAGACCATTTGCACGTTGATAGAGTGGAACTGTTTCCGGTTGCGGTACGGTACCTTCATGGCACGTGGAACCACCAATTCCACATGGGTGCAGTCGATGGCACCAATGGAACCGGGTATGCTGGCTAGTGCATGGAAACCCACTTTGGTGTTTGCAATCTCCTGGGCAGTCCGTGGTAATGAGATGTGGTCGTCTGTGTGCTTGAGGAGGGCATCGAGCACTTGGATGAGTGTTCGTGAGAATAATGGTTGTGAAATGCCATGCAGGTGCCCCACTGTGTGCTGGTAGGTGCCTGTGGCCAGGAAGTGGAGTACAGCCACTACCTTCAGTAGGGGGGGGATGGCGGTTGGACTTTCTATCATGCTGACGATGTCGTCGTGTATCATGTCTACGATGGCGGTGATGGTGTCCCGGTCCAAACGGTACAGGGTGTGGATCTGCTCAGCTGTGAGGTTGTTTGGATTGGCTCTGATGCGTGGGATTGGGGGCTGCCTGCGTGGTGGCACTGGCTGTGCTGGTGGGGCTTGCTGGGCCTGCCTTGCCCTCCTTCTCCTCCTGCGTCTCCTCTGTGCTGCCTGTTGTTGTTGTTGTTGTTGCTGTTGTAGTAGCACATGCATTGCTATCAGGTCCTCCAGCCCCAACATTGCTAGTCGTATTGGCATCATTGTGGAGTGTGACTGGGTGTGGGTAGGGGTGGGGTGTGCTCTTTTTGTACTCCCCTGAGTCTGTATTGCCTTCACCTGTGCTGTTTCTGTGCACCTGTGGCAGCTGCATTCACTTGAATTGGCCCTTTACGGTTGGTTCGCGATGGCGTTATTTGCACCATGGCGGTAAGGTACTTTGCGGCCTCGGTGATGGCGTTAGGTGCATGTCCGCTTGGGTCGGCATTTGCGTGCCTTTCCGCCATGGCGCTAAGTACGGTGTGGGCGGTCGCGTGCGCGCACCCTTAGCGCAGTTAGCGGCAGCGTTAACTACGATGCCGCTATTGGCATCGTAGTTTACGGTCAGGAGTCATGATCGGACCTGGCGGAAAACGATGGCGGTAAGCATTTACCGCCATCGTTTGTCACTTAGCGCCAGGGTCGTAATGAGGCCCAATGTCCGGAATGCATTGGCATAACCTATTCATGGGCGCTGAATGATTGCATGATGTCAGGGCCTCAGTAATAAAACAGAAGGTATCATCTTCATGATTTTACTAATTGAGTATAGATTGATTATTTTGGAATGAACTAATAGAGCGACATTGCAACACATTTGGAGCAACTCTGGATGGAGAGCAAGGGGCAGTACACCTAGGACCACCCAGAGCAAAGTGACCGCCCTCATGGAGAGCTGACACAATTGTGCACAGGGAAGGCACAAGGGCAGAGATCGTGCATGGAAACAAGCATTGGCAAAGCAAACAGTGACAGGCATTTGACAAACACTGCCATAATGGTGCAACCTGGCTACACGATGGCAGCAGTTGGGACATAGTGTGAGTATTTTGGAAACCTGCTAGATAAATATACACGGACCAATACGGTTGGCTTTTCTGATGCTGGTTTTTATCTGCACTTCAGTGCAAGGAGCAGATGCGGGAACACACACACTGCTTATAAATTAAGCGGCTGAAGGCACACTTGCTTAAGACATTTTTATCACACCAGTAGTGCATTTACAGCGGCAATAATGCCACAAACTCACAGAAGACTGCCTTAAAAACGCACTGGGAGGCTAGGAGTCCACAGTCTGATGTTATTGTTGAATAGAGCGGTCTCAGAGATATCACAGGACTCAGAGGGTGTGGTTGGGTGGGGAGGGCAGGTAGTGGGCCTGAATGCCCATATTGGTTTGTGTCTCTCCTTACATCCCAGCTCCCCTGCGTCCGAAGTACATTGTGGTCGTTTTGGCTGTTAGTTTGTGTCCGTCTGGTCACGTCAGCCACGTGCTCCCCCGTTGGCTGGAGCTCCGGTGGCTGGAGTGCTGGTGGCTGGAACACTGGTGGCTAGAGCTCCGGTGGCTGGAGTGCCGGTGGCTGGAGCTTTGGTGGCTGGAGCACAAGTGGCTGCAACACCGGTGGATGGAGCTCTGGTGGCTGGAACACCAGTGGCTGGAGCTCTGGTGGCTGGATCTCCGGTGGCTGGAGCCTGGAGCACCAGGACTGGAGCGCAGGTGGCTGGAGCTCCCGTGGCTGGAGCTCCAGTGGCTGGAGTCTGGAGCACCAGGGCTGGAGCGCCGGTGGCTGGAGCCTGGAGTTCCAGTGGCTGGAGTTCCAGTGGCTGGCTGGAGCTCCGGTGGCTGGAGCTCCTGTAGCTGGGGCGCCGGTGGCTGGAGCTCCGGTGGCTGGAGCGCTGGTGGCTGGTGCGCCGGTGGCTGGAGCTCCGGTGGCTGGAGCTCCGAAGGCTGGAGCCTGGACTTCCAGTGGCTGGTGCGCCGGTGGCTGGAGCTCCGGTGGCTGGAGCTATGGTAGCTGGAGCACCAGTGGCTGGAACAAGCGCCGGTGGCTGGAGCTCCGGTGAGTGGAGCGACAGTGGCTGGAGCCTGGAGCACCAGGGCTGGAGCTCTGGTGGCTGGAGCTCTGGTGGCTGGAGCTCCGGTGGCTGGAGCTCTGGTGGCTGGAGGTCCGGTGGCTGGAGCCTGGAGCTCCAGTGGCTGGAGCTCTGGTGGCTGGAGCTCTGGTGGCTGGAGGTCCGGTGGCTGGAGCTCTGGTGGCTGGAGCTCCGGTGGCTGGAGCCTGGAGCTCCAGTGGCTGGGGTGCCGTGGCTGGAGCACTAGTGGCTGGAATACCGGTGGCTGGAGCACCAGTTGCTGGAGCGCCAGGGCTGGAGCTCCGGTGGCTGGAGCACCGGTGGCTGGAGCTCCGGTGGCTGGAGCACCAGTGGCTGGAGTCTGGAGCACCATGGCTGGAGCGCCGGTGGCTGGAGCCTGGAGTTCCAGTGGCTGGAGTTCCAGTGGCTGGCTAGAGCTCCGGTGGCTGGAGCGCCGGTGGCTGGAGCGCTGGTGGCTGGAGCTCCGAAGGCTGAAGCCTGGAGTTCCAGTGGCTGGTGCGCCGGTGGCTGGAGCTCCGGTGGCTGGAGCTCTGGTAGCTGGAGCACCAGTGGCTGGAACAAGCACCGGTGGCTGGAGCTCCGGTGAGTGGAGCGACAGTGGCTGGAGCCTGGAGCACCAGGGCTGGAGCTCTGGTGGCTGGAGCTCTGGTGGCTGGAGCTCCGGTGGCTGGAGCTCTGTTGGCTGGAGCGCCGGTGGCTGGAGCCTGGAGCTCCAGTGGCTGATTTGCCGGGGCTGAAGGGCTGATGGCTGGAGCACCAGTGGCTAGAGCTCCGGTGGCTGGAGCCTGGAGCTCCAGTGGCTGGAATACCGGTGGCTGGAGCACCAGTTGCTGGAGCGCCAGGGCTGGAGCTCCGGTGGCTGGAGCACCGGTGGCTGGAGCTCCGGTGAGTGGAGCGACAGTGGCTGGAGCACCAGGACTGGAGCTCTGGTGGCTGGAGCTCTGGTGGCTGGAGCTCCGGTGGCTGGAGCTCCGGTGGCTGGAGCTCTGGTGGCTGGAGCTCCGGTGGCTGGAGCCTGGAGCTCCAGTGGCTGGAGTGCCGGGGCTGAAGTGCTGGTGGCTGGAGCACCAGTGGCTAGAGCTCCGGTGACTGGAGCGCCGGTGGCTGGAGCTCCGGTGGCTGGAGCCCCAGTGGCTGGAGCCTGGAGTTCCAATGGCTGGAGCACCAGTGGCTAGAGCTCCGGTGGCTGGAGCCTGGAGCTCCAGTGGCTGGGGTGCCGTGGCTGGAGCGCTAGTGGCTGGAATACCGGTGGCTGGAGCACCAGTTGCTGGAGCGCTAGGGCTGGAGCTCCGGTGGCTGGAGCACCGGTGGCTGGAGCTCCGGTGGCTGGAGCACCAGTGGCTGGAACACCGGTGGCTGGAGCAGTGGTGGCTGGTGCTCCGGTATCTGGAGCTCCGGTGGCTGGAGCCTCGAGCTCCAGTGGCTGGAGCGCCGGTGGCTGGAGCTCCGGTGGCTGGAGCACCAGTGGCTGGAACACCGGTGGCTGGACCTCCGGTGGCTGGAGCTCCAGGGGCTGGAGCGCCGGGGCTGGAGCGCTAGTGGCTGGAACACCGGTCGCTGGAGCACCAGTTGCTGGAGCGCCAGAGCTGGAGCGCCGGTGGCTGGAGCCTGGAGTTCCAGTGGCTGGAGCACCGGTGGCTGAAGCTCTGTGCTGGAGCACCGGTGGCTGGAGCCTGGAGTTCCAGTGGCTGGAGCGACGGTGGCTGGAGCTCCGGTTGCTGGAGCGCCGGTGGCTGGAGCACCAGTGGCTGGAACACTGGTGGCTGGAACACCAGTGGATGGAGCTCCGGTGGCTGGAGCACCGGTGGCTGGAGCTCTGGTGGCTGGAGAACTAGTGGCTGGAGCTCCGGTGGCTGGATCTCCAGTGGCTGGAGCCTAGAGCTCCAGTGGTTGGAGCGCCAGGGCTGGAGCACTGGTGGCTGGAAAGCCGGTGGCTGGAGCCTGGAGCTCCAGTGGCCGGAGCACAAGTGGCTGGAACACCAGTGGCTGGAGTTCCGGTGGCTGAAACACCGGTGGCTGGAGCTCTGGTGGCTGGAGCACCGGTGGCTGGAGCTCCAGTGGCTGGAACACCGGTGGCTGGAGCTCCGGTGGTTGGAGTAGTGGTAGCTGGATCTCTGGTGGCTGGAGCGCGGGGGCTGGGGCGCTGGTAGCTGGAACACCAGTGGCTGGAGCTCCAGTGGCTGCAACTCCGGTGGCTGGAGCTCTGGTGGCTGGAGCATCAGTGGCTGGAGCTCCAGTCGCTGGAACACCGGTGGCTGGAGCTCTGGAGCTCTGGTGGATAGAGCACCGGTTGCTGGATCTCCGGTGGCTGGAGCCTGGAGCTCCAGTGGCTAGAGTGCCAGGGCTGGAGCGCTGGTGGCTGGAACACCAGTGGCTGGAGCACCAGTGGCTGGGGCACTGGGGCTGGAGCGCTGGAGCCTGGAGCTCCAGTGGCTGGAGCTCCAGTGGCTGGAACACCAGTGGCTGGTGCTCCGGTGGCTGGAGCACCAGTGGCTGGAGCTCCAGTGGCTGGAACACCGGTGGATGGAGCTCCGGTGGTTGGAGCAGCGGTGGCTGGAGCACCAGTGGCTGGAGCACCAGTGGCTGAAGCGCCGGGACTGGAGCGCCGGTGGCTGGAGCGCCGGGGCTGGAGCGCCGGTGGCTGGAGCTCCGGCGGCTGGAGCACCAGTAGCTGGAACATCGGTGGCTGGAGCTCCGGTGGCTGGAACCCCAGTGGCTGGAGATCCGGTGGCTGGAGCTCCAGTGGCTGGAACTCCAGTGGCTGGAGCTCTGGTGGCTGGTACTCCGGTGGCTGGAGCACCGGTGGCTAGAGCTGGGGAGCCCAGACAAGGAAGGGAGGCTCACTCGCTGTGGCGTTGGGGGGCGGTGGAGGAGGGTGACACAATGATGAAATTAGAACCCTGGAAATGGGGCTGCTTTAAGTGCTCCATCTGCCCCCCCCCTCCAACCCACCTTCTGGGACAAGCCACCGAAAGGACTTCCTCTATCAGCACCCAAATTAGGTCAACTTTCTCCTTGGTGAGACAGATCTCCGTGAGACCCCCAGGAAGTTCCCTCTCATCTGCTCTCCCCAACAAAAGTCTTAAGGCCAATGAAGGTTCAACCCCGGGCCCTGCGGTATTTTTTGGAAGAATGCGCCAATCAGGTTGCCACCTTGTGGCACTAGACAGGGAGGGAGGAAAACTCTTTGAGCTGTATGCCTGAGGGATGTGGGACTCCTAGGGCCCGATTCATGGAATTATTAGCGTGTAAAATCAGGGATTTGCGTGCCTTTCTGTGCGCAAATCCCTGCCCGTCTACTGCGCAGGTTTTTCCTGGACTTGTGCGCCTTTGCACTTCCTGGATTTGAGCGGCCGAGTGCCTTGCGCGAGACACCATAGGAGGCGTGGACGTGGCTTGCACAGAGAGCTGGGAAGGGGGCGGAAATGGGGAAGAACTTGCAAAAATGTAGGCGTTATGTTATTGTAAAAATATATATTTTTTTGTATTACTTGATTTAATCGGATTAGCAATTTTTACAAGAGAAGTACAAACATAAATGTAGGTGTTGCAAGTGGCTGGAGCTCTGGTGGCTAGAGCTCCGGTGGGTGGATCTCCGGTGGCTGGATCTCCAGTGGCTGGAGCCTGGAGCTCCAGTGGCTGGAGCACCGGGGCTGGAGCACTGGTGGCTGGAACACCGGTGGCTGGAGCCTGGAACTCCAGTGGCTGGAGCTCCAGTGGCTGGAGCACCGGTGGCTGGAGCACCGGTGGCTGGAGCATCAGTGGCTGAAGCGCTGGGACTGGAGCGCCGGTGGCTGGAGCGCTGGGGCTGG
Organism: Ambystoma mexicanum; assembly: GCF_040938575.1. Taxonomy (NCBI): domain Eukaryota; kingdom Metazoa; phylum Chordata; class Amphibia; order Caudata; family Ambystomatidae; genus Ambystoma; species Ambystoma mexicanum. The sequence continues at coordinate 34,277,829 of NC_090934.1, forward strand.
AGCGCCGGTGGCTGACGCGCCAGTGGCTGGAACACCGGTGGTTGGAGCTCCGGTAGCTGGAAACCCAATGGCTGGAGATCCGGTGGCTGAAGCACCAGTGGCTGGAGCTCCAGTGGCTGGAACTCCAGTGGCTGGAGCTCTGGTGGCTGGTACTCCGGTGGCTGCAGCACCGGTGGCTAGAGCTGGGGAGCCCAGACAAGGAAGGGAGACTCACTCGCTTTGGCGTTGGGGGCGGTGGAGGAGGGTGACACAATGATGAAATTAGAACCCTGGAAATGGGGCTGCTTTAAGTGCTCCATCTGCCCACCCCAACCCACCTTCTGGGACAAGCCATCGAATGGACTTCCTCTATCAGCACCCAAATTAGGTCAACTTTCTCCTTGGTGAGACAGATCTCCGTGAGGCCCCCAGGAAGTTCCCTCTCAGCTGCTCTCCCCAACAAAAGTCTTAAGGCCAATGAAGGTTCAACCCCGGGCCCTGCGGTATTTTTTGGAAGGAAGCGCCAATCAGGTTGCCACCTTGTGGCACTAGACAGGGAGGGCGGAAAGCTCTTTGAGTTGTATGCCTGCGGGATGTTGGACTCCTAAGGCCCGATTCATGGAATTATTAGCGTGTAAAATCAGGGATTTCCGTGCCTTTCTGTGCGCAAATCCCTGTCCGTCGACTGCGCAGGTTTTTCCTGGACTTGTGCGCCTTTTGCACCAGTCCGGCACGTGTCTGCGAGCGGCCGAGTGCCTTGCGCGAGACACCATAGGAGGCGTGGACGTGGCTTGCACAGAGAGCTGGGAAGGGGGCGGAAATGGGGAAGAACTTGGAAAAATGTAGGCGTTATGTTATTGTAAAAATGTATATTTTTTTGTATTACTTGATTTAATCGGATTATCAATTTTTACAAGAGAAGTACAAACATAAATGTAGGTGTTGCAAGTAAAAACGATTTCTCTGATAAAAACATAAGTCCAATTTGTGCCTATTGGTTGGTTCCACTTAGGATATGTCTCAGTATCTGCACGGATGCTATTACCCAGGTGGTTTTTTCCCCTCCAATTAATCTTTCCCACCACAAGGTTTACTCTCGAATGTGGATAGGAGCCAGGAGTGGCTTCAGGTACTTTGTTCTTATGGTTTTTGTTCCAGGGCATGTCAGAAGCAGATGCCGTAATGTTTCAATCTGGTCGTCTTTTTTACAGAAGCGGCATTTGTTCGAATTTGCCAAGCCTCTGACTGCAAGGATTTCGTTGGATTCCAAAAGATTGAGACGTGCTCTCAGAAAGATATTCCCTAATGACTTGTTTGGAAACTTTTTTAGGTATTTATGGACACAGTTTCGTTTCCTAGGCTGCTCTGGTAGGTGAGCCGTCCATTTAAAGTATGTGGTCCAGGGTGTTGATCCAGTCCAGCTCTTCCATTTTGCTTTTTATTTTCATAGGGTTTTGAATCAACTCTTCCTCACCAGCTTGTATTTCATTCAGCTTGGTGCTGCAGCCTTGCTCCCATGCTTTCAGCATGTTGCACCTATTTCCTGTCGTTTCTGTTCTGATCATGCTTGGTGTACAGGGGCAGAGAGTTCCTCCGTAGCATCATGCTGTTTCTTTCAAGTGAGGCTTGAAGGGAGGGGAGGCTTCAATCCCGTCTAATTAATACCATAGGCGAGGGTGCCGGGAGGCTTAGCACAGATCTCCAGAAGTACCCTTCCAGTCGAAGCCATATATTGTCCGATGTTATGGATGGGACCACCATAGATCTGTAAAATCTGATCACTGAGACTAGAGAAAAGTGTCTGAATTTTTTATCCAAAGCTCTTGCTTGTGCAGTCAGCTTTCTTATTTTGTCGAAGAGGGCTTGTTGCATTGCCATGTTTGTTTTTTGAAGAATAATTATATGAGAAAACACCCCAAACACCCCTCCATTCTTTTACCCTTCCTCGCTATGCTTGCTCGCTTGCGCTCATTTGAGGAAATATTTAGAACCCTCGACTGAAAGCATTCACCACCCAGCGAGGACTTGCTTACCTAGGAACCATTTAGAAATCTTGGTCCCCTTCAGGACCCCCCCTCCACCCCCCAATTCCCTCCGGGCACCAAAAGCTGCCTCCACCACTGCATGTTGCTCTCTGTTTTTCATGGCAGGCGCACAGCACATCCACCTCACTCAATGTGCAGGCAACACCATTGGCTCCCTGTGCGTGGTGCTGCGTCTCCATGGCAACCCAGCAAAGTACATTGTGTATACTGATAATGGGTGATTTAAAAATCTGCCCAACCCCTGCAACAGGTCCTAAAACCCTTAGCACCCTGAGGGGTGGGAATTCAGGCCGTTGGATACACTCAGCTCCCCTCAACTGCCCCTGTTTTGCTTGGAGCCAGGAAGTCAGGCTTTCTGGGCACCCAATGGGCGCCATTCCCCCTTCTTTGGGTACTCGTGCTTAATTATAGCCCATGGCTCTGCCTCGGGCGATGACTTACGGGTGGGCCCTTATTCTGTGATAACAACCTCCCCGATGACGTGCATTCTTTGCGTATTATATTAGGTTGGCTATCTGGTATCAAAACAAGAGGTTCTTGATAGGAAGTACGGCAGCCAATGTGAACAAGGGATTCGTGTCCAGAAAAGGCGGATGTTAGTTCTGAGCAGGGGTGGCGGGAGATTGGGGTGTTGCTAGGTCTTGAAAAGATCCAGGGCTACACTAATGTCGGGGCTAGCTAGCCTTTTGGTTGTAGCCCCTGAGCTTCTATCCGGAGCTACAGCCCCCCCGCCCCCCAGCAAAGCCTGGCTAAGATGAGCAGGGTCCCTTCCTTCCCTGGAACCTAAGTTTGCCGGCACTGGCAGCGTTCGTAGATTGACACACTTGCGGGGTACAGACGGGGCGGCCACTCTGCTATAGGAAAGGCCCAGGAACAGGACAGGTCCGACAGAAGCAGCTTCCCCGGGGATTCCTTCCCACGCTGAGGCAAACTGAAAAAGAAAGCGCTCGCCTTGGGCAGTCCCTGACCGGGGAACCCCACCCTTCTCCTGTGCAGAGGACGTGGGGGCCTCGGGTGGGGCAGACATGTGCAGAGCTCCCCGTGCAGCGCACGGGCTACCCAGGGGCACAGATAAGTGCACAGCTCCGGTTATCGACGGGCAGTGGTCGAAGTGTACGAAAAGAAGTAGTGGAACTATGTTCCCTCCTGGTCGGCCCTGCTCCCCACAAACCCCATCCCTGCTCCCCTCCCACGCAAAATCCAAACCCCCAAACAAACACACCTGCTATTTATGGGAATTTGCAGTGCAGTGCACTGAAGTGCAAGCTTCAATTTCTTCCTACACTTTTATTTTAAAACGAAACCATTCTAGAACGGTTTCCTTTTAAAATAAAAGTATAGGAATGGTAAAACTTAAAAATAAAAAGTATGGGAGCACTGCTCCTGACCGCTCCCGTCCACTTCGACCTCTGCCGGTGGCTGACATGCACAACACGGTCCACAGAGAAGAGCACAGATGTGCAAGTGCACAGCCCAGTCAACAGGTGTACACGGCTCATCCTGCTGCAGTGTCTGTGTTGGTTTAGTGTGTTACATGTTATGAATCTTTTCTACTGATGACTTCCGGCTGTTCAAAATCTTTTTAAGACACTGCAACATGCTGGAAAATGAGAAACTCGTGGGTCTCTGGCTCAGTAAACCAAACACCAATCAGTGCACCAGAGAGAATGCACAGGCCTGGCAGCAAACCGGACGCATAGACAGGGTGCAGCCCGAGCAGGCAAGGCCCACCCAAAATCTGTAAATACCCACTCAGCACAGATGTTAATGTCACTGTGGTGTGCCCACCTGGGAGGAATTCGACCATGCGCACGGTGGATGTGCGCTTGCCTGGATTTTTAAAAATTAAAAAAAAATGAATGATGTTAGATGAACCTACGGAAAATGTGTGGGGCTAATCTGCACACATTTTCCTATGCTCACTGCACTACCCCCCTGTCATATTGAGTTGGAATATGACAGCCAAGAGTACACCATCTCATCTCAGAAGGGGGAGGGCAAAACCTTCCTCCTGCCATGGCCAGCCTAATTGACTATCCAATGCTCCATGGATCCACCCGGTCCTTTTGTGTATGCACTGCAGGTGGTGGCCGCAATGAACTCATTTGGTCTACTAATAGAGTATACTTCAAACAGGCCCACATTGGGCCTGGCTGCAGAGTTTTACAAAGGAGACAGGAAACCCCAACACATTTTGATATGCACTGTTTAAACCTGAAGCCAGCTCCCGCCTCACAGTATCAAGGGCAGTGATCTGTCATGTTTGGGACTATGTGTTTACAGTAAGTCAGAAGGTACGAGTATGTGCATGGGTGGAGGCAGAAAGTCGGTTCTCGCTGCAGCTTCAAGGGAGACCTGCCGCTTTTATCAGGAACCACAGAGAGCTCCATTAACTAGAGAGATCCTTTGATCCACAACAGACAGGAAGATGGATGGGACTTAGTATTACACGTTTTCACCCTTTACCTTTTCTGTTGCAGGAGATTATTAGTGGGGATTCAGGATTGGTTCATTAAGGTAGGCTTAGCCTACACTGATCCCCTGTGGCCCAGTTGGTTTGGAATTAGGGCTGAGCCCCTCTTTTGGGAGATCATCTGAAGACTTCATAAGAATTAACAGGAAAAGCTCAGCATTGGACCCTGCCTGAAGGTCCAGTCTGCCATACATCTTCCGCCAGTGAAGGAAGGCCATGACCTCCAAGAGGGAAGCAAGATCCCTTCCCAAGAGCGAACAGAGGGAGATACTGAATCCAGAGGACCCTTCTGCAGCTCCAGAACCAGTACCCAGCAGCACAGAGCATGCCCTGCTAAGCTCTGGAAAGCAAGCAAGCTTCCTAGGTGGGAAGTGCCAGAGAGTCTCTGAACCAAACCAAACCAAGGCTGTTGCCTGCAACACTCTCCTCACCTTTAGACCATCCACCTTAAAGGACGGCACAAGTGCAGCCAAGAAGCTAGAAGGAGTGTATCGACAAGCATCAACCAGCATCCGCCTTAAAGGACATTTTCGAGCCAGTCGAGCTCATCGAGCTGCAACCGACTGCACTGCTGCAGTCGCTAACGTAATCCGAGACGCCTTAACCAGTGTGTCAGACACACCAACCAGCACTGAGACAGCTATTCATGACCACAAGCCGTTGTGTAGGCCAGCCAGTAGCTGTCCGACCAGCCTTGATCGCCGAACTGCCTGCCGCCTGATACCCACAGCTGTCTCCCGCCTGGAACTCTGTCGCAGAAGCTGCAAAGCGCCCTGAAAACAACTTGAGGCTGTCAAGAACCAAGAACGTCTACAAGCACAAGGTACATTATGGTTCTGTCCCCCTGGTCCTTCTCTGAAGGTCCCTAGTTACATTTTATGACCCATTGCTCCCTTTGTGTTGAAACCAAGTATCCTTGAACTATTGTGATTAATTACTTCACCTGTCAGTATCCAGAGTGCATCCCTTTTCCTTCTTTGAAACGGTCTGTCCTCTGCATTCCTTTACAGGGTGAGAATTTTGTTGTGTGCTAGAACTGTCTGTTGTGATAATAACAAAGTAGATATTTTTATACAATCTTGACTGGACAGTTCCTTTTATCATTGGGTGATAATGGTATTTTTGCTTTCTTGCAACTAACCAACGATCCCAAACCTTGCAGAGATAAGCCTGACATTCCGGACAAGGAGGTTTATAATTTGCTTGTGTTTCCAATCTGTTTGGATCCCTTCTGGTGTTCTAGAGGTGTGAGGCTGATTGATGGTTTAGAAACCGATATTCATCCGGATATTCATCCCTGGACCACTGGTGTTCTGGAAGTTGATGTCAGACCAACTACATTTGCTTCAGGCTCCACTTGTTAAGACAATCCTGGCTATACCTCTGCTGCATACCTGTTCACAGCCCAGGCTATATCCAGGTATATGCAAACACATGCACATCTCGACTCGAATGACAGGTGTGTGCACATCATGCAGTGGGTCACAGTCACTGAAGAGCCAATGTTGAGGTAGATCACCTAGGGACTAGGGGGATAAAGGTCTGCCAAGGTGGCTGTTCCTAAGTCAAGAAGTGAAAACCTCATGGCAGCTGAGGCGAAGCCTTGAGACTTGTCAAGGCATGGATTTTCTAGATATGGCATGTCGTTTTTGTATTTAATTTCAGAAACACCAACCCCACACCTACCGTAAGTATCAACGATTGATCCACAAGGTTTACAGAATATAAGAAACACAGCAAAGACCCTTTGCCAAGAGTCAGTATGATGTTATTTGGCATTAGTATAGCACCTACCGCGATTGGTATGGCTTTGGAGGGCTTTGAGGAGAAACATCCTTTGGAAGACCGTAGTCTAAGTTGAGAAGTAGTGAGAGGTATGTGTGCATTTATATTCTGATCGAAAGTAGGTAAGGAATGGCCAAGACCAAAACAGCAGCCCATATTATCAGGACTGGGACGGGTGCTGTGACAAATTGTCATGAGAGTAAAGCTCAGTGAACAGCTGGAGCAAATGTTGTGTGGGACTCAGCTTTGTTTCATTCTCAATATCCGAGGCGCTTCCTATGCGGTGACTGTATTGCTGTGTGAAAGTAAGTCTCGTTACTCGTACTAACTATGAAATATATGGTAGTAAAGTATCTTCCCTTCGGTCAGGTCAATGCCATTGAAACAGCTGAAGTATAAGTTTAAGTCTGTTCCCTTCGATCCAGTTAATGTCATTGAAACAGCTGTAGTATAAGTGGAAGTCTCTTCCCTTCGGTAAAGGTCAATGCCATTGAAACAGATGAAGTATAAGTTGAAGTCTCTTCCCTTCAGTCAGGTCAATGTCATTGAAACAGTTGAATTTTATGTTGAAGTCTCTTACCTTCGATCAGGTCAATGTCATTGAAACAGCTGAAGTATAAGTTGAAGTTTCTTCCCTTTGATCAGGTCAATGCCATTGAAACAGCTGAAGTATAAATTGAAGTCTCTTTCCTTTGATCGATTAAACATCCATTTGACTGCTCCTTTTCTTAGAGGATTAACACCCGCTAAACCAGGAGAGAACACATATAAGCATTACCAGAGGAACCAGTGGTGGAAAATCTTGAAAATTAAGTGTATATCTGTTCTTTTTAAATCCTAGCACCCAAGCATCGGTGAGTGATCATGTCTCTCCACATTTGAACATGAACCAAAATAGTTCCCCCACTCAGTGCTTCATGTTGGGAGAGAAAGAAGACGACCATTGAGGCATGGATGTGTCATTTGCATTTCCTACTGGGGCACTGTGAGAGTGGAAGGTCTACTTCCTGCAGGAAACCTCGATACCTGGGAATATATTTGATGACAGCATTAAGGTGCTTGACCACTGCAATATCCTTGTGTTATAAACATATCCGATGTATGTCCGTTTTGAAGACAGTTTGCTTCTCTCGCAACTCTTACAGATCTAGCAGAGTCCGACTCAAGTCTTCATCCTGGTTATTTCCTCATCAGTTTGGGTGTCAAATAATACATTCCCTGAGAGCAGCAGCAAATCCGGTATTATCTCAGACCAGTGAGGGAAGATATAAACATCTTGATGAAAGGGTCTGCTACCACTTTTGAAGACAAATATTCCAGGCCCGCCGATGACTTTATGATTAGAGAAAACATGTCTCTCTGGCAAGAGATCAACACACTTTCTGTTGTTTATTCGAAGGAAGATGTTGCACAGAACGCTCAAACATAGCCACAAAATCCAGTTGTATTGGTCAGAGAGTCCTGAGCAGGGCTTTTCCGCCCTTGCTAGAGCACTAGTGTTGCAGATATTCTTGCCAACCTGATCCGTTCTTTCGCTTTATTTAACTGGAGGAGCAGAGGCCGATGATCCAGAGGTTAAGATGATCATTTGCCGTGGAGACTATCACTGAGTCTGCTAAAAGTTGATCTCTGAGGACAACTAGATCTTCAAGAGGTGTTTGGTAATCTCGTGTTAGAAGATTTGGTGGTAACAGGTGCTAAAAACACTGACATTGCCAGCAGTGGAAGATAAGTTGTTGTGGACGCATAGTTCTATAACAGCTATTTTAACCGGAGTCAAGGGTCCTTTTATTAATACGTCAAGGCGCTTTTCATGACATAGGCATTCTCATGAGATGGAAAACGTCCACGGCTGCTGACGGATGAGCTGTGCCAAGTTCAGGCCACAGGCAGACATCTGCAGCGAGTGCATTCATTTAGCCCTTAAAATGCAGGCTGTGTGATTGGATAAGAAACTCCCACATACTGGAGTAAATATTGCTGATTTATTCAACCGTTTCTATGTGAACATGGCAGTGTTTGCAAGAGCAGTCCTATTTCTCCGTGGCACGCCTACCACTCTCACCGCGATACTGGGCGGGGGCAGCTTTTGATTGTAAGATAAACACACAGTAACTTGTGGCAGCTTTTACAGTGATTGCATGAAGGGCAGGCCCAAGGCCCAGTCACCGCTGAGGAAAGGTGGGGCTGCAGAGAAGTCATGCTTTGCAGCATGGGTGAGATTTTAGGGTAGGACAGTGGTGTTTGCCCCCTTCAACTTTTGGGGTACACTATTTTGTCCCACTCATTTGCTAGGGGCCCCTTTGGTTTAAATGTCACCCCCATCCCCCAACCTTTTCAGCAAAGTTCCTTCACTGCTTTGCAGTTTTAAAATGTTCACACTCGCCTGCTGCATGGCCCTCCTACTCAGAACCTTTAGTGCCCTCACCCGTTACCGATGAAGACCCCACAGACACCCCGCGTCCCTTCAAAGGACCAGTGTCCCCATGCACAGGCCAGTGCCACAGACTGCCCAACACTCGGCACTGGTCACAAGCGTCGTGGGAGGGTGACAGGAGTCTACTGGTGCTGCTCTATTGCACGCCTCCTCCTTCCCACTCTTTTTGGGGTGTGCTGCGATGACGTAATTCCCTTCTGCTTGCTGAACTGATTTGTGCTTGGTGAATTATAATGTCAAGCCATTAGGGGGAGCAGCCTGTTGGGCATGCAACGCTCCCGGCAGTCGCAGCCTGGATCTGTGCCCCCCCCCCCCCCCCCAATTAGGGGGAGTTGCACTGCACGGCTGCATGAGGTCTGGACGCGGCAGCACTGCCTCTCTGCACGCTCCCTGCTGCTGCCGCTGCTGGCGCAAGCCCCGCCCCCGGCCCCGCACGCCCCGGCCCCGCACGCCCCGCCCCCCGGGCCCGCACGCCCCGCCCCCCGGGCCCGCACGGGGCTCTGATTGGCCAGCCCTTTAAATGCCCGCGCGCCGCCTTTTAAAGCCGGGCCCCGCCCTGTTGAGCGCAGACTCTGCACGGCTTTTGCGAGAGAAGCAGCGAGAGAGACCCTCCAGCCGCCCGCCAGCCTACGCCCCTCACCCCCGAGACCGGCCGCCCTGTACCGCGCGCTCTACCCCGGCATCCACGATGGGCAGCAGCGACTCCAAGAGCGCGGACAACGCCTGCGTCCTGAAGGGCGTGGAGAGCGCCGCCGAGGCCAAGAGCGGCGAGGTGAGGGGCCAGCGCCCGGGATAGGGGACAGAGGGAAGGGTCCGGGAGGGGGCAAGCTCCGGGCCGCGCCGACATCCAGCCCCGCTTCTCCTCACACGGCCGCGCGCGCGCTCACTCCGCGCCCCCGCCTCCTGGCGGCGGAAAGGCGGGCGGCCGCGCCCTGGCTCCAGGGCCCCCATCACTTCCCAGGGGCCGGGCCCCTTCGACGCTCCAGCGCTGCCTCATCTGTTGCCGGCGCCCGTCCCCCGCCTCGAGCTTCCCTCACGCCGCGCTCAGTCCCAGCGGTTCTTTGTTCCTCCTCAGTGTGTGCGGGACGCGCGCGCCTCCTAGAGGCCGAAAGCGCGGCGAGGATTGGTGGGGGGCCGCGCGCTCTGGCCGGAGGACCCATCCGATTGGTGGGGGGCCGCGAGCTCGTTGCCTGGGGGACCCCTTCGATTGGTGGGGGGCCGCGCGCTCTGGCCAGAGGACCCATCCGATTGGTGGGGGGACGCGAGCTCGTTGCCTGGGGGACCCATCCGATTGGTGGGGGGCCGCGAGCTCGTTGACTGGGGGACCCCTTCGATTGGTGGGGGTGGGGGGCACGAGCTGTGCCGGAGGACCTATGGGATTGGTTGGGGGGGCCGCGCGCTTTTTGCCTGGGAACCATGCGATGGGGGAGCCTTGGGATGGGGGGGCGCGCTAGTGTTCACAGAAATGCGGTGGGTGGGGTTCGCGCGGGTTACCATTAGTGGGGGAGGGGGGTGTCCGTGCGCTGACCAGATCACCGCTTGGATTGACGGACGTCGCGAGCTGTCCGGGTCTCACCTGGGATTGGTGGGGGGCCGCGCGCTCTGCCCGGGGCACCGCTGGGGATTGGTGGGGGGCCGCGCGCTCTGTCCGGGGCACCGCTGGGGATTGGTGGGGGGCCGCGCGCTCTGCCCGGGGCACCGCTGGGATTGGTGGGTGAACGCACCCTGGGATTGGTGGGGGGCCGCGCGCTCTGCCCGGGGCACCGCTGGGATTGGTGGGTGAACGCACCCTGGGATTGGCGGGGTGCCCCTGGCACGCTTTGCGGCAACCATTGGCTGGTCCAGTTTCTGAACCCAGAGGCCCCCACCCCCACATGGAGGAAAAAGCCTGAAGTAAAGCGCGAGGCGGGCCAACGCCCTTTGCCCCCCCCCCCCGAGTTTTTAAAGGCGGCCATCTTTACCCCACGACTCCCCCTCTGGAAGTCGCCGCACACCCCAACCCCCAAAACCGCCTATGTATGGTGGGGGGGGCAGTGTCCCACAGCCGTAGCGCGTCGGGGAGGGGCCGCCTCATCTGGAGCGCAGATGCTCTGCCTCGGCTCTGAGGGGAGGGGCAGTGCCCCCCTCACAAAATGGAGGGGGGGCTGCTGCTGGGTTTAGTGGACTAGAGCGCCCCCTTGCTGCAAGGATGGTCCTGCTTGCTGCTGGGTTTGGGGCTAGGAGAGCTCTCAGCTGGGTGTAGGCCCCCCCAGGGCGGGTGAGCTAGGATGGTCCTGCTTGCTGCTGGGTTTGGGGCTGGGAGTGCTCTCAGCTGGGTGTAGGCCCCCCCAGGGCGGGTGAGCTAGGATGGTGCTGCTGGGTTTGGGGCTGGGAGAGCTCTCAGCTGGGTGTAGGCCCTCCCAGGGCGGGTGAGCTAGGATGGTACTGCTTGCTGCTGGGTTTGGGGCTAGGAGTGCTCTCAGCTGGGTGTAGGCCCCCCCAGGGCGGGTGAGCTACGATGGTACTGCTTGCTGCTGGGTTTGGGGCTAGGGATGCTCTCAGCTAGGGTGGTCCTGCTTGCTGCTGGGTTTGGGGCTAGGGATGCTCTCAGCTAGGGTGGTCCTGCTTGCTGCTGGGTTTGGGGCTAGGGGTGCTCTCAGCTGGGTGTAGCCCCTCCCCCAAGAGCGGGTGAGCTAGGATGGTCCTGCTTGCTGTTGGGTTTGGGGCTAGGGGTGCTCTCAGCTGGGTGTAGCCAGTCGCACCGCCCCCGCCTCCACCGGGGCGGGTGAGCTGGGATGGTCCTGCTGGGTTTGGGGCTGGGAGTGCTCTCAGCTGGGTGTAGGCCCTCCCAGGGCGGGTGAGCTAGGATGGTACTGCTTGCTGCTGGGTTTGGGGCTAGGAGTGCTCTCAGCTGGGTGTAGGCCCCCCCAGGGCGGGTGAGCTACGATGGTACTGCTTGCTGCTGGGTTTGGGGCTAGGGATGCTCTCAGCTAGGGTGGTCCTGCTTGCTGCTGGGTTTGGGGCTAGGGATGCTCTCAGCTAGGGTGGTCCTGCTTGCTGCTGGGTTTGGGGCTAGGGGTGCTCTCAGCTGGGTGTAGCCCCTCCCCCAAGAGCGGGTGAGCTAGGATGGTCCTGCTTGCTGTTGGGTTTGGGGCTAGGGGTGCTCTCAGCTGGGTGTAGCCAGTCGCACCGCCCCCGCCTCCACCGGGGCGGGTGAGCTGGGATGGTCCTGCTGGCTGTTGGGGCTAGGAGTGCTCTCAGCTCAGCTAGGGTGGTCCTGCTTGCTGTTGGGTTTGGGGCTGGGAGTGCTCTCAGCTGGGTGTAGGCGCTGCTGTTGGTGTGCCAGGGGCCGCGGCCGCAGTGGTGCTTAGCAGTATTGTAAAGAACCCCGTTTCTATAGCTTGCTGGATCTGAGCTCGAGGTTTCAGATTGCTGCATGGTGTAGTGGGTGGGTCTGAGCTAGAGGACAGGACCCTGCTCTTCAAGTTGTGTTGAGTGCAGCTGAGGGTTCAGCTATTCCATGGTATGCTGGGGTTTTTAGTGGTCTACGCGTGGAGGACTGCGTGACCCTTGTCTGCAGTCCACATGGTGCTGAAAATTCCACTGGAATGTCAGATTGATCCCCGAGTTTCCTTGTTGGTGTGGTCTGAGGGGCTTTTGCAGCGTCTTTGGGATCTGCACAAAATAGAATGAGTGTCTCGTGCTAGGGTTTATGCAGTCCTTGTGGACTTCTGGGTGCCCTTTTGGTGATGGGGTGCACACCTTCTGTCGTGGGTCCTGTCCACATGTCGGGACTTGATTTGTACTGTGAGTCTAGCCTTGGCGGGAATTATTTTGTACTGGGGCCATTACCCATGAGCATTGTTTTACTCATTAGCTCAAGTGCTTTTTTTAAAGGTTGTTTTTGCATCTAAACACTCCTACCGTGGAGTTTAAGAACCGCTGGCTAATGTGTTGCCCCATACATGTATATTGGCCAGTGGTCGTTGCATTATCCTGGCCAAGCCGCATCCTTGGGTTTGAATCGCAGTTCTTGTGGCTTCTGTCTTGACTCTGTTCAGAATAGTGTGTTGGCACTTGGTACCACCTCTGACGTGTTTTTGTTCTTGCTTTTCAGGAGAACGGACATGTGAAGTCAAACGGTGACTTGTCCCCTAAAGCTGATGGCGACGGAGCAGCCATTGATAATGGCTCTGCAGAGCCAGCAGCAGATGCCAAGGCTGAAGTGGGTTCAGGGGATGCCATAGAGCCCGCGCCAGAGGGAGGAGAGGCTGCTCCAGCCAAGGAAGCCGCCAAGAAGAAAAAGCGCTTCTCCTTCAAGAAGCCCTTCAAGCTGGGTGGCATCTCTTTCCGCAGGGTGAAGAAAGAGACCCCTGCAGCTGAGAAGGTGGTCAGCGATGCAGAAGCTGCCCCGGAGGAAGCCAAGGTAGCCGAAGAGCCTGCAGCTACTGTGGCTGCAGCTCCAGAGGAGGCGAAGGAGCCTGCAGCTGTCCCCGATGACGCCAAGACACCAGCTGCTTCTCCAGAGAGCAAGGAACCCAGTGCCACCCCTGAGCCAGAGGAAGAGGCTCAGTCAGCACCAGAGAATCCTGAAAGCCCTCCAGAACCTGAGGAGAAGGAAGTGCAGGCTGAGAAGCCGGCTGAGCCAGAAGAGCACCCACCTGTAGAACCTCAAGTGGAAGAGGTGGCTGCTCCGGCACCCTAGTAACACGGGCTGGGGTCTCTGGACATGCACTGGCGCACCTGGAAGCTCACCACGAGCCCCTCTGCCCCAGAACACTTCTATTCCCCCCCTTCAGATGCTGGACTTAGAAAAGATCCTCTGGACCTACTGCACCCCCCCTTGCCCTGTGGTGAAGACCAAGGATTTCCTCTACCCTCACTATGAACCGTCAAGACACTCTCCTTGGCGCCCAACACAAGTGACCTCTCCTGGTGGAGCCTAGCTCATCCACCCCCGCACAGACTTAATCACTGGGAGTGGCCTTTTGGGAGCCCACGAGCACTCCACACCAATCACTACTGCCCACTGTATGCTTTATTTTACCAGGGAGGGGTGGGGGCTCTTGCAACCCAGAGGATGGATCGCCTTGTTGGAGGACAGTGTTGCCATGCGGCCATAACGAACACTCCCACCCTCACCAGCAGGACTTGTGTGGACCGCAGGCACCGGGGCTCAACTTACATTCCCCCATCTTTCATCTTTTTCAATTGTTGTGGTTATGAAAAGCTGACCTGGTTTCATTGATAATTGTCTGTTATTGGCTTCGGGTGATTATCTCTGTCCACTGCTTTACTTTTATTATGGGGGAGAATTCAAGCTGTGAATTATGAAGGTGTTTGTAAATACTTTTTTAATGGCCACTTATTTTTTGTTCTATTGTTTTCTAACTGTTACATTTTAAAGAAATTAAATGTTTACCTCTTTTCACTGAAGCAATATGGGTCACTTTATATGAATGTAGAAATGTCCGTTACACTTCCTACACCCCCCTCCCCCGCCCTTTATGTGCTCAAGCTGTGTCTGCAGGGCGAGGTGCTTGCTTGGTGTGCCCTTCCTAATGTGACGGTGGGTTGATCTAGGTCACCATAAGTACACTTCAAATGATGGTGCCATTTGGCCACCCAGGCACATTTTGTTGTTTTGTCACTTACTGTGGCCATTTGCAGTAAGGGGCAAGTTTATCTGCCTCCACTCTCCCTCTTATAAGGCAATGGCCCAAATTGTTGCCCTCATAATTGCGACAGCCAAAATACTGACTCTCCTTACACCACATATATATGTGGCGGGGGTATATGATCTAATTGTAATATGGGGGGGCTGCAGGCAGTCTTTCCCCCCTGCATATGTGTGCTGTAAAGGGGGTTTAAACAAGTTGGCATTTTTGCCCGTCGCAGTTATGGGGGTGGCAGTGATCAACCGATCAGTAACATCTCCTCGCCAATATGTAGTCTTAGTAGAGTATCTGCTGGGCCCAGTAAAACGAAATGGAATATATAGTGCTGGCTGACTTGGTGCAGCCTTGCTCAATGCTTTTGCTGCTTGTTGAAAACGGGTTGACTATTACACACCCATGTGTGACAGACAGCACCAATCCTACCCACCGCTACGGATGCTTTTTGGTTATCAAGCTTGCTCTAATCCTTCAGGTGTTGGCTCCAATACCATGCACAGGTGCAACTTCCTTGGTGCTCTAGTGGCTTTGTAAAACAAGGGGATAAGTTAGCTCTCAGAAGGAAGAGGAGCTGTGATGTGCTGGTGTGAGAGGCTGTGTGGTTTTTTTCGTTAAGTGCCTGCAATTCTGTTGTGCTGTAGAGGTATGGTTGTTTAGTTAGGAGTTTCAGAGGGGCTTAACGAAAAAAACACACAGCCTCACACATCACAGCTCCCCTTTCCTTCTGAGAGTTAACTTACCCCCTTGTTTTACAGATCCCGACCCTACTCGAGCCATTTGAGTTTGGCCTCTGCGTCCAGCACCTCGATTTCCAGACCCATCTAATGAAACGTCCCATGGCGTCTAGTATTGAGGCATCTGGCAGTGTTGGGCTCTAGCAAATGGCTGCCCGATGGGTGTGGAACCTGGTGGCCTTTTAATGCTGGACAGATGTGGTGTGGAATGATGGTCCAGGAAGAATGGTGTTCCCTCGGGCCGGCCGAGTCCTGGTTTGGTCTATCAATGCATGGTGTAGCTCGCGGTGGCTGTTGGCCTCGGCCTGGCAGTCCTGGTTGGGTCTATTGATGCATGGTGTAGCTCCCGGTGGCTGTTGCCCTCGGCCTGGCGGTCCAGGTTTGGTCTATTACTGCATGGTGTAGCTCGCGGTGGCTGTTGCCCTCGGCCTGGCAGTCCTGGTTGGGTCTATTAATGCATGGTGTAGCTCCCGGTGGCTGTTGCCCTCGGCCTGGCGGTCCAGGTTTGGTCTATTACTGCATGGTGTAGCTCGCGGTGGCTGTTGGCCTCGGCCTGGCAGTCCTGGTTGGGTCTATTGATGCATGGTGTAGCTCCCGGTGGCTGTTGCCCTCGGCCTGGCGGTCCAGGTTTGGTCTATTACTGCATGGTGTAGCTCGCGGTGGCTGTTGCCCTCGGCCTGGCAGTCCTGGTTGGGTCTATTAATGCATGGTGTGGCTGTTGCCCTCGGCCTGGCAGTCCTGGTTTGGTCTATTACTGCATGGTGTAGCTCGTGGTGGCTGTTGCCCTCGGCCTGGCAGTCCTGGTTGGGTATTACTTATGTGGGTTTAGCTCAGGGTGGCTTGGTTACTTTTGGTCGGGCATGCAGTGTTTCGTGAGCAGCCACTTAAGGTACTGTGCAGCCTGCTAGTGTGTGGAACCAGTGTACTTTCTGGGCTTAGTCGGTCTGTGGAAGGCTGCTGGCGGTGTGATGGTGCTGTTGTGTGGGGGTAGTGTTGGGAGGCTCTCCTGTCTCAGACCTGGGTGTCGAGCATGGAGCAGCTCTTGGGCGTTAGGGCAACTAAGGGCTTGTTTCACGGCCCCCTTGCCTTGTGCTGGAGATTTACCCTTCGATAGAGTGGGCGTTGGGCACCCCGACTCCAGGCTAGCTGTGGAGTAGTGGATTGTGCTTCGCGTTCGCGGCAACTAGACTGTGCTTGGTGGGGGCGGGTGTCCGCTGATTACCCTACGTTGAATGTAGGGCGATTGTTGACTCTCGGGGCTTGGAGTTGCTGCAGGCGAGCTTGGTGGGACAGCCTAGGGGTTCACGTGGAACTACCGCCAGGCAAGTACTGCTTGGTTTTCCTTTCCAGTCTGGTAGTGTTGTCATGCTGGTCCTTTCCAGGCAGGGGTAGCTACTGCTGTCTGGTGGGGGTGGCCACTTGCTGTGAGCTCTATAGCGCCTGGTTCTAGCCTAGAATGGCCCGTTCAGCCACGTGTGATTCCGGAGGCAGCTGGTGCCTTGAAGGCATGCTTTGACTTTGGGGGTTCTATTGGGGCGTATCCGATACATTGGACCAATCCTAGTGTGTATCGCTCATTCATGTCCAGTCCCGTCTCCTGGTGGGAAGAGGTGTTCGGGCACGAGCTGTGCCTGCCTTGCCTGGAGCAGATTTCATTCGTGGGATGGTGCTATGGGGACTGTGGACCCCCATAGAGACCTGTACTGGGTTTGCTTGTAGGGCTCTCTCCAGGGGCGCACGTCGGCGCTCCCTGGTCACCTAGGACCACGTGCACTCTGGTTCGGGGGTGCTACTTTGCTATCCCCAAAGGCACGGAAAGTATCTTTTCTATAGCAAAGAACAGCTCCTTCGTCTAAAGGAACTTAGAATAACGACCGCAAATAAACCAAGCGTCGTAGATGGCACACGGACTAATTTGCCATTCTGATCCTAATATTAAAACTTGCTTTTTGACTCACCAGCGTAGTGGTCTTGTGGCACATGGGCTTTTCTGAAAGGTGATGTTTGTGACCCTGTGCAGTCCTATTGGGACTGAGCATGAAGCTACGAGCACTTATCCTGACTCTCAGGAGCCCACCGCAGGGGTGCTCGGGGCCAGTAGCTAGCCAGTGATGGCACAGCAGGAATGCGTGCAATGTAAGGGTTGGGGGCGGTGTAGGGGGGCGCTAGAATGGCCTCTCGTTTACCTCCTTGGCTGAGGTACTGGCATGCTGTAGTTGTGAGGTCCAGACCCTAGCCCCTTCATTGCATTCAATAAATTCACCCCAACACCCCTTTGTATGTCTCCTCTGACTTACTGAGGATAGCCGTCCCCCTCCCCAGGAAGTACTCTTCGTGATGTCCACAGCTTGCGGCAGCGGTGACTGTTGGGAGCCAACCACACCTCGCAGAATTCCTTTCCATCTATCAGACTTTGCATCAGGTGTCCTTGGGGGGAGGGGAGGCGGTGTACGCACTGCTTCTATAGGCGCTAGTGATGAGTGACAAGCACGAGGGTGATGGTGGGCTGTAAGCATGGATTGCTACTGTAAACTTTCTTACCATGCCTAGTAACTCCCAGCGTACTGGACATTTAAACGCTGATGTGTCTACCAGCGGGGCAGGCGCACGTGCAGGAGGTGGCCGGGGGCCCTGGAACTGTAGCCTCATTCTGCATGTTCATGTTGAACCATTTTCCTATGAGGCTTTGGAAATAAAGTCGATTATCGCACAAAAGAAGCCCAGGGTGCAGGGGTCTACTGGGAGGTCTAGGCTAGCTGCCCACGTGTAGACAGGAGGGGGGCACTTGCCATTAATGAATGGCAGGAAAATGAGCAGAGTACCTGGGCAGCTTATAGCAGTGCCTGGAAAATGCCTACTGCTTACACACACCTGTTGGCTTTGCCAATGCTTGCTTGGTAGGGTTCTGCGTGGTGTTGGGGATTTGTACTGTCAAGGGTCGCAGTTGCGTGGGCTCCAACATACCTGAAGGGATGGGAGAACCGCCTGAGTGGAGGGACTCCCGCCATCCCCCTGGCAGAGGGGGGCGTGGGGGGGACTTGCTTGCCATTGATGGTAGCAGCAACACGTGGAGGCGAGTGCTCTGCTTCCTCTGGAGCAGAGCAGTGTGGGAACGCTATGGCTCGTGGCCTTGGTGGCTGCGCTTCCATGTGGAGCACATGGCCCTGGTGCCTGTACCGCCAGCCTCCTCTAGCGAGTGGCCTGTTGGCCACACACGCCTATAGGCGGCCATCTCCAAGTTAATGGCTTTTAAACGGTGTCTGTAAATCCGAGTCCAGTGTAATGAAACCACCTGTACCTTCAGTCACTGGTTTCCTGCGCTGGCAAATGCAACCTTCTGTTATTATAGCCATTGGATGGCCTTTGCCAACTGTTAGAATTCTTGGTTTTGGCCGTTGGGTGCCTGAAGCTATTGCATTAAGCATACATCTGTGGGGGAAACTGGCATACACAGCTTGTTGGTCTTTACCTGCCCAGGGCCGTTCCTGTCCAAAACGCATCGCCTGGTGTACCTTGAGCTGCATTATTCCTGCCAGTGGGTTTATCTAAGCAGCCTTCTGGGAGCTCATGGCCGGCGTGGGGCTGCTATTGGTGTAGGAACAGTGTCTTGGCCACTTGACTAGCACCGAGTCCTATCAGTATTGGGCATTGCCACGTCACTGCTATTGGCTGCCCATGTACTCTGATAATCTTGCAGCTGCTACCACCAATGGCCAGTTAATACCACTATGGCAACGCCTTTCCCATGCTGACACAAAAGCCAGTCGCCAATGCTTGCTTGTGGTTGCAGCGCTAGTGTGGTGGAGGGTGTGCCAATCGTTTTGTTGGCAAATTGTTTGGGCACGAACACATCTATGAATCTCCGGCGCATACTGCAGCTGCACCTTAATTGCAACCCAGCTTGGGGTGAAGCAGAGCCCGGCGGGCACCTGCCTTTCTGGCCAGCCTCTGTTTAAGTGCCCACACCCTGCTTGTAGCTGCTTGATTGCCACATACTACATTTGTTTGACACGTATGGGTCTGTGCAAGCAACGGCCGACCCTAGAGTGGCCGTCTCTACTACTTGTAATCGCTCGACTGATGAGGTAGGCGTGCCATCTGGCATGGCACGTAGCGCCCCTCCTAAACTTGGCACACGTTTCTTGTCACATTAAATGCCCCCTCCACCTTCTTGCCAGTCTCAACGGCTTCGTGATGGATTTAAAGGCTGTGGCCCGTGGCCGTATCCCCCCTCCTTGGGTATATATTTTTTGTTTTTAAGGTGTTGGATGGGTGGGTACTGCACCGGCAGTGCTGTTCTCTGTGCAACTCCCGGGACCTTCCTGGGCGGGAAAGAGCGAGACTTGGGCGTCTCAGTTCCCTTCCTGCACAGCTCCTTGCCCCTGAACTGCCTGGAGCGGGAGGGGCGTTGGGATGTGCCCTGAACTGCAGTCTTGGGCACAGACTCCTTGTCATCCATGGGCATGTTAAGGGAGAGCTCTAAAACTGGCAACATTTTTTTCATGTAGCTACGACTGCCGCAAATTTTGTTTTTAATCCAGTATTGAGTCGAGGGGCTTGGAAGAGATCTAGGTAAGTGGTAACTCCAGATAATGTTTAGCTGGCACATGGAAGCCTGACCTGGCGCACATGGGGAGCCTGACCTGGCTGTTCTCTTCCCCTCCCACCCCCCCCCCCCCATATGAGAGCCTCCATTGGCTGCTGTACCCCCTCAATCTGGAGCCCTGTGAACATGGCTAAAAAAACTAAGTGATATTTGTCGAGCTGCGGCGACTGGAGCACTGAGCAAGGGGTGGCAGCAGGCTCTTCTACAGATAGCCCTTGCTGCTGCCTACAGGCAGCATGTGCAGACCCAGGAGCTGCCCCGCTGTGCTGGATATCATGACTGAACTGCCCGGGGCCGACCCTCTAGTCACATAAAAGCCAGCCTCCCCTTGGACCATACTTGCAGCCACCAGCGTCACCCTGTTCCTCACTACTGCAATCCTTTTATGCCCCAAGAATTTGCTCACTAAGCACTTCGAGACCAGACCTGGGTTTCTTGATCCAATATCCAACCGGTCAGTTTTCATCAAACACTACTTTATATTGTGCCTCTTCCAGCTTTCTCAACACCACTTCTTGATTCACACTTGCAGAGCACGCCAACCCCATCCATCCTGGAAACCACTTTGTCCCCCGGCTGGCGACCTTTCAATGAGGCAAAAGGGGGGCACTTTAGTCACTGAGTGGGGTGTGATGCAGTAGCTCCATATCATGTGTTTCAACACAAACTTGCCCCCATGGCCAACTGAATGCCACCCCTAAGAAATCTATTGACCCGTTCCACCAGCTCATTAGCTCTGGGGTGATCAAGGCTGTGCTTGATGCCAAACTGCAGCAAAAAGAACTTAAAATGCATAATATCCCAAAACACTGCCAAAGCTTCTCTTTCAACCACAGACGGTTTTTTTCTGCGTCCCTTGGTGGCTTAGATGTGAGGGCTATCATATGCTTTTCCTTCCTACTGTCCTGTAAGCTAGCATCCAGTCATCTTTCTTCCACTTACAAATCTCCCTAAAGATGGTGCATCAGAGATGCTGCTCTTCATCTCTTGGAAAGCTTCCATACAGTCATCACCACAAAGGTTGCTTTCTTCAGCAACGCTCTCAACGGAGTAGAAATGAGGGCAACATTTTGTACAAATGCAACAGATCCTTATCTTGTAGTGCTGTGGGCGTGCTTAGGAGCAATTCCCTGAGCGCAACTCCTGTGCCCAAGATACTCCACCACCCGAATCTTACATTTGCTACGCTGCACTGTTAAACCAGCACGCGCCTGAACACCATTTCATGTTGCTCGATGCTATCAGCAAAACTTAGGATGTCCTCCTTAAAAACGTTATTTACACCCTCCCAAATCTTCTCCATAATTAGTTGAGGAGAGCTGCAGCTGAAACTAGACAAAGGGTATCCGAAGGTACTTAAGTGCCATCTGTGGTGACGAACGCTGTTACATCCCGACGACAATGGCACCTGGTGGTAAGCAGTGGACAAATCATAACCGTGAACTGGCTCGATTCTCCAAGTACAGCACCTCACACATGGCCTGAAAAGGGTGTCTCTCCAACATGTTTTTGTTCCGGTTTCTCAAATCGACGTATAAAGGGATCTTCCCATTGCTGTTTGCCCCGTGCCCACGTTCCATCAATCCTCTTTGCGAGAGTCCATCAGGCCCATCTATCATCCGCTTCTGCCATCAGCACTGGAACAGATGCCCTTGCTTGGATGCAAACCCCTAGCTAGGTTCCTTTGTTCCTCCCATCCTAATATGGACGATCCCTCGTTTGCCGCAAGAATGTCTGTTACACTCCCTGCCCTTGTAGCTAATGATCAGCTGAAGTGTCGCTGCCCCCTCCGTTCAATCTGTCTCGCCATAACCAGGCGGCTGGATGTGGGGTGGCTTTCATTTTGATTATTTATTACTCGCATCAAACAGACTTAACTGCGTTCGGGTGCACATGGGAACTATATTTCGCAATACGACTGCCATATGTAGCAGCTGGTCTCACACTCATAAGGTTCATATGAATAAGAACTTTTTATTTTAGTTTTCTGAAACCCTCGTAGGACGTTCAAGCCCGGATTTCAACTGGTAACTGGTTCCA
The DNA here is from genome assembly GCF_040938575.1 of Ambystoma mexicanum. Lineage (NCBI taxonomy): Eukaryota > Metazoa > Chordata > Amphibia > Caudata > Ambystomatidae > Ambystoma > Ambystoma mexicanum. The sequence continues at coordinate 34,299,582 of NC_090934.1, forward strand.
CACTTTGGGCCAGACACCGAAATTTTCTGTCACCTTTGGAAACCCGTTGTGTCCTGGGTATGCACAACAGTAGTTTATCTCTTGTTCGTTGATGGTGGTATAGCCTAGCATGTGGGTATTTAGATGCAAGATTGTGAAAACATCTGTACATCAGACAGTCTATCTTCAATTTAACACAAACTTCCACCATAAACCAGTGAAGAGATCTGCGGAGGGCTGAAGTGTGGTCCTGCTTCCTGAGGTGGCAGGTTGCCTAATCGCTGCATTCTGATCCCTCTGAAGTCTCATCATCTGGTTTGCTGGGATCGCTGCCATAAGACTTGCAGTAGTAAGATAAGAATTGTTCAGGTTCCCTAGTAACACTGCATGATCTTCGGAAGTGGGAGCACATTTGCAGTGGGTAGAATACTGCTTTTACTTTGGCACCTACCTGGGCTTCACTACCAAAAACACCCAATGTTTCTGACTTTCCTCGAGAATTACAGTTCGTCGCCCAGGATCAGAGGTGGAGTGCTTTCTTTCACTCGCCATTTTATTCCCTGGGCATCACCTTGGTTTTCGCTGCATTAAGCTGTAACTTCTTCCATACATTAGTTGATCTTGTTAAAAGCCTCAGCAATATTCTCCCTGTCTATATAAATCTGAGTATTGTTGGCATAGGAATGGAAACTTAGCCTGTGCCTCCTCAGAATATTAAGTAACAGACAAATAAATTGAAGATCAGGGATGATAGTGCAGAGCCCTGCGGAACACAGCACCGTAGCCATGATATCTTGAAAGGAAACCTCCTAATGTCACCTGTTGGGTCCTGTCTTACAGGAAGGACTTGAACCAGTCCACCACTGTCTTTGAAGCCCTCCCAACATTTTCAATTCGTTGGAGGATGATCTTGTGATCCACCGTATCGAAGGCTGCGGCTAGATCTAGCTTCAACGCTACAGTGGATCCCCCTCTATCTGCGGCCTCCAGTAGATCGTCCTGGCCCGCCAATAAAGTGGTCTCTGTCACGTGATTGGGTTGAAACCCTGACTGACATTCATCGAATAGTCCCTTACTATCCACAAAAGTGTTGGAATTGAGTGCATACTGCTTTTTCCAGAATTTTATCTGGCCAACACAAGTTGGCCACTGGGCGGTAATTATTTAGAACTGTTCTAAGTTGTTTTTTTTAAAGCAGGGTTTATACCAATGCCCCCTTCAGAGCACTTGGGCCATGACCCTCCATTAGGGTTTTATTTACAAAGGCTGTTATTTATGGGGCAAGGTTCACTGCTAAACGTTTGGCTGTGCACGCAGGCATATGAAATGCCAACTCTTCCCTCACAACGTTCCTGTGAACGTTTATTTAGAAATGATAGTCCAAGGGGAAGCACTGTCCACCTTCATTGAGAGGCCTGAGCCATCGATGTGAAATGTCTCCACAGGCCCTGCCATACCTCCTGATGCTGCTGAGATCTCAAATACATGACACTGTCTTCCCCCTCACGCTGGGGTTGCCTGTGCTCCACTGCATTGTTGGTGTTTGCCTTAACACATGCAGGCATGGAGGCCTTGCTGGAATGCAGAAACATTCTAGCCTGGCACTCGCACAGCGCGTTGGCCTTCGTTGTCTAAAACACTTCACACTCCTCAGTTTCATGGTCCTCTGAGGCATAGGCGTGTCCAGGGAGTGGCATGTGCTAGCCCTGGAATGCTTGGTATTAGGTAACCCACTTGTTGGTATAGGTCTGTATTACACAAGTTGGTAGATGACTGAGCAGCCAGGCCTATCTCAAGAGGGCTCAATGTGTGCTGTAGAGATGAAATCGGTCAATGCAAGTAGCCAAGTAACACTTGCACTGAAGGTTTTGGTTATAAAATAGATATTTTACATCATTTTTAAATGAGCAGTCATTTAAAAAGGCAATTGATTGTAACAATTCAAGTTCACTTTGAAATATCTTTTCAGAATTAATCAAGCTAGTGGATAATCTTTGGATATGCTTCAGCCACTTCTCCCACGGCCTGAGGTGACTTCAATCACAAGGATAGAACTTGCATTTATATATCACACTAATACACTTTGTAGATTCTGAGTTGCAGAAAGGAAGGGTTAAGGGAAGTAAAAAGGTTTGAACAGTTTCTCACAATATGTGAGAACTAATGAACACTCCAATGAAGTCTATATAAGTCTATCCCAGTAGTAACCGCGTACAACAAGCCGCAACCCATGAGGGATAAGCAATATCAAAGTCAATGGATTTAGAAGAGTGCCTTTAGGGAGTCAGGGCAGCCAAAGTCATTCGTACAAAGTCTATGGTTCTGATGCACTTCTTGGATAAAAGTCTTCCACAAAGTTAGAGAGTTCAGAAAAATCACTTGTAGGAACACAAGCTCTTAAGAGTTGAAATTAACTCGAAAAAGTTAAGCAGATGAAAGTCTCCCAAGAGACCACACGACTTAAGGCAGGAATGTATGTACCCCCAAGTTTGAAAAAGTAGCTTTGGTTAGAATAAAGGGGTGCAGCTGGATTTTGTCTTGCTACAGCAAAGCAGGCCCTGGTTCCTGAGCCTCAGTCGTGGGGACTAGAGGGAGGGCGCTGGGAGGACTCCTGCTGTGGTACTTTGGATCAGAGTCGGCAGCTACGGGTTTTCTTTGGGTCGGCACTTCGCTTCGGTTTCAGAGCTTAGCAAACAGCACCGATGAAGACCAATGGACACCGGTTGGACTTTCCTTGCTCCCTCGGTACTGCACTCTGGTGAGGGGGACTCTGGATCTTGAGGTCTTGCTTCTGGAGGGTCCTTAGGAGGATCCTGGAGCTTTTAGCCGGATTCGTTCCACGGCAGACATTGCACTAGACTATAGACACTTAACCCCTGGCATGGAGCTTCTGCGCCAATGGATAGGCCCAGCAAGTCTGGGATGGTGCACACAAGGAGTTTGTCTCTGGTTTAGTTGGTCCTACTAACCCAAGTGGAGAAGTCAATCCGTTCGGAGCTTCTCTGTCGAGGTGAAACAGGAGATCAGCACTGCAGCAGGGCTTCACGGGGCAATTCAAGGACCAGGAGGTTGCGGTGGGCTTATTGTCTGTTTCTTCATCAGATGTTTCTTCCACTGGTCGACACTTGGCTGTAGTCCCAAAACCCTCACCTTTTAAGCAGGTTTTTCCCATTTATTCACAGCCCAGGCTGTCAATCTGACAGCAGGGTGGCTGTCCTTTCAGGGCAGCCAGCCAGCGGGATCAGGACTAGTTTCATTCAGGCATTCCTAGAGATAAAGGACATGAGTTTCGGTACCCTCCCTCAAATCCTGTCCTTCCAGACACACTGGAGCCAGAGGCGGGCTTGGGACTGAAGTCCCCCAAAGGCAGAACAAAGAAAGGGCTCAAACTTGTCTCATCACACAGAGTAAAACCCAAGAAAGGCCTCCCAAACAGAAAATGGTGAAAAAGACAACCAGGGCCATTTTGACAAAATGGTCACCCATGGGTGCTGTACTGCAGTTGAGGGTTCAGCCTGCAGTAGAAAAACACAATGGTAGGAAGAGATAAACCACTGTCACCAGCCATTTAAAGTATTGAGGGCAACATAAAAATGTTACATGAGACAGTAGGATAAAGGGGATACTAAGTAACCCCCCACCCCAGCACTCCACATAAGATGGGGTGTGCTGGTCCTACAAAGAGAAAAGGTAAATAAAGTCAATTTCACTTTACTATTCTTGTGAACTGTAGTTCACATAAGAAAAGGTATTTAAACCCTATGAGAAATCTAATGGATTTCTCTGTGACACTGCACTGAAGGTGCTGTGTGTCACCATACAAAAAGTAGATGCCTATGGAGTTTGTCAGACTCCAAAAACGGTGAAAACACAAAATCCAAATCGGGTAAAAATGCATGAGAGAGTGAGAAAAAGGTCTCACTCACGACAGGGTTAAAAGTAATAGGTCCCAAGTCAGCAAAGAGCTGCGGGTCTCTAAGGGTAAAGGGAATTAGCACATACATGAAAATTCTCCCTAACAGCCACCCCAGACAAAGCCTGGACACGGCACAGCTCAGAGGCATGAATCGTGCAGGTCTGCCATAGACATCGAGTGAAGACATGAGGAAAATGCGTTGAAGCCAGACACATTTTTTCCCCCCAGCCGTTTTCCTGACAAACGATGAAATTGAGTTTGTTGGAAAATACTTTCTACATTACGCCGCCCCTTGATGTCCCCTGCTACCACTTGCCTGCCTATCCTAAAAACATTTTTGCATTTTCTGTTTCACCTCACCAAAAATTCAAATAAAATAAAGAAAATGCATATGGCCATGGGAAAAGGAAGTGAAGTAAATTGGTGTTGGCGACTTGGAGTGTTAGGTATGCTGATGTCTTTTCCGGCACTAGATGGCATCAAGGAGTCCTAACAAGGCATGTGTTGGAGCCGCATGATGCCGTCTAGTGGCTATTGGATAACTTTCTGAGCAGGCAGCATCTGGGATGCATTTCAAAAGATGAGAAATCTGTGGGAGGAATGTATCTGTTCGTAATGTCATTTATTTAAATGTATAAGCTTCTCCCCCACCACGTCCTGTTTTTTTCTCTCCATCTGAAGCCAATAGGCCGCTAAGCTAAAAAGTATGCCCTCCCCACCACTCCTCCATTACCTAAGAGGGCAGAGTGGTAAAGACTGCCCGCTGAGCAGATGTGCCAGCGGACATCTTGCAGCGCGAGGCACTGCTACACCATGTTTCCCACCTGCACATGTGACCTGGAGAACAGAACCGTGCAGAGAGCAGCACGGGATGATATAAGTGCAAATCGACTACAATGAGGATGATGTACATATCCATAATTCATACCACAAAAATGAAAGTGGAGAACACTGACTATACAAAAACACCAATGAACTTATTGCACATACTGTTATAGCACCATGCTCAAGATCTAGTAAGTGACAAGCACTATATTGCCAGAATATAGTTGGAATGTCCTTTCCAATTTGGACCTTCCAAAAGGCATATTAATTGAAAATTTTTAGCCACATCAAAGCTGGACCATATAGAAAACCGACATGTTTCTTTCCATCTTTTTTTAAAATTGATTATGTGGAAATTCTTCAGGGTGACTTAGAAACTGAAGTCATCAATGATCGACGGAGCTGGGATGCTGCAAAGTTCCATGGGTCAATCCTATCCTGACACCTAAACAAGAAAAGGGAGGAGCAGAGATTACTGGTCTCGAATCAAATAATTTAAAGAGATCAGTATAAATCTGTGGCACGCTCTATAGATGGGCGTGGTTACAAGGTCACACAACCTATTGGGAAACCTACAGGTGGTCACAATCAACCAATGGGAGGACCAACAGGGTATAGAAGCTAAATATATTAGGTTCAAACCCTATGTGCAGAGCAAAAGAATGAATGCAAGAGACGAAACCGTTCTGTGAAGGCTCTACAGATCATCTGGTGACCAATGCACAATACCAAATTTGATGTAAAATGTGTGCTTGGCGCGGGGTTCAAAAATCTAACTTACACTAAAAGAAAGAGTATATCCCAACTGCGTATCAATGAAATAGAAGCGTTGGCGGTCTAGTGAGACACTAGCAATCGATAAACAGTTGGATTAGGTCAGATGGTTAACCCAGAATGCCCTAGAGTAGCCGTACCTGGTCCCTCCCAGGTGCTTCGACAGAAGGCATCTGAAATCATGTATCGCATCTTAATTGCTAAATCGGTAATGTTAGTACTAGGGTCAAAATCACACTTACTCTGCTATATATCGAGTAGCGGCTTGGGCCCACTAGTTGGATCGAGTAGTTCTAACAAAGCGCGATGTAACCAAGCCAGGATGCTTGAAAAATATATATCTGTCCTATAAAAGGATAAAACATAAGACCTACTGTAACAAATCACAGATCAAGATACATATGTATATGCGCAAAGAAATGTCAAGTCATATGGAGGTTGGTAAAAGTAAATGGAAAGAGCTGAAACCAAACATCATAAGAACTTACTTGAATAAATCAGTATCTGCTGCAACTTGTATTGCAGTCTAGATTATGACGTACACCATCTGTTTGTTAAAACCGCATCCATAGGTGCAGCGGTGATCATGTCAAATGTGTCCCGACAAGGACGATTCAGAGTATCCATCCAATGGAATGGAAAGACAAAATGCTGTTAACACATAGAATCGTTTATCAGTGTCTAAGCTAGAAATGTGTACTTATTCAGAACACGCGTGTGACTGCGCACCATATAACAAGAAAGAAGTTCGTTCCATCGACATGTCATGCTGAAACGAAAAAGCAACATGCACCCATACGATAGTAATGATACAATGTGAATCGGTGTCCAAGCCTGCATAACGCCCCGTGAGTGACACCATTCCTTAGTGTGTTTAAATCAGGATTGAGCCGGAAGCAGCGGGCAAGCAAACTTCTTCCGTTTAAACAAATATATTGGATCGGTAAAATACTGAAAAAGAAGAATGGAAGACCAACATGCTGCACCGTGATATAAAGGCAAGTGCACATATACAGGACGAAAACAGACACAAATGTTTACCGCATACGGGAGCATTCATCTGAAATCCATGATACAAATGAGCGCAGTCTCACAAAAAAAATTGAAGAAGGACTGCAAGAGGAAGTTGCCGGCTCCATATATACACAAAATGTCACGGTACTGGTTGCGTGCAATGGTATGTCCAATATAAATTGAGGCGGCCATATTGGAAGGGGGTGACTGTTCAAATGGCACTAATATACGCACTATAGGGGTATATCCAATGGACCAATTGGGTAAAATGGTGCAGACAAAAAGCAAAGAAACGGAAGACTCTACGGAGAGATGCGGATACCAACAAATCCATTCCAAATTACATCCTCAAAGGAGGAAATTAGAATGCGAGGTCAAGTTGTTCATTAAGGCCAATTAAATGGCTTTTAGTAAGAAATATTAGCCTCATCTCTTCCTTGATCAAGATATTTCTGCTTGTATTGTCGCCATTAGCAATGCATACTTTTTTCAAAACAGTCCATTTCAAGTTTTCACAGTTGTGATTATTAGTCAAAAAATGTCCGACCATGGGGGCTGGGATGTTTTCATTCCTAATGCAGCTCTTATGTTCGGTAACTCTAATCTTTATTTTACTTTCTGTTTGTCCAATATAAAGTTTTGGACAAGGGCACCAAATGGCGTATATCACTCCACTTGTATTGCAGTTGGTAAAAGTATGCTGTTGCCAGGGTTTTGCCAAACCTATGTCAACCGTTGTAGTGCTTTTGGTAGATGAAGAACATTTACAACTACCACAAGGTGCATGGCCGCTAGGTCTCGCTAGGCCCTATTGTTCTGTTATGGTGAGCTGGGAGGTAGCGTGGTCACTAATGTCATTCCTAGTGACTAGTTCTTTTAGATTACGTCTGCGTTTGAACGCGCATCTAGGTATCGAGACCGGATTGTTACTTTTAGATAACAAATGCCAGTTTTTTCTGATTATACTGACAATTTTGTGTGACAATGGATTGTAAGTGCTGACAAAGGTGAAGCCGTCAGGATCAGATGTAGAAGATTTTCGCTTGTGTTCAAGAAAGGCTTGTCGATGGTTATTGGATGCCCTCTTAAATGCCCGTTTTACAATTTGTCGAGGATAGCCTCTTTGTATAAGATTGTTGCTCAAAATGCCAGCTTCCTCCTTAAAGACATGGATGTTGGTACTATTACGCTTCAACCTAAGAAATTGGCCGAAGGGAAGATTGTCACGAAGTGTTTTGGGATGAAAACTGTCATATCTCAAAAGAGAATTCCTGTCCGTAGGTTTATGGAATGGTTTTACTTCTAGCATGTTGGTAGTGTTATTAACTAAAATAGTGAGATCAAGAAAATCAATGCTGTGTCTATCACGATGAATCGTGAATTGTAAAAAAGGATTGATACCATTCAGCCAATCAAAAAAAGTCAATAGTTGTTGTTCGTCTCCGTGCCAAATCATGAGCACGTCATCGATATACCTTTTCCATAAGGTCTGATGCTGGCGAAAGGTATTTGTTTCGTTGTAAATACTCTGTAATTCAACTGAATTGACATAGAGGTTAGCCAGAGTGGGTGCCACCGCCGAACCCATGGCTGTTCCGTGGATCTATTGGAAAAAATCGTTGTTGAATTTGAAATAATTCTCAGTAAGAGCGAGTGAAGTGCACCAAAGGATAAAAGAATTAGGCGTAATACCAGATGTCCGTTTTGTCAGCAGTAGTTCTTCGATCATGTCTAAGGTGGATGATTGTGGAATTTTGGTATACAGTGAAACGATATCCAAGGTGGCCAAAATATCTTCACTGCTTTTGAACGGAAAATGTTCAATGATATTGATAACACTGGTGGAATCTTGTATAAATGATTGCATCTCTGGCACATAACCTTTTAGAAAAGAATCTGCAAATTTTGCTAATGGTTCCAGTAGTGAATTAGTACCTGAAACTATTGGTCTTCCAGGGGGGTTGACCAAGGTCTTGTGAACTTTGGGTAGAATGTAGAATTCAGGAACTCTAGGATCATTCTTAACCAGATATACTGCCTCTTTATTGGTAATCCATTTTCTATCTCTTGCTTTCTCTACTTTGGTTGTGATTGTAGCCTTTAAGCGAATCGTAGGATCAATACTCAAAGGCTTATAGAAGCTGGTGTCAGCCAATTGTCTAGTGCATTCAGAGATGTAATCCACTCGATCAAGTAGAACAATGGCACCGCCTTTATCGGCACTGCGAATTACAACTGATTTGTTGTTTTTTAGTCCACTAATGGCTGTACGTTGTGCATTTGAACAATTCTGAAAGGTACGTGTCATCACTGTGGCGTCTAATTTATCTAATTCAGATAAGACTCGCCGCTCAAAGACCACTGACTCAGGACTGTGACTAGAACTTGGAGGGCAAAAGGTAGAGGGGTTATGTAACCCACTGTTGGCTTCCTCCATATCAAATGGATTATCTTTGAAGTATTGTTTCAGATGTATTTTTCTGAAAAGGTTCTGTATTTCAAGGCGAGTATTAAACCGGTCATAGGTGGCTGTGGGTACAAACCCAAATCCCTTTTCCAACACCGTTGTCTCTACTTCTGTAGGTGTATATTTGGAGAGATTCATTAATAAGCTGTGTTGCTCCGTGTCACCCTTGGTTCGTAATCCCATGTTGACATGTCCTGGTCTAAAAAACGGGTAGGTGACCGCGTCCACGCTGAGCAGAACAAAGATTTTGGGCTCTCCGTCTGTTGTTACCATTGCCCCTATTTCTGCCAGCACCTCGTCTCTGGAATCTGTAGTTGGGATCCTGTGGGAAACCGTCGTCGTCTGAACTGTGTGAGCTATAAGACGTATTAGCAAAGCGTACATTTTTCTTGGCTGTTTTTTGAGCTCCATCGTATTGTTGATTCGGGATATACCCTTCTTGTGTATAGCGGAAAGCCTTTTCATGTTTGAAATCGGCTATATCTTTTTTTAATCTTCGAATCCTATCTCTCACTGTAGATTCTTTGAAATCATTCATCTCTTTAATGATCTGTTCCAATCTTATGGTAAAGGCTTCCAACGGGACTAATTTTTTGATTTCATCTTCCAATTTTGCTAATTCTACAGTTTGCTTTTCAGTCATTTCTTTCGCTGTATCTATTATTAAAATCAGCCAATCACGCCCACATTTGTTGGCAATATAACTCCATCTGACAACAAACTCTTTGTTATTAAGAAAGAGTCGGGGTTCATTATTGACAACAAGTCCTTGCGGCAAGATTCCATTTCTAAGGTAGAAATTAAACATGACATGGATGATGTGAGAGCGAATCGACTGCGCCGTGGACGATGTAAGAGCGAATTGACTGCACTGTGGGCAATGGAAGAGCGATTCAACTGTGCCGCCTATGATGTGAGAGCGAATCGACTGCGATGTGGATGATGTAAGCACAAATTGACTGCACCGCATGCAATGGAAGAGCGAATCGACCGTGATGCGTATGATGCAAGAGCAAATCGACTGTGATGCGTATGATGTGAGAGTGAATCGACCATGATGCGGATGATGTAAGAGCAAATCGACCATGACAAGGAGGATGGAAGAGCAAATCAACCGCAACGTGGGAGGGTGTAAGACCAATCGACCACGATGCAGGATGTTGTGTGAGCAAATCGACCGCAATGTGGATGATGTAAGGGCGAATCGCCCACAACCCATGCTGCGATCCTGAGTATACTGAGGTTACGAGCACTGCATGACTTCCAGGTCAGCCTGCACACTCAGGCTGTGGCTAAGATTAGTCCTGCCCCGTTAAAGCTTTGGAGTTGGATTCAAAAGTGAGTTGGTGATATCTCTTTAGGAGGGGGGGGGCTCTCATACATATAGGAGATGAGTAATAGCATAAGGGATTGTTTACACACTATTCTCCTATGTACGGTATATGCCTGTCTGACACAGAGGCGACTGCTACGCGGGTGCCGTGGGGCCCAGCCCCCTCCGGGAAAACCAATCTCTAATAATGTTAATACCCTTTCACTACTACTGCCTTAAAATCTGGGCAATGGCAACCCCTGGGAAATGTATAAGTTGGCTCCATGAATCTGAAAAACAGACGATATAAGAAAGGAGGATAATTTCTGTGACTTTCCCCGTCACCCTGTCCGCTGTTGCCTGAGTCATATGTACCTATAAGGATACGCAGGAAATACAGTGGCACTGATTTTCCCCACAGGGTTTAGGTAGCTGTCATGGAACAGCCTGTGCCACATACCTCACCCCTGCCAGGTACAAAGCACCTGGCAAAATCTCAGCAAAGAATTTGCTACTCTTCGTTGGTAGCTTCAGCCCCAACCCAGGGAGCACCCGATTGCACTTAGAAGTTCTCTATCATGCAGAGTTAAGCGGTTCCTGCCCCTCTGATCACAGACATTTCACGGCCCTTGACCACATTTCTTTTTATGGGGGCAGGTTAAGGGTACATTAAATATTGATTTTTGAGTGGTGGGTGGAGGAGATGTGGGAGTGGAGTATGGGGGACTTCCCATAATACATGCACTTGTGATCACAGGTCCATGGTCCAGTTTCTCCAGCCCGGCGTGCTCCGGATTCTTGATCTTTCTGCCTTAGATACATTGGGGTACAGGTTGGAATACGGCAAAGGCGTCCGTATCCACATTCATTACACATATGACCCCTCCTGATCCAGGAGCTCTGCCCCCATCCGAGAGGCCTATTGGGTCTTGCGGTGACATATAGGACCCTAAGCATTTAGTTTTGGATTCAAGTCTAAATTGTAATAAAGTGGGGGTGCGGGGTGGTGCCATGGAAGTGAGCATCGGAACAGAAGTGAAGGTCTTACAGGCATAAAGCATTCAAGTTCACCAAGGTGGGCAGGAGATGACATTAGACCCAGGGGTTTGTTCTTGGTTAATATTCCCTTTCTTTGGAAATAATTGCCTGGGCCATTGCTGGCCCAATATTCAGGTGGCCCTTGAAAATTGGGGTTATGGTCATGTTGAAGGTAAGTTCATTTTTTAGAATTTATATCAGCTGGAGCACCATATAGTATTTGAGTCATGCCCTATCGTTGTGGCGAGACGGTCAGCACCAACATCAAGGCACCCAGGGAAAAGGATAACTACTAAAACGTGTGGTAGACCCTTTCAAGAAAAGTGCCGCTTCTTCAGTGTCAAACCCAGGTGCACGCTCTGGGGGTTTCCCCTAGAATGTTGTGGATTGCAAAGTTCTGACCATACCTGGACCGAAGGACCTGACCTGGCTCCCTGTGAGCACTCCACCCAGAGTGTATTGCTCTGTGTATCACCTTTCTCTTGACAATGTTTGGGGTAGTGTAGATAAGGTTCCGCGGGGAGGAGGAGTGTCTTCTGAAACAGTGTGCCGCTCCTGCGCGCCATTGGCATCCAGTGCAAATAGGGGTGGGCAACAGGGATTAGTAGGCCCCTGGGGGCAGTTGCATGCCTACACAATCACCTTGTTTGCCACCTCTAAAAGCATGGTGTGAAGATGCCATGAAATAAGACACACACGCGTACCAATGTCTACTTGACATTGCTTGGGAGTAAGAGATGATGCTCTCGAGATGGTTAATTCAAATCATTCAAGGGTACTCTTATGTGGTTTCAGGGTCCACCTGGCTGGTACAATCACATGAGAGGTGGAGTGAGGGGCACAGTAAATCTGGTCTCTAGGTGAGATCAACCACACAATTGGGAGGGTGAACTCTGTGCAGACTGGGGGAAAGACTTGCTCAGGAGACTGGCTTCGGTCATCAATGGTGGCCCCTTTTCTTCAAGAGCAGGGGGCTCTTACCGGTGTCTATTCTGAGCAGGTCACTCCTGTCATCACAAATGTTCACTAAATACCTCTCTGGTTCCAGGTGGTCGATGGATGCGGCTTCTCATAGATGGACTTTGTGATGTCAATACAATGAGCATATTGGGTGATGTTGCTCTAGGTATCGGAGGGAAAAGTCGCTTCTATCTGTAAAAAGCAGGTCATGGGAGTGTTGTTTGTTCCCATGATCCAGATTACTGCGCAGACCTTGTCCAACGTTCAAACGAAGGTGAGATGCCCTTCCTGGTCCCATCCTTGAGGGGGGCCGCCCCGGTGCCTGGTTCAATCACCACGTGCTGATCATTCAGTCTTCAATCTTTGAACACTACCAGTTTGGATGTTTGAAGAGAGGGATGTTAGGGAATGGGATGCATCTGGGGTTTGCCCGCTCATTTATACCTGGCCTGGTGGAAAACCATCATTAAATACATCAAATGTACACGTAGGTAAATCAAGAATGAATGATTATAAGAATTCAATTTCCTTTGTCAGGTGGACATTGATCACAAACAGAATAATGTTAGACGTGCCCCTATTACACCACTGCACATTTTCCTATAAGGCTTTTCTTCTACATATATCCCAATTCCATCTGGCTTTGCCAGTGCTTGTTCTATACACCGGCCCTTTTGAGCATGCACTCTATAACGGAATAACACATTCTGTTCAGCAGAAAGTCACTGGCACCCACAGGATTGGCTGGACTAGTAAAAACTGGAAGTCGTCATGGGATTGGAGGTCAGGAATTGGCTAACCAGAAGTCCTCATAAGCGGAAGTGAACATAAACAAAGGACGACATACGAATGAATGGGTTCGTTTTGACAGAAGGTGGGATAAGTGGACCAAAAGGCCTAGTAGTCGTTTTCTGGAAACCTCAGAGGCCAGGTGACCATTGCTCTGTAAGAATGCGGGTTCTGGAGGGCAGGTCAGCTGGGGTCCTGTAAAGAGACTATTTTCCTTAACTTGCAAGGCACAGAATAAAAGATATCTTTCTCATCACTCGACATTGAATCGAGTCTGATTTCTCCAGCAATTGTGGTGCCGTGACTCGGATCTGTCATGAAATGTAGTTGCAGGGCTGCCTCCTCTAACCCCCCCATGCTCCATCAACTGAGAAGGAAGGAGGGCTGCCTAAAAAAAATCCAGTGGGTGGTTGGCAGATGGTCAACCTAAGTGTTGTGCTTGCATGAGCTGCTCACAAGGGATAAACAAGACACATATTTGTTTCAGGGTAATACTAATATGGGTTTCCGCTCTGGTTTTATCGTTCCGCTTCACCTGGCACACATCATCATGTTTCTCAGAGACATATATTTCTTGTGTCTGGATGTAAATCTGGCAAAGTACTGGCTGTTTTGATTTCTGTTATTAGTGGTCTGGTAAGAATGGATCGACTTATCCAACCTAGTCATTACAGTGGTAGGAATTAAATTTACCTGAGAACATTCCGACACTGGAATTAAATTGTGTAGGGCAGATAAAGGTTCAATACTACTTTTTTTGGTGGTATGGTTACCATGCGTTAAAACCTCCGACATAGCCGAGAGCCTGGTTCTGCCATTCCTTTGGATCGCAGCTATCAACTCGCACCGGGCAGACATAGGAGAAATTGGTGATGAAATGATATTTCCAGCAAGGTGTAATCTGGAGAGACTTGCTCACCTTGCACAAACCGGCGCAAATCGGGTTAGACGCACCAGCACTGACACGCCTGACCCCATCAAAAAGGCTGCACGAAGAACCTTGGGTGCTAGGTTATGTGGGCTGTGCACGAAATCAGAACACGTTGGTGTACAATGCAAACAAAACGGTGGCAATCAAAGGATTTGCTGATAGGGTAATAAAGTAATATATTCCGACTAAAATTTATACAATAAAAGATTTATGTACTTTGATTTGTTTTAAAATTTCTAAACAGCTGCAGTGAGGCAATTACAAAAAATGTAGTGACAAGATAAAATAATCTATCCAATCAAACCACACAAACTCACAAAGGATTCACACAAATAACGCGCAATATATAAAAGTTTAAAGTGTACGAGCACAGCACGCTTGTTTTAGAAGTCCCGGCACGGGCCGGCGCTGATGCCCCCAACGTCGTCAAAAAGGCTGTACAAGAACTAAAATGATCTATCCAATCGAACCACTCAAACTCGCAGAGGATTCACACAAATAATGCGCAATATATAAAAGTAATAACTTTGGCAAACTTTCTTTACTCCAAAAATCGAAGACTTTTGATTGTGCACAGGATTTTGTTCAACCCGTCACAGGACCACTTCGATTCACAATCACTCGCTCTTTTCTCGATATAACTTCTTTCTCACTTTCACTTTTGTCACTTCTCAACTGAATACCTTACAGACCCCTTCGATGAGCACCCACGCAGTGCCAGACCACTCTGTAATAGGTATTGTATCTTGCTTTGAAAGTTCAATCACTCATCAGCAGTTCAACTTTACTTGCGTCGTTATCACACGCGTTTTAACAATATTTGTTTCATCGCTCACCTTACAATGTTTCTGCATGCAACCTTGGCTACAACACAGACGGGTCTTGTATCGGTCTACCCAACTCACCGGTTGTGTTAATTTCACTGGCGCTGCTTTGTTCTTGGAGCCAAGAATGGTACCACACTGGCTAGTGATTCTTCCTGCCTTGATTACTGACACGGGAGGGCCCCGAGTATCTTCGACACACAATGCAGTAACCGCCAGCCTGGTTTCCTGGTCTTACGCTTTCTAATCTCGAGGGCTCATGAAAGTAAGGGTTCCTTGGCGAAAAGGTCAAAGGAACTTCACTATTTGCAATCCCCTTCTCTTTTGCTGTCTTTCTTCTCTCGTTAAACATCTTGGAACTGCTTTTTCCTCATGTGATTTGCCTCGCTCAGAGTGTGCTCTCGTACTCTGCCTTTTATCCGTGCATGTGTGGAAGCTTAATCGAAGTCAGGTGTGTGTGATGGTCAGTAATTGCCTGACCTCGTCTGACCATTGTATCGGGACACGTCAGGTATACAGCTCTGGTGTAAGTCCGTTTTCTCTCACAGCGGGCTGTCCGTGAGAAAGTGTTTGTGTTGTAAAAAGGGGGGAGATATAGTTCCTAATTATACTACCTGATAGGATGGGGCAAAGTTGTTGTAGGGAAAGGGATATCGCATCTCACCATCTGGTCTCCCACTCCCTGAAAACCCCTCACCCAGGTGATCCTCCGCACTGTTCCACGGCCAGGAACTGGTTCTAATAGTGATGGCTGTGTCCTGGCCACCTGGATGACAGATCCCCAGGGACTAGCCTGGCTTCTCACACAGAGCCAAATTCCCTAGTATCCGGTCGCGAGTGGAATCTCCGGCTGCTGTAGCTGTGGTTCATTTAATCGGCAGCCCAAAAGCAATGTATTGAATCTGGATTCTTGAATGGTACATTTATTAATCCATATTCTTTACAAAGCAAAAACATGCCTACGGTGGCCAAGTCTCTGGTGGCCCATTTTACTACAAGCCCAAAGCTTGATCATGTGAGCCCTGAACATCCCGCATATCAAGACCTTCTTGGTTCACCTGCTTTGACTGCGAATACTGTTGTTGCTTTACTTGACACCGAGGAGGTGAAGTTGAAGGAACCTGCGCCTGGCTTGAGCGATAAGACCCTCTAAAATGCAATGGCTCCAATGCCAGTTCATTCTTTACAGGGTCTCCATGACTCGATGCCAGAACTTGTGCAGGTGGAATGAAGAATGTCTTTTTCGCCGGATGCGCATATCATTCCCGATACCAATTTGTCTCGCTCTCCTTCATTATTCATTTCGGACTCTCCAAAATTGGGTGTAATATCGGAGCACCTATCTCCACACCATTTTTCTCCATCAGACATATACTCTGAAGATCCTTGAAATGAGGTTAATAACACTCCAGGTTCTGGATTACATGCCTTAAATTTGACATTGTCGAAACTTGCGAGGGCACATGATTGCATTTTGGAGGGATTTAGGGAACAGAGACTTACGTTGACTTCTATGGCTTCAAAATTGGCTTTTGTTGAGGGCTTTATTTAAGGCTCTATTCGGCAAAAGGGAAGTGAGATGGACCCTTCTTTTTTGGATCTCGTTTCTTCGCCAGCTAGGCAGGCGACGTCACCCTTGCAAACGGCATGCTCTTCAGATTCTGAGGTACGATGTGCAGAAATATCCTTTCTAGGGACCTCAAGACTTGCAGGGGATACCTCTATTGTAGAGGTTCCGTTAGTTACACAGAATACGCATTCCGATAGTCTGACAGGAAACCTTCTGGCACATTCAATCTCAGAAAGAATTTCTGTGGTACAAGCGACTCTGGACCAGGGTGCCGTTGTAGTGTCAGACAATGGAACAAACACAAATCCTAGAGTCAGCATTTTGGTTAAAAAGTCTCAAAATATCCAGAATTTGCCCAAACACAAGTACTCTGGCTTGCGCACATTTCTGAGAGGCTTAAGAGCTTGTCCGATGAACCAATCGGAAAGGCCAGTGCATAAGGGGGTTCCTGAAACTGAGTGTGCTTCTGTGACTGAGCCAATGAAGGTGTCGGAGTCGGGACCTGCAATTACATCTGAGGGAAAGTCTAAAAAGAAGTGTTGCTCTCCGGTAAGGGTTAAAAACTCAATTATACATTTTATGAAACCTCTTCTGGAAGAAGTTTTCCACTTATTCCGAAGTAGAGGGTTATGTTGGCCCAGTGAAAACGACAGTGCCGCAGTTCTTAACAGCCAAGGAACCCAAAAGCCTAAATATGGCTGTTGTTGTACCAGATACAAATCTCTTAGTACAAAAACCTCCTGGCCAAATATTTTTACCTCAATCTCTGGGTATGCAAAAATATCAAGTCCTTATGGTCTGACAATCCCTGGTTTCTTGTCCTGAATTACTCCAGCGCTAACGATGCTAGAATCAGCATTGCTGAAGACTTGGACAACCGCTTGTGCCATCCAGGCTCATTATCATCAGATAAACATGTTTTAGATCAATCTTGTTCGGTTTTCATGGCGGTGGAGGATAAGAGGATTAATCTAAAAAAAAGATGTCAAAGAATACTTACATTGTTTCTAGAGATGTTCCTTCTTATTCATCCTCAGTACTGGAACCTTCTCAATATAGGCCCTTTGAATAAAACCTGCAGGTGGCCATTGGGATTCCAGGTCCCTTATTCCTGGATGACCACGTTGTGTATCTAGAACGCATCTTCCCTTAAACAGACAACGGGCCTCATTATAAGTTTGCCGGTCCGGAAACAAGGGTGCCGGTAAGCTCACTGGGATCCCTTGTTTCTGGATCAGCATATTCTGAGTCTGTTTGCCGTGGCCACTGTGTCCGACAGGTCTGATCCTGCCGGGCACATCGGCCATGGTAGGCAGACCGGTCACCAGCACTGTTAGCAATGGTGCCGGCACTTCTGTATCCCCACTCCCATAGAGTTCTATCGGACTTGGCGCCTGACTTCCCGGGCCACCGGACTTGGAATCTCCTAGTGGCACTGGGAAGTCAGGCACGGTAAAAGGTTACAAGTCTGGCGGCTACCTGCCGGTAGCACCAACAGGGTCACCGACGGAATCGTAATGAGGCCCATTCTCTGAAATTCCTAACCTGAGATTGATTACTTCTAAAGATATAGCACACGTGAAGTTAATTTCCGAGAAGAGGACGGACACGGTGAAGCTTTATTTTCACTCAAGAATGATTAGAAGGGTTGTTTTAGTGGAAACATCCTCCTTATTGAATTTTGGATTTGACATGTCTCAGTCACTGAATTCTGATAAAGTGCCAAACCCAGCTTTTCATGACTCTTCTACTCACTTGGAGACTATTCCAAGAGAGCGCTTAACAATTAATATCGGTTCTCCAGTGAATTGGGGACGTATGGTGAATAAATAGAAATTAAGTGACACTAATCTTTGTTCTAATTACGACTGGTCCTCAATTATTAACTCGTTGCATGGGGGTAAAATGCGATGGAAAGCCAGAATTGAAGCAACGTGTTTTCAGTCATATCTTGAAATAGTGGGGGAAACTCCCCCTTAATGCTTGTTTTGAGGATCCGAGTCATTATTACTTGTTATTTCTTCAGGAGACTTGGATTGTGGATTGTCTTTGGTGTTTGGTGTTTTGAGGATCCGAGTCATTGTTCTTTGTTATGCACTCTGAATTGTGGATTGTCTTTGGTGTGTGGTGTTTTGAGGATCCGAGTCAATGCTCTTTGTTATGCACTCTGGATTGTAGATTGTCTTTGGTGGATGGTGTTTTGAGGATCCGAGTCATTGTTCTTTGTTATGCACTCTGGATTGTGGATTGTCTTTGGAGGATGGTGTTTTGAGGATCCGAGTCATTGCTCTTTGTTATGCACTCTGGATTGTGGATTGTCTTTGGTGGATGGTGTTTTGAGGATCCGAGCCATGGTTCTTTGTTATGAACTCTGGATTGTGGATTGTCTTTGGTGGATGGTGTTTTGAGGATCCAAGTCATTGTTCTTTGTTATGCACTCTGGATTGTGGATTCTCTTTGGTGTTTAGTGTTTTGAGGATCCAAGTCATTGTTCTTTGTTATGCACTCTGGATTGTGGATTGTCTTTGGAGGATGGTGTTTTGAGGATCCAAGTCATTGCTCTTTGTTATGCACTCTGGATTGTGGATTGTCTTTGGTGTGTGGTGTTTTGAGGATCCAAGTCATTGCTCTTTGTTATGCACTCTGGATTGTGGATTGTCTTTGGTGTGTGGTGTTTTGAGGATCTGAGTCATTGCTCTTTGTTATGCACTCTGGATTGTGGATTGTCTTTGGTGTGTGGTGTTTTGAGGATCCGAGTCATTGTTCTTTGTTATGCACTCTGGATTGTGGATTGTCTTTGGTGTGTGGTGTTTTGAGGATCCGAGTCATTGTTCTTTGTTATGCACTCTGGATTGTGGATTGTCTTTGGTGTTTGGTGTTTTGAGGACCCGAGTCATTGTTCTTTGTTATGCACTCTGGATTGTGGATTGTCTTTGGTGTTTGGTGTTTTGAGGATCCGAGTCATTGTTCTTTGTTATGCACTCTGGATTGTGGATTGTCTTTGGAGGATGGTGTTTTGAGGATCCGAGTCATTGTTCTTTGTTATGCACTCTGGATTGTGGATTGTCTTTGGTGTGTGGTGTTTTGAGGATCCGAGTCATTGCTCTTTGTTATGCACTCTGGATTGTGGATTGTCTTTGGTGTGTGGTGTTTTGAGGATCCGAGTCATTGCTCTTTGTTATGCACTCTGGATTGTGGATTGTCTTTGGTGTGTGGTGTTTTGAGGATCCGAGTCATTGTTCTTTGTTATGCACTCTGGATTGTGGATTGTCTTTGGTGGATGGTGTTTTGAGGATCCGAGTCATTGTTCTTTGTTATGCACTCTGGATTGTGGATTGTCTTTGGTGTTTGGTGTTTTGAGGATCCGAGTCATTGTTCTTTGTTATGCACTCTGGATTGTGGATTGTCTTTGGTGTTTGGTGTTTTGAGGATCCGAGTCATTGTTCTTTGTTATGCACTCTGGATTGTGGATTGTCTTTGGTGTTTGGTGTTTTGAGGATCCGAGTCATTGTTCTTTGTTATGCACTCTGGATTGTCTTTGGAGGATGGTGTTTTGAGGATCTGAGTCATTGCTCTTTGTTATGCACTCTGGATTGTGGATTGTCTTTGGTGTTTTGAGGATCTGAGCCATTGTTCTTTTTTATGCACTCTGGATTGTGGATTGTCTTTGGTGTTTGGTGTTTTGAGGATCCGAGTCATTGTTCTTTGTTATGCACTCTGGATTGTGGATTGTCTTTGATGTTTGGTGTTTTGAGGATCCGAGCCATTGTTCTTTGTTATGCATTCTGGATTGTGGATTGTCTTTGGTGGATGGTGTTTTGAGGATCCGAGTCATTGTTCTTTGTTATGCACTCTGGATTGTGGATTGTCTTTGGTGTTTGGTGTTTTGAGGATCCGAGTCATTGCTCTTTGTTATGCACTCTGGATTGTGGATTGTCTTTGGTGTGTGGTGTTTTGAGGATCCGAGTCATTGTTCTTTGTTATGCACTCTGGATTGTGGATTGTTTTTGGTGTTTGGAGGATCCGAGTCATTGTTCTTTGTTATGCACTCTGGATTGTGGATTGTGTTTGGTGTTTGGTGTTTTGAGGATCCGAGTCATTGTTCTTTGTTATGCACTCTGGATTGTGGATTGTCTTTGGAGGATGGTGTTTTGAGGATCCGAGTCATTGCTCTTTGTTATGCACTCTGGATTGTGGATTGTCTTTGGTGTGTGGTGTTTTGAGGATCCGAGTCATTGCTCTTTGTTATGCACTCTGGATTGTGGATTGTCTTTGGTGTGTGGTGTTTTGAGGATCCGAGTCATTGTTCTTTGTTATGTACTCTGGATGGTGGATTGTCTTTGGTGGATGGTGTTTTGAGGATCCGAGTCATTGTTCTTTGTTATGCACTCTAGATTGTGGATTGTCTTTGGTGTTTGGTGTTTTGAGGATCCGAGTCATTGTTCTTTGTTATGCACTCTGGATTGTGGATTGTCTTTGGTGGATGGTGTTTTGAGGATCCGAGTCATTGTTCTTTGTTATGCACTCTGGATTGTGGATTGTCTTTGGTGTTTTGAGGATCCGAATCATTGTTCTTTGTTATGCACTCTGGATTGTCTTTGGAGGATGGTGTTTTGAGGATCAGAGTCATTGCTCTTTGTTGTGCACTCTGGATTGTGGATTCTCTTTGGTGTTTGGTGTTTTGTGGATCCGAGCCATTGTTCTTTTTTATGCACTCTGGATTGTGGATTGTCTTTGGTGTTTGGTGTTTTGAGGATCCGAGTCATTGTTCTTTGTTATGCACTCTGGATTGTGGATTGTCTTTGATGTTTGGTGTTTTGAGGATCCGAGCCATTGTTCTTTGTTATGCATTCTGGATTGTGGATTGTCTTTGGTGGATGGTGTTTTGAGGATCCGAGTCATTGTTCTTTGTTATGCACTCTGGATTGTGGATTGTCTTTGGTGCTTGGTGTTTTGAGGATCCGAGCCATTGTTCTTTGTTATGCACTCTGGATTGAGGATTGTCTTTGGTGTTTGGTGTTTTGAGGATCCGAGCCATTGTTCATTATTATGCACTCTGGATTGTCTTTGGTGTTTGGTGTTTTGAGGATCCGAGCCATTGTTCTTTGTTATGCACTCTGGATTGAGGATTGTCTTTGGTGTTTGGTGTTTTGAGGATCCGAGCCATTGTTCATTATTATGCACTCTGGATTGTGGATTGTCTTTGGTGTTTGGTGTTTTGAGGATCCGAGTCATTGTTCTTTGTTATGCACTCTGGATTGTGGATTGTCTTTGGTGGATGGCGTTGCTTTTTGTCAAATCCAGTCTGTGCACGGTCCACCAGGTCCACTGCGTGGTGGCTTCATTTGTGCATTAAGGAATGGCATTGGAATTTCAATTAAACAATTATCTTCACATAGAAATGACATCCAGTTGGTCAAACTTGCCTGGGTGAATTTCAAATCGAGGGCGTTACGCTCTTGCCTTGTTTCAATATCTATTTTAATCCAAGAACCACTTTGTTGATACTTTCCTGGAATGTATGTCCTATCTGGTATCCCGTGAAGTCGTACATGATGCCATCAGCGTCGTGGTTCTTGTTAATAGTGAATGTCTGGATGCAATGCTTTATGAAGAGGTCCCGCGACTTAACACCTCGATTGAATCTAGGGAACCTGGCTTTTTAATTGGGGATGAATTGGGGGGTGGTTCCTTTTGTTATTATGGTAATTTAGTGGGTGATAACATTCCACCGCAATTCCCTTTCCAGGTCGACCCTAGACTACATTTTTATTTCGAGAGACCTAAATGTCATTTGTTCTAATTTGGATGTTATTGAAATGGCATCTAGTGACCATAGCTTGTTATCACTAAATGCACTGGAATTTGATGGGATTTTAGCCCTGGATTGTCAGAGCTGATTGCTGAAGTCAGACAACGAGATCATTGTTTCTTCTGGAAACCGGGGCTTGCTATTCGGCTTAATCGAGCCATTGTATCTTGTGATGAGGTTGACAATGTTGCTCCAACTAACCCCATCTGCTTCAAAAATAGTTCAAAACTTTAACTATGGTGAAAATGGTTGGTACCTTTGTAGCTGGAAAAAGTAGGCACAGGCACATGTTTGATCGAAAAAAAACATGAGATACATGGAGATGTTAGTGTTTTGAACAAACTTAATGTAAATTATAAGACTGAAGTACATTTTTTAAAGCAGCGGTACTGAAATTGGGTTAAAAGTCATCAACAGGCGATATATAGATGGGATGCTGGAGCTATGCTTTATTGTATATTGACTAGGGATGTGGGTTTGTTTTGGATCCTAATAAAATCGCCCGAGACGCAGAGTACAACCGAACTCTGCGTCGATATGGGAAGATCATTCATCCAAGCTCTATAGGAGCTCGACTAATGCATCTGTAGAGCGATAGATCAACGTAAAGTGGAGCCAGGATATTAATTTTGATTCATCTGCTATTCAATTACGTATCTTGAAGTACAAACCATACCTCCCGACCCGATGGCCTTGCGGGCACCACCTTGACATCAAATTAATCGTTGTGGTCTACGATTCTTTGGGGTTTGTTCAATACTATCTTCACTTCACATTTTGTACCCCCATCATAGAAAGGTGCTGAGACAGGTTTTCACCCAGTAATTATCACCCAACCTCACCTAGGGACTCAGCCAGTAAAATGTTTGCTAGTCTCATTCTTAATGAGCTGCAAGTTGGTTTGACATCTACCAATCGGGTTTTAAGTGGGGAATGGATACATCCCTGAATTGCCTCTTGTTACAGTTATTACAAATTCCGGCCGTTCTAGAAAAGAGGCCGATGTATTTTGCGTTCCTAGATATTTCACAAGTATTTGATTGCGTGGACACATCAATATTAGGAGACAAACTTTGTCATCTTGGCTGCCAGGAGGGTCTTCACCAGGATACCCGTATAAAAGTGAGACCGGATCAATCAAATAATTATACACGCTGGATCCGTACATCACAGGGTTTACGCCAAGGTTGCGTTTTATCACTGTTCTGATTTAATTTATACATACGTGACCTGGGAACCGCGTTGGAACACATTTTAGCGAATCCTCCAAGGGTTGGTACTACCGGTATTCATTACTTGGCATACGTGGATGACGCTGTATTGTGTTATCGCTTCAAAAATCTTTGACAGCGGTACATTCCTATTTCTTGAAACTAGATTTTAAATATAAGAAAATCTAAAATTCTAATCACCGAATCCAAAAAAGAGGAGCAGATTCAAGTGGGTTATAGATCAAGCACTGCTAGAAACGGTTTCCAGCTTAAAATATTTGTGAGTGACTACTTTTATGCCAAAAAGGCCAAGCCGGGTATGGTGAATAAAATACAAACTAGAGCTTCTGCAAGTGCTGCGGAGAGGAGGTTACTAGATACAGATGCTTTTCTATTATGGTCCATCCTGAATTGCTATCATTAAAAGGTCATACCCAGGATTTTGTAAAGTGCTGAGTTTACACCCCGTTCATTTGACAGGGCAAAACCAGAGGCTATACTGTGGAGGAGAACTCTCTCGGTCCCACAAGGCATCCTAGTATCGGCCTTACATCACAAACTGGGTCTAATCTCTATGGATGCTCAAGCTAAGAGGAAACGTTTACAGTTGTTTAGAAAGCTTTTATATCCTCCTGTCCTGTCGATCCTCCTGTCGATAGTTTATTTATTAAATTGAACTTTGAAGTTGAATTCTCAAACTGCAAGTGTTGCTTCATTGGAAGAATCACTGTATTTCTGTGGTTTTGAATATCAATTTGTCACAAGAAGAATTGGGAAGTGCTCCAATGAAAGTCAATATAAAATTGAGCAGGAGTATATTGATAACAGGCATCTTTAGTCAAGTATCATCTTTTTTTTAAACATTTTAAATCTGAAATAAAAACGTTAAATACAATTCTGGTCTATTTGAAAAAGCATCACTGTAAAGGTTTTTCGAAATGACATGTTGAGGTTGAAATTAAGTGTGTATTGTACAATAGAAGTTATGGGAGCAAGAGAACATATTTTAAGAAATATTAGTTTGTAGAATCTACTTTGTGACGGTTGACTCTCTGCAACATTTATTTATTGAATGTGTTGTATTATATAACTTGTGTGTGGAGAGGTTTGCAAGAGTTGTACATAGCAAGATTATTTTAGATACTGAGTATTTTTGGAATAGAATATGAGCTGGTCATGAAATCTCTTTAGTTGTTGGAGTCACAAGATTTGTATATTTGATTTTAAAGGATGATTTTGTATTTTAATGTTTTAAGGATTGTATTTGTGTTTTGATTATATTATGTGTTGAAAGTTTTAGTACTTGTGTACGTATAAATATATATAATATATACATACTTTACTATCTCTAACCTGTAGGGTTCCCTACCTAACCAAACTAACTACGCTGCTCGTCATCTGTAGTGAAGTCAAAGGTAATTGATCTTTCCTCCGTCCAACTCTAAGCCATTCTGTCGCTACCACTATGCAAAAAGCAACAGAAAGCCAGGTGAATTACTCCCTTCTCCTGGAAAGGCTTCTTCAGCTTCTGAACAGCAAATGTCTAGGAGACTGACTCCCTTCTCCTACAGGTTCTTCCTTGCTTTCAATTGGTAATTCTTAGATATTGTTGAGCAATATCTTTACGTCACTGATGCAGTTCCTGTACGGGACCTTTCCCAGTCTTTCTTTCCCCTACTTGCCTTCTGGTTAGGCCACTCTTCTTTCACCTTGTGAGCGTTAGGAATTCTTGGCAAATGTCTCTCTTATAGTCTCTGAAAGCCTTCTCTTCCTTGTTCCACTAGGGAGAATGACTCCCTCTTTGTATCCTTCTTATTCCTAATGATATTCCGTTTCGTCACTTCCTGGTGTATTAGATAATGAGTGTCATATTTTCCTCCTTCAGACTCACTGTCTTCTTTGTGTCCTTTCTTCCTCTCTAGCCACTTACTGGGATGAGTAGGCTGAGTCCTAGGATACTAGTTACTTCTCATAAATCCGGTTTGAATACTGGGACGAGTAGCCTGAATCCCAGAGTATTTGTTTCACTTCTTAACTTCTGACCAAGTACTGTGACGAGTAGGCTGAGTCCCAGAGTATTCTTTACTCTTCTTAACTTCTGACCAAGTACTGCGACAAGTAGGATGGCTGCACTCTCTATTGCCGTCATGTCTCCCGCAATCCCCGTTACCTTCTTTCACAATTTGGAGTCGCCAGGCCTCTTATAAGGAGGAGAACAACTTCCAAACAACTTGCTTTCTCATTCCGTTAGCGTCTGGCTTCTCCCTGCGGCTCTGTGGTTTGCACGCTTCAACAGTCTCTGCGCACTTGTCAGGCTCTCCGGTCCACCCCTTCAGGGTCACGCCACCGCTCTCGCCTGCTTCTTCTTCTTGGGGCTTCCTTCCCCTCTGCTTGACAACTTCAGTCTCCTTCGAGGTCTCTGGCCAGTAATACCGTCTTCCTTCCTCTCGACCGACGCTTGGCTGGTTTGAAGTTCCTGGACTCCATTCCTGTCTGACTCTAGGAGTCCTTCGTCTGTTTTTATCCCAGGTTTCTGGGTTCTCCACAGTGGAGGATTGTAGTCCCTCCTCTCTGTCTGATGGGTGTTCTGCATCCTCAGTTCACTCTTCTTCGTCACAGTATTGGGAGTAATCATTATTATTCTTCCGCTGCTCTTCTTCATAGTACTCATGAAGGGTTGGTTTTCAAGAGGAAACTTGAATTCTGTGTGACAATAACACACAGTGGTCTAACTTGGGAGTCTTGTTGTGGTGTTATAGAAAGGTGTGTTAGGGTGTTCCTCTATGGAACAGGAGTCCCTGTACCTCAGGGGGGAGTCTCTCCCTGTGAGGTCGCACTTACCGCCACCTCTGGGGAGATTATTGCGCAGCAGGCTCACCTCCCTAGACTCACAAGGAAAGAGGGCAGAAATGACCAAATCCTGCAATGCCTCACAGAAGTCAGAGGGCTACCATTTGTGACTGTTTACTTTTTTGTTTTAATAGCCATCAACGTTTAATAGGTTTGCAAACCTTTCTCAACAGTAATAAAAAGAGTACATTCTCAGTTTTACTGCATGATTTTAGATGGCTACGCTCACTGATGATTGGTTGTGAGGCTTTAGAGTTCTAGAAGTCAATTTTACAGAAGTAGGATATCTATTCTATTCAAGTATATGTGTGCTTATATTGATAATTGATGGGCTAATTTTTAAGGTTCAGGTTATCTTTACATAATATATGAGAAACATTACTTAAACAGCATTAGCCGGCTGTGGCTGAAATCTGCTTTGCATAGGCTGCCATCTAGTGGTTAATTCAAGGTATTACACAGCTTGGTTTTCTATTTCGAAAATAAGCTCACTACCTATCCCTGTTTTACTTTTACTTTTTTTATAAGTAGCCATGATCTTACAAGCGTCAACATTGTCAGAGATTTATTTTCCCACCATCGGTTAGTCATCACTTCGAGAAACAGTGAAAGGCATATATATATATATATATATGTCAAAATGAAGCTTTTCGAGGGAAAGGCAACCAGTGGAATGCACTCCAGAGAACAGAAGCAACGGGAAAAAATGTCCTTGCGGCGATTAAGTGGAAAAGACACCTCAATATTTCCTGGCAGCACGTTTTCTTTATTAATATAAATGCATCAGGAAAAGGAAGCAAAAAAGTATGACGCGTTTCGCGGTATACAAACCGCTTGATCACGTAGGTTTACAAACAACACAGATGATGGACTGCAATTTAACCCCTAGCAACTCTCTGATTGTGCATGGAGAGTGTCTACCTGCTAGATGCCGCTTGTTTAGCATGTTTTGTCAAGCAGCCATCTTAAAACAATTAGGTAGTATACATTTCTCATAGGAAAGTGCTGACAACTTCCTCTAGCATACGAGACATAGATAACAGTACTGCAATGTTTTAGAATGAATTCACAATTTCAAAACCTATGCCAAAAGGACAATAATGGTGCCGCTTTAAATAAAGCAACTTAAAAAAAACCATTTGTTTTTCCGATTCCGTCTTTTTGTGTGTCCATTATGCACTAACATTACATGAAAAGAGAAAATAATCAAATACTGCTCCTGGCTGCCTAATGGAAAACAAAAGTGGGGGCAGCCTTTGCAGAGTGTGGATCGGCTGTGATGCCTTTGACCTGCTCGAGCAGGGATGTGCTGCACTGCATGTATGATACTTAATTGTTAAATGCTCTGATTGTATATATCATACAGCAAACTAGGGTAATACTTGAACGGAATGCATGTAGGTAATAATACCTATTTGTTGGGGCTTGTGCAAATTAACAATTTAGATATATGTGCAAATATAGCCTTTTAGCAGCAAATGTATGTATTTACATAGCAGCAATAAAATAAAGTGCATTGTGCTCTCCGTCAATGCATGTACCTCTCCTATGAATATAGGGCTCTGTAGTCAGTTGTTTAGTATGTGGATTATAGTATCCTAATTGTATAAAATAAAGAGCATCTCTGTTCATTTATATTTCTCACAGAGTCTGAGGTACATGCATGGGCTGCTGATTTTTTTTAAAACTGGAGAGGAAAAAGTTTCCTCTTATAAAGTGCAAAGTGCGTACAGACATTGCTTAATTATAAAGTGCTAAGTGCATGAAGTATCCAAATTCATAAAATGACCTATAAGTCATATTAGTTAGATGTTAGCCCATATACATGCATCCTTATGTTAAAAAGAGAAAGGTATTAGAAATACAATATAAAAACCCTAAGTAACCTGTCCATATAGAATTTTCACAGATTTAGCACGATAAAGCAAATAAAAACCAGTCCAAAGATCTCTGTGTTGTAAGAGCCACTTAAAATAAGTACCAAAACCTATACAACTACAAGTTAAAACAATAGTATTAAAAACACACTAAAACTATGAGAACAGAGCCCCAGACCATAATTATATATATATATATGTATATATATATATATATATATATATATATATATATATATATATATATATATATATATATATATATATATATACAAAAAAACAATGAATATGCCAAAAATAGTGCTCAGCCTACACGTAGCTGGTGCTAGGGACAGAAATCTTGGCCGGATTTCTAAATATGTATAAAAACACATGTGTGAATGAAAGTTTGTAACACTTCAAAAAAACCCCAATCACATCATGTAGAAAAAGAGCCCTGCACACAAGACCATACCGCTTGTTACAAGAAAACGTCTTTTATTGCATAATAAAGAATCTCGTACAACCAACACTGCCTAATGGCTTAAAAGGGGCAGACATCATAACCATGCCTCCCTTGCTGACAATCAGGTTAAAAAGGAACACTCACCCCACCAGGGTGGAAACCGCCACGCGTTCCGCTTGATTAACAAGCTTCTTCAGGCTATTTACTTCCCAAATACGTGAGAACACATTACTTTTATAAACAGGAAACGGGTCAGCATCGGCATTAAGCTCCTCCCATATACTTTTAAATTCCCGATCATGTGATCGCAGAAGATTATAATACATGACTTGCAAACTTGGCAGCCATATTTGAGAGGGTTAAAGATGATAAAATTTCAATGGGCGCTAGACCCATATAAGCAAATGCTATAATGAAAAGTGAAAAAAAGCGTGGATGAAAGCGCATACCAGATGCCTGACCCTATTTCCTGACAAAAACATTTAAAAACAACAATGATGTGTTATTGAGCGCCAGTGCGCTAAAATATCATTAAATGGTTTGGTCTCATACTACATGCTGAAAACCACAAACCATTGCACTCCATGGTATGGAGTGACCTCAAATGAAGCCAGAGAAAAGTGCAGCGCCTTCATCTGTACTATAATAGTTTACAAAAAGCTCAATTGGTTTAGCCTCACATATGCAGAATACATGCCCAGGTAAACAGCAGACCAGAAAGTGCATCATGCATATTTAGCAGCAGTGACTCCTCTATAAGAAGACAAATACTCTCGATAAAGTGCCAGTGCATATAAATTACGTCAATACATGCCCCAAAATATATGTCCAGATGAACAGCAGACCGGAAGGTGCATGATGCATATGTAGAAGCAGTAACTCTCCTCTTAGAGGACAAATATTCTTGATAAAGTGTCAATGCATCATCATGGAATAAAGACATGTCATACAAACATATTAGGTGGCCCAGAACAGTAGTAAAATCATATATGTATAAAAAAGGATAATAAATATATACATATATATAGAGTCGAAAAGTTGAAAAATGCATAGTGCATATGCAACAGCAAATGCTGAATAAATAGTTTTATGTAAAGTGCCAGTGCATATTCATAGATTCACATAAGTTGCAATAATGTACATGCTAGCATCCATTGATATAAATGCTTGAAGATGCAACAGTGTTCCTACAAATATCATACTACGCAGTTGTTATAAAAACACAAACATCTCCGGGTCAATATTTAGTCCCAGGGGTCTCAGTGTATCAAATTTACAGATTAATGTGGCTTCTAACTGCCGCAA